>NC_133688.1:0-2500000 GCF_048934315.1 Petromyzon marinus
GAGGGTCCGGGGAGGGTCCGGGGAGGGTCCGGGGAGGGTCCGGGGAGGGTCCGGGGAGGGTCCGGGGAGGGTCCGGGGAGGGTCCGGGGAGGGTCCGGGGAGGGTCCGGGGAGGGTCCGGGGAGGGTCCGGGGAGGGTCCGGGGAGGGTCCGGGGAGGGTCCGGGGAGGGTCCGGGGAGGGTCCGGGGAGGGTCCGGGGAGGGTCCGGGGAGGGTCCGGGGGTCCTGGAGGGTCCGGGGAGGGTCCGGGGAGGGTCCGGGGAGGGTCCGGGGAGGGTCCGGGGAGGGTCCGGGGAGGGTCCGGGGAGGGTCCGGGGAGGGTCCGGGGAGGGTCCGGGGAGGGTCCGGGGAGGGTCCGGGGAGGGTCCGGGGAGGGTCCGGGGAGGGTCCGGGGAGGGTCCGGGGAGGGTCCGGGGAGGGTCCGGGGAGGGTCCGGGGAGGGTCCGGGGAGGGTCCGGGGAGGGTCCGGGGAGGGTCCGGGGAGGGTCCGGGGAGGGTCCGGGGAGGGTCCGGGGAGGGTCCGGGGAGGGTCCGGGGAGGGTCCGGGGAGGGTCCGGGGAGGGTCCGGGGAGGGTCCGGGGAGGGTCCGGGGAGGGTCCGGGGAGGGTCCGGGGAGGGTCCGGGGAGGGTCCGGGGAGGGTCCGGGGAGGGTCCGGGGAGGGTCCGGGGAGGGTCCGGGGAGGGTCCGGGGAGGGTCCGGGGAGGGTCCGGGGAGGGTCCGGGGAGGGTCCGGGGAGGGTCCGGGGAGGGTCCGGGGAGGGTCCGGGGAGGGTCCGGGGAGGGTCCGGGGAGGGTCCGGGGAGGGTCCGGGGAGGGTCCGGGGAGGGTCCGGGGAGGGTCCGGGGAGGGTCCGGGGAGGGTCCGGGGAGGGTCCGGGGAGGGTCCGGGGAGGGTCCGGGGAGGGTCCGGGGAGGGTCCGGGGAGGGTCCGGGGAGGGTCCGGGGAGGGTCCGGGGAGGGTCCGGGGAGGGTCCGGGGAGGGTCCGGGGAGGGTCCGGGGAGGGTCCGGGGAGGGTCCGGGGAGGGTCCGGGGAGGGTCCGGGGAGGGTCCGGGGAGGGTCCGGGGAGGGTCCGGGGAGGGTCCGGGGAGGGTCCGGGGAGGGTCCGGGGAGGGTCCGGGGAGGGTCCGGGGAGGGTCCGGGGAGGGTCCGGGGAGGGTCCGGGGAGGGTCCGGGGAGGGTCCGGGGAGGGTCCGGGGAGGGTCCGGGGAGGGTCCGGGGAGGGTCCGGGGAGGGTCCGGGGAGGGTCCGGGGAGGGTCCGGGGAGGGTCCGGGGAGGGTCCGGGGAGGGTCCGGGGAGGGTCCGGGGAGGGTCCGGGGAGGGTCCGGGGAGGGTCCGGGGAGGGTCCGGGGAGGGTCCGGGGAGGGTCCGGGGAGGGTCCGGGGAGGGTCCGGGGAGGGTCCGGGGAGGGTCCGGGGAGGGTCCGGGGAGGGTCCGGGGAGGGTCCGGGGAGGGTCCGGGGAGGGTCCGGGGAGGGTCCGGGGAGGGTCCGGGGAGGGTCCGGGGAGGGTCCGGGGAGGGTCCGGGGAGGGTCCGGGGAGGGTCCGGGGAGGGTCCGGGGAGGGTCCGGGGAGGGTCCGGGGAGGGTCCGGGGAGGGTCCGGGGAGGGTCCGGGGAGGGTCCGGGGAGGGTCCGGGGAGGGTCCGGGGAGGGTCCGGGGAGGGTCCGGGGAGGGTCCGGGGAGGGTCCGGGGAGGGTCCGGGGAGGGTCCGGGGAGGGTCCGGGGAGGGTCCGGGGAGGGTCCGGGGAGGGTCCGGGGAGGGTCCGGGGAGGGTCCGGGGAGGGTCCGGGGAGGGTCCGGGGAGGGTCCGGGGAGGGTCCGGGGAGGGTCCGGGGAGGGTCCGGGGAGGGTCCGGGGAGGGTCCGGGGAGGGTCCGGGGAGGGTCCGGGGAGGGTCCGGGGAGGGTCCGGGGAGGGTCCGGGGAGGGTCCGGGGAGGGTCCGGGGAGGGTCCGGGGAGGGTCCGGGGAGGGTCCGGGGAGGGTCCGGGGAGGGTCCGGGGAGGGTCCGGGGAGGGTCCGGGGAGGGTCCGGGGAGGGTCCGGGGAGGGTCCGGGGAGGGTCCGGGGAGGGTCCGGGGAGGGTCCGGGGAGGGTCCGGGGAGGGTCCGGGGAGGGTCCGGGGAGGGTCCGGGGAGGGTCCGGGGAGGGTCCGGGGAGGGTCCGGGGAGGGTCCGGGGAGGGTCCGGGGAGGGTCCGGGGAGGGTCCGGGGAGGGTCCGGGGAGGGTCCGGGGAGGGTCCGGGGAGGGTCCGGGGAGGGTCCGGGGAGGGTCCGGGGAGGGTCCGGGGAGGGTCCGGGGAGGGTCCGGGGAGGGTCCGGGGAGGGTCCGGGGAGGGTCCGGGGAGGGTCCGGGGAGGGTCCGGGGAGGGTCCGGGGAGGGTCCGGGGAGGGTCCGGGGAGGGTCCGGGGAGGGTCCGGGGAGGGTCCGGGGAGGGTCCGGGGAGGGTCCGGGGAGGGTCCGGGGAGGGTCCGGGGAGGGTCCGGGGAGGGTCCGGGGAGGGTCCGGGGAGGGTCCGGGGAGGGTCCGGGGAGGGTCCGGGGAGGGTCCGGGGAGGGTCCGGGGAGGGTCCGGGGAGGGTCCGGGGAGGGTCCGGGGAGGGTCCGGGGAGGGTCCGGGGAGGGTCCGGGGAGGGTCCGGGGAGGGTCCGGGGAGGGTCCGGGGAGGGTCCGGGGAGGGTCCGGGGAGGGTCCGGGGAGGGTCCGGGGAGGGTCCGGGGAGGGTCCGGGGAGGGTCCGGGGAGGGTCCGGGGAGGGTCCGGGGAGGGTCCGGGGAGGGTCCGGGGAGGGTCCGGGGAGGGTCCGGGGAGGGTCCGGGGAGGGTCCGGGGAGGGTCCGGGGAGGGTCCGGGGAGGGTCCGGGGAGGGTCCGGGGAGGGTCCGGGGAGGGTCCGGGGAGGGTCCGGGGAGGGTCCGGGGAGGGTCCGGGGAGGGTCCGGGGAGGGTCCGGGGAGGGTCCGGGGAGGGTCCGGGGAGGGTCCGGGGAGGGTCCGGGGAGGGTCCGGGGAGGGTCCGGGGAGGGTCCGGGGAGGGTCCGGGGAGGGTCCGGGGAGGGTCCGGGGAGGGTCCGGGGAGGGTCCGGGGAGGGTCCGGGGAGGGTCCGGGGAGGGTCCGGGGAGGGTCCGGGGAGGGTCCGGGGAGGGTCCGGGGAGGGTCCGGGGAGGGTCCGGGGAGGGTCCGGGGAGGGTCCGGGGAGGGTCCGGGGAGGGTCCGGGGAGGGTCCGGGGAGGGTCCGGGGAGGGTCCGGGGAGGGTCCGGGGAGGGTCCGGGGAGGGTCCGGGGAGGGTCCGGGGAGGGTCCGGGGAGGGTCCGGGGAGGGTCCGGGGAGGGTCCGGGGAGGGTCCGGGGAGGGTCCGGGGAGGGTCCGGGGAGGGTCCGGGGAGGGTCCGGGGAGGGTCCGGGGAGGGTCCGGGGAGGGTCCGGGGAGGGTCCGGGGAGGGTCCGGGGAGGGTCCGGGGAGGGTCCGGGGAGGGTCCGGGGAGGGTCCGGGGAGGGTCCGGGGAGGGTCCGGGGAGGGTCCGGGGAGGGTCCGGGGAGGGTCCGGGGAGGGTCCGGGGAGGGTCCGGGGAGGGTCCGGGGAGGGTCCGGGGAGGGTCCGGGGAGGGTCCGGGGAGGGTCCGGGGAGGGTCCGGGGAGGGTCCGGGGAGGGTCCGGGGAGGGTCCGGGGAGGGTCCGGGGAGGGTCCGGGGAGGGTCCGGGGAGGGTCCGGGGAGGGTCCGGGGAGGGTCCGGGGAGGGTCCGGGGAGGGTCCGGGGAGGGTCCGGGGAGGGTCCGGGGAGGGTCCGGGGAGGGTCCGGGGAGGGTCCGGGGAGGGTCCGGGGAGGGTCCGGGGAGGGTCCGGGGAGGGTCCGGGGAGGGTCCGGGGAGGGTCCGGGGAGGGTCCGGGGAGGGTCCGGGGAGGGTCCGGGGAGGGTCCGGGGAGGGTCCGGGGAGGGTCCGGGGAGGGTCCGGGGAGGGTCCGGGGAGGGTCCGGGGAGGGTCCGGGGAGGGTCCGGGGAGGGTCCGGGGAGGGTCCGGGGAGGGTCCGGGGAGGGTCCGGGGAGGGTCCGGGGAGGGTCCGGGGAGGGTCCGGGGAGGGTCCGGGGAGGGTCCGGGGAGGGTCCGGGGAGGGTCCGGGGAGGGTCCGGGGAGGGTCCGGGGAGGGTCCGGGGAGGGTCCGGGGAGGGTCCGGGGAGGGTCCGGGGAGGGTCCGGGGAGGGTCCGGGGAGGGTCCGGGGAGGGTCCGGGGAGGGTCCGGGGAGGGTCCGGGGAGGGTCCGGGGAGGGTCCGGGGAGGGTCCGGGGAGGGTCCGGGGAGGGTCCGGGGAGGGTCCGGGGAGGGTCCGGGGAGGGTCCGGGGAGGGTCCGGGGAGGGTCCGGGGAGGGTCCGGGGAGGGTCCGGGGAGGGTCCGGGGAGGGTCCGGGGAGGGTCCGGGGAGGGTCCGGGGAGGGTCCGGGGAGGGTCCGGGGAGGGTCCGGGGAGGGTCCGGGGAGGGTCCGGGGAGGGTCCGGGGAGGGTCCGGGGAGGGTCCGGGGAGGGTCCGGGGAGGGTCCGGGGAGGGTCCGGGGAGGGTCCGGGGAGGGTCCGGGGAGGGTCCGGGGAGGGTCCGGGGAGGGTCCGGGGAGGGTCCGGGGAGGGTCCGGGGAGGGTCCGGGGAGGGTCCGGGGAGGGTCCGGGGAGGGTCCGGGGAGGGTCCGGGGAGGGTCCGGGGAGGGTCCGGGGAGGGTCCGGGGAGGGTCCGGGGAGGGTCCGGGGAGGGTCCGGGGAGGGTCCGGGGAGGGTCCGGGGAGGGTCCGGGGAGGGTCCGGGGAGGGTCCGGGGAGGGTCCGGGGAGGGTCCGGGGAGGGTCCGGGGAGGGTCCGGGGAGGGTCCGGGGAGGGTCCGGGGAGGGTCCGGGGAGGGTCCGGGGAGGGTCCGGGGAGGGTCCGGGGAGGGTCCGGGGAGGGTCCGGGGAGGGTCCGGGGAGGGTCCGGGGAGGGTCCGGGGAGGGTCCGGGGAGGGTCCGGGGAGGGTCCGGGGAGGGTCCGGGGAGGGTCCGGGGAGGGTCCGGGGAGGGTCCGGGGAGGGTCCGGGGAGGGTCCGGGGAGGGTCCGGGGAGGGTCCGGGGAGGGTCCGGGGAGGGTCCGGGGAGGGTCCGGGGAGGGTCCGGGGAGGGTCCGGGGAGGGTCCGGGGAGGGTCCGGGGAGGGTCCGGGGAGGGTCCGGGGAGGGTCCGGGGAGGGTCCGGGGAGGGTCCGGGGAGGGTCCGGGGAGGGTCCGGGGAGGGTCCGGGGAGGGTCCGGGGAGGGTCCGGGGAGGGTCCGGGGAGGGTCCGGGGAGGGTCCGGGGAGGGTCCGGGGAGGGTCCGGGGAGGGTCCGGGGAGGGTCCGGGGAGGGTCCGGGGAGGGTCCGGGGAGGGTCCGGGGAGGGTCCGGGGAGGGTCCGGGGAGGGTCCGGGGAGGGTCCGGGGAGGGTCCGGGGAGGGTCCGGGGAGGGTCCGGGGAGGGTCCGGGGAGGGTCCGGGGAGGGTCCGGGGAGGGTCCGGGGAGGGTCCGGGGAGGGTCCGGGGAGGGTCCGGGGAGGGTCCGGGGAGGGTCCGGGGAGGGTCCGGGGAGGGTCCGGGGAGGGTCCGGGGAGGGTCCGGGGAGGGTCCGGGGAGGGTCCGGGGAGGGTCCGGGGAGGGTCCGGGGAGGGTCCGGGGAGGGTCCGGGGAGGGTCCGGGGAGGGTCCGGGGAGGGTCCGGGGAGGGTCCGGGGAGGGTCCGGGGAGGGTCCGGGGAGGGTCCGGGGAGGGTCCGGGGAGGGTCCGGGGAGGGTCCGGGGAGGGTCCGGGGAGGGTCCGGGGAGGGTCCGGGGAGGGTCCGGGGAGGGTCCGGGGAGGGTCCGGGGAGGGTCCGGGGAGGGTCCGGGGAGGGTCCGGGGAGGGTCCGGGGAGGGTCCGGGGAGGGTCCGGGGAGGGTCCGGGGAGGGTCCGGGGAGGGTCCGGGGAGGGTCCGGGGAGGGTCCGGGGAGGGTCCGGGGAGGGTCCGGGGAGGGTCCGGGGAGGGTCCGGGGAGGGTCCGGGGAGGGTCCGGGGAGGGTCCGGGGAGGGTCCGGGGAGGGTCCGGGGAGGGTCCGGGGAGGGTCCGGGGAGGGTCCGGGGAGGGTCCGGGGAGGGTCCGGGGAGGGTCCGGGGAGGGTCCGGGGAGGGTCCGGGGAGGGTCCGGGGAGGGTCCGGGGAGGGTCCGGGGAGGGTCCGGGGAGGGTCCGGGGAGGGTCCGGGGAGGGTCCGGGGAGGGTCCGGGGAGGGTCCGGGGAGGGTCCGGGGAGGGTCCGGGGAGGGTCCGGGGAGGGTCCGGGGAGGGTCCGGGGAGGGTCCGGGGAGGGTCCGGGGAGGGTCCGGGGAGGGTCCGGGGAGGGTCCGGGGAGGGTCCGGGGAGGGTCCGGGGAGGGTCCGGGGAGGGTCCGGGGAGGGTCCGGGGAGGGTCCGGGGAGGGTCCGGGGAGGGTCCGGGGAGGGTCCGGGGAGGGTCCGGGGAGGGTCCGGGGAGGGTCCGGGGAGGGTCCGGGGAGGGTCCGGGGAGGGTCCGGGGAGGGTCCGGGGAGGGTCCGGGGAGGGTCCGGGGAGGGTCCGGGGAGGGTCCGGGGAGGGTCCGGGGAGGGTCCGGGGAGGGTCCGGGGAGGGTCCGGGGAGGGTCCGGGGAGGGTCCGGGGAGGGTCCGGGGAGGGTCCGGGGAGGGTCCGGGGAGGGTCCGGGGAGGGTCCGGGGAGGGTCCGGGGAGGGTCCGGGGAGGGTCCGGGGAGGGTCCGGGGAGGGTCCGGGGAGGGTCCGGGGAGGGTCCGGGGAGGGTCCGGGGAGGGTCCGGGGAGGGTCCGGGGAGGGTCCGGGGAGGGTCCGGGGAGGGTCCGGGGAGGGTCCGGGGAGGGTCCGGGGAGGGTCCGGGGAGGGTCCGGGGAGGGTCCGGGGAGGGTCCGGGGAGGGTCCGGGGAGGGTCCGGGGAGGGTCCGGGGAGGGTCCGGGGAGGGTCCGGGGAGGGTCCGGGGAGGGTCCGGGGAGGGTCCGGGGAGGGTCCGGGGAGGGTCCGGGGAGGGTCCGGGGAGGGTCCGGGGAGGGTCCGGGGAGGGTCCGGGGAGGGTCCGGGGAGGGTCCGGGGAGGGTCCGGGGAGGGTCCGGGGAGGGTCCGGGGAGGGTCCGGGGAGGGTCCGGGGAGGGTCCGGGGAGGGTCCGGGGAGGGTCCGGGGAGGGTCCGGGGAGGGTCCGGGGAGGGTCCGGGGAGGGTCCGGGGAGGGTCCGGGGAGGGTCCGGGGAGGGTCCGGGGAGGGTCCGGGGAGGGTCCGGGGAGGGTCCGGGGAGGGTCCGGGGAGGGTCCGGGGAGGGTCCGGGGAGGGTCCGGGGAGGGTCCGGGGAGGGTCCGGGGAGGGTCCGGGGAGGGTCCGGGGAGGGTCCGGGGAGGGTCCGGGGAGGGTCCGGGGAGGGTCCGGGGAGGGTCCGGGGAGGGTCCGGGGAGGGTCCGGGGAGGGTCCGGGGAGGGTCCGGGGAGGGTCCGGGGAGGGTCCGGGGAGGGTCCGGGGAGGGTCCGGGGAGGGTCCGGGGAGGGTCCGGGGAGGGTCCGGGGAGGGTCCGGGGAGGGTCCGGGGAGGGTCCGGGGAGGGTCCGGGGAGGGTCCGGGGAGGGTCCGGGGAGGGTCCGGGGAGGGTCCGGGGAGGGTCCGGGGAGGGTCCGGGGAGGGTCCGGGGAGGGTCCGGGGAGGGTCCGGGGAGGGTCCGGGGAGGGTCCGGGGAGGGTCCGGGGAGGGTCCGGGGAGGGTCCGGGGAGGGTCCGGGGAGGGTCCGGGGAGGGTCCGGGGAGGGTCCGGGGAGGGTCCGGGGAGGGTCCGGGGAGGGTCCGGGGAGGGTCCGGGGAGGGTCCGGGGAGGGTCCGGGGAGGGTCCGGGGAGGGTCCGGGGAGGGTCCGGGGAGGGTCCGGGGAGGGTCCGGGGAGGGTCCGGGGAGGGTCCGGGGAGGGTCCGGGGAGGGTCCGGGGAGGGTCCGGGGAGGGTCCGGGGAGGGTCCGGGGAGGGTCCGGGGAGGGTCCGGGGAGGGTCCGGGGAGGGTCCGGGGAGGGTCCGGGGAGGGTCCGGGGAGGGTCCGGGGAGGGTCCGGGGAGGGTCCGGGGAGGGTCCGGGGAGGGTCCGGGGAGGGTCCGGGGAGGGTCCGGGGAGGGTCCGGGGAGGGTCCGGGGAGGGTCCGGGGAGGGTCCGGGGAGGGTCCGGGGAGGGTCCGGGGAGGGTCCGGGGAGGGTCCGGGGAGGGTCCGGGGAGGGTCCGGGGAGGGTCCGGGGAGGGTCCGGGGAGGGTCCGGGGAGGGTCCGGGGAGGGTCCGGGGAGGGTCCGGGGAGGGTCCGGGGAGGGTCCGGGGAGGGTCCGGGGAGGGTCCGGGGAGGGTCCGGGGAGGGTCCGGGGAGGGTCCGGGGAGGGTCCGGGGAGGGTCCGGGGAGGGTCCGGGGAGGGTCCGGGGAGGGTCCGGGGAGGGTCCGGGGAGGGTCCGGGGAGGGTCCGGGGAGGGTCCGGGGAGGGTCCGGGGAGGGTCCGGGGAGGGTCCGGGGAGGGTCCGGGGAGGGTCCGGGGAGGGTCCGGGGAGGGTCCGGGGAGGGTCCGGGGAGGGTCCGGGGAGGGTCCGGGGAGGGTCCGGGGAGGGTCCGGGGAGGGTCCGGGGAGGGTCCGGGGAGGGTCCGGGGAGGGTCCGGGGAGGGTCCGGGGAGGGTCCGGGGAGGGTCCGGGGAGGGTCCGGGGAGGGTCCGGGGAGGGTCCGGGGAGGGTCCGGGGAGGGTCCGGGGAGGGTCCGGGGAGGGTCCGGGGAGGGTCCGGGGAGGGTCCGGGGAGGGTCCGGGGAGGGTCCGGGGAGGGTCCGGGGAGGGTCCGGGGAGGGTCCGGGGAGGGTCCGGGGAGGGTCCGGGGAGGGTCCGGGGAGGGTCCGGGGAGGGTCCGGGGAGGGTCCGGGGAGGGTCCGGGGAGGGTCCGGGGAGGGTCCGGGGAGGGTCCGGGGAGGGTCCGGGGAGGGTCCGGGGAGGGTCCGGGGAGGGTCCGGGGAGGGTCCGGGGAGGGTCCGGGGAGGGTCCGGGGAGGGTCCGGGGAGGGTCCGGGGAGGGTCCGGGGAGGGTCCGGGGAGGGTCCGGGGAGGGTCCGGGGAGGGTCCGGGGAGGGTCCGGGGAGGGTCCGGGGAGGGTCCGGGGAGGGTCCGGGGAGGGTCCGGGGAGGGTCCGGGGAGGGTCCGGGGAGGGTCCGGGGAGGGTCCGGGGAGGGTCCGGGGAGGGTCCGGGGAGGGTCCGGGGAGGGTCCGGGGAGGGTCCGGGGAGGGTCCGGGGAGGGTCCGGGGAGGGTCCGGGGAGGGTCCGGGGAGGGTCCGGGGAGGGTCCGGGGAGGGTCCGGGGAGGGTCCGGGGAGGGTCCGGGGAGGGTCCGGGGAGGGTCCGGGGAGGGTCCGGGGAGGGTCCGGGGAGGGTCCGGGGAGGGTCCGGGGAGGGTCCGGGGAGGGTCCGGGGAGGGTCCGGGGAGGGTCCGGGGAGGGTCCGGGGAGGGTCCGGGGAGGGTCCGGGGAGGGTCCGGGGAGGGTCCGGGGAGGGTCCGGGGAGGGTCCGGGGAGGGTCCGGGGAGGGTCCGGGGAGGGTCCGGGGAGGGTCCGGGGAGGGTCCGGGGAGGGTCCGGGGAGGGTCCGGGGAGGGTCCGGGGAGGGTCCGGGGAGGGTCCGGGGAGGGTCCGGGGAGGGTCCGGGGAGGGTCCGGGGAGGGTCCGGGGAGGGTCCGGGGAGGGTCCGGGGAGGGTCCGGGGAGGGTCCGGGGAGGGTCCGGGGAGGGTCCGGGGAGGGTCCGGGGAGGGTCCGGGGAGGGTCCGGGGAGGGTCCGGGGAGGGTCCGGGGAGGGTCCGGGGAGGGTCCGGGGAGGGTCCGGGGAGGGTCCGGGGAGGGTCCGGGGAGGGTCCGGGGAGGGTCCGGGGAGGGTCCGGGGAGGGTCCGGGGAGGGTCCGGGGAGGGTCCGGGGAGGGTCCGGGGAGGGTCCGGGGAGGGTCCGGGGAGGGTCCGGGGAGGGTCCGGGGAGGGTCCGGGGAGGGTCCGGGGAGGGTCCGGGGAGGGTCCGGGGAGGGTCCGGGGAGGGTCCGGGGAGGGTCCGGGGAGGGTCCGGGGAGGGTCCGGGGAGGGTCCGGGGAGGGTCCGGGGAGGGTCCGGGGAGGGTCCGGGGAGGGTCCGGGGAGGGTCCGGGGAGGGTCCGGGGAGGGTCCGGGGAGGGTCCGGGGAGGGTCCGGGGAGGGTCCGGGGAGGGTCCGGGGAGGGTCCGGGGAGGGTCCGGGGAGGGTCCGGGGAGGGTCCGGGGAGGGTCCGGGGAGGGTCCGGGGAGGGTCCGGGGAGGGTCCGGGGAGGGTCCGGGGAGGGTCCGGGGAGGGTCCGGGGAGGGTCCGGGGAGGGTCCGGGGAGGGTCCGGGGAGGGTCCGGGGAGGGTCCGGGGAGGGTCCGGGGAGGGTCCGGGGAGGGTCCGGGGAGGGTCCGGGGAGGGTCCGGGGAGGGTCCGGGGAGGGTCCGGGGAGGGTCCGGGGAGGGTCCGGGGAGGGTCCGGGGAGGGTCCGGGGAGGGTCCGGGGAGGGTCCGGGGAGGGTCCGGGGAGGGTCCGGGGAGGGTCCGGGGAGGGTCCGGGGAGGGTCCGGGGAGGGTCCGGGGAGGGTCCGGGGAGGGTCCGGGGAGGGTCCGGGGAGGGTCCGGGGAGGGTCCGGGGAGGGTCCGGGGAGGGTCCGGGGAGGGTCCGGGGAGGGTCCGGGGAGGGTCCGGGGAGGGTCCGGGGAGGGTCCGGGGAGGGTCCGGGGAGGGTCCGGGGAGGGTCCGGGGAGGGTCCGGGGAGGGTCCGGGGAGGGTCCGGGGAGGGTCCGGGGAGGGTCCGGGGAGGGTCCGGGGAGGGTCCGGGGAGGGTCCGGGGAGGGTCCGGGGAGGGTCCGGGGAGGGTCCGGGGAGGGTCCGGGGAGGGTCCGGGGAGGGTCCGGGGAGGGTCCGGGGAGGGTCCGGGGAGGGTCCGGGGAGGGTCCGGGGAGGGTCCGGGGAGGGTCCGGGGAGGGTCCGGGGAGGGTCCGGGGAGGGTCCGGGGAGGGTCCGGGGAGGGTCCGGGGAGGGTCCGGGGAGGGTCCGGGGAGGGTCCGGGGAGGGTCCGGGGAGGGTCCGGGGAGGGTCCGGGGAGGGTCCGGGGAGGGTCCGGGGAGGGTCCGGGGAGGGTCCGGGGAGGGTCCGGGGAGGGTCCGGGGAGGGTCCGGGGAGGGTCCGGGGAGGGTCCGGGGAGGGTCCGGGGAGGGTCCGGGGAGGGTCCGGGGAGGGTCCGGGGAGGGTCCGGGGAGGGTCCGGGGAGGGTCCGGGGAGGGTCCGGGGAGGGTCCGGGGAGGGTCCGGGGAGGGTCCGGGGAGGGTCCGGGGAGGGTCCGGGGAGGGTCCGGGGAGGGTCCGGGGAGGGTCCGGGGAGGGTCCGGGGAGGGTCCGGGGAGGGTCCGGGGAGGGTCCGGGGAGGGTCCGGGGAGGGTCCGGGGAGGGTCCGGGGAGGGTCCGGGGAGGGTCCGGGGAGGGTCCGGGGAGGGTCCGGGGAGGGTCCGGGGAGGGTCCGGGGAGGGTCCGGGGAGGGTCCGGGGAGGGTCCGGGGAGGGTCCGGGGAGGGTCCGGGGAGGGTCCGGGGAGGGTCCGGGGAGGGTCCGGGGAGGGTCCGGGGAGGGTCCGGGGAGGGTCCGGGGAGGGTCCGGGGAGGGTCCGGGGAGGGTCCGGGGAGGGTCCGGGGAGGGTCCGGGGAGGGTCCGGGGAGGGTCCGGGGAGGGTCCGGGGAGGGTCCGGGGAGGGTCCGGGGAGGGTCCGGGGAGGGTCCGGGGAGGGTCCGGGGAGGGTCCGGGGAGGGTCCGGGGAGGGTCCGGGGAGGGTCCGGGGAGGGTCCGGGGAGGGTCCGGGGAGGGTCCGGGGAGGGTCCGGGGAGGGTCCGGGGAGGGTCCGGGGAGGGTCCGGGGAGGGTCCGGGGAGGGTCCGGGGAGGGTCCGGGGAGGGTCCGGGGAGGGTCCGGGGAGGGTCCGGGGAGGGTCCGGGGAGGGTCCGGGGAGGGTCCGGGGAGGGTCCGGGGAGGGTCCGGGGAGGGTCCGGGGAGGGTCCGGGGAGGGTCCGGGGAGGGTCCGGGGAGGGTCCGGGGAGGGTCCGGGGAGGGTCCGGGGAGGGTCCGGGGAGGGTCCGGGGAGGGTCCGGGGAGGGTCCGGGGAGGGTCCGGGGAGGGTCCGGGGAGGGTCCGGGGAGGGTCCGGGGAGGGTCCGGGGAGGGTCCGGGGAGGGTCCGGGGAGGGTCCGGGGAGGGTCCGGGGAGGGTCCGGGGAGGGTCCGGGGAGGGTCCGGGGAGGGTCCGGGGAGGGTCCGGGGAGGGTCCGGGGAGGGTCCGGGGAGGGTCCGGGGAGGGTCCGGGGAGGGTCCGGGGAGGGTCCGGGGAGGGTCCGGGGAGGGTCCGGGGAGGGTCCGGGGAGGGTCCGGGGAGGGTCCGGGGAGGGTCCGGGGAGGGTCCGGGGAGGGTCCGGGGAGGGTCCGGGGAGGGTCCGGGGAGGGTCCGGGGAGGGTCCGGGGAGGGTCCGGGGAGGGTCCGGGGAGGGTCCGGGGAGGGTCCGGGGAGGGTCCGGGGAGGGTCCGGGGAGGGTCCGGGGAGGGTCCGGGGAGGGTCCGGGGAGGGTCCGGGGAGGGTCCGGGGAGGGTCCGGGGAGGGTCCGGGGAGGGTCCGGGGAGGGTCCGGGGAGGGTCCGGGGAGGGTCCGGGGAGGGTCCGGGGAGGGTCCGGGGAGGGTCCGGGGAGGGTCCGGGGAGGGTCCGGGGAGGGTCCGGGGAGGGTCCGGGGAGGGTCCGGGGAGGGTCCGGGGAGGGTCCGGGGAGGGTCCGGGGAGGGTCCGGGGAGGGTCCGGGGAGGGTCCGGGGAGGGTCCGGGGAGGGTCCGGGGAGGGTCCGGGGAGGGTCCGGGGAGGGTCCGGGGAGGGTCCGGGGAGGGTCCGGGGAGGGTCCGGGGAGGGTCCGGGGAGGGTCCGGGGAGGGTCCGGGGAGGGTCCGGGGAGGGTCCGGGGAGGGTCCGGGGAGGGTCCGGGGAGGGTCCGGGGAGGGTCCGGGGAGGGTCCGGGGAGGGTCCGGGGAGGGTCCGGGGAGGGTCCGGGGAGGGTCCGGGGAGGGTCCGGGGAGGGTCCGGGGAGGGTCCGGGGAGGGTCCGGGGAGGGTCCGGGGAGGGTCCGGGGAGGGTCCGGGGAGGGTCCGGGGAGGGTCCGGGGAGGGTCCGGGGAGGGTCCGGGGAGGGTCCGGGGAGGGTCCGGGGAGGGTCCGGGGAGGGTCCGGGGAGGGTCCGGGGAGGGTCCGGGGAGGGTCCGGGGAGGGTCCGGGGAGGGTCCGGGGAGGGTCCGGGGAGGGTCCGGGGAGGGTCCGGGGAGGGTCCGGGGAGGGTCCGGGGAGGGTCCGGGGAGGGTCCGGGGAGGGTCCGGGGAGGGTCCGGGGAGGGTCCGGGGAGGGTCCGGGGAGGGTCCGGGGAGGGTCCGGGGAGGGTCCGGGGAGGGTCCGGGGAGGGTCCGGGGAGGGTCCGGGGAGGGTCCGGGGAGGGTCCGGGGAGGGTCCGGGGAGGGTCCGGGGAGGGTCCGGGGAGGGTCCGGGGAGGGTCCGGGGAGGGTCCGGGGAGGGTCCGGGGAGGGTCCGGGGAGGGTCCGGGGAGGGTCCGGGGAGGGTCCGGGGAGGGTCCGGGGAGGGTCCGGGGAGGGTCCGGGGAGGGTCCGGGGAGGGTCCGGGGAGGGTCCGGGGAGGGTCCGGGGAGGGTCCGGGGAGGGTCCGGGGAGGGTCCGGGGAGGGTCCGGGGAGGGTCCGGGGAGGGTCCGGGGAGGGTCCGGGGAGGGTCCGGGGAGGGTCCGGGGAGGGTCCGGGGAGGGTCCGGGGAGGGTCCGGGGAGGGTCCGGGGAGGGTCCGGGGAGGGTCCGGGGAGGGTCCGGGGAGGGTCCGGGGAGGGTCCGGGGAGGGTCCGGGGAGGGTCCGGGGAGGGTCCGGGGAGGGTCCGGGGAGGGTCCGGGGAGGGTCCGGGGAGGGTCCGGGGAGGGTCCGGGGAGGGTCCGGGGAGGGTCCGGGGAGGGTCCGGGGAGGGTCCGGGGAGGGTCCGGGGAGGGTCCGGGGAGGGTCCGGGGAGGGTCCGGGGAGGGTCCGGGGAGGGTCCGGGGAGGGTCCGGGGAGGGTCCGGGGAGGGTCCGGGGAGGGTCCGGGGAGGGTCCGGGGAGGGTCCGGGGAGGGTCCGGGGAGGGTCCGGGGAGGGTCCGGGGAGGGTCCGGGGAGGGTCCGGGGAGGGTCCGGGGAGGGTCCGGGGAGGGTCCGGGGAGGGTCCGGGGAGGGTCCGGGGAGGGTCCGGGGAGGGTCCGGGGAGGGTCCGGGGAGGGTCCGGGGAGGGTCCGGGGAGGGTCCGGGGAGGGTCCGGGGAGGGTCCGGGGAGGGTCCGGGGAGGGTCCGGGGAGGGTCCGGGGAGGGTCCGGGGAGGGTCCGGGGAGGGTCCGGGGAGGGTCCGGGGAGGGTCCGGGGAGGGTCCGGGGAGGGTCCGGGGAGGGTCCGGGGAGGGTCCGGGGAGGGTCCGGGGAGGGTCCGGGGAGGGTCCGGGGAGGGTCCGGGGAGGGTCCGGGGAGGGTCCGGGGAGGGTCCGGGGAGGGTCCGGGGAGGGTCCGGGGAGGGTCCGGGGAGGGTCCGGGGAGGGTCCGGGGAGGGTCCGGGGAGGGTCCGGGGAGGGTCCGGGGAGGGTCCGGGGAGGGTCCGGGGAGGGTCCGGGGAGGGTCCGGGGAGGGTCCGGGGAGGGTCCGGGGAGGGTCCGGGGAGGGTCCGGGGAGGGTCCGGGGAGGGTCCGGGGAGGGTCCGGGGAGGGTCCGGGGAGGGTCCGGGGAGGGTCCGGGGAGGGTCCGGGGAGGGTCCGGGGAGGGTCCGGGGAGGGTCCGGGGAGGGTCCGGGGAGGGTCCGGGGAGGGTCCGGGGAGGGTCCGGGGAGGGTCCGGGGAGGGTCCGGGGAGGGTCCGGGGAGGGTCCGGGGAGGGTCCGGGGAGGGTCCGGGGAGGGTCCGGGGAGGGTCCGGGGAGGGTCCGGGGAGGGTCCGGGGAGGGTCCGGGGAGGGTCCGGGGAGGGTCCGGGGAGGGTCCGGGGAGGGTCCGGGGAGGGTCCGGGGAGGGTCCGGGGAGGGTCCGGGGAGGGTCCGGGGAGGGTCCGGGGAGGGTCCGGGGAGGGTCCGGGGAGGGTCCGGGGAGGGTCCGGGGAGGGTCCGGGGAGGGTCCGGGGAGGGTCCGGGGAGGGTCCGGGGAGGGTCCGGGGAGGGTCCGGGGAGGGTCCGGGGAGGGTCCGGGGAGGGTCCGGGGAGGGTCCGGGGAGGGTCCGGGGAGGGTCCGGGGAGGGTCCGGGGAGGGTCCGGGGAGGGTCCGGGGAGGGTCCGGGGAGGGTCCGGGGAGGGTCCGGGGAGGGTCCGGGGAGGGTCCGGGGAGGGTCCGGGGAGGGTCCGGGGAGGGTCCGGGGAGGGTCCGGGGAGGGTCCGGGGAGGGTCCGGGGAGGGTCCGGGGAGGGTCCGGGGAGGGTCCGGGGAGGGTCCGGGGAGGGTCCGGGGAGGGTCCGGGTAGGGTCCGGGGAGGGTCCGGGGAGGGTCCGGGGAGGGTCCGGGGAGGGTCCGGGGAGGGTCCGGGGAGGGTCCGGGGAGGGTCCGGGGAGGGTCCGGGGAGGGTCCGGGGAGGGTCCGGGGAGGGTCCGGGGAGGGTCCGGGGAGGGTCCGGGGAGGGTCCGGGGAGGGTCCGGGGAGGGTCCGGGGAGGGTCCGGGGAGGGTCCGGGGAGGGTCCGGGGAGGGTCCGGGGAGGGTCCGGGGAGGGTCCGGGGAGGGTCCGGGGAGGGTCCGGGGAGGGTCCGGGGAGGGTCCGGGGAGGGTCCGGGGAGGGTCCGGGGAGGGTCCGGGGAGGGTCCGGGGAGGGTCCGGGGAGGGTCCGGGGAGGGTCCGGGGAGGGTCCGGGGAGGGTCCGGGGAGGGTCCGGGGAGGGTCCGGGGAGGGTCCGGGGAGGGTCCGGGGAGGGTCCGGGGAGGGTCCGGGGAGGGTCCGGGGAGGGTCCGGGGAGGGTCCGGGGAGGGTCCGGGGAGGGTCCGGGGAGGGTCCGGGGAGGGTCCGGGGAGGGTCCGGGGAGGGTCCGGGGAGGGTCCGGGGAGGGTCCGGGGAGGGTCCGGGGAGGGTCCGGGGAGGGTCCGGGGAGGGTCCGGGGAGGGTCCGGGGAGGGTCCGGGGAGGGTCCGGGGAGGGTCCGGGGAGGGTCCGGGGAGGGTCCGGGGAGGGTCCGGGGAGGGTCCGGGGAGGGTCCGGGGAGGGTCCGGGGAGGGTCCGGGGAGGGTCCGGGGAGGGTCCGGGGAGGGTCCGGGGAGGGTCCGGGGAGGGTCCGGGGAGGGTCCGGGGAGGGTCCGGGGAGGGTCCGGGGAGGGTCCGGGGAGGGTCCGGGGAGGGTCCGGGGAGGGTCCGGGGAGGGTCCGGGGAGGGTCCGGGGAGGGTCCGGGGAGGGTCCGGGGAGGGTCCGGGGAGGGTCCGGGGAGGGTCCGGGGAGGGTCCGGGGAGGGTCCGGGGAGGGTCCGGGGAGGGTCCGGGGAGGGTCCGGGGAGGGTCCGGGGAGGGTCCGGGGAGGGTCCGGGGAGGGTCCGGGGAGGGTCCGGGGAGGGTCCGGGGAGGGTCCGGGGAGGGTCCGGGGAGGGTCCGGGGAGGGTCCGGGGAGGGTCCGGGGAGGGTCCGGGGAGGGTCCGGGGAGGGTCCGGGGAGGGTCCGGGGAGGGTCCGGGGAGGGTCCGGGGAGGGTCCGGGGAGGGTCCGGGGAGGGTCCGGGGAGGGTCCGGGGAGGGTCCGGGGAGGGTCCGGGGAGGGTCCGGGGAGGGTCCGGGGAGGGTCCGGGGAGGGTCCGGGGAGGGTCCGGGGAGGGTCCGGGGAGGGTCCGGGGAGGGTCCGGGGAGGGTCCGGGGAGGGTCCGGGGAGGGTCCGGGGAGGGTCCGGGGAGGGTCCGGGGAGGGTCCGGGGAGGGTCCGGGGAGGGTCCGGGGAGGGTCCGGGGAGGGTCCGGGGAGGGTCCGGGGAGGGTCCGGGGAGGGTCCGGGGAGGGTCCGGGGAGGGTCCGGGGAGGGTCCGGGGAGGGTCCGGGGAGGGTCCGGGGAGGGTCCGGGGAGGGTCCGGGGAGGGTCCGGGGAGGGTCCGGGGAGGGTCCGGGGAGGGTCCGGGGAGGGTCCGGGGAGGGTCCGGGGAGGGTCCGGGGAGGGTCCGGGGAGGGTCCGGGGAGGGTCCGGGGAGGGTCCGGGGAGGGTCCGGGGAGGGTCCGGGGAGGGTCCGGGGAGGGTCCGGGGAGGGTCCGGGGAGGGTCCGGGGAGGGTCCGGGGAGGGTCCGGGGAGGGTCCGGGGAGGGTCCGGGGAGGGTCCGGGGAGGGTCCGGGGAGGGTCCGGGGAGGGTCCGGGGAGGGTCCGGGGAGGGTCCGGGGAGGGTCCGGGGAGGGTCCGGGGAGGGTCCCCGGGGAGGGTCCGGGAGGGTCCGGGGAGGGTCCGGGGAGGGTCCGGGGAGGTCCGGGGAGGGTCCGGGGAGGGTCCGGGGAGGGTCCGGGGAGGGTCCGGGGAGGGTCCGGGAGGGTCCGGGGAGGGTCCGGGGAGGGTCCGGGGAGGGTCCGGGGAGGGTCCGGGGAGGGTCCGGGGAGGGTCCGGGGAGGGTCCGGGGAGGGTCCGGGGAGGGTCCGGGGAGGGTCCGGGGAGGGTCCGGGGAGGGTCCGGGGAGGGTCCGGGGAGGGTCCGGGGAGGGTCCGGGGAGGGTCCGGGGAGGGTCCGGGGAGGGTCCGGGAGGGTCCGGGGAGGGTCCGGGGAGGGTCCGGGGAGGGTCCGGGGAGGGTCCGGGGAGGGTCCGGGGAGGGTCCGGGGAGGGTCCGGGGAGGGTCCGGGGAGGGTCCGGGGAGGGTCCGGGGAGGGTCCGGGAGGGTCCGGGGAGGGTCCGGGGAGGGTCCGGGAGGGTCCGGGGAGGGTCCGGGGAGGGTCCGGGGGGAGGGGTCCGGGGAGGGTCCGGGGAGGGGTCCGGGGAGGGTCCGGGGAGGGTCCGGGGAGGGTCCGGGGAGGGTCCGGGGAGGGTCCGGGGAGGGTCCGGGGAGGGTCCGGGGAGGGGGTCCGGGGAGGGTCCGGGGAGGGTCCGGGGAGGGTCCGGGGAGGGGTCCGGGGAGGGTCCGGGGAGGGTCCGGGGAGGGTCCGGGGAGGGTCCGGGGAGGGTCCGGGGAGGGTCCGGGGAGGGTCCGGGGAGGGTCCGGGGAGGGTCCGGGGAGGGTCCGGGGAGGGTCCGGGGAGGGTCCGGGGAGGGTCCGGGGAGGCTCCGGGGAGGCTCCGGGGAGGCTCCGGGGAGGCTCCGGGGAGGCTCCGGGGAGGCTCCGGGGGAGGCTCCGGGGAGGCTCCGGGGAGGCTCCGGGGAGGCTCCGGGGAGGCTCCGGGGAGGCTCCGGGGAGGCTCCGGGGAGGCTCCGGGGAGGCTCCGGGGAGGGGCTCCGGGGAGGCTCCGGGGAGGCTCCGGGGAGGCTCCGGGGAGGCTCCGGGGAGGCTCCGGGGAGGCTCCGGGGAGGCTCCGGGGAGGCTCCGGGGAGGCTCCGGGGAGGCTCCGGGGAGGCTCCGGGGAGGGTCCGGGGAGGGTCCGGGGAGGGTCCGGGGAGGGTCCGGGGAGGGTCCGGGGAGGGTCCGGGGAGGGTCCGGGGAGGGTCCGGGGAGGGTCCGGGGAGGCTCCGGGGAGGGCTCCGGGGAGGGTCCAGGGAGGGTCCGGGGAGGGTCCGGGGAGGGTCCGGGGAGGGTCCGGGGAGGGTCCGGGGAGGGTCCGGGGAGGATCCGGGAGGGTCCGGGGAGGGTCCGGGGAGGGTCCGGGGAGGGTCCGGGGAGGGTCCGGGGAGGGTCCGGGGAGGGTCCGGGGAGGCTCCGGGGAGGCTCCGGGGAGGCTCCGGGAGGCTCCCGGGGAGGCTCCGGGGAGGCTCCGGGGAGGCTCCGGGGAGGCTCCGGGGAGGCTCCGGGGAGGCTCCGGGGGAGGCTCCGGGGAGGCTCCGGGGAGGCTCCGGGGAGGCTCCGGGGAGGCTCCGGGGAGGCTCCGGGGAGGCTCCGGGGAGGCTCCGGGAGGCTCCGGGGAGGCTCCGGGGAGGCTCCGGGGAGGCTCCGGGGAGGCTCCGGGGAGGCTCCGGGGAGGCTCCGGGGAGGCTCCGGGGAGGCTCCGGGGAGGCTCCGGGGAGGCTCCGGGGAGGCTCCGGGGAGGCTCCGGGGAGGCTCCGGGGAGGCTCCGGGGAGGCTCCGGGGAGGCTCCGGGGAGGCTCCGGGGAGGCTCCGGGGAGGCTCCGGGGAGGCTCCGGGGAGGCTCCGGGGAGGCTCCGGGGAGGCTCCGGGAGGCTCCGGGGAGGCTCCGGGGAGGCTCCGGGGAGGCTCCGGGGAGGCTCCGGGAGGCTCCGGGGAGGCTCCGGGGAGGCTCCGGGGAGGCTCCGGGGAGGCTCCGGGGAGGCTCCGGGGAGGGTCCGGGGAGGGTCCGGGGAGGGTCCGGGGAGGGTCCGGGGAGGGTCCGGGAGGGTCCGGGGAGGGTCCGGGGAGGGTCCGGGGAGGGTCCGGGGAGGCTCCGGGGAGGCTCCGGGGAGGCTCCGGGGAGGCTCCGGGGAGGCTCCGGGGAGGCTCCGGGGAGGCTCCGGGAGGCTCCGGGGAGGCTCCGGGGAGGCTCCGGGGAGGCTCCGGGGAGGCTCCGGGGAGGGTCCGGGAGGGTCCGGGGAGGGCTCCGGGGAGGCTCCGGGGAGGCTCCGGGGAGGGTCCGGGGAGGGTCCGGGGAGGCTCCGGGGAGGGCTCCGGGGAGGGTCCGGGGAGGGTCCGGGGAGGGTCCGGGGAGGGTCCGGGGAGGGGTCCGGGGAGGGTCCGGGGAGGGTCCGGGGAGGGTCCGGGGAGGCTCCGGGAGGGTCCGGGGAGGGTCCGGGGAGGGTCCGGGGAGGCTCCGGGGAGGGTCCGGGGAGGGTCCGGGGAGGGTCCGGGGAGGGTCCGGGGAGGGTCCGGGGAGGGTCCGGGGAGGGTCCGGGGAGGGTCCGGGGAGGGTCCGGGGAGGCTCCGGGGAGGCTCCGGGGAGGGTCCGGGGAGGGTCCGGGGAGGCTCCGGGGAGGGTCCGGGGAGGGTCCGGGGAGGGTCCGGGGAGGGTCCGGGGAGGTCCGGGGAGGCTCCGGGGAGGCTCCGGGGAGGCTCCGGGGGAGGGTCCGGGGAGGCTCCGGGGAGGCTCCGGGGAGGCTCCGGGGAGGCTCCGGGGAGGGTCCGGGGAGGCTCCGGGGAGGCTCCGGGGAGGCTCCGGGGAGGGTCCGGGGAGGGTCCGGGGAGGGTCCGGGGAGGGTCCGGGGAGGGTCCGGGGAGGGTCCGGGGAGGATCCGGGGAGGGTCCGGGGAGGGTCCGGGGAGGGTCCGGGGAGGCTCCGGGGATGGTCCGGGGAGGGTCCGGGGAGGGTCCGGGGAGGCTCCGGGGAGGCTCCGGGGAGGCTCCGGGGAGGCTCCGGGGAGGTTCCGGGGAGGCTCCGGGGAGGCTCCGGGGAGGCTCCGGGGAGGGTCCGGGGAGGGTCCGGGGAGGGTCCGGGGAGGCTCCGGGGAGGCTCCGGGGAGGCTCCGGGGAGGGTCCGGGGAGGGTCCGGGGAGGGTCCGGAGAGGGTCCGGGGAGGGTCCGGGGAGGCTCCGGGGAGGGTCCGGGGAGGGTCCGGGGAGGGTCCGGGGAGGGTCCGGGGAGGGTCCGGGGAGGCTCCGGGGAGGCTCCGGGGAGGCTCCGGGGAGGGCTCCGGGGAGGCTCCGGGGAGGGTCCGGGGAGGGTCCGGGGAGGGTCCGGGAGAGGGTCCGGGGAGGGTCCGGGGAGGGTCCGGGGAGGGTCCGGGGAGGGTCCGGGGAGGGTCCGGGGAGGGTCCGAGGAGGGTCCGGGGAGGGTCCGGGGAGGGTCCGGGGAGGGTCCGGGGAGGCTCCGGGGAGGCTCCGGGGAGGCTCCAGGGAGGCTCCGGGGAGGCTCCGGGGAGGGTCCGGGGAGGGTCCGGGGAGCGTCCGGGGAGGGTCTGGGGAGGGTCCGGGGAGGGTCCGGGGAGGGTCCGGGGAGGGTCCGGGGAGGGTCCGGGGAGCGTCCGGGAGGGTCCGGGAGGTCCGAGGAGGGTCCGGGGAGGGTCCGGGGAGGGTCCGAGGGAGGGTCCGGGGAGGGTCCGGGGAGGGTCCGGGGAGGGTCCGGGGAGGCTCCGGGGAGGCTCCGGGGAGGCTCCAGGGAGGCTCCGGGGAGGCTCCGGGGAGGGTCCGGGGAGGGTCCGGGGAGCGTCCGGGGAGGGTCTGGGGAGGGTCCGGGGAGGGTCCGGGGAGGGTCCGGGGAGGGTCCGGGGAGGGTCCGGGGAGGCGTCCGGGGAGGGTCCGGGGAGGGTCCGAGGAGGGTCCGGGGAGGGTCCGGGGAGGGTCCGGGGAGGGTCCGGGGAGGGTCCGGGGAGGGTCCGGGGAGGGTCCGGGGAGGGTCCGGGGAGGGTCCGGGGAGGGTCCGGGGAGGGTCCGGGGAGGGTCCGGGGAGGGTCCGGGGAGGGTCCGGGGAGGGTCCGGGGAGGGTCCGGGGAGGGTCCGGGGAGGGTCCGGGGAGGGTCCGGGGAGGGTCCGGGGAGGGTCCGGGGAGGGTCCGGGGAGGGTCCGGGGAGGGTCCGGGGAGGGTCCGGGGAGGGTCCGGGGAGGGTCCGGGGAGGGTCCGGGGAGGGTCCGGGGAGGGTCCGGGGAGGGTCCGGGGAGGGTCCGGGGAGGGTCCGGGGAGGGTCCGGGGAGGGTCCGGGGAGGGTCCGGGGAGGGTCCGGGGAGGGTCCGGGGAGGGTCCGGGGAGGGTCCGGGGAGGGTCCGGGGAGGGTCCGGGGAGGGTCCCGGGGAGGGTCCGGGGAGGGTCCGGGGAGGGTCCGGGGAGGGTCCGGGGAGGGTCCGGGGAGGGTCCGGGGAGGGTCCGGGGAGGGTCCGGGGAGGGTCCGGGGAGGGTCCGGGGAGGGTCCGGGGAGGGTCCGGGGAGGGTCCGGGGAGGGTCCGGGGAGGGTCCGGGGAGGGTCCGGGGAGGGTCCGGGGAGGGTCCGGGGAGGGTCCGGGGAGGGTCCGGGGAGGGTCCGGGGAGGGTCCGGGGAGGGTCCGGGGAGGGTCCGGGAGGGTCCGGGGGAGGGTCCGGGGAGGGTCCGGGGAGGGTCCGGGGAGGGTCCGGGGAGGGTCCGGGGAGGGTCCGGGGAGGGTCCGGGGAGGGTCCGGGGAGGGTCCGGGGAGGGTCCGGGGAGGGTCCGGGGAGGGTCCGGGGAGGGTCCGGGGAGGGTCCGGGGAGGGTCCGGGGAGGGTCCGGGGAGGGTCCGGGGAGGGTCCGGGGAGGGTCCGGGGAGGGTCCGGGGAGGGTCCGGGAGGGTCCGGGGAGGGTCCGGGGAGGGTCCGGGGAGGGTCCGGGGAGGGTCCGGGGAGGGTCCGGGGAGGGTCCGGGGAGGGTCCGGGGAGGGTCCGGGGAGGGTCCGGGGAGGGTCCGGGGAGGGTCCGGGGAGGGTCCGGGGAGGGTCCGGGGAGGGTCCGGGGAGGGTCCGGGGAGGGTCCGGGGAGGGTCCGGGGAGGGTCCGGGGAGGGTCCGGGGAGGGTCCGGGGAGGGTCCGGGGAGGGTCCGGGGAGGGTCCGGGGAGGGTCCGGGGAGGGTCCGGGGAGGGTCCGGGGAGGGTCCGGGGAGGGTCCGGGGAGGGTCCGGGGAGGGTCCGGGGAGGGTCCGGGGAGGGTCCGGGGAGGGTCCGGGGAGGGTCCGGGGAGGGTCCGGGGAGGGTCCGGGGAGGGTCCGGGGAGGGTCCGGGGAGGGTCCGGGGAGGGTCCGGGGAGGGTCCGGGGAGGGTCCGGGGAGGGTCCGGGGAGGGTCCGGGGAGGGTCCGGGGAGGGTCCGGGGAGGGTCCGGGGAGGGTCCGGGGAGGGTCCGGGGAGGGTCCGGGGAGGGTCCGGGGAGGGTCCGGGGAGGGTCCGGGGAGGGTCCGGGGAGGGTCCGGGGAGGGTCCGGGGAGGGTCCGGGGAGGGTCCGGGGAGGGTCCGGGGAGGGTCCGGGGAGGGTCCGGGGAGGGTCCGGGGAGGGTCCGGGGAGGGTCCGGGGAGGGTCCGGGGAGGGTCCGGGGAGGGTCCGGGGAGGGTCCGGGGAGGGTCCGGGGAGGGTCCGGGGAGGGTCCGGGGAGGGTCCGGGGAGGGTCCGGGGAGGGTCCGGGGAGGGTCCGGGGAGGGTCCGGGGAGGGTCCGGGGAGGGTCCGGGGAGGGTCCGGGGAGGGTCCGGGGAGGGTCCGGGGAGGGTCCGGGGAGGGTCCGGGGAGGGTCCGGGGAGGGTCCGGGGAGGGTCCGGGGAGGGTCCGGGGAGGGTCCGGGGAGGGTCCGGGGAGGGTCCGGGGAGGGTCCGGGGAGGGTCCGGGGAGGGTCCGGGGAGGGTCCGGGGAGGGTCCGGGGAGGGTCCGGGGAGGGTCCGGGGAGGGTCCGGGGAGGGTCCGGGGAGGGTCCGGGGAGGGTCCGGGGAGGGTCCGGGGAGGGTCCGGGGAGGGTCCGGGGAGGGTCCGGGGAGGGTCCGGGGAGGGTCCGGGGAGGGTCCGGGGAGGGTCCGGGGAGGGTCCGGGGAGGGTCCGGGGAGGGTCCGGGGAGGGTCCGGGGAGGGTCCGGGGAGGGTCCGGGGAGGGTCCGGGGAGGGTCCGGGGAGGGTCCGGGGAGGGTCCGGGGAGGGTCCGGGGAGGGTCCGGGGAGGGTCCGGGGAGGGTCCGGGGAGGGTCCGGGGAGGGTCCGGGGAGGGTCCGGGGAGGGTCCGGGGAGGGTCCGGGGAGGGTCCGGGGAGGGTCCGGGGAGGGTCCGGGGAGGGTCCGGGGAGGGTCCGGGGAGGGTCCGGGGAGGGTCCGGGGAGGGTCCGGGGAGGGTCCGGGGAGGGTCCGGGGAGGGTCCGGGGAGGGTCCGGGGAGGGTCCGGGGAGGGTCCGGGGAGGGTCCGGGGAGGGTCCGGGGAGGGTCCGGGGAGGGTCCGGGGAGGGTCCGGGGAGGGTCCGGGGAGGGTCCGGGGAGGGTCCGGGGAGGGTCCGGGGAGGGTCCGGGGAGGGTCCGGGGAGGGTCCGGGGAGGGTCCGGGGAGGGTCCGGGGAGGGTCCGGGGAGGGTCCGGGGAGGGTCCGGGGAGGGTCCGGGGAGGGTCCGGGGAGGGTCCGGGGAGGGTCCGGGGAGGGTCCGGGGAGGGTCCGGGGAGGGTCCGGGGAGGGTCCGGGGAGGGTCCGGGGAGGGTCCGGGGAGGGTCCGGGGAGGGTCCGGGGAGGGTCCGGGGAGGGTCCGGGGAGGGTCCGGGGAGGGTCCGGGGAGGGTCCGGGGAGAGTCCGGGGAGGGTCCGGGGAGGGTCCGGGGAGGCTCCGGGGAGGCTCCGGGGAGGCTCCGGGGAGGCTCCGGGGAGGCTCCGGGGAGGCTCCGGGGAGGCTCCGGGGAGGCTCCGGGGAGGCTCCGGGGAGGCTCCGGGGAGGCTCCGGGGAGGCTCCGGGGAGGCTCCGGGGAGGCTCCGGGGAGGCTCCGGGGAGGCTCCGGGGAGGCTCCGGGGAGGCTCCGGGGAGGCTCCGGGGAGGCTCTGGGGAGGCTCCGGGGAGGCTCCGGGGAGGCTCCGGGGAGGCTCCGGGGAGGGTCCGGGGAGGCTCCGGGGAGGGTCCGGGGAGGGTCCGGGGAGGGTCCGGGGAGGGTCCGGGGAGGCTCCGGGGAGGCTCCGGGGAGGCTCCGGGGAGGCTCCGGGGAGGCTCCGGGGAGGCTCCGGGGAGGCTCCGGGGAGGCTCCGGGGAGGCTCCGGGGAGGCTCCGGGGAGGCTCCGGGGAGGGTCCGGGGAGGGTCCGGGGAGGGTCCGGGGAGGCTCCGGGGAGGCTCCGGGGAGGCTCCGGGGAGGCTCCGGGGAGGCTCCGGGGAGGCTCCGGGGAGGGTCCGGGGAGGCTCCGGGGAGGGTCCGGGGAGGGTCCGGGGAGGCTCCGGGGAGGGTCCGGGGAGGGTCCGGGGAGGGTCCGGGGAGGGTCCGGGGAGGGTCCGGGGAGGATCCGGGGAGGGTCCGGGGAGGGTCCGGGGAGGGTCCGGGGAGGCTCCGGGGATGGTCCGGGGAGGGTCCGGGGAGGGTCCGGGGAGGGTCCGGGGAGGGTCCGGGGAGGGTCCGGGGAGGCTCCGGGGAGGCTCCGGGGAGGGTCCGGGGAGGGTCCGGGGAGGGTCCGGGGAGGGTCCGGGGAGGCTCCGGGGAGGCTCCGGGGAGGGTCCGGGGAGGGTCCGGGGAGGGTCCGGGGAGGCTCCGGGGAGGGTCCGGGGAGGGTCCGGGGAGGGTCCGGGGAGGGTCCGGGGAGGGTCCGGGGAGGGTCCGAGGAGGGTCCGGAGAGGGTCCGGGGAGGGTCCGGGGAGGGTCCGGGGAGGCTCCGGGGAGGCTCCGGGGAGGCTCCGGGGAGGCTCCGGGGAGGCTCCGGGGAGGGTCCGGGGAGGGTCCGGGGAGCGTCCGGGGAGGGTCCGGGGAGGGTCCGGGGAGGGTCCGGGGAGGGTCCGGGGAGGGTCCGGGGAGCGTCCGGGGAGGGTCCAGGGAGGGTCCGGGGAGGGTCCGGGGAGGGTCCGGGGAGGGTCCGGGGAGGGTCCGGGGAGGGTCCGGGGAGGGTCCGGGGAGGGTCCGGGGAGGGTCCGGGGAGGGTCCGGGGAGGGTCCGGGGAGGGTCCGGGGAGGGTCCGGGGAGGGTCCGGGGAGGGTCCGGGGAGGGTCCGGGGAGGGTCCGGGGAGGGTCCGGGGAGGGTCCGGGGAGGGTCCGGGGAGGGTCCGGGGGAGGGTCCGGGGAGGGTCCGGGGAGGGTCGGGAGGGTCCGGGGAGGGTCCGGGGAGGGTCCGGGGAGGGTCCGGGGAGGGTCCGGGGAGGGTCCGGGGAGGGTCCGGGGAGGGTCCGGGGAGGGTCCGGGGAGGGTCCGGGGAGGGTCCGGGGAGGGTCCGGGGAGGGTCCGGGGAGGGTCCGGGGAGGGTCCGGGGAGGGTCCGGGGAGGGTCCGGGGAGGGTCCGGGGAGGGTCCGGGGAGGGTCCGGGGAGGGTCCGGGGAGGGTCCGGGGAGGGTCCGGGGAGGGTCCGGGGAGGGTCCGGGGAGGGTCCGGGGAGGGTCCGGGGAGGGTCCGGGGAGGGTCCGGGGAGGGTCCGGGGAGGGTCCGGGGAGGGTCCGGGGAGGGTCCGGGGAGGGTCCGGGGAGGGTCCGGGGAGGGTCCGGGGAGGGTCCGGGGAGGGTCCGGGGAGGGTCCGGGGAGGGTCCGGGGAGGGTCCGGGGAGGGTCCGGGGAGGGTCCGGGGAGGGTCCGGGGAGGGTCCGGGGAGGGTCCGGGGAGGGTCCGGGGAGGGTCCGGGGAGGGTCCGGGGAGGGTCCGGGGAGGGTCCGGGGAGGGTCCGGGGAGGGTCCGGGGAGGGTCCGGGGAGGGTCCGGGGAGGGTCCGGGGAGGGTCCGGGGAGGGTCCGGGGAGGGTCCGGGGAGGGTCCGGGGAGGGTCCGGGGAGGGTCCGGGGAGGGTCCGGGGAGGGTCCGGGGAGGGTCCGGGGAGGGTCCGGGGAGGGTCCGGGGAGGGTCCGGGGAGGGTCCGGGGAGGGTCCGGGGAGGGTCCGGGGAGGGTCCGGGGAGGGTCCGGGGAGGGTCCGGGGAGGGTCCGGGGAGGGTCCGGGGAGGGTCCGGGGAGGGTCCGGGGAGGGTCCGGGGAGGGTCCGGGGAGGGTCCGGGGAGGGTCCGGGGAGGGTCCGGGGAGGGTCCGGGGAGGGTCCGGGGAGGGTCCGGGGAGGGTCCGGGGAGGGTCCGGGGAGGGTCCGGGGAGGGTCCGGGGAGGGTCCGGGGAGGGTCCGGGGAGGGTCCGGGGAGGGTCCGGGGAGGGTCCGGGGAGGGTCCGGGGAGGGTCCGGGGAGGGTCCGGGGAGGGTCCGGGGAGGGTCCGGGGAGGGTCCGGGGAGGGTCCGGGGAGGGTCCGGGGAGGGTCCGGGGAGGGTCCGGGGAGGGTCCGGGGAGGGTCCGGGGAGGGTCCGGGGAGGGTCCGGGGAGGGTCCGGGGAGGGTCCGGGGAGGGTCCGGGGAGGGTCCGGGGAGGGTCCGGGGAGGGTCCGGGGAGGGTCCGGGGAGGGTCCGGGGAGGGTCCGGGGAGGGTCCGGGGAGGGTCCGGGGAGGGTCCGGGGAGGGTCCGGGGAGGGTCCGGGGAGGGTCCGGGGAGGGTCCGGGGAGGGTCCGGGGAGGGTCCGGGGAGGGTCCGGGGAGGGTCCGGGGAGGGTCCGGGGAGGGTCCGGGGAGGGTCCGGGGAGGGTCCGGGGAGGGTCCGGGGAGGGTCCGGGGAGGGTCCGGGGAGGGTCCGGGGAGGGTCCGGGGAGGGTCCGGGGAGGGTCCGGGGAGGGTCCGGGGAGGGTCCGGGGAGGGTCCGGGGAGGGTCCGGGGAGGGTCCGGGGAGGGTCCGGGGAGGGTCCGGGGAGGGTCCGGGGAGGGTCCGGGGAGGGTCCGGGGAGGGTCCGGGGAGGGTCCGGGGAGGGTCCGGGGAGGGTCCGGGGAGGGTCCGGGGAGGGTCCGGGGAGGGTCCGGGGAGGGTCCGGGGAGGGTCCGGGGAGGGTCCGGGGAGGGTCCGGGGAGGGTCCGGGGAGGGTCCGGGGAGGGTCCGGGGAGGGTCCGGGGAGGGTCCGGGGAGGGTCCGGGGAGGGTCCGGGGAGGGTCCGGGGAGGGTCCGGGGAGGGTCCGGGGAGGGTCCGGGGAGGGTCCGGGGAGGGTCCGGGGAGGGTCCGGGGAGGGTCCGGGGAGGGTCCGGGGAGGGTCCGGGGAGGGTCCGGGGAGGGTCCGGGGAGGGTCCGGGGAGGGTCCGGGGAGGGTCCGGGGAGGGTCCGGGGAGGGTCCGGGGAGGGTCCGGGGAGGGTCCGGGGAGGGTCCGGGGAGGGTCCGGGGAGGGTCCGGGGAGGGTCCGGGGAGGGTCCGGGGAGGGTCCGGGGAGGGTCCGGGGAGGGTCCGGGGAGGGTCCGGGGAGGGTCCGGGGAGGGTCCGGGGAGGGTCCGGGGAGGGTCCGGGGAGGGTCCGGGGAGGGTCCGGGGAGGGTCCGGGGAGGGTCCGGGGAGGGTCCGGGGAGGGTCCGGGGAGGGTCCGGGGAGGGTCCGGGGAGGGTCCGGGGAGGGTCCGGGGAGGGTCCGGGGAGGGTCCGGGGAGGGTCCGGGGAGGGTCCGGGGAGGGTCCGGGGAGGGTCCGGGGAGGGTCCGGGGAGGGTCCGGGGAGGGTCCGGGGAGGGTCCGGGGAGGGTCCGGGGAGGGTCCGGGGAGGGTCCGGGGAGGGTCCGGGGAGGGTCCGGGGAGGGTCCGGGGAGGGTCCGGGGAGGGTCCGGGGAGGGTCCGGGGAGGGTCCGGGGAGGGTCCGGGGAGGGTCCGGGGAGGGTCCGGGGAGGGTCCGGGGAGGGTCCGGGGAGGGTCCGGGGAGGGTCCGGGGAGGGTCCGGGGAGGGTCCGGGGAGGGTCCGGGGAGGGTCCGGGGAGGGTCCGGGGAGGGTGCCGGGGAGGGTCCGGGGAGGGTCCGGGGAGGGTCCGGGGAGGGTCCGGGGAGGGTCCGGGGAGGGTCCGGGGAGGGTCCGGGGAGGGTCCGGGGAGGGTCCGGGGAGGGTCCGGGGAGGGTCCGGGGAGGGTCCGGGGAGGGTCCGGGGAGGGTCCGGGGAGGGTCCGGGGAGGGTCCGGGGAGGGTCCGGGGAGGGTCCGGGGAGGGTCCGGGGAGGGTCCGGGGAGGGTCCGGGGAGGGTCCGGGGAGGGTCCGGGGAGGGTCCGGGGAGGGTCCGGGGAGGGTCCGGGGAGGGTCCGGGGAGGGTCCGGGGAGGGTCCGGGGAGGGTCCGGGGAGGGTCCGGGGAGGGTCCGGGGAGGGTCCGGGGAGGGTCCGGGGAGGGTCCGGGGAGGGTCCGGGGAGGGTCCGGGGAGGGTCCGGGGAGGGTCCGGGGAGGGTCCGGGGAGGGTCCGGGGAGGGTCCGGGGAGGGTCCGGGGAGGGTCCGGGGAGGGTCCGGGGAGGGTCCGGGGAGGGTCCGGGGAGGGTCCGGGGAGGGTCCGGGGAGGGTCCGGGGAGGGTCCGGGGAGGGTCCGGGGAGGGTCCGGGGAGGGTCCGGGGAGGGTCCGGGGAGGGTCCGGGGAGGGTCCGGGGAGGGTCCGGGGAGGGTCCGGGGAGGGTCCGGGGAGGGTCCGGGGAGGGTCCGGGGAGGGTCCGGGGAGGGTCCGGGGAGGGTCCGGGGAGGGTCCGGGGAGGGTCCGGGGAGGGTCCGGGGAGGGTCCGGGGAGGGTCCGGGGAGGGTCCGGGGAGGGTCCGGGGAGGGTCCGGGGAGGGTCCGGGGAGGGTCCGGGGAGGGTCCGGGGAGGGTCCGGGGAGGGTCCGGGGAGGGTCCGGGGAGGGTCCGGGGAGGGTCCGGGGAGGGTCCGGGGAGGGTCCGGGGAGGGTCCGGGGAGGGTCCGGGGAGGGTCCGGGGAGGGTCCGGGGAGGGTCCGGGGAGGGTCCGGGGAGGGTCCGGGGAGGGTCCGGGGAGGGTCCGGGGAGGGTCCGGGGAGGGTCCGGGGAGGGTCCGGGGAGGGTCCGGGGAGGGTCCGGGGAGGGTCCGGGGAGGGTCCGGGGAGGGTCCGGGGAGGGTCCGGGGAGGGTCCGGGGAGGGTCCGGGGAGGGTCCGGGGAGGGTCCGGGGAGGGTCCGGGGAGGGTCCGGGGAGGGTCCGGGGAGGGTCCGGGGAGGGTCCGGGGAGGGTCCGGGGAGGGTCCGGGGAGGGTCCGGGGAGGGTCCGGGGAGGGTCCGGGGAGGGTCCGGGGAGGGTCCGGGGAGGGTCCGGGGAGGGTCCGGGGAGGGTCCGGGGAGGGTCCGGGGAGGGTCCGGGGAGGGTCCGGGGAGGGTCCGGGGAGGGTCCGGGGAGGGTCCGGGGAGGGTCCGGGGAGGGTCCGGGGAGGGTCCGGGGAGGGTCCGGGGAGGGTCCGGGGAGGGTCCGGGGAGGGTCCGGGGAGGGTCCGGGGAGGGTCCGGGGAGGGTCCGGGGAGGGTCCGGGGAGGGTCCGGGGAGGGTCCGGGGAGGGTCCGGGGAGGGTCCGGGGAGGGTCCGGGGAGGGTCCGGGGAGGGTCCGGGGAGGGTCCGGGGAGGGTCCGGGGAGGGTCCGGGGAGGGTCCGGGGAGGGTCCGGGGAGGGTCCGGGGAGGGTCCGGGGAGGGTCCGGGGAGGGTCCGGGGAGGGTCCGGGGAGGGTCCGGGGAGGGTCCGGGGAGGGTCCGGGGAGGGTCCGGGGAGGGTCCGGGGAGGGTCCGGGGAGGGTCCGGGGAGGGTCCGGGGAGGGTCCGGGGAGGGTCCGGGGAGGGTCCGGGGAGGGTCCGGGGAGGGTCCGGGGAGGGTCCGGGGAGGGTCCGGGGAGGGTCCGGGGAGGGTCCGGGGAGGGTCCGGGGAGGGTCCGGGGAGGGTCCGGGGAGGGTCCGGGGAGGGTCCGGGGAGGGTCCGGGGAGGGTCCGGGGAGGGTCCGGGGAGGGTCCGGGGAGGGTCCGGGGAGGGTCCGGGGAGGGTCCGGGGAGGGTCCGGGGAGGGTCCGGGGAGGGTCCGGGGAGGGTCCGGGGAGGGTCCGGGGAGGGTCCGGGGAGGGTCCGGGGAGGGTCCGGGGAGGGTCCGGGGAGGGTCCGGGGAGGGTCCGGGGAGGGTCCGGGGAGGGTCCGGGGAGGGTCCGGGGAGGGTCCGGGGAGGGTCCGGGGAGGGTCCGGGGAGGGTCCGGGGAGGGTCCGGGGAGGGTCCGGGGAGGGTCCGGGGAGGGTCCGGGGAGGGTCCGGGGAGGGTCCGGGGAGGGTCCGGGGAGGGTCCGGGGAGGGTCCGGGGAGGGTCCGGGGAGGGTCCGGGGAGGGTCCGGGGAGGGTCCGGGGAGGGTCCGGGGAGGGTCCGGGGAGGGTCCGGGGAGGGTCCGGGGAGGGTCCGGGGAGGGTCCGGGGAGGGTCCGGGGAGGGTCCGGGGAGGGTCCGGGGAGGGTCCGGGGAGGGTCCGGGGAGGGTCCGGGGAGGGTCCGGGGAGGGTCCGGGGAGGGTCCGGGGAGGGTCCGGGGAGGGTCCGGGGAGGGTCCGGGGAGGGTCCGGGGAGGGTCCGGGGAGGGTCCGGGGAGGGTCCGGGGAGGGTCCGGGGAGGGTCCGGGGAGGGTCCGGGGAGGGTCCGGGGAGGGTCCGGGGAGGGTCCGGGGAGGGTCCGGGGAGGGTCCGGGGAGGGTCCGGGGAGGGTCCGGGGAGGGTCCGGGGAGGGTCCGGGGAGGGTCCGGGGAGGGTCCGGGGAGGGTCCGGGGAGGGTCCGGGGAGGGTCCGGGGAGGGTCCGGGGAGGGTCCGGGGAGGGTCCGGGGAGGGTCCGGGGAGGGTCCGGGGAGGGTCCGGGGAGGGTCCGGGGAGGGTCCGGGGAGGGTCCGGGGAGGGTCCGGGGAGGGTCCGGGGAGGGTCCGGGGAGGGTCCGGGGAGGGTCCGGGGAGGGTCCGGGGAGGGTCCGGGGAGGGTCCGGGGAGGGTCCGGGGAGGGTCCGGGGAGGGTCCGGGGAGGGTCCGGGGAGGGTCCGGGGAGGGTCCGGGGAGGGTCCGGGGAGGGTCCGGGGAGGGTCCGGGGAGGGTCCGGGGAGGGTCCGGGGAGGGTCCGGGGAGGGTCCGGGGAGGGTCCGGGGAGGGTCCGGGGAGGGTCCGGGGAGGGTCCGGGGAGGGTCCGGGGAGGGTCCGGGGAGGGTCCGGGGAGGGTCCGGGGAGGGTCCGGGGAGGGTCCGGGGAGGGTCCGGGGAGGGTCCGGGGAGGGTCCGGGGAGGGTCCGGGGAGGGTCCGGGGAGGGTCCGGGGAGGGTCCGGGGAGGGTCCGGGGAGGGTCCGGGGAGGGTCCGGGGAGGGTCCGGGGAGGGTCCGGGGAGGGTCCGGGGAGGGTCCGGGGAGGGTCCGGGGAGGGTCCGGGGAGGGTCCGGGGAGGGTCCGGGGAGGGTCCGGGGAGGGTCCGGGGAGGGTCCGGGGAGGGTCCGGGGAGGGTCCGGGGAGGGTCCGGGGAGGGTCCGGGGAGGGTCCGGGGAGGGTCCGGGGAGGGTCCGGGGAGGGTCCGGGGAGGGTCCGGGGAGGGTCCGGGGAGGGTCCGGGGAGGGTCCGGGGAGGGTCCGGGGAGGGTCCGGGGAGGGTCCGGGGAGGGTCCGGGGAGGGTCCGGGGAGGGTCCGGGGAGGGTCCGGGGAGGGTCCGGGGAGGGTCCGGGGAGGGTCCGGGGAGGGTCCGGGGAGGGTCCGGGGAGGGTCCGGGGAGGGTCCGGGGAGGGTCCGGGGAGGGTCCGGGGAGGGTCCGGGGAGGGTCCGGGGAGGGTCCGGGGAGGGTCCGGGGAGGGTCCGGGGAGGGTCCGGGGAGGGTCCGGGGAGGGTCCGGGGAGGGTCCGGGGAGGGTCCGGGGAGGGTCCGGGGAGGGTCCGGGGAGGGTCCGGGGAGGGTCCGGGGAGGGTCCGGGGAGGGTCCGGGGAGGGTCCGGGGAGGGTCCGGGGAGGGTCCGGGGAGGGTCCGGGGAGGGTCCGGGGAGGGTCCGGGGAGGGTCCGGGGAGGGTCCGGGGAGGGTCCGGGGAGGGTCCGGGGAGGGTCCGGGGAGGGTCCGGGGAGGGTCCGGGGAGGGTCCGGGGAGGGTCCGGGGAGGGTCCGGGGAGGGTCCGGGGAGGGTCCGGGGAGGGTCCGGGGAGGGTCCGGGGAGGGTCCGGGGAGGGTCCGGGAGGGTCCGGGGAGGGTCCGGGGAGGGTCCGGGGAGGGTCCGGGGAGGGTCCGGGGAGGGTCCGGGGAGGGTCCGGGGAGGGTCCGGGGAGGGTCCGGGGAGGGTCCGGGGAGGGTCCGGGGAGGGTCCGGGGAGGGTCCGGGGAGGGTCCGGGGAGGGTCCGGGGAGGGTCCGGGGAGGGTCCGGGGAGGGTCCGGGGAGGGTCCGGGGAGGGTCCGGGGAGGGTCCGGGGAGGGTCCGGGGAGGGTCCGGGGAGGGTCCGGGGAGGGTCCGGGGAGGGTCCGGGGAGGGTCCGGGGAGGGTCCGGGGAGGGTCCGGGGAGGGTCCGGGGAGGGTCCGGGGAGGGTCCGGGGAGGGTCCGGGGAGGGTCCGGGGAGGGTCCGGGGAGGGTCCGGGGAGGGTCCGGGGAGGGTCCGGGGAGGGTCCGGGGAGGGTCCGGGGAGGGTCCGGGGAGGGTCCGGGGAGGGTCCGGGGAGGGTCCGGGGAGGGTCCGGGGAGGGTCCGGGGAGGGTCCGGGGAGGGTCCGGGGAGGGTCCGGGGAGGGTCCGGGGAGGGTCCGGGGAGGGTCCGGGGAGGGTCCGGGGAGGGTCCGGGGAGGGTCCGGGGAGGGTCCGGGGAGGGTCCGGGGAGGGTCCGGGGAGGGTCCGGGGAGGGTCCGGGGAGGGTCCGGGGAGGGTCCGGGGAGGGTCCGGGGAGGGTCCGGGGAGGGTCCGGGGAGGGTCCGGGGAGGGTCCGGGGAGGGTCCGGGGAGGGTCCGGGGAGGGTCCGGGGAGGGTCCGGGGAGGGTCCGGGGAGGGTCCGGGGAGGGTCCGGGGAGGGTCCGGGGAGGGTCCGGGGAGGGTCCGGGGAGGGTCCGGGGAGGGTCCGGGGAGGGTCCGGGGAGGGTCCGGGGAGGGTCCGGGGAGGGTCCGGGGAGGGTCCGGGGAGGGTCCGGGGAGGGTCCGGGGAGGGTCCGGGGAGGGTCCGGGGAGGGTCCGGGGAGGGTCCGGGGAGGGTCCGGGGAGGGTCCGGGGAGGGTCCGGGGAGGGTCCGGGGAGGGTCCGGGGAGGGTCCGGGGAGGGTCCGGGGAGGGTCCGGGGAGGGTCCGGGGAGGGTCCGGGGAGGGTCCGGGGAGGGTCCGGGGAGGGTCCGGGGAGGGTCCGGGGAGGGTCCGGGGAGGGTCCGGGGAGGGTCCGGGGAGGGTCCGGGGAGGGTCCGGGGAGGGTCCGGGGAGGGTCCGGGGAGGGTCCGGGGAGGGTCCGGGGAGGGTCCGGGGAGGGTCCGGGGAGGGTCCGGGGAGGGTCCGGGGAGGGTCCGGGGAGGGTCCGGGGAGGGTCCGGGGAGGGTCCGGGGAGGGTCCGGGGAGGGTCCGGGGAGGGTCCGGGGAGGGTCCGGGGAGGGTCCGGGGAGGGTCCGGGGAGGGTCCGGGGAGGGTCCGGGGAGGGTCCGGGGAGGGTCCGGGGAGGGTCCGGGGAGGGTCCGGGGAGGGTCCGGGGAGGGTCCGGGGAGGGTCCGGGGAGGGTCCGGGGAGGGTCCGGGGAGGGTCCGGGGAGGGTCCGGGGAGGGTCCGGGGAGGGTCCGGGGAGGGTCCGGGGAGGGTCCGGGGAGGGTCCGGGGAGGGTCCGGGGAGGGTCCGGGGAGGGTCCGGGGAGGGTCCGGGGAGGGTCCGGGGAGGGTCCGGGGAGGGTCCGGGGAGGGTCCGGGGAGGGTCCGGGGAGGGTCCGGGGAGGGTCCGGGGAGGGTCCGGGGAGGGTCCGGGGAGGGTCCGGGGAGGGTCCGGGGAGGGTCCGGGGAGGGTCCGGGGAGGGTCCGGGGAGGGTCCGGGGAGGGTCCGGGGAGGGTCCGGGGAGGGTCCGGGGAGGGTCCGGGGAGGGTCCGGGGAGGGTCCGGGGAGGGTCCGGGGAGGGTCCGGGGAGGGTCCGGGGAGGGTCCGGGGAGGGTCCGGGGAGGGTCCGGGGAGGGTCCGGGGAGGGTCCGGGGAGGGTCCGGGGAGGGTCCGGGGAGGGTCCGGGGAGGGTCCGGGGAGGGTCCGGGGAGGGTCCGGGGAGGGTCCGGGGAGGGTCCGGGGAGGGTCCGGGGAGGGTCCGGGGAGGGTCCGGGGAGGGTCCGGGGAGGGTCCGGGGAGGGTCCGGGGAGGGTCCGGGGAGGGTCCGGGGAGGGTCCGGGGAGGGTCCGGGGAGGGTCCGGGGAGGGTCCGGGGAGGGTCCGGGGAGGGTCCGGGGAGGGTCCGGGGAGGGTCCGGGGAGGGTCCGGGGAGGGTCCGGGGAGGGTCCGGGGAGGGTCCGGGGAGGGTCCGGGGAGGGTCCGGGGAGGGTCCGGGGAGGGTCCGGGGAGGGTCCGGGGAGGGTCCGGGGAGGGTCCGGGGAGGGTCCGGGGAGGGTCCGGGGAGGGTCCGGGGAGGGTCCGGGGAGGGTCCGGGGAGGGTCCGGGGAGGGTCCGGGGAGGGTCCGGGGAGGGTCCGGGGAGGGTCCGGGGAGGGTCCGGGGAGGGTCCGGGGAGGGTCCGGGGAGGGTCCGGGGAGGGTCCGGGGAGGGTCCGGGGAGGGTCCGGGGAGGGTCCGGGGAGGGTCCGGGGAGGGTCCGGGGAGGGTCCGGGGAGGGTCCGGGGAGGGTCCGGGGAGGGTCCGGGGAGGGTCCGGGGAGGGTCCGGGGAGGGTCCGGGGAGGGTCCGGGGAGGGTCCGGGGAGGGTCCGGGGAGGGTCCGGGGAGGGTCCGGGGAGGGTCCGGGGAGGGTCCGGGGAGGGTCCGGGGAGGGTCCGGGGAGGGTCCGGGGAGGGTCCGGGGAGGGTCCGGGGAGGGTCCGGGGAGGGTCCGGGGAGGGTCCGGGGAGGGTCCGGGGAGGGTCCGGGGAGGGTCCGGGGAGGGTCCGGGGAGGGTCCGGGGAGGGTCCGGGGAGGGTCCGGGGAGGGTCCGGGGAGGGTCCGGGGAGGGTCCGGGGAGGGTCCGGGGAGGGTCCGGGGAGGGTCCGGGGAGGGTCCGGGGAGGGTCCGGGGAGGGTCCGGGGAGGGTCCGGGGAGGGTCCGGGGAGGGTCCGGGGAGGGTCCGGGGAGGGTCCGGGGAGGGTCCGGGGAGGGTCCGGGGAGGGTCCGGGGAGGGTCCGGGGAGGGTCCGGGGAGGGTCCGGGGAGGGTCCGGGGAGGGTCCGGGGAGGGTCCGGGGAGGGTCCGGGGAGGGTCCGGGGAGGGTCCGGGGAGGGTCCGGGGAGGGTCCGGGGAGGGTCCGGGGAGGGTCCGGGGAGGGTCCGGGGAGGGTCCGGGGAGGGTCCGGGGAGGGTCCGGGGAGGGTCCGGGGAGGGTCCGGGGAGGGTCCGGGGAGGGTCCGGGGAGGGTCCGGGGAGGGTCCGGGGAGGGTCCGGGGAGGGTCCGGGGAGGGTCCGGGGAGGGTCCGGGGAGGGTCCGGGGAGGGTCCGGGGAGGGTCCGGGGAGGGTCCGGGGAGGGTCCGGGGAGGGTCCGGGGAGGGTCCGGGGAGGGTCCGGGGAGGGTCCGGGGAGGGTCCGGGGAGGGTCCGGGGAGGGTCCGGGGAGGGTCCGGGGAGGGTCCGGGGAGGGTCCGGGGAGGGTCCGGGGAGGGTCCGGGGAGGGTCCGGGGAGGGTCCGGGGAGGGTCCGGGGAGGGTCCGGGGAGGGTCCGGGGAGGGTCCGGGGAGGGTCCGGGGAGGGTCCGGGGAGGGTCCGGGGAGGGTCCGGGGAGGGTCCGGGGAGGGTCCGGGGAGGGTCCGGGGAGGGTCCGGGGAGGGTCCGGGGAGGGTCCGGGGAGGGTCCGGGGAGGGTCCGGGGAGGGTCCGGGGAGGGTCCGGGGAGGGTCCGGGGAGGGTCCGGGGAGGGTCCGGGGAGGGTCCGGGGAGGGTCCGGGGAGGGTCCGGGGAGGGTCCGGGGAGGGTCCGGGGAGGGTCCGGGGAGGGTCCGGGGAGGGTCCGGGGAGGGTCCGGGGAGGGTCCGGGGAGGGTCCGGGGAGGGTCCGGGGAGGGTCCGGGGAGGGTCCGGGGAGGGTCCGGGGAGGGTCCGGGGAGGGTCCGGGGAGGGTCCGGGGAGGGTCCGGGGAGGGTCCGGGGAGGGTCCGGGGAGGGTCCGGGGAGGGTCCGGGGAGGGTCCGGGGAGGGTCCGGGGAGGGTCCGGGGAGGGTCCGGGGAGGGTCCGGGGAGGGTCCGGGGAGGGTCCGGGGAGGGTCCGGGGAGGGTCCGGGGAGGGTCCGGGGAGGGTCCGGGGAGGGTCCGGGGAGGGTCCGGGGAGGGTCCGGGGAGGGTCCGGGGAGGGTCCGGGGAGGGTCCGGGGAGGGTCCGGGGAGGGTCCGGGGAGGGTCCGGGGAGGGTCCGGGGAGGGTCCGGGGAGGGTCCGGGGAGGGTCCGGGGAGGGTCCGGGGAGGGTCCGGGGAGGGTCCGGGGAGGGTCCGGGGAGGGTCCGGGGAGGGTCCGGGGAGGGTCCGGGGAGGGTCCGGGGAGGGTCCGGGGAGGGTCCGGGGAGGGTCCGGGGAGGGTCCGGGGAGGGTCCGGGGAGGGTCCGGGGAGGGTCCGGGGAGGGTCCGGGGAGGGTCCGGGGAGGGTCCGGGGAGGGTCCGGGGAGGGTCCGGGGAGGGTCCGGGGAGGGTCCGGGGAGGGTCCGGGGAGGGTCCGGGGAGGGTCCGGGGAGGGTCCGGGGAGGGTCCGGGGAGGGTCCGGGGAGGGTCCGGGGAGGGTCCGGGGAGGGTCCGGGGAGGGTCCGGGGAGGGTCCGGGGAGGGTCCGGGGAGGGTCCGGGGAGGGTCCGGGGAGGGTCCGGGGAGGGTCCGGGGAGGGTCCGGGGAGGGTCCGGGGAGGGTCCGGGGAGGGTCCGGGGAGGGTCCGGGGAGGGTCCGGGGAGGGTCCGGGGAGGGTCCGGGGAGGGTCCGGGGAGGGTCCGGGGAGGGTCCGGGGAGGGTCCGGGGAGGGTCCGGGGAGGGTCCGGGGAGGGTCCGGGGAGGGTCCGGGGAGGGTCCGGGGAGGGTCCGGGGAGGGTCCGGGGAGGGTCCGGGGAGGGTCCGGGGAGGGTCCGGGGAGGGTCCGGGGAGGGTCCGGGGAGGGTCCGGGGAGGGTCCGGGGAGGGTCCGGGGAGGGTCCGGGGAGGGTCCGGGGAGGGTCCGGGGAGGGTCCGGGGAGGGTCCGGGGAGGGTCCGGGGAGGGTCCGGGGAGGGTCCGGGGAGGGTCCGGGGAGGGTCCGGGGAGGGTCCGGGGAGGGTCCGGGGAGGGTCCGGGGAGGGTCCGGGGAGGGTCCGGGGAGGGTCCGGGGAGGGTCCGGGGAGGGTCCGGGGAGGGTCCGGGGAGGGTCCGGGGAGGGTCCGGGGAGGGTCCGGGGAGGGTCCGGGGAGGGTCCGGGGAGGGTCCGGGGAGGGTCCGGGGAGGGTCCGGGGAGGGTCCGGGGAGGGTCCGGGGAGGGTCCGGGGAGGGTCCGGGGAGGGTCCGGGGAGGGTCCGGGGAGGGTCCGGGGAGGGTCCGGGGAGGGTCCGGGGAGGGTCCGGGGAGGGTCCGGGGAGGGTCCGGGGAGGGTCCGGGGAGGGTCCGGGGAGGGTCCGGGGAGGGTCCGGGGAGGGTCCGGGGAGGGTCCGGGGAGGGTCCGGGGAGGGTCCGGGGAGGGTCCGGGGAGGGTCCGGGGAGGGTCCGGGGAGGGTCCGGGGAGGGTCCGGGGAGGGTCCGGGGAGGGTCCGGGGAGGGTCCGGGGAGGGTCCGGGGAGGGTCCGGGGAGGGTCCGGGGAGGGTCCGGGGAGGGTCCGGGGAGGGTCCGGGGAGGGTCCGGGGAGGGTCCGGGGAGGGTCCGGGGAGGGTCCGGGGAGGGTCCGGGGAGGGTCCGGGGAGGGTCCGGGGAGGGTCCGGGGAGGGTCCGGGGAGGGTCCGGGGAGGGTCCGGGGAGGGTCCGGGGAGGGTCCGGGGAGGGTCCGGGGAGGGTCCGGGGAGGGTCCGGGGAGGGTCCGGGGAGGGTCCGGGGAGGGTCCGGGGAGGGTCCGGGGAGGGTCCGGGGAGGGTCCGGGGAGGGTCCGGGGAGGGTCCGGGGAGGGTCCGGGGAGGGTCCGGGGAGGGTCCGGGGAGGGTCCGGGGAGGGTCCGGGGAGGGTCCGGGGAGGGTCCGGGGAGGGTCCGGGGAGGGTCCGGGGAGGGTCCGGGGAGGGTCCGGGGAGGGTCCGGGGAGGGTCCGGGGAGGGTCCGGGGAGGGTCCGGGGAGGGTCCGGGGAGGGTCCGGGGAGGGTCCGGGGAGGGTCCGGGGAGGGTCCGGGGAGGGTCCGGGGAGGGTCCGGGGAGGGTCCGGGGAGGGTCCGGGGAGGGTCCGGGGAGGGTCCGGGGAGGGTCCGGGGAGGGTCCGGGGAGGGTCCGGGGAGGGTCCGGGGAGGGTCCGGGGAGGGTCCGGGGAGGGTCCGGGGAGGGTCCGGGGAGGGTCCGGGGAGGGTCCGGGGAGGGTCCGGGGAGGGTCCGGGGAGGGTCCGGGGAGGGTCCGGGGAGGGTCCGGGGAGGGTCCGGGGAGGGTCCGGGGAGGGTCCGGGGAGGGTCCGGGGAGGGTCCGGGGAGGGTCCGGGGAGGGTCCGGGGAGGGTCCGGGGAGGGTCCGGGGAGGGTCCGGGGAGGGTCCGGGGAGGGTCCGGGGAGGGTCCGGGGAGGGTCCGGGGAGGGTCCGGGGAGGGTCCGGGGAGGGTCCGGGGAGGGTCCGGGGAGGGTCCGGGGAGGGTCCGGGGAGGGTCCGGGGAGGGTCCGGGGAGGGTCCGGGGAGGGTCCGGGGAGGGTCCGGGGAGGGTCCGGGGAGGGTCCGGGGAGGGTCCGGGGAGGGTCCGGGGAGGGTCCGGGGAGGGTCCGGGGAGGGTCCGGGGAGGGTCCGGGGAGGGTCCGGGGAGGGTCCGGGGAGGGTCCGGGGAGGGTCCGGGGAGGGTCCGGGGAGGGTCCGGGGAGGGTCCGGGGAGGGTCCGGGGAGGGTCCGGGGAGGGTCCGGGGAGGGTCCGGGGAGGGTCCGGGGAGGGTCCGGGGAGGGTCCGGGGAGGGTCCGGGGAGGGTCCGGGGAGGGTCCGGGGAGGGTCCGGGGAGGGTCCGGGGAGGGTCCGGGGAGGGTCCGGGGAGGGTCCGGGGAGGGTCCGGGGAGGGTCCGGGGAGGGTCCGGGGAGGGTCCGGGGAGGGTCCGGGGAGGGTCCGGGGAGGGTCCGGGGAGGGTCCGGGGAGGGTCCGGGGAGGGTCCGGGGAGGGTCCGGGGAGGGTCCGGGGAGGGTCCGGGGAGGGTCCGGGGAGGGTCCGGGGAGGGTCCGGGGAGGGTCCGGGGAGGGTCCGGGGAGGGTCCGGGGAGGGTCCGGGGAGGGTCCGGGGAGGGTCCGGGGAGGGTCCGGGGAGGGTCCGGGGAGGGTCCGGGGAGGGTCCGGGGAGGGTCCGGGGAGGGTCCGGGGAGGGTCCGGGGAGGGTCCGGGGAGGGTCCGGGGAGGGTCCGGGGAGGGTCCGGGGAGGGTCCGGGGAGGGTCCGGGGAGGGTCCGGGGAGGGTCCGGGGAGGGTCCGGGGAGGGTCCGGGGAGGGTCCGGGGAGGGTCCGGGGAGGGTCCGGGGAGGGTCCGGGGAGGGTCCGGGGAGGGTCCGGGGAGGGTCCGGGGAGGGTCCGGGGTGGGTCCGGGGAGGGTCCGGGGAGGGTCCGGGGAGGGTCCGGGGAGGGTCCGGGGAGGGTCCGGGGAGGGTCCGGGGAGGGTCCGGGGAGGGTCCGGGGAGGGTCCGGGGAGGGTCCGGGGAGGGTCCGGGGAGGGTCCGGGGAGGGTCCGGGGAGGGTCCGGGGAGGGTCCGGGGAGGGTCCGGGGAGGGTCCGGGGAGGGTCCGGGGAGGGTCCGGGGAGGGTCCGGGGAGGGTCCGGGGAGGGTCCGGGGAGGGTCCGGGGAGGGTCCGGGGAGGGTCCGGGGAGGGTCCGGGGAGGGTCCGGGGAGGGTCCGGGGAGGGTCCGGGGAGGGTCCGGGGAGGGTCCGGGGAGGGTCCGGGGAGGGTCCGGGGAGGGTCCGGGGAGGGTCCGGGGAGGGTCCGGGGAGGGTCCGGGGAGGGTCCGGGGAGGGTCCGGGGAGGGTCCGGGGAGGGTCCGGGGAGGGTCCGGGGAGGGTCCGGGGAGGGTCCGGGGAGGGTCCGGGGAGGGTCCGGGGAGGGTCCGGGGAGGGTCCGGGGAGGGTCCGGGGAGGGTCCGGGGAGGGTCCGGGGAGGGTCCGGGGAGGGTCCGGGGAGGGTCCGGGGAGGGTCCGGGGAGGGTCCGGGGAGGGTCCGGGGAGGGTCCGGGGAGGGTCCGGGGAGGGTCCGGGGAGGGTCCGGGGAGGGTCCGGGGAGGGTCCGGGGAGGGTCCGGGGAGGGTCCGGGGAGGGTCCGGGGAGGGTCCGGGGAGGGTCCGGGGAGGGTCCGGGGAGGGTCCGGGGAGGGTCCGGGGAGGGTCCGGGGAGGGTCCGGGGAGGGTCCGGGGAGGGTCCGGGGAGGGTCCGGGGAGGGTCCGGGGAGGGTCCGGGGAGGGTCCGGGGAGGGTCCGGGGAGGGTCCGGGGAGGGTCCGGGGAGGGTCCGGGGAGGGTCCGGGGAGGGTCCGGGGAGGGTCCGGGGAGGGTCCGGGGAGGGTCCGGGGAGGGTCCGGGGAGGGTCCGGGGAGGGTCCGGGGAGGGTCCGGGGAGGGTCCGGGGAGGGTCCGGGGAGGGTCCGGGGAGGGTCCGGGGAGGGTCCGGGGAGGGTCCGGGGAGGGTCCGGGGAGGGTCCGGGGAGGGTCCGGGGAGGGTCCGGGGAGGGTCCGGGGAGGGTCCGGGGAGGGTCCGGGGACGGTCCGGGGAGGGTCCGGGGAGGGTCCGGGGAGGGTCCGGGGAGGGTCCGGGGACGGTCCGGGGAGGGTCCGGGGAGGGTCCCGGGACGGTCCCGGGGAGGGTCCGGGGAGGGTCCGGGGAGGGTCCGGGGAGGGTCCGGGGACGGTCCGGGGAGGGTCCGGGGAGGGTCCGGGGAGGGTCCGGGGACGGTCCGGGGAGGGTCCGGGGAGGGTCCGGGGAGGGTCCGGGGAGGGTTCGGGGACGGTCCGGGGAGGGTCCGGGGAGGGTCCGGGGAGGGTCCGGGGAGGGTCCGGGGAGGGTCCGGGGAGGGTCCGGGGACGTTCCGGGGACGGTCCGGGGAGGGTCCGGGGAGGGTCCGGGGAGGGTCCGGGGAGGGTCCGGGGAGGGTCCGGGGAGGGTCCGGGGAGGGTCCGGGGAGGGTCCGGGGACGGTCCGGGGAGGGTCCGGGGAGGGTCCGGGGAGGGTCCGGGGAGGGTCCGGGGAGGGTCCGGGGAGGGTCCGGGGAGGGTCCGGGGACGGTCCGGGGACGGTCCGGGGAGGGTCCGGGGAGGGTCCGGGGAGGGTCCGGGGAGGGTCCGGGGAGGGTCCGGGGAGGGTCCCGGGGAGGGTCCGGGGAGGGTCCGGGGAGGGCCCGGGGAGGGTCCGGGGAGGGTCCGGGGAGGGTCCGGGGAGGGTCCGGGGACGGTCCGGGGAGGGTCCGGGAGGGTCCGGGGAGGGTCCGGGGAGGGTCCGGGGGAGGGTCCGGGGAGGGTCCGGGGAGGGTCCGGGGAGGGTCCGGGGAGGGTCCGGGGAGGGTCCGGGGAGGGTCCGGGGAGGGTCCGGGGAGGGTCCGGGGAGGGTCCGGGGAGGGTCCGGGGAGGGTCCGGGGAGGGTCCGGGGAGGGTCCGGGGAGGGTCCGGGGAGGGTCCGGGGAGGGTCCGGGGAGGGTCCGGGGAGGGTCCGGGGAGGGTCCGGGGAGGGTCCGGGGAGGGTCCGGGGAGGGTCCGGGGAGGGTCCGGGGAGGGTCCGGGGAGGGTCCGGGGAGGGTCCGGGAGGGTCCGGGGAGGGTCCGGGGAGGGTCCGGGGAGGGTCCGGGGAGGGTCCGGGGAGGGTCCGGGGAGGGTCCGGGGAGGGTCCGGGGAGGGTCCGGGGAGGGTCCGGGGAGGGTCCGGGGACGGTCCGGGGAGGGTCCGGGAGGGTCCGGGGAGGGTCCGGGGGAGGGTCCGGGGAGGGTCCGGGGAGGGTCCGGGGAGGGTCCGGGGAGGGTCCGGGGAGGGTCCGGGGAGGGCCCGGGAGGGTCCGGGGAGGGTCCGGGGAGGGTCCGGGGAGGGTCCGGGGAGGGTCCGGGGAGGGTCCGGGGAGGGTCCGGGGAGGGTCCGGGGAGGGTCCGGGGAGGGTCCGGGGAGGGTCCGGGGAGGGTCCGGGGAGGGTCCGGGGAGGGTCCGGGGAGGGTCCGGGGAGGGTCCGGGGAGGGTCCGGGGAGGGTCCGGGGAGGGTCCGGGGAGGGTCCGGGGAGGGTCCGGGGAGGGTCCGGGGAGGGTCCGGGGAGGGTCCGGGGAGGGTCCGGGGAGGGTCCGGGGAGGGTCCGGGGAGGGTCCGGGGAGGGTCCGGGGAGGGTCCGGGGAGGGTCCGGGGAGGGTCCGGGGAGGGTCCGGGGAGGGTCCGGGGAGGGTCCGGGGAGGGTCCGGGGAGGGTCCGGGGAGGGTCCGGGGAGGGTCCGGGGAGGGTCCGGGGAGGGTCCGGGGAGGGTCCGGGGAGGGTCCGGGGAGGGTCCGGGGAGGGTCCGGGGAGGGTCCGGGGAGGGTCCGGGGAGGGTCCGGGGAGGGTCCGGGGAGGGTCCGGGGAGGGTCCGGGGAGGGTCCGGGGAGGGTCCGGGGAGGGTCCGGGGAGGGTCCGGGGAGGGTCCGGGGAGGGTCCGGGGAGGGTCCGGGGAGGGTCCGGGGAGGGTCCGGGGAGGGTCCGGGGAGGGTCCGGGGAGGGTCCGGGGAGGGTCCGGGGAGGGTCCGGGGAGGGTCCGGGGAGGGTCCGGGGAGGGTCCGGGGAGGGTCCGGGGAGGGTCCGGGGAGGGTCCGGGGAGGGTCCGGGGAGGGTCCGGGGAGGGTCCGGGGAGGGTCCGGGGAGGGTCCGGGGAGGGTCCGGGGAGGGTCCGGGGAGGGTCCGGGGAGGGTCCGGGGAGGGTCCGGGGAGGGTCCGGGGAGGGTCCGGGGAGGGTCCGGGGAGGGTCCGGGGAGGGTCCGGGGAGGGTCCGGGGAGGGTCCGGGGAGGGTCCGGGGAGGGTCCGGGGAGGGTCCGGGGAGGGTCCGGGGAGGGTCCGGGGAGGGTCCGGGGAGGGTCCGGGGAGGGTCCGGGGAGGGTCCGGGGAGGGTCCGGGGAGGGTCCGGGGAGGGTCCGGGGAGGGTCCGGGGAGGGTCCGGGGAGGGTCCGGGGAGGGTCCGGGGAGGGTCCGGGGAGGGTCCGGGGAGGGTCCGGGGAGGGTCCGGGGAGGGTCCGGGGAGGGTCCGGGGAGGGTCCGGGGAGGGTCCGGGGAGGGTCCGGGGAGGGTCCGGGGAGGGTCCGGGGAGGGTCCGGGGAGGGTCCGGGGAGGGTCCGGGGAGGGTCCGGGGAGGGTCCGGGGAGGGTCCGGGGAGGGTCCGGGGAGGGTCCGGGGAGGGTCCGGGGAGGGTCCGGGGAGGGTCCGGGGAGGGTCCGGGGAGGGTCCGGGGAGGGTCCGGGGAGGGTCCGGGGAGGGTCCGGGGAGGGTCCGGGGAGGGTCCGGGGAGGGTCCGGGGAGGGTCCGGGGAGGGTCCGGGGAGGGTCCGGGGAGGGTCCGGGGAGGGTCCGGGGAGGGTCCGGGGAGGGTCCGGGGAGGGTCCGGGGAGGGTCCGGGGAGGGTCCGGGGAGGGTCCGGGGAGGGTCCGGGGAGGGTCCGGGGAGGGTCCGGGGAGGGTCCGGGGAGGGTCCGGGGAGGGTCCGGGGAGGGTCCGGGGAGGGTCCGGGGAGGGTCCGGGGAGGGTCCGGGGAGGGTCCGGGGAGGGTCCGGGGAGGGTCCGGGGAGGGTCCGGGGAGGGTCCGGGGAGGGTCCGGGGAGGGTCCGGGGAGGGTCCGGGGAGGGTCCGGGGAGGGTCCGGGGAGGGTCCGGGGAGGGTCCGGGGAGGGTCCGGGGAGGGTCCGGGGAGGGTCCGGGGAGGGTCCGGGGAGGGTCCGGGGAGGGTCCGGGGAGGGTCCGGGGAGGGTCCGGGGAGGGTCCGGGGAGGGTCCGGGGAGGGTCCGGGGAGGGTCCGGGGAGGGTCCGGGGAGGGTCCGGGGAGGGTCCGGGGAGGGTCCGGGGAGGGTCCGGGGAGGGTCCGGGGAGGGTCCGGGGAGGGTCCGGGGAGGGTCCGGGGAGGGTCCGGGGAGGGTCCGGGGAGGGTCCGGGGAGGGTCCGGGGAGGGTCCGGGGAGGGTCCGGGGAGGGTCCGGGGAGGGTCCGGGGAGGGTCCGGGGAGGGTCCGGGGAGGGTCCGGGGAGGGTCCGGGGAGGGTCCGGGGAGGGTCCGGGGAGGGTCCGGGGAGGGTCCGGGGAGGGTCCGGGGAGGGTCCGGGGAGGGTCCGGGGAGGGTCCGGGGAGGGTCCGGGGAGGGTCCGGGGAGGGTCCGGGGAGGGTCCGGGGAGGGTCCGGGGAGGGTCCGGGGAGGGTCCGGGGAGGGTCCGGGGAGGGTCCGGGGAGGGTCCGGGGAGGGTCCGGGGAGGGTCCGGGGAGGGTCCGGGGAGGGTCCGGGGAGGGTCCGGGGAGGGTCCGGGGAGGGTCCGGGGAGGGTCCGGGGAGGGTCCGGGGAGGGTCCGGGGAGGGTCCGGGGAGGGTCCGGGGAGGGTCCGGGGAGGGTCCGGGGAGGGTCCGGGGAGGGTCCGGGGAGGGTCCGGGGAGGGTCCGGGGAGGGTCCGGGGAGGGTCCGGGGAGGGTCCGGGGAGGGTCCGGGGAGGGTCCGGGGAGGGTCCGGGGAGGGTCCGGGGAGGGTCCGGGGAGGGTCCGGGGAGGGTCCGGGGAGGGTCCGGGGAGGGTCCGGGGAGGGTCCGGGGAGGGTCCGGGGAGGGTCCGGGGAGGGTCCGGGGAGGGTCCGGGGAGGGTCCGGGGAGGGTCCGGGGAGGGTCCGGGGAGGGTCCGGGGAGGGTCCGGGGAGGGTCCGGGGAGGGTCCGGGGAGGGTCCGGGGAGGGTCCGGGGAGGGTCCGGGGAGGGTCCGGGGAGGGTCCGGGGAGGGTCCGGGGAGGGTCCGGGGAGGGTCCGGGGAGGGTCCGGGGAGGGTCCGGGGAGGGTCCGGGGAGGGTCCGGGGAGGGTCCGGGGAGGGTCCGGGGAGGGTCCGGGGAGGGTCCGGGGAGGGTCCGGGGAGGGTCCGGGGAGGGTCCGGGGAGGGTCCGGGGAGGGTCCGGGGAGGGTCCGGGGAGGGTCCGGGGAGGGTCCGGGGAGGGTCCGGGGAGGGTCCGGGGAGGGTCCGGGGAGGGTCCGGGGAGGGTCCGGGGAGGGTCCGGGGAGGGTCCGGGGAGGGTCCGGGGAGGGTCCGGGGAGGGTCCGGGGAGGGTCCGGGGAGGGTCCGGGGAGGGTCCGGGGAGGGTCCGGGGAGGGTCCGGGGAGGGTCCGGGGAGGGTCCGGGGAGGGTCCGGGGAGGGTCCGGGGAGGGTCCGGGGAGGGTCCGGGGAGGGTCCGGGGAGGGTCCGGGGAGGGTCCGGGGAGGGTCCGGGGAGGGTCCGGGGAGGGTCCGGGGAGGGTCCGGGGAGGGTCCGGGGAGGGTCCGGGGAGGGTCCGGGGAGGGTCCGGGGAGGGTCCGGGGAGGGTCCGGGGAGGGTCCGGGGAGGGTCCGGGGAGGGTCCGGGGAGGGTCCGGGGAGGGTCCGGGGAGGGTCCGGGGAGGGTCCGGGGAGGGTCCGGGGAGGGTCCGGGGAGGGTCCGGGGAGGGTCCGGGGAGGGTCCGGGGAGGGTCCGGGGAGGGTCCGGGGAGGGTCCGGGGAGGGTCCGGGGAGGGTCCGGGGAGGGTCCGGGGAGGGTCCGGGGAGGGTCCGGGGAGGGTCCGGGGAGGGTCCGGGGAGGGTCCGGGGAGGGTCCGGGGAGGGTCCGGGGAGGGTCCGGGGAGGGTCCGGGGAGGGTCCGGGGAGGGTCCGGGGAGGGTCCGGGGAGGGTCCGGGGAGGGTCCGGGGAGGGTCCGGGGAGGGTCCGGGGAGGGTCCGGGGAGGGTCCGGGGAGGGTCCGGGGAGGGTCCGGGGAGGGTCCGGGGAGGGTCCGGGGAGGGTCCGGGGAGGGTCCGGGGAGGGTCCGGGGAGGGTCCGGGGAGGGTCCGGGGAGGGTCCGGGGAGGGTCCGGGGAGGGTCCGGGGAGGGTCCGGGGAGGGTCCGGGGAGGGTCCGGGGAGGGTCCGGGGAGGGTCCGGGGAGGGTCCGGGGAGGGTCCGGGGAGGGTCCGGGGAGGGTCCGGGGAGGGTCCGGGGAGGGTCCGGGGAGGGTCCGGGGAGGGTCCGGGGAGGGTCCGGGGAGGGTCCGGGGAGGGTCCGGGGAGGGTCCGGGGAGGGTCCGGGGAGGGTCCGGGGAGGGTCCGGGGAGGGTCCGGGGAGGGTCCGGGGAGGGTCCGGGGAGGGTCCGGGGAGGGTCCGGGGAGGGTCCGGGGAGGGTCCGGGGAGGGTCCGGGGAGGGTCCGGGGAGGGTCCGGGGAGGGTCCGGGGAGGGTCCGGGGAGGGTCCGGGGAGGGTCCGGGGAGGGTCCGGGGAGGGTCCGGGGAGGGTCCGGGGAGGGTCCGGGGAGGGTCCGGGGAGGGTCCGGGGAGGGTCCGGGGAGGGTCCGGGGAGGGTCCGGGGAGGGTCCGGGGAGGGTCCGGGGAGGGTCCGGGGAGGGTCCGGGGAGGGTCCGGGGAGGGTCCGGGGAGGGTCCGGGGAGGGTCCGGGGAGGGTCCGGGGAGGGTCCGGGGAGGGTCCGGGGAGGGTCCGGGGAGGGTCCGGGGAGGGTCCGGGGAGGGTCCGGGGAGGGTCCGGGGAGGGTCCGGGGAGGGTCCGGGGAGGGTCCGGGGAGGGTCCGGGGAGGGTCCGGGGAGGGTCCGGGGAGGGTCCGGGGAGGGTCCGGGGAGGGTCCGGGGAGGGTCCGGGGAGGGTCCGGGGAGGGTCCGGGGAGGGTCCGGGGAGGGTCCGGGGAGGGTCCGGGGAGGGTCCGGGGAGGGTCCGGGGAGGGTCCGGGGAGGGTCCGGGGAGGGTCCGGGGAGGGTCCGGGGAGGGTCCGGGGAGGGTCCGGGGAGGGTCCGGGGAGGGTCCGGGGAGGGTCCGGGGAGGGTCCGGGGAGGGTCCGGGGAGGGTCCGGGGAGGGTCCGGGGAGGGTCCGGGGAGGGTCCGGGGAGGGTCCGGGGAGGGTCCGGGGAGGGTCCGGGGAGGGTCCGGGGAGGGTCCGGGGAGGGTCCGGGGAGGGTCCGGGGAGGGTCCGGGGAGGGTCCGGGGAGGGTCCGGGGAGGGTCCGGGGAGGGTCCGGGGAGGGTCCGGGGAGGGTCCGGGGAGGGTCCGGGGAGGGTCCGGGGAGGGTCCGGGGAGGGTCCGGGGAGGGTCCGGGGAGGGTCCGGGGAGGGTCCGGGGAGGGTCCGGGGAGGGTCCGGGGAGGGTCCGGGGAGGGTCCGGGGAGGGTCCGGGGAGGGTCCGGGGAGGGTCCGGGGAGGGTCCGGGGAGGGTCCGGGGAGGGTCCGGGGAGGGTCCGGGGAGGGTCCGGGGAGGGTCCGGGGAGGGTCCGGGGAGGGTCCGGGGAGGGTCCGGGGAGGGTCCGGGGAGGGTCCGGGGAGGGTCCGGGGAGGGTCCGGGGAGGGTCCGGGGAGGGTCCGGGGAGGGTCCGGGGAGGGTCCGGGGAGGGTCCGGGGAGGGTCCGGGGAGGGTCCGGGGAGGGTCCGGGGAGGGTCCGGGGAGGGTCCGGGGAGGGTCCGGGGAGGGTCCGGGGAGGGTCCGGGGAGGGTCCGGGGAGGGTCCGGGGAGGGTCCGGGGAGGGTCCGGGGAGGGTCCGGGGAGGGTCCGGGGAGGGTCCGGGGAGGGTCCGGGGAGGGTCCGGGGAGGGTCCGGGGAGGGTCCGGGGAGGGTCCGGGGAGGGTCCGGGGAGGGTCCGGGGAGGGTCCGGGGAGGGTCCGGGGAGGGTCCGGGGAGGGTCCGGGGAGGGTCCGGGGAGGGTCCGGGGAGGGTCCGGGGAGGGTCCGGGGAGGGTCCGGGGAGGGTCCGGGGAGGGTCCGGGGAGGGTCCGGGGAGGGTCCGGGGAGGGTCCGGGGAGGGTCCGGGGAGGGTCCGGGGAGGGTCCGGGGAGGGTCCGGGGAGGGTCCGGGGAGGGTCCGGGGAGGGTCCGGGGAGGGTCCGGGGAGGGTCCGGGGAGGGTCCGGGGAGGGTCCGGGGAGGGTCCGGGGAGGGTCCGGGGAGGGTCCGGGGAGGGTCCGGGGAGGGTCCGGGGAGGGTCCGGGGAGGGTCCGGGGAGGGTCCGGGGAGGGTCCGGGGAGGGTCCGGGGAGGGTCCGGGGAGGGTCCGGGGAGGGTCCGGGGAGGGTCCGGGGAGGGTCCGGGGAGGGTCCGGGGAGGGTCCGGGGAGGGTCCGGGGAGGGTCCGGGGAGGGTCCGGGGAGGGTCCGGGGAGGGTCCGGGGAGGGTCCGGGGAGGGTCCGGGGAGGGTCCGGGGAGGGTCCGGGGAGGGTCCGGGGAGGGTCCGGGGAGGGTCCGGGGAGGGTCCGGGGAGGGTCCGGGGAGGGTCCGGGGAGGGTCCGGGGAGGGTCCGGGGAGGGTCCGGGGAGGGTCCGGGGAGGGTCCGGGGAGGGTCCGGGGAGGGTCCGGGGAGGGTCCGGGGAGGGTCCGGGGAGGGTCCGGGGAGGGTCCGGGGAGGGTCCGGGGAGGGTCCGGGGAGGGTCCGGGGAGGGTCCGGGGAGGGTCCGGGGAGGGTCCGGGGAGGGTCCGGGGAGGGTCCGGGGAGGGTCCGGGGAGGGTCCGGGGAGGGTCCGGGGAGGGTCCGGGGAGGGTCCGGGGAGGGTCCGGGGAGGGTCCGGGGAGGGTCCGGGGAGGGTCCGGGGAGGGTCCGGGGAGGGTCCGGGGAGGGTCCGGGGAGGGTCCGGGGAGGGTCCGGGGAGGGTCCGGGGAGGGTCCGGGGAGGGTCCGGGGAGGGTCCGGGGAGGGTCCGGGGAGGGTCCGGGGAGGGTCCGGGGAGGGTCCGGGGAGGGTCCGGGGAGGGTCCGGGGAGGGTCCGGGGAGGGTCCGGGGAGGGTCCGGGGAGGGTCCGGGGAGGGTCCGGGGAGGGTCCGGGGAGGGTCCGGGGAGGGTCCGGGGAGGGTCCGGGGAGGGTCCGGGGAGGGTCCGGGGAGGGTCCGGGGAGGGTCCGGGGAGGGTCCGGGGAGGGTCCGGGGAGGGTCCGGGGAGGGTCCGGGGAGGGTCCGGGGAGGGTCCGGGGAGGGTCCGGGGAGGGTCCGGGGAGGGTCCGGGGAGGGTCCGGGGAGGGTCCGGGGAGGGTCCGGGGAGGGTCCGGGGAGGGTCCGGGGAGGGTCCGGGGAGGGTCCGGGGAGGGTCCGGGGAGGGTCCGGGGAGGGTCCGGGGAGGGTCCGGGGAGGGTCCGGGGAGGGTCCGGGGAGGGTCCGGGGAGGGTCCGGGGAGGGTCCGGGGAGGGTCCGGGGAGGGTCCGGGGAGGGTCCGGGGAGGGTCCGGGGAGGGTCCGGGGAGGGTCCGGGGAGGGTCCGGGGAGGGTCCGGGGAGGGTCCGGGGAGGGTCCGGGGAGGGTCCGGGGAGGGTCCGGGGAGGGTCCGGGGAGGGTCCGGGGAGGGTCCGGGGAGGGTCCGGGGAGGGTCCGGGGAGGGTCCGGGGAGGGTCCGGGGAGGGTCCGGGGAGGGTCCGGGGAGGGTCCGGGGAGGGTCCGGGGAGGGTCCGGGGAGGGTCCGGGGAGGGTCCGGGGAGGGTCCGGGGAGGGTCCGGGGAGGGTCCGGGGAGGGTCCGGGGAGGGTCCGGGGAGGGTCCGGGGAGGGTCCGGGGAGGGTCCGGGGAGGGTCCGGGGAGGGTCCGGGGAGGGTCCGGGGAGGGTCCGGGGAGGGTCCGGGGAGGGTCCGGGGAGGGTCCGGGGAGGGTCCGGGGAGGGTCCGGGGAGGGTCCGGGGAGGGTCCGGGGAGGGTCCGGGGAGGGTCCGGGGAGGGTCCGGGGAGGGTCCGGGGAGGGTCCGGGGAGGGTCCGGGGAGGGTCCGGGGAGGGTCCGGGGAGGGTCCGGGGAGGGTCCGGGGAGGGTCCGGGGAGGGTCCGGGGAGGGTCCGGGGAGGGTCCGGGGAGGGTCCGGGGAGGGTCCGGGGAGGGTCCGGGGAGGGTCCGGGGAGGGTCCGGGGAGGGTCCGGGGAGGGTCCGGGGAGGGTCCGGGGAGGGTCCGGGGAGGGTCCGGGGAGGGTCCGGGGAGGGTCCGGGGAGGGTCCGGGGAGGGTCCGGGGAGGGTCCGGGGAGGGTCCGGGGAGGGTCCGGGGAGGGTCCGGGGAGGGTCCGGGGAGGGTCCGGGGAGGGTCCGGGGAGGGTCCGGGGAGGGTCCGGGGAGGGTCCGGGGAGGGTCCGGGGAGGGTCCGGGGAGGGTCCGGGGAGGGTCCGGGGAGGGTCCGGGGAGGGTCCGGGGAGGGTCCGGGGAGGGTCCGGGGAGGGTCCGGGGAGGGTCCGGGGAGGGTCCGGGGAGGGTCCGGGGAGGGTCCGGGGAGGGTCCGGGGAGGGTCCGGGGAGGGTCCGGGGAGGGTCCGGGGAGGGTCCGGGGAGGGTCCGGGGAGGGTCCGGGGAGGGTCCGGGGAGGGTCCGGGGAGGGTCCGGGGAGGGTCCGGGGAGGGTCCGGGGAGGGTCCGGGGAGGGTCCGGGGAGGGTCCGGGGAGGGTCCGGGGAGGGTCCGGGGAGGGTCCGGGGAGGGTCCGGGGAGGGTCCGGGGAGGGTCCGGGGAGGGTCCGGGGAGGGTCCGGGGAGGGTCCGGGGAGGGTCCGGGGAGGGTCCGGGGAGGGTCCGGGGAGGGTCCGGGGAGGGTCCGGGGAGGGTCCGGGGAGGGTCCGGGGAGGGTCCGGGGAGGGTCCGGGGAGGGTCCGGGGAGGGTCCGGGGAGGGTCCGGGGAGGGTCCGGGGAGGGTCCGGGGAGGGTCCGGGGAGGGTCCGGGGAGGGTCCGGGGAGGGTCCGGGGAGGGTCCGGGGAGGGTCCGGGGAGGGTCCGGGGAGGGTCCGGGGAGGGTCCGGGGAGGGTCCGGGGAGGGTCCGGGGAGGGTCCGGGGAGGGTCCGGGGAGGGTCCGGGGAGGGTCCGGGGAGGGTCCGGGGAGGGTCCGGGGAGGGTCCGGGGAGGGTCCGGGGAGGGTCCGGGGAGGGTCCGGGGAGGGTCCGGGGAGGGTCCGGGGAGGGTCCGGGGAGGGTCCGGGGAGGGTCCGGGGAGGGTCCGGGGAGGGTCCGGGGAGGGTCCGGGGAGGGTCCGGGGAGGGTCCGGGGAGGGTCCGGGGAGGGTCCGGGGAGGGTCCGGGGAGGGTCCGGGGAGGGTCCGGGGAGGGTCCGGGGAGGGTCCGGGGAGGGTCCGGGGAGGGTCCGGGGAGGGTCCGGGGAGGGTCCGGGGAGGGTCCGGGGAGGGTCCGGGGAGGGTCCGGGGAGGGTCCGGGGAGGGTCCGGGGAGGGTCCGGGGAGGGTCCGGGGAGGGTCCGGGGAGGGTCCGGGGAGGGTCCGGGGAGGGTCCGGGGAGGGTCCGGGGAGGGTCCGGGGAGGGTCCGGGGAGGGTCCGGGGAGGGTCCGGGGAGGGTCCGGGGAGGGTCCGGGGAGGGTCCGGGGAGGGTCCGGGGAGGGTCCGGGGAGGGTCCGGGGAGGGTCCGGGGAGGGTCCGGGGAGGGTCCGGGGAGGGTCCGGGGAGGGTCCGGGGAGGGTCCGGGGAGGGTCCGGGGAGGGTCCGGGGAGGGTCCGGGGAGGGTCCGGGGAGGGTCCGGGGAGGGTCCGGGGAGGGTCCGGGGAGGGTCCGGGGAGGGTCCGGGGAGGGTCCGGGGAGGGTCCGGGGAGGGTCCGGGGAGGGTCCGGGGAGGGTCCGGGGAGGGTCCGGGGAGGGTCCGGGGAGGGTCCGGGGAGGGTCCGGGGAGGGTCCGGGGAGGGTCCGGGGAGGGTCCGGGGAGGGTCCGGGGAGGGTCCGGGGAGGGTCCGGGGAGGGTCCGGGGAGGGTCCGGGGAGGGTCCGGGGAGGGTCCGGGGAGGGTCCGGGGAGGGTCCGGGGAGGGTCCGGGGAGGGTCCGGGGAGGGTCCGGGGAGGGTCCGGGGAGGGTCCGGGGAGGGTCCGGGGAGGGTCCGGGGAGGGTCCGGGGAGGGTCCGGGGAGGGTCCGGGGAGGGTCCGGGGAGGGTCCGGGGAGGGTCCGGGGAGGGTCCGGGGAGGGTCCGGGGAGGGTCCGGGGAGGGTCCGGGGAGGGTCCGGGGAGGGTCCGGGGAGGGTCCGGGGAGGGTCCGGGGAGGGTCCGGGGAGGGTCCGGGGAGGGTCCGGGGAGGGTCCGGGGAGGGTCCGGGGAGGGTCCGGGGAGGGTCCGGGGAGGGTCCGGGGAGGGTCCGGGGAGGGTCCGGGGAGGGTCCGGGGAGGGTCCGGGGAGGGTCCGGGGAGGGTCCGGGGAGGGTCCGGGGAGGGTCCGGGGAGGGTCCGGGGAGGGTCCGGGGAGGGTCCGGGGAGGGTCCGGGGAGGGTCCGGGGAGGGTCCGGGGAGGGTCCGGGGAGGGTCCGGGGAGGGTCCGGGGAGGGTCCGGGGAGGGTCCGGGGAGGGTCCGGGGAGGGTCCGGGGAGGGTCCGGGGAGGGTCCGGGGAGGGTCCGGGGAGGGTCCGGGGAGGGTCCGGGGAGGGTCCGGGGAGGGTCCGGGGAGGGTCCGGGGAGGGTCCGGGGAGGGTCCGGGGAGGGTCCGGGGAGGGTCCGGGGAGGGTCCGGGGAGGGTCCGGGGAGGGTCCGGGGAGGGTCCGGGGAGGGTCCGGGGAGGGTCCGGGGAGGGTCCGGGGAGGGTCCGGGGAGGGTCCGGGGAGGGTCCGGGGAGGGTCCGGGGAGGGTCCGGGGAGGGTCCGGGGAGGGTCCGGGGAGGGTCCGGGGAGGGTCCGGGGAGGGTCCGGGGAGGGTCCGGGGAGGGTCCGGGGAGGGTCCGGGGAGGGTCCGGGGAGGGTCCGGGGAGGGTCCGGGGAGGGTCCGGGGAGGGTCCGGGGAGGGTCCGGGGAGGGTCCGGGGAGGGTCCGGGGAGGGTCCGGGGAGGGTCCGGGGAGGGTCCGGGGAGGGTCCGGGGAGGGTCCGGGGAGGGTCCGGGGAGGGTCCGGGGAGGGTCCGGGGAGGGTCCGGGGAGGGTCCGGGGAGGGTCCGGGGAGGGTCCGGGGAGGGTCCGGGGAGGGTCCGGGGAGGGTCCGGGGAGGGTCCGGGGAGGGTCCGGGGAGGGTCCGGGGAGGGTCCGGGGAGGGTCCGGGGAGGGTCCGGGGAGGGTCCGGGGAGGGTCCGGGGAGGGTCCGGGGAGGGTCCGGGGAGGGTCCGGGGAGGGTCCGGGGAGGGTCCGGGGAGGGTCCGGGGAGGGTCCGGGGAGGGTCCGGGGAGGGTCCGGGGAGGGTCCGGGGAGGGTCCGGGGAGGGTCCGGGGAGGGTCCGGGGAGGGTCCGGGGAGGGTCCGGGGAGGGTCCGGGGAGGGTCCGGGGAGGGTCCGGGGAGGGTCCGGGGAGGGTCCGGGGAGGGTCCGGGGAGGGTCCGGGGAGGGTCCGGGGAGGGTCCGGGGAGGGTCCGGGGAGGGTCCGGGGAGGGTCCGGGGAGGGTCCGGGGAGGGTCCGGGGAGGGTCCGGGGAGGGTCCGGGGAGGGTCCGGGGAGGGTCCGGGGAGGGTCCGGGGAGGGTCCGGGGAGGGTCCGGGGAGGGTCCGGGGAGGGTCCGGGGAGGGTCCGGGGAGGGTCCGGGGAGGGTCCGGGGAGGGTCCGGGGAGGGTCCGGGGAGGGTCCGGGGAGGGTCCGGGGAGGGTCCGGGGAGGGTCCGGGGAGGGTCCGGGGAGGGTCCGGGGAGGGTCCGGGGAGGGTCCGGGGAGGGTCCGGGGAGGGTCCGGGGAGGGTCCGGGGAGGGTCCGGGGAGGGTCCGGGGAGGGTCCGGGGAGGGTCCGGGGAGGGTCCGGGGAGGGTCCGGGGAGGGTCCGGGGAGGGTCCGGGGAGGGTCCGGGGAGGGTCCGGGGAGGGTCCGGGGAGGGTCCGGGGAGGGTCCGGGGAGGGTCCGGGGAGGGTCCGGGGAGGGTCCGGGGAGGGTCCGGGGAGGGTCCGGGGAGGGTCCGGGGAGGGTCCGGGGAGGGTCCGGGGAGGGTCCGGGGAGGGTCCGGGGAGGGTCCGGGGAGGGTCCGGGGAGGGTCCGGGGAGGGTCCGGGGAGGGTCCGGGGAGGGTCCGGGGAGGGTCCGGGGAGGGTCCGGGGAGGGTCCGGGGAGGGTCCGGGGAGGGTCCGGGGAGGGTCCGGGGAGGGTCCGGGGAGGGTCCGGGGAGGGTCCGGGGAGGGTCCGGGGAGGGTCCGGGGAGGGTCCGGGGAGGGTCCGGGGAGGGTCCGGGGAGGGTCCGGGGAGGGTCCGGGGAGGGTCCGGGGAGGGTCCGGGGAGGGTCCGGGGAGGGTCCGGGGAGGGTCCGGGGAGGGTCCGGGGAGGGTCCGGGGAGGGTCCGGGGAGGGTCCGGGGAGGGTCCGGGGAGGGTCCGGGGAGGGTCCGGGGAGGGTCCGGGGAGGGTCCGGGGAGGGTCCGGGGAGGGTCCGGGGAGGGTCCGGGGAGGGTCCGGGGAGGGTCCGGGGAGGGTCCGGGGAGGGTCCGGGGAGGGTCCGGGGAGGGTCCGGGGAGGGTCCGGGGAGGGTCCGGGGAGGGTCCGGGGAGGGTCCGGGGAGGGTCCGGGGAGGGTCCGGGGAGGGTCCGGGGAGGGTCCGGGGAGGGTCCGGGGAGGGTCCGGGGAGGGTCCGGGGAGGGTCCGGGGAGGGTCCGGGGAGGGTCCGGGGAGGGTCCGGGGAGGGTCCGGGGAGGGTCCGGGGAGGGTCCGGGGAGGGTCCGGGGAGGGTCCGGGGAGGGTCCGGGGAGGGTCCGGGGAGGGTCCGGGGAGGGTCCGGGGAGGGTCCGGGGAGGGTCCGGGGAGGGTCCGGGGAGGGTCCGGGGAGGGTCCGGGGAGGGTCCGGGGAGGGTCCGGGGAGGGTCCGGGGAGGGTCCGGGGAGGGTCCGGGGAGGGTCCGGGGAGGGTCCGGGGAGGGTCCGGGGAGGGTCCGGGGAGGGTCCGGGGAGGGTCCGGGGAGGGTCCGGGGAGGGTCCGGGGAGGGTCCGGGGAGGGTCCGGGGAGGGTCCGGGGAGGGTCCGGGGAGGGTCCGGGGAGGGTCCGGGGAGGGTCCGGGGAGGGTCCGGGGAGGGTCCGGGGAGGGTCCGGGGAGGGTCCGGGGAGGGTCCGGGGAGGGTCCGGGGAGGGTCCGGGGAGGGTCCGGGGAGGGTCCGGGGAGGGTCCGGGGAGGGTCCGGGGAGGGTCCGGGGAGGGTCCGGGGAGGGTCCGGGGAGGGTCCGGGGAGGGTCCGGGGAGGGTCCGGGGAGGGTCCGGGGAGGGTCCGGGGAGGGTCCGGGGAGGGTCCGGGGAGGGTCCGGGGAGGGTCCGGGGAGGGTCCGGGGAGGGTCCGGGGAGGGTCCGGGGAGGGTCCGGGGAGGGTCCGGGGAGGGTCCGGGGAGGGTCCGGGGAGGGTCCGGGGAGGGTCCGGGGAGGGTCCGGGGAGGGTCCGGGGAGGGTCCGGGGAGGGTCCGGGGAGGGTCCGGGGAGGGTCCGGGGAGGGTCCGGGGAGGGTCCGGGGAGGGTCCGGGGAGGGTCCGGGGAGGGTCCGGGGAGGGTCCGGGGAGGGTCCGGGGAGGGTCCGGGGAGGGTCCGGGGAGGGTCCGGGGAGGGTCCGGGGAGGGTCCGGGGAGGGTCCGGGGAGGGTCCGGGGAGGGTCCGGGGAGGGTCCGGGGAGGGTCCGGGGAGGGTCCGGGGAGGGTCCGGGGAGGGTCCGGGGAGGGTCCGGGGAGGGTCCGGGGAGGGTCCGGGGAGGGTCCGGGGAGGGTCCGGGGAGGGTCCGGGGAGGGTCCGGGGAGGGTCCGGGGAGGGTCCGGGGAGGGTCCGGGGAGGGTCCGGGGAGGGTCCGGGGAGGGTCCGGGGAGGGTCCGGGGAGGGTCCGGGGAGGGTCCGGGGAGGGTCCGGGGAGGGTCCGGGGAGGGTCCGGGGAGGGTCCGGGGAGGGTCCGGGGAGGGTCCGGGGAGGGTCCGGGGAGGGTCCGGGGAGGGTCCGGGGAGGGTCCGGGGAGGGTCCGGGGAGGGTCCGGGGAGGGTCCGGGGAGGGTCCGGGGAGGGTCCGGGGAGGGTCCGGGGAGGGTCCGGGGAGGGTCCGGGGAGGGTCCGGGGAGGGTCCGGGGAGGGTCCGGGGAGGGTCCGGGGAGGGTCCGGGGAGGGTCCGGGGAGGGTCCGGGGAGGGTCCGGGGAGGGTCCGGGGAGGGTCCGGGGAGGGTCCGGGGAGGGTCCGGGGAGGGTCCGGGGAGGGTCCGGGGAGGGTCCGGGGAGGGTCCGGGGAGGGTCCGGGGAGGGTCCGGGGAGGGTCCGGGGAGGGTCCGGGGAGGGTCCGGGGAGGGTCCGGGGAGGGTCCGGGGAGGGTCCGGGGAGGGTCCGGGGAGGGTCCGGGGAGGGTCCGGGGAGGGTCCGGGGAGGGTCCGGGGAGGGTCCGGGGAGGGTCCGGGGAGGGTCCGGGGAGGGTCCGGGGAGGGTCCGGGGAGGGTCCGGGGAGGGTCCGGGGAGGGTCCGGGGAGGGTCCGGGGAGGGTCCGGGGAGGGTCCGGGGAGGGTCCGGGGAGGGTCCGGGGAGGGTCCGGGGAGGGTCCGGGGAGGGTCCGGGGAGGGTCCGGGGAGGGTCCGGGGAGGGTCCGGGGAGGGTCCGGGGAGGGTCCGGGGAGGGTCCGGGGAGGGTCCGGGGAGGGTCCGGGGAGGGTCCGGGGAGGGTCCGGGGAGGGTCCGGGGAGGGTCCGGGGAGGGTCCGGGGAGGGTCCGGGGAGGGTCCGGGGAGGGTCCGGGGAGGGTCCGGGGAGGGTCCGGGGAGGGTCCGGGGAGGGTCCGGGGAGGGTCCGGGGAGGGTCCGGGGAGGGTCCGGGGAGGGTCCGGGGAGGGTCCGGGGAGGGTCCGGGGAGGGTCCGGGGAGGGTCCGGGGAGGGTCCGGGGAGGGTCCGGGGAGGGTCCGGGGAGGGTCCGGGGAGGGTCCGGGGAGGGTCCGGGGAGGGTCCGGGGAGGGTCCGGGGAGGGTCCGGGGAGGGTCCGGGGAGGGTCCGGGGAGGGTCCGGGGAGGGTCCGGGGAGGGTCCGGGGAGGGTCCGGGGAGGGTCCGGGGAGGGTCCGGGGAGGGTCCGGGGAGGGTCCGGGGAGGGTCCGGGGAGGGTCCGGGGAGGGTCCGGGGAGGGTCCGGGGAGGGTCCGGGGAGGGTCCGGGGAGGGTCCGGGGAGGGTCCGGGGAGGGTCCGGGGAGGGTCCGGGGAGGGTCCGGGGAGGGTCCGGGGAGGGTCCGGGGAGGGTCCGGGGAGGGTCCGGGGAGGGTCCGGGGAGGGTCCGGGGAGGGTCCGGGGAGGGTCCGGGGAGGGTCCGGGGAGGGTCCGGGGAGGGTCCGGGGAGGGTCCGGGGAGGGTCCGGGGAGGGTCCGGGGAGGGTCCGGGGAGGGTCCGGGGAGGGTCCGGGGAGGGTCCGGGGAGGGTCCGGGGAGGGTCCGGGGAGGGTCCGGGGAGGGTCCGGGGAGGGTCCGGGGAGGGTCCGGGGAGGGTCCGGGGAGGGTCCGGGGAGGGTCCGGGGAGGGTCCGGGGAGGGTCCGGGGAGGGTCCGGGGAGGGTCCGGGGAGGGTCCGGGGAGGGTCCGGGGAGGGTCCGGGGAGGGTCCGGGGAGGGTCCGGGGAGGGTCCGGGGAGGGTCCGGGGAGGGTCCGGGGAGGGTCCGGGGAGGGTCCGGGGAGGGTCCGGGGAGGGTCCGGGGAGGGTCCGGGGAGGGTCCGGGGAGGGTCCGGGGAGGGTCCGGGGAGGGTCCGGGGAGGGTCCGGGGAGGGTCCGGGGAGGGTCCGGGGAGGGTCCGGGGAGGGTCCGGGGAGGGTCCGGGGAGGGTCCGGGGAGGGTCCGGGGAGGGTCCGGGGAGGGTCCGGGGAGGGTCCGGGGAGGGTCCGGGGAGGGTCCGGGGAGGGTCCGGGGAGGGTCCGGGGAGGGTCCGGGGAGGGTCCGGGGAGGGTCCGGGGAGGGTCCGGGGAGGGTCCGGGGAGGGTCCGGGGAGGGTCCGGGGAGGGTCCGGGGAGGGTCCGGGGAGGGTCCGGGGAGGGTCCGGGGAGGGTCCGGGGAGGGTCCGGGGAGGGTCCGGGGAGGGTCCGGGGAGGGTCCGGGGAGGGTCCGGGGAGGGTCCGGGGAGGGTCCGGGGAGGGTCCGGGGAGGGTCCGGGGAGGGTCCGGGGAGGGTCCGGGGAGGGTCCGGGGAGGGTCCGGGGAGGGTCCGGGGAGGGTCCGGGGAGGGTCCGGGGAGGGTCCGGGGAGGGTCCGGGGAGGGTCCGGGGAGGGTCCGGGGAGGGTCCGGGGAGGGTCCGGGGAGGGTCCGGGGAGGGTCCGGGGAGGGTCCGGGGAGGGTCCGGGGAGGGTCCGGGGAGGGTCCGGGGAGGGTCCGGGGAGGGTCCGGGGAGGGTCCGGGGAGGGTCCGGGGAGGGTCCGGGGAGGGTCCGGGGAGGGTCCGGGGAGGGTCCGGGGAGGGTCCGGGGAGGGTCCGGGGAGGGTCCGGGGAGGGTCCGGGGAGGGTCCGGGGAGGGTCCGGGGAGGGTCCGGGGAGGGTCCGGGGAGGGTCCGGGGAGGGTCCGGGGAGGGTCCGGGGAGGGTCCGGGGAGGGTCCGGGGAGGGTCCGGGGAGGGTCCGGGGAGGGTCCGGGGAGGGTCCGGGGAGGGTCCGGGGAGGGTCCGGGGAGGGTCCGGGGAGGGTCCGGGGAGGGTCCGGGGAGGGTCCGGGGAGGGTCCGGGGAGGGTCCGGGGAGGGTCCGGGGAGGGTCCGGGGAGGGTCCGGGGAGGGTCCGGGGAGGGTCCGGGGAGGGTCCGGGGAGGGTCCGGGGAGGGTCCGGGGAGGGTCCGGGGAGGGTCCGGGGAGGGTCCGGGGAGGGTCCGGGGAGGGTCCGGGGAGGGTCCGGGGAGGGTCCGGGGAGGGTCCGGGGAGGGTCCGGGGAGGGTCCGGGGAGGGTCCGGGGAGGGTCCGGGGAGGGTCCGGGGAGGGTCCGGGGAGGGTCCGGGGAGGGTCCGGGGAGGGTCCGGGGAGGGTCCGGGGAGGGTCCGGGGAGGGTCCGGGGAGGGTCCGGGGAGGGTCCGGGGAGGGTCCGGGGAGGGTCCGGGGAGGGTCCGGGGAGGGTCCGGGGAGGGTCCGGGGAGGGTCCGGGGAGGGTCCGGGGAGGGTCCGGGGAGGGTCCGGGGAGGGTCCGGGGAGGGTCCGGGGAGGGTCCGGGGAGGGTCCGGGGAGGGTCCGGGGAGGGTCCGGGGAGGGTCCGGGGAGGGTCCGGGGAGGGTCCGGGGAGGGTCCGGGGAGGGTCCGGGGAGGGTCCGGGGAGGGTCCGGGGAGGGTCCGGGGAGGGTCCGGGGAGGGTCCGGGGAGGGTCCGGGGAGGGTCCGGGGAGGGTCCGGGGAGGGTCCGGGGAGGGTCCGGGGAGGGTCCGGGGAGGGTCCGGGGAGGGTCCGGGGAGGGTCCGGGGAGGGTCCGGGGAGGGTCCGGGGAGGGTCCGGGGAGGGTCCGGGGAGGGTCCGGGGAGGGTCCGGGGAGGGTCCGGGGAGGGTCCGGGGAGGGTCCGGGGAGGGTCCGGGGAGGGTCCGGGGAGGGTCCGGGGAGGGTCCGGGGAGGGTCCGGGGAGGGTCCGGGGAGGGTCCGGGGAGGGTCCGGGGAGGGTCCGGGGAGGGTCCGGGGAGGGTCCGGGGAGGGTCCGGGGAGGGTCCGGGGAGGGTCCGGGGAGGGTCCGGGGAGGGTCCGGGGAGGGTCCGGGGAGGGTCCGGGGAGGGTCCGGGGAGGGTCCGGGGAGGGTCCGGGGAGGGTCCGGGGAGGGTCCGGGGAGGGTCCGGGGAGGGTCCGGGGAGGGTCCGGGGAGGGTCCGGGGAGGGTCCGGGGAGGGTCCGGGGAGGGTCCGGGGAGGGTCCGGGGAGGGTCCGGGGAGGGTCCGGGGAGGGTCCGGGGAGGGTCCGGGGAGGGTCCGGGGAGGGTCCGGGGAGGGTCCGGGGAGGGTCCGGGGAGGGTCCGGGGAGGGTCCGGGGAGGGTCCGGGGAGGGTCCGGGGAGGGTCCGGGGAGGGTCCGGGGAGGGTCCGGGGAGGGTCCGGGGAGGGTCCGGGGAGGGTCCGGGGAGGGTCCGGGGAGGGTCCGGGGAGGGTCCGGGGAGGGTCCGGGGAGGGTCCGGGGAGGGTCCGGGGAGGGTCCGGGGAGGGTCCGGGGAGGGTCCGGGGAGGGTCCGGGGAGGGTCCGGGGAGGGTCCGGGGAGGGTCCGGGGAGGGTCCGGGGAGGGTCCGGGGAGGGTCCGGGGAGGGTCCGGGGAGGGTCCGGGGAGGGTCCGGGGAGGGTCCGGGGAGGGTCCGGGGAGGGTCCGGGGAGGGTCCGGGGAGGGTCCGGGGAGGGTCCGGGGAGGGTCCGGGGAGGGTCCGGGGAGGGTCCGGGGAGGGTCCGGGGAGGGTCCGGGGAGGGTCCGGGGAGGGTCCGGGGAGGGTCCGGGGAGGGTCCGGGGAGGGTCCGGGGAGGGTCCGGGGAGGGTCCGGGGAGGGTCCGGGGAGGGTCCGGGGAGGGTCCGGGGAGGGTCCGGGGAGGGTCCGGGGAGGGTCCGGGGAGGGTCCGGGGAGGGTCCGGGGAGGGTCCGGGGAGGGTCCGGGGAGGGTCCGGGGAGGGTCCGGGGAGGGTCCGGGGAGGGTCCGGGGAGGGTCCGGGGAGGGTCCGGGGAGGGTCCGGGGAGGGTCCGGGGAGGGTCCGGGGAGGGTCCGGGGAGGGTCCGGGGAGGGTCCGGGGAGGGTCCGGGGAGGGTCCGGGGAGGGTCCGGGGAGGGTCCGGGGAGGGTCCGGGGAGGGTCCGGGGAGGGTCCGGGGAGGGTCCGGGGAGGGTCCGGGGAGGGTCCGGGGAGGGTCCGGGGAGGGTCCGGGGAGGGTCCGGGGAGGGTCCGGGGAGGGTCCGGGGAGGGTCCGGGGAGGGTCCGGGGAGGGTCCGGGGAGGGTCCGGGGAGGGTCCGGGGAGGGTCCGGGGAGGGTCCGGGGAGGGTCCGGGGAGGGTCCGGGGAGGGTCCGGGGAGGGTCCGGGGAGGGTCCGGGGAGGGTCCGGGGAGGGTCCGGGGAGGGTCCGGGGAGGGTCCGGGGAGGGTCCGGGGAGGGTCCGGGGAGGGTCCGGGGAGGGTCCGGGGAGGGTCCGGGGAGGGTCCGGGGAGGGTCCGGGGAGGGTCCGGGGAGGGTCCGGGGAGGGTCCGGGGAGGGTCCGGGGAGGGTCCGGGGAGGGTCCGGGGAGGGTCCGGGGAGGGTCCGGGGAGGGTCCGGGGAGGGTCCGGGGAGGGTCCGGGGAGGGTCCGGGGAGGGTCCGGGGAGGGTCCGGGGAGGGTCCGGGGAGGGTCCGGGGAGGGTCCGGGGAGGGTCCGGGGAGGGTCCGGGGAGGGTCCGGGGAGGGTCCGGGGAGGGTCCGGGGAGGGTCCGGGGAGGGTCCGGGGAGGGTCCGGGGAGGGTCCGGGGAGGGTCCGGGGAGGGTCCGGGGAGGGTCCGGGGAGGGTCCGGGGAGGGTCCGGGGAGGGTCCGGGGAGGGTCCGGGGAGGGTCCGGGGAGGGTCCGGGGAGGGTCCGGGGAGGGTCCGGGGAGGGTCCGGGGAGGGTCCGGGGAGGGTCCGGGGAGGGTCCGGGGAGGGTCCGGGGAGGGTCCGGGGAGGGTCCGGGGAGGGTCCGGGGAGGGTCCGGGGAGGGTCCGGGGAGGGTCCGGGGAGGGTCCGGGGAGGGTCCGGGGAGGGTCCGGGGAGGGTCCGGGGAGGGTCCGGGGAGGGTCCGGGGAGGGTCCGGGGAGGGTCCGGGGAGGGTCCGGGGAGGGTCCGGGGAGGGTCCGGGGAGGGTCCGGGGAGGGTCCGGGGAGGGTCCGGGGAGGGTCCGGGGAGGGTCCGGGGAGGGTCCGGGGAGGGTCCGGGGAGGGTCCGGGGAGGGTCCGGGGAGGGTCCGGGGAGGGTCCGGGGAGGGTCCGGGGAGGGTCCGGGGAGGGTCCGGGGAGGGTCCGGGGAGGGTCCGGGGAGGGTCCGGGGAGGGTCCGGGGAGGGTCCGGGGAGGGTCCGGGGAGGGTCCGGGGAGGGTCCGGGGAGGGTCCGGGGAGGGTCCGGGGAGGGTCCGGGGAGGGTCCGGGGAGGGTCCGGGGAGGGTCCGGGGAGGGTCCGGGGAGGGTCCGGGGAGGGTCCGGGGAGGGTCCGGGGAGGGTCCGGGGAGGGTCCGGGGAGGGTCCGGGGAGGGTCCGGGGAGGGTCCGGGGAGGGTCCGGGGAGGGTCCGGGGAGGGTCCGGGGAGGGTCCGGGGAGGGTCCGGGGAGGGTCCGGGGAGGGTCCGGGGAGGGTCCGGGGAGGGTCCGGGGAGGGTCCGGGGAGGGTCCGGGGAGGGTCCGGGGAGGGTCCGGGGAGGGTCCGGGGAGGGTCCGGGGAGGGTCCGGGGAGGGTCCGGGGAGGGTCCGGGGAGGGTCCGGGGAGGGTCCGGGGAGGGTCCGGGGAGGGTCCGGGGAGGGTCCGGGGAGGGTCCGGGGAGGGTCCGGGGAGGGTCCGGGGAGGGTCCGGGGAGGGTCCGGGGAGGGTCCGGGGAGGGTCCGGGGAGGGTCCGGGGAGGGTCCGGGGAGGGTCCGGGGAGGGTCCGGGGAGGGTCCGGGGAGGGTCCGGGGAGGGTCCGGGGAGGGTCCGGGGAGGGTCCGGGGAGGGTCCGGGGAGGGTCCGGGGAGGGTCCGGGGGGAGGGTCCGGGGAGGGTCCGGGGAGGGTCCGGGGAGGGTCCGGGGAGGGTCCGGGGTGGGTCCGGGGAGGGTCCGGGGAGGGTCCGGGGAGGGTCCGGGGAGGGTCCGGGGTGGGTCCGGGGAGGGTCCGGGGAGGGTCCGTGGAGGGTCCGGGGAGGGTCCGGGGAGGGTCCGGGGAGGGTCCGGGGAGGGTCCGGGGCGGGTCCGGGGAGGTGTTGTATATGTGGGTGTGTGAAAATTGATGAAAAAGGATTAAAATTAAATGAAATTCGAAATTTGCATAATTAATCCAAAAATATGTTAATTCGTGTAATTATGCGTATAACTATGCTAATTAGAGAGGTGATCGTATTAATTTATACGAGTGGGTGTGGTTGTGTTAATGATAGCCTTTATGATAATCAGGCCCCGCCTCGTTGACGAGGTGGGGTTATCAATCAGTATAACGCAATCAATCGTGTGCCGTTACGCTAGTGTCAATTCGGCCTCGTTGTCTAACTTCGTATTATTGATCAGCTTAATACAGTGATTCTCGCTTTAACACTCCCCGAGTGTTCATATTTTAGGTCCCAATTTCATATCATTCGCTTTAAAGTTTAATGAGTGTGGATTGGTGTGTTTATAGTTTAGGTTCCCGAGTTCACATCTCGTCGCAGGATACAGATTTTATGCAAAAACTTCAGGAAAGAATCACACGACCACTTCTGTATTAATCAATTTATTTTCTAATTAAACCTTAACTATAATATGTATGTGAACTCTCAATCTCGGAACTTCAACACGGTATCCACACGGTATCAAGACAGTATCATCAACGACTGTACGATTTCACTTTGATAACACATGCACCCCGCATAAAGCGATTGCTGTTAGTGAGAGAGAGAGTCGGGACATGCAAATGCTATGCTACACAAAAGCTTATACATTATAATATGAACGATCATTATGCTTGAAATGGTCAGCACATTATCACAGGCGATTGATTAACATCCAACGGTATTCATATAAAAAGACAATCAAACAGTTATTATTTCCAAAGGCATAAATGTAACAACAGATCCACCGGACAGAATATAAGATTACCGAAATGGCTTAGTGTGAGGGTATGCGGCGGAACGTGTTATCTCACGGGAGATTAATTAATTAATTCGTGAATAAGATTGTATGATCAGAAAATCGGTTTAGCACGATTCCTCCCCGGGAGCGTAGCTCCGGGGCGAAGGTGCCAAGGGTTAATTCGTATTGTTGGATCGGTTGGTAACTTATGCGATTAGAAGTACAGTCCAAAACAAAATATTAAAGAGGGAAATTATGAATATACTTATAAATGACGGACTGTTATCACACGAACGATGCTTCCACAGCCAGATGGTTCACGGACTTGAGTGTTCGCTTCTGGTTAAGGACCCGTGTATGTTTGAGTGATATGAATTGTTTTGAATAGTCAGTGTTTGGAATTAATTCTTTGCGTTGCCATACGCTGAAGTTGGCATCGCTTGTAGGAGAAGTAGCCTCGCTCCCTTTAGAGCGGTGAGGTGTGTGGGAGTGCGTCATACGAATCACCGCCCTCCTCCACGCAGCAGCCAGCCTCCGTCCACGGGGGAGAATTGCTTGATCGCTCTCAGTGCTGCTCAGTGGACACCTCTCGCCACTGCTGGATGAGCTGCGCGATCACGCTCGTGCTGGTTCGCTGACAGCAGTTTCTCTCCGCTGTTGGATGAGCTGCATCGGCACGCTCCCTCTCTCTGGGTGGAGAACTCGAACGTGCTCGTTGCTGGTTTGCTGAAAGCAGGTTTTTCTCCACTGCTGGATGACTCAAGTCGCACGTGCTCTTGCTCTGGTTTGCAGAAGCTCTTGCTTGGTGCGTCGGTCGCTCTGCAGCTGGACTCAATGTAGAATAATTTTTCAGCAATACTCTGTCTTTCAGCTCTTGGAAATCACACTAGGTGACGCCTCACTACCTTGCGAGTCTTGCCAACGTCAGTGGGTCGCGACGGGGCCACTTTGGCTTCTGCTCGCCGCCCCCTGCTCTGCAGCTCGCCGGCTGGCGATCTGTTGCTCTCGTTCCCGATTGAAACTGCTCCTGAGCCGACCCACTGGTCGAACTCCCCGCGTTCCGACCTCCTCCGAGTCGAACTCCCCGAGTTCCGACCCCCCTGGTAGAACTCTTCCAAGTTGCTCCTCCGAGTCGAACTGTCTCCCGAGAGTCGACCCCCCGGTCGAACTCTGGTGAGCCGACCCCCCCCGGGTCGAACTCTGGTGAGCCGACCCACTCCTGTCGAACTGTCTCCCGAGAGTCGACCCCCCGGTCGAACTCTGGTGAGCCGACCCCCCCCGGGTCGAACTCTGGTGAGCCGACCCACTCCTGTCGAACTGTCTCCCGAGAGTCGACCCCCCGGTCGAACTCTGGTGAGCCGACCCCCCCCCCCCCCCCCAGTCGAACTGAGGTTTCAATGCTCAGGATCCTCTTTTTATGCCCAAAAATCCCTTCACTCGGATCCTGCCCACAAGGCGGGGTTTCTTTCGATTTTTGCTGTGTCAGGATTTGTCAGTATGTATCTGTGTCCGTGTGTGTCCGTACGTGTGTCAGTGTGTGTCCTTGTGCATCACCCACGTTATATTCCGTTGTCATACTCCTACCATAAAACCCACAAGTAAAACAATCAAATGTTATAAATTGTCTCGAAGGCGCCTCTCTGTCTGGGTGCACAACCTGGAGGGAGGGGCGATATTCCCTCCGACTTTCACCGACGCACAAAGAAATGGTTAAAAAGTTTTAAGTTAACATTTCATTTCATCAGAGTTCCATAGTTATGATTCTGTATTAATCCAAGGTCTGAGTCAGCTTCTCGTTGTGGTGTTTGACTCGTGTTTCCCCAAGCGTATACACACTCCTACCCCGCGCTGCAGGGATACAAAGACGGCCGGGATTTCTCTTTCTCTCCGACCCTGGGTTTAACATCGCCCTTTGCTTACGTTGCAGTTTTGCTGTGCGCTTGCATTTCTTTTCCTCTCTACTCTTACTTTAACCCTGCTTATTATTTGCGTATGGGTGGAGGCTAGAGCATTTATGTTGACTTAGGAAAACTTGACTGTTATAGGCTTCGGGTCAAGTCGTATAGAAATTATTAAAATATGAAAATACATTTCATATTAAATTAATAGACGGGTGATGATTACATTGACGTAGCTTGTGGCAGGGTTCAATTGAAGTGGGTGTGAAGATCAATAACTTTAGCCTACCCTGTCGTTAAATTCCGATTTTAAGTTACTTTAATAGTAATGTAGAACCAATCAGCTTTTTGACTGAACTATATCTAGGCTAACGCAAACTCCCAGTGACCCTGGCTTGGTGTGTTTACGTCAGCCCCTGGCAATTCGCTGTGCTCTGCTCTCTATCTGCTCCCTCTGACCCTGGGAGGGCTCTGAATGTCAAAATCGTGTTAGTGGGTCAAGGTAAATATGACCTCCACATGCCATGCTGAGGCCTGGTTTGGTGTTTTTATTCATTATTAAAATTAAAAGAAACAATAGAAATATGTATCTATATGTATTGAAAAATTACTTGTTAATATTAAGATGGAAAGGGGGCATATACAACATCCGCCCTTTTAAAAATGATCGGGGGTCATTTGGCCACAGGTCATTTTTAAAATTAAGAATATATGCACTTTTCCATCATGAATCATCAATATTACTCAAGTATTTTTTTCTTACAACGCGCGCACGTCACAACTTATGATTACATTTGAAATAAGAAAAGAAATACTAAAAGGAAGGTAAAACAAGGGGAAATTGTTTTACTGGCTACATGTTATAGGAGAGGTCGTTATTCCATGTACCCACGTTCAATACTGTCCACAATCAGAATACATTTTCGGGTTTGACCAGTGGGAAATTCAACAAAAATGCCAGCTGTCTGGTCTGGGAGTCCCCATGTATGGGTGTGGCTGTACCCATTTTAAGGCAATTTGTACCTGTGTTGTACTGATTGTTTCCAGGGATGCTGATGGTAGCACATTTTTTTTTTAGTGTTGGAGTTACCAGATATGAAGGAATGTGTCCTTGGAGAAGATCACTGATGCTTGTGCTACGCAACAAGTCTTTGGATCAACCATTGAATTGGCTGTCGAGTATTCTCTTCTTCGTACAGATCTCGGATTGCGAAACCCAATTCTTGGATTGTTAAGCTAACCATGGCGGAGTGCAGGTTAACGAGAACCACGGTGTCTCTCTGTCTTTCTCATGTTACCTCTCTGCCACCTTTGTACCAAGTCATTGATAACCTGACTGACTCTTTTAGTCAAGAGTGTATCATATCTCTCATGGCCAGGTATCTTAGAGTTACCTATGACCCTTCCATGCAACATCACCATATCATCGTCCCGGCTCATCGTCGTGATGGCTTTGGCCTAATGAACATGGCTCACTGGTTCGTATCGGTAATTTATTTTATCACTCCCTTTCCATGTGAGATTGTGTGGCGTGAAGTTATGCTGTGCGTAACCAGGATCAACATACACCACGAGTTTCCGTGCTCGACTGTTGGGGTCATTTGCATTCTCCGCAGCCCTGTGCACATCTGCTGCCTCTGGGAGTTGATTTGACTCTGGGCCACGATTCCCTTCTGCGCTACGATTCGATTCCGTGCCAGAATTCGATTCTGGGTCACGATTCGATTCCGTGCTTTTGAGTGTGCTGTGTTTCAACACAATTCCCGATCCGTCACGGATATTCTTCTCCTCCACTTCAACACTCTGAACTCCATCCCTCCTTAGTGTGCCCGAGCACAATTTAACATCCAAAGGCTGATGTCTGCATTCATCTGCCTCTTCCACAGTACACTCACGCACTTCCGCGACACAAGGGGTGGCATTTATATTTACCAGACCATCAGGTTTTCCTTCCCCTCCCTGCGGTTGGTTATCATCTCCTGTCGGATCACACTTTAATGCAGTTATGTTTCCCTGCTCGATAGGCGTGTCAATTACGGGAGCAACACTTGCGCTCTCCACCACATTATCAGAACTGGTGCCCGACGCAGTTATTTTTTCCCAATCATTGGGACCCTCCTGGTTTACCTTGTCAACAGCAGCCTGCTTAATTTTTTTAACGGGTCCATGATTTCCCTGCAGCTCCACGGACACCACTCTCACTGAAAGCTCCCTCTCAACCAATGTGATTGATTCATCACGTGCCCGTGTCATTTTTTGTGTCTCAGCCAAGCTCACGCCTGTCTCCCTATTCCTCATGCCTCTGCTCTCTCCTGGTAAAACTGGTGGGGGAATCGATCGGAAGTGGGCCGATTGTGTTTGATCCCTCGTGTGTCGTGGCATTGGGACCCGGCATGATTCTGCTCTTGGTCTACACACACCGCGATTCTCGCAAATATGCGTCCCTGCACGCTGCGATCGCTCCCAGCCTGCGGGCCATTGCCTCGCTGGTCGTGCTGTGTTTCTGCTCACGTGATTTTTATTTCCCTCTGAAACGCTGGTTACATCATCCCTCTCCCTGGGTGTCGTAGAACTATTGTCTTTAGCTCTGTACAGCCAAGCTCTGTGCGCCTTATCCTCTATATGGTGTATGGAGGCTGTTTCTGGATTCAAAACCATTCCCACAATTTCTGTAATCTCTGGACTCAAAGACCCGAAAAACATAACTTTGAACCTTTTGTCACCTTCGTGATACTGATCCACATCACCCGCGTAGTACGCTCTTTTAAACCGTAGGAGGTAATCTCGCGGATCCTCGTCTGCGCACTGGGTCATAGATTTTGCAGCATTAAATCCCTCAGACCATGTTAAATATTCTCCAAACTTCCGGCTCACTGCCAGGCTCAGCTTTTTGAAATCGTTCCGAACCTTGTATGAAAGCGACTTTACCCATGGTATAGACTGCTCGTGCAAGCTTCGTCTCAGTAAACTGGCTTTCTCATTCGTTTTACTCAAACCCCTGATCACTGCTTCTGCTTCTACCGTTGCGATGTGAGCGTGTATGTCTCTGTTCCTATCGTGTGGATCAAAGTAGGGAATTCTGACGAGAGCCTTGTCCATCAATTTCAGAGTTTTACTACTGAATGAGTATTCGGACAGTTGATCATCGTCAGAGGCGTCTGTTCCTGAGGAGTGCTCACTCGAGCTGTCACCATCACGGTGGCGCTGCTTAACATAACTTTTGTAGTGCCTTTTGCACCTGTAACGTGAGTCAACTTTGCTCGGTGACTCCTGCTTATCCCATGGCTCATGCTTGTGTGATGTGCGTCTTTCTGGAAAGTAATCTCTGCCATAGGTTCCACGTCGGTCGTGCTTGCGTGGAATGTGTCTACCAAATGAGCTGTCTCTGTCATGTCGCTCGTCTCGCCCCAGCTCCGCCCTTTTTTGCTCGATCAGTACAGAATATCCTGCTGACTTAGTTTTAATATTTTTTCCCTCTCTACCCTCGAAGTTGTCAGTCCTATGTTTTCCTGTTTTCATCCGTATCTCTCCCTCCCCTCTCTCGAGTCGCGAGGGGGGATCTCTGTCAAAACCACTTTGATTTGTAGCCACACCTCCTGTGTGACCTGTCTCTGGTTTACGTCCGCGTGGCTCGGAGTGTGGTAAACTGTTACTCCCGTATGTGTTCTGTGTATCAACATCTGGGGGTTTCGCTGGTGCAGTTAGTGCTGACTCTTTCTCTCTCACGAGGGTGTGCAGACGCTCTACCTCCTCTATTAGGGACAGTTTCTCCTTTCTTTCCCTTTCAAATTTTACCTCATTCCATAATCTTTCTCTGTCTGTCTGTGTGAGGAGATATGAGTCTAACCTTACTATTTCTGCAATTTTTACATCACGTTCGGCTTTGTTACATGTCATCACGTCCTTAAGTAGTTTCCTCCTATGTGCCTTAACATCTTCTATATGTCTCCCCTCCCATACGTCTCTCTGCTCTGTCTGCTCTCTAGCAATCCGTCCAGTACGTTTTAACACAAATTCACGATATTGTTTTTCCATAGATTCCATCTCCTCCTAGGAGGTCCCCTCTATATCGGTGTTATGCGTTGGGGTGTCAAACTCAGAATGTTGCGGGTCATGCCGTTCTCTATTATGTAGTGTAGTTAATAGACTTAAGAGTGTATCTTAATTCTAACATCTCATGTGCGGCGTGAATTACTCTGGAATTCCACTTCAGAGCACATATAAAAACATTTGTATCACAGGATGTTGGTTCAACTCGAGCAAATAATCTTACCCCCACTGTCTTTGTTATCCACTGCTACTCTGGTATTTCCTTCAGAGTGCGTTTTTTTGTTTGTTTTACCCGTTTACAGTCACAGGGCAATGTTAGTTCACAATACCTTGATTAATACAACAGTGATTCGTTCCTTAATTTAAGCATAACCTGTCTGCGAGAGATCCCGGATACGAGCCCCCAATTTGTTGTATATGTGGGTGTGTGAAAATTGATGAAAAATAATTAAAATTAAATGAAATGCGAAATTTGCAGAATTAATCCGAAATTATGTTAATTCGTGTAATTATGCGTGTAACTATGCTAATTAGAGAAGTAATCGTATTAATTTATACGAGTGGGTGTGGCTGTGTTAATGATAGCCTTTATGATAATCAAGCCCCGCCTCGTTGACGAGGTGGGGTTATCAATCAGGATAACGCAATCAATCGTGTGCCGTTACGCTAGTGTCAATTCGGCCTCGTTGTCTAACTTCGTATTATTGATCAGCATAATACAATGATTCTCGCTTTAACACTCCCCGAGTGTTCATATTTTAGGTCCCATGTTCACATCGTTCGCTTTAGTTTAATGAGTGTGGATTGGTGTGTTTATAGTTTAGGTTCCCGAGTTCATATCTCGTCGCAGGATACAGATCTTATGCAAAAACTTCAGGAAAGAATCACACGACCACTTCTGTATTAATCAATTCATTTTCTAATTAAACCTTAACTATAATATGTATGTGACTCTCAATCTCGGAACTTCAACACGGTATCCACACGGTATCAAGACAGTATCATCAATGACTGTACGATTTCACTTTGATAACACATGGACCCCGCATGAAGCGATTGCTGTTAGTGAGAGAGAGAGTCAGAACATGCAAATGCTATGTTACACAAAAGCTTATACATTATAATATGAACGATCATTATGCTTGAAATGGTCAGCACATTATCACAGGCGACTGATTAACATGCAACGGTATTCATATAAAAAGACAATCAAACAGTTATTCTTTCCAAAGGCATAAATGTAACAACAGATCCACCGGACAGACTATAAGATTACCGAAATGGCTTAGTGTGAGGGTATGCGGCGGAACGTGTTATCTCACGGGAGATTAATTAATTAATTCGTGAATAATAATGTATGATCAGAAAATCGGTTTAGCACGATTCCTCCCCGGGAGCGTAGCTCCGTGGCGAAGGTGCCAAGGGTTAATTCGTATTGATGGATCGGTTGGTAACTTATGCGATTAGAAGTACAGTCCAAAACAAAATATTAAAGAGGGAAATTATGAATATACTTATAAATGACGGACTGTTATCACACGATCGATGCTTCCACAGCCAGATGGTTCACGGACTTGAGTGTTCGCTTCTGGTTAAGGACCTGTGTATGTTTGAGTGATATGAATTGTTTTGAATAGTCAGTGTTTGGAATTAATTATTTGCGTTGCCATATGCTGAAGTTGGCATCGCTTGTAGGAGAAGTAGCCTCGCTCCCTTTAGAGCGGTGAGGTGTGTGGGAGTGCATCATACGAATCGCCGCCCTCCTCCACGCAGCAGCCAGCCTCTGTCCACGGGGGAGAGTTGCTTGATCGCTCTCAGTTCTGCTCAGTGGACACCTCTCTCCACTGCTGGATGAGCTGCGCGATCACGCTCGTGCTGGTTCGCTGACAGCAGTTTCTCTCCGCTGTTGGATGAGCTGCATCGGCACGCTCCCTCTCTCTGGGTGGAGAACTCGAACGTGCTCGTTGCTGGTTTGCTGAAAGCAGGTTTTTCTCCACTGCTGGATGACTCAAGTCGCACGTGCTCTTGCTCTGGTTTGCAGAAGCTCTTGCTTGGTGCGTCGGTCGCTCTGCAGCTGGACTCAATGTAGAATAATCTTTCAGCAATACTCTGTCTTTCAGCTCTTGGAAATCACACTAGGTGGCGCCTCACTACCTTGCGAGTCTTGCCAACGTCAGTGGGTAGCGACGGGGCCACTTTGGCTTCTGCTCGCCGCCCCCTGCTCTGCAGCTCGCCGGCTGGCGACCTGTTGCTCTCGTTCCCGATTGGAACTGCTCCTGAGCCGGCCCACTGGTCGAACTCCCCGCGTTCCGACCTCCTCCGATTCGAACTCCCCGAGTTCCGACCCCCCTGGTAGAACTCCCCGAGTTCCGACCCCTCCGAGTCGAACTGTCTCCCGAGAGTCGACCCCCCGGTCGAACTCTGGTGAGCCGACCCCCCCCCCCCCAGTCGAACTGAGGTTTCAATGCTCAGGATCCTCTTTTTATGCCCAAAAATCCCTTCACTCGGATCCTGCCCACAAGGCGGGGTTTCCTTCGATTTTTTGCTGTGTCAGGATTTGTCCGTATGTATCTGCGTCCGTGTGTGTGTCCGTACATGTGTCAGTGTGTGTCCTTGTGTGGATCACCCACGGTATATTCCGTTGTCATACTCCTACCATAAAACCCACAAGTAAAACAATCAAATGTTATAAATTGTCTCGAAGGCGCCTCTCTGTCTGGGTGCACAACCTGGAGGGAGGGGCGATATTCCCTCCGACTTTCACCGACGCACAAAGAAATGGTTAAAAAGTTTTACGTTAACATTTCATTTCATCAGAGTTCCATAGTTATGATTCTGTATTAATCCAAGGTCTGAGTCAGCTTCTCGTTGTGGTGTTTGACTCGTGTTTCCCCAAGCGTATACACACTCCTACCCCGCGCTGCAGGGATACAAAGACGGCCGGGATTTCTCTTTCTCTCCGACCCTGGGTTTAACATCGCCCTTTGCTTACGTTGCAGTTTTGCTGTGCGCTTGCATTTCTTTTCCTCTCTACTCTTACTTTAACCCTGCTTATTATTTGCGTATGGGTGGAGGCTAGAGCATTTATGTTGACTTAGGAAAACCTGATTGTTATAGGCTTCGGGTCAAGTCGTATAGAAATTATAAAAATATGGAAATACATTTCATCCATAATAATTAAATTAATAGACGGGTGATGGTTACATTGACGTAGCTTGTGGCAGGGTTCAATTGAAGTGGGTGTGAAGATCAATAACTTTAGCCTACCCTGTCGTTAAATTCCGACTTTAAGTTATTTTAATAGTAATGCAGAACCAATTAGCTTTTTGACTTAACTAGATCTAGGCTAACGCAACCTCCCAGTGACCCTGGCTTTGTGTTTACGTCAGCCCTTTGCAATCCACTGCGCTCTGCTCTCAATCTGCTCCCTCTGACCCTGGGAAGGCTCTGAACGTCAAAATCGTGTTAGTGGGTCAAGGTAAATATGACCTCCACATGCCATGCTGAGGCCTGGTTTGGTGTTTTATTCATTATTAAAATTAAAATAAACAATAGAAATATGTATCTATATGTATTGAAAAATTACTTGTTAATATTAAGATGGAAAGGGGGGCATATACAACAACTACAACACATAAATCAACAGTTGCGAATTGTTTCATAATGAACTGTAACCTTCTTTGCATGCCGTTTAATTTTGAACTTATTTTTTACATCAATAATCAGTGGCATAAAACGAGAATATAAGAAATATTCGCAATAATATTAATTCTACCGTCAATAATCCAAACAACACAATATCCACGACATTGGAATTCGATTTTTTTAAAATAAAATATGCCAAAAAATAACCCGTACCCATGACCCAAGCCGAAACCTACAACCCCTCACTCTTATGTACTGAGAGAGGCCTCCACTTCTTTGAAACCCTCAGCAACAGACCTCATAAACATCCATGAAATCATATTCTTTGGGTCTTTCGGTAAAGTCACGTAGGTAGGTTGAAAGAAAATAATTTTTAAAAATAACAAAAAAACTACGACGTTTCGATCACAACACAAGCGATCGTCATCAGGAGGAGAAAAGAGGAAAGCTGCTGAGGCAAAACAGTCTGCGACAATTCTGTAAGCAGCCAGGGCCTTAAACGAAGGGCAGACCCCTTCCCAATGTTAAATGAAATGCAACTCATATTATTTCTGGCACAATTATTCCGGAAATCAGAAAACGATGACTGTGGACATTTAATTCATATTCTAGATGTGTGGGGACCGGTGGCGCAGCGGTGAGCGCACTCTGTGAGAATGTGGAGATTGGTGGCGTAGTGGTTTGCACATTGTGTGAGGGGGGAGTGGTGGCACCGCGGTTAGCACACCGAGTGATTGGGGAGCGGTGGGCACAGTGGTTAGCTATAAATGCTCTGACACGTGTGGCATTGCCTTTGTACTGTTCGCCTTTTGGCGATCTCTGGTCTGACACTGGTGGTGAGACTGGGCCATAAAGAAGGCTGTCTCTGGTGTAGGCCAATCAGTTTCAAAGAAAATGCAAATATGATCAGAGCATGTTTGTTTGCATGTTCACCACAAGTCACGTGTGTGGTTAATGCAGACTTGATTCATTGCAACAGGTTTCTATTTGGTGTTTGAACATCTTAACATAACTCCTGTTTTACTGCCAGAAAGGGAAAAACCTTTTATTATTTTTCATACTTTGATTCTGGAAAATGGTCCCATGATACAGCTTGTTTGGCTGGATGGGGCTAAATGGATGTGTCATAGGCTAGAAGAGAGATGGAATGATGTGGTACAGAAGGATGTGGATGGAGCTAATTGGACTTTGATGACTTGTACCAAGTGTCAAAATCAGCCTCTGTGGAGGTTTTCATATAAAGTCTTATAACTTTTTTCACAAGATCCCTAATCTCAAGCAAAAAGCCACCCAGACACGAACATGTGACACATTTCAATGTTTATTCACCCGATTGCTACTAAGCATGCATCAATTTCCAATTGCAGTCGACAGACACATTATGGTTTGATGTGGAAAATAGACTGTTGCAGAGTGCGAATACGATCTACAAAAAAAATATTTTTGATAGCAGCTTGCAGTCTTTTACATGATGAAGGATCATTTCCATTTATCATCCCAACGAGTAAACCATCTTAACCAATCAAATATGCTATGATTTTTGGAAAACCATGAAACACTATTAAAGTGTTCATTTTTGTACATATTTTCATGAAATGTTTCCAATAGATGTTTATATAGTTTTCTTACACGCGTCATGTAGTTCACTATGATAATAATGGTCTTGATATCACGCCATTTACACAGGGGCGTCTCAGATAAGGGGCGTCTCAGATAAGTGCCATGCAGCACATTTCATGAGGTTTTCTAAATAAAATTTTTGCAGGCTCCTTGTGCAAACCAGTCTTGTTTTCATGTCGTTAGTAAAGCAAAACTCACAAACTCATGGACTGTGTTGACCGGGGGAGGTGAAGATAATCACCAATAACCTTGCCATGGACATACTCTAAGACAACCTCTGTGAAGGACGTTCTCCCTGTGGAACTCATCATCCCTTCTTGATGCCCCGATCATTGTAGTGGTCCCCTAGAAGGCCAATAGACCCCCTCTGAGTACCCCTACTGCTCAACATCCATGGCAATTAATGTATGAGAGAAGCGAGTTGATGACCCAGGTCAAAATATAACAAGAATATAAATGTATCATACATAGTTTGGACAACACTCACTTTGCTATCATGTATAATCAGGTTGGGCCAAATATTTAGACAGTGCATTTATTGTCCATTGTGTCAGTTTTGAAAGAATTAAGCAACATTGAAAAATAGCAAGCTCTGTCTTCATCTCCTGCCAATGCCAACATCATGCTCATGTTTGCTTTGCCAGGCCCGTTGACATGTGTGGCAAACCCAAAAGATAAAAATGCTATTGACAACGCATGTAAAAAAAAGGCATTTCTGATTTGACCCAAAATCCATGTTCACTTGGAATTTTTTTTTGCATTATGGTGCAGTTAAAATATAGTATTCAGCTCATTAAATTAACCTTTTAACATTAACTTTAAATCAGTTTTAGAAAAAATATATTTATTGCCTTAATTAATTATTTTGATGTTTAGTTCCCATAATATTTATATCCCTGATCTATAGTATTCTGCTTGTGCAGAAATGTGTAAGAGACTCCTGCATGTTCTGGTGAATCCAGTCCATGAACTTGGCGACTGTGCGCTAGACACCTGGCTGGTAAGCCCGTGCACAGCCAACGCCCCAGCTGGTAATTCCAGAAAGGAACCAGCGGCCGTTTGAGTCCTGGCAAACAAAGGGCCCCCCAGAGTATCCCTGCAACAGACACACACGACACCAATGTTAGAAGTTTACTGACTGACAAGGAGCCATGATGGAGCGATGATTACAATGACCCAGTATAGGAAATGGCATGTTATGATACCAAAGAAGGCATATCAGAAGGCCCAATAAGTAGGTTTAAATGTTCAGCGCAAAGAGCAGTACAATTGAGAGGCAGGCTTGAAATGTTGTGGGACTGGGATCCTGAATGAGGACTTTGTTGTGGAAGGCCCATTCAGGACATGGCATTAAAACTCCGCTCTCCTCTTGCTTAAAAACAAACACCTACAAAATCACCCGAAGACAAATTGGAAAAATATTTTAATTACATGCTGTCAAATGTCACAAAGGGTGATTAATGCACTCAGCAGTGACTTATCTGTGTGCTCAAGTTTCCTTCCACATATATACAAACTCACTAATTGGCTGGCAACATCTGAACATATATAGAAATGCAGGGCAATTGTTGGCGCAGGCTCACCTCCCTTGCAATATTCCAGCTTGGTCTTTGGCTCCTCAGCAATTCTGAGATGCAATTATCATGAACGACGCTATATAAAATGAATCGCTAGATATTTTTTAAATAGCATAGCAAATGTGCTAAATTATCAGTGACAATTTGCTTGATTCGGAAAAGCCACATAGATCAGAAGGCTGGGAATGCGTTCAGGTCGTGTTGAACAGGGAGCTGTGCGAGTGACTCGAGGCGTGGCTGCCCCTGTGGCGCCCAGCTGATGCCCGCATCGCTCGTGCCACTCTCCTGGACCACCGAGTCATGGAACTACCCGCGGGACCCTGAGTCGATGCGACTCGTGTCATTGAGGGAGTGGCCGCAGGGCAAGTGAATGTCGGGTGCCCACAACTTAATCGGCATTATTTTCTATTGGCAAGCTTTAGGCAACCCTGTGATGAATTTGTATGTTTGTCTATGGGATACATTCATCATAGTAACAGGACCTTTCTTACCAAAATCTGTTCTTAATTATCATGGGAACTCCACACGTTCGTCAATAACAATGACCTTAAAATTAAATTAAAATGAAAAAATGTAGACTTTTGGGCAATGGCCCTTTTTCATAGTACAAATGGGAGACGGACCATGGCCCGAAACGTTGCATATAATGTTGTGTCTATTAAGGCCACAACATTACTGACTAATGTGTTGAGTTTTTTAGTTAGTTGTTCTTGGGCACCACTGCCAACGCAGCAGCAGCATTGCCAAATAATAATGTATCATCCGGTTAACTTGTTAGCACTCCATACTGCTCAGTCTGGGTCAGCGAAGCATTGAACCAGTTCAGATTTTGCTTTCCACTGATACTAGCCATGACTGGTTATCAAACTCATGTGGCTGGCTTCCACAGCAGGGCACGCTGAACAACACTGCCATTGCCGTGAATATTACATGTTTATATTATTCTTATAACATACGATACTTGTTTCGTACCACGTGTGTTGATTTCGATTTAAAGCTTTCGTGACTGCAGGGATTAATCTTCTTGGTTTTTTCGGTAAAGTCACGTAAAAGGGAAATAATAAAATGATCATAAAACATAATAAAATAAAATTATCACGACGTTTTGGCCACAACACAAGCAGCCGTCCTCAGGTGAAGAAACAGAGCTGTTGGAAAGACAGCATTCCAATGAACACTGCTAAGCTTGGCAGTGTATTTTAAGCTGGGTGGGAGGAGCAGAGCGCCTTGACAAAGGAGTTTACATATCAACAGAAGAATTTTGCATTGAAGTAGCTATGTTAATGTGAGAGATTAGCAGGATGTTAAAGTCAGAAATTAGCATGTAACTGGGAGATTAGCATAATGTTAATGTGACGAATTAGCATGCAACTGGTCACGGAAGTGGCTATTTTAAAGTCAGAGTTCACATATCAACAGAAGAATTTAGCATACATTGAGGGAAAAAAGTATTTGATCCCCTGCTGATTTTGTACGTTTGCCCACTGACAAAGAAATTATCAGTCTATAATTTTAATGGTAGGTTTTTTTGAACAGTGAGAGACAGAATAACAACAACAAAAATCCAGAAAAACGCATGTCAAAAATGTTATATATTTGACCCCCTCTCAATCAGAAAGATTTCTGGCTCCCAGGTGTCTTTTATACAGGTAACGAGCTGAGATTAGGAGCACACTCTTAAAGGGAGTGCTCCTAATCTCAACTTGTTAGCTGTATAAAAGACACCTGTCCACAGATGCAATCAATCAATCAGATTCCAAACTTCCACCATGGCCAAGACCAAAGAGCTCTCCAAGGAAGTCAGGGACAAGATTGTAGACCTACACAAGGCTGGAATGGGCTACAATACCATTGCCAAGCAGCTTGGTGAGAAGGTGACAACAGTTGGTTTGATTATTCACAAATGGAAGAAACACAAAAGAACTGTAAATCTCCCTCGGCCTGGGGCTCCATACAAGATCTCACCTCGTGGAGTTGCAATGATCATGAGAACGGTGAGGAATCAGCCCAGAACTACACGGGAGGATCTTGTCAATGATCTCAAGGCAGCTGGGACCACAGTCACCAAGAAAACAATTGGTAACACACTACACCGTGAAGGACTGAAATCCTGCAACGCCCGCAAGGTCCCCCTGCTCAAGAAAGCACATATACATGCCCGTCTGAAGTTTGCCAATGAACATCTGAATGATTCAACTCGCCGTGTTTGGAGGAGGAGGAATGCTGCCTATGACCCCAAGAACACCATCCCCACCGTCAAACATGGAGGTGGAAACATAATGCTTTGGGGGTGTTTTTCTGCTAAGGGGACAGGACAACTTCACCGCATCAAAGGGACGATGGATAAAGCCATGTACCGTCAAATCTTGGGTGAGAACCTCCTTCTCTCAGCCAGGGCATTGAAAATGGGTCATGGATGGGTATTCCAGCATGACAATGACCCAAAACACACGGCCAAGGCAACAAAGGGGTGGCTCAAGAAGAAGCCCATTAAGGTCCTGGAGTGGCCTAGCCAGTCTCCAGACCTTAATCCCATAGAAAATCTCTGGAGGGAGCTGAAGGTTCGAGTTGCCAAACGTCAGCCTCAAAACATTAATGACTTGGAGAAGATCTGCAAAGAGGAGTGGGACAAAATCCCACATCAGAGATGTGTGCAAACCTGGTGGCCAACTACAAGAAACGTCTGACCTCTGTGATAGCCAACAAAGGTTTTGCCACCAAATACTAAGTCATGTTTTGCAGAGGGGTCAAATACTTTTTTCCCTAATTAAAATGCAAATCAATTTTATAACATTTTTGACATGCGTTTTTCTGGATTTTGCTGTTGTTATTCTGTCTCTCACTGTTCAAATAAACCTACCATTAAAATTATAGACTGATAATTTCTTTGTCAGTGGGCAAACGTACAAAATCAGCAGGGGATCAAATACTTTTTTCCCTCACTGTATATATAAACAAATAGTGCATATTTAGTGTATCGTTGAGTGCATGTTTACGTGCTCTAACCCAAAAATCTCGATTATGGACTCAAAAAACCGCTGGGAGACTTCTCACTCAGACCCGTAGCAAGACGATATCGCCCAATGTTCAAATTGTTCAAATATCTCCCGAACGAGTCCAGGATCAATTTAAAGATCATACTCGGCATTCTGAAGGTCCTCCGTGGTCTGACTATGATCACGTTGCCATGTTTACGCTTCTTACAAATATTTTTGCCCTGTTGAATCGATCACCAAACCCAAGTGACGGTAATGTTACGGTAAAAAAAATCTCAGTGGGTGACCTCTGGGCAGAGCATGACCTTGCAAACAGACGACCAATCGAGTGAAATAAACATGGGAAACGCACCTCGATGAACAGGCTGACTTCCCTGTGTGTTTGGACAAACTTATTCATCACAGGCAAAACGAACATGTCCCGAATGCCCACGTACTTCAGGAACTGCATCTGGAGGTATTGGCACACCAATTGCGTCACCTAGCAAAAGAGGAAAACAGCAGGAACGACGTGAATACATCATCGCCATGCAGCAGTCTACGCCCGTCAATTTCTCACAGCGGAAGTAAGGTCCTTAGGTGTCTGGGAGCACAAGGCAGGTGCAGGTGGGTGAGTCATAATTTCCTTCCCTTACGCCAAAACATATTTGAGGCTGTGCAAGAGATAATGACACAGGTGAATTGTCACACAAGCCAATTAGAAAGCTGCAATGCTGTTAATGGTTAGTAAACTGAACTCACAGACCAGAGGTCGCTAAATGGGCACACCACAGTTAGCTGATCGGCAAGTCACGTGTGATGCAGCAAAGTGTGGCTTTCAGCCGGCTCTTCCAACACATCTGGTCAACGTGGAAAAGTAGAATATGGGACCTTCCTGGTGTGGACTAATCAGTTTCAAAGAATGTTCACCACAAGAACGTGTGGTAAATGCAGACAGGATTCCTTGAATAAGGATTCTGTTTGGTGTTTTAACATCTTGACACCTGTTGTATTGCCAGAAAGGGTAAACCCTATTGTTATATGGAAAAGTAGACCAAATACTCGTAAAGAGTTCGCTCTCATGAAGGTCTTTTCACCAGCGGTGGTGTGACCAAGCAATTGCAGAGCTGCACTTTTATATAAGTCAGGTCAGAGCCAGATACACATTGGAGGATAAACATCCCACGGTGGCTGGGCAATTGTTGTGCAATAATGTCAGGTCAAACTTACTTAGGATATTTACAGGTGCGTTTTATTCATGCCGTATATATTAATGCACACATTGTGTAGTGGTATTATTATTAAACTCACCTTTAATGACGATGACCATAAACATGATTAAGAGTGTGACTATTAATGAATGTGCGACTGTACGATGTGGACGTAGCGGAGGGGCCCCCCACGGTGAGCGGTGACGCAACGCGCGCAGTGGCCCGCGTCACGTGGTTGGCACCTCACGTGCACAGAGCGAGGCAGGCAGAGCCAGAGGGGGGGGGGCGGCGTTGCCTAGGCGACGTTGGCGTCCTCGCGGTCTACTCCACGGTCAAGCTGCGTGTCACTTGGTGACCCCCCCACCGCCTCTTACTGGACACCTGTGAGTGAGAGCTTGATAGCACTTCGGATTTCTCCAGGGTCAAAACAGATTTTGATTCCGAGTACAGTGTGCACAGCACCTGTATGGCGAGTCCTCGTTTAACGCAGTAGATGCGTTCCTGAAAAGTGCCGCGCTAAGCGAAAACTATTTCCCCCATAATGAATGTCCAAGCGCAGTCAGAATTGGGTTACAAACAACTTGAGGGGACGCCGCCGCGTTACCGTCTCGTCTCGCTCAACCGCGCAGCTCAAGAAAGTAGTTCGGCGTCGACCGCTCACAAGTCGCCTTATGGCGGTGCGCGTTCTCTAAATGAAGGCAACCGCGTTATAGCGTGAACACGCGGGACAGACCCAGTTGTCGTGTGCGGGTCAACTCCCTGAGATAAATTTGCTGCCGACTTCATGCGTTGTATACGCCCAGTGCTCAGCCAATTGTTGTGAGCGTCGCTCCTCTGCCCTCTGTTGTTAATGGAGGGAGACTGCACCCAACTGCCAAGTATCATCCTTCGCGAGCCTCTTCAAAATGCTCATCTTGACACCGCTGGAAGCAGCCATCGACCTTGACCTCACCCCGCTTGCACCAATCGCACAACATCACAGCGTTGACTCTCAACTGTTACTTGTGTAGAGGGGGTCAGATTGTCCAGACATTCGGTTGATACTAATAGGGTTTATTTGCCAGTATTGTAGATTATTTGAATTACATTTGTTTGGGCGTCAGGGTGGTGCAGTGGTCACGCCCGTGCATGGCATCTTCTGAAGGACTGCCTGGTTTCGCTTTCCTAATTCTGGTCCCTTTCTCTGCATGGATTTACTCCCATAGCAAAACAACAACAAACACATACACTGTAACTGGTACTAGCCAAACATCTGGGATTGTTTTTGTTATGCTGCCAAGCCCAAAATGGCATTTGGTGATAAAAAAATTTGGCAGGAATTGATGCACTAATGCAATTTGAACTCTTATTTATTTTTATTTCATGACTTGCTTAGCGTTCATATTCTTGGTTCTTTCGGTAAAGTCACATAAATAGAAAACAAGAAATAAAATTCAAATTAAATAAAAACATTCAATTTAAAAAAGAACAAATAAAAAATAAATGTAAAATAATAAAAGCAAAAAACCCACGACGTTTCAATCGCAACACAAGCGGTCTTTATTTTATTGTTTTTTGTTTTCTATTTACGCGACTTTACCGAAAGAACCAAGAATATAAATTCCTGCAGTCACGAAAGTTAAGTCAAAATTTGCTTCGCGTTCCTTTACTTTGCCCTCCCATCTGTTTGTACTGTTGTTTGTTGTTGTAACTTTCTGACTCGCCCCGACTGGACATCTGTGAAAAAAGAGCTTCATAGCTCATCAGATTCGTCCAGCCTAATTAAAGATTCTGATTCGGACATTAACTGACCCAGTTTTCACGTGGAGATCACGGCCAGGATGTGGAACAAAGGGACCACCGGTCACACTCACGTGGAATGCCTAGGGCATTGCACAGCATTTAATGGACTAGTTTCGTGAGATTTAGTGGTGGCTTAGGGAAGGCCTTTATTCAACAATGTATATCATGTATATCATGGCCGATAAGAATTTTTATAGTCATACACCATAGCCCACGATTTCCTGCACCGTTCATTCACTTGAGGAGACTGCGCATGGTGGAGATGGATGACCCTCGGTATCCTGTCTCAAAGTGATTCCAGTGGTTCAGGTAGTGGAAGAGTTGCTGGAGCTTCTGGCTCTTGCCGAAGCCTTGTGACTTTGGGATGAGAGCGTGGTCGGATGAGTGAAGCGTGGAGCTAAAGCTCCTGGAACATCCTGTACCCAAACAACACCAAACATTCAAAATCTTACAATGCTGTTGTTCCAGCATGAACAACATAACAATGAACAACATTTTCACAAATTCAACGTAATGCAGGAAATTGAGTGGCTCGAGGTTAATTTCAATGTCAGAGCACCGAGCCAATGCCATTGAGGTCCTCCATTCAAAATTCAGTGAGCCATCTATCAACAAACGTTCCTGCGAATTGAGGGCAGGAATGCTGTGGTCTCAACTTGGTCACCAATGGCTGCACAGTAAACATCATGTCAAATGTGTTTTTGTTCACTGAAGCATATCCCAGCTCTGAGGGTTTGAATTCCATTTGACGTGTAATGAATTATCTTCAGCTTGGATTTCTGGTAAAGCACATCAGTGGCAACTTGTCTCTGAACCAGGGGTTCCTTGTTCGACAAACTGTGTTTCTGGAACATTCAAGCATCCTCAAGTGCCGTGGATAAGTAAGAGTTTTATTGTTCCACTATTGTTTTGTGCACCGTATCAGCTTTAACAGGATTTGCCCAAAAAGCCTTAGCAAGGAAGGATGAGTCTTTGTAAGTTAGCAAATAGAGAGGGTGGAGACCTCAGCATGTAGACATCTCAACCACAACTCTACCTGGTCTCTGTTATTTATTTAGTGAGCCAGCCCTTGCCACACTGAGGTTATACGAATGAACCTTGCATGCCACAGACAGGGCAGTGAACGGCAGTTGCTGCTATTGTTTTGGTTGTTTGTAGTTTTTTCTTACCCAGCGATGGCAAGCTCGTACTCCGAGTGCCCATAGAAGGAGGCTGGGTCAAAGATGACGGGCCCTTCATTAATCTCTGCAGCGTTCCCAGTCCATAGGTCACCGTGGAGCAGTGCCGGAACCACCTCTACGTCCCGGAAAAAATCCCCCAACCGAAGCTGCACACCACGCAAAAAACAACACCACTTTATTCATGATAACGTTTTTTTAGAGTTAGATCGCATAAATTTACATGCGTCGTACACCCACTCCAATTGTCATTAGGCAATTGCCAGAAGCCAGAACGCTTCTGGCAATTGCTTGATGATGCTGGGTGTAATCACCAGCGAAAGGTCGTACTCGTTTGAAAATGTTCTGCGTTTCCTCTCTAACACACCAGAGTGCCGAGCAATAACATAAATGGCACGTTCTGTTCATGTCAGAAACATTACTAATGGGCTGTGTTGGGTGGATGTGGGTGTACGACGCATTTACACTTACGCTATCTAAGCCAAAAAAAACTTTATCATGAATAATATTGGTCGCGAAAGCCTGCGTGTGAAACACCACTTTACCTTTAAAGTCACCTCGAAAACCCACTGCGATCAAATGGGTTTCCCATATGGCTGTGCACATGATGAGCTACACTGCTGCATGTATTAACTCTTTCCTGCTCCGAGATGACTGCAAGTTGCGGGGTGCATCCCGTTCACCGCTGAATCTCGTGTACGTCATCGGAACGTAATAGGAAGTAAATATTAAATAACTTTATCGGTACCGAGGATCCCACAAGGCCGTGCGGGAAGGTGTGTAGCACAGTTTGGTACCAGCTATAATAGAGTGCTGTCCTGTCGCTACGGTGCTCTGCGGCGAGTACAATGTCTTTAAAAACAACGGCGCTATGCCTCTCTAAAAAAAATTACCGCTGAACCACTTGCGCGTTCCGAGATTCGGTGGTGAACGAGACCCATCCTGAAATGAGCAGTCGTCTCGGAACAGGAAAGGGTTAAGGGCGAGAGTGAAACGGCTTACGAACCTGAAGCCGAGACCTGAGCTCGCGGGTTTCCCGTTCACTGTAGTCCTTCTCTATCATGTCCAGCTGAAGCTGCAGTCGCTGCCGTGAGAAGAATGTCACCCAGTCCTCCTGCCACTCATTCAGCTGGTGGCATAAATATAGTTTTATTACAGACATTTAAAAACATAAGCAAATAATACCTACTTTATTTGGCCAATCCTTGACCTAAAACAGTGATATTCACTCATTTTCGGAGGCGGGCCACTTTCGCGAATAAGACATTATCAGTGAAAGAGCCATCTCACATTTGAAACCATTGGGGGGTTTGACAGCATGATGGGGTGTTTTCACTTGTGTGTATTGTCGGGGACTGCACGTCAGGGGTCGCAGTAAAAAGGACACCAGGGACTGCCACCGGCCCGCGGGCCTTGCAATGAAGAACACGGTCACCCAGAAACGTTGAATTTTATGTACAAATGGCTGGGTAATTCTTAAGACATAATTCGACACTCATGTTATGTACCGATTATCATGCTGTAGTCTTTGAACATCTCATTCTAGCCACCAATTGATATCCTCATAAAAAATTACAACAGCATTGATCCTAACGATAGGTTCTGCGCTTAATTCCCGCACCTCCGTTTAGCACGGTTGGCTATGTACGGTGGAAAGGAAGTGCAACATACATTCATACAAGTCTGTCAAACCCGGCTGAGTGTAATTGGTAATTAGCGAAAACATAACTGATTACGTGAACACTGGTTATGCAAGATCGATCTCTGAGGGAACTTGAGTGACATCTGGTGATGTCAGTTGTAACTGTGTGCCCTGTTATCAAAGGTACAACTCTGTGCAATTGAAGAAAATATATGCATTTTTTCATCAAATATACTGTTTTATAAATTTGTGTACTTATGCAAGAAAAAATGTACGTCAATCTAGTTCTTAAAATGTAACCTTAAACCAATGTTACCATCATCAGTGGTTAATAGACTATTACACAAAGGACTCTCATATTTCTACGATGTAATACTAATTAGACTGACATCTGAACAACAGCTGATTTTACCGCTCCATGATAAAACTAATTTAATCAAGTAAACATTATTGCCGCTCCTATAAAACTTTGGTCACCCAGGCTGTCCTTCAACAAAAGGGTATATTAAATCTATAATATGCTTTTTTCTGGGTTAGATCGCATAAAAATAAATGAGCCGTTAAACCTACCACCACCTAACAGCCAATTTGTAAGGTTGTCACGTAAACGGAACATGCCAATCCGCTACTAGTACAGCAAACCGAAGTGTTGGAGAGAAAATCCACAACATTTACAATCTGAGTATGACGTTTCGCCAGTATTTACAACTATCATCATTAGGTGGACAGCCAAATTCGTAGAGAAATCCTCCTGTTTCATTCCTTGGAGGGATAGATGTGATGACGTCACTTGTGAGCCCTTCACGAATTGGAATGTTCTGTTTATGTGACAAAAACCTTACGAATTGGCTGTGTCGGTGGCGGGTATAACGACAAATTTATATTTCAACGATCCAACCCAAAAAAACCGATATTATGGATATTGGCCGCGAAAGCCTACGTGTTAAACGGGTATATTAAAATTTAAATGGGCTACAACCAGTTTCATGACTTTAAAGCGGAGATCACATGTGGGATGTAACCACAGCATATAGCCGTATGAAACCCACATACTCTACATCCTCCTGCCCAGGGTCCATACCTGTTGGGAGAAATTCAAGACTGAAATTTGTATCAAAATCTGTAAAGCACATGAGAACCTTAATTTAGCAGTCTCAAACTGACTGGGACCCCTGTCATGACGGAGCAGCTGAACATTGCACAAAATCATCAACGCATATACCAAGGGTGACCAACTTTCCTGACCCTACCAGCAGCATACCATAATCTTTAGATGGCCACGGGAGCCACAAGAGATAAAGATTAGCCATACAGAAGTTGACTCGTGTTGACTGGCTGTGGAATTTTGAGTTTAGAAATCTCAGTGCCCTGGGAGTACTCATGGCCTGCCTCCGATACCAGATTGTTCTCACTTCATATAAAGTTAAATTGAAGAGTTACAAATTAGCAGCGCCTCTGCAGAGCCACACTTGAACTGCCCAGGAGCCACATGCAGATGCCGAGCGATGGTCTGGCCAACCATGGTATTTTCTGTACATTATAGACTTGTAAATCTAGCGTATATAAAAAAATTAGCTGGAAACATTTATTTTAGCATTTACTCTATTGCCCTTTAATGAATGAATAGCAAAACTACATGAACTCTCTCCTAAAGCCTTCTTTTGGCTAGCAGACCTTGACATTTATCTCCTGAACATATTGCGATTATATTCTTGGTTCTTTCGGCAAAGTCACGTAGAAGGGAAATAATACAAATAAAACATAATATAATAAAATTCTCACGACATTTCGGCCACAACGCAAGCAGCCGTCCTTAGGTGAAGAAACAGAGCTGTCGGAAAGACAGCGTCTTAATGAACACTGCCCAGTGTTCACTGCCCAGTGTTCATTAAGACGCTGTCTTTCCGACAGCTCTGTTTCTTCATCTGAGGACGTCTGCTTGCGTTGTGGTCGAAACTTCGTGAAAATTTTATTATATAATGTTTTATTTGTATTATTTTATTATTTCCCTTCCACGTGACTTTACCGAAAGAACCAAGCATATGAATCCCTGCAGTCACGAAAGCTTTAAATCGAAAAATATTGCGATTAGCAAAAATATAAAGGGACGCAATGTTGAATGCTCTAAGTCTCCTTTGCAGAAGAGTTTGCCCTGATGGACTTAAATACAGATACTTTTAATAGCCATAATTCATATATTACCCAACATAATTCATATTCTGAAAAGTACATTGCACACACATGAACAATACAGTTCCCTTCATCACAAAGATGGCTAAAACAAAGAGATGAATGTGATTAGGTGTGGAAAAGCATGACTGCTGGCTGGCTAGTTGTGTTCATGTATGAAATAATGACAGCATGTGTCTATCTCATTCACTAGCTCAATCGCTTGATTTTTACGATTAATAAACAGCTGTATGAAATGTGTGTTTGTTTACACACAAATCGCCTGTTTACACATATTCATTAGATCCGATTAGCATGCCTACTCTCAGTGCGAAGGAATGTCAACATAATACATAGTTGACATGATGCTAGGGTTGGATCGGTGGGCCTAGTTTTCCACATGTTTTACATTTTCATGATTCAATACCGATAGTTTTCTCTTCCTTGTGAAGCCTCTCTCCAATCTTCCTGTTGTGAAGGTGCATTTCAGCCAGATGCTGCCCCAACAAGCCTGAGCCCCTGTCAGAGTGTACAACACAATAGACATGTCAAAGAAAACATTAACTTTATCATGTCAACAAACCCCAAGTAATAATTCATATGCAAACTAAACTACATCATATTTGTCCAGGTGGTCTGTGGCCGAGAACCTCGCTTGAAAATACGAATATATCAGTTCACATTCTGGTTTGGGTGACTCAAAACAATATTCTTCTGGGGTTTATACAATGAGTGTTACTTCCTGGGAAGTCAATCCTATGTAGACTATAAATGAAACCATTTTTTATTTTACCAGAGCTATTTTTCAGAACCGACCTGGCCACAAATGATAGCCTAACGAAGTGGCTTATCACATGGAAATTTATAGCAGCCAAATGCTCAAAATACTCATGTTTCTAAATGTGCAGGGAAAAACTGGAGAAACTGGAGAAAAACCTGCACGACCACGGGGAAAACATGCAAACTTCAAATATACAGCAGGCGTCAAGGTCGGGATCGAACCTACGAAGTTCAATATACCAGGCGAGGTAGTTAACATCTCCTAGCCACCATGGCGCCCCATTCTCTGACTTATCCACCCACCCACCCACTCGTAAAGCCACCCACCCACTGACTCACCCTGCCACGTACTGAATCTCTAAACCAACAACTCAACCACCCACCCACGCACTCACCCTGCCACATACTAAATTTCTAAACCAACAACTCAACCACCCACCCACTCATCCAACCTCTCACTTACTAAACCAGCCACTCACCAACCCACCGACCCACTCATCCACCTATTCACTTAAAATAGTTCAACTACAATTGAATTATTTAAAAATCACCAGGGAAGGCCCACTGAGCTATACAGATCCTTGTCGGAAACGACGTGGCAAACAAATGATAGCTCAAAGAAGTGGCTTATCACGTGGACATTTATAGCAGCCAAAGCCTCTAAATGTATATTTCTAAATATGCATGAAAAACTCGGAGGTCCCAGAGAAAAATCCATGCAACCACAGGGAGAACATGCAAACTCCAAATATACAGGCGTCACGATCGGGATCGAACCCACGATGTCCTATACAAATGGCGAGGGAGTTAACATTCCGCTACCCTGGCGCTCCACTCTGACTCAGCCTCCCACCCACCCACTCAAACACCCAGCCACGCACTCATGAACCCAATCACCCTGGCACCCACTCAATCGCGAAACCCACTCACTCATCAACACACCCAGCCACTCACTTAACCACTTACCTACGAACCCACCTGCATACCCCCCACTCACTACCTCAACGACCCACTCACTCAACACTCCACTAACCCACCCACTCACCTATTCATGCCCCAAATCACACACTGACCCATCCACCCACTTAATCTATAACTCATGCACTCACTCACCCACCTGCTCACCAGCCACTTATCTACTCACCCACCCACTCATCCTGCCACCTTCTCAACCTCTAACCCACCCACGCACCGAACTACCCACCTACCCAATCACCCATCCAATAAACTACAACTAAACTATTTTGTATTTTACCAGGTAAGCCCCACAGAGCTATATAAAACATTTTAGAAGTGATCTGGTTACAACTGATACGTGAACGAAGTGGCTGATCACGCTGACATTTAGTGCAGCCAAATCTTCTAAACAAATCTTGACTCTAAATGCGGAGGGATAAATCTGGAGGACCCGGAGAAAAAACCAGAAGGCCACAGGCAAAACATTAAACCTCATAATATACAGGCAGCAGGGTCAGAATCGAATACACGATTTCCTGTATACTCAGTGAGGTAGTTAATCTCTCACCATAGTGGCACCCCTCTCTCTGACCCACTCACCCAATTACACACTAACTCACCCACTCAACCTCCCACATTAACTTACCCACCCACCAGTCACTCCCCCATTCACCCAACCACCCCCTCACTCACCCAACCACGCACCAACTCACCTACCCACTAACTCACCCACCCATCTTCTCCCGCACTCAGCCAGCCACCCGCTCAATCACGTGCCGACTAACTTACTCACACACTCACCGACCAATACACCCATTCACCCACTCACTTACCCACCCACAATCTCACTACCCAAGCCAACCACCCAGCCCCTCACTCACCCACTTATTCAATCACCCACTACCCCACACACTCACCCAACCACTTGCTCACTTACCCATATGCTAACCCAACCACTCACTCACCGACTCACCCACCCACTAACTCATCAAAATTAATTATCAACCACTCACCCAGCCACCCACGCAATCTCATACCCACTAACTCACTCACCTACCCATTTATGCACTCACGCACCCACAAACCAACCCACCTACCCATCTCTTCACTCACTCACCCACCCACACAGTCAATCACTCACCTACATACCTACCCACTAATACTCACCCACTCATCCAACAACGAACTCACCAACCCACCCGCCGAATCACTCACTCAGGTACTAACCCACTCAACTTCTAACCCACACGCTAACCACCTAACCACCTACCCACACACTCACTCACTCACCCACACACTCACTCACTCATCCACCCACCCAAACATCCACTCACCCACCCACTAATTCACTCACCCACTCACTCCCTCATCCATCCACTCACCTACTCGCCCATCCACTCACTTACTCAATGAGCCACTCACCTTCTCACCCAGTACTTACACATCAACTGACCCTGCCACCCACTCAATTTCTAACCCACCCACTCACCCAACCAGCTGCCCACTCCCTCAGCCACTCACCTACTTACCCACCCCGCTTACACATCCACTTACCCTGCAATCCACTCAATTTCTAATCCCCCACTCACCCAACCACCCGCCCACTCATCTACTCACCCATTACCACGGAATTATTCACCCACCCATCAGTAAACCACCCAATAATCCAACCACTCACAAACTAAATCACCTATTAATTAAACCACCCACTACCTCAACCACCCACTAACTTAACCACCGAGCCACTCACCCACTCAGCAAGCCACCCACTACTATATATCTAACCCAATATCTCACTCACCCACCGCCCACTCACCTACACACGTATGCACTCACTCACACACCGCTCACTCACCTACACACTAAATTATGTTTATTTTACCAGGTGAGGCCCAATGAGCTACATAGCTCGTTTTCAAAACAACCTTCACCACAAATAAACCGACCATTAAAATTATATTTCGATTTAAAGCTTTCGTGACTGCAATGATTCATCTTCTTTGGTTCTTTCGGTAAAGTCACGTAGAATGATAATAAAATAATAAATTGATATTATTGATATTATTGTGTTATTTTATTTTATCAATTTATTATTTTATTATCATTCTACGTGACTTTACCGAAAGAACCAAAGAACATTAAAATTATAGACTGATCATTTCTTTGTCAGTGGGCAAACGTACAAAATCAGCAGAGGATCAAATACTTTTTTTCCCTCACTGTACATTGCGGGGGTCACAAAAATATCTCCAAAATCCTGAATGAACACAAGATCCAGGTCCGATTCAACACAGTACAAAAAAAATCCGTGATCTGGTTATATCTGTAAAGGATGTGGTTCCAGACATACAGTACCCGGGCGTTTACAAACTAAAGTGCAACTGTGGTAGCAGCTACATTGGAGAAACCATACGACATATATCGGACCCCATCCGCGAACATAAAGCAGACTTGAAACACGGTAGGAGGAACTCCTCTGCCGTGGCAGATCACTGTTATAATTCAGTGGGCTAACATGACATTGACTTCTCCAAGACGGAGGTTCTTTGCAAGCCAACCGGCTACCATGAGAGATTCGTTCATGAGGCCATCCACATATACAAGCACAGAGACAATTTCAACCTAGAAGATGGATTCTGGCTTAGTAACCATTGGAAAGATGTTTTAAACCATTTCGGTTCTTAATTGATTGTATTTTATGGTGATTTTCAGACCGCAGCCCTTTCACTGGCACTGCCTCTTAATACTTCTCACACCACGGTCAATGGTATGGTTTACAACATGTAGTATAATAATCAATAGTATAACATTGTAATGTTTAACATAACTCATAAGGCAATATATAGCATCGTAATTGCATAATGAATATACATCAGTGTGGTATATAGTTGGGTTCATAGAATAAGACATAGTGTAATATCACAAGTCTAATAGTTTATAATCTAAAGTATAGGGTAGTGTAAAGTAACGCATTGTATAATTCAAAAGTGGAATCTGTCTATGATATGATGTTATACCATGTAGTTTAGATTGGAAGGTATAATATTGTATTATATAGTAGTCCAGTTTACAGCATAGTCGTAAGGCAACTCAGGACACAACAGCGCACCTTGGCTGTTGCACTTGCCCCTTTTCTTGTTTCCTCTCTGCCTGTGTTCCCAGCCCCCTCCCTCCTCCTCTCCGGAGGTGATGCTGGTAACATGCAAATTCATATTTTAACTCCGCCCACACAGCTTAATAGACGCGGTCCTTGCATGTCAGCGTTCATTCAAGCTCTGTCTTCCGCACAGACCTGTCTCTTCACTTGAAGAAGGCCACTTGTGTTGTGGCCAAAACGTCGTGAGAATTTTATTGTCTTATTTTATTTTATTCTTTTATTCCCATTCTACGTGACTTTACCGAAAGCACCAAGAAGATGAATCCTTGCAGTCATGAAAGCTTTAAACCGAAATTTACTTTTTATTTCACCAGGCAAGGCCCATTGAGCTATATAGATCCTTTTCAGAACAGACCTGGCTACAAATGATAGATATACGAGTGGCTTATCACAGATACATTTATTGCAGCCAAATCCTCTAAACGCATGTTGCTTCTAAATGCAGAGGGAAAACCCTGAGGATCTAGAACAAAATCCAGGCGACCACGGGTGAGAACTTACAAACTCCAAATATACAGGCGACAGGGTCGGGATCGAATCCACCACCTCCTGTATACTAGGCAAAATAGTGAACATCTCACCACCTTGGCGCCTCACTCTCTGACTCAACCATCCACTCACTTACACGCTAACTTACCCACTCAACTTCCAATGTTAAATTACCCACCCAGCCATCACTCACCCATTCACTCACTCACCCAACCCGTCACTCAACCCTCCGCTCACCCACCCACTCACTCATTAACTTGCCCACCTATCTTCTCAACCACTCACCCAGCATCCCACTCAATCTCATACCAAACTAATCTACACACACCCACACACCCACTCACTGACCCACTCACTTATGCACTCGCCCAACCACCCACTTACTCCCTCATGGACTCACCAACCCACCCACCCATCTCCTCACTCACACACCCACCCCATCAATCACCCACCCACTAACACCCACACACTCACCTACTCACCCACTCACCGACCCAGCACTCACTCACCGAGCCACTCAATCGCTAACCCACCCACTCACCCACCTACCTGCCCACTCACTCACCCAGTCACTAACGCACTCACTCAATGTATAGCCCACCCACTACCCACCTAACCTCCTTCCCACACACTCATTCACCCAACCACATACCCACCCACACTCACCCATACACTCACCTACTCGCCCAGCTGCTCAATTATTTACCGAGCCACTCACCTAATTACCCAGCCACTCACCTACTCACTCACCCTGCCACCCACTCCATTTCTAACCCACACACTCACCCAACCACCTCCCACTCCCTCAGCCACTCACCGACTCATCAAATCACCCACTACCCAAATAACTAATCATCCACCCACCCATCACTTAACCAAACAATAATAAAGCCACCCAATAATTAAACTACTCATTAACTCAACCACCCACTAACTCAACCAGGTTTATTTTACCAGGTAAGGCCCACTGAGCTATAAATATTGTTTTCAGAAGCACCATCGCCAAAAATTATAGCTCAAAAAAGTGGCTTATCATGTATACATTTATAGCAACCAACTCCTCTAAATACATGTTTCTAAATGTGGAGGGAAATATACAGGCATTAGGGTCAGGATCGAACCCACAACCTTCTGTATACGAGGCGAGGTAGTTAACATATCGCCACTGTGGCCCCCCACTATATGACTCTCCCACCCACTAACCCACACAGTCACCCACTCACTTAAACACCCACCGTCACATGCATCCAGGCACTGACTCACCCAGCCACTCAGTACCCATAAAACCACCCAGGCACTCACCCATGCACTTGCCCACTCACCCACCCACCCAATTATCCACACACTAAACTAAATTTTAAATATTTTTTTTTATTTTACCAGGTCAGGCCCACAGCAAAATAGATATTTTTCAGAAGCCACGTGACCACAAATAACAGTTCAATGAAGTGGCTTTTCACGTAGAAGCTAAATTATATAAATGCATGTGTCTAAATGCAGCAGGACAACCCGGAGAACTCTGATTAAATGTCACGCGACCACAGGAACAACATGCACACTCCAAATTTCCAGGCGTCAGGGTCGGGATTGAACTCACAACCTCCTGCATAAAATACGAGGAAGTTAACATCTCGCCACAATGGCACTCCACTATCTGACGTAGCCACCCACTCACCCACCCACTCATAACAAACCCACTCAACCCTGACAACTACTCAATCTCTAACCCACCAACCCAAGCACACAACAACCCACCTACCCATTCACCAACCCAGCCAATAAACTAAACTAATTTTATTTTACCAGGTAAGGGTCACAGAGCTATATACTGTACATCGCTTTCAGTAGTGACCTGGTTACAAATGATAGGCCAACGAAGTGGCTTATCACGCGGACATTTATTGCAGCCAAATCCTATAAATGCATGTTGATTTTATATGCAGAGGGAAAACCCGGAGGACATGGAGAAAAATCCATGCGACCAAGGGGAGAACGTGCAAACTCCAAATATACAGGCAGAAGGGTCGAGATCGAAACCACAACCTCCTGTTTTCCAGGTGAAGTGGTTCGCATCTCACCACAATGGCGCTCCATTCTCCGACTCTCCCATCCATGAACCCACACACCCACCCACTCAAATACCCACCCATTAACTCAACAACACATGAACTCAACCACCTACTAACTCAACCAGCCACTTACTCAACCAGCTTACTCAACCACCCACAAACTCAACCACCGAGCCACTCACACACTCACCAAGCCACTCTCTCAATCTCTAACTCACGCTCATGCATCCAGCTACTCACCCATCCACTCATCCACCCACCCACACACCAACCCACTCACCCACGCACCCAGCCAATCATAAAAAAACACTGAACTAAAACGAGTTTTTTTCCAGGTAAGGCCCACAGCTATATAAATCTTTATCAGAAGCAATCTGCCCACAAATAACAGCTCAATGAAGTGGCTTTTCACGTAGAACGTTATAGCAGCCAAGTTCTATAAATGCATGTTTCTAAATACGGAGGGACAACCCGGAGAACCCGGAGAAAATTCCAACCGACCATGGGGAGAAGATACAAACTCCAAATGTATACAGGCTTTAGGGTTGGGGGGAACCTACGAACTCCAATATACCAGGCGAGGGAGTTAACATCTCGCCACTGTGGCGCCTCATTATCTGACTCACCCACCAACTCAACTACTAAAGCCACCCACACACTCACTCACCCACTCACAAACCCACTCACTCACTAACCCACTGACTCATCAACACACCAAGCCACTCACTCAAGAACTTACCTATGCACCCACCTACACACCCACTCACTCTAAATATACAGACGTCAGGGTCGGGATCGAACCCATGACCTCGTTTATAAAAGACGAGGCAGTTAACATCTCGCCACTATGGCACTCCACTCTCCGACTCAGCCACCTACTCACCCACCCACTCACAAAACCACCCACTGGATCTCAAACACACTCACTCACTCACCAATTTACCCACCCACTCACCCTGACACCCACTCAATCTCCAACTGACCCACCCACGCACTCAAAATCCCACCTACCCACTCAACCATCCAATAAACTGAAACTAAACAAAAAAATTTTATTTTACCAGGTAAGGTCCACAGAGGTATATCAAGTGACCTGGTTACAAATAATAGGTCGACGAAGTGGCTTATCATGTAAACATTTATTGCATTCAAATCCTTTAAACGCATGTTGATTTGAAATACGGAGGGAAAACCCGGCTAACTTAATGCACACAATGGACCAGAAGGACAAGCGCAAAGGGTTCACATAATGCGCATGCATAATGTATGTTGACTCATTAATCTCTCCCCCCCTCCCCACTTTGCATCAAGAGCACCAAAGTGTGGTCACCACATCTATGCCTCTTTATAAGGAACGAAACAGACTAACTTCTCCACAAATCTGGCTGTCGCCTGATGAAGCTAGTTGTAATTACTGGCGAAAAGTTGTACTCAGATTGTAAATGTTGTGGCTTGACTCTCCAACACACCGGTGTGCTGTACTAGTTACAAATTGGAATGTTCTGATTACGTGACAACCCTTACTAGTTGGCTGTGTCGGGTGGTGGTGGGTTTTTTAACGACACATTTATATATTTACGCGATCTAACCCAAAAAAAAACCCTCTATTATGGATATTGGTCGCGAAAGCCTACGTGTAAAACAAACCCCAAGGAATCAAAAAAATCGACGCGACCACGGAAGAAGATGAAAACTCCAAATATACAGGCTTCAGGGTCGGGATCGAATTGATTACATCCTGTATTCTGGGCGAGGGAGTTAACATCTCGCCACTGCGGCGCCTCATTATCTGACTCACCCACCCGCTCAACTACTAAAGCCACCCACACACTCACTCACCCACTCACAAACCCACTCACCCTGCCACCCACCCACTCATACAAATCGGCATCAATACCGTTGCTTTGTATGATCTGTGAAACGCAGAATATTGCAGATAAAATCGGACATTTTGAGCTTACTGCCGGATCGATTGAGAGGAATCAATACAATTAGTCTCGATTCACGATCAACAAAGACAATATATAGGAAAATCTCTGATCGGTGATTTTGATTGCATCATATTGCAGCGCCCCTTTGATGATGTTATAAAGCACTTGCCCCAACAGTCTGTTAAAGGCTACACGGGGGATCTTTGTGTGCGAGTAGCTCACAGATGCTTGAGAGATCTGGACACTGTCCGATCATCAGTGAGCTCCTCCGGCAGGCGAGGCTGAGTTGGCTGTTGTCTGTGCATTAAGAGGTGTTAAATATCCCACGCAGAGGAGTCTGCTTACAGGACAGTTAAAAGGTTCTTCACGTACCGTGTCCCGTGTCACCTGAACGTTAAATGGGGCCCCAGTAATTCAGTGTCCACCGCTGATCATCTTTCACCATCACCACTCGTCCATGAAGGCCAATGCGACGAGGCCATAGATAGACGGCGTGTTATAACGGAGGAGGGGGGGACCAGGAGAAACGTTGTACTACGTGACATCACAACACCCTGCACACAACCGTAGTGGCAGATTAGGGTGCGCATCATTCACGAATATGTGGTTTAAGTGGTTGAGAGTAGATTTTGGTGTAAACTGATCACGATGCTTTGCGTGGCCTGCATTTAAAATGTAATGTGTGGGTGCGTGAGCAGATATGAGTGGGTGAGTGCGTCAGTAAGCCAGTAGGTGAGTATGTGGGTGGATGGAGGGGGATGGGCGGGCACGCCATGGGCTGGAGTGGAGGTGGACTGATGCGGTACGGGAGGATGTGGAGCTGAGTGGGCTTTGCCGACGACTGGTACCAGCGGTGTCGGGATCGGCCTCTGCGGGAGAGGCTCGTGAAGGACGCTTCTACTGGGCAGTTGGAGACAGTCGCCCTCCACCAACGGAGGAGTGACGCTCACAACAACGAGCGGAACACCGGATGATAAATATGCAGCAATTTGGCACAGTACGGGGTACAGGTGGTGCATCTGCCAGTCATCTCAGTCAGCCAACCCATGGCACCTGGGTCTGTTCCAGGATCTCTGGTCAGCAAGCCTTCGACACGTCACGTGGCTTCAAAGTGCACCTGGCCTGGCACAGGCGCCGTGGTGACGTCACTGTCACTTATTGGCGAATGGCGACGGTCGATAACGCGGCGGTGGTTGTGAGAAATGCCATTTTGGGGGGGGGGGGGGGGGGGCGCCAAACCTGACCAGCTGTAAACCTCACGTCGCCTCGCAGCCACACAGTGGCAACAGGGAGTTCTGGATGGGTGCAAGGGGCTGGTAATCCCCCTCCACCTTCAACTAAATAACCACACACGCGAGCCCTTGGGTCTCTCTGTGAGTCGATGGATCTGTGTGTGGTGAGTCTATGGGTCTCTGTGAGAGTCCGTGGGTCTCTGTGTGGTGAGTTTATGTGTCTCTGTTTTATGAGTCTATAGGGCTCTGTGCGAGTCTGTTTGATTCGGTGGTTCTCTGTGTGATGAGTCTATGCGTTTTTGTATGACTCTATGGGTCTCTATGTGGTGAGTCTATGGGTCTGTTTGGTGAGTCTATGGGTCTCTCTCTGAGTCTATGGGTCTCTGTGGGGTGAGTCTCTGCGTCTTTGTGGGGTGAGTCTATGCGTCTCTGTCTGATGTGTCTATGGGTCTCTGTGGTGAGTCTATGGGTCTCTGTGGTGAGTCTATGGGTCTCTGTGTGAGTATGGGTACGATTGAGTCTATGGGTATCTGTCTGGTGAGTCTATGTCTCTGTTTGGTGAGTCTATGTCTCTGTTTGGTGAGTCTATAGGGCTCTGTGCGAGTCTGTGGATCTGTCTGAGTCTGTGGTTCTCTGTCTGATGACTCTATGGGTCTCTGTGGTGAGTCTATGGTTCTCTGTGCAAGTCTGAGGGTATGTGCGTGGTGAGTGTATAGGTCTATGTGTGATGACTCTATGGGTCTCTATGTGATGGATATCTGTGGTGCACATATCCTGGCACAAGCGCCGTGGTGTCGTCACCACCACTAAGTGGAGAATGCTCCTACCCCTGCTCCTGCTTGTTCTTGTGCTCGGGAAGGAGAGAGAAAACTAGACTAAGGTCCACTGAGCTAAACATCTCTTTTTCAGAAGCGACTTGGCACCAATGATAGCTCAACGAAGTGGCTCATCATCACAGTCACTAAAGTTTTAAGTCAAAACTTTAAACGAATGTTTCTAAATGTGGAGGGAAAAACCGGAGGACCCGGAGAAAAAGTCCACACGACCACGGGGAGAGACAGAGACACGCAAACTCCAAATATACAGCAGGCATCAGGGTCGAACCCACAACCTCCTGTACACCAGGCGAGGTAGTTAGGGGGGAAAGCAGAGACAGCGAGAGGGAGGAGAATTAGTCAAACTCACACTCAGTATTACTAACTAACCATGATACACTCACCATGATACTCACCATCATACTCACGCATTCACCATCATACTCACACACAAGCCCACACACATCAACAGTCACCATTCACCACTACGTGGCGGTGATGTCCCCACAATAACTCAGGTGCCAAGGTTTGACGGCTGTGCCAGGCTAAGTGCAGGAGGAGGCCACGGGCCAGACTCAGGTGCCATGGGTTGACTGCTCTGCCTGGCTAGGTACAAGAGGAGGGCTAGACCCTGGTGCTATAGGTTAACTCGTGTGCCACCACCTGCACAACCACCACAATAACAACCACACAACAATAACCACGACCAACAACTGTAACCACAACTATAATTTAACCACAACTATAATTCCCATCAGCCACACGGCCCTCTGGGAGTGCCTCTCAACAGCAGCAGCAGGGCCGAGCTCTGCTTGAAGCAGCGCCGCGAACTCAGCAGAACGTGACGGCTGTGGGCCAGGCGCCTCCTTTGTCTCCCCCCACTGCCGCCACTGCTGATGTGGACACACCGCGCGAGGTTCTCACCTTCAGGCTGAGTCGACGTAGAGGAGGCCCAGCGAGCCGCCGCTTCAGAAGCTTTCGCGAGCCACTGACGGTGGCCGTGAGCGGGAATCCAAATCAGCCGCTCGCCACCCACAATCCACAGCGCGCGCCGCCTCCACTCGGCCCCGGCCTAAGCGGAAGTAGCAGCGGGGGAGGGGGGCGGGGCATGGGGGGTGAGGGGGCGGGTCGCGAGGGGGTGGGGCAGGGGGGGCAAGGGGGGGGTGAGGGGGAGCATAGAGGGGGTTCGTTAGGTGGAGAAAAAGGGGGGGCATGGGGGGTTGTGAGGGGGCATGGGGGGTTGTGAGGGGGCATGGGGGGTTGTGAGGGGCATGGGGGGTTGTGAGGGGGCATGGGGGGTTGTGAGGGGCATGGGGGGTTGCGAATGTGGAGGGGCGGGGGGGGAAGGGGGGTCACGAGGAGGGGCAGGAGGGGCAGGGGGGTAGCGAGGGGGAGAGAAATGGCGGACCATGGGGCGTGGTCGCGAGGGGGGGCAGGGGGGGAGGAGCTCAGGTGTGAGGGGGAGGAGCTCATGGCTCTGACGTCACGGGGGCGTGGTTACCTTGGACCACCCCCGCGCCTCGCGCCACGTGCTTCCCACTGGCAGTTTGGCCGTTAGAGAGACGCGGACCGACCCCAGAGCAGGAGTGGAACCGAGCTGTGGGTGAGTGGTGGCGGTGGTGGTGTGAGTCTCTCTGTGTGAGTCTGTGTGTGTGTGAGGCTTTCTATATGAGTCTGTGTGTGTGTGACTCTCTGTGTGTGTGTCTCTCTGTGTGAGTCTGTGTGTGTGTGAGTCTCTCTGTGTGAGTCTGTGTGTGTGAATCTGTGTGTGTGACTCTCTGTATGTGTGTGAGTTTCTGTGTGAGTCTGTGTGTGTGTGTGAGACTCTCTGTGTGTGTATGACTCTCTGTGTGAGTCTCTGTATGTGTGAGTCTGTGTGTGTGTGACTCTCTGTATGTGTGAGTCTCTGTGTGTGTGTGTGTGGGTCTCTGTGTGTGTGTGTGAGTCTCTGTGTGAGTCTGTGTGTGTGTGAGTCTGTGTGAGTCTCTGTGTGTGTGAGTCTGTATGTGTGCGAGTCTCTGTGTGAGTCTGTGTGTGTGTGGAACGGTCGTAGAGCTGACAGCGCGCCGCGCTATGAACCCGGCGACCCCGAGTTGGATTCCCTCTAAAGGCCAACAGCAGTAACGATTATCTGAACCGGTGCTGGGCCTCCCCTAGGTTGACTCAACCTCGAATGAGTACCTGGTGTGGTGTGTAAAGATCGCCACTGGGGAGACAAAGGCGGCCGGGCGTGGTGCTGGCAATCCAACCCCCTCGTGTGTCGTGCCGGCCTTCATACGTACTGCTGGCTAACAGCACTTGCCCCTACAGCCTGTTAAGTCTCTACGGGGATCTTTGTCTTTGGTGTCCCATACTGGCAGGGGGAGGAGTGTTGGTGTTAATGTTGGTGGTATTAGTGGTGGGGGTGCTCGTGATGGTGGTGGTGTTAGTTGTGTTAGTGATGGTGGTGTTAGTGATTGTGGTTGTTAGTAGTGGTGATAGTGGTGGTGTTACTGGTGTTAGTGATGGTGGTGTTGGTGTTGGTGGTATTAGTGATGGTGGTGTAAGTGAGGTGATTGGATACCATGGTGGTCCCCATCTTTAAGAAGGGAGACCGCACAGACTGTAACAACTACAGGGGCATCTCACTCCTCAGTGTGCCGGGAAAGGTCCTGGCAAGGATTATTCAACACTGCCTTACCAGGCATGCTGAGGAGAGGCTTGCGGAGCCCCAATGTGGTTTCAGGAAAGGGTGGTCCTGCACAGATGCCATATTTTCTGTCCGTTTGCTAAAGCAGAGGTGTAGGGAATTCCAACAAGACCTACATCTCTGCTTTATTGACCTGGTAAAGGCCTATGACACCATCAGTAGGCCTGGGCTCTGGGTTCTTCGTGCTTTCGGAGTCCCTGACCCGCTGCTGACGATCTTTAAGGACCTTCATTATGGTGAGCGGACCCGGGTAAAACTACATTGCCGGGAGTCGGAGCCATTCCCTGTTCACCTTGGGGTGCGACAGGGATGTCCTCTGGCTCCAACATTATTTAATATCTATTTCGACCACGTAGTTCGTGAGGCCTTCAGTAGCTGTACCGGAGGAATTTCCATCTGGTACAGATACAGTGGGAGGCTGATCAATGCCCGGATGCCGTCAAGGGATGGCTCCCTATTGGTCAACCACGTTATGTATGCCGATGACGTGATAATTGCGGCTCACTCAGAGGAGGAGTTGGAGGCGCTGCTGCTAAAACTGGAGTGTGCCACTAAGAGGTGGGGCCTTACCATCAGCCCCACCAAAACGAAGCACCTGCCTGGGTATTTTGTACCATCGGGCACTCCACCCCCACAACTCCCAATCGGTGATGGGGCAGTTGTGGAGAGAGTGGAAAGTTTCCCATACCTGGGCAGTGTGCTCATGACCGTCTCCGGTTTAACAGCAGAGGTCTCACTCCGAATCAGTCGAGCGGCATTATCTTTTCAGCAGTTGCGTAACGCTGTGTGGAAGCTACCTGGTCTGTCGCTCCACACGAAGCTTCGGGTCTTCTCAGCCGCAGTCATTCCCTCCCTTCTCTACGCTTGTGAAACGTGGACCCCCCTAATGGAACATCTTTGCCAGTTAGAAACGTTGAGGCTGGCCTGCCTCCGATCAATCCTGGGTTTACCCATGCTGGATTGTGTGAGGAGCTCACAAATCCTCGAAAGATCTGGACAAAGCCCCATCAGTGAGCTCCAGCAGGCAAGGCTGCGTTGGCTGGACCATGTAGCCCGCATGCCCAATCACCGCATGCGCAAGCAGCTTTTATTCGGCCGGATTGAGGGGGCTGAACGGACGCGGCACGGGCTAGAGAAGAGATGGAGTGATGTGGTACAGCAGGATGTGGAGCTGAGTGGACTTGCCGATAACTGGTACCAGCTGTGTCAAGATCGGCCTCTGTGGAAGAGGCTCGTGAAGGACGCTACTGGGCAGTTGGAGGCAGTCGCCCTCCAACAACAACGGAGAGCGCAGGAACGACGCTCGCAACAACGAGCAGAGCGCCGGATGGCTAAAGCACAGCAAGTTGGCACAGTAAGGGGCACAGGTGGTGCATCAGCCAGTCATCTCAGTCAGTCGACCTGTGGCACCTGGGTCTGCCCTGTGATCTCCTGCCAGCAGGCGGGCGTTCGATACTTCACGTGGCCTCAAGGTGCACATGGCCTGGCACAAGCGTCGTGGTGACATCACCGCCACTTAGTGGTGAATGTCGGTTGTTGTTGTTGTTGGTGTTAGTGATGGTGGAATTTTTGTTGCTGGTCTTAGTCGTGGTGGTGTTAGTGATGGTGCTATTATTGGTGCTGGTAGTGGTGTTCGTGGTGGTCTTAGTGGTGGTGTTAGTGGTGGTGGTATTATTGGTGGTGGTGTTAGTAGTGGTGTTAGTGATGGTGTTAGTGGGGTAGTGTAGCGGTTAGCGCGCTGCGCTAAGAACCTGGCGACCTGGGTTTGATTCCCGCTCACGGCCAACATTGGTGATGATTATCTGAACTGGTCCTGGGCCTCACCCTAGATCGACTCAGCCTTAAATAAGTACCTGGTGCGAGGTGCAAACATTGCCACTGGGGAGACAAAGGCGGCCGGGCGTGGTGTTGGCCACCCACCCCCTCGTGTGCCGTGCCGGCCTTCATAGGTGCTCGCGGACAGCACTTGCCCCAACAGTCTGTTAAGGCTAAACGGGGGATCGTTGTCTTTGTTCGTGGTGTTAATTGTGGTGTTAGTAGTGGTGTTCGTAGTAGTGGTGTTCGTAGTGCTGGTGTTCGTAGTGGTGGTGTTGGTGGTGTTAGGAGTAGTGTTAGTAGTGGTGTCCGAACAGAGGAGCAACGCTCACGACAACAACCTTTGAGCCGGGCATCTAAAAGGCAGCAAGTTGGCACAGTCATCTCAGTCAGACAACTCATGGCACCTGGGTCTGACCTGCGACCGCCTGTCAGTGAGCCTTCGGCACTTCACGTGGTCTCAAAGTGCACCTGGCCTGGCACAGGCGCCGTGGTCACATCACCGCTACTTAGTGGCGAATGGCAGTTGTTGTTTTTTGTGTTTTTCGTATTGTGGGTGACTGGTGAGGATGTGAGTCCGTGTTGATGATGAGAGTCCGCATTGTGACGTGACGTGCGTTTAGACGTGGGTGTGTCACGCCCCTTCAACTCTGCGTGTCCCTCACCTCTGTCTCCCGCTCTCCACGCAGAGACCCGGACCGCGCGAGAGACACAGTGAGCTCTGAGCACCCTCGTCTGCAAGTTGCAACTATGGAGGTACATGTGGCTCCTTGACTCGTGTGGTGAAGTATGGGTGGACGTGTGTTCTCCCCTCTGCGTATGCCTACCTGTCACCTGTATACCTGGGTGTGCTTCTCCTTGCCCGCCTAAGTGTGTGCGCGTCTATCAGAGTGTCTCTCTGAGATCCTGTTGGTGTACGTGCCCGTCTATGCGTGAGCATCCACAGCGCTGTTATCTATCCACTGATGGATGAACGCCTCCCTCCCTGAGACCCTACTACCCCTCACATCCTGTGATGGAATAATCCGCCAAGCGCCGATTTCGTCGCACCATCTCTCTGGCGCCTCTCCTCTCTGATGTGTTCTGTTCCTTGGTTGTCGCTCAGTTATTATTCTTGACCGTGAGCCATTGTTGTCCCTCCTAGCCATGGCTCGTCCGGCCCGAGTCCCACTCACTCCTCTTAACAGTTTGAACGATCCCATTGACCTCCCTGTGACCTCGAAATCCACACGTCTTTCATTGTAAATCCAAGCTTGGCAACTGATATTGGCCAAATATCCCAACGCTGAGAACTGGCAACATCTCGGCAGGACCCTCCTGAATGTGGAGCCCAGGATGTCAGAGATGCTGGCTCAGTGCTCGCCCACTGCACTTGCTCCAACATCTTAATCAAGCCCATGTGGTGGACCTTCGTCTTTGTGTGTGTAGATCAGCCGAGCTGGAGAGGCTCGGAGTAATGGCGAGTCTTGCACCACGTGGAGTGCGCTGTCCTCAGCACGCACCGGCTCCATCCGCAGCAAATCGCCACAAGGTAAGAACAGAAATGAGTGACGTCAAGATGGCCACGCTGAATGGTGGGACATCACGATGGTCATGTTTCAAGGGGGACGTCACAGTGACCATGATGCATGGGGGGACTTCATGGTGGCCATGTTGCATGGGTGATGTACCGTTCGACTTTTGCCGTTCTCTGGTCTAACACCGACGAGACAAGGTCATAAAGAAGGCTGTCTCTGGTGCGGGCCAGTCAGTTTCAAAGACAATGCCCATATATTATCAGAGCATGTTTGTTTGCATATTTTTCCACAAGTACGTGTGGTAAATGTAGACTTGATGCCTTGCAAAAGGTAGCTATTTGGTGTTTGAACATATTAACACCTGTTTTTGTGCCAGAAAGGGTAAAAGCTATTCTTATTTCATAAAATCCTTCATGGCATATCTGTGTTATATTTATCTAATTCATTAACCCTGTTGTCAAACCCAAGCAACCTAAGATGTCCTCAGAGCTGCATATAGCTGGACATCAAACAAAGATGGTCACTGCATGGCACGCTTTCAGATGTGCTTCTGCAGTCATCTGGAATGCTCTTCTGACATTAGGCAGCCACTGGAGCGATGCACTTTTAAATCAATATTTTTTGCGAACTTGTTAGTTTGTTGTCTTTCCCCCTCACTTCTGATTAGCAGGGCTGCCGAAGCACGGTTTAACATACGGACATAACTGGTATTGGCCAAAACATCCAAATCCCCTGCAAATTCCTCAAATTGGGATCACACAGCAGACGTAATGGCAGCAGCGTCACCCCCATTCTCTGTAAATCATCTGCAGGAACCTCCTGAAAAGGAATCTTGAGACTTTTTGAGGCTGTGCTGCGTAAACGAAAGATCACCGACAGCTGTTGTTATTCTCTTGCCTGCAGCAATCCTGGCTCTCTTTGGCCCACAAATGACCCACCGGGAGAAGCTGGAGCTTGTCGCCATACAGAAAGTATGGTACTTTGCGCTCAGCAACAGATCCCGGGGACACAACAACGATGGATACGACGACCACGAACATCATTACATTCCGGTGAGACTCGCCACAAAGCCCCCGCCGTGGGGGCGGTCACAGGGCGCAGCGGTCGCGGGGTTCGTGGCTTCTTGTCATTGCAATTTAAGCAGCAACCAACCAGAGAAAGCACACGTGCACTCTCCCACACACTTCACAATCAGAAGTTTATTTCCCAAGTTAAGCCCATTGAGCTAAAGAGCTTTTTTTAGGGTGACTCGGCCAGCAGACATCAGAGCATTCCACAATTACAGATTTAAGAAAACCAAACACTTAAAAAAGCAATTATTTCGTAAAATAATGCTCACATGTTGTGATTTTCAAAATATAGTCAGTCTAAATTTGTGTCATTTTGTGCAGGTCCACCATGAGCACCTTCACTACCGCTATGAGGTGCTGAAGAAGATTGGGCGCGGAGGTCAAGGCCAGGTGATCCGGTGCCTTGACCACAAGATGAACACCCTGGTGGCCGTGAAGATCTTGGTATCACCATTGAGGTAAGAATTCAGAGTGCTGTCGTCACAAGGATGATGTTGTTACGTCCAGTGCTGTGGGCGGCCGTGTGATGAGGTGGTGACAAGTCGTGCCTCACGTAGAGGGTCCCCGGTTCGACTCCTGACTCGGGTGCCCTCCTGTGTGGAGTTTGTATGTTCTCCCCCTGTTCTGGATCAGTTCACGCTTACATTACATTAAGTCTTCATTTTACCTAGTAGAGGCATTCCTGAAAAGTGCCACGTTAAGGGAAAGCACATTAAGCAAACATAATATCCCCATATATAATGTAACGATAAAGTTTTGCAAGATATAATACACGCACACAGTGATGTGAAGAGACCAATAACGGAGGGCATGCTGTCACGTCCCGTGATCATTCCGCATTCCGCCTACTGTGTCATACCGCTCAGCCGTGCAATTTTATAGCGGGCACATTCCACGTTATAATGGGCGCTTTCCTGCATTAGAACAGAAGCATTCCGGATTATAATGGGTGCGGTCCGCGTTATAATGGGAGCCTTCCACGTTATCATGGGCACGTTCCACGCTATAAAAGGCATGTTCCACACTGTAATGGAGTTGTCCCATGTCATAACGGGCGTGTTCCGTGTTATAACGTGTGCGTTCTGCGCTACAGCAGCTACATCATGGGACCTCCTTTGCCAGTACCAAAATATACTCCCAAAGGAGGTCCCATGATGTAGCCATTCACCCCGAGCTCTCATTACTCTGATAACGCTTGTCTTTGTGCTGTACGCCTTTTGGCGTCCCTGGTCTAACACCGTTTTTGAGACGAGGCTCAAAAGAAAGCTGTTTCTGGTGTGGACCAATCAGTTTCAAAGACAATGCATATATTATCAGAGTATGTTTTTTGTTTGCATTCTGACCACAAGTATTGTGGTTAATGCAGTAATGATTCCTTGTAAAAGGTTTCAGTTTGGTGTTTTAACATCTTAACACCTGTTTTCTTGCTAGAAAAAAGGAGAAAATATATTCTGATATTTTGGTACTGGCAAAGGAGGTCCCATGATATTCCACGTTATAATGTCTTGCTCTGTGAGAGCCACATTCAGTCACGACTCAGCTGTGGCTCAGTCTCTAAAACTCAGGCTCAGCTCTAGCTCAGCCGTGGTTTGGCCCAGGCTTGAGCCGCTCAGCTGCTTTTAAAGATACATGAGTGGCTCAGCCGTGGCTTGGCTCAGCTCCTGGGAATCCTGAGTGTGGCTGGGGCCATGCTCGGAGTCGGCTCAATTCACACATTAGGGAATCACTACGTTCAGGCAGCACCCCAAGCCCCCTTCTATCCCTTGCTTATTTGATCCTCTTCCCGATCCTTTCTGGAACCTTCCATGAGCGCACTACCGGAACTCACAATGCCATTACACTTGGGGAACGTATATTTATTTATTTATTTCTGAATAGAATTTGTTTCTGGTCATTCCTTAAGCAAGTCTAAGTCATGATTCATTTGTGGATTTTCTCTGCACAGCTCCAAGCGTGATAAATTTCAGAGAAAGGAGCTCCAGATGGCTCTGGAACTTCAGGGCGAGGGCAGTGATGAGGACTACAACGTTGTCAAAGTCCTGAATCATTTTGACTTCAGAGGACACCACTGCATTGTCCTGGAGCTGTTGAAGTACGTACCATGTGTTCCCACCCCCCCCCCCCCCCCCCCCCCATAGCGTGGTTAACTTCATTAGCTAAACTAAAACTTTTATTTAACAGGTGAAGCCCACTGCCCTATCAGTTATTTTTCACAAGCGGCCTGGCTACAAATGATAGCTAAAAAAAGTGGCTGATGTGGAAATGTATAGCAGCCAAATACTCTAAACACATGTTTCGAAATGTGGAGGGAAAAACCAGAGAACCCGGAGAAAAAGCCACGTGACCAGGGGTAGAACATGCAAACTCAAAATATACATGTGTCACGGTCGGGATCAAAGCCTCGATCTCTTCCACACCAGGGGAGGGTGATAACGTCACACCACCGGAGCTAGATGTTACTTTTGGGATTCCTGTGCCACCCACGCATTGTGATACTGTGGAGCTGTCATGTGTCCCGGGTGCATGAGGCCACGCCTCTTTTCTCAATAAGCCCCGCCCACTTTTATATAGCCACGCCTCCACTCGATCAGCGCAGTGGTAATGCTTGAGCCCCTCGGTGAAAATCCCTGAGTTCGATTCTCAACTCGGACGCCTTTCTCTGTGGAGTTTGTATCTCCTAATGGATAATTCCACCACCCGGAAACAGAGCCAATGAAAGCAAGTGGACAGATGTGCTAACTGATTTGGTTTATCAGCAAACCGATGACCTAAACCCACACTGAGCTATGAATCATATTAGTCGTGAATGTGCAAATAGAATATTAATATTGTCGTTATCAGAATCCACGCAGTATTGCAGGGTATGACACTGACGCTGCTTCGTTGTTGTTATTGTTGTTGCTGCTGCTGCCTCTTTCACAGGGAGAGCCTCTATGATGTGATTATGGAAGCGGGGCTCCGGAAATTGCACATGGGGATGGTGAAAACTTACACCAGGGGCATCCTCAAGTTCCTTTGCCACACCAAGGCCAGGAGCATCATCCATGCAGATATCAAGCCAGTGAGTGGACACAGCAATCAGCGTGACTTTGTTCCAGAGTTGTGTCATTATTGGGGACTCGGTCCATAGAGAAAACCGACCACGTTGGTCACAGGGTCGATGTGTTAGCTCTGTCCGTCTATCTGGAAGGAGGCAGGGTCACGTTACCTCTGGTGATGATCTGGTATGAATTAAACTGTCGTGTAGAGTCGTGTCGCTATTGGGGGACTCACCAAAGAGAAAACTAGCAATGTAGATCACAGCGTTGCCCCAAACTTTGACAAACACAAACCGGAGCCGAAAAGAATGATTTTCAAAACGTGCCAAACACGCGTTTGAACTGACAGCTGCCCGTTGTCAGCTTCCATGCTGTGAATGGAAAACTTCCCAAGACAAACGCGCGGTGGAAAGCGTCACGAAATCCGTGCGCCCTTGAGTGTGGTTTTTGGTCCATAACTCGTTATCGGGCAGCTGTGAGCAACTAGGATAAGTTGTCGATAGAGCCGCACCCTTTTACTTAGATGGTGCTTCAGAGAGCTTTAAATATGATGAGCCTCGACTAACATCGCTCATCTTGACGCATTTGAAAGGGGCACCCCCAGTGGCAGCTGTCAGAAAACAGCGAATGTTGCACTTGACTCAAGGTTGATGACGGCGCTACGCCTCACCTAGTTCCCCTGTTTAGCTTGTACCATGGTACGTGATTGATCCACTGCTGGCTGAATGCTATCGGCGTAACCTCCGAGTGTGAATTCCTTCTGCCTTTCTTCCTTTAGGAAAATGTTCTACTCAAGGATACCGTGACCGGCACCGTCAGGGTCACGGACTTTGGCAACAGCTGTTTTGTGAAAAGGCAACGTGAGTAACCTCACCTGGGTGTGAGTTTCTGCGTGTGGGTGTGAGTTTCTGCATGTGGGTGTGTCTGTGTTCCAGTGTGTGTGTGTAAGTCTCTTAGTGTCTGTACATGTGACAGTGTGTGATAACGATGCTGTTCATGACACAGTGAGTATACACACACACGTACATATATATTTGTTGTTGTTGTGCAGCTCTGTATGTGGGTGGGACCCTGCCATACCTCTCTCCGGAGGTATTGCTGGGCTACAGATTAACGTGTGCAGTGGACATGTGGGCACTGGGCTGCACAGTGGCGGAGTTGGCGACCGGCAGGGAATTATTCCAGTCGGACAGCCGCGACGACCACCTCCCGTGCTGCATGGAGGTATTTCCAACTGGACGTTCACCCGCTCGTGATTCCCCCCTCCTTTCTTGAAGTTGTAGGCTATGGGGGGGGGGGGGGGGGTGGGGAGCCAGGAGAGGGGGGCGATTGGCTACTTGGTGATCTGGCGAATGGCAGCCATCGTATGTTGTATGTGTGTACACGTGTGTGTCCTGTACGTGTTGTGGGAGCAGTGGTGTAGCGGTTAGCGTGCTCAGCTACAAACCCGGTAATGCGAGTTTGATTCCAATTCACGGCCAACATCAGTGACGATTATCTGAACCGGTACTGGGCATCCCCTAGTACAAATCAGCCTCAAATGAGTACCTGGTGCCGTGTGTACCTGCTTCAATATAGCCAACCATCCCCTCTCTGTGTGTGCCACAGTCCTGGCCCTCAACAGGTGCCGCTACTGTTGCTGCTGGTGTTTCTACTCACTACTATAAGCACTTGCCCCTACAGTCTGCTGCGGCTACACGGGTGACTTTTGCCTTTATTTCAACCATGTGCAGATCCTCGGGTTGCCTCCAAGATGCATGATGGATGCAGCTCCTGACGGAATGCACTACTTTGGTGAGTTGAAGGGTGGGGCGAGCAACCGGCCGGATTCAGTGTTAGGGTGTGGCCTGGAGCTGTTGTAGTTCTTTTTGGGGGGGTGGCCATGGGGGGGGGGGGCCTCTTTGTATTTTCAATTCCTTGGGTGAGTGGGTGGCTAATTGGGCGCGTGGGCAAGTGGGTAGGTGGGCAAAGTGGTGAATGGTGACTGTGTGTCTCTCCTGCTGTGCATGTCTCCTGCAGATCGTTTGGGCATGATGTTCTCCCCAGTCAAGAGAAGGGTGCCAGGGAGCTTGTCACTTCACGGGGCACTCAAAAGCCACGACCCGGAGTTTGTTGACTTTGTCAGCTCCTGCCTGCGGTAAGAATCATCCCCCACCCCCTCCCCCCTCCCCATGAGGATTTCTCCCACCAAGGTGATCAACGATCGCCCTCCACCGATCACCAGGAAGATGTGGAGCTGAGTTAACCTGCCGATAACCAGTACCACCCTTGTTAAGATCGCCCTCTTTGGAGGTCCGTTAAAGATGATCCTCGGCAGTGCGAGGCTCAGGGCATTTTTAGAGTACTGCGTAATGAAGGATTGCCGCTGCTACCAAGACTACCGCTGATGCCGTGCGATCCTGGACCTCGTGGGAGAAGGGAAGGAACGTCAATCCTCTCACCACGCCTCTCTCACCACGTGCGCTGTGTGTGACCCCGGTGCGTCTCTCAACAGATGGGATCCGGATTGTCGCATGACGCCAGCGCAGGCGCTGGGTCACAGCTGGCTCCGGACCGTGGCCACCAGCACCACCAGCAACGCCACTGCCACCACCATTGCTGCTCCTGGCAGTGTACAGTGTTTTGGAGCTGCTGAGCGACGGTAAGCCATGAGCTGCTTGTCCAATGTTCAAGGCAGTCCATAGGGAGGTGTGGGGCCCAGGGCAAGTCACAATTAAATCGGAAGTATTACCAACAATACAGGTTTTTTTTCGGTTAGATCGCATAGATATACATGTGTTGTTAAACTCACCACCACCCAACACAGCCAATTAGTAAGGTGTATCATGTAAACAAAATGTGCCAATTAGTTACTAGATCAGCACACCAGTGTGTTGGAAAGTAAACCCACCACATTTACTATTCGAGTACGACATTTTGCCGGGGATTGCAACCAGCCTCATAAGGTGATGGCCAGAATTGTGGAGAAATACTCCTGTTTCGGTCTTAAATAGTGATAAATGTGAATGTGATGTCATCATTTGTGAGCCAATCTGGTGCGAAAGCTTGCGTGTTAAAAATACATTTTACGTCTGACACCGTGACATCGAAGCACAGGGCCGCCAAAAGCACGGTGCCCGGGGCGGTTTCCCCAGTACACCGTACCCGGGGGACGGCTCTGCTCCTGTTAATGTATTTATATTTATTACTACTACCCTTATTTAGCCAGCATGAGCCTCACTCAGTCTCAAGACTCTTTTTCAGTAGAGTCCTGCCAAGTTGTTTGCAGTACAGAACAAATTTGCTTTTGCTACTGCTGCTATGCGATCCCGATTGAATGATTTGGAGGTTCAATTTCTAACACTGACGAGGATGTCCATCCAAAACTGGTTGCATTGCGTTTGTCAGGGTTCAGTTACGTGGAGGAAAATGCCAAACCCAAAGGAATGAAAGTTACATTTTAATGTACAATTTTATTGAGGGACTGTGTGTTGTCTTGGTGGGGTCTGGGGCTGTTTTTGTTGATGTTTTGCTGCCTTGCCCAAGTTTACATTTAGTGTTGAAAACTGGCAGGATTTTATGTACTTTGTGCTTATGTGCTCAATTTTTTGTGACTTGCTTACATTTTTACACGTTGCACTCCTTTTGTTTGTTGCTGTAACTTGCTTACCCTGTGCCTCGACTGCATATCTGTGAAGGAAGAGCTTCATAGCTTATCGTATTCCTCTTCATCCAGTCTAAATAATGTATTCTGATTTGGAAACCAATGCAGGACAAAACGGGGGGGGGGGTAGAACACACTCCACATTCCACACGGAGAAGTGACCCAAGTATGGGAATCAAACCCAGGTCCCTCTTTGACTGAGTTCCAGCCCTGCCGCCCGCAAACGAACACATGTACAGTTCAAACCCCACGTGTACATTCGGTTATATACGGATGTATTTTTATAATTGGTTCCTGGGTGAGGACAAAGAATGAGGCAGCCATATCTTTGCCATTTAGCCCTTCATCCAGTGTGATATCGCAAGACTAAGCCCATTTTGTAACCAGACCCACGATGGGCATGGTATGCTGCATTATTGCAGCATCGTTATTAACCTGGTTAATCTATCTCTGCACACAGTTAGTCCGTACGCAGACGATGGGGGGGGACGGACTGCGATCTCTGCTGTAGCAGGAAGTTGGAACGGTGTCGTGCGCATCTCTTCACAGAGCGGAGCCGGCGCTGCCCCCATCCTCCGCGCTTGCCCTGGCCTCTAAATGGAAGCTGACGGTTGTGGTGGAAGAGGAGACCCTGGTGGAGGAGCTCGTGGTGCAGGGAGAGGAGACCCTGGTGGAGGAGCTGGTGGTGCAGGAGACCCTGGTGGAGGAGCTGGTGGTACAGGAGGAAGAGGAGACTCTGCTGGAGGAGCTGGTGGTACAGGAGGAAACCCTGGTGGAGGAGCTGATGGTGCAGGAGGAGACCCTGGTGGAGGAGCTGGTGGTGCAGGAGGAGACCCTGGTGGAGGAGCTGGTGGTGCAGGACGAGGAGACCCTGCTGGAGGAGCTGGTGGTGCAGGAGGAGACCCTGGTGGAGGAGCTGGTGGTGCAGGAGGAGACCCGGGTGGAGGAGCTGGTGGTGCAGGAGGAGGAGACCCGGGTGGAGGAGCTGGTGGTGCAGGAGGAGGAGACCCGGGTGGAGGAGCTGGTGGTGCAGGACGAAGAGGAGATGGGGGGGGAGACAGAGGAGGTGGAGTCGAAGAAGGAGCAGGAGGAGGAGATGGTGGTGCAGGAGATGGTGGTGGAGGAGAAGGAGATGACAAGGAAAGAGGATCAGGCGATGGTGATGCAGGAGAAGAGGAAGCGAGGGGGCCTGGCCCGCATAGGGAGAACCATCCGTTCACTCCTCCGACGCGCGCTGCTGTGTGGTGGCCGGTCCACCACACAGTAGAGGTGATGGTCATGGATAGTTGTGAACCACGACCACTATCACCACACCCACCACATGCACACTCCACACATACACCCCCCTGTGATACCCACCACCCACCACACACACCCTGCACCCACCCACCCCGTGACACCCACCACACACTACACAAAGAGCTAGGAGTTTAGAGGGTTAGGGATTTATAAAGTTATGGGTTTAGAGGTTTTGGGGTATTTTGGGGATAAGGGGTTTATATGTTTAGGTATTTCGAGGGTTATAGGGTTTAGGGGTTGAGAGTGTTAGGGGTTTAGGGGATTCTAGAGTTAGGGGTTTAGAGGGTTAGGGTTTTAAGGTTAAAGGGGTTTAAAGGGTTAGGTGTTTATGTTTCCTCTATAAGTAATGATAAATGTAAGATGTCTTCTTCCTACACGCGTTTGTTCCACTCACGTGGGGTCCGCCGTCCTTGCCACCTTCTCCACACCGCCCCGTCCCGCGCCATCTCTCCCTCCGCTCCTCGGGCCACCACGTTCGACCGCATCACCACATCGCCCCACGTCTTCTTCTGCCTTCATCTCCTCATCTTAAAATCACAATTACTTAATAATACGCTTCCAGGCCGCACTAAGCCTGTAGCTGTCAGAGAGGTTAAAATAATACAAATTTTCTCAGTTTCAATGGATTCTCGAATTAGTCTTGGCCAGTAATAATGAGTTTTACACAACACTTCATCGTTATCAAAATACATTAAGTGTTCTTGTTGGCAAGCATGTACTGCAACTTCCGACAGTTATGTTTGAGAGTGTTTAATATTTATTTGGTGTTCCTTTAGTCTTACGCTAATGTTACGTCCCATCTGTCCAATATAACATCTGCCACATAAGCCATTAATCCGATACACACCATCCGTTGACAACTTAGGCAATTCATCTTAAGTACAAGATACTATTTTTTTAATTTTGTGTACCGTGCCAAATCTTACTTAGATGTTTAGCTTTTTGCTTTTCCAAAACTCGAGCTAATTTCTCAATTACTCCCACGATATATGGTATTTTAATTGTTTAATAACCTGATTCAGCAGTATTGCTGTTCGATCTTGGTTTAGCATTCATTGCTGTTAATTATTTGAGCATTATTGTAGACATTCAATCGTAGCGTTTCTTTGACATGTTCAATCTCTCTCCAGACATTCACCATCTGACACTGTTTTAGCCAGATGTATGAGCATCTTGATGAGAGAGGTTTTCTGTACGGGGTGATAATGCGAATCTGCATTCAGATAGGCATCAGTATGCGTTCCCTTTTGGTAAACGCTGTGTGTGTTATTTTACCATTTAGGCCTCGTCCGATAAATCACCTCTCCAAAGGAAATAAGTATTTAGAGGCCACACGGGACCGGGGGGGGGGGGGGGGGGGAGTTTATCGTTGTGTCTGTTGCTGCGAGCAGATAGCGCGCAATGGAGAGCTTGCTCAGAGCGGAGCTGGGCACGGACTCAGCGAGGACGCTGGGCGCTTCGGCCGGTGGAGGCTGCATCAGCACCGGGCAGAGCTACGAGACGGGGCGCGGACACGTGTTCACCAAGATCAACGCCAAGAGCGGGGCACCCTCCTCTACGCCTCCTCTACGCCTCCTCACCACCTCACCTCCTCTACCCTTCTCCTCGCCTCCTCTACGCCTCCTCACCACGCCACCTCACCACGCCACCTCACCTCCTCACCACGCCACCTCACCTCCTCACCACGCCATCTCACCTCCTCACCACGCCACCTCAACACCTCACCACCTCACCTCCTCTACCCTCCTCTTCGCCTCCTCTACACCACCCCGCATCCTTGCCTCAACCTTCATTCATTCAGCCCTGTCATTAATGTATCACTTTTTTTTTAGCTGCGACTACTAGCTAATTTGTCAGTTACTCCCACGATATATGGTATTTTAATTGTTTAATAACCTGATTCAGCAGTATTGCTGTTTGATCTTGGTTTAGCATTCATTGCTCTGTTAATTTGAGCATTATTGTAGACATTCAATCGTAGCGTTTCTTTGACATGTTTAATCTCTCTCCTCAAACTTTGACCATCTGACACTGTTTGAGCCAGATGTATGAGCATCTCGTTGAGAAAGGATTTCTGTGCGGGGTGATGATGCCAATCTGCATTCAGATAGGCATCAGTATGTGTTCCCTTTCGGTAAACGCTGTGTGTGTTACTTTACCATTTAGGCCTCGTCCGAGCAAAATATCCAGGAAAGGGAGTGTGTTATTCACCTCCATTTCCATGATGAACTGGATGGCCGGTTTTTGTAAATTGAGATGATTTAGACATTCATTCATTAAGTATCTTTACCATGTCGCCAGACAACCAAAGTGTCATCTACATATCTACACCAAAAGTGGGTTTTAATGTACTTGAAGCAAGTGCTCTTGCAACCCGGGGGTTGATGACCCCTGTGTTAGAGGCCACACGGGACGGGGGGGGGGGGGAAGTTTAACGTTGTGTTTGTCGCTGCGAGCAGACAGCGTGCAATGGAGAGCTTGCTCAGAACGGAGCTGGGCACGGACTCGGCGAGGCCGCTGGACGCTGCGGCCGGTGGAGGCTGCATCAGCACCGGGCAGAGCTACGAGACGGGGCGCGGACACGTGTTCACCAAGATCAACGCCAAGAGCGGGGCACCCTCCTCTACGCCTCCTCACCACCTCACCTCCTCTACCCTCCTCTTCGCCTCCTCTACACCACCTTGCATCCTTGCCTCAACCTTCATTCAGTCAGCCCTGTATCACTTTATTTCGCTGCGACTACTAGCACCACCATGGTGAATGTTGCAGTGAACTTCACCTCGTTGATTCTCCCCTCCACCCACGTTAAGGGACTCGGTCTACCAGACACTTTGACCGCTTCGTCTCATCCACTCCACGTTCAACCACCGCGCCTCACTGCAGTTCACAACAACGCACTCAACTAAACAACTCGGTCACCCACTCATCCAGTCACTAACTCAATCACCCTATCACACATTCATCCAGTCACTAACTCATCCAGTCACTAACTCAATCACCCTATCACACACTTATCTCGTCACTAATTCAATCACCCTATCACCCACTCATCCAGTTAACCACTCATCCAGTCACCCACTCATTCAGTCACCCACTCATCCAGTCACCCACTCATTCAGTCACCCACTCAATCACCCTATCACCCACTCATCAAATCAGCCACGCATCCAGTCACCCACTCATCCAGTCATCCACGCAATCACCCTATAACCCACTCATCCAGTCACCCACTCAATCACCCTATCACATACTCATCTAGTCACTAATTAAATCACCCTATCACCCACTCATCCAGTCACCCACTCATCTACTCACCCACTCATCTAGTCACCCACTCAATCACCCACTCATCTAATCACCCACGCATTCAGTCACCCACGCATCCAGTCACCCACTCATCCGGTCACCGACTCAATCACCCTATCACACACTCCTCCACTCGTTTACTCAAACACTCACCCATTTACTCACCCAACCGCTCACCACCATGCAGGTCACCTCACTCTTCTTTTCAGATTTATCAGTTTCCACTGCTCCACTCTGGAATCCACACCCGGTCTTCCTGTTTTCCCAAACTCTTGCAACAATAAACTTGATCAATTTAAGGAACGCGTTTCTTTGATCTTAATTATCTTTTTACTCATTGGACAGTTATGTATTATTATTTTTTATTGGTACTGGCCGTTTGGCGTTTTGTATTGTGTGGGGTTTGCATTGCTGTCAACCCCTCATCAGTGCCTACCTTATTACAGAACAATTCAGACCTTGTTGGTCACCCCGTGCCCCTTATAAGTCCCATGACAAGGGAGAAACACACAAATAAACTTAACAAAAATGTTGCCCGTATTGAAACGGCCGTCTGCCGTATGGACCTCACAACTCACTTTCCCCCAACAGAATACGGGTAAACCGTGTGGGTTGGCGGCCATGGGTTTTGTTGTGTTTGCGAGTCCAAGTTATAGGACTGCACCCTGGGTTGTGCGTGGTTCTCATTGGTGGGAGATTCCCTTCGCTGTGTTGCACGCCAGTGGCTGGGGGCTGCCTGGGGCCAGTGACGTGTGAGTCGGTGTCAATGTGCACCGGCAAACATTTACCGCCAGGTGGCCCCAGTGTTTATTACCCGTCCACACGTGGATACCTGAAGCCCATGTCAATCCACTGCTGGATGAGTCCCGCAATGAAGATACAATCAGTACATCCACTTTGCTTTTGGACTCCACCTGTTCCATTGGCGGCCGAATGCGAATCTAAATGTGCATAGAAATCAAACCAATTGACCTACGACCTTTGCCCCATCAACTTTTGTAGAATTTTAGATGTGCATTACAGCTACTTTAGCCGGGTGGTTGTGGGGGCTATGTATGCCTGTAATCCACGACTGCGTGGAGGTGAGGGTTGGTGGATTACAAAAATGTTGCGACAACTCCCACCCCTTGGTCGTCAAGGAGGTAGAGAAGGCGGTGTGGAATAATGTGGACTCCGCCTGTTCCATCTAAAGATTTGTGGTAGAGCGTTGGCCCCCCCATTTGCTTGGATTTCTCCAGGTGCTCCGATTTCTTCCCACATGTAAACACTCATTAATCTTGATTTGAAGCTTTCGTGACTGCAGGAATCCTTACTCTTTGGTTCTTTCGGTAAAGTCACGTAGGTAGAAAAAATAATAATGGATCACGATGTTTCGATCGCCACACAAGCAATCTCACTGAGTCTCAAGACTCCTTTTCAGGAGGGGCCTGCCAACTTTTCGCAGGAGTAATTTGGATGTTTGGCTAGTACCAGTTACATTGTATGTTGTTGTTTTGCTATGGGAGTAAACCCACACAGAGAAAGGGACCAGAATGAGGAAAGCAAAGCCAGGCAGTCCTTCAGAAGATGTCATGCATGGGCGTGACCACTGCACCACCCTGCCGCCCAAACAAATGTAATTCAAATAATCTACAATACTGGCAAATAAACCCTATTAGTATCAACCGAATTTCTGGACAATGTGGCACGTGTATAGCTGCATAAGTGTTTATAAAAGTCGTGTTCACATTGCTTATTAATAATATAATAAAGAACAGGTTTCCCACCTCTGGTTTCATTTGACTTACCGGTTGTCCTCATTATGTGTGTCACAGGTAATGTGGCAAGGAAAATATTACGCAGCACGTGTTGCAGGATTAGGGCAATTATGGTGACACACGTGACCCCCTCTACACAAGTAACAGCTGAGAGTCAATGATGGGATGTTGTGCGATTGATGCAAGCGACCCATCATTGTGTTTTGATGTTGAGCTGTTAAAATTGCACTGTTGTGAGGTGAGGTCAAGCTCGATGACTGCTTCCAGCGGTATCAATATCAGCATTTTGAAGAGGCTCGCGGAGGATGATACTGGGCACTAGGGTGCAGTCTCCCTCCATGAACAACAGAGGGTAGAGGAGCGACGCTCACAACAATTATTGGCGGAGCACCGGGCGTATAAAACACAAAGTTGGAAGAAAGTTTTTTCTCGGGGAGTTAACCGACAACACCTGGGTCTGTCCCGCGTGTTCACACGATAACGCGTTTTCACTTCAACGCGTTTTCTTTACGTTAGGGAACGCTTCTCGCACAACGCGGAACACGCTCCGTCACAACGCGCTTTCAGAGCGGACGACTTTCTTGAGCAGTGAAATTAATTAAAATCTTTTGCTCTGCCATTTGATTTTAAATTACGACTCTTCAAAGAGCTTTGGTTGTAGTAAGCAATATTTGAATTTGTTTAAACGACCTGTATTCTCTTACAACATGTTTTATATTCCTAGGCATTAAATGTGTACTAAAGATGCAGACTAATTGTACATCTAATGGGACCACTTTAATCGATGTCCGTTAATATATGTAGGCGTGGTAAGGTTTCGAGACGCACTCGGCGATGCGTGAAACGCAGTCTGTGTCCTTCCTCGTCCATTTGTCTTCATTCCAACGTCAACTTTGTTCTGCCGGTCTCTCTCATTAAGGCCACATGGCCACACTGTGTCTCTTAGTTCTTGCAAGCTAAGCTGGAGTCAGTCTCTCTCATTAAGGCCACATGGCCACACTGTGTCTCTTAGTTCTTGCAAGCTAAGCTGGAGTCAGTCTCTCTCATTAAGGCCACATGGCCACACTGTGTCTCTTAGTTCTGGCAAGCTAAGCTGGAGTCAGTCTCTCTCATTAAGGCCACATGGCCACACTGTGTCTCTTAGTTCTTGCAAGCTAAGCTGGAGTCAGTCTCTCTCATTAAGGCCGCATGGCCACACTGTGTCTCTTAGTTCTTGCAAGCTAAGCTGGAGTCAGTCTCTCTCATTAAGGCCACATGGCCACACTGTGTCTCTTAGTTCTTGCAAGCTAAGCTGGAGTCAGTCTCTCTCATTAAGGCCACATGGCCACACTGTGTCTCTTAGTTCTGGCAAGCTAAGCTGGAGTCAGTCTCTCTCATTAAGGCCACATGGCCACAGTGTATCTTAGTTCTTGCAAGCTAAGCTGGAGTGAGTCTCTCTCATTAAGGCCACATGGCCACACTGTGTCTCTTAGTTCTGGCAAGCTAAGCTGGAGTCAGTCTCTCTCATTAAGGCCACATGGCCACACTGTGTCTCTTAGTTCTGGCAAGCTAAGCTGGAGTCAATCTCTCTCATTAAGGCCACATGGCCACACTGTGTCTCTCAGTTCTTGCAAGCTAAGCTGGAGTCAGTCTCTCTCATTAAGGCCGCATGGCCACACTGTGTCTCTTAGTTCTTGCAAGCTAAGCTGGAGTCAGTCTCTCTCATTAAGGCCACATGGCCACACTGTGTCTCTTAGTTCTTGCAAGCTAAGCTGGAGTCAGTCTCTCTCATTAAGGCCACATGGCCACACTGTGTCTCTTAGTTCTTGCAAGCTAAGCTGGAGTCAGTCTCTCTCATTAAGGCCACATGGCCACACTGTGTCTCTTAGTTTTTGCAAGCTAAGCTGGAGTCAGTCTCTCTCATTAAGGCCACATGGCCACACTGTGTCTCTTAGTTCTGGCAAGCTAAGCTGGAGTCAGTCTCTCTCATTAAGGCCACATGGCCACACTGTGTCTCTTAGTTCTTGCAAGCTAAGCTGGAGTCAGTCTCTCTCATTAAGGCCACATGGCCACAGTGTATCTTAGTTCTTGCAAGCTGAGCTGGAGTCAGTCTCTCTCATTAAGGCCACATGGCCACACTGTGTCTCTTAGTTCTGGCAAGCTAAGCTGGAGTCAGTCTCTCTCATTAAGGCCACATGGCCACACTGTGTCTCTTAGTTCTTGCAAGCTAAGCTGGAGTCAGTCTCTCTCATTAAGGCCGCATGGCCACACTGTGTCTCTTAGTTCTTGCAAGCTAAGCTGGAGTCAGTCTCTCTCATTAAGGCCACATGGCCACACTGTGTCTCTTAGTTCTTGCAAGCTAAGCTGGAGTCAGTCTCTCTCATTAAGGCCACATGGCCACACTGTCTCTTAGTTCTTGCAAGCTAAGCTGGAGTCAGTCTCTCTCATTAAGGCCACATGGCCACACTGTGTCTCTTAGTTTTTGCAAGCTAAGCTGGAGTCAGTCTCTCTCATTAAGGCCACATGGCCACACTGTGTCTCTTAGTTCTGGCAAGCTAAGCTGGAGTCAGTCTCTCTCATTAAGGCCACATGGCCACACTGTGTCTCTTAGTTCTTGCAAGCTAAGCTGGAGTCAGTCTCTCTCATTAAGGCCACATGGCCACACTGTGTCTCTTAGTTCTTGCAAGATAAGCTGGAGTCAGTCTCTCTCATTAAGGCCACATGGCCACAGTGTATCTTAGTTCTTGCAAGCTGAGCTGGAGTCAGTCTCTCTCATTAAGGCCACATGGCCACACTGTGTCTCTTAGTTCTTGCAAGCTAAGCTGGAGTCAGTCCCTCTCATTAAGGCCACATGGCCACACTGTGTCTCTTAGTTCTTGCAAGCTAAGCTGGAGTGAGTCTCTCTCATTAAGGCCACATGGCTACACTGTGTCTCTTAGTTCTTGAAAGCTAAGCTGGAGTGAGTCTCTCTCATTAAGGCCACATGGCCACACTGTGTCTCTTAGTTCTTGCAAGCTAAGTTGGAGTGAGTCTCTCTCATTAATGCCACATGGCTACACTGTGTCTCTTAGTTCTTGCAAGCTAAGCTGGAGTCAGTCTCTCTCATTAAGGCCACATGGCCACACCGTGTCTCTTAGTTCTTGCAAGCTAAGCTGGAGTCAGTCTCTCTCATTAAGGCCACATGGCCACACTGTGTCTCTTAATTCTTGCAAGCTAAGCTGGAGCCAGTCTCTCTCATTAAGGCCACATGGCCACACTGTGTCTCTTAGTTCTTGCAAGCTAAGCTGGAGTCAGTCTCTCTCATTAAGGCCACATGGCCACACTGTCTCTTAGTTCTTGCAAGCTAAGCTGGAGTCAGTCTCTCTCATTAAGGCCACATGGCCACACTGTGTCTCTTAGTTCTTGCAAGCTAAGCTGGAGTCAGTCCCTCTCATTAAGGCCACATGGCCACACTGTGTCTCTTAGTTCTTGCAAGCTAAGCTGGAGTGAGTCTCTCTCATTAATGCCACATGGCTGCACTGTGTCTCTTAGTTCTTGCGAGCTAAGCTGGAGTGAGTCTCTCTCATTAAGGCCACATGGCCACACCGTGTCTCTTAGTTCTTGCAAGCCAAGCTGGAGTGAGTCTCTCTCATTAAGGCCACATGGCCACACCGTGTCTCTTAGTTCTTGCAAGCCAAGCTGGAGTCAGTCTCTCTCATTAAGGCCACATGGCCACACTGTGTCTCTCAGTTCTTGCAAGCTAAGCTGGAGCCAGTCTCTCTCATTAAGGCCACATGGCCACACTGTGTCTCTTAGTTCTTGCAAGCTAAGCTGGAGTCAGTCTCTCTCATTAAGACCACATGGCCACACTGTGTCTCTTAGTTCTTGCAAGCTAAGCTGGAGTCAGTCTCTCTCATTAAGGCCACATGGCCACACTGTCTCTTAGTTCTTGCAAGCTAAGCTGGAGTCAGTCTCTCTCATTAAGGCCACATGGCCACACTGTCTCTTAATTCTTACAAGCTAAGCTGGAGTCAGTCTCTCTCATTAAGGCCACATGGCCACTGTCTGTTAGTTCTTGCAAGCTAAGCTGGAGTCAGTCTCTCTCATTAAGGCCACATGGCCACACTGTGTCTCTTAGTTATTGCAAGCTAAGCTGGAGTCAGTCTCTCTCATTAAGGCCACATGGCCACACTGTGTCTCTTAGTTCTTGCAAGCTAAGCTGGAGTCAGTCTCTCTCATTAAGGCCACATGGCCACAGTGTATCTTAGTTCTTGCAAGCTAAGCTGGAGTCAGTCTCTCTCATTAAGGCCACATGGCCACACTGTGTCTCTTAGTTCTTGCAAGCTAATCTGGAGTCAGTCCCTCTCATTAAGGCCACATGGCCACACTGTGTCTCTTAGTTCTTGCAAGCTAAGCTGGAGTGAGTCTCTCTCATTAAGGCCACATGGCTAGACTGTGTCTCTTAGTTCTTGCAAGCTAAGCTGGAGTCAGTCTCTCTCATTAAGGCCACATGGCTACACTGTGTCTCTTAGTTCTTGCAAGCTAAGCTGGAGTGAGTCTCTCTCATTAAGGCCACATGGCCACACTGTGTCTCTTAGTTCTTGCAAGCTAAGTTGGAGTGAGTCTCTCTCATTAATGCCACATGGCTACACTGTGTCTCTTAGTTCTTGCAAGCGAAGCTAGAGTCAGTCTCTCTCATTAAGGCCACATAGCCACACCGTGTCTCTTAGTTCTTGCAAGCTAAGCTGGAGTCAGTCTCTCTCATTAAGGCCACATGGCCACACTGTGTCTCTTCGTTCTTGCAAGCTAAGCTGGAGCCAGTCTCTCTCATTAAGGCCACATGGCCACACTGTGTCTCTTAGTTCTTGCAAGCTAAGCTGGAGTCAGTCTCTCTCATTAAGGCCACATGGCCACACTGTGTCTCTTAGTTCTTGCAAGCTAAGCTGGAGTCAGTCTCTCTCATTAAGGCCACATGGCCACAGTGTATCTTAGTTCTTGCAAGCTAAGCTGGAGTCAGTCTATCTCATTAAGGCCACATGGCCACACTGTGTCTCTTAGTCTTTGCAAGCTAAGCTGGAGTCAGTCTCTCTCATTAAGGCCACATGGCCACACTGTCTCTTAATTCTTACAAGCTAAGCTGGAGTCAGTCTCTCTCATTAAGGCCACATGGCCACTGTCTCTTAGTTCTTGCGACCTAAGCTGGAGTCAGTCTCTCTCATTAAGGCCACATGGCCACACTGTGTCTCTTAGTTATTAGAAGCTAAGCTGGAGTCAGTCTCTCTCATTAAGGCCACATGGCCACACAGTGTCTCTTAGTTCTTGCAAGCTAAGCTGGGGTCATTCTCTTTTCGACATATGTCCAACCAAATTCTGTAATAATAATGTTCCAGTTTCTCTATATGTTTTTAAATATAGATTTGAATAAATCTACATTTAAAAATCCACAAATCTGGCTGTCTCCTGATGATGCTGGTTGTAATTACTGGCGAAACGACGTACTCAGATTGTTTATGTTGTGGCTTTGCTCTCTAACACACAACCGGTGTGCTGTACTAGTAACGCATTGGCATGTTCTGTTTAAGTGACAAACCTTACTAATTGGCTGTGTCGGGTGGTGGTGGGTTTACCGACATATTTTTATATTTACGCAATCTTACGCAAAAAACCTGTATTATGTAAAAATAAATTTATTTTCCTCCTTTCTTTTTGGACAGTTTCAAATCTCTAACGTCTTTCAAATTGTTCTGATGTACAGTGCTACATTTCAAATTACTGTCATGTTTGCAACGGGTTGTTTAAAATATATTTAAATGGTGTAGATTCATGTTTAAACTCGCTTCGAATCTGCATTCATCATTTTCTTCTTAAGCAGTCCGTAGCTACAATTGATACATCGATGCATGACCCATTTGATTGTGGTTTATTGGTCTTTATTTATCAATTAAAATGTTATTGAGTGTGCCAAATCCTAAAGAGTAGCGTTTGAGTCGACCTTATTTTATATTAACATGTGAAACGCCTGTGCACATGAATGTAATCCAGTTACACACTCTCCTACTTGTTCATCAACTCTCTTCGTGGTGTAGATTTGATGGCTTGTATAGCAACCATAAACAAACACAACAAGTCCGGGTGACTCATGATCCATGATTCACGATGCCAGTGGGCCAGGTTTCACTCTCAACTCTCTACCTGTGTGGCATGAATAAAACGCACCTGTAAATTTGACCTGAAATGATTGCACAACAATTGCCCCGCCTTCATGGGATGTTCATCCTCCACTGTTTATCTGGCTTTGACCTGAATAATATAAAAGTGCGGCTCTGCAACTGCTGTAGAGTCACATTGGTATAAACACATTTTACAATATGAACAGCGCATTGAAAACGCGTACTATTTTATGTATTGTTTAACAAGTGTGTTTACAAATCCACACTGAGAAACACGATGATTGACAGAGGGGAGTAAAAAATTTTTTCGATAGTATATTTAAATAGAGCTACTGTAGGTAAGTAGTTTCCAGTTTTAAAGGCGTAGTTTAACAAGACAACACTTGCCACCATCCTTCAAACCCATTGGTGAAAAAGAGCAAACTTTATGTTTACATTATAATATAATGTTTAAATTATATTATATATTATATTTAATATGTTTATGCGGGAGGCGGGGACTTATGGGACCCCGGGGTCCCGCCATAAGGTTCATATGAATGGTTACCCAAAAATCTCAATTATGGATAATCATTGGTCGCGAAGGCCTTCGTGTTAAACTTGTTTTTTTAGTCATCTGGAGAGTGATGATGAAACGTATCGGGAGGCCGTAGATGAGACGTGGGGGTGGGGGGGCAGAGAGAGAGAGTTGCAGTTGTTGAGCCTATTGGAGCGAGTTACAGCATCGTTGTCCTCTCCTACAATGGCATTGCTTCTCTCCTTCGCAGAGGCGGTAGCCGAGCATCTAGTCCGTCTGCTGAGCCACGCAAGTAAGATGGCAGAGCCCCCGAGCCTATCTGCGCTGTCACGCGTGGAGAAGCAGCTTGCCGAGCTTTTGACTCGCGCGACCTCCCCAGCCTGGGCCTCGGCTCCTTCTTGGACATCCTCCATCGCAACGCCCAGGTGCGTACGTGGCGTGCGTGAGCCCACCCGCCTCCAGCTGGTAAGAGGCAGTACAGCAAGTAGGTGTACGACACTGCCCGTGCAAAGTTTGAGTTTGCTTACCGCCTCCGAGTGGCGCTCAATGTTAAGTTTGTTTCCAAAATTGTGCGGGGTAATATTAGTTTATTATTACGAACTTAAAACTCATTTGTCGATAACTCGAATACGTTTAAGCGTTATGTAATCACTGCCAATGCAGAGCACAACAAAGTGTCACGTAAGATGCATGGGTTTTCTCTTGTCACTCTTAAAAAATATCTGTGAATTTGGCAAACATCCCAAAGGTAGATATTGAAAATCACCGTTAAAATTGAGTGTACAGCGGTGACATTCAGATAAAATATATGATAACACTATATATGCAAAGTGGACGGGTGGCTCAAAGATCAAAGTGGTGTGTTGGCAATAATGAGATTCTGGGCTTGAATCTGGATTTTGACCGCTTGGGTTGAAACCGAGGTCTCAAGTCTTATCAAGTCGATCGTCCGAGCCCATTCACCAGCGACTGCACAAAATTACAGTCTCATTAAACTTGGGTTTTGCACTTCATTTTCCTAATTCCATCTCTGAGAATAACAATTTCAGCTTGACTCTCGTGCGCCGCACAATCTCATAACACAGCTAATGTGAAAGTGTTGGCTCCTATTGTGTACAAGATAAAAGGCCACCCACCGCATTTTATGACACAGGGTCTGCACGGCTATGCGAGATTTACGAATGGACGATTTATTTGTCTCTTGACATTACGCCGATAGCGCATTTGGAAAACTAAAATTGAGAGCGAATTTTGTTTTAATATGCAAACTTAAATTTGTAATATTTAATCAGTTTTCGTGCACTGCATTGTGAGATGCAGCTCCATGCGTATCGTTTAGCTTTAAGCCGGTGTTTGCCTTGCGGTCGCCTCGGTGTCAACCAACTGATGTTGACGGATTTTATTGTGTCTGTGGTAGCTGTTGGAGGAGACTGGGGTTGTGATCTCTGCCCTGGGTGGATCTGGAGCCACAGCGACAGACACTTGGGGTTCTTTAATCTTTCACATCAAAGGGTCAGTGAGCCACACCAATATGCCATTGGTAATGCAACTTAAGGATTCAATGTTCAATGCAAGTGATTGTCGAGACAAACTGATGATTGTGTGTGTTACACCCCTCTGGCAGTCCACTGCCTGATGAAGGCCTCGCCACGTTGCTTTGGTCATGGGGGTTGTTGCACCAAACTTTACCACGCTTGGTGAAGGGGGCGGGGATTAGGTTCAGGACTGGTTCAGATATCAGTCACCACTGACGTTAGCCATGGCTAGGAATCCAACTCGGATCGCCGCGTTAGTATCGCAGTGCACCAAACATTGCAGCAGTGCTTCAGAAATCATTCCGAAGTTGCTTGATATTGCACACAGTTTGAATAAACCATCATTACTTCAGGAAATATATTTTTACTTAAAATTTTACTTTGTACATGCTCTGATCGTAATAAAGAGTTGTGCTAGTTAGTAGTAACAGCGCGATACATCGGTTAAATCGATTAATATTTATTATTAAGCTGACAATTCATGTATTGAATTGCACGTGTAAGAATCAACTTTTGAAAAATTGTATCCCTTTTTATTTTAATAGTTTCACATTGCCACTGCAGAGAGTCGACATGATCAGTGTAAGTTCAAAAGAACTGACACACCTTGTGAAAAACCCAACGCAGAAGATCCCTGGGCTTGATATTCCACGAAGATCATGGTCCCCCTAAACCGCATCTGCACAAACCATGGCAGATGCGGATACCTGATGCACAAATGTAAAATTAAAAACTCTCCAGTGTTTGACTGTGGTCATCCAGAACAGATCGTACAACGTGAAACGACGCAATAGAAATTTAAAGTCAAGCCACAGTGTGATTGTGACCATGCAACCCAAACTATGCACGATATTGTGAACCACAGTCGTCTGTGCTCCTTCAACGGAGTAGGAATAGTAACCCTACACGAAGTTTCTCCTGAAGCCCTCTCGTCGTGACCAGCAGACCTCGGACATTGGCTTATGGCTCCTGAACATGTTGCCCTCATGCGCAGGAATAGAATAGCTCAGGGGTTGGCAATCTGTGTCTCCCGGTGCCGCATGCTGCTCTTTAAAGACTGTTTGGTGATGTTGTTTATGAAGGACCACTGTCTCGTATTCACCACAGTGCATTGCGCCTCTTTAAATATTGAGTTGAGTAATCCCGGTAGTTGAGAAACTAAGGTAGTTGAGTACCCCGGGAACACGCTGTGGTTCGTGTCGCGTTAATAGCTCCGTACCGTGCCGTGTAACTCACTAAGCAGCCGATTGCTCGCTTGCAGTGTTAGTCCCGTGTTCATTGATAGCACTGCACACTCCGTGCAGTGTTAGTCCCGTGTTCATTGATAGCACTGCACACTCCGTGCAGTGGTAGTGCCGTGTCCATTGATAACACTGTACACTCCGTGCAGTGTTAGTGCCGTGTTCATTGATAACGCTGCACACTCCGTGCAGTGGTAGTGCCGTGTTCATTGATAACACTGCACACTCCGTGTAGTGGTAGTGCCGTGTTCATTGATAACACTGCACACTCCGTGCAGTGGTAGTGTGAGGATGGCTCACTAATTGAAAGGGGAGTCGTAGCTATCGCACTGTGGGGTGGTCATCGCCCTCCTCCCCCTGGGCATGTGCCGTGTGTGTTGTGTGCGTCGTGAGTCGTGGCGATGTAAACCCGGGGTAGCTCCTCTCTCCGTCTCTTCGTTTGTTGCTGTCCCGGCGAAGCTCGAGTTGGTGAGCGCAACGCGTGGCAGATCCGGCTTCACCCGTTCCCACTCCTCCCAGTCAGCGACTCCCAAGCCCCCACTCAATAATCGCAGATCACTACCCAGGTCTTTATCAACCAAATTATTTTTAACTAAACTATTTTTTGTATTCTTAACAATGTATCCACAGTTCAGTTTTAAAGTACAATTTTACCGAGGCACTGTATGTTGTCTTGGTGTGGAGTGTGGCTGTTTTTGCTATTGTTTCACTGCCTTTCCCAAGCTTGAAAATGTATGTATGAATGAAATTGGAACTTATATACTTCATTTATTTACTAATTGACAAAATATTTTTTTATTTTACTAGGCAAGGCCCACTGAGCATATATAGCAGTTTTTCAGAAGCGACCTGGCCATCGCAAATTATAGCTCAACGAAGTGGCTTATCGTCACGTGGACATTTATAGCAGACAAATATACAGCATGCGTGAGGGTTGGGATGGAACCCACGACCTCCTGCGTACCAGGGGAGGTAGTTAACATCTCCAAGCCACCGTGGTGCCCTGTGGTCACGTGAGGACTCCCACTTCTGGATGGCTTGCGATGCATATTTGAACATTACTGCAAGCGTCTTAGCCTCGTTCATTCGGTATTCGAGGGGAATATTGCCATGTAGTAACGCTGTTTCAAATATCGCGCATTGAACTTTCGATTTTAATTTGCATTGTAATTGAGGGACTTTGCGTTGTCTTGTCGTGGTCTGGTGCTGTTGTTGTGTTGCTGAATTGCCCAAACTTGCATTTGTTGACACATCGGCAGGAATCTATGTACTTTGTATTTTTAGCAACATGCTTACATTTTCTCCATCTTGCCTCTCATATCGTTTTTGTACATACCTCGCTGACCCGCCCCTACTGGACATATGTGAAAAGAGCTTCATAGCTCAGTGGATTCCTTCAGGATAAAAAAAAGATTCTGATTAATCAGTGGCACTGCCAACAGCCTGCATCCACACACGACCAAGCACCCCTTGTAATGCCATACACATGGTTCCTTTCCCATAGACATGTAATTTTGCAAATGTGCAGAAATGTCTGCCGTATGCGAATTACTCCAGACAAATTTAGAGTATTAAACGTGACCTGTTGTGATTCGTCTAAAGTGTATCGCGTGGTCGTTAGGACAGAAAGATGCGTCTGGTAACGTCCTAATTGACCAAACATCGTAAAAAGGAGGCTGGGTCTGCGTTGTTCAGAGTGACCACCATATACAGGGACTCTTCTACTTACGGACGAGTTAGGTTCCAGAAGTCTGTTCGTAGTAAGTCCAACTTTACTCCTGTCGATTCCAAACATGTTGTACGGCGTGTACACTAAACACAGGGAATGGCTTTAAGAGTTGTATAATCTCCTGTAGACATAGACGCCACTGGTTCTTCACGTTGTGTAGATGTAGATGCCACCACCACCATCTATTGCGTGGCGGTTGAACTTATGAATCTCGGTACAAACAGGCAACTGGACATATGGACAGTTTTCTTCGTATCTCTGAGACTTTCTAAGTTGAATGTTTGTAAGTGAAGGAGTCCCCGTAAATATTTTTGAGGACCACTGGGATCTTCAGTTTAAACCGTGAGTCTTGGAGTCATTGGACCAGAAAGAAGTGAGATAAAAACGACAGTAACATTGAAAAATATGTACACAGGGCAGGGAGGGCCCAGCCGCATGACAGGATTTATTCAGCGGTATCGTCACGGTAACAGAAACAGCGCTCCCGAATGAATCGCAGAATCCCGCGAATATGCCGCCTCAGGCGGGAGAATCTCCGTCCAGGCCCGCGTGATGCCTTTGGCCCAGTCTTGTCGACGACATCATCATCATCCTCCTCGTTGTTGTTGCCTGGTTGGAGAGCAGGGCCCCGCCTGGCAAATGGACGCACGCGCCATCGTTAGCACGGTCGGCTACAGTTAGCATGGTCGGCTACGTACGGGTGCAAAATTATTTCAACGTACAGACATGCGCGTATTCATCATGCCACCGTCTGCCCCATCGTGCATTCTCGGCTGTACTTACACTGGTTGCTGTACTGCACCTCATATGTGTCCGGCCGCTCAAATGCGAGGTAGGAGGATGCCACACATCTCTCACTATGGCCAGTAGCGGAATGCTACATTCCTATAACAGGAGCCAATGGTGGTGTATAATAGGATGACCGCTGTTGACTTCCCACAAAATGGGATTCATTATTTGACTATAGCTCGGGTTGATAAATAAGCTGTTAACCTTCTTGACCTGGATTTTGAACTCGCAAGCGTACAGTGATCGTGGAGTGCTCTAACCGCAGCACCTCCAAGTGGGATGCAGTGCAATTTATATATTTATAATTAAGATATATATTTTTTACTAGGAATGCATTTAGCTGCAGATTGGTGGAGATGAGGTTAGGGATAAGATATTACATCCTGTGGAGCCCTGGGATATTTACATCTTCAAGTGAGATGAACTAAAGAGGTGAATGCCATTACAGAATCCTCATTTCACAACTCCTCATGAAACAGATTCCCCGTTCTTACAATACAGAACTTGTCTCATCTGATACAGAACCCAAATCTCATGTGTCTTCAATATTTTTTACTTCCTCTCAATCGTGAATACCACATTGTGGGAATCAACAGTGGTTGTAATATAAATAGACTTGCCCTTGCTATAGGAATGTGTAATTTACTCAAATAACTAATTTATGATGATGATGGTGTTTGCTATATGCTAATTTATATCAGGAGACACTTTGTCTGAATGACCTTCCCAATACACATTTTTCTCAAGGTGCACTTCTGCGTGGAGACTCACTCTTGTCTTGTGGCCGACTCCATCTCCTCCTCCTCCGCAATTACGTCATTGGTGCCACCACTTTGATTGGGGAATTTTTCAGACAGGCGTGTTACCGCACAGTCACCCGCCGACTCCACTCCCCGCTCCGACTCCATTCCCCAATCCGAGTTTGAAGCCCACTCGCTCACAGAAACTGAGCCTGCAGTATTCTGATTTGACCAAGTGGACTCCGAAGTCTGCTCGCTTGCAGCAGTGACTTGGAAATCTCCCTCACAGAGACAGGGGATTGCTGAGAGGCTGCAGGTCACCATCGGCTCCATTTCCTCTTCAACGATGACGTCATTGGTGCTGTCACGTTGATCGAAGAGTTTTTCAGACAGGCGTGTTACCGCACAGTCACCTGCCGACTCCACTCCCCACTCCGACTCCATTTCCCAATCCGACTCCATTTCCCAATCCGAGTTCGAAGCCCACTCGCTCCCAGAAACTGAGCCTGCAGTATTCTGATTTGACCAAGTGGACTCCGAAGTCTGCCTCCTTGCAGCAGGGACTTGGCAATCTCCCTGGCTGAGACGGGGGACTGCCGAGAGGCTGCAGGCCGCCACCGGCTCCGTGTCCATGGCTGGGCAAGGCGGGAAGTTCGCTTGCGGTGGCACGGCCCTGCCGCCCCACAATAATGGGTGGTTGAGGGCCTCCGTGGGTGTGAGGCGACGTTGGGGATCCCACCTGCCAAGGAGGCAAACGGAAGGAGTCAGGTGCCTGTTGCATTCTAAAATCGCTTCATTGAATCGTGGTCTGGGGTGAAATGAGCAATTCTATCCTCAACACTTTTGTCAGAAACGATATTTATTTTAAAAAACGACGAGATGAAGAAACGATGCCCCGGTGTGACACAAAACTTTGCAGTCCTAGCCCAAACGACACGTGAGGTCTAAGATCGTTTCCAGTAATGTTGATGGTAGACGCAAAGTGATTTATATTTAATTATTTGTACGAGGTGAAATGTAGACAATGGTAACAAGTCTCTTACTGAAGGCACCCGCGGAGAAAATTGATGAACTTTTGATTGCGGGTTCCCAGAACCGCCTTCAAAGACACGGAGCACGGGACGATCCGTTTCCCGTTGACGACAAGGCGATTCTTTTTGTCTGTTTATCGGAGAGAGAAAAAGAGAGAAACACTGAATTAGTTGTGGCGATCAGTACAATGCGGCGGCGGTCCTTAACCCTCCAATTGCGATGTTTGCAAATATGATTCCATGTTGGCGGTCGACTACAGGCTGTCATCCCTCCAGGGTCGATAAAATTTGTAACCGTTTGTGAGACGTTTGCAGTAGTCGTGTGGAAAGGATGGCTCCTAAGTGTGAAAGTGAAATTCCCACTCTCAACTCTGGGCCACCAGAGGAGACGAGAACCTCCTGATACTTGTTTGAGCAAGGAGACACTTTGATGTTTATTTTAGTATTATATTTTTATTTGCATCACTTGGAGAGGATGGTAATTTGCTGTACAAGCGTGCTTTTAAGCATAATATATTTCTCAATCAAGGACCCACAGTTTGTGTGGAGAGTTGTTCTCTGTGGTTGTTTTGTACTATGGTAGAACTGTTCTATGCTGATTTAGGATAACGTCGCATCTGCCACACAATTTTTAAAAATTGTGCTAAGTCATGCTTAAATTAAAAAAACGGCCACTCATCTTTGGTAAAAATGTGATGGCCAGAATTCCATGTAATTAATACACACGTCCTCTGTTGGATTGCAAATCCCTATGGGTTTTCCAAATATACTGTGCTGCCTAAGCATAACCGTTCCTTTTAAAGTATTTTTTTCATAAGACTCCTTACTGTCGCACTAATTCAACACGTACTGACAAGTACGTTGCCAAGACCGTTGTGACTTTTAAACCCAATTAAAGCACAGTTCATTTTTAAATTACGCGAAGCAGTTTCCATGCCTTTCTATTCAAGCACAGAGCACGAGACACGTGGCTGCACGGCCACGACTCTCCGGGCAGTGACAGCAGCAGCAACAGCTACGAACTCCAACACCACCACCTCACCACCCCCCCTGTCCACTCACCAAAGGAGATAATGTTGTGGGTCGAGGCGTCAATCATGGCTTTGGGTGGGAGCCCCAACATCTGAAACCAAGATCACAAGAGGGATGAGTTGGATGAGGTCCGTCGCTCGAGTGAACAGAGCGTACATACGCTGCACTTTGTCTCATTGAAACGTCGATGTATAATGAACTTTGCCTGCTCTTGTACATACTGTTTGCAGATATTTATCTCTATCATCAGGCGAAGCATACATATTTGGTTTTTAATTGATGACGTGGTTACTACGTGCGGCTTCGTTGCTCTCCAACACAGGCTCTGAAAGCCTCGGGGATTAACAACAAACCACAATAATCATAACAATAGTAATCATTCCGAAGGACATCAGCCTGACGCTCTGATTCTCTGGTATTACCGATGAACCCGATATCTCTCTTTACTTCTTTACTCATGCAAATGGTGCGTGATCACGCAGTGAACACGTCCACTCCTCTCCCGTGTACCGGCAGCTGAGCGACATTTTTTGACCAGTGAAAGGCCCAGAGGATGACGACAGCCCTGCACGTAACCAGCTTTGTCGCATGAGCCATCGCACAGCGGGTCTGTACGCTGGTGGATCGTCGTGCGCCATCAGTCATAACCAACCCCCTGCTGCTGCTGCTGTTGTTGTTTATCGTGGACTCCATCGTTGGTTCAAATTCGAATTAAACCTTTCCTCCTTTATATGGCGCAGTTGGAACGGTCCCATGGGAAATATGACGCCCGGTTTGGTGGTGCCGTATCGGGCTCGAGGTTTGTTACAATAAAAATTATAGAATTCATCAGTATGTATATATTATAATAATTAATATTTGTAAGGCGCATTTAATCCGATGATCCCAATGCGCCCCGTGTATGGAAAGCAGGGAAATGAGACGACCAAAACGAGGAAATGAGACGACCAAAACTATGGGGAATAGGCCATTTTACCGAGGTGAGTTTTCATGGCGAGATTTAAATAGCTTTAAAAATTCTGTCTTGTTATCAGAGGCCAACGCGTTCCATAGTCTCGGAGCTGCACTGGCAAAAAGCCCGATCGCCCCCAGGAATTGAGACTTGACCTCAGAAAACTGAGTAGGAGATCAGAAGATCTCAAGGACCTCATTGTTGTACATGAGTGGATCAGCTCCTGTAAGTATTGTGGGGCTAACCCACTGACAGCCTTGTAGCTCAACAGCAGGACCTTATAACCAACTGGATATATATGCAATGGTGTTTTCCTACGCGTCAGATACCTGGATGAGATAGCCAATGTGGTCTTCCGAGCTTGTCTTGAAGAGCGGGTTCCCGAGGAGCATCTCGGCCACCACACATCCGAGTGACCACATGTCCGCGCTGCATGTGACCGGGAGCCCAAAGTACATTTCGGGGGCCATGTACCACATCGAGCCAAGACACCAAGCTCCTAGCAGCACACGGACAGACAGGTGACCAAACAAGGTGGCACTTGCACATTATTCACCTGTACTTGTGAAGTGCAGAATAGATGAGGGTATGCACACGCAGTCACGCATGGCACTCAAAATGCGCACAATGACAAAGATCGCCCACATAAATGCGCGTATCAGCTGGGTAGCACTTAGAAATGTAAATTATTTTCATTACACTGGTGCCAGCTATCATAGAGTGCAGCTGTCGTGTCGCGAGAGTTCTCTGCGGTGAGTAACAACTTCTTTAAAAGCAACGGCGCTGCGACGCCTCTCTGAATAAAATTAACGCCGAGCCGCTTTGCGCGTTTCAAGATTCAGTGATGAACCCGGGACGCCTACCACCACCCTGTAATGTGCAGACGTCTCGGAACGGGAAAAGGTTAAGTGAGGAATGAGGACAAAGGTACTTAGGGCTGCCATGCGATCTGTACATTTGCAATCGTAAATCACATATAAATCACACGTAAATCAGCCATCCGCGACGAAAATTCCAATGGGATTGTCTACTGGCTCCAGACTTTCAATACCAGCAATCGATTATGAAAATTGTTACCGGTTTACTGGTTACTGTTTGACAACTACCCTCCTCAAACCTGGGAGGTTGAGAGTTGAAATCCTGGCCAAATGATTGATGAAATGTAACGTTTGAAGGGTATCAGTGTCACTACACACTTTGTTTAAGCGGTGCTAACCACCACGCCACCACAGCACGAAGACAAAGACCCCCCCCATATAGCTTAAACAGGCTTGTAGCGCAGCGTGCTAACCGTTAACACCACCGCTCCCCACAAACACTGTGACACGCACACACACATGCTGCTACACACGTACACACATTCACAGGGCAGCTAGATCACTCACTTGGGCAGGTCTCGCTGATGCTCAGGCCAAAATCCGTGAGCCTGATATTGCCACTGATGTGGTCTTTGACCAAGATGTTTGCCTGCAAAAAAGACAGTGGTTGTCAGTGAAACTCGTGGTGTGTCGGTGAGATTGCGTCTTGTTGAATTGGTTCATGGCGGTTTACTCAAAGATTTCATGTACTCATTTTTGTTGAACACTTAATGCCCTTTGTAAATATAATCATGCTTGAAGATCTCCCTACCCCATGCCGTGTTAATCAAGGGGGTTGTATGGCCATACCTCACCATGTTGCTCAGGGGGCTGTTGAAGGCAATGGGATCCAGGACCGGTTCAGATATCGCCCAAACCCTGGTTTTAGCCGTGGCCAGAAATCGAATTCGGGTCATTAACCTTTGAGTGCAGTTTGCGAACTACCCCACCACTGCTACGCCCATCATTTAGCTTTGGCATTCGGAATTGTTGTTTAGGGCAGTGGTCGTTGTTGTTTAACGCAAATTAGAAAATATTAAATGTTCCGCGGAGCGTTGGTTGTTGAGAGCAAACAGAGATCCACGTGAAAAGTTGTATTTCTATGCAAGTTTTGGCTATCTGTGTTTATGAAATAGCAAGTCGTGGCATGAGTGTTGTTGCGGTGTAGAATAAGATATCTCGAAATCCTGTTACTAAGGTTTACAAGAGTGTTCTCATATTCTTAGTTCTTTCGGTAAGAAAGATCTAAGAATATTAATTACTGGAGTCACGAAAGCTTTAAATCAAAATTTAAGAGTGTTCTCATTTTCTACAACTGCACGAACTGAGGCACTAACTCCATACTGACGGACAAAAGACGCAGCGGGCTGCTTAGTTTACTAACCGGCTTCAGATCCGCGTGAATGATGTGCATCGCCTTCAGCTTTGCCAGGGCCCGCAGCATGGAGCCCACGTACGGCTTCAATTCCGTCATGTATAAGCCATAGGTCTCGTCCAGCTTTTGGAGGAGGTCTCCGCTGCGTGACGGCACAAAACGTGAACGGTTACAGTTTCTTCCTGCTTGTGACCCATTCCCTGATTGGCCCCTTGAACGGGAGCACACGTGCTTGACTGAGGCGAAGCCGCACGGAGTAACCATACAGGGTTGCCGCTCAACTCAAAAGATAGTCAATGAGGCAGGAAGGCATTATAAACAATTATGTCTGACCATGGAGCCGCGTACAAAGACAATAATTCTAGGGTATTCTGAAAGCCTACGGACATTTATTCTACATCCAAATTATTCATGTGTGTGAACACACGGACGCATCGGTGTTTGGGGGAGCGGTGGTGCGGCGTTTAGCGCGTTGCTCTACAATTCCCGCTCACGGCCAAGACCGGTGACGATTATCTGAACCAATCCTGGGCCTCCCCTAGATCGACTCAGCCTCAAATGAGTACCTGGTGCGGTGTGTAAACATCGCCACTGGGGAGACAAAGGCTGCCGGGCGTGGTGCTGCCCACCCACCCCCCCTCGTGCGCCTTGCCCGTCTTCATAGGTGCTACTTGTTAACAGCACTTGCCCCAACAATCTTCCCAGGCTATACTGGTTAATCTTTGTCTTTGGATCGGTGTTCACCGGACGCCATGACACTCACCTGATGAGCTCCAGGACGACGCAGTTGTGTCCCCGGAAGGTGAAATTGTCCAGGAGGGTGACGATGTTGTTGTTGTCAGGGTCCCCCTTGCTCTGCAGGATCTTCATGATCTCCAACTCCAGCTGCTGTCTCTTGTTGTTGATGCTGTGGGGTGGGGGGGAGAATGCACGGAATGAGAGTTGTCACCTCGCTCTGAGCATCGCAACACGCAGGGGCGGAGGCAATGCTCATTCATCCTCCATGAGTGGTCCTAAGCCAAGAGTGTGAATCCCACTGGCTGAGGGAACCATTAAACACACCGTAAACACGCTGTTTGTGTTTAGTTTGTTGCCCTTCCTCTGCACCTCCGATTAGCATAGTCGGTTACATACGGTGCAAAAGAAGTTCAACATTACATACTTACAATGAATGTCAGAATCGGCATGTGTATTTATACTGGAGGAATTTGATGAGCTGCAAATAACTTTTTCACAGACGTCCAGTAGGGGCGGGTGAGAACGTTACAACAACAAACAAAACAAAAATACGATAGCAGTGCAAAGTAGAAGAAAGGTAAACAAATTACCCAAACGCATGTAAATAAAACCAAAAACAATCCTCATCCTACTGGGCAAAAGCCCACCGAGGAAATGTAAGGTGTATATTGTGTTAATATTCGTGTCAAAACTCGCACAGGAAATCCCCGCTTTTGTTTTTTTTCCCCCCACGAGTAGGCGGAGCGTCGCCTCTGCTACCCGTCGCCCGACTGACAAAGCGTTCCCCTTCACGAGGACAACGCGGTGGCCGTAGTCGTCACGCCGTCTCACCACGACTCGTGGCGCAGCATCTTGATGGCCACCTCTTCCTTGCTCTTGTGATCGATGCAGCGGAAGACCTGGCCGTAGCTTCTTCCGGCCCCGAGTCGGGCGAGCACCTCGTACCTGTAGGCGAGGTGCTCGCCTGTGACCTGGAGGAAGATCACGGAGGAGGTCACCACTCGCCGCGCGCTATTTCAGGCCGGTGCTCGCGTACAAGAAATCTGGTTTGATCGCACGTGACTTACTGGGATTCGCATCCAAGTCCCTACAGAGGGTCCGGCTCAGTGCTTGTGACACGGACAACATATCTTTCCTGAGCCATCTAACATCCTCATGCAATCGGTAAGTAAGCACATTTACTCTGCGTAGGGATCAATAATTACGCACGATTACCGTGTGCGGTAGTGGTAATGTCGTTAAGTAAGCACGATTGCCGTGTGCGGTAGAGGTATTGCCATCAAGTAAGCACGTTGGCTTCGTGTCGTGGTGCTGTCCTTTGCAGTGGCACGTGGCCCGGTTGGAATGTGCAGGGGGGGGGGCACCGTATCGGAGGGACGCACCGTGACGTAGTGGTTTTCTTCGTTGTCATAGCCCTCATTGTTGGGGCCACGTGCAGTGGAAGTTGTTGTATATGTGGGTGTGTGAAAATTGATGAAAAATAATTAAAATTAAATGAAATTTGAAATTTGCATAATTAATCCGAAATTATGCTAATTAGTGTACTTATGCGTGTAACTATGCTAATTAGAGAGGTAATCGTATTAATTTATACGAGTGGGTGTGGTTGTGTTAATGATAGCCTTTATGATAATCAGGCCCCGCCTCGTTGACGAGGTGGGGTTATCAATCAGGATAACGCAATCAATCGTGTGCAGTTACACTAGTGTCAATTCGGCCTCGTTGTCTAACTTCGTATTATTGATCAGCATAATACAATGATTCTCGCTTTAACACTCCCCGAGTGTTCATATTTTAGGTCCCATGTTCATATCGTTCGCTTTAGTTTAATGAGTGTGTATTGGTGTGTTTATAGTTTAGGTTCCCGAGTTCATATCTCGTCGCAGGATACAGATCTTATGCAAAAATTTCAGGAAAGAATCACACGACCACTTCTGTATTAATCAATTTATTTTCTAATTAAACCTTAACTATAATATGTATGTGAACTCTCAATCTCGGAACTTCAACACGGTATCCACACGGTATCAAGACAGTATCATCAACGACTGTACGATTTCACTTTGATAACACATGGACCCCGCATAAAGCGATGGCTGCTAGTGAGAGAGAGAGTCAGGACATGCAAATGCTATGCTACACAAAAGCTTATACATTATAATATGAACGATCATTATGCTTGAAATGGTCAGCACATTATCACAGGCGATTGATTAACATGCAACGGTATTCATATAAAAAGACAATCAAACAGTTATTATTTCCAAAGGCATAAATGTAACAACAGATGCACCGGACAGACTATAAGATTACCGAAATGGCTTAGTGTGAGGGTATGCGGCGGAACGTGTTATCTCACGGGAGATTAATTAATTAATTCGTGAATAAGATTGTATGATCAGAAAATCGGTTTAGCACGATTCCTCCCCGGGAGCGTAGCTCCGTGGCGAAGGTGCCAAGGGTTAATTCGTATTGATGGATCGGTTGGTAACTTATGCAATTAGAAGTACAGTCCAAAACAAAATATTAAAGAGGGAAATTATGAATATACTTATAAATGACGGACTGTTATCACACGAACGATGCTTCCACAGCCAGATGGTTCACAGACTTGAGTGTTCGCTTCTGGTTAAGGACCTGTGTATGTTTGAGTGATATGAATTGTTTTGAATAGTCAGTGTTTGGAATTAATTCTTTGTGTTGCCATACACTGAAGTTGGCATCGCTTGTAGGAGAAGTAGCCTCGCTCCCTTTAGAGCGGTGAGGTGTGTGGGAGTGCATCATACGAATCGCCGCCCTCCTCCACGCAGCAGCCAGCCTCTGTCCACGGGGGAGAGTTGCTTGATCGCTCTCAGTTCTGCTCAGTGGACACCTCTCTCCACTGCTGGATGAGCTGCGCGATCACGCTCGTGCTGGTTCGCTGACAGCAGTTTCTCTCCGCTGTTGGATGAGCTGCATCGGCACGCTCCCTCTCTCTGGGTGGAGAACTCGAACGTGCTCGTTGCTGGTTTGCTGAAAGCAGGTTTTTCTCCACTGCTGGATGACTCAAGTCGCACGTGCTCTTGCTCTGGTTTGCAGAAGCTCTTGCTTGGTGCGTCGGTCGCTGGCTGTGCAGCTGGACTCAAAGTCGAATAAACTTTCAGCAATACTCGTTCAGCTCTTTTAAAATCCCACTCGGTGGTGCCTCACTACCTTGCGAGTCTTGCCAACATCAGTGGGTAGCGACGGGCCACTTTGGCCTCTGTTCGCCGCGCCCTGCTCTGCAGCTCGCCGGCTGGCGACCTGTTGCTCTCGTTCCCGATTGGAACTGCTCCTGAGCCGACCCACTGGTCGAACTCCCCGCGTTCCAACCTCCTCCGAGTCGAACTCCCCGAGTTCCGACCCCCCTGGTCGAACTGTTCCGAGTTGCTCCTCCGAGTCGAACTGTCTCCCGAGAGTCGACCCCCCGGTCGAACTCTGGTGAGCCGACCCCCCACAGGTCGAACTCTGGTGAGCCGACCCACTCCTGTCGAACTCTTCCGAGTTGCTCCTCCGAGTCGAACTGTCTCCCGAGAGTCGACCCCCCGGTCGAACTCTGGTGAGCCGACCCCACCCCGGTCGAACTGAGGTTTCAATGCTCAGGATCCTCTTTTTATGCCCAAAAATCCCTTCACTTGGATCCTGCCCACAAGGCGGGGTTTCTTTCGATTTTGCTGTGTCAGGATTTGTCCGTATGTATCTGTGTCCGTGTGTGTCCGTACGTGTGTCAGTGTGTGTCCTTGTGCATCACCCACGGTATATTCCGTTGTCATACCCACAAGTAAAACAATCAAATGTTATAAATTGTCTCGAAGGCGCCTCTCTGTCTGGGTGCACAACCTGGAGGGAGGGGCGATATTCCCTCCGACTTTCACCGACGCACAAAGAAATGGTTAAAAAGTTTTAAGTTAACATTTAATTTCATCAGAGTTCCACAGTTATGATTCTGTATTAATCCAAGGTCTGGGTCAGCTTCCCGTTGTGGTGTTTGACTCGTGTTTCCCCGAGCGTATACACACTCCTACCCCGCGCTGCGGGGATACAAAGACGGCCGGGATCTCCCTTTCTCTCCGACCCTGGGTTTAACATCGCCCTTTGCTTACGTTGCAGTTTTGCTGTGCGCTTGCATTTCTTTTCCTCTCTACTCTTACTTTAACCCTGCTTATTATTTGCGTATGGGTGGATTAGAGCATTCATGTTGACTTAGGAAAACCTTATTGTTAGGCTTCGGGTCAAGTCGTATAGAAATTATTAAAATATGTAAATACATTTCATACTAAATTAATAGACGGGTGATGGTTACATTGACGTAGGTTGTGGCAGGGTTCAATTGAAGTGGGTGTGAAGATCAATAACTTTAGCCTACCCTGTCGTTAAATTCCGACTTTAAGTTACTTTAATAGTAATGCAGAACCAATTAGCTTTTTTGACTTAACTAGATCTAGGCTAACGCAACCTCCCAGTGACCCTGGCTTTGTGTTTACTTCAGCCCCTTTGCAATCCGCTGCGCTCTGCTCTCTATCTGCTCCCTCTGACCCTGGGAGGGCTCTGAACGTCACAATCGTGTTAGTGGGTCAAGGTAAATATGACCTCCACATGCCATGCTGAGGCCTGGTTTGGTGTTTTTATTCATTATTAAAATTAAAAGAAACAATAGAAATATGTACCTATATGTATTGAAAAATTACTTGTTAATATTAAGATGGAAAGGGGGGCATATACAACAACGGCTGGACTGCAAATGAATGGACAATATTCTTCATCGCCATTTTAAAAAAACTTAACATTGTAATCCATCACCCTGTACATCTGCTGAACCAACGTATCCTACAGCAGCATATGAGTGTTTTCATACATTGCCTGAGTGTGTGTTTCTTGCGTATGATCGGTATGTGTTTTACGCATGATCCATATTTGATATCACACAAGATATTTGCCTGTTTTTCTAATGATCTGCACGTGTTTCACGCATAATCTCTGGGTTTCACACATGTTCTGTGTGGGTGGCCGGGACCACCCTCAGCTGCCTTTTTCTCCCGAGTTGTGATGTGTACACATCGTACCAGAGACTAATTTAAGGCTGAACCGACCTCTCGAGATCCAGGATGCACTGGTGATGGTGGCTGTAAGCGGGAATCGAGCTCGGGTCGCTGGATTCATTGTAGCGCAGCGTGCTAAACCCACACGCTCACAGACAGGACTCCAGCTCATCCACCTCGCGCACCTTTGCCAGGAACTTCCAATTGTGGAGCGACGAGCAAATGAAGCGACCCGACCTCCCCTCGGGATACGATGGCTGGCAGGTGGTTGAAGCTATCCGGCAGGAAGCGAGTGCAGGTAACGCTCACCTGAGCGTTGCGAGGCGTGCCCCGCAGGTGGTATCACGTGGGACGATGGATGTGCGACCACGCTATGGCCCTTTCACGATTCCGCTGCTGTATGGGGACCGCCACAACCTAGCGGATCGTTGCGGTGTATTTGACCATACTTCACCACGCTGGTTGGTTGCAGGTGTGGGGAGCGGCACAGTGCAAGGGTTCATGTTGCTGGACTGCCCCTTTTCTGATCATGTGACCCTTGCCAGATTAATTCTGCAAATGCGCAATCGCCGAGCCATGCGACAGCATCCCCGGTTTGCCACGTGTAGCTCTTGTAGACGATGACAACAAACACGCACCCTGCTCTACGGAGCCTGACAGCAGTCATGATGGTGGTGGTTTGCGTGGTACCTTACCATCAGACAAAAAAACTAAACAATTTTGTATTTTACCCGGTAAAGCTCACTGAGCTACATAGATGTTTCTCTGAAGCGACCTGGCTATCACAAATGATAACTCAACGAAGTGGCTTATCACGCGGAAATGTATTCTAGCCTCGATATTACAGCTGAATACAAATCCTCTGAGGGTACCCACGAGCCCTGGCAGCAAGGGGGCAGTTGGCAGATGGTAAGGGGCCAAGGAGCAAGGGGGAGGATGGAGAAGGGCAGTGGGGAGTGGAGCAGTGGTGTGGCACGTTCGAGTGATGCAAATATTAACTGATTTGTATTGAATACAACTAGAACAATTTACACCGGTGCGTTGATCGATATGATGTTGGTTATAATGTTAACGATAATTATGTTGAGATTAGGATATGCAGGAGATAGTGAATATAATGATAATGTCTCTACGCATGGTGATGGTAGAGATCTATTAATCTGGTGATGATGTAATGATGATGGCTTGGCAAGTTGAAGATGGTGATGATAGTGCTCCTGCTGGTGGTGGTAATTCAGATGATGATTATGATGCTGCGACTTGCTGTAGCTGCTTATAATAATAATGATGCTGCATTTGCTGCTGACGATGATGATCCCCCCCACCCTCGTCCACCTCCGCAGGTTTAGAGGATCGCCGCATGGTGGTGCAAGCACTGAGCCTGCTGAAGCGCGGGAGTGCGGAGAGGCGACCCCGCGAGATGGAATCAGGAGGGACAGGGTCCTCCTGGGGGGATATCGTGAGCGGCGCAGGGGGTCCTAGCGGGGTCGAGAGGGGAGGAGACACAGCGGATGGACACCTCATTGTTCCCCCCGACGGGGACCCTAATGGGGCCCCAGTGGGCGGGGACTCGGGTGGGAGATAACGGCCGAGGTTCGCGTGGCGAGAACAAACGCGCGACCCCGTGTGCGCGTGAGCGTGCGGGGCCACGAGGGCACGTACACGGGACCCAACCTCGGCGGGTTCGAGGAGGAGGAGGCCCTCCTGGAGCTTGGACTGCACTGAGGCTTGAGACGGAGGTAGGTGGCTGAGGGGTTGGGTGAGCGACAGGTTGGGTGAGTGAAGGAGGCATTGATTGATTGCGTGGGTAGAGGGTGAGTGGGTAATGTTGAGTGAGCGGGTGTATGTGGTTGAGTTAGTTGGTAGGTGGCCGAGTGGGCGAATGTGGGAGGTTGAGGGTGTGAATGAATGGTTGGATGAGAGAGTGGGTTGGTGAGTAGGTGGGTGAGTGTGGGAGGTCGAGTGGGTGAGTGAGGGGGGTCGAGTGGGTGAGTGAGACGGATGGTGAGTGGGTGGGGGAGTTTGAGTGGGTGAGTGGATGCATGGGTGATTTGGTAAGTGCATTGTTAATTGTGTAAATGGCTCGGTGAGTCAGTGAGTGCGTGCATGGGTGGGTAAGTGAGAGGATGAGTGGGTTGGGGAGTGCGTGAGTGGGTTGGGGAGTGCATAAGTGGGTGGGGGAGTGAGTGGGGGAGCGAGTGGGTGGGTTAGTGATTTAATCAATCATCGTGTGATTGAATGGCTGAACGGAGGGGTAGGTGAATGAGTGTTTGTGGTTTAGTGAGTGTGTGTGTGGATGAGTTGGTGGGTGAGTGGATGATTGTGGGAGGTTGAGGGGGTGAGTGGATGTGTAATTTAATGGTTGTATGGGTGGGTGAGCGTGGGAAGTTAAGTGGCTGTGTGAATGAGTGAAGGGGTGGGTGAGTTGAGTGGGTAGGTTGTTGGATAATTGGGGTGAGTGAGTGGGTGAATTATTGGGTGGCTGAGTGGGTGTGCGGGTGAGTTAGGGGGTGGGTCAGTATGGGTGGATGGGTGATGGAGTCGGTGATTGAGTTTGTAAATTGAGTGGGTGATTGAGTAGTAGGGTGAGAGTGGGAGGTTGGGTGGGTGGAGGTGAGGGGTTGCGTGAGTGAGGGGTTGGGTGAGTTGGTGGGTGGGTGAATGAGTGGATTGATCAGTTAGTGTGTGGTTGAGTGGGTGGTTGTCTGAGTGGGTGAGAAGATGGGTCGTTGAGTGAGTGGATGGGTTATAGATTAAGTGGGTGGTTGTGTGATTGATTGGCTGAGCAAAGGGGTGAATTAGTGGATTTGTGTGGTTGAGTTACTGGTTAGGTGGGTGAGTGCATGAGTGTGGGAGGTTGAGAGTTCGTTGGTGAGTGTTTGAGTTAGATATTGAGTTGGTGGTTATGTGATTGAGTAGGTGAGCGGAGGATTGGGTGAGTGAATAGATGTTTATGTTTGAGTTAGTGGGTGGGTGATTGGATGAGTGGGTGGGTGATTGGATGAGTGGGAGGGTAATTGGATGAGTGGGAGATTTAAATGGTGAGTGAATGGGTGATTGAATGCTTGGATGGGGGGTGAGTGATTGAATTGGTGGGTACGAGATTGAGTGGGTGGCTGGGTGAGTGGATGAGATGATGGGTGGGTTAGTGAGGTGATGATGGGTGGGTTAGTTGATGTGTGAGTGGGTGGGTTAGAGATTCAGTGGGAGGGAGGGTGGGTGAGTGGTTACGTGGCTCGTGGGTGAGTAGCTCAGTGGCTGGTTGAATTGGTGAGTTAATTTGTGCGTGATTGATTTGGTGAATGGGTGAGTGAGTGGATGGATGAGGGAATGGATGAGTGAGACGGTGAGTGCGTTGGTGAGTGATTGAGTTAGTGGGTACGAGATTGGATGACCGTGGAAGGTTGGGTTGGTGAGTGAGTGGATGGATGTGAGAGGTTCAGTGGGTGAGTTATTGCGGTTAAGTATGGAGGGGGTGGGTAAGTGAAGGGGTGGTTCAGTGAGTGGGTGAGTGAGTGGATGGTTGGTGAGTGAGTGGGGTGAGTGAATGCGTGGGTGAGCAAGTGAATGAGTTGGTGAGTGGTTGTGTGAGTAGTGGGTGAGTGGGTGGTGAGTGAGTGGATATTTGTGGGTGATTTAGTCGGTGGGTGATTTGGTGAGTATGGGAGCTTGAAGCAGTGAATGGTTAGGTGAGTGAGGGGTGGGTGAGTGAGTAGATGAATTAATTAGTTAGTGGGAGCACTCGTGGGTGGGTGAGTGAGTGGGTGAGAAATTGAGTCAGTTGGTGGGTGGGTGGTTCCGTGGGTAGTGCGTCTTGGGTGAGTAGGTCAGTGGCTCGGTGAGTTCCTGAATTAATGGGTGGGTTAGTGAGTTGATGGGTGAGTGAGTGGGAAAGCGCATTGGTAAGTGTGAGGGTGAGTGGGTGGGTGGTTGCATGAGTGTGGTTTAGATATTTTAGTGGGTGGCTTTTTGAGTGGATGAGTTCGAGTGGGTCAGTGGTTGCGTTAGTGGGTGGTTGAGCTAGTGGGTTAGAAATTGAATGGGTGGCAGAGTGAGTGAGTCCTGGGTGAGTTAATGAGTTGGTGGGTCGGTCAGTGGGTGAGTGTCTGGATGGGTGATTGAGTAAGTCGGTGAGTGAGGAGTTGGGTGAGTGATGGGTTGGGTATGTGTGTTTTTGGTTCGCGAGTTTGTGGGTGAGTGGGTCAGTTCTTGGTTGGGTGAGTGAGTTCGTTGGTGAGTGTTTGAGTTAGTATGTTGGTGGGTGAGTGTGTAGTTTAGTGAGTGAGTGATTTAGAGATTAAGTGGGTCATAGGGTGAGTGGGTGGGTGAGCAAGTGGGTAACTGAGTGAGTGGTTGGGTGGGTCGGTGAGTTGTTGACTGAATGGGGTCAGAAAGTAGGTGAGTCAGTGAATGGGTGAGTGACTGCTGGGTGGGTAAGTTAATGTGGGAGGTTGAGTGGGTAAGTTAGCTTGTGAGTGATTGGGTGAGTCAAAGAGTGGGGCGCTACGGTGGTGAAATGTTCACTAGCTCGCCTAGTATACATGAGGTTGTGGATTCGATTGCGATCCTGCCGCCTGTATATTTGGAGTTCGCATGTTCTCCGCCTGGTCGTGTGGATTTTGCTCCGGGTCCTTTCCGCTGCATTTAGAATCAACATGCCTTTTGAGGATTTGGCTGCAATAAATGTATGTGATAAGCCACTTCGTTTATCTATCATTTGTAGCCAGGCCGATTCTGAAAAGGGTCTATATAGCTCAATGGGCCTTACCTGGTGAAATAAAAAGTAGTATATTTTAGGGGGTGGGTGGCTGGTTGGGTCGGTAGGTCGGTTAGAGGTTGAGTGGGCGGCAGGGTGAGTGGGTGGCAGGGTGAGTGGGTGAGTAGGTAAGTAGCTGGGTGAGCGGGTGGACTGGTGAGTGTGCGAGTTAGAGATTGAGTGGGTGGATGGGTGGGTGTGTAAGTGGATGCGTCGGTAAGTGGTTGAGTTGGTGGCAAGGTGCGGGTTTTTGAGTGGGTGGGTGTTTGAGTGGGTAGGTGGCTGAATGGGTGGGTGAGTGGGTGACTGAGTCAAGAAAGTGGAGCGCCATGGTGGTGAGATATTAACTACCTCGCCTTTTGTACAGGAGGTTGTGGGTTCGATCTCGATTATGACGCCTGTATATTTGGAGTGTGCATGTTCTCCTTGTGGTTGCATGGAATTTTCTGCGAGTCCTCCGGGTTTTCTCTCCATATTTAGAAACATGCATTTCGAGGTTTTGGCTGTTCTCGAACTCACCCACTCAACTACTAAAGCCACCCACCAACCCACTCACAAACCCGCTCACCCTACCATGCACTCAATTTCTAATCAACGCACTCACGCACACATCCACTCACTCAACCACTCATCCACGCACCCACCTACACACGCACTCACTAACTTATTTGAGCAGTCATTTGTGGCCGCGTCGCTTATGAAAAAATCTATATAGCTCCGTGGGCCTTTCCTGGTAAAATTAAAATAGTTTAACATGTAGGCTTTCGCGACCAATATTATTCATAATAAAGGTTTTTGGGTTAGATCGCGTTTATTTATAAATGTGTCGTAACCCTCCACCACCCGACACGGCCAATCAGCAAAAAAAGTGTCACGTTGACAAAAGACAAATAGTGAATTATTTGTGAATTATTTGTCTTTTGTCAACGTGACACTTTTTTTTGCTGATTGGCCGTGTCGGGTGGTGGAGGGTTACGACACATTTATAAATAAACGCGATCTAACCCAAAAACCTTTATTGTGAAAATTAAAATAGTTAAATTTTAGTTTACAGTTGGGTGAGTGGGCGGTGAGTGCGTCGGTCGGTGAGTGAATGGGTGGTTAAGTAAGTAGGTGAGGGGCTGGGTGAGTTGTTGGGAGATTGAGTGGGTCACAGTGTGAGTGGGTGGGTTGGAGCGTGAGTTGGTCACTGAGTGAGTGGGTGGGTGAGGTGAGTGGGTGGGTAGGTTGGGTGGTTGGGTGGGTGGGTGAGTGCGTTAGTGAGTGCATGTGTAGGTGGGTGCGTGGATGAGTGGTTGAGTGAGTGAGTGGGTGTGTGCGTGAGTGCGTTGATTAGAAATTGAGTGCATGGCAGGGTGAGCGGGTTTGTGAGTGGGTTGGTGGGTGTCTTTAGTAGTTGAGTGGGTGAGTTCGAGAATTGTACGCCACTGTGGCGAGATGTTAGCTACGTCGCCTGGTATTTTGGAGTTCGTAGGTTCCATCCCAACCCTGATGCTTGCATATTTGGGGTTTGCATGTGCTCTATGGTCACGTGGATTTCGACTCCACATTTAGAAACATTCATTTATCGGATTTGGCTGCTATACATTACTATGTGATAGGCCACTTAGTGAAGCTCTCATTTGTGGCCAGGTTACTTTGGAAAAATATTTTATATAGCTCTGTGGGTCTTACCTGGTAACTTAAAAAATAGTTGAATTTAGTCAGTTTGGATTAGCGAGTAGGTGGAATGTTGAGTGCGTGGGTTAGAGATTGATTTTGTGGCAGGGTGAGTGGCTGGGTGAGTTTGTGATTGGTTGGGTGGGTGAGTGTGTGAGTTAGACATTGAGTTGGTGGATGGGTGGGTGTGTGAGGGAGTGAATAGGTGACCTGGTGGGTGAGTGGATTGTTGAGTGAGTGGGTTGTTGAGTTAGGGAGTGGGTGGGCTGGTAAGTGGGTTGGTGAATTAGTTTGTGGGTGTGTGGGTGAGTCAGTCGGTTAGAGATTGATTTGGTTAGTGTGTTGAGGAGTTCCCGACGACGACTCGGAGACGGCTTGAAGGTAAGGGCTTTCGCCAAAGGTTTATTAAGTATATTATAATAACACAAAGGGTGTGACAACTTCCCAGGGGTTAGGGGTCCTACACTAAGTCCTAGTCCAGCCCGGCTACCTCCAGTCTCTTTCCCTCGAGTCGGATGGGGGAACTTGCCAACCCCACCGACCGGGAAGAGCAGCACCTCCTACGGCTACCACCGGCTTCACTCCTGACTCTTCGTCGATCCCTCTCTACCCCTGGTTCCCTCTCCACCCTTCTCACTCTACCCGTTCCCACAGTGACCCCGCTTTCGTCACGGGGTCCCCCTTAAATACTAGAGGAGACATGACGTCATCGAGCCGCCCAGCACGCATGACGCCACGTTCCGTGACGTCATCGCACTAGACGGCACACATGACGTCACGTCCCAATTTTACTCTACAAGTGGTTTGTGTGTGGGTGGGTGGGTGTTTGAGTGGGTGGTTGAGTTAAAGATTGGAATGTCAAGGTGGCAAAATTTTAAGAACCTCGCCTGGATATTTAGAGTTTGCACGTTCTCCCCCGTGGTTGCATGGAATTTTCTCTGGGTACTCCAGGTTGCCCCTCCACATTTAGAAACATGCATTTATAGACTTTGACTGCTATAACGTTCTATGTGAAAAGCCATTCCATTGAGCAATCATTTGTACTCTGCTTGTTTCTGAAAAAGATGTATATAGCATGGGCCTTACCTAGTAAAGTAAAAAAAAGCTACATTTTTATTTGGTGTGTAGATGGGCGGTTTTGTGGGTGGGTGCGTGGATGAGTGAGTGCGACGTTCGATGGGTAGTAGGTGAGAGGCTTGGTGAGTGAGTGTGGATTAGAGATTGAGTGCGTGGCTTGGCGAGTGCGTGGCTGGGTGAGTGAGTGTGTGCAAGGCTCGGTGGTTGAATTAATGGATGGTTGAGTTAGTGGGTCGGTGTTTGAGTGTGTGGTTTCGTGGGTGGGAGAGTCAGAGAATGGAGTGTCATGGTGGCAAGATGTTAACTACCTCGCCGGGTATACAGGATGTTGTGGGTTCGATTCCACATTTAGAAACATGCATTTAGAGGAGTTGGCTGCTATGAATGTATACGTGATAAGCCACTCTGTTGAGCTATCATTTGTGGCGAAGTTGCTTCTGAAAATTATCCATATATCTCAGTGGGCCTTGCCTGGTAAAACAAACAATTTATATTTAGGCTGTGTTGGCGAGTGGTCGGGTTGGTGAATTAGTGGGTGAGTTAGTGGGTGGGTTAATAATTGGATGGGTGAGTTCATGAGTGGGTGGGTGAGGGTGGGTCAGTGGGTGTGTTAGTGGGTACGGGTTTGAGAGGGTGGCTGGGTGAAAAGGTGGGTGGGTGAGGGATTGGGTGGGTGGGTGGTTTGGTGCGTGGGTGAGTGAGCAGGTTGGTGGGTGAGTGAGCAGGTGGGTGGGTGAGTGAATGGATGTTTGTGTTTGAGTTAGTGGGTGGGTGATTGGATGAGTGGGAGGTTGAAAAGGTGAGTGGATGGGTGATTTAATGCTTGGGTGGGTGAGTGGTTACGTGGGTAGTGGGTCGTGGCTGGCTGAGTTGGTGTGTGAGTGTGTCGGTGAGTGAGTTGGTGAATGGGAGGGTGGGTGAGTGATTAGAGTTAATGGGTAGAAGATTGAGTGAATAAGAAGATGGGTGAGTTGGTGAGTGTTTGGGTTAGAGATTGAGTTGGTGGTTATGTGATTGAGTAGGTGAGTGGAGGGATGGGTGAGTGAATGGGTGTTTGCGTTAGTGGGTGGGTGATTGGATGACTGTGCGAGGTTGAAGGGATGAGTCGATGGGTGATTAAATGGTTGGATGAGAGGGTGGGTTGGTTAGTGGGTGGGTGAATGTGGGAGGTTCAGTGGGTGAGTTATTGGGTGAGTGTGTGGATGAGTGAAGGGTTCGGTGAGTGAGGGGGTGGGTGAGTGAATGTATGGATGGGTGAGTGAGTGGGGTGAGTGAATAGTTGGTTTAGTGAGTGGGTAGGTGGTGAGTGGGGGAGGTTGAGTCGGTGAGTTTATGCGCGAGTTTATGCGCGAGTGGTTGCTGAGTGGGTTGGCGGGTAGGCGAATGGGTTGGCTGGTAGGTGAGTGGGTTGGCTGGTAGGCGAATGGGTTGGCTGGTAGGTGAGTGGGTTGGCTGGTAGGTGAGTGGGTTGGCGGGTAGGTGAGTGGGTTGGCGGGTAGGTGAGTGGGTTGGCTGGTAGGTGAGTGGGTTGGCGGGTAGGTGAGTGGGTTGGTGGGTAGGTGAGTGGGTTGGCGGGTAGGTGAGTGGGTTGGCGGGTAGGTGAGTGGGTTGGCGAATAGGTGAGTGGGTTGGTGGGTGGGTGAGTGAGTGGGTGGCAGTGGGTGTAGTGGAGTTGTAGCCTCAGTAGTGGGTGAGTGACTGGGTGAGTATGTGGGTGGATGAGTTCGTGGCAGGAGAGTTCGTGGATGCGATAGTGAGTTAGTGCATGAGTGGGTGAGGGGATGGGTGAGTTAGTGGTTGGATGATACGGTGAGTTTGTGAGTGCGTGGGTAGGTATTTGAGTGAGTGGATTGTTGAGTGAGTGGATGGGATGTTGAGTGAGTGAGTGGGTGGTTGGGTTGGTTCGTGACTTTGTGGGTGGGTGAGAAGGTGAGTTCGTGGGTGAGAGAGTGAACGAATGCCTGTTAATACGTGGGTGGATGAGTAGGTGGGTGTGGAGGTTGGTGAGTGAGTGGGTGGGTTAGAGATTGAGTGGGTGGTTGTGTGACGGAGTGGGTGGTTGTGTGATTGAGTGGGTGAGTGGACGGGTGAGTGTGTGGATATTTGTGGTTGATTAAGTCGGTGGCTGATGCGAGCAGTGTGGGAGCTTGAAGGGAGTGAGTGGTTAGGTGAGTGAGGGGTGGGTGAATGAGTTAGTAGGAGCGCTAGTGGGTGGGTGAGTGATTAAGTGAGTGAGTTGTGTGGCTGAGTGAGTGACTGGATGGGTGGATGACTGGGTGAGTGAGTGGGAGAGTGATTGAGTAAGTGAGTCAAGCGGGTGGGTGGCTGGGTGAGAAATTGAGTCAGTTGGTGGGAGAATGGGTGAGTAGTTACGTGTGTAGTGCGTCGTGGGTGAGTAGGTCAGTGCCTGGGTGAGTTTTTGAATAATGGGTGGGTTCGTGAGTTGATGGGTTGGGTCAGTGATGTGGTGCGTGGGTGATTGAGTGGATGGATGAGTGAGTGAGTGGGTGAGTGCATTGGTAAGTGTGAGGGTGTTTGAGTTAGTGGGTGGGTGATTGGATGAGTGTGCAATGTTGAAGGGGTGAGTGGGGATGAGTAATTGAATGGCTGGATGAGAGGGTGGGTTGGTGAGTGGGTGGGTGAATGTGGGGGGTTGAGTGGGTGAGTGTGTGGATGAGTGAGGGTTTGGGTGAGTGAGGGGTTTGGTGAGTGAAGGGGTCGGTCAGTTCGTGGGTTAGTGAATGGATGGAATGGGTGGGTGAGTGAATGGGTGGTTGACCGAGTGAGTGAGTGGATGGGTGGATGAGTGAGTGGGTGGGCAAGCGGGTGAGTTGTTGCATGGGTAATGGGTGAGTGGGTGGTGAGTAGGTGTATGTGGTTGACTTAGTGGGAGGGTGGGTGAGTGGATGAGTGTGGGAGGTTGAGGGTGTGAGTGAATCGGTGAGTCAGTGGCTGAATGAGAGGATGGATGGATTGGAGAATGAGTGTGTGAGTGTGGTATGTTGAGTGGATGAGTTAATGTGTCGGTGTGTAGCTGAATGAGTGGGTGGGTGAGTGAGTGGGTGGCTTATTGAGTTAGTGGGGTGAGTGAGTGAGTGGGGGTGAATAGGTGGGTGGCTGAGTGGATGGTTGGTTGAAGTGAATGAGTGTTTGGGTTGGTTAGGGAGTTTGTGGGTGGGTCAGTTGGTGAGTTATTGGGTGGGTGGGTTGGTGATTGAGTCTGTGGGTGAGTGAGTGGGAGGGTGAGTGAGTGGGTGGGTGAGTGAGTCTGTGCATAAGTGTGTGGGTGGGTGAGTGGGTGGGTGGGTGAGTGAGCTCGTGGGTACAAGATTGAGTGGGTTGCTTGATGAGTGCGTCAGGATGGGTGAGTTTGTGGGTGGGCGGGCAGGTTAGAGATTGAGTAAGTGGGTAAGCTAGTGGGTGGGTTAGAGATCGAGTGGGTGAGCGGAGGGGTGAGTGAATGAGTGAGTGATTTGTGGGTGTGGTTGGATGACAGGATGGGTTTTTGATTGGGCGGGTGCAATGGCAGAGCCAGGATTTTCAGGTAGGGGGGAAACCCCTCCAGCAATGAAAAATCATAGGAGTTGTTAGTAAGTAAGAACTTGTCCCTTGCTTTTTATTCAACGGGTGTCCAGCGATGGCGCAGCCATCGATCGAGGGTCGGATTCGAACGTGTTGTGTGATCGGCATCGCGCTCACTAAAGGTGAATGCCTTGCGGGAAGTTGTGTACTATGCGCAACTTCGCACAATTCTGTGAGTCACTTATAACTGCTTTGCCGTTACTTATTGCCAATTATGGACTCAGACTCTTATCCTATCATCTCATAGAGTTCCTGGCACGTAATAATATGCTACACAGTGGCAGTAGGGGTTGCAAAATGCCGATTTATTACTAATAAACACCAATGATCCGATCGAAATTAGGGATTTTGGTCGGATCATTGGGGGGGGGCACGTGCCATTACACCCCCCCCCCCCCCCCACTGGCGGAGTGGATGGGTGGGTGAGTGTGGGAGGTTGAGTCGGTGAGTTTATGCGTGAGTGTGGCTGAATGAGTGGGTGGGTATGTGAGTGAGTAGTTGGGTGGGTTAGTGGGTGGGTGAATTGGTTGGTGGGTGTGTGAGTGGGTTTGTGGATGGGTTAGTGGGTTGGCGGGAAGGGGAGTGGGTTGGCGGGTGGGTGGATGAGGGGGTTGGCGGGTGGGTTAGTGGGTTGGCAGGGAGTGGGTTGGGGGGTAGGTGAGTGGGTTGGGGGGTAGGTGAGCGGGTTGGCGGGTAGGTGAGTGGGTTGGCGGGTAGGTGAGTGGGTTGGCGGGTAGGTGAGTGGGTTGGCGGGTGGGTGGATGAGGGGGTTGGCGGGTGGGTTAGTGGGTTGGCAGGGAGTGGGTTGGGGGGTAGGTGAGTGGGTTGGGGGGTAGGTGAGCGGGTTGGCGGGTAGGTGAGTGGGTTGGCGGGTAGGTGAGTGGGTTGGCGGGTAGGTGAGTGGGTTTGTGGGTGGGTCAGGAGTGACTAGGTGGGTGGGGGAGTAGTGGAGTGGTAGCCTGGGTAATGGGTGAGTGGGTGGGTTGTTCACTGGGTGACTACGTGCGTGGGTTCGTTAGTGACAGGCGACTTAGTGGATGCGATAGTGAAGATGCAATAGTGAGACAGAGTGGATGGGTTGTTGATTGAGTGGGGTGAATGAATGAGTGAGTGGATTGGTGAGTGGGTGGGTGAGTGCACGAGTGAGTGGATGGGTTAGAGATTGAGTGAGTGGTTGAGTGGATTGGTGATTCAGTGGGTGAGTTAGTGGGTGTTTGAGTTAATTTGTGTGTTAGTCTGTGGGTGATGGAGTCGGTGACTGGGTGAGTCTGTGCTGGTGGCTCGGTGGATGGTTGAGTTCATGGATGGGTTTTTGAGTGAGTGGATGGGTTGTTGAGTGAGTTGATGGGTGAGTGAGTGGGTGAAACGGTGCGTGGGTAGGTTAGTGAGTGAGTGAGTGGATGGGTGGGTGATTGATTGGGTGAGTGTGTTGGCAAGTGAGAGGGTGAGTGAGTGGGTGGTTAATCGGTTGGTGGGTGCGTGAAGGAGTGGTTGGGATGAGTGAGTTAGTGAGTGGATACGTCAGTGAGTGAATGGGTGGGTGAGTGAGTGAGAGGTTGCGTTGGTAGTAGGTGAGTGGGTGGTGAGTGGGTTGGTTCTTGAGTGAGTATGTGGTTTGTTAAGTGAATGAGTGGGTGGTTGGGTTGGTTAGTGAGTTTGTGGGTGAGTTGGTGGGTGGGTGAGTTAGTGAATGAATGCCTGTGTTAATAAGTGGGTGAGTGGGTGTGGTGTTGGTGGATGAGTAGGTTGGTGAGTGAGTGGATGGGTGGGTGAGTGAGTGGGTGATTGAGTGGATGGGTGGATGACTGGGTAAATGATTGGGTAAGTTATGAGGGTGAGTAAGTGAGTTACAGGGTGAGTGGGTCGGTGGGTGATTGGGTGGGTGGGTGAGTGGGTGTGATCATCGCCATGCTCTCCATGGAGCTCTCTGTAGTGAGGGGCAGCTCACAGGGACAGCTGTTGCAGGGATTCACAACAGCTGCTTCTCCTCCAGTTCTGAACCAGCTGACCAGGGTTGCCAGACGAGACCATGCAGCTCCTCGAGTTGTTCCACAGCTTCCTTCATGCCTGCTGTGCCACGTGCAGCTTCTGCATGAGGCTACTGTGCCACGTGCGGCTTGTGCGTTAGGCTGCTGCGCCGCGTGTGAGGCTGCTGTGTGAGGCTGCTGCGTGAGGCTGCTGTGCCGAGTGAGGTTTCTGCGTGAGGCTGCTCTGCCGCGTGAGGCTGCTGTGCCGCGTGAGGCTGCTGTGTGAGGCTGCTGTGCCGAGTGAGGCTGCTGTGTCGCGTGAGGCTGCTGCGTGAGGCTGCTGTGTGAGGCTGCTGTGCCGAGTGAGGCTGCTGTGTCGCGTGAGGCTGCTGCGTGAGGCTGCTGTGCCGCGTGAGATTGCTGTGCCGCGTGGGTCGACGTGACATCACCGTCAGTCTAGGGGGATCTTTGTATGAGTGATGGGGCAGTCGTAGAGAAAGTGGAGAAGTTTCCGTACTTATGCAGTCAGCAGAGGTCTCACGCCGAATCAGCTGAGTAGCATTATTTGTTCGTCGTGTGAACCAAAATTGAGGTGAATAATTTTGAGTAAAAAAAATGATGACATTACACTGGCTATGAATATGACTATATAAAAGGTTAGGATCTTGTGTCGGATGCATATTTGCTGGACTTTATACAGTGGCTTGGGCCAAGAAACTGGCATTCAGAGGCAAACTTGTCATGGTGGGGATTTGTTTCCAGAAACACACTCAGCCACCTTTGTCTCTCCAGTGGTGATGTTTACCAACCACACCTGATACTAATTTAAGGTTAAGTCGACTTAGGGGAGGCATACTGTCGATTAGAATATAATTCATCACTGATTTTGGCCACAACCGGGAATTATATCTCGTAAGACTGCGATCAAGAATACTTGAAATAGTGTCGGGGCCAGAGGACATCCCCATCACACCCCACAGTAAACATGAGGAAATGGCTCTGACACCCGGCCATGCAGCGTTACGTGGGCCTGCCCACCATCATGGTCTTTAATGGTCGTGAACAGAGTCAGGGACCCTAAATAACACGAAGAATAATCCAAGACCATAGCCTCTTAATGGTAATGCAGGCCTCCAGCAGGTGAAGAGAGCTTCCTGATGCGTTTGTGCGTTTTTCACCGTTGCGGTGCCCCGCCATGGCATTTTGGTGATGCTTTTGTTTTCCATTTGTGGAGGCAATTGCTCGTGCCATGGCCAGGTTGGATTCGGTGTACGGTGGCCCCCCACTGCTTGCGGTGGTGGGGGGCCAGCGAGCTTCTTGATGGTTTGATCCACGATGAGGCACTTCTTGGGGATGTTTGAGTTCTCCCAATTGTTTATCCACTCATTCGTACCGGTTGTGTGGACAGAAGCCGGAGGGATTTAAGAAAAGTCCACATTGATTAAAATGGCCACGATAAATCGAACCGGCGACTTCTATATTGTGTACCAACCATTACATCATGGCAACATCCTGTTATGTCACGTTTATAAGGGTGGGGGGAAATAACAACCAGGGTACTAGGTGTTAGTGTGTTTGAGGACGCAAGTTTCAAGTACAATTATTTCTTATCTTGTCCTCTTCCCCCCTGACTGGGGTTAAAACAATCAACAATTGAGGAAAGGGTTGGTGGGACGTGTGCAGAGATCGCCAGTAATCCCAGGTGGACTCCCGCTCGCTGCACAAACGCCTCCTGTGGAATCCATCCAGCAGTTTGTCGACGGAAACGATGATGGTAGGCGACCATGGTTTTTGGAGATCGTAGCCAGGGCCGGAGCGGCAACAGTGATGAAGCAAGAGGGGGGAGCGAGTGGCAGGGGCAGAACGGAAGGGGAGATGAGCGGTATCATTGGTGACGCGCGGACGCGCCCCAAACCGTTTGCGATCAGTCATGTCCATGGGTGGGACGGTGCTCGCGTCCACTTCCATGAAGGTGTCCTGCAGACACCTGAGAGTGGGCGCACACATGCACAAGAGAGAAGCCAATGTAACAATCCAGTTTGTCAACCAGGTATCTAGGCCCAGCCTGGATGCCCACGGCAGCCTCAGTGGGCGACGCCTGCCCCAAGTGGGCCACGCAGGCCCCTTAAACTGTGCCACTTGGCCCACTTTCCTATGGGAGCTGCTCGCTTTGATGTTGGCCGACCTTGGAAACGGTCGTGATGTCACGGAGTCAATGCAAAAGAGAGGCAATCGTCAAGTTAGTGCTGATTAAGGTGAAGTTTATGGCAATAAATGTAAAAAAACAGATTCCAGCTGGGTATATGTGTAAGTCATCTCAACCACGTTAATAATAATTGAAAAATAAATATTGTCGCTTTCATCTGGCTGTGGGCAAAAGGGAGGGTGGGAAGTGGTCGGAGTCATGAAAGGATTTGTGGCCATAGAGCCACAAGGCCCTCAATGTTTGAAGAATAATTGTTGCTCGTTATTGCAACGAAGCATAAAAGCGTATTGCGGAAAGTTTCGCGCATGTGTCTGTAGCGCGGTGCCCCCACATGTTCTCATTCACCTCAGCAACCATATCACAGTTCATGGTATTTGAGTGGTTCGTTTTTTTTCTATTGCATAATCTTGCTGGTATCCATGAATGAACAAGACGAATCTATGAACGCATATTTGTGCCTTTAGGAATAATAATGGTTTGAGTGTCTTTCCATATGAACAGCGTTGCATAATAATCAATCGTCCTACTGTTAACAACGTGACAAGAATCTGCATTAAGGGTCGCATATGATCAATGACCGAATGCCGTGTTGTGTAACAATTTAAATATAGAATAGTTTGCATGTTTTAATCACTCTCTCTCAACAACAACATTGCGTTACGCGTCGGGAATTAACCACAGGTGCCATTATCTAAGTGAAACAACGCAATTGTGATGTGTACCATGTTAATGCTGTGTTGAAATTCCGAAGTTGAGAGTTCTCATATTATCCAAAAATTTAAGTTTAGCTAGAAAATAAAATTGATTAAAGCAGAAGAGTTGTGTGTGATTCTTTCCGTGATTCTGCATAGAATTGTTCTGCGAATGAGATCTGAATCTCGGTTACCTATCATAAGCACACTAATCACTAATCCAGCACATAATCAATAAGCGTTAAATCGAAGATAATTGTATCCTTATTGAAAATACGGAATTAAATAACAAGTCGAGTCTACTCTCTCTCATTCACGCTCGCAATACCTGCACAACTGCATACGATTAATTGCGTTGTTCCAGTTAATAACCAACCTTTGTCACCGAAGCTGGACCTAATTATCATAACGACCTGCATCATAACCACGCCCACTCGCATAAATTAATTTCGATTATCTCTCGAATTAGCATAGTTTATGCACATAATTACACCAATTAATTCAGATAAATTATTTAAATTTCAAATTTAATCAAATTTTCATTATTTTCATCAAATTTTCATAACCTACATATACAACAACCTTCGAGAACCCATATCTCACAGAGCGGGCCCTAACCTATAACAGCTGGCAGTTCACCAGCATTGCTTCAAGTGAGCTGGAGCGTGCTGATGAATATAAAAAACGGACCAGAGTTTGGTTTATGTACAACCAATACTGCTGAAATGGTGCACTCCCAGAAGGAAAGCCGTGTGGCTAATGGGATGTGTACAAATACTTGTATTTTTTAAGTGGAAAGACAGATATGTGAAGGAGGGGAATCATCGTTTGCGTGTTAATTTTGTTACTCATATCCACGATGTAAGCCAGTTATTATATTGAAACTTCGCAGAGCTTTCATGAGTAAGAAAGTTGTACCAACAATAATTATTATCGGTTCTATTGCGATCGAGGGCTGCACGTTTCAACGGGCACACATGTGTCATGCTGCGATGGTGACGGTGCTCCCGGTTTTTTAAGACCGGGAGGAAGTGAGGGCTTCACCTTTCTGGCAAATTGCCCGATGATGCTGGATGTAATTACCAGCGAAACGTCGTACTCAAAGATTGTAAATGTTGTGGATTCACTCTTCAACACACCGGTGGGCTGAAGGAGTGATCTATTTCTCTTTTGTCAATGTGACACATTTTTTACTGATTGGCCGTGTCGGGTAGTGGAGGGAAACGACACATTTATGAGTAATGCGATCTAACCCAAAAACGTTTATTATGAATAATATTGGTCGTGAAAGCCTACGGCCTTTCTGGCCGTGATTTTTATTTCAGCAGCATTGGTTCAACACGAGCAAACGTCAGAATGGTTTTCAGCTCTGCAAAGCTCATGATGACTTTTTGTGAAGTATTCCACAGTTTTGCATAGAACTAGGACCTGTAACTAACAGAGAGCATCCTTGCCTGCAAATATCTGGCAGTTCACCAGCGTCGGTTTGAGACACTGAATGCTCAAACGAACGCAAATGTGGTAATGATTATTTTGTGTTATCTCCATATATAAAAGTTGTAAATATGTGTCTGTTCAAAATGTTTAGCGTACTTCCCGACATGCAACACACTTGAAATTTACCATGTGGGTACTTTCCAGACTCTACACCATGCAAAAGTTATGAAAATACACTTTTTGTGTGTGTGGGGGGGGGGAGCTCAATAATGCATTTATTTTTTGTACGGAAAGTGAGCTGTGACGTCAAATCTATCACGTGACCCGCACATGTGGAAGCGTAACGCATTGTCGTGTAGTGGTTAGCGCGCTGCGCTACGAATCCGGCAACCCGAGTTCGATTCCCGCTCACGGCCACTACCAGTGACGATTATTTTAACCGGTCCTGGGCCTCCCCTACGTCGACTCAGCCTCAAAACGAGTAACTCCTGTGGTGTGTAAACATCGCCACTGGGGAGACAAAGGCGGCCGGGCGTGGTGGATCCAAGTCCCAGGAGAAGCTGGGTAGTACAGCTAGTGTATTATATGCGCGAGTACTAAAGCTGGAACGATTCGATTACCAAGTTGATTATAACCGATTCCTTGTGTATGGTCAATTACTCAGACCCCTTTAAAAATGACAGCCATCCCCACATCTTACTTCCTGTGACGCGGCTGATGTGATCAAGTCCCTCCCATCAGGTGGGACAACCACAGCAAGAAAAAACTGCTGAAGTAGGCGAGAGATCTGCCGTGGCACGAGGTTATATAGGCCTCGGCAGTAGGGGGGAGAGAGAAGGGGGGGGGGGGGGAAGGAGGCGGGGCAGAAAGTGGACCCCGCAGCAGCACCCGGGTCACTGGAGTAAAGTGGGCCACCACTCATTGATCCGTACATTTAACTCGAGGAGTCGATTCGATTCCGTGCCCCGTTGGGTCCTCCCCCCTTTTGTGCTTTTGGGTGTGCTGGGTTTCAACATAATTCCCGATCCATTGTGAATCTTCCCTTCCCCCATTTCAGCACTCCGATCTACATCCGACAGGAGATGATAAACCGCAGGGAGGGGGAGTAAAACCTAATCGCCAGGTAATTGGAAAAGTCGCCCATTGTCTCGCGGATTTGCATGATTGTACGATGGGGCAGAGGAACGTGCTACAGGGACACGCCCTGAGGAATGCAGGCATCGGCCTTTGGATGAAAAACTATTTTTCAGTAATTCAGTGGGCAGTGCTCTCACTGGCAGCTCATTCTCAATTAATGTGGGTGATTCACCACGTGTTTGTGCCACATTTTGTATCTGAGTTGAGTCCTTTTTGTTTCCTTTCCTGTTTCTCTACTCCCTCCTGGTATAGCCGGGTGGGGGTATCGAAGGGGGAATGGGCAGATTGTGTTTAACCTTGAATTTGTCATGGCATGGGGTGCTGGTATGATTCCGCTCTTGGCTTCCACACCCTGAAATTCCAATAATTACCTGTCTTTGTGCGCTGTGGTTGCCTCGGATTGGTGTGCCACTCTCTCGCTGGATTGTTACCTTGCCATCTCTGCGTGTAATTATGTTGGTAGTTCGTGGGTGCTTGCTCCTCTCTGAAAAAAAATTCCGCAGACTACCTACTGGATCTCCTCTCTGTTTCAAAGAACAAATTTGACCTCAGGTCTTCGCTCATTTACCAGCTTCACATTCCCTATTGCCGTACAAAAACTGGAGGAAGGGCCTTTGCTATTGATGCCCCCAGGGTCTGGAATGCTATTGCCAATAAACTGCAACTTGAATCACTACCTATGATATCTTCACTCAAAACTGCTCTAGAGGAGTTGTACAACCCTAGCTGCCACTGCTATTCAGTGGCCTAAAATATGGCTCTAGATTTTGGTGTTATAATTTATTTATGTAGTTTATTCTTAAAAATTCGGTCACAGTCCCTATGATCACTGTTACATTGGATTTATGGCTTTTATTTTGGTGATTTCGAAAAGTTTTTTTTGTTTTGGCCATGTTTTTGTTTATTGTAGCACGGAGTTAGACTGATGGCTTTAATCTTAGTTGTCTTGTGGTTGTTGTTGTTATTTGACTTGCATCCCACTGGGATTTTTGCACACAGCGTTGGTGTACGGTGCTATTTCAGGAATATTTTGATATTTTTTTCCTGTATTTTCTGTTTGCACAGTCACATACTCACTTTAAGATGTTTTCTTGTTCATGTTTTTTGTTTGTTGCGGTTGCACCCGATTCAAGAGCCGAATGGCTCACAGGGCTATACCAAATAAATGAACTATGAACTAACTAATTCTGTGTTGTGGGTCTTGGTGTGAGGTGCTGTAGCTGCTCACGTGATTTTTACTTCCCTCTAGATGGCGGGGTGCATTATCTCTCTCCCTGTGTTTTGTCCGAATTATGGCTCCTAATTCTATATAGCCATGCCGTGTGAACCCTATTCTGTATGTGGTGTAAGGAGGCCGTCTCTGGGTCCAAAACCATACCCACAATTTCTGTAATCTCTGGACTCAAGGATTAAAAAAACAATCTTGAACATTTTGTCACCTTCGTGGTATTGATCAACATCACCTGCGTAATACACTCCTCGTTTACGCACTGGGTCATAAATTTGGCAGCATTAAACCCCTCAGTGTTGAATATTCTCCAAACTTCGTAATCACTGTTAGGCTGAGTTGTTTGAAATAATTCCTAACCTTGTATGGTAGCGACTTTACCCATGGTATAGAATATTCATGTAACCTTCTTTTCAGCACTTGTTTTCTCGTCCAACTTCCTCAGACCTCTGATCATTGCCTCCACTTCGACTGTTGTGATATGAGTGTATGTTTCTGTTCCTATTGTGTGGATCAAAATAGGGGATTCTGACGAGAGCTTTCTCCGTCAATTTAAGAGTCTTACTACTGAATGAGTATTCGGAAAGTTGGTCGTTGTGAGAGGAGTCAGTGTCAGATGAGCTATCACTCAAACTTTGCTGCTGCTTAGCATAACTTCTGTAATGTATTTTGCGCCTGTGTTGTGGGTATGAACGTAGAGCGAGACTTCTCCTGGAGGCAATGCGTTTATTACAATAAACGATAACAACACCAATAGCCGTAACACGACTGGTGTCTGTTAAAAACACTGCTGCAGTCAATCACAGTTGGTTTTGAGTGATTACATTGGGGTGGGGGGGAGGGATGGCAAGTGATGGGTGATGGGAGGAGACAAGGGACGCAACGTGACCGTCCATGTACGAGGATAAGAGTTGCCATCTGTGACGTACACAACCTGGGGACACATCATGGGAAGAAGGATCTCTCAAAACCCGAAGAGGGGAGAACTACATGGAAACGCATTGTCTTGAGCAATGAATTAGCACAAGGGGACGAACAGGGGTTGGAGTCATGTTCTTCGTATGGTCGACGTTTATGTAGAGCAACAACTATATTGGATTGAGGTGGTTGAGCCAGATCATTGTGTAAGAAGTAGAGTTGGTGCATCGCTGTGATGATGCCTCCGAATTTGTGAATTGGACATTGAGTTTTCATATATTCCATAGTCTATTCAGGCTTGGAGTTAGGGATAGGGCTACAGATTTGCTGCAGAAATATTTTTCAGAGCGTCAGTGTTTGGCACTACATGTAGGGCAGTTTCACATATTAGGCAAACATCACAATTTCAGCATCATCTTAATTTTATATATTTATATGGGATATAATATAGAAGGTAATTATTGCTTTAGAAATTACATTATTCACACAGATGATTTCTATCTGAATCTCTTGGTTGAAATACTTTGCCCAAGGTAAGATAACTGTGCGATTATGGTAATGAGTATCCACGTCCGTCTGAGACTGTGGAACTGCCCTCCAGCACTGCCGCTCACATCAGGGGACGTAGGAACGACTATGGTTGCTGGCTTCACCGTGGCCAACTAGTTTATTGATGGGCATCTCCTCCTTGCCATCCTCCTAAATTTCCACCACCATCACCACCTCCACAACCTTGTGCTTGTCGCCCCCAACTCAAACTCAGTGCAAACCCCTTGGAGGGCTGGCATTACCCAAGGGACACAGAACTCTGCCTCACATTTGGTTTCTAGAAGCTCCGCAACAGCCACACTGTGGATGTAGACAGCCCTTAGCATTATAAATGTGAGCCACTCGCGTGTCCCAAACACTCAAAAGAATTGAGACGAGGCGATAGTATTAGATACAAATATTTATTATTAAAACGCGACGCCTTGTAAGGAAGGGGAGGTGCTGGTGGGGGTGGGTGGTGCTGGAAGTGTGGGGGGCTGTGAGATGCTCAGAGGGTGTTCGAGGCCTGGGGGGGCAGGTCTTGGGAGGCTTCTTGAATGCCGGGCTCCAGTGAGCAGCCAGAGATGTCCTCTTCCTCCTCAACCGTGACAAGCTGTGGACATACTGACCCATTAGACACTACACACAACTCAGTACTTCTACCAGCTCAACTGGGATTACACACAACAATCAGCACCCCCTACTGGCAGACAAATGCCAATTGCACACCAGGTGCTGAGTCACCTTGTGCCCACAGGACATCTGTCATTGGGGGTGCCCTTTCACACGTGTTGAGATGAGATGTGATGTAAAGCGCTCTGAGATGCCCCGGTGTACAGAAAGGTGCTAAATCATTCTCATCGTTATCACTGTGTCCAGCAATAATGAAATTGTCTATAGATAGATAATCTGTATTTGTAAACGGGGACCATGACGACTTAACGTGATGGTTAGACCAGCTCATCATTATCATAATACACTGAATCGTGTGTGCATGAATCTATTATTTACGTTAAACGCAAATTATATACGTGTGTGTGTGTGTGCGATGCGCGAGTGCTGTGCACTCACCTCCACCTCGCTCTGCAGATGCTGCTGCTCCGAGTGTTTTCTTCTCTGCTCGTTGTCGCGGTAGGGCACCAGCTCAGCGTGCAGCTCCGCCACTACACGTTGATACCAGTGAATCTCTGCCTGCAGAGATTCCAATTGCCAATTCCTGTCAATGAGCTGCGTGGGCCACGGGCAAATGGCGGCAGAGGGACACAGGAAAGCATTTTAACGACTGCGTGAGGTTATTGCAGAACATACAGGTATAATAACACACACAACCAGGATCTTTATTTATAATTGAGTAATGTAATGACCTACGAAGCTCTTTTACACAGATGTCCATAGACCACCTTTGACCAAATAAACCGAAATGCATCCAATCATCTCAGATCTTGGAAGAAAAGCATGGTTGAACTTCAAATGCTTGGATGGGCAACCACCATCAATACAAACCAAGATAACACCTATAAAAGCATGATGAAGACCGCTTGTGTTGCAATCGAAACGTCGTGGGTTTTTTATATTATTAAAAAAAAGTACGTGACTTTACCGAAAGAATCAAGAATATGAATTCCTGCAGTCACGAAAGTTTTATGTTAAACATTTTTTAGGAATTAATTAACTCAAAATCTGGATTAAAATAATAGATTAAGATCGCTTCCCAACAAAAAAGAGGGAGGGGATGGAGAAGCATGTAGCAGAGGGGAGCAGATGGTCTAGTAGTCGTAGGTACTTCTACTAGAGGTGGGATGGTGGATCGTAACGTGGTACAGTCCTTAAACAGAGAATGCTCAGTAACCTAGTGCGCATCCATTCTGTACAACCATCAGTGTGAAAAACAAGTGTATACATACAGTCCTCGACTTAGGAACACCATACTTACGGAGACCCGACTTACGGATACCCGACTTCCGAATCTGTTTCTATGAAATGTATTAATTTTTGGTTACCATTGACTTTAAAACGCGAACTTGCACTTCCAAACTGAACCACAGAACTATTTTGTTCAGTGCTGCGATCCTCCACGAGATGTCATGAGTCAGCCTCGTGCACGCGCACATGTGCGTATATGTGAAAGTGATTGTGTGGGGAGCGGTAGTGTTGCAGTTCACGCGCTGCGCTACAAACCCACCGACCCAAGTTCAATTCCAACTCACGGCCAACACCAGTGACGATTATCTGAACCATTCCTGGGCCTCCCGTAGGTCAACTCGGCCTCAAATGAGCACCTAGCGCGCTGTATAAACATCACCACTCGGGACACAAATGCAGCTGGGTGTGGTGCTGGCACACAACCCCTCGCATGCCGTGCTGGCTTTCATAGGCTATCGCTAACAGCACGTGCCCCAACAGCCTATTAAAGCTACACGGTGGATCTTTGTGCGGATCGGAAGTGTAGCGGTGAGCACGCTTGTGATTTGAAAGCGGTGAGTGAAAATAAAAAATATTTTTACTACATTTTATGTATTACTTACGATACACTATAATTTTAGTGTTAATGCAAATGTACATGATTTCTTATTTACGAGTTTAACAATGCTTGACTCTTTTGTTGAACCTTAACACATTTTATAACACTGACAATATGGGAATTTAAATATCGCACATTATTGTATTCCGACTTACGAACCGTTCCGACTTATGAATGGGCCTCAGGAACTAAATGCGTTCGTAAGTCGAGGACTGCCATATTATTGATACATTTGTCTATTATACTATGTGTATTATTAGTTGTTTATCATGTAAACACATACAGAACCAGTATCTTTATTTTAAATGAAGGAATCTGATAAGCTATGAAACTCTTTTTCACAGATGTCCATACACCACACCACCTATGACCAAATGACCCGGAATGCACCCAATATTATAAGATCTTGGAAGAAAAGCAGGGTTGAACATTTATGGTACTTGGATGGGTGACCACCATCCATACAACCCAAGATAACACCTATAAAAGCCCAGATATATGGATTAATTAACCCAAAAGCTACTTTAAAATGTCCGATTATAATTGCCTCCCAACCAAAAATAGGGAGGGGATGGAGATGCACGTAGCAGAGGGGAGCAGATGTTCTAGTAGTAGTAGGTACTTTTACTAGAGGTGGGATGGTGGATTGTAATGTGGTACAGTCCCTAAACAGAGGATGCTCAGTAACCCAGTGCGCATATACACATCTGTGTGAAAAATAAGTGTATATATAGGCAGTCCTCAACTTACAAACACCTGCACTTACGAACCTGCTTCCATCAAATATATATTTTATAACATTGACTTTAAACGCGAACTTGCACTTGAAAATTGAACCGCGTCACTATTTTGTTCAGTGGAGCAATCCTCCGCGACATGTAATAATTCAGGATGGCGCTTGGAGCAAGTGTTTGCCTATAAGTGTGTGTGTGCACGCGCACGTGTCTATGTGTATGAAAGTGAATGTGTGGGGAGCGGTAGTGTAGCGATTAGCCTTCGAAAGCGGCGACCCGAGTTCGATTCCCGTTCATGGCCAACACCAGTGACGATTATGTGAACCGGTCCTGGGCGTCCCCTAGATCGACCCAGCCTCAAATGAGTACCTGGTGCGATGTGTAAACACCACCACTGGAGAGACAAAGGCAGCGAGGCATGGTGCTGGCCAATCACCCCCTTGTGTGCCATGCCGGCCTTCATAGGTGCTGCTCACTAACAGTACTTTCCCCAACAGTCTATTAAGGCTATACGGGGAGTCTTTGTCTGCGACGTGCGAATGCAGTGTACTCACCTCCGCCTCGCTCTGCTGGCGCAGCATGTCCAAATGCTGCAGCTGTGAGCGTCCGATCTGTGCGTTTTCGCGGTACTGCTCCAGCTCTGTGTGCAGCTCGGCCAGCATACGCTGATACCAAAGAATCCCCGCATGCAGGGATCCCAGCTCCTGGCTCCTCTCGAACAGCTGCTTGGGCCACAGGCAGAGGGACAGAGAAAAGCATTTTAACGACTGTGTGCGGTTATTGTAGAACATACAGATGCAACAACAGACACATTTAGAACCAGAATCTTTATTCATATTGGAGGAGTCTGATGAGCTGTGAAAATATTTTTCACAGATGTCCATACCCCATGTTTGACCAAATCACCCAGGATGCACCCAATCTTGTCAGACCATCATGCACACAACCCATGATTACGCCTATAAAAGCCCACATATATGGATTAAGTAACCCAAAATCTGCAGTAAAAGGTCAGATTAAAATCGCTTCCCAAACCAGGACAGGGAGGGCATGGACATGCACGTAGCAGAGGGGAGCAGATGGTCAGACCCTACACAGCCTGACGACTCAAGTGCTGTGTCACGGTCAGACCTGGGCCGTTCCGGGGCCAGGAGAGCCTGGGTTCTCAGCGGCCGTGGGAACGAGGCTGGGAGCATTACCTGACGCAGAGTGTCCTCATTCTCAGCTTGGGACGTGGTCAGCTGATCCTGCAGCGCCGACAGTCCCTGTTGGGGGGTGGAGAGCTCCGGCTGGGCACTGGCGCGCTCCGCCTCACTCGCTGCGAGCTCCTCCTTGCTCGCCTTGAGCTCCTCCCTCAGCCGAGTGATTGTGTCCTCGTCCTCCTGAGCCTTAATACAGGCAACGTTCGTTTTACCATCATAATCATCACCATCATCATCATGAACAGCCATGATCCGTCCACCGCTGAATGTGTTTTTGTGATACTGCTGGATGAAAGTTTCCCTGAGCCATACCGGTCATGGGAATTAATTGATCATACTTCATCACACTGGTCAGCACGAAGTGGTACACCCAAGACTGGGTCAGATTTCACTGGCCACCAATGCTAGCCATGGTTGGTAATCAAACTCGGACAGCTTGGTTCAGAGTGCAGAAGGCTCATCACAGTAAATTAATACGTTGTATATCATCATAAATATTTCGCCGCACAAGGGTCTCCTCCTCTTGTGAACGCTGCCACAAATGTCTTAAAACTCAAACTTTAATTATCTTTATTTTACCAGCTAAGGCCTACTGAACTATATAGCTCTTTTTCAGAAGCGACCTGCCCACAAATGAAAGTTCAACGAAGTGGCTTATCATGTGGAAATGTATTGCAGCTATAGAATCTAAACGCACGTTTCTAAATGTGGAGGAAGAACCGGAGGACCCGGAAAAGATCCACGTGACCACAGGGAGAACATGCAAACTCCAAATATACAGGTGTCGGGGTTGGGATCAAACCCACAACCTCCTGCATACAGGCGAGGTAGTTAACATCTCGCCACCGTGGCGCCCCTCTTCAGTGCCAATCGCGGCTTCACCACGCGTGCCCTTGCGAGCCGATACCTTCTTGGAGTTGCGCTCGAACTGCTTAAAAGCATCGGTAAGGGTGAGCCGGACCTCCTCCAGCCCTGTCGCCAGCTCGCAGGCCTCTTTCCGATGCGCGTCCTGCTGCTGCGCCTTCTCCATCCCAAGTGCCTGGACGTGCCCCTCCGACTCCTTCAGCTACAGGCACGCACACGTTCCACAATGTTGGATTCATGTCTGGGGAGGTATACTGAATATGGTGTGCAGAATGTGGAAATATTTTCTGGGTTGGAAAAGACCCAGCTGTAATTAAGCCCGGCTTGCAAACAGATAAATAATTACCACTTAAGTCATTTAAACTCTGTGGTGTGCATATAGCTGTGTGTCTGCAAGCCTATATTGTTTCTCTAACAAATGCAAGCCAATCACATTTTAGAAAAAGTCCTGTAAACTGCAGCTGACTTCATAATTAAATTGTATTCATTCTAACTGAAAGTATTAAAATGTGAGAAAATACATTCGCAACTCTGAATCATGACAAATTATGAGAGGGAGTGAATTAGTTAAAGGCCTAGTCAGGGATTGCCTTGTCTAGTGTAATTACCTCATCCAACATTCACCTATCTGCAGACAAAATTAAGAGCCATGAGGGGAGGACCGATCCTGTGGTCACAATTATACCTTTTGCCATATAGAAATGCATTATCATACTACATTCGAAAAAAAAACCATTCTGGCTGTCTGCCCTCCTGGCTGCATCCATATTACTTATATAACCACTTCAGGTTTCAGCCACCTGTGATTAAGCCAGGTTCACATGTGCAGTGAGTTAATGATCTCAGCCTGATCATCAATGACTTCACAGAAAAGCCCATGAAAACAATGTCGGCTTTACACTAAATCGAGCTAAGTTCCAGCTCTGAAAACCAAAGATCAGACTGTTTTGTGATGAACATTACTCATTACTCTCCATAGCAGGGCAGATATCAAAGTATTTCCTCCTATTGTGTGGGTACCAGAGGGCACTTAAATATTTCTCAGAAGTAGTTATGTGATTTATGCTTCTGCAAACCATTCTCTAACATGAAACTTGAACCATCTTCTTTGGTTCTTTCGGTAAAGTCACGTAGAATGAGAATAAAATAATAAATTGATAAAATAAAATAACACAATAATATTCTCACGACGTTTCGGCCACAACACAAGCGGCCTTCATCAGGTTGTTGTGGCCGAAACGTCGTGAGAATATTATTGTGTTATTTTATTTTATCAATTTATTATTTTATTCTCATTCTACGTGACTTTACCGAAAGAACCAAAGAAGATGAATCATTGCAGTCACGAAAGCTTTAAATCGAAATGAAACTTGAATTTGGAGCTTTCGTGACTGCAGGAATTATTCTTTGGTGTTTTATTATTAATTTTATTATTTCTTATTTCTACGTGACTTTACCTAAAAAAACATTCTCTAACATGCGATGGTGCACTGCTCAGGCGATGAGGACAGGCCTCATGCACACACATGGAGGTGGGGGGGCTGCCGCATAAGGCTCTGGTTACCTGGTGCTGCAGCCCGGCGATCTGGCCGTGCATGCACTCCATCTCAGCATCCGTGTGCTGAAGTGTGTGCTGCAGCTGCACCACCTCCTGTGCCCTCGCGGCCTCCTCTGCCCTGGAGACTCCCAGCTCGGCCTTGAGAAAGTCCGTCTGTTGCTCCAGAGAATTGCCTGTCGGAAGGGACACAAAACCATGGCGATGAAGACAGTACAGCCACCAGTGGCAGCAGACAGAGAAGGAGCAGCAGCTCAGGAGGAAGAGTACCAGCAGCGGGAGTAGTAGCAGACAGAATAGGTCTGAGGTCCCTCAGACCTATTCACCAGCTTGCATGCAAACACAGGGTCCAGAATAATAATATATGCACAGGAAGGGCCTAGTGAGAGAGCAGTTAGTAAACCCAGTGCAGTCCTATGTTAGACAGCGGAAGTGGTCCACGTGGGAAATGAAGTAAAAACGAGGAATTACTCGTTTTAACTCGTAAAAAGAAGTTATTGGTGCACAGTGCTCGACAAAAATTAGTGTTCAATGGGTCCGTGGATTCAGAAAGATTTTGGAGCACAGGCCCCTACCCACCGGTCTCCTCGCAGCAAGCGTTAGCCTCCTGCAGTCGTTGCTGCAGCTCCAGTACTTCATGCCGCAGGTTGTCCACCTCGGTCTGCTGCACCTCTTGGTTGGTAAAGAGGTCGCGCATGTTCGCTCTCAGCTCCGCGGCCTCGGTGCCCAGCCGCTCGGTTTCAGTCCCGCGCTCTCGCGCCTCTTCCCGCGCCGCCACCAGGTCTGCCTCTGAGCGCCGCAGCAGCTCGTCACGCTCCTTCAGCGCCTGCGGGCGGAGACGGGCAGCATCTAAATTACACGTAATTACAACATGTAATTTGAATATATTAATAAATTGTTTAGCATTCATCCAAAATATTGAGAAAATAAGTGGGCTTGGGCAGGACACATTGCTGTTGCAAGAAGGGGGGTGGCTGTTGCGAGAGTGGAGGCCTCACCTTCTGGAGGACCGTGATGTGCACAACGTGAGCGTCGTACTCTGAATCGTCGTGCATGTGTGATGCACGATATTCGGCCAGCTCCATGCATGCCAGATGCAGAGTCGCATCGTGCTCACGCCTCAACTGCTCCTCGCGCTCGCCCCACCGCACTGCCTCCAACTCCACCTGCAGGCTGTTGATGGCCTGCGAGTGTGCCCTTAGCTGCTTACGGGCAGAAGGGCACAGTGTCACAGGCATGTGTATGCATAGGTGGGCAGCCCTTCATCACAGACACATGCAGCGTGCAGATGAGGACAGGTACAGACATACAGACGCACGGAGCATGTAGTTGTACAGAGAGATAAGAGACTAGAGACATGGGCAGGAGGCACAAGAAAATACATTACAGATGCAGAGACATACACACAAAGACACAAGCAAGTCATACAAATTTGGACACATTATGGAAAGACAGTGCATGTGGAGAGAGATGTACATAGCCAAAGGCAGAACATGCAGAGGGAGACAAGATAAGAATGCGGAGACACGGGCATTGACTACAGAGACGCACATACAGGCGCCTCGCATGCAGACGGACGCACACGTGCAGTGGATGCTTTTCAAGATGAAAATAAGAAATTGAGATTCTATTGTAAACAAATCAAGAACTACAAAAATATGCAAGGTAAACACCCGTGGTCTTATTGAACATACCGCAATCACGTTTAAAATATTTAGAATGATAATAGAAAGTCAAAAAATAGAACCATGATACATTGCATCAATCAACGATTGGTAAGCGTGCATACAACATGGCAACGTTCTTCATCATAAGATAATGAAGAAACTCGTTGCACCCAAATGTTCATCTTCAAATTGAGTCAATATTCAAAACAAATAACTCACAACGCCTCCTCACACCATGTCGGTCATGGGAATGTGTTTGACTATACTTCCCCATGCTGGTCAGCACCGTACAGATGTATTAATCAATAAAACATAATACATGCACATTATGTGGGGAGATGCTATGATACAAAAATTTAGTTTGATCTGCTTTTATCTTTCATTTTCAACATTATTGGGAATAAAACCATGGACCACTCGCTACAGTGAATTTAGCAAAATTTATTACGGAACCAAAATATAATTCGATGGGTTTTTTGTGCACTCATTTGCAACTAGGCTGAGACCACTATGCTTGAGAATCCGGTTTAATCACTGTGGTTGGGCAGCTGTAATCCACATTCAATCCTGGCATCTCAGCCATGCTGGTACAGCATGTCTGACCCCTGGGGCACCTAGCTACCTCCCAGAATGCACTCATTTAATGTGCCATTTCCTTGACGTTCAGATCGTAACTCTGAATAAAAACTCAACGCATGAATCAATAATGATGCACTTAATAGGGCAGAGCTTCTAAAAGGTAATGTTTCAGGCAATGGGCCTTCATCACATCAGAGAAGTCAAAGCAATATCCATTGCAGCGTTATTGAGGAATATGTTGAGGTTTTGTTATCTCTGCTTGTGTGCCACGCAGCTTCACAACGTGAACACATTATTTGGGTCTTTCGGTAAGGCCATGTAGATACAAAAATAATAAAATAATAACAATATCACGACGTTTCGATCGCAACACAAGCAATCGTCATCAAGTGAAGGATATGGCAGGAGAGCTGCCGAGGCAGGAAAAAATATATGGCGGGAGCGCTGCTAAGGTAGGGAGTTAAAAAGGTTTGAGATGGGTGTAGCTCAAGGGTCAGTGGGCAGGGCTTGATGAAATTTGCATGTAAATGTAAGATCGGCGAAATCTTGACAAATGAAGTTTCACTTTAGCCGTGCTCCGTGTAACAAGGGGACAGGGGGGTTGGTGGTGGCCACAGTACCTCCTCAGCATGGTTTTTCTTGAGTTGGTGCAGCATCTCGAGGAGACTCTTCTCTGTCTGGCTCAGTGCGCCACGCAGGGTGGCGAACTGCGCTCTTGCCCTGCTCAGATTGTCCCGCAGGGTCGACACCTCCCGGGACAGGTGGTGCATTTCCTTTTCCGGCATTTCCAACTGCGACGGGAGCAAGGGCACACGGCACGGGCACGTTAGCTCCTCCCAGCGTAAATCCTGCCTTCAATCGCATCGTGACATGCCATTCGCCATCGGATGGTGGAGACAACACCATGGCACATGGCAAGTGAGGTGCCTAATACACAGGTAGACACACATAGGACAGATGGGCTGACACCCACACACCCAAGCAAAGGCAACACCACGATTCCCCGCACAGCCTAAACAGAGTGGTAGAATGCGCAGCAGCGCTGGCCTAGGAAACGCACCCACATCATCTTCATTTACATTCGCTCAGCCAATGAGAGTGACAAACGCTCCAAGACAACCAGCATTCATGGCCATGAGTACTTAAAAAAAATCAATAATTTCGTCAATGTTAATACAATATTTGAACCTTATGGGGTCCCATAAGCCCCCGGCTCTCGCATAAACTGCGTTGCGACGTCATTTTGTCTGTTGAAGGCGAATGAAACGGCAATCTATCCCTCTCGACGAGCTCTACACGATGCGCTAATCAAAGTTTCAAAGTTTGGTTTCTTCTGCGCATTCGTCCTCGCTGCGCTTGGACGGCATGACAACAGAATGATCCGCGCCAGGTAGGTCGCGCCGTTTATGTGCGCGGTGTGACGGAGTCACCAAAAATTTATTCATTACGATTTTGACTTACGTTTATTCGGGACCTCGGGGTCCCGCCATAAGGTTAATTTGATATTCAGTTTTATCACAGTACGCTCTGAGCCACACAGCGCTCGCCAATTTTTAAAAGACAAACTCGTCCGCCGACGTGTTTGCTCCTCCTTGGTCTCTCTGCCTTAGCCCCAAAATGTCTGGGAATGTCAACATGCCAGTGATAAGGCCGGTCGAGGTGAGTGAGCATATGGCGGTTACACTGGTGAGTACAGTACATAATACTTCCTGATGCTATTATTAAAAAAAAATCGTTTTGATGGAATGTTTACCATCTGTTTTATTACTCTTATAAAATAGCGCTGATACTCCAATGAAGCCCTAATTTATTGTTCATAAAAGATAACGCTGTCGAGAAGTCATCCCCATATATAATGGTATAACCCTTTTCGCGCTGATTTCCTGAATGCTCACTTCTCCACATAGGCATCTTGAGCGCTAAGCGAGACTGCCTGTATTCATTTCAGCCTAAGTCGACATAGGGGAGTCCCAACACTGGCTCAGATATCCCTCGCCACTGGTGTTAGCAGGTATTTGTGGTTCATGCGGACTTGCTGCCTTGTAAAAGGTGTCAATCTGGTGTTGGGGCAAAGCTTTTTTTATCATTCCATACACGTTTGCATTTTAGCTGGTAAGTGGCAGAGTGGTGGCCTCCATTCCAGCCTAGATTTGTGTCTGTCCCCTACCTCTCTTACCGAGTACAACTCCTCTGACATCAAAATACAAGGAGCCGTCCATAAATGACGTCACGCCAGACCCCCCCCCCCCCCCCAAAAAAAACATGCTTCAAATCGCTTTAGTTCACAGTTCCATTTATTTGGTATAGCCCTGTGAGCCATTCGGCTCTTGAATCGGGTGCACCCGCAACAAACAAAAACATGAACAAGAAAACATCTTAAACTATTGCCATTGTAGTGCGTATTAATGTGGTGCTGCACTCTGATGTTGTAGAACATTTATTAAAAAGTCTATTTAATTAAGTAGAACGTGTTGTCTATTTTTATTTAAAATTGCGCATTTTGATGTGACATCACATTTCTCAAACCCCCCCCCCCCCGTCACACATCGTCACAAATGTCTGCCCCCCCCCCAAGTGCGTGACGTCATTTATGGACGGCCCCCAAGAGGTGGCACTACGCACCTACTCTGTTGACACATTCATTGTCTCATGTGTTGCTTTCTCAACTGTGGTCTGTTGAAGAATATCATGTATATTCTTGCCGACGCAGATAAAGAAACACAGGTGCTCAGATCGCTGGCTTTGCCCGAATTACAGGCCACCACGCAGCGATAAGGAGCCCGCAGCGCTGACGTAATCAAATGCAGCGATGCCGTCATCAGATGCAGCGATTACGCCATCGACTACAGCGATGACATCGATTAGTGATGACGTCATCAATTACAGTGACGACGTCAATTTCAGTGAAGAAGGCATCGAATACAGTGATGACGTCATCTATGGCAGTGATTACGTCACTGGCTTTACCCAAAAAGGGCGGAGCCAATGGCTCGGGCCTTATTGCGTCACCAAATGTCACGTGACCCCCAGGCACAGCTGCTGGGAAATGGCAGTTGACACGAGATGCTATCACCTTGGCAACGCAAACAAGGACCAACTGCCCAGAGAAAGCTTTCTCCGACTAAAATCCTTGATGAAACTCTCAATCTGTGATCTTAAACTATGAACCTCGTTACCCACGCATCAAGCGCTCAATTTAAAGTAAAATTTAAATATTTTAAAAAATAATATTTTTTCTCGATGTGATCACAGTACTATATTTGTTACTTCGTATAACTCCAACGCAAGAGGTGGCGCCACTCACCTCCACTGTTGACGAATTTGGAGTCTCCAGCGTCGCTTGCATCTGCTGCCGTCTCTTGAAGAACTTCATGGCTCCTGTTGGGGGCGCAAGAGACAAACGCAGCCGCTCAGCTCGCTCGCCCTGCCGGAGTGACGTAACGCCATTGGGGTCGGAGGTGAGAGCGCAGGAAGTGACGAAATTGGCCCCGCCTACCATGGGCGGAGCCAGATCACGTGCCCCCAGGCACCCTATGGGGGCAGAGGAAGCTGCCTCCGTATCAGCCAGGGCTCAAAGTTCTCGACGCGGCTTTTGCGTCTGCGATTTGAAACTCGGAACCTCTTCACCCACGTGTCGAGAGTTCAATGTTCGAATGCAATTTAATCGAGGCCACTGTCTTGGTATGGTCCTTTGACTGTTGGTGTTTTGCCATCTTGCCCAAGCTTGGATTTGATGTTGACAAATCTACAAGAAGGTATGAGCTTGCACAGTTTGATTTTACATGACATTTATTCGTGACTTGACTACATTTTCTCAATCCTTACTCGAGTATCTTTAATTGCATTTTGTTGTTGATGCAACTGGCTAACCAACCATTCTGGACGTGTGTGAAAGAGAACGTCAAAACTCATGTAAAATACAGATTCTGATTTATCTACACGCACACGCGGAAGGCAAACGCGGGTACCTGGCCTCTATGCAGCAGACACGAGTAATTTATTATCTTTCAGGATGTTATTTAGAACTTTATTGAATGTTATGTCACCAACCAAACATCGAGCATAGCAACAAATATCATGCAACACTCCGGAGACGGACACCTCCCTTACCGACCTCACCTCATCCTCCTCACCCCTAGCCTCGTCCTCCTCACCCCTAGCCTCGTCCTCCTCACCCCTAGCCTCGTCCTCCTCACCCCTAACCCCTCACCTCGCCCTCCTCACCCCTCGTTCTCCTCACCCCTCGTTCTCACCCCTCATCTTCTCACCTCGTTCTCCTCACCCCTCGCCTCGTCCTCACCCCCGTTCTACTCACCTCGTCCTCACCGCTCGCCTCATCCTCACCCCTCGCCTCGTCCACCTCACCCGTCGTCCTCAACCCTCACCTCGTTCTCACCCCTCGCCTCTCGTTCTACTCACCTCGTCCTTAACCCTCACCTCGTTCTCACCTCATCCTCACACGGCTACCTGCACTCTTTGTAGTAGACGTGAATAATTGACTATAATTCAGATTGTTATTAATAACTTTATTACATGTTTTGTCACGAATCAAACATCACCTCCTCCTCACCCTTCACCTCGTCCTCACCCCGTCCTCGCTTCTCGCCTCGTCCTCCTCACCCCGTTCTCCTTCACCCCTCGTTCTCACCCCTCACCTCGTCCTCCTCACCCCTCACCTCGTCCTCCTCAGCTCGTCCTCTTCACCCCTCCTCACCCCTCGCCTCGTCGTCCTCACCCCGTCCTCAACTCGTCCTCTTCACCCCTCGTCCTCCTCACCCCTCACCTCGTCCTCCTTACCCCTCAGCTCGTCTTCCTCACCTCGTCCTCACCCCTCACGTCGTCCGCTTGACCTTTCACCTCGTCCACACCCCTCACCTCATCCTCACCCATCACCTCGTCTTCCTCACCCCTCACCCCTCACCTCATCCGCTTTACCCCTCAGCTCGTCCTCCTCACCCCTCGTCCTCCTCACCCCTCAGCTCGTCTTCCTCACCCCTCACCTCGTCCTCCTCACCCCTCGACTCGTCCTTCTCACCCCTCATCCTCCTCACCCCTCGTCCTCCTCACCCCTCGTCCTCCTCACCCCTCGTCCTCCTCACCCCTCGACTTCGGCACCCCTCGTCCTCCTCACCCCTCGTCCTCCTCACCCCTCGTTCTCTTCACTCCTCGTTCTCCTCACCCCTCTCCTCGTCCTCCTCACCCCTCGTCCTCCTCACCCCTCGTCTTCCTCACCCCTCACCTCCTTACCTCTCGTCCTCCTCACCCCTCGTCCTCCTCACCCCTCGCTCTCCTCACCCCTCGCTCTCCTCACCCCTCGCTCTCCTCACCCCTCGCTCTCTTCACCCCTCGCTCTCCTCAACCCTCATCCTCACCCCCACACCTCGTTTTTCTTCTCACCCCCCGTCCTCACCCCTCGCTCGTCCACCGCACCCTGCTCCTCACCTCCTCATCCCTCGTCCTCCTCACCCCTCGTCCTCCTCACCCCTCGCTGTCCTCACGCCTCGCTCTCCTCAGCCCTCGCCTCGTCCTCCTCACCCCTCGTCCTCCTCACCCCCACACCTCGTTCTTCTTACTTCTCACCCCCGTTCTCCTCACTTCTCGTTCTCCTCACCCCTCGCTCGTCCACCGCACCCTGCTCCTCATCCTCCTCACCCCTCACCTCGTCCTCCTTACCCCTCACGTCGTCCGCTTGACCCCTCACCTCGTCCTCTTGACCCCTCACCTCGTCCTCTTGACCCCTCACCTCGTTCTCACCCCTCACCTCGTCCACATCACTTGTCCTCAATCCTCACCTCGTTCTCACCCCTCACCTCGTCCTCCTCACCCCCGCAGCTCGTTCTTCTTACTCCTCACCCCTCACTCTCCTCACCCCTCGTCCTCCTCACTCTCTTCCTCCTCACCCCTCGTCCTCCTCACCCCTCACCCCTCGTCCTCCTCACCCCTCGCCTCATCTTCCTCACCCATCGTCCTCCTCACCCCTCGTCCGCCTCACCTTTCACCTCGTCCTCCTCACCCCTCGACTCGTCCTCTCACCTCAGCTCGTCCTCCTCACCCGTCGTCGTCCTCACCGCTCACCTCGTCCTCCTCACCCCTCACCTATCCCTCGCCTCGTCCTCCTCACCCTTAGCTCGTCCTCACTCCTCGTCCTCCGCTCCCCTCGCTGTCCTCTCCATTTGCCTCGTCCTCCTCACCCCACACCTCGTTCTTCTTACCCCTCATCTTGTCCTCCTCACCACTCGACTCGTCCTACTCACCCCTCACCTCACCCTCCTCACCCCTCGTCCTCACCCATTGTCCTCCTCACCCATTGTCCTCCTCACCGCTCGTTCTCCTCACCCCTCAGCTCGTCTTCCTCACCCCTCACCTCGTCCACCCCACTCCGCGCCTCGTCATCCTCACGCCTCGCCCACCTCACCCCTCACCTCGTCCTTCTCACCCACACCGCGTTCTTCTTACCCCTCACCTCTTCCTCCTCACCGCTCGACTCGTCCTCCGCACCCCTCACCTCCTCACCCCTCGTCCTCCTCACCCCTCGTCCTCCTCACCCCTCGTCCTCCTCACCCCTCGTCCTCCTCACCCCTCGTCCTCCTCACCCCTCGCTCTCCTCACGCCTCGCTCTCCTCAGCCCTCGCTCTCCTCAACCCTCGTCTCGTCCTCCTCACCCCTCGTCCTCCTCACTCCCACACCTCGTTCTTCTTACTTCTCACCCCCCGTCCTCCTCACTTCTCGTCATCGTCACCCCTCGTCCTCCTCATCCCTCGTCCTCCTCACCCCTCGTCCTCCTCACCCCTCGTCCTCCTCACCCCACACCTCGTTCTTCTTACCCCTCATCTTGTCCTCCTCACCACTCGACTCATCCTACTCACCCCTCACCTCACCTCACCCTCCTCACCCCTCGTCCTCACCCATTGTCCTCCTCACCGCTCGTTCTCCTTACCCCTCTTTCTCCTCACCCCTCAGCTCGTCTTCCTCACCCCTCACCTCGTCCACCGCACCCCGCGCCTCGTCATCCTCACGCCTCGCCCGCCTCATCCCTCACCTCGTCCTTCTCACCCACACCGCGTTCTTCATACCCCTCACCTCTTCCTCCTCACCCCTCGACTCGTCCTCACCCCTCGTCCTCCTCACCCCTCGTCCTCCTCACCCCTCGCTCTCCCCTTGCTCTCCTCACCCCTCGCTCTTCTAAACCCTCGTCCTCACCCCCACACCTCGTTTGTCTTCTCACCCCCCGTCCTCACCCCTCGCTCTCACCCCTCGCTCGTCCACCGCACCCTGCTCCTCACCTCCTCACCCCTCGTCCTCCTCACCCCTCGCTCTCCTCACCCCTCGCTCTCCTCACGCCTCGCTCTCTACAGCCCTCACCGCGTCCTCCTCAACCCTCGTCCTCCTCACCCCCACACCTCGTTCTTCTTACTTCTCACCCCCCGTCCTCCTCACCCCTCGTCCTCCTCACCCCTCGCTCGTCCACCGCACCCTGCTCCTCATCCTCCTCACCCCTCACCTCGTTCTCCTTACCCCTCACGTCGTCCGCTTGACCCCTCACCTCATTCTCACCCCTCACCTCGTCCACCTCACTTGTCCTCAACCCTCACCTCGTTCTCACCCCTCACCTCGTCCTCACGCCCACAGCTCGTTCTTCTTACTCTTCACCCCTCACTCTCCTCACCCCTCGTCCTGCTCACCCCTCGTCCTCCTCACCCCTCGTCCTCCTCACCCCTCGTCCTCCTCACCCCTCGTCCTCCTCACCCCTCTTCTTCGGAACCCCTCGTCCTCCTCACCCCTCGTCCTCCTCACCCCTCGTCCTCCTCACCCCTCGACCTCCTCACACCTCGTCCTCACACCTCATCTCGTCCTCCTCACCCCTCACCTCCTGACCTCGTTCTTCTTACCCTTCACCTCGTCCTCACTCCTTGCCTCGTCCTCCTCACCCGCTCCTGACACGGCCAACACACACGCCCATGGCAACCTCACTTAGGGCACGGCACACCGACTTAGCATCACCCTCATTTATACCTCCACGTTTATCGGCCTCGTTCTATCGTGACGGCCAAGACGCTGGACGTTTGTGATAAAAAAAAACTTCGTAGCTCATCGGATTCCTCCTCCAGTGTACAAATAAATAAATATCACGGCTCTGATCTCTTTGCGGCGCCGCAGTGGCGTTCATCACTCGCCGCCTCCCCATGGCACGACTACGACGCCCTCTGTTGGACGCTGTGTGTCATCAACATTGTTGCCTGTGATTACACTAAACACAACGTCGCTGTGTGTGATTACACTAAACACAACGTCGTTGTTAGTGATTACACTAAACACAACGTCGTTGTTAGTGATTACACTAAACACAACGTCGTTGTTAGTGATTACACTAAACACAACGACGTTGTGTGTAATTACACACAACGTCGTTGTGAGTGATTACACTCAACACAACGTCGTTTTGAGTGATTACACTCAACACAACGTTGTTGTTTGTGATTACACTCAACACAACGTCGTTGCGTCTCATCAATATTTTTGTGTGTGATTACACACACAACAACGTTGTGTGTTTAATCACACAACAATGTTGCGTGTAATCACTCACATATTGAGTGATTACACACTCGGCGTGTGTCTGTAGCAGTTGTACGTGTGCCGCTTGTCGTAGATGTTCGCGGTTTGAATCCAGCGGCCGCCCTGTGTAATGCTACAGGCGTGTTCACCGCAAAGACACCATGTGCCGTCTGCTTCAGTGGACGTTGAAGATCCCAGCGTCATGGACCAGATTAACCGAATTAAATACAATTGCCCGCAAATTACCCAGTTGGAATATACTGTGCCTAGTAATCATTGCTGGGAAATGTGGTAGAACCCTCCTGAAAAGAGCCAGTAGGGCTATCCTGGGTAAAACTGACCACCCACCCCCTCGTGTGGCATGCTAGCCTTAATAGGTGCTCGCTAACAGAACTTATTTATCGAACAGACTGTTAAATGAAGGGACTGTGTCTTCATTTCAGTCCGTGACTGTGTAACCTGGTACATAAGGGTGCCGTGGTGGTGGGATGTTAACTCCTTCACCTGGTATGCAATTGGTCGTGAGTTCGATCCGGACCCTGACGCCTGTATATTTGGAGTTTGCATGTCTCTCTCTCTCCCGTGGTCGCGTGGATTGTTCTCCAGGTCTTCCAGTTTTTCCCTCCATATTTAAAAACATGCGTTCAGAGCAGGAGTCTCAAACTCAACTTACCTGGGGGCTGCTGGAGGTAGAGTCTTTGTGAGGCTGGGCCTCATCAAGTATTCCAAAAAAAAGTGCAACTGATCCAATCTTCTCAATCTTTATTAATAACAGTTCAGAACATGAACGGTTCTTCAGAACATAGGCTTCTCTTACCTACTCCATGCTTCCAGAGACCTGGCAGCACTTCCTCTTCTTACACAGCTGAGCCACATTTGGCTTGAGGGAGGAAGCAATTGAGACCCTCAGTATGGCTTGAAATGCTCATCAGTAAGTTTGGACCTGTACTTTGACTTATTAAAGTTCATGGTGCAAAAGAGCTTTTTCACACAGATATGTGCTCCCAAAAAGGCACATGGTCCGCTTGAACATCCTGGAAAGCTCAGGGAAGGTGGGGGTGATATATTTACATGTTTTTATCCCAATACCTGAGTATTTGGGATCTTATTTAGTATGCCCTTTCTATATATTCTGAGAGGTATTTGAAAACTTTATCATTGTTCATGCTTTTTTTGAGCACTTCGTTTTTCTTATCATTATTTAATTCATCAATCGTGTTCTCTCTCAGGTGTTTATACCTTTCACATTCATAAATAAAGTGATCTAGATTTTCTTCTTTTTGTTCACATCCTACATATCCTTCTGCTCTAACGAATCTCTCTGGATGCCATTGAGCTAACTCTGGTGTCCATGTTACTCCACCTGTCTTAATTCTTAACATCAAGTGCATTGTCTCATGTTTTATATCTTTTAATTTCTTGCTCTTTTTGATTAAATTGTTCTTGGTAAATTATTTTCTTTTGCAATTGCACATATCTGTCCTTTTTCCTTTTCTTTGTTTCTCTTGTAATAATAATCTATAACTTCTTTATAATATTCAGGTTCTAACCAACATTTGGCTTTTGTTCTTGCCACCCATCTCATGCTATTTGCTATCCATGTAATTATTTTCCCTTTCCTATTGCAACACTCTGTTGTCTTTATTAGGTCACTGATTACACTTGTTGAGTCTGCCCACTTCCTGAGTCCTCTGTACCTTGCACAGGGTGACAGGATATATTTTCCTTCCACTTGGTGTCACTCCGGAATCACGTTTCAACCAAGTGACTAACGTTGCTAATTCGCGTTGGCTAACTTGTCAACAAACACCGGAAGCTGTCACGAGCCAGAGCTATGGTAAAAAAAGTATAATAATTTAAAAATAAATAAAAAATTGATGGCAAATAGTGGGCCACAAAATATCGTTCCGCGGGCCACAATTGGCCTGCGGGCCGCGAGTTTGAGACCCCTGGTTTAGAGTATTTTACTGCTATAAATTTCCACAAGATGAGCCACTCCGTTAAAACTAACATTTGTGACCAGATCGCTTCTTAAAAAGAGCTATATGGCTCACTTACCTGGTAAAATAAAAAGTTACATTTCAAATAATCACCACGGTAATGTGTCACCCACACGACCTTGAACTCATCGCGCAGAACGCGGCATGCAGTGTGGGGTTAGCTGGGTGGTGCAGGGAGCTGCTACTACTTGCAGAGGGGGGCGGGGCAGGGGGGGACTGAGTCCTCTTGCATAATTGACTTGCGGATTGACCGATGCATAGACGAAAAGATAGCACGTGAATGAATGAGTGTACGGCTGGACTGCAAATGAATGGACAATATTCTTCATCGCCATTTTAAAAAAACTTAACATTGTAATCCATCACCCTGTACATCTGCTGAACCAACGTATCCTACAGCATATGAGTGTGTTTTCATACATTGCCTGAGTGTGTGTTTCTTGCGTATGATCGGTATGTGTTTTACGCATGATCCATTTTTGATATCACACAAGATATTTGCCTGTTTTTCTAATGATCTGCACTTGTTTCACGCAATAATCTCTGGGTTTCACACATGTTCTGTGTGGGTGGCCGGGACCACCCTCAGCTGCCTTTTTCTCCCGAGTTGCGATGTGTACGCATCGTACCAGATACTAATTTAAGGCTGAACCGACCTCTCGAGATCCAGGACGCAGTGGTGATGGTGGCTGTAAGCGGGACTCGAGCTCGGGTCGCCTCGTCCTCCTCACCCCTCACCTCGTCCTTCTCATCCCTCAGCTCGTATTCCTCACACCTCACTTCGTCCTCCTCACCCCTCACCTCGTCCTCGCCTCGTCATCTTTACCCCTTGCCTCGTCATCTTTACCCCTTAGCTCATCCTCCTCACCCTCACCTCGTCCTTCTCTAACCCCTCGCTCTCCTCACCTCGTCCTCACCCATCACCTCGTCCTCCTCACCCATCACCTCGTCCTCCTCACCCATTGCCTCGTCCTCCTCAACCCTCGTTCTCACCCCTCGCCTCCTCCTCACCCCTCGCCTCGTCCTCCTCACCCCTCGTCCGCCTCACCCCTCACCTCGTCCTCGCCTCGTCCTCCTCACCCCTTGCCTCGTCATCTTTACCCCTCAGCTCATCCTCCTCACCCTCACCTCGTCCTCCTCACCCCTCACCTCGTCCTCCTCAGCTCGTCCTCTTCACACCTCGTCCTCCTCACCTCGTCCTCCTCACCCCTCAGCTCGTCTTCCTCACCTCGTCCTCACCCCTCACGTCGTCCGCTTGACCTTTCACCTCGTCCACACCCCTCACCTCATCCTCACCCATCACCTCGTCTTCCTCACCCCTCAGCTCATTCGCTTTACCCCTCAGCTCGTCCTCCTCACCCCTCGTCCTCCTCACCCCTCAGCTCGTCTTCCTCACCCCTCACCTCGTCCTCCTCACCCCTCGACTCGTCCTTCTCACCCCTCATCCTCCTCACCCCTCGTCCTCCTCACCCCTCGTCCTCCTCACCCCTCGCCTCATCTTTCTCACCCATCGTCCTCCTCACCCCTCGTCCTCCTCACCCTCGTCCTCCTCACCCCTCGTCCTCCTCACCCCTCGTTCTCTTCACTCGTTCTCCTCACCCCTCTCCTAGTCCTCCTCACACCTCATCTCGTCCTCCTCACACCTCATCTCGTCCTCACCCCTCACCTCCTGACCTCGTTCTTCTTACCCTTCACCTCGTCCTCCTCACCCCTTGCCTCGTCCTCCTCACCCGCTCCTGACACGGCCAACACACACGCCCATGGCAACCTCACTTAGGGCACGTCACACCGACTTAGCATCACCCTCATTTATACCTCCACGTTTATCGGCCTCGTTCTGTCGTGACGGCCAAGACGCTGGACGTTTGTGATAAAGAACTTCGTAGCTCATCGGATTCCTCCTCCAGTGTACAAATAAATATCACGGCTCTGATCTCTTTGCGGCGCCGCAGTGGCGTTCATCACTCGCCGCCTCCCCATGGCACGACTACGACGCCCTCTGTTGGACGCTGTGTGTCATCAACATTGTTGCCTGTGATTACACTCAACACAACGTTGTTGTTGTAAGTGATTACACTCAACACAACGTCGTTGTTAGTGATTACACTAAACACAACGTCGTTGTTAGTGATTACACTAAACACAACGTCGTTGTGTGTAATTACACTCAACACAACGTCGTTGTGAGTGATTACACTCAACACAATGTCGTTTTGAGTGATTACACTCAACACAACGTTGTTGTTTGTGATTACACTCAACACAACGTCGTTGCGTCTCATCAATATTTTTGTGTGTGATTACACACACAACAACGTTGTGTTTAATCACACAACAATATTGCGTGTAATCACTCACATATTGAGTGATTACACACTCGGCGTGTGTCTGTAGCAGTTGTACGTGTGCCGCTTGTCGTAGATGTTCGCGGTTTGAATCCAGCGGCCGCCCTGTTTAATGCTACAGGCGTGTTCACCGCAAAGGCACCATGTGCCATCTGCTTCAGTGGACGTTAAAGATCCCAGCGTCATGGACCAGATTAACCGAATTAAATACAATTGCCCGCAAATTACCCAGTTGGAATATACTGTGCCTAGTAATCATTGCTGGGAAATGTGGTAGAACCCTCCTGAAAAGAGCCAGTAGGGCTATCCTGGGTAAAACTGACCACCCACCCCCTCGTGTGGCATGCTAGCCTTAATAGGTGCTCGCTAACAGAACTTATTTATCGAACAGACTGTTAAATGAAGGGACTGTGTCTTCATTTGAGTCCGTGACTGTGTAACCTGGTACATAAGGGTGCCGCAGTGGTGGGATGTTAACTCCTTCACTTGGTATGCAATTGGTCGTGAGTTCGATCCGGACCCTGACGCCTGTATATTTGGAGTTTGCATGTCTCTCTCTCTCCCGTGGTCGCGTGGATTGTTCTCCAGGTCTTCCAGTTTTTCCCTCCATATTTAGAAACATGCGTTCAGAGCAGGAGTCTCAAACTCAACTTACCTGGGGGCCGCTGGAGGTAGAGTCTGGGTGAGGCTGGGCCGCATCAAGTATTACAAAAAAGTGCAAGTAATCCAATCTTCTCAATCTTTATTAATAACAGTTCAGAACATGAACGGTTCTTCAGAACATAGGCTTCTCTTACCTACTCCATGCTTCCAGAGACCTGGCAGCGCTTCCTCTTCTTACACAGCTGAGCCACATTTGGCTTGAGGGAGGAAGCAATTGAGACCCTCAGTATGGCTTGAAATGCTCATCAGTAAGTTTGGACCTGTACTTTGACTTATTAAAGTTCATGGTGCAAAAGAGCTTTTTCACACAGATATGTGCTCCCAAAAAGGCACATGGTCCGCTTGAACATCCTGGAAAGCTCAGGGAAGGTGGGGGTGATATATTTACATGTTTTTATCCCAATACCTGAGTATTTGGGATCTTATTTAGTATGCCCTTTCTATATATTCTGAGAGGTATTTGAAAACTTTATCATTGTTCATGCTTTTTTGAGCACTTCGTTTTTCTTATCATTATTTAATTCATCAATCGTGTTCTCTCTCAGGTGTTTATACCTTTCACATTCATAAATAAAGTGATCTAGATTTTCTTTTTGTTCACATCCTACATATCTTTCTGCTCTAACGAATCTCTCTGGATGCCATTGAGCTAACTCTGGTGTCCATGTTACTCCACCTGTCTTAATTCTTAACATCAAGTGCATTGTCTCATGTTTTATATCTTTTAATTTCTTGCTCTTTTTGATTAAATTGTTCTTGGTAAATTATTTTCTTTTGCGATTGCACATATCTGTCCTTTTTCCTTTTCTTTGTTTCTCTTGTAATAATAATCTATAACTTCTTTATAATATTCAGGTTCTAACCAACATTTGGCTTCTGTTCTTGCCACCCATCTCATGCTATTTGCTATCCATGTAATTATTTTCCCTTTCCTATTGCAACACTCTGTTGTCTTTATTAGGTCACTGATTACACTTGTTGAGTCCGCCCACTTCCTAAGTCCTCTGTACCTTGCACAGGGTGACAGGATATATTTTCCTTCCACTTGGTGTCACTCCGGAATCACGTTTCAACCAAGTGACTAACGTTGCTAATTCGCGTTGGCTAACTTGTCAACAAACACCGGAAGCTGTCACGAGCCAGAGCTATGGTAAAAAAATATAATAATTAAAAATAAATAAATAATTGATGGCAAATTGTGGGCCACAAAATATCGTTCCGCGGGCCACAATTGGCCTGCGGGCCGCGAGTTTGAGACCCCTGGTTTAGAGTATTTTACTGCTATAAATTTCCACAAGATGAGCCACTCCGTTAAAACTAACATTTGTGACCAGATCGCTTCTTAAAAAGAGCTATATGGCTCACTTACCTGGTAAAATAAAAAGTTACATTTCCAATAATCACCACGGTAATGTGTTACCCACACGACCTTGAACTTGAGGCATCGCGCAGAACGCGGCATGCAGTGTGGGGTTAGCTGGGTGGTGCAGGGAGCTGCTACTACTTGCAGAGGGGGGCGGGGCAGGGGGGGGACTGAGTCCTCTTGCATAATTGACTTACGGATTGACCGATGCATAGACGAAAAGATAGCACGTGAATGAATGAGTGTACGGCTGGACTGCAAATGAATGGACAATATTCTTCATCGCCATTTTAAAAAAACTTAACATTGTAATCCATCACCCTGTACATCTGCTGAACCAACGTATCCTACAGCAGCATATGAGTGTGTTTTCATACATTGCCTGAGTGTGTGTTTCTTGCGTATGATCGGTATGTGTTTTACGCATGATCCATATTTGATATCACGCAAGATATTTGCCTGTTTTTCTAATGATCTGCACGTTTTTCACGCATAATCTCTGGGTTTCACAAATGTTCTGTGTGGGTGGCCGGGACCACCCTGAGCTACCTTTTTCTCCCGAGTTGCGATGTGTACACATCGTACCAGATACTAATTTAAGGCTGAACCGACCTCTCGAGATCCAGGACGTACTGGTGATGGTGGCTGTAAGCGGGAATCGAGCTCGGGTCGCCGGATTCATTGTAGCGCAGCGTGCTAAACCCACACGCTCACAGACAGGACTCCAGCTCATCCACCTCGCGCACCTTTGCCAGGAACTTCCAATTGTGGAGCGACGAGCAAATGAAGCGACCCGACCTCCCCTCGGGATACGATGGCTGGCAGGTGGTTGAAGCTATCCGGCAGGAAGCGAGTGCAGGTAACGCTCACCTGAGCGTTGCGAGGCGTGCCCCGCAGGTGGTATCACGTGGGACGATGGATGTGCGACCACGCTATGGCCCTTTCACGATTCCGCTGCTGTATGGGGACCGCCACAACCTAGCGGATCGTTGCGGTGTATTTGACCATACTTCACCACGCTGGTTGGTTGCAGGTGTGGGGAGCGGCACAGTGCAAGGGTTCATGTTGCTGGACTGCCCCTTTTCTGATCATGTGACCCTTGCCAGATTAATTCTGCAAATGCGCAATCGCCGAGCCATGCGACAGCACCCCCGGTTTGCCACGTGTAGCTCTTGTAGACGATGACAACAAACACGCACCCTGCTCTACGGAGCCTGACAGCAGTCATGATGGTGGTGGTTTGCGTGGTACCTTACCATCAGACAAAAAAACTAAACAATTTTGTATTTTACCCGGTAAAGCTCACTGAGCTATATAGATGTTTCTCTGAAGCGACCTGGCTATCACAAATGATAACTCAACGAAGTGGCTTATCACGCGGAAATGTATTCTAGCCTCGATATTACAGCTGAATACAAATCCTCTGAGGGTACCCACGAGCCCGGGCAGCAAGGGGGCAGTTGGCAGATGGTAAGGGGCCAAGGAGCAAGGGGAGGATGGAGAAGGGCAGTGGGGAGTGGAGCAGTGGTGTGGCACGTTCGAGTGATGCAAATATTAACTGATTTGTATTGAATACAACTAGAACAATTTACACCGGTGCGTTGATCGATATGATGTTGGTTATAATGTTAACGATAATTATGTTGAGATTAGGATATGCAGGAGATAGTGAATATAATGATAATGTCTCTACGCATGGTGATGGTAGAGATCTATTAATCTGGTGATGATGTAATGATGATGGCTTGGCAAGTTGAAGATGGTGATGATAGTGCTCCTGCTGGTGGTGGTAATTCAGATGATGATTATGATGCTGCGACTTGCTGTAGCTGCTTATAATAATAATGATGCTGCATTTGCTGCTGACGATGATGATCCCCCCCACCCTCGTCCACCTCCGCAGGTTTAGAGGATCGCCGCATGGTGGTGCAAGCACTGAGCCTGCTGAAGCGCGGGAGTGCGGAGAGGCGACCCCGCGAGATGGAATCAGGAGGGACAGGGTCCTCCTGGGGGGATATCGTGAGCGGTGCAGTGGGTCCTAGCGGGGTCGAGAGGGGAGGAGACACAGCGGATGGACACCTCATTGTTCCCCCCGACGGGGACCCTAATGGGGCCCCAGTGGGCGGGGACTCGGGTGGGAGATAACGGCCGAGGTTCGCGTGGCGAGAACAAACGCGCGACCCCGTGTGCGCGTGAGCGTGCGGGGCCACGAGGGCACGTACACGGGACCCAACCTCGGCGGGTTCGAGGAGGAGGAGGCCCTCCTGGAGCTTGGACTGCACTGAGGCTTGAGACGGAGGTAGGTGGCTGAGGGGTTGGGTGAGCGACAGGTTGGGTGAGTGAAGGAGGCATTGATTGATTGCGTGGGTAGAGGGTGAGTGGGTAATGTTGAGTGAGCGGGTGTATGTGGTTGAGTTAGTTGGTAGGTGGCCGAGTGGACGAATGTGGGAGGTTGAGGGTGTGAATGAATGGTTGGATGAGAGAGTGGGTTGGTGAGTAGGTGGGTGAGTGTGGGAGGTCGAGTGGGTGAGTGAGGGGGGTCGAGTGGGTGAGTGAGACGGATGGTGAGTGGGTGGGGGAGTTTGAGTGGGTGAGTGGATGCATGGGTGATTTGGTAAGTGCATTGTTAATTGTGTAAATGGCTCGGTGAGTCAGTGAGTGCGTGCATGGGTGGGTAAGTGAGAGGATGAGTGGGTTGGGGAGTGCGTGAGTGGGTTGGGGAGTGCATAAGTGGGTGGGGGAGTGAGTGGGGGAGCGAGTGGGTGGGTTAGTGATTTAATCAATCATCGTGTGATTGAATGGCTGAACGGAGGGGTAGGTGAATGAGTGTTTGTGGTTTAGTGAGTGTGTGTGTGGATGAGTTGGTGGGTGAGTGGATGATTGTGGGAGGTTGAGGGGGTGAGTGGATGTGTAATTTAATGGTTGTATGGGTGGGTGAGCGTGGGAAGTTAAGTGGCTGTGTGAATGAGTGAAGGGGTGGGTGAGTTGAGTGGGTAGGTTGTTGGATAATTGGGGTGAGTGAGTGGGTGAATTATTGGGTGGCTGAGTGGGTGTGCGGGTGAGTTAGGGGGTGGGTCAGTATGGGTGATGGAGTCGGTGATTGAGTTTGTAAATTGAGTGGGTGATTGAGTAGTAGGGTGAGAGTGGGAGGTTGGGTGGGTGGAGGTGAGGGGTTGCGTGAGTGAGGGGTTGGGTGAGTTGGTGGGTGGGTGAATGAGTGGATTGATCAGTTAGTGTGTGGTTGAGTGGGTGGTTGTCTGAGTGGGTGAGAAGATGGGTCGTTGAGTGAGTGGATGGGTTATAGATTAAGTGGGTGGTTGTGTGATTGATTGGCTGAGCAAAGGGGTGAATTAGTGGATTTGTGTGGTTGAGTTACTGGTTAGGTGGGTGAGTGCATGAGTGTGGGAGGTTGAGAGTTCGTTGGTGAGTGTTTGAGTTAGATATTGAGTTGGTGGTTATGTGATTGAGTAGGTGAGCGGAGGATTGGGTGAGTGAATAGATGTTTATGTTTGAGTTAGTGGGTGGGTGATTGGATGAGTGGGTGGGTGATTGGATGAGTGGGAGGGTAATTGGATGAGTGGGAGATTTAAATGGTGAGTGAATGGGTGATTGAATGCTTGGATGGGGGGTGAGTGATTGAATTGGTGGGTACGAGATTGAGTGGGTGGCTGGGTGAGTGGGTGAGATGATGGGTGGGTTAGTGAGGTGATGATGGGTGGGTTAGTTGATGTGTGAGTGGGTGGGTTAGAGATTCAGTGGGAGGGAGGGTGGGTGAGTGGTTACGTGGCTCGTGGGTGAGTAGCTCAGTGGCTGGTTGAATTGGTGAGTTAATTTGTGCGTGATTGATTTGGTGAATGGGTGAGTGAGTGGATGGATGAGGGAATGGATGAGTGAGACGGTGAGTGCGTTGGTGAGTGATTGAGTTAGTGGGTACGAGATTGGATGACCGTGGAAGGTTGGGTTGGTGAGTGAGTGGATGGATGTGAGAGGTTCAGTGGGTGAGTTATTGCGGTTAAGTATGGAGGGGGTGGGTAAGTGAAGGGGTGGTTCAGTGAGTGGGTGAGTGAGTGGATGGTTGGTGAGTGAGTGGGGTGAGTGAATGCGTGGGTGAGCAAGTGAATGAGTTGGTGAGTGGTTGTGTGAGTAGTGGGTGAGTGGGTGGTGAGTGAGTGGATATTTGTGGGTGATTTAGTCGGTGGGTGATTTGGTGAGTATGGGAGCTTGAAGCAGTGAATGGTTAGGTGAGTGAGGGGTGGGTGAGTGAGTAGATGAATTAATTAGTTAGTGGGAGCACTCGTGGGTGGGTGAGTGAGTGGGTGAGAAATTGAGTCAGTTGGTGGGTGGGTGGTTCCGTGGGTAGTGCGTCTTGGGTGAGTAGGTCAGTGGCTCGGTGAGTTCCTGAATTAATGGGTGGGTTAGTGAGTTGATGGGTGAGTGAGTGGGAAAGCGCATTGGTAAGTGTGAGGGTGAGTGGGTGGGTGGTTGCATGAGTGTGGTTTAGATATTTTAGTGGGTGGCTTTTTGAGTGGATGAGTTCGAGTGGGTCAGTGGTTGCGTTAGTGGGTGGTTGAGCTAGTGGGTTAGAAATTGAATGGGTGGCAGAGTGAGTGAGTCCTGGGTGAGTTAATGAGTTGGTGGGTCGGTCAGTGGGTGAGTGTCTGGATGGGTGATTGAGTAAGTCGGTGAGTGAGGAGTTGGGTGAGTGATGGGTTGGGTATGTGTGTTTTTGGTTCGCGAGTTTGTGGGTGAGTGGGTCAGTTCTTGGTTGGGTGAGTGAGTTCGTTGGTGAGTGTTTGAGTTAGTATGTTGGTGGGTGAGTGTGTAGTTTAGTGAGTGAGTGATTTAGAGATTAAGTGGGTCATAGGGTGAGTGGGTGGGTGAGCAAGTGGGTAACTGAGTGAGTGGTTGGGTGGGTTGGTGAGTTGTTGACTGAATGGGGTCAGAAAGTAGGTGAGTCAGTGAATGGGTGAGTGACTGCTGGGTGGGTAAGTTAATGTGGGAGGTTGAGTGGGTAAGTTAGCTTGTGAGTGATTGGGTGAGTCAAAGAGTGGGGCGCTACGGTGGTGAAATGTTCACTAGCTCGCCTAGTATACATGAGGTTGTGGATTCGATTGCGATCCTGCCGCCTGTATATTTGGAGTTCGCATGTTCTCCGCCTGGTCGTGTGGATTTTGCTCCGGGTCCTTTCCGCTGCATTTAGAATCAACATGCCTTTTGAGGATTTGGCTGCAATAAATGTATGTGATAAGCCACTTCGTTTATCTATCATTTGTAGCCAGGCCGATTCTGAAAAGGGTCTATATAGCTCAATGGGCCTTACCTGGTGAAATAAAAAGTAGTATATTTTAGGGGGTGGGTGGCTGGTTGGGTCGGTAGGTCGGTTAGAGGTTGAGTGGGCGGCAGGGTGAGTGGGTGGCAGGGTGAGTGGGTGAGTAGGTAAGTAGCTGGGTGAGCGGGTGGACTGGTGAGTGTGCGAGTTAGAGATTGAGTGGGTGGATGGGTGGGTGTGTAAGTGGATGCGTCGGTAAGTGGTTGAGTTGGTGGCAAGGTGCGGGTTTTTGAGTGGGGTGGGTGTTTGAGTGGGTAGGTGGCTGAATGGGTGGGTGAGTGGGTGACTGAGTCAAGAAAGTGGAGCGCCATGGTGGTGAGATATTAACTACCTCGCCTTTTGTACAGGAGGTTGTGGGTTCGATCTCGATTATGACGCCTGTATATTTGGAGTGTGCATGTTCTCCTTGTGGTTGCATGGAATTTTCTGCGAGTCCTCCGGGTTTTCTCTCCATATTTAGAAACATGCATTTCGAGGTTTTGGCTGTTCTCGAACTCACCCACTCAACTACTAAAGCCACCCACCAACCCACTCACAAACCCGCTCACCCTACCATGCACTCAATTTCTAATCAACGCACTCACGCACACACCCACTCACTCAACCACTCATCCACGCACCCACCTACACACGCACTCACTAACTTATTTGAGCAGTCATTTGTGGCCGCGTCGCTTATGAAAAAATCTATATAGCTCCGTGGGCCTTTCCTGGTAAAATTAAAATAGTTTAACATGTAGGCTTTCGCGACCAATATTATTCATAATAAAGGTTTTTGGGTTAGATCGCGTTTATTTATAAATGTGTCGTAACCCTCCACCACCCGACACGGCCAATCAGCAAAAAAAGTGTCACGTTGACAAAAGACAAATAGTGAATTATTTGTCTTTTGTCAACGTGACACTTTTTTTTGCTGATTGGCCGTGTCGGGTGGTGGAGGGTTACGACACATTTATAAATAAACGCGATCTAACCCAAAAACCTTTATTAAGACAAAAGACAAATAGTGAATTATTTGTCTTTTGTCAACGTGACACTTTTTTTTGCTGATTGGCCGTGTCGGGTGGTGGAGGGTTACGACACATTTATAAATAAACGCGATCTAACCCAAAAACCTTTATTATGAAAATTAAAATAGTTAAATTTTAGTTTACAGTTGGGTGAGTGGGCGGTGAGTGCGTCGGTCGGTGAGTGAATGGGTGGTTAAGTAAGTAGGTGAGGGGCTGGGTGAGTTGTTGGGAGATTGAGTGGGTCACAGTGTGAGTGGGTGGGTTGGAGCGTGAGTTGGTCACTGAGTGAGTGGGTGGGTGAGGTGAGTGGGTGGGTAGGTTGGGTGGTTGGGTGGGTGGGTGAGTGCGTTAGTGAGTGCATGTGTAGGTGGGTGCGTGGATGAGTGGTTGAGTGAGTGAGTGGGTGTGTGCGTGAGTGCGTTGATTAGAAATTGAGTGCATGGCAGGGTGAGCGGGTTTGTGAGTGGGTTGGTGGGTGTCTTTAGTAGTTGAGTAGGTGAGTTCGAGAATTGTACGCCACTGTGGCGAGATGTTAGCTACGTCGCCTGGTATTTTGGAGTTCGTAGGTTCCATCCCAACCCTGATGCTTGCATATTTGGGGTTTGCATGTGCTCTATGGTCACGTGGATTTCGACTCCACATTTAGAAACATTCATTTATCGGATTTGGCTGCTATACATTACTATGTGATAGGCCACTTAGTGAAGCTCTCATTTGTGGCCAGGTTACTTTGGAAAAATATTTTATATAGCTCTGTGGGTCTTACCTGGTAACTTAAAAAATAGTTGAATTTAGTCAGTTTGGATTAGCGAGTAGGTGGAATGTTGAGTGCGTGGGTTAGAGATTGATTTTGTGGCAGGGTGAGTGGCTGGGTGAGTTTGTGATTGGTTGGGTGGGTGAGTGTGTGAGTTAGACATTGAGTTGGTGGATGGGTGGGTGTGTGAGGGAGTGAATAGGTGACCTGGTGGGTGAGTGGATTGTTGAGTGAGTGGGTTGTTGAGTTAGGGAGTGGGTGGGCTGGTAAGTGGGTTGGTGAATTAGTTTGTGGGTGTGTGGGTGAGTCAGTCGGTTAGAGATTGATTTGGTTAGTGTGTTGAGGAGTTCCCGACGACGACTCGGAGACGGCTTGAAGGTAAGGGCTTTCGCCAAAGGTTTATTAAGTATATTATAATAACACAAAGGGTGTGACAACTTCCCAGGGGTTAGGGGTCCTACACTAAGTCCTAGTCCAGCCCGGCTACCTCCAGTCTCTTTCCCTCGAGTCGGATGGGGGAACTTGCCAACCCCACCGACCGGGAAGAGCAGCACCTCCTACGGCTACCACCGGCTTCACTCCTGACTCTTCGTCGATCCCTCTCTACCCCTGGTTCCCTCTCCACCCTTCTCACTCTACCCGTTCCCACAGTGACCCCGCTTTCGTCACGGGGTCCCCCTTAAATACTAGAGGAGACATGACGTCATCGAGCCGCCCAGCACGCATGACGCCACGTTCCGTGACGTCATCGCACTAGACGGCACACATGACGTCACGTCCCAATTTTACTCTACAAGTGGTTTGTGTGTGGGTGGGTGGGTGTTTGAGTGGGTGGTTGAGTTAAAGATTGGAATGTCAAGGTGGCAAAATTTTAAGAACCTCGCCTGGATATTTAGAGTTTGCACGTTCTCCCCCGTGGTTGCATGGAATTTTCTCTGGGTACTCCAGGTTGCCCCTCCACATTTAGAAACATGCATTTATAGACTTTGACTGCTATAACGTTCTATGTGAAAAGCCATTCCATTGAGCAATCATTTGTACTCTGCTTGTTTCTGAAAAAGATGTATATAGCATGGGCCTTACCTAGTAAAGTAAAAAAAAGCTACATTTTTATTTGGTGTGTAGATGGGCGGTTTTGTGGGTGGGTGCGTGGATGAGTGAGTGCGACGTTCGATGGGTAGTAGGTGAGAGGCTTGGTGAGTGAGTGTGGATTAGAGATTGAGTGCGTGGCTTGGCGAGTGCGTGGCTGGGTGAGTGAGTGTGTGCAAGGCTCGGTGGTTGAATTAATGGATGGTTGAGTTAGTGGGTCGGTGTTTGAGTGTGTGGTTTCGTGGGTGGGAGAGTCAGAGAATGGAGTGTCATGGTGGCAAGATGTTAACTACCTCGCCGGGTATACAGGATGTTGTGGGTTCGATTCCACATTTAGAAACATGCATTTAGAGGAGTTGGCTGCTATGAATGTATACGTGATAAGCCACTCTGTTGAGCTATCATTTGTGGCGAAGTTGCTTCTGAAAATTATCCATATATCTCAGTGGGCCTTGCCTGGTAAAACAAACAATTTATATTTAGGCTGTGTTGGCGAGTGGTCGGGTTGGTGAATTAGTGGGTGAGTTAGTGGGTGGGTTAATAATTGGATGGGTGAGTTCATGAGTGGGTGGGTGAGGGTGGGTCAGTGGGTGTGTTAGTGGGTACGGGTTTGAGAGGGTGGCTGGGTGAAAAGGTGGGTGGGTGAGGGATTGGGTGGGTGGGTGGTTTGGTGCGTGGGTGAGTGAGCAGGTTGGTGGGTGAGTGAGCAGGTGGGTGGGTGAGTGAATGGATGTTTGTGTTTGAGTTAGTGGGTGGGTGATTGGATGAGTGGGAGGTTGAAAAGGTGAGTGGATGGGTGATTTAATGCTTGGGTGGGTGAGTGGTTACGTGGGTAGTGGGTCGTGGCTGGCTGAGTTGGTGTGTGAGTGTGTCGGTGAGTGAGTTGGTGAATGGGAGGGTGGGTGAGTGATTAGAGTTAATGGGTAGAAGATTGAGTGAATAAGAAGATGGGTGAGTTGGTGAGTGTTTGGGTTAGAGATTGAGTTGGTGGTTATGTGATTGAGTAGGTGAGTGGAGGGATGGGTGAGTGAATGGGTGTTTGCGTTAGTGGGTGGGTGATTGGATGACTGTGCGAGGTTGAAGGGATGAGTCGATGGGTGATTAAATGGTTGGATGAGAGGGTGGGTTGGTTAGTGGGTGGGTGAATGTGGGAGGTTCAGTGGGTGAGTTATTGGGTGAGTGTGTGGATGAGTGAAGGGTTCGGTGAGTGAGGGGGTGGGTGAGTGAATGTATGGATGGGTGAGTGAGTGGGGTGAGTGAATAGTTGGTTTAGTGAGTGGGTAGGTGGTGAGTGGGGGAGGTTGAGTCGGTGAGTTTATGCGCGAGTTTATGCGCGAGTGGTTGCTGAGTGGGTTGGCGGGTAGGCGAATGGGTTGGCTGGTAGGTGAGTGGGTTGGCTGGTAGGCGAATGGGTTGGCTGGTAGGTGAGTGGGTTGGCTGGTAGGTGAGTGGGTTGGCGGGTAGGTGAGTGGGTTGGCGGGTAGGTGAGTGGGTTGGCTGGTAGGTGAGTGGGTTGGCGGGTAGGTGAGTGGGTTGGTGGGTAGGTGAGTGGGTTGGCGGGTAGGTGAGTGGGTTGGCGGGTAGGTGAGTGGGTTGGCGAATAGGTGAGTGGGTTGGTGGGTGGGTGAGTGAGTGGGTGGCAGTGGGTGTAGTGGAGTTGTAGCCTCAGTAGTGGGTGAGTGACTGGGTGAGTATGTGGGTGGATGAGTTCGTGGCAGGAGAGTTCGTGGATGCGATAGTGAGTTAGTGCATGAGTGGGTGAGGGGATGGGTGAGTTAGTGGTTGGATGATACGGTGAGTTTGTGAGTGCGTGGGTAGGTATTTGAGTGAGTGGATTGTTGAGTGAGTGGATGGGATGTTGAGTGAGTGAGTGGGTGGTTGGGTTGGTTCGTGACTTTGTGGGTGGGTGAGAAGGTGAGTTCGTGGGTGAGAGAGTGAACGAATGCCTGTTAATACGTGGGTGGATGAGTAGGTGGGTGTGGAGGTTGGTGAGTGAGTGGGTGGGTTAGAGATTGAGTGGGTGGTTGTGTGACGGAGTGGGTGGTTGTGTGATTGAGTGGGTGAGTGGACGGGTGAGTGTGTGGATATTTGTGGTTGATTAAGTCGGTGGCTGATGCGAGCAGTGTGGGAGCTTGAAGGGAGTGAGTGGTTAGGTGAGTTAGGGGTGGGTGAATGAGTTAGTAGGAGCGCTAGTGGGTGGGTGAGTGATTAAGTGAGTGAGTTGTGTGGCTGAGTGAGTGACTGGATGGGTGGATGACTGGGTGAGTGAGTGGGAGAGTGATTGAGTAAGTGAGTCAAGCGGGTGGGTGGCTGGGTGAGAAATTGAGTCAGTTGGTGGGAGAATGGGTGAGTAGTTACGTGTGTAGTGCGTCGTGGGTGAGTAGGTCAGTGCCTGGGTGAGTTTTTGAATAATGGGTGGGTTCGTGAGTTGATGGGTTGGGTCAGTGATGTGGTGCGTGGGTGATTGAGTGGATGGATGGATGAGTGAGTGAGTGGGTGAGTGCATTGGTAAGTGTGAGGGTGTTTGAGTTAGTGGGTGGGTGATTGGATGAGTGTGCAATGTTGAAGGGGTGAGTGGGGATGAGTAATTGAATGGCTGGATGAGAGGGTGGGTTGGTGAGTGGGTGGGTGAATGTGGGGGGTTGAGTGGGTGAGTGTGTGGATGAGTGAGGGTTTGGGTGAGTGAGGGGTTTGGTGAGTGAAGGGGTCGGTCAGTTCGTGGGTTAGTGAATGGATGGAATGGGTGGGTGAGTGAATGGGTGGTTGACCGAGTGAGTGAGTGGATGGGTGGATGAGTGAGTGGGTGGGCAAGCGGGTGAGTTGTTGCATGGGTAATGGGTGAGTGGGTGGTGAGTAGGTGTATGTGGTTGACTTAGTGGGAGGGTGGGTGAGTGGATGAGTGTGGGAGGTTGAGGGTGTGAGTGAATCGGTGAGTCAGTGGCTGAATGAGAGGATGGATGGATTGGAGAATGAGTGTGTGAGTGTGGTATGTTGAGTGGATGAGTTAATGTGTCGGTGTGTAGCTGAATGAGTGGGTGGGTGAGTGAGTGGGTGGCTTATTGAGTTAGTGGGGTGAGTGAGTGAGTGGGGGTGAATAGGTGGGTGGCTGAGTGGATGGTTGGTTGAAGTGAATGAGTGTTTGGGTTGGTTAGGGAGTTTGTGGGTGGGTCAGTTGGTGAGTTATTGGGTGGGTGGGTTGGTGATTGAGTCTGTGGGTGAGTGAGTGGGAGGGTGAGTGAGTGGGTGGGTGAGTGAGTCTGTGCATAAGTGTGTGGGTGGGTGAGTGGGTGGGTGGGTGAGTGAGCTCGTGGGTACAAGATTGAGTGGGTTGCTTGATGAGTGCGTCAGGATGGGTGAGTTTGTGGGTGGGCGGGCAGGTTAGAGATTGAGTAAGTGGGTAAGCTAGTGGGTGGGTTAGATATCGAGTGGGTGAGTGGAGGGGTGAGTGAATGAGTGAGTGATTTGTGGGTGTGGTTGGATGACAGGATGGGTTTTTGATTGGGCGGGTGCAATGGCAGAGCCAGGATTTTCAGGTAGGGGGGAAACCCCTCCAGCAATGAAAAATCATAGGAGTTGTTAGTAAGTAAGAACTTGTCCCTTGCTTTTTATTCAACGGGTGTCCAGCGATGGCGCAGCCATCGATCGAGGGTCGGATTCGAACGTGTTGTGTGATCGGCATCGCGCTCACTAAAGGTGAATGCCTTGCGGGAAGTTGTGTACTATGCGCAACTTCGCACAATTCTGTGAGTCACTTATAACTGCTTTGCCGTTACTTATTGCCAATTATGGACTCAGACTCTTATCCTATCATCTCATAGAGTTCCTGGCACGTAATAATATGCTACACAGTGGCAGTAGGGGTTGCAAAATGCCGATTTATTACTAATAAACACCAATGATCCGATCGAAATTAGGGATTTTGGTCGGATCATTGGGGGGGGGGCACGTGCCATTACACCCCCCCCCCCCCCCACTGGCGGAGTGGATGGGTGGGTGAGTGTGGGAGGTTGAGTCGGTGAGTTTATGCGTGAGTGTGGCTGAATGAGTGGGTGGGTATGTGAGTGAGTAGTTGGGTGGGTTAGTGGGTGGGTGAATTGGTTGGTGGGTGTGTGAGTGGGTTTGTGGATGGGTTAGTGGGTTGGCGGGAAGGGGAGTGGGTTGGCGGGTGGGTGGATGAGGGGGTTGGCGGGTGGGTTAGTGGGTTGGCAGGGAGTGGGTTGGGGGGTAGGTGAGTGGGTTGGGGGGTAGGTGAGCGGGTTGGCGGGTAGGTGAGTGGGTTGGCGGGTAGGTGAGTGGGTTGGCGGGTAGGTGAGTGGGTTGGCGGGTGGGTGGATGAGGGGGTTGGCGGGTGGGTTAGTGGGTTGGCAGGGAGTGGGTTGGGGGGTAGGTGAGTGGGTTGGGGGGTAGGTGAGCGGGTTGGCGGGTAGGTGAGTGGGTTGGCAGGTAGGTGAGTGGGTTGGCGGGTAGGTGAGTGGGTTTGTGGGTGGGTCAGGAGTGACTAGGTGGGTGGGGGAGTAGTGGAGTGGTAGCCTGGGTAATGGGTGAGTGGGTGGGTTGTTCACTGGGTGACTACGTGCGTGGGTTCGTTAGTGACAGGCGACTTAGTGGATGCGATAGTGAAGATGCAATAGTGAGACAGAGTGGATGGGTTGTTGATTGAGTGGGGTGAATGAATGAGTGAGTGGATTGGTGAGTGGGTGGGTGAGTGCACGAGTGAGTGGATGGGTTAGAGATTGAGTGAGTGGTTGAGTGGATTGGTGATTCAGTGGGTGAGTTAGTGGGTGTTTGAGTTAATTTGTGTGTTAGTCTGTGGGTGATGGAGTCGGTGACTGGGTGAGTCTGTGCTGGTGGCTCGGTGGATGGTTGAGTTCATGGATGGGTTTTTGAGTGAGTGGATGGGTTGTTGAGTGAGTTGATGGGTGAGTGAGTGGGTGAAACGGTGCGTGGGTAGGTTAGTGAGTGAGTGAGTGGATGGGTGGGTGATTGATTGGGTGAGTGTGTTGGCAAGTGAGAGGGTGAGTGAGTGGGTGGTTAATCGGTTGCGTGAAGGAGTGGTTGGGATGAGTGAGTTAGTGAGTGGATACGTCAGTGAGTGAATGGGTGGGTGAGTGAGTGAGAGGTTGCGTTGGTAGTAGGTGAGTGGGTGGTGAGTGGGTTGGTTCTTGAGTGAGTATGTGGTTTGTTAAGTGAATGAGTGGGTGGTTGGGTTGGTTAGTGAGTTTGTGGGTGAGTTGGTGGGTGGGTGAGTTAGTGAATGAATGCCTGTGTTAATAAGTGGGTGAGTGGGTGTGGGGTTGGTGGATGAGTAGGTTGGTGAGTGAGTGGATGGGTGGGTGAGTGAGTGGGTGATTGAGTGGATGGGTGGATGACTGGGTAAATGATTGGGTAAGTTCATATTCTTAGTTTTTTCCGGTAAAGTCACGTTGAAGAGAAACAACAAAATAACAAAATATATATAAAACAATAAAAAATTCTCACGACGTTTCGACCATAACTCAAACGGTCATCATCAGGTGTGTCGGTTTGCATAAATTTATTTTGAAAACGGCATATTTATTTATATATATAAAAAATAATAACGTTTGCGTCACGCGCAACGATGGCAGTTTGCCAGGACTAGTCCATCTATTTTTTGAAAAGAGGAGGGGGGAGACGAAATTTGTTTTTATGTATGCTGTCTGAAAGGCACTGTAAGCGTGAACAATCAATCAAGAACTGAAATGATTTATCAAATCTTTCCAATGATTGCTAAGATAGAATCCATCTTCTCGGTTGAAATTGTCTCTGTGTTTGTATATGTGGATAGCCTCATGAACGAATCTCTCATGGAAGCCAGATGGCTTACAAAGAACCTCCGTCTTGGAAAAGTCAATGGCATGTGAGCCTACTGAATTAGAACAATGATCTGCTACGGCCGAGGTGTTGGTCCTACCGTGTTTAAGGTCTGCTTTATGTTCACGAATGCGGTCCGAGATATGGCGTTTGGTTTCTCCAATGTAACTACTACCACAGAGGCAACTTAGTTTGTAGACACCAGGGTATTGTATGTCCGGAATCACATCTTTTACAGACGGAACCAGATCACGGATTTTATGTAATGTGTTGAAACGGACCTGGATCTTGTGTTTATTCAAGATTTTGGAGATCTTTTTTGTGATCCCAGCAATGTAGGGTAAAGTGATGGTTTTGAAAGGCTCCTCAAGAGGGTTCTTCTTCATGGTTTGAGTGATAGCTTTGCGGATTGTATAGTCGGAGTAACCATTAGCCCTAAGAGCTTGGTGTACGTGCTTGAGTTCACTGCTTATGTGTTCCTGGTCGGATATGCATTGGGCTCTATGATACAGAGTCTTGATGAGATAATTCTTCTGTGATGGATGGTGGTGGGAATCCGGTTTCAGATAAGCATCCGTATGGGTAGCTTTCCTGTAGACAGAGTGGCTCATTGAACCATCAGGTCTCTTTTTAATTAGGACATCCAAAAAAGGTATCTTGCCATCTATTTCGACTTCCATGGTAAATCTGATGGCTGGGTGTATGGAATTGATGTGGTCGAAGAATTTGTCTAGAGCAGGCCGGCCATGTGGCCAGATGACAAAAGTGTCATCCACGTACCTCTTCCATAAGGTTGGGCGCAGAGTGGCAGTCTGGATGGCGTCAGTCTCAAATTTCTCCATGAAAATGTTAGCTATAACTGGAGAAAGGGGGGAGCCCATTGGGGTGCCCTCAGTTTGTTTGTAGAAACACAAGATCCAGGTCCGTTTCAACACATTACATAAAATCCGTGATCTGGTTCCGTCTGTAAAAGATGTGATTCCGGACATACAATACCCTGGTGTCTACAAACTAAGTTGCCTCTGTGGTAGTAGTTACATTGGAGAAACCAAACGCCATATCTCGGACCGCATTCGTGAACATAAAGCAGACCTTAAACACGGTAGGACCAACACCTCGGCCGTAGCAGATCATTGTTCTTATTCAGTAGGCTCACATGCCATTGACTTTTCCAAGACGGAGGTTCTTTGTAAGCCATCTGGCTTCCATGAGAGATTCGTTCATGAGGCTATCCACATATACAAACACAGAGACAATTTCAACCGAGAAGATGGATTCTATCTTAGCAATCATTGGAAAGATTTGATAAATCATTTCAGTTCTTGATTGATTGTTCACGCTTACAGTGCCTTTCAGACAGCATACATAAAAACAAATTTCGTCTCCCCCCTCCTCTTTTCAAAAAATAGATGGACTAGTCCTGGCAAACTGCCATCGTTGCGCGTGACGCAAACGTTATTATTTTTTATATATATAAATAAATATGCCGTTTTCAAAATAAATTTATGCAAACCGACACACCTGATGATGACCGTTTGAGTTATGGTCGAAACGTCGTGAGAATTTTTTATTGTTTTATATATATTTTGTTATTTTGTTGTTTCTCTTCAACGTGACTTTACCGGAAAAAACTAAGAATATGAATTACTGCAGTCACGAAAGCTTTAAATCAAAATTGGGTAAGTTATGAGGGTGAGTAAGTGAGTTACAGGGTGAGTGGGTCGGTGGGTGATTGGGTGGGTGGGTGAGTGGGTGTGATCATCGCCATGCTCTCCATGGAGCTCTCTGTAGTGAGGGGCAGCTCACAGGGACAGCTGTTGCAGGGATTCACAACAGCTGCTTCTCCTCCAGTTCTGAACCAGCTGACCAGGGTTGCCAGACGAGACCATGCAGCTCCTCGAGTTGTTCCACAGCTTCCTTCATGCCTGCTGTGCCACGTGCAGCTTCTGCATGAGGCTACTGTGCCACGTGCGGCTTGTGCGTTAGGCTGCTGCGCCGCGTGTGAGGCTGCTGTGTGAGGCTGCTGTGTCGCGTGAGGCTGCTGCGTGAGGCTGCTGTGTGAGGCTGCTGTGCCGAGTGAGGCTGCTGTGTCGCGTGAGGCTGCTGCGTGAGGCTGCTGTGCCGCGTGAGATTGCTGTGCCGCGTGGGTCGACGTGACATCACCGTCAGTCTAGGGGGATCTTTGTATGAGTGATGGGGCAGTCGTAGAGAAAGTGGAGAAGTTTCCGTACTTATGCAGTCAGCAGAGGTCTCACGCCGAATCAGCTGAGTAGCATTATTTGTTCGTCGTGTGAACCAAAATTGAGGTGAATAATTTTGAGTAAAAAAAATGATGACATTACACTGGCTATGAATATGACTATATAAAAGGTTAGGATCTTGTGTCGGATGCATATTTGCTGGACTTTATACAGTGGCTTGGGCCAAGAAACTGGCATTCAGAGGCAAACTTGTCATGGTGGGGATTTGTTTCCAGAAACACACTCAGCCACCTTTGTCTCTCCAGTGGTGATGTTTACCAACCACACCTGATACTAATTTAAGGTTAAGTCGACTTAGGGGAGGCATACTGTCGATTAGAATATAATTCATCACTGATTTTGGCCACAACCGGGAATTATATCTCGTAAGACTGCGATCAAGAATACTTGAAATAGTGTCGGGGCCAGAGGACATCCCCATCACACCCCACAGTAAACATGAGGAAATGGCTCTGACACCCGGCCATGCAGCGTTACGTGGGCCTGCCCACCATCATGGTCTTTAATGGTCGTGAACAGAGTCAGGGACCCTAAATAACACGAAGAATAATCCAAGACCATAGCCTCTTAATGGTAATGCAGGCCTCCAGCAGGTGAAGAGAGCTTCCTGATGCGTTTGTGCGTTTTTCACCGTTGCGGTGCCCCGCCATGGCATTTTGGTGATGCTTTTGTTTTCCATTTGTGGAGGCAATTGCTCGTGCCATGGCCAGGTTGGATTCGGTGTACGGTGGCCCCCCACTGCTTGCGGTGGTGGGGGGCCAGCGAGCTTCTTGATGGTTTGATCCACGATGAGGCACTTCTTGGGGATGTTTGAGTTCTCCCAATTGTTTATCCACTCATTCGTACTGGTTGTGTGGACAGAAGCCGGAGGGATTTAAGAAAAGTCCACATTGATTAAAATGGCCACGATAAATCGAACCGGCGACTTCTATATTGTGTACCAACCATTACATCATGGCAACATCCTGTTATGTCACGTTTATAAGGGTGGGGGGAAATAACAACCAGGGTACTAGGTGTTAGTGTGTTTGAGGACGCAAGTTTCAAGTACAATTATTTCTTATCTTGTCCTCTTCCCCCCTGACTGGGGTTAAAACAATCAACAATTGAGGAAAGGGTTGGTGGGACGTGTGCAGAGATCGCCAGTAATCCCAGGTGGACTCCCGCTCGCTGCACAAACGCCTCCTGTGGAATCCATCCAGCAGTTTGTCGACGGAAACGATGATGGTAGGCGACCATGGTTTTTGGAGATCGTAGCCAGGGCCGGAGCGGCAACAGTGATGAAGCAAGAGGGGGGAGCGAGTGGCAGGGGCAGAACAGAAGGGGAGATGAGCGGTATCATTGGTGACGCGCGGACGCGCCCCAAACCGTTTGCGATCAGTCATGTCCATGGGTGGGACGGTGCTCGCGTCCACTTCCATGAAGGTGTCCTGCAGACACCTGAGAGTGGGCGCACACAAGCACAAGAGAGAAGCCAATGTAACAATCCAGTTTGTCAACCAGGTATCTAGGCCCAGCCTGGATGCCCACGGCAGCCTCAGTGGGCGACGCCTGCCCCAAGTGGGCCACGCAGGCCCCTTAAACTGTGCCACTTGGCCCACTTTCCTATGGGAGCTGCTCGCTTTGATGTTGGCCGACCTTGGAAACGGTCGTGATGTCACGGAGTCAATGCAAAAGAGAGGCAATCGTCAAGTTAGTGCTGATTAAGGTGAAGTTTATGGCAATAAATGTAAAAAAACAGATTCCAGCTGGGTATATGTGTAAGTCATCTCAACCACGTTAATAATAATTGAAAAATAAATATTGTCGCTTTCATCTGGCTGTGGGCAAAAGGGAGGGTGGGAAGTGGTCGGAGTCATGAAAGGATTTGTGGCCATAGAGCCACAAGGCCCTCAATGTTTGAAGAATAATTGTTGCTCGTTATTGCAACGAAGCATAAAAGCGTATTGCGGAAAGTTTCGCGCATGTGTCTGTAGCGCGGTGCCCCCACATGTTCTCATTCACCTCAGCAACCATATCACAGTTCATGGTATTTGAGTGGTTCGTTTTTTTTCTATTGCATAATCTTGCTGGTATCCATGAATGAACAAGACGAATCTATGAACGCATATTTGTGCCTTTAGGAATAATAATGGTTTGAGTGTCTTTCCATATGAACAGCGTTGCATAATAATCAATCGTCCTACTGTTAACAACGTGACAAGAATCTGCATTAAGGGTCGCATATGATCAATGACCGAATGCCGTGTTGTGTAACAATTTAAATATAGAATAGTTTGCATGTTTTAATCACTCTCTCTCAACAACAACATTGCGTTACGCGTCGGGAATTAACCACAGGTGCCATTATCTAAGTGAAACAACGCAATTGTGATGTGTACCATGTTAATGCTGTGTTGAAATTCCGAAGTTGAGAGTTCTCATATTATCCAAAAATTTAAGTTTAGCTAGAAAATAAAATTGATTAAAGCAGAAGAGTTGTGTGTGATTCTTTCCGTGATTCTGCATAGAATTGTTCTGCGAATGAGATCTGAATCTCGGTTACCTATCATAAGCACACTAATCACTAATCCAGCACATAATCAATAAGCGTTAAATCGAAGATAATTGTATCCTTATTGAAAATACGGAATTAAATAACAAGTCGAGTCTACTCTCTCTCATTCACGCTCGCAATACCTGCACAACTGCATACGATTAATTGCGTTGTTCCAATTAATAACCAACCTTTGTCACCGAAGCTGGACCTAATTATCATAACGACCTGCATCATAACCACGCCCACTCGCATAAATTAATTTCGATTATCTCTCGAATTAGCATAGTTTATGCACATAATTACACCAATTAATTCAGATAAATTATTTAAATTTCAAATTTAATCAAATTTTCATTATTTTCATCAAATTTTCATAACCTACATATACAACAACCTTCGAGAACCTATATCTCACAGAGCGGGCCCTAACCTATAACAGCTGGCAGTTCACCAGCATTGCTTCAAGTGAGCTGGAGCGTGCTGATGAATATAAAAAACGGACCAGAGTTTGGTTTATGTACAACCAATACTGCTGAAATGGTGCACTCCCAGAAGGAAAGCCGTGTGGCTAATGGGATGTGTACAAATACTTGTATTTTTTAAGTGGAAAGACAGATATGTGAAGGAGGGGAATCATCGTTTGCGTGTTAATTTTGTTACTCATATCCACGATGTAAGCCAGTTATTATATTGAAACTTCGCAGAGCTTTCATGAGTAAGAAAGTTGTACCAACAATAATTATTATCGGTTCTATTGCGATCGAGGGCTGCACGTTTCAACGGGCACACATGTGTCATGCTGCGATGGTGACGGTGCTCCCGGTTTTTTAAGACCGGGAGGAAGTGAGGGCTTCACCTTTCTGGCAAATTGCCCGATGATGCTGGATGTAATTACCAGCGAAACGTCGTACTCAAAGATTGTAAATGTTGTGGATTCACTCTTCAACACACCGGTGGGCTGAAGGAGTGATCTATTTCTCTTTTGTCAATGTGACACATTTTTTACTGATTGGCCGTGTCGGGTAGTGGAGGGAAACGACACATTTATGAGTAATGCGATCTAACCCAAAAACGTTTATTATGAATAATATTGGTCGTGAAAGCCTACGGCCTTTCTGGCCGTGATTTTTATTTCAGCAGCATTGGTTCAACACGAGCAAACGTCAGAATGGTTTTCAGCTCTGCAAAGCTCATGATGACTTTTTGTGAAGTATTCCACAGTTTTGCATAGAACTAGGACCTGTAACTAACAGAGAGCATCCTTGCCTGCAAATATCTGGCAGTTCACCAGCGTCGGTTTGAGACACTGAATGCTCAAACGAACGCAAATGTGGTAATGATTATTTTGTGTTATCTCCATATATAAAAGTTGTAAATATGTGTCTGTTCAAAATGTTTAGCGTACTTCCCGACATGCAACACACTTGAAATTTACCATGTGGGTACTTTCCAGACTCTACACCATGCAAAAGTTATGAAAATACACTTTTTGTGTGTGGGGGGGGGGAGCTCAATAATGCATTTATTTTTTGTACGGAAAGTGAGCTGTGACGTCAAATCTATCACGTGACCCGCACATGTGGAAGCGTAACGCATTGTCGTGTAGTGGTTAGCGCGCTGCGCTACGAATCCGGCAACACGAGTTCGATTTTCGCTCACGGCCACTACCAGTGACGATTATTTTAACCGGTCCTGGGCCTCCCCTACGTCGACTCAGCCTCAAAACGAGTAACTCCTGTGGTGTGTAAACATCGCCACTGGGGAGACAAAGGCGGCCGGGCGTGGTGGATCCAAGTCCCAGGAGAAGCTGGGTAGTACAGCTAGTGTATTATATGCGCGAGTACTAAAGCTGGAACGATTCGATTACCAAGTTGATTATAACCGATTCCTTGTGTATGGTCAATTACTCAGACCCCTTTAAAAATGACAGCCATCCCCACATCTTACTTCCTGTGACGCGGCTGATGTGATCAAGTCCCTCCCATCAGGTGGGACAACCACAGCAAGAAAAAACTGCTGAAGTAGGCGAGAGATCTGCCGTGGCACGAGGTTATATAGGCCTCGGCAGTAGGGGGGAGAGAGAAGGGGGGGGGGGGGAAGGAGGCGGGGCAGAAAGTGGACCCCGCAGCAGCACCCGGGTCACTGGAGTAAAGTGGGCCACCACTCATTGATCCGTACATTTAACTCGAGGAGTCGATTCGATTCCGTGCCCCGTTGGGTCCTCCCCCCTTTTGTGCTTTTGGGTGTGCTGGGTTTCAACATAATTCCCGATCCATTGTGAATCTTCCCTTCCCCCATTTCAGCACTCCGATCTACATCCGACAGGAGATGATAAACCGCAGGGAGGGGGAGTAAAACCTAATCGCCAGGTAATTGGAAAAGTCGCCCATTGTCTCGCGGATTTGCATGATTGTACGATGGGGCAGAGGAACGTGCTACAGGGACACGCCCTGAGGAATGCAGGCATCGGCCTTTGGATGAAAAACTATTTTTCAGTAATTCAGTGGGCAGTGCTCTCACTGGCAGCTCATTCTCAATTCATGTGGGTGATTCACCACGTGTTTGTGCCACATTTTGTATCTGAGTTGAGTCCTTTTTGTTTCCTTTCCTGTTTCTCTACTCCCTCCTGGTATAGCCGGGTGGGGGTATCGAAGGGGGAATGGGCAGATTGTGTTTAACCTTGAATTTGTCATGGCATGGGGTGCTGGTATGATTCCGCTCTTGGCTTCCACATTTTGAAATTCCAATAATTACCTGTCTTTGTGCGCTGTGGTTGCCTCGGATTGGTGTGCCACTCTCTCGCTGGATTGTTACCTTGCCATCTCTGCGTGTAATTATGTTGGTAGTTCGTGGGTGCTTGCTCCTCTCTGAAAAAAAATTCCGCAGACTACCTACTGGATCTCCTCTCTGTTTCAAAGAACAAATTTGACCTCAGGTCTTCGCTCATTTACCAGCTTCACATTCCCTATTGCCGTACAAAAACTGGAGGAAGGGCCTTTGCTATTGATGCCCCCAGGGTCTGGAATGCTATTGCCAATAAACTGCAACTTGAATCACTACCTATGATATCTTCACTCAAAACTGCTCTAGAGGAGTTGTACAACCCTAGCTGCCACTGCTATTCAGTGGCCTAAAATATGGCTCTAGATTTTGGTGTTATAATTTATTTATGTAGTTTATTCTTAAAAATTCGGTCACAGTCCCTATGATCACTGTTACATTGGATTTATGGCTTTTATTTTGGTGATTTCGAAAAGTTTTTTTTGTTTTGGCCATGTTTTTGTTTATTGTAGCACGGAGTTAGACTGATGGCTTTAATCTTAGTTGTCTTGTGGTTGTTGTTGTTATTTGACTTGCATCCCACTGGGATTTTTGCACACAGCGTTGGTGTACGGTGCTATTTCAGGAATATTTTGATATTTTTTTCCTGTATTTTCTGTTTGCACAGTCACATACTCACTTTAAGATGTTTTCTTGTTCATGTTTTTTGTTTGTTGCGGTTGCACCCGATTCAAGAGCCGAATGGCTCACAGGGCTATACCAAATAAATGAACTATGAACTAACTAACTCTGTGTTGTGGGTCTTGGTGTGAGGTGCTGTAGCTGCTCACGTGATTTTTACTTCCCTCTAGATGGCGGGGTGCATTATCTCTCTCCCTGTGTTTTGTCCGAATTATGGCTCCTAATTCTATATAGCCATGCCGTGTGAACCCTATTCTGTATGTGGTGTAAGGAGGCCGTCTCTGGGTCCAAAACCATACCCACAATTTCTGTAATCTCTGGACTCAAGGATTAAAAAAACAATCTTGAACATTTTGTCACCTTCGTGGTATTGATCAACATCACCTGCGTAATACACTCCTCGTTTATGCACTGGGTCATAAATTTGGCAGCATTAAACCCCTCAGTGTTGAATATTCTCCAAACTTCGTAATCACTGTTAGGCTGAGTTGTTTGAAATAATTCCTAACCTTGTATGGTAGCGACTTTACCCATGGTATAGAATATTCATGTAACCTTCTTTTCAGCACTTGTTTTCTCGTCCAACTTCCTCAGACCTCTGATCATTGCCTCCACTTCGAATGTTGTGATATGAGTGTATGTTTCTGTTCCTATTGTGTGGATCAAAATAGGGGATTCTGACGAGAGCTTTCTCCGTCAATTTAAGAGTCTTACTACTGAATGAGTATTCGGAAAGTTGGTCGTTGTGAGAGGAGTCAGTGTCAGATGAGCTATCACTCAAACTTTGCTGCTGCTTAGCATAACTTCTGTAATGTATTTTGCGCCTGTGTTGTGGGTATGAACGTAGAGCGAGACTTCTCCTGGAGGCAATGCGTTTATTACAATAAACGATAACAACACCAATAGCCGTAACACGACTGGTGTCTGTTAAAAACACTGCTGCAGTCAATCACAGTTGGTTTTGAGTGATTACATTGGGGTGGGGGGGGAGGGATGGCAAGTGATGGGTGATGGGAGGAGACAAGGGACGCAACGTGACCGTCCATGTACGAGGATAAGAGTTGCCATCTGTGACGTACACAACCTGGGGACACATCATGGGAAGAAGGATCTCTCAAAACCCGAAGAGGGGAGAACTACATGGAAACGCATTGTCTTGAGCAATGAATTAGCACAAGGGGACGAACAGGGGTTGGAGTCATGTTCTTCGTATGGTCGACGTTTATGTAGAGCAACAACTATATTGGATTGAGGTGGTTGAGCCAGATCATTGTGTAAGAAGTAGAGTTGGTGCATCGCTGTGATGATGCCTCCGAATTTGTGAATTGGACATTGAGTTTTCATATATTCCATAGTCTATTCAGGCTTGGAGTTAGGGATAGGGCTACAGATTTGCTGCAGAAATATTTTTCAGAGCGTCAGTGTTTGGCACTACATGTAGGGCAGTTTCACATATTAGGCAAACATCACAATTTCAGCATCATCTTAATTTTATATATTTATATGGGATATAATATAGAAGGTAATTATTGCTTTAGAAATTACATTATTCACACAGATGATTTCTATCTGAATCTCTTGGTTGAAATACTTTGCCCAAGGTAAGATAACTGTGCGATTATGGTAATGAGTATCCACGTCCGTCTGAGACTGTGGAACTGCCCTCCAGCACTGCCGCTCACATCAGGGGACGTAGGAACGACTATGGTTGCTGGCTTCACCGTGGCCAACTAGTTTATTGATGGGCATCTCCTCCTTGCCATCCTCCTAAATTTCCACCACCATCACCACCTCCACAACCTTGTGCTTGTCGCCCCCAACTCAAACTCAGTGCAAACCCCTTGGAGGGCTGGCATTACCCAAGGGACACAGAACTCTGCCTCACATTTGGTTTCTAGAAGCTCCGCAACAGCCACACTGTGGATGTAGACAGCCCTTAGCATTATAAATGTGAGCCACTCGCGTGTCCCAAACACTCAAAAGAATTGAGACGAGGCGATAGTATTAGATACAAATATTTATTATTAAAACGCGACGCCTTGTAAGGAAGGGGAGGTGCTGGTGGGGGTGGGTGGTGCTGGAAGTGTGGGGGGCTGTGAGATGCTCAGAGGGTGTTCGAGGCCTGGGGGGGCAGGTCTTGGGAGGCTTCTTGAATGCCGGGCTCCAGTGAGCAGCCAGAGATGTCCTCTTCCTCCTCAACCGTGACAAGCTGTGGACATACTGACCCATTAGACACTACACACAACTCAGTACTTCTACCAGCTCAACTGGGATTACACACAACAATCAGCACCCCCTACTGGCAGACAAATGCCAATTGCACACCAGGTGCTGAGTCACCTTGTGCCCACAGGACATCTGTCATTGGGGGTGCCCTTTCACACGTGTTGAGATGAGATGTGATGTAAAGCGCTCTGAGATGCCCCGGTGTACAGAAAGGTGCTAAATCATTCTCATCGTTATCACTGTGTCCAGCAATAATGAAATTGTCTATAGATAGATAATCTGTATTTGTAAACGGGGACCATGACGGCTTAACGTGATGGTTAGACCAGCTCATCATTATCATAATACACTGAATCGTGTGTGCATGAATCTATTATTTACGTTAAACGCAAATTATATACGTGTGTGTGTGTGCGATGCGCGAGTGCTGTGCACTCACCTCCACCTCGCTCTGCAGATGCTGCTGCTCCGAGTGTGCACTCTGCTCGTTGTCGCGGTAGGGCGCCAGCTCAGCGTGCAGCTCCGCCACTACACGTTGATACCACTGAATCTCTGCCTGCAGAGATTCCAATTGCCAATTCCTGTCAATGAGCTGCGTGGGCCATGGGCAAATGGCGGCAGAGGGACACAGGAAAGCATTTTAACGACTGCGTGAGGTTATTGCAGAACATACAGGTATAATAACACACACAACCAGGATCTTTATTTATAATTGAGTAATGTAATGACCTACGAAGCTCTTTTACACAGATGTCCATAGACCACCTTTGACCAAATAAACCGAAATGCATCCAATCATCTCAGATCTTGGAAGAAAAGCATGGTTGAACTTCAAATGCTTGGATGGGCAACCACCATCAATACAAACCAAGATAACACCTATAAAAGCATGATGAAGACCGCTTGTGTTGCAATCGAAACGTCGTGGGTTTTTTATATTATTAAAAAAAAGTACGTGACTTTACCGAAAGAATCAAGAATATGAATTCCTGCAGTCACGAAAGTTTTATGTTAAACATTTTTTAGGAATTAATTAACTCAAAATCTGGATTAAAATAATAGATTAAGATCGCTTCCCAACAAAAAAGAGGGAGGGGATGGAGAAGCATGTAGCAGAGGGGAGCAGATGGTCTAGTAGTCGTAGGTACTTCTACTAGAGGTGGGATGGTGGATCGTAACGTGGTACAGTCCTTAAACAGAGAATGCTCAGTAACCTAGTGCGCATCCATTCTGTACAACCATCAGTGTGAAAAACAAGTGTATACATACAGTCCTCGACTTAGGAACACCATACTTACGGAGACCCGACTTACGGATACCCGACTTCCGAATCTGTTTCTATGAAATGTATTAATTTTTGGTTACCATTGACTTTAAAACGCGAACTTGCACTTCCAAACTGAACCACAGAACTATTTTGTTCAGTGCTGCGATCCTCCACGAGATGTCATGAGTCAGCCTCGTGCACGCGCACATGTGCGTATATGTGAAAGTGATTGTGTGGGGAGCGGTAGTGTTGCAGTTCACGCGCTGCGCTACAAACCCACCGACCCAAGTTCAATTCCAACTCACGGCCAACACCAGTGACGATTATCTGAACCATTCCTGGGCCTCCCGTAGGTCAACTCGGCCTCAAATGAGCACCTAGCGCGCTGTATAAACATCACCACTCGGGACACAAATGCAGCTGGGTGTGGTGCTGGCACACAACCCCTCGCATGCCGTGCTGGCTTTCATAGGCTATCGCTAACAGCACGTGCCCCAACAGCCTATTAAAGCTACACGGTGGATCTTTGTGCGGATCGGAAGTATAGCGGTGAGCACGCTTGTGATTTGAAAGCGGTGAGTGAAAATAAAAAATATTTTTACTACATTTTATGTATTACTTACGATACACTATAATTTTAGTGTTAATGCAAATGTACATGATTTCTTATTTACGAGTTTAACAATGCTTGACTCTTTTGTTGAACCTTAACACATTTTATAACACTGACAATATGGGAATTTAAATATCGCACATTATTGTATTCCGACTTACGAACCGTTCCGACTTATGAATGGGCCTCAGGAACTAAATGCGTTCGTAAGTCGAGGACTGCCATATTATTGATACATTTGTCTATTATACTATGTGTATTATTAGTTGTTTATCATGTAAAATTAGTTTACACTTGAAAAATATTCACCATAAATCCGGTATGTGGGGAAAAAATATTGATAGAGTATGTGTAGTGGCATAGCGCTGGCTGCTGGTAAAAAAGGGTAACTGCGGTGTATGGTAGTACCCACGTCAGCAGGCCACGATAGACACGAGAGGGGGACATCTAGGGGAAAGGTCACAGAGGGGGGGCCATCGGGAACCCGCTAGTAGGTTCCAGAGAGGGGGCGTGGCCGTGGCGGAGCGAGGCCACGCTGAGAGTATAAGAAGGGCCCCTGTGAGGGACCTTGTGGCTGTTGCTGGAAGTGGGATCCTCGTCGTGCTGTTCGTATATATAAGATAGTCGTCGTCACCATCTCGTCATCGTCGTTGTCGTCTCGTCGCTGTCGTCTTGTCGCCATCGTCGCTGCCGTCTTCACTCGATATTACGCTGCTAGATAGGTGTTCGCTGTCTCCGTTCAGTGCTGTCAGTGTTAGATGGTTAGTGTTTTGTATAGGCCAGCAACGGTAATAGTGTGTACCCACGTAGGGTGTCTGTATTATCCCAATGGTGCTCGTTAAATAAAAGAAGCGCCTAAAAGTCTTACTGTCTCTGAGTTAGTCACTACACATGTACACATGAAAGTGACTACTGTAGTCAGAGATGCAAACGCTTGGGCGTCATCTGGTGCCTTACTGTCGCCATCCAGCGTAAACTATTTGGGTCTTTATAGTAAAGTTCGTAAATCTCAAGTACGCTATGGCAAGGTACCACAGTACATAACATGCAATTGGCTATCAATGACTTGAGTACGTTAATAGTGAAAGTACGTACAACGGGACGGCGTAAATAATGGTATTACTGTATATATCTGCGTTTGTGCCATGCCGGACTTCATAGGTGCTCACTAACAGCACTTGCTCACCTTCGCCTCACTCTGCTGGTGCAGCACTTGCAGATCCTGGAGCTGAAAGTGAATGCTCTGCAGGTTTTCTTGGCATGGCGCCAGCTCAGCGTGCAGCTCTGCCACCACACGCTGGTAACCCAAAATCCCCGCCTGCAGGGATCCCAGGTGCTCATTCTTTTCGATGAGCTGCATGGGCCACGGACAAACGGCAGCAGAAGGACATGGCTAAGCATTTTAACGACTGCGTGCAGTTGTTAAAGAACATACAAATCCAACAAACACATACAGAACCAGTATCTTTATTTTAAATGAAGGAATCTGATAAGCTATGAAACTCTTTTTCACAGATGTCCATACACCACACCACCTATGACCAAATGACCCGGAATGCACCCAATATTATAAGATCTTGGAAGAAAAGCAGGGTTGAACATTTATGGTACTTGGATGGGTGACCACCATCCATACAACCCAAGATAACACCTATAAAAGCCCAGATATATGGATTAATTAACCCAAAAGCTACTTTAAAATGTCCGATTATAATTGCCTCCCAACCAAAAATAGGGAGGGGATGGAGATGCACGTAGCAGAGGGGAGCAGATGTTCTAGTAGTAGTAGGTACTTTTACTAGAGGTGGGATGGTGGATTGTAATGTGGTACAGTCCCTAAACAGAGGATGCTCAGTAACCCAGTGCGCATATACACATCTGTGTGAAAAATAAGTGTATATATAGGCAGTCCTCAACTTACAAACACCTGCACTTACGAACCTGCTTCCATCAAATATATATTTTATAACATTGACTTTAAACGCGAACTTGCACTTGAAAATTGAACCGCGTCACTATTTTGTTCAGTGGAGCAATCCTCCGCGACATGTAATAATTCAGGATGGCGCTTGGAGCAAGTGTTTGCCTATAAGTGTGTGTGTGCACGCGCACGTGTCTATGTGTATGAAAGTGAATGTGTGGGGAGCGGTAGTGTAGCGATTAGCCTTCGAAAGCGGCGACCCGAGTTCGATTCCCGTTCATGGCCAACACCAGTGACGATTATGTGAACCGGTCCTGGGCGTCCCCTAGATCGACCCAGCCTCAAATGAGTACCTGGTGCGATGTGTAAACACCACCACTGGAGAGACAAAGGCAGCGAGGCATGGTGCTGGCCAATCACCCCCTTGTGTGCCATGCCGGCCTTCATAGGTGCTGCTCACTAACAGTACTTTCCCCAACAGTCTATTAAGGCTATACGGGGAGTCTTTGTCTGCGACGTGCGAATGCAGTGTACTCACCTCCGCCTCGCTCTGCTGGCGCAGCATGTCCAAATGCTGCAGCTGTGAGCGTCCGATCTGTGCGTTTTCGCGGTACTGCTCCAGCTCTGTGTGCAGCTCGGCCAGCATACGCTGATACCAAAGAATCCTCGCATGCAGGGATCCCAGCTCCTGGCTCCTCTCGAACAGCTGCTTGGGCCACAGGCAGAGGGACAGAGAAAAGCATTTTAACGACTGTGTGCGGTTATTGTAGAACATACAGATGCAACAACAGACACATTTAGAACCAGAATCTTTATTCATATTGGAGGAGTCTGATGAGCTGTGAAAATATTTTTCACAGATGTCCATACCCCATGTTTGACCAAATCACCCAGGATGCACCCAATCTTGTCAGACCATCATGCACACAACCCATGATTACGCCTATAAAAGCCCACATATATGGATTAAGTAACCCAAAATCTGCAGTAAAAGGTCAGATTAAAATCGCTTCCCAAACCAGGACAGGGAGGGCATGGACATGCACGTAGCAGAGGGGAGCAGATGGTCAGACCCTACACAGCCTGACGACTCAAGTGCTGTGTCACGGTCAGACCTGGGCCGTTCCGGGGCCAGGAGAGCCTGGGTTCTCAGCGGCCGTGGGAACGAGGCTGGGAGCATTACCTGACGCAGAGTGTCCTCATTCTCAGCTTGGGACGTGGTCAGCTGATCCTGCAGCGCCGACAGTCCCTGTTGGGGGGTGGAGAGCTCCGGCTGGGCACTGGCGCGCTCCGCCTCACTCGCTGCGAGCTCCTCCTTGCTCGCCTTGAGCTCCTCCCTCAGCCGAGTGATTGTGTCCTCGTCCTCCTGAGCCTTAATACAGGCAACGTTCGTTTTACCATCATAATCATCACCATCATCATCATGAACAGCCATGATCCGTCCACCGCTGAATGTGTTTTTGTGATACTGCTGGATGAAAGTTTCCCTGAGCCATACCGGTCATGGGAATTAATTGATCATACTTCATCACACTGGTCAGCACGAAGTGGTACACCCAAGACTGGGTCAGATTTCACTGGCCACCAATGCTAGCCATGGTTGGTAATCAAACTCGGACAGCTTGGTTCAGAGTGCAGAAGGCTCATCACAGTAAATTAATACGTTGTATATCATCATAAATATTTCGCCGCACAAGGGTCTCCTCCTCTTGTGAACGCTGCCACAAATGTCTTAAAACTCAAACTTTAATTATCTTTATTTTACCAGCTAAGGCCTACTGAACTATATAGCTCTTTTTCAGAAGCGACCTGCCCACAAATGAAAGTTCAACGAAGTGGCTTATCATGTGGAAATGTATTGCAGCTATAGAATCTAAACGCACGTTTCTAAATGTGGAGGAAGAACCGGAGGACCCGGAAAAGATCCACGTGACCACAGGGAGAACATGCAAACTCCAAATATACAGGTGTCGGGGTTGGGATCAAACCCACAACCTCCTGCATACAGGTGAGGTAGTTAACATCTCGCCACCGTGGCGCCCCTCTTCAGTGCCAATCGCGGCTTCACCACGCGTGCCCTTGCGAGCCGATACCTTCTTGGAGTTGCGCTCGAACTGCTTAAAAGCATCGGTAAGGGTGAGCCGGACCTCCTCCAGCCCTGTCGCCAGCTCGCAGGCCTCTTTCCGATGCGCGTCCTGCTGCTGCGCCTTCTCCATCCCAAGTGCCTGGACGTGCCCCTCCGACTCCTTCAGCTACAGGCACGCACACGTTCCACAATGTTGGATTCATGTCTGGGGAGGTATACTGAATATGGTGTGCAGAATGTGGAAATATTTTCTGGGTTGGAAAAGACCCAGCTGTAATTAAGCCCGGCTTGCAAACAGATAAATAATTACCACTTAAGTCATTTAAACTCTGTGGTGTGCATATAGCTGTGTGTCTGCAAGCCTATATTGTTTCTCTAACAAATGCAAGCCAATCACATTTTAGAAAAAGTCCTGTAAACTGCAGCTGACTTCATAATTAAATTGTATTCATTCTAACTGAAAGTATTAAAATGTGAGAAAATACATTCGCAACTCTGAATCATGACAAATTGTGAGAGGGAGTGAATTAGTTAAAGGCCTAGTCAGGGATTGCCTTGTCTAGTGTAATTACCTCATCCAACATTCACCTATCTGCAGACAAAATTAAGAGCCATGAGGGGAGGACCGATCCTGTGGTCACAATTATACCTTTTGCCATATAGAAATGCATTATCATACTACATTCGAAAAAAAAACCATTCTGGCTGTCTGCCCTCCTGGCTGCATCCATATTACTTATATAACCACTTCAGGTTTCAGCCACCTGTGATTAAGCCAGGTTCACATGTGCAGTGAGTTAATGATCTCAGCCTGATCATCAATGACTTCACAGAAAAGCCCATGAAAACAATGTCGGCTTTACACTAAATCGAGCTAAGTTCCAGCTCTGAAAACCAAAGATCAGACTGTTTTGTGATGAACATTACTCATTACTCTCCATAGCAGGGCAGATATCAAAGTATTTCCTCCTATTGTGTGGGTACCAGAGGGCACTTAAATATTTCTCAGAAGTAGTTATGTGATTTATGCTTCTGCAAACCATTCTCTAACATGAAACTTGAACCATCTTCTTTGGTTCTTTCGGTAAAGTCACGTAGAATGAGAATAAAATAATAAATTGATAAAATAAAATAACACAATAATATTCTCACGACGTTTCGGCCACAACACAAGCGGCCTTCATCAGGTTGTTGTGGCCGAAACGTCGTGAGAATATTATTGTGTTATTTTATTTTATCAATTTATTATTTTATTCTCATTCTACGTGACTTTACCGAAAGAACCAAAGAAGATGAATCATTGCAGTCACGAAAGCTTTAAATCGAAATGAAACTTGAATTTGGAGCTTTCGTGACTGCAGGAATTATTCTTTGGTGTTTTATTATTAATTTTATTATTTCTTATTTCTACGTGACTTTACCTAAAAAAACATTCTCTAACATGCGATGGTGCACTGCTCAGGCGATGAGGACAGGCCTCATGCACACACATGGAGGTGGGGGGGCTGCCGCATAAGGCTCTGGTTACCTGGTGCTGCAGCCCGGCGATCTGGCCGTGCATGCACTCCATCTCAGCATCCGTGTGCTGAAGTGTGTGCTGCAGCTGCACCACCTCCTGTGCCCTCGCGGCCTCCTCTGCCCTGGAGACTCCCAGCTCGGCCTTGAGAAAGTCCGTCTGTTGCTCCAGAGAATTGCCTGTCGGAAGGGACACAAAACCATGGCGATGAAGACAGTACAGCCACCAGTGGCAGCAGACAGAGAAGGAGCAGCAGCTCAGGAGGAAGAGTACCAGCAGCGGGAGTAGTAGCAGACAGAATAGGTCTGAGGTCCCTCAGACCTATTCACCAGCTTGCATGCAAACACAGGGTCCAGAATAATAATATATGCACAGGAAGGGCCTAGTGAGAGAGCAGTTAGTAAACCCAGTGCAGTCCTATGTTAGACAGCGGAAGTGGTCCACGTGGGAAATGAAGTAAAAACGAGGAATTACTCGTTTTAACTCGTAAAAAGAAGTTATTGGTGCACAGTGCTCGACAAAAATTAGTGTTCAATGGGTCCGTGGATTCAGAAAGATTTTGGAGCACAGGCCCCTACCCACCGGTCTCCTCGCAGCAAGCGTTAGCCTCCTGCAGTCGTTGCTGCAGCTCCAGTACTTCATGCCGCAGGTTGTCCACCTCGGTCTGCTGCACCTCTTGGTTGGTAAAGAGGTCGCGCATGTTCGCTCTCAGCTCCGCGACCTCGGTGCCCAGCCGCTCGGTTTCAGTCCCGCGCTCTCGCGCCTCTTCCCGCGCCGCCACCAGGTCTGCCTCTGAGCGCCGCAGCAGCTCGTCACGCTCCTTCAGCGCCTGCGGGCGGAGACGGGCAGCATCTAAATTACACGTAATTACAACATGTAATTTGAATATATTAATAAATTGTTTAGCATTCATCCAAAATATTGAGAAAATAAGTGGGCTTGGGCAGGACACATTGCTGTTGCAAGAAGGGGGGTGGCTGTTGCGAGAGTGGAGGCCTCACCTTCTGGAGGACCGTGATGTGCACAACGTGAGCGTCGTACTCTGAATCGTCGTGCATATGTGATGCACGATATTCGGCCAGCTCTATGTATGCCAGATGCAGAGTCGCATCGTGCTCACGCCTCAGCTGCTCCTCGCGCTCGCCCCACCGCACTGCCTCCAACTCCACCTGCAGGCTGTTGATGGCCTGCGAGTGTGCCATTAGCTGCTCACGGGCAGAAGGGCACAGTGTCACAGGCACGTGCATGCATAGGTGGGCAGCCCTTCATCACAGACACATGCAGCGTGCAGATGAGGACAGGTACAGACATACAGACACACGGAGCATGTAGTTGTACAGAGAGATAAGAGACTATAGACATGGGCAGGAGGCACAAGAAAATAAATTACAGATGCAGAGACATACACACAAAGACACAAGCAAGTCATACAAATTTGGACACATTATGGAAAGACAGTGCATGTGGAGAGAGATGTACATAGCCAAAGGCAGAACATGCAGAGGGAGACAAGATAAGAATGCGGAGACACGGGCATTGAGTACAGAGACGCACATACAGGCGCCTCGCATGCAGACGGACGCACACGTGCAGTGAATGCTTTTCAAGATGAAAATAAGAAATTGAGATTCTATTGTAAACAAATCAAGAACTACAAAAATATGCAAGGTAAACACCTGTGGTCTTATTGAACATACCACAATCACGTTTAAAATATTTAGAATGATAATAGAAAGTCAAAAAATAGAACCATGATACATTGTATACATCAATCAACGATTGGTAAGCGTGCATACAACATGGCAACGTTCTTCATCATAAGATAATGAAGAAACTCGTTGCACCCAAATGTTCATCTTCAAATTGAGTCAATATTCAAAACAAATAACTCACAACGCCTCCTCACACCATGTCGGTCATGGGAATGTGTTTGACTATACTTCCCCATGCTGGTCAGCACCGTACAGATGTATTAATCAATAAAACATAATACATGCACATTATGTGGGGAGATGCTATGATACAAAAATTTAGTTTGATCTGCTTTTATCTTTCGTTTTCAACATTATTGGGAATAAAACCATGGACCACTCGCTACAGTGAATTTAGCAAAATTTATTACGGAACCAAAATATAATTCGATGGGTTTTTTGTGCACTCATTTGCAACTAGGCTGAGACCACTATGCTTGAGAATCCGGTTTAATCACTGTGGTTGGGCAGCTGTAATCCACATTCAATCCTGGCATCTCAGCCATGCTGGCACAGCATGTCTGACCCCTGGGGCACCTAGCTACCTCCCAGAATGCACTCATTTAATGTGCCATTTCCTTGACGTTCAGATCGTAACTCTGAATAAAAACTCAACGCATGAATCAATAATGATGCACTTAATAGGGCAGAGCTTCTAAAAGGTGATGTTTCAGGCAATGGGCCTTCATCACATCAGAGAAGTCAAAGCAATATCCATTGCAGCGTTATTGAGGAATATGTTGAGGTTTTGTTATCTCTGCTTGTGTGCCACGCAGCTTCACAACGTGAACACATTATTTGGGTCTTTCGGTAAGGCCATGTAGATACAAAAATAATAAAATAATAACAATATCACGACGTTTCGATCGCAACACAAGCAATCGTCATCAAGTGAAGGATATGGCAGGAGAGCTGCCGAGGCAGGAAAAAATATATGGCGGGAGCGCTGCTAAGGTAGGGAGTTAAAAAGGTTTGAGATGGGTGTAGCTCAAGGGTCAGTGGGCAGGGCTTGATGAAATTTGCATGTAAATGTAAGATCGGCGAAATCTTGACAAACGAAGTTTCACTTTAGCCGTGCTCCGTGTAACAAGGGGACAGGGGGGTTGGTGGTGGCCACAGTACCTCCTCAGCATGGTTTTTCTTGAGTTGGTGCAGCATCTCGAGGAGACTCTTCTCTGTCTGGCTCAGTGAGCCACGCAGGGTGGCGAACTGCGCTCTTGCCCTGCTCAGATTGTCCCGCAGGGTCGACACCTCCCGGGACAGGTGGTGCATTTCCTTTTCCGGCATTTCCAACTGCGACGGGAGCAAGGGCACATGGCACGGGCACGTTAGCTCCTCCCAGCGTAAATCCTGCCTTCAATCGCATCGTGACATGCCATTCGCCATCGGATGGTGGAGACAACACCATGGCACATGGCAAGTGAGGTGCCTAATACACAGGTATACACACATAGGACAGATGGGCTGACACCCACACACCCAAGCAAAGGCAACACCACGATTCCCCGCACAGCCTAAACAGAGTGGTAGAATGCGCAGCAGCGCTGGCCTAGGAAACGCACCCACATCATCTTCATTTACATTCGCTCAGCCAATGACTTACGTTTATTCGGGACCTCGGGGTCCCGCCATAAGGTTAATTTGATATTCAGTTTTATCACAGTACGCTCTGAGCCACACAGCGCTCGCCAATTTTTAAAAGACAAACTCGTCCGCCGACGTGTTTGCTCCTCCTTGGTCTCTCTGCCTTAGCCCCAAAATGTCTGGGAATGTCAACATGCCAGTGATAAGGCCGGTCGAGGTGAGTGAGCATATGGCGGTTACACTGGTGAGTACAGTACATAATACTTCCTGATGCTATTATTAAAAAAAAAATTCGTTTGATGGAATGTTTACCATCTGTTTTATTACTCTTATAAAATAGCGCTGATACTCCAATGAAGCCCTCATTTATTGTTCATAAGAGATAACGCTGTCGAGAAGTCATCCCCATATATAATGGTATAACCCTTTTCGCGCTGATTTCCTGAATGCTCACTTCTCCACATAGGCATCTTGAGCGCTAAGCGAGACTGCCTGTATTCATTTCAGCCTAAGTCGACATAGGGGAGTCCCAACACTGGCTCAGATATCCCTCGCCACTGGTGTTAGCAGGTATTTGTGGTTCATGCGGACTTGCTGCCTTGTAAAAGGTGTCAATCTGGTGTTGGGGCAAAGCTTTTTTTTATCATTCCATACACGTGTGCATTTTAGCTGGTAAGTGGCAGAGTGGTGGCCTCCACTCCAGCCTAGATTTGTCTGTCCCCTACCTCTCTTACCGAGTACAACTCCTCTGACATCAAAACACAAGGGGCCGTCCATAAATGACGTCATGCGATTTTGGACCCCTCCCCCTTTGTCACACGGTGTCACAAAAAGTCAGACCCCCCCCACCCCCCAAAAAAAAAACATGCTTCAAATCGCTTTAGTTCACAGTTCCATTTATTTGGTATAGCCCTGTGAGCCATTCAGCCCTTGAATCGGGTGCACCCGCAACAAACAAAAAACATGAACAAGCAAACATATTAAACTATTGCCATTGTGCGTATTAATGTGGTGCTGCACTCTGATGTTGTAGAACATTTACTAAAAAATATTTAATTAAGTAGAACGTGTTGTCTATTTTTATTTAAAATTGCGCATTTTGATGTGACATCACATTTCTCAAACCCCCCCCCCCCGTCACACATCGTCACAAATGTCTGCCAACCCCCCAAGTGCGTGACGTCATTTATGGACGGCCCCCAAGAGGTGGCACTACGCACCTACTCTGTTGACACATTCATTGTCTCATGTGTTGCTTTCTCAACTGTGGTCTGTTGAAGAATATCATGTATATTCTTGCCGACGCAGATAAAGAAACACAGGTGCTCAGATCGCTGGCTTTGCCCGAATTACAGGCCACCACGCAGCGATAAGGAGCCCGCAGCGCTGACGTAATCAAATGCAGCGATGCCGTCATCAGATGCAGCGATTACGCCATCGACTACAGCGATGACATCGATTAGTGATGACGTCATCAATTACAGTGACGACGTCAATTTCAGTGAAGAAGGCATCGAATACAGTGATGACGTCATCTATGGCAGTGATTACGTCACTGGCTTTACCCAAAAAGGGCGGAGCCAATGGCTCGGGCCTTATTGCGTCACCAAACGTCACATGACCCCCAGGCACAGCTGCTGGGAAATGGCAGTTGACACGAGATGCTATCACCTTGGCAACGCAAACAAGGACCAACTGCCCAGAGAAAGCTTTCTCCGACTAAAATCCTTGATGAAACTCTCAATCTGTGATCTTAAACTATGAACCTCGTTACCCACGCATCAAGCGCTCAATTTAAAGTAAAATTTAAATATTTTAAAAAATAATATTTTTTCTCGATGTGATCGCAGTACTCTATTTGTTACTTCGTATAACTCCAACGCAAGAGGTGGCGCCACTCACCTCCACTGTTGACGAATTTGGAGTCTCCAGCGTCGCTTGCATCTGCTGCCGTCTCTTGAAGAACTTCATGGCTCCTGTTGGGGGCGCAAGAGACAAACGCAGCCGCTCAGCTCGCTCGCCCTGCCGGAGTGACGTAACCCCATTGGGGCCGGAGGTGAGTGCGCAGGAAGTGACGCAATTGGCCCCGCCTACCATGGGCGGAGCCAGATCACGTGCCCCCAGGCACCCTATGGGGGCAGAGGAAGCTGCCTCCGTATCAGCCAGTGCTCAAAGTTCTCGACGCGGCTTTTGCGTCTGCGATTTGAAACTCGGAACCTCTTCACCCACGTGTCGAGAGTTCAATGTTTGAATGCAATTTAATCGAGGCCACTGTCTTGGTATGGTACTTTGACTGTTGGTGTTTTGCCATCTTGCCCAAGCTTGGATTTGATGTTGACAAATCTACAAGAAGGTATGAGCTTGCACAGTTTGATTTTACATGACATTTATTCGTGACTTGACTACATTTTTTCAATCCTTACTCGAGTATCTTTAATTGCATTTTGTTGTTGATGCAACTGGCTAACCCGACCCTTCTGGACGTGTGTGAATGAGAACGTCAAAACTCATGTAAAATACAGATTCTGATTTATCTACACGCACACGCAGAAGGCAAACGCGGGTACCTGGCCTCTATGCAGCAGACACGAGTAATTTATTATCTTTCAGGATGTTATTTAGAACTTTATTGAATGTTATGTCACCAACCAAACATCGAGCATAGCAACAAATATCATGCAACACTCCGGAGACGGACACCTCCCTTACCGACCTCACCTCGTCCTCCTCACCCCTAGCCTCGTCCTCCTCACCCCTAGCCTCGTCCTCCTCACCCCTAGCCTCGTCCTCCTCACCCCTAGCCTCGTCCTCCTCACCCCTAGCCTCGTCCTCCTCACCCCTAGCCTCGTCCTCCTCACCCCTAGCCTCGTCCTCCTCACCCCTAGCCTCGTCCTCCTCACCCCTAGCCTCGTCCTCCTCACCCCTAGCCTCGTCCTCCTCACCCCTAGCCTCGTCCTCCTCACCCCTCGTCCTCACCCCTCGCCCTCCTCACCCCTCGCCCTCCTCACCCCTCGCCCTCCTCACGCCTCGCCCTCCTCACGCCTCGCCCTCCTCACCCCTCGCCCTCCTCACCCCTCGCCCTCCTCACCCCTCGTTCTCCTCACCCCTCATCTTCTCGCCTCGTCCTCACCGCTCGCCTCGCCTCATCCTCACCCCTCACCTCGTCCACCTCACCCGTCGTCCTCAACCCTCACCTCGTTCTCACCCCTCGCCTCTCGTTCTACTCACCTCGTCCTTACCCCTCACCTCGTTCTCACCTCATCCTCACACGGCTACCTGCACTCTATGTAGTAGACGTGAATAATTGACTATAATTCAGATTGTTATTAATAACTTTATTACATGTTTTGTCACGAATCAAACATCACCTCCTCCTCACCCTTCACCTCGTCCTCACCCCGTCCTCGCATCTCGCCTCGTCCTCCTCACCCCGTTCACCTTCACCCCTCGTTCTCACCCCTCGCCTCGTCCTCCTCACCCTTCACCTCGTCCTTCTCATCCCTCACCTCGTCCTTCTCATCCCTCAGCTCGTATTCCTCACCCCTCACCTCGCCCTCACTTCGTCCTCCTCACCCCTCACCTCGTCCTCGCCTCGTCCTCACCCCTTGCCTCGTCATCTTTACCCCTTAGCTCATCCTCCTCACCCTCACCTCGTCCTTCTCTAACCCCTCGCTCTCCTCACCTCGTCCTCACCCATCACCTCGTCCTCCTCACCCATCGCCTCGTTCTCCTCAACCCTCGTTCTCACCCCTCGTTCTCCTCACCCCTCACTTCGTCCTCCTCACCCCTCACCTCGTCCTCGCCTCGTCCTCACCCCTTGCCTCGTCATCTTTACCCCTTAGCTCATCCTCCTCACCCTCACCTCGTCCTTCTCTAACCCCTCGCTCTCCTCACCTCGTCCTCACCCATCACCTCGTCCTCCTCACCCATCGCCTCGTTCTCCTCAACCCTCGTTCTCACCCCTCGTTCTCCTCACCCCTCACTTCGTCCTCCTCACCCCTCACCTCGTCCTCGCCTCGTCCTCCTCACCCCTTGCCTCGTCATCTTTACCCCTCAGCTCATCCTCCTCACCTCGTCCTCCTCACCCCTCACCTCGTCCTCCTCAGCTCGTCCTCTCAACCCTCACGTCGTCCGCTTGACCTTTCACCTCGTCCACACCCCTCACCTCATCCTCACCCATCACTTCGTCTTCCTCCCCCCTCACCTCGTCCTCCTCACCCCTCGACTCGTCCTTCTCACCCCTCATCCTCCTCACCCATCGTCCTCCTCACCCCTCGTCCTCCTCACCCCTCGACTCGTCCTCTCACCTCAGCTCGTCCTCCTCACCCGTCGTCGTCCTCACCGCTCACCTCGTCCTTCTCACCCCTCACCTCTCCCTCGCCTCGTCCTCCTCACCCTTAGCTCGTCCTCACTCCTCGTCCTCCCCTCCCCTCGCTGTCCTCACCATTTGCCTCGTCCTCCTCACCCCACACCTCGTTCTTCTTACCCCTCATCTTGTCCTCCTCACCACTCGACTCGTCCTACTCACCCCTCACCTCACCCCTCGTCACCCCTCGTCCTCCTCACCCATCGTCCTCCTCACACATCGTCCTCCTCACCGCTCGTTCTCCTCACCCCTCGTTCTCCTCACCCCTCAGCTCGTCTTCCTCACCCCTCACCTCACCTCGTCCACCGCACCCCGCGCCTCGTCATCCTCACGCCTCGCCCACCTCACCCCTCACCTCGTCCTTCTCACCCACACCGCGTTCTTCTTACCCCTCACCTCTTCCTCCTCACCCCTCGACTCGTCCTTCGCACCCCTCACCTCCTTACCTCTCGTCCTCCTCACCCCTCGTTCTCCTCACCCCTCGTCCTCCTCACCCCTCGCTCTCCTCACCCCTCGTCTTCCTCAACCCTCGTCCTCACCTCGTTTTTCTTCTCACCCCCCGTCCTCACCCCTCGCTCTCCTCAGCCCTCGCCTCGTCCTCCTCACCCACACACCTCGTTCTTCTTACGTCTCACCCCCCGTCCTCCTCACTTCTCATCCTCCTCACCCCTCGCTCGTCCACCGCACCCTGCTCCTCATCCTCCTCACCCCTCACCTCATCCTCCTTACCCCTCACGTCGTCCGCTTGACCCCTCACCTCGTCCTCTTGACCCCTCACCTCATTCTCACCCCTCACCTCATTCTCACCCCTCACCTCGTCCACCTCACTTGTCCTCAACCCTCACCTCGTTCTCACCCCTCACCTCGTCCTCACCCCCACAACTCGTTCTTCTTACTCCTCACCCCTCACTCTCCTCAGCCCTCGTCCTCCTCACTCTCGTCCTCCTCACCCCTCGCCCTCCTCACCCCTCGCCCTCCTCACCCCTCACCCTCCTCACCCCTCGCCCTCCTCACCCCTCACCCTCCTCACCCCTCGCCCTCCTCACCCCTCGCCCTCCTCACCCCTCGCCCTCCTCACCCTTCGCCCTTCTCACCCCTCGCCCTCTTCACCCCTCATCTTCTCACCTCGTTCTCCTCACCCCTCGCCTCGTCCTCACCCCCGTTCTACTCACCTCGTCCTCACCGCTCGCCTCATCCTCACCCCTCGCCTCATCCTCACCCCTCGCCTCGTCCACCTCACCCGTCGTCCTCAACCCTCACCTCGTTCTCACCCCTCGTCTCTCGTTCTACTCACCTCGTCCTTACCCCTCACCTCGTTCTCACCTCATCCTCACACGGCTACCTGCACTCTATGTAGTAGACGTGAATAATTGACTATAATTCAGATTGTTATTAATAACTTTATTACATGTTTTGTCACGAATCAAACATCACCTCCTCCTCACCCTTCACCTCGTCCTCACCCCGTCCTCGCATCTCGCCTCGTCCTCCTCACCCCGTTCACCTTCACCCCTCGTTCTCACCCCTCGCCTCGTCCTCCTCACCCTTCACCTCGTCCTTCTCATCCCTCAGCTCGTATTCCTCACCCCTCACCTCGCCCTCACTTCGTCCTCCTCACCCCTCACCTCGTCCTCGCCTCGTCCTCACCCCTTGCCTCGTCATCTTTACCCCTTAGCTCATCCTCTTCACCCTCACCTCGTCCTTCTCTAACCCCTCGCTCTCCTCACCTCGTCCTCACCCATCACCTCGTCCTCCTCACCCATCGCCTCGTCCTCCTCAACCCTCGTTCTCACCCCTCGCCTCCTCCTCACCGCTCGCCTCGTCCTCCTCACCCCACACCTCGTTCTTCTTACCCCTCATCTTGTCCTCCTCACCACTCGACTCGTCCTACTCACCCCTCACCTCACCCCTCGTCACCCCTCGTCCTCCTCACCCATCGTCCTCCTCACACATCGTCCTCCTCACCGCTCGTTCTCCTCACCCCTCGTTCTCCTCACCCCTCAGCTCGTCTTCCTCACCCCTCACCTCACCTCGTCCACCGCACCCCGCGCCTCGTCATCCTCACGCCTCGCCCACCTCACCCCTCACCTCGTCCTTCTCACCCACACCGCGTTCTTCTTACCCCTCACCTCTTCCTCCTCACCCCTCGACTCGTCCTTCGCACCCCTCACCTCCTTACCTCTCGTCCTCCTCACCCCTCGTTCTCCTCACCCCTCGTCCTCCTCACCCCTCGCTCTCCTCACCCCTCGTCTTCCTCAACCCTCGTCCTCACCTCGTTTTTCTTCTCACCCCCCGTCCTCACCCCTCGCTCTCCTCAGCCCTCGCCTCGTCCTCCTCACCCACACACCTCGTTCTTCTTACGTCTCACCCCCCGTCCTCCTCACTTCTCATCCTCCTCACCCCTCGCTCGTCCACCGCACCCTGCTCCTCATCCTCCTCACCCCTCACCTCATCCTCCTTACCCCTCACGTCGTCCGCTTGACCCCTCACCTCGTCCTCTTGACCCCTCACCTCATTCTCACCCCTCACCTCATTCTCACCCCTCACCTCGTCCACCTCACTTGTCCTCAACCCTCACCTCGTTCTCACCCCTCACCTCGTCCTCACCCCCACAACTCGTTCTTCTTACTCCTCACCCCTCACTCTCCTCAGCCCTCGTCCTCCTCACTCTCGTCCTCCTCACCCCTCGCCCTCCTCACCCCTCGCCCTCCTCACCCCTCGCCCTCCTCACCCCTCGCCCTCCTCACCCCTCACCCTCCTCACCCCTCGCCCTCCTCACCCCTCGCCCTCCTCACCCCTCGCCCTCCTCACCCTTCGCCCTTCTCACCCCTCGCCCTCTTCACCCCTCATCTTCTCACCTCGTTCTCCTCACCCCTCGCCTCGTCCTCACCCCCGTTCTACTCACCTCGTCCTCACCGCTCGCCTCATCCTCACCCCTCGCCTCATCCTCACCCCTCGCCTCGTCCACCTCACCCGTCGTCCTCAACCCTCACCTCGTTCTCACCCCTCGTCTCTCGTTCTACTCACCTCGTCCTTACCCCTCACCTCGTTCTCACCTCATCCTCACACGGCTACCTGCACTCTATGTAGTAGACGTGAATAATTGACTATAATTCAGATTGTTATTAATAACTTTATTACATGTTTTGTCACGAATCAAACATCACCTCCTCCTCACCCTTCACCTCGTCCTCACCCCGTCCTCGCATCTCGCCTCGTCCTCCTCACCCCGTTCACCTTCACCCCTCGTTCTCACCCCTCGCCTCGTCCTCCTCACCCTTCACCTCGTCCTTCTCATCCCTCAGCTCGTATTCCTCACCCCTCACCTCGCCCTCACTTCGTCCTCCTCACCCCTCACCTCGTCCTCGCCTCGTCCTCACCCCTTGCCTCGTCATCTTTACCCCTTAGCTCATCCTCTTCACCCTCACCTCGTCCTTCTCTAACCCCTCGCTCTCCTCACCTCGTCCTCACCCATCACCTCGTCCTCCTCACCCATCGCCTCGTCCTCCTCAACCCTCGTTCTCACCCCTCGCCTCCTCCTCACCGCTCGCCTCGTCCTCCTCACCCCTCGTTCTCACCCCTCGTTCTCCTCACCCCTCACTTCGTCCTCCTCACCTCGTCCTCCTCACCCCTCACCTCGTCCTCTTCACCCCTCACCTCGTCTTCCTCAGCTCGTCCTCTTCACCTCACCCCTCGCCTCGTCCTCCTCACCCCTCGTTCTCCTCACCCCTCGCCTCGTACTCACCCCTCACTTCATCCTCCTCACCCCTCACCTCGTCCTCGCCTCGTCCTCACCCCTTGCCTCGTCATCTTTACCCCTCAGCTCATCCTCCTCACCCTCACCTCGTCCTCCTCACCCGTCACCTCGTCCTCCTCAGCTCGTCCTCTTCACCCCTCGTCCTCCTCACCTCGTCCTCCTCACCCCTCAGCTCGTCTTCCTCACCTCGTCCTCACCCCTCAGGTCGTCCGCTTGACCTTTCACCTCGTCCACACCCCTCACCTCATCCTCACCCATCACCTCGTCTTCCTCACCCCTCACCTCATCCGCTTTACCCCTCAGCTCGTCCTCCTCACCCCTCGTCCTCCTCACCCCTCAGCTCGTCTTCCTCACCCCTCACCTCATCTTCCTCACCCATCGTCCTCCTCACCCCTCGTCCGCCTCACCTTTCACCTCGTCCTCCTCACCCCTCGACTCGTCCTCACCTCTCACCTCAGCTCGTCCTCCTCACCCGTCGTCGTCCTCACCCCTCACCTCTCCCTCGCCTCGTCCTCCTCACCCTTAGCTCGTCCTCACTCCTCGTCCTCCCCTCCCCTCGCTGTCCTCACCATTTGCCTCGTCCTTCTCACCCCACACCTCGTTCTTCTTACCCCTCATCTTGTCCTCCTCACCACTCGACTGGTCCTACTCACCCCTCACCTCGTCCTTCTCACCCACACCGCGTTCTTCTTACCCCTCACCTCTTCCTCCTCACCCCTCGACTCGTCCTCCTCACCCCTCGACCTCCTCACCCCTCGCTCTCCTCACCCCTGGTCTTCCTCACCCCTCGCTCTCCTCACCCCTCGTCTTCCTCACCCCTCGTCTTCCTCACCCCTCGCTCTCCTCAACCCTCGTCCTCACCTCGTTTTTCTTCTCACCCCCCGTCCTCACCCCTCGCTCGTCCACCGCACCCTGCTCCTCACCTCCTCATCCCTCGTCCTCCTCACCCCTCGCCCTCCTCACCCCTCGCCCTCCTCACCCCTCGCCCTCCTCACCCCTCGCCCTCCTCACCCCTCGCCCTCCTCACCCTTCGCCCTTCTCACCCCTCGCCCTCTTCACCCCTCATCTTCTCACCTCGTTCTCCTCACCCCTCGCCTCGTCCTCACCCCCGTTCTACTCACCTCGTCCTCACCGCTCGCCTCATCCTCACCCCTCGCCTCATCCTCACCCCTCGCCTCGTCCACCTCACCCGTCGTCCTCAACCCTCACCTCGTTCTCACCCCTCGTCTCTCGTTCTACTCACCTCGTCCTTACCCCTCACCTCGTTCTCACCTCATCCTCACACGGCTACCTGCACTCTATGTAGTAGACGTGAATAATTGACTATAATTCAGATTGTTATTAATAACTTTATTACATGTTTTGTCACGAATCAAACATCACCTCCTCCTCACCCTTCACCTCGTCCTCACCCCGTCCTCGCATCTCGCCTCGTCCTCCTCACCCCGTTCACCTTCACCCCTCGTTCTCACCCCTCGCCTCGTCCTCCTCACCCTTCACCTCGTCCTTCTCATCCCTCAGCTCGTATTCCTCACCCCTCACCTCGCCCTCACTTCGTCCTCCTCACCCCTCACCTCGTCCTCGCCTCGTCCTCACCCCTTGCCTCGTCATCTTTACCCCTTAGCTCATCCTCTTCACCCTCACCTCGTCCTTCTCTAACCCCTCGCTCTCCTCACCTCGTCCTCACCCATCACCTCGTCCTCCTCACCCATCGCCTCGTCCTCCTCAACCCTCGTTCTCACCCCTCGCCTCCTCCTCACCGCTCGCCTCGTCCTCCTCACCCCTCGTTCTCACCCCTCGTTCTCCTCACCCCTCACTTCGTCCTCCTCACCTCGTCCTCCTCACCCCTCACCTCGTCCTCTTCACCCCTCACCTCGTCTTCCTCAGCTCGTCCTCTTCACCTCACCCCTCGCCTCGTCCTCCTCACCCCTCGTTCTCCTCACCCCTCGCCTCGTACTCACCCCTCACTTCATCCTCCTCACCCCTCACTTCGTCCTCCTCACCCCTCACCTCGTCCTCGCCTCGTCCTCACCCCTTGCCTCGTCATCTTTACCCCTCAGCTCATCCTCCTCACCCTCACCTCGTCCTCCTCACCCGTCACCTCGTCCTCCTCAGCTCGTCCTCTTCACCCCTCGTCCTCCTCACCTCGTCCTCCTCACCCCTCAGCTCGTCTTCCTCACCTCGTCCTCACCCCTCAGGTCGTCCGCTTGACCTTTCACCTCGTCCACACCCCTCACCTCATCCTCACCCATCACCTCGTCTTCCTCACCCCTCACCTCATCCGCTTTACCCCTCAGCTCGTCCTCCTCACCCCTCGTCCTCCTCACCCCTCAGCTCGTCTTCCTCACCCCTCACCTCGTCCTCCTCACCCCTCGTCCTCCTCACCCCTCGCCTCATCTTCCTCACCCATCGTCCTCCTCACCCCTCGTCCGCCTCACCTTTCACCTCGTCCTCCTCACCCCTCGACTCGTCCTCACCTCTCACCTCAGCTCGTCCTCCTCACCCGTCGTCGTCCTCACCCCTCACCTCTCCCTCGCCTCGTCCTCCTCACCCTTAGCTCGTCCTCACTCCTCGTCCTCCCCTCCCCTCGCTGTCCTCACCATTTGCCTCGTCCTTCTCACCCCACACCTCGTTCTTCTTACCCCTCATCTTGTCCTCCTCACCACTCGACTGGTCCTACTCACCCCTCACCTCGTCCTTCTCACCCACACCGCGTTCTTCTTACCCCTCACCTCTTCCTCCTCACCCCTCGACTCGTCCTCCTCACCCCTCGACCTCCTCACCCCTCGCTCTCCTCACCCCTGGTCTTCCTCACCCCTCGTCTTCCTCACCCCTCGCTCTCCTCACCCCTCGTCTTCCTCACCCCTCGCTCTCCTCAACCCTCGTCCTCACCTCGTTTTTCTTCTCACCCCCCGTCCTCACCCCTCGCTCGTCCACCGCACCCTGCTCCTCACCTCCTCATCCCTCGTCCTCCTCACCCCTCGTCCTCCTCACCCCTCGTCCTCCTCACCCCTCGCTCTCCTCAGCCCTCGCCTCGTCCTCCTCACCCCCACACCTCGTTCTTCTTACTTCTCACCCCCCGTCCTCCTCACTTCTCGTCCTCCTCACCCCTCACCCCTCGTCCTCCTCACCCCTCACGCCTCATCTTCCTCACCCATCGTCCTCCTCACCCCTCGTCCGCCTCACCTTTCACCTCGTCCTCCTCACCCCTCGACTCGTCCTCACCCCTCACCTCTCCCTCGCCTCGTCCTCCTCACCCTTAGCTCGTCCTCACTCCTCGTCCTCCCCTCCCCTCGCTGTCCTCACCATTTGCCTCGTCCTCCTCACCCCACACCTCGTTCTTCTTACCCCTCATCTTGTCCTCCTCACCACTCGACTGGTCCTACTCACCCCTCACCTCGTCCTTCTCACCCACACCGCGTTCTTCTTACCCCTCACCTCTTCCTCCTCACCCCTCGACTCGTCCTCCTCACCCCTCGACCTCCTCACCCCTCGCTCTCCTCACCCCTGGTCTTCCTCACCCCTCGTCTTCCTCACCCCTCGTCTTCCTCACCCCTCGCTCTCCTCACCCCTCGTCTTCCTCACCCCTCGCTCTCCTCAACCCTCGTCCTCACCTCGTTTTTCTTCTCACCCCCCGTCCTCACCCCTCGCTCGTCCACCGCACCCTGCTCCTCACCTCCTCATCCCTCGTCCTCCTCACCCCTCGTCCTCCTCACCCCTCGTCCTCCTCACCCCTCGCTCTCCTCAGCCCTCGCCTCGTCCTCCTCACCCCCACACCTCGTTCTTCTTACTTCTCACCCCCCGTCCTCCTCACTTCTCGTCCTCCTCACCCCTCACCCCTCGTCCTCCTCACCCCTCACGCCTCATCTTCCTCACCCATCGTCCTCCTCACCCCTCGTCCGCCTCACCTTTCACCTCGTCCTCCTCACCCCTCGACTCGTCCTCACCTCTCACCTCAGCTCGTCCTCCTCACCCGTCGCCGTCCTCACCGCTCACCTCGTCCTCCTCACCCCTCACCTCTCCCTCGCCTCGTCCTCCTCACCCTTAGCTCGTCCTCACTCCTCGTCCTCCCCTCCCCTTGCTGTCCTCACCATTTGCCTCGTCCTCACCCTTAGCTCGTCCTCCTCGTCCTCCCCTCCCCTCGCTGTCCTCACCATTTGCCTCGTCCTCCTCACCCCACACCTCGTTCTTCTTACCCCTCATCTTGTCTTCCTCACCACTCGACTCGTCCTACTCACCCCTCACCTCACCCTCCTCACCCCTCGTCCTCCTCACCCCTCGTCCTCCTCACCCCTCGTCCTCCTCAACAATTGTCCTCCTCACACATTGTCCTCCTCACACATTGTCCTCCTCACCGCTCGTTCTCCTCACCCCTCGTTCTCCTCACCCCTCAGCTCGTCCTCCGCACCCTTCACCTCCTCACCCCTCGTCCTCCTCACCCCTCGCTCTCCTCACCCCTCGCTCTCCTCACCCCTCGTCCTCCTCACCCCTCGTCCTCACCCCTCGCTCTCTTCACCCCTCGCTCTCCTCAACCCTCGTCCTCACCCCCACACCTCGTTGTTCTTCTCACCCCCCGTCCTCACCCCTCGCTCGTCCACCGCACCCTGCTCCTCACCTCCTCACCCCTCGTCCTCCTCACCCCTCGTCCTCCTCACCCCTCGTCCTTCTCACCCCTCGTCCTCCTCACCCCTCGACTCGTCCTCACCTCAGCTCGTCCTCCTCACCCGTCGTCGCCCTCACCGCTCACCTCGTCCTCCTCACCTTTAGCTCGTCCTCACTCCTCGTCCTCCCCTCCCCTCGCTGTCCTCACCATTTGCCTCGTCCTCCTCACTCCACACCTCGTTCTTCTTACCCCTCATCTTGTCCTCCTCACCACTCGACTCGTCCTTCTCACCCCTCACCTCACCTCACCCTCCTCACCCATTGTCCTCACCCATTGTCCTCCTCACCCATTGTCCTCCTCACCGCTCGTTCTCCTCACCCCTTGTTCTCCTCACCCCTCAGCTCGTCATCACCCCTCACCTCACCTTGTCCACCGCACCCCGCGCCTCGTCATCCTCACGCCTCGCCCGCCTCACCCCTCACCTCGTCCTTCTCACCCACACCGCGTTCTTCTTACCCCTCACCTCTTCCTCCTCACCCCTCGACTCGTCCTCCGCACCCCTCATCTCCTCACCCCTCGTCCTCCTCACCCCTTGCTCTCCTCACCCCTCGCCTCGTCCTCCTCACCCCTCGTCCTCCTCACCCCCACACCTCGTTCTTCATACTTCTCACCCCCCGTCCTCTTCACTTCTCGTCCTCCTCACCCCTCGCTCGTCAACCGCACCCTGCTCCTCATCCTCCTCACCCCTCACCTCGTCCTCCTTACCCCTCACGTCGTCCGCTTGACCCCTCACCTCGTCCTCTTGACCCCTCACCCCTTTGTCACCCCTCACCTCGTCCACCTCACTTGTCCTCAACCCTCACCTCGTTCTCACCCCTCACCTCGTCCTCCTCACCCCCACAGCTCATTCTTCATACTCCTCACCTCTCACTCTCCTCACCCCTTGTCCTCCTCACCCCTCGTCCTCCCCACCCCTCGTCCTCCTCACCCCTCGTCCTCACCCCTCGCCTCATCTTTCTCACCCATCGTCCTCCTCACCCCTCGTCCGCCTCACCTTTCACCTCGTCCTCCTCACCCCTCGACTCGTCCTCACCTCTCACCTCAGCTCGTCCTCCTCACCCGTCGTCGTCCTCACCGCTCACCTCGTCCTCCTCACCCCTCACCTCGTTCTTCTTACCCCTCATCTTGTCCTCACCACTCAACTCATCCTACTCACCCCTCACCTCACCTTCCTCACCCCTCGTCCTCGCCCATTGTCCTCCTCACCGCTCGTTCTCCTCACCCCTCAGCTCGTCTTCCTCACCCCTCACCTCGTCCACCGCACCCCGCGCTTCGTCATCCTCACGCCTCGCCCGCCTCACCCCTCACCTCGTCCTTCTCACCCACACCGCGTTCTTCATACCCCTCACCTCTTCCTCCTCACCCCTCGACTCGTTCTCCTCACCCCTCGTCCTCCTCACCCCTCGTCCTCCTCACCCCTCGTCCTCCTCACCCCTCGCTCTCCTCACCCCTCGCTCTCCTCACCCCTCGCTCTCCTCACCCCTCGCTCTCCTCAACCCTCGTCCTCCTCACCCCTCGCTCTCCTCACCCCTCGCTCTCCTCACCCCTCGCTCTCCTCACCCCTCGCTCTCCTCAACCCTCGCTCTCCTCAACCCTCGCTCTCCTCAACCCTCGTCCTCCTCACCCCTCGCTCTCCTCACCCCTCGCTCTCCTCACCCCTCGCTCTCCTCACCCCTCGCTCTCCTCAACCCTCGCTCTCCTCAACCCTCGTCCTCCTCACCCCTCGACTCGTTCTCCTCACCCCTCGTCCTCCTCACCCCTCGCTCTCCTCACCCCTCGCTCTCCTCACCCCTCGCTCTCCTCAACCCTCGCTCTCCTCACCCCTCGTCCTCCTCACCCCTCGCTCTCCTCACCCCTCGCTCTCCTCACCCCTCGCTCTCCTCACCCCTCGCTCTCCTCAACCCTCGCTCTCTTCAACCCTCGCTCTCCTCAACCCTCGTCCTCACCCCCACACCTCGTTTTTCTTCTCACCCCCCGTCCTCACCCCTCGCTCGTCCACCGCACCCTGCTCCTCACCTACTCACCCCTCGTCCTCCTCACCCCTCGCTGTCCTCACCCCTCGCTCTCCTCACCCCTCGCTCTCCTCACGCCTCGCTCTCCTCAGCCCTCACCTCGTCCTCCTCACCCGTCGTCCTCCTCGACCCCCACACCTCGTTCTTCTTCCTTCTCACCCCCCGTCCTCCTCGCCCCTCGTCCTCCTCACCCCTCGCTCGTCCTTCGCACCCCGCTCCTCATCCTCCTCACCTCGTCCTCCTTACCCCTCACGTCGTCCGCTTGACCCCTCACCTCGCCCTCTTTACCCCTCACCTCATTCTCACGCCTCACCTCGTCCACCTCACTTGTCCTCAACCCTCACCTCGTTCTCACCCCTCAACTCGTCCTCACCCCCACAACTCGTTCTTCTTACTCCTCACCCCTCACTCTCCTCACCCCTCGTCCTCCTCACTCCTGTCCTCCTCACCCCTCGTCCTCCTCACCCCTCGTCCTCCTCACCCCCCGTCCTCCTCACCCCTCGTTCTCTTCACCCCTCGTCTTCGTCACCCCTCGTCCTCCTCACCCCTCGTCTTCGGCACCCGTCGTCCTCCTCACCCCTCGTCCTCCTCACCCCTCGTCCTCCTCACCCCTCGTCCTCCTCACACCTCATCTCGTCCTCCGCACCCCTCATCTCGTCCTCCTCACCCCTCATCTCGTCCTCCTCACCCCTCACCTCCTGACCTCGTTCTTCTTACCCTTCACCTCGTCCTCCTCACCCCTTGCCTCGTCCTCCTCACCCGCTCCTGACACGGCCAACGCACACGCCCATGGCAACCTCACTTAGGGCACGGCACACCGACTTAGCATCACCCTCATTTATACCTCCACGTTTATCGGCCTCGTTCTATCGTGACGGCCAAGACGCTGGACGTTTGTGATAAAAAAAAACTTCGTAGCTCATCGGATTCCTCCTCCAGTGTACAAATAAATAAATATCACGGCTCTGATCTCTTTGCGGCGCCGCAGTGGCGTTCATCACTCGCCGCCTCCCCATGGCACGACTACGACGCCCTCTGTTGGACGCTGTGTGTCATCAACATTGTTGCCTGTGATTACACTCAACACATCGTTGTTGTTGTTGTTGTAAGTGATTACACTCAACACAACGTCGTTGTGTGTAATTACACTCAACATAACGTCGTTGTGAGTGATTACACTCAACACAATGTCGTTTTGAGTGATTACACTCAACACAACGTTGTTGTTTGTGATTACACTCAACACAACGTCGTTGCGTCTCATCAATATTTTTGTATGTGATTACACACACAACAACGTTGTGTTTAATCACACAACAATGTTGCGTGTAATCACTCACATATTGAGTGATTACACACTCGGCGTGTGTCTGTAGCAGTTGTACGTGTGCCGCTTGTCGTAGATGTTCGCGGTTTGAATCCAGCGGCCGCCCTGTTTAATGCTACAGGCGTGTTCACCGCAAAGACACCATGTGCCGTCTGCTTCAGTGGACGTTGAAGATCCCAGCGTCATGGACCAGATTAACCGAATTAAATACAATTGCCCGCAAATTACCCAGTTGGAATATACTGTGCCTAGTAATCATTGCTGGGAAATGTGGTAGAACCCTCCTGAAAAGAGCCAGTAGGGCTATCCTGGGTAAAACTGACCACCCACCCCCTCGTGTGGCATGCTAGCCTTAATAGGTGCTCGCTAACAGAACTTATTTATCGAACAGACTGTTAAATGAAGGGACTGTGTCTTCATTTGAGTCCGTGACTGTGTAACCTGGTACATAAGGGTGCCGCGGTGGTGGGATGTTAACTCCTTCACCTGGTATGCAAGAGGTTGTGGGTTCGATCCGGACCCTGACGCCTGTATATTTGGAGTTTGCATGTCTCTCTCTCTCCCGTGGTCGCGTGGATTGTTCTCCAGGTCTTCCAGTTTTTCCCTCCATATTTAGAAACATGCGTTTAGAGCAGGAGTCTCAAACTCAACTTACCTGGGGGCCGCTGGAGGTAGAGTCTGGGTGAGGCTGGGCCTCATCAAGTATTCCAAAAAAAAGTGCAACTGATCCAATCTTCTCAATCTTTATTAATAACAGTTCAGAACATGAACGGTTCTTCAGAACATAGGCTTCTCTTACCTACTCCATGCTTCCAGAGACCTGGCAGCGCTTCCTCTTCTTACACAGCTGAGCCACATTTGGCTTGAGGGAGGAAGCAATTGAGACCCTCAGTATGGCTTGAAATGCTCATCAGTAAGTTTGGACCTGTACTTTGACTTATTAAAGTTCATGGTGCAAAAGAGCTTTTCACACAGATATGTGCTCCCAAAAAGGCACATGGTCCGCTTGAACATCCTGGAAAGCTCAGGGAAGGTGGGGGTGATATATTTACATGTTTTTATCCCAATACCTGAGTATTTGGGATCTTATTTAGTATGCCCTTTCTATATATTCTGAGAGGTATTTGAAAACTTTATCATTGTTCATGCTTTTTTTGAGCACTTAGTTTTTCTTATCATTATTAAATTCATCAATCGTGTTCTCTCTCAGGTGTTTATACCTTTCACATTCATAAATAAAGTGATCTAGATTTTCTTCTTTTTGTTCACATTCTACATATCCTTCTGCTCTACCGAATCTCTCTGGATGCCATTGAGCTAACTCTGGTGTCCATGTTACTCCACCTGTCTTAATTCTTAACATCAAGTGCATTGTCTCATGTTTTATATCTTTTAATTTCTTGCTCTTTTTGATTAAATTGTTCTTGGTAAATTATTTTCTTTTGCGATTGCACATATCTGTCCTTTTTCCTTTTCTTTGTTTCTCTTGTAATAATAATCTATAGCTTCTTTATAATATTCAGGTTCTTTTGTTCTTGCCACCCATCTCATGCTATTTGCTATCCATGTAATTATTTTCCCTTTCCTATTGCAACACTCTGTTGTCTTTATTAGGTCACTGATTACACTTGTTGAGTCCGCCCACTTCCTAAGTCCTCTGTACCTTGCACTGGGTGACAGGATATATTTTCCTTCCACTTGGTGTCACTCCGGAATCACGTTTCAACCAAGTGACTAACGTTGCTAATTCGCGTTGGCTAACTTGTCAACAAACACCGGAAGCTGTCACGAGCCTGAGCTATGGTAAAAAAAATATAATAATTTAAAAATAAATAAATAATAGGTGTCAAATAGTGGGCCACAAAATATCGTTTCGCGGGCCACAATTGGCCTGTATTTTACTGCTATAAATTTCCACAAGATGAGCCACTCCGTTAAAACTAACATTTGTGACCAGATCGCTTCTTAAAAAGAGCTATATGGCTCACTTACCTGGTAAAATAAAAAGTTACATTTCAAATAATCACCCACACGACCTTGAACTTGAGGCATCGCGCAGAACGCGGCATGCAGTGTGGGGTTAGCTGGGTGGTGCAGGGAGCTGCTACTACTTGCAGAGGGGGGCGGGGCAGGGGGGACTGAGTCCTCTTGCATAATTGACTTGCGGATTGACCGATGCATAGACGAAAAGATAGCACGTGAATGAATGAGTGTACGGCTGGACTGCAAATGAATGGACAATATTCTTCATCGCCATTTAAAAAAAACTTAACATTGTAATCCATCACCCTGTACATCTGCTGAACCAACGTATCCTACAGCAGCATATGAGTGTGTTTTCATACATTGCCTGAGTGTGTGTTTCTTGCGTATGATCGGTATGTGTTTTACGCATGATCCATATTTGATATCACACAAGATATTTGCCTGTTTTTCTAATGATCTGCACGTTTTTCACGCATAATCTCTGGGTTTCACACATGTTCTGTGTGGGTGGCCGGGACCACCCTCTGCTGCCTTTTTCTCCCGAGTTGCGATGTGTACGCATCGTACCAGATACTAATTTAAGGCTGAACCGACCTCTCGAGATCCAGGACGCAGTGGTGATGGTGGCTGTAAGCGGGAATCGAGCTCGGGGCGCCTCGTCCTCCTCACCCCTCACCTCGTCCTTCTCATCCCTCAGCTCGTATTCTTCACCCCTCACCTCGCCCTCACTTCGTCCTCTTCACCCCTTACCTCGTCCTCGCCTCGTCATCTTTACCCCTTAGCTCATCCTCCTCACCCTCACCTCGTCCTTCTCTAACCCCTCGCTCTCCTCACCTCGTCCTCACCCATCACCTCGTCCTCCTCACCCATTGCCTCGTCCTCCTCACCCCTCACCTCGTCCTCCTCAGCTCGTCCTCTTCACCTCACCCCTCGCCTCGTCCTCCTCACCCCTCGTTCTCCTCACCCCTCGCCTCGTCCTCCTCACCCCTCGTTCTCCTCACCCCTCGCCTCGTACTCACCCCTCACTTCATCCTCCTCACCCCTCACTTCGTCCTCCTCACCCCTCACCTCGTCCTCGCCTCGTCCTCCTCACCCCTTGCCTCGTCATCTTTACCCCTCAGCTCATCCTCCTCACCCTCATCTCGTCCTCCTCACCCCTCACCTCGTCCTCCTCAGCTCGTCCTCTTCACCCCTCGTCCTCCTCACCTCGTCTTCCTCACCTCGTCCTCACCCCTCAGGTCGTCCACTTGACCTTTCACCTCGTCCACACCCCTCACCTCATCCTCACCCATCACCTCGTCTTCCTCACCCCTCAGCTCATCCGCTTTACCCCTCAGCTCGTCCTCCTCACCCCTCGTCCTCCTCACCCCTCAGCTCGTCTTCCTCACCCCTCACCTCGTCCTCCTCACCCCTCGTCCTCCTCACCCCTCACCCCTCGTCCTCCTCACCCCTCGCCTCATCTTCCTCACCCATCGCTCTCCTCACCCCTCGTCCGCCTCACCTTTTACCTCGTCCTCCTCACCCCTCGACTCGTCCTCTCACCTCAGCTCGTCCTCCTCACCCGTCGTCGTCCTCCTCACCCGTCGTCGTCCTCACCGCTCAACTCGTCCTTCTCACCTCTCCCTTGCCTCGTCCTCCTCACCCTTAGCTCGTCCTCACTCCTCGTCCTCCCCTCCCCTTGCTGTTCTCACCATTTGCCTCGTCCTCCTCACCCCACACCTCGTTCTTCTTACCCCTCATCTTGTCCTTCTCACCACTCGACTCGTCCTACTCACCCCTCACCTCACCCTCCTCACCCCTCGTCCTCCTCACACATTGTCCTCCTCACCGCTCGTTCTCCTCACCCCTCGTTCTCCTCACCCCTCAGCTCGTCTTCCTCACCCCTCACCTCACCTCGTCCACCGCACCCCGCGCCTCGTCATCCTCACGCCTCGCCCACCTCACCCCTCACCTCGTCCTTCTCACCCACACGGCGTTCTTCTTACCCCTCACCTCTTCCTCCTCACCCCTCGACTCGTCCTCCTCACCCCTCGTCCTCCTCACCCCTCGTCCTCCTCACCCCTCGCTCTCCTCACCCCTCGGCCTCCTCACCCCTCGGCCTCCTCACCCCTCGCTCTCCTCACCCCTGGTCTTCCTCACCCCTCGCTCTCCTCACCCCTCGCTCTCTTCACCCCTCGTTCTCCTCAACCCTCGTCCTCACCCCCACACCTCGTTTTTCTTCTCACCCCCCGTCCTCACCCCTCGCTCGTCCACCGCACCCTGCTCCTCACCTCCTCACCCCTCGTCCTCCTCACCCCTCGCTGTCCTCACCCCTCGCTCTCCTCACCCCTCGCTCTCACGCCTCGCTCTCTTCAGCCCTCACCTCGTCCTCCTCACCCCTCGTCCTCCTCACCCCACACCTCGTTCTTCTTACTTCTCACCCCCCGTCCTCCTCACCCCTCGTTCTCTTCACTCGTTCTCCTCACCCCTCTCCTCGTCCTCCTCACACCTCATCTCGTCCTCCTCACACCTCATCTCGTCCTCACCCCTCACCTCCTGACCTCGTTCTTCTTACCCTTCACCTCGTCCTCCTCACCCCTTGCCTCGTCCTCCTCACCCGCTCCTGACACGGCCAACACACACGCCCATGGCAACCTCACTTAGGGCACGGCACACCGACTTAGCATCACCCTCATTTATACCTCCACGTTTATCGGCCTCGTTCTGTCGTGACGGCCAAGACGCTGGACGTTTGTGATAAAGAACTTCGTAGCTCATCGGATTCCTCCTCCAGTGTACAAATAAATATCACGGCTCTGATCTCTTTGCGGCGCCGCAGTGGCGTTCATCACTCGCCACCTCCCCATGGCACGACTACGTCGCCCTCTGTTGGACGCTGTGTGTCATCAACATTGTTGCCTGTGATTACACTCAACACAACGCTGTTGTTGTAAGTGATTACACTCAACACAACGTCGTTGTTAGTGATTACACTAAACACAACGTCGTTGTTAGTGATTACACTAAAAACAACGTCGTTGTTAGTGATTACACTAAACACAACGTCGTTGTGTGTAATTACACTAAACACAACGTCGTTGTGAGTGATTACACTCAACACAATGTCGTTTTGAGTGATTACACTCAACACAATGTCGTTTTGAGTGATTACACTCAACACAACGTTGTTGTTTGTGATTACACTCAACACAACGTCGTTGCGTCTCATCAATATTTTTGTGTGTGATTACACACACAACAACGTTGTGTTTAATCACACAACAATGTTGCGTGTAATCACTCACATATTGAGTGATTACACACTCGGCGTGTGTCTGTAGCAGTTGTACGTGTGCCGCTTGTCGTAGATGTTCGCGGTTTGAATCCAGCGGCCGCCCTGTTTAATGCTACAGGCGTGTTCACCGCAAAGGCACCATGTGCCGTCTGCTTCAGTGGACGTTGAAGATCCCAGCGTCATGGACCAGATTAACCGAATTAAATACAATTGCCCGCAAATTACCCAGTTGGAATATACTGTGCCTAGTAATCATTGCTGGGAAATGTGGTAGAACCCTCCTGAAAAGAGCCAGTAGGGCTATCCTGGGTAAAACTGACCACCCACCCCCTCGTGTGGCATGCTAGCCTTAATAGGTGCTCGCTAACAGCACGTATTTATCGAACAGACTGTTAAATGAAGGGACTGTGTCTTCATTTGAGTCCGTGACTGTGTAACCTGGTACATAAGGGTGCCGCGGTGGTGGGATGTTAACTCCTTCACCTGGTATGCAAGAGGTCGTGTGGTCGATCCGGACCCTGACGCCTGTATATTTGGAGTTTGCATGTCTCTCTCTCTCCCGTGGTCGCGTGGATTGTTCTCCAGGTCTTCCAGTTTTCCCCTCCATATTTAGAAACATGCGTTCAGAGCAGGAGTCTCAAACTCAACTTGGGGGCCGCTGGAGGTAGAGTCTGGGTGAGGCTGGGCCGCATCAAGTATTACAAAAAAAGTGCAAGTAATCCAATCTTCTCAATCTTTATTAATAACAGTTCAGAACATGAACGGTTCTTCAGAACATAGGCTTCTCTTACCTACTCCATGCTTCCAGAGACCTGGCAGCGCTTGCTCTTCTTACACAGCTGAGCCACATTTGGCTTGAGGGAGGAAGCAATTGAGACCCTCAGTATGGCTTGAAATGCTCATCAGTAAGTTTGGACCTGTACTTTGACTTATTAAAGTTCATGGTGCAAAAGAGCTTTTCACACAGATATATGCTCCCAAAAAGGCACATGGTCCGCTTGAACATCCTGGAAAGCTCAGGGAAGGTGGGGGTGATATATTTACATGTTTTTATCCCAATACCTGAGTATTTGGGATCTTATTTAGTATGCCCTTTCTATATATTCTGAGAGGTATTTGAAAACTTTATCATTGTTCATGCTTTTTTGAGCACTTCGTTTTTCTTATCATTATTTAATTCATCAATCGTGTTCTCTCTCAGGTGTTTATACCTTTCACATTCATAAATAAAGTGATCTAGATTTTCTTCTTTTTGTTCACATCCTACATATCCTTCTGCTCTAACGAATCTCTCTGGATGCCATTGAGCTAACTCTGGTGTCCATGTTACTCCACCTGTCTTAATTCTTAACATCAAGTGCATTGTCTCATGTTTTATATCTTTTAATTTCTTGCTCTTTTTGATTAAATTGTTCTTGGTAAATTATTTTCTTTTGCGATTGCACATATCTGTCCTTTTTCCTTTTCTTTGTTTCTCTTGTAATAATAATCTATAACTTCTTTATAATATTCAGGTTCTAACCAACATTTGGCTTTTTTTCTTGCCACCCATCTCATGCTATTTGCTATCCATGTAATTATTTTCCCTTTCCTATTGCAACACTCTGTTGTCTTTATTAGGTGACTGATTACACTTGTTGAGTCCGCCCACTTCCTAAGTCCTCTGTACCTTGCACAGGGTGACAGGATATATTTTCCTTCCACTTGGTGTCACTCCGGAATCACGTTTCAACCAAGTGACTAACGTTGCTAATTCGCGTTGGCTAACTTGTCAACAAACACCGGAAGCTGTCACGAGCCTGAGCTATGGTAAAAAAATATAACAATAAATAAATAAATAATTGGTGCCAAATAGTGGGCCACAAAATATCGTTCCGCGGGCCACAATTGGCCTGCGGGCCGCGAGTTTGAGACCCCTGGTTTAGAGTATTGTACTGCTATAAATTTCCACAAGATGAGCCACTCCGTTAAAACTAACATTTGTGACCAGATCGCTTCTTAAAAAGAGCTATATGGCTCACTTACCTGGTAAAATAAAAAGTTACATTTCAAATAATCACCACGGTAATGTGTTACCCACACGACCTTGAACTTGAGGCATCGCGCAGAACGCGGCATGCAGTGTGGGGTTAGCTGGGTGGTGCAGGGAGCTGCTACTACTTGCAGAGGGGGGCGGGGCAGGGGGGGACTGAGTCCTCTTGCATAATTGACTTGCGGATTGACCGATGCATAGACGAAAAGATAGCACGTGAATGAATGAGTGTACGGCTGGACTGCAAATGAATGGACAATATTCTTCATCGCCATTTAAAAAAAAACTTAACATTGTAATCCATCACCCTGTACATCTGCTGAACCAACGTATCCTACAGCAGCATATGAGTGTGTTTTCATACATTGCCTGAGTGTGTGTTTCTTGCGTATGATCGGTATGTGTTTTACGCATGATCCATATTTGATATCACTCCAGATATTTGCCTGTTTTTCTAATGATCTGCACGTGTTTCACGCATAATCTCTGGGTTTCACAAATGTTCTGTGTGGGTGGCCGGGACCACCCTCAGCTGCCTTTTTCTCCCGAGTTGCGATGTGTACACATCGTACCAGATACTAATTTAAGGCTGAACCGACCTCTCGAGATCCAGGACGTACTGGTGATGGTGGCTGTAAGCGGGAATCGAGCTCGGGTCGCCGGATTCATTGTAGCGCAGCGTGCTAAACCCACACGCTCACAGACAGGACTCCAGCTCACCCACCTCGCGCACCTTTGCCAGGAACTTCCAATTGTGGAGCGACGAGCAAATGAAGCGACCCGACCTCCCCTCGGGATACGATGGCTGGCAGGTGGTTGAAGCTATCCGGCAGGAAGCGAGTGCAGGTAACGCTCACCTGAGCGTTGCGAGGCGTGCCCCGCAGGTGGTATCACGTGGGACGATGGATGTGCGACCACGCTATGGCCCTTTCACGATTCCGCTGCTGTATGGGGACCGCCACAACCTAGCGGATCGTTGCGGTGTATTTGACCATACTTCACCACGCTGGTTGGTTGCAGGTGTGGGGAGCGGCACAGTGCAAGGGTTCATGTTGCTGGACTGCCCCTTTTCTGATCATGTGACCCTTGCCAGATTAATTCTGCAAATGCGCAATCGCCGAGCCATGCGACAGCACCCCCGGTTTGCCACGTGTAGCTCTTGTAGACGATGACAACAAACACGCACCCTGCTCTACGGAGCCTGACAGCAGTCATGATGGTGGTGGTTTGCGTGGTACCTTACCATCAGACAAAAAACTAAACAATTTTGTATTTTACCCGGTAAAGCTCACTGAGCTACATAGATGTTTCTCTGAAGCGACCTGGCTATCACAAATGATAACTCAACGAAGTGGCTTATCACGCGGAAATGTATTCTAGCCTCGATATTACAGCTGAATACAAATCCTCTGAGGGTACCCACGAGCCCGGGCAGCAAGGGGGCAGTTGGCAGATGGTAAGGGGCCAAGGAGCAAGGGGGAGGATGGAGAAGGGCAGTGAGGAGTGGAGCAGTGGTGTGGCACGTTCGAGTGATGCAAATATTAACTGATTTGTATTGAATACAACTAGAACAATTTACACCGGTGCGTTGATCGATATGATCTTGATTATAATGTTAACGATACTTATGTTGAGATTAGCATATGCAGGAGATAGTGAATATAATGCTAATGTCTTTATGCATGGTGATGGTAGAGATCTATTAATCTGGTGATGATGTAATGATGATGGCTTGGCAAGTTGAAGATGGTGATGATAGTGCTCCTGCTGGTGGTGGTGGTAATTCAGATGATGATTATGATACTGCGACTTGCTGTAGCTGCTTATAATAATAATGATGCTGCATCTGCTGCTGACGATGATGATCCCCCCCACCCTCGTCCACCCCCGCAGGTTCTGAGGAGCGCCGCATGGTGGTGCAAGCACTGAGCCTGCTGAAGCGCGGGAGTGCGGAGAGGCGACCCCGCGAGATGGAAACAGGAGGGACAGGGTCCTCCTGGGGGGATATCGTGAGCGGCGCAGGGGGTCCTAGAGGGGTCGAGAGGGGAGGAGACACAGCGGATGGACACCTCATTGTTCCCCCCGACGGGGACCCTAATGGGGTCCCAGTCGGCGGGGACTCGGGTGGGAGATAACGGCCGAGGTTCGCGTGGCGAGAACAAACGCGCGACCCCGTGTGCGCGTGAGCGTGCGGGGCCACGAGGGCACGTACACGGGACCCAACCTCGGCGGGATCGAGGAGGAGGAGGCCCTCCTGGAGCTTGAACTGCACGAGGCTTGAGACGGAGGTAGGTGGCTGAGGGGTTGGGTGAGTGACAGGTTGGGTGAGTGAAGGAGGCATTGATTGATTGCGTGGGTAGAGGGTGAGTGGGTAATGTTGAGTGAGCGGGTGTATGTGGTTGAGTTAGTTGGTAGGTGGCCGAGTGGGTGAATGTGGGAGGTTGAGGGGGTGAATGAATGGTTGGATGAGAGAGTGGGTTGGTGAGTAGGTGGGTGAGTGTGGGAGGTCGAGTGGGTGAGTGAGGGGGGTCGATTGGGTGAGTGAGACGGATGGTGAGTGGGTGGGGGAGTTTGAGTGGGTGAGTGGATGCGTGGGTGATTTGGTAAGTGCATTGTTAATTGTGTAAATGGCTCGGTGAGTCAGTGAGTGCGTGCATGGCTGGGTAAGTGAGAGGATGAGTGGGTTGGGGAGTGCGTGAGTGGGTTGGGGAGTGCGTAAGTGGGTGGGGGAGTGAGTGGGGGAGCGAGTGGGCGGGTTAGTGATTTAATCAATCATCGTGTGATTGAATGGTTGAACGGAGGGGTAGGTGAATGAGTGTTTGTGGTTTAGTGAGTGAGTGTGTGGATGAGTTAGTGGGTGGGTGAGTGGATGATTGTGGGAGGTTGAGGGGGTGAGTGGATGTGTAATTTAATGGTTGTATGGGTGGGTGAGCGTGGGAAGTTAAGTGGGTGTGTGAATGAGTGAAGGGGTGGGGGAGTTGAGTGGGTAGGTTGTTGGATAATTGGGGTGAGTGAGTGGGTGAATTATTGGGTGGCTGAGTGGGTGTCCGGGTGAGTTAGGGGGTGGGTCAATATGGGTGGATGGGTGATGGAGTCGGTGATTGAGTTTGTAAATTGAGTGGGTGATTGAGTAGTAGGGTGAGAGTGGGTGGTTGGGTGGGTGGAGGTGAGAGGTTGGGTGAGTTGGTGGGTGGGTAAATGAGTGGATTGATCAGTTAGTGTGTGGTTGAGTGGGTGGTTGTCTGAGTGGGTGAGAAGATGGGTCGTTGAGTGAGTGGATGGGTTATAGATTGAGTGGGTGGTTGTGTGATTGATTGGCTGAGCAAAGGGGTGAATTAGTGGATTTGTGTGGTTGAGTTACTGGTTAGGTGGGTGAGTGCATGAGTGTGGGAGGTTGAGAGTTCGTTGGTGAGTGTTTGAGTTAGATATTGAGTTGGTGGTTATGTGATTGAGTAGGTGAGCGGAGGATTGGGTGAGTGAATAGATGTTTATGTTTGAGTTAGTGGGTGGGTGATTGGATGAGTGGGAGGGTAATTGGATGAGTGGGAGATTTAAATGGTGAGTGAATGGGTGATTGAATGCTTGGATGGGGGGTGAGTGATTGAATTGGTGGGTACGAGATTGAGTGGGTGGCTGGGTGAGTGGGTCAGTGAGTGGGTGTGTGGGTGTGTGTGTGTAGATTAGTTTGGTATGAGATTGAGTGGGATGCTGGGTGAGTGGTTGAGAAGATAGGTGGGCAAGTTAATGAGTGAGTGGGTGGGTAAGCGGAGGGGTGAGTGACGGGTTGGGTGAGTGAGTGAATGGGTGAGTGACGGCTGGGTGGGTAATTTAACATGGGAATCTTCTTTGGTTCTTTCGGTAAAGTCACGTAGAATGAGAATAAAATAATAAATTGATAAAATAAAATAACATAACACAATAATATTCTCACGACGTTTCGGCCAGTGGAGTGGCGCTGTCCTACCAGACAGTCTCGTCCCTTCACCTGATGAAGGCCGCTTGTGTTGTGGCCGAAACGTCGTGAGAATATTATTGTGTTATGTTATTTTATTTTATCAATTTATTATTTTATTCTCATTCTATGTGACTTTACCGAAAGAACCAAAGAAGATGAATCATTGCAGTCACGAAAGCTTTAAATCGAAATTTAACATGGGAAATTGAGTGGGTAAGTTAGCGTGTAAGTGAGTGGATGGTTGAGTCAGAGAGTGAGGCGCCAAGGTGGTGAGATGTTCACTATTTTGCCTTGTATACAGGAGGTGGTAGATTCGATCCCGACCCTGTCGCCTGTATATTTGGAGTTTGCAAGTTCTCACCCGTGGTCGCCTGGATTTTGTTCTAGATCCTCAGGGTTTTCCCTCTGCATTTAGAAGCAACATGCGTTTAGAGGATTTGGCTGCAATAAATGTATCTGTGATAAGCCACTCGTATATCTTTCATTTGTAGCCAGGTCTATTCTGAAAAGGATCTATATAGCTTAATGGGCCTTGCCTGGTGAAATAAAAAGTAAATTTCAGTTTAAAGCTTTCATGACTGCAAGGATTCATCTTCTTGGTTCTTTCGGTAAAGTCACGTAGAATGGGAATAAAATAATAAAATAAAATAAGACAATAAAATTATCACGACGTTTTGGCCACAACACAAGTGGCCTTCTTCAAGTGAAGAGACAGGTCTGTCCGGAAGACAGAGCTTGAATGAACGCTGACATGCAAGGACCGCGTCTATTAAGCTGTGTGGGCGGAGTTAAAATATGAATTTGCATGTTACCTGCATCACCTCCGGAGAGGAGGAGGGAGGGGGCTGGGAACACAGGCAGAGAGGAAACAAGAAAAGGGGCAAGTGCAACAGCCAAGGTGCGCTGTTGTTTCCTGAGTTGCCTTATGACTATGCTGTAAACTGGACTACTATATAATACAATATTATACCTTCCAATCTAAACTACATGGTATAACATCACATCATAGACAAATTCCACTTTTGAATTATACAATGCGTTACTTTACACTACCCTATACTTTAGATTATAAACTATTAGACTTGTGATATTACACTGTCTTATTCTATGAACCCAACTATATACCACACTGATGTATATTCATTATGCAATTACGATGCTATATATTGCCTTATGAGTTATGTTAAACATTACAATGTTATACTATTAATTATTATACTACATGTTGTAAACCATACCATTGACCGTGGTGTGAGAAGTATTAAGAGGCAGTGCCAGCGAAAGGGCTGCGGTCTGAAAATCACCATAAAATACAATCAATTAAGAACCGAAATGGTTTAAAACATCTTTCCAATGGTTACTAAGCCAGAATCCATCTTCTCGGTTGAAATTGTCTCTGTGCTTGTATATGTGGATGGCCTCATGAACGAATCTCTCATGGTAGCTGGTTGGCTTGCAACGAACCTCTGTCTTGGAGAAGTCAATGTCATGTGAGCCCACTGAATTATAACAGTGATCTGCCACGGCAGAGGAGTTCGTCCTACCGTGTTTCAAGTCTGCTTTATGTTCGCGGATGGGGTCCGATATATGTCGTATGGTTTCTCCAATGTAGCTGCTACCACAGAGGCACTTTAGTTTGTAAACGCCCAGGTACTGTATGTCTGGAACCACATCCTTTACAGATGGAACCAGATCACGGATTTTTTGTACTGTGTTGAATCGGACCTGGATCTTGTGTTTATTCAGGATTTTGGAGATATTTTTGTGACCCCCGCAATGTACAGTGAGGGAAAAAAGTATTTGATCCTCTGCTGATTTTATACGTTTGCCCACTGACAAAGAAATGATCAGTCTATAATTTTAATGGTCGGTTTATTTGTGGTGAAGGTTGTTTTGAAAACGAGCTATGTAGCTCATTGGGCCTAACCTGGTAAAATAAACATAATTTATTGTGTAGGTGAGTGAGCGGCGTGTGAGTGAGTGCATACGTGTGTAGGTGAGTGGGCGGTGGGTGAGTGAGATATTGGGTTAGAGATATAGTAGTGGATGGCTTGCTGAGTGGGTGAGTGGCTCTGTGGTTAAGTTAGTGGGTGCTTTAATTAATAGGCGATTTAGTTTGTGAGTGGTTGAATTATTGGGTGGTTGACTGATGGGTGGGTGAATAATTCCGTGGTAATGGGTGAGTAGATGAGTGGGCGGGTGGTTGGGTGAGTGGGGGATTAGAAATTGAGTGGATTGCAGGGTAAGTGGATGTGTAAGTGGGGTGGGTAAGTAGGTGAGTGGCTGAGGGAGTGGGCAGCTGGTTGGGTGAGTGGGTGGGTTAGAAATTGAGTGGGTGGCAGGGTCAGTTGATGTGTAAGTACTGGGTGAGAAGGTGAGTGGCTCATTGAGTAAGTGAGTGGATGGGCGAGTAGGTGAGTGGATGGATGAGGGAGTGAGTGGGTGGGTGAATTAGTGGGTGGGTGAGTGGATGTTTGGGTGGGTGGATGAGTGAGTGAGTGTGTGGGTGAGTGAGTGAGTGTGTGGGTAGGTGGTTAGGTGGTTAGTGTGTGGGTTAGAAGTTGAGTGGGTTAGTACCTGAGTGAGTGAGTCGGCGGGTGGGTTGGTGAGTTCGTTGTTGGATGAGTGGGTGAGTATTAGTGGGTGAGTATTAGTGGGTAGGTATGTAGGTGAGTGATTGACTGTGTGGGTGGGTGAGTGAGTGAAGAGATGGGTAGGTGGGTTGGTTGGTGGGTGCGTGAGTGAGTGAGTTAGTGGGTGCGTGAGTGCATAAATGGGTAGGTGAGTGAGTTAGTGGGTATGAGATTGCGTGGGTGGTTGGGTGAGTGGTTGAGAATTAATTTTGATGAGTTAGTGGGTGGGTGATTCGGTGAGTGAGTGGTTGGGTTAGCGTATGGGTAAGTGAGCAAGTGGTTGGGTGAGTGTGTGGGGTAGTGAGTGATTGAATAAGTGGGTGAGTGAGGGGCTGGGTGGTTGGCTTGGCTAGTGAGATTGTGGGTGGGTAAGTGAATGGGTGTATTGGTCGGTGAGTGTGTGAGTAAGTTAGTCGGCACGTGATTGAGCGGGTGGCTGGCTGAGTGCGGGAGAAGATGGGTGGGTGAGTTAGTGGGTAGGTGAGTTGGTGCGTGGTTGGGTGAGTGAGGGGGTGGTTGGGTGAATGGGGGAGTGACTGGTGGGTGGGTAAGTTAATGTGGGAGGTTGAGTGGGTGAGTTAGTGTGTAATTGGGTGAGTGGGTCAGAGAGCGGGGTGCCACTATGGTGAGATATTAACTACCTCACTGAGTATACAGGAAATCGTGTATTCGATTCTGACCCTGCTGCCTGTATATTATGAGTTTTAATGTTTTGCCTGTGTCCTCGTAGATCTTTCTCCGGGTCCTCCAGATTTATCCCTCCGCATTTAGAGTCAAGATTTGTTTAGAAGAAATGTCAGCTTGATAAGCCACTTCGTTCACGTATCAGTTGTAACCAGATCACTTCTAAAATGTTTTATATAGCTCTGTGGGGCTTACCTGGTAAAATACAAAATAGTTTAGTTGTAGTTTATTGGATGGGTGATTGGGTAGGTGGGTAGTTCGGTGCGTGGGTGGGTTAGAGGTTGAGTAGGTGGCAGGATGAGTGGGTGGGTGAGTAGATAAGTGGCTGGTGAGCAGGTAGGTGGGTGAGTGCATGAGTTATAGATTAAGTGGGTGAATGGGTCAGTGTGTGATTTGGGGCATGAATAGGTGATTGGGTGGGTTAGTGGAGTGTTGAGTGAGTGGGTCGTTGAGTTAGTGAGTGGGGGGTATGCAGGTGGGTTCGTAGGTAAGTGGTTAAGTGAGTGGCTGGGTGTGTTGATGAGTGAGTGGGTTTCGCGATTGAGTGGGTGCCACGGTGATTGGGTTCATGAGTGCTTGGCTGGGTGTTTGAGTGGGTGGGTGGGAGGCTGAGTCAGAGTGGAGCGCCAGGGTAGCGGAATGTTAACTCCCTCGCCATTTGTATAAGACATCGTGGGTTCGATCCCGATCGTGACGCCTGTATATTTGGAGTTTGCATGTTCTCCCTGTGGTTGCATGGATTTTTCTCTGGGACCTCCGAGTTTTTCATGCATATTTAGAAATATACATTTAGAGGCTTTGGCTGCTATAAATGTCCACGTGATAAGCCACTTCTTTGAGCTATCATTTGTTTGCCACGTCGTTTCCGACAAGGATCTATATAGCTCAGTGGGCCTTACCTGGTGAATTTTAAATAATTCAATTGTAGTTGAACTATTTTAAGTGAATAGGTGGATGAGTGGGTCGGTGGGTTGGTGAGTGGCTGGTTTAGTAAGTGAGAGGTTGGATGAGTGGGTGGGTGGTTGAGTTGTTGGTTTAGAGATTCGGTACGTGGCAGGGTGAGTGAGTGGGTGGGTGGCTTTACGAGTGGGTGGGTGGGTGGATAAGTCAGAGAATGGGGCGCCATGGTGGCTAGGAGATGTTAACTACCTCGCCTGGTATATTGAACTTCGTAGGTTCGATCCCGACCTTGACGCCTGCTGTATTTTTGAAGTTTGCATGTTTTCCCCGTGGTCGTGCAGGTTTTTCTCCAGTTTCTCCAGTTTTTCCCTGCACATTTAGAAACAGGAGTATTTTGAGCATTTGGCTGCTATAAATTTCCCTGTGATAAGCCACTTCGTTAGGCTATCATTTGTGGCCAGGTCGGTTCTGAAAAATAGCTCTGGTAAAATAAAAAATGGTTTCATTTATAGTCTACATAGGATTGACTTCCCAGGAAGTAACACTCATTGTATAAACCCCAGAAGAATATTGTTTTGAGTCACCCAAACCAGAATGTGAACTGATATATTCGTATTTTCAAGCGAGGTTCTCGGCCACAGACCACCTGGACAAATATGATGTACTTTAGTTTGCATATGAATTATTACTTGGGGTTTGTTGGCATGATAAAGTTAATGTTTTCTTTGACAGGTCTATTGTGTTGTACACTCTGACAGGGGCTCAGGCTTGTTGGGGCAGCATCTGGCTGAAATGCACTTTCACAACAGGAAGATTGGAGAGAGGCTTCACAAGGAAGAGAAAACTATCGGTATTGAATCATGAAAATGTAAAACATGTGGAAAACTTATCCCACCGATCCAACCCTAGCATCATGTCAACTATGTATTATGTTGACATTCCTTCGCACTGAGAGTAGGCATGCTAATCGGATCTAATGAATATGTGTAAACAGGCGATGTGTGTGTAAACAAACACACATTTCATACAGCTGTTTATTAATCGTAAAAATCAAGTGATTGAGCTAGTGAATGAGATAGACACATGCTGTCATTATTTCATACATGAACACAACCAACCAGCCAGCGGTCATGATTTTCCACACCTAATCACATTCATCTCTTTGTTTTAGCCATCTTTGTGATGAAGGGAACTGTATTGTTCATGTGTGTGCAATGTACTTTTCAGAATATGAATTATGTTGGGTAATATATGAATTATGGCTATTAAAAGTATCTGTATTTAAGTCCATCAGGGCAAACTCTTCTGCAAAGGAGACTTAGAGCATTCAACATTGCGTCCCTTTATATTTTTGCTAATCGCATTATTTTTCGATTTAAAGCTTTCGTGACTGCAGGGATTCATATTCTTGGTTCTTTCGGTAAAGTCACGTGGAAGGGAAATAATAAAATAATACAAATAAAACATATAATAAAATTTTCACGACGTTTCGGCCACAACGCAAGCAGCCGTCCTCAGGTGAAGAAACAGAGCTGTCGGAAAGACAGCGTCTTAATGAACACTGCCCAGTGTTCACTGCCCAGTGTTCATTAAGACGCTGTCTTTCCGACAGCTCTGTTTCTTCATCTGAGGACGTCTGCTTGTTGGTTGGTCACCCTTGGTATATATCTGTATATGCGTTGATGATTTTGTGCATTGTTCAGCTGCTCCGTCACGACAGGGGTCCCAGTCAGTTTGAGACTGCTAAATTAAGGTTCTCATGTGCTTTACAGATTTTGATAAAAATTTCAGTCTTTAATTTCTCCCAACAGGTATGGACCCTGGGCAGGAGGTGTAGAGTATGTGGGTTTCATACGGCTATATGCTGTGGTTACATCCCACATGTGATCTCCGCTTTAAAGTCATGAAACTGGTTGTAGCCCATTTAAATTTTAATATACCCGTTTAACACGTAGGCTTTCGCGGCCAATATCATCCATAATATCGTTTTTTTTGGGTTAGATCGTTGAAATATAAATCTGTCGTTAAACCCGCCACCACCGACACAGCCAATTCGTAAGGTTTGTCACGTAAACAGAACATTCCAATTCGTGAAGGGCTCACAAGTGACGTCATCACATCTATCCCTCCAAGGAATGAAACAGGAGGATTTCTCTACGAATTTGGCTGTCCACCTAATGATGATAGTTGTAATTACTGGCGAAACGTCATACTCAGATTGTAAATGTTGTGGATTTTCTCTCCATCACTTCGGTTTGCTGTACAAGTAGCGGATTGGCATGTTCCGTTTACGTGACAACCTTACTAATTGGCTGTTAGGTGGTGGTGGGTTTAACGGCTCATTTATTTTTATGCGATCTAACCCAGAAAAACTATATTATAGATTTAATATACCCTTTTGTTGAAGGACAGCCTAGGTGACCAAAGTTTTATAGGAACGGCAATAATGTTTACTTGATTAAATTAGTTTTATCATGGAGCGGTGAAATCAGTTGTTGTTCAGATGTCAGTCTAATTAGTATTACATCGTAGAAATATGAGAGTCCTTTGTGTAATAGTCTATTAACCACTGATGATGGTAACATTGGTTTAAGGTTACATTTTAAGAAGAACTAGATTGGCGTACATTTTATACTCTTTGGTTCTGTTCGGTAAAGTCACGTAGGTAAATAATAAAACAACAATAATCACGACGTTTCGGCCACAACACAAGCGGCCTTCATCAGGTGAAGGGACGAGCCTGTCTGGAGGACAGCGCTGGAGTGGAAGAAGCCACGCTTAGATCACGACATTTAAGCTGTGTGAGAAGAAGAAGAAGACCACGGGCTTTGACAAAGGAATTAGCATATAAATTAGCATTGAAATGGCTCATTGAAATAGCTAAGTTAAAGTATACACATCCGCAGAGGTGCCCCTTGACAAAGGAAATTAGCATAGAATTTAGCATTTAAATAGTTTAGTGATTAGCTAGTAACTGGTCACAGAAATAGCTATGTTAAAGTCAGAGTATATACATTCACCGAGGCACCTAGTACTCATCAAACAGGAGAATTTAGCGAAACACAACCACGCTCAGACATCGGACCTGTGTGCGAGCAAAGAGGTGGTGTACGTGCCGGTGGACTTGCAGTTTGGCGAGGGGGGGGGGGGGGAAAGGAGGGAGGGGGATTTTACCCGTTGATGGTGTGAAAATGGGAATTTATAAGAGCTGCGAAAGTTTGGGGTACCACTACTCGAAAAATATACTGTACCATTGAAATTAGTTTAATGTTTAGTTCGATTTAGAACATCTTTCCAATGGTTGCTTAATTTGAAACCATCCTCTCGGTTGAAATTGTGTCTGTGTTTGTAGATCTGAATTGCTTCATGAACAAATCTCTGATAAAAGCCCGTGGGTTTGCAAAGAACCTTGGTATCGGAAAAAATTATATCGTGATCCCCCACAGCGTTGTAACAGTGATCAGCTACGGCAGAAGAATTCGTTTTGCCGTGTTTCAAATCTGATTTGTGCTCGCGAATTCGGTCAGAGACATGTCGCTTTGTCTCACCGATGTAGCAATAACCGCAGGTACAACTCAATTTGTAAACCCCGGGGTACTGTAAATCAGGAATGACATCCTTCACGGATGGGATCAGATCACGAATTTTGCATAAGTACACAAATTTATAAAACAATATATCTGATTAAAAAATGCATATATTTTCTTCCATTGCACACAGTTGTACCATTGATAACAGGGCACACAGTTACAACTGACATCACCAGATGTCACTGAAGTTCCCTCAGAGATCGATCTTGCATAACCAGTGTTCACATAATTAGTTATGTTTTCGCTAATTACCAATTACACTCAGAGCCGGGTTTGACAGACTTGTATGAATGTATGTTGAACTTCCTTTCCACCGTACATAGCCAACCGTGCTAAGCGGAGTTGCGGGAATTAAGCGCAGAACCTATCGTTAGGATCAATGCTGTTGTATTTTTTTATGAGGATATCAATTGGTGGCTGAAATGAGATGTTCAAAGACTACAGCATGATAATCGGTACATAACATGAGTGTCGAATTATGTCTTAAGAATTACCCAGCCATTTGTACGTAAAATTCAACGTTTCTGGGTGACATCTTAAGTCCGTGTTCTTCATTGCAAGGCCCGCGGGCCGGTGGCAGTCCCTGGTGTCCTTTTTACTGCGACCTCTGACGTGCAGTCCCCGACAATACACACAAGTGAAAACACCCCATCATGCTGTCAAACCCCCCAATGGTTTCAAATGTGAGATGGCTCTTTCACTGATAATGTCTTATTCGCGAAAGTGGCCCCCCTCCGAAAATGAGTGAATATCACTGTTTTAGGTCAAGGATTGGCCAAATAAAGTAGGTATTATTTGCTTATGTTTCTAAATGTCCGTAATAAAACTATATTTATGCCACCAGCTGAATGAGTGGCAGGAGGACTGGGTGACGTTCTTCTCACGGCAGCGACTGCAGCTTCAGCTGGACATGATAGAGAAGGACTACGGTGAACGGGAAACCCACGAGCTCTGGTCTCGGCTTCAGGTTCGTAAGCTGTTTCACTCTCGCCCTTAATCCTTTCCCGTTCCGAGACGACTGCTCATTTCAGAATGGGTCTCGTTCACCACCGAATCTCGGAACGCGCAAGCGGTTCAGCGGTAATTTTATTTAGAGAGGCATAGCGCCGTTGTTTTTAAAGACATTGTACTCGCCGCAGAGCACCGTAGCGACAGGACAGCACTCTATTATAGCTGGTACCAAACTGTGCTACACACTTTCCCGCACGGCCTTGTGGGATCCTCGGTACCGATAAAGTTATTTAATATTTACTTCCTATTACGTTCCGATGACGTACACGAGATTCAGCGGTGAACGGGATGCACCCCGCAACTTGCAGTCATCTCGGAACAGGAAAGAGTTAATACATGCAGCAGTGTAGCTCATCATGTGCACAGCCATATGGGAAACCCATTTGATCGCAGTGGGTTTTCGAGGGGACTTTAAAGGTAAAGTGGTGTTTCACACGCAGGCTTTCGCGACCAATATTATTCATGATAAAGTTTTTTTTGGCTTAGATCGCGTAAGTGTAAATGCGTCGTACACCCACATCCACCCAACACAGCCCATTAGTAATGTTTCTGACATGAACAGAACGTGCCATTTATGTTATTGCTTCGGCACTCTGGTGTGTTAGAGAGGAAACGCAGAACATTTTCAAACGAGTACGACCTTTCGCTGGTGATTACACCCAGCATCATCAAGCAATTGCCAGAAGCGTTCTGGCTTCTGGCAATTGCCTAATGGAAATTGGAGGTGGGTGTACGACGCATGTAAATTTATGCGATCTAACTCGAAAACAACGTTATCATGAATAAAGTGGTGTTGTTTTTTGCGTGGTGTGCAGCTTCGGTTGGGGGATTTTTTTCCGGGATGTAGAGGTGGTTCCGGCACTGCTCCACGGTGACCTATGGACTGGGAACGCTGCAGAGATTAATGAAGGGCCCGTGATCTTTGACCCAGCCTCCTTCTATAGGCACTCGGAGTACGAGCTTGCCATCGCTGGGTAAAAAAAGCTACAAACAACCAAAACAATAGCAGCAACTGCCGTTCACTGCCCTGTCTGTGGCATGCAAGGTTCATTCGTATAACCTCTGTGGCAAGGGCTGGCTCATTAAATAAATAACAGAGACCAGGTAGAGTTGTGGTTGAGATCTCTACATGCTGAGGTCTCCACCCTCTATATTCGCTAACTTACAAAGACTCATCCTTCCTTGCTAAGGCTTTTTGGGCAAATCCTGTTAAAGCTGATACGGTGCACAAAACAATAGTGGAACGATAAAACTCTTATTTATCCACGGCGCTTGAGGATGCTTGAATGTTCCAGAAACTCAGTTTGTCGAACAAGGAACCCGTGGTTCAGAGACAAGTTGCCACTGATGTGCTTTACCAGGAATCCAAGCTGAAGATAATTCATTACACGTCAAATGGAATTCAAACCCTCAGAGCTGGGATATGCTTCAGTGAACAAAAACACATTTGACATTATGTTTACTGAGCAGCCATTGGTGACCAAGTTGAGACCACAGCATTCCTGCCCTCAATTCGCAGGAACGTTTGTTGATAGATAGCTTACTGGATTTTGAACGGAGGACCTCAATGGCATTGGCTCGGTGCTCTGACATTGAAATTAACCTCGAGCCACTCAATTACCTGCATTACGTTGAATTTGTGAAAATGTTCATTTTGATTTTAAAGCTTTCGTGACTGCAGTAATTCATATTCTTAGTTTTTTCGGTAAAATCACGTTGAACTGAAACAACAAAATAATAAAATATATATAAAACAATAAAAAAAATTCTCACGACGTTTCGACCATAACTCAAACGGTCGTCTTCAGGTGTGTTGGTTCGCATAAATTAATTTTTAAACGGCGCATTTATTTATTTATAAAAACCGTTAGCGCCACGCGCAACGATTTGGCAGTTTACCCAGGACTAGTCCATCTATATTCTGAAAAGAGGAGGGGGGAGACGAAATTTTGTATAATGTATGCTGTCTGAAAGCCACTGTAAGCGTGAACAATCAATTAAGACCTGAAATGGTTTATCAAATCTTTCCAATGATTGCTAAGATAGAATCCATCTTCTCGGTTGAAATTGTCTCTGTGCTTGTATATGTGGATAGCCTCATGAACGAATCTCTCATGGAAGCCAGATGGCTTACAAAGAACCTCTGTCTTGGAAAAGTCAATGGCATGTGAGCCTACTGAATTAGAACAATGATCTGCCACGGCCGAGGTGTTGGTCCTACCGTGTTTAAGGTCTGCTTTGTGTTCACGAATGCGGTCCGAGACATGGCGTTTGGTTTCTCCAATGTAACTACTACCACAGAGGCAACTTAGTTTGTAGACACCAGGGTATTGTATGTCCGGAATCACATCTTTTACAGACGGAACCAGATCACGGATTTTATGTAATGTGTTGAAACGGACCTGGATCTTGTGTTTATTCAAGATTTTGGAGATCTTTTTTGTGATCCCAGCAATGTAGGGTAATGTGATGGTTTTGAAAGGCTCCTCAAGAGGGTTCTTCTTCATGGTTTGAGTGATAGCTTTGCGGATTGTATAGTCGGAGTAACGATTAGCCCTAAGAGCTTGGTGTACGTGCTTGAGTTCACTGCTTGTGTGTTCCTGGTCGGATATGCATTGGGCTCTATGATACAGAGTCTTGATGAGAGAATTCTTCTGTGATGGATGGTGGTGGGAATCCGGTTTCAGATAAGCATCCGTATGGGTAGCTTTCCTGTAGACAGAGTGGCTCATTGAACCATCAGGTCTCTTTTTAATTAGGACATCCAAAAAAGGTATCTTGCCATCTATTTCGACTTCCATGGTAAATCTGATGGCTGGGTGTATGGAATTGATGTGGTCGAAGAATTGGTCTAGAGCAGGCCGGCCATGTGGCCACATGACAAAAGTGTCATCCACGCACCTCTTCCATAAGGTTGGGTGCAGAGTGGCAGTCTGGATGGCGTCAGTCTCAAATTTCTCCATGAAAATGTTAGCTATAACTGGAGAAAGGGGGGAGCCCATTGGGGTGCCCTCAGTTTGTTTGTAGAAAGTTCCATTCCAAGTGCAGTATGTATTGGTTAAACAATGTCTCACCAGGGGGGGTACCTCAGTGTTTAGTCCTTGATGAACTAAGTCTTCAATGATTGCAATGGTGTCAGGTACAGGAACCTTGGTGAATAAGGAAACTACATCAAAACTGACAAGCAGGTCGTCTGGGGACAGGGAAATACCCTTGATTGTCGATACCAGGTGAGTAGAATTTTGTTCTGAAGACGACCGTTTGAGTTATGGTCGAAACGTCGTGAGAATTTTTTATTGTTTTATATATATTTTATTATTTTGTTGTTTCTCTTCAACGTGACTTTACCGAAAAAACTAAGAATATGTTGTTCATTGTTATGTTGTTCGTGCTGGAACAGCAGCATTGTAAGATTTTGAATGTTTGGTGTTGTTTGGGTACAGGATGTTCCAGGAGCTTTAGCTCTACGCTTCACTCATCCTACCACGCTCTCATCCCAAAGTCACAAGGCTTCGGCAAGAACCAGAAGCTCTAGCAACTCTTCCACTACCTGAACCACTGGAATCACTTTGGGACAGGATACCGAGGGTCATCCATCTCCACCATGCGCAGTCTCCTCAAGTGAATGAACGGTGCAGGAAATCGTGGGCTATGGTGTATGACTATAAAAATTCTTATCGGCCATGATATACATTGTTGAATAAAGGCCTTCCCTAAGCCACCACTCAATCTCACAAAACTAGTCCATTTAAATGCTGTGCAATGCCCTAGGCATTCCACGTGAGTGTGACCGGGGGTCCCTTTGTTCCACATCCTGGCCGTGATCTCCACGCGAAAACTGGGTCAGTTAATGTCCGAATCAGAATCTTTAATTAGGCTGGACGAATCTGATGAGCTATTAAGCTCTTTTTCACAGATGTCCAGTCGGGGCGAGTCAGAAAGTTACAACAACAAACAACAATACAAACAGATAGGAGGGCAAAGTAAAGGAACGCGAAGCAAATTTTGACTTAACTTTCGTGACTGCAGGAATTCATATTCTTGGTTCTTTCGGTAAAGTCACGTAAACACCAAACAAGAACAATAAAATAAAGACCGCTTGTGTTGCGATTGAAACGTCCTGGGTTTTTTGCTTTTATTATTTTCAATTTATTTTTTATTTGTTTTTTTATTGAATTTTTTTATTTAATTTGAATTTTATTTCTTGTTTTCTATTTACGTGACTTTACGGAAAGAACCAAGAATATGAACGCTAAGCAAGTCATGAAATAAAAATATATAAGAGTTCAAATTGCATTAGTGCATCAATTCCTGCCAAAAATTTTTTATCACCAAATGCCATTTTGGGCAAGGCAGCATAACAAAAACAATCCCAGATGTTTGACTAGTACCAGTTACAGTGTATGTTTTTGTTGTTGTTTTGCTATGGGAGTAAACCCTTGCAGAGAAAGGGACCAGAATTAGGAAAGCGAAGCCAGGCACTCCTTCAGAAGATGCCATGCACGGGCGTGACCACTGCACCACCCTGACGCCCAAACAAATGTAATTCAAATAATCTACAATACTGGCAAATAAACCCTATTAGTATCAACCGAATGTCTGGACAATCTGACCCCCTCTACACAAGTAACAGTTGAGAGTCAACGCTGTGATGTTGTGCGATTGGTGCAAGCGGGGTGAGGTCAAGGCCGATGACTGCTTCCAGCGGTGTCAAGATCAGCGTTTTGAAGAGGCTCACGAAGGATGATACTTGGCAGTTGGGTGCAGTCTCCCTCCATTAACAACAGAGGGCAGAGGAGCGACGCTCACAACAATTGGCTGAGCACTGGGCGTATACAACGCATGAAGTCGGCAGCAAGTTTATCTCAGGGAGTTGACCCGCACACGACAACTGGGTCTGTCCCGCGTGTTCACGCTATAACGCGGTTGCCTTCATTTAGGGAACGCGCACCGCCATAAGGCGACTTGTGAGCGGTCGACGCCGAACTACTTTCTTGAGCTGCATGGTTGAGCGAGACGAGACGGTAACGCGGCGGCGTCCCCCCAAGTTATTTGTAACCCAATTCTGACTGCGCGTGGACATTCATTACGGGGGAAATATTTTCGCTTAGCGCGGCACTTTTCAGGAACGCATCTACTGCGTTAAACGAGGACCCGCCGTACAGGTGCTGTGCACTGTACTCGGAATCAAAATCTGTTTTGACCCTGGAGAAATCCGAAGCGCTATCAAGCTCTCACTCACAGGTGTCCAGTAAGAGGCGGTGGGGGGGTCACCAAGTGACACGCAGCTTTACCGTGGAGTAGACCGCGAGGACGCCAACGTCGCCTAGGCAACGCCGCCCCCCTCTGGCTCTGCCTGCCTCGCTCTGTGCACGTGAGGTGTCAACCACGTGACGCGGGCCACTGCGCGCGTTGCGTCACCGCTCACCGTGGGGGGCCCCTCCGCTACGTCCACATCGTACAGTCGCACATTCATTAATAGTCACACTCTTAATCATGTTTATGGTCATCGTCATTAAAGGTGAGTTTAATAATAATACCACTACACAATGTGTGCATTAATATATACGGCATGAATAAAATGCACCTGTAAATATTCTAAGTAAGTTTGACCTGACATTATTGCACAACAATTGCCCAGCCACCGTGGGATGTTTATCCTCCAATGTGTATCTGGCTCTGACCTGACTTATATAAAAGTGCAGCTCTGCAATTGCTTGGTCACACCACCGCTGGTGAAAAGACCTTCATGAGAGCGAACTCTTTACGAGTATTTGGTCTACTTTTCCATTTAACAATAGGGTTTACCCTTTCTGGCAATACAACAGGTGTCAAGATGTTAAAACACCAAACAGAATCCTTATTCAAGGAATCCTGTCTGCATTAACCACACGTACTTGTGGTGAACATGGAAACATGCTCTGATAATATATGCATTGTCTTTGAAACTGATTAGTCCACACCAGGAAGGTCCCATATTCTACTTTTCCACGTTGACCAGATGTGTTGGAAGAGCCGGCTGAAAGCCACACTTTGCTGCATCACACACGACTTGCCGATCAGCTAACTGTGGTGTACCCATTTAGCGACCTCTGGTCTGTGAGTTCAGTTTACTAACCATTAACAGCATGGCAGCTTTCTAATTGGCTTGTGTGACAACCCATGTCATTATCTCTTGCACAGCCTGAAATAAGTATTGGCGTCAGGGATGGAAATTATGACTCACCCACCTGCACCTGCCTTGTGCTCCCAGACACCTAAGGACCTTACTACCGCTGTGAGAAATTGACGGGCGTAGACTGCTGCATGGCGATGATGTATTCACGTCGTTCCTGCTGTTTTCCTCTTTTGCTAGGTGATGCAATTGGTGTGCCAACACCTCCAGATGCAGTTCCTGAAGGACGTGGGCATTCGGGACATGTTCGTTTTGCCTGCGAGTTTGTCCGAACACACAGGGAAGTCAGCCTGTTCATCGAGGTGCGTTTCCCATGTTTATTTCACTCGATTGGTCGTCTGTTAGCAAGGTCATGCTGTGCCCAGAGGTCACCCACTGAGTTTTTTTTACCGTAACATTACCGTCACTTGGGTTTGGTGATCGATCCAACAGGGCAAAAATATTTGTAAGAAGCGTAAACATGGCAACGTGATCATTGTCAGGACACGGTGGACCTTCAGAATGCCGAGTATGATCTTTAAATTTATCCTGGGCTGGTTCGGGGGATATTTGAACAATTTGAATATTGGGGAGATATCGTCTTGCTATGGGTCTGAGTGAGAAGTCTCCCAGCGGTTTTTTGAGTCCATAATCGAGATTTTTGGGTTAGAGCACGTAAACATGCACTCAATGATACACTAAATATGCACTATTTATTTATATATACAGTGAGGCAAAAAAGTATTTGATCCCCTGCTGATTTTGTACGCTTGCCCACTGACAAAGAAATTATCAGTCTATAATTTTAATGGTAGGTTTATGTGAACAGTGAGAGACAGAATAACAACAACAAAATCCGGAAAAACGCATGTCAAAAATGTTATAAATTGATTTGCATTTTAATGAGTGAAAAAAGTATTTGACCCCTCTGCAAAACATGACTTAGTATTTGGTGGCAAAACCTTTGTTGGCAATCACAGAGGTCAGACGTTTCTTGTAGTTGGCCACCAGATTTGCACACATCTCAGGAGGGATTTTGTCCCACTCTACTTTGCAGATCTTCTCCAAGTCATTAAGGTTTTGAGGCTGACTTTTGGCAACTCGAACCTTCAGCTCCCTCCAGAGATTTTCCATAGGATTAAGGTCTGGAGACTGGCTAGGCCACTCCAGGACCTTAATGGGCTTCTTCTTGAGCCACCCCTTTGTTGCCTTGGCCGTGTGTTTTGGGTCATTGTCATGCTGGAATACCCATCCATGACCTATTTTCAATGCCCTGGCTGAGAGAAGGAGGTTCTCACCCAAGATTTGACGGTACATTGCTCTGTCCATCGTCCCTTTGATGCGGTGAAGTTGTCCTGTCCCCTTAGCAGAAAAACACCCCCAAAGCATTATGTTTCCACCTCCATGTTTGACGGTGGGGATGGTGTTCTTGGGGTCATAGGCAGCATTCCTCCTCCAAACACGGCGAGTTGAATCATTCAGATGTTCATTGGCAAACTTCAGACGGGCATGTATATGTGCTTTCTTGAGCAGGGGGACCTTGCGGGCGTTGCAGGATTTCAGTCCTTCACGGCGTAGTGTGTTACCAGTTGTTTTCTTGGTGACTGTGGCCCCAGCTGCCTTGAGATCATTGACAAGATCCTCCCGTGTAGTTCTGGGCTGATTCCTCACGGTTCTCATGATCATTGCAACTCCACGAGGTGAGATCTTGCATGGAGCCCCAGGCCGAGGGAGATTTACAGTTCTTTTGTGTTTCTTCCATTTGCGAATAATCAAACCAACTGTTGTCACCTTCTCACCAAGCTGCTTGGCAATGGTATTGTAGCCCATTCCAGCCTTGTGTAGGTCTACAATCTTGTCCCTGACTTTCTTGGAGAGCTCTTTGGTCTTGGCCATGGTGGAGAGTTTGGAATCTGATTGATTGATTGCATCTGTGGACAGGTGTCTTTTATACAGGTAACAAGTTGAGATTAGGAGCACTCCCTTTAAGAGTGTGCTCCTAATCTCAGCTCGTTACCTGTATAAAAGACACCTGGGAGCCAGAAATCTTTCTGATTGAGAGGGGGTCAAATACTGATTTCCCTCTTAAAATGCAAATCAATTTATAACATTTTTGACATGCGTTTTTCTGGATTTTTGTTGTTGTTATTCTGTCTCTCACTGTTCAAAAAAACCTACCATTAAAATTATAGACTGATAATTTCTTTGTCAGTGGGCAAACGTACAAAATCAGCAGGGGATCAAATACTTTTTTCCCTCAATGTATACTAAATTCTTCTGTTGATATGTAAACTCTGACTTTAACATAGCCACTTCCGTGACCAGTTACATGCTAATTCGTCACATTAACATTATGCTAATCTCCCAGTTACATGCTAATTTCTGACTTTAACATCCTGCTAATCTCTCACATTAACATAGCTACTTCAATGCAAAATTATTCTGTTGATATGTAAACTCCTTTGTCAAGGTGCTCTGCTCCTCCCATCCAGCTTAAAATACGCTGCCAAGCTTAGCAGTGTTCATTGGAGCACTGTCTTTCCGACAGCTCTGTTTCTTCCCCTGAGGACGGCTGCTTGTGTTGTGGTCAAAACGTCGTGATAATTTTATTTTATTATGTTTTATTATTATTTTATTATTTCCCTTTTACGTGACTTTACCGAAAAAACCAAGAAGATTAATCCCTGCAGTCACGAAAGCTTTAAATCGAAATCAACACACGTGGTAGGAAACAAGTATCGTATGTTATAATAATAATATAAACATGTAATATTCACGGCAATGGCAGTGTTGTTCAGCGTGCTCTGCTGTGGAAGCCAGCCACATGAGTTTGATAACCAGTCATGGCTAGTATCAGTGGAAAGCAAAATCTGAACTGGTTCAATGCTTCGCTGACCCAGACTGAGCAGTATGGAGTACTAATAAGTTAACCCGATGATACATTATTATTTGGCAATGCTGTTGCTGCGTTGGCAGTGGTGCCCAAGAACAATTAACTAAAAAGCTCAACACATTAGTCAGTAATGTTGTGGCCTCAATAGACACAACATTATATGCAACGTTTCGGGCAATGGTCCGTCTCCCATTTGTACAATGAAAAAGGGCCATTGCCCAAAAGTCTACATTTTTCCATTTTTATTTAATTTTAAGGTCATTGTTATTTACGAACGTGTTGAGTTCCCATGATAATTAAGAACAAATTTTGGTAAGAAAAGTCCTGTTACTATGATGAATGTATCCTATAGACAAACATACAAATTCATCACAGGGTTGCCTAAAGCTTGCCAATAGAAAATAATGCTGATCAAGTTGTGGGCACCCGACATTCACTTGCCCTGCGGCCACTCCCTCAATGACACGAGTCGCATTGACTCAGGGTCCCGCGGGTAGTTCCACGACTCGGTGGTCCAGGAGAGTGGCACGAGCGATGCGGGCATCAGCTGGGGCGCCACAGGGGCAGCCACGCTTCGAGTCACTCGCACAGCTCCCTGTTCAGCATGACGTGAACGCATTCCCAGCCTTCTGATCTATGTGGCTTTTCCGAATGAAGCAAATTGTCACTGATAATTTAGCACATTTGCTAAGCTATTTAAAAGTATATATAGCGATTCATTTTATATAGCGTCGTTCATGATAATTGCATCTCAGAATTGCTGAGAAGCCAAAGACCAAGCTGGAATATTGTAAGGGAGGTGAGCCTGCGCCAACAATTGCCCTGCATTTCTATATATGTCCAGATGTTGCCAGCCAATTAGTGAGTGTATATATGTGGAAGGAAACTGGAGCACACAGATAAGTCACTGCTGAGTGCATTAATCACCCTTTGTGACATTTGTTTGTTTTTAAGTAAGAGGAGAGCGGAGTTTTAATGCCATGTCCTGAATGGGCCTTCCACAACAAAGTCCTCATTCAGGATCCCAGTCCCACAACATTTCAAGCCTGCCTCTCAGTTCTACTGCTCTTTGCACTGAACATTTAAACCTACTTATTGGACCTTCTGATATGCCTTCTTTGGTATCATGACATGCCATTTCCTATACTGGGTCATTGTAATCAGCGCTCCATCATGCCTCCTTGTCAGTCAGTAAACTTCTAACATTGGTGTCGTGTGTGTCTGTTGCAGGGATACTCTGGGGGGCCCTTTGTTTGCCAGGACTCAAACGGCCGCTGGTTCCTTTCTGGAATCGCCAGCTGGGGCGTTGGCTGTGCACGGGCTTACCAGCCAGGTGTCTAGCGCACCGTCGCCAAGTTCATGGACTGGATTCACCAGAACATGCAGTAGTCTCTTACACATTTCTGCACAAGCAGAATACTATAGACCAGGGATATAAATATTATGGGAACTATACATCAAAATAATTAATTAAGGCAATAAATATATTTTTCAAAAACTGATTTAAAGTTAATGTTTAAAGGTTAATTTAATGAGCTGAATACTATATTTTAACTGCACCATAATGCAAAAATGATTTCCAAGTGAACACGGATTTTGGGTCAAATCAGAAAAGTATTTTTTTTACATGCGTTGTCAATAGCGTTTTTAACTTTTGGGTTTGCCACACATGTCAACGGGCCTGGCAAAGCAAACATGAGCATGATGTTGGCATTGGCAGAAGATGAAGACAGAGCTTGCTATTTTTCAATGTTGCTTAATTCTTTAAAAACTGACACAATGGACAATGAATGCACTGTCTAAATATTTGGCCCAACCTGATTATACATGATAGCAAAGTGAGTGTTGTCCAAACTACGTATGATACATTTATATTCTTGTTTTATTTTCACCTGGGTCATCAACTCGCATCTCCCATACATTAATTGCTATGGATGTTGAGCAGTCGGGGTACTCAGAGGGGGTCTATTGGCCTTCTAGGGGACCACTGCAATGATCGGGGCATCCAGAAGGGATGATGAGTTCCACAGGGAGAACGTCCTTTACAGAGGTTGTCTTAGAGTATGTCCATGGCAAGGTTATTGGTGATTATCTTCACCTCCCCCGGTCAACACAGTCCATGAGTTTGTGAGTTTTGCTTTACTAACGACGTGAAAACAAGACTGGTTTGCACAAGGAGCCTGCAAAAAAATTAATTTAGATAACCTCATGAAATGTGCTGCATGGCACTTATCTGAGACGCCCCTTATCTGAGACGCTCCTGTGTAAATGGCGTGATATCAAAACCATTATTATAGTGAACTACATGACGCGTGTAAGAAAACTATATAAACATCTATTGGAAACATTTCATGAAAATATGTACAAAAATGAACACTTTAATAGTGTTTCATGGTATTCCAAAAATCATAGCATATTTGATTGGTTAAGATGGTTTACTGGTCGGGATGATAAATGGCAATGATCCTTCATCATGTAAAAGACTGTAAGCTGCTCTCAAAAATATATATATTTGAAGATCGTATTCACACTCTGCAACAGTCTATTTTCCACATCAAACCATAATATGTCTGTCGACTGCAATTGGAAATTGATGCATGCTTAGTAGCAATCGGGTAAATAAACATTGAAATGTGTCACATGTTCGTGTCTGGTGGCTTTTTGCTTGAGATTAGGGATCTTGTGAAAACAGTTATAAGACTTTATATGAAAACCTCCTCCACAGAGGCCGATTTTGACACTGTTGGTACAAGTCATCAAAGTCCAATTAGCTCCATCCACATCCTTCTGTACCACATCATTCCATTTCTCTTCTAGCCTATGACACATCCATTTAGCCCCATCCAGCCAAACAAGCTGTATCATGGAACCTTTTTCCAGAATCAGTGTGAAAAATAACAAAAGGTTTTACCCTTTCTGGCAGTAAAACAGGAAGTGGTGTTAAAATGTTCAAACAACCAATTAGAAACCTGTTGCAATGAATCAAGTCTGCATTAACCACACACGGTACTTGTGGTGAATATGCAAACAAACATGCTCTGATAATATTTGCATTGTCTTTGAAACTGATTGGCCTACACCAGAGACAGCCTTCTTTATGACCCAGTCTCACCACCAGTGTCAGACCAGAGATCGCCAAAAGGCGAACAGTACAAAGGCAATGCCACACGTATCGGAGCATTTATAGCTAACCACCGTGCCCACCGCTCCCCACTCACTCGGTGTGCTAACCGCGGTGCCACCACTCCCCCCTCACACAATGTGCAAACCACTACGCCACCAATCTCCACATTCTCACACTGCGCTCACCGCTGCGCCACCGGTCCCCACTCGCATCTAGAATATGAATTAAATGTCCACAGTCATCGTTTTCTGATTTCTGGAATAATTGTGCCAGAAATAATACGAGTTGCATTCCATTCAACATTGGGAAGGGGTCTGCCCTTCGTTTAAGTGCCTGGCTGCTTACAGAATTGTCGCAGACTGTTTTGCCTCAGCAGCTTTCCTCTTTTCTCCTCCTGATGACGATCAAAACGTCGTAGTTTTTTTGTTATTTTTAAAAATTATTTTCTTTCAACTTATCTACGTGACTACCGAAAGACCCAAAGAATATGATTTCATGGATATTTATGAGGTCTGTTGCTGAGGGTTTCAAAGAAGTGGAGGCCTCTCTCAGTACATAAGAGTGAGGGGTTGTAGGTTTCGGCTTGGGTCATGGGTACGGGTTATTTTTTGGCATATTTTATTTAAAAAAAATCGAATTCCAATGTCGTGGATATTGTGATGTTTGGATTATTGACGGTAGAATTCATATTATTGCGAATATTGATTATATTCTCGTTTCATGCCATTGATTATTGATGTAAAAAAAGGTTCAAATTTAAACGGCATGCAAAGAAGGTTACAGTTAATTATGAAACAATTTGCAACTGTTGATTTATGTGTTGTAGTGTATGATTGTCTGCTCGACTCAATTTCTGAGGATCTCACGTTTATTTCTATATTATTGTACATTTTACAGTAGTGCTATAAAAATAAAATGAAAAAAAATTGTGAGATTTTCACCACAAACTAGGCTACAATGAATTTTGATTTAAAGCTTTCGTGACTGCAGTAATTCATATTCTTAGTTTTTTCGGTAAATTCACGTTGAAGAGAAACAACGGTTATGGTTATATTACAATGGTTATGATATTGTGATAATTAGATTTTCACCACAAACAAGGCTACAATGGTTATGATATTGTGATAATTTGATTTTCACCACAAACTAGGCTACAATGGTTATGATATTGTGATAATTTGATTTTCTGCCACCAAATTACAATTAGATTCGTTGCTTCGCATATTCCCTGATATTTTGTTTAGACCGCAAGCGTGTATCTATTTAAACTTTTGCTAACTAGCTTGTTTATGTCATCTAGAAAATGAATACAATTTTCACCATCATCGTTTTCTTATTTCTGGGACAATTGTGCCCTAAATAATAGGAGTTGCATTACATTCAGATCCTGGCTGATGACGTAGTTGACTCCAGTCTGTGATGTCACAGTCATGTGGGTGGTACCTTTGACATCATGATGTCTATGACGTCATGCACCACGTGTCATTCATATTGGAAGAGCTGCGTTTATTGGTGGCTGTGTTTCTTGTCTCAGCTAAAATATGCGTGATATTATTTAGCCTCGTGGTTATTAAAGCCTCCACTACTGTTGATGAAACTGAAATTAATCTCAGCAGTTGTCAGCCTGCACATCATTTAACCGGTGAGCCTGAAAGGGGTGGTTTAAGGATTGTTTGCGTGTTAATGGGGTTTATTATTGAAGCTTTCAAGGGTGTGGGGGTCTCACTCACTACATGAGCATGAGGGGTTTGGGGGTTTAGCTTAGCTTAAGGTAACGTGTTGTAACAAATACTCTTACATATACAATTTTTGCATATGTTATCAGAAAATCAAACTGAAAGGGGTGGTTTAAGGATTGTTTGCGTGTTAATCCGGTTTATTATTGAAGCTTTCAAGGGTGTGGGGGTCTCACTCACTACATGAGCATGAGGGGTTTGGGGGTTTAGCTTAGCTTAAGGTAACGTGTTGTAACAAATACTTTTGAATATACAATTTTAGCATATGTTATCAGAAAATCAAACTGCAATGTCGTGGATATTGTGATTCTTGGATTCTTGACGGTAGAATTAATATTGATGTGGATATTTCTGACATTGTCGTTTTATGTGACTGATTATTGATGTAAAAATTAGTTTCAAATAGAAACGGCATGCAAAAGGTGAACATTGATCATTAAACAATTCCCAATTGTTAATTTGTGTAGCAGTGTATGATCATCTGCTTGTCACAATTTATGATTTTCTCTTTAATTTCTATAATATTGTAAATGTTACAATAGTTTTTTTCATAAGGTGCCATTTTAAAAATATAATTTTACATTGTCACCTCAAACTAGACTCAAATATTCATAATATTGTGGTAATTGGATTGTCTGCCATCAAATTAAGACAATTAGATTCGTAACTTGGAATATCACTTCATATTATGCTGTTTCTAACATTGTTTAGACCGTAACCGTGTAACCATTCAAAACGTTGATAACGAGCCTGTTTAAGTCATCTAGATTACAAATAAAATGTACACAATCATCATTTTCTTATTACTGGGACAATTGTGCCCGAAATAATCTGAGTTACATTACATTTAACATTAGGAAGGGGTCTGCTGTTCAGGTCAGATCCTGGCTGATGACATAGTTGTCTCCAGTCTGTGTCACAGTCATGTGGGTGGTACCTTTGACATCATGATGTCTATGACGTCATGTACCACGTGTCATTCATATTGGAAGAGCTGTGTTTATTGGTCGCTGTGTTTCTTGTCTCAGCTAAAATAAACGTGAGATTATTTAGCCTCGTGGTTATTAAAGCCTCCACTACTGTTGATGAAACTGAAATTAATCTCAGCAGTTATCAGCCTGCACATCATTTAACCGGTGAGCCTGAAAGGGGTGGTTTAAGGATTGTTTGCGTGTTAATGGGGTTTTTATTGAGGCTTTCAAGGGTGTGGGAGTCTCACTCACTACATGAGCATGAGGGGTTTGGGGGTTTCGCTCAGCTTATGGTAACGTGTTGTAACAAATACGTTTAAATATATAATTTTAGCAAATGTTATTAGAAAATCAAACTGAAAGGGCTGGTTTAAGGATTGTTTGCGTGTTAATCGGGTTTATTATTGAAGCTTTCAAGGGTGTGGGGGTCTCACTCACTACATGAGCATGAGGGGTTTGGGGGTTTAGCTTAGCTCAAGGTAACGTGTTGTAACAAATACTTTTGAATATACAATTTTAGCAAATGTTATTATAAAATCAAACTGCAATGTCGTGGATATTGTGATTCTTGGATTCTTGACGGTAGAATTAATATTGATGTGGAATTTCTGACATTGTCGTTTTATTTGACTGATTATTGATGTAAAAATTAGTTTCAAATAGAAACGGCATGCAAAAAAGGTGAACATTAATCATTAAACAATTCCCAATTGTTAATTTGTATTGCAGTGTATGATCATCTGCTTGACACAATTTATGATTTTCTCTTTTATTTCTATAATATTGTAAATGATACAATAGTTTTTCATAAGATGCCTTTTTAAAAATATAATTTTACATTGTCACCTCAAACTAGACTCAAATATTCATAATATTGTGGTAATTGGATTGTTTGCCATCAAATTAAGACAATTAGATTCGTAACTTGGAATATCACTTCATATTATGCTGTTTCTAACATTGTTTAGACCGTAACCGTGTAACCATTCAAAACGTTGATAACGAGCCTGTTTAAGTCATCTAGATTACAAATAAAATGTACACAATCATCATTTTCTTATTACTGGGACAATTGTGCCCGAAATAATCTGAGTTACATTACATTTAACATTAGGAAGGGGTCTGCTGTTCAGGTCAGATCCTGGCTGATGACATAGTTGTCTCCAGTCTGTGTCACAGTCATGTGGGTGGTACCTTTGACATCATGATGTCTATGACGTCATGTACCACGTGTCATTCATATTGGAAGAGCTGTGTTTATTGGTCGCTGTGTTTCTTGTCTCAGCTAAAATAAACGTGAGATTATTTAGCCTCGTGGTTATTAAAGCCTCCACTACTGTTGATGAAACTGAAATTAATCTCAGCAGTTATCAGCCTGCACATCATTTAACCGGTGAGCCTGAAAGGGGTGGTTTAAGGATTGTTTGCGTGTTAATGGGGTTTATTATTGAGGCTTTCAAGGGTGTGGGAGTCTCACTCACTACATGAGCATGAGGGGTTTGGGGGTTTCGCTCAGCTTATGGTAACGTGTTGTAACAAATACGTTTAAATATATAATTTTAGCAAATGTTATTATAAAATCAAACTGAAAGGGGTGGTTTAAGGATTGTTTGCGTGTTAATCGGGTTTATTATTGAAGCTTTCAAGGGTGTGGGGGTCTCACTCACTACATGAGCATGAGGGGTTTGGGGGTTTAGCTTAGCTTAAGGTAACGTGTTGTAACAAATACTTTTGAATATACAATTTTAGCATGTTATCAGAAAATCAAACTGGCAAGTCGTGGATATTGTGATTCTTGTATTCTTGACGGTAGAATTAATATTGATGTGGATATTTCTGACATTGTCGTTTTATGTGATTGATTATTGACGTAAAAATTAGTTTCAAATAGAAACGGCATGCAAAAGGTGAACATTAATCATTAAACAATTCCCAATTGTTAATTTGTATTGCAGTGTATGATCATCTGCTTGACACAATTTATGATTTTCTCTTTTATTTCTATAATATTGTAAATGTTACAATAGTTTTTTTCATAAGATGCCATTTTAAAAATATAATTTTACATTGTCACCTCAAACTAGACTCAAATATTCATAATATTGTGTAATTGGATTGTCTGCCATCAAATTAAGACAATTAGATTCGTAACTTTGAATATCACTTCATATATTGCTGTTTCTAACATTGTTTAGACCGTAACCGTGTAACCATTCAAAACGTTGATAACGAGCCTGTTTAAGTCATCTAGATTACGAATAAAATGTACACAATCATCATTTTCTTATTACTGGGACAATTGTGCCCGAAATAATCTGAGTTACATTACATTTGACATTGGGAAGGGGTCTGCTGTTCAGGTCAGATCCTGGATGATGACGTAGTTGTCTCCAGTCTGTGATGTCACAGTCATGTGGGTGGTACCTTTGACATCATGATATCTATGACGTCATGCACCACGTGTCATTCATATTGGAAGAGCTGTGTTTATTGGTCGCTGTGTTTCTTGTCTCAGCTAAAATAAGCGTGAGATTATTTAGCCTCGTGGTTATTAAAGCCTCCACTATTGTTGATGAAACTGAAATTAATCTCAGCAGTTGTCAGCCTGCACATCATTTAACCGGTGAGCCTGAAAGGGGTGGTTTAAGGATTGTTTGCGTGTTAATGGGGTTTTTATTGAGGCTTTCAAGGGTGTGGGGGTCTCACTCACTACATGAGCATGAGGGGTTTGGGGGTTTAGCTCAGCTTATGGTAACGTGTTGTAACAAATACGTTTAAATATATAATTTTAGCAAATGTTATTATAAAATCAAACTACAATGTCGTGGATATTGTGATCTTTGGCTTCTTGACGGTAGAATTAATATTGATGTAGATATTTCTTACATTGTTGTGAGAATTAGTTTCAAGCAGAAACGGCATGCAAAAGAGGTGAACATTAATCATTAAACAATTCCCAATTGTTAATTTACGTGTTGCAGTGTATGATCGTCTGCTTGACACAATTTATTATTTTCTCTCTTATTTCTATAATATTGTAAATGTTACAATAGTTTTTTCATAATAATGCAGATACTCCTGCATTTTGTCTTGTTATTCAACAATTATTTAATTGATGGAAAACATTGTTTGTAAAGCAAAATTATGTAAATGCATTTACAATTAAATAATGTGCAACTGGACGCGATTATTTCGCATTCTAGTTTTTAAAAGATGCACAACCGGTGATAAAAGTAAAGTTAATCTCGTCAGTTGTGAGCCTGGTCTTCATCACATCTGAAAAGTGAGCGCGACATGGGCGTTTTAAAAATGATCAGGGATCGTTGTTAATAATTAGGGGTGAAAAGTTGTGGTTATGGGCTACAGGCTGAGTTTTAGTGTTTGGGGATAGAGTGAAGGGTTAGAGTTCACAGTTATAATTAGAGGTTGGAGTTTGCCATACGGGCAAGTGTGATACAGTTACGGTTTAGAACTTAGAGTTACGGTTGTGTATTAGGGTTTGTGTATTAAGGGTTAGTGTTCGGTATGACGGGTTAGGGTTGCCTATCAGGTGTTCGGGTTATGCTTGAGTAATAGTATTTTGATGTTTGGGCGAGGGATATTGCTCAGGTAATTCGATTGGTTGACCTCTGAATAGATTACCCGTTATGTTCCTGATTTCATCAGGTCTCAGAAGCTAAGCAGGGTCTAGCTTGGGGAGTGATTGGATGTCCTAGCATTGGGTGGCCACCACGTGCTATAAATGGTGTAATAGCCATTGTGAGCATTGGAGGGCAGTGCAGAAATATATTTTCTTTTGCAGTCTCCCCGACCTTCACCAACCCACACTGACCAGCGTTTTTAAGTATGGTTACATAACCCTCATCATCCATGAGGCATTGAGAGGCCTTTATCAACCAGTGGATTAATACAAATGGGTTCTACATGAACATGGTTAAGTCTGACGATCATGTTCAATGGAATAATGGATTGGAATAAACATGTGTGAGTGGGTGAGTGAATGAGTGAGTGAGCGGGTGCACAAGTGAGTGAGTTGGCAGTAAGCAAGTAAATGAAGGGGCTTGTAAATCAACATGCACAAGAGTGAGTGAACTGGTACTGTGAGTGGAAAATGGTAATAATTGAGAGGATGAGTGATTAATTGAGTTGATAAATTTGATCCTTGTTCTAACCCCTCCAGGCCACCACCATCAAACAGACACAACACCTACAACATGGACAGACAACTTAAGTGGGCTGATATCTTGGAGCACTATGAGAGTAAGTTACATATACCTACATAAAATAGTTTGTTAGAATCAGAATATTTATATATTCTGGAGAATTCTGATGAGCTATAAACTTACTTTTCACAAATTACTAGGGAATGCAGAGGAGAACTCCATAATAATGGCATTCAGCAGAACTGGCTTGGTGGGTAAGGGATTAGACACTGATCCAGCATGGCAGAGAACGTTTATTAAGCTCTGGGTTTCAGCAACCTATAATTAAACTAGGGTCTCAAGTTTATGGAATGAATGATCTTAACATGCTCACAAAAATATGACATGTAAAGTGTTAATGCCATGTGATGAATATTTCTCAATAGCAGGGCCTGTAGTGTGATAAGAGGTAACTAGAGGGATCTCAGAATGAGTTCTGTGAAATCTCCATGTGCTTCGTTCTCTAACCCATCACTCATCCTTTGAATGAAATGTCTGTGCTCCCTAGTCCGGAAGTCGCAGCTCCAAACGACCACGTGGGGGGACATTATGGACAGAGTTGACCCTTTCCCGAACCAAGGTGACAAGAATGGCGACCAAAAGGTGTGTATGTGGTCGGTGAGGGTCAAGGACACCGTATGTACACGATAGCACACCATGCCACCACACGATAAAACTACAACATGACTACACATCACATCACCAAACCATCTCTCCACACCACCTTTCCCATCATACCACCCCACCATCCAGTCAATAACCCATCACAGAACCTCACCATGTGTCTACACCATCACATGACACGATCTCTCCATAACATTCCAACACATCACATCTAAATACCACCACATCATCTCCCGACATCACCCCATCTTGCCACCATGTCACGCCATATCCCACTCGTGCATGCACATAAATTGGACTTTTTTTCAGGCAGTGACGCGACCTCTGTCTGTGAGCTCATTGGAAGGTGTTATTCCAGTTGCCCACGATGAGTGCTGCTGTTAGATTTTTCCAGATTATGGGCAGCTAGATCCTTTCAATGGAACATTCTGTGGCACCTATTGCCCGTGATGAATGTTAATAACAATCGCCATTAAATTATCGCAGTTGATCAAGGCCTCAATGGGGTTCATGAGGTCTGTGGGGTCGATAGGTGTCTGTGGGAATATATGAGGGTGTAACATGTATCATTAGTTTGTAGGGTTTAGGTGAATTAGTGGTTAGGGCTACATTAATGCTGTGTTCAAAAGTACTGATTGGTAAAGGTTTGTTTTAACATCGGGTGATTGTGTATATGTATGTGTGTGCTCAGCATATTTGGATGAGTCAATATACATGTTTGCGTCCATGCATAGGTGTGTGAGTATGCATTTGTGTATGGGTGGAAATGCATGTTTGCGTGCGTGTGGGTATTATTTTGTGCATGTGTGTGCATGTTTGAATGTTCCTGTGCTTATCGTTGCGCATATGCACGAATAGAAGCAGCTCAAGTGTAGGCGCCCCAAAAACCAGAGGAGCATTCGGGAGGTGAATAACCTCGGCGAGGTGAAGCCTCTCGAGGAGGAGAAGCGCTTCACCAAATTGAAGCACCACTGCCTCAGGACCACGGCCACCAGCACCACCACCAGCACCACCACCAGCACCACCACCAGCACCAGCACCACCGCCAGCACCACCACCAGCACCACCGCCAGCACCACCGCCAGCACCGCCGCCAGCACCGCCGCCACCTCCTCCGCTACCGCTACCGCCACCACTACCACTCCTGTGCAGGGCCCAATCACACTGCACATTGGAGAAGATGTCTTTAGAGAAGGAGCCGCTGAGCCAGGGTAAGCAACTCTGCGTGTGTCCTGTGTGTATTTATTATGATTGTTTACGCAGGATAAGCATCAGTGAGTCTCAAGACCTTTTTTTCAGCAGGGTCCTGCCAAGTTTTGTTAGTAATCGGGAACAAAATGACTGTTGTTTGCGATCCTAATTGAGTGATTTGCATTGCTTATGTGGGTTGAGTTATGGGGAGAAAGCTGCAGAGCCCACCCAGAACAGGGGGAGAGAACAAACTCCACACAGAGAAAGTGGCCCAGTTGGGAATCGAACCCAGATCCCTCTAGTTATGAGGCAAAGATGTTCCAGCTCTGCCACCCGCACAAACACACAGACAATGCAATCCCCACATGTACATTCGGCGATAGAAATGTTCTCCATAATTGCTTTCTGGGTGAGACCACGTAACAATGCGGTAATATATTCACCATGTAACCCTACATCCACTATATTGTTGCCAGACTAATGCCCGTTTCATGGCCAACTACCAAGTGTATTTTTACTGCACAAGGATAGCTGCCATTGGGAGGAGGGGGTGCCCCCTTTCAAATGCATTGAGACGAGAAATGCAAGATGTGAGTGGCTCATCACGTGTAAAGCGCTCTGAGATGCTATCAAAGTCAAAGGGGGCAACTTAGTCGACCACGAATCACTATAGATATTTTTCCACAATCGTGCATGGGTGAAGCGGGCCAGCGATAGCGGGTTCATCACTCACTGCTTACAGTTCAGCTCTGGCGTCCTGCCCTGGGTATTAGTGCTGCTGCGTAAACCACAAAGACACGCACACCCTCTCCTTCATAGCACACGTTAAAAATCTCCCCTGATGTCATTGGAAATGAGTATGCCATTGTGTACCAGGGATCAATTATAGTACACATATACAAATGTCACTGCAAGTTATTCTATTGGATTTACACAGCAATTCCAGCCACTACTGTGAAACTACAGCAGTCTGTGATTGATTCAGCAGCACCTTTCTTCGTGCTAGCCTTGCATTGAGAGAATGACAGCTGCAATGCCAAGCGTACTCACTGATTGTGATGTTTTGTGTGGTTATTAAATTCGAATTAATCCGCCACACAGTCCACCTACAGATTGTAAGGAGACGACTGCGATGTCTGCCATAGCAGGAAGGTTGAACGGTGTCATGCGCGTCTCTTCACAGAGCGGAGTCAGCGCAGCAATCCTCGCAGGCCGTTGAAGAGAAGAGAGAGGTTGTGGAGAAGAAGATGAAAGAGGAAGTGAAGGAGGAGGTGAAAGAGGAAATGGAGAAGGTGGAGAGGGAGTTGGAGAAGACAAGTGAGGAGATAGCGGTGGAGGACGAAGAGGACGACAAGGAGATGGAGGAGAAGATGGCTGTGGAGGAGGAAAAGGAGAAGATGGTGGTGGTGGTGATGGTGGTGGTGGTGGAAGAGATGGTGATGCAGGAGGTCGAAAAGACGGAGAAAGAGAAGACGGAGGAGACAGAGGAGGCGACGGGGAAGGAGACAGAGGAGGAGACAGAGGAGGAGACAGAGTGGCAGGAGGCGGTGGTAGTGCAGGAACGAAAGGGCCTGGCTCGTGTGGCGAACGCGATCCGTGCGCTCTTCCGCAGCATGATGCTGTTTGGTTGCGGCCGGTCGACCGCACAGTTGGGGTGATGGAGGTGCCACTGGGACCGCAGCCGGGGAAGGAAACTGAGCAGCAGATGCCAGGACTGTACTGGACACTGACTGCTGCCAACAGACTAACTCTGTTAAGAGTTAGCATCAATCCAATGCATTAAGTAATAATTATCATTGTTGTTTTTATTATAAACTTTATGACATAAACCTATGAGGAAACAATGTAACTTTGCATTGCTTGTGAGCGCTGCCTGGGTTGGTTCAATGTGCCTTGGCTCGTGTGCAGTGTCCCGGCTGTGTGTGCGGCGGTACAATGACAACTATGTCATGAGAGAAGTTTCAGGCAATGGCCCTTCTTCAGAACGTGTACAAGCAGTGGTGGGAAAAGATCATCAGGCGATTCGTCTGACACATCCACCCCTTCACTGCCCCACTGCCCCTCTGCCAAGCTGCTTCCGCTGTCCTGCTGCCCCTCTGCCCACTGCCCCATTGCCTCACTGCCCCTCTGCTCCACTGCCCCACTGCTTTGATGCCACTCTGCCCTAATGCCCCGCTGTTCCATTGCTCCACTTTCCCACTGCCATCACATCCATCACGAAGCAGCGAGACGTCCATACCACCTCATTAAATATTACCCTGATGTGCACGCAGAGAGAGAGACCCTCGTTTAGCATTGCATACTGGAGGGGGCTGCTGTGATGCAATGGCTCGTAAACTTCACTGGCAATAGAGAGATTGCTGGTTCCACCTTCTGGCACAGCAGTTGAAACAAATGGTCGAGTATCTGAAGTTCCCCTGCCTCTGTCCGCCAAACAGTACAACTGGGTACACCAAAATCGAGTGGCAAGTTGCGTGTGGTGGGTAAAAGTGTGGGTACTCCTTCCTCTTCAAAATCATCTGACGAGTATGGAAGAATAGACCAAAATATCGTTCAAACGCCTTTCTAGAGGTCTCTATTGTGTAATTTATTCTTGCCAGCAGAGGCATGAGAAAGCAATTGCAGGACTGCTCCACAATACCAATTGTCTTGGCAAAGTATTTCAATAATGCTTCTTACTAAACAGGCTGCTTATGTATTTAACATGGGGGGGGGGGAGTGTTGATTGTTTAGAAATGGTCCAGTGGCTCAGAGGTCAGAGCACTAAAATGGGGTTGAATCCAGGCATTCACCTACGATTAAAGCAGGTTCTCAAGTCTGGTGAATTAATGGTCTCAGCGCGGTTGCCATTGACTGCACATTATAAACCATCACATTACTGCTTGGGTGAGTGGGAAATTGAGTAAGTGGGTGGGTAGGTGGTGGATGAATGAGTGCATCGGTGTGTGGATATGTGGGTGAGTGGATGGGTAATTGGATCAGTTGGTGCCTGGGTGAGTGGATGGTTGGTGGTTGAATGGGTGGATGGGTAATTGAATGAGTGGGTTAGTGTGTAAATTGGTGGATGTGTGAATGTGTTAATGAGTAAGTGGATGGTTGAGTTGGTGAATGATTAGGTGGGTGGATGAGTGAGTGGGTGGGTCAGTGAGTTAGTTTGAATGAATCAGTGGTTGAGTGGCTAATTAAATGAATGGGGAGCTGGATACATGATTTGGTGCTTGGGTGGGTCAGTGGGTAATTGAGCGAGTGGGTGAATGAGTATAGGGGTGAGTGGATTTTTGAATGAGTGATTGGGTGAATGGGTGAGTTCGTGAGTCTGTGTGTGAGAGGGAATGGAGTGGTTGGATGTGTGAGTGGGTAAATTAGTGGGTGAATGAGTGGTGGGTGAGTGGGGAGGTGATTGAGTGAGTGGGTGAGTTAGCTGGTGGGCAAGTGGGTGCGTGGGTGGGTGGGAGAGCGGGTGGGTGAGTTAGTAGGTGGGTGAGTGAGTGAGCGGGTGAGTGAGTGAGTGAATGGGTGGCTGGGTGAGTGGGTGGTTGAATGGGTGGGTGGGTGAGTGGGTGGGCGAGTGAGTGGGTGAGTGGGTGGGTGAGTAGTTGAGTGGGTGGGTGAGTGGGTAATTGAGTGAGTGGGTGAATAAGTACGTGGGTAAGTGGTATTTGAATGATTGAGTGATTGGGTGAGTTGGTGAGTGTGTGTATGAGTGAGTGAGTGGGTGGGTGAGTGAGAGTGGATGGGTGGGTGAGTCAGAGTGGATGGGTGAGTAGGTGGGTGGATGGGTGGGTGAGGGTGAGTGGGTGGGTGGGAGATTGAGTGAGTGGATTAGTGGGTGGGTGAGTGAGTGTGTCGATATGTGGTGAGTCTGTCCCTGGTGAGTGTCTCTGGTGAGTCTGAGGACCAGACACTGTTCTGACCATTCCGTCCCCTTCGAGCGCCTTGCTGGCCTTCATCGGGGCTCACTACCAACACGAGCTGCCCCAGATATGTATATAAGAATCAAAATCTGAATATGTAATCATACTGGAGGAATCCGATGAGCTATAAAGCTTTTTTCAGAGATGTCCAGTAGGGACGGATTTGTACGTTACAGCAACAAACAATACAAAAAAACGATCGGAGTGCAACGTATAGGAAAAGTAAACAAATCACTAAACAAAGAATAAACTAAGCAATTTTTAAAAATATTATCAGGTAAAGTCCAATGAGGTATTAGCTTATTTTTCAGAAGCCACTTGACCACAAATGATCACTCATGTCTGGGGGCAGCTATTGAAGGCTGAATTTCTTTCGCACCGTATATAGCCAACCGTGCTAATCGGAGGTGCCGGGGAAGGACACCAAAAGCATTAGGTTAGGGTCAGGGCTATAGGGTCAGGGCTATAGGGTCAGGGCTATAGGGTCAGGGCTATAGGGTCAGGGCTATAGGGTCAGGGCTATAGGGTCAGGGCTATAGGGTTAGGGCTACAGGATGTAGGGGCACTGCAGGTTCTCCACAAGGCACGTGATGCCCTCTAGTGGACAAATGCATAACTACAGCTGCTGCTGCTGCAGCTCAAGGAACAAGATATCCGAGCTGTACAGCCTCCACATCGCCACTTCTCCACGCACACAATGCGAGTGGTGCTACTCAGCCGCACACGCTTCTAAGAGTGCATCTCATCATCAACATTAACTCAACACAAGCAGCACCCTGAAACAGGCTTCGTCTCTCAGTGTCTCATCAGCAGTCAGGCTCGCTTGAACTGGTGAACTGCCAGATGTTACTGAGATGGGGGGGGGGGTTCCATGTGGAGGACGTAACCTGTTCATGATTATTGAGGGCGGCTGTTCGATGTGGAGTGACGTCACTTGTTCATGATTATTAGTGAGGGGGGGAGTACTGCATCTTGAGTGACGTCACCCACTTATGATTATGAATGAGGGGGGGGGTGTGTCCATTTGGAGGACGTCACCTTCTCATGAATATTAATGAGGGGGGCTGGTCGATGTGGAGTGACGTCACGAACGTTAAGGACATACATTCCTGGGTGATTACAGTAGATATATAACAACAACCGCCATTCGCCACTAAGTGGCGGTGACGTCACCACGACGCTTGTGCCAGGCCATGTGCACCTTGAGGCCACGTGAAGTGTCGAACGCCCGCTGGCAGGAGGTCACGGGGCAGACCCAGGTGCCACGGGTTGACTGACTGAGATGACTAAGATGTTTCGATTTAAAGCTTTCGTGACTGCAATGATTCATCTTCTTTGGTTCTTTCGGTAAAGTCACGTAGAATGAGAATAAAATAATAAATTGATAAAATAAAATAACACAATAATATTCTCACGACGTTTCGGCCACAACACAAGCGGCCTTCATCAGGTGAAGGGAGCGAGACTGTCTGGTAGGACAGCGCTGGAGTGAGAGAGCCACGTTCAGATCACGGCTTTTAAGCTGTGTGAGAGGAACAAAGAGCCTTAGAGTCGCGGCATCTCTTCAGAAAGGTGAGAGACTCGATTAGTTGAGCCTTCTTATCCCGAAGTCTGTTGAATGATCTTAAGGATGTGTGGAATCCCTCCCCGTAGAGGCGGTTAAATTTCGATTTAAAGCTTTCGTGACTGCAATGATTCATCTTCTTTGGTTCTTTCGGTAAAGTCACGTAGAATGAGAATAAAATAATAAATTGATAAAATAAAATAACACAATAATATTCTCACGACGTTTCGGCCACAACACAAGCGGCCTTCATCAGGTGAAGGGAGCGAGACTGTCTGGTAGGACAGCGCTGGAGTGAGAGAGCCACGTTCAGATCACGGCTTTTAAGCTGTGTGAGAGGAACAAAGAGCCTTAGAGTCGCGGCATCTCTTCAGAAAGGTGAGAGACTCGATTAGTTGAGCCTTCTTATCCCGAAGTCTGTTGAATGATCTTAAGGATGTGTGGAATCCCTCCCCGTAGAGGCGGTTAAATTTCGATTTAAAGCTTTCGTGACTGCAATGATTCATCTTCTTTGGTTCTTTCGGTAAAGTCACGTAGAATGAGAATAAAATAATAAATTGATAAAATAAAATAACACAATAATATTCTCACGACGTTTCGGCCACAACACAAGCGGCCTTCATCAGGTGAAGGGAGCGAGACTGTCTGGTAGGACAGCGCTGGAGTGAGAGAGCCACGTTCAGATCACGGCTTTTAAGCTGTGTGAGAGGAACAAAGAGCCTTAGAGTCGCGGCATCTCTTCAGAAAGGTGAGAGACTCGATTAGTTGAGCCTTCTTATCCCGAAGTCTGTTGAATGATCTTAAGGATGTGTGGAATCCCTCCCCGTAGAGGCGGTTAAATTTCGATTTAAAGCTTTCGTGACTGCAATGATTCATCTTCTTTGGTTCTTTCGGTAAAGTCACGTAGAATGAGAATAAAATAATAAATTGATAAAATAAAATAACACAATAATATTCTCACGACGTTTCGGCCACAACACAAGCGGCCTTCATCAGGTGAAGGGAGCGAGACTGTCTGGTAGGACAGCGCTGGAGTGAGAGAGCCACGTTCAGATCACGGCTTTTAAGCTGTGTGAGAGGAACAAAGAGCCTTAGAGTCGCGGCATCTCTTCAGAAAGGTGAGAGACTCGATTAGTTGAGCCTTCTTATCCCGAAGTCTGTTGAATGATCTTAAGGATGTGTGGAATCCCTCCCCGTAGAGGCGGTTAAATTTCGATTTAAAGCTTTCGTGACTGCAATGATTCATCTTCTTTGGTTCTTTCGGTAAAGTCACGTAGAATGAGAATAAAATAATAAATTGATAAAATAAAATAACACAATAATATTCTCACGACGTTTCGGCCACAACACAAGCGGCCTTCATCAGGTGAAGGGAGCGAGACTGTCTGGTAGGACAGCGCTGGAGTGAGAGAGCCACGTTCAGATCACGGCTTTTAAGCTGTGTGAGAGGAACAAAGAGCCTTAGAGTCGCGGCATCTCTTCAGAAAGGTGAGAGACTCGATTAGTTGAGCCTTCTTATCCCGAAGTCTGTTGAATGATCTTAAGGATGTGTGGAATCCCTCCCCGTAGAGGCGGTTAAATTTCGATTTAAAGCTTTCGTGACTGCAATGATTCATCTTCTTTGGTTCTTTCGGTAAAGTCACGTAGAATGAGAATAAAATAATAAATTGATAAAATAAAATAACACAATAATATTCTCACGACGTTTCGGCCACAACACAAGCGGCCTTCATCAGGTGAAGGGAGCGAGACTGTCTGGTAGGACAGCGCTGGAGTGAGAGAGCCACGTTCAGATCACGGCTTTTAAGCTGTGTGAGAGGAACAAAGAGCCTTAGAGTCGCGGCATCTCTTCAGAAAGGTGAGAGACTCGATTAGTTGAGCCTTCTTATCCCGAAGTCTGTTGAATGATCTTAAGGATGTGTGGAATCCCTCCCCGTAGAGGCGGTTAAATTTCGATTTAAAGCTTTCGTGACTGCAATGATTCATCTTCTTTGGTTCTTTCGGTAAAGTCACGTAGAATGAGAATAAAATAATAAATTGATAAAATAAAATAACACAATAATATTCTCACGACGTTTCGGCCACAACACAAGCGGCCTTCATCAGGTGAAGGGAGCGAGACTGTCTGGTAGGACAGCGCTGGAGTGAGAGAGCCACGTTCAGATCACGGCTTTTAAGCTGTGTGAGAGGAACAAAGAGCCTTAGAGTCGCGGCATCTCTTCAGAAAGGTGAGAGACTCGATTAGTTGAGCCTTCTTATCCCGAAGTCTGTTGAATGATCTTAAGGATGTGTGGAATCCCTCCCCGTAGAGGCGGTTAAATTTCGATTTAAAGCTTTCGTGACTGCAATGATTCATCTTCTTTGGTTCTTTCGGTAAAGTCACGTAGAATGAGAATAAAATAATAAATTGATAAAATAAAATAACACAATAATATTCTCACGACGTTTCGGCCACAACACAAGCGGCCTTCATCAGGTGAAGGGAGCGAGACTGTCTGGTAGGACAGCGCTGGAGTGAGAGAGCCACGTTCAGATCACGGCTTTTAAGCTGTGTGAGAGGAACAAAGAGCCTTAGAGTCGCGGCATCTCTTCAGAAAGGTGAGAGACTCGATTAGTTGAGCCTTCTTATCCCGAAGTCTGTTGAATGATCTTAAGGATGTGTGGAATCCCTCCCCGTAGAGGCGGTTAAATTTCGATTTAAAGCTTTCGTGACTGCAATGATTCATCTTCTTTGGTTCTTTCGGTAAAGTCACGTAGAATGAGAATAAAATAATAAATTGATAAAATAAAATAACACAATAATATTCTCACGACGTTTCGGCCACAACACAAGCGGCCTTCATCAGGTGAAGGGAGCGAGACTGTCTGGTAGGACAGCGCTGGAGTGAGAGAGCCACGTTCAGATCACGGCTTTTAAGCTGTGTGAGAGGAACAAAGAGCCTTAGAGTCGCGGCATCTCTTCAGAAAGGTGAGAGACTCGATTAGTTGAGCCTTCTTATCCCGAAGTCTGTTGAATGATCTTAAGGATGTGTGGAATCCCTCCCCGTAGAGGCGGTTAAATTTCGATTTAAAGCTTTCGTGACTGCAATGATTCATCTTCTTTGGTTCTTTCGGTAAAGTCACGTAGAATGAGAATAAAATAATAAATTGATAAAATAAAATAACACAATAATATTCTCACGACGTTTCGGCCACAACACAAGCGGCCTTCATCAGGTGAAGGGAGCGAGACTGTCTGGTAGGACAGCGCTGGAGTGAGAGAGCCACGTTCAGATCACGGCTTTTAAGCTGTGTGAGAGGAACAAAGAGCCTTAGAGTCGCGGCATCTCTTCAGAAAGGTGAGAGACTCGATTAGTTGAGCCTTCTTATCCCGAAGTCTGTTGAATGATCTTAAGGATGTGTGGAATCCCTCCCCGTAGAGGCGGTTAAATTTCAATTTAAAGCTTTCGTGACTGCAATGATTCATCTTCTTTGGTTCTTTCGGTAAAGTCACGTAGAATGAGAATAAAATAATAAATTGATAAAATAAAATAACACAATAATATTCTCACGACGTTTCGGCCACAACACAAGCGGCCTTCATCAGGTGAAGGGAGCGAGACTGTCTGGTAGGACAGCGCTGGAGTGAGAGAGCCACGTTCAGATCACGGCTTTTAAGCTGTGTGAGAGGAACAAAGAGCCTTAGAGTCGCGGCATCTCTTCAGAAAGGTGAGAGACTCGATTAGTTGAGCCTTCTTATCCCGAAGTCTGTTGAATGATCTTAAGGATGTGTGGAATCCCTCCCCGTAGAGGCGGTTAAATTTCGATTTAAAGCTTTCGTGACTGCAATGATTCATCTTCTTTGGTTCTTTCGGTAAAGTCACGTAGAATGAGAATAAAATAATAAATTGATAAAATAAAATAACACAATAATATTCTCACGACGTTTCGGCCACAACACAAGCGGCCTTCATCAGGTGAAGGGAGCGAGACTGTCTGGTAGGACAGCGCTGGAGTGAGAGAGCCACGTTCAGATCACGGCTTTTAAGCTGTGTGAGAGGAACAAAGAGCCTTAGAGTCGCGGCATCTCTTCAGAAAGGTGAGAGACTCGATTAGTTGAGCCTTCTTATCCCGAAGTCTGTTGAATGATCTTAAGGATGTGTGGAATCCCTCCCCGTAGAGGCGGTTAAATTTCGATTTAAAGCTTTCGTGACTGCAATGATTCATCTTCTTTGGTTCTTTCGGTAAAGTCACGTAGAATGAGAATAAAATAATAAATTGATAAAATAAAATAACACAATAATATTCTCACGACGTTTCGGCCACAACACAAGCGGCCTTCATCAGGTGAAGGGAGCGAGACTGTCTGGTAGGACAGCGCTGGAATGAGAGAGCCACGTTCAGATCACGGCTTTTAAGCTGTGTGAGAGGAACAAAGAGCCTTAGAGTCGCGGCATCTCTTCAGAAAGGTGAGAGACTCGATTAGTTGAGCCTTCTTATCCCGAAGTCTGTTGAATGATCTTAAGGATGTGTGGAATCCCTCCCCGTAGAGGCGGTTAAATTTCGATTTAAAGCTTTCGTGACTGCAATGATTCATCTTCTTTGGTTCTTTCGGTAAAGTCACGTAGAATGAGAATAAAATAATAAATTGATAAAATAAAATAACACAATAATATTCTCACGACGTTTCGGCCACAACACAAGCGGCCTTCATCAGGTGAAGGGAGCGAGACTGTCTGGTAGGACAGCGCTGGAGTGAGAGAGCCACGTTCAGATCACGGCTTTTAAGCTGTGTGAGAGGAACAAAGAGCCTTAGAGTCGCGGCATCTCTTCAGAAAGGTGAGAGACTCGATTAGTTGAGCCTTCTTATCCCGAAGTCTGTTGAATGATCTTAAGGATGTGTGGAATCCCTCCCCGTAGAGGCGGTTAAATTTCGATTTAAAGCTTTCGTGACTGCAATGATTCATCTTCTTTGGTTCTTTCGGTAAAGTCACGTAGAATGAGAATAAAATAATAAATTGATAAAATAAAATAACACAATAATATTCTCACGACGTTTCGGCCACAACACAAGCGGCCTTCATCAGGTGAAGGGAGCGAGACTGTCTGGTAGGACAGCGCTGGAGTGAGAGAGCCACGTTCAGATCACGGCTTTTAAGCTGTGTGAGAGGAACAAAGAGCCTTAGAGTCGCGGCATCTCTTCAGAAAGGTGAGGGACTCGATTAGTTGAGCCTTCTTATCCCGAAGTCTGTTGAATGATCTTAAGGATGTGTGGAATCCCTCCCCGTAGAGGCGGTTAAATTTCGATTTAAAGCTTTCGTGACTGCAATGATTCATCTTCTTTGGTTCTTTCGGTAAAGTCACGTAGAATGAGAATAAAATAATAAATTGATAAAATAAAATAACACAATAATATTCTCACGACGTTTCGGCCACAACACAAGCGGCCTTCATCAGGTGAAGGGAGCGAGACTGTCTGGTAGGACAGCGCTGGAGTGAGAGAGCCACGTTCAGATCACGGCTTTTAAGCTGTGTGAGAGGAACAAAGAGCCTTAGAGTCGCGGCATCTCTTCAGAAAGGTGAGAGACTCGATTAGTTGAGCCTTCTTATCCCGAAGTCTGTTGAATGATCTTAAGGATGTGTGGAATCCCTCCCCGTAGAGGCGGTTAAATTTCGATTTAAAGCTTTCGTGACTGCAATGATTCATCTTCTTTGGTTCTTTCGGTAAAGTCACGTAGAATGAGAATAAAATAATAAATTGATAAAATAAAATAACACAATAATATTCTCACGACGTTTCGGCCACAACACAAGCGGCCTTCATCAGGTGAAGGGAGCGAGACTGTCTGGTAGGACAGCGCTGGAGTGAGAGAGCCACGTTCAGATCACGGCTTTTAAGCTGTGTGAGAGGAACAAAGAGCCTTAGAGTCGCGGCATCTCTTCAGAAAGGTGAGAGACTCGATTAGTTGAGCCTTCTTATCCCGAAGTCTGTTGAATGATCTTAAGGATGTGTGGAATCCCTCCCCGTAGAGGCGGTTAAATTTCGAATGAATCATTGCAGTCACGAAAGCTTTAAATCGAAATTTAACCGCCTCTACGGGGAGGGATTCCACACATCCTTAAGATCATTCAACAGACTTCGGGATAAGAAGGCTCAACTAATCGAGTCTCTCACCTTTCTGAAGAGATGCCGCGACTCTAAGGCTCTTTGTTCCTCTCACACAGCTTAAAAGCCGTGATCTGAACGTCGCTCTCTCACTCCAGCGCTGTCCTACCAGACAGTCTCGCTCCCTTCACCTGATGAAGGCCGCTTGTGTTGTGGCCGAAACGTCGTGAGAATATTATTGTATTATTTTATTTTATCAATTTATTATTTTATTCTCATTCTACGTGACTTTACCGAAAGAACCAAAGAAGATGAATCATTGCAGTCACGAAAGCTTTAAATTGAAATTTAACCGCCTCTACGGGGAGGGATTCCACACATCCTTAAGATCATTCAACAGACTTCGGGATAAGAAGGCTCAACTAATCGAGTCTCTCACCTTTCTGAAGAGATGCCGCGACTCTAAGGCTCTTTGTTCCTCTCACACAGCTTAAAAGCCGTGATCTGAACGTGGCTCTCTCACTCCAGCGCTGTCCTACCAGACAGTCTCGCTCCCTTCACCTGATGAAGGCCGCTTGTGTTGTGGCCGAAACGTCGTGAGAATATTATTGTGTTATTTTATTTTATCAATTTATTATTTTATTCTCATTCTACGTGACTTTACCGAAAGAACCAAAGAAGATGAATCATTGCAGTCACGAAAGCTTTAAATCGAAATTTAACCGCCTCTACGGGGAGGGATTCCACACATCCTTAAGATCATTCAACAGACTTCGGGATAAGAAGGCTCAACTAATCGAGTCTCTCACCTTTCTGAAGAGATGCCGCGACTCTAAGGCTCTTTGTTCCTCTCACACAGCTTAAAAGCCGTGATCTGAACGTGGCTCTCTCACTCCAGCGCTGTCCTACCAGACAGTCTCGCTCCCTTCACCTGATGAAGGCCGCTTGTGTTGTGGCCGAAACGTCGTGAGAATATTATTGTGTTATTTTATTTTATCAATTTATTATTTTATTCTCATTCTACGTGACTTTACCGAAAGAACCAAAGAAGATGAATCATTGCAGTCACGAAAGCTTTAAATCGAAATTTAACCGCCTCTACGGGGAGGGATTCCACACATCCTTAAGATCATTCAACAGACTTCGGGATAAGAAGGCTCAACTAATCGAGTCTCTCACCTTTCTGAAGAGATGCCGCGACTCTAAGGCTCTTTGTTCCTCTCACACAGCTTAAAAGCCGTGATCTGAACGTGGCTCTCTCACTCCAGCGCTGTCCTACCAGACAGTCTCGCTCCCTTCACCTGATGAAGGCCGCTTGTGTTGTGGCCGAAACGTCGTGAGAATATTATTGTGTTATTTTATTTTATCAATTTATTATTTTATTCTCATTCTACGTGACTTTACCGAAAGAACCAAAGAAGATGACTGAGATGACTGGCTGATGCACCACCTGTGCCCCCTATTGTGCCAACCTGCTGTGCCCTAGCCACCCGGCGCTCCCCTCGTTGTTGTGAGCGTCGCTCCTCTGCCCTCCATTGTTGTTGGAGGGCGACTACCTCCAAATGCCCAGTAGCGTCCTTCATGAGCCTCCTCCACAGAGGCCGATTTTGACACTGCTGGTACCAGTCATCGGCAACTCCACTCAGCTCCACGTCCTCCTCTACCACATCACTCCATCTCTTCTCTAGCCCGTGCCGCGCCCGTTTAGCCCCCTCGATCCGGCCGAACAAAAGCTGTTTCGGCATGCGGTGGCTGGGCATGCGGGCTACATGACCCAGCCATCGCAGCCTTGCCCGCCGGAGGAGCTCACCGATGGGACCTTGCCCAGATCTTTCAAGGATTTGTGAGCTCCTCACACAATCCAGTCTGGTTAAACCCAGGATGGATCGTAGGCAGGCCTGTCTAAATGTTTCTAACCGGCGAAGATGTTCCATTAGGGGGGTCCACGTTTCGCAAGCGTAGAGAAGTGAGGAAATGACCGTGACCGAGAAGACCCGAAGCTTCGTGTGGCGCGACAGACCAGGCAGCTTCCACACAACGTTACGCAACCGATGAAAAGATATTGCCACTCGACTTATTCAGAGTGAGACCTCTGCTGTTAAACTGGAGCCGGTCATAAGCACACTACCCAGGTATGGGAAACTCTCTACTCTCTCCACAACTGCCCCATCACCGATTGGGAGTTGTGGGGGTGGAGTGTCCGATGGTACAAAATACCCAGGCAGGTGCTTCGTTTTGGTGTTGCTGATGGTAAGGCCCCATCTATTAGTAGCACGCTCCAGTCTCAGCAGCAGCATCTCCAACTCCTCCTCTGAATGAGCAGCTATTACCAAATCATCGGCATACATAACATGACGATTTAAAGCTTTCGTGACTGCAATGATTCATCTTCTTTGGTTCTTTCGGTAAAGTCACGTAGAATGATAATAAAATAATAAATTGATAAAATAAAATAACACAATAATATTCTCACGACGTTTCGGCCACAACACAAGCGGCCTTCATCAGGTGAAGGGGGCGAGACTGTCTGGTAGGACAGCGCTGGAGTGAAAGAGCCACGTTCAGATACGGCCTTTAAGCTGTGTGAGAGGAACAAAGCGCCCTCAAATTTCAGCACCACGGATAGCTACGGGCCCCGTTCAGACGGACGAGTTCGTCCATGGTCGGAACAGAGGAGGGGGAGAGAAACAGCTGCGAGGCCCTAGTATGCTCCATGTTGTAAAACTATACCATTAACCGTGGTGTGAGAGGTATTAAGAGGCAATGCTGGCGAAAGAGCTGCGGTCTGAAGGTCATCGTAAAAATACAATTAATTAAGAACAGAAATGATTTAAAACATCTTTCCAGTGGTTACTAAGCCTGAATCCATCTTCGCGGTTGAAATTGTCTCTGTGCTTGTATATGTGAATGGCCTCATGAACGAATCTCTCATGGTAGCCGGTTGGTTTGCAAAGAACCTCCGTCTTGGAGAAGTCAATGTCATGTGAGCCCACTGAATTATAACAGTGATCTGCCACGGCAGAGGAGTTCGTCCTACCGTGTTTCAAGTCTGCTTTGTGTTCGCGCATGCGGTCTGAGATATGTCTTTTGGTTTCTCCAATGTAGCTACTACCACAGAGGCACTTTAGTTTGTAAACGCCCGGGTACTGTATGTCTGGAACAGCATCTTTTACAGATGGAACAAAATCACGGATTTTATGTACTGTGTTGAATCGGACCTGGATCTTGTGTTTGTTCAGGATTTTGGAGATCTTTTTAGTGACCCCTGCAATGTAGGGTAAGGTGATGGTTTTGAGTGGCTCCACAAGAGGATCCTTCTTCATGACTGGAGTGATGGCTTTGCGGATTGTGTAGTCGGAGTAGCCATTAGCCCTGAGAGCCTGGTGTACGTGCTTGAGTTCACTGGTAATGTGTTCCTGGTCGGAAATGCATTGGGCTCTATGGTATAGAGTCTTGATGAGGGAGTTCTTCTGGGATGGATGGTGGTGGGAATCCGGTTTCAAGTAAGCATCTGTATGGGTAGCTTTCCTGTAGACAGAGTGGCTCATTGAACCATCATGTCTTCTTTTAATTAAGACATCCAAAAAGGGTAGGACGCACTCTTCTGCCGTGGCAGATCACTGTTATAATTCAGTGGGCTCACATGACATTGACTTCTCCAAGACGGAGGTTCTTTGCAAACCAACCGGCTACCATGAGAGATTCGTTCATGAGGCCATTCACATATACAAGCACAGAGACAATTTCAACCGAGAAGATGGATTCAGGCTTAGTAACCACTGGAAAGATGTTTTAAATCATTTCTGTTCTTAATTAATTGTATTTTTACGATGACCTTCAGACCGCAGCTCTTTCGCCAGCATTGCCTCTTAATACCTCTCACACCACGGTTAATGGTATAGTTTTACAACATGGAGCATACTAGGGCCTCGCAGCTGTCTCTCTCCCCCTCCTCTGTTCCGACCATGGACGAACTCGTCCGTCTGAACGGGGCCCGTAGCTATCCGTGGTGCTGAAATTTGAGGATGCTTAGTTCCTCTCACACAGCTTAAAGGCCGTATCTGAACGTGGCTCTTTCACTCCAGCGCTGTCCTACCAGACAGTCTCGCCCCCTTCACCTGATGAAGGCCGCTTGTGTTGTGGCCGAAACGTCGTGAGAATATTATTGTGTTATTTTATTTTATCAATTTATTATTTTATTATCATTCTACGTGACTTTACCGAAAGAACCAAAGAAGATACATAACATGGTTGAGCAATAGGGAGCCATCCCTTGACCGCACCCGGGCATCGATCAGCCTCCCATTATATCTGTACCATATGGAGATTCCCCCGGTACAGCTATTGAAGGCTTCACGAACTACGTGGTCAAAATAGATGTTAAATAATGTGGGAGCTAGAGGACATCCCTGTCGTACCCCAAGGTATACAGGGAATGGCTCGGACTCCCGGCCACGTAGTTTTACCCGGGCCCGCTCACCCTCATGAAGGTCCTTAATGATCGTGAGCAAAGGGTCAGGTACTCCAAAAGCACGAAGAACAAACCAGAGCCCAGGCCTACTGATGGTATCATAGGCCTTGACCAGGTCAATAAAGCAGAGATGTAGGTCTTGCTGGAATTCCCTACACCTCTGCTGTAGCAGACGGACAGAAAATATGGCATCTGTGCAGGACCGCCCTTTCCTGAAACCGCATTGGGGCTCCGCAAGCCTCTCCTCAGCGTGCCTGGAAAGGCGATGTTGAATAATCCTTGCCAGGACCTTTCCCGGCACACTGAGGAGTGAGATGCCCCTGTAGTTGTTGCAGTCTGTGCGGTCTCCCTTCTTAAAGAGGGGGACCACCAGGGCATCCTTCCAATCCTGCGTAACCTGTCAAGTGGTCCTGACTGTTGTTATGATGTCATATAGGGCAGTCTGTGCACCAACGCCACCCTCCCTCAGCATTTCGCTTGGGAGATCATCTTTGCCCGCTGCCTTTCCTGGTCTCAGACTCCGGATTGCCTTCAGTACTTCCTCAACAGATGGCACTTCAGCCAGCCACTCACAGGCGGTGACTTCTTCCAATATTTGAGGCACCACAGCCTCAGCAGAGTCATCCTCACTTTGTGCCACGATTTTTTCCTGGCTGAGGGATTTTCCCTCCCCCAGGACCTCACAGAAATGCTCAGCAGATCTGCAAATCTGTTTCACCGGGGGGTCAGAGATTGGATCACCGTTTTTTCCCCTAATGATGGTAATAGGTGTGGCGCTGCAGGTTACTTTTTTGATGGAGTTAAATAGAGATTTGTGATCGTGGGCCACTGAGGCAGACTCCATCTCCTCAGCAACCCGCGACCACCACCCATCCTTGCAGTGCCTCACGGCTCTCCGAACCTCCGAGCGAAGGCTGCGGTAAGCCTCCTCATTCTCTGACGTGGGATTCTGTAGCCAATGACAGTGGGCCTGTCGCTTTTTCTCAACCATCTTGAACGCCTCCTCTGTCAACCAGGGTCTCTGGGGAGGTCTGGACCGCGTACCCAAAAGCAGCCATTGCAGCTGCATGAGTCACAGTCCTAAACCTCGCCCATTTACCCTCGACATCAGGAGGAGTGGGGGACGATGCCAACCCCAGCCGCAGGCGATGATGAAATTCTCAGTAGATATATGGGCCCTGCTTCACCCACCCACCCATTCACTCCCTCATCCATCCACTCACCTACTCACCCATGCACTCACTTACTCAATGAGCCGCTCACCTTCTCACCCAGTACTTACACATTAACTGACCCTGCCACCCACTCAATTTCTAACCCACCCACTCAATTTCTAACCCACTCACTCACTCAACCAGCTGCCCACTCCCTCAGCCACTCACCTACTTACCCACCCACTTACACATCCACTTACCATGCAACCCACTCAATTTCTAACCCACCCACTCACCCAACCACCCGCCCACTCATCTGCTTACCCATTACCACGGAATTATTCACCCACTCACCCATCAGTGAACCACCCAATAATTCAACCACTCACAAGCTAAATCACCTATTAATTAAACCACCCACTAACTCAACCACCCACTAACTCGACCACCCACTAACTCAACCACCGATCCACTCACCCACTCAGCAAGCCACCCACTACTATATCTCTAACCCACTATTTCACTCACACACCGACTCACTCACCTATCCACTTATGCACTCACTCACCCACCTCCCACTCACCTACACACTAAACTAAATCTAAATTATGTTTATTTTACCAGGTAAGGCACACTGAGCTATATAGCTCGTTTTCAAAAAAACCTACACCACAAATGATAGCTCAAGAATTTGGCGTATCACGGATACATTTATAGCAGACAACTCCTCTAAATGCATGTTTCTAAATGTTTAGGGAAATAGAGACGCAACAAGGTAGGGATTGAACCTAGAAGCTCCTGGATACCAGGCAAGATAGTATCTCGTCACCATGGCGCTTCGCTCTTGGACTCTCTCACCCACTCAAACACCTACCCACTAACTTAACCACTCACTAACTCAACCAGCCACTTACTCAACCACCCACAAACTCAACCACCGAGCCATTCACACACGCACCCACTCACCATGCCACCCACTGTTGTTATTCTGTCTCTCACTGTTCAAATAAACCTACCATTAAAATTATAGACTGATCATTTTTTTTGTCAGTGGGCAAACGTACAAAATCAGCAGGGGATCAAATACTTTTTTCCCTCACTGTATATGTGATAAACCACTTTTTTCCTGTCATTTGTAACAAGGTCGCTTTTGAAAAAGATCTATATATCTCTGTGGGCCTTAGCTAGTACGATGAAAAATAGTTCAGTTTTAGTTTATTGAGTGGGTAGGTGTGTGATTGAATCATGGGTGGTTGGGTAGGTGGGTGAGTAGGTAAGTGGCTGGGTGAGCGGGCGTGTGAGTGTGTGAGTTAGAGAGTGGGTGGGTGGATGGGTGGGTTTGTGAGTGGGGGAGTGAATAGGTGAGTGGGTGGGTGAGTGGAGTCTTGAGTGAGTGGGTCAGTGATTGAGTGAGTCGGTTGGTGGGTGGGTCGTAGAGTTAATGAGTGGGTGTGTAGGTGGGTGCACAGGTAAGTTTTTGAGTGGCTGGCTGTGTCCATGAGCGAGTGGGTTGGCGGCTGAGTGGGTGGCAGGGTGACTGGATTTGTGAGTGAGTTTGTGAGTAAGTGTGTGGGTGGCTTTAGTAGTTGACTGGGTGGTGAGTTAGATAATGAGGCGCCACAGTGGCGAGATGTTAACTCCCTCGCTTGGTATATTGGACATTGTAAGAAATAAAATAAAACCCCTCTTATGGATGATATTGGTCGCGAAAGCTGACGTGTTAAACTGGTATATTGGAATTCATAGGTTTGACCCCAACCCTGATGGCTGTATATTTGGAGTTTGCATGTTCTCCCTGTGGTCGTGGGCATTTTTCTCTGGGTTCTCTGGGTTTTCCCTCCACATTTACAAACATGCCTTTATAGGAAATTAGCTGCTATACATTTATATGTGCTAACCCACTTGGTTGAGCCATCATTTGTGGCCACGTCGCTGCTGAAAAAGATCTATATAACTAACTTGTAGTTTTTGTTTATTGAGTGAGTGAGTGGGTTCCTGGGTGGTTGGGTGGGTGGGTTTGTGGGTGTTTGAGTGAGTGAGTCATTGTGTGAGTGGATAGGTTAATATGTGAGTGGTGAGTAGGTGAATGTGTGGGTGGTTGAGTGAGTGGGTGTTTGGATAAATGGTTGGGTGACTGGTGGGTGGGTAATTTAGTGTGGGAGGTTGAGTGGGTGAGTTAGTGTGTGAGTGGGTGGTTGAGTCAGAAAATGGGTCACTACGGTGTTGAGATGTTAACTACCTCGCCCAGTATACAGGAAGTCATCAATCCCAACCCTGAGCCTGTATATTTGGAGTTTGCATCTTCTCCCGTGGTTGCGTCGATTTTTCTCTGATTCCTTCGGGTTTGTTTAACACGTAGACTTTCATGACCAATATCATCCATAAGAGGTTTCTTTGGGGGTTAGATCGCGTAAATCTATAAATGTGTCGTTAAAACCCACCACCACCCGACACAGCCAACTAGTAAGGGTTGTCACGTAAACAGAACATTCCAATTTGTAACTAGTACAGCACACCGGTGTGTTGGAGAGTCAAGCCACAACATTTACAATCTGAGTACGACGTTTCGCCAGTAATTACAACTAGCTTCAGCAGGCGACTGCCAGATTTGTGGAGGCGTTCACCCTGTTTTGTTCCTTATATAGAGACGTAGATGTCGTGCCCGTCTTTATAATTTGCCTGTTATCAATTTAAAAGTAGAAATAGTTGTTATTATTGTTGTAATCACGTTATAAGGAGAAAAAATTGTGATTATTTCGTTAAAAGAAGAAATAAATATTGTTATCAAGTTGTAAGTGGAAATAATATTATTGGTATCATTCGCCTGTTCTTACCATTCGTCTGTTCTCATTCGCCTGTTGTTCTCATTCGCCTGTTGTTATCAAGTCATAAGTAGAAAGTTATTATTGTTATCATTCGCCTGGTGTTGGTAGCGCACGTCTCTAATCCAGCACTGTGGAAGGTAGCGAGGGTTGGCGAATCACCGCACAATGATGTTGTCAAATCCCCTTCCCGTGGGCGTCAAGGTGCTATAACCTGACTCGCCAGGAGAACGCAGTAGAGCAAGTGGACTAATCACCATCTTCACCTTGTTGTATATCTGTACAGGGATAGAGTGTTTCACCCTCGCACGCATGGGTTTTCTATGGGTACTCCGGTTTCCCCCACGTGTATAAACACTCGTAATTAATTGGCGCATAATGCCTCCATAGAGGACTGTTGAGCTTGGACAATCGTTGGTACTGGCTCACCACGTGGCTTCCTTCCTGCACGTGTGTGGTTCCTCATGCCTCTGAGTCGTTCTTGTGCGCGCTAATAAACTTTAAATAATTACTATTATTCACCAGGCGGTCGTGTTGCAAGCCTGTAATCCAGCAGTGGAAGGCAGCAAAGGTTAGTGGACCACACAGTGAATGTTGTGAAACCCCCTTCCCGTGGGCGTCGAGGTGCCTTCTCCTGGCTGGCTGGCCAGGAGAAGACGGTACAGAAATTGGGATAATCGCCATCTTTGCCTGTACGGTTTAAAGTGCTGCCCCCTCGTATGCGTGGGTTTTCTCCAGGTGCTCTGGTTTCACCCACTTGTGTAAGCACTCATCATTCATTATAGCTTCAACCGAGAGGATGGTTTAAAATTAAGCAACCACTGGAAGGACGTTTTAAATCATACCAAAAGTCAACTAATTTCTAACAGCAATTTCAAGTAGTGGTATACCAAGCATATTCCTTCCGAACTTTCTATTTCCCTTTTTTATACTTCCCCCTTACATCACTTTCTTGCCGATCTTTAATTTTTATATATTTTTTCCGTTTCTATTGCACACACACAGTGACCCATCCCACGCACCCTCTACACAACAAAAGACGGATTAACTCAGCCCCGCACCCCACCAAGGTCCCCCTACATGGCTCCTCCCCCGCCCCTTAACCTGCATTTAAGCTGTTCTATTTCCACGGTTTTCTACTCCGCACCTTACAGCACATTCTTGCCGATCTTTAATTTTTTCTATTGTTCCTTTTCTATTGCACACACACAGTGACCCACCCCCCACACCCTCTACACAGCAAAAGACGGATTAACTCAGCCCCTCACCCCACCAAGGTCCCCCTACATGGCTCCCCCCCCCCTCCCTTAACCTGTATTTAAGCCAGAGGTTCCCAGAGCCTCGCCACTTGGTGCAGCAATTTTTTGCTGTGACTGTTTCCACCTGAAGACGGAAGCTTGTGTTGCCTCCGAAACGTCGTTTTAATTTTTTCTTTTATTTAATTTTAATTTGTTTTTTACCTACGTGACTTAACCGAATAAAACCAAAGAGTATGAATTCTTGCAGTCACGAAAGCTTCAAATCTAGAATTAACAACTTCTACGGGGAAGATTTTCACCTATCTGTCAGAGCTTTTAACAGACAACGAGATAAGAAGTCACAGCTCATCGAGACGCTGACCTTCCTCAAAAAATGCCGCGACCAGAAGGTAATACCCATCACTTTCACTCTCACATCTGCAGCTGTATCTTCACCGAACTCTAAACAGATTCTATTTAAGGCAAGTCTATCATTAATCTCAGAGAGGATTAGGTTAATTCTAGATTTAAAGCTTTCGTGACTGCAAGGATCCATACTCTTTGGTTCTATTCGGTAAAGTCACGTAGGTAAAAAATAAAACAGCAAAAATCACGACGTTTCGGACACAACACAAGCGGCCTTCATCAGGTGAAGGAACCAGGCTGTCTCGAGGACAGCGCTGGAGTGAAACACAGCCACGCTCAGACCGCGACATTTAAGCTGTGTGCGAGGAAACAAGATGCCTTGACAAAGGAATTAGCATAAAAATAGCATTTGATTGGCCCACTTAGCATGATGAACGGTGTACATGCGGGTGCACATGCCGGTTGGCGCAGGGGGGGAGGGGGAATTTACCTATTGATGGTGTGAAAAGGGAATTTTTAAGAGCTGCGAAAGTTTGGGGTACCACTACTTGAAAAATATACTGTACCATTGAAAATTAGTTTAATGTTTGGTTCGATTTAGAACATCTTTCCAATGGTTGCTTAATTTGAAACCATCTTCTCGGTTGAAATTGTGTCTGTGTTTGTAGATCTGAATTGCCTCGTGAACAAATCTCTGATAAAAACCCGTGGGTTTGCAAAGAACCTTGGTAACGGAGAAAATTATATCATGATCAATCACAGCGTTGTAACAGTGATCAGCTACGGCAGAAGAATTCGTTCTGCCGTGTTTCAAATCTGATTTGTGCTCGCGAATTCGGCCAGAGACATGTCGCTTTGTCTCCCCGATATAGCAATCACCGCAGGTACAACTCAATTTGTAAACCCCGGGGTACTGTAAGTCAGGAATGACATCCTTCATGGATGTGATCAGATCACGAATTTTGTCTACTGCATTGAACCGGACCTGGATCTTGTGTTTGTTTAGAATTTTGGAAATCTTTTTGTAACGCCTGCTATATATGGTAATGTGATGGTTTTGACCGGAGTATCAAGTGGTTGTTTCTGTATGGAGGGAGAAACAGCTTGGCGGATGGTACGGTCAGGGTATCCATTCCTTTTGAGGGCCAGTTGTACATGTTTTTCATTCACTGGTCAGGTGGTGTTGGTCCGAAATGCAATGAACCCTATGGTATAAAGTTTTGTTGAGATAATTCTTTTGGGCTGGGTGGTGGTGGGAATCAGGTTTCAAGTAGGAATCTGTGTGGGTGGGTTTCCTGTAGACAAAATGCCCCAATGAGCCATCAGGTCTCCTCTCAAACAGAACATCTAAGAATGGTAGCTTGCCATCTTTCTCCACTTCCATGGTGAATTTGATGACGGGATGTCTGGAATTGATGTGGTGTAGGAAAAGGTTCAGAGCTGGGAGGCCATGTGGCCAAATGACGAAAGTGTCATCCACATATCTCTTCCAAAGGGAAGGTCTGAGGGTGGAAGTCTGGATGGCATCTGATTCAAATTTCTCCATGAAAATATTGGCTATCACTGGTGACAAGGGGGATCCCATGGGGGTACCCTTATTTTGTTTGTAGAAGGAGCCATTCCAAGTAAAGTAGGTATTGGTGAGGCAGTGCCTAACCAGTGCAGGTGTATCGGGGTCTAGTCCATGTTGGACCAAATTTTCAATTATTTCAATGGTATCAGGTACTGGGACCTTGGTGAACAAAGAGACCACATCGAAGCTGACAAGAATGTCATCAGGGGACAGTACAACGTCTTTGACCATAGAGACCAATTGGGCTGAGTTAAGTACTGCTGAGGCGGTCTTGCCAGTGAAAGGCAGCAAGGTATCTGACAGAAAATGGGCTAGTCTATAGGTAGGGCAGTTGATCGTGGATACGATGGGTCGTAGTGTGGTGCCTTCTTTATGAATCTTGGGAAGACCATAGAATCTAGGAGTTCTTGCAGTAGAAGGTTTTAGGGAGGGACGTTTAGTTGGGTCGATTAGGGAGGTCGAACTTGTGATGATCTTGTTGGTTTTCATCGCTAGGCTATTGGTAGGGTCATTTTTTTATTTTTGAGTAACTTCCATCGTTGAGCAGATTCTGAATTTTGTTGTTGTATGAATCTTTATCCATAATTACAGTAGCGTTGCCTTTATAGGCTGAGAGGATGACTATATCACTTCTGTTTTTTAAATTCGCAAGTTCATGACATTCAGTTTTGCTGATGTTACTAATGGGTTTCTTAGCATTCTTAAGAAAAGTGGCTATTTCAGCTCTCGCAACGTCTGCTTGGATGTGTCCTACGACTTTGAGGGCTACATCGACCTGAGAGATGATATCATCTACTGGTATGTGTTTTGAGGTGACAGCAAAATTCAGTCTTCTAGCCAGTACTGTTTCCAGATTATCCGAAATTGGGGTGCTACTCTGATTAATGACGATTTTGTTGACGTCTAGTTTTGTTATATGTGGAACTGGGTTCTTCTTTGATAGGTGGTTGAATTTAGAAATCAGGTTAGCTTTACATTTGACTGACAGTGAATCAGCAGAAGAAGCAGTCATGTTGTCTACGTGATTCCAATCCGCACCAACCGGCATGTGCACAGGCATGTACACCACCTCTACCCCGTTCATCATGCTAAGTCGGCCAATCAAATGCTATTTTTTATGCTAATTCCTTTGTCAAGGCACCTTGTTTCCTCGCACACAGCTTAAAGGTCGCGGTCTGAGCGTGGCTGTGTTTCACTCCAGCGCTGTCTTCGAGACAGCCTGGTTCCTTCACCTGATGAAGGCTGCTTGTGTTGTGGCCGAAACGTCGTGATTTTTGTTGTTTTATTATTTACCTACGTGACTTTACCGAATAGAACCAAAGAGTATGGATCCTTGCAGTCACGAAAGCTTTAAATCTAGAATTGATAACCTCTACGGGGAGGGCTTTCACCTATCTGTTAGAGCTTTTAACAGACTACGGGACAAGAAGTCACAGCTCATCGAGACGCTGACCTTCCTCAAAAGATGCCGCAATCACAAGGTAATACCTATCGCTTTCACACTCATTTCTTCTGCTGTATCTTCTCCGAATTCTAAACAGATTCTGTTTAAGGCCAGCCTATCTTTAATCTCAGAGAGGATAAGGCTACTCCGATTTGAACTCGATACTTTAGACAGGACTCTCCTACAAGCTCATTTAATGTTAACACAAAAAATGTCACCTTCTGATTGGAATCACATAGACAACATGACTGCTTCTTCTGCTGATTCACTGTCAGTCAAATGTAAAGCTAACCTGATTTCCAAATTCAACCACCTATCAAAGAAGAACCCAGTTCCACATATAACAAAACTCGACATCAACAAAATCGTCATTAATCAGAGTAGCACCCCGATTTCGGACAATCTGAAAAAGTACTGGCTAGGGGACTGAATTTTGCTGTCACCCCAAAAAACATACCAGTAGATGATATCATCTCTCAGGTCGATGTAGCCTTCAAAGGCGTGGGACACATCCAAGCAGACGTTGCGAGAGCTGAAATAGCCACTATTCTTAAGAATGCTAAGAAACCCATTAGTAACATCAGCAAAAATGAACGCTCTGAACTCGCGAATTAAAAAAAAACAGAAGTGATATAGTCATCCTCTCAGCCGATAAATGCAACGCTACTGTTATTATGGATAAAGATTCATACAACAACAAAATCCAGAATCTGCTCAACGATGGAAGTTACTCAAAAATTAAAAATGACCCTACCAATAGCCTAGCGATGAAAACCAACAAGATCATCACAAGTTCGACCTCCCTAATCGACCCAACTAAACGTCCCTCCCTAAATCCTTCTGCTGCAAAAACTCCTAGATTCTATGGTCTTTCCAAGATTCATAAAAAAGGCACCCCACTACGACCCATCGTATCCACGATGAACTCCCCTACCTATAGACTAGCCCGTTTTCTGTCAGATACCTTGCTGCCTTTCACTGGCAAGACCGCCTCAGCAGTACTTAACTCAGCCCAATTGGTCTCTATGGTCAAAGACGTTGTACTGTCCCCTGACGATATCCTTGTCAGCTTCGATGTGGTCTCTTTGTTCACCAAGGTCCCAGTACCTGATACCATTGAAACAATTGAAAATTTGGTCCAACATGGACTAGACGCCGATACACCTGTACCGGTTAGGCACTGCCTCAACAATACCTACTTTACTTGGAATGGCTCCTTCTACAAAAGATATGAGGGTACCCCCATGGGATCCCCCTTGTCACCAGTGATAGCCAATGTTTTCATGGAGAAATTTGAATCAGACGCCATCCAGACTTCCACTCTCAGACCTTCCCTGTGGAAGAGATATGTGGATGACACTTTCGTCATTTGGCCACATGGCCTCCCAGCTCTGAACCTTTTCCTACACCACATCAATTCCAGACATCCCGTCATCAAATTCACCATGGAAGTGGAGAAAGATGGCAAGCTACCATTCTTAGATGTTCTGTTTGAGAGGAGACCTGATGGCTCATTGGGGCATTCTGTCTACAGGAAACGCACCCACACAGATTCCTACTTGAAACCTGATTCCCACCACCACCCAGCCCAAAAGAATTCTCTCATCATAACTTTATACCATAGGGTTCATTGCACTTCGGACCAACATCACCTGACCAGTGAATTAAAACATGTACACCTGGCCCTCAAAAGGAATGGATTCTCTGACCGTACCATCCGCCAAGCTGTTTCTCCCTCCATACAGAAACAACCACTTGATACTCCGGTCAAAACCATCACACTACCATATATAGCAGGCGTTACTAAAAAGATTTCCAATATTCTAAACAAACACAAGATCTAGGTCCGGTTCAATACAGTACACAAAATTCGTGATCTGATGTCATTCCTGACTTACAGTACCCCGGGGTTTACAAATTGAGTTGTACCTGCGGTGATTGCTATATCGGGGAGACAAAGCGACATGTCTCTGGCCGAATTCGCGAGCACAAATCAGATTTGAAACACGGCAGAACGAATTATTCTGCCGTAGCTGATCACTGTTACAACGCTCTGGGTGATCACGATATAATTTTCTCCGATACCAAAGTTCTTTGCAAACCCACATGTTTTTATCAGAGATTTGTTCACGAGGCAATTCAGATCTACAAACACAGACACAATTTCAACCGAGAAGATGGTTTCAAATTAAGCAACCATTGGAAAGATGTTCTAAATCGAACCAAACATTAAACAAATTTTCAATGGTATAGAATATTTTTTAAGTAGTGGTACCCCAACTTTCGCAGCTCTTAAAAATTCCCTTTTCACACCATCAATAGGTAAACTCCCCCCCCCCCCCGCGCCAACCGGCATGTGCACCCGCATGTACACCACCTCTACACCGTTCATCATGCTAAGTCGGCCAATCAAATGCTAATTTTTATGCTACTTCCTTTGTCAAGGCACCTTGTTTCCTCGCACACAGCTTAAAGGTCGGGGTCTGAGCGTGGCTGTGTTTCACTCCAGCGCTGTCCTCGAGACAGCCTGGTTCCTTCACCTGATGAAGGCCGCTTGTGTTGTGGCCGAAACGTCGTGATTTTTGTTTTTTTATTTTTTACCTACGTGATGTTACCGAATATAACCAATGGATTAGGTTACTCTGATTTGAACTCGGTAGTTTAGACAGGACTTTCCTACAATCTCATTTAATGCTAACACAAAAAATAACACTTTATGATTGGAACCACTTTGATAATATGACTGTTTCTTCTGCTGATTCACTATCAGTCAAATGCAAGGCTAACCTAATTGCTAAATTCAACCACCTATCAAAGAAAAACCCAGTTCCACAGATCACAAAACTAGACGTGAACAAAATTGTTATCAATTAGAGTTGCACCCCGATTTCGGACAATCTGAAAACTGTATTGGCTAAAGGGCTAAATTTTGCTGTCACCCCAAAATATATACCAATAGATGATATCATTTGTCAGGTCGATGTAGCTCTCAAAGGTATAGGACACATCCAAGCAGACGTCACGAGAGCTGAAATAGCCACTATTCTTAAGAGTGCTAAGAAACCCGTTAGCAACATCAGCAAACATGAACGCTCTGAACTCGCTAAATTAAAAGAGAGAGATGATATAGTCATCCTCTCAGCCGATAAGGGCAATGCCACTGTAATTATGGATGAAGACTCATACAACAATCAAATTCAGGACCTACTCAATGATGGGAGTTATTCAAAAATTAAAAATGTCCCTACTAACAGCCTAACGATTAAAACCAACAAGATCATCACAAATTCGACCTCCCTAATTGAATCAGCCAAAATTCCCTCCCTAAAACCCTCCGCTGCGAGACCTCCTAGATTCTATGGTCTTCCCAAGATCCATAAAGAAGGTACCCCACTACGACCCATCGTGTCCACGATCAACTCCCCTACCCACAAACTGGCCCGTTTTCTGTCAGATACTCTGCTTCCTTTTACTGGCAAGACCTCCTCAGCAGTACTTAACTCATCCCAATTGGTCTCTATGGTCAAAGACATTGCACTGGCCCCTGACGATATCCTCGTCAGCTTTGATGTGGTTTCTCTGTTCATCAAGGTCCCAATACCTGACACCATTAAAATAATTGTGGATCTGGTCCAACACGGACTAAACCCCGAGGTACCCACGTTGGTTAGGCACTGCCTCACCAACACCTACTTTACTTGGAATGGTACCTTATACAAGCAAAATGAGGGTACTCCCATGGGTTCCCCCTTGTCACAAGTGATAGCCAATGTTTTCATGGAGAAATTTGAATCGGACGCCATCCAGACATCCACCCTCAGTCCTTCCCTGTGGAAGAGATATGTGGATGACACTTTCGTCATTTGGCAACATGGCCTCCCAGCTTTGAACCTTTTCCTGGACCACATCAATTCCAGACACCCTTCCATCAAATTCACCATGGAAGTAGAGAAAAATGGCAAACTGCCATTCTTGGATGTTCTGTTTGAGAGGAGGTTTGATGGCTCGTTGGGACATTCTGTTTACAGAAAGCCCACCCACACAGATTCCTACTTGAAACCGGATTCCCACCACCACCACCCGGCTCAAAAGAATGCTCTCATCAAAACGTTACACCATAGGGCTCATTGCATCTCGGACCAACACCACTTGACCAGTGAATTAAAATTGGTACGGCTGGCCCTCAAGAGGAACGGATACTCTGACCGTACCATCCGCCAAGCTGTTTCTCCTACCACACAGAAACAACCACTTGATACTCTGATCAAAACCATCACACTACCATACATAGCAGGCGTTACAAAAAGATTTCCAAAATTCTAAACAAACACAAGATCCAAGTCGGGTTCAATACAGTACACAAAATTCGTTATCTGATCCCATCTGTAAAGGATGTCATCCCTGACTTACAGTACCCCGGAGTTTACAAATCGAGTTGTACCTGCGGTGATTGCTATATCGGGGAGGCGAAACGACATATCTCTGACCGAATTCGCGAGCACAAATCGGATCTGAAACACGGCAGAACGAATTCATCTGCTGTGGCAGATCATTGTTACAACGCTATGGGTGATCATGAGATTGTCTTCTCCGATACCAAGGTTCTCTGTAAACCTCTAGGTTATCACCAGAGATGTGTTCACCAAGCCATTCAGATATACAAATACAGGCATACCTTCAACCGAGAGGATAGTTTCAAATTAAGCAACCACTGGAAGGACGTTTAAAATCATACCAAACGTCAACTAATTTCTAACAGCAATTTCAAGTAGTGGTGTACCAAGCATATTCCTTCTGAACTTTCAATTTCCCTTTTTTCTACTTCCCCCTGACAGCACATTCTTGCCGATCTTAAATTTTTCTATTTTTTTCCGTTTCTATTGCACACACACAGTGACCCATCCCCCGCACCCTCTACACAACAAAAGACGGATTAACTCAGCCCCGCACCCCACCAAGGTCCCCCTACATGGCTCCTCCCACCCCCCCCCCCTTAACCTGCATTTAAGCTTTTCTATTTCCACGGTTTTCTACTCCGCATCTTACAGCACATTCTTGCCGATCTTTAATTTTTCCGTTTCTATTGCACACACACAGTGACCCACCCCCCACACCCTCTACACAACAAAAGACGGATTAACTCAGCCCCTCACCCCACCAAGGTCCCCCTACATGGCTCCTCCCCCCCCCCCCCTCCCTTAACCTTTATTTAAGCCAGAGGTTTCCAGAGCCTCGCCACTTGGTGCAGCGATTTTTTGCTGTGACTGTTTCCACCTGAAGACGGAAGCTTGTGTTGCCTTCGAAACGTCGTGCTTAATTTTTTTATTTAATTTTAATTTATTTTTTACCTACGTGTCTTAACAGAATAAAACCAAAGATTATAAAATAAAACCCCAATTCAGGACCCTACTGTGACTCAGTGTGGATTTCTTGGAGTAAGTCTTTTATTATTATAAAGAATTACAGGGGCTGTTTGATGACACGACTAGGGAGCTGGCTTGCACTGCGGGGAACTTAATATTCAACTTGGATTCTGCAACCCTCAATGGCCTTTTTAAGTTCCATTTGTGCATGTAAAACTCGCACAAACAACCATACCCAGAAACCCATTGACTCCAACAGAGACCCACACATTCCTACAGACACTCAGACTCACACGGCAACCCCATAGACTCACACAGAGTCATTTTGACATGCACAGAGACCAATAGCCTCACACAGAGATCCATACACTCAAGAGACCCAAAAACTCACACAGAAATCCATAGATTCGCACAGAGGTCAATAGAATTTTAATCTGAATATTTATTTATACTGGATGAATCTGATGAGCTATAACGATCTGTTTTCACAGACGTCCAATCGGGCGGGTCAGAACATAACAAAAATACAATACAAAAACACGACAGGAAAGGTAAACAAATTGTTTAAATATATACAAATTAAACTGAACTGTTTTTATCTTACCATAGACTAAAATAAACCTGTTGGACTCGCACAGAGACCTTAACCACTAAACCTCGAACAAATAAAACCCTCTAAACCTCTAAACCCCGTAACTATCTAAATCCCTAACCATTTAAACCCATAACCATCTAAACCGCTAATCCTCTCAAACCCTTTACCCTTAACCCTAACCCTCCAAAAACCCCTCACTCTCCAAACCCCTTAGTCTTTTAACCCTAACCTTCAAAGCCATTAAAAACCAAACCCTCAACCCTCTGAATCCCTAACCCTCTAAACCTTGAAACTCTATCCTTCTAAAACCCTAAATCCCTAATATTCAAAATACCAACCAATCTAAACCACAACCCTCTAATGAACTAACCCTCTAGACCCCTAACCCTCTGAACTCACAACCTTCTAAATCCTCAACTTCTAAAACCCTAACCCTCAAAACCCTAACGTTCTAAAACCCTAAATCCCTAATCTAATCCCAACACATTTAAACCCCAACCCTCTAAAGAACTAACCCTCTAGATGCCTAACCCTTAAAACACCTATACCCCTAAAATGCTAACCCTCTAAACACATAACCCACTAAACCCCTAACCCTCTAAACCCATAAATGTTTTTGGGGGTTAGCTTGTGTAACTATAAATGTGTCGTTAAACCAGCCACCACCCGACACAGCCAATTAGGAAAATTTGTCACATCAACAAAAAGTGCCATTTAGTGTTGGAGACTAACCCAATATAAGTTGTGAAAGTCTAGGTGTCAAACCCTCAACTCTCAAACCACTAAACCCCTAACACTCTAAATCCCTAACCCTTGAAACCCCTATACCTCTAAATCCCTAAACACATACCCTTATAACCTCCTCAACTCCTAACCATCTAAACCATTCAACCTCTAACAATCGAAACCCATAAACCTCTAAACACGTAACTCTCTAAACCCTCTAAACTCAAAACGTTCTAAACTCTAACCCTCTAAACACCAAATTCTCTAAAGGACTTTACCCTGAAGACTCCAACCGTCTAAACACCTCACCCTTTAGAACCCTAACCCATAAACCCCAAAAACTCTTAACTGTCTAAACCCTTAACCTTCTAAACCAGACATGGGCAAAGTACGGCCCGTTGGGCTTTTTAATCCGGCCCGCCGAACGTGTACAAATATTATTATTAAATTAAATTTTACCTTTCTCCTGTAATGCCCCCATTTCCCCATTAGATGGTGCACTTTGACCGGGAGTTATGACATGTTTTTGTATTTTTCATGTTGGTGCAATTTGTTAAATTGCCTTGCAAATAAATGCTTTGCTACCTGTTAAAGGCCAAATCCTTTCATGTTATTATTTTTACATGACATTTATATTAGTTCACACAAACACTCCATCCATCTGTTCCTGGCCCGGCCCCTCTGTCAAATTTTAGAACCCATTGTGGCCCACGAGTCAAAAAATTTGCCCACCCCTGTTCTAAACCCTTAAACCCCAAATTGTCTAAACCCATAAACCTGTAAAACCATAACCCTTTAAACCCCTCACCTTATAAGCCTCTAATCCCCGAAACACCGAAACCTCTAAACCCATAACCTTCTCAAACTCGTAACCTTGTAAACCAAAACACCGAGCAATCAAAACCCATAAACCCCATAAACCTCTAAACACCGACAGTAACTCTAAACCCTTAACCCTCTAAACCCATAACCTTCTAAACTCTACCAAATAAAGACCTCAACCCCTTCACCCTTAAAACCCTATCTGTCTAAACTCCTCACCCTTTGAAATCCTAACCCAAATACCCCGAAAACCCCAACCCTCTAAACCCCTCACCCTCTAATCCCCTAACCCTCTACACCCTTAACCCACTAAAACCCTAACCCTCAAAACCCCTAATACGCTCAAACCCTAAACATCATAACCCTTAAAACCCCCCAAACCTCTAAACTGCTTACCCCCTAACAACCCCAAAACCTCTAAACCCCTAAGCCCATAACCTTATAAACTCCTAACCCTCTAAACCACTAACCCTTTAACAATCAAACCCCATAAACCCTCTAAACACCTAATTCTCTAAACCGAGAACCCTTTAAAACCATAACCTTCTAAACTGTAACCCTCTAAAACTCAACCCTCAAAACCTCTTTACCCTTAAAACCATAACGGTCTAAACCCATCACGCTCTAAAATCCTAACCCATAAACCCCCAAACCTCTAACCTACTGAACCCCTAACCTAAACCCTTAAACACAAAATCTTTAAACCCAAAACCCTCTAAATCCTAACCCTCTTAACCCCTCTACCCTTAAAACCATAACCCTCTGAACCCCTAAACCCCTAACTCTTTAAACCCCTATACCCCTAATAGCCTAATCCTCTAAACACCTAACCCTTTAAACCCCTTTACCCTTAAAACCCTAACCCTCTAAACCCCTAACTCTAGAATCCCCTAAACCCCTAACACTCTCAACCCCTAAACCCTATAACCCTCGAAATACCTAAACATATAAACCCCTTATCCCCAAAATACCCCAAAACCTCTAAACCCATAACTTTATAAACCCCTAACCCTCTAAACCCCTAGCCCTTTGTGTAGTGTGTGGTGGGTGTCACGGGGTTGGTGGGTGCAGGGTGTGTGTGGTGGGTGGTGGGTATCACAGGGGGGTGTATGTGTGGAGTGTGCATGTGGTGGGTGTGGTGATAGTGGTCGTGGTTCACAACGATCCATGACCACCACCTCTACTGTGTGGTGGACCGGCCACCACACAGCAGCGCGCGTCGGAGGAGTGAACGGATGGTTCTCCCTATGCGAGCCAGGCCCCCTCGCTTCCTCTTCTCCTCCTGCATCACCATCGCCTGATCCTCTTTCCTTGTCATCTCCTTCTCCTCCACCACTATCTCCTGCACCACCATCTCCTCCTCCTGCTCCTTCTTCATCTCCACCTCCTCTGTCTCCCCCTCCATCTCCTCTTCGTCCTGCACCACCAGCTCCTCCATCAAGGTCTCCTCCTCCTGCACCACCAGCTCCTCCACCAGACTCTCCTCCTGCACCACCAGCTCCTCCACCAGGGTCTCCTCCCCCTCCTGCACCACCAGCTCCTCCACCAGTGTCTCCTCCTGCACCACCAGCTCCTCCACCAGGGTGTCCTCCTCCTCCTGCACCACCAGCTCCTCCACAAGGGTCTCCTCCTCCTGCACCACCAGCTCCTCCACAAGGGTCTCCTCCTCCTGCACCACCAGCTCCTCCACTAGGGTCTCCTCCTCCTCCTGCACCACCAGCTCCTCCACCAGGGTCTCCTCTTCCACCACAAACGTCAGCATCCATTTAGAGGCCAGGGCAAGCGCGGAGGATGGGGGCAGCGCCGGCTCCGCTCTGTAAAGAGATGCGCACGACACCGTTCCAACTTCCTGCTACAGCAGAGATCACAGCCCCCCCACCATCGTCCGCGTACGGACTAACTGTGTGCAGAGATAGATTAACCAGGCTAATAACGATGCTGCAATAATGCAGCATACCTTTGCCCATCGAGGGTCTGGTTACAGAATAGGCATTAGTCTTACGATATCACAAAGGATGAAGGGCTACATGGCAAAGATATGGCTGTCTCATTATTTGTCCTCACCCAGGAACCAATTATAAAAATACATCCGTATATAACCGAATGTATACGTGGGGTTTGAACTGTACATGTGTTCGTTTGCAGGCGGCAGGGCTGGAACTCATTCAAAGAGGGACCTGGGTTTGATTCCCATACTTGGGCCACTTTCTCCGTGTGGAATGTGGAGTGTGTTCTACCCCCTCCCCCCCCCCCCGTTTTGTCCTGCATTGGTTTCCAAAATCAGAATACATTATTTAGACTGGATGAAGAGGAATCCGATAAGCTATGAAGCTCTTCTTTCACAGATATGCAGTCGAGGCACACGGTCAGCAAGTTACAACAACAAACAAAAGGAGTGCAACGTGTAAAAATGTAAGCAAGTCACAAAAAATTGAGCACATAAGCACAAAGTACATAAAATCCTGCCAGATTTTCAACACTAAATGTAAACTTGGGCAAGGCAGCAAAACATCAACAAAAACAGCCCCAGACCCCTCCAAGACAACACACAGTCCCTCAATAAAATTGTACATTAAAATGTAACTTTCATTCCTTTGGGTTTGGCATTTTCCTCCACGTAACTGAACCCTGACACACGCCACGCAACCAGTGTTGGATGGACATCCTCGCCAGTGTTAGAAATTGAACCTCCAAATCATTCAATCGGGATCGCATAGCAGCAGTAGCAAAAGCAAATTTGTTCTGTACTGCAAACAACTTGGCAGGACTCTACTGAAAAAGAGTCTTGAGACTGAGTGAGGCTCATGCTGGCTAAATAAGGGTAGTAGTAATAAATATAAATACATTAACAGGAGCAGAGCCGTCCCCCGGGTACGGTGTACTGGGGAAACCGCCCCAGGCACCGTGCTTTTGGCGGCCCTGTGCTTCGATGTCACGGTGTCAGACGTCAAATGTCTTTTTAACACGTAGGCTTTCGCACCAGATTGGCTCACAAATGATGACATCACATTCACATTTATCACTATTTACGACCGAAACAGGAGTATTTCTCCACAATTCTGGCCGTCACCTTATGAGGCTGGTTGCAATCCCCGGCAAAATGTCGAAATCGAATAGTAAATGTGGTGGGTTTACTTTCCAACACTGGTGTGCTGATCTAGTAACTAATTGGCACATTTTGTTTACATGATACACCTTACTAATTGGCTGTGTTGGGTGGTGGTGAGTTTAACAACACATGTATATCTATGCGATCTAACCGAAAAAACCCCTGTATTGTTGCTAATACTTCCGATTTAATTGTGACTTGCCCCGGGCCCCACACCTCCCTATGGACTGCCTTGAACATTGGACAAGCAGCTCGTGGCTTACCGTCGCTCAGCAGCTCCAAAACACTGTACCCTGCCAGGAGCAGCAATGGTGGTGGCGGTGGCGTTGCTGGTGGTGCTGGTGGCCACGGTCCGGAGCCAGCTGTGACCCAGCGCCTGCGCTGGCGTCATACGACAATCCGGATCCCATCTGTTGAGAGACGCACGGGGGTAACACGCAGCGCACATGGTGAGAGAGGCGTGGTGAGAGGATTGACGTTCCTTCCCTTCTCCCACGAGGTCCAGGAATGCACGGCAGCAGCGGTAGTCTTGGTAGCAGCGTCAATCCTTCAATACGCAGTACTCTTAAAATGCCCTGAGCCTCGCACTGCCGAGGAGCATCTTTAACGGACCTCCAAAGAGGGCGATCTTAACACCGGTGGTACTGGTCATCGGCAGGTTAACTCAGCTCCACATCTTCCTGGTTATCGGTGGAGAGCGATCGTTGATCACCTTGGTGGGGGAAATCCTCATGGGGAGGGGGGAGGGAGTGGGGGATGATTCTTACCGCAGGCAGGAGCTGACAAAGTCAACAAACTCCCGGTCGTGGCTTCTGAGTGCCCTCTGAAGTGACAAGCTCCCTGGCACCCTTCTCTTGACTGGGCAGAACATCATGCCCAAACGATCTGCAGGAGACATACACAGCAGGAGAAACACACAGTCACCAACCACCACTTTGCCCACCTACCCACTCGCCCACGCGCCTATTTACCCACCCACTCACCCAAGGAATTGAAAATACAAAGAGACCCCCCCCCCCCATGGCAACCCCCCCAAAAAAACTACAACAGCTCCAGGCCACACCCTAACACTGAATCCGGTCGGATGCTCGCCCCACCCTTCAACTCACCAAAGTAGTGCATTCCGTCAGGAGCTGCATCCATCATGCATTTTGGAGGCAACCCGAGGATCTGCACATGGTTGAGATAAAGGCAAAAGTCACCCGTGTAGCCGCAGCAGACTGTAGGGGCAAGTGTTTTTAGTAGTGAGTAGAAACAGCAGCAGCAACAGTAGCGGCACCTGTTGAGGGCTAGGACTGTGGCACACACAGAGAGGGGATGGTTGGCCATATTGAAGCAGGTACACACGGCACCAGGTACTCATTTGAGGCTGATTTGTACTAGGGGATGCCCAGTACCGGTTCAGATAATCCTCACTGATGTTGGCCGTGAATTGGAATCAAACTCGCATTAGCAGGTTTGTAGCTGAGCACGCTAACCGCTACACCACTGCTCCCCCCACACGTACAAGACACACGTGTACACACATAAAACATACGATGGCTGCCATTCGCCAGATCACCAAGTAGCCAATCGCCCCCCCTCTCCTGGCTCCCCCCCCATAGCCTACAACTTCAAGAAAGGAGGGGGGAATCACGAGCGGGTGAACGGCCAGTTGGAAATACCTCCATGCAGCACGGGAGGTGGTCGTCGCAGCTGTCCGACTGGAATAAATTCCTGCCGGTCGCCAACTTCGCCACTGTGCAGCCCAGTGCCCACATGTCCACTGCACACGTTAATCTGTAGCCCAGCAATACCTCCGGAGAGAGGTATGGCAGGGTCCCACCCACATGCAGAGCTGCACAACAACAACAAATATATATGTACGTGTGTGTGTATACTCACTGTGTCATGAACAGCATCGTTATCACACACTGTCACATGTACAGACACTAAGAGACTTGCACACACACACACACTGGAACACAGACACACCCACAGGCAGAAACTCACACCCAGGTGAGGTTACTCACGTTGCCTTTTCACAAAAAAGCTGGTGCCAAAGTCCGTGACCCTGACGGTGCCGGTTACGGGATCCTTGAGTAGAACATTTTCCTAAAGGAAGAAAGGCAGAAGGAATTCACACTCGGAGGTTACGCCGATAGCATTCAGCCAGCAGTGGATCAATCACGTACCACGGTACAAGCTAAACAGGGGAACTAGGTGAGACGTAGCGCCATCATCAACCTTGAGTCCAGTGCAACATTCGCTGTTTTCTGACAGCTGCCACTGGGGGTGCCCCTTTCAAATGCGTCAAGATGAGCGATGTTAGTCGAGGCTCTATAGACAACTTATCCTAGTTGCTCAGCTGCCCGATAACGAGTTACGGACCAAAAACCACGCTCGAGGGCGCATGGATTTCGTGACGCCTTCCACCGCGCGTTTGTCTTGGGAAGTTTTCCATTCACAGCATGGAAGCTGACAACGGGCAGCTGTCAGTTCAAACGCGTGTTTGGCACGTTTTGAAAATCATTCTTTTCAGACGGACAGAGCTAACACATCGACCCTGTGACCAACGTGGTTAGTTTTCTCTATGGACCGAGTCCCCAATAATGACACAACTCCGGAACAAAGTCCCGCTGAATGCTGTGTCCACTCACTGGCTTGATGTCCGCATGGATGATGCTCCTGGCCTTGGTGTGGCAAAGGAACTTGAGGATGCCCCTGGTGTAAGTTTTCACCATCCCCATGTGCAATTTCCGGAACCCCGCTTCCGTAATCACATCATAGAGGCTCTCCCTGTGAAAGAGGCAGCAGCAGCAACAACAATGACAACAACGAAGCTGCGTCAGTGTCATACCCTGCAATACTGCGTGGATTCTGATAACGACAATATTAATATTATATTTGCACATTCACGACTAATATGATTCATAGCTCAGTGTGGGTTTAGGTCATCGGTTTGCTGATGAACCAAATCAGTTAGCACATCTGTCCACTTGCTTTCATTGGCTCTGTTTCCGGGTGGTGGAATTATCCATTAGGAGATACAAACTCCACGCAGAAAGGCATCCGAGTTGAGAATCGAACTCAGGGATTTTCACCGAGGGGCACAAGCGTCACCACTGCGCTGCAGCCAACCTGCTGATCGAGTGGAGGCGTGGCTATATAAAAGTGGGCAGGGCTGATTGAGAAAAGAGGAGTGGCCTCGTGCACCCGGGACACATGACAGCTCCACAGTACCGCAATGCGTGGGTGGCACAGGAATCCCAAAAGTAACATCTAGCCCCGGTGGTGTGACGTTACCACCCTCCCCTGGTGTGGAAGAGATCGGGGCTTTGATCCCGACCGTGACGCATGTATATTTTGAGTTTGCATGTTCTACCCCTGGTCACGTGGATTTTTCTCCGGGTTCTCTGGTTTGTCCCTCCACATTTAGAAACGTGTGTTTAGAGTATTTGGCTGCTATACATTTCCACATAAGCCACTTTTTTTAGCTATAATTTGTAACCAGGCCGCTTGTGAAAAATAACTGATAGGGCAGTGGGCTTTACCTGTTAAATAAAAGTTTTAGTTTAGCTAATGTAGTTAACCACGCTATGGGGGGTGGGGGGGCGGTGGGAACACATGGTACGTACTTCAACAGCTCCAGGACAATGCAGTGGTGTCCTCTGAAGTCAAAATGGTTCAGGACTTTGATGACGTTGTACTCCTCATCACTGCCCTCACCCTGAAGTTCCAGAGCCATCTGGAGCTCCTTTCTCTGAAATTTATCATCCTTGGAGCTGTGCAGAGAAAATCCACAAATTAATCATGATTTAGACTTGCTAAAGGAATGACCAGAAACAAATTCTATTCCGAATTAAATAAATAAATATGCGTTCCCCAAGTGTAATGGCATTGTGAGTTCCGATAGCGCGCTCATGGAAGGTTCCAGAAAGGATCGGGAAGAGGATCAAATAAGCAAGGGATAGAAGGGGGTTTGGGGTGTTGCCTGAACGTAGTGATTCCCTAATGTGTGAATTGAGCCGACTCCGAGCATGGCCCCAGCCACACTCAGGATTCCCAGAAGCTGAGCCAAGCCACGGCTGAGCCACTCATGTATCTTTAACAGCAGCTGAGCGGCTCAAGCCTGAGCCAAACCACGGCTGAGCGAGAGCTGAGCCTGAGTTTTAGAGACTGAGCCACAGCTGAGTCGTGACTGAATGTGGCTCTCACAGAGCAAGGCATTATAACGTGGAATATCATGGGACCTCCTTTGCCAGTACCAAAATATCAGAATAGATTTTCCATTTTTTTCTGGCAACAAAACAGGTGTTAAGATGTTAAAACACCAAACTGAAACCTTTTACAAGGAATCATGTCTGCATTAACCATAATACTTGTGGTCAGAATGCAAACAAAAACATACTCTGATAATATATGCATTGTCTTTGAAACTGATTGGTCCACACCAGAGACAGCTTTCTTTTGAGCCTCGTCTCAAAAACGATGTTAGACCAGAGGACGCCAAAAGGCGTACAGCACAAAGACAAGCGTTATCAGAGTAATGAGAGCTCAGGGTGAACGGCTACATCATGGACCTTCTTTGGGAGTATATTTTGGTATTGGCAAAGGAGGTCCCATGATGTAGCTGCTATAACGCAGAACGCACACGTTATAACACGGAACACGCCCGTTATGACATGGGACAACCCCATTACAGCGTGGAACACGCCTTTTATAGCGTGGAACGTGCCCATGATAACATGGAAGGCTCCCGTTATAACACGGACCGCACCCATTATAATTCGGAATGCTTCTGTTCTAATGCAGGAAAGCGCCCATTATAACGTGGAATGTGCCCGCTATAAAATTGCAAAGCTGAGCGGTATGACACAGTAGGCGGAATGCGGAATGATCACGTGACGTGACAGCATGCCCTCCGTTATTGATCTCTTTACATCACTGTGTGCGTGTATTTTATCTTGCAAAACTTTATCGTTACATTATATATGGGGATATTATGTTTGCTTAATGTGCTTTCCCTTAATGCGGCACTTTTCAGGAATGCATCTACCGGGTTAAATGAAGACTTAATGTAATGTAAGAGTGAACTGATCCAGAACAGGGGGAGAACATACAAACTCCACACAGGAGGACACCCGAGTCAGGAGTCGAACCGGGGACCCTCTACGTGAGGCACGACTTGTCACCACCTCATCACACGGCCGCCCACAGCACTTGACGTAACAACAACGTCGTCCTTGTGACGACACCACTCTGAATTCTTACCTCAATGGTGATCTCAAGATCTTCACTGCCACCAGGGTGTTCATCTTGTGGTCAAGGCACCGGATCACCTGGCCTTGAGCTCCATCCCCAATCTTCTTCAGCACCTCATAGCGGTAGTGAAGGTGCTCATGGTGGACCTGCACAAAATTACACAAATTTAGACTGACTATATTTTGAAAATCACAACATGTGAGCATTATTTTACGAAATAATTGCTTTTATTAAGTATTTGGTTTTCTTAAATCTGTAATTGTGGAATGCTCTGATGTCTGCTGGCCGAGTCACCCTAAAAAAAGCTCTTTAGCTCAATGGGCTTAACTTGGGAAATAAACTTCTGATTGTGAAGTGTGTGGGAGAGTGCACGTGTGCTTTCTCTGGTTGGTTGCTGCTTAAATTGCAATGACAAGAAGCCACGAACCCCGCGACCGCTGCGCCCTGTGACCGCCCCCACGGCGGGGGCTTTGTGGCGAGTCTCACCGGAATGTAATGATGTTCGTGGTCGTCGTATCCATCGTTGTTGTGTCCCCGGGATCTGTTACGGAGCGCAAAGTACCATACTTCCTGTATGGCGACAAGCTCCAGCTTCTCCCGGTGGGTCATTTGTGGGCCAAAGAGAGCCAGGATTGCTGCAGGCAAGAGAATAACAACAGCTGTCGGTGATCTTTCATTTAAGCAGCACTGCCTCAAAAAGTCTCAAGATTCCTTTTCAGGAGGTTCCTGCAGATGCTTTACAGAGAATGGGGGCGACGCTGCTGCCATTACGTCTGCTGTGTGATCCCAATTTGAGGAATTTGCAGGGGATTTGGATGTTTTGGCCAATACCAGTTATGTCCGTATGTTAAACCGTGCTTCGGCAGCCCTGCTAATCAGAAGTGAGGGGGAAAGGCAACAAACTAACAAGTTCGCAAAAATTATTGATTTAAAAGTGCATCGCTCCAGTGGCTGCCTAATGTCGGAAGAGCATTCCAGATGACTGCAGAAGCACATCTGAAAGCGTGCCATGCAGTGATCATCTTTGTTCGATGTCCAGCTATATGCAGCTCTGAGGACATCTTAGGTTGCTTGGGTTTGAAAACGGGGTTAACGAATTAGATAAATATAACACAGGTATGCCAAGAAGGATTTTATGAAATAAGAATAGCTTTTACCCTTTCTGGCACAAAAACAGGTGTTAATATGTTCAAACACCAAATAGATACCTTTTGCAAGGCATCAAGTCTGCATTTACCACACGTACTTGTTGAAAAATATGCAAACAAACATGCTCCGATAATATATGGGCATTGTCTTTGAAACTGACTGGCCCGCACCAGAGACAGCCTTCTTTATGACCTTGTCTCGTCGGTGTTAGACCAGAGAACGGCAAAATTCGAACGGTACATCACCCATGCAACATGGCCACCATGAAGTCCCCCATGCATCATGGTCACTGTGACGTCCCCCTTGAAACATGACCGTCGTGATGTCCCACCATTCAGCGTGGCCATCTTGACGTCACTCATTTCTATTCTTACCTTGTGGCGATTTGCTGTGGATGGAGCCGGTGCGCGCTGAGGACAGCGCACTCCACGTGGTGCAAGACTCGCCGTTACTCCGAGCCTCTCCAGCTCGGCTGATCTACACACACAAAGACAAAGGTCCACCACATGGGCTTGATTAAGATGTTGGAGCAAGTGCAGTGGGCGAGCACTGAGCCAGCATCTCTGACATCCTGGGCTCCACATTCAGGAGGGTCCTGCCGAGATGTTGCCAGTTCTCAGCGTTGGGATATTTGGCCAATATCAGTTGCCATGCTTGGATTTACAATGAAAGACGTGTGGATTTCGAGGTCACACGCAGGTCAATGGGATCGTTCAAACTGTTAAGAGGAGTGAGTGGGACTCGGGCCGGACGAGCCATGGCTAGGAGGGACAACAATGGCTCACGGTCAAGAATAATAACGGAGCGACAACCAAGGAACAGAACACATCAGAGAGGAGAGCCACCAGAGAGATGGTGCGACGAAATCGGCGCTTGGCGGATTATTCCATCACAGGATGTGAGGGGTAGTAGGGTCTCAGGGAGGGAGGCGTTCATCCATCAGTGGATAGATAACAGCGCTGTAGATGCTCACGCGTAGACGGGCACGTACACCAACAGGATCTCGGAGAGACACTCTGATAGACCCGCACACACTTAGGCGGGCAAGGAGAAGCACACCCAGGTATACAGGTGACAGGTAGGCACACGCAGAGGAGAGAACACACGTCCACCCATACTTCACCACACGAGTCGAGGAGCCACATGTACCTCCATGGTAGCAACTTGCAGACGAGGGTCCTCAGAGCTCACGGTGTCTCTCGCGCGGTCCGGGTCTCTGCGTGGAGAGCGGCAGACAGAGGCAAGGGACACGCAGAGTTGAAGGGGCATGACACACCCACGTCTAAACCCACGTCACGTCACAATGCGGACTCTCATCAACACGGACTCACATCCTCACCAGTCACACAATACGAAAAATACAAAAAACAACTGCCATTCGCCACTAAGTAGCGGTGATGTGACCACGGCGCCTGTGCCAGGCCAGGTGCACTTTGAGACCACGTGAAGTGCCGAAGGCTCACTGACAGGCGGTCACAGGTCAGACCCAGGTGCCATGAGTTGTCTGACTGAGATGACTGTGCCAACTTGCTGCATTTTAGATGCCCGGCTCAAAGGTTGTTGTCGTGAGCGTTGCTCCTCTGTTCGGACACCACTACTAACACTACTCCTAACACCACCAACACCACCACTACGAACACCACCACTACGAACACCACCACTACGAACACCACTACTACGAACACCACTACTAACACCACAATTAACACCACGAACAAAGATCCCCCGTATAGCCTTAACAGACTGTTGGGGTAAGTGCTGTCCGCGAGCACCTATGAAGGCCGCCACGGCACACGAGGGGGTGGGTAGCCAACACCACGCCCGGCCGCCTTTGTCTCCCCAGTGGCAATGTTTGCACCTCGCACCAGATACTCATTTAAGGCTGAGTCAATCTAGGGTGAGGCCCAGGACCAGTTCAGATAATCGTCACCAATGTTGACTGTGAGCGGGAATCAAACCCAGGTCGCCAGGTTCTTAGCGCAGCGCGCTAACTGCTACACTACCCCACTAACACCATCACTAACACCACTACTAACACCACCACCAATAATACCACCAACACTAACACCACCACTAAGACCACCACGAACACCACTACCAGCACCAATAATACCACCATCACTAACACCACCACGACTAACACCAGCAACAAAAATTCCACCATCACTAACACCAACAACAACAATCGCCATTCGCCACTAAGTGGCGGTGATGTCACCACGACGCTTGTGCCAGGCCATGTGCACCTTGAGGCCACGTGAAGTGTCGAACGCCCGCCCGCTGGCAGGAGGTCACGGGGCAGACCCAGGTGCCACAGGTCGACTGAGTGAGATGACTGGCTGATGCACCACCTGTGCCCCTTACTGTGCCAACTTGCTGTGCTTTAGCCATCCGGCGCTCTGCTCGTTGTTGTGAGCGTCGTTCCTGCGCTCTCCGTTGTTGTTGGAGGGCGACTGCCTCCAACTGCCCAGTAGCGTCCTTCACGAGCCTCTTCCACAGAGGCCGATCTTGACACAGCTGGTACCAGTTATCGGCAAGTCCACTCAGCTCCACATCCTGCTGTACCACATCATTCTATCTCTTCTCTAGCCCGTGCTGCGTCCCTTCAGCCCCCTCGATCCGGCCAAATAAAAGCTGCTTGGGCATGCGGTGATTGGGCATGCGGGCTACATGGCCCAGCCAACGCAGCCTTGCCTGCCGGAGGAGCTCACTGATGAGGCTTTGTCCAGATCTTTCGAGGATTTGTGAGTTCCTCACACAATCCAGCCTGGTTAAACCCAGGATTGATCAGAGGCAGGCCAGCCTCAACGTTTCTAACCGGCAAAGATGTTCCATTAGGGGGGTCCACGTTTCACAAGCGTAGGGAAGGGAGGGAATGACTGTGGCTGAGAAGACCCGAAGCTTCGTGTGGAGCGACAGACCAGGTAGCTTCCACACAGCGTTACGCAACTGCTGAAAAGATAATGCCGCTCGACTGATTCGGAGTGAGACCTCTGCTGTTAAACCGGAGATGGTCATGAGCACACTGCCCAGGTATGGGAAACTTTCCACTCTCTCCACAACTGCCCCATCACCGATTGGGAGTTGTGGAAGTGGAGTGCCCGATGGTACAAAATACTCAGGCAGGCACTTCGTTTTGGTGGGGCTGATGGTAAGGCCCCACCTCTTAGTGGCACACTCCAGTTTTAGCAGCAGCGCCTCCAACTCCTCCTCTGAGTGAGCCGCAATTATCACGTCATCGGCATACATAACGTGGTTGACCAATAGGGAGCCATCCCTTGACGGCATCCGGGCATTGATCAGCCTCCCACTGTATCTGTACCAGATGGAAATTCCTCCGGTACAGCTACTGAAGGCCTCACGAACTACGTGGTCGAAATAGATGTTAAATAATGTTGGAGCCAGAGGACATCCCTGTCGCACCCCAAGGTGAACAGGGAATGGCTCCGACTCCCGGCAATGTAGTTTTACCCGGGTCCGCTCACCATAATGAAGGTCCTTAAAGATCGTGAGCAGCGGGTCAGGGACTCCGAAAGCACGAAGAACCCAGAGCCCAGGCCTACTGATGGTGTCATAGGCCTTTACCAGGTCAATAAAGCAGAGATGTAGGTCTTGTTGGAATTCCCTACACCTCTGCTTTAGCAAACGGACAGAAAATATGGCATCTGTGCAGGACCACCCTTTCCTGAAACCACATTGGGGCTCCGCAAGCCTCTCCTCAGCATGCCTGGTAAGGCAGTGTTGAATAATCCTTGCCAGGACCTTTCTCAGCACACTGAGGAGTGAGATGCCCCTGTAGTTGTTACAGTCTGTGCGGTCTCCCTTCTTAAAGATGGGGACCACCATGGCATCCAATCACCTCACTTACACCACCATCACTAATACCACCAACACCAACACCACCATCACTAACACCAGTAACACCACCACTATCACCACTACTAACAACCACAATCACTAACACCACCATCACTAACACAACTAACACCACCACCATCACGAGCACCCCCACCACTAATACCACCAACATTAACACCACCACTCCTCCCCCTGCCAGTATGGGACACCAAAGACAAAGATCCCCGTAGAGACTTAACAGGCTGTAGGGGCAAGTGCTGTTAGCCAGCAGTACGTATGAAGGCCGGCACGACACACGAGGGGGTTGGATTGCCAGCACCACGCCCGGCCGCCTTTGTCTCCCCAGTGGCGATCTTTACACACCACACCAGGTACTCATTCGAGGTTGAGTCGATCTAGGGGAGGCCCAGCACCGGTTCAGATAATCGTTACTGCTGTTGGCCTTTAGAGGGAATCCAACTCGGGGTCGCCGGGTTTATAGCGTGGCGCGCTGTCAGCTCTACGACCGTTCCACACACACACACAGACTCACACAGAGACTCGCACACATACAGACTCACACACACAGAGACTCACACAGACTCACACACACACATACAGACTCACACAGAGACTCACACACACACACAGAGACTCACACAGAGACTCACACACACACAGACACAGAGACTCACACACACACACAGAGACTCACACATACAGAGAGTCACACACACACAGACAGACTCACACATACAGAGAGTCACACAGAGAGTCACACACACAGAGACTCACACGGAGAGTCACACACACAGAGAGTCTCACACACACACAGACTCACACAGAGACTCACACACATACAGAGAGTCACACACACAGAGTCTCACACACAGACTCACACAGAGAGACTCACACACACACAGACTCACACAGATAGACTCACACACACACAGAGAGTCACACACACACAGACTCATATAGAAAGCCTCACACACACACACAGACTCGCACAGAGAGACTCACACCACCACCGCCACCACTCACCCACAGCCCGGTTCCACTCCTGCTCTGGGGTCGGTCCGCGTCTCTCTAACGGCCAAACTGCCAGTCGGAAGCACGTGGCGCGAGACGCGGGGGTGGTCCAAGGTAACCACGCCCCCGTGACGTCAGAGCCATGAGCTCCTCCCCCTCACACCTGAGCTCCTCCCCCCCTGCCCCCCCTCGCGACCACGCCCCATGGTCCGCCATTTCCCTCCCCCTCGCTACCCCCCTGCCCCTCCTCGTGACCCCCCTTCCCCCCCCCGCCCCTCCACATTCGCAACCCCCCATGCCCCCTCACAACCCCCCATGCCCCCTCACAACCCCCCATGCCCCCCCTTTTTCTCCACCTAACGAACCCCCTCTATGCTCCCCCTCACCCCCCCCTTGCTCCCCCATGCCCCGCCTTGCGACCCGCCCCCTCACCCCCCATGCCCCGCCCCCCTCCCCCGCTGCTACTTCCGCTTCTCGGCGGGGCCGAGTGGAGGCGGCGCGCGCTGTGGATTGTGGGTGGCGAGCGGCTCGCTGGGCCTCCTCTACGTCGACTCAGCCTGAAGGTGAGAACCTCGCGCGGTGTGTCCACATCAGCAGTGGCGGCGGCGGCGGTGGGGGGAGACAAAGGAGGCGCCTGGCCCACAGCCGTCACGTTCTGCTGAGTTCACGGCGCTGCTTCAAGCAGAGCTCGGCCCTGCTGCTGCTGCTGTTGAGAGGCACTCCCAGAGGGCCGTGTGGCTGATGGGAATTATAGTTGTGGTTAAATTATAGTTGTGGTTACAGTTGTTGGTCGTGGTTATTGTTGTGTGGTTGTTATTGTGGTGGTTGTGCAGGTGGTGGCACACGAGTTAACCCATAGCACCAGGGTCTAGCCCTCCTCTTTTACCTAGCCAGGCAGAGCAGTCAACCCATGGTACCTGAGTCTGGCCCGTGGCCTCCTCCTGCACTTAGCCTGGCACAGCCGTCAAACCTTGGCACCTGAGTTATTGTGGGGACATCACCGCCACGTAGTGGTGAATGGCGACTGTTGATGTGTGTGGGCTTGTGTGTGAGTATGATGGTGAATGCGTGAGTATGATGGTGAGTATCATGGTGAGTGTATCATGGTTAGTTAGTAATACTGAGTGTGAGTTTGACTAATTCTCCTCCCTCTCGCTGTCTCGGCTTTCCCCCCTAACTACCTCGCCTGGTGTACAGGAGGTTGTGGGTTCGACCCCGACGCTGATGCCTGCTGTATATTTGGAGTTTGCGTGTCTCTGTCTCTCCCCGTGGTCGTGTGGACTTTTTCTCCGGGTCCTCCGGTTTTTCCCTCCACATTTAGAAACATTCGTTTAAAGTTTTGACTTAAAACTTTAGTGACTGTGATGATGAGCCACTTCGTTGAGCTATCATTGGTGCCAAGTCGCTTCTGAAAAAGAGATGTTTAGCTGAGTGGACCTTAGTCTAGTTTTCTCTCTCCTTCCCGAGCACAAGAACAAGCAGGAGCAGGGGTAGGAGCATTCTCCACTTAGTGGTGGTGACGACACCACGGCGCTTGTGCCAGGATATGTGCACCACAGATATCCATCACATAGAGACCCATAGAGTCATCACACATAGACCTATACACTCACCACGCACATACCCTCAGACTTGCACAGAGAACCATAGACTCACCACAGAGACCCATAGACTCATCAGACAGAGAACCACAGACTCAAACAGATCCACAGACTCGCACAGAGCCCTGTAGACTCACCAAACAGAGACATAGACTCACCAGACAGATACCCATAGACTCAATCGTACCCATACTCACACAGAGACCCATAGACTCACCACAGAGACCCATAGACTCAGAGAGAGACCCATAGACTCACCATACAGACCCATAGAATCACCACATAGAGACCCATAGAGTCATACAAAAACGCATAGACTCGCCACACAGAGAACCACCGAATCAAACAGACTCGCACAGAGCCCTATAGACTCATAAAACAGAGACACAAACTCACCACACAGAGACCCACGGACTCTCACAGAAACCCATAGACTCACCACACACAGATCCATCGACTCACAGAGAGACCCAAAGGCTCGCGTGTGTGGTTATTTAGTTGAAGGTGGAGGGGGATTACCAGCCCCTTGCACCCATCCAGAACTCCCTGTTGCCACTGTGTGGCTGCGAGGCGACGTGAGGTTTACAGCTGGCCAGGTTTGGCGCCCCCCCCAAAATAGCATTTCTCACAACCACCGCTGCGTTATCGACCGTCGCCATTCGCCAATAAGTGACAGTGACGTCACCACGGCGCCTGTGCCAGGCCAGGTGCACTTTGAAGCCACGTGAAGTGTCGAAGGCTCGCTGACCGGAGGTCCTGGAACAGACCCAGGTGCCATGGGTTGGCTGACTGAGATGACTGGCAGATGCACCACCTGTTCCCTGTACTGTGCCAAATTGCTGCATATTTATCATCCGGTGTTCCGCTCGTTGTTGTGAGCGTCACTCCTCTGTTGTTGGTGGAGGGCGACTGTCTCCAACTGCCCAGTAGAAGCGTCCTTCACGAGCCTCCCTCGCAGAGGCCGATCCCGACACCGCTGGTACCAGTCGTCGGCAAAGCCCACTCAGCTCCACATCCTCCCGTACCGCATCAGTCCACCTCCACTCCAGCCCATGGCGTGCCCGCCCATCTACTCTCAACCACTTACACCACATATTCGTTAACGATGCGCACCCTAATCTGCCACTACGGTTGTGTGCAGGGTGTTGTGATGTCACGTAGTTAGACGTTTCTCCTGGTCCCCCCCCCCCCCGTTATAACGCGCCGTCTATCTATGGCCTCATCGCATTGGCCTTCATGGACGAGTGCTGATGGTGAAAGATGATTCAGCGGTGGACACTGAATTACCGGGGCCCCATTTAACGTTCAGGTGACACGGGGCACGATACGTGAAGAACCTCTTATCTGTCCTGTAAGCAGACTCCTCTGCGTGGGATATTTAACACCTCTTAATGCACAGACAACAGCCAACTCAGCCTTGCCTGCCGGAGGAGCTCGCTGATGATCGGACAGTGTCCAGATCTCTCAAGGATCTGAGCTACGCGCACACAAAGATCCCCCGTGTAGCCTTTAACAGATTGTTGGGGCAAGTGCTTTATAACATCATCAAAGGGGCGCTGCAATATGATGCAATCAAAATCACCGATCAGAGATTTTCCTATATATTGTCTTTGTTGATCGTGAATCGAGACTAATTGTATTGATTCCACTCAATCGATCCGGCAGCAAGCTCAAAATGTCCGATTTTATCTGCAGTATTCCTCGTTTCACATATCATACAAAGCAACGGTATTGATGCCCGATTTGTATGAGTGGGTGGGTGGCAGGGTGAGTGGGTTTGTGAGTGGGTGAGTGAGTGTGTGGGTGCCTTTAGTAGTTGAGCGGGTGGGTGAGTCAGATAATGAGGCGCCGCAGTGGCGAGATGTTAACTCCCTCGCCCAGAATACAGGATGTAATCAATTCGATCCCGACCCTGAAGCTGTATATTTGGAGTTTTCATCTTCTTCCGTGGTCGCGTCGATTTTTTTGATTCCTTGGGGTTTGTTTTACACGTAGGCTTTCGCGACCAATATTATCCATAGTAGAGGTTTTTTTTGGGTTAGATCGCCTAAATACATACATGTGTCGTTAAAACCCACCACCACCCGACACAGCCAACTAGTAAGGGTTGTCACGTAATCAGAACATGCCAATTTATCACTAGTACAGCACACCGGTGTGTTGGAGAGTCAAGCCACAACATTTACAATCTGAGTACAACGTTTCGCCAGTAATTACAACTAGCTTCATCAGGCGACAGCCAGATTTGTGGAGAAGTTAGTCTGTTTCGTTCCTTATAAAGAGGCATAGATGTGGTGACCACACTTTGGCGCTCTTGATGCAAAGTGGGGAGGGGGGGGAGGTTAATGAGTCAACGTACATTATGCATGCGCATTATGCGAACCCTTTGCGCTTGTCCTTCCGATCCATTGTGTGCATTAAAATAGCCGGGTTTTCCCTCCGCATTTCAAATTAACATGCGTTTAAAGGATTTGAATGCAATAAATGTTTACGTGATAAGCCACTTCGTCGACCTATTATTTGTAATCGGGTCGCTTGATATACCTCTGTGGGCCTTACCTGGTAAAATAAAAAAAAATTGTTTAGTTTCAGTTTATTGGATGGTTGAGCGGGTAGGTGGGATTTTGAGTGCGTGGGTGGGTCAGTTGGAGATTGAGTGGGTGTCAGGGTGAGTGGGTGGGTAAATTGGTGAGTGAGTGAGTGTGTTTGAGATCCAGTGGGTGGGTTTGTGAGTGGGTGGGTGAGTAGGTGGCTGAGCCGGAGAGTGGAGTGCCATGGTGGCGAGTTTTTAACTGCCTCGTCTTTTATAAACTAGGTCATGGGTTCGATCCCGACCCTGACGTCTGTATATTTAGAGTGAGTGGGTGTGTAGGTGGGTGCATAGGTAAGTTCTTGAGTGAGTGGCTTGGTGTGTTGATGAGTCAGTGGGTTAGTGAGTGAGTGGGTTTGTGAGTGGGTGAGTGTGTGGGTGGCTTTAGTAGTTGAGTTGGTGGGTGAGTCAGAAAATGAGGCGCCACAGTAGCGAGATGTTAACTCCCTCGCCCGGTATATTGGAGTTCGTAGGTTCCCCCCAACCCTAAAGCGTGTATACATTTGGAGTTTGCATCTTCTCCCCATGGTCGGGTGGAATTTTCTCCGGGTTCTCCGGGTTGTCCCTCCGTATTTAGAAACATGCATTTATAGAATTTGGCTGCTATAACGTTCTACGTGAAAAGCCACTTCATTGAACTGTTATTTGTGGTCACGTGGCTTCTGAAAAATATCTATTTTGCTGTGGGCCTGACCTGGTAAAATATAAAAAAAATATTCAAAATTTAGTTTAGTGTGTGGATACTTGGGTGGGTGAATGAGTGGGCAAGTGCATGGGTGAGTGCCTGGGTGGGTTTATGGGTACTGAGTGGCTGGGTGAGTCAGTGCCTGGATGCATGTGACGGTGGGTGTTTAAGTGAGTGGGTGACTGTGTGGGTTAGTGGGTGGGAGAGTCATATAGTGGGGGGCCACAGTGGCGATATGTTAACTACCTCGCCTCGTATACAGAAGGTTGTGGGTTCGATCCTGACCCTAATGCCTGTATATTTCCCTCCACATTTAGAAACATGTATATAGAGGAGTTGGTTGCTATAAATGTATACATGATAAGCCACTTTTTTGAGCTATAATTTTTTGGCGATGGTGCTTCTGAAAACAATATTTGTAGCTCAGTGGGCCTTACCTGGTAAAATAAACCTGGTTGAGTTAGTGGGTGGTTGAGTTAATGGGTAGTTTAATTACTGGGTGGCTTTATTATTGTTTGGTTGAGTGATGGGTGGGTGGATGATTAGTTATTTGGGTAGTGGGTGATTTGGTGAGTCGGTGAGTGGCCGAGGGAGTGGGAGGTGGTTGGGTGAGTGTGTGGGTTAGAAATAGAGTGGGTGGCAGGGTGAGTGGATGTGTAAGTGGGTGAGTGAGTAGGTGAGTGGCTGGGTAATTAGGTGAGTGGCTCGGTAAATAATTGAGAAGCTGGGCGAGTAGGTGAGTGTATGGGTGAGTGTGGGTGGGTATGTGGTTGGGTGAATGAGTGTGTGGGAAGGAGGTTAGGTGGGTAGTGGGTGGGTTATACATTGAGTGAGTGCGTTAGTGACTGGGTGAGTGAGTGGGCAGGTGGGTGGGTGAGTGGGTGGGTTAGCGATTGAGTGGCTCGGTGAGTGAGTGCTGGGTCGGTGAGTGGGTGAGTAGGTGAGTGTGTGGGTGCTAGTTAGTGGGTGGGTGATTGATGGGGTGGGTGTGTGAGTGAGTAGATGGGTGGGTGGGTTGGTGAGTGCATGAGGGAGTAAGTGGGTGGTTGGGCGAGTGCATAAGTGAGTGGGTCAGTGAGTGGGTGTGTGGGTGTGTGTAGATTAGTTTGGTATGAGATTGAGTGGGATGCTGGGTGAGTGGTTGAGAAGATAGGTGGGCAAGTTAATGAGTGAGTGGGTGGGTGAGCGGAGGGGTGAGTGACGGGTTGGGTGAGTGAGTGAATGGGTGAGTGACGGCTGGGTGGGTAATTTAACATGGGAAGTTGAGTGGATAAGTTAGCGTGTAAGTGAGTGGATGGTTGAGTCAGAGAGTGAGGCGCCAAGGTGGTGAGATGTTCACCATTTTGCCTAGTATACAGGAGGTGGTGGATTCGATCCCGACCCTGTCGCCTGTATATTTGGAGTTTGTAAGTTCTCACCCGTGGTCGCCTGGATTTTGTTCTAGATCCTCAGGGTTTTCCCTCTGCATTTAGAAGCAACATGCGTTTAGAGGATTTGGCTGCAATAAATGTATCTGTGATAAGCCACTCGTATATCTATCATTTGTAGCCAGGTCTATTCTGAAAAGGATCTATATAGCTCAATGGGCCTTGCCTGGTGACATAAGTAAATTTCGGTTTAAAGCTTTCATGACTGCAAGGATTCATCTTCTTGGTTCTTTCGGTAAAGTCACGTAGAATGGGAATAAAATAATAAAATAAAATAAGACAATAAAATTCTCACGACGTTTTGGCCACAACACAAGTGGCCTTCTTCAAGTGAAGAGACAGGTCTGTCCGGAAGACAGAGCTTGAATGAATGCTGACATGCAAGGACCGCGTCTATTAAGCTGTGTGGGCGGAGTTAAAATATGAATTTGCATGTTACCAGCATCACCTCCGGAGAGGAGGAGGGGGGGCTGGGAACACAGGCAGAGAGGAAACAAGAAAAAGGGCAAGTGCAACAGCCAAGGTGCGCTGTTGTGTCCTGAGTTGCCTTATGACTATGCTGTAAACTGGACTACTATATAATACAATATACCTTCCAATCTAAACTACATGGTATAACATCATATCATAGACAAATTCCACTTTTGAATTATACAATGCGTTACTTTACACTACCCTATACTTTAGATTATAAACTATTAGACTTGTGATATTACACTGTCTTATTCTATGAACCCAACTATATACCACACTGATGTATATTCATTTATGCAATTACGATGCTATATATTGCCTTATGAGTTATGTTAAACTTTACAATGTTATACTATTAATTATTATACTACTTGTTGTAAACCATACCATTGACCGTGGTGTGAGAAGTATTAAGAGGCAGTGCCAGCGAAAGGGCTGCGGTTTGAAAATCACCATAAAATACAGTCAATTAAGAGCCGAAATGGTTTAAAACATCTTTCCAATGGTTACTAAGCCAGAATCCATCTTCTCGGTTGAAATTGTCTCTGTGCTTGTATATGTGGATGGCCTCATGAACGAATCTCTCATGGTAGCCGGTTGGCTTGCAAAGAACCTCTGTCTTGGAAAAGTCAATGTCATGTGAGCCCACTGAATTATAACAGTGATCTGCCACGGCAGAGGAGTTCGTCCTACCGTGTTTCAAGTCTGCTTTATGTTCGCGGATGGGGTCCGATATATGTCGTATGGTTTCTCCAATGTAGCTGCTACCACAGAGGCACTTTAGTTTGTAAACGCCCGGGTACTGTATGTCTGGAACCACATCCTTTACAGATGGAACCAGATCATGGATTTTTTGTACTGTGTTGAATCGGACCTGGATCTTGTGTTTATTCAGGATTTTGGAGATATTTTTTTGACCCCCGCAATGTACAGTGAGGGAAAAAAGTATTTGATCCTCTGCTGATTTTGTACGTTTTCCAACTGACAAAGAAATGATCAGTCGGCCTGCTCTAGACCAATTCTTCGACCACATCAATTCCATACACCCAGCCATCAGATTTACCATGGAAGTCGAAATAGATGGCAAGATACCTTTTTTGGATGTCCTAATTAAAAAGAGACCTGATGGTTCAATGAGCCACTCTGTCTACAGGAAAGCTACCCATACGGATGCTTATCTGAAACCGGATTCCCACCACCATCCATCACAGAAGAATTCTCTCATCAAGACTCTGTATCATAGAGCCCAATGCATATCCGACCAGGAACACATAAGCAGTGAACTCAAGCACGTACACCAAGCTCTTAGGGCTAATGGTTACTCCGACTATACAATCCGCAAAGCTATCACTCAAACCATGAAGAAGAACCCTCTTGAGGAGCCTTTCAAAACCATCACTTTACCCTACATTGCGGGGATCACAAAAAAGATCTCCAAAATCTTGAATAAACACAAGATCCAGGTCCGTTTCAACACATTACATAAAATCCGTGATCTGGTTCCGTCTGTAAAAGATGTGATTCCGGACATACAATACCCTGGTGTCTACAAACTAAGTTGCCTCTGTGGTAGTAGTTACATTGGAGAAACCAAACGCCATGTCTCGGACCGCATTCGTGAACACAAAGCAGACCTTAAACACGGTAGGACCAACACCTCGGCCGTGGCAGATCATTGTTCTAATTCAGTAGGCTCACATGCCATTGACTTTTCCAAGACAGAGGTTCTTTGTAAGCCATCTGGCTACTATGAGAGATTCGTTCATGAGGCTATCCACATATACAAGCACAGAGACAATTTCAACCGAGAAGATGGATTCTATCTTAGCAATCATTGGAAAGATTTGATAAACCATTTCAGGTCTTAATTGATTGTTCACACTTACAGTGGCTTTCAGACAGCATACATTATAAAAAATTTCGTCTCCCCCCCCTCTTTTCAGAATATAGATGGACTAGTCCTAAATAAACTGCCAAATCGTTGCGCGTGGCGCTAACGTTTTTATAAATAAATAAATGCGCTGTTTAAAAATAAATTTATGCAAATCAACACACCTGAAGACGACCGTTAGAGTTATGGTCGAAAGGTCGTGAGAATTTTTTATTGTTTTATATATATATTTTATTATTTTGTTGTTTCCCTTCAACGTGACTTTACCGAAAAAAAAACTAAGAATATGAATTACTGCAGTCACGAAAGCTTTAAATCAAAATTTATGTTTTTGTATTGTTCATGTTGGTGCAATTTGTTAAATTGCCTTGCAAATAAATGCTTTGCTACCTGTTAAAGGCCAAATCCTTTCATGTTATTATTTTTACATGACATTTATATTAGTTCACACAAACACTCCATCCATCTGTTCCTGGCCCGGCCCCTCTGTCAAATTTTAGAACCCATTGTGGCCCGCAAGTCAAAAAATTTGCCCACCCCTGTTCTAAACCGTTAAACCCCAAATTGTCTAAACCCATAAACCTGTAAAACCATAACCCTTTAAACCCCTCACCTTATAAACCTCTAATCCCCGAAACACCGAAACCTCTAAACCCATAACCTTCTCAAACTCGTAACCTTGTAAACCAAAACACCGAGCAATCAAAACCCATAAACCCCCTAAACCTCTAAACACCGACAGTAACTCTAAACCCTTAACCCTCTAAACCCATAACCTTCTAAACTCTACCAAATAAAGACCTCAACCCCTTCACCCTTAAAACCCTATCCGTCTAAACTCCTCACCCTTTGAAATCCTAACCCAAATACCCCGAAAACCCCAACCCTCTAAACCCCTCACCCTCTAATCCCCTAACCCTCTACACCCTTAACCCACTAAAACCATAACCCTCAAAACCCCTAATACGCTCAAACCCTAAATATCATAACCCTTAAAACCCCCCAAACCTCTAAACTGCTTACCCCCTAAAAACCCCAAAACCTCTAAACCCCTAAGCCCATAACCTTATAAACTCCTAACCCTCTAAACCACTAACCCTTTAACAATCAAACCCCATAAACCCTCTAAACACCTAATTCTCTAAACCGAGAACCCTTTAAAACCATAACCTTCTAAACTGTAACCCTCTAAAACTCAACCCTCAAAACCTCTTTACCCTTAAAACCATAACGGTCTAAACCCATCACGCTCTAAAATCCTAACCCATAAACCCCCAAACCTCTAACCCACTGAACCCCTAACCTAAACCCTTAAACACAAAATATTTAAACCCAAAACCCTCTAAATCCTAACCCTCTTAACCCCTCTACCCTTAAAACCATAACCCTCTGAACCCCTAAACCCCTAACACTCTCAACCCCTAAACCCTATAACCCTCGAAATACCTAAACATATAAACCCCTTATCCCCAAAATACCCCAAAACCTCTAAACCCATAACTTTATAAACCCCTAACCCTCTAAACCCCTAGCCCTTTGTGTAGTGTGTGGTGGGTGTCACGGGGTTGGTGGGTGCAGGGTGTGTGTGGTGGGTGGTGGGTATCACAGGGGGGTGTATGTGTGGAGTGTGCATGTGGTGGGTGTGGTGATAGTGGTCGTGGTTCACAACGATCCATGACCACCACCTCTACTGTGTGGTGGACCGGCCACCACACAGCAGCGCGCGTCGGAGGAGTGAACGGATGGTTCTCCCTATGCGGGCCAGGCCCCCTCGCTTCCTCTTCTCCTCCTGCATCACCATCGCCTGATCCTCTTTCCTTGTCATCTCCTTCTCCTCCACCACTATCTCCTGCACCACCATCTCCTCCTCCTGCTCCTTCTTCATCTCCACCTCCTCTGTCTCCCCCTCCATCTCCTCTTCGTCCTGCACCACCAGCTCCTCCACCAAGGTCTCCTCCTCCTGCACCACCAGCTCCTCCACCAGACTCTCCTCCTGCACCACCAGCTCCTCCACCAGGGTCTCCTCCCCCTCCTGCACCACCAGCTCCTCCACCAGTGTCTCTTCCTGCACCACCAGCTCCTCCACCAGGGTGTCCTCCTCCTCCTGCACCACCAGCTCCTCCACAAGGGTCTCCTCCTCCTGCACCACCAGCTCCTCCACAAGGGTCTCCTCCTCCTGCACCACCAGCTCCTCCACCAGGGTCTCCTCCTCCTCCTGCACCACCAGCTCCTCCACCAGGGTCTCCTCTTCCACCACAAACGTCAGCATCCATTTAGAGGCCAGGGCAAGCGCGGAGGATGGGGGCAGCGCCGGCTCCGCTCTGTAAAGAGATGCGCACGACACCGTTCCAACTTCCTGCTACAGCAGAGATCACAGCCCCCCCCACCATCGTCCGCGTACGGATTGACTGTGTGCACAGATAGATTAACCAGGCTAATAACGATGCTGCAATAATGCAGCATACCTTTGCCCATCGTGGGTCTGGTTACAGAATGGGCATTAGTCTTACGATATCACAAAGGATGAAGGGCTACATGGCAAAGATATGGCTGTCTCATTATTTGTCCTCACCCAGGAACCAATTATAAAAATACATCCGTATATAACCGAATGTATACGTGGGGTTTGAACTGTACATGTGTTCGTTTGCAGGTGGCAGGGCTGGAACTCATTCAAAGAGGGACCTGGGTTTGATTCCCATACTTGGGCCACTTTCTCCGTGTGGAATGTGGAGTGTGTTCTACCCCCTCCCCCCCCCCCCCCGTTTTGTCCTGCATTGGTTTCCAAAATCAGAATACATTATTTAGACTGGATGAAGAGGAATCCGATAAGCTATGAAGCTCTTCTTTCACAGATATGCAGTCGAGGCACACGGTCAGCAAGTTACAACAACAAACAAAAGGAGTGCAACGTGTAAAAATGTAAGCAAGTCACAAAAAATTGAGCACATAAGCACCAAGTACATAAAATCCTGCCAGATTTTCAACACTAAATGTAAACTTGGGCAAGGCAGCAAAACATCAACAAAAACAGCCCCAGACCCCTCCAAGACAACATACAGTCCCTCAATGAAATTGTACATTAAAATGTAACTTTCATTCCTTTGGGTTTGGCATTTTCCTCCACGTAACTGAACCCTGACACACGCCACGCAACCAGTGTTGGATGGACATCCTCGCCAGTGTTAGAAATTGAACCTCCAAATCATTCAATCGGGATCGCATAGCAGCAGTAGCAAAAGCAAATTTGTTCTGTACTGCAAACAACTTGGCAGGACTCTACTGAAAAAGAGTCTTGAGACTGAGTGAGGCTCATGCTGGCTAAACAAGGGTAGTAGTAATAAATATAAATACATTAACAGGAGCAGAGCCGTCCCCCGGGTACGGTGTACTGGGGAAACCGCCCCAGGCACCGTGCTTTTGGCGGCCCTGTGCTTCGATGTCACGGTGTCAGACGTCAAATGTCTTTTTAACACGTAGGCTTTCGCACCAGATTGGCTCACAAATGATGACATCACATTCACATTTATCACTATTTACGACCGAAACAGGAGTATTTCTCCACAATTCTGGCCGTCACCTTATGAGGCTGGTTGCAATCCCCGGCAAAATGTCGAAATCGAATAGTAAATGTGGTGGGTTTACTTTCCAACACTGGTGTGCTGATCTAGTAACTAATTGGCACATTTTGTTTACATGATACACCTTACTAATTGGCTGTGTTGGGTGGTGGTGAGTTTAACAACACATGTATATCTATGCGATCTAACCGAAAAAACCCCTGTATTGTTGCTAATACTTCTGATTTAATTGTGACTTGCCCCGGGCCCCACACCTCCCTATGGACTGCCTTGAACATTGGACAAGCAGCTCGTGGCTTACCGTCGCTCAGCAGCTCCAAAACACTGTACCCTGCCAGGAGCAGCAATGGTGGTGGCGGTGGCGTTGCTGGTGGTGCTGGTGGCCACGGTCCGGAGCCAGCTGTGACCCAGCGCCTGCGCTGGCGTCATACGACAATCCGGATCCCATCTGTTGAGAGACGCACGGGGGTCACACGCAGCGCACATGGTGAGAGAGGCGTGGTGAGAGGATTGACGTTCCTTCCCTTCTCCCACGAGGTCCAGGAATGCACGGCAGCAGCGGTAGTCTTGGTAGCAGCGTCAATCCTTCAATACGCAGTACTCTTAAAATGCCCTGAGCCTCGCACTGCCGAGGAGCATCTTTAACGGACCTCCAAAGAGGGCGATCTTAACACCGGTGGTACTGGTCATCGGCAGGTTAACTCAGCTCCACATCTTCCTGGTTATCGGTGGAGAGCGATCGTTGATCACCTTGGTGGGGGAAATCCTCATGGGGAGGGGGGAGGGAGTGGGGGATGATTCTTACCGCAGGCAGGAGCTGACAAAGTCAACAAACTCCGGGTCGTGGCTTCTGAGTGCCCTCTGAAGTGACAAGCTCCCTGGCACCCTTCTCTTGACTGGGCAGAACATCATGCCCAAACGATCTGCAGGAGACATACACAGCAGGAGAAACACACAGTCACCAACCACCACTTTGCCCACCTACCCACTCGCCCACGCGCCTATTTACCCACCCACTCACCCAAGGAATTGAAAATACAAAGAGACCCCCCCCCCCCATGGCAACCCCCCCAAAAAAACTACAACAGCTCCAGGCCACACCCTAACACTGAATCCGGTCGGATGCTCGCCCCACCCTTCAACTCACCAAAGTAGTGCATTCCGTCAGGAGCTGCATCCATCATGCATTTTGGAGGCAACCCGAGGATCTGCACATGGTTGAGATAAAGGCAAAAGTCACCCGTGTAGCCGCAGCAGACTGTAGGGGCAAGTGTTTTAGTAGTGAGTAGAAACAGCAGCAGCAACAGTAGCGGCACCTGTTGAGGGCTAGGACTGTGGCACACACAGAGAGGGGATGGTTGGCCATATTGAAGCAGGTACACAAGGCACCAGGTACTCATTTGAGGCTGATTTGTACTAGGGGATGCCCAGTACCGGTTCAGATAATCCTCACTGATGTTGGCCGTGAATTGGAATCAAACTCGCATTAGCAGGTTTGTAGCTGAGCACGCTAACCGCTACACCACTGCTCCCCCCACACGTACAAGACACACACGTGTACACACATACAACATACGATGGCTGCCATTCGCCAGATCACCAAGTAGCCAATCGCCCCCCCTCTCCTGGCTCCCCCCCCATAGCCTACAACTTCAAGAAAGGAGGGGGGAATCACGAGCGGGTGAACGGCCAGTTGGAAATACCTCCATGCAGCACGGGAGGTGGTCGTCGCAGCTGTCCGACTGGAATAAATTCCTGCCGGTCGCCAACTTCGCCACTGTGCAGCCCAGTGCCCACATGTCCACTGCACACGTTAATCTGTAGCCCAGCAATACCTCCGGAGAGAGGTATGGCAGGGTCCCACCCACATGCAGAGCTGCACAACAACAACAAATATATATGTACGTGTGTGTGTATACTCACTGTGTCATGAACAGCATCGTTATCACACACTGTCACATGTACAGACACTAAGAGACTTGCACACACACACTGGAACACAGACACACCCACAGGCAGAAACTCACACCCAGGTGAGGTTACTCACGTTGCCTTTTCACAAAAAAGCTGGTGCCAAAGTCCGTCACCCTGACGGTGCCGGTTACGGGATCCTTGAGTAGAACATTTTCCTAAAGGAAGAAAGGCAGAAGGAATTCACACTCGGAGGTTACGCCGATAGCATTCAGCCAGCAGTGGATCAATCACGTACCACGGTACAAACTAAACAGGGGAACTAGGTGAGGCGTAGCGCCGTCATCAACCTTGAGTCAAGTGCAACATTCGCTGTTTTCTGACAGCTGCCACTGGGGGTGCCCCTTTCAAATGCGTCAAGATGAGCGAAATTCTTAGTTTTTTCGGTAAAGTCACGTTGAAGGGAAACAACAAAATAATAAAATATATATAAAACAATAAAAAAAAATTTCCCTTCAACGTGACTTTACCGAAAAAACTAAGAATATGAATTACTGCAGTCACGAAAGCTTTAAATCAAAATTTAAGATGAGCGATGTTAGTCCAGGCTCATCACATTTAAAGCCCTCTGAAGCACCATCTAAGTAAAAGGGTGCGGCTCTATAGACAACTTATCCTAGTTGCTCACAGCTGCCCGATAACGAGTTACGGACCAAAAACCACACTCGAGGGCGCACGGATTTCGTGACGCTTTCCACCGCGCGTTTGTCTTGGGAAGTTTTCCATTCACAGCATGGAAGCTGACAACGGGCAGCTGTCAGTTCAAACGCGTGTTTGGCACGTTTTGAAAATCATTCTTTACAGCTCCGGTTTGTGTTTCCCAAAGTTTGGGGCAACGCTGTCATCTACATTGCTGGTTTTATCTGTGGTGAGTCCCCCAATAGCGACACGACTCTACACGATAGTTTAATTCATACCAGATCATCACCAGAGGTAACGTGACCCTGCTTCCTTCCAGATAGACGGACAGAGCTAACACATCGACCCTGTGACCAACGTGGTTAGTTTTCTCTATGGACCGAGTCCCCAATAATGACGCAACTCCGGAACAAAGTCACGCTGAATGCTGTGTCCACTCACTGGCTTGATGTCCGCATGGATGATGCTCCTGGCCTTGGTGTGGCAAAGGAACTTGAGGATGCCCCTGGTGTAAGTTTTCACCATCCCCATGTGCAATTTCCGGAACCCCGCTTCCGTAATCACATCATAGAGGCTCTCCCTGTGAAAGAGGCAGCAGCAGCAGCAACAACAATGACAACAACGAAGCAGCGTCAGTGTCATACCCTGCAATACTGCGTGGATTCTGATAACGACAATATTAATATTATATTTGCACATTCACGACTAATATGATTCATAGCTCAGTGTGGGTTTAGGTCATCAGTTTGCTGATAAACCAAATCAGTTAGCACATCTGTCCACTTGCTTTCATTGGCTCTGTTTCCAGGTGGTGGAATTATCCATTAGGAGATACAAACTCCACGCAGAAAGGCGTCTGAGTTGAGAATCGAACTCAGGGATTTTCACCGAGGGGCACAAGCGTCACCACTGCGCTGCAGCCAACCTGCTGATCGAGTGGAGGCGTGGCTATATAAAAGTGGGCGGGGCTGATTGAGAAAAGAGGAGTGGCCTCGTGCACCCGGGACACATTACAGCTCCACAGTACCGCAATGCGTGGGTGGCACAGGAATCCCAAAAGTAAGATCTAGCCCCGGTGGTGTGACGTTATCACCCTCCCCTGGTGTGGAAGAGATCGGGGCTTTGATCCCGACCGTGACGCATGTATATTTTGAGTTTGCATGTTCTACCCCTGGTCACGTGGATTTTTCTCTGGGTTCTCTGGTTTGTCCCTCCACATTTAGAAACTTGTGTTTAGAGTATTTGGCTGCTATACATTTCCACATCAGCCACTTTTTTTAGCTATCATTTGTAACCAGGCTGCTTGTGAAAAATAACTGATAGGGCAGTGGGCTTTACCTGTTAAATAAAAGTTTTAGTTTAGCTAATGTAGTTAACCACGCTATGGGGGGTGGGGGGGCGGTGGGAACACATGGTACGTACTTCAACAGCTCCAGGACAATGCAGTGGTGTCCTCTGAAGTCAAAATGGTTCAGGACTTTGATGACGTTGTACTCCTCATCACTGCCCTCGCCCTGAAGTTCCAGAGCCATCTGGAGCTCCTTTCTTTGAAATTTATCATCCTTGGAGCTGTGCAGAGAAAATCCACAAATGAATCATGACTTAGACTTGCTAAAGGAATGACCAGAAACAAATTCTATTCCGAAATAAATAAATAAATATGCGTTCCCCAAGTGTAATGGCATTGTGAGTTCCGGTAGCGCGCTCATGGAAGGTTCCAGAAAGGATCGGGAAGAGGATCAAATAAGCAAGGGATAGAAGGGGGTTTGGGGTGTTGCCTGAACGTAGTGATTCCCTAATGTGTGAATTGAGCCGACTCCGAGCATGGCCCCAGCCACACTCAGGATTCCCAGAAGCTGAGCCAAGCCACGGCTGAGCCACTCATGTATCTTTAACAGCAGTTGAGCGGCTCAAGCCTGAGCCAAACCACGGCTGAGCGAGAGCTGAGCCTGAGTTTTAGAGACTGAGCCACAGCTGAGTCGTGACTGAATGTGGCTCTCACAGAGCAAGGCATTATAACGTGGAATATCATGGGACCTCCTTTGCCAGTACCAAAATATCAGAATAGATGTTCCCTTTTTTCTGGCAACAAAACAGGTGTTAAGATGTTAAAACACCAAACTGAAACCTTTTACAAGGAATCATGTCTCCATTAACCATAATACTTGTGGTCAGAATGCAAACAAAAAACATACTCTGATAATATATGCATTGTCTTTGAAACTGATTGGTCCACACCAGAGACAGCTTTCTTTTGAGCCTCGTCTCAAAAACGATGTTAGACCAGAGGACGCCAAAAGGCGTACGGCACAAAGACAAGCGTTATCAGAGTAACGAGAGCTCAGGGTGAACGGCTACATCATGGACCTTCTATGGGAGTATATTTTGGTACTGGCAAAGGAGGTCCCATGATGTAGCTGCTATAACGCAGAACGCACACGTTATAACACGGAACACGCCCGTTATGACATGGGACAACCCCATTACAGCGTGGAACACGCCTTTTATAGCGTGGAACGTGCCCATGATAACGTGGAAGGCTCCCGTTATAACACGGACCGCACCCATTATAATCCGGAATGCTTCTGTTCTAATGCAGGAAAGCGCCCATTATAACGTGTAATGTGCCCGCTATAAAATTGCAAGGCTGAGCGGTATGACACAGTAGGCGGAATGCGGAATGATCACGTGACGTGACAGCATGCCCTCCGTTATTGATCTCTTTACATCACTGTGTGCGTGTATTATATCTTGCAAAACTTTATCGTTACATTATATATGGGGATATTATGTTTGCTTAATGTGCTTTCCCTTAATGCGGCACTTTTCAGGAATGCATCTACCAGGTTAAATGAAGACTTAATGTAATGTAAGAGTGAACTGATCCAGAACAGGGGGAGAACATACAAACTCCACACAGGAGGACACCCGAGTCAGGAGTCGACCCGGGGACCCTCTACGTGAGGCACGACTTGTCACCACCTCATCACACGGCCGCCCACAGCACTGGACGTAACAACAACGTCGTCCTTGTGACGACACCACTCTGAATTCTTACCTCAATGGTGATCTCAAGATCTTCACTGCCACCAGGGTGTTCATCTTGTGGTCAAGGCACCGGATCACCTGGCCTTGAGCTCCATCCCCAATCTTCTTCAGCACCTCATAGCGGTAGTGGAGGTGCTCATGGTGGACCTGCACAAAATTACACAAATTTAGACTGACTATATTTTGAAAATCACAACATGTGAGTATTATTTTACGAAATAATTGCTTTTATTAAGTGTTTGGTTTTCTTAAATCTGTTATTGTGGAATGATCTGATGTCTGCTGGCCGAGTCACCCTAAAAAAAGCTCTTTAGCTCAATGGGCTTAACTTGGGAAATAAACTTCTGATTGTGAAGTGTGTGGGAGAGTGCACGTGTGCTTTCTCTGGTTGGTTGGTGCTTAAATTGCAATGACAAGAAGCCACGAACCCCGCGACCGCTACGCCCTGTGACCGCCCCCACGGCGGGGGCTTTGCGGCGAGTCTCACTGGAATGTAATGATGTTCGTGGTCGTCGTATCCATCGTTGTTGTGTCCCCGGGATCTGTTGCGGAGCGCAAAGTACCATACTTCCTGTATGGCGACAAGCTCCAGCTTCTCCCGGTGGGTCATTTGTGGGCCAAAGAGAGCCAGGATTGCTGCAGGCAAGAGAATAACAACAGCTGTCGGTGATCTTTCATTTAAGCAGCACAGCCTCAAAAAGTCTCAAGATTCCTTTTCAGGAGGTTCCTGCAGATGCTTTACAGAGAATGGGGGCGACGCTGCTGCCATTACATCTGCTGTGTGATCCCAATTTGAGGAATTTGCAGGGGATTTGGATGTTTTGGCCAATACTAGTTATGTCCGTATGTTAAACCGTGCTTCGGCAGCCCTGCTAATCAGAAGTGAGGGGGAAAGGCAACAAACTAACAAGTTCGCAAAAATTATTGATTTAAAAGTGCATCGCTCCAGTGGCTGCCTAATGTCGGAAGAGCATTCCAGATGACTGCAGAAGCACATCTGAAAGCGTGCCATGCAGTGACCATCTTTGTTCGATGTCCAGCTATATGCAGCTCTGAGGACATCTTAGGTTGCTTGGGTTTGAAAACGGGGTTAACGAATTAGATAAATATAACACAGATATGCCAAGAAGGATTTAATGAAATAAAAATAGCTTTTACCCTTTCTGGCACAAAAACAGGTGTTAATATGTTCAAACACCAAATAGATACCTTTTGCAAGGCATCAAGTCTGCATTTACCACACGTACTTGTGGAAAAATATGCAAACAAACATGCTCCGATAATATATGGGCATTGTCTTTGAAACTGACTGGCCCGCACCAGAGACAGCCTTCTTTATGACCTTGTCTCGTCGGTGTTAGACCAGAGAACGGCAAAATTCGAACGGTACACCACCCATGCAACATGGCCACCATGAAGTCCCCCATGCATCATGGTCACTGTGACGTCCCCCTTGAAACATGACCGTCGTGATGTCCCACCATTCAGCGTGGCCATCTTGACGTCACTCATTTCTATTCTTACCTTGTGGCGATTTGCTGCGGATGGAGCCGGTGCGCGCTGAGGACAGCGCACTCCACGTGGTGCAAGACTCGCCGTTACTCCGAGCCTCTCGAGCTCGGCTGATCTACACACACAAAGACAAAGGTCCACCATATGGGCTTGATTAAGATGTTGGAGCAAGTGCAGTGGGCGAGCACTGAGCCAGCATCTCTGACATCCTGGGCTCCACATTCAGGAGGGTCCTGCCGAGATGTTGCCAGTTCTCAGCGTTGGGATATTTGGCCAATATCAGTTGCCATGCTTGGATTTACAATGAAAGACGTGTGGATTTCGAGGTCACACGTAGGTCAATGGGATCGTTCAAACTGTTAAGAGGAGTGAGTGGGACTCGGGCCGGACGAGCCATGGCTAGGAGGGACAACAATGGCTCACGGTCAAGAATAATAACGGAGCGACAACCAAGGAACAGAACACATCAGAGAGGAGAGCCGCCAGAGAGATGGTGCGACGAAATCGGCGCTTGGCGGATTATTCCATCACAGGATGTGAGGGGTAGTAGGGTCTCAGGGAGGGAGGCGTTCATCCATCAGTGGATAGATAACAGCGCTGTAGATGCTCACGCGTAGACGGGCACGTACACCAACAGGATCTCGGAGAGACACTCTGATAGACGCGCACACACTTAGGCGGGCAAGGAGAAGCACACCCAGGTATACAGATGACAGGTAGGCACACGCAGAGGGGAGAACACACGTCCACCCATACTTCACCACACGAGTCGAGGAGCCACATGTACCTCCATGGTAGCAACTTGCAGACGAGGGTGCTCAGAGCTCACGGTGTCTCTCGCGCGGTCCGGGTCTCTGCGCGGAGAGCGGCAGACAGAGGCAAGGGACACGCAGAGTTGAAGGGGCATGACACACCCACGTCTAAACCCACGTCACGTCACAATGCGGACTCTCATCAACACGGACTCACATCCTCACCAGTCACACAATACGAAAAATACAAAAAACAACAACTGCCATTCGCCACTAAGTAGCGGTGATGTGACCACGGCGCCTGTGCCAGGCCAGGTGCACTTTGAGACCACGTGAAGTGCCGAAGGCTCACTGACAGGCGGTCACAGGTCAGACCCAGGTGCCATGAGTTGTCTGACTGAGATGACTGTGCCAACTTGCTGCATTTTAGATGCCCGGCTCAAAGGTTGTTGTTGTGAGCGTTGCTCCTCTGTTCGGACACCACTACTAACACTACTGTAACACCACCAACACCACCACTACGAACACCACCACTACAAACACCACCACTACGAACACCACTACTACGAACACCACTACTAACACCACAATTAACACCACGAACAAAGACAAAGATCCCCCGTATAGCCTTAACAGACTGTTGGGGCAAGTGCTGTCAGCGAGCACCTATGAAGGCCGGCACGGCACACGAGGGGGTGGGTAGCTAACACCACGCCCGGCCGCCTTTGTCTCCCCAGTGGAAATGTTTGCACCTCGCACCAGATACTCATTTAAGGCTGAGTCGATCTAGGGTGAGGCCCAGGACCAGTTCAGATAATCGTCACCAATGTTGGCTGTGAGCGGGAATCAAACCCAGGTCGCCAGGTCCTTAGCGCAGCGCGCTAACCGCTACACTACCCCACTAACACCATCACTAACACCACTACTAACACCACCACCAATAATACCACCAACACTAACACCACCACTAAGACCACCACGAACACCACTACCAGCACCAATAATACCACCATCACTAACACCACCACGACTAACACCAGCAACAAAAATTCCACCATCACTAACACCAACAACAACAATCGCCATTCGCCACTAAGTGGCGGTGATGTCACCACGACGCTTGTGCCAGGCCATGTGCACCTTGAGGCCACGTGAAGTGTCGAACGCCCGCCCGCTGGCAGGAGGTCACGGGGCAGACCCAGGTGCCACAGGTCGACTGACTGAGATGACTGGCTGATGCACCACCTGTGCCCCTTACTGTGCCAACTTGCTGTGCTTTAGCCATCCGGCGCTCTGCTCGTTGTTGTGAGCGTCGTTCCTGCGCTCTCCGTTGTTGTTGGAGGGCGACTGCCTCTAACTGCCCAGTAGCGTCCTTCACGAGCCTCTTCCACAGAGGCCGATCTTGACACAGCTGGTACCAGTTATCGGCAAGTCCACTCAGCTCCACATCCTGCTGTACCACATCATTCCATCTCTTCTCTAGCCCGTGCTGCGTCCGTTCAGCCCCCTCGATCCGGCCAAATAAAAGCTGCTTGGGCATGCGGTGATTGGGCATGCGGGCTACATAGCCCAGCCAACGCAGCCTTGCCTGCCGGAGGAGCTCACTGATGAGGCTTTGTCCAGATCTTTCGAGGATTTGTGAGCTCCTCACACAATCCAGCCTGGTTAAACCCAGGATTGATCAGAGGCAGGCCAGCCTCAACGTTTCTAACCGGCAAAGATGTTCCATTAGGGGGGTCCACGTTTCACAAGCGTAGAGAAGGGAGGGAATGACTGTGGCTGAGAAGACCCGAAGCTTCGTGTGGAGCGACAGACCAGGTAGCTTCCACACAGCGTTACGCAACTGCTGAAAAGATAATGCCGCTCGACTGATTCGGAGTGAGACCTCTGCTGTTAAACCGGAGACGGTCATGAGCACACTGCCCAGGTATGGGAAACTTTCCACTCTCTCCACAACTGCCCCATCACCGATTGGGAGTTGTGGAGGTGGAGTGCCCGATGGTACAAAATACCCAGGCAGGTGCTTCGTTTTGGTGGGGCTGATGGTAAGGCCCCACCTCTTAGTGGCACACTCCAGTTTTAGCAGCAGCGCCTCCAACTCCTCCTCTGAGTGAGCCGCAATTATCACGTCATCGGCATACATAACGTGGTTGACCAATAGGGAGCCATCCCTTGATGGCATCCGGGCATTGATCAGCCTCCCACTGTATCTGTACCAGATGGAAATTCCTCCGGTACAGCTACTGAAGGCCTCACGAACTACGTGGTCGAAATAGATGTTAAATAATGTTGGAGCCAGAGGACATCCCTGTCGCACCCCAAGGTGAACAGGGAATGGCTCCGACTCCCGGCAATGTAGTTTTACCCGGGTCCGCTCACCATAATGAAGGTCCTTAAAGATCGTGAGCAGCGGGTCAGGGACTCCGAAAGCACGAAGAACCCAGAGCCCAGGCCTACTGATGGTGTCATAGGCCTTTACCAGGTCAATAAAGCAGAGATGTAGGTCTTGTTGGAATTCCCTACACCTCTGCTTTAGCAAACGGACAGAAAATATGGCATCTGTGCAGGACCACCCTTTCCTGAAACCACAGTGGGGCTCCGCAAGCCTCTCCTCAGCATGCCTGGTAAGGCAGTGTTGAATAATCCTTGCCAGGACCTTTCCCGGCACACTGAGGAGTGAGATGCCCCTGTAATTGTTACAGTCTGTGCGGTCTCCCTTCTTAAAGATGGGGACCACCATGGCATCCAATCACCTCACTTACACCACCATCACTAATACCACCAACACCACCATCACTAACACCAGTAACACTACCACTATCACCACTACTAACAACCACAATCACTAACACCACCATCACTAACACAACTAACACCACCACCATCACGAGCACCCCCACCACTAATACCACCAACATTAACACCACCACTCCTCCCCCTGCCAGTATGGGACACCAAAGACAAAGATCCCCGTAGAGACTTAACAGGCTGTAGGGGCAAGTGCTGTTAGCCAGCAGTACGTATGAAGGCCAGCACGACACACGAGGGGGTTGGATTGCCAGCACCACGCCCGGCCGCCTTTGTCTCCCCAGTGGCGATCTTTACACACCACACCAGGTACTCATTCGAGGTTGAGTCAACCTAGGGGAGGCCCAGCACCGGTTCAGATAATCGTTACTGCTGTTGGCCTTTAGAGGGAATCCAACACGGGGTCGCCGGGTTCATAGCGCGGCGCGCTGTCAGCTCTACGACCGTTTCACACACACACAGACTCACACAGAGACTCGCACACATACAGACTCACACACACAGAGACTCACACAGACTCACACACACATACAGACTCACACAGAGACTCACACACACACACAGAGACTCACACAGAGACTTACACACACACACAGACTCACACACACAGACACAGAGACTCACACACACACACAGAGACTCACACATACAGAGAGTCACACACACACACAGACTCACACATACAGAGAGTCACACACACAGAGACTCACACAGAGAGTCACACACACACAGAGTCTCACACACACAGAGTCTCACACACAGACTCACACAGAGAGACTCACACACACACAGACTCACACAGAGAGACTCACACACACACACAGAGTCACACACACACAGACTCACACAGAAAGCCTCACACACACACAGACTCGCACAGAGAGACTCACACCACCACCGCCACCACTCACCCACAACTCGGTTCCACTCCTGCTCTGGAGTCGGTCCGCGTCTCTCTAACGGCCAAACTGCCAGTGGGAAGCACGTGGCGCGAGACGCGGGGGTGGTCCAATGTAACCACGCCCCCGTGACGTCAGAGCCATGAGCTCCTCCCCCTCACACCTGAGCTCCTCCCCCCCTGCCCCCCTCGCACTTAGCCTGGCACAGCCGTCAAACCTTGGCACCTGAGTTATTGTGGGGACATCACCGCCACGTAGTGGTGAATGGCGACTGTTGATGTGTGTGGGCTTGTGTGTGAGTATGATGGTGAATGCGTGAGTATGATGGTGAGTATCATGGTGAGTGTATCATGGTTAGTTAGTAATACTGAGTGTGAGTTTGACTAATTCTCCTCCCTCTCGCTGTCTGGGCTTTCCCCCCTAACTACCTCGCCTGGTGTACAGGAGGTTGTGGGTTCGACCCTGATGCCTGCTGTATATTTGGAGTTTGCGTGTCTTTGTCTCTCCCCGTGGTCGTGTGGACTTTTTCTCCGGGTCCTCCGGTTTTTCCCTCCACATTTAGAAACATTCGTTTAAAGTTTTGACTTAAAACTTTAGTGACTGTGATGATGAGCCACTTCGTTGAGCTATCATTGGTGCCAAGTCGCTTCTGAAAAAGAGATGTTTAGCTGAGTGGACCTTAGTCTAGTTTTCTCTCTCCTTCCCGAGCACAAGCAGGAGCAGGGGTAGGAGCATTCTCCACTTAGTGGTGGTGACGACACCACGGCGCTTGTGCCAGGATATGTGCACCACAGATATCCATCACATAGAGACCCATAGAGTCATCACACATAGACCTATACACTCACCACGCACATACCCTCAGACTCGCACAGAGCCCTGTAGACTCACCAGACAGATACCCATAGACTCAATCGTACCCATACTCACACAGAGACCCATAGACTCACCACAGAGACCCATAGACTCAGAGAGAGACCCATAGACTCACCATACAGACCCATAGAATCACCACATAGAGACCCATAGAGTCATACAAAAACGCATAGACTCGCCACACAGAGAACCACCGAATCAAACAGACTCGCACAGAGCCCTATAGACTCATAAAACAGAGACACATAAACTCACCACACAGAGACCCACGGACTCTCACAGAAACCCATAGACTCACCACACACAGATCCATCGACTCACAGAGAGACCCAAGGGCTCGCGTGTGTGGTTATTTAGTTGAAGGTGGAGGGGGATTACCAGCCCCTTGCACCCATCCAGAACTCCCTGTTGCCACTGTGTGGCTGCGAGGCGACGTGAGGTTTACAGCTGGTCAGGTTTGGCGCCCCCCCCCAAAATAGCATTTCTCACAACCACCGCTGCGTTATCGACCGTCGCCATTCGCCAATAAGTGACAGTGACGTCACCACGGCGCCTGTGCCAGGCCAGGTGCACTTTGAAGCCACGTGAAGTGTCGAAGGCTCGCTGACCGGAGGTCCTGGAACAGACCCAGGTGCCATGGGTTGGCTGACTGAGATGACTGGCAGATGCACCACCTGTTCCCTGTACTGTGCCAAATTGCTGCATATTTATCATCCGGTGTTCCGCTCGTTGTTGTGAGCGTCACTCCTCTGTTGTTGGTGGAGGGCGACTGTCTCCAACTGCCCAGTAGAAGCGTCCTTCACGAGCCTCCCTCGCAGAGGCCGATCCCGACACCGCTGGTACCAGTCGTCGGCAAAGCCCACTCAGCTCCACATCCTCCCGTACCGCATCAGTCCACCTCCACTCCAGCCCATGGCGTGCCCGCCCATCTACTCTCAACCACTTACACCACATATTCGTTAACGATGCGCACCCTAATCTGCCACTACGGTTGTGTGCAGGGTGTTGTGATGTCACGTAGTTAGACGTTTCTCCTGGTCCCCCCCCCCCCCTCCGTCATAACGCGCCGTCTATCTATGGCCTCATCGCATTGGCCTTCATGGACGAGTGGTGATGGTGAAAGATGATTCAGCGGTGGACACTGAATTACCGGGGCACCATTTAACGTTCAGGTGACACGGGGCACAGTACGTGAAGAACCTCTTATCTGTCCTGTAAGCAGACTCCTCTGCGTGGGATATTTAACACCTCTTAATGCACAGACAACAGCCAACTCAGCCTTGCCTGCCGGAGGAGCTCGCTGATGATCGGACAGTGTCCAGATCTCTCAAGGATCTGAGCTACTCGCACACAAAGATCCCCCGTGTAGCCTTTAACAGATTGTTGGGGCAAGTGCTTTATAACATCATCAAAGGGGCGCTGCAATATGATGCAATCAAAATCACCGATCAGAGATTTTCCTATATATTGTCTTTGTTGATCGTGAATCGAGACTAATTGTATTGATTCCACTCAATCGATCCGGCAGCAAGCTCAAAATGTCCGATTTTATCTGCAGTATTCCTCGTTTCACATATACAAAGCAACGGTATTGATGCCCGATTTGTATGAGTGGGTGGGTGGCAGGGTGAGTGGGTTTGTGAGTGGGTGAGTGAGTGTGTGGGTGCCTTTAGTAGTTGAGCGGGTGGGTGAGTCAGATAATGAGGCGCCGCAGTGGCGAGATGTTAACTCCCTCGCCCAGAATACAGGATGTAATCAATTCGATCCCGACCCTGAAGCTGTATATTTGGAGTTTTCATCTTCTTCCGTGGTCGCGTCGATTTTTTTGATTCCTTGGGGTTTGTTTTACACGTAGGCTTTCGCGACCAATATTATCCATAGTAGAGGTTTTTTTTGGGTTAGATCGCCTAAATATATAAATGTGTCGTTAAAACCCACCACCACCCGACACAGCCAACTAGTAAGGGTTGTCACGTAATCAGAACATGCCAATTTATCACTAGTACAGCACACCGGTGTGTTGGAGAGTCAAGCCACAACATTTACAATCTGAGTACAACGTTTCGCCAGTAATTACAACTAGCTTCATCAGGCGACAGCCAGATTTGTGGAGAAGTTAGTCTGTTTCGTTCCTTATAAAGAGGCATAGATGTGGTGACCACACTTTGGCGCTCTTGATGCAAAGTGGGGAGGGGGGGGAGGTTAATGAGTCAACGTACATTATGCATGCGCATTATGCGAACCCTTTGCGCTTGTCCTTCCGATCCATTGTGTGCATTAAAATAGCCGGGTTTTCCCTCCGCATTTCAAATCAACATGCGTTTAAAGGATTTGAATGCAATAAATGTTTACGTGATAAGCCACTTCGTCGACCTATTATTTGTAATCAGGTCACTTGATATACCTCTGTGGGCCTTACCTGGTAAAATAAAAAAAATTGTTTAGTTTCAGTTTATTGGATGGTTGAGTGGGTAGGTGGGATTTTGAGTGCGTGGGTGGGTCAGTTGGAGATTGAGTGGGTGTCAGGGTGAGTGGGTGGATAAATTGGTGAGTGAGTGAGTGTGTTTGAGATCCAGTGGGTGGGTTTGTGAGTGGGTGGGTGAGTAGGTGGCTGAGCCGGAGAGTGGAGTGCCATGGTGGGGAGTTGTTAACTGCCTCGTCTTTTATAAACTAGGTCATGGGTTCGATCCCGACCCTGACGTCTGTATATTTAGAGTGAGTGGGTGTGTAGGTGGGTGCATAGGTAAGTTCTTGAGTGAGTGGCTTGGTGTGTTGATGAGTCAGTGGGTTAGTGAGTGAGTGGGTTTGTGAGTGGGTGAGTGAGTGTGTGGGTGGCTTTAGTAGTTGAGTTGGTGGGTGAGTCAGAAAATGAGGCGCCACAGTAGCGAGATGTTAACTCCCTCGCCCGGTATATTGGAGTTCGTAGGTTCCCCCCAACCCTAAAGCCTGTATACATTTGGAGTTTGCATCTTCTCCCCATGGTCGGGTGGAATTTTCTCCGGGTTCTCCGGGTTGTCCCTCCGTATTTAGAAACATGCATTTATAGAATTTGGCTGCTATAACGTTCTACGTGAAAAGCCACTTCATTGAACTGTTATTTGTGGTCACGTGGCTTCTGAAAAATATCTATTTTGCTGTGGGCCTGACCTGGTAAAATATAAAAAAAATATTCAAAATTTAGTTTAGTGTGTGGATACTTGGGTGGGTGAATGAGTGGGCAAGTGCATGGGTGAGTGCCTGGGTGGGTTTATGGGTACTGAGTGGCTGGGTGAGTCAGTGCCTGGATGCATGTGACGGTGGGTGTTTAAGTGAGTGGGTGACTGTGTGGGTTAGTGGGTGGGAGAGTCATATAGTGGGGGGCCACAGTGGCGATATGTTAACTACCTCGCCTCGTATACAGAAGGTTGTGGGTTCGATCCTGACCCTAATGCCTGTATATTTCCCTCCACATTTAGAAACATGTATATAGAGGAGTTGGTTGCTATAAATGTATACATGATAAGCCACTTTTTTGAGCTATAATTTTTGGCGATGGTGCTTCTGAAAACAATATTTGTAGCTCAGTGGGCCTTACCTGGTAAAATAAACCTGGTTGAGTTAGTGGGTGGTTGAGTTAATGGGTAGTTTAATTACTGGGTGGCTTTATTATTGTTTGGTTGAGTGATGGGTGGGTGGATGATTAGTTATTTGGGTAGTGGGTGATTTGGTGAGTCGGTGAGTGGCCGAGGGAGTGGGAGGTGGTTGGGTGAGTGTGTGGGTTAGAAATAGAGTGGGTGGCAGGGTGAGTGGATGTGTAAGTGGGTGAGTGAGTAGGTGAGTGGCTGGGTAATTAGGTGAGTGGCTCGGTAAATAATTGAGAAGCTGGGCGAGTAGGTGAGTGTATGGGTGAGTGTGGGTGGGTATGTGGTTGGGTGAATGAGTGTGTGGGAAGGAGGTTAGGTGGGTAGTGGGTGGGTTATACATTGAGTGAGTGCGTTAGTGACTGGGTGAGTGAGTGGGCAGGTGGGTGGGTGAGTGGGTGGGTTAGCGATTGAGTGGCTTGGTGAGTGAGTGCTGGGTCGGTGAGTGGGTGAGTAGGTGAGTGTGTGGGTGCTAGTTAGTGGGTGGGTGATTGCTGGGGTGGGTGTGTGAGTGAGGAGATAGGTGGGTTGGTGAGTGCATGAGGGAGTAAGTGGGTGGTTGGGCGAGTGCATAAGTGAGTGGGTCAGTGAGTGGGTGTGTGGGTGTGTGTAGATTAGTTTGGTATGAGATTGAGTGGGATGCTGGGTGAGTGGTTGAGAAGATAGGTGGGCAAGTTAATGAGTGAGTGGGTGGGTGAGCGGAGGGGTGAGTGACGGGTTGGGTGAGTGAGTGAATGGGTGAGTGACGGCTGGGTGGGTAATTTAACATGGGAAGTTGAGTGGGTAAGTTAGCGTGTAAGTGAGTGGATGGTTGAGTCAGAGAGTGAGGCGCCAAGGTGGTGAGATGTTCACTATTTTGCCTAGTATACAGGAGGTGGTGGATTCGATCCCGACCCTGTCGCCTGTATATTTGGAGTTTGTAAGTTCTCACCCGTGGTCGCCTGGATTTTGTTCTAGATCCTCAGGGTTTTCCCTCTGCATTTAGAAGCAACATGCGTTTAGAGGATTTGGCTGCAATAAATTTATCTGTGATAAGCCACTCGTATATCTATCATTTGTAGCCAGGTCTATTCTGAAAAGGATCTATATAGCTCAATGGGCCTTGCCTGGTGACATAAGTAAATTTCGGTTTAAAGCTTTCATGACTGCAAGGATTCATCTTCTTGGTTCTTTCGGTAAAGTCACGTAGAATGGGAATAAAATAATAAAATAAAATAAGACAATAAAATTCTCACGACGTTTTGGCCACAACACAAGTGGCCTTCTTCAAGTGAAGAGACAGGTCTGTCCGGAAGACAGAGCTTGAATGAATGCTGACATGCAAGGACCGCGTCTATTAAGCTGTGTGGGCGGAGTTAAAATATGAATTTGCATGTTACCAGCATCACCTCCGGAGAGGAGGAGGGGGGGCTGGGAACACAGGCAGAGAGGAAACAAGAAAAAGGGCAAGTGCAACAGCCAAGGTGCGCTGTTGTGTCCTGAGTTGCCTTATGACTATGCTGTAAACTGGACTACTATATAATACAATATTATACCTTCCAATCTAAACTACATGGTATAACATCATATCATAGACAAATTCCACTTTTGAATTATACAATGCGTTACTTTACACTACCCTATACTTTAGATTATAAACTATTAGACTTGTGATATTACACTGTCTTATTCTATGAACCCAACTATATACCACACTGATGTATATTCATTTATGCAATTACGATGCTATATATTGCCTTATGAGTTATGTTAAACATTACAATGTTATACTATTAATTATTATACTACTTGTTGTAAACCATACCATTGACCGTGGTGTGAGAAGTATTAAGAGGCAGTGCCAGCGAAAGGGCTGCGGTTTGAAAATCACCATAAAATACAATCAATTAAGAACCGAAATGGTTTAAAACATCTTTCCAATGGTTACTAAGCCAGAATCCATCTTCTCGGTTGAAATTGTCTCTGTGCTTGTATATGTGGATGGCCTCATGAACGAATCTCTCATGGTAGCCGGTTGGCTTGCAAAGAACCTCTGTCTTGGAAAAGTCAATGTCATGTGAGCCCACTGAATTATAACAGTGATCTGCCACGGCAGAGGAGTTCGTCCTACCGTGTTTCAAGTCTGCTTTATGTTCGCGGATGGGGTCCGATATATGTCGTATGGTTTCTCCAATGTAGCTGCTACCACAGAGGCACTTTAGTTTGTAAACGCCCGGGTACTGTATGTCTGGAACCACATCCTTTACAGATGGAACCAGATCACGGATTTTTTGTACTGTGTTGAATCGGACCTGGATCTTGTGTTTATTCAGGATTTTGGAGATATTTTTTTGACCCCCGCAATGTACAGTGAGGGAAAAAAGTATTTGATCCTCTGCTGATTGTGTACGTTTTCCCACTGACAAAGAAATGATCAGTCTATAATTTTAATGGTCAGTTTATTTGTAGTGACGGTTGATTTGAAAATGAGCTATGTAGCTCATTGGGCCTCACCTGCAAAAATAAACATAATTTAGTGTGTAGATGAGTGAGCGGTGTGTGAGTGAGTGCATACGTGTGTAGGTGAGTATGCGGTGGGTGAGTGAGATATTGGGTTAGAGATATAGTAGTGGGTGGCTTGCTGAGTGGGTGAGTGGCTCGGTGGTTAAGTTAGTGGGTGGTTGAGGTAGTGGGTGGTTTAATTAATAGGTGATTTAGTTTGTGAGTGGTTGAATTATTGGGTGGTTGACTGATGGGTGGGTGAATAATTCCGTGGTAATGGGTGAGTAGATGAGTGGGCGGGTGGTTGGGTGAGTGGGGGATTAGAAATTGAGTGGATTGCAGGGTAAGTGGATGTGTAAGTGGGGTGGGTAAGTAGGTGAGTGGGGTGGGTAAGTAGGTGAGTGGCTGAGGGAGTGGGCAGCTGGTTGGATGAGTGGGTGGGTTAGAAATTGAGTGGGTGGCAGGGTCAGTTGATGTGTAAGTACTGGGTGAGAAGGTGAGTGGCTCATTGAGTAAGTGAGTGGATGGGCGAGTAGGTGAGTGGATGGATGAGGGAGTGAGTGGGTGGGTGAATTAGTGGGTGGGTGAGTGGATGTTTGGGTGGGTGGATGAGTGAGTGAGTGTGTGGGTAGGTGGTTAGGTGGTTAGTGTGTGGGTTAGAAGTTGAGTGGGTTAGTACCTAAGTGAGTGAGTCGGCGGGTGGGTTGGTGAGTTCGTTGTTGGATGAGTGGGTGAGTATTAGTGGGTAGGTATGTAGGTGAGTGATTGACTGTGTGGGTGGGTGAGTGAGTGAAGAGATGGGTAGGTGGGTTGGTTGGTGGGTGAGTGAGTGAGTAAGTGGGTGCGTGAGTGCATAAATGGGTGGGTGAGTGAGTTAGTGGGTATGAGATTGCGTGGGTGGTTGGGTGAGTGGTTGAGAATTAATTTTGATGAGTTAGTGGGTGGGTGAGTCGGTGAGTGAGTGGTTGGGTTAGCGTATGGGTAAGTGAGCAAGTGGTTGGGTGAGTGTGTGGGGTAGTGAGTGATTGAATAAGTGGGTGAGTGAGGGGCTGGGTGGTTGGCTTGGGTAGTGAGATTGTGGGTGGGTAAGTGAGTGGGTGAATGGGTGTATTGGTCGGTGAGTGTGTGAGTAAGTTAGTCGGCACGTGATTGAGTGGGTGGCTGGCTGAGTGCGGGAGAAGATGGGTGGGTGAGTTAGTGGGTAGGTGAGTTGGTGCGTGGTTGGGTGAGTGAAGGGGTGGTTTGGTGACTGGTGGGTGGGTAAGTTAATGTGGGAGGTTGAGTGGGTGAGTTAGTGTGTAATTGGGTGAGTGGGTCAGAGAGCGGGGTGCCACTATGGTGAGATATTAACTACCTCACTGAGTATACAGGAAATCGTGTATTCGATTCTGACCCTGCTGCCTGTATATTATGAGTTTTAATGTTTCGCCTGTGGCCTCGTGGATTTTTCTCCGGGTCCTCCAGATTTATTCCTCCGCATTTAGAGTCAAGATTTGTTTAGAAGATTTGGCTGCACTAAATGTCAGCGTGATAAGCCACTTCATTCACGTATCAGTTGTAACCAGATCACTTCTAAAATGTTTTATATAGCTCTGTGGGGCTTACCTGGTAAAATACAAAATAGTTTAGTTGTAGTTTATTGGATGGGTGGTTGGGTAGGTGGGTAGTTCGGTGCGTGGGTGGGTTAGAGGTTGAGTAGGTGGCAGGATGAGTGGGTGGGTGAGTAGATAATTGGCTGGTGAGCAGGTGGGTGGGTGAGTGCATGAGTTATAGATTAAGTGGGTGGATGGGTCAGTGTGTGATTTGGGGCATGAATAGGTGAGTGGGTAGGTTAGTGGAGTGTTGAGTGAGTGGGTCGTTGAGTTAGTGAGTGGGGGGTATGCAGGTGGGTTCTTAGGTACGTGGTTAAGTGAGTGGCTGGGTGTGTTGATGAGTGAGTGGGTTTCGCAATTGAGTGGGTGCCAGGGTGATTGGGTTCATGAGTGCTTGGCTGGGTGTTTGAGTGGGTGGGTGGGAGGCTGAGTCAGAGTGGAGCGCCAGGGTAGCGGAATGTTAACTCCCTCGCCATTTGTATAGGATATCGTGGGTTCGATCCCGATCGTGACGCCTGTATATTTGGAGTTTGCATGTTCTCCCTGTGGTTGCATGGATTTTTCTCTGGGACCTCCGAGTTTTTCATGCATATTTAGAAATATACATTTAGAGGCTTTGGCTGTTATAAATGTCCACGTGATAAGCCACTTCTTTGAGCTATCATTTGTTTGCCACGTCGTTTCCGACAAGGATCTGTATAGCTCAGTGGGCCTTACCTGGTGAATTTAAAATAATTCAATTTTAGTTGAACTATTTTAAGTGAATAGGTGGATGAGTGGGTCGGTGGGTTGGTGAGTGGCTGGTTTAGTAAGTGAGTGGTTGGATGAGTGGCTGGGTGGTTGAGTTGTTGGTTTAGAGATTCAGTACGTGGCAGGGTGAGTGAGTGGGTGGTTGAGTTGTTGGTTTAGAGATTCAGTACGTGGCAGGGTGAGTGAGTGGGTGGGTGGATAAGTCAGAGAATGGGGCGCCATGGTGGCTAGGAGATGTTAACTATCTCGCCTGGTATATTGAACTTCGTAGGTTCGATCCCGACCTTGATGCCTACTGTATATTTGAAGTTTGCATGTTTTCCCCGTGGTCGTGCAGGTTTTTCTCCAGTTTCTCCAGTTTTTCCCTGCACATTTAGAAACATGAGTATTTTGAGCATTTGGCTGCTATAAATTTCCATGTGATACGCCACTTCGTTAGGCGATCATTTGTGGCCAGGTCGGTTCTGAAAAATAGCTCTGGTAAAATAAAAAATGGTTTCATTTATAGTCTACATAGGATTGACTTCCCAGGAAGTAACACTCATTGTATAAACCCCAGAAGAATATTGTTTTGAGTCACCCAAACCAGAATGTGAACTGATATATTCGTATTTTCAAGCGAGGTTCTCGGCCACAGACCACCTGGACAAATATGATGTAGTTTAGTTTGCATATTAATTATTACTTGGGGTTTGTTGACATGATAAAGTTAATGTTTTTTTTGACAGGTCTATTGTGTTGTACACTGACAGGGGCTCAGGCTTGTTGGGGCAGCATCTGGCTGAAATGCACCTTCACAACAGGAAGATTGGAGAGAGGCTTCACAAGGAAGAGAAAACTATCGGTATTGAATCATGAAAATGTAAAACATGTGGAAAACTAGGCCCACCGATCCAATCCTAGCATCATGTCAACTATGTATTATGTTGACATTCCTTCGCACTGAGAGTAGGCATGCTAATCGGATCTAATGAATATGTGTAAACAGGCGATTTGTGTGTAAACAAACACACATTTCATACAGCTGTTTATTAATCGTAAAAATAAAGCGATTGAGCTAGTGAATGAGATAGACACATGCTGTCATTATTTCATACATGAACACAACCAGCCAGCCAGCGGTCATGATTTTCCACACCTAATCACATTCATCTCTTTGTTTTAGCCATCTTTGTGATGAATGGAACTGTATTCATGTGTGTGCAATGTACTTTTCAGAATATGAATTATGTTGGGTAATATATGAATTATGGATATTAAAAGTATCTGTATTTAAGTCCATCAGGGCAAACTCTTCTGCAAAGGAGACTTAGAGCATTCAACATTGCGTCCCTTTATATTTTTGCTAATCGCAATATTTTTCGATTTAAAGCTTTCGTGACTGCAGGGATTCATATTCTTGGTTCTTTCGGTAAAGTCACGTGGAAGGGAAATAATAAAATAATACAAATAAAACATATAATAAAATTTTCACAAAGTTTCGGCCACAACGCAAGCAGACGTCCTCAGATAAAGAAACAGAGCTGTCGGAAAGACAGCGTCTTAATGAACACTGGGCAGTGAACACTGGGCAGTGTTCATTAAGACGCTGTCTTTCTGACAGCTCTGTTTCTTCACCTGAGGACGGCTGCTTGCGTTGTGGCCGAAATGTCGTGAAAATTTTATTATGTTATGTTTTATTTGTATTATTTCCCTTCTACGTGAGTTTGCCGAAAGAACCAAGAATATAATCGCAATATGTTCAGGAGATAAATGTCAAGGTCTGCTAGCCAAAACATGGCTTTAGGAGAGAGTTCATGTAGTTTTGCTATTCATTCATTAATGGGCAATAGAGTAAATGCTAAAATAAATGTTTTCAGCTAATTTTTTATATACGCTAGATTTACAAGTCTATAATGTACAGAAAATACCATGGTTGGCCAGACCATTGCTCGGCAGCTGCATGTGGCTCCTGGGCAGTTCAAGTGTGGCTCTGCAGAGGCGCTGCTAATTTGTAACTCTTCAATTTAACTTTATATGAAGTGAGAACAATCTGGTATCGGAGGCAGGCCATGAGTACTCCCAGGGCACTGAGATTTCTAAACTCAAAATTCCACAGCCAGTCGACACGAGTCAACTTCTGTATGGCTAATCTTTATCTCTTGTGGCTCCCGCGGCCATCTGAAGATCATGGTATGCTGCTGGTAGGGTCAGGAAAGTTGGTCACCCTTGGTATATATCTGTATATGTGTTGATGATTTTGTGCAATGTTCAGCTGCTCCATCACGACAGGGGTCCCAGTCAGTTTGAGACTGCTAAATTAAGGTTCTCATGTGCTTTACAGATTTTGATAAAAATTTCAGTCTTGAATTTCTCCCAACAGGTATGGACCCTGGGCAGGAGGATGTAGAGTATGTGGGTTTCATACGGCTATATGCTGTGATTACATCCCACATGTGTTCTCCGCTTTAAAGTCATGAAACTGGTTGTAGCCCATTTAAATTTTAATATACCCGTTTAATACGTAGGCTTTCGCGGCCAATATCATCTGTAATATCGTTTTTTTTTTGGGTTAGATCTTTGAAATATAAATGTGTCGTTAAACCCGCCACCACCGACACAGCCAATTCGTAAGGTTTGTCACATAAACAGAACATTCCAAATCGTGAAGGGCTCACAAGTGACGTCATCACATCTATCCCTCCAAGGAATGAAACAGGAGGATTTCTCTACAAATTTGGCTGTCCACCTAATGATGATAGTTGTAATTACTGGCGAAACGTCATACTCAGATTGTAAATGTTGTGGATTTTCTCTCCAACACTTCGGTTTGCTGTACTAGTAGCGGATTGGCATGTTCCGTTTACGTGACAACCTTACTAATTGGCTGTTAGGTGGTGGTAGGTTTAACGGCTCATTTATTTTTATGCGATCTAACCCAGAAAAACCTATATTATAGATTTAATATACCCTTTTGTTGAAGGACAGCCTAGGTGACCAAAGTTTTATAGGAACGGCAATAATGTTTACTTGATTAAATTAGTTTTATTATGGAGCGGTGAAATCAGCTGTTGTTCAGATGTCAGTCTAATTAGTATTACATCGTAGAAATATGAGAGTCCTTTGTGTAATAGTCTATTAACCACTGATGATGGTAACATTGGTTTAAGGTTACATTTTAAGAAGAACTAGATTGGCGTACATTTTATCTTGCATAAGTACACAAATTTATGAAATAATATATTTGATTAAAAAATGCATATATTTTCTTCCATTGCACACAGTTGTACCATTGATAACAGGGCACACAGTTACAACTGACATCACCAGATGTCACTCAATTTCCCTCAGAGATCGATCTTGCATAACCAGTGTTCACATAATCAGTTATGTTTTCGCTAATTACCAATTACACTCAGCCGGGTTTGACAGACTTGTATGAATGTATGTTGAACTTCCTTTCCACCGTACATAGCCAACCGAGCTAAACGGAGGTGCGGGAATTAAGCGCAGAACCTATCGTTAGGATCAATGCTGTTGTAATTTTTTATGAGGATATCAATTGGATTGGTGGCTGAAATGAGATGTTCAAAGACTACAGCATGATAATCGGTACATAACATGAGTGTCGAATTATGTCTTAAAAATTACCCAGCCATTTGTACATAAAATTCAACGTTTCTGGGTGACATCTTAAGTCCGTGTTCTTCATTGCAAGGCCCGCGGGCCGGTGGCAGTCCCTGTTGTCCTTTTTACTGCGACCCCTGACGTGCAGTCCCCGACAATACACACAAGTGAAAACACCCCATCATGCTGTGAAACCCCCCAATGGTTTCAAATGTGAGATGGCTCTTTCACTGATGATGTCTTATTCGCGAAAGTGGCCCCCCTCCGAAAATGAGTGAATATCACTGTTTTAGGTCAAGGATTGGCCAAATAAAGTAGGTATTATTTGCTTATGTTTTTAAATGTCCATAATAAAACCATATTAATTCCACCAGCTGAATGAGTGGCAGGAGGACTGGGTGACGTTCTTCTCACGGCAGCGACTGCAGCTTCAGCTGGACATGATAGAGAAGGACTACGGTGAACGGGAAACCCGCGAGCTCTGGTCTCGGCTTCAGGTTCGTAAGCTGTTTCACTCTCGCCCTTAACCCTTTCCTGTTCCGAGACGACTGCTCATTTCAGGATGGGTCTCGTTCACCACCGAATCTCGGAACGCGCAAGCGGTTCAGCGGTAATTTTATTTAGAGAGGCATAGCACCGTTGTTTTTAAAGACATTGTACTCGCCGCACAGCACCGTAGCGACAGGACAGCACTCTATTATAGCTGGTACCAAACTGTGCTACACACCTTCCCGCACGGCCTTGTGGGATCCTCGGTACCGATAAAGTTATTTAATATTTACTTCCTATTACGTTCCGATGACGTACACGAGATTCAGCGGTGAACGGGATGCACCCCGCAACTTGCAGTCATCTCGGAGCATTAAAGAGTTAATACATGCAGCAGTGTAGCTCATCATGTGCACAGCCATATGGGAAACCCATTTGATCGCAGTGGGTTTTCGAGGTGACTTTAAAGGTAAAGTGGTGTTTCACACGCAGGCTTTCGCGACCAATATTATTCATGATAAAGTTTTTTTTGGCTTAGATCGCGTAAGTGTAAATGCGTCGTACACCCACATCCACCCAACACAGCCCATTAGTAATGTTTCTGACATGAACAGAACGTGCCATTTATGTTAGTGCTCGGCACTCTGGTGTGTTAGAGAGGAAACGCAGAACATTTTCAAACGAGTACGACCTTTCGCTGGTGATTACAACCAGCATCATCAAGCAATTGCCAGAAGCGTTCTGACTTCTGGCAATTGCCTAATGGCAATTGGAGTGGGTGTACGACGCTTGTAAATTTATGCGATCTAACTCGAAAACAACGTTATCATGAATAAAGTGGTTTTGTTTTTTGCGTGGTGTGGAGCTTCGGTTGGGGGATTTTTTCCGGGACGTAGAGGTGGTTCCGGCACTGCTCCACGGTGACCTATGGACTGGGAACGTTGCAGAGATAAATGAAGGGCCCGTGATCTTTCACCCAGCCTCCTTCTATGGGCACTCGGAGTACGAGCTTGCCATCGCTGGGTAAGAAAAAACTACAAACAACCAAAACAATAGCAGCAACTGCCGTTCACTGCCCTGTCTGTGGCATGCAAGGTTCATTCGTATAACCTCAGTGTGGCAAGGGCTGGCTCATTAAATAAATAACAGAGACCAGGTAGAGTTGTGGTTGAGATGTCTACATGCTGAGGTCTCCACCCTCTCTATTTGCTAACTTACAAAGACTCATCCTTCCTTGCTAAGGCTTTTTGGGCAAATCCTGTTAAAGCTGATACGGTGCACAAAACAATAGTGGAATGATAAAACTCTTACTTATCCACGGCACTTGAGGATGCTTGAATGTTCCAGAAAGACAGTTTGTCGAACAAGGAACCCCTGGTTCAGAGACAAGTTGCCACTGATGTGCTTTACCAGAAATCCAAGCTGACGATAATTCATTACACATCAAATGGAATTCAAACACTCAGAGCTGGGATATGCTTCAGTGAACAAAAACACATTTGACATGATGTTTACTGTGCAGCCATTGGTGACCAAGTTGAGACCACAGCATTCCTGCCCTCAATTCGCAGGAACGTTTGTTGATAAATGGCTCACTGAATTTTGAACGGAGGACCTCAATGGCATTGGCTCGGTGCTCTGACATTGAAATTTACCTCGAGCCACTCAATTTCCTGCATTACGTTGAATTTGTGAAAATGTTGTTCATTGTTATGTTGTTCGTGCTGGAACAGCAGCATTGTAAGATTTTGAATGTTTGGTGTTGTTTGGGTACAGGATGTTCCAGGAGCTTTAGTTCCACGCTTCACTCATCCTACCACGCTCTCATCCCAAAGTCGCAAGGCTTCGGCAAGAGCCAGAAGCTCTAGCAACTCTTCCACTACCTGAACCACTGGAATCACTTTGGGACAGGATACCGAGGGTCATCCATCTCCACCATGCGCAGTCTCCTCAAGTGAATGAACGGTGCAGGAAATCGTGGGCTATGGTGTATGACTATAAAAATTCTTATCGGCCATGATATACATGATATACATTGTTGAATAAAGGCCTTCCCTAAGCCACCACTAAATCTCACGAAACTAGTCCATTTAAATGCTGTGCAATGCCCTAGGCATTCCACGTGAGTGTGACCGGTGGTCCCTTTGTTCCACATCCTGGCCGTGATCTCCACGCGAAAACTGGGTCAGTTAATGTCCGAATCAGAATCTTTAATTAGGCTGGACGAATCTGATGACATATGAAGCTCCTGTTTTCACAGATGTCCAGTCGGGGCGAGTCAGAAAGTTACAACAACAAACAACAGTACAAACAGATGGGAGGGCAAAGTAAAGGAACGCGAAGCAAATTTTGACTTAACTTTCGTGACTGCAGGAATTTATATTCTTGGTTCTTTCGGTAAAGTCACGTAAATAGAAAACAAAAAACAATAAAATAAAGACCGCTTGTGTTGCGATTGAAACGTCCTGGGTTTTTTGCTTTTATTTTAAATTTATTTTTTATTTGTTATTTTTTTAATTTAATTTTTTATTTAATTTGAATTTTATTTCTTGTTTTCTATTTACGTGACTTTACCGAAAGAACCAAGAATATGAACGCTAAGCAAGTCATGAAATAAAAATATATAAGAGTTCAAATTGCATTAGTGCATCAATTCCTGCCAATTTTTTTTTATCACCAAATGCCATTTTAGGCAAGGCAGCATAACAAAAACAATCCCAGATGTTTGGCTAGTACCAGTTACATTGTATGTGTTTGTTGTTTTGCTATGGGAGTAAACCCTTGCAGAGAAAGTGACCAGAATTAGGAAAGCGAAACCAGGCACTCCTTCAGAAGATGCCATGCACAGGCGTGACCACTGCACCACCCTGACGCCCAAACAAATGTAATTCAAATAATCTACAATACTGGCAAATAAACCCTATTAGTATCAACCGAATGTCTGGACAATCTGACCCCCTCTACACAAGTAACAGTTGAGAGTCAACGCTGTGATGTTGTGCGATTGGTGCAAGCGGGGTGAGGTCAAGGTCGATGACTGCTTCCAGCGGTGTCAAGATGAGCATTTTGAAGAGGCTCGCGAAGGATGATACTTGGCAGTTGGGTGCAGTCTCCCTCCATTAACAACAGAGGGCAGAGGAGCGACGCTCACAACAATTGGCTGAGCACTGGGCGTATACAACGCATGAAGTCGGCAGCAAGTTTATCTCAGGGAGTTGACCCGCACACGACAACTGGGTCTGTCCCGCGTGTTCACGCTATAACGCGGTTGCCTTCATTTAGGGAACGTGCACCGCCATAAGGCGACTTGTGAGCGGTCGACGCCGAACTACTTTCTTGAGCTGCGCGGTTGAGCGAGACGAGACGGTAACGCGGCGGCGTCCCCTCAAGTTGTTTGTAACCCAATTCTGACTGCGCTTGGACATTCATTACGGGGGAAATAGTTTTCGCTTAACGCGGCACTTTTCAGGAACGCATCTACTGCGTTAAACGAGGACTCGCCGTACAGGTGCTGTGCACACTGTACTCGGAATCAAAATCCGAAGCGCTATCAAGCTCTCACTCACAGGTGTCCAGTAAGAGGCGGTGGGGGGGTCACCAAGTGACACGCAGCTTAACCGTGGAGTAGACCGCGAGGACGCCAGCGTCGCCTAGGCAACGCCGCCCCCCTCTGGCTCTGCCTGCCTCGCTCTGTGCACGTGAGGTGTCAACCACGTGACGCGGGCCACTGCGCGCGTTGCGTCACCGCTCACCGTGGGGGGCCCCTCCGCTACGTCCACATCGTACAGTCGAACATTCATTAATAGTCACACTCTTAATCATGTTTATGGTCATCGTCATTAAAGGTGAGTTTAATAATAATACCACTACTACACAATGTGTGCATTAATATATACGGCATGAATAAAACGCACCTGTAAATATCCTAAGTAAGTTTGACCTGACATTATTGCACAACAATTGCCCAGCCACCGTGGGATGTTTATCCTCCAATGTGTATCTGGCTCTGACCTGACTTATATAAAAGTGCAGCTCTGCAATTGCTTGGTCACACCACCGCTGGTGAAAAGACTTTCATGAGAGCGAACTCTTTACGAGTATTTGGTCTACTTTTCCATATAACAATAGGTTTTACCCTTTCTGGCAATACAACAGGTGTCAAGATGTTAAAACACCAAACAGAATCCTCATTCAAGGAATCCTGTCTGCATTAACCACACGTACTTGTGGTGAACATGCATACATGCTCTTATAATATATGCATTGTCTTTGAAACTGATTAGTCCACACCAGGAAGGTCCCATATTCTACTTTTCCACGTTGACCAGATGTGTTGGAAGAGCCGGCTGAAAGCCACACTTTGCTGCATCGCACGTGACTTGCCGATCAGCTAACTGTGGTGTGCCCATTTAGCGACCTCTGGTCTGTGAGTTCAGTTTACTAACCATTAACAGCATGGCAGCTTTCTAATTGGCTTGTGTGACAATTAACCCATGTCATTATCTCTTGCACAGCCTGAAATAAGTTTTGGCGTCAGGGATGGAAATTATGACTCACCCACCTGCACCTGCCTTGTGCTCCCAGACACCTAAGGACCTTACTACCGCTGTGAGAAATTGACGGGCGTAGACTGCTGCATGGCGATGATGTATTCACGTCGTTCCTGCTGTTTTCCTCTTTTGCTAGGTGATGCAATTGGTGTGCCAACACCTCCAGATGCAGTTCCTGAAGGACGTGGGCATTCGGGACATGTTCGTTTTGCCTGTGATGAATGAGTTTGTCCAAACACACAGGGAAGTCAGCCTGTTCATCGAGGTGCGTTTCCCATGTTTATTTCACTCGATTGGTCGTCTGTTTGCAAGGTCATGCTCTGCCCAGAGGTCACCCACTGAGATTTTTTTTACCGTAACATTACCGTCACTTGGGTTTGGTGATCGATTCAACGGGGCAAAAATATTTGTAAGAAGCGTAAACATGGCAACGTGATCATTGTCAGACAACGGAGGACCTTTAGAATGCCGAGTATGATCTTTAAATTGATCCTGGACTCGTTCGGGGGATATTTGAACAATTTGAATATTGGGGCGATATCGTCTTGCTACGGGTCTGAGTGAGAAGTCTCCCAGCGGTTTTTTGAGTCCATAATCGAGATTTTTGGGTTAGAGCACGTAAACATGCACTCAATAATACACTAAATATGCACTATTTATTTATATATACAGTGAGGGAAAAAAGTATTTGATCCCCTGCTGATTTTGTACGTTTGCCCACTGATAAAGAAATTATCAGTCTATAATTTTAATGGTAGGTTTATTTGAACAGTGAGAGACAGAATAACAACAACAAAATCCAGAAAAAACGCATGTCAAAAATGTTATATATTTGACCCCCTCTCAATCAGAAAGAAATTAGGTTAGCTTTACATTTGACTGACAGTGAATCATCAGAAGAAGCAGTCATGTTGTCTATGTGATTCCAATCAGAAGGTGAAATTTTTTGTGTTAACATTAAATGAGCTTGTAGGAGAGTCCTGTCTAAAGTATCGAGTTCAAATCGGAGTAGCCTTATCCTCTGAGATTTAAGATAGGCTGGCCTTAAACAGAATCTGTTTAGAATTTGGAGAAGATACAGCAGAAGAAATGAGTGTGAAAGCGATGGGTATTACCTTGTGATCGCGGCATCTTTTGAGGAAGGTCAGCGTCTCGATGAGCTGTGACTTATTGTCCCGTTGTCTGTTAAAAGCTCTAACAGATAGGTGAAAGCCCTCCCCGTAGAGGTTATCAATTCTAGATTTAAAGCTTTCGTGACTGCAAGGATCCATACTCTTTGGTTCTATTCGGTAAAGTCACGTAGGTAAATAATAAAACAACAAAAATCACGACGTTTCAGCCACAACACAAGCGGCCTTCATCAGGTGAAGGAACCAGGCTGTCTCGAGGACAGCGCTGGAGTGAAACACAGCCACGCTCAGACCGCGACCGTTAAGCTGTGTGCGAGGAAACAAGGTGCCTTGACAAAGGAATTAGCATAAAAATTAGCATTTGATTGGCTGACCTAGCATGATGAACGGTGTAGAGGTGGTGTACATGCGGGTGCACATGCCGGTTGGTGCGGATTGGAATCACATAGACAACATGACTGCTTCTTCTGCTGATTCACTGTCAGTCAAATGTAAAGCTAACCTGATTTCTAAATTCAACCAGCTATTAAAGAAGAACCCAGTTCCACGTATAACAAAACTCGACGTCAACAAAATCGTCATTAATCAGAGTAGCACGCCGATTTCGGACAATCTGAAAACAGTACTGGCTAGGGGACTGAATTTTGCTGTCACCCCAAAACACATACCAGTAGATGATATCATCTCTCAGGTCGATGTAGCCCTCAAAGGCGTGGGACACATCCAAGCAGACGTTGCGAGAGCTGAAATAGCCCCTATTCTTAAGAATGCTAAGAAACCCATTAGTAACATCAGCAAAAATGAACGCTCTGAACTCGCGAATTAAAAAAAAAACAGAAGTGATATAGTCATCCTCTCAGCCGATAAAGGCAACGCTACTGTAATTATGGATAAAGATTCATACAACAACAAAATCCAGAATCTGCTCAACGATGGAAGTTACTCAAAAATTAAAAATGACCCTACCAATAGCCTAGCGATAAAAACCAACAAGATCATCACAAGTTCGACCTCCCTAATCGACCCAACTAAACGTCCCTCCCTAAAACCTTCTGCTGCAAGACTCCCTAGATTCTATGGTCTTCCCAAGATCCATAAAGAAGGCTCCTACTACGACCCATCGTATCCACGATCAACTCCCCTACCTATAGACTAGCCCGTTTTCTGTCATATTCCTTGCTGCCTTTCACTGACAAGATCACCTCAGCAGTACTTAACTCAGCCCAATTGGTCTCTATGGTCAAAGACGTTGTACTGTCCCCTGACGATATCCTTGTCAGCTTCGATGTGGTCTCTTTGTTCACCAAGGTCCCAGTACCTGATACCATTGAAATAATTGAAAATTTGGTCCAACATGGACTAGACGCCGATACACCTGCACTGGTTAGGCACTGCCTCAACAATACCTACTTTACTTGGAATGGCTCCTTCTACAAACAAAATGAGGGTACCCCCATGGGTTCCCCCTTGTCACCAGTGATAGCCAATATTTTCACGGAAAAATTTGAATCAGACGCCATCCAGACTTCCACCCTCAGACCTTCCCAGGGGAAGAGATATGTGGATGACACTTTCGTCATTTGGCCACATAGCCTCCCAGCTTTGAACCTTTTCCTACACCACATCAATTCCAGACATCCCGCCATCAAATTCACCATGGAAGTGGAGAAAGATGGCAAGCTACCATTCTTAGATGTTCTGTTTGAGAGGAGACCTGATGGCTCATTGGGGCATTCTGTCTACAGGAAACCCACCCACACAGATTCCTACTTGAAACCTAATTCCCACCACCACCCAGCCCAAAAGAATTATCTCATCAAAACTTTATACCATTGGGTTCATTGCATTTCGGACCAACACAACCTGACCAGTGAATTAAAACATGTACACCTGGCCCTCAAAAGGAATGGATACTCTGACCGTACCATCCGCCAAGCTGTTTCTCCCTCCATACAGAAACAACCACTTGATACTCCGGTCAAAACCATCACACTACCATATATAGCAGGCGTTACTAAAATATTTCCAAAATTCTAAACAATCACAAGATCCAGGTCCGGTTCAATACAGTACACAAAATTCGTGATCTGATCCCATCCGTGAAGGATGTCATTCCTGACTTACAGTACCCCGGGGTTTACAAATTGAGTTGTACCTGTGGTGATTGCTATATCGGGGAGACATAGCGACATGTCTCTGACCGAATTCGCGAGCACAAATCAGATTTGAAACACGGCAGAACGAATTCTTCTGCTGTGGCTGATCATTGTCACAACGCTATGGGTGATCATGAGATTGTCTTCTCCGATACCAAGGTTCTCTGTAAACCTATAGGTTATCACCAGAGATGTGTTCACCAAGCCATTCAGATATACAAATACAGGCATACCTTCAACCGAGAGGATAGTTTCAAATTAAGCAACCACTGGAAGGACGTTTTAAATCATACCAAACGTCAACTAATTTCTAACAGCAATTTCAAGTAGTGGTATATACAAATACAGGCATACCTTCAACCGAGAGGATAGTTTCAAATTAAGCAACCACTGGAAGGACGTTTTAAATCATACCAAACGTCAACTAATTTCTAACAGCAATTTCAAGTAGTGGTATACCAAGCATATTCCTTCCGAACTTTCTATTTCCCTTTTTTCTACTTCCCCCTTACAGCACATTCTTGCCGATCTTTAATTTTTCTATTTTTTCCGTTTCTATTGCACACACACAGTGACCCATCCCCCACACCCTCTACACAACAAAATACGGATTAACTCAGCCCCTCACCCCACCAAGGTCCCCCTACATGGCTCCTCCCCCCCCCCTCCCTTAACCTGTATTTAAGCCAGAGGTATCCAGAGCCTTGCCACTTGGTGCAGCGATTTTTTGCTGTGACTGTTTCCACCTGAAGACGGAAGCTTGTGTTGCCTTCGAAACGTCGTGCTTAATTTTTTTATTTAATTTTAATTTATTTTTTACCTACGTGACTTAACCGAATCAAACCAAAGATTATAAAAGAAAACCCCAATTCAGGACCTTACTGTGTGGATTTCTTGGAGTAAGTCTTTTATTATTATAAAGAATTACAGGGGGGGCTGTTTGATGACACGACTAGGGAGCTGGCTTGCACTGCGGGGAACTTAATATTCAATTTGGATTCTGCAACCCTCAATGGCCTTTTTAAGTTCCATTTATGCATGTAAAACTCGCACAAACAACCATACCCAGAAACCCATAGACTCCAACAGAGACCCATGCATTCCTACAGATACTCAGACTCACACGGCAACCCCATAGACTCACTCAGAGTCCTTTTGACATGCACAGAGACCAATAGCCTCACACAGAGATCCATACACTCAAGAGACCCAAAAACTCACACAGAAATCCATAGATTCGCACAGAGGTCAATAGAATTTTAATCTGAATATTTATTTATACTGGATGAATCTGATGAGCTATGACGATCTGTTTTCACAGACGTCCAATCGGGCAGGTCAGAACATAACAAAAATACAATACAAAAACACGACAGGAAAGATAAACAAATTGTTGAAATATATACAAATTAAACTGAACTGTTTTTATCTTACCATAGACTAAAATAAACCTGTTGGACTCGCACAGAGACCTTCACCACTAAACCTCGAACAAATAAAACCATCTAAACCTCTAAACCCCGTAACTATCTAAATCCCTAACCATTTAAACCCATAACCATCTAAACCGCTAACCCTCTCAAACCCTTTACCCTTAAAACCCTAACCCACCAAAAACCCCTCACTCTCCAAACCCCTTAGTCTTTTAACCCTAACCTTCGAAGCCATTAAAAACCAAACCCTCAACCCTCTGAATCCCTAACCCTCTAAACCTTGAAACTATATCCTTCTAAAACCCTAAATCCCTAATATTCTAAATACCAACCAATCTAAACCATAACCCTCTAACGAACTAACCCTCTAGACCCCTAACCCTCTGAATTCATAACCTTCTAAATCCTCAACTTCTAAAACCCTAACCCTCAAAACCCTAACGGTCTAAAACCCTAAATCCCTAATCTAATCCCAACACATTTAAACCCCAACCCTCTAAAGAACTAACCCTCTAGATTCTTAACCCTTAAAACACCCATACCCCTAAAATGCTAACCCTCTAAACACATAACCCACTAAACCCCTAACTCTCTAAACCCATAAATGTTTTTTTGGGGTTAGATTGTGTAAATATAAATGTGTCGTTAAACCAGCCACCACCCGACACAGCCAATTAGGAAAATTTGTCACATCAACAAAAAGTGCCATTTAGTGTTGGAGACTAACCCAATATTAGTTGTGAAAGTCTAGTTGTTAAACCCTCTAAACTCTCTAACCACTAAACCCCTAACACTCTAAATCCCTAACCCTTGAAACCCCTATACCTCTAAACCCCTAAACACATACCCTTATAACCTCCTCAACTCCTAACCATCTAAACCATTCAACCTCTAACAATCGAAACCCATAAACCTCTAAACACGTAACTCTCTAAACCCTCTAAACTCAAAACGTTCTAAACTCTAACCCTCTAAACACCAAATCCTATAAGGACTTTACCCTGAAGACTCCAACCGTCTAAACACCTCACCCTTTAGAACCCTAACCCATAAACCCCATAAACTCTTAACTGTCTAAACCCTTAACCTTCTAAACCAGACATGGGCAAAGTACGGCCCCCGGGCCGTATACGGCCCCGTTGGGATTTTTAATCCGGCCCGCCGAACTTGTACAATTATTATTTAATTAAATTTTACCTTTCTCCTGTAATGCCCCCATTTCCCCATTAGATGGCGCACTTTGACCGGGAGTTACGACAATGTTTTTGTATTGTTCATGTTCATGCAATTTGTTAAATTGCCTTGCAAATAAATGCTTTGCTACCTGTTAAAGGCCAAATCCTTTCATGTTATTATTTTTACACGACATTTATATTAGTTCACACAAACACTCCATCCATCTGTTCCTGGCCCGGCCCCTCTGTCAAATTTTAGAACCCATTGTGGCCCGCGAGTCAAAAAATTTGCCCACCCCTGTTCTAAACCCTTAAACCCCAAACTGTCTAGACCCCTAAACCTGTAAAACCATAACCCTTTAAACCCCTCACCTTATAAACCTCTAATCCCCGAAACACCGAAACCTCTAAACCCAAAACCTTCTAAAACTCGTAACCTTGTAAACCACAACACCGAGCAATCAAAACCCATAAACCCCCTAAACCTCTAAACACCGACAGTAACTCTAAACCCTTAACCCTCTAAACCCATAACCTTCTAAACTCTACTAAATAAAAACCTCAACCCCTTCACCCTTAAAACCCTATCCGTCTAAACTCCTCACCCTTTGAAATCCTAACCCAAATACCCCGAAAACCCCAACCCTCTAAACCCCTCGCCCTCTAATCCCCTAACCCTCTACACCCTTAACCCACTAAAACCCTAACCCTCAAAACCCCTAATATGCTCAACCCCTAAACATCATAACCCTTAAAACCACCCAAACCTCTAAACTGCTTACCCCCTAAAAGCCCCAAAACCTCTAAACCTCTAAACCCCTAAGTCCATAACCTTATAAACTCCTAACCCTCTAAACCACTAACCCTTTAACAATCAAACCCCATAAACCCTTAATTCTCTAAATCGAGAACCCTCTAAAACCACAACCTTCTAAACTGTAACCCTCTAGAACTCAACCCTGTTTGTGTTTCCCAAAGTTTGGGGCAACGCTGTGATCTACATTGCTGGTTTTATCTGTGGTGAGTCCCCCAATAGCGACACGACTCTACACGACAGTTGAATTCATACCAGATCATCACCAGAGGTAACGTGACCCTGCTTCCTTACAGATAGACGGACAGAGCTAACACATCGACCCTGTGACCAACGTGGTTAGTTTTCTCTATGGACCGAGTCCCCAATAATGACACAACTCCGGAACAAAGTCACGCTGAATGCTGTGTCCACTCACTGGCTTGATGTCTGCATGGATGATGCTCCTGGCCTTGGTGTGGCAAAGGAACTTGAGGATGCCCCTGGTGTAAGTTTTCACCATCCCCATGTGCAATTTCCGGAGCCTCCCTTCCGTTATCACATCATAGAGGCTCTCCCTGTGAAAGAGGCAGCAGCAGCAACAACAATGACAACAACGAAGCAGCGTCAGTGTCATACCCTGCAATACTGCGTGGATTCTGATAACGACAATATTAATATTCTATTTGCACATTCACGACTAATATGATTCATAGCTCAATGTGGGTTTAGGTCATCGTTTTGCTGATAAACCAAATCAGTTAGCACATTTGTCCACTTGCTTTCATTGGCTCTGTTTCCGGGTGGTGGAATTTTCCATTAGGAGATACAAACTCCACAGAGAAAGGCGTCCGAGTTGAGAATCGAACTCAGGGATTTTCACCGAGGGGCTCAAGCATTACCACTGCGCTGATCGAGTGAAGGCGTGGCTATATAAAAGTGGGCGGGGCTGATTGAGAAAAGAGGCGTGGCCTCGTGCACCCGGGACACATGACAGCTCCACAGTATCACAATGCGTGGGTGGCACAGGAATCCCAAAAGTAACATCTAGCCCCGGTGGTGTGACGTTATCACCCTCCCCTGGTGTGGAAGAGATCGGGGCTTTGATCCCGACCGTGACGCATGTATATTTTGAGTTTGCATGTTCTACCCCTGGTCACGTGGATTTTTCTCCGGGTTCTCTGGTTTGTCCCTCCACATTTAGAAACTTGCGTTTAGAGTATTTGGCTGCTATACATTTCCACATCAGCCACTTTTTTTAGCTATCATTTGTAGCCAGGCCGCTTGTGAAAAATAACTGATAGGGCAGTGGGCTTTACCTGTTAAATAAAAGTTTTAGTTTAGCTAATGAAGTTAACCACGCTATGGGGGGGGGGGCGGTGGGAACACATGGTACGTACTTCAACAGCTCCAGGACAATGCAGTGGTGTCCTCTGAAGTCAAAATGGTTCAGGACTTTGATGACGTTGTAGTCCTCATCACTGCCCTCGCCCTGAAGTTCCAGAGCCATCTGGAGCTCCTTTCTCTGAAATTTATCATGCTTGGAGCTGTGCAGAGAAAATCCACAAATGAATCATGACTTAGACTTGCTTAAGGAATGACCAGAAACAAATTCTATTCAGAATTAATAAATAAATATTAGTTCCCCAAGAGTAATGGCATTGTGAGTTCCGGTAGTGCGCTCATGGAAGGTTCCAGAAAGGATCGGGAAGAGGATCAAATAAGCAAGGGATAGAAGGGGGTTTGGGGTGCTGCCTGAACGTAGTGATTCCCTAATGTGTGAATTGAACCGACTCCGAGCATGGCCCCAGCCACACTCAGGATTCCCAGGAGCTGAGCCAAGCCACGGCTGAGCCACTCATGTATCTTTAACAGCAGCTGAGCGGCTCAAGCCTGGGCCAAACCACGGCTGAGCTAGAGCTGAGCCTGAGTTTTAGAGACTGAGCCACAGCTGAGTCGTGACTGAATGTGGCTCTCACAGAGCAAGGCATTATAACGTGGAATATCATGGGACCTCCTTTGCCAGTACCAAAATATCAGAATATATTTTCTCCTTTTTTCTAGCAAGAAAACAGGTGTTAAGATGTTAAAACACCAAACTGAAACCTTTTACAAGGAATAATGTCTGCATTAACCACAATACTTGTGGTCAGAATGCAAACAAAAAACATACTCTGATAATATATGCATTGTCTTTGAAATTGATTGGTCCACACCAGAAACAGCTTTCTTTTGAGCCTCGTCTCAAAAACGGTGTTAGACCAGGGGACGCCAAAAGGCGTACGGCACAAAGACAAGCGTTTTCAGAGTAATGAGAGCTCGGGGTGAATGGCTACATCATGGGACCTCCTTTGGGAGTATATTTTGGTACTGGCAAAGGAGGTCCCATGATGTAGCTGCTATAACGCAGAACGCACACGTTATAACACGGAACGCGCCCGTTATGACATGGGACAACTCCATTACAGTGTGGAACACGCCTTTTATAGCGTGGAACGTGCCCATGATAACGTGGAAGGCTCCCGTTATAACGCGGACCGCACCCATTATAATCCGGAGTGCTTCTGTTCTAATGCAGGAAAGCGCCCATTATAACGTGGAATGTGCCCGCTATAAAATTGCACAGCTGAGCGGTATGACACAGTAGGCGGAATGCGGAATGATCACGTGACGTGACAGCATGCCCTCCGTTATTGGTCTCTTCACATCACTGTGTGCATGTATTATATCTTGCAAAACTTTATCGTTACATTATATATGGGGATATTATGTTTGCTTAATGTGCTTTCCCTTAACGTGGCACTTTTCAGGAATGCCTCTACTAGGTCAAATGAAGACTTAATGTAATGTAAGAGTGAACTGATCCAGAACATGGGGAGAACATACAAACTCCACACAGGAGGGCACCCGAGTCAGGAGTCGAACCGGGGACCCTCTACGTGAGGCACGAGTTGTCACCACCTCATCACACGGCCGCCCACAGCACTGGACGTAACAACAACGTCGTCCTTGTGACGACACCACTCTGAATTCTTACCTCAATGGTGATATCAAGATCTTCACGGCCACCAAGGTGTTCATCTTGTGGTCAAGGCACCGGATCACCTGGCCTTGACCTCCATCCCCAATCTTCTTCAGCACCTCATAGCGGTAGTGAAGGTGCTCATGGTGGACCTGCACAAAATTACACAAATTTAGACTGACTATATTTTGAAAATCACAACATGTGAGCATTATTTTACGAAATAATTGCTTTTATTAAGTGTTTGGCTTTCTTAAATCTGTAATTGTGGAATGCTCTGATGTCTGCTGGCCGAGTCACCCTAAAAAAAGCTCTTTAGCTCAATGGGCTTAACTTGGGAAATAAACTTCTGATTGTGAAGTGTGTGGGAGAGTGCACGTGTGCTTTCTCTGGTTGGTTGGTGCTTAAGTTGCAATGACAAGAAGCCACGAACCCCGCGACCGCTGCGCCCTGTGACCGCCCCCACGGCGGGGGCTTTGTGGCGAGTCTCACCGGAATGTAATGATGTTCGTGGTCGTCGTATCCATCGTTGTTGTGTCCACGGGATCTGTTGCTGAGCGCAAAGTACCATACTTTCTGTATGGCGACAAGCTCCAGCTTCTCCCGGTGGGTCATTTGTGGGCCAAAGAGAGCCAGGATTTCTGCAGGCAAGAGAATAACAACAGCTGTCGGTGATCTTTCGTTTACGCAGCACAGCTTCAAAAAGTCTCAAGATTCCTTTTCAGGAGGTTCCTGCAGATGATTTACAGAGAATGGGGGTGACGCTGCTGACATAATGTCTGCTGTGTGATCCCAATTTGAGAAATTTGCAGGGGATTTGGATGTTTTGGCCAATACCAGTTATGTCCGTATGTTAAACCGTGCTTCGGCAGCCCTGCTAATCAGAAGTGAGGGGGAAAGACAACAAACTAACAAGTTCGCAAAAAAATATTGATTTAAAAGTGCATCGCTCCAGTGGCTGCCTAATCTCAGAAGAGCATTCCAGATGACTGCAGAAGCACATCTGAAAGCGTGCCATGCAGTGACCATCTTTGTTCGATGTCCAGCTATATGCAGCTCTGAGGACATCTTAGGTTGCTTGGGTTTGACAACGGGGTTAATGAATTAGATAAATATAACACAGATATGCAAGAAGGATTTTATAAATAATAAGAATAGCTTTTACCCTTTCTGGCACAAAAACAGGTGTTAATATGTTCAAACACCAAATAGATACCTTTTGCAAGGCATCAAGTCTGCATTTACCATACGTACTTGTGGAAAAATATGCAAACATGCTCCGATATTATATGGGCATTGTCTTTGAAAGTGACTGGCCTGCACCAGAGACAGCCTTCTTTATGACCGTGTCTCGCCGGTGTTAGACGAGAGAACGGCAAAATTCGAACGGTACATCACCCATGCAACATGGCCACCATGAAGTCCCCCATGCATCATGGTCACTGTGACGTCCCCCTTGAAACATGACTGTCGTGATGTCCCACCATTCAGCGTGGCCATCTTGACGTCACTCATTTCTGTTCTTACCTTGTGGCGATTTGCTACGGATGGAGCCGGTGCGCGCTGAGGACAGCGCACTCCACGTGGTACAAGACTCGCCGTTACTCCGAGCCTCTCCAGCTCGGCTGATCTACACACACAAAGACAAAGGTCCACCACATAGGCTTGATTAAGATGTTGGAGCAAGTGCAGTGGGCGAGCACTGAGCCAGCATCTCTGACATCCTGGGCTCCACATTCAGGAGGGTCCTGCCGAGATGTTGCCAGTTCTCAGCGTTGGGATATTTGGCCAATTGCAGTTGCCATGCTTGGATTTACAATGAAAGACGTGTGGATTTTCGAGGTCACACGCAGGTCAATGGGATCGTTCAAACTGTTAAGAGGAGTGAGTGGGACTCGGGCCGGACGAGCCATGGCTAGCAGGGACAACAATGGCTCACGGTCAAGAATAATAACGGAGCGACAACCAAGGAACGGAACACATCAGAGAGGAGAGACGCCAGAGAGATGGTGCGACGAAATCGGCGCTTGGCGGATTATTCCATCACAGGATGTGAGGGGTAGTAGGGTCTCAGGGAGGGAGGCGTTCATCCATCAGTGGATAGATAACAGCGCTGTAGATGCTCACGCGTAGACGGGCACGTACACCAACAGGATCTCGGAGAGACACTCTGATAGACGCGCACACACTTAGGCGGGCAAGGAGAAGCACACCCAGGTATACAGATGACAGGTAGGCACACGCAGAGGGGAGAACACACGTCCACCCATACTTCACCACACGAGTCGAGGAGCCACATGTACCTCCATGGTAGCAACTTGCAGACGAGGGTGCTCAAAGCTCACGGTGTCTCTCGCGCGGCCCGGGTCTCTGCGTGGAGAGCGGTAGACAGAGGTGAGGGACACGCAGAGTTGAAGGGGCATGACACACCCACGTCTAAACGCACGTCACGTCACAATGCGGACTCTCATCATCAACACGGACTCACATCCTCACCAGTCACCCACAATACGAAAAACACAAAAAACAACTGCCATTCGCCACTAAGTAGCGGTGATGTGACCACGGCGCCTGTGCCAGGCCAGGTGCACTTTGAGACCACGTGAAGTGCCGAAGGCTCACTGACAGGCGGTCACAGGTCAGACCCAGGTGCCATGAGTTGTCTGACTGAGATGACTGTGCCAACTTGCTGCATTTTAGATGCCCGGCTCAAAGGTTGTTGTCGTGAGTGTTGCTCCTCTGTTCGGACACCACTACTAACACTACTCCTAACACCACCAAAACAACTACTACGAACACCACCACTACGAACACCACCACTACGACCACCACTACGAACACCAGTACTACGAACACCACTACTAACACCACAATTGACACCACGAACAAAGACAAAGATCCCCCGTATAGCCTTAACAAACTGTTGGGGCAAGTGCTGTCCGCGAGCACCTATGAATCCTCTCGGTTTGGGGTCAAAATGTTGTCGCTTATTAAATCCCATAAGAAACGTCGCATGGAAATGAATGTGATTGAATTCTCCCCATCTGGACGAGCGGAATTGAATGGTGCAACTGATTTTGCTGTGCTGTGTTAAATCAGGTATTTGCATGACTGCTTTTGTTTTATTTTGTGAATAGCAAAAAGCATTCAACCCCATAATACATGTTGTTTTATTGGTCGCTCGTCCATTTCATATCCCATAGCTTGACCATTCATATATTTGGATTCTTCTCGACGAGGCGAGCAGTACGAGTACCACCTTGATGGGTCTGCGACGTTTCCTTCCAGAGTTATTACCAAAAAACCACAAACATCCCAGAATTCTCTCGGTTTGGGGTCAAAATGTTGTCGCTCATTAAATCCCACAAGAAACGTCGCATCGAATGAATGTGATTGAATTCTCCCCGTCTGGACGAGCGGAATTGAATGGTGCAACTGATTTTGCTGTGCTGTGAAAATTCAGATATTTGCATGACTGCTTTTGTTTTATTTTGTGAATAGCAAAAAACATTCAACCCCATAATACATGTTGTTTTATTGGTCGCTCGTCCATTTCATATCCCATAGCTTAACAACTCATATATTTAGATTCCTCTCGATGAGGCGAGCAGTACGAGTACCACCTTGATGGGTCTGCGACGTTTCCTTCCAGAGTTATTACCAAAAAAACACAAATATCCCAGATTCCTCTCGGTTTGGGGTCAAAATGTTGTCGCTCATTAAATCCCATAAGAAACGTCGCATCGAATGAATGTGATTGAATTCTCCCCGTCTGGACGAGCGCAATTGAATGGTGCAACTGATTTTGCTGTGCTGTGAAAATTCAGATATATGCATGACTGCTTTTGTTTTATTTTGTGAATAGCAAAAAGCATTCAACCCCATAATACATGTTGTTTTATTGGTCGCTCGTCCATTTCATATCCGATAGCTTAACCATTCACATATTTGGATTCCTCTCGACGAGGCGAGCAGTACGAGTACCACCTTGATGGGTCTGCGACGTTTCCTTCCAGAGTTATTACCAAAAAAACACAAACATCCCAGAATCCTCTCGGTTTGGGGTCAAAATGTTGTCGCTCATTAAATCCCATAAGAAACGTCGCATCGAATGAAAATGATTGAATTCTCCCCGTCTGGACGAGCGGAATTGAATGGTGCAACTGATTTTGCTGTGCTGTGAAAATTCAGATATTTGCATGACTGCTTTTGTTTTATTTTGTGAATAGCAAAAAGCATTCAACCCCATAATACATGCTGTTTTATTGGTCGCTCGTCCATTTCATATCCCATAGCTTAACCATTCATATATTTGGATTCCTCTCGACGAGGCGAGCAGTACGAGTACCACCTTGATGGGTCTGCGACGTTTCCTTCCAGAGTTATTACCAAAAAAACACTAACATCCCAGAATCCTCTCGGTTTGGGGTCAAAATGTTGTCGCTCATTAAATCCCATAAGAAACGTCGCATCGAATGAATGTGATTGAATTCTCCCCGTCTGGACGAACGGAATTGAATGGTGCAACTGATTTTGCTGTGCTGTGAAAATTCAGATATTTGCATGACTGCTTTTGTTTTATTTTGTGAATAGCAAAAAGCATTCAACCCCATAATACATGTTGTTTTATTGGTCGCTCGTCCATTTCATATCCGATAGCTTAACCCTTCACATATTTGGATTCCTCTCGACGAGGCGAGCAGTACGAGTACCACCTTGATGGGTCTGCGACGTTTCCTTCCAGAGTTATTACCAAAAAAACACAAACATCCCAGAATCCTCTCGGTTTGGGGTCAAAATGTTGTCGCTCATTAAATCCCATAAGAAACGTCGCATCAAATTAATGTGATTGAATTCTCCCCGTCTGGACGAGCGGAATTGAATGGTGCAACTGATTTTGCTGTGCTGTGAAAATTCAGATATTTGCATGACTGCTTTTGTTTTATTTTGTGAATAGCAAAAAACATTCAACCCCATAATACATGTTGTTTTATTGGTCGCTCGTCCATTTCATATCCCATAGCTTAACAACTCATATATTTAGATTCCTCTCGATGAGGCGAGCAGTACGAGTACCACCTTGATGGGTCTGCGACGTTTCCTTCCAGAGTTATTACCAAAAAACCACAAACATCCCAGATTCCTCTCGGTTTGGGGTCAAAATGTTGTCGCTCATTAAATCCCATAAGTAACGTCGCATCGAATGAATGTGATTGAATTCTCCCCGTCTGGACGAGCGGAATTGAATGGTGCAACTGATTTTGCTGTGCTGTGAAAATTCAGATATTTGCATGACTGCTTTTGTTTTATTTTGTGAATAGCAAAAAGCATTCAACCCCATAATACATGCTGTTTTATTGGTCGCTCGTCCATTTCATATCCCATAGCTTAACCATTCATATATTTGGATTCCTCTCGACGAGGCGAGCAGTACGAGTACCACCTTGATGGGTCTGCGACGTTTCCTTCCAGAGTTATTACCAAAAAACCACAAACAACCCAGATTCTTCTCGGTTTGGGGTCAAAATGTTGTCGCTCATTAAATCCCATAAGAAACGTCGCATCGAATGAATGTGATTGAATTCTCCCCGTCTGGACGAGCGCAATTGAATGGTGCAACTGATTTTGCTGTGCTGTGAAAATTCAGATATATGCATGACTGCTTTTGTTTTATTTTGTGAATAGCAAAAAGCATTCAACCCCATAATACATGTTGTTTTATTGGTCGCTCGTCCATTTCATATCCGATAGCTTAACCATTCACATATTTGGATTCCTCTCGACGAGGCGAGCAGTACGAGTACCACCTTGATGGGTCTGCGACGTTTCCTTCCAGAGTTATTACCAAAAAAACACAAACATCCCAGAATCCTCTCGGTTTGGGGTCAAAATGTTGTCGCTCATTAAATCCCATAAGAAACGTCGCATCGAATGAAAATGATTGAATTCTCCCCGTCTGGACGAGCGGAATTGAATGGTGCAACTGATTTTGCTGTGCTGTGAAAATTCAGATATTTGCATGACTGCTTTTGTTTTATTTTGTGAATAGCAAAAAGCATTCAACCCCATAATACATGCTGTTTTATTGGTCGCTCGTCCATTTCATATCCCATAGCTTAACCATTCATATATTTGGATTCCTCTCGACGAGGCGAGCAGTACGAGTACCACCTTGATGGGTCTGCGACGTTTCCTTCCAGAGTTATTACCAAAAAAACACTAACATCCCAGAATCCTCTCGGTTTGGGGTCAAAATGTTGTCGCTCATTAAACCCCATAAGAAACGTCGCATCGAATGAATGTGATTGAATTCTCCCCGTCTGGACGAACGGAATTGAATGGTGCAACTGATTTTGCTGTGCTGTGAAAATTCAGATATTTGCATGACTGCTTTTGTTTTATTTTGTGAATAGCAAAAAGCATTCAACCCCATAATACATGTTGTTTTATTGGTCGCTCGTCCATTTCATATCCGATAGCTTAACCCTTCACATATTTGGATTCCTCTCGACGAGGCGAGCAGTACGAGTACCACCTTGATGGGTCTGCGACGTTTCCTTCCAGAGTTATTACCAAAAAAACACAAACATCCCAGAATCCTCTCGGTTTGGGGTCAAAATGTTGTCGCTCATTAAATCCCATAAGAAACGTCGCATCGAATTAATGTGATTGAATTCTCCCCGTCTGGACGAGCGGAATTGAATGGTGCAACTGATTTTGCTGTGCTGTGAAAATTCAGATATTTGCATGACTGCTTTTGTTTTATTTTGTGAATAGCAAAAAACATTCAACCCCATAATACATGTTGTTTTATTGGTCGCTCGTCCATTTCATATCCCATAGCTTAACAACTCATATATTTAGATTCCTCTCGATGAGGCGAGCAGTACGAGTACCACCTTGATGGGTCTGCGACGTTTCCTTCCAGAGTTATTACCAAAAAACCACAAACATCCCAGATTCCTCTCGGTTTGGGGTCAAAATGTTGTCGCTCATTAAATCCCATAAGTAACGTCGCATCGAATGAATGTGATTGAATTCTCCCCGTCTGGACGAGCGGAATTGAATGGTGCAACTGATTTTGCTGTGCTGTGAAAATTCAGATATTTGCATGACTGCTTTTGTTTTATTTTGTGAATAGCAAAAAGCATTCAACCCCATAATACATGCTGTTTTATTGGTCGCTCGTCCATTTCATATCCCATAGCTTAACCATTCATATATTTGGATTCCTCTCGACGAGGCGAGCAGTACGAGTACCACCTTGATGGGTCTGCGACGTTTCCTTCCAGAGTTATTACCAAAAAACCACAAACAACCCAGATTCTTCTCGGTTTGGGGTCAAAATGTTGTCGCTCATTAAATCCCATAAGAAACGTCGCATCGAATGAATGTGATTGAATTCTCCCCGTCTGGACGAGCGCAATTGAATGGTGCAACTGATTTTGCTGTGCTGTGAAAATTCAGATATATGCATGACTGCTTTTGTTTTATTTTGTGAATAGCAAAAAGCATTCAACCCCATAATACATGTTGTTTTATTGGTCGCTCGTCCATTTCATATCCGATAGCTTAACCATTCACATATTTGGATTCCTCTCGACGAGGCGAGCAGTACGAGTACCACCTTGATGGGTCTGCGACGTTTCCTTCCAGAGTTATTACCAAAAAAACACAAACATCCCAGAATCCTCTCGGTTTGGGGTCAAAATGTTGTCGCTCATTAAATCCCATAAGAAACGTCGCATCGAATGAATGTGATTGAATTCTCCCCGTCTGGACGAGCGGAATTGAATGGTGCAACTGATTTTGCTGTGCTGTGAAAATTCAGATATTTGCATGACTGCTTTTGTTTTATTTTGTGAATAGCAAAAAACATTCAACCCCATAATACATGTTGTTTTATTGGTCGCTCGTCCATGTCATATCCCATAGCTTAACAACTCATATATTTAGATTCCTCTCGATGAGGCGAGCAGTAGGAGTACCACCTTGATGGGTCTGCGACGTTTCCTTCCAGAGTTATTACCAAAAAACCACAAACATCCCAGATTCCTCTCGGTTTGGGGTCAAAATGTTGTCGCTCATTAAATCCCATAAGAAACGTCGCATCGAATGAATGTGATTGAATTCTCCCCGTCTGGACGAGCGGAATTGAATGGTGCAACTGATTTTGCTGTGCTGTGAAAATTCAGATATTTGCATGACTGCTTTTGTTTTATTTTGTGAATAGCAAAAAGCATTCAACCCCATAATACATGCTGTTTTATTGTTCGCTCGTCCATTTCATATCCCATAGCTTAACCATTCATATATTTGGATTCCTCTCGACGAGGCGAGCAGTACGAGTACCACCTTGATGGGTCTGCGACGTTTCCTTCCAGAGTTATTACCAAAAAAACACAAACATCCCAGAATCCTCTCGGTTTGGGGTCAAAATGTTGTCCCTCATTAAATCCCATAAGAAACGTCGCATCGAATGAATGTGATTGAATTCTCCCGGTCTGGACGAGCGGAATTGAATGGTGAAACTGATTTTGCTGTGCTGTGAAAATTCAGATATTTGCATGACTGCTTTTGTTTTATTTTGTGAATAGCAAAAAACATTCAACCCCATAATACATGTTGTTTTATTGGTCGCTCGTCCATGTCATATCCCATAGCTTAACAACTCATATATTTAGATTCCTCTCGATGAGGCGAGCAGTACGAGTACCACCTTGATGGGTCTGCGACGTTTCCTTCCAGAGTTATTACCAAAAAACCACAAACATCCCAGATTCCTCTCGGTTTGGGGTCAAAATGTTGTCGCTCATTAAATCCCATAAGAAACGTCGCATCGAATGAATGTGATTGAATTCTCCCCGTCTGGATGAGCGCAATTGAATGGTGCAACTGATTTTGCTGTGCTGTGAAAATTCATATATATGCATGACTGCTTTTGTTTTATTTTGTGAATAGCAAAAAGCATTCAACCCCATAATACATGTTGTTTTATTGGTCGCCCGTCCATTTCAAATCCGATAGCTTAAACATTCACATATTTGGATTCCTCTCGACGAGGCGAGCAGTACGAGTACCACCTTGATGGGTCTGCGACGTTTCCTTCCAGAGTTATTACCAAAAAAACACAAACATCCCAGAATCCTCTCGGTTTGGGGTCAAAATGTTGTCGCTCATTAAATCCCATAAGAAACGTCGCATCGAATGAATGTGATTGAATTCTCCCCGTCTGGACGAGCGGAATTGAATGGTGCAACTGATTTTGCTGTGCTGTGAAAATTCAGATATTTGCATGACTGCTTTTGTTTTATTTTGTGAATAGCAAAAAGCATTCAACCCCATAATACATGTTGTTTTATTGGTCGCTCGTCCATGTCATATCCCATAGCTTAACAACTCATATATTTAAATTCCTCTCGATGAGGCGAGCAGTACGAGTACCACCTTGATGGGTCTGCGACGTTTCCTCCCAGAGTTATTACCAAAAAAACAAAAACATCCCAGAATTCTCTCGGTTTGGGGTCAAAATGTTGTCGCTCATTAAATCCCACAAGAAACGTCGCATCGAATGAATGTGATTGAATTCTCCCCGTCTGGACGAGCGGAATTGAATGGTGCAACTGATTTTGCTGTGCTGTGAAAATTCAGATATTTGCATGACTGCTTTTGTTTTATTTTGTGAATAGCAAAAAACATTCAACCCCATAATACATGTTGTTTTATTGGTCGCTCGTCCATTTCATATCCCATAGCTTAACAACTCATATATTTAGATTCCTCTCGATGAGGCGAGCAGTACGAGTACCACCTTGATGGGTCTGCGACGTTTCCTTCCAGAGTTATTACCAAAAAAACACAAATATCCCAGATTCCTCTCGGTTTGGGGTCAAAATGTTGTCGCTCATTAAATCCCATAAGAAACGTCGCATCGAATGAATGTGATTGAATTCTCCCCGTCTGGACGAGCGCAATTGAATGGTGCAACTGATTTTGCTGTGCTGTGAAAATTCAGATATATGCATGACTGCTTTTGTTTTATTTTGTGAATAGCAAAAAGCATTCAACCCCATAATACATGTTGTTTTATTGGTCGCTCGTCCATTTCATATCCGATAGCTTAACCATTCACATATTTGGATTCCTCTCGACGAGGCGAGCAGTACGAGTACCACCTTGATGGGTCTGCGACGTTTCCTTCCAGAGTTATTACCAAAAAAACACAAACATCCCAGAATCCTCTCGGTTTGGGGTCAAAATGTTGTCGCTCATTAAATCCCATAAGAAACGTCGCATCGAATGAAAATGATTGAATTCTCCCCGTCTGGACGAGCGGAATTGAATGGTGCAACTGATTTTGCTGTGCTGTGAAAATTCAGATATTTGCATGACTGCTTTTGTTTTATTTTGTGAATAGCAAAAAGCATTCAACCCCATAATACATGCTGTTTTATTGGTCGCTCGTCCATTTCATATCCCATAGCTTAACCATTCATATATTTGGATTCCTCTCGACGAGGCGAGCAGTACGAGTACCACCTTGATGGGTCTGCGACGTTTCCTTCCAGAGTTATTACCAAAAAAACACTAACATCCCAGAATCCTCTCGGTTTGGGGTCAAAATGTTGTCGCTCATTAAATCCCATAAGAAACGTCGCATCGAATGAATGTGATTGAATTCTCCCCGTCTGGACGAACGGAATTGAATGGTGCAACTGATTTTGCTGTGCTGTGAAAATTCAGATATTTGCATGACTGCTTTTGTTTTATTTTGTGAATAGCAAAAAGCATTCAACCCCATAATACATGTTGTTTTATTGGTCGCTCGTCCATTTCATATCCGATAGCTTAACCCTTCACATATTTGGATTCCTCTCGACGAGGCGAGCAGTACGAGTACCACCTTGATGGGTCTGCGACGTTTCCTTCCAGAGTTATTACCAAAAAAACACAAACATCCCAGAATCCTCTCGGTTTGGGGTCAAAATGTTGTCGCTCATTAAATCCCATAAGAAACGTCGCATCGAATTAATGTGATTGAATTCTCCCCGTCTGGACGAGCGGAATTGAATGGTGCAACTGATTTTGCTGTGCTGTGAAAATTCAGATATTTGCATGACTGCTTTTGTTTTATTTTGTGAATAGCAAAAAACATTCAACCCCATAATACATGTTGTTTTATTGGTCGCTCGTCCATTTCATATCCCATAGCTTAACAACTCATATATTTAGATTCCTCTCGATGAGGCGAGCAGTACGAGTACCACCTTGATGGGTCTGCGACGTTTCCTTCCAGAGTTATTACCAAAAAACCACAAACATCCCAGATTCCTCTCGGTTTGGGGTCAAAATGTTGTCGCTCATTAAATCCCATAAGTAACGTCGCATCGAATGAATGTGATTGAATTCTCCCCGTCTGGACGAGCGGAATTGAATGGTGCAACTGATTTTGCTGTGCTGTGAAAATTCAGATATTTGCATGACTGCTTTTGTTTTATTTTGTGAATAGCAAAAAGCATTCAACCCCATAATACATGCTGTTTTATTGGTCGCTCGTCCATTTCATATCCCATAGCTTAACCATTCATATATTTGGATTCCTCTCGACGAGGCGAGCAGTACGAGTACCACCTTGATGGGTCTGCGACGTTTCCTTCCAGAGTTATTACCAAAAAACCACAAACAACCCAGATTCTTCTCGGTTTGGGGTCAAAATGTTGTCGCTCATTAAATCCCATAAGAAACGTCGCATCGAATGAATGTGATTGAATTCTCCCCGTCTGGACGAGCGCAATTGAATGGTGCAACTGATTTTGCTGTGCTGTGAAAATTCAGATATATGCATGACTGCTTTTGTTTTATTTTGTGAATAGCAAAAAGCATTCAACCCCATAATACATGTTGTTTTATTGGTCGCTCGTCCATTTCATATCCGATAGCTTAACCATTCACATATTTGGATTCCTCTCGACGAGGCGAGCAGTACGAGTACCACCTTGATGGGTCTGCGACGTTTCCTTCCAGAGTTATTACCAAAAAAACACAAACATCCCAGAATCCTCTCGGTTTGGGGTCAAAATGTTGTCGCTCATTAAATCCCATAAGAAACGTCGCATCGAATGAATGTGATTGAATTCTCCCCGTCTGGACGAGCGGAATTGAATGGTGCAACTGATTTTGCTGTGCTGTGAAAATTCAGATATTTGCATGACTGCTTTTGTTTTATTTTGTGAATAGCAAAAAACATTCAACCCCATAATACATGTTGTTTTATTGGTCGCTCGTCCATGTCATATCCCATAGCTTAACAACTCATATATTTAGATTCCTCTCGATGAGGCGAGCAGTAGGAGTACCACCTTGATGGGTCTGCGACGTTTCCTTCCAGAGTTATTACCAAAAAACCACAAACATCCCAGATTCCTCTCGGTTTGGGGTCAAAATGTTGTCGCTCATTAAATCCCATAAGAAACGTCGCATCGAATGAATGTGATTGAATTCTCCCCGTCTGGACGAGCGGAATTGAATGGTGCAACTGATTTTGCTGTGCTGTGAAAATTCAGATATTTGCATGACTGCTTTTGTTTTATTTTGTGAATAGCAAAAAGCATTCAACCCCATAATACATGCTGTTTTATTGTTCGCTCGTCCATTTCATATCCCATAGCTTAACCATTCATATATTTGGATTCCTCTCGACGAGGCGAGCAGTACGAGTACCACCTTGATGGGTCTGCGACGTTTCCTTCCAGAGTTATTACCAAAAAAACACAAACATCCCAGAATCCTCTCGGTTTGGGGTCAAAATGTTGTCCCTCATTAAATCCCATAAGAAACGTCGCATCGAATGAATGTGATTGAATTCTCCCCGTCTGGACGAGCGGAATTGAATGGTGAAACTGATTTTGCTGTGCTGTGAAAATTCAGATATTTGCATGACTGCTTTTGTTTTATTTTGTGAATAGCAAAAAACATTCAACCCCATAATACATGTTGTTTTATTGGTCGCTCGTCCATGTCATATCCCATAGCTTAAAAACTCATATATTTAGATTCCTCTCGATGAGGCGAGCAGTACGAGTACCACCTTGATGGGTCTGCGACGTTTCCTTCCAGAGTTATTACCAAAAAAACACAAACATCCCAGAATCCTCTCGGTTTGGGGTCAAAATGTTGTCGCTCATTAAATCCCATAAGAAACGTCGCATCGAATTAATGTGATTGAATTCTCCCCGTCTGGACGAGCGCAATTGAATGGTGCAACTGATTTTGCTGTGCTGTGAAAATTCATATATATGCATGACTGCTTTTGTTTTATTTTGTGAATAGCAAAAAGCATTCAACCCCATAATACATGTTGTTTTATTGGTCGCCCGTCCATTTCAAATCCGATAGCTTAAACATTCACATATTTGGATTCCTCTCGACGAGGCGAGCAGTACGAGTACCACCTTGATGGGTCTGCGACGTTTCCTTCCAGAGTTATTACCAAAAAAACACAAACATCCCAGAATCCTCTCGGTTTGGGGTCAAAATGTTGTCGCTCATTAAATCCCATAAGAAACGTCGCATCGAATGAATATGATTGAATTCTCCCCGTCTGGACGAGCGCAATTGAATGGTGCAACTGATTTTGCTGTGCTGTGAAAATTCAGATATATGCATGACTGCTTTTGTTTTATTTTGTGAATAGCAAAAAGCATTCAACCCCATAATACATGTTGTTTTATTGGTCGCTCGTCCATTTCATATCCGATAGCTTAACCATTCACATATTTGGATTCTTCTCGACGAGGCGAGCAGTAGGAGTACCACCTTGATGGGTCTGCGACGTTTCCTTCCAGAGTTATTACCAAAAAAACACAAACATCCCAGAATCCTCTCGGTTTGGGGTCAAAATGTTGTCGCTCATTAAATCCCATAAGAAACGTCGCATCGAATGAATGTGATTGAATTCTCCCCGTCTGGACGAGCGGAATTGAATGGTGCAACTGATTTTGCTGTGCTGTGAAAATTCAGATATTTGCATGACTGCTTTTGTTTTATTTTGTGAATAGCAAAAAGCATTCAACCCCATAATACATGTTGTTTTATTGGTCGCTCGTCCATGTCATATCCCATAGCTTAACAACTCATATATTTAGATTCCTCTCGATGAGGCGAGCAGTACGAGTACCACCTTGATGGGTCTGCGACGTTTCCTTCCAGAGTTATTACCAAAAAACCACAAACATCCCAGATTCCTCTCGGTTTGGGGTCAAAATGTTGTCGCTCATTAAATCCCATAAGAAACGTCGCATCGAATTAATGTGATTGAATTCTCCCCGTCTGGATGAGCGCAATTGAATGGTGCAACTGATTTTGCTGTGCTGTGAAAATTCATATATATGCATGACTGCTTTTGTTTTATTTTGTGAATAGCAAAAAGCATTCAACCCCATAATACATGTTGTTTTATTGGTCGCCCGTCCATTTCATATCCGATAGCTTAACCATTCACATATTTGGATTCCTCTCGACGAGGCGAGCAGTACGAGTACCACCTTGATGGGTCTGCGACGTTTCCTTCCAGAGTTATTACCAAAAAAACACAAACATCCCAGAATCCTCTCGGTTTGGGGTCAAAATGTTGTCGCTCATTAAATCCCATAAGAAACGTCGCATCGAATGAATGTGATTGAATTCTCCCCGTCTGGACGAGCGGAATTGAATGGTGCAACTGATTTTGCTGTGCTGTGAAAATTCAGATATTTGCATGACTGCTTTTGTTTTATTTTGTGAATAGCAAAAAGCATTCAACCCCATAATACATGTTGTTTTATTGGTCGCTCGTCCATGTCATATCCCATAGCTTAACAACTCATATATTTAGATTCCTCTCGATGAGGCGAGCAGTACGAGTACCACCTTGATGGGTCTGCGACGTTTCCTTCCAGAGTTATTACCAAAAAAACAAAAACATCCCAGAATCCTCTCAGTTTGGGGTCAAAATGTTGTCGCTCATTAAATTCCATAAGAAACGTCGCATCGAATGAATGTGATTGAATTCTCCCCGTCTGGACGAGCGGAATTGAATGGTGCAACTGATTTTGCTGTGCTGTGAAAATTCAGATATTTGCATGACTGCTTTTGTTTTATTTTGTGAATAGCAAAAAGCATTCAACCCCATAATACATGTTGTTTTATTGGTCGCTCGTCCATGTCATATCCCATATCTTAACAACTCATATATTTAGATTCCTCTCGATGAGGCGAGCAGTACGAGTACCACCTTGATGGGTCTGCGACGTTTCCTTCCAGAGTTATTACCAAAAAACCACAAACAACCCAGATTCTTCTCGGTTTGGGGTCAAAATGTTGTCGCTCATTAAATCCCATAAGAAACGTCGCATCGAATGAATATGATTGAATTCTCCCCGTCTGGACGAGCGCAATTGAATGGTGCAACTGATTTTGCTGTGCTGTGAAAATTCAGATATATGCATGACTGCTTTTGTTTTATTTTGTGAATAGCAAAAAGCATTCAACCCCATAATACATGTTGTTTTATTGGTCGCTCGTCCATTTCATATCCGATAGCTTAACCATTCACATATTTGGATTCCTCTCGACGAGGCGAGCAGTACGAGTACCACCTTGATGGGTCTGCGACGTTTCCTTCCAGAGTTATTACCAAAAAAACACAAACATCCCAGAATCCTCTCGGTTTGGGGTCAAAATGTTGTCGCTCATTAAATCCCATAAGAAACGTCGCATCGAATGAATGTGATTGAATTCTCCCCGTCTGGACGAGCGGAATTGAATGGTGCAACTGATTTTGCTGTGCCGTGAAAATTCAGATATTTGCATGACTGCTTTTGTTTTATTTTGTGAATAGCAAAAAGCATTCAACCCCATAATACATGTTGTTTTATTGGTCGCTCGTCCATGTCATATCCCATAGCTTAACAACTCATATATTTAGATTCCTCTCGATGAGGCGAGCAGTACGAGTACCACCTTGATGGGTCTGCGACGTTTCCTTCCAGAGTTATTACCAAAAAAACAAAAACATCCCAGAATCCTCTCGGTTTGGGGTCAAAATGTTGTCGCTCATTAAATTCCATAAGAAACGTCGCATCGAATGAATGTGATTGAATTCTCCCCGTCTGGACGAGCGGAATTGAATGGTGCAACTGATTTTGCTGTGCTGTGAAAATTCAGATATTTGCATGACTGCTTTTGTTTTATTTTGTGAATAGCAAAAAACATTCAACCCCATAATACATGTTGTTTTATTGGTCGCTCGTCCATGTCATATCCCATAGCTTAACAACTCATACATTTTGATTCCTCTCGATGAGGCGAGCAGTACGAGTACCACCTTGATGGGTCTGCGACGTTTCCTTCCAGAGTTATTACCAAAAAAACACAAACATCCCAGATTCCTCTCGGTTTGGGGTCAAAATGTTGTCGCTCATTAAATCCCATAAGAAACGTCGCATCGAATGAATGTGATTGAATTCTCCCCGTCTGGACGAGCGGAATTGAATGGTGCAACTGATTTTGCTGTGCTGTGAAAATTCAGATATTTGCATGACTGCTTTTGTTTTATTTTGTGAATAGCAAAAAGCATTCAACCCCATAATACATGCTGTTTTATTGTTCGCTCGTCCATTTCATATCCCATAGCTTAACCATTCATATATTTGGATTCCTCTCGACGAGGCGAGCAGTACGAGTACCACCTTGATGGGTCTGCGACGTTTCCTTCCAGAGTTATTACCAAAAAAACACAAACATCCCAGAATCCTCTCGGTTTGGGGTCAAAATGTTGTCCCTCATTAAATCCCATAAGAAACGTCGCATCGAATGAATGTGATTGAATTCTCCCCGTCTGGACGAGCGGAATTGAATGGTGAAACTGATTTTGCTGTGCTGTGAAAATTCAGATATTTGCATGACTGCTTTTGTTTTATTTTGTGAATAGCAAAAAGCATTCAACCCCATAATACATGCTGTTTTATTGTTCGCTCGTCCATTTCATATCCCATAGCTTAACCATTCATATATTTGGATTCCTCTCGACGAGGCGAGCAGTACGAGTACCACCTTGATGGGTCTGCGACGTTTCCTTCCAGAGTTATTACCAAAAAAACACAAACATCCCAGAATCCTCTCGGTTTGGGGTCAAAATGTTGTCCCTCATTAAATCCCATAAGAAACGTCGCATCGAATGAATGTGATTGAATTCTCCCCGTCTGGACGAGCGGAATTGAATGGTGAAACTGATTTTGCTGTGCTGTGAAAATTCAGATATTTGCATGACTGCATTTGTTTTATTTTGTGAATAGCAAAAAACATTCAACCCCATAATACATGTTGTTTTATTGGTCGCTCGTCCATGTCATATCCCATAGCTTAACAACTCATATATTTAGATTCCTCTCGATGAGGCGAGCAGTACGAGTACCACCTTGATGGGTCTGCGACGTTTCCTTCCAGAGTTATTACCAAAAAACCACAAACATCCCAGATTCCTCTCGGTTTGGGGTCAAAATGTTGTCGCTCATTAAATCCCATAAGAAACGTCGCATCGAATGAATGTGATTGAATTCTCCCCGTCTGGATGAGCGCAATTGAATGGTGCAACTGATTTTGCTGTGCTGTGAAAATTCATATATATATGCATGACTGCTTTTGTTTTATTTTGTGAATAGCAAAAAGCATTCAACCCCATAATACATGTTGTTTTATTGGTCGCCCGTCCATTTCAAATCCGATAGCTTAAACATTCACATATTTGGATTCCTCTCGACGAGGCGAGCAGTACGAGTACCACCTTGATGGGTCTGCGACGTTTCCTTCCAGAGTTATTACCAAAAAACCACAAACAACCCAGATTCTTCTCGGTTTGGGGTCAAAATGTTGTCGCTCATTAAATCCCATAAGAAACGTCGCATCGAATGAATATGATTGAATTCTCCCCGTCTGGACGAGCGCAATTGAATGGTGCAACTGATTTTGCTGTGCTGTGAAAATTCAGATATATGCATGACTGCTTTTGTTTTATTTTGTGAATAGCAAAAAGCATTCAACCCCATAATACATGTTGTTTTATTGGTCGCTCGTCCATTTCATATCCGATAGCTTAACCATTCACATATTTGGATTCTTCTCGACGAGGCGAGCAGTAGGAGTACCACCTTGATGGGTCTGCGACGTTTCCTTCCAGAGTTATTACCAAAAAAACACAAACATCCCAGAATCCTCTCGGTTTGGGGTCAAAATGTTGTCGCTCATTAAATCCCATAAGAAACGTCGCATCGAATGAATGTGATTGAATTCTCCCCGTCTGGACGAGCGGAATTGAATGGTGCAACTGATTTTGCTGTGCTGTGAAAATTCAGATATTTGCATGACTGCTTTTGTTTTATTTTGTGAATAGCAAAAAGCATTCAACCCCATAATACATGTTGTTTTATTGGTCGCTCGTCCATGTCATATCCCATAGCTTAACAACTCATATATTTAGATTCCTCTCGATGAGGCGAGCAGTACGAGTACCACCTTGATGGGTCTGCGACGTTTCCTTCCAGAGTTATTACCAAAAAAACAAAAACATCCCAGAATCCTCTCGGTTTGGGGTCAAAATGTTGTCGCTCATTAAATTCCATAAGAAACGTCGCATCGAATGAATGTGATTGAATTCTCCCCGTCTGGACGAGCGGAATTGAATGGTGCAACTGATTTTGCTGTGCTGTGAAAATTCAGATATTTGCATGACTGCTTTTGTTTTATTTTGTGAATAGCAAAAAACATTCAACCCCATAATACATGTTGTTTTATTGGTCGCTCGTCCATGTCATATCCCATAGCTTAACAACTCATATATTTAGATTCCTCTCGATGAGGCGAGCAGTACGAGTACCACCTTGATGGGTCTGCGACGTTTCCTTCCAGAGTTATTACCAAAAAAACACAAACATCCCAGATTCCTCTCGGTTTGGGGTCAAAATGTTGTCGCTCATTAAATCCCATAAGAAACGTCGCATCGAATGAATGTGATTGAATTCTCCCCGTCTGGACGAGCGGAATTGAATGGTGCAACTGATTTTGCTGTGCTGTGAAAATTCAGATATTTGCATGACTGCATTTGTTTTATTTTGTGAATAGCAAAAAGCATTCAACCCCATAATACATGCTGTTTTATTGTTCGCTCGTCCATTTCATATCCCATAGCTTAACCATACATATATTTGGATTCCTCTCGACGAGGCGAGCAGTACGAGTACCACCTTGATGGGTCTGCGACGTTTCCTTCCAGAGTTATTACCAAAAAAACACAAACATCCCAGAATCCTCTCGGTTTGGGGTCAAAATGTTGTCCCTCATTAAATCCCATAAGAAACGTCGCATCGAATGAATGTGATTGAATTCTCCCCGTCTGGACGAGCGGAATTGAATGGTGAAACTGATTTTGCTGTGCTGTGAAAATTCAGATATTTGCATGACTGCTTTTGTTGTATTTTGTGAATAGCAAAAAGCATTCAACCCCATAATACATGCTGTTTTATTGTTCGCTCGTCTATTTCATATCCCATAGCTTAACCATTCATATATTTGGATTCCTCTCGACGAGGCGAGCAGTACGAGTACCACCTTGATGGGTCTGCGACGTTTCCTTCCAGAGTTATTACCAAAAAAACACAAACATCCCAGAATCCTCTCGGTTTGGGGTCAAAATGTTGTCCCTCATTAAATCCCATAAGAAACGTCGCATCGAATGAATGTGATTGAATTCTCCCCGTCTGGACGAGCGGAATTGAATGGTGAAACTGATTTTGCTGTGCTGTGAAAATTCAGATATTTGCATGACTGCATTTGTTTTATTTTGTGAATAGCAAAAAACATTCAACCCCATAATACATGTTGTTTTATTGGTCGCTCGTCCATGTCATATCCCATAGCTTAACAACTCATATATTTAGATTCCTCTCGATGAGGCGAGCAGTACGAGTACCACCTTGATGGGTCTGCGACGTTTCCTTCCAGAGTTATTACCAAAAAACCACAAACATCCCAGATTCCTCTCGGTTTGGGGTCAAAATGTTGTCGCTCATTAAATCCCATAAGAAACGTCGCATCGAATGAATGTGATTGAATTCTCCCCGTCTGGATGAGCGCAATTGAATGGTGCAACTGATTTTGCTGTGCTGTGAAAATTCATATATATGCATGACTGCTTTTGTTTTATTTTGTGAATAGCAAAAAGCATTCAACCCCATAATACATGTTGTTTTATTGGTCGCCCGTCCATTTCAAATCCGATAGCTTAAACATTCACATATTTCGATTCCTCTCGACGAGGCGAGCAGTACGAGTACCACCTTGATGGGTCTGCGACGTTTCCTTCCAGAGTTATTACCAAAAAAACACAAACATCCCAGAATCCTCTCGGTTTGGGGTCAAAATGTTGTCGCTCATTAAATCCCATAAGAAACGTCGCATCGAATGAATGTGATTGAATTCTCCCCGTCTGGACGAGCGGAATTGAATGGTGCAACTGATTTTGCTGTGCTGTGAAAATTCAGATATTTGCATGACTGCTTTTGTTTTATTTTGTGAATAGCTAAATGCATTCAACCCCTTAATACATGTTGTTTTATTGGTCGCTCGTCCATGTCATATCCCATAGCTTAACAACTCATATATTTAGATTCCTCTCGATGAGGCGAGCAGTACGAGTACCACCTTGATGGGTCTGCGACGTTGCCTTCCAGAGTTATTACCAAAAAAACAAAAACATCCCAGAATCCTCTCGGTTTGGGGTCAAAATGTTGTCGCTCATTAAATTCCATAAGAAACGTCGCATCGAATGAATGTGATTGAATTCTCCCCGTCTGGACGAGCGGAATTGAATGGTGCAACTGATTTTGCTGTGCTGTGAAAATTCAGATATTTGCATGACTGCTTTTGTTTTATTTTGTGAATAGCAAAAAGCATTCAACCCCATAATACATGTTGTTTTATTGGTCGCTCGTCCATGTCATATCCCATAGCTTAACAACTCATATATTTAGATTCCTCTCGATGAGGCGAGCAGTACGAGTACCACCTTGATGGGTCTGCGACGTTTCCTTCCAGAGTTATTACCAAAAAAACACAAACATCCCAGAATCCTCTCGGTTTGGGGTCAAAATGTTGTCGCTCATTAAATCCCATAAGAAACGTCGCATCGAATGAATGTGATTGAATTCTCCCCGTCTGGACGAGCGGAATTGAATGGTGCAACTGATTTTGCTGTGCTGTGAAAATTCAGATATTTGCATGACTGCTTTGTTTTATTTTGTGAATAGCAAAAAGCATTCAACCCCATAATACATGTTGTTTTATTGGTCGCTCGTCCATGTCATATCCCATATCTTAACAACTCATATATTTAGATTCCTCTCGATGAGGCAAGCAGTACGAGTACCACCTTGATGGGTCTGCGACGTTTCCTTCCAGAGTTATTACCAAAAAACCACAAACAACCCAGATTCTTCTCGGTTTGGGGTCAAAATGTTGTCGCTCATTAAATCCCATAAGAAACGTCGCATCGAATGAATGTGATTGAATTCTCCCCGTCTGGACGAGCGCAATTGAATGGTGCAACTGATTTTGCTGTGCTGTGAAAATTCAGATATATGCATGACTGCTTTTGTTTTATTTTGTGAATAGCAAAAAGCATTCAACCCCATAATACATGTTGTTTTATTGGTCGCTCGTCCATTTCATATCCGATAGCTTAACCATTCACATATTTGGATTCCTCTCGACGAGGCGAGCAGTACGAGTACCACCTTGATGGGTCTGCGACGTTTCCTTCCAGAGTTATTACCAAAAAAACACAAACATCCCAGAATCCTCTCGGTTTGGGGTCAAAATGTTGTCGCTCATTAAATCCCATAAGAAACGTCGCATCGAATGAATGTGATTGAATTCTCCCCGTCTGGACGAGCGGAATTGAATGGTGCAACTGATTTTGCTGTGCTGTGAAAATTCAGATATTTGCATGACTGCTTTTGTTTTATTTTGTGAATAGCAAAAAGCATTCAACCCCATAATACATGTTGTTTTATTGGTCGCTCGTCCATGTCATATCCCATAGCTTAACAACTCATATATTTAGATTCCTCTCGATGAGGCGAGCAGTACGAGTACCACCTTGATGGGTCTGCGACGTTTCCTTCCAGAGTTATTACCAAAAAAACAAAAACATCCCAGAATCCTCTCGGTTTGGGGTCAAAATGTTGTCGCTCATTAAATTCCATAAGAAACGTCGCATCGAATGAATGTGATTGAATTCTCCCCGTCTGGACGAGCGGAATTGAATGGTGCAACTGATTTTGCTGTGCTGTGAAAATTCAGATATTTGCATGACTGCTTTTGTTTTATTTTGTGAATAGCAAAAAGCATTCAACCCCATAATACATGTTGTTTTATTGGTCGCTCGTCCATGTCATATCCCATAGCTTAACAACTCATATATTTAGATTCCTCTCGATGAGGCGAGCAGTACGAGTACCACCTTGATGGGTCTGCGACGTTTCCTTCCAGAGTTATTACCAAAAAAACAAAAACATCCCAGAATCCTCTCGGTTTGGGGTCAAAATGTTGTCGCTCATTAAATCCCATAAGAAACGTCGCATCGAATGAATGTGATTGAATTCTCCCCGTCTGGACGAGCGGAATTGAATGGTGCAACTGATTTTGCTGTGCTGTGAAAATTCAGATATTTGCATGACTGCTTTTGTTTTATTTTGTGAATAGCAAAAAGCATTCAACCCCATAATACATGTTGTTTTATTGGTCGCTCGTCCATGTCATATCCCATATCTTAACAACTCATATATTTAGATTCCTCTCGATGAGGCGAGCAGTACGAGTACCATCTTGATGGGTCTGCGACGTTTCCTTCCAGAGTTATTACCAAAAAACCACAAACAACCCAGATTCTTCTCGGTTTGGGGTCAAAATGTTGTCGCTCATTAAATCCCATAAGAAACGTCGCATCGAATGAATGTGATTGAATTCTCCCCGTCTGGACGAGCGCAATTGAATGGTGCAACTGATTTTGCTGTGCTGTGAAAATTCAGATATATGCATGACTGCTTTTGTTTTATTTTGTGAATAGCAAAAAGCATTCAACCCCATAATACATGTTGTTTTATTGGTCGCTCGTCCATTTCATATCCGATAGCTTAACCATTCACATATTTGGATTCCTCTCGACAAGGCGAGCAGTACGAGTACCACCTTGATGGGTCTGCGACGTTTCCTTCCAGAGTTATTACCAAAAAAACACAAACATCCCAGAATCCTCTCGGTTTGGGGTCAAAATGTTGTCCCTCATTAAATCCCATAAGAAACGTCGCATCGAATGAATGTGATTGAATTCTCCCCGTCTGGACGAGCGGAATTGAATGGTGAAACTGATTTTGCTGTGCTGTGAAAATTCAGATATTTGCATGACTGCATTTGTTTTATTTTGTGAATAGCAAAAAACATTCAACCCCATAATACATGTTGTTTTATTGGTCGCTCGTCCATGTCATATCCCATAGCTTAACAACTCATATATTTAGATTCCTCTCGATGTGGCGAGCAGTACGAGTACCACCTTGATGGGTCTGCGACGTTTCCTTCCAGAGTTATTACCAAAAAAACACAAACATCCCAGAATCCTCTCGGTTTGGGGTCAAAATGTTGTCCCTCATTAAATCCCATAAGAAACGTCGCATCGAATGAATGTGATTGAATTCTCCCCGTCTGGACGAGCGGAATTGAATGGTGAAACTGATTTTGCTGTGCTGTGAAAATTCAGATATTTGCATGACTGCTTTTGTTGTATTTTGTGAATAGCAAAAAGCATTCAACCCCATAATACATGCTGTTTTATTGTTCGCTCGTCCATTTCATATCCCATAGCTTAACCATTCATATATTTGGATTCCTCTCGACGAGGCGAGCAGTACGAGTACCACCTTGATGGGTCTGCGACGTTTCCTTCCAGAGTTATTACCAAAAAAACACAAACATCCCAGAATCCTCTCGGTTTGGGGTCAAAATGTTGTCCCTCATTAAATCCCATAAGAAACGTCGCATCGAATGAATGTGATTGAATTCTCCCCGTCTGGACGAGCGGAATTGAATGGTGAAACTGATTTTGCTGTGCTGTGAAAATTCAGATATTTGCATGACTGCATTTGTTTTATTTTGTGAATAGCAAAAAACATTCAACCCCATAATACATGTTGTTTTATTGGTCGCTCGTCCATGTCATATCCCATAGCTTAACAACTCATATATTTAGATTCCTCTCGATGAGGCGAGCAGTACGAGTACCACCTTGATGGGTCTGCGACGTTTCCTTCCAGAGTTATTACCAAAAAACCACAAACATCCCAGATTCCTCTCGGTTTGGGGTCAAAATGTTGTCGCTCATTAAATCCCATAAGAAACGTCGCATCGAATGAATGTGATTGAATTCTCCCCGTCTGGATGAGCGCAATTGAATGGTGCAACTGATTTTGCTGTGCTGTGAAAATTCATATATATGCATGACTGCTTTTGTTTTATTTTGTGAATAGCAAAAAGCATTCAACCCCATAATACATGTTGTTTTATTGGTCGCTCGTCCATGTCATATCCCATATCTTAACAACTCATATATTTAGATTCCTCTCGATGAGGCGAGCAGTACGAGTACCACCTTGATGGGTCTGCGACGTTTCCTTCCAGAGTTATTACCAAAAAACCACAAACAACCCAGATTCTTCTCGGTTTGGGGTCAAAATGTTGTCGCTCATTAAATCCCATAAGAAACGTCGCATCGAATGAATGTGATTGAATTCTCCCCGTCTGGACGAGCGCAATTGAATGGTGCAACTGATTTTGCTGTGCTGTGAAAATTCAGATATATGCATGACTGCTTTTGTTTTATTTTGTGAATAGCAAAAAGCATTCAACCCCATAATACATGTTGTTTTATTGGTCGCTCGTCCATTTCATATCCGATAGCTTAACCATTCACATATTTGGATTCCTCTCGACGAGGCGAGCAGTACGAGTACCACCTTGATGGGTCTGCGACGTTTCCTTCCAGAGTTATTACCAAAAAAACACAAACATCCCAGAATCCTCTCGGTTTGGGGTCAAAATGTTGTCGCTCATTAAATCCCATAAGAAACGTCGCATCGAATGAATGTGATTGAATTCTCCCCGTCTGGACGAGCGGAATTGAATGGTGCAACTGATTTTGCTGTGCTGTGAAAATTCAGATATTTGCATGACTGCTTTTGTTTTATTTTGTGAATAGCAAAAAGCATTCAACCCCATAATACATGTTGTTTTATTGGTCGCTCGTCCATGTCATATCCCATAGCTTAACAACTCATATATTTAGATTCCTCTCGATGAGGCGAGCAGTACGAGTACCACCTTGATGGGTCTGCGACGTTTCCTTCCAGAGTTATTACCAAAAAAACAAAAACATCCCAGAATCCTCTCGGTTTGGGGTCAAAATGTTGTCGCTCATTAAATTCCATAAGAAACGTCGCATCGAATGAATGTGATTGAATTCTCCCCGTCTGGACGAGCGGAATTGAATGGTGCAACTGATTTTGCTGTGCTGTGAAAATTCAGATATTTGCATGACTGCTTTTGTTTTATTTTGTGAATAGCAAAAAGCATTCAACCCCATAATACATGTTGTTTTATTGGTCGCTCGTCCATGTCATATCCCATAGCTTAACAACTCATATATTTAGATTCCTCTCGATGAGGCGAGCAGTACGAGTACCACCTTGATGGGTCTGCGACGTTTCCTTCCAGAGTTATTACCAAAAAAACAAAAACATCCCAGAATCCTCTCGGTTTGGGGTCAAAATGTTGTCGCTCATTAAATCCCATAAGAAACGTCGCATCGAATGAATGTGATTGAATTCTCCCCGTCTGGACGAGCGGAATTGAATGGTGCAACTGATTTTGCTGTGCTGTGAAAATTCAGATATTTGCATGACTGCTTTTGTTTTATTTTGTGAATAGCAAAAAGCATTCAACCCCATAATACATGTTGTTTTATTGGTCGCTCGTCCATGTCATATCCCATATCTTAACAACTCATATATTTAGATTCCTCTCGATGAGGCGAGCAGTACGAGTACCATCTTGATGGGTCTGCGACGTTTCCTTCCAGAGTTATTACCAAAAAACCACAAACAACCCAGATTCTTCTCGGTTTGGGGTCAAAATGTTGTCGCTCATTAAATCCCATAAGAAACGTCGCATCGAATGAATGTGATTGAATTCTCCCCGTCTGGACGAGCGCAATTGAATGGTGCAACTGATTTTGCTGTGCTGTGAAAATTCAGATATATGCATGACTGCTTTTGTTTTATTTTGTGAATAGCAAAAAGCATTCAACCCCATAATACATGTTGTTTTATTGGTCGCTCGTCCATTTCATATCCGATAGCTTAACCATTCACATATTTGGATTCCTCTCGACAAGGCGAGCAGTACGAGTACCACCTTGATGGGTCTGCGACGTTTCCTTCCAGAGTTATTACCAAAAAAACACAAACATCCCAGAATCCTCTCGGTTTGGGGTCAAATTTGTTGTCCCTCATTAAATCCCATAAGAAACGTCGCATCGAATGAATGTGATTGAATTCTCCCCGTCTGGACGAGCGGAATTGAATGGTGAAACTGATTTTGCTGTGCTGTGAAAATTCAGATATTTGCATGACTGCATTTGTTTTATTTTGTGAATAGCAAAAAACATTCAACCCCATAATACATGTTGTTTTATTGGTCGCTCGTCCATGTCATATCCCATAGCTTAACAACTCATATATTTAGATTCCTCTCGATGTGGCGAGCAGTACGAGTACCACCTTGATGGGTCTGCGACGTTTCCTTCCAGAGTTATTACCAAAAAACCACAAACATCCCAGATTCCTCTCGGTTTGGGGTCAAAATGTTGTCGCTCATTAAATCCCATAAGAAACGTCGCATCGAATGAATGTGATTGAATTCTCCCCGTCTGGATGAGCGCAATTGAATGGTGCAACTGATTTTGCTGTGCTGTGAAAATTCAGATATATGCATGACTGCTTTTGTTTTATTTTGTGAATAGCAAAAAGCATTCAACCCCATAATACATGTTGTTTTATTGGTCGCCCGTCCATTTCATATCCGATAGCTTAACCATTCACATATTTGGATTCCTCTCGACGAGGCGAGCAGTACGAGTACCACCTTGATGGGTCTGCGACGTTTCCTTCCAGAGTTATTACCAAAAAAACACAAACATCCCAGAATCCTCTCGGTTTGGGGTCAAAATGTTGTCGCTCATTAAATCCCATAAGAAACGTCGCATCGAATGAATGTGATTGAATTCTCCCCGTCTGGACGAGCGGAATTGAATGGTGCAACTGATTTTGCTGTGCTGTGAAAATTCAGATATTTGCATGACTGCTTTTGTTTTATTTTGTGAATAGCAAAAAGCATTCAACCCCATAATACATGTTGTTTTATTGGTCGCTCGTCCATGTCATATCCCATAGCTTAACAACTCATATATTTAGATTCCTCTCGATGAGGCGAGCAGTACGAGTACCACCTTGATGGGTCTGCGACGTTTCCTTCCAGAGTTATTACCAAAAAAACACAAACATCCCAGAATCCTCTCGGTTTGGGGTCAAAATGTTGTCGCTCATTAAATCCCATAAGAAACGTCGCATCGAATGAATGTGATTGAATTCTCCCCGTCTGGACGAGCGGAATTGAATGGTGCAACTGATTTTGCTGTGCTGTGAAAATTCAGATATTTGCATGACTGCTTTTGTTTTATTTTGTGAATAGCAAAAAGCATTCAACCCCATAATACATGTTGTTTTATTGGTCGCTCGTCCATGTCATATCCCATATCTTAACAACTCATATATTTAGATTCCTCTCGATGAGGCGAGCAGTACGAGTACCACCTTGATGGGTCTGCGACGTTTCCTTCCAGAGTTATTACCAAAAAACCACAAACAACCCAGATTCTTCTCGGTTTGGGGTCAAAATGTTGTCGCTCATTAAATCCCATAAGAAACGTCGCATCGAATGAATGTGATTGAATTCTCCCCGTCTGGACGAGCGCAATTGAATGGTGCAACTGATTTTGCTGTGCTGTGAAAATTCAGATATATGCATGACTGCTTTTGTTTTATTTTGTGAATAGCAAAAAGCATTCAACCCCATAATACATGTTGTTTTATTGGTCGCTCGTCCATTTCATATCCGATAGCTTAACCATTCACATATTTGGATTCCTCTCGACGAGGCGAGCAGTACGAGTACCACCTTGATGGGTCTGCGACGTTTCCTTCCAGAGTTATTACCAAAAAACCACAAACATCCCAGATTCCTCTCGGTTTGGGGTCAAAATGTTGTCGCTCATTAAATCCCATAAGAAACGTCGCATCGAATGAATGTGATTGAATTCTCCCCGTCTGGACGAGCGGAATTGAATGGTGCAACTGATTTTGCTGTGCTGTGAAAATTCAGATATTTGCATGACTGCTTTTGTTTTATTTTGTGAATAGCAAAAAGCATTCAACCCCATAATACATGCTTTTTTATTGTTCGCTCGTCCATTTCATATCCCATAGCTTAACCATTCATATATTTGGATTCCTCTCGACGAGGCGAGCAGTACGAGTACCACCTTGATGGGTCTGCGACGTTTCCTTCCAGAGTTATTACCAAAAAAACACAAACATCCCAGAATCCTCTCGGTTTGGGGTCAAAATGTTGTCCCTCATTAAATCCCATAAGAAACGTCGCATCGAATGAATGTGATTGAATTCTCCCCGTCTGGACGAGCGGAATTGAATGGTGCAACTGATTTTGCTGTGCTGTGAAAATTCAGATATTTGCATGACTGCATTTGTTTTATTTTGTGAATAGCAAAAAACATTCAACCCCATAATACATGTTGTTTTATTGGTCGCTCGTCCATGTCATATCCCATAGCTTAACAACTCATATATTTAGATTCCTCTCGATGAGGCGAGCAGTACGAGTACCACCTTGATGGGTCTGCGACGTTTCCTTCCAGAGTTATTACCAAAAAACCACAAACATCCCAGATTCCTCTCGGTTTGGGGTCAAAATGTTGTCGCTCATTAAATCCCATAAGAAACGTCGCATCGAATGAATGTGATTGAATTCTCCCCGTCTGGATGAGCGCAATTGAATGGTGCAACTGATTTTGCTGTGCTGTGAAAATTCAGATATATGCATGACTGCTTTTGTTTTATTTTGTGAATAGCAAAAAGCATTCAACCCCATAATACATGTTGTTTTATTGGTCGCCCGTCCATTTCATATCCGATAGCTTAACCATTCACATATTTGGATTCCTCTCGACGAGGCGAGCAGTACGAGTACCACCTTGATGGGTCTGCGACGTTTCCTTCCAGAGTTATTACCAAAAAAACACAAACATCCCAGAATCCTCTCGGTTTGGGGTCAAAATGTTGTCGCTCATTAAATCCCATAAGAAACGTCGCATCGAATGAATGTGATTGAATTCTCCCCGTCTGGACGAGCGGAATTGAATGGTGCAACTGATTTTGCTGTGCTGTGAAAATTCAGATATTTGCATGACTGCTTTTGTTTTATTTTGTGAATAGCAAAAAGCATTCAACCCCATAATACATGTTGTTTTATTGGTCGCTCGTCCATGTCATATCCCATAGCTTAACAACTCATATATTTAGATTCCTCTCGATGAGGCGAGCAGTACGAGTACCACCTTGATGGGTCTGCGACGTTTCCTTCCAGAGTTATTACCAAAAAAACACAAACATCCCAGAATCCTCTCGGTTTGGGGTCAAAATGTTGTCGCTCATTAAATCCCATAAGAAACGTCGCATCGAATGAATGTGATTGAATTCTCCCCGTCTGGACGAGCGGAATTGAATGGTGCAACTGATTTTGCTGTGCTGTGAAAATTCAGATATTTGCATGACTGCTTTTGTTTTATTTTGTGAATAGCAAAAAGCATTCAACCCCATAATACATGTTGTTTTATTGGTCGCTCGTCCATGTCATATCCCATATCTTAACAACTCATATATTTAGATTGCTCTCGATGAGGCGAGCAGTACGAGTACCACCTTGATGGGTCTGCGACGTTTCCTTCCAGAGTTATTACCAAAAAACCACAAACAACCCAGATTCTTCTCGGTTTGGGGTCAAAATGTTGTCGCTCATTAAATCCCATAAGAAACGTCGCATCGAATGAATGTGATTGAATTCTCCCCGTCTGGACGAGCGCAATTGAATGGTGCAACTGATTTTGCTGTGCTGTGAAAATTCAGATATATGCATGACTGCTTTTGTTTTATTTTGTGAATAGCAAAAAGCATTCAACCCCATAATACATGTTGTTTTATTGGTCGCTCGTCCATTTCATATCCGATAGCTTAACCATTCACATATTTGGATTCCTCTCGACGAGGCGAGCAGTACGAGTACCACCTTGATGGGTCTGCGACGTTTCCTTCCAGAGTTATTACCAAAAAACCACAAACATCCCAGATTCCTCTCGGTTTGGGGTCAAAATGTTGTCGCTCATTAAATCCCATAAGAAACGTCGCATCGAATGAATGTGATTGAATTCTCCCCGTCTGGACGAGCGGAATTGAATGGTGCAACTGATTTTGCTGTGCTGTGAAAATTCAGATATTTGCATGACTGCTTTTGTTTTATTTTGTGAATAGCAAAAAGCATTCAACCCCATAATACATGCTGTTTTATTGTTCGCTCGTCCATTTCATATCCCATAGCTTAACCATTCATATATTTGGATTCCTCTCGACGAGGCGAGCAGTACGAGTACCACCTTGATGGGTCTGCGACGTTTCCTTCCAGAGTTATTACCAAAAAAACACAAACATCCCAGAATCCTCTCGGTTTGGGGTCAAAATGTTGTCCCTCATTAAATCCCATAAGAAACGTCGCATCGAATGAATGTGATTGAATTCTCCCCGTCTGGACGAGCGGAATTGAATGGTGCAACTGATTTTGCTGTGCTGTGAAAATTCAGATATTTGCATGACTGCATTTGTTTTATTTTGTGAATAGCAAAAAACATTCAACCCCATAATACATGTTGTTTTATTGGTCGCTCGTCCATGTCATATCCCATAGCTTAACAACTCATATATTTAGATTCCTCTCGATGAGGCGAGCAGTACGAGTACCACCTTGATGGGTCTGCGACGTTTCCTTCCAGAGTTATTACCAAAAAAACAAAAACATCCCAGAATCCTCTCGGTTTGGGGTCAAAATGTTGTCGCTCATTAAATCCCATAAGAAACGTCGCATCGAATGAATGTGATTGAATTCTCCCCGTCTGGACGAGCGGAATTGAATGGTGCAACTGATTTTGCTGTGCTGTGAAAATTCAGATATTTGCATGACTGCTTTTGTTTTATTTTGTGAATAGCAAAAAGCATTCAACCCCATAATACATGTTGTTTTATTGGTCGCTCGTCCATGTCATATCCCATATCTTAACAACTCATATATTTAGATTGCTCTCGATGAGGCGAGCAGTACGAGTACCACCTTGATGGGTCTGCGACGTTTCCTTCCAGAGTTATTACCAAAAAACCACAAACAACCCAGATTCTTCTCGGTTTGGGGTCAAAATGTTGTCGCTCATTAAATCCCATAAGAAACGTCGCATCGAATGAATGTGATTGAATTCTCCCCGTCTGGACGAGCGCAATTGAATGGTGCAACTGATTTTGCTGTGCTGTGAAAATTCAGATATATGCATGACTGCTTTTGTTTTATTTTGTGAATAGCAAAAAGCATTCAACCCCATAATACATGTTGTTTTATTGGTCGCTCGTCCATTTCATATCCGATAGCTTAACCATTCACATATTTGGATTCCTCTCGACGAGGCGAGCAGTACGAGTACCACCTTGATGGGTCTGCGACGTTTCCTTCCAGAGTTATTACCAAAAAACCACAAACATCCCAGATTCCTCTCGGTTTGGGGTCAAAATGTTGTCGCTCATTAAATCCCATAAGAAACGTCGCATCGAATGAATGTGATTGAATTCTCCCCGTCTGGACGAGCGGAATTGAATGGTGCAACTGATTTTGCTGTGCTGTGAAAATTCAGATATTTGCATGACTGCTTTTGTTTTATTTTGTGAATAGCAAAAAGCATTCAACCCCATAATACATGCTGTTTTATTGTTCGCTCGTCCATTTCATATCCCATAGCTTAACCATTCATATATTTGGATTCCTCTCGACGAGGCGAGCAGTACGAGTACCACCTTGATGGGTCTGCGACGTTTCCTTCCAGAGTTATTACCAAAAAAACACAAACATCCCAGAATCCTCTCGGTTTGGGGTCAAAATGTTGTCCCTCATTAAATCCCATAAGAAACGTCGCATCGAATGAATGTGATTGAATTCTCCCCGTCTGGACGAGCGGAATTGAATGGTGCAACTGATTTTGCTGTGCTGTGAAAATTCAGATATTTGCATGACTGCATTTGTTTTATTTTGTGAATAGCAAAAAACATTCAACCCCATAATACATGTTGTTTTATTGGTCGCTCGTCCATGTCATATCCCATAGCTTAACAACTCATATATTTAGATTCCTCTCGATGAGGCGAGCAGTACGAGTACCACCTTGATGGGTCTGCGACGTTTCCTTCCAGAGTTATTACCAAAAAAACAAAAACATCCCAGAATCCTCTCGGTTTGGGGTCAAAATGTTGTCGCTCATTAAATCCCATAAGAAACGTCGCATCGAATGAATGTGATTGAATTCTCCCCGTCTGGACGAGCGGAATTGAATGGTGCAACTGATTTTGCTGTGCTGTGAAAATTCAGATATTTGCATGACTGCTTTTGTTTTATTTTGTGAATAGCAAAAAGCATTCAACCCCATAATACATGTTGTTTTATTGGTCGCTCGTCCATGTCATATCCCATAGCTTAACAACTCATATATTTAGATTCCTCTCGATGAGGCGAGCAGTACGAGTACCACCTTGATGGGTCTGCGACGTTTCCTTCCAGAGTTATTACCAAAAAAACACAAACATCCCAGAATCCTCTCGGTTTGGGGTCAAAATGTTGTCGCTCATTAAATCCCATAAGAAACGTCGCATCGAATGAATGTGATTGAATTCTCCCCGTCTGGACGAGCGGAATTGAATGGTGCAACTGATTTTGCTGTGCTGTGAAAATTCAGATATTTGCATGACTGCTTTTGTTTTATTTTGTGAATAGCAAAAAGCATTCAACCCCATAATACATGCTGTTTTATTGTTCGCTCGTCCATTTCATATCCCATAGCTTAACCATTCATATATTTGGATTCCTCTCGACGAGGCGAGCAGTACGAGTACCACCTTGATGGGTCTGCGACGTTTCCTTCCAGAGTTATTACCAAAAAAACACAAACATCCCAGAATCCTCTCGGTTTGGGGTCAAAATGTTGTCCCTCATTAAATCCCATAAGAAACGTCGCATCGAATGAATGTGATTGAATTCTCCCCGTCTGGACGAGCGGAATTGAATGGTGCAACTGATTTTGCTGTGCTGTGAAAATTCAGATATTTGCATGACTGCATTTGTTTTATTTTGTGAATAGCAAAAAACATTCAACCCCATAATACATGTTGTTTTATTGGTCGCTCGTCCATGTCATATCCCATAGCTTAACAACTCATATATTTAGATTCCTCTCGATGAGGCGAGCAGTACGAGTACCACCTTGATGGGTCTGCGACGTTTCCTTCCAGAGTTATTACCAAAAAAACAAAAACATCCCAGAATCCTCTCGGTTTGGGGTCAAAATGTTGTCGCTCATTAAATCCCATAAGAAACGTCGCATCGAATGAATGTGATTGAATTCTCCCCGTCTGGACGAGCGGAATTGAATGGTGCAACTGATTTTGCTGTGCTGTGAAAATTCAGATATTTGCATGACTGCTTTTGTTTTATTTTGTGAATAGCAAAAAGCATTCAACCCCATAATACATGTTGTTTTATTGGTCGCTCGTCCATGTCATATCCCATAGCTTAACAACTCATATATTTAGATTCCTCTCGATGAGGCGAGCAGTACGAGTACCACCTTGATGGGTCTGCGACGTTTCCTTCCAGAGTTATTACCAAAAAAACACAAACATCCCAGAATCCTCTCGGTTTGGGGTCAAAATGTTGTCGCTCATTAAATCCCATAAGAAACGTCGCATCGAATGAATGTGATTGAATTCTCCCCGTCTGGACGAGCAGAATTGAATGGTGCAACTGATTTTGCTGTGCTGTGAAAATTCAGATATTTGCATGACTGCTTTTGTTTTATTTTGTGAATAGCAAAAAGCATTCAACCCCATAATACATGTTGTTTTATTGGTCGCTCGTCCATGTCATATCCCATATCTTAACAACTCATATATTTAGATTCCTCTCGATGAGGCGAGCAGTACGAGTACCACCTTGATGGGTCTGCGACGTTTCCTTCCAGAGTTATTACCAAAAAAACACAAACAACCCAGATTCTTCTCGGTTTGGGGTCAAAATGTTGTCGCTCATTAAATCCCATAAGAAACGTCGCATCGAATGAATGTGATTGAATTCTCCCCGTCTGGACGAGCGCAATTGAATGGTGCAACTGATTTTGCTGTGCTGTGAAAATTCAGATATATGCATGACTGCTTTTGTTTTATTTTGTGAATAGCAAAAAGCATTCAACCCCATAATACATGTTGTTTTATTGGTCGCTCGTCCATGTCATATCCCATATCTTAACAACTCATATATTTAGATTCCTCTCGATGAGGCGAGCAGTACGAGTACCACCTTGATGGGTCTGCGACGTTTCCTTCCAGAGTTATTACCAAAAAAACAAAAACATCCCAGAATCCTCTCGGTTTGGGGTCAAAATGTTGTCGCTCATTAAATCCCATAAGAAACGTCGCATCGAATGAATGTGATTGAATTCTCCCCGTCTGGACGAGCGGAATTGAATGGTGCAACTGATTTTGCTGTGCTGTGAAAATTCAGATATTTGCATGACTGCTTTTGTTTTATTTTGTGAATAGCAAAAAGCATTCAACCCCATAATACATGTTGTTTTATTGGTCGCTCGTCCATGTCATATCCCATAGCTTAACAACTCATATATTTAGATTCCTCTCGATGAGGCGAGCAGTACGAGTACCACCTTGATGGGTCTGCGACGTTTCCTTCCAGAGTTATTACCAAAAAAACACAAACATCCCAGAATCCTCTCGGTTTGGGGTCAAAATGTTGTCGCTCATTAAATCCCATAAGAAACGTCGCATCGAATGAATGTGATTGAATTCTCCCCGTCTGGACGAGCAGAATTGAAAGGTGCAACTGATTTTGCTGTGCTGTGAAAATTCAGATATTTGCATGACTGCTTTTGTTTTATTTTGTGAATAGCAAAAAGCATTCAACCCCATAATACATGTTGTTTTATTGGTCGCTCGTCCATGTCATATCCCATATCTTAACAACTCATATATTTAGATTCCTCTCGATGAGGCGAGCAGTACGAGTACCACCTTGATGGGTCTGCGACGTTTCCTTCCAGAGTTATTACCAAAAAAACACAAACAACCCAGATTCTTCTCGGTTTGGGGTCAAAATGTTGTCGCTCATTAAATCCCATAAGAAACGTCGCATCGAATGAATGTGATTGAATTCTCCCCGTCTGGACGAGCGCAATTGAATGGTGCAACTGATTTTGCTGTGCTGTGAAAATTCAGATATATGCATGACTGCTTTTGTTTTATTTTGTGAATAGCAAAAAGCATTCAACCCCATAATACATGTTGTTTTATTGGTCGCTCGTCCATGTCATATCCCATATCTTAACAACTCATATATTTAGATTCCTCTCGATGAGGCGAGCAGTACGAGTACCACCTTGATGGGTCTGCGACGTTTCCTTCCAGAGTTATTACCAAAAAACCACAAACATCCCAGATTCCTCTCGGTTTGGGGTCAAAATGTTGTCGCTCATTAAATCCCATAAGAAACGTCGCATCGAATGAATGTGATTGAATTCTCCCCGTCTGGATGAGCGCAATTGAATGGTGCAACTGATTTTGCTGTGCTGTGAAAATTCAGATATATGCATGACTGCTTTTGTTTTATTTTGTGAATAGCAAAAAGCATTCAACCCCATAATACATGTTGTTTTATTGGTCGCCCGTCCATTTCATATCCGATAGCTTAACCATTCACATATTTGGATTCCTCTCGACGAGGCGAGCAGTACGAGTACCACCTTGATGGGTCTGCGACGTTTCCTTCCAGAGTTATTACCAAAAAAACACAAACATCCCAGAATCCTCTCGGTTTGGGGTCAAAATGTTGTCGCTCATTAAATCCCATAAGAAACGTCGCATCGAATGAATGTGATTGAATTCTCCCCGTCTGGACGAGCGGAATTGAATGGTGCAACTGATTTTGCTGTGCTGTGAAAATTCAGATATTTGCATGACTGCTTTTGTTTTATTTTGTGAATAGCAAAAAGCATTCAACCCCATAATACATGTTGTTTTATTGGTCGCTCGTCCATGTCATATTCCATAGCTTAACAACTCATATATTTAGATTCCTCTCGATGAGGCGAGCAGTACGAGTACCACCTTGATGGGTCTGCGACGTTTCCTTCCAGAGTTATTACCAAAAAAACACAAACATCCCAGAATCCTCTCGGTTTGGGGTCAAAATGTTGTCGCTCATTAAATCCCATAAGAAACGTCGCATCGAATGAATGTGATTGAATTCTCCCCGTCTGGACGAGCGGAATTGAATGGTGCAACTGATTTTGCTGTGCTGTGAAAATTCAGATATTTGCATGACTGCTTTTGTTTTATTTTGTGAATAGCAAAAAGCATTCAACCCCATAATACATGTTGTTTTATTGGTCGCTCGTCCATGTCATATCCCATATCTTAACAACTCATATATTTAGATTGCTCTCGATGAGGCGAGCAGTACGAGTACCACCTTGATGGGTCTGCGACGTTTCCTTCCAGAGTTATTACCAAAAAACCACAAACAACCCAGATTCTTCTCGGTTTGGGGTCAAAATGTTGTCGCTCATTAAATCCCATAAGAAACGTCGCATCGAATGAATGTGATTGAATTCTCCCCGTCTGGACGAGCGCAATTGAATGGTGCAACTGATTTTGCTGTGCTGTGAAAATTCAGATATATGCATGACTGCTTTTGTTTTATTTTGTGAATAGCAAAAAGCATTCAACCCCATAATACATGTTATTTTATTGGTCGCTCGTCCATTTCATATCCGATAGCTTAACCATTCACATATTTGGATTCCTCTCGACGAGGCGAGCAGTACGAGTACCACCTTGATGGGTCTGCGACGTTTCCTTCCAGAGTTATTACCAAAAAACCACAAACATCCCAGATTCCTCTCGGTTTGGGGTCAAAATGTTGTCGCTCATTAAATCCCATAAGAAACGTCGCATCGAATGAATGTGATTGAATTCTCCCCGTCTGGACGAGCGGAATTGAATGGTGCAACTGATTTTGCTGTGCTGTGAAAATTCAGATATTTGCATGACTGCTTTTGTTTTATTTTGTGAATAGCAAAAAGCATTCAACCCCATAATACATGCTGTTTTATTGTTCGCTCGTCCATTTCATATCCCATAGCTTAACCATTCATATATTTGGATTCCTCTCGACGAGGCGAGCAGTACGAGTACCACCTTGATGGGTCTGCGACGTTTCCTTCCAGAGTTATTACCAAAAAAACACAAACATCCCAGAATCCTCTCGGTTTGGGGTCAAAATGTTGTCCCTCATTAAATCCCATAAGAAACGTCGCATCGAATGAATGTGATTGAATTCTCCCCGTCTGGACGAGCGGAATTGAATGGTGCAACTGATTTTGCTGTGCTGTGAAAATTCAGATATTTGCATGACTGCATTTGTTTTATTTTGTGAATAGCAAAAAACATTCAACCCCATAATACATGTTGTTTTATTGGTCGCTCGTCCATGTCATATCCCATAGCTTAACAACTCATATATTTAGATTCCTCTCGATGAGGCGAGCAGTACGAGTACCACCTTGATGGGTCTGCGACGTTTCCTTCCAGAGTTATTACCAAAAAAACAAAAACATCCCAGAATCCTCTCGGTTTGGGGTCAAAATGTTGTCGCTCATTAAATCCCATAAGAAACGTCGCATCGAATGAATGTGATTGAATTCTCCCCGTCTGGACGAGCGGAATTGAATGGTGCAACTGATTTTGCTGTGCTGTGAAAATTCAGATATTTGCATGACTGCTTTTGTTTTATTTTGTGAATAGCAAAAAGCATTCAACCCCATAATACATGTTGTTTTATTGGTCGCTCGTCCATGTCATATCCCATAGCTTAACAACTCATATATTTAGATTCCTCTCGATGAGGCGAGCAGTACGAGTACCACCTTGATGGGTCTGCGACGTTTCCTTCCAGAGTTATTACCAAAAAAACACAAACATCCCAGAATCCTCTCGGTTTGGGGTCAAAATGTTGTCCCTCATTAAATCCCATAAGAAACGTCGCATCGAATGAATGTGATTGAATTCTCCCCGTCTGGACGAGCGGAATTGAATGGTGCAACTGATTTTGCTGTGCTGTGAAAATTCAGATATTTGCATGACTGCTTTTGTTTTATTTTGTGAATAGCAAAAAGCATTCAACCCCATAATACATGTTGTTTTATTGGTCGCTCGTCCATGTCATATCCCATAGCTTAACAACTCATATATTTAGATTCCTCTCGATGAGGCGAGCAGTACGAGTACCACCTTGATGGGTCTGCGACGTTTCCTTCCAGAGTTATTACCAAAAAAACACAAACATCCCAGAATCCTCTCGGTTTGGGGTCAAAATGTTGTCGCTCATTAAATCCCATAAGAAACGTCGCATCGAATGAATGTGATTGAATTCTCCCCGTCTGGACGAGCGCAATTGAATGGTGCAACTGATTTTGCTGTGCTGTGAAAATTCAGATATATGCATGACTGCTTTTGTTTTATTTTGTGAATAGCAAAAAGCATTCAACCCCATAATACATGTTGTTTTATTGGTCGCTCGTCCATGTCATATCCCATATCTTAACAACTCATATATTTAGATTCCTCTCGATGAGGCGAGCAGTACGAGTACCACCTTGATGGGTCTGCGACGTTTCCTTCCAGAGTTATTACCAAAAAAACACAAACAACCCAGATTCTTCTCGGTTTGGGGTCAAAATGTTGTCGCTCATTAAATCCCATAAGAAACGTCGCATCGAATGAATGTGATTGAATTCTCCCCGTCTGGACGAGCGCAATTGAATGGTGCAACTGATTTTGCTGTGCTGTGAAAATTCAGATATATGCATGACTGCTTTTGTTTTATTTTGTGAATAGCAAAAAGCATTCAACCCCATAATACATGTTGTTTTATTGGTCGCTCGTCCATTTCATATCCGATAGCTTAACCATTCACATATTTGGATTCCTCTCGACGAGGCGAGCAGTACGGGTACCACCTTGATGGGTCTGCGACGTTTCCTTCCAGAGTTATTACCAAAAAAACACAAACATCCCAGATTCCTCTCGGTTTGGGGTCAAAATGTTGTCGCTCATTAAATCCCATAAGAAACGTCGCATCGAATGAATGTGATTGAATTCTCCCCGTCTGGACGAGCGGAATTGAATGGTGCAACTGATTTTGCTGTGCTGTGAAAATTCAGATATTTGCATGACTGCTTTTGTTTTATTTTGTGAATAGCAAAAAGCATTCAACCCCATAATACATGCTGTTTTATTGTTCGCTCGTCCATTTCATATCCCATAGCTTAACCATTCATATATTTGGATTCCTCTCGACGAGGCGAGCAGTACGAGTACCACCTTGATGGGTCTGCGACGTTTCCTTCCAGAGTTATTACCAAAAAAACACAAACATCCCAGAATCCTCTCGGTTTGGGGTCAAAATGTTGTCCCTCATTAAATCCCATAAGAAACGTCGCATCGAATGAATGTGATTGAATTCTCCCCGTCTGGACGAGCGGAATTGAATGGTGAAACTGATTTTGCTGTGCTGTGAAAATTCAGATATTTGCATGACTGCATTTGTTTTATTTTGTGAATAGCAAAAAACATTAAACCCCATAATACATGTTGTTTTATTGGTCGCTCGTCCATGTAATATCCCATAGCTTAACAACTCATATATTTAGATTCCTCTCGATGAGGCGAGCAGTACGAGTACCACCTTGATGGGTCTGCGACGTTTCCTTCCAGAGTTATTACCAAAAAACCACAAACATCCCAGATTCCTCTCGGTTTGGGGTCAAAATGTTGTCGCTCATTAAATCCCATAAGAAACGTCGCATCGAATGAATGTGATTGAATTCTCCCCGTCTGGATGAGCGCAATTGAATGGTGCAACTGATTTTGCTGTGCTGTGAAAATTCAGATATATGCATGACTGCTTTTGTTTTATTTTGTGAATAGCAAAAAGCATTCAACCCCATAATACATGTTGTTTTATTGGTCGCCCGTTCATTTCATATCCGATAGCTTAACCATTCACATATTTGGATTCCTCTCGACGAGGCGAGCAGTACGAGTACCACCTTGATGGGTCTGCGACGTTTCCTTCCAGAGTTATTACCAAAAAAACACAAACATCCCAGAATCCTCTCGGTTTGGGGTCAAAATGTTGTCGCTCATTAAATCCCATAAGAAACGTCGCATCGAATGAATGTGATTGAATTCTCCCCGTCTGGACGAGCGGAATTGAATGGTGCAACTGATTTTGCTGTGCTGTGAAAATTCAGATATTTGCATGACTGCTTTTGTTTTATTTTGTGAATAGCAAAAAGCATTCAACCCCATAATACATGTTGTTTTATTGGTCGCTCGTCCATGTCATATCCCATAGCTTAACAACTCATATATTTAGATTCCTCTCGATGAGGCGAGCAGTACGAGTACCACCTTGATGGGTCTGCGACGTTTCCTTCCAGAGTTATTACCAAAAAAACAAAAACATCCCAGAATCCTCTCGGTTTGGGGTCAAAATGTTGTCGCTCATTAAATCCCATAAGAAACGTCGCATCGAATGAATGTGATTGAATTCTCCCCGTCTGGACGAGCGGAATTGAATGGTGCAACTGATTTTGCTGTGCTGTGAAAATTCAGATATTTGCATGACTGCTTTTGTTTTATTTTGTGAATAGCAAAAAGCATTCAACCCCATAATACATGTTGTTTTATTGGTCGCTCGTCCATGTCATATCCCATAGCTTAACAACTCATATATTTAGATTCCTCTCGATGAGGCGAGCAGTACGAGTACCACCTTGATGGGTCTGCGACGTTTCCTTCCAGAGTTATTACCAAAAAAACAAAAACATCCCAGAATCCTCTCGGTTTGGGGTCAAAATGTTGTCGCTCATTAAATCCCATAAGAAACGTCGCATCGAATGAATGTGATTGAATTCTCCCCGTCTGGACGAGCGGAATTGAATGGTGCAACTGATTTTGCTGTGCTGTGAAAATTCAGATATTTGCATGACTGCTTTTGTTTTATTTTGTGAATAGCAAAAAGCATTCAACCCCATAATACATGTTGTTTTATTGGTCGCTCGTCCATGTCATATCCCATAGCTTAACAACTCATATATTTAGATTCCTCTCGATGAGGCGAGCAGTACGAGTACCACCTTGATGGGTCTGCGACGTTTCCTTCCAGAGTTATTACCAAAAAAACAAAAACATCCCAGAATCCTCTCGGTTTGGGGTCAAAATGTTGTCGCTCATTAAATCCCATAAGAAACGTCGCATCGAATGAATGTGATTGAATTCTCCCCGTCTGGACGAGCGGAATTGAATGGTGCAACTGATTTTGCTGTGCTGTGAAAATTCAGATATTTGCATGACTGCTTTTGTTTTATTTTGTGAATAGCAAAAAGCATTCAACCCCATAATACATGCTGTTTTATTGTTCGCTCGTCCATTTCATATCCCATAGCTTAACCATTCATATATTTGGATTCCTCTCGACGAGGCGAGCAGTACGAGTACCACCTTGATGGGTCTGCGACGTTTCCTTCCAGAGTTATTACCAAAAAAACACAAACATCCCAGAATCCTCTCGGTTTGGGGTCAAAATGTTGTCCCTCATTAAATCCCATAAGAAACGTCGCATCGAATGAATGTGATTGAATTCTCCCCGTCTGGACGAGCGGAATTGAATGGTGAAACTGATTTTGCTGTGCTGTGAAAATTCAGATATTTGCATGACTGCATTTGTTTTATTTTGTGAATAGCAAAAAACATTCAACCCCATAATACATGTTGTTTTATTGGTCGCTCGTCCATGTAATATCCCATAGCTTAACAACTCATATATTTAGATTCCTCTCGATGAGGCGAGCAGTACGAGTACCACCTTGATGGGTCTGCGACGTTTCCTTCCAGAGTTATTACCAAAAAACCACAAACATCCCAGATTCCTCTCGGTTTGGGGTCAAAATGTTGTCGCTCATTAAATCCCATAAGAAACGTCGCATCGAATGAATGTGATTGAATTCTCCCCGTCTGGATGAGCGCAATTGAATGGTGCAACTGATTTTGCTGTGCTGTGAAAATTCAGATATATGCATGACTGCTTTTGTTTTATTTTGTGAATAGCAAAAAGCATTCAACCCCATAATACATGTTGTTTTATTGGTCGCCCGTTCATTTCATATCCGATAGCTTAACCATTCACATATTTGGATTCCTCTCGACGAGGCGAGCAGTACGAGTACCACCTTGATGGGTCTGCGACGTTTCCTTCCAGAGTTATTACCAAAAAAACACAAACATCCCAGAATCCTCTCGGTTTGGGGTCAAAATGTTGTCGCTCATTAAATCCCATAAGAAACGTCGCATCGAATGAATGTGATTGAATTCTCCCCGTCTGGACGAGCGGAATTGAATGGTGCAACTGATTTTGCTGTGCTGTGAAAATTCAGATATTTGCATGACTGCTTTTGTTTTATTTTGTGAATAGCAAAAAGCATTCAACCCCATAATACATGTTGTTTTATTGGTCGCTCGTCCATGTCATATCCCATAGCTTAACAACTCATATATTTAGATTCCTCTCGATGAGGCGAGCAGTACGAGTACCACCTTGATGGGTCTGCGACGTTTCCTTCCAGAGTTATTACCAAAAAAACAAAAACATCCCAGAATCCTCTCGGTTTGGGGTCAAAATGTTGTCGCTCATTAAATCCCATAAGAAACGTCGCATCGAATGAATGTGATTGAATTCTCCCCGTCTGGACGAGCGGAATTGAATGGTGCAACTGATTTTGCTGTGCTGTGAAAATTCAGATATTTGCATGACTGCTTTTGTTTTATTTTGTGAATAGCAAAAAGCATTCAACCCCATAATACATGTTGTTTTATTGGTCGCTCGTCCATGTCATATCCCATAGCTTAACAACTCATATATTTAGATTCCTCTCGATGAGGCGAGCAGTACGAGTACCACCTTGATGGGTCTGCGACGTTTCCTTCCAGAGTTATTACCAAAAAAACAAAAACATCCCAGAATCCTCTCGGTTTGGGGTCAAAATGTTGTCGCTCATTAAATCCCATAAGAAACGTCGCATCGAATGAATGTGATTGAATTCTCCCCGTCTGGACGAGCGGAATTGAATGGTGCAACTGATTTTGCTGTGCTGTGAAAATTCAGATATTTGCATGACTGCTTTTGTTTTATTTTGTGAATAGCAAAAAGCATTCAACCCCATAATACATGTTGTTTTATTGGTCGCTCGTCCATGTCATATCCCATAGCTTAACAACTCATATATTTAGATTCCTCTCGATGAGGCGAGCAGTACGAGTACCACCTTGATGGGTCTGCGACGTTTCCTTCCAGAGTTATTACCAAAAAAACAAAAACATCCCAGAATCCTCTCGGTTTGGGGTCAAAATGTTGTCGCTCATTAAATCCCATAAGAAACGTCGCATCGAATGAATGTGATTGAATTCTCCCCGTCTGGACGAGCGGAATTGAATGGTGCAACTGATTTTGCTGTGCTGTGAAAATTCAGATATTTGCATGACTGCTTTTGTTTTATTTTGTGAATAGCAAAAAGCATTCAACCCCATAATACATGTTGTTTTATTGGTCGCTCGTCCATGTCATATCCCATAGCTTAACAACTCATATATTTAGATTCCTCTCGATGAGGCGAGCAGTACGAGTACCACCTTGATGGGTCTGCGACGTTTCCTTCCAGAGTTATTACCAAAAAAACAAAAACATCCCAGAATCCTCGGTTTGGGGTCAAAATGTTGTCGCTCATTAAATCCCATAAGAAACGTCGCATCGAATGAATGTGATTGAATTCTCCCCGTCTGGACGAGCGGAATTGAATGGTGCAACTGATTTTGCTGTGCTGTGAAAATTCAGATATTTGCATGACTGCTTTTGTTTTATTTTGTGAATAGCAAAAAGCATTCAACCCCATAATACATGTTGTTTTATTGGTCGCTCGTCCATGTCATATCCCATAGCTTAACAACTCATATATTTAGATTCCTCTCGATGAGGCGAGCAGTACGAGTACCACCTTGATGGGTCTGCGACGTTTCCTTCCAGAGTTATTACCAAAAAAACAAAAACATCCCAGAATCCTCTCGGTTTGGGGTCAAAATGTTGTCGCTCATTAAATCCCATAAGAAACGTCGCATCGAATGAATGTGATTGAATTCTCCCCGTCTGGACGAGCGGAATTGAATGGTGCAACTGATTTTGCTGTGCTGTGAAAATTCAGATATTTGCATGACTGCTTTTGTTTTATTTTGTGAATAGCAAAAAGCATTCAACCCCATAATACATGTTGTTTTATTGGTCGCTCGTCCATGTCATATCCCATAGCTTAACAACTCATATATTTAGATTCCTCTCGATGAGGCGAGCAGTACGAGTACCACCTTGATGGGTCTGCGACGTTTCCTTCCAGAGTTATTACCAAAAAAACACAAACATCCCAGAATCCTCTCGGTTTGGGGTCAAAATGTTGTCGCTCATTAAATCCCATAAGAAACGTCGCATCGAATGAATGTGATTGAATTCTCCCCGTCTGGACGAGCAGAATTGAATGGTGCAACTGATTTTGCTGTGCTGTGAAAATTCAGATATTTGCATGACTGCTTTTGTTTTATTTTGTGAATAGCAAAAAACATTCAACCCCATAATACATGTTGTTTTATTGGTCGCTCGTCCATGTCATATCCCATAGCTTAACAACTCATATATTTAGATTCCTCTCGATGAGGCGAGCAGTACGAGTACCACCTTGATGGGTCTGCGACGTTTCCTTCCAGAGTTATTACCAAAAAACCACAAACATCCCAGATTCCTCTCGGTTTGGGGTCAAAATGTTGTCGCTCATTAAATCCCATAAGAAACGTCGCATCGAATGAATGTGATTGAATTCTCCCCGTCTGGACGAGCGGAATTGAATGGTGCAACTGATTTTGCTGTGCTGTGAAAATTCAGATATTTGCATGACTGCTTTTGTTTTATTTTGTGAATAGCAAAAAGCATTCAACCCCATAATACATGCTGTTTTATTGTTCGCTCGTCCATTTCATATCCCATAGCTTAACCATTCATATATTTGGATTCCTCTCTACGAGGCGAGCAGTACGAGTACCACCTTGATGGGTCTGCGACGTTTCCTTCCAGAGTTATTACCAAAAAAACACAAACATCCCAGAATCCTCTCGGTTTGGGGTCAAAATGTTGTCCCTCATTAAATCCCATAAGAAACGTCGCATCGAATGAATGTGATTGAATTCTCCCCGTCTGGACGAGCGGAATTGAATGGTGAAACTGATTTTGCTGTGCTGTGAAAATTCAGATATTTGCATGACTGCATTTGTTTTATTTTGTGAATAGCAAAAAACATTCAACCCCATAATACATGTTGTTTTATTGGTCGCTCGTCCATGTCATATCCCATAGCTTAACAACTCATATATTTAGATTCCTCTCGATGAGGCGAGCAGTACGAGTACCACCTTGATGGGTCTGCGACGTTTCCTTCCAGAGTTATTACCAAAAAACCACAAACATCCCAGATTCCTCTCGGTTTGGGTCAAAATGTTGTCGCTCATTAAATCCCATAAGAAACGTCGCATCGAATGAATGTGATTGAATTCTCCCCGTCTGGATGAGCGCAATTGAATGGTGCAACTGATTTTGCTGTGCTGTGAAAATTCAGATATATGCATGACTGCTTTTGTTTTATTTTGTGAATAGCAAAAAGCATTCAACCCCATAATACATGTTGTTTTATTGGTCGCCCGTCCATTTCATATCCGATAGCTTAACCATTCACACATTTGGATTCCTCTCGACGAGGCGAGCAGTACGAGTACCACCTTGATGGGTCTGCGACGTTTCCTTCCAGAGTTATTACCAAAAAAACACAAACATCCCAGAATCCTCTCGGTTTGGGGTCAAAATGTTGTCGCTCATTAAATCCCATAAGAAACGTCGCATCGAATGAATGTGATTGAATTCTCCCCGTCTGGACGAGCGGAATTGAATGGTGCAACTGATTTTGCTGTGCTGTGAAAATTCAGATATTTGCATGACTGCTTTTGTTTTATTTTGTGAATAGCAAAAAGCATTCAACCCCATAATACATGTTGTTTTATTGGTCGCTCGTCCATGTCATATCCCATAGCTTAACAACTCATATATTTAGATTCCTCTCGATGAGGCGAGCAGTACGAGTACCACCTTGATGGGTCTGCGACGTTTCCTTCCAGAGTTATTACCAAAAAAACAAAAACATCCCAGAATCCTCTCGGTTTGGGGTCAAAATGTTGTCGCTCATTAAATCCCATAAGAAACGTCGCATCGAATGAATGTGATTGAATTCTCCCCGTCTGGACGAGCGGAATTGAATGGTGCAACTGATTTTGCTGTGCTGTGAAAATTCAGATATTTGCATGACTGCTTTTGTTTTATTTTGTGAATAGCAAAAAGCATTCAACCCCATAATACATGCTGTTTTATTGTTCGCTCGTCCATTTCATATCCCATAGCTTAACCATTCATATATTTGGATTCCTCTCTACGAGGCGAGCAGTACGAGTACCACCTTGATGGGTCTGCGACGTTTCCTTCCAGAGTTATTACCAAAAAAACACAAACATCCCAGAATCCTCTCGGTTTGGGGTCAAAATGTTGTCCCTCATTAAATCCCATAAGAAACGTCGCATCGAATGAATGTGATTGAATTCTCCCCGTCTGGACGAGCGGAATTGAATGGTGAAACTGATTTTGCTGTGCTGTGAAAATTCAGATATTTGCATGACTGCATTTGTTTTATTTTGTGAATAGCAAAAAACATTCAACCCCATAATACATGTTGTTTTATTGGTCGCTCGTCCATGTCATATCCCATAGCTTAACAACTCATATATTTAGATTCCTCTCGATGAGGCGAGCAGTACGAGTACCACCTTGATGGGTCTGCGACGTTTCCTTCCAGAGTTATTACCAAAAAACCACAAACATCCCAGATTCCTCTCGGTTTGGGGTCAAAATGTTGTCGCTCATTAAATCCCATAAGAAACGTCGCATCGAATGAATGTGATTGAATTCTCCCCGTCTGGATGAGCGCAATTGAATGGTGCAACTGATTTTGCTGTGCTGTGAAAATTCAGATATATGCATGACTGCTTTTGTTTTATTTTGTGAATAGCAAAAAGCATTCAACCCCATAATACATGTTGTTTTATTGGTCGCCCGTCCATTTCATATCCGATAGCTTAACCATTCACACATTTGGATTCCTCTCGACGAGGCGAGCAGTACGAGTACCACCTTGATGGGTCTGCGACGTTTCCTTCCAGAGTTATAACCAAAAAAACACAAACATCCCAGAATCCTCTCGGTTTGGGGTCAAAATGTTGTCGCTCATTAAATCCCATAAGAAACGTCGCATCGAATGAATGTGATTGAATTCTCCCCGTCTGGACGTGCGGAATTGAATGGTGCAACTGATTTTGCTGTGCTGTGAAAATTCAGATATTTGCATGACTGCTTTTGTTTTATTTTGTGAATAGCAAAAAGCATTCAACCCCATAATACATGTTGTTTTATTGGTCGCTCGTCCATGTCATATCCCATAGCTTAACAACTCATATATTTAGATTCCTCTCGATGAGGCGAGCAGTACGAGTACCACCTTGATGGGTCTGCGACGTTTCCTTCCAGAGTTATTACCAAAAAAACAAAAACATCCCAGAATCCTCTCGGTTTGGGGTCAAAATGTTGTCGCTCATTAAATCCCATAAGAAACGTCGCATCGAATGAATGTGATTGAATTCTCCCCGTCTGGACGAGCGGAATTGAATGGTGCAACTGATTTTGCTGTGCTGTGAAAATTCAGATATTTGCATGACTGCTTTTGTTTTATTTTGTGAATAGCAAAAAGCATTCAACCCCATAATACATGTTGTTTTATTGGTCGCTCGTCCATGTCATATCCCATAGCTTAACAACTCATATATTTAGATTCCTCTCGATGAGGCGAGCAGTACGAGTACCACCTTGATGGGTCTGCGACGTTTCCTTCCAGAGTTATTACCAAAAAAACACAAACATCCCAGAATCCTCTCGGTTTGGGGTCAAAATGTTGTCGCTCATTAAATCCCATAAGAAACGTCGCATCGAATGAATGTGATTGAATTCTCCCCGTCTGGACGAGCGGAATTGAATGGTGCAACTGATTTTGCTGTGCTGTGAAAATTCAGATATTTGCATGACTGCTTTTGTTTTATTTTGTGAATAGCAAAAAGCATTCAACCCCATAATACATGTTGTTTTATTGGTCGCTCGTCCATGTCATATCCCATATCTTAACAACTCATATATTTAGATTCCTCTCGATGAGGCGAGCAGTACGAGTACCACCTTGATGGGTCTGCGACGTTTCCTTCCAGAGTTATTACCAAAAAACCACAAACAACCCAGATTCTTCTCGGTTTGGGGTCAAAATGTTGTCGCTCATTAAATCCCATAAGAAACGTCGCATCGAATGAATGTGATTGAATTCTCCCCGTCTGGATGAGCGCAATTGAATGGTGCAACTTATTTTGCTGTGCTGTGAAAATTCAGATATATGCATGACTGCTTTTGTTTTATTTTGTGAATAGCAAAAAGCATTCAACCCCATAATACATGTTGTTTTATTGGTCGCCCGTCCATTTCATATCCGATAGCTTAACCATTCACATATTTGGATTCCTCTCGACGAGGCGAGCAGTACGAGTACCACCTTGATGGGTCTGCGACGTTTCCTTCCAGAGTTATTACCAAAAAAACACAAACATCCCAGAATCCTCTCGGTTTGGGGTCAAAATGTTGTCGCTCATTAAATCCCATAAGAAACGTCGCATCGAATGAATGTGATTGAATTCTCCCCGTCTGGACGAGCGGAATTGAATGGTGCAACTGATTTTGCTGTGCTGTGAAAATTCAGATATTTGCATGACTGCTTTTGTTTTATTTTGTGAATAGCAAAAAGCATTCAACCCCATAATACATGTTGTTTTATTGGTCGCTCGTCCATGTCATATCCCATAGCTTAACAACTCATATATTTAGATTCCTCTCGATGAGGCGAGCAGTACGAGTACCACCTTGATGGGTCTGCGACGTTTCCTTCCAGAGTTATTACCAAAAAACCAAAAACATCCCAGAATCCTCTCGGTTTGGGGTCAAAATGTTGTCGCTCATTAAATCCCATAAGAAACGTCGCATCGAATGAATGTGATTGAATTCTCCCCGTCTGGACGAGCGGAATTGAATGGTGCAACTGATTTTGCTGTGCTGTGAAAATTCAGATATTTGCATGACTGCTTTTGTTTTATTTTGTGAATAGCAAAAAGCATTCAACCCCATAATACATGTTGTTTTATTGGTCGCTCGTCCATGTCATATCCCATAGCTTAACAACTCATATATTTAGATTCCTCTCGATGAGGCGAGCAGTACGAGTACCACCTTGATGGGTCTGCGACGTTTCCTTCCAGAGTTATTACCAAAAAAACACAAACATCCCAGAATCCTCTCGGTTTGGGGTCAAAATGTTGTCGCTCATTAAATCCCATAAGAAACGTCGCATCGAATGAATGTGATTGAATTCTCCCCGTCTGGACGAGCGGAATTGAATGGTGCAACTGATTTTGCTGTGCTGTGAAAATTCAGATATTTGCATGACTGCTTTTGTTTTATTTTGTGAATAGCAAAAAGCATTCAACCCCATAATACATGCTGTTTTATTGTTCGCTCGTCCATTTCATATCCCATAGCTTAACCATTCATATATTTGGATTCCTCTCTACGAGGCGAGCAGTACGAGTACCACCTTGATGGGTCTGCGACGTTTCCTTCCAGAGTTATTACCAAAAAAACACAAACATCCCAGAATCCTCTCGGTTTGGGGTCAAAATGTTGTCCCTCATTAAATCCCATAAGAAACGTCGCATCGAATGAATGTGATTGAATTCTCCCCGTCTGGACGAGCGGAATTGAATGGTGAAACTGATTTTGCTGTGCTGTGAAAATTCAGATATTTGCATGACTGCATTTGTTTTATTTTGTGAATAGCAAAAAACATTCAACCCCATAATACATGTTGTTTATTGGTCGCTCGTCCATGTCATATCCCATAGCTTAACAACTCATATATTTAGATTCCTCTCGATGAGGCGAGCAGTACGAGTACCACCTTGATGGGTCTGCGACGTTTCCTTCCAGAGTTATTACCAAAAAACCACAAACATCCCAGATTCCTCTCGGTTTGGGGTCAAAATGTTGTCGCTCATTAAATCCCATAAGAAACGTCGCATCGAATGAATGTGATTGAATTCTCCCCGTCTGGATGAGCGCAATTGAATGGTGCAACTGATTTTGCTGTGCTGTGAAAATTCAGATATATGCATGACTGCTTTTGTTTTATTTTGTGAATAGCAAAAAGCATTCAACCCCATAATACATGTTGTTTTATTGGTCGCCCGTCCATTTCATATCCGATAGCTTAACCATTCACACATTTGGATTCCTCTCGACGAGGCGAGCAGTACGAGTACCACCTTGATGGGTCTGCGACGTTTCCTTCCAGAGTTATTACCAAAAAAACACAAACATCCCAGAATCCTCTCGGTTTGGGGTCAAAATGTTGTCGCTCATTAAATCCCATAAGAAACGTCGCATCGAATGAATGTGATTGAATTCTCCCCGTCTGGACGAGCGGAATTGAATGGTGCAACTGATTTTGCTGTGCTGTGAAAATTCAGATATTTGCATGACTGCTTTTGTTTTATTTTGTGAATAGCAAAAAGCATTCAACCCCATAATACATGTTGTTTTATTGGTCGCTCGTCCATGTCATATCCCATAGCTTAACAACTCATATATTTAGATTCCTCTCGATGAGGCGAGCAGTACGAGTACCACCTTGATGGGTCTGCGACGTTTCCTTCCAGAGTTATTACCAAAAAAACAAAAACATCCCAGAATCCTCTCGGTTTGGGGTCAAAATGTTGTCGCTCATTAAATCCCATAAGAAACGTCGCATCGAATGAATGTGATTGAATTCTCCCCGTCTGGACGAGCGGAATTGAATGGTGCAACTGATTTTGCTGTGCTGTGAAAATTCAGATATTTGCATGACTGCTTTTGTTTTATTTTGTGAATAGCAAAAAGCATTCAACCCCATAATACATGTTGTTTTATTGGTCGCTCGTCCATGTCATATCCCATAGCTTAACAACTCATATATTTAGATTCCTCTCGATGAGGCGAGCAGTACGAGTACCACCTTGATGGGTCTGCGACGTTTCCTTCCAGAGTTATTACCAAAAAAACACAAACATCCCAGAATCCTCTCGGTTTGGGGTCAAAATGTTGTCGCTCATTAAATCCCATAAGAAACGTCGCATCGAATGAATGTGATTGAATTCTCCCCGTCTGGACGAGCGGAATTGAATGGTGCAACTGATTTTGCTGTGCTGTGAAAATTCAGATATTTGCATGACTGCTTTTGTTTTATTTTGTGAATAGCAAAAAGCATTCAACCCCATAATACATGTTATTTTATTGGTCGCTCGTCCATGTCATATCCCATAGCTTAACAACTCATATATTTAGATTCCTCTCGATGAGGCGAGCAGTACGAGTACCACCTTGATGGGTCTGCGACGTTTCCTTCCAGAGTTATTACCAAAAAACCACAAACAACCCAGATTCTTCTCGGTTTGGGGTCAAAATGTTGTCGCTCATTAAATCCCATAAGAAACGTCGCATCGAATGAATGTGATTGAATTCTCCCCGTCTGGACGAGCGCAATTGAATGGTGCAACTGATTTTGCTGTGCTGTGAAAATTCAGATATATGCATGACTGCTTTTGTTTTATTTTGTGAATAGCAAAAAGCATTCAACCCCATAATACATGTTGTTTTATTGGTCGCTCGTCCATTTCATATCCGATAGCTTAACCATTCCCATATTTGGATTCCTCTCGACGAGGCGAGCAGTACGAGTACCACCTTGATGGGTCTGCGACGTTTCCTTCCAGAGTTATTACCAAAAAAACACAAACATCCCAGAATCCTCTCGGTTTGGGGTCAAAATGTTGTCCCTCATTAAATCCCATAAGAAACGTCGCATCGAATGAATGTGATTGAATTCTCCCCGTCTGGACGAGCGGAATTGAATGGTGAAACTGATTTTGCTGTGCTGTGAAAATTCAGATATTTGCATGACTGCATTTGTTTTATTTTGTGAATAGCAAAAAACATTCAACCCCATAATACATGTTGTTTTATTGGTCGCTCGTCCATGTCATATCCCATAGCTTAACAACTCATATATTTAGATTCCTCTCGATGAGGCGAGCAGTACGAGTACCACCTTGATGGGTCTGCGACGTTTCCTTCCAGAGTTATTACCAAAAAAACAAAAACATCCCAGAATCCTCTCAGTTTGGGGTCAAAATGTTGTCGCTCATTAAATCCCATAAGAAACGTCGCATCGAATGAATGTGATTGAATTCTCCCCGTCTGGACGAGCGGAATTGAATGGTGCAACTGATTTTGCTGTGCTGTGAAAATTCAGATATTTGCATGACTGCTTTTGTTTTATTTTGTGAATAGCAAAAAGCATTCAACCCCATAATACATGTTGTTTTATTGGTCGCTCGTCCATGTCATATCCCATAGCTTAACAACTCATATATTTAGATTCCTCTCGATGAGGCGAGCAGTACGAGTACCACCTTGATGGGTCTGCGACGTTTCCTTCCAGAGTTATTACCAAAAAAACACAAACATCCCAGAATCCTCTCGGTTTGGGGTCAAAATGTTGTCGCTCATTAAATCCCATAAGAAACGTCGCATCGAATGAATGTGATTGAATTCTCCCCGTCTGGACGAGCGGAATTGAATGGTGCAACTGATTTTGCTGTGCTGTGAAAATTCAGATATTTGCATGACTGCTTTTGTTTTATTTTGTGAATAGCAAAAAGCATTCAACCCCATAATACATGTTGTTTTATTGGTCGCTCGTCCATGTCATATCCCATATCTTAACAACTCATATATTTAGATTCCTCTCGATGAGGCGAGCAGTACGAGTACCACCTTGATGGGTCTGCGACGTTTCCTTCCAGAGTTATTACCAAAAAACCACAAACAACCCAGATTCTTCTCGGTTTGGGGTCAAAATGTTGTCGCTCATTAAATCCCATAAGAAACGTCGCATCGAATGAATGTGATTGAATTCTCCCCGTCTGGACGAGCGCAATTGAATGGTGCAACTGATTTTGCTGTGCTGTGAAAATTCAGATATATGCATGACTGCTTTTGTTTTATTTTGTGAATAGCAAAAATCATTCAACCCCATAATACATGTTGTTTTATTGGTCGCTCGTCCATTTCATATCCGATAGCTTAACCATTCACATATTTGGATTCCTCTCGACGAGGCGAGCAGTACGAGTACCACCTTGATGGGTCTGCGACGTTTCCTTCCAGAGTTATTACCAAAAAAACACAAACATCCCAGAATCCTCTCGGTTTGGGGTCAAAATGTTGTCCCTCATTAAATCCCATAAGAAACGTCGCATCGAATGAATGTGATTGAATTCTCCTCGTCTGGACGAGCGGAATTGAATGGTGAAACTGATTTTGCTGTGCTGTGAAAATTCAGATATTTGCATGACTGCATTTGTTTTATTTTGTGAATAGCAAAAAACATTCAACCCCATAATACATGTTGTTTTATTGGTCGCTCGTCCATGTCATATCCCATAGCTTAACAACTCATATATTTAGATTCCTCTCGATGAGGCGAGCAGTACGAGTACCACCTTGATGGGTCTGCGACGTTTCCTTCCAGAGTTATTACCAAAAAAACACAAACATCCCAGAATCCTCTCGGTTTGGGGTCAAAATGTTGTCGCTCATTAAATCCCATAAGAAACGTCGCATCGAATGAATGTGATTGAATTCTCCCCGTCTGGACGAGCGGAATTGAATGGTGCAACTGATTTTGCTGTGCTGTGAAAATTCAGATATTTGCATGACTGCTTTTGTTTTATTTTGTGAATAGCAAAAAGCATTCAACCCCATAATACATGTTGTTTTATTGGTCGCTCGTCCATGTCATATCCCATATCTTAACAACTCATATATTTAGATTCCTCTCGATGAGGCGAGCAGTACGAGTACCACCTTGATGGGTCTGCGACGTTTCCTTCCAGAGTTATTACCAAAAAACCACAAACAACCCAGATTCTTCTCGGTTTGGGGTCAAAATGTTGTCGCTCATTAAATCCCATAAGAAACGTCGCATCGAATGAATGTGATTGAATTCTCCCCGTCTGGACGAGCGCAATTGAATGGTGCAACTGATTTTGCTGTGCTGTGAAAATTCAGATATATGCATGACTGCTTTTGTTTTATTTTGTGAATAGCAAAAATCATTCAACCCCATAATACATGTTGTTTTATTGGTCGCTCGTCCATTTCATATCCGATAGCTTAACCATTCACATATTTGGATTCCTCTCGACGAGGCGAGCAGTACGAGTACCACCTTGATGGGTCTGCGACGTTTCCTTCCACAGTTATTACCAAAAAAACACAAACATCCCAGAATCCTCTCGGTTTGGGGTCAAAATGTTGTCCCTCATTAAATCCCATAAGAAACGTCGCATCGAATGAATGTGATTGAATTCTCCTCGTCTGGACGAGCGGAATTGAATGGTGAAACTGATTTTGCTGTGCTGTGAAAATTCAGATATTTGCATGACTGCATTTGTTTTATTTTGTGAATAGCAAAAAACATTCAACCCCATAATACATGTTGTTTTATTGGTCGCTCGTCCATGTCATATCCCATATCTTAACAACTCATATATTTAGATTCCTCTCGATGAGGCGAGCAGTACGAGTACCACCTTGATGGGTCTGCGACGTTTCCTTCCAGAGTTATTACCAAAAAACCACAAACAACCCAGATTCTTCTCGGTTTGGGGTCAAAATGTTGTCGCTCATTAAATCCCATAAGAAACGTCGCATCGAATGAATGTGATTGAATTCTCCCCGTCTGGACGAGCGCAGTTGAATGGTGCAACTGATTTTGCTGTGCTGTGAAAATTCAGATATATGCATGACTGCTTTTGTTTTATTTTGTGAATAGCAAAAAGCATTCAACCCCATAATACATGTTGTTTTATTGGTCGCTCGTCCATTTCATATCCGATAGCTTAACCATTCACATATTTGGATTCCTCTCGACGAGGCGAGCAGTACGAGTACCACCTTGATGGGTCTGCGACGTTTCCTTCCAGAGTTATTACCAAAAAAACACAAACATCCCAGAATCCTCTCGGTTTGGGGTCAAAATGTTGTCGCTCATTAAATCCCATAAGAAACGTCGCATCGAATGAAAATGATTGAATTCTCCCCGTCTGGACGAGCGGAATTGAATGGTGCAACTGATTTTGCTGTGCTGTGAAAATTCAGATATTTGCATGACTGCTTTTGTTTTATTTTGTGAATAGCAAAAAACATTCAACCCCATAATACATGTTGTTTTATTGGTCGCTCGTCCATTTCATATCCCATAGCTTAACAACTCATATATTTAGATTCCTCTCGATGAGGCGAGCAGTACGAGTACCACCTTGATGGGTCTGCGACGTTTCCTTCCAGAGTTATTACCAAAAAACCACAAACATCCCAGATTCCTCTCGGTTTGGGGTCAAAATGTTGTCGCTCATTAAATCCCATAAGAAACGTCGCATCGAATGAATGTGATTGAATTCTCCCCGTCTGGACGAGCGGAATTGAATGGTGCAACTGATTTTGCTGTGCTGTGAAAATTCAGATATTTGCATGACTGCTTTTGTTTTATTTTGTGAATAGCAAAAAGCATTCAACCCCATAATACATGCTGTTTTATTGGTCGCTCGTCCATTTCATATCCCATAGCTTAACCATTCATATATTTGGATTCCTCTCGACGAGGCGAGCAGTACGAGTACCACCTTGATGGGTCTGCGACGTTTCCTTCCAGAGTTATTACCAAAAAAACACAAACATCCCAGAATCCTCTCGGTTTGGGGTCAAAATGTTGTCGCTCATTAAATCCCATAAGAAACGTCGCATCGAATGAATGTGATTGAATTCTCCCCGTCTGGACGAACGGAATTGAATGGTGCAACTGATTTTGCTGTGCTGTGAAAATTCAGATATATGCATGACTGCTTTTGTTTTATTTTGTGAATAGCAAAAAGCATTCAACCCCATAATACATGTTGTTTTATTGGTCGCTCGTCCATTTCATATCCGATAGCTTAACCATTCACATATTTGGATTCCTCTCGACGAGGCGAGCAGTACGAGTACCACCTTGATGGGTCTGCGACGTTTCCTTCCAGAGTTATTACCAAAAAAACACAAACATCCCAGAATCCTCTCGGTTTGGGGTCAAAATGTTGTCGCTCATTAAATCCCATAAGAAACGTCGCATCGAATTAATGTGATTGAATTCTCCCCGTCTGGACGAGCGGAATTGAATGGTGCAACTGATTTTGCTGTGCTGTGAAAATTCAGATATTTGCATGACTGCATTTGTTTTATTTTGTGAATAGCAAAAAACATTCAACCCCATAATACATGTTGTTTTATTGGTCGCTCGTCCATTTCATATCCCATAGCTTAACAACTCATATATTTAGATTCCTCTCGATGAGGCGAGCAGTACGAGTACCACCTTGATGGGTCTGCGACGTTTCCTTCCAGAGTTATTACCAAAAAACCACAAACATCCCAGATTCCTCTCGGTTTGGGGTCAAAATGTTGTCGCTCATTAAATCCCATAAGTAACGTCGCATCGAATGAATGTGATTGAATTCTCCCCGTCTGGACGAGCGCAGTTGAATGGTGCAACTGATTTTGCTGTGCTGTGAAAATTCAGATATATGCATGACTGCTTTTGTTTTATTTTGTGAATAGCAAAAAGCATTCAACCCCATAATACATGTTGTTTTATTGGTCGCTCGTCCATTTCATATCCGATAGCTTAACCATTCACATATTTGGATTCCTCTCGACGAGGCGAGCAGTACGAGTACCACCTTGATGGGTCTGCGACGTTTCCTTCCAGAGTTATTACCAAAAAAACACAAACATCCCAGAATCCTCTCGGTTTGGGGTCAAAATGTTGTCGCTCATTAAATCCCATAAGAAACGTCGCATCGAATGAAAATGATTGAATTCTCCCCGTCTGGACGAGCGGAATTGAATGGTGCAACTGATTTTGCTGTGCTGTGAAAATTCAGATATTTGCATGACTGCTTTTGTTTTATTTTGTGAATAGCAAAAAACATTCAACCCCATAATACATGTTGTTTTATTGGTCGCTCGTCCATTTCATATCCCATAGCTTAACAACTCATATATTTAGATTCCTCTCGATGAGGCGAGCAGTACGAGTACCACCTTGATGGGTCTGCGACGTTTCCTTCCAGAGTTATTACCAAAAAACCACAAACATCCCAGATTCCTCTCGGTTTGGGGTCAAAATGTTGTCGCTCATTAAATCCCATAAGAAACGTCGCATCGAATGAATGTGATTGAATTCTCCCCGTCTGGACGAGCGGAATTGAATGGTGCAACTGATTTTGCTGTGCTGTGAAAATTCAGATATTTGCATGACTGCTTTTGTTTTATTTTGTGAATAGCAAAAAGCATTCAACCCCATAATACATGCTGTTTTATTGGTCGCTCGTCCATTTCATATCCCATAGCTTAACCATTCACATATTTGGATTCCTCTCGACGAGGCGAGCAGTACGAGTACCACCTTGATGGGTCTGCGACGTTTCCTTCCAGAGTTATTACCAAAAAAACACAAACATCCCAGAATCCTCTCGGTTTGGGGTCAAAATGTTGTCGCTCATTAAATCCCATAAGAAACGTCGCATCGAATGAATGTGATTGAATTCTCCCCGTCTGGACGAGCGCAATTGAATGGTGCAACTGATTTTGCTGTGCTGTGAAAATTCAGATATATGCATGACTGCTTGTGTTTTATTTTGTGAATAGCAAAAAGCATTCAACCCCATAATACATGTTGTTTTATTGGTCGCTCGTCCATTTCATATCCGATAGCTTAACCATTCACATATTTGGATTCCTCTCGACGAGGCGAGCAGTACGAGTACCACCTTGATGGGTCTGCGACGTTTCCTTCCAGAGTTATTACCAAAAAAACACAAACATCCCAGAATCCTCTCGGTTTGGGGTCAAAATGTTGTCGCTCATTAAATCCCATAAGAAACGTCGCATCGAATTAATGTGATTGAATTCTCCCCGTCTGGACGAGCGGAATTGAATGGTGCAACTGATTTTGCTGTGCTGTGAAAATTCAGATATTTGCATGACTGCTTTTGTTTTATTTTGTGAATAGCAAAAAACATTCAACCCCATAATACATGTTGTTTTATTGGTCGCTCGTCCATTTCATATCCCATAGCTTAACAACTCATATATTTAGATTCCTCTCGATGAGGCGAGCAGTACGAGTACCACCTTGATGGGTCTGCGACGTTTCCTTCCAGAGTTATTACCAAAAAACCACAAACATCCCAGATTCCTCTCGGTTTGGGGTCAAAATGTTGTCGCTCATTAAATCCCATAAGTAACGTCGCATCGAATGAATGTGATTGAATTCTCCCCGTCTGGACGAGCGGAATTGAATGGTGCAACTGATTTTGCTGTGCTGTGAAAATTCAGATATTTGCATGACTGCTTTTGTTTTATTTTGTGAATAGCAAAAAGCATTCAACCCCATAATACATGCTGTTTTATTGGTCGCTCGTCCATTTCATATCCCATAGCTTAACCATTCATATATTTGGATTCCTCTCGACGAGGCGAGCAGTACGAGTACCACCTTGATGGGTCTGCGACGTTTCCTTCCAGAGTTATTACCAAAAAACCACAAACAACCCAGATTCTTCTCGGTTTGGGGTCAAAATGTTGTCGCTCATTAAATCCCATAAGAAACGTCGCATCGAATGAATGTGATTGAATTCTCCCCGTCTGGACGAGCGGAATTGAATGGTGCAACTGATTTTGCTGTGCTCTGAAAATTCAGATATTTGCATGACTGCTTTTGTTTTATTTTGTGAATAGCAAAAAACATTCAACCCCATAATACATGTTGTTTTATTGGTCGCTCGTCCATGTCATATCCCATAGCTTAACAACTCATATATTTAGATTCCTCTCGATGAGGCGAGCAGTACGAGTACCACCTTGATGGGTCTGCGACGTTTCCTTCCAGAGTTATTACCAAAAAACCACAAACATCCCAGATTCCTCTCGGTTTGGGGTCAAAATGTTGTCGCTCATTAAATCCCATAAGAAACGTCGCATCGAATGAATGTGATTGAATTCTCCCCGTCTGGACGAGCGGAATTGAATGGTGCAACTGATTTTGCTGTGCTGTGAAAATTCAGATATTTGCATGACTGCTTTTGTTTTATTTTGTGAATAGCAAAAAGCATTCAATCCCATAATACATGCTGTTTTATTGTTCGCTCGTCCATTTCATATCCCATAGCTTAACCATTCATATATTTGGATTCCTCTCGACGAGGCGAGCAGTACGAGTACCACCTTGATGGGTCTGCGACGTTTCCTTCCAGAGTTATTACCAAAAAAACACAAACATCCCAGAATCCTCTCGGTTTGGGGTCAAAATGTTGTCGCTCATTAAATCCCATAAGAAACGTCGCATCGAATTAATGTGATTGAATTCTCCCCGTCTGGACGAGCGGAATTGAATGGTGCAACTGATTTTGCTGTGCTGTGAAAATTCAGATATTTGCATGACTGCTTTTGTTTTATTTTGTGAATAGCAAAAAACATTCAACCCCATAATACATGTTGTTTTATTGGTCGCTCGTCCATTTCATATCCCATAGCTTAACAACTCATATATTTAGATTCCTCTCGATGAGGCGAGCAGTACGAGTACCACCTTGATGGGTCTGCGACGTTTCCTTCCAGAGTTATTACCAAAAAACCACAAACATCCCAGATTCCTCTCGGTTTGGGGTCAAAATGTTGTCGCTCATTAAATCCCATAAGTAACGTCGCATCGAATGAATGTGATTGAATTCTCCCCGTCTGGACGAGCGGAATTGAATGGTGCAACTGATTTTGCTGTGCTGTGAAAATTCAGATATTTGCATGACTGCTTTTGTTTTATTTTGTGAATAGCAAAAAGCATTCAACCCCATAATACATGCTGTTTTATTGGTCGCTCGTCCATTTCATATCCCATAGCTTAACCATTCATATATTTGGATTCCTCTCGACGAGGCGAGCAGTACGAGTACCACCTTGATGGGTCTGCGACGTTTCCTTCCAGAGTTATTACCAAAAAACCACAAACAACCCAGATTCTTCTCGGTTTGGGGTCAAAATGTTGTCGCTCATTAAATCCCATAAGAAACGTCGCATCGAATGAATGTGATTGAATTCTCCCCGTCTGGACGAGCGGAATTGAATGGTGCAACTGATTTTGCTGTGCTCTGAAAATTCAGATATTTGCATGACTGCTTTTGTTTTATTTTGTGAATAGCAAAAAACATTCAACCCCATAATACATGTTGTTTTATTGGTCGCTCGTCCATGTCATATCCCATAGCTTAACAACTCATATATTTAGATTCCTCTCGATGAGGCGAGCAGTACGAGTACCACCTTGATGGGTCTGCGACGTTTCCTTCCAGAGTTATTACCAAAAAACCACAAACATCCCAGATTCCTCTCGGTTTGGGGTCAAAATGTTGTCGCTCATTAAATCCCATAAGAAACGTCGCATCGAATGAATGTGATTGAATTCTCCCCGTCTGGACGAGCGGAATTGAATGGTGCAACTGATTTTGCTGTGCTGTGAAAATTCAGATATTTGCATGACTGCTTTTGTTTTATTTTGTGAATAGCAAAAAGCATTCAATCCCATAATACATGCTGTTTTATTGTTCGCTCGTCCATTTCATATCCCATAGCTTAACCATTCATATATTTGGATTCCTCTCGACGAGGCGAGCAGTACGAGTACCACCTTGATGGGTCTGCGACGTTTCCTTCCAGAGTTATTACCAAAAAAACACAAACATCCCAGAATCCTCTCGGTTTGGGGTCAAAATGTTGTCGCTCATTAAATCCCATAAGAAACGTCGCATCGAATTAATGTGATTGAATTCTCCCCGTCTGGACGAGCGGAATTGAATGGTGCAACTGATTTTGCTGTGCTGTGAAAATTCAGATATTTGCATGACTGCTTTTGTTTTATTTTGTGAATAGCAAAAAACATTCAACCCCATAATACATGTTGTTTTATTGGTCGCTCGTCCATTTCATATCCCATAGCTTAACAACTCATATATTTAGATTCCTCTCGATGAGGCGAGCAGTACGAGTACCACCTTGATGGGTCTGCGACGTTTCCTTCCAGAGTTATTACCAAAAAACCACAAACATCCCAGATTCCTCTCGGTTTGGGGTCAAAATGTTGTCGCTCATTAAATCCCATAAGTAACGTCGCATCGAATGAATGTGATTGAATTCTCCCCGTCTGGACGAGCGGAATTGAATGGTGCAACTGATTTTGCTGTGCTGTGAAAATTCAGATATTTGCATGACTGCTTTTGTTTTATTTTGTGAATAGCAAAAAGCATTCAACCCCATAATACATGCTGTTTTATTGGTCGCTCGTCCATTTCATATCCGATAGCTTAACCATTCACATATTTGGATTCCTCTCGACGAGGCGAGCAGTACGAGTACCACCTTGATGGGTCTGCGACGTTTCCTTCCAGAGTTATTACCAAAAAACCACAAACAACCCAGATTCTTCTCGGTTTGGGGTCAAAATGTTGTCGCTCATTAAGTCCCATAAGAAACGTCGCATCGAATGAATGTGATTGAATTCTCCCCGTCTGGACGAGCGCAATTGAATGGTGCAACTGATTTTGCTGTGCTGTGAAAATTCAGATATATGCATGACTGCTTTTGTTTTATTTTGTGAATAGCAAAAAGCATTCAACCCCATAATACATGTTGTTTTATTGGTCGCTCGTCCATTTCATATCCGATAGCTTAACCATTCACATATTTGGATTCCTCTCGACGAGGCGAGCAGTACGAGTACCACCTTGATGGGTCTGCGACGTTTCCTTCCAGAGTTATTACCAAAAAAACACAAACATCCCAGAATCCTCTCGGTTTGGGGTCAAAATGTTGTCGCTCATTAAATCCCATAAGAAACGTCGCATCGAATGAATGTGATTGAATTCTCCCCGTCTGGACGAGCGGAATTGAATGGTGCAACTGATTTTGCTGTGCTGTGAAAATTCAGATATTTGCATGACTGCTTTTGTTTTATTTTGTGAATAGCAAAAAACATTCAACCCCATAATACATGTTGTTTTATTGGTCGCTCGTCCATGTCATATCCCATAGCTTAACAACTCATATATTTAGATTCCTCTCGATGAGGCGAGCAGTACGAGTACCACCTTGATGGGTCTGCGACGTTTCCTTCCAGAGTTATTACCAAAAAACCACAAACATCCCAGATTCCTCTCGGTTTGGGGTCAAAATGTTGTCGCTCATTAAATCCCATAAGAAACGTCGCATCGAATGAATGTGATTGAATTCTCCCCGTCTGGACGAGCGGAATTGAATGGTGCAACTGATTTTGCTGTGCTGTGAAAATTCAGATATTTGCATGACTGCTTTTGTTTTATTTTGTGAATAGCAAAAAGCATTCAACCCCATAATACATGCTGTTTTATTGTTCGCTCGTCCATTTCATATCCCATAGCTTAACCATTCATATATTTGGATTCCTCTCGACGAGGCGAGCAGTACGAGTACCACCTTGATGGGTCTGCGACGTTTCCTTCCAGAGTTATTACCAAAAAAACACAAACATCCCAGAATCCTCTCGGTTTGGGGTCAAAATGTTGTCGCTCATTAAATCCCATAAGAAACGTCGCATCGAATGAATGTGATTGAATTCTCCCCGTCTGGACGAGCGGAATTGAATGGTGAAACTGATTTTGCTGTGCTGTGAAAATTCAGATATTTGCATGACTGCTTTTGTTTTATTTTGTGAATAGCAAAAAACATTCAACCCCATAATACATGTTGTTTTATTGGTCGCTCGTCCATGTCATATCCCATAGCTTAACAACTCATATATTTAGATTCCTCTCGATGAGGCGAGCAGTACGAGTACCACCTTGATGGGTCTGCGACGTTTCCTTCCAGAGTTATTACCAAAAAACCACAAACATCCCAGATTCCTCTCGGTTTGGGGTCAAAATGTTGTCGCTCATTAAATCCCATAAGAAACGTCGCATCGAATGAATGTGATTGAATTCTCCCCGTCTGGATGAGCGCAATTGAATGGTGCAACTGATTTTGCTGTGCTGTGAAAATTCAGATATATGCATGACTGCTTTTGTTTTATTTTGTGAATAGCAAAAAGCATTCAACCCCATAATACATGTTGTTTTATTGGTCGCCCGTCCATTTCATATCCGATAGCTTAACCATTCACATATTTGGATTCCTCTCGACGAGGCGAGCAGTACGAGTACCACCTTGATGGGTCTGCGACGTTTCCTTCCAGAGTTATTACCAAAAAAACACAAACATCCCAGAATCCTCTCGGTTTGGGGTCAAAATGGTGTCGCTCATTAAATCCCATAAGAAACGTCGCATCGAATGAATGTGATTGAATTCTCCCCGTCTGGACGAGCGGAATTGAATGGTGCAACTGATTTTGCTGTGCTCTGAAAATTCAGATATTTGCATGACTGCTTTTGTTTTATTTTGTGAATAGCAAAAAACTTTCAACCCCATAATACATGTTGTTTTATTGGTCGCTCGTCCATGTCATATCCAATAGCTTAACAACTCATATATTTAGATTCCTCTCGATGAGGCGAGCAGTACGAGTACCACCTTGATGGGTCTGCGACGTTTCCTTCCAGAGTTATCACCAAAAAACCACAAATATCCCAGATTCCTCTCGGTTTGGGGTCAAAATGTTGTCGCTCATTAAATCCCATAAGAAACGTCGCATCGAATGAATGTGATTGAATTCTCCCCGTCTGGACGAGCGCAATTGAATGGTGCAACTGATTTTGCTGTGCTGTGAAAATTCAGATATATGCATGACTGCTTTTGTTTTATTTTGTGAATAGCAAAAAGCATTCAACCCCATAATACATGTTGTTTTATTGGTCGCTCGTCCATTTCATATCCGATAGCTTAACCATTCACATATTTGGATTCCTCTCGACGAGGCGAGCAGTACGAGTACCACCTTGATGGGTCTGCGACGTTTCCTTCCAGAGTTATTACCAAAAAAACACAAACATCCCAGAATCCTCTCGGTTTGGGGTCAAAATGTTGTCGCTCATTAAATCCCATAAGAAACGTCGCATCGAATGAATGTGATTGAATTCTCCCCGTCTGGACGAGCGCAATTGAATGGTGCAACTGATTTTGCTGTGCTGTGAAAATTCAGATATATGCATGACTGCTTGTGTTTTATTTTGTGAATAGCAAAAAGCATTCAACCCCATAATACATGTTGTTTTATTGGTCGCTCGTCCATTTCATATCCGATAGCTTAACCATTCACATATTTGGATTCCTCTCGACGAGGCGAGCAGTACGAGTACCACCTTGATGGGTCTGCGACGTTTCCTTCCAGAGTTATTACCAAAAAAACACAAACATCCCAGAATCCTCTCGGTTTGGGGTCAAAATGTTGTCGCTCATTAAATCCCATAAGAAACGTCGCATCGAATTAATGTGATTGAATTCTCCCCGTCTGGACGAGCGGAATTGAATGGTGCAACTGATTTTGCTGTGCTGTGAAAATTCAGATATTTGCATGACTGCTTTTGTTTTATTTTGTGAATAGCAAAAAACATTCAACCCCATAATACATGTTGTTTTATTGGTCGCTCGTCCATTTCATATCCCATAGCTTAACAACTCATATATTTAGATTCCTCTCGATGAGGCGAGCAGTACGAGTACCACCTTGATGGGTCTGCGACGTTTCCTTCCAGAGTTATTACCAAAAAACCACAAACATCCCAGATTCCTCTCGGTTTGGGGTCAAAATGTTGTCGCTCATTAAATCCCATAAGTAACGTCGCATCGAATGAATGTGATTGAATTCTCCCCGTCTGGACGAGCGGAATTGAATGGTGCAACTGATTTTGCTGTGCTGTGAAAATTCAGATATTTGCATGACTGCTTTTGTTTTATTTTGTGAATAGCAAAAAGCATTCAACCCCATAATACATGCTGTTTTATTGGTCGCTCGTCCATTTCATATCCCATAGCTTAACCATTCATATATTTGGATTCCTCTCGACGAGGCGAGCAGTACGAGTACCACCTTGATGGGTCTGCGACGTTTCCTTCCAGAGTTATTACCAAAAAACCACAAACAACCCAGATTCTTCTCGGTTTGGGGTCAAAATGTTGTCGCTCATTAAATCCCATAAGAAACGTCGCATCGAATGAATGTGATTGAATTCTCCCCGTCTGGACGAGCGCAATTGAATGGTGCAACTGATTTTGCTGTGCTGTGAAAATTCAGATATATGCATGACTGCTTTTGTTTTATTTTGTGAATAGCAAAAAGCATTCAACCCCATAATACATGTTGTTTTATTGGTCGCTCGTCCATTTCATATCCGATAGCTTAACCATTCACATATTTGGATTCCTCTCGACGAGGCGAGCAGTACGAGTACCACCTTGATGGGTCTGCGACGTTTCCTTCCAGAGTTATTACCAAAAAAACACAAACATCCCAGAATCCTCTCGGTTTGGGGTCAAAATGTTGTCGCTCATTAAATCCAATAAGAAACGTCGCATCGAATGAATGTGATTGAATTCTCCCCGTCTGGACGAGCGGAATTGAATGGTGCAACTGATTTTGCTGTGCTCTGAAAATTCAGATATTTGCATGACTGCTTTTGTTTTATTTTGTGAATAGCAAAAAACATTCAACCCCATAATACATGTTGTTTTATTGGTCGCTCGTCCATGTCATATCCCATAGCTTAACAACTCATATATTTAGATTCCTCTCGATGAGGCGAGCAGTACGAGTACCACCTTGATGGGTCTGCGACGTTTCCTTCCAGAGTTATTACCAAAAAAACACAAACATCCCAGAATCCTCTCGGTTTGGGGTCAAAATGTTGTCGCTCATTAAATCCCATAAGAAACGTCGCATCGAATGAATGTGATTGAATTCTCCCCGTCTGGACGAGCGGAATTGAATGGTGCAACTGATTTTGCTGTGCTGTGAAAATTCAGATATTTGCATGACTGCTTTTGTTTTATTTTGTGAATAGCAAAAAACATTCAACCCCATAATACATGTTGTTTTATTGGTCGCTCGTCCATTTCATATCCCATAGCTTAACAACTCATATATTTAGATTCCTCTCGATGAGGCGAGCAGTACGAGTACCACCTTGATGGGTCTGCGACGTTACCTTCCAGAGTTATTACCAAAAAACCACAAACATCCCAGATTCCTCTCGGTTTGGGATCAAAATGTTGTCGCTCATTAAATCCCATAAGTAACGTCGCACCGAATGAATGTGATTGAATTCTCCCCGTCTGGACGAGCGGAATTGAATGGTGCAACTGATTTTGCTGTGCTGTGAAAATTCAGATATTTGCATGACTGCTTTTGTTTTATTTTGTGAATAGCAAAAAGCATTCAACCCCATAATACATGCTGTTTTATTGGTCGCTCGTCCATTTCATATCCCATAGCTTAACCATTCATATATTTGGATTCCTCTCGACGAGGCGAGCAGTACGAGTACCACCTTGATGGGTCTGCGACGTTTCCTTCCAGAGTTATTACCAAAAAACCACAAACAACCCAGATTCTTCTCGGTTTGGGGTCAAAATGTTGTCGCTCATTAAGTCCCATAAGAAACGTCGCATCGAATGAATGTGATTGAATTCTCCCCGTCTGGACGAGCGCAATTGAATGGTGCAACTGATTTTGCTGTGCTGTGAAAATTCAGATATATGCATGACTGCTTTTGTTTTATTTTGTGAATAGCAAAAAGCATTCAACCCCATAATACATGTTGTTTTATTGGTCGCTCGTCCATTTCATATCCGATAGCTTAACCATTCACATATTTGGATTCCTCTCGACGAGGCGAGCAGTACGAGTACCACCTTGATGGGTCTGCGACGTTTCCTTCCAGAGTTATTACCAAAAAAACACAAACATCCCAGAATCCTCTCGGTTTGGGGTCAAAATGTTGTCGCTCATTAAATCCCATAAGAAACGTCGCATCGAATGAATGTGATTGAATTCTCCCCGTCTGGACGAGCGGAATTGAATGGTGCAACTGATTTTGCTGTGCTGTGAAAATTCAGATATTTGCATGACTGCTTTTGTTTTATTTTGTGAATAGCAAAAAACATTCAACCCCATAATACATGTTGTTTTATTGGTCGCTCGTCCATTTCATATCCCATAGCTTAACAACTCATATATTTAGATTCCTCTCGATGAGGCGAGCAGTACGAGTACCACCTTGATGGGTCTGCGACGTTTCCTTCCAGAGTTATTACCAAAAAACCACAAACATCCCAGATTCCTCTCGGTTTGGGATCAAAATGTTGTCGCTCATTAAATCCCATAAGTAACGTCGCACCGAATGAATGTGATTGAATTCTCCCCGTCTGGACGAGCGGAATTGAATGGTGCAACTGATTTTGCTGTGCTGTGAAAATTCAGATATTTGCATGACTGCTTTTGTTTTATTTTGTGAATAGCAAAAAGCATTCAACCCCATAATACATGCTGTTTTATTGGTCGCTCGTCCATTTCATATCCCATAGCTTAACCATTCATATATTTGGATTCCTCTCGACGAGGCGAGCAGTACGAGTACCACCTTGATGGGTCTGCGACGTTTCCTTCCAGAGTTATTACCAAAAAACCACAAACAACCCAGATTCTTCTCGGTTTGGGGTCAAAATGTTGTCGCTCATTAAGTCCCATAAGAAACGTCGCATCGAATGAATGTGATTGAATTCTCCCCGTCTGGACGAGCGCAATTGAATGGTGCAACTGATTTTGCTGTGCTGTGAAAATTCAGATATATGCATGACTGCTTTTGTTTTATTTTGTGAATAGCAAAAAGCATTCAACCCCATAATACATGTTGTTTTATTGGTCGCTCGTCCATTTCATATCCGATAGCTTAACCATTCACATATTTGGATTCCTCTCGACGAGGCGAGCAGTACGAGTACCACCTTGATGGGTCTGCGACGTTTCCTTCCAGAGTTATTACCAAAAAAACACAAACATCCCAGAATCCTCTCGGTTTGGGGTCAAAATGTTGTCGCTCATTAAATCCCATAAGAAACGTCGCATCGAATGAATGTGATTGAATTCTCCCCGTCTGGACGAGCGGAATTGAATGGTGCAACTGATTTTGCTGTGCTGTGAAAATTCAGATATTTGCATGACTGCTTTTGTTTTATTTTGTGAATAGCAAAAAACATTCAACCCCATAATACATGTTGTTTTATTGGTCGCTCGTCCATGTCATATCCCATAGCTTAACAACTCATATATTTAGATTCCTCTCGATGAGGCGAGCAGTACGAGTACCACCTTGATGGGTCTGCGACGTTTCCTTCCAGAGTTATTACCAAAAAACCACAAACATCCCAGATTCCTCTCGGTTTGGGGTCAAAATGTTGTCGCTCATTAAATCCCATAAGAAACGTCGCATCGAATGAATGTGATTGAATTATCCCCGTCTGGACGAGCGGAATTGAATGGTGCAACTGATTTTGCTGTGCTGTGAAAATTCAGATATTTGCATGACTGCTTTTGTTTTATTTTGTGAATAGCAAAAAGCATTCAACCCCATAATACATGCTGTTTTATTGTTCGCTCGTCCATTTCATATCCCATAGCTTAACCATTCATATATTTGGATTCCTCTCGACGAGGCGAGCAGTACGAGTACCACCTTGATGGGTCTGCGACGTTTCCTTCCAGAGTTATTACCAAAAAAACACAAACATCCCAGAATCCTCTCGGTTTGGGGTCAAAATGTTGTCCCTCATTAAATCCCATAAGAAACGTCGCATCGAATGAATGTGATTGAATTCTCCCCGTCTGGACGAGCGGAATTGAATGGTGAAACTGATTTTGCTGTGCTGTGAAAATTCAGATATTTGCATGACTGCTTTTGTTTTATTTTGTGAATAGCAAAAAACATTCAACCCCATAATACATGTTGTTTTATTGGTCGCTCGTCCATGTCATATCCCATAGCTTAACAACTCATATATTTAGATTCCTCTCGATGAGGCGAGCAGTTCGAGTACCACCTTGATGGGTCTGCGACGTTTCCTTCCAGAGTTATTACCAAAAAACCACAAACATCCCAGATTCCTCTCGGTTTGGGGTCAAAATGTTGTCGCTCATTAAATCCCATAAGAAACGTCGCATCGAATGAATGTGATTGAATTCTCCCCGTCTGGATGAGCGCAATTGAATGGTGCAACTGATTTTGCTGTGCTGTGAAAATTCAGATATATGCATGACTGCTTTTGTTTTATTTTGTGAATAGCAAAAAGCATTCAACCCCATAATACATGTTGTTTTATTGGTCGCCCGTCCATTTCATATCCGATAGCTTAACCATTCACATATTTGGATTCCTCTCGACGAGGCGAGCAGTACGAGTACCACCTTGATGGGTCTGCGACGTTTCCTTCCAGAGTTATTACCAAAAAAACACAAACATCCCAGAATCCTCTCGGTTTGGGGTCAAAATGGTGTCGCTCATTAAATCCCATAAGAAACGTCGCATCGAATGAATGTGATTGAATTCTCCCCGTCTGGACGAGCGGAATTGAATGGTGCAACTGATTTTGCTGTGCTGTGAAAATTCAGATATTTGCATGACTGCTTTTGTTTTATTTTGTGAATAGCAAAAAGCATTCAACCCCATAATACATGTTGTTTTATTGGTCGCTCGTCCATGTCATATCCCATAGCTTAACAACTCATATATTTAGATTCCTCTCGATGAGGCGAGCAGTACGAGTACCACCTTGATGGGTCTGCGACGTTTCCTTCCAGAGTTATTACCAAAAAAACAAAAACATCCCAGAATCCTCTCGGTTTGGGGTCAAAATGTTGTCGCTCATTAAATCCCATAAGAAACGTCGCATCGAATGAATGTGATTGAATTCTCCCCGTCTGGACGAGCGGAATTGAATGGTGCAACTGATTTTGCTGTGCTGTGAAAATTCAGATATTTGCATGACTGCTTTTGTTTTATTTTGTGAATAGCAAAAAGCATTCAACCCCATAATACATGTTGTTTTATTGGTCGCTCGTCCATGTCATATCCCATAGCTTAACAACTCATATATTTAGATTCCTCTCGATGAGGCGAGCAGTACGAGTACCACCTTGATGGGTCTGCGACGTTTCCTTCCAGAGTTATTACCAAAAAACCACAAACATCCCAGATTCCTCTCGGTTTGGGGTCAAAATGTTGTCGCTCATTAAATCCCATAAGAAACGTCGCATCGAATGAATGTGATTGAATTCTCCCCGTCTGGACGAGCGGAATTGAATGGTGCAACTGATTTTGCTGTGCTCTGAAAATTCAGAGATTTGCATGACTGCTTTTGTTTTATTTTGTGAATAGCAAAAAACATTCAACCCCATAATACATGTTGTTTTATTGGTCGCTCGTCCATGTCATATCCCATAGCTTAACAACTCATATATTTAGATTCCTCTCGATGAGGCGAGCAGTACGAGTACCACCTTGATGGGTCTTCGACGTTTCCTTCCAGAGTTATTACCAAAAAACCACAAACATCCCAGATTCCTCTCGGTTTGGGGTCAAAATGTTGTCGCTCATTAAATCCCATAAGAAACGTCGCATCGAATGAATGTGATTGAATTCTCCCCGTCTGGACGAGCGGAATTGAATGGTGCAACTGATTTTGCTGTGCTGTGAAAATTCAGATATTTGCATGACTGCTTTTGTTTTATTTTGTGAATAGCAAAAAGCATTCAATCCCATAATACATGCTGTTTTATTGTTCGCTCGTCCATTTCATATCCCATAGCTTAACCATTCATATATTTGGATTCCTCTCGACGAGGCGAGCAGTACGAGTACCACCTTGATGGGTCTGCGACGTTTCCTTCCAGAGTTATTACCAAAAAAACACAAACATCCCAGAATCCTCTCGGTTTGGGGTCAAAATGTTGTCGCTCATTAAATCCCATAAGAAACGTCGCATCGAATTAATGTGATTGAATTCTCCCCGTCTGGACGAGCGGAATTGAATGGTGCAACTGATTTTGCTGTGCTGTGAAAATTCAGATATTTGCATGACTGCTTTTGTTTTATTTTGTGAATAGCAAAAAACATTCAACCCCATAATACATGTTGTTTTATTGGTCGCTCGTCCATTTCATATCCCATAGCTTAACAACTCATATATTTAGATTCCTCTCGATGAGGCGAGCAGTACGAGTACCACCTTGATGGGTCTGCGACATTTCCTTCCAGAGTTATTACCAAAAAACCACAAACATCCCAGATTCCTCTCGGTTTGGGGTCAAAATGTTGTCGCTCATTAAATCCCATAAGTAACGTCGCATCGAATGAATGTGATTGAATTCTCCCCGTCTGGACGAGCGGAATTGAATGGTGCAACTGATTTTGCTGTGCTGTGAAAATTCAGATATTTGCATGACTGCTTTTGTTTTATTTTGTGAATAGCAAAAAGCATTCAACCCCATAATACATGTTGTTTTATTGGTCGCTCGTCCATGTCATATCCCATAGCTTAACAACTCATATATTTAGATTCCTCTCGATGAGGCGAGCAGTTCGAGTACCACCTTGATGGGTCTGCGACGTTTCCTTCCAGAGTTATTACCAAAAAACCACAAACATCCCAGATTCCTCTCGGTTTGGGGTCAAAATGTTGTCGCTCATTAAATCCCATAAGAAACGTCGCATCGAATGAATGTGATTGAATTCTCCCCGTCTGGATGAGCGCAATTGAATGGTGCAACTGATTTTGCTGTGCTGTGAAAATTCAGATATATGCATGACTGCTTTTGTTTTATTTTGTGAATAGCAAAAAGCATTCAACCCCATAATACATGCTGTTTTATTGTTCGCTCGTCCATTTCATATCCCATAGCTTAACCATTCATATATTTGGATTCCTCTCGACGAGGCGAGCAGTACGAGTACCACCTTGATGGGTCTGCGACGTTTCCTTCCAGAGTTATTACCAAAAAAACACAAACATCCCAGAATCCTCTCGGTTTGGGGTCAAAATGTTGTCCCTCATTAAATCCCATAAGAAACGTCGCATCGAATGAATGTGATTGAATTCTCCCCGTCTGGACGAGCGGAATTGAATGGTGAAACTGATTTTGCTGTGCTGTGAAAATTCAGATATTTGCATGACTGCTTTTGTTTTATTTTGTGAATAGCAAAAAACATTCAACCCCATAATACATGTTGTTTTATTGGTCGCTCGTCCATGTCATATCCCATAGCTTAACAACTCATATATTTAGATTCCTCTCGATGAGGCGAGCAGTTCGAGTACCACCTTGATGGGTCTGCGACGTTTCCTTCCAGAGTTATTACCAAAAAACCACAAACATCCCAGATTCCTCTCGGTTTGGGGTCAAAATGTTGTCGCTCATTAAATCCCATAAGAAACGTCGCATCGAATGAATGTGATTGAATTCTCCCCGTCTGGATGAGCGCAATTGAATGGTGCAACTGATTTTGCTGTGCTGTGAAAATTCAGATATATGCATGACTGCTTTTGTTTTATTTTGTGAATAGCAAAAAGCATTCAACCCCATAATACATGTTGTTTTATTGGTCGCCCGTCCATTTCATATCCGATAGCTTAACCATTCACATATTTGGATTCCTCTCGACGAGGCGAGCAGTACGAGTACCACCTTGATGGGTCTGCGACGTTTCCTTCCAGAGTTATTACCAAAAAAACACAAACATCCCAGAATCCTCTCGGTTTGGGGTCAAAATGGTGTCGCTCATTAAATCCCATAAGAAACGTCGCATCGAATGAATGTGATTGAATTCTCCCCGTCTGGACGAGCGGAATTGAATGGTGCAACTGATTTTGCTGTGCTGTGAAAATTCAGATATTTGCATGACTGCTTTTGTTTTATTTTGTGAATAGCAAAAAGCATTCAACCCCATAATACATGTTGTTTTATTGGTCGCTCGTCCATGTCATATCCCATAGCTTAACAACTCATATATTTAGATTCCTCTCGATGAGGCGAGCAGTACGAGTACCACCTTGATGGGTCTGCGACGTTTCCTTCCAGAGTTATTACCAAAAAAACAAAAACATCCCAGAATCCTCTCGGTTTGGGGTCAAAATGTTGTCGCTCATTAAATCCCATAAGAAACGTCGCATCGAATGAATGTGATTGAATTCTCCCCGTCTGGACGAGCGGAATTGAATGGTGCAACTGATTTTGCTGTGCTGTGAAAATTCAGATATTTGCATGACTGCTTTTGTTTTATTTTGTGAATAGCAAAAAGCATTCAACCCCATAATACATGTTGTTTTATTGGTCGCTCGTCCATGTCATATCCCATAGCTTAACAACTCATATATTTAGATTCCTCTCGATGAGGCGAGCAGTACGAGTACCACCTTGATGGGTCTGCGACGTTTCCTTCCAGAGTTATTACCAAAAAACCACAAACATCCCAGATTCCTCTCGGTTTGGGGTCAAAATGTTGTCGCTCATTAAATCCCATAAGAAACGTCGCATCGAATGAATGTGATTGAATTCTCCCCGTCTGGACGAGCGGAATTGAATGGTGCAACTGATTTTGCTGTGCTCTGAAAATTCAGAGATTTGCATGACTGCTTTTGTTTTATTTTGTGAATAGCAAAAAACATTCAACCCCATAATACATGTTGTTTTATTGGTCGCTCGTCCATGTCATATCCCATAGCTTAACAACTCATATATTTAGATTCCTCTCGATGAGGCGAGCAGTACGAGTACCACCTTGATGGGTCTTCGACGTTTCCTTCCAGAGTTATTACCAAAAAACCACAAACATCCCAGATTCCTCTCGGTTTGGGGTCAAAATGTTGTCGCTCATTAAATCCCATAAGAAACGTCGCATCGAATGAATGTGATTGAATTCTCCCCGTCTGGACGAGCGGAATTGAATGGTGCAACTGATTTTGCTGTGCTGTGAAAATTCAGATATTTGCATGACTGCTTTTGTTTTATTTTGTGAATAGCAAAAAGCATTCAATCCCATAATACATGCTGTTTTATTGTTCGCTCGTCCATTTCATATCCCATAGCTTAACCATTCATATATTTGGATTCCTCTCGACGAGGCGAGCAGTACGAGTACCACCTTGATGGGTCTGCGACGTTTCCTTCCAGAGTTATTACCAAAAAAACACAAACATCCCAGAATCCTCTCGGTTTGGGGTCAAAATGTTGTCGCTCATTAAATCCCATAAGAAACGTCGCATCGAATTAATGTGATTGAATTCTCCCCGTCTGGACGAGCGGAATTGAATGGTGCAACTGATTTTGCTGTGCTGTGAAAATTCAGATATTTGCATGACTGCTTTTGTTTTATTTTGTGAATAGCAAAAAACATTCAACCCCATAATACATGTTGTTTTATTGGTCGCTCGTCCATTTCATATCCCATAGCTTAACAACTCATATATTTAGATTCCTCTCGATGAGGCGAGCAGTACGAGTACCACCTTGATGGGTCTGCGACATTTCCTTCCAGAGTTATTACCAAAAAACCACAAACATCCCAGATTCCTCTCGGTTTGGGGTCAAAATGTTGTCGCTCATTAAATCCCATAAGTAACGTCGCATCGAATGAATGTGATTGAATTCTCCCCGTCTGGACGAGCGGAATTGAATGGTGCAACTGATTTTGCTGTGCTGTGAAAATTCAGATATTTGCATGACTGCTTTTGTTTTATTTTGTGAATAGCAAAAAGCATTCAACCCCATAATACATGTTGTTTTATTGGTCGCTCGTCCATGTCATATCCCATAGCTTAACAACTCATATATTTAGATTCCTCTCGATGAGGCGAGCAGTTCGAGTACCACCTTGATGGGTCTGCGACGTTTCCTTCCAGAGTTATTACCAAAAAACCACAAACATCCCAGATTCCTCTCGGTTTGGGGTCAAAATGTTGTCGCTCATTAAATCCCATAAGAAACGTCGCATCGAATGAATGTGATTGAATTCTCCCCGTCTGGATGAGCGCAATTGAATGGTGCAACTGATTTTGCTGTGCTGTGAAAATTCAGATATATGCATGACTGCTTTTGTTTTATTTTGTGAATAGCAAAAAGCATTCAACCCCATAATACATGTTGTTTTATTGGTCGCCCGTCCATTTCATATCCGATAGCTTAACCATTCACATATTTGGATTCCTCTCGACGAGGCGAGCAGTACGAGTACCACCTTGATGGGTCTGCGACGTTTCCTTCCAGAGTTATTACCAAAAAAACACAAACATCCCAGAATCCTCTCGGTTTGGGGTCAAAATGGTGTCGCTCATTAAATCCCATAAGAAACGTCGCATCGAATGAATGTGATTGAATTCTCCCCGTCTGGACGAGCGGAATTGAATGGTGCAACTGATTTTGCTGTGCTGTGAAAATTCAGATATTTGCATGACTGCTTTTGTTTTATTTTGTGAATAGCAAAAAGCATTCAACCCCATAATACATGTTGTTTTATTGGTCGCTCGTCCATGTCATATCCCATAGCTTAACAACTCATATATTTAGATTCCTCTCGATGAGGCGAGCAGTACGAGTACCACCTTGATGGGTCTGCGACGTTTCCTTCCAGAGTTATTACCAAAAAAACAAAAACATCCCAGAATCCTCTCGGTTTGGGGTCAAAATGTTGTCGCTCATTAAATCCCATAAGAAACGTCGCATCGAATGAATGTGATTGAATTCTCCCCGTCTGGACGAGCGGAATTGAATGGTGCAACTGATTTTGCTGTGCTGTGAAAATTCAGATATTTGCATGACTGCTTTTGTTTTATTTTGTGAATAGCAAAAAGCATTCAACCCCATAATACATGTTGTTTTATTGGTCGCTCGTCCATGTCATATCCCATAGCTTAACAACTCATATATTTAGATTCCTCTCGATGAGGCGAGCAGTACGAGTACCACCTTGATGGGTCTGCGACGTTTCCTTCCAGAGTTATTACCAAAAAACCACAAACATCCCAGATTCCTCTCGGTTTGGGGTCAAAATGTTGTCGCTCATTAAATCCCATAAGAAACGTCGCATCGAATGAATGTGATTGAATTCTCCCCGTCTGGACGAGCGGAATTGAATGGTGCAACTGATTTTGCTGTGCTCTGAAAATTCAGAGATTTGCATGACTGCTTTTGTTTTATTTTGTGAATAGCAAAAAACATTCAACCCCATAATACATGTTGTTTTATTGGTCGCTCGTCCATGTCATATCCCATAGCTTAACAACTCATATATTTAGATTCCTCTCGATGAGGCGAGCAGTACGAGTACCACCTTGATGGGTCTTCGACGTTTCCTTCCAGAGTTATTACCAAAAAACCACAAACATCCCAGATTCCTCTCGGTTTGGGGTCAAAATGTTGTCGCTCATTAAATCCCATAAGAAACGTCGCATCGAATGAATGTGATTGAATTCTCCCCGTCTGGACGAGCGGAATTGAATGGTGCAACTGATTTTGCTGTGCTGTGAAAATTCAGATATTTGCATGACTGCTTTTGTTTTATTTTGTGAATAGCAAAAAGCATTCAATCCCATAATACATGCTGTTTTATTGTTCGCTCGTCCATTTCATATCCCATAGCTTAACCATTCATATATTTGGATTCCTCTCGACGAGGCGAGCAGTACGAGTACCACCTTGATGGGTTTGCGACGTTTCCTTCCAGAGTTATTACCAAAAAAACACAAACATCCCAGAATCCTCTCGGTTTGGGGTCAAAATGTTGTCGCTCATTAAATCCCATAAGAAACGTCGCATCGAATTAATGTGATTGAATTCTCCCCGTCTGGACGAGCGGAATTGAATGGTGCAACTGATTTTGCTGTGCTGTGAAAATTCAGATATTTGCATGACTGCTTTTGTTTTATTTTGTGAATAGCAAAAAACATTCAACCCCATAATACATGTTGTTTTATTGGTCGCTCGTCCATTTCATATCCCATAGCTTAACAACTCATATATTTAGATTCCTCTCGATGAGGCGAGCAGTACGAGTACCACCTTGATGGGTCTGCGACGTTTCCTTCCAGAGTTATTACCAAAAAACCACAAACATCCCAGATTCCTCTCGGTTTGGGGTCAAAATGTTGTCGCTCATTAAATCCCATAAGTAACGTCGCATCGAATGAATGTGATTGAATTCTCCCCGTCTGGACGAGCGGAATTGAATGGTGCAACTGATTTTGCTGTGCTGTGAAAATTCAGATATTTGCATGACTGCTTTTGTTTTATTTTGTGAATAGCAAAAAGCATTCAACCCCATAATACATGCTGTTTTATTGGTCGCTCGTCCATTTCATATCCCATAGCTTAACCATTCATATATTTGGATTCCTCTCGACGAGGCGAGCAGTACGAGTACCACCTTGATGGGTCTGCGACGTTTCCTTCCAGAGTTATTACCAAAAAACCACAAACAACCCAGATTCTTCTCGGTTTGGGGTCAAAATGTTGTCGCTCATTAAGTCCCATAAGAAACGTCGCATCGAATGAATGTGATTGAATTCTCCCCGTCTGGACGAGCGCAATTGAATGGTGCAACTGATTTTGCTGTGCTGTGAAAATTCAGATATATGCATGACTGCTTTTGTTTTATTTTGTGAATAGCAAAAAGCATTCAACCCCATAATACATGTTGTTTTATTGGTCGCTCGTCCATTTCATATCCGATAGCTTAACCATTCACATATTTGGATTCCTCTCGACGAGGCGAGCAGTACGAGTACCACCTTGATGGGTCTGCGACGTTTCCTTCCAGAGTTATTACCAAAAAAACACAAACATCCCAGAATCCTCTCGGTTTGGGGTCAAAATGTTGTCGCTCATTAAATCCCATAAGAAACGTCGCATCGAATGAATGTGATTGAATTCTCCCCGTCTGGACGAGCGGAATTGAATGGTGCAACTGATTTTGCTGTGCTGTGAAAATTCAGATATTTGCATGACTGCTTTTTTTTATTTTGTGAATAGCAAAAAACATTCAACCCCATAATACATGTTGTTTTATTGGTCGCTCGTCCATTTCATATCCCATAGCTTAACAACTCATATATTTAGATTCCTCTCGATGAGGCGAGCAGTACGAGTACCACCTTGATGGGTCTGCGACGTTTCCTTCCAGAGTTATTACCAAAAAACCACAAACATCCCAGATTCCTCTCGGTTTGGGGTCAAAATGTTGTCGCTCATTAAATCCCATAAGTAACGTCGCATCGAATGAATGTGATTGAATTCTCCCCGTCTGGACGAGCGGAATTGAATGGTGCAACTGATTTTGCTGTGCTGTGAAAATTCAGATATTTGCATGACTGCTTTTGTTTTATTTTGTGAATAGCAAAAAGCATTCAACCCCATAATACATGCTGTTTTATTGGTCGCTCGTCCATTTCATATCCCATAGCTTAACCATTCATATATTTGGATTCCTCTCGACGAGGCGAGCAGTACGAGTACCACCTTGATGGGTCTGCGACGTTTCCTTCCAGAGTTATTACCAAAAAACCACAAACAACCCAGATTCTTCTCGGTTTGGGGTCAAAATGTTGTCGCTCATTAAGTCCCATAAGAAACGTCGCATCGAATGAATGTGATTGAATTCTCCCCGTCTGGACGAGCGCAATTGAATGGTGCAACTGATTTTGCTGTGCTGTGAAAATTCAGATATATGCATGACTGCTTTTGTTTTATTTTGTGAATAGCAAAAAGCATTCAACCCCATAATACATGTTGTTTTATTGGTCGCTCGTCCATTTCATATCCGATAGCTTAACCATTCACATATTTGGATTCCTCTCGACGAGGCGAGCAGTACGAGTACCACCTTGATGGGTCTGCGACGTTTCCTTCCAGAGTTATTACCAAAAAAACACAAACATCCCAGAATCCTCTCGGTTTGGGGTCAAAATGTTGTCGCTCATTAAATCCCATAAGAAACGTCGCATCGAATGAATGTGATTGAATTCTCCCCGTCTGGACGAGCGGAATTGAATGGTGCAACTGATTTTGCTGTGCTGTGAAAATTCAGATATTTGCATGACTGCTTTTGTTTTATTTTGTGAATAGCAAAAAACATTCAACCCCATAATACATGTTGTTTTATTGGTCGCTCGTCCATGTCATATCCCATAGCTTAACAACTCATATATTTAGATTCCTCTCGATGAGGCGAGCAGTACGAGTACCACCTTGATGGGTCTGCGACGTTTCCTTCCAGAGTTATTACCAAAAAACCACAAACATCCCAGAATCCTCTCGGTTTGGGGTCAAAATGTTGTCGCTCATTAAATCCCATAAGAAACGTCGCATCGAATTAATGTGATTGAATTCTCCCCGTCTGGACGAGCGGAATTGAATGGTGCAACTGATTTTGCTGTGCTGTGAAAATTCAGATATTTGCATGACTGCTTTTGTTTTATTTTGTGAATAGCAAAAAACATTCAACCCCATAATACATGTTGTTTTATTGGTCGCTCGTCCATTTCATATCCCATAGCTTAAGAACTCATATATTTAGATTCCTCTCGATGAGGCGAGCAGTACGAGTACCACCTTGATGGGTCTGCGACGTTTCCTTCCAGAGTTATTACCAAAAAACCACAAACATCCCAGATTCCTCTCGGTTTGGGGTCAAAATGTTGTCGCTCATTAAATCCCATAAGTAACGTCGCATCGAATGAATGTGATTGAATTCTCCCCGTCTGGACGAGCGGAATTGAATGGTGCAACTGATTTTGCTGTGCTGTGAAAATTCAGATATTTGCATGACTGCTTTTGTTTTATTTTGTGAATAGCAAAAAGCATTCAACCCCATAATACATGCTGTTTTATTGGTCGCTCGTCCATTTCATATCCCATAGCTTAACCATTCATATATTTGGATTCCTCTCGACGAGGCGAGCAGTACGAGTACCACCTTGATGGGTCTGCGACGTTTCCTTCCAGAGTTATTACCAAAAAACCACAAACAACCCAGATTCTTCTCGGTTTGGGGTCAAAATGTTGTCGCTCATTAAGTCCCATAAGAAACGTCGCATCGAATGAATGTGATTGAATTCTCCCCGTCTGGACGAGCGGAATTGAATGGTGCAACTGATTTTGCTGTGCTGTGAAAATTCAGATATTTGCATGACTGCTTTTGTTTTATTTTGTGAATAGCAAAAAACATTCAACCCCATAATACATGTTGTTTTATTGGTCGCTCGTCCATGTCATATCCCATAGCTTAACAACTCATATATTTAAATTCCTGTCGATGAGGCGAGCAGTACGTGTACCACCTTGATGGGTCTGCGACGTTTCCTTCCAGAGTTATTACCAAAAAACCACAAACATCCCAGATTCCTCTCGGTTTGGGGTCAAAATGTTGTCGCTCATTAAATCCCATAAGAAACGTCGCATCGAATGAATGTGATTGAATTCTCCCCGTCTGGACGAGCGGAATTGAATGGTGCAACTGATTTTGCTGTGCTGTGAAAATTCAGATATTTGCATGACTGCTTTTGTTTTATTTTGTGAATAGCAAAAAGCATTCAACCCCATAATACATGCTGTTTTATTGTTCGCTCGTCCATTTCATATCCCATAGCTTAACCATTCATATATTTGGATTCCTCTCGACGAGGCGAGCAGTACGAGTACCACCTTGATGGGTCTGCGACGTTTCCTTCCAGAGTTATTACCAAAAAAACACAAACATCCCAGAATCCTCTCGGTTTGGGGTCAAAATGTTGTCCCTCATTAAATCCCATAAGAAACGTCGCATCGAATGAATGTGATTGAATTCTCCCCGTCTGGACGAGCGGAATTGAATGGTGAAACTGATTTTGCTGTGCTGTGAAAATTAAGATATTTGCATGACTGCTTTTGTTTTATTTTGTGAATAGCAAAAAACATTCAACCCCATAATACATGTTGTTTTATTGGTCGCTCGTCCATGTCATATCCCATAGCTTAACAACTCATATATTTAGATTCCTCTCGATGAGGCGAGCAGTACGAGTACCACCTTGATGGGTCTGCGACGTTTCCTTCCAGAGTTATTACCAAAAAACCACAAACATCCCAGATTCCTCTCGGTTTGGGGTCAAAATGTTGTCGCTCATTAAATCCCATAAGAAACGTCGCATCGAATGAATGTGATTGAATTCTCCCCGTCTGGATGAGCGCAATTGAATGGTGCAACTGATTTTGCTGTGCTGTGAAAATTCAGATATATGCATGACTGCTTTTGTTTTATTTTGTGAATAGCAAAAAGCATTCAACCCCATAATACATGTTGTTTTATTGGTCGCCCGTCCATTTCATATCCGATAGCTTAACCATTCACATATTTGGATTCCTCTCGACGAGGCGAGCAGTACGAGTACCACCTTGATGGGTCTGCGACGTTTCCTTCCAGAGTTATTACCAAAAAAACACAAACATCCCAGAATCCTCTCGGTTTGGGGTCAAAATGGTGTCGCTCATTAAATCCCATAAGAAACGTCGCATCGAATGAATGTGATTGAATTCTCCCCGTCTGGACGAGCGGAATTGAATGGTGCAACTGATTTTGCTGTGCTGTGAAAATTCAGATATTTGCATGACTGCTTTTGTTTTATTTTGTGAATAGCAAAAAGCATTCAACCCCATAATACATGTTGTTTTATTGGTCGCTCGTCCATGTCATATCCCATAGCTTAACAACTCATATATTTAGATTCCTCTCGATGAGGCGAGCAGTACGAGTACCACCTTGATGGGTCTGCGACGTTTCCTTCCAGAGTTATTACCAAAAAAACAAAAACATCCCAGAATCCTCTCGGTTTGGGGTCAAAATGTTGTCGCTCATTAAATCCCATAAGAAACGTCGCATCGAATGAATGTGATTGAATTCTCCCCGTCTGGACGAGCGGAATTGAATGGTGCAACTGATTTTGCTGTGCTGTGAAAATTCAGATATTTGCATGACTGCTTTTGTTTTATTTTGTGAATAGCAAAAAACATTCAACCCCATAATACATGTTGTTTTATTGGTCGCTCGTCCATGTCATATCCCATAGCTTAACAACTCATATATTTAGATTCCTCTCGATGAGGCGAGCAGTACGAGTACCACCTTGATGGGTCTGCGACGTTTCCTTCCAGAGTTATTACCAAAAAACCACAAACATCCCAGATTCCTCTCGGTTTGGGGTCAAAATGTTGTCGCTCATTAAATCCCATAAGAAACGTCGCATCGAATGAATGTGATTGAATTCTCCCCGTCTGGACGAGCGGAATTGAATGGTGCAACTGATTTTGCTGTGCTGTGAAAATTCAGATATTTGCATGACTGCTTTTGTTTTATTTTGTGAATAGCAAAAAGCATTCAACCCCATAATACATGCTGTTTTATTGTTCGCTCGTCCATTTCATATCCCATAGCTTAACCATTCATATATTTGGATTCCTCTCGACGAGGCGAGCAGTACGAGTACCACCTTGATGGGTCTGCGACGTTTCCTTCCAGAGTTATTACCAAAAAAACACAAACATCCCAGAATCCTCTCGGTTTGGGGTCAAAATGTTGTCCCTCATTAAATCCCATAAGAAACGTCGCATCGAATGAATGTGATTGAATTCTCCCCGTCTGGACGAGCGGAATTGAATGGTGAAACTGATTTTGCTGTGCTGTGAAAATTCAGATATTTGCATGACTGCTTTTGTTTTATTTTGTGAATAGCAAAAAACATTCAACCCCATAATACATGTTGTTTTATTGGTCGCTCGTCCATGTCATATCCCATAGCTTAACAACTCATATATTTAGATTCCTCTCGATGAGGCGAGCAGTACGAGTACCACCTTGATGGGTCTGCGACGTTTCCTTCCAGAGTTATTACCAAAAAACCACAAACATCCCAGATTCCTCTCGGTTTGGGGTCAAAATGTTGTCGCTCATTAAATCCCATAAGAAACGTCGCATCGAATGAATGTGATTGAATTCTCCCCGTCTGGATGAGCGCAATTGAATGGTGCAACTGATTTTGCTGTGCTGTGAAAATTCAGATATATGCATGACTGCTTTTGTTTTATTTTGTGAATAGCAAAAAGCATTCAACCCCATAATACATGTTGTTTTATTGGTCGCCCGTCCATTTCATATCCGATAGCTTAACCATTCACATATTTGGATTCCTCTCGATGAGGCGAGCAGTACGAGTACCACCTTGATGGGTCTGCGACGTTTCCTTCCAGAGTTATTACCAAAAAAACACAAACATCCCAGAATCCTCTCGGTTTGGGGTCAAAATGTTGTCCCTCATTAAATCCCATAAGAAACGTCGCATCGAATGAATGTGATTGAATTCTCCCCGTCTGGACGAGCGGAATTGAATGGTGAAACTGATTTTGCTGTGCTGTGAAAATTCAGATATTTGCATGACTGCTTTTGTTTTATTTTGTGAATAGCAAAAAACATTCAACCCCATAATACATGTTGTTTTATTGGTCGCTCGTCCATGTCATATCCCATAGCTTAACAACTCATATATTTAGATTCCTCTCGATGAGGCGAGCAGTACGAGTACCACCTTGATGGGTCTGCGACGTTTCCTTCCAGAGTTATTACCAAAAAACCACAAACATCCCAGATTCCTCTCGGTTTGGGGTCAAAATGTTGTCGCTCATTAAATCCCATAAGAAACGTCGCATCGAATGAATGTGATTGAATTCTCCCCGTCTGGATGAGCGCAATTGAATGGTGCAACTGATTTTGCTGTGCTGTGAAAATTCAGATATATGCATGACTGCTTTTGTTTTATTTTGTGAATAGCAAAAAGCATTCAACCCCATAATACATGTTGTTTTATTGGTCGCCCGTCCATTTCATATCCGATAGCTTAACCATTCACATATTTGGATTCCTCTCGACGAGGCGAGCAGTACGAGTACCACCTTGATGGGTCTGCGACGTTTCCTTCCAGAGTTATTACCAAAAAAACACAAACATCCCAGAATCCTCTCGGTTTGGGGTCAAAATGGTGTCGCTCATTAAATCCCATAAGAAACGTCGCATCGAATGAATGTGATTGAATTCTCCCCGTCTGGACGAGCGGAATTGAATGGTGCAACTGATTTTGCTGTGCTGTGAAAATTCAGATATTTGCATGACTGCTTTTGTTTTATTTTGTGAATAGCAAAAAGCATTCAACCCCATAATACATGTTGTTTTATTGGTCGCTCGTCCATGTCATATCCCATAGCTTAACAACTCATATATTTAGATTCCTCTCGATGAGGCGAGCAGTACGAGTACCACCTTGATGGGTCTGCGACGTTTCCTTCCAGAGTTATTACCAAAAAAACAAAAACATCCCAGAATCCTCTCGGTTTGGGGTCAAAATGTTGTCGCTCATTAAATCCCATAAGAAACGTCGCATCGAATGAATGTGATTGAATTCTCCCCGTCTGGACGAGCGGAATTGAATGGTGCAACTGATTTTGCTGTGCTGTGAAAATTCAGATATTTGCATGACTGCTTTTGTTTTATTTTGTGAATAGCAAAAAACATTCAACCCCATAATACATGTTGTTTTATTGGTCGCTCGTCCATGTCATATCCCATAGCTTAACAACTCATATATTTAGATTCCTCTCGATGAGGCGAGCAGTACGAGTACCACCTTGATGGGTCTGCGACGTTTCCTTCCAGAGTTATTACCAAAAAACCACAAACATCCCAGATTCCTCTCGGTTTGGGGTCAAAATGTTGTCGCTCATTAAATCCCATAAGAAACGTCGCATCGAATGAATGTGATTGAATTCTCCCCGTCTGGACGAGCGGAATTGAATGGTGCAACTGATTTTGCTGTGCTGTGAAAATTCAGATATTTGCATGACTGCTTTTGTTTTATTTTGTGAATAGCAAAAAGCATTCAACCCCATAATACATGCTGTTTTATTGTTCGCTCGTCCATTTCATATCCCATAGCTTAACCATTCATATATTTGGATTCCTCTCGACGAGGCGAGCAGTACGAGTACCACCTTGATGGGTCTGCGACGTTTCCTTCCAGAGTTATTACCAAAAAAACACAAACATCCCAGAATCCTCTCGGTTTGGGGTCAAAATGTTGTCCCTCATTAAATCCCATAAGAAACGTCGCATCGAATGAATGTGATTGAATTCTCCCCGTCTGGACGAGCGGAATTGAATGGTGAAACTGATTTTGCTGTGCTGTGAAAATTCAGATATTTGCATGACTGCTTTTGTTTTATTTTGTGAATAGCAAAAAACATTCAACCCCATAATACATGTTGTTTTATTGGTCGCTCGTCCATGTCATATCCCATAGCTTAACAACTCATATATTTAGATTCCTCTCGATGAGGCGAGCAGTACGAGTACCACCTTGATGGGTCTGCGACGTTTCCTTCCAGAGTTATTACCAAAAAACCACAAACATCCCAGATTCCTCTCGGTTTGGGGTCAAAATGTTGTCGCTCATTAAATCCCATAAGAAACGTCGCATCGAATGAATGTGATTGAATTCTCCCCGTCTGGATGAGCGCAATTGAATGGTGCAACTGATTTTGCTGTGCTGTGAAAATTCAGATATATGCATGACTGCTTTTGTTTTATTTTGTGAATAGCAAAAAGCATTCAACCCCATAATACATGTTGTTTTATTGGTCGCCCGTCCATTTCATATCCGATAGCTTAACCATTCACATATTTGGATTCCTCTCGACGAGGCGAGCAGTACGAGTACCACCTTGATGGGTCTGCGACGTTTCCTTCCAGAGTTATTACCAAAAAAACACAAACATCCCAGAATCCTCTCGGTTTGGGGTCAAAATGGTGTCGCTCATTAAATCCCATAAGAAACGTCGCATCGAATGAATGTGATTGAATTCTCCCCGTCTGGACGAGCGGAATTGAATGGTGCAACTGATTTTGCTGTGCTGTGAAAATTCAGATATTTGCATGACTGCTTTTGTTTTATTTTGTGAATAGCAAAAAGCATTCAACCCCATAATACATGTTGTTTTATTGGTCGCTCGTCCATGTCATATCCCATAGCTTAACAACTCATATATTTAGATTCCTCTCGATGAGGCGAGCAGTACGAGTACCACCTTGATGGGTCTGCGACGTTTCCTTCCAGAGTTATTACCAAAAAAACAAAAACATCCCAGAATCCTCTCGGTTTGGGGTCAAAATGTTGTCGCTCATTAAATCCCATAAGAAACGTCGCATCGAATGAATGTGATTGAATTCTCCCCGTCTGGACGAGCGGAATTGAATGGTGAAACTGATTTTGCTGTGCTGTGAAAATTCAGATATTTGCATGACTGCTTTTGTTTTATTTTGTGAATAGCAAAAAGCATTCAACCCCATAATACATGTTGTTTTATTGGTCGCTCGTCCATGTCATATCCCATAGCTTAACAACTCATATATTTAGATTCCTCTCGATGAGGCGAGCAGTACGAGTACCACCTTGATGGGTCTGCGACGTTTCCTTCCAGAGTTATTACCAAAAAAACAAAAACATCCCAGAATCCTCTCGGTTTGGGGTCAAAATGTTGTCGCTCATTAAATCCCATAAGAAACGTCGCATCGAATGAATGTGATTGAATTCTCCCCGTCTGGACGAGCGGAATTGAATGGTGCAACTGATTTTGCTGTGCTGTGAAAATTCAGATATTTGCATGACTGCTTTTGTTTTATTTTGTGAATAGCAAAAAGCATTCAACCCCATAATACATGTTGTTTTATTGGTCGCTCGTCCATGTCATATCCCATAGCTTAACAACTCATATATTTAGATTCCTCTCGATGAGGCGAGCAGTACGAGTACCACCTTGATGGGTCTGCGACGTTTCCTTCCAGAGTTATTACCAAAAAAACAAAAACATCCCAGATTCCTCTCGGTTTGGGGTCAAAATGTTGTCGCTCATTAAATCCCATAAGAAACGTCGCATCGAATGAATGTGATTGAATTCTCCCCGTCTGGATGAGCGCAATTGAATGGTGCAACTGATTTTGCTGTGCTGTGAAAATTCAGATATATGCATGACTGCTTTTGTTTTATTTTGTGAATAGCAAAAAGCATTCAACCCCATAATACATGTTGTTTTATTGGTCGCCCGTCCATTTCATATCCGATAGCTTAACCATTCACATATTTGGATTCCTCTCGACGAGGCGAGCAGTACGAGTACCACCTTGATGGGTCTGCGACGTTTCCTTCCAGAGTTATTACCAAAAAAACACAAACATCCCAGAATCCTCTCGGTTTGGGGTCAAAATGTTGTCGCTCATTAAATCCCATAAGAAACGTCGCATCGAATGAATGTGATTGAATTCTCCCCGTCTGGACGAGCGGAATTGAATGGTGCAACTGATTTTGCTGTGCTGTGAAAATTCAGATATTTGCATGACTGCTTTTGTTTTATTTTGTGAATAGCAAAAAGCATTCAACCCCATAATACATGTTGTTTTATTGGTCGCTCGTCCATGTCATATCCCATAGCTTAACAACTCATATATTTAGATTCCTCTCGATGAGGCGAGCAGTACGAGTACCACCTTGATGGGTCTGCGACGTTTCCTTCCAGAGTTATTACCAAAAAAACAAAAACATCCCAGAATCCTCTCGGTTTGGGGTCAAAATGTTGTCGCTCATTAAATCCCATAAGAAACGTCGCATCGAATGAATGTGATTGAATTCTCCCCGTCTGGACGAGCGGAATTGAATGGTGCAACTGATTTTGCTGTGCTGTGAAAATTCAGATATTTGCATGACTGCTTTTGTTTTATTTTGTGAATAGCAAAAAGCATTCAACCCCATAATACATGTTGTTTTATTGGTCGCTCGTCCATGTCATATCCCATAGCTTAACAACTCATATATTTAGATTCCTCTCGATGAGGCGAGCAGTACGAGTACCACCTTGATGGGTCTGCGACGTTTCCTTCCAGAGTTATTACCAAAAAAACAAAAACATCCCAGAATCCTCTCGGTTTGGGGTCAAAATGTTGTCGCTCATTAAATCCCATAAGAAACGTCGCATCGAATGAATGTGATTGAATTCTCCCCGTCTGGACGAGCGGAATTGAATGGTGCAACTGATTTTGCTGTGCTGTGAAAATTCAGATATTTGCATGACTGCTTTTGTTTTATTTTGTGAATAGCAAAAAGCATTCAACCCCATAATACATGTTGTTTTATTGGTCGCTCGTCCATGTCATATCCCATAGCTTAACAACTCATATATTTAGATTCCTCTCGATGAGGCGAGCAGTACGAGTACCACCTTGATGGGTCTGCGACGTTTCCTTCCAGAGTTATTACCAAAAAAACACAAACATCCCAGAATCCTCACGGTTTGGGGTCAAAATGTTGTCGCTCATTAAATCCCATAAGAAACGTCGCATCGAATGAATGTGATTGAATTCTCCCCGTCTGGATGAGCGCAATTGAATGGTGCAACTGATTTTGCTGTGCTGTGAAAATTCAGATATATGCATGACTGCTTTTGTTTTATTTTGTGAATAGCAAAAAACATTCAACCCCATAATACATGTTGTTTTATTGGTCGCCCGTCCATTTCATATCCGATAGCTTAACCATTCACATATTTGGATTCCTCTCGACGAGGCGAGCAGTACGAGTACCACCTTGATGGGTCTGCGACGTTTCCTTCCAGAGTTATTACCAAAAAAACACAAACATCCCAGAATCCTCTCGGTTTGGGGTCAAAATGTTGTCGCTCATTAAATCCCATAAGAAACGTCGCATCGAATGAATGTGATTGAATTCTCCCCGTCTGGACGAGCGGAATTGAATGGTGCAACTGATTTTGCTGTGCTGTGAAAATTCAGATATTTGCATGACTGCTTTTGTTTTATTTTGTGAATAGCAAAAAGCATTCAACCCCATAATACATGTTGTTTTATTGGTCGCTCGTCCATGTCATATCCCATAGCTTAACAACTCATATATTTAGATTCCTCTCGATGAGGCGAGCAGTACGAGTACCACCTTGATGGGTCTGCGACGTTTCCTTCCAGAGTTATTACCAAAAAAACAAAAACATCCCAGAATCCTCTCGGTTTGGGGTCAAAATGTTGTCGCTCATTAAATCCCATAAGAAACGTCGCATCGAATGAATGTGATTGAATTCTCCCCGTCTGGACGAGCGGAATTGAATGGTGCAACTGATTTTGCTGTGCTGTGAAAATTCAGATATTTGCATGACTGCTTTTGTTTTATTTTGTGAATAGCAAAAAGCATTCAACCCCATAATACATGCTGTTTTATTGTTCGCTCGTCCATTTCATATCCCATAGCTTAACCATTCATATATTTGGATTCCTCTCGACGAGGCGAGCAGTACGAGTACCACCTTGATGGGTCTGCGACGTTTCCTTCCAGAGTTATTACCAAAAAAACACAAACATCCCAGAATCCTCTCGGTTTGGGGTCAAAATGTTGTCCCTCATTAAATCCCATAAGAAACGTCGCATCGAATGAATGTGATTGAATTCTCCCCGTCTGGACGAGCGGAATTGAATGGTGAAACTGATTTTGCTGTGCTGTGAAAATTCAGATATTTGCATGACTGCTTTTGTTTTATTTTGTGAATAGCAAAAAACATTCAACCCCATAATACATGTTGTTTTATTGGTCGCTCGTCCATGTCATATCCCATAGCTTAACAACTCATATATTTAGATTCCTCTCGATGAGGCGAGCAGTACGAGTACCACCTTGATGGGTCTGCGACGTTTCCTTCCAGAGTTATTACCAAAAAACCACAAACATCCCAGATTCCTCTCGGTTTGGGGTCAAAATGTTGTCGCTCATTAAATCCCATAAGAAACGTCGCATCGAATGAATGTGATTGAATTCTCCCCGTCTGGATGAGCGCAATTGAATGGTGCAACTGATTTTGCTGTGCTGTGAAAATTCAGATATATGCATGACTGCTTTTGTTTTATTTTGTGAATAGCAAAAAGCATTCAACCCCATAATACATGTTGTTTTATTGGTCGCCCGTCCATTTCATATCCGATAGCTTAACCATTCACATATTTGGATTCCTCTCGACGAGGCGAGCAGTACGAGTACCACCTTGATGGGTCTGCGACATTTCCTTCCAGAGTTATTACCAAAAAAACACAAACATCCCAGAATCCTCTCGGTTTGGGGTCAAAATGGTGTCGCTCATTAAATCCCATAAGAAACGTCGCATCGAATGAATGTGATTGAATTCTCCCCGTCTGGACGAGCGGAATTGAATGGTGCAACTGATTTTGCTGTGCTGTGAAAATTCAGATATTTGCATGACTGCTTTTGTTTTATTTTGTGAATAGCAAAAAGCATTCAACCCCATAATACATGTTGTTTTATTGGTCGCTCGTCCATGTCATATCCCATAGCTTAACAACTCATATATTTAGATTCCTCTCGATGAGGCGAGCAGTACGAGTACCACCTTGATGGGTCTGCGACGTTTCCTTCCAGAGTTATTACCAAAAAAACAAAAACATCCCAGAATCCTCTCGGTTTGGGGTCAAAATGTTGTCGCTCATTAAATCCCATAAGAAACGTCGCATCGAATGAATGTGATTGAATTCTCCCCGTCTGGACGAGCGGAATTGAATGGTGAAACTGATTTTGCTGTGCTGTGAAAATTCAGATATTTGCATGACTGCTTTTGTTTTATTTTGTGAATAGCAAAAAACATTCAACCCCATAATACATGTTGTTTTATTGGTCGCTCGTCCATGTCATATCCCATAGCTTAACAACTCATATATTTAGATTCCTCTCGATGAGCCGAGCAGTACGAGTACCACCTTGATGGGTCTGCGACGTTTCCTTCCAGAGTTATTACCAAAAAAACACAAACATCCCAGATTCCTCTCGGTTTGGGGTCAAAATGTTGTCGCTCATTAAATCCCATAAGAAACGTCGCATCGAATGAATGTGATTGAATTCTCCCCGTCTGGACGAGCGGAATTGAATGGTGCAACTGATTTTGCTGTGCTGTGAAAATTCAGATATTTGCATGACTGCTTTTGTTTTATTTTGTGAATAGCAAAAAGCATTCAACCCCATAATACATGTTGTTTTATTGGTCGCTCGTCCATGTCATATCCCATAGCTTAACAACTCATATATTTAGATTCCTCTCGATGAGGCGAGCAGTACGAGTACCACCTTGATGGGTCTGCGACGTTTCCTTCCAGAGTTATTACCAAAAAAACAAAAACATCCCAGAATCCTCTCGGTTTGGGGTCAAAATGTTGTCGCTCATTAAATCCCATAAGAAACGTCGCATCGAATGAATGTGATTGAATTCTCCCCGTCTGGACGAGCGGAATTGAATGGTGCAACTGATTTTGCTGTGCTGTGAAAATTCAGATATTTGCATGACTGCTTTTGTTTTATTTTGTGAATAGCAAAAAGCATTCAACCCCATAATACATGTTGTTTTATTGGTCGCTCGTCCATGTCATATCCCATAGCTTAACAACTCATATATTTAGATTCCTCTCGATGAGGCGAGCAGTACGAGTACCACCTTGATGGGTCTGCGACGTTTCCTTCCAGAGTTATTACCAAAAAACCACAAACATCCCAGATTCCTCTCGGTTTGGGGTCAAAATGTTGTCGCTCATTAAATCCCATAAGAAACGTCGCATCGAATGAATGTGATTGAATTCTCCCCGTCTGGATGAGTGCAATTGAATGGTGCAACTGATTTTGCTGTGCTGTGAAAATTCAGATATATGCATGACTGCTTTTGTTTTATTTTGTGAATAGCAAAAAGCATTCAACCCCATAATACATGTTGTTTTATTGGTCGCCCGTCCATTTCATATCCGATAGCTTAACCATTCACATATTTGGATTCCTCTCGACGAGGCGAGCAGTACGAGTACCACCTTGATGGGTCTGCGACGTTTCCTTCCAGAGTTATCACCAAAAAAACACAAACATCCCAGAATCCTCTCGGTTTGGGGTCAAAATGTTGTCGCTCATTAAATCCCATAAGAAACGTCGCATCGAATGAATGTGATTGAATTCTCCCCGTCTGGACGAGCGGAATTGAATGGTGCAACTGATTTTGCTGTGCTGTGAAAATTCAGATATTTGCATGACTGCTTTTGTTTTATTTTGTGAATAGCAAAAAGCATTCAACCCCATAATACATGTTGTTTTATTGGTCGCTCGTCCATGTCATATCCCATAGCTTAACAACTCATATATTTAGATTCCTCTCGATGAGGCGAGCAGTACGAGTACCACCTTGATGGGTCTGCGACGTTTCCTTCCAGAGTTATTACCAAAAAAACAAAAACATCCCAGAATCCTCTCGGTTTGGGGTCAAAATGTTGTCGCTCATTAAATCCCATAAGAAACGTCGCATCGAATGAATGTGATTGAATTCTCCCCGTCTGGACGAGCGGAATTGAATGGTGCAACTGATTTTGCTGTGCTGTGAAAATTCAGATATTTGCATGACTGCTTTTGTTTTATTTTGTGAATAGCAAAAAGCATTCAACCCCATAATACATGTTGTTTTATTGGTCGCTCGTCCATGTCATATCCCATAGCTTAACAACTCATATATTTAGATTCCTCTCGATGAGGCGAGCAGTACGAGTACCACCTTGATGGGTCTGCGACGTTTCCTTCCAGAGTTATTACCAAAAAAACAAAAACATCCCAGAATCCTCTCGGTTTGGGGTCAAAATGTTGTCGCTCATTAAATCCCATAAGAAACGTCGCATCGAATGAATGTGATTGAATTCTCCCCGTCTGGACGAGCGGAATTGAATGGTGCAACTGATTTTGCTGTGCTGTGAAAATTCAGATATTTGCATGACTGCTTTTGTTTTATTTTGTGAATAGCAGAAAGCATTCAACCCCATAATACATGTTGTTTTATTGGTCGCTCGTCCATGTCATATCCCATAGCTTAACAACTCATATATTTAGATTCCTCTCGATGAGGCGAGCAGTACGAGTACCACCTTGATGGGTCTGCGACGTTTCCTTCCAGAGTTATTACCAAAAAAACACAAACATCCCAGAATCCTCACGGTTTGGGGTCAAAATGTTGTCGCTCATTAAATCCCATAAGAAACGTCGCATCGAATGAATGTGATTGAATTCTCCCCGTCTGGATGAGCGCAATTGAATGGTGCAACTGATTTTGCTGTGCTGTGAAAATTCAGATATATGCATGACTGCTTTTGTTTTATTTTGTGAATAGCAAAAAGCATTCAACCCCATAATACATGTTGTTTTATTGGTCGCCCGTCCATTTCATATCCGATAGCTTAACCATTCACATATTTGGATTCCTCTCGACGAGGCGAGCAGTACGAGTACCACCTTGATGGGTCTGCGACGTTTCCTTCCAGAGTTATTACCAAAAAAACACAAACATCCCAGAATCCTCTCGGTTTGGGGTCAAAATGTTGTCGCTCATTAAATCCCATAAGAAACGTCGCATCGAATGAATGTGATTGAATTCTCCCCGTCTGGACGAGCGGAATTGAATGGTGCAACTGATTTTGCTGTGCTGTGAAAATTCAGATATTTGCATGACTGCTTTTGTTTTATTTTGTGAATAGCAAAAAGCATTCAACCCCATAATACATGTTGTTTTATTGGTCGCTCGTCCATGTCATATCCCATAGCTTAACAACTCATATATTTAGATTCCTCTCGATGAGGCGAGCAGTACGAGTACCACCTTGATGGGTCTGCGACGTTTCCTTCCAGAGTTATTACCAAAAAAACAAAAACATCCCAGAATCCTCTCGGTTTGGGGTCAAAATGTTGTCGCTCATTAAATCCCATAAGAAACGTCGCATCGAATGAATGTGATTGAATTCTCCCCGTCTGGACGAGCGGAATTGAATGGTGCAACTGATTTTGCTGTGCTGTGAAAATTCAGATATTTGCATGACTGCTTTTGTTTTATTTTGTGAATAGCAAAAAGCATTCAACCCCATAATACATGTTGTTTTATTGGTCGCTCGTCCATGTCATATCCCATAGCTTAACAACTCATATATTTAGATTCCTCTCGATGAGGCGAGCAGTACGAGTACCACCTTGATGGGTCTGCGACGTTTCCTTCCAGAGTTATTACCAAAAAAACACAAACATCCCAGATTCCTCTCGGTTTGGGGTCAAAATGTTGTCGCTCATTAAATCCCATAAGAAACGTCGCATCGAATGAATGTGATTGAATTCTCCCCGTCTGGACAAGCGGAATTGAATGGTGCAACTGATTTTGCTGTGCTCTGAAAATTCAGATATTTGCATGACTGCTTTTGTTTTATTTTGTGAATAGCAAAAAGCATTCAACCCCATAATACATGTTGTTTTATTGGTCGCTCGTCCATGTCATATCCCATAGCTTAACAACTCATATATTTAGATTCCTCTCGATGAGGCGAGCAGTACAAGTACCACCTTGATGGGTCTGCGACGTTTCCTTCCAGAGTTATTACCAAAAAAACACAAACATCCCAGAATCCTCACGGTTTGGGGTCAAAATGTTGTCGCTCATTAAATCCCATAAGAAACGTCGCATCGAATGAATGTGATTGAATTCTCCCCGTCTGGATGAGCGCAATTGAATGGTGCAACTGATTTTGCTGTGCTGTGAAAATTCAGATATATGCATGACTGCTTTTGTTTTATTTTGTGAATAGCAAAAAGCATTCAACCCCATAATACATGTTGTTTTATTGGTCGCCCGTCCATTTCATATCCGATAGCTTAACCATTCACATATTTGGATTCCTCTCGACGAGGCGAGCAGTACGAGTACCACCTTGATGGGTCTGCGACGTTTCCTTCCAGAGTTATTACCAAAAAAACACAAACATCCCAGAATCCTCTCGGTTTGGGGTCAAAATGTTGTCGCTCATTAAATCCCATAAGAAACGTCGCATCGAATGAATGTGATTGAATTCTCCCCGTCTGGACGAGCGGAATTGAATGGTGCAACTGATTTTGCTGTGCTGTGAAAATTCAGATATTTGCATGACTGCTTTTGTTTTATTTTGTGAATAGCAAAAAGCATTCAACCCCATAATACATGTTGTTTTATTGGTCGCTCGTCCATGTCATATCCCATAGCTTAACAACTCATATATTTAGATTCCTCTCGATGAGGCGAGCAGTACGAGTACCACCTTGATGGGTCTGCGACGTTTCCTTCCAGAGTTATTACCAAAAAAACAAAAACATCCCAGAATCCTCTCGGTTTGGGGTCAAAATGTTGTCGCTCATTAAATCCCATAAGAAACGTCGCATCGAATGAATGTGATTGAATTCTCCCCGTCTGGACGAGCGGAATTGAATGGTGCAACTGATTTTGCTGTGCTGTGAAAATTCAGATATTTGCATGACTGCTTTTGTTTTATTTTGTGAATAGCAAAAAGCATTCAACCCCATAATACATGCTGTTTTATTGGTCGCTCGTCCATTTCATATCCCATAGCTTAAACATTCATATATTTAGATTCCTCTCGATGAGGCGAGCAGTACGAGTACCACCTTGATGGGTCTGCGACGTTTCGTTCCAGAGTTATTACCAAAAAACCACAAACATCCCAGATTCCTCTCGGTTTGGGGTCAAAATGTTGTCGCTCATTAAATCCCATAAGAAACGTCGCATCGAATGAATGTGATTGAATTCTCCCCGTCTGGACGAGCGCAATTGAATTGTGCAACTGATTTTGCTGTGCTGTGAAAATTCAGATATTTGCATGACTGCTTTTGTTTTATTTTGTGAATAGCAAAAAGCATTCAACCCCATAATACATGCTGTTTTATTGGTCGCTCGTCCATTTCATATCCCATAGCTTAACCATTCATATATTTGGATTCCTCTCGACGAGGCGAGCAGTACGAGTACCACCTTGATGGGTCTGCGACGTTTCCTTCCAGAGTTATTACCAAAAAAACACAAACATCCCAGAATCCTCTCGGTTTGGGGTCAAAATGTTGTCGCTCATTAAATCCCATAAGAAACGTCGCATCGAATGAATGTGATTGAATTCTCCCCGTCTGGACGAGCGGAATTGAATGGTGCAACTGATTTTGCTGTGCTGTGAAAATTCAGATATTTGCATGACTGCTTTTGTTTCATTTTGTGAATAGCAAAAAGCATTCAACCCCATAATACATGCTGTTTTATTGGTCGCTCGTCCATTTCATATCCCATAGCTTAACCATTCATATATTTGGATTCCTCTCGACGAGGCGAGCAGTACGAGTACCACCTTGATGGGTCTGCGACGTTTCGTTCCAGAGTTATTACCAAAAAACCACAAACATCCCAGATTCCTCTCGGTTTGGGGTCAAAATGTTGTCGCTCATTAAATCCCATAAGAAACGTCGCATCGAATGAATGTGATTGAATTCTCCCCGTCTGGACGAGCGGAATTGAATGGTGCAACTGATTTTGCTGTGCTGTGAAAATTCAGATATTTGCATGACTGCTTTTGTTTTATTTTGTGAATAGCAAAAAGCATTCAACCCCATAATACATGTTGTTTTATTGGTCGCTCGTCCATGTCATATCCCATAGCTTAACAACTCATATATTTAGATTCCTCTCGATGAGGCGAGCAGTACGAGTACCACCTTGATGGGTCTGCGACGTTTCCTTCCAGAGTTATTACCAAAAAACCACAAACATCCCAGATTCCTCTCGGTTTGGGGTCAAAATGTTGTCGCTCATTAAATCCCATAAGAAACGTCGCATCGAATGAATGTGATTGAATTCTCCCCGTCTGGATGAGCGCAATTGAATGGTGCAACTGATTTTGCTGTGCTGTGAAAATTCAGATATATGCATGACTGCTTTTGTTTTATTTTGTGAATAGCAAAAAACATTCAACCCCATAATACATGTTGTTTTATTGGTCGCCCGTCCATTTCATATCCGATAGCTTAACCATTCACATATTTGGATTCCTCTCGACGAGGCGAGCAGTACGAGTACCACCTTGATGGGTCTGCGACGTTTCCTTCCAGAGTTATTACCAAAAAAACACAAACATCCCAGAATCCTCTCGGTTTGGGGTCAAAATGTTGTCGCTCATTAAATCCCATAAGAAACGTCGCATCGAATGAATGTGATTGAATTCTCCCCGTCTGGACGAGCGGAATTGAATGGTGCAACTGATTTTGCTGTGCTGTGAAAATTCAGATATTTGCATGACTGCTTTTGTTTTATTTTGTGAATAGCAAAAAGCATTCAACCCCATAATACATGTTGTTTTATTGGTCGCTCGTCCATGTCATATCACATAGCTTAACAACTCATATATTTAGATTCCTCTCGATGAGGCGAGCAGTACGAGTACCACCTTGATGGGTCTGCGACGTTTCCTTCCAGAGTTATTACCAAAAAAACACAAACATCCCAGAATCCTCTCGGTTTGGGGTCAAAATGTTGTCGCTCATTAAATCCCATAAGAAACGTCGCATCGAATGAATGTGATTGAATTCTCCCCGTCTGGACGAGCGGAATTGAATGGTGCAACTGATTTTGCTGTGCTGTGAAAATTCAGATATTTGCATGACTGCTTTTGTTTTATTTTGTGAATAGCAAAAAGCATTCAACCCCATAATACATGTTGTTTTATTGGTCGCTCGTCCATGTCATATCCCATAGCTTAACAACTCATATATTTAGATTCCTCTCGATGAGGCGAGCAGTACGAGTACCACCTTGATGGGTCTGCGACGTTTCCTTCCAGAGTTATTACCAAAAAAACACAAACATCCCAGAATCCTCACGGTTTGGGGTCAAAATGTTGTCGCTCATTAAATCCCATAAGAAACGTCGCATCGAATGAATGTGATTGAATTCTCCCCGATCTGGATGAGCGCAATTGAATGGTGCAACTGATTTTGCTGTGCTGTGAAAATTCAGATATATGCATGACTGCTTTTGTTTTATTTTGTGAATAGCAAAAAGCATTCAACCCCATAATACATGTTGTTTTATTGGTCGCCCGTCCATTTCATATCCGATAGCTTAACCATTCACATATTTGGATTCCTCTCGACGAGGCGAGCAGTACGAGTACCACCTTGATGGGTCTGCGACGTTTCCTTCCAGAGTTATTACCAAAAAAACACAAACATCCCAGAATCCTCTCGGTTTGGGGTCAAAATGTTGTCGCTCATTAAATCCCATAAGAAACGTCGCATCGAATGAATGTGATTGAATTCTCCCCGTCTGGACGAGCGGAATTGAATGGTGCAACTGATTTTGCTGTGCTGTGAAAATTCAGATATTTGCATGACTGCTTTTGTTTTATTTTGTGAATAGCAAAAAGCATTCAACCCCATAATACATGTTGTTTTATTGGTCGCTCGTCCATGTCATATCCCATAGCTTAACAACTCATATATTTAGATTCCTCTCGATGAGGCGAGCAGTACGAGTACCACCTTGATGGGTCTGCGACGTTTCCTTCCAGAGTTATTACCAAAAAAACAAAAACATCCCAGAATCCTCTCGGTTTGGGGTCAAAATGTTGTCGCTCATTAAATCCCATAAGAAACGTCGCATCGAATGAATGTGATTGAATTCTCCCCGTCTGGACGAGCGGAATTGAATGGTGCAACTGATTTTGCTGTGCTGTGAAAATTCAGATATTTGCATGACTGCTTTTGTTTTATTTTGTGAATAGCAAAAAGCATTCAACCCCATAATACATGTTGTTTTATTGGTCGCTCGTCCATGTCATATCCCATAGCTTAACAACTCATATATTTAGATTCCTCTCGATGAGGCGAGCAGTACGAGTACCACCTTGATGGGTCTGCGACGTTTCCTTCCAGAGTTATTACCAAAAAAACACAAACATCCCAGATTCCTCTCGGTTTGGGGTCAAAATGTTGTCGCTCATTAAATCCCATAAGAAACGTCGCATCGAATGAATGTGATTGAATTCTCCCCGTCTGGACAAGCGGAATTGAATGGTGCAACTGATTTTGCTGTGCTCTGAAAATTCAGATATTTGCATGACTGCTTTTGTTTTATTTTGTGAATAGCAAAAAGCATTCAACCCCATAATACATGTTGTTTTATTGGTCGCTCGTCCATGTCATATCCCATAGCTTAACAACTCATATATTTAGATTCCTCTCGATGAGGCGAGCAGTACGAGTACCACCTTGATGGGTCTGCGACGTTTCCTTCCAGAGTTATTACCAAAAAAACACAAACATCCCAGAATCCTCACGGTTTGGGGTCAAAATGTTGTCGCTCATTAAATCCCATAAGAAACGTCGCATCGAATGAATGTGATTGAATTCTCCCCGTCTGGATGAGCGCAATTGAATGGTGCAACTGATTTTGCTGTGCTGTGAAAATTCAGATATATGCATGACTGCTTTTGTTTTATTTTGTGAATAGCAAAAAGCATTCAACCCCATAATACATGTTGTTTTATTGGTCGCCCGTCCATTTCATATCCGATAGCTTAACCATTCACATATTTGGATTCCTCTCGACGAGGCGAGCAGTACGAGTACCACCTTGATGGGTCTGCGACGTTTCCTTCCAGAGTTATTACCAAAAAAACACAAACATCCCAGAATCCTCTCGGTTTGGGGTCAAAATGTTGTCGCTCATTAAATCCCATAAGAAACGTCGCATCGAATGAATGTGATTGAATTCTCCCCGTCTGGACGAGCGGAATTGAATGGTGCAACTGATTTTGCTGTGCTGTGAAAATTCAGATATTTGCATGACTGCTTTTGTTTTATTTTGTGAATAGCAAAAAGCATTCAACCCCATAATACATGTTGTTTTATTGGTCGCTCGTCCATGTCATATCTCATAGCTTAACAACTCATATATTTAGATTCCTCTCGATGAGGCGAGCAGTACGAGTACCACCTTGATGGGTCTGCGACGTTTCCTTCCAGAGTTATTACCAAAAAAACAAAAACATCCCAGAATCCTCTCGGTTTGGGGTCAAAATGTTGTCGCTCATTAAATCCCATAAGAAACGTCGCATCGAATGAATGTGATTGAATTCTCCCCGTCTGGACGAGCGGAATTGAATGGTGCAACTGATTTTGCTGTGCTGTGAAAATTCAGATATTTGCATGACTGCTTTTGTTTTATTTTGTGAATAGCAAAAAGCATTCAACCCCATAATACATGCTGTTTTATTGGTCGCTCGTCCATTTCATATCCCATAGCTTAAACATTCATATATTTAGATTCCTCTCGATGAGGCGAGCAGTACGAGTACCACCTTGATGGGTCTGCGACGTTTCGTTCCAGAGTTATTACCAAAAAACCACAAACATCCCAGATTCCTCTCGGTTTGGGGTCAAAATGTTGTCGCTCATTAAATCCCATAAGAAACGTCGCATCGAATGAATGTGATTGAATTCTCCCCGTCTGGACGAGCGCAATTGAATTGTGCAACTGATTTTGCTGTGCTGTGAAAATTCAGATATTTGCATGACTGCTTTTGTTTTATTTTGTGAATAGCAAAAAGCATTCAACCCCATAATACATGCTGTTTTATTGGTCGCTCGTCCATTTCATATCCCATAGCTTAACCATTCATATATTTGGATTCCTCTCGACGAGGCGAGCAGTACGAGTACCACCTTGATGGGTCTGCGACGTTTCCTTCCAGAGTTATTACCAAAAAAACACAAACATCCCAGAATCCTCTCGGTTTGGGGTCAAAATGTTGTCGCTCATTAAATCCCATAAGAAACGTCGCATCGAATGAATGTGATTGAATTCTCCCCGTCTGGACGAGCGGAATTGAATGGTGCAACTGATTTTGCTGTGCTGTGAAAATTCAGATATTTGCATGACTGCTTTTGTTTCATTTTGTGAATAGCAAAAAGCATTCAACCCCATAATACATGCTGTTTTATTGGTCGCTCGTCCATTTCATATCCGATAGCTTAACCATTCATATATTTAGATTCCTCTCGATGAGGCGAGCAGTACGAGTACCAGCTTGATGGGTCTGCGACGTTTCCTTCCAGAGTTATTACCAAAAAACCACAAACATCCCAGATTCCCCTCGGTTTGGGGTCAAAATGTTGTCGCTCATTAAATCCCATAAGAAACGTCGCATCGAATGAATGTGATTGAATTCTCCCCGTCTGGACGAGCGGAATTGAATGGTGCAACTGATTTTGCTGTGCTGTGAAAATTCAGATATTTGCATGACTGCTTTTGTTTTATTTTGTGAATAGCAAAAAGCATTCAACCCCATAATACATGCTGTTTTATTGTTCGCTCGTCCATTTCATATCCCATAGCTTAACCATTCATATATTTGGATTCCTCTCGACGAGGCGAGCAGTACGAGTACCAGCTTGATGGGTCTGCGACGTTTCCTTCCAGAGTTATTACCAAAAAACCACAAACATCCCAGATTCCCCTCGGTTTGGGGTCAAAATGTTGTCGCTCATTAAATCCCATAAGAAACGTCGCATCGAATGAATGTGATTGAATTCTCCCCGTCTGGACGAGCGGAATTGAATGGTGCAACTGATTTTGCTGTGCTCTGAAAATTCAGATATTTGCATGACTGCTTTTGTTTTATTTTGTGAATAGCAAAAAGCATTCAACCCCATAATACATGCTGTTTTATTGGTCGCTCGTCCATTTCATATCCCATAGCTTAACCATTCATATATTTAGATTCCTCTCGATGAGGCGAGCAGTACGAGTACCACCTTGATGGGTCTTCGACGTTTCCTTCCAGAGTTATTACCAAAAAACCACAAACAACCCAGATTCTTCTCGGTTTGGGGTCAAAATGTTGTCGCTCATTAAATCCCATAAGAAACGTCGCATCGAATGAATGTGATTGAATTCTCCCCGTCTGGACAAGCGGAATTGAATGGTGCAACTGATTTTGCTGTGCTCTGAAAATTCAGATATTTGCATGACTGCTTTTGTTTTATTTTGTGAATAGCAAAAAGCATTCAACCCCATAATACATGCTGTTTTATTGGTCGCTCGTCCATTTCATATCCCATAGCTTAACCATTCATATATTTAGATTCCTCTCGATGAGGCGAGCAGTACGAGTACCACCTTGATGGGTCTGCGACGTTTCGTTCCAGAGTTATTACCAAAAAAACACAAACATCCCAGATTCCTCTCGGTTTGGGGTCAAAATGTTGTCGCTCATTAAATCCCATAAGAAACGTCGCATCGAATGAATGTGATTGAATTCTCCCCGTCTGGACGAGCGGAATTGAATGGTGCAACTGATTTTGCTGTGCTGTGAAAATTCAGATATTTGCATGACTGCTTTTGTTTTATTTTGTGAATAGCAAAAAGCATTCAACCCCATAATACATGCTGTTTTATTGGTCGCTCGTCCATTTCATATCCGATAGCTTAACCATTCACATATTTGGATTCCTCTCGACGAGGCGAGCAGTACGAGTACCACCTTGATGGGTCTGCGACGTTTCCTTCCAGAGTTATTACCAAAAAAACACAAACATCCCAGATTCCTCTCGGTTTGGGGTCAAAATGTTGTCGCTCATTAAATCCCATAAGAAACGTCGCATCGAATGAATGTGATTGAATTCTCCCCGTCTGGACAAGCGGAATTGAATGGTGCAACTGATTTTGCTGTGCTCTGAAAATTCAGATATTTGCATGACTGCTTTTGTTTTATTTTGTGAATAGCAAAAAGCATTCAACCCCATAATACATGCTGTTTTATTGGTCGCTCGTCCATTTCATATCCCATAGCTTAACCATTCATATATTTAGATTCCTCTCGATGAGGCGAGCAGTACGAGTACCACCTTGATGGGTCTGCGACGTTTCGTTCCAGAGTTATTACCAAAAAAACACAAACATCCCAGATTCCTCTCGGTTTGGGGTCAAAATGTTGTCGCTCATTAAATCCCATAAGAAACGTCGCATCGAATGAATGTGATTGAATTCTCCCCGTCTGGACGAGCGGAATTGAATGGTGCAACTGATTTTGCTGTGCTGTGAAAATTCAGATATTTGCATGACTGCTTTTGTTTTATTTTGTGAATAGCAAAAAGCATTCAACCCCATAATACATGCTGTTTTATTGGTCGCTCGTCCATTTCATATCCCATAGCTTAACCATTCATATATTTGGATTCCTCTCGACGAGGCGAGCAGTACGAGTACCACCTTGATGGGTCTGCGACGTTTCCTTCCAGAGTTATTACCAAAAAACCACAAACATCCCAGATTCCCCTCGGTTTGGGGTCAAAATGTTGTCGCTCATTAAATCCCATAAGAAACGTCGCATCGAATGAATGTGATTGAATTCTCCCCGTCTGGACGAGCGGAATTGAATGGTGCAACTGATTTTGCTGTGCTGTGAAAATTCAGATATTTGCATGACTGCTTTTGTTTTATTTTGTGAATAGCAAAAAGCATTCAACCCCATAATACATGCTGTTTTATTGTTCGCTCGTCCATTTCATATCCCATAGCTTAACCATTCATATATTTGGATTCCGCTCGACGAGGCGAGCAGTACGAGTACCAGCTTGATGGGTCTGCGACGTTTCCTTCCAGAGTTATTACCAAAAAACCACAAACATCCCAGATTCCCCTCGGTTTGGGGTCAAAATGTTGTCGCTCATTAAATCCCATAAGAAACGTCGCATCGAATGAATGTGATTGAATTCTCCCCGTCTGGACGAGCGGAATTGAATGGTGCAACTGATTTTGCTGTGCTGTGAAAATTCAGATATTTGCATGACTGCTTTTGTTTTATTTTGTGAATAGCAAAAAGCATTCAACCCCATAATACATGCTGTTTTATTGTTCGCTCGTCCATTTCATATCCCATAGCTTAACCATTCATATATTTGGATTCCTCTCGACGAGGCGAGCAGTACGAGTACCAGCGTGATGGGTCTGCGACGTTTCCTTCCAGAGTTATTACCAAAAAACCACAAACATCCCAGATTCCCCTCGGTTTGGGGTCAAAATGTTGTCGCTCATTAAATCCCATAAGAAACGTCGCATCGAATGAATGTGATTGAATTCTCCCCGTCTGGACGAGCGGAATTGAATGGTGCAACTGATTTTGCTGTGCTCTGAAAATTCAGATATTTGCATGACTGCTTTTGTTTTATTTTGTGAATAGCAAAAAGCATTCAACCCCATAATACATGCTGTTTTATTGGTCGCTCGTCCATTTCATATCCCATAGCTTAACCATTCATATATTTAGATTCCTCTCGATGAGGCGAGCAGTACGAGTACCACCTTGATGGGTCTTCGACGTTTCCTTCCAGAGTTATTACCAAAAAACCACAAACAACCCAGATTCTTCTCGGTTTGGGGTCAAAATGTTGTCGCTCATTAAATCCCATAAGAAACGTCGCATCGAATGAATGTGATTGAATTCTCCCCGTCTGGACGAGCGCAATTGAATTGTGCAACTGATTTTGCTGTGCTGTGAAAATTCAGATATATGCATGACTGCTTTTGTTTTATTTTGTGAATAGCAAAAAGCATTCAACCCCATAATACATGTTGTTTTATTGGTCGCTCGTCCATTTCATATCCGATAGCTTAACCATTCACATATTTGGATTCCTCTCGACGAGGCGAGCAGTACGAGTACCACCTTGATGGGTCTGCGACGTTTCCTTCCAGAGTTATTACCAAAAAAACACAAACATCCCAGATTCCTCTCGGTTTGGGGTCAAAATGTTGTCGCTCATTAAATCCCATAAGAAACGTCGCATCGAATGAATGTGATTGAATTCTCCCCGTCTGGACGAGCGGAATTGAATGGTGCAACTGATTTTGCTGTGCTCTGAAAATTCAGATATTTGCATGACTGCTTTTGTTTCATTTTGTGAATAGCAAAAAGCATTCAACCCCATAATACATGCTGTTTTATTGGTCGCTCGTCCATTTCATATCCGATAGCTTAACCATTCATATATTTAGATTCCTCTCGATGAGGCGAGCAGTACGAGTACCACCTTGATGGGTCTGCGACGTTTCGTTCCAGAGTTATTACCAAAAAAACACAAACATCCCAGATTCCTCTCGGTTTGGGGTCAAAATGTTGTCGCTCATTAAATCCCATAAGAAACGTCGCATCGAATGAATGTGATTGAATTCTCCCCGTCTGGACGAGCGGAATTGAATGGTGCAACTGATTTTGCTGTGCTGTGAAAATTCAGATATTTGCATGACTGCTTTTGTTTTATTTTGTGAATAGCAAAAAGCATTCAACCCCATAATACATGCTGTTTTATTGTTCGCTCGTCCATTTCATATCCCATAGCTTAACCATTCATATATTTGGATTCCTCTCGACGAGGCGAGCAGTACGAGTACCAGCTTGATGGGTCTGCGACGTTTCCTTCCAGAGTTATTACCAAAAAACCACAAACATCCCAGATTCCCCTCGGTTTGGGGTCAAAATGTTGTCGCTCATTAAATCCCATAAGAAACGTCGCATCGAATGAATGTGATTGAATTCTCCCCGTCTGGACGAGCGGAATTGAATGGTGCAACTGATTTTGCTGTGCTGTGAAAATTCAGATATTTGCATGACTGCTTTTGTTTTATTTTGTGAATAGCAAAAAGCATTCAACCCCATAATACATGCTGTTTTATTGGTCGCTCGTCCATTTCATATCCGATAGCTTAACCATTCACATATTTGGATTCCTCTCGACGAGGCGAGCAGTACGAGTACCACCTTGATGGGTCTGCGACGTTTCCTTCCAGAGTTATTACCAAAAAAACACAAACATCCCAGATTCCTCTCGGTTTGGGGTCAAAATGTTGTCGCTCATTAAATCCCATAAGAAACGTCGCATCGAATGAATGTGATTGAATTCTCCCCGTCTGGACAAGCGGAATTGAATGGTGCAACTGATTTTGCTGTGCTCTGAAAATTCAGATATTTGCATGACTGCTTTTGTTTTATTTTGTGAATAGCAAAAAGCATTCAACCCCATAATACATGCTGTTTTATTGGTCGCTCGTCCATTTCATATCCCATAGCTTAACCATTCATATATTTGGATTTCTCTCGACGAGGCGAGCAGTTCGAGTACGACCTTGATGGGTCTGCGACGTTTCCTTCCAGAGTTATTACCAAAAAAACACAAACATCCCAGATTCCTCTCGGTTTGGGGTCAAAATGTTGTCGCTCATTAAATCCCATAAGAAACGTCGCATCGAATGAATGTGATTGAATTCTCCCCGTCTGGACGAGCGGAATTGAATGGTGCAACTGATTTTGCTGTGCTGTGAAAATTCAGATATTTGCATGACTGCTTTTGTTTTATTTTGTGAATAGCAAAAAGCATTCAACCCCATAATACATGCTGTTTTATTGGTCGCTCGTCCATTTCATATCCCATAGCTTAACCATTCATATATTTGGATTCCTCTCGACGAGGCGAGCAGTACGAGTACCACCTTGATGGGTCTGCGACGTTTCCTTCCAGAGTTATTACCAAAAAACCACAAACATCCCAGATTCCCCTCGGTTTGGGGTCAAAATGTTGTCGCTCATTAAATCCCATAAGAAACGTCGCATCGAATGAATGTGATTGAATTCTCCCCGTCTGGACGAGCGGAATTGAATGGTGCAACTGATTTTGCTGTGCTGTGAAAATTCAGATATTTGCATGACTGCTTTTGTTTTATTTTGTGAATAGCAAAAAGCATTCAACCCCATAATACATGCTGTTTTATTGGTCGCTCGTCCATTTCATATCCCATAGCTTAACCATTCATATATTTAGATTCCTCTCGATGAGGCGAGCAGTACGAGTACCACCTTGATGGGTCTTCGACGTTTCCTTCCAGAGTTATTACCAAAAAACCACAAACAACCCAGATTCTTCTCGGTTTGGGGTCAAAATGTTGTCGCTCATTAAATCCCATAAGAAACGTTGCATCGAATGAATGTGATTGAATTCTCCCCGTCTGGACGAGCGCAATTGAATGGTGCAACTGATTTTGCTGTGCTGTGAAAATTCAGATATATGCATGACTGCTTTTGTTTTATTTTGTGAATAGCAAAAAGCATTCAACCCCATAATACATGTTGTTTTATTGGTCGCTCGTCCATTTCATATCCGATAGCTTAACCATTCACATATTTGGATTCCTCTCGACGAGGCGAGCAGTACGAGTTCCACCTTGATGGGTCTGCGACGTTTCCTTCCAGAGTTATTACCAAAAAAACACAAACATCCCAGATTCATCTCGGTTTGGGGTCAAAATGTTGTCGCTCATTAAATCCCATAAGAAACGTCGCATCGAATGAATGTGATTGAATTCTCCCCGTCTGGACAAGCGGAATTGAATGGTGCAACTGATTTTGCTGTGCTCTGAAAATTCAGATATTTGCATGACTGCTTTTGTTTTATTTTGTGAATAGCAAAAAGCATTCAACCCCATAATACATGCTGTTTTATTGGTCGCTCGTCCATTTCATATCCCATAGCTTAACCATTCATATATTTAGATTCCTCTCGATGAGGCGAGCAGTACGAGTACCACCTTGATGGGTCTGCGACGTTTCGTTCCAGAGTTATTACCAAAAAAACACAAACATCCCAGATTCCTCTCGGTTTGGGGTCAAAATGTTGTCGCTCATTAAATCCCATAAGAAACGTCGCATCGAATGAATGTGATTGAATTCTCCCCGTCTGGACGAGCGGAATTGAATGGTGCAACTGATTTTGCTGTGCTGTGAAAATTCAGATATTTGCATGACTGCTTTTGTTTTATTTTGTGAATAGCAAAAAGCATTCAACCCCATAATACATGCTGTTTTATTGGTCGCTCGTCCATTTCATATCCCATAGCTTAACCATTCATATATTTGGATTCCTCTCGACGAGGCGAGCAGTACGAGTACCACCTTGATGGGTCTGCGACGTTTCCTTCCAGAGTTATTACCAAAAAAACACAAACATCCCAGAATCCTCTCGGTTTGGGGTCAAAATGTTGTCGCTCATTAAATCCCATAAGAAACGTCGCATTGAATGAATGTGATTGAATTCTCCCCGTCTGGACGAGCGGAATTGAGTGGTGCAACTGATTTTGCTGTGCTGTGAAAATTCAGATATTTGCATGACTGCTTTTGTTTTATTTTGTGAATAGCAAAAAACATTCAACCCCATAATACATGTTGTTTTATTGGTCGCTCGTCCATGTCATATCCCATAGCTTAACAACTCATATATTTAGATTCCTCTCGATGAGGCGAGCAGTACGAGTACCACCTTGATTGGTCTGCGACGTTTCGTTCCAGAGTTATTACCAAAAAACCACAAACATCCCAGATTCCTCTCGGTTTGGGGGTCAAAATGTTGTCGCTCATTAAATCCCATAAGAAACGTCGCATCGAATGAATGTGATTGAATTCTCCCCGTCTGGACGAGCGGAATTGAATGGTGCAACTGATTTTGCTGTGCTGTGAAAATTCAGATATTTGCATGACTGCTTTTGTTTTATTTTGTGAATAGCAAAAAGCATTCAACCCCATAATACATGCTGTTTTATTGGTCGCTCGTCCATTTCATATCCCATAGCTTAAGCATTCATATATTTGGATTCCTCTCGACGAGGCGAGCAGTACGAGTACCACCTTGATGGGTCTGCGACGTTTCCTTCCAGAGTTATTACCAAAAAAACACAAACATCCCAGAATCCTCTCGGTTTGGGGTCAAAATGTTGTCGCTCATTAAATCCCATAAGAAACGTCGCATCGAATGAATGTGATTGAATTCTCCCCGTCTGGACGAGCGGAATTGAATGGTGCAACTGATTTTGCTGTGCTGTGAAAATTCAGATATTTGCATGACTGCTTTTGTTTTATTTTGTGAATAGCAAAAAGCATTCAACCCCATAATACATGCTGTTTTATTGGTCGCTCGTCCATTTCATATCCCATAGCTTAAGCATTCATATATTTGGATTCCTCTCGACGAGGCGAGCAGTACGAGTACCACCTTGATGGGTCTGCGACGTTTCCTTCCAGAGTTATTACCAAAAAAACACAAACATCCCAGATTCCCCTCGGTTTGGGGTCAAAATGTTGTCGCTCATTAAATCCCATAAGAAACGTCGCATCGAATGAATGTGATTGAATTCTCCCCGTCTGGACGAGCGGAATTGAATGGTGCAACTGATTTTGCTGTGCTCTGAAAATTCAGATATTTGCATGACTGCTTTTGTTTTATTTTGTGAATAGCAAAAAGCATTCAACCCCATAATACATGCTGTTTTATTGGTCGCTCGTCCATTTCATATCCCATAGCTTAACCATTCATATATTTAGATTCCTCTCGATGAGGCGAGCAGTACGAGTACCACCTTGATGGGTCTTCGACGTTTCCTTCCAGAGTTATTACCAAAAAACCACAAACAACCCAGATTCTTCTCGGTTTGGGGTCAAAATGTTGTCGCTCATTAAATCCCATAAGAAACGTCGCATCGAATGAATGTGATTGAATTCTCCCCGTCTGGACGAGCGCAATTGAATGGTGCAACTGATTTTGCTGTGCTGTGAAAATTCAGATATATGCATGACTGCTTTTGTTTTATTTTGTGAATAGCAAAAAGCATTCAACCCCATAATACATGTTGTTTTATTGGTCGCTCGTCCATTTCATATCCGATAGCTTAACCATTCACATATTTGGATTCCTCTCGACGAGGCGAGCAGTACGAGTACCACCTTGATGGGTCTGCGACGTTTCCTTCCAGAGTTATTACCAAAAAAAGACAAACATCCCAGATTCCTCTCGGTTTGGGGTCAAAATGTTGTCGCTCATTAAATCCCATAAGAAACGTCGCATCGAATGAATGTGATTGAATTCTCCTCGTCTGGACAAGCGGAATTGAATGGTGCAACTGATTTTGCTGTGCTCTGAAAATTCAGATATTTGCATGACTGCTTTTGTTTTATTTTGTGAATAGCAAAAAGCATTCAACCCCATAATACATGCTGTTTTATTGGTCGCTCGTCCATTTCATATCCCATAGCTTAACCATTCATATATTTAGATTCCTCTCGATGAGGCGAGCAGTACGAGTACCACCTTGATGGGTCTGCGACGTTTCGTTCCAGAGTTATTACCAAAAAAACACAAACATCCCAGATTCCTCTCGGTTTGGGGTCAAAATGTTGTCGCTCATTAAATCCCATAAGAAACGTCGCATCGAATGAATGTGATTGAATTCTCCCCGTCTGGACGAGCGGAATTGAATGGTGCAACTGATTTTGCTGTGCTGTGAAAATTCAGATATTTGCATGACTGCTTTTGTTTTATTTTGTGAATAGCAAAAGCATTCAACCCCATAATACATGCTGTTTTATTGGTCGCTCGTCCATTTCATATCCCATAGCTTAACCACTCATATATTTGGATTCCTCTCGACGAGGCGAGCAGTACGAGTACCACCTTGATGGGTCTGCGACGTTTCCTTCCAGAGTTATTACCAAAAAAACACAAACATCCCAGAATCCTCTCGGTTTGGGGTCAAAATGTTGTCGCTCATTAAATCCCATAAGAAACGTCGCATCGAATGAATGTGATTGAATTCTCCCCGTCTGGACGAGCGGAATTGAATGGTGCAACTGATTTTGCTGTGCTGTGAAAATTCAGATATTTGCATGACTGCTTTTGTTTTATTTTGTAAATAGCAAAAAACATTCAACCCCATAATACATGCTGTTTTATTGGTCGCTCGTCCATTTCATATCCCATAGCTTAAGCATTCATATATTTGGATTCCTCTCGACGAGGCGAGCAGTACGAGTACCACCTTGATGGGTCTGCGACGTTTCCTTCCAGAGTTATTACCAAAAAAACACAAACATCCCAGAATCCTCTCGGTTTGGGGTCAAAATGTTGTCGCTCATTAAATCCCATAAGAAACGTCGCATCGAATGAATGTGATTGAATTCTCCCCGTCTGGACGAGCGGAATTGAATGGTGTAACTGATTTTGCTGTGCTGTGAAAATTCAGATATTTGCATGACTGCTTTTGTTTTATTTTGTGAATAGCAAAAAACATTCAACCCCATAATACATGTTGTTTTATTGGTCGCTCGTCCATGTCATATCCCATAGCTTAAGAACTCATATATTTAGATTCCTCTCGATGAGGCGAGCAGTACGAGTACCACCTTGATGGGTCTGCGACGTTTCCTTCCAGAGTTATTACCAAAAAACCACAAACATCCCAGATTCCTCTCGGTTTGGGGTCAAAATGTTGTCGCTCATTAAATCCCATAAGAAACGTCGCATCGAATGAATGTGATTGAATTCTCCCCGTCTGGACGAGCAGAATTGAATGGTGCAACTGATTTTGCTGTGCTGTGAAAATTCAGATATTTGCATGACTGCTTTTGTTTTATTTTGTGAATAGCAAAAAACATTCAACCCCATAATACATGTTGTTTTATTGGTCGCTCGTCCATGTCATATCCCATAGCTTAACAACTCATATATTTAGATTCCTCTCGATGAGGCGAGCAGTACGAGTACCACCTTGATTGGTCTGCGACGTTTCGTTCCAGAGTTATTACCAAAAAACCACAAACATCCCAGATTCCTCTCGGTTTGGGGGTCAAAATGTTGTCGCTCATTAAATCCCATAAGAAACGTCGCATCGAATGAATGTGATTGAATTCTCCCCGTCTGGACGAGCGGAATTGAATGGTGCAACTGATTTTGCTGTGCTGTGAAAATTCAGATATTTGCATGACTGCTTTTGTTTTATTTTGTGAATAGCAAAAAGCATTCAACCCCATAATACATGCTGTTTTATTGGTCGCTCGTCCATTTCATATCCCATAGCTTAAGCATTCATATATTTGGATTCCTCTCGACGAGGCGAGCAGTACGAGTACCACCTTGATGGGTCTGCGACGTTTCCTTCCAGAGTTATTACCAAAAAAACACAAACATCCCAGAATCCTCTCGGTTTGGGGTCAAAATGTTGTCGCTCATTAAATCCCATAAGAAACGTCGCATCGAATGAATGTGATTGAATTCTCCCCGTCTGGACGAGCGGAATTGAATGGTGCAACTGATTTTGCTGTGCTGTGAAAATTCAGATATTTGCATGACTGCTTTTGTTTTATTTTGTGAATAGCAAAAAGCATTCAACCCCATAATACATGCTGTTTTATTGGTCGCTCGTCCATTTCATATCCCATAGCTTAAGCATTCATATATTTGGATTCCTCTCGACGAGGCGAGCAGTACGAGTACCACCTTGATGGGTCTGCGACGTTTCCTTCCAGAGTTATTACCAAAAAAACACAAACATCCCTGATTCCCCTCGGTTTGGGGTAAAAATGTTGTCGCTCATTAAATCCCATAAGAAACGTCGCATCGAATGAATGTGATTGAATTCTCCCCGTCTGGACGAGCGGAATTGAATGGTGCAACTGATTTTGCTGTGCTCTGAAAATTCAGATATTTGCATGACTGCTTTTGTTTTATTTTGTGAATAGCAAAAAGCATTCAACCCCATAATACATGCTGTTTTATTGGTCGCTCGTCCATTTCATATCCCATAGCTTAACCATTCATATATTTAGATTCCTCTCGATGAGGCGAGCAGTACGAGTACCACCTTGATGGGTCTTCGACGTTTCCTTCCAGAGTTATTACCAAAAAACCACAAACAACCCAGATTCTTCTCGGTTTGGGGTCAAAATGTTGTCGCTCATTAAATCCCATAAGAAACGTCGCATCGAATGAATGTGATTGAATTCTCCCCGTCTGGACGAGCGCAATTGAATGGTGCAACTGATTTTGCTGTGCTGTGAAAATTCAGATATATGCATGACTGCTTTTGTTTTATTTTGTGAATAGCAAAAAGCATTCAACCCCATAATACATGTTGTTTTATTGGTCGCTCGTCCATTTCATATCCGATAGCTTAACCATTCACATATTTGGATTCCTCTCGACGAGGCGAGCAGTACGAGTACCACCTTGATGGGTCTGCGACGTTTCCTTCCAGAGTTATTACCAAAAAAAGACAAACATCCCAGATTCCTCTCGGTTTGGGGTCAAAATGTTGTCGCTCATTAAATCCCATAAGAAACGTCGCATCGAATGAATGTGATTGAATTCTCCTCGTCTGGACAAGCGGAATTGAATGGTGCAACTGATTTTGCTGTGCTCTGAAAATTCAGATATTTGCATGACTGCTTTTGTTTTATTTTGTGAATAGCAAAAAGCATTCAACCCCATAATACATGCTGTTTTATTGGTCGCTCGTCCATTTCATATCCCATAGCTTAACCATTCATATATTTAGATTCCTCTCGATGAGGCGAGCAGTACGAGTACCACCTTGATGGGTCTGCGACGTTTCGTTCCAGAGTTATTACCAAAAAAACACAAACATCCCAGATTCCTCTCGGTTTGGGGTCAAAATGTTGTCGCTCATTAAATCCCATAAGAAACGTCGCATCGAATGAATGTGATTGAATTCTCCCCGTCTGGACGAGCGGAATTGAATGGTGCAACTGATTTTGCTGTGCTGTGAAAATTCAGATATTTGCATGACTGCTTTTGTTTTATTTTGTGAATAGCAAAAAGCATTCAACCCCATAATACATGCTGTTTTATTGGTCGCTCGTCCATTTCATATCCCATAGCTTAACCACTCATATATTTGGATTCCTCTCGACGAGGCGAGCAGTACGAGTACCACCTTGATGGGTCTGCGACGTTTCCTTCCAGAGTTATTACCAAAAAAACACAAACATCCCAGAATCCTCTCGGTTTGGGGTCAAAATGTTGTCGCTCATTAAATCCCATAAGAAACGTCGCATCGAATGAATGTGATTGAATTCTCCCCGTCTGGACGAGCGGAATTGAATGGTGCAACTGATTTTGCTGTGCTGTGAAAATTCAGATATTTGCATGACTGCTTTTGTTTTATTTTGTGAATAGCAAAAAACATTCAACCCCATAATACATGCTGTTTTATTGGTCGCTCGTCCATTTCATATCCCATAGCTTAAGCATTCATATATTTGGATTCCTCTCGACGAGGCGAGCAGTACGAGTACCACCTTGATGGGTCTGCGACGTTTCCTTCCAGAGTTATTACCAAAAAAACACAAACATCCCAGAATCCTCTCGGTTTGGGGTCAAAATGTTGTCGCTCATTAAATCCCATAAGAAACGTCGCATCGAATGAATGTGATTGAATTCTCCCCGTCTGGACGAGCGGAATTGAATGGTGTAACTGATTTTGCTGTGCTGTGAAAATTCAGATATTTGCATGACTGCTTTTGTTTTATTTTGTGAATAGCAAAAAACATTCAACCCCATAATACATGTTGTTTTATTGGTCGCTCGTCCATGTCATATCCCATAGCTTAAGAACTCATATATTTAGATTCCTCTCGATGAGGCGAGCAGTACGAGTACCACCTTGATGGGTCTGCGACGTTTCCTTCCAGAGTTATTACCAAAAAACCACAAACATCCCAGATTCCTCTCGGTTTGGGGTCAAAATGTTGTCGCTCATTAAATCCCATAAGAAACGTCGCATCGAATGAATGTGATTGAATTCTCCCCGTCTGGACGAGCAGAATTGAATGGTGCAACTGATTTTGCTGTGCTGTGAAAATTCAGATATATGCATGACTGCTTTTGTTTTATTTTGTGAATAGCAAAAAGCATTCAACCCCATAATACATGCTGTTTTATTGGTCGCTCGTCCATTTCATATCCGATAGCTTAACCATTCATATATTTGGATTCCTCTCGACGAGGCGAGCAGTACGAGTACCACCTTGATGGGTCTGCGACGTTTCCTTCCAGAGTTATTACCAAAAAAACACAAACATCCCAGAATCCCCTCGGTTTGGGGTCAAAATGTTGTCGCTCATTAAATCCCATAAGAAACGTCGCATCGAATGAATGTGATTGAATTCTCCCCGTCTGGACGAGCGGAATTGAATGGTGCAACTGATTTTGCTGTGCTGTGAAAATTCAGATATTTGCATGACTGCTTTTGTTTTATTTTGTGAATAGCAAAAAGCATTCAACCCCATAATACATGCTGTTTTATTGGTCGCTCGTCCATTTCATATCCCATAGCTTAACCATTCATATATTTGGATTCCTCTCGACGAGGCGAGCAGTACGAGTACCACCTTGATGGGTCTGCAACGTTTCCTTCCAGAGTTATTACCAAAAAAACACAAACATCCCAGAATCCTCTCGGTTTGGGGTCAAAATGTTGTCGCTCATTAAATCCCATAAGAAACGTCGCATTGAATGAATGTGATTGAATTCTCCCCGTCTGGACGAGCGGAATTGAATGGTGCAACTGATTTTGCTGTGCTGTGAAAATTCAGATATTTGCATGACTGCTTTTGTTTTATTTTGTGAATAGCAAAAAACATTCAACCCCATAATACATGCTGTTTTATTGGTCGCTCGTCCATTTCATATCCCATAGCTTAACCATTCATATATTTGGATTCCTCTCGACGAGGCGAGCAGTACGAGTACCACCTTGATGGGTCTGCGACGTTTCCTTCCAGAGTTATTACCAAAAAAACACAAACATCCCAGAATCCTCTCGGTTTGGGGTCAAAATGTTGTCGCTCATTAAATCCCATAAGAAACGTCGCATCGAATGAATGTGATTGAATTCTCCCCGTCTGGACGAGCGGAATTGAATGGTGCAACTGATTTTGCTGTGCTGTGAAAATTCAGATATTTGCATGACTGCTTTTGTTTTATTTTGTGAATAGCAAAAAGCATTCAACCCCATAATACATGCTGTTTTATTTGTCGCTCGTCCATTTCATATCCCATAGCTTAACCATTCATATATTTGGATTCCTCTCGACGAGGCGAGCAGTACGAGTACCACCTTGATGGGTCTGCGACGTTTCCTTCCAGAGTTATTACCAAAAAAACACAAACATCCCAGAATCCTCTCGGTTTGGGGTCAAAATGTTGTCCCTCATTAAATCCCATAAGAAACGTCGCATCGAATGAATGTGATTGAATTCTCCCCGTCTGAACGAGCGGAATTGAATGGTGAAACTGATTTTGCTGTGCTGTGAAAATTCAGATATTTGCATGACTGCTTTTGTTTTATTTTGTGAATAGCAAAAAACATTCAACCCCATAATACATGTTGTTTTATTGGTCGCTCGTCCATGTCATATCCCATAGCTTAACAACTCATATATTTAGATTCTGCTCGATGAGGCGAGCAGTACGAGTACCACCTTGATGGGTCTGCGACGTTTCCTTCCAGAGTTATTACCAAAAAACCACAAACATCCCAGATTCCTCTCGGTTTGGGGTCAAAATGTTGTCGCTCATTAAATCCCATAAGAAACGTCGCATCGAATGAATGTGATTGAATTCTCCCCGTCTGGACGAGCGGAATTGAATGGTGCAACTGATTTTGCTGTGCTGTGAAAATTCAGATATTTGCATGACTGCTTTTGTTTTATTTTGTGAATAGCAAAAAACATTCAACCCCATAATACATGTTGTTTTATTGGTCGCTCGTCCATGTCATATCCCATAGCTTAACAACTCATATATTTAGATTCCTCTCGATGAGGCGAGCAGTACGAGTACCACCTTGATGGGTCTGCGACATTTCGTTCCAGAGTTATTACCAAAAAACCACAAACATCCCAGATTCCTCTCGGTTTGGGGTCAAAATGTTGTCGCTCATTAAATCCCATAAGAAACGTCGCATCGAATGAATGTGATTGAATTCTCCCCGTCTGGACGAGCGGAATTGAATGGTGCAACTGATTTTGCTGTGCTGTGAAAATTCAGATATTTGCATGACTGCTTTTGTTTTATTTTGTGAATAGCAAAAAGCATTCAACCCCATAATACATGCTGTTTTATTGGTCGCTCGTCCATTTCATATCCCATAGCTTAACCATTCATATATTTGGATTCCTCTCGACGAGGCGAGCAGTACGAGTACCACCTTGATGGGTCTGCAACGTTTCCTTCCAGAGTTATTACCAAAAAAACACAAACATCCCAGAATCCTCTCGGTTTGGGGTCAAAATGTTGTCGCTCATTAAATCCCATAAGAAACGTCGCATCGAATGAATGTGATTGAATTCTCCCCGTCTGGACGAGCGGAATTGAATGGTGCAACTGATTTTGCTGTGCTGTGAAAATTCAGATATTTGCATGACTGCTTTTGTTTTATTTTGTGAATAGCAAAAAGCATTCAACCCCATAATACATGCTGTTTTATTGGTCGCTCGTCCATTTCATATCCCATAGCTTAACCATTCATATATTTGGATTCCTCTCGACGAGGCGAGCAGTACGAGTACCACCTTGATGGGTCTGCGACGTTTCCTTCCAGAGTTATTACCAAAAAAACACAAACATCCCAGAATCCTCTCGGTTTGGGGTCAAAATGTTGTCCCTCATTAAATCCCATAAGAAACGTCGCATCGAATGAATGTGATTGAATTCTCCCCGTCTGAACGAGCGGAATTGAATGGTGAAACTGATTTTGCTGTGCTGTGAAAATTCAGATATTTGCATGACTGCTTTTGTTTTATTTTGTGAATAGCAAAAAACATTCAACCCCATAATACATGTTGTTTTATTGGTCGCTCGTCCATGTCATATCCCATAGCTTAACAACTCATATATTTAGATTCCGCTCGATGAGGCGAGCAGTACGAGTACCACCTTGATGGGTCTGCGACGTTTCCTTCCAGAGTTATTACCAAAAAACCACAAACATCCCAGATTCCTCTCGGTTTGGGGTCAAAATGTTGTCGCTCATTAAATCCCATAAGAAACGTCGCATCGAATGAATGTGATTGAATTCTCCCCGTCTGGACGAGCGGAATTGAATGGTGCAACTGATTTTGCTGTGCTGTGAAAATTCAGATATTTGCATGACTGCTTTTGTTTTATTTTGTGAATAGCAAAAAGCATTCAACCCCATAATACATGCTGTTTTATTGGTCGCTCGTCCATTTCATATCCCATAGCTTAACCATTCATATATTTGGATTCCTCTCGACGAGGCGAGCAGTACGAGTACCACCTTGATGGGTCTGCAACGTTTCCTTCCAGAGTTATTACCAAAAAAACACAAACATCCCAGAATCCTCTCGGTTTGGGGTCAAAATGTTGTCGCTCATTAAATCCCATAAGAAACGTCGCATCGAATGAATGTGATTGAATTCTCCCCGTCTGGACGAGCGGAATTGAATGGTGCAACTGATTTTGCTGTGCTGTGAAAATTCAGATATTTGCATGACTGCGTTTGTTTTATTTTGTGAATAGCAAAAAGCATTCAACCCCATAATACATGCTGTTTTATTGGTCGCTCGTCCATTTCATATCCCATAGCTTAACCATTCATATATTTGGATTCCTCTCGACGAGGCGAGCAGTACGAGTACCACCTTAATGGGTCTGCGACGTTTCCTTCCAGAGTTATTACCAAAAAAACACAAACATCCCAGAATCCTCTCGGTTTGGGGTCAAAATGTTGTCGCTCATTAAATCCCATAAGAAACGTCGCATCGAATGAATGTGATTGAATTCTCCCCGTCTGGACGAGCGGAATTGAATGGTGCAACTGATTTTGCTGTGCTGTGAAAATTCAGATATTTGCATGACTGCTTTTGTTTTATTTTGTGAATAGCAAAAAACATTCAACCCCATAATACATGTTGTTTTATTGGTCGCTCGTCCATGTCATATCCCATAGCTTAACAACTCATATATTTAGATTCCTCTCGATGAGGCGAGCAGTACGAGTATCACGTTGATGGGTCTGCGACGTTTCCTTCCAGAGTTATTACCAAAAAACCACAAACATCCCAGATTCCTCTCGGTTTGGGGTCAAAATGTTGTCGCTCATTAAATCCCATAAGAAACGTCGCATCGAATGAATGTGATTGAATTCTCCCCGTCTGGACGAGCGCAATTGAATGGTGCAACTGATTTTGCTGTGCTGTGAAAATTCAGATATATGCATGACTGCTTTTGTTTTATTTTGTGAATAGCAAAAAGCATTCAACCCCATAATACATGTTGTTTTATTGGTCGCTCGTCCATTTCATATCCGATAGCTTAACCATTCACATATTTGGATTCCTCTCGACGAGGCGAGCAGTATGAGTACCACCTTGATGGGTCTGCGACGTTTCCTTCCAGAGTTATTACCAAAAAAACACAAACATCCCAGAATCCTCTCGGTTTGGGGTCAAAATGTTGTCGCTCATTAAATCCCATAAGAAACGTCGCATCGAATGAATGTGATTGAATTCTCCCCGTCTGGACGAGCGGAATTGAATGGTGCAACTGATTTTGCTGTGCTGTGAAAATTCAGATATTTGCATGACTGCTTTTGTTTTATTTTGTGAATAGTAAAAAGCATTCAACCCCATAATACATGCTGTTTCATTGGTCGCTCGTCCATTTCATATCCCATAGCTTAACCATTCATATATTTGGATTCCTCTCGACGAGGCGAGCAGTACGAGTACCACCTTGATGGGTCTGCGACGTTTCCTTCCAGAGTTATTACCAAAAAAACACAAACATCCCAGAATCCTCTCGGTTTGGGGTCAAAATGTTGTCCCTCATTAAATCCCATAAGAAACGTCGCATCGAATGAATGTGATTGAATTCTCCCCGTCTGAACGAGCGGAATTGAATGGTGAAACTGATTTTGCTGTGCTGTGAAAATTCAGATATTTGCATGACTGCTTTTGTTTTATTTTGTGAATAGCAAAAAACATTCAACCCCATAATACATGTTGTTTTATTGGTCGCTCGTCCATGTCATATCCCATAGCTTAACAACTCATATATTTAGATTCCTCTCGATGAGGCGAGCAGTACGAGTACCACCTTGATGGGTCTGCGACGTTTCCTTCCAGAGTTATTACCAAAAAACCACAAACATCCCAGATTCCTCTCGGTTTGGGGTCAAAATGTTGTCGCTCATTAAATCCCATAAGAAACGTCGCATCGAATGAATGTGATTGAATTCTCCCCGTCTGGACGAGCGGAATTGAATGGTGCAACTGATTTTGCTGTGCTGTGAAAATTCAGATATTTGCATGACTGCTTTTGTTTTATTTTGTGAATAGCAAAAAGCATTCAACCCCATAATACATGCTGTTTTATTGGTCGCTCGTCCATTTCATATCCCATAGCTTAACCATTCATATATTTAGATTCCTCTCGATGAGCCGAGCAGTACGATTACCACCTTGATGGGTCTGCGACGTTTCCTTCCAGAGTTATTACCAAAAAACCACAAACATCCCAGATTCCTCTCGGTTTGGGGTCAAAATGTTGTCGCTCATTAAATCCCATAAGAAACGTCGCATCGAATGAATGTGATTGAATTTTCCCCGTCTGGACGAGCGGAATTGAATGGTGCAACTGATTTTGCTGTGCTGTGAAAATTCAGATATTTGCATGACTGCTTTTGTTTTATTTTGTGAATAGCAAAAAGCATTCAACCCCATAATACATGCTGTTTTATTGGTCGCTCGTCCATTTCATATCCCATAGCTTAACCATTCATATATTTGGATTCCTCTCGACGAGGCGAGCAGTACGAGTACCACCTTGATGGGTCTGCGACGTTTCCTTCCAGAGTTATTACCAAAAAAACACAAACATCCCAGAATCCTCTCGGTTTGGGGTCAAAATGTTGTCGCTCATTAAATCCCATAAGAAACGTCGCATCGAATGAATGTGATTGAATTCTCCCCGTCTGGACGAGCGGAATTGAATGGTGCAACTGATTTTGCTGTGCTGTGAAAATTCAGATATTTGCATGACTGCTTTTGTTTTATTTTGTGAATAGCAAAAAGCATTCAACCCCATAATACATGTTGTTTTATTGGTCGCTCGTCCATGTCATATCCCATAGCTTAACAACTCATATATTTAGATTCCTCTCGATGAGGCGAGCAGTACGAGTACCACCTTGATGGGTCTGCGACGTTTCCTTCCAGAGTTATTACCAAAAAAACACAAACATCCCAGAATCCTCTCGGTTTGGGGTCAAAATGTTGTCCCTCATTAAATCCCATAAGAAACGTCGCATCGAATGAATGTGATTGAATTCTCCCCGTCTGGACGAGCGGAATTGAATGGTGAAACTGATTTTGCTGTGCTGTGAAAATTCAGATATTTGCATGACTGCTTTTGTTTTATTTTGTGAATAGCAAAAAGCATTCAACCCCATAATACATGCTGTTTTATTGGTCGCTCGTCCATTTCATATCCCATAGCTTAACCATTCATATATTTGGATTCCTCTCGACGAGGCGAGCAGTACGAGTACCACCTTGATGGGTCTGCGACGTTTCCTTCCAGAGTTATTACCAAAAAAACACAAACATCCCAGAATCCTCTCGGTTTGGGGTCAAAATGTTGTCGCTCATTAAATCCCATAAGAAACGTCGCATCGAATGAATGTGATTGAATTCTCCCCGTCTGGACGAGCGCAATTGAATGGTGCAACTGATTTTGCTGTGCTGTGAAAATTCAGATATATGCATGACTGCTTTTGTTTTATTTTGTGAATAGCAAAAAGCATTCAACCCCATAATACATGTTGTTTTATTGGTCGCTCGTCCATTTCATATCCGATAGCTTAACCATTCACATATTTGGATTCCTCTCGACGAGGCGAGCAGTATGAGTACCACCTTGATGGGTCTGCGACGTTTCCTTCCAGAGTTATTACCAAAAAAACACAAACATCCCAGAATCCTCTCGGTTTGGGGTCAAAATGTTGTCGCTCATTAAATCCCATAAGAAACGTCGCATAAAATGAATGTGATTGAATTCTCCCCGTCTGGACGAGCGGAATTGAATGGTGCAACTGATTTTGCTGTGCTGTGAAAATTCAGATATTTGCATGACTGCTTTTGTTTTATTTTGTGAATAGTAAAAAGCATTCAACCCCATAATACATGCTGTTTCATTGGTCGCTCGTCCATTTCATATCCCATAGCTTAACCATTCATATATTTGGATTCCTCTCGACGAGGCGAGCAGTACGAGTACCACCTTGATGGGTCTGCGACGTTTCCTTCCAGAGTTATTACCAAAAAAACACAAACATCCCAGAATCCTCTCGGTTTGGGGTCAAAATGTTGTCCCTCATTAAATCCCATAAGAAACGTCGCATCGAATGAATGTGATTGAATTCTCCCCGTCTGAACGAGCGGAATTGAATGGTGAAACTGATTTTGCTGTGCTGTGAAAATTCAGATATTTGCATGACTGCTTTTGTTTTATTTTGTGAATAGCAAAAAACATTCAACCCCATAATACATGTTGTTTTATTGGTCGCTCGTCCATGTCATATCCCATAGCTTAACAACTCATATATTTAGATTCCTCTCGATGAGGCGAGCAGTACGAGTACCACCTTGATGGGTCTGCGACGTTTCCTTCCAGAGTTATTACCAAAAAACCACAAACATCCCAGATTCCTCTCGGTTTGGGGTCAAAATGTTGTCGCTCATTAAATCCCATAAGAAACGTCGCATCGAATGAATGTGATTGAATTCTCCCCGTCTGGACGAGCGGAATTGAATGGTGCAACTGATTTTGCTGTGCTGTGAAAATTCAGATATTTGCATGACTGCTTTTGTTTTATTTTGTGAATAGCAAAAAGCATTCAACCCCATAATACATGCTGTTTTATTGGTCGCTCGTCCATTTCATATCCCATAGCTTAACCATTCATATATTTAGATTCCTCTCGATGAGCCGAGCAGTACGATTACCACCTTGATGGGTCTGCGACGTTTCCTTCCAGAGTTATTACCAAAAAACCACAAACATCCCAGATTCCTCTCGGTTTGGGGTCAAAATGTTGTCGCTCATTAAATCCCATAAGAAACGTCGCATCGAATGAATGTGATTGAATTTTCCCCGTCTGGACGAGCGGAATTGAATGGTGCAACTGATTTTGCTGTGCTGTGAAAATTCAGATATTTGCATGACTGCTTTTGTTTTATTTTGTGAATAGCAAAAAGCATTCAACCCCATAATACATGCTGTTTTATTGGTCGCTCGTCCATTTCATATCCCATAGCTTAACCATTCATATATTTGGATTCCTCTCGACGAGGCGAGCAGTACGAGTACCACCTTGATGGGTCTGCGACGTTTCCTTCCAGAGTTATTACCAAAAAAACACAAACATCCCAGAATCCTCTCGGTTTGGGGTCAAAATGTTGTCGCTCATTAAATCCCATAAGAAACGTCGCATCGAATGAATGTGATTGAATTCTCCCCGTCTGGACGAGCGGAATTGAATGGTGCAACTGATTTTGCTGTGCTGTGAAAATTCAGATATTTGCATGACTGCTTTTGTTTTATTTTGTGAATAGCAAAAAGCATTCAACCCCATAATACATGTTGTTTTATTGGTCGCTCGTCCATGTCATATCCCATAGCTTAACAACTCATATATTTAGATTCCTCTCGATGAGGCGAGCAGTACGAGTACCACCTTGATGGGTCTGCGACGTTTCCTTCCAGAGTTATTACCAAAAAAACACAAACATCCCAGAATCCTCTCGGTTTGGGGTCAAAATGTTGTCCCTCATTAAATCCCATAAGAAACGTCGCATCGAATGAATGTGATTGAATTCTCCCCGTCTGGACGAGCGGAATTGAATGGTGAAACTGATTTTGCTGTGCTGTGAAAATTCAGATATTTGCATGACTGCTTTTGTTTTATTTTGTGAATAGCAAAAAGCATTCAACCCCATAATACATGCTGTTTTATTGGTCGCTCGTCCATTTCATATCCCATAGCTTAACCATTCATATATTTGGATTCCTCTCGACGAGGCGAGCAGTACGAGTACCACCTTGATGGGTCTGCGACGTTTCCTTCCAGAGTTATTACCAAAAAAACACAAACATCCCAGAATCCTCTCGGTTTGGGGTCAAAATGTTGTCGCTCATTAAATCCCATAAGAAACGTCGCATCGAATGAATGTGATTGAATTCTCCCCGTCTGGACGAGCGGAATTGAATGGTGCAACTGATTTTGCTGTGCTGTGAAAATTCAGATATTTGCATGACTGCTTTTGTTTTATTTTGTGAATAGCAAAAAGCATTCAACCCCATAATACATGCTGTTTTATTGGTCGCTCGTCCATTTCATATCCCATAGCTTAACCATTCATATATTTAGATTCCTCTCGATGAGCCGAGCAGTACGATTACCACCTTGATGGGTCTGCGACGTTTCCTTCCAGAGTTATTACCAAAAAACCACAAACATCCCAGATTCCTCTCGGTTTGGGGTCAAAATGTTGTCGCTCATTAAATCCCATAAGAAACGTCGCGTCGAATGAATGTGATTGAATTCTCCCCGTCTGGACGAGCGGAATTGAATGGTGCAACTGATTTTGCTGTGCTGTGAAAATTCAGATATTTGCATGACTGCTTTTGTTTTATTATGTGAATAGCAAAAAGCATTCAACCCCATAATACATGCTGTTTTATTGGTCGCTCGTCCATTTCATATCCCATAGCTTAACCATTCATATATTTGGATTCCTCTCGACGAGGCGAGCAGTAGGAGTACCACCTTGATGGGTCTGCGACGTTTCCTTCCAGAGTTATTACCAAAAAAACACAAACATCCCAGAATCCTCTCGGTTTGGGGTCAAAATGTTGTCCCTCATTAAATCCCATAAGAAACGTCGCATCGAATGAATGTGATTGAATTCTCCCGGTCTGGACGAGCGGAATTGAATGGTGAAACTGATTTTGCTGTGCTGTGAAAATTCAGATATTTGCATGACTGCTTTTGTTTTATTTTGTGAATAGCAAAAAACATTCAACCCCATAATACATGTTGTTTTATTGGTCGCTCGTCCATGTCATATCCCATAGCTTAACAACTCATATATTTAGATTCCTCTCGATGAGGCGAGCAGTACGAGTACCACCTTGATGGGTCTGCGACGTTTCCTTCCAGAGTTATTACCAAAAAACCACAAACATCCCAGAATCCTCTCGGTTTGGGGTCAAAATGTTGTCGCTCATTAAATCCCATAAGAAACGTCGCATCGAATGAATGTGATTGAATTCTCCCCGTCTGGACGAGCGGAATTGAATGGTGCAACTGATTTTGCTGTGCTGTGAAAATTCAGATATTTGCATGACTGCTTTTGTTTTATTTTGTGAATAGCAAAAAGCATTCAACCCCATAATACATGCTGTTTTATTGGTCGCTCGTCCATTTCATATCCCATAGCTTAACCATTCATATATTTGGATTCCTCTCGACGCGGCGAGCAGTAGGAGTACCACCTTGATGGGTCTGCGACGTTTCCTTCCAGAGTTATTACCAAAAAAACACAAACATCCCAGAATCCTCTCGGTTTGGGGTCAAAATGTTGTCCCTCATTAAATCCCATAAGAAACGTCGCATCGAATGAATGTGATTGAATTCTCCCGGTCTGGACGAGCGGAATTGAATGGTGAAACTGATTTTGCTGTGCTGTGAAAATTCAGATATTTGCATGACTGCTTTTGTTTTATTTTGTGAATAGCAAAAAACATTCAACCCCATAATACATGTTGTTTTATTGGTCGCTCGTCCATGTCATATCCCATAGCTTAACAACTCATATATTTAGATTCCTCTCGATGAGGCGAGCAGTACGAGTACCACCTTGATGGGTCTGCGACGTTTCCTTCCAGAGTTATTACCAAAAAACCACAAACATCCCAGAATCCTCTCGGTTTGGGGTCAAAATGTTGTCGCTCATTAAATCCCATAAGAAACGTCGAATCGAATGAATGTGATTGAATTCTCCCCGTCTGGACGAGCGGAATTGAATGGTGCAACTGATTTTGCTGTGCTGTGAAAATTCAGATATTTGCATGACTGCTTTTGTTTTATTTTGTGAATAGCAAAAAGCATTCAACCCCATAATACATGCTGTTTTATTGGTCGCTCGTCCATTTCATATCCCATAGCTTAACCATTCATATATTTGGATTCCTCTCGACGAGGCGAGCAGTACGAGTACCACCTTGATGGGTCTGCGACGTTTCCTTCCAGAGTTATTACCAAAAAAACACAAACATCCCAGAATCCTCTCGGTTTGGGGTCAAAATGTTGTCGCTCATTAAATCCCATAAGAAACGTCGCATCGAATGAATGTGATTGAATTCTCCCCGTCTGGACGAGCGGAATTGAATGGTGCAACTGATTTTGCTGTGCTGTGAAAATTCAGATATTTGCATGACTGCTTTTGTTTTATTTTGTGAATAGCAAAAAGCATTCAACCCCATAATACATGCTGTTTTATTGGTCGCTCGTCCATTTCATATCCCATAGCTTAACCATTCATATATTTGGATTCCTCTCGACGAGGCGAGCAGTACGAGTACCACCTTGATGGGTCTGCGACGTTTCCTTCCAGAGTTATTACCAAAAAAACACAAACATCCCAGAATCCTCTCGGTTTGGGGTCAAAATGTTGTCGCTCATTAAATCCCATAAGAAACGTCGCATCGAATGAATGTGATTGAATTCTCCACGTCTGGACGAGCGGAATTGAATGGTGCAACTGATTTTGCTGTGCTGTGAAAATTCAGATATTTGCATGACTGCTTTTGTTTTATTTTGTGAATAGCAAAAAGCATTCAACCCCATAATACATGCTGTTTTATTGGTCGCTCGTCCATTTCATATCCCATAGCTTAACCATTCATATATTTGGATTCCTCTCGACGAGGCGAGCAGTACGAGTACCATCTTGATGGGTCTGCGACGTTTCCTTCCAGAGTTATTACCAAAAAAACACAAACATCCCAGAATCCTCTCGGTTTGGGGTCAAAATGTTTTCGCTCATTAAATCCCATAAGAAACGTCGCATCGAATGAATGTGATTGAATTCTCCCCGTCTGGACGAGCGGAATTGAATGGTGCAACTGATTTTGCTGTGCTGTGAAAATTCAGATATTTGCATGACTGCTTTTGTTTTATTTTGTGAATAGCAAAAAACATTCAACCCCATAATACATGTTGTTTTATTGGTCGCTCGTCCATGTCATATCCCATAGCTTAACACCTCATACATTTAGATTCCTCTCGATGAGGCGAGCAGTACGAGTACCACCTTGATGGGTCTGCGACGTTTCCTTCCAGAGTTATTACCAAAAAACCACAAACATCCCAGATTCCTCTCGGTTTGGGGTCAAAATGTTGTCGCTCATTAAATCCCATAAGAAACGTCGCATCGAATGAATGTGATTGAATTCTCCCCGTCTGGACGAGCGGAATTGAATGGTGCAACTGATTTTGCTGTGCTGTGAAAATTCAGATATTTGCCTGACTGCTTTTGTTTTATTTTGTGAATAGCAAAAAGCATTCAACCCCATAATACATGCTGTTTTATTGGTCGCTCGTCCATTTCATATCCCATAGCTTAACCATTCATATATTTGGATTCCTCTCGACGAGGCGAGCAGTACGGGTACCACCTTGATGGGTCTGCGACGTTTCCTTCCAGAGTTATTACCAAAAAACCACAAACATCCCAGATTCCTCTCGGTTTGGGGTCAAAATGTTATCGCTCATTAAATCCCATAAGAAACGTCGCATCGAATGAATGTGATTGAATTCTCCCCGCCTGGACGAGCGGAATTGAATGGTGCAACTGATTTTGCTGTGCTGTGAAAATTCAGATATTTGCATGACTGCTTTTGTTTTATTTTGTGAATAGCAAAAAACATTCAACCCCATAATACATGTTGTTTTATTGGTCGCTCGTCCATGTCATATCCCATAGCTTAACAACTCATATATTTAGATTCCTCTCGATGAGGCGAGCAGTACGAGTACCAACTTGATGGGTCTGCGACGTTTCCTTCCAGAGTTATTACCAAAAAACTACAAACATCCCAGATTCCTCTCGGTTTGGGGTCAAAATGTTGTCGCTCATTAAATCCCATAAGAAACGTCGCATCGAATGAATGTGATTGAATTCTCCCCGTCTGGACGAGCGGAATTGAATGGTGCAACTGATTTTGCTGTGCTGTGAAAATTCAGATATTTGCATGACTGCTTTTGTTTTATTTTGTGAATAGCAAAAAGCATTCAACCCCATAATACATGCTGTTTTATTGGTCGCTCGTCCATTTCATATCCCATAGCTTAACCATTCATATATTTGGATTCCTCTCGACGAGGCGAGCAGTACGAGTACCACCTTGATGGGTCTGCGACGTTTCCTTCCAGAGTTATTACCAAAAAAACACAAACATCCCGGAATCCTCTCGGTTTGGGGTCAAAATGTTGTCGCTCATTAAATCCCATAAGAAACGTCGCAACGAATGAATGTGATTGAATTCTCCCCGTCTGGACGAGCGTAATTGAATGGTGCAACTGATTTTGCTGTGCTGTGAAAATTCAGATATTTGCATGACTGCTTTTGTTTTATTTTGTGAATAGCAAAAAACATTCAACCCCATAATACATGTTGTTTTATTGGTCGCTCGTCCATGTCATATCTCATAGCTTAACAACTCATATATTTAGATTCCTCTCGATGAGGCGAGCAGTACGAGTACCACCTTGATGGGTCTGCGACGTTTCCTTCCAGAGTTATTACCAAAAAACCACAAACATCCCAGATTCCTCTCGGTTTGGGGTCAAAATGTTGTCGCTCATTAAATCCCATAAGAAACGTCGCATCGAATGAATGTGATTGAATTCTCCCCGTCTGGACGAGCGGAATTGAATGGTGCAACTGATTTTGCTGTGCTGTGAAAATTCAGATATTTGCATTACTGCTTTTGTTTTATTTTGTGAATAGCAAAAAGCATTCAACCCCATAATACATGCTGTTTTATTGGTCGCTCGTCTATTTCATATCCCATAGCTTAACCATTCATATATTTGGATTCCTCTCGACGAGGCGAGCAGTACGAGTACCACCTTGATGGGTCTGCGACGTTTCCTTCCAGAGTTATTACCAAAAAAACACAAACATCCCAGAATCCTCTCGGTTTGGGGTCAAAATGTTGTCGCTCATTAAATCCCATAAGAAACGTCGCATCGAATGAATGTGATCGAATTCTCCCCGTCTGGACGAGCGGAATTGAATGGTGCAACTGATTTTGCTGTGCTGTGAAAATTCAGATATTTGCATTACTGCTTTTGTTTTATTTTGTGAATAGCAAAAAGCATTCAACCCCACAATACATGCTGTTTTATTGGTCGCTCGTCCATTTCATATCCCATAGCTTAACCATTCATATATTTGGATTCCTCTCGACGAGGCGAGCAGTACGAGTACCACCTTGATGTGTCTGCGACGTTTCCTTCCAGAGTTATTACCAAAAAAACACAAACATCCCAGAATCCTCTCGGTTTGGGGTCAAAATGTTGTCGCTCATTAAATCCCATAAGAAACGTCGCATCGAATGAATGTGATTGAATTCTTCCCGTCTGGACGAGCGGAATTGAATGGTGCAAGTGATTTTGCTGTGCTGTGAAAATTCAGATATTTGCATGACTGCTTTTGTTTTATTTTGTGAATAGCAAAAAGCATTCAACCCCATAATACATGCTGTTTTATTGGTCGCTCGTCCATTTCATATCCCATAGCTTAACCATTCATATATTTGGATTCCTCTCGACGAGGCGAGCAGTACGGGTACCACCTTGATGGGTCTGCGACGTTTCCTTCCAGAGTTATTACCAAAAAACCACAAACATCCCAGATTCCTCTCGGTTTGGGGTCAAAATGTTATCGCTCATTAAATCCCATAAGAAACGTCGCATCGAATGAATGTGATTGAATTCTCCCCGCCTGGACGAGCGGAATTGAATGGTGCAACTGATTTTGCTGTGCTGTGAAAATTCAGATATTTGCATGACTGCTTTTGTTTTATTTTGTGAATAGCAAAAAACATTCAACCCCATAATACATGTTGTTTTATTGGTCGCTCGTCCATGTCATATCCCATAGCTTAACAACTCATATATTTAGATTCCTCTCGATGAGGCGAGCAGTACGAGTACCAACTTGATGGGTCTGCGACGTTTCCTTCCAGAGTTATTACCAAAAAACCACAAACATCCCAGATTCCTCTCGGTTTGGGGTCAAAATGTTGTCGCTCATTAAATCCCATAAGAAACGTCGCATCGAATGAATGTGATTGAATTCTCCCCGTCTGGACGAGCGGAATTGAATGGTGCAACTGATTTTGCTGTGCTGTGAAAATTCAGATATTTGCATGACTGCTTTTGTTTTATTTTGTGAATAGCAAAAAGCATTCAACCCCATAATACATGCTGTTTTATTGGTCGCTCGTCCATTTCATATCCCATAGCTTAACCATTCATATATTTGGATTCCTCTCGACGAGGCGAGCAGTACGAGTACCACCTTGATGGGTCTGCGACGTTTCCTTCCAGAGTTATTACCAAAAAAACACAAACATCCCAGAATCCTCTCGGTTTGGGGTCAAAATGTTGTCGCTCATTAAATCCCATAAGAAACGTCGCATCGAATGAATGTGATTGAATTCTCCCCGTCTGGACGAGCGGAATTGAATGGTGCAACTGATTTTGCTGTGCTGTGAAAATTCAGATATTTGCATTACTGCTTTTGTTTTATTTTGTGAATAGCAAAAAGCATTCAACCCCACAATACATGCTGTTTTATTGGTCGCTCGTCCATTTCATATCCCATAGCTTAACAATTCATATATTTGGATTCCTCTCGACGAGGCGAGCAGTACGAGTACCACCTTGATGTGTCTGCGACGTTTCCTTCCAGAGTTATTACCAAAAAAACACAAACATCCCAGAATCCTCTCGGTTTGGGGTCAAAATGTTGTCGCTCATTAAATCCCATAAGAAACGTCGCATCGAATGAATGTGATTGAATTCTCCCCGCCTGGACGAGCGGAATTGAATGGTGCAACTGATTTTGCTGTGCTGTGAAAATTCAGATATTTGCATGACTGCTTTTGTTTTATTTTGTGAATAGCAAAAAACATTCAACCCCATAATACATGTTGTTTTATTGGTCGCTCGTCCATGTCATATCCCATAGCTTAACAACTCATATATTTAGATTCCTCTCGATGAGGCGAGCAGTTCGAGTACCAACTTGATGGGTCTGCGACGTTTCCTTCCAGAGTTATTACCAAAAAACCACAAACATCCCAGATTCCTCTCGGTTTGGGGTCAAAATGTTGTCGCTCATTAAATCCCATAAGAAACGTCGCATCGAATGAATGTGATTGAATTCTCCCCGTCTGGACGAGCGGAATTGAATGGTGCAACTGATTTTGCTGTGCTGTGAAAATTCAGATATTTGCATGACTGCTTTTGTTTTATTTTGTGAATAGCAAAAAGCATTCAACCCCATAATACATGCTGTTTTATTGGTCGCTCGTCCATTTCATATCCCATAGCTTAACCATTCATATATTTGGATTCCTCTCGACGAGGCGAGCAGTACGAGTACCACCTTGATGGGTCTGCGACGTTTCCTTCCAGAGTTATTACCAAAAAAACACAAACATCCCAGAATCCTCTCGGTTTGGGGTCAAAATGTTGTCGCTCATTAAATCCCATAAGAAACGTCGCAACGAATGAATGTGATTGAATTCTCCCCGTCTGGACGAGCGTAATTGAATGGTGCAACTGATTTTGCTGTGCTGTGAAAATTCAGATATTTGCATGACTGCTTTTGTTTTATTTTGTGAATAGCAAAAAGCATTCAACCCCATAATACATGCTGTTTTATTGGTCGCTCGTCCATTTCATATCCGATAGCTTAACCATTCACATATTTGGATTCCTCTCGACGAGGCGAGCAGTACGAGTACCAACTTGATGGGTCTGCGACGTTTCCTTCCAGAGTTATTACCAAAAAAACACAAACATCCCAGAATCCTCTCGGTTTGGGGTCAAAATGTTGTCGCTCATTAAATCCCATAAGAAACGTCGCATCGAATGAATGTGATTGAATTCTCCCCGTCTGGACGAGCGGAATTGAATGGTGCAACTGATTTTGCTGTGCTGTGAAAATTCAGATATTTGCATTACTGCTTTTGTTTTATTTTGTGAATAGCAAAAAGCATTCAACCCCATAATACATGTTGTTTTATTGGTCGCTCGTCCATGTCATATCTCATAGCTTAACAACTCATATATTTAGATTCCTCTCGATGAGGCGAGCAGAACGAGTACCACCTTGATGGGTCTGCGACGTTTCCTTCCAGAGTTATTACCAAAAAACCACAAACATCCCAGATTCCTCTCGGTTTGGGGTCAAAATGTTGTCGCTCATTAAATCCCATAAGAAACGTCGCATCGAATGAATGTGATTGAATTCTCCCCGTCTGGACGAGCGGAATTGAATGGTGCAACTGATTTTGCTGTGCTGTGAAAATTCAGATATTTGCATGACTGCTTTTGTTTTATTTTGTGAATAGCAAAAAGCATTCAACCCCATAATACATGCTGTTTTATTGGTCGCTCGTCCATTTCATATCCGATAGCTTAACCATTCACATATTTGGATTCCTCTCGACGAGGCGAGCAGTACGAGTACCAACTTGATGGGTCTGCGACGTTTCCTTCCAGAGTTATTACCAAAAAAACACAAACATCCCAGAATCCTCTCGGTTTGGGGTCAAAATGTTGTCGCTCATTAAATCCCATAAGAAACGTCGCATCGAATGAATGTGATTGAATTCTCCCCGTCTGGACGAGCGGAATTGAATGGTGCAACTGATTTTGCTGTGCTGTGAAAATTCAGATATTTGCATTACTGCTTTTGTTTTATTTTGTGAATAGCAAAAAGCATTCAACCCCACAATACATGCTGTTTTATTGGTCGCTCGTCCATTTCATATCCCATAGCTTAACCATTCATATATTTGGATTCCTCTCGACGAGGCGAGCAGTACGAGTACCACCTTGATGTGTCTGCGACGTTTCCTTCCAGAGTTATTACCAAAAAAACACAAACATCCCAGAATCCTCTCGGTTTGGGGTCAAAATGTTGTCGCTCATTAAATCCCATAAGAAACGTCGCATCGAATGAATGTGATTGAATTCTTCCCGTCTGGACGAGCGGAATTGAATGGTGCAACTGATTTTGCTGTGCTGTGAAAATTCAGATATTTGCATGACTGCTTTTGTTTTATTTTGTGAATAGCAAAAAGCATTCAACCCCATAATACATGCTGTTTTATTGGTCGCTCGTCTATTTCATATCCCATAGCTTAACCATTCATATATTTGGATTCCTCTCGACGAGGCGAGCAGTACGGGTACCACCTTGATGGGTCTGCGACGTTTCCTTCCAGAGTTATTACCAAAAAACCACAAACATCCCAGATTCCTCTCGGTTTGGGGTCAAAATGTTATCGCTCATTAAATCCCATAAGAAACGTCGCATCGAATGAATGTGATTGAATTCTCCCCGCCTGGACGAGCGGAATTGAATGGTGCAACTGATTTTGCTGTGCTGTGAAAATTAAGATATTTGCATGACTGCTTTTGTTTTATTTTGTGAATAGCAAAAAACATTCAACCCCATAATACATGTTGTTTTATTGGTCGCTCGTCCATGTCATATCCCATAGCTTAACAACTCATATATTTAGATTCCTCTCGATGAGGCGAGCAGTAAGAGTACCAACTTGATGGGTCTGCGACGTTTCCTTCCAGAGTTATTACCAAAAAACCACAAACATCCCAGATTCCTCTCGGTTTGGGGTCAAAATGTTGTCGCTCATTAAATCCCATAAGAAACGTCGCATCGAATGAATGTGATTGAATTCTCCCCGTCTGGACGAGCGGAATTGAATGGTGCAACTGATTTTGCTGTGCTGTGAAAATTCAGATATTTGCATGACTGCTTTTGTTTTATTTTGTGAATAGCAAAAAGCATTCAACCCCATAATACATGCTGTTTTATTGGTCGCTCGTCCATTTCATATCCCATAGCTTAACCATTCATATATTTGGATTCCTCTCGACGAGGCGAGCAGTACGAGTACCACCTTGATGGGTCTGCGACGTTTCCTTCCAGAGTTATTACCAAAAAACCACAAACATCCCAGATTCCTCTCGGTTTGGGGTCAAAATGTTATCGCTCATTAAATCCCATAAGAAACGTCGCATCGAATGAATGTGATTGAATTCTCCCCGCCTGGACGAGCGGAATTGAATGGTGCAACTGATTTTGCTGTGCTGTGAAAATTCAGATATTTGCATGACTGCTTTTGTTTTATTTTGTGAATAGCAAAAAACATTCAACCCCATAATACATGTTGTTTTATTGGTCGCTCGTCCATGTCATATCCCATAGCTTAACAACTCATATATTTAGATTCCTCTCGATGAGGCGAGCAGTAAGAGTACCAACTTGATGGGTCTGCGACGTTTCCTTCCAGAGTTATTACCAAAAAACCACAAACATCCCAGATTCCTCTCGGTTTGGGGTCAAAATGTTGTCGCTCATTAAATCCCATAAGAAACGTCGCATCGAATGAATGTGATTGAATTCTCCCCGTCTGGACGAGCGGAATTGAATGGTGCAACTGATTTTGCTGTGCTGTGAAAATTCAGATATTTGCATGACTGCTTTTGTTTTATTTTGTGAATAGCAAAAAGCATTCAACCCCATAATACATGCTGTTTTATTGGTCGCTCGTCCATTTCATATCCCATAGCTTAACCATTCATATATTTGGATTCCTCTCGACGAGGCGAGCAGTACGAGTACCACCTTGATGGGTCTGCGACGTTTCCTTCCAGAGTTATTACCAAAAAAACACAAACATCCCAGAATCCTCTCGGTTTGGGGTCAAAATGTTGTCGCTCATTAAATCCCATAAGAAACGTCGCATCGAATGAATTTGATTGAATTCTTGCCGTCTGGACGAGCGGAATTGAATGGTGCAACTGATTTTGCTGTGCTGTGAAAATTCAGATATTTGCATGACTGCTTTTGTTTTATTTTGTGAATAGCAAAAAACATTCAACCCCATAATACATGTTGTTTTATTGGTCGCTCGTCCATGTCATATCCCATAGCTTAACAACTCATATATTTAGATTCCTCTCGATGAGGCGAGCAGTACGAGTACCATCTTGATGGGTCTGCGACGTTTCCTTCCAGAGTTATTACCAAAAAACCACAAACATCCCAGATTCCTCTCGGTTTGGGGTCAAAATGTTGTCGCTCATTAAATCCCATAAGAAACGTCGCATCGAATGAATGTGATTGAATTCTCCCCGTCTGGACGAGCGGAATTGAATGGTGCAACTGATTTTGCTGTGCTGTGAAAATTCAGATATTTGCATGACTGCTTTTGTTTTATTGTGTGAATAGCAAAAAGCATTCAACCCCATAATACATGCTGTTTTATTGGTCGCTCGTCCATTTCATATCCCATAGCTTAACCATTCATATATTTGGATTCCTCTCGACGAGCCGAGCAGTACGAGTACCATCTTGATGGGTCTGCGACGTTTCCTTCCAGAGTTATTACCAAAAAAACACAAACATCCCAGAATCCTCTCGGTTTGGGGTCAAAATGTTGTCGCTCATTAAATCCCATAAGAAACGTCGCATCGAATGAATGTGATTGAATTCTCCCCGTCTGGACGAGCGGAATTGAATGGTGCAACTGATTTTGCTGTGCTGTGAAAATTCAGATATTTGCATGACTGCTTTTGTTTTATTTTGTGAATAGCAAAAAACATTCAACCCCATAATACATGTTGTTTTATTGGTCGCTCGTCCATGTCATATCCCATAGCTTAACAACTCATATATTTAGATTCCTCTCGATGAGGCGAGCAGTACGAGTACCAACTTGATGGGTCTGTGACGTTTCCTTCCAGAGTTATTACCAAAAAACCACAAACATCCCAGATTCCTCTCGGTTTGGGGTCAAAATGTTGTCGCTCATTAAATCCCATAAGAAACGTCGCATCGAATGAATGTGATTGAATTCTCCCCGTCTGGACGAGCGGAATTGAATGGTGCAACTGATTTTGCTGTGCTGTGAAAATTCAGATATTTGCATGACTGCTTTTGTTTTATTTTGTGAATAGCAAAAAGCATTCAACCCCATAATACATGCTGTTTTATTGGTCGCTCGTCCATTTCATATCCCATAGCTTAACCATTCATATATTTGGATTCCTCTCGACGAGGCGAGCAGTACGGGTACCACCTTGATGGGTCTGCGACGTTTCCTTCCAGAGTTATTACCAAAAAACCACAAACATCCCAGATTCCTCTCGGTTTGGGGTCAAAATGTTATCGCTCATTAAATCCCATAAGAAACGTCGCATCGAATGAATGTGATTGAATTCTCCCCGCCTGGACGAGCGGAATTGAATGGTGCAACTGATTTTGCTGTGCTGTGAAAATTCAGATATTTGCATGACTGCTTTTGTTTTATTTTGTGAATAGCAAAAAACATTCAACCCCATAATACATGTTGTTTTATTGGTCGCTCGTCCATGTCATATCCCATAGCTTAACAACTCATATATTGCGTTCCTCTCGATGAGGCGAGCAGTACGAGTACCAACTTGATGGGTCTGCGACGTTTCCTTCCAGAGTTATTACCAAAAAACCACAAACATCCCAGATTCCTCTCGGTTTGGGGTCAAAATGTTGTCGCTCATTAAATCCCATAAGAAACGTCGCATCGAATGAATGTGATTGAATTCTCCCCGTCTGGACGAGCGGAATTGAATGGTGCAACTGATTTTGCTGTGCTGTGAAAATTCAGATATTTGCATGACTGCTTTTGTTTTATTTTGTGAATAGCAAAAAGCATTCAACCCCATAATACATGCTGTTTTATTGGTCGCTCGTCCATTTCATATCCCATAGCTTAACCATTCATATATTTGGATTCCTCTCGACGAGGCGAGCAGTACGAGTACCACCTTGATGGGTCTGCGACGTTTCCTTCCAGAGTTATTACCAAAAAAACACAAACATCCCAGAATCCTCTCGGTTTGGGGTCAAAATGTTGTCGCTCATTAAATCCCATAAGAAACGTCGCAACGAATGAATGTGATTGAATTCTCCCCGGCTGGACGAGCGTAATTGAATGGTGCAACTGATTTTGCTGTGCTGTGAAAATTCAGATATTTGCATGACTGCTTTTGTTTTATTTTGTGAATAGCAAAAAACATTCAACCCCATAATACATGTTGTTTTATTGGTCGCTCGTCCATGTCATATCTCATAGCTTAACAACTCATATATTTAGATTCCTCTCGATGAGGCGAGCAGTACGAGTACCACCTTGATGGGTCTGCGACGTTTCCTTCCAGAGTTATTACCAAAAAACCACAAACATCCCAGATTCCTCTCGGTTTGGGGTCAAAATGTTGTCGCTCATTAAATCCCATAAGAAACGTCGCATCGAATGAATGTGATTGAATTCTCCCCGTCTGGACGAGCGGAATTGAATGGTGCAACTGATTTTGCTGTGCTGTGAAAATTCAGATATTTGCATGACTGCTTTTGTTTTATTTTGTGAATAGCAAAAAGCATTCAACCCCATAATACATGCTGTTTTATTGGTCGCTCGTCAATTTCATATCCCATAGCTTAACCATTCATATATTTGGATTCCTCTCGACGAGGCGAGCAGTACGAGTACCACCTTGATGGGTCTGCGACGTTTCCTTCCAGAGTTATTACCAAAAAAACACAAACATCCCAGAATCCTCTCGGTTTGGGGTCAAAATGTTGTCGCTCATTAAATCCCATAAGAAACGTCGCATCGAATGAATGTGATTGAATTCTCCCCGTCTGGACGAGCGGAATTGAATGGTGCAACTGATTTTGCTGTGCTGTGAAAATTCAGATATTTGCATTACTGCTTTTGTTTTATTTTGTGAATAGCAAAAAGCATTCAACCCCACAATACATGCTGTTTTATTGGTCGCTCGTCCATTTCATATCCCATAGCTTAACCATTCATATATTTGGATTCCTCTCGACGAGGCGAGCAGTACGAGTACCACCTTGATGTGTCTGCGACGTTTCCTTCCAGAGTTATTACCAAAAAAACACAAACATCCCAGAATCCTCTCGGTTTGGGGTCAAAATGTTGTCACTCATTAAATCCCATAAGAAACGTCGCATCGAATGAATGTGATTGAATTCTTCCCGTCTGGACGAGCGGAATTGAATGGTGCAACTGATTTTGCTGTGCTGTGAAAATTCAGATATTTGCATGACTGCTTTTGTTTTATTTTGTGAATAGCAAAAAACATTCAACCCCATAATACATGTTGTTTTATTGGTCGCTCGTCCATGTCATATCCCATAGCTTAACAACTCATATATTTAGATTCCTCTCGATGAGGCGAGCAGTACGAGTACCATCTTGATGGGTCTGCGACGTTTCCTTCCAGAGTTATTACCAAAAAACCACAAACATCCCAGATTCCTCTCGGTTTGGGGTCAAAATGTTGTCGCTCATTAAATCCCATAAGAAACGTCGCATCGAATGAATGTGATTGAATTCTCCCCGTCTGGACGAGCGGAATTGAATGGTGCAACTGATTTTGCTGTGCTGTGAAAATTCAGATATTTGCATGACTGCTTTTGTTTTATTTTGTGAATAGCAAAAAGCATTCAACCCCATAATACATGCTGTTTTATTGGTCGCTCGTCCATTTCATATCCCATAGCTTAACCATTCACATATTTGGATTTCTCTCGATGAGGCGAGCATTACGAGTACCACCTTGATGGGTCTGCGACGTTTCCTTCCAGAGTTATTACCAAAAAACCACAAACATCCCAGATTCCTCTCGGTTTGGGGTCAAAATGTTGTCGCTCATTAAATCCCATAAGAAACGTCGCATCGAATGAATGTGATTGAATTCTCCCCGTCTGGACGAGCGGAATTGAATGGTGCAACTGATTTTGCTGTGCTGTGAAAATTCAGATATTTGCATGACTGCTTTTGTTTTATTTTGTGAATAGCAAAAAGCATTCAACCCCATAATACATGCTGTTTTATTGGTCGCTCGTCCATTTCATATCCCATAGCTTAACCATTCATATATTTGGATTCCTCTCGATGAGGCGAGCAGTACGAGTACCACCTTGATGGGTCTGCGACGTTTCCTTCCAGAGTTATTACCAAAAAACCACAAACATCCCAGATTCCTCTCGGTTTGGGGTCAAAATGTTGTCGCTCATTAAATCCCATAAGAAACGTCGCATCGAATGAATGTGATTGAATTCTCCCCGTCTGGACGAGCGGAATTGAATGGTGCAACTGATTTTGCTGTGCTGTGAAAATTCAGATATTTGCATGACTGCTTTTGTTTTATTTTGTGAATAGCAAAAAGCATTCAACCCCATAATACATGCTGTTTTATTGGTCGCTCGTCCATTTCATATCCCATAGCTTAACCATTCATATATTTGGATTCCTCTCGACGAGGCGAGCAGTACGAGTACCACCTTGATGGGTCTGCGACGTTTCCTTCCAGAGTTATTACCAAAAAACCACAAACATCCCAGATTCCTCTCGGTTTGGGGTCAAAATGTTGTCGCTCATTAAATCCCATAAGAAACGTCGCATCGAATGAATGTGATTGAATTCTCCCCGTCTGGACGAGCGGAATTGAATGGTGCAACTGATTTTGCTGTGCTGTGAAAATTCAGATATTTGCATGACTGCTTTTGTTTTATTTTGTGAATAGCAAAAAGCATTCAACCCCATAATACATGCTGTTTTATTGGTCGCTCGTCCATTTCATATCCCATAGCTTAACCATTCATATATTTGGATTCCTCTCGACGAGGCGAGCAGTACGAGTACCACCTTGATGGGTCTGCGACGTTTCCTTCCAGAGTTATTACCAAAAAAACACAAACATCCCAGAATCCTCTCGGTTTGGGGTCAAAATGTTGTCGCTCATTAAATCCCATAAGAAACGTCGCATCGAATGAATGTGATTGAATTCTCCCCGTCTGGACGAGCGGAATTGAATGGTGCAACTGATTTTGCTGTGCTGTGAAAATTCAGATATTTGCATGACTGCTTTTGTTTTATTTTGTGAATAGCAAAAAGCATTCAACCCCATAATACATGCTGTTTTATTGGTCGCTCGTCCATTTCATATCCCATAGCTTAACCATTCACATATTTGGATTTCTCTCGATGAGGCGAGCATTACGAGTACCACCTTGATGGGTCTGCGACGTTTCCTTCCAGAGTTATTACCAAAAAACCACAAACATCCCAGATTCCTCTCGGTTTGGGGTCAAAATGTTGTCGCTCATTAAATCCCATAAGAAACGTCGCATCGAATGAATGTGATTGAATTCTCCCCGTCTGGACGAGCGGAATTGAATGGTGCAACTGATTTTGCTGTGCTGTGAAAATTCAGATATTTGCATGACTGCTTTTGTTTTATTTTGTGAATAGCAAAAAGCATTCAACCCCATAATACATGCTGTTTTATTGGTCGCTCGTCCATTTCATATCCCATAGCTTAACCATTCATATATTTGGATTCCTCTCGATGAGGCGAGCAGTACGAGTACCACCTTGATGGGTCTGCGACGTTTCCTTCCAGAGTTATTACCAAAAAACCACAAACATCCCAGATTCCTCTCGGTTTGGGGTCAAAATGTTGTCGCTCATTAAATCCCATAAGAAACGTCGCATCGAATGAATGTGATTGAATTCTCCCCGTCTGGACGAGCGGAATTGAATGGTGCAACTGATTTTGCTGTGCTGTGAAAATTCAGATATTTGCATGACTGCTTTTGTTTTATTTTGTGAATAGCAAAAAGCATTCAACCCCATAATACATGCTGTTTTATTGGTCGCTCGTCCATTTCATATCCCATAGCTTAACCATTCATATATTTGGATTCCTCTCGACGAGGCGAGCAGTACGAGTACCACCTTGATGGGTCTGCGACGTTTCCTTCCAGAGTTATTACCAAAAAACCACAAACATCCCAGATTCCTCTCGGTTTGGGGTCAAAATGTTGTCGCTCATTAAATCCCATAAGAAACGTCGCATCGAATGAATGTGATTGAATTCTCCCCGTCTGGACGAGCGGAATTGAATGGTGCAACTGATTTTGCTGTGCTGTGAAAATTCAGATATTTGCATGACTGCTTTTGTTTTATTTTGTGAATAGCAAAAAGCATTCAACCCCATAATACATGCTGTTTTATTGGTCGCTCGTCCATTTCATATCCCATAGCTTAACCATTCATATATTTGGATTCCTCTCGACGAGGCGAGCAGTACGAGTACCACCTTGATGGGTCTGCGACGTTTCCTTCCAGAGTTATTACCAAAAAAACACAAACATCCCAGAATCCTCTCGGTTTGGGGTCAAAATGTTGTCGCTCATTAAATCCCATAAGAAACGTCGCATCGAATGAATGTGATTGAATTCTCCCCGTCTGGACGAGCGGAATTGAATGGTGCAACTGATTTTGCTGTGCTGTGAAAATTCAGATATTTGCATGACTGCTTTTGTTTTATTTTGTGAATAGCAAAAAACATTCAACCCCATAATACATGTTGTTTTATTGGTCGCTCGTCCATGTCATATCCTATAGCTTAACAACTCATATATTTAGATTCCTCTCGATTAGGCGAGCAGTACGAGTACCACCTTGATGGGTCTACGACGTTTCCTTCCAGAGTTATTACCAAAAAACCACAAACATCCCAGATTCCTCTCGGTTTGGGGTCAAAATGTTGTCGCTCATTAAATCCCATAAGAAACGTCGCATCGAATGAATGTGATTGAATTCTCCCCGTCTGGACGAGCGGAATTGAATGGTGCAACTGATTTTGCTGTGCTGTGAAAATTCAGATATTTGAATGACTGCTTTTGTTTTATTTTGTGAATAGCAAAAAGCATTCAACCCCATAATACATGCTGTTTTATTGGTCGCTCGTCCATTTCATATCCCATAGCTTAACCATTCATATATTTGGATTCCTCTCGACGAGGCGAGCAGTACGAGTACCACCTTGATGGGTCTGCGACGTTTCCTTCCAGAGTTATTACCAAAAAAACACAAACATCCCAGAATCCTCTCGGTTTGGGGTCAAAATGTTGTCGCTCATTAAATCCCATAAGAAACGTCGCAACGAATGAATGTGATTGAATTCTCCCCGGCTGGACGAGCATAATTGAATGGTGCAACTGATTTTGCTGTGCTGTGAAAATTCAGATATTTGCATGACTGCTTTTGTTTTATTTTGTGAATAGCAAAAAACATTCAACCCCATAATACATGTTGTTTTATTGGTCGCTCGTCCATGTCATATCTCATAGCTTAACAACTCATATATTTAGATTCCTCTCGATGAGGCGAGCAGTACGAGTACCACCTTGATGGGTCTGCGACGTTTCCTTCCAGAGTTATTACCAAAAAACCACAAACATCCCAGATTCCTCTCGGTTTGGGGTCAAAATGTTGTCGCTCATTAAATCCCATAAGAAACGTCGCATCGAATGAATGTGATTGAATTCTCCCCGTCTGGACGAGCGGAATTGAATGGTGCAACTGATTTTGCTGTGCTGTGAAAATTCAGATATTTGCATGACTGCTTTTGTTTTATTTTGTGAATAGCAAAAAGCATTCAACCCCATAATACATGCTGTTTTATTGGTCGCTCGTCAATTTCATATCCCATAGCTTAACCATTCATATATTTGGATTCCTCTCGACGAGGCGAGCAGTACGAGTACCACCTTGATGGGTCTGCGACGTTTCCTTCCAGAGTTATTACCAAAAAAACACAAACATCCCAGAATCCTCTCGGTTTGGGGTCAAAATGTTGTCGCTCATTAAATCCCATAAGAAACGTCGCATCGAATGAATGTGATTGAATTCTCCCCGTCTGGACGAGCGCAATTGAATGGTGCAACTGATTTTGCTGTGCTGTGAAAATTCAGATATTTGCATTACTGCTTTTGTTTTATTTTGTGAATAGCAAAAAGCATTCAACCCCACAATACATGCTGTTTTATTGGTCGCTCGTCCATTTCATATCCCATAGCTTAACCATTCATATATTTGGATTCCTCTCGACGAGGCGAGCAGTACGAGTACCACCTTGATGTGTCTGCGACGTTTCCTTCCAGAGTTATTACCAAAAAAACACAAACATCCCAGAATCCTCTCGGTTTGGGGTCAAAATGTTGTCACTCATTAAATCCCATAAGAAACGTCGCATCGAATGAATGTGATTGAATTCTTCCCGTCTGGACGAGCGGAATTGAATGGTGCAACTGATTTTGCTGTGCTGTGAAAATTCAGATATTTGCATGACTGCTTTTGTTTTATTTTGTGAATAGCAAAAAACATTCAACCCCATAATACATGTTGTTTTATTGGTCGCTCGTCCATGTCATATCCCATAGCTTAACAACTCATATATTTAGATTCCTCTCGATGAGGCGAGCAGTACGAGTACCATCTTGATGGGTCTGCGACGTTTCCTTCCAGAGTTATTACCAAAAAACCACAAACATCCCAGATTCCTCTCGGTTTGGGGTCAAAATGTTGTCGCTCATTAAATCCCATAAGAAACGTCGCATCGAATGAATGTGATTGAATTCTCCCCGTCTGGACGAGCGGAATTGAATGGTGCAACTGATTTTGCTGTGCTGTGAAAATTCAGATATTTGCATGACTGCTTTTGTTTTATTTTGTGAATAGCAAAAAGCATTCAACCCCATAATACATGCTGTTTTATTGGTCGCTCGTCCATTTCATATCCCATAGCTTAACCATTCACATATTTGGATTTCTCTCGATGAGGCGAGCATTACGAGTACCACCTTGATGGGTCTGCGACGTTTCCTTCCAGAGTTATTACCAAAAAACCACAAACATCCCAGATTCCTCTCGGTTTGGGGTCAAAATGTTGTCGCTCATTAAATCCCATAAGAAACGTCGCATCGAATGAATGTGATTGAATTCTCCCCGTCTGGACGAGCGGAATTGAATGGTGCAACTGATTTTGCTGTGCTGTGAAAATTCAGATATTTGCATGACTGCTTTTGTTTTATTTTGTGAATAGCAAAAAGCATTCAACCCCATAATACATGCTGTTTTATTGGTCGCTCGTCCATTTCATATCCCATAGCTTAACCATTCATATATTTGGATTCCTCTCGATGAGGCGAGCAGTACGAGTACCACCTTGATGGGTCTGCGACGTTTCCTTCCAGAGTTATTACCAAAAAACCACAAACATCCCAGATTCCTCTCGGTTTGGGGTCAAAATGTTGTCGCTCATTAAATCCCATAAGAAACGTCGCATCGAATGAATGTGATTGAATTCTCCCCGTCTGGACGAGCTGAATTGAATGGTGCAACTGATTTTGCTGTGCTGTGAAAATTCAGATATTTGCATGACTGCTTTTGTTTTATTTTGTGAATAGCAAAAAGCATTCAACCCCATAATACATGCTGTTTTATTGGTCGCTCGTCCATTTCATATCCCATAGCTTAACCATTCATATATTTGGATTCCTCTCGACGAGGCGAGCAGTACGAGTACCACCTTGATGGGTCTGCGACGTTTCCTTCCAGAGTTATTACCAAAAAACCACAAACATCCCAGATTCCTCTCGGTTTGGGGTCAAAATGTTGTCGCTCATTAAATCCCATAAGAAACGTCGCATCGAATGAATGTGATTGAATTCTCCCCGTCTGGACGAGCGGAATTGAATGGTGCAACTGATTTTGCTGTGCTGTGAAAATTCAGATATTTGCATGACTGCTTTTGTTTTATTTTGTGAATAGCAAAAAGCATTCAACCCCATAATACATGCTGTTTTATTGGTCGCTCGTCCATTTCATATCCCATAGCTTAACCATTCATATATTTGGATTCCTCTCGACGAGGCGAGCAGTACGAGTACCACCTTGATGGGTCTGCGACGTTTCCTTCCAGAGTTATTACCAAAAAAACACAAACATCCCAGAATCCTCTCGGTTTGGGGTCAAAATGTTGTCGCTCATTAAATCCCATAAGAAACGTCGCATCGAATGAATGTGATTGAATTCTCCCCGTCTGGACGAGCGGAATTGAATGGTGCAACTGATTTTGCTGTGCTGTGAAAATTCAGATATTTGCATGACTGCTTTTGTTTTATTTTGTGAATAGCAAAAAGCATTCAACCCCATAATACATGCTGTTTTATTGGTCGCTCGTCCATTTCATATCCCATAGCTTAACCATTCACATATTTGGATTTCTCTCGATGAGGCGAGCATTACGAGTACCACCTTGATGGGTCTGCGACGTTTCCTTCCAGAGTTATTACCAAAAAACCACAAACATCCCAGATTCCTCTCGGTTTGGGGTCAAAATGTTGTCGCTCATTAAATCCCATAAGAAACGTCGCATCGAATGAATGTGATTGAATTCTCCCCGTCTGGACGAGCGGAATTGAATGGTGCAACTGATTTTGCTGTGCTGTGAAAATTCAGATATTTGCATGACTGCTTTTGTTTTATTTTGTGAATAGCAAAAAGCATTCAACCCCATAATACATGCTGTTTTATTGGTCGCTCGTCCATTTCATATCCCATAGCTTAACCATTCATATATTTGGATTCCTCTCGATGAGGCGAGCAGTACGAGTACCACCTTGATGGGTCTGCGACGTTTCCTTCCAGAGTTATTACCAAAAAACCACAAACATCCCAGATTCCTCTCGGTTTGGGGTCAAAATGTTGTCGCTCATTAAATCCCATAAGAAACGTCGCATCGAATGAATGTGATTGAATTCTCCCCGTCTGGACGAGCGGAATTGAATGGTGCAACTGATTTTGCTGTGCTGTGAAAATTCAGATATTTGCATGACTGCTTTTGTTTTATTTTGTGAATAGCAAAAAGCATTCAACCCCATAATACATGCTGTTTTATTGGTCGCTCGTCCATTTCATATCCCATAGCTTAACCATTCATATATTTGGATTCCTCTCGACGAGGCGAGCAGTACGAGTACCACCTTGATGGGTCTGCGACGTTTCCTTCCAGAGTTATTACCAAAAAACCACAAACATCCCAGATTCCTCTCGGTTTGGGGTCAAAATGTTGTCGCTCATTAAATCCCATAAGAAACGTCGCATCGAATGAATGTGATTGAATTCTCCCCGTCTGGACGAGCGGAATTGAATGGTGCAACTGATTTTGCTGTGCTGTGAAAATTCAGATATTTGCATGACTGCTTTTGTTTTATTTTGTGAATAGCAAAAAGCATTCAACCCCATAATACATGCTGTTTTATTGGTCGCTCGTCCATTTCATATCCCATAGCTTAACCATTCATATATTTGGATTCCTCTCGACGAGGCGAGCAGTACGAGTACCACCTTGATGGGTCTGCGACGTTTCCTTCCAGAGTTATTACCAAAAAAACACAAACATCCCAGAATCCTCTCGGTTTGGGGTCAAAATGTTGTCGCTCATTAAATCCCATAAGAAACGTCGCATCGAATGAATGTGATTGAATTCTCCCCGTCTGGACGAGCGGAATTGAATGGTGCAACTGATTTTGCTGTGCTGTGAAAATTCAGATATTTGCATGACTGCTTTTGTTTTATTTTGTGAATAGCAAAAAACATTCAACCCCATAATACATGTTGTTTTATTGGTCGCTCGTCCATGTCATATCCTATAGCTTAACAACTCATATATTTAGATTCCTCTCGATTAGGCGAGCAGTACGAGTACCACCTTGATGGGTCTACGACGTTTCCTTCCAGAGTTATTACCAAAAAACCACAAACATCCCAGATTCCTCTCGGTTTGGGGTCAAAATGTTGTCGCTCATTAAATCCCATAAGAAACGTCGCATCGAATGAATGTGATTGAATTCTCCCCGTCTGGACGAGCGGAATTGAATGGTGCAACTGATTTTGCTGTGCTGTGAAAATTCAGATATTTGAATGACTGCTTTTGTTTTATTTTGTGAATAGCAAAAAGCATTCAACCCCATAATACATGCTGTTTTATTGGTCGCTCGTCCATTTCATATCCCATAGCTTAACCATTCATATATTTGGATTCCTCTCGACGAGGCGAGCAGTACGAGTACCACCTTGATGGGTCTGCGACGTTTCCTTCCAGAGTTATTACCAAAAAAACACAAACATCCCAGAATCCTCTCGGTTTGGGGTCAAAATGTTGTCGCTCATTAAATCCCATAAGAAACGTCGCATCGAATGAATGTGATTGAATTCTCCCCGTCTGGACGAGCGGAATTGAATGGTGCAACTGATTTTGCTGTGCTGTGAAAATTCAGATATTTGCATGACTGCTTTTGTTTAATTTTGTGAATAGCAAAAAACATTCAACCCCATAATACATGTTGTTTTATTGGTCGCTCGTCCATGTCATATCCCATAGCTTAACAACTCATATATTTGGATTCCTCTCGATGAGGCGAGCAGTACGAGTACCACCTTGATGGGTCTGCGACGTTTCCTTCCAGAGTTATTACCAAAAAAACACAAAAATCCCAGAATCCTCTCGGTTTGGGGTCAAAATGTTGTCGCTCATTAAATCCCATAAGAAACGTCGCATCGAATGAATGTGATTGAATTCTCCCCGTCTGGACGAGCGGAATTGAATGGTGCAACTGATTTTGCTGTGCTGTGAAAATTCAGATATTTGCATGACTGCTTTTGTTTTATTTTGTGAATAGCAAAAAGCATTCAACCCCATAATACATGCTGTTTTATTGGTCGCTCGTCCATTTCATATCCCATAGCTTAACCATTCATATATTTGGATTCCTCTCGACGAGGCGAGCAGTACGAGTACCACCTTGATGGGTCTGCGACGTTTCCTTCCAGAGTTATTACCAAAAAAACACAAACATCCCAGAATCCTCTCGGTTTGGGGTCAAAATGTTGTCGCTCATTAAATCCCATAAGAAACGTCGCATCGAATGAATGTGATTGAATTCTCCCCGTCTGGACGAGCGGAATTGAATGGTGCAACTGATTTTGCTGTGCTGTGAAAATTCAGATATTTGCATGACTGCTTTTGTTTTATTTTGTGAATAGCAAAAAGCATTCAACCCCATAATACATGCTGTTTTATTGGTCGCTCGTCCATTTCATATCCCATAGCTTAACCATTCATATATTTGGATTCCTCTCGACGAGGCGAGCAGTACGAGTACCATCTTGATGGGTCTGCGACGTTTCCTTCCAGAGTTATTACCAAAAAAACACAAACATCCCAGAATCCTCTCGGTTTGGGGTCAAAATGTTGTCGCTCATTAAATCCCATAAGAAACGTCGCATCGAATGAATGTGATTGAATTCTCCCCGTCTGGACGAGCGGAATTGAATGGTGCAACTGATTTTGCTGTGCTGTGAAAATTCAGATATTTGCATGACTGCTTTTGTTTTATTTTGTGAATAGCAAAAAACATTCAACCCCATAATACATGTTGTTTTATTGGTCGCTCGTCCATGTCATATCCCATAGCTTAACCATTCATATATTTGGATTCCTCTCGACGAGGCGAGCAGTACGAGTACCACCTTGATGGGTCTGCGACGTTTCCTTCCAGAGTTATTACCAAAAAAACACAAACATCCCAGAATCCTCTCGGTTTGGGGTCAAAATGTTGTCGCTCATTAAATCCCATAAGAAACGTCGCATCGAATGAATGTGATTGAATTCTCCCCGTCTGGACGAGCGGAAATGAATGGTGCAACTGATTTTGCTGTGCTGTGAAAATTCAGATATTTGCATGACTGCTTTTGTTTCATTTTGTGAATAGCAAAAAGCATTCAACCCCATAATACATGCTGTTTTATTGGTCGCTCGTCCATTTCATATCCCATAGCTTAAGCATTCATATATTTGGATTCCTCTCGACGAGGCGAGCAGTACGAGTACCACTTTGATGGGTCTGCGACGTTTCCTTCCAGAGTTATTACCAAAAAAACACAAACATCCCAGAATCCTCTCGGTTTGGGGTCAAAATGTTGTCGCTCATTAAATCCCATAAGAAACGTCGCATCGAATGAATGTGATTGAATTCTCCCCGTCTGGACGAGCGGAATTGAATGGTGCAACTGATTTTGCTGTGCTGTGAAAATTCAGATATTTGCATGACTGCTTTTGTTTTATTTTGTGAATAGCAAAAAACATTCAACCCCATAATACATGTTGTTTTATTGGTCGCTCGTCCATGTCATATCCCATAGCTTAACAACTCATATATTTAGATTCCTCTCGATGAGGCGAGCAGTACGAGTACCACCTTGATGGGTCTGCCACGTTTCCTTCCAGAGTTATTACCAAAAAACCACAAACATGCCAGATTCCTCTCGGTTTGGGGTCAAAATGTTGTCGCTCATTAAATCCCATAAGAAACGTCGCATCGAATGAATGTGATTGAATTCTCCCCGTCTGGACGAGCGGAATTGAATGGTGCAACTGATTTTGCTGTGCTGTGAAAATTCAGATATTTGCATGACTGCTTTTGTTTTATTTTGTGAATAGCAAAAAACATTCAACCCCATAATACATGTTGTTTTATTGGTCGCTCGTCCATGTCATATCCCATAGCTTAACAACTCATATATTTAGATTCCTCTCGATGAGGCGAGCAGTACGAGTACCACCTTGATGGGTCTGCGACGTTTTCTTCCAGAGTTATTACCAAAAAACCACAAACATCCCAGATTCCTCTCGGTTTGGGGTCAAAATGTTGTCGCTCATTAAATCCCATAAGAAACGTCGCATCGAATGAATGTGATTGAATTCTCCCCGTCTGGACGAGCGGAATTGAATGGTGCAACTGATTTTGCTGTGCTGTGAAAATTCAGATATTTGCATGACTGCTTTTGTTTTATTTTGTGAATAGCAAAAAACATTCAACCCCATAATACATGTTGTTTTATTGGTCGCTCGTCCATGTCATATCCCATAGCTTAACAACTCATATATTTAGATTCCTCTCGATGAGGCGAGCAGTACGAGTACCACCTTGATGGGTCTGCGACGTTTTCTTCCAGAGTTATTACCAAAAAACCACAAACATCCCAGATTCCTCTCGGTTTGGGGTCAAAATGTTGTCGCTCATTAAACGCCATAAGAAACGTCGCATCGAATGAATGTTATTGAATTCTCCCCGTCTGGACGAGCGGAATTGAATGGTGCAACTGATTTTGCTGTGCTGTGAAAATTCAGATATTTGCATGACTGCTTTTGTTTTATTTTGTGAATAGCAAAAAGCATTCAACCCCATAATACATGCTGTTTTATTGGTCGCTCGTCCATTTCATATCCCATAGCTTAACCATTCATATATTTGGATTCCTCTCGACGAGGCGAGCAGTAAGAGTACCACCTTGCTGGGTCTGCGACGTTTCCTTCCAGAGTTATTACCAAAAAAACACAAACATCCCAGAATCCTCTCGGTTTGGGGTCAAAATGTTGTCGCTCATTAAATCCCATAAGAAACGTCGCATCGAATGAATGTGATTGAATTCTCCCCGTCTGGACGAGCGGAATTGAATGGTGCAACTGATTTTGCTGTGCTGTGAAAATTCAGATATTTGCATGACTGCTTTTGTTTTATTTTGTGAATAGCAAAAAACATTCAACCCCATAATACATGTTGTTTTATTGGTCGCTCGTCCATGTCATATCCCATAGCTTAACAACTCATATATTTAGATTCCTCTCGATGAGGCGAGCAGTACGAGTACCACCTTGATGGGTCTGCGACGTTTCCTTCCAGAGTTATTACCAAAAAACCACAAACATCCCAGATTCCTCTCGGTTTGGGGTCAAAATGTTGTCGCTCATTAAATCCCATAAGAAACGTCGCATCGAATGAATGTGATTGAATTCTCCCCGTCTGGACGAGCGGAATTGAATGGTGCAACTGATTTTGCTGTGCTGTGAAAATTCAGATATTTGCATGACTGCTTTTGTTTTATTTTGTGAATAGCAAAAAGCATTCAACCCCATAATACATGCTGTTTTATTGGTCGCTCGTCCATTTCATATCCCATAGCTTAACCATTCATATATTTGGATTCCTCTCGACGAGGCGAGCAGTACGAGTACCACCTTGATGGGTCTGCGACGTTTCCTTCCAGAGTTATTACCAAAAAAACACAAACATCCCAGAATCCTCTCGGTTTGGGGTCAAAATGTTGTCGCTCATTAAATCCCATAAGAAACGTCGCATCGAATGAATGTGATTGAATTCTCCCCGTCTGGACGAGCGGAATTGAATGGTGCAACTGATTTTGCTGTGCTGTGAAAATTCAGATATTTGCATGACTGCTTTTGTTTTATTTTGTGAATAGCAAAAAGCATTCAACCCCATAGTACATGCTGTTTTATTGGTCGCTCGTCCATTTCATATGCGATAGCTTAACCATTCACATATTTGGATTCCTCTCGACGAGGCGAGCAGTACGAGTACCACCTTGATGGGTCTGCGACGTTTCCTTCCAGAGTTATTACCAAAAAAACACAAACATCCCAGAATCCTCTCGGTTTGGGGTCAAAATGTTGTCGCTCATTAAATCCCATAAGAAACGTCGCATCGAATGAATGTGATTGAATTCTCCCCGTCTGGACGAGCGGAAATTAATGGTGCAACTGATTTTGCTGTGCTGTGAAAATTCAGATATTTGCATGACTGCTTTTGTTTTATTTTGTGAATAGCAAAAAGCATTCAACCCAATAATACATGCTGTTTTATTGGTCGCTCGTCCATTTCATATCCCATAGCTTAACCATTCATATATTTGGATTCCTCTCGACGTGTCGAGCAGTACGAGTACCACCTTGATGGGTCTGCGACGTTTCCTTCCAGAGTTATTACCAAAAAAACACAAACATCCCAGAATCCTCTCGGTTTGGGGTCAAAATGTTGTCGCTCATTAAATCCCATAAGAAACGTCGCAACGAATGAATGTGATTGAATTCTCCCCGTCTGGACGAGCGTAATTGAATGGTGCAACTGATTTTGCTGTGCTGTGAAAATTCAGATATTTGCATGACTGCTTTTGTTTTATTTTGTGAATAGCAAAAAACATTCAACCCCATAATACATGTTGTTTTATTGGTCGCTCGTCCATGTCATATCCCATAGCTTAACAACTCATATATTTAGATTCCTCTCGATGAGGCGAGCAGTACGAGTACCACCTTGATGGGTCTGCGACATTTCCTTCCAGAGTTATTACCAAAAAACCACAAACATCCCAGATTCCTCTCGGTTTGGGGTCAAAATGTTGTCGCTCATTAAATCCCATAAGAAACGTCGCATCGAATGAATGTGATTGAATTCTCCCCGTCTGGACGAGCGGAATTGAATGGTGCAACTGATTTTGCTGTGCTGTGAAAATTCAGATATTTGCATGACTGCTTTTGTTTTATTTTGTGAATAGCAAAAAGCATTCAACCCCATAATACATGCTGTTTTATTGGTCGCTCGTCCATTTCATATCCCATAGCTTAACCATTCATATATTTGGATTCCTCTCGACGAGGCGAGCAGTACGAGTACCACCTTGATGGGTCTGCGACGTTTCCTTCCAGAGTTATTACCAAAAAAACACAAACATCCCAGAATCCTCTCGGTTTGGGGTCAAAATGTTGTCGCTCATTAAATCCCATAAGAAACGTCGCATCGAATGAATGTGATTGAATTCTCCCCGTCTGGACGAGCGGAATTGAATGGTGCAACTGATTTTGCTGTGCTGTGAAAATTCAGATATTTGCATGACTGCTTTTGTTTTATTTTGTGAATAGCAAAAAGCATTCAACCCCATAATACATGCTGTTTTATTGGTCGCTCGTCCATTTCATATCCCATAGCTTAACCATTCATATATTTGGATTCCTCTCGAAGAGGCGAGCAGTACGAGTACCACCTTGATGGGTCTGCGACGTTTCCTTCCAGAGTTATTACCAAAAAAACACAAACATCCCAGAATCCTCTCGGTTTGGGGTCAAAATGTTGTCGCTCATTAAATCCCATAAGAAACGTCGCATCGAATGAATGTGATTGAATTCTCCCCGTCTGGACGAGCGGAATTGAATGGTGCAACTGATTTTGCTGTGCTGTGAAAATTCAGATATTTGCATGACTGCTTTTGTTTTATTTTGTGAATAGCAAAAAGCATTCAACCCCATAGTACATGCTGTTTTATTGGTCGCTCGTCCATTTCATATCCCATAGCTTAACCATTCATATATTTGGATTCCTCTCGACGAGGCGAGCAGTACGAGTACCACCTTGATGGGTCTGCGACGTTTCCTTCCAGAGTTATTACCAAAAAAACACAAACATCCCAGAATCCTCTCGGTTTGGGGTCAAAATGTTGTCGCTCATTAAATCCCATAAGAAACGTCGCATCGAATGAATGTGATTGAATTCTCCCCGTCTGGACGAGCGGAATTGAATGGTGCAACTGATTTTGCTGTGCTGTGAAAATTCAGATATTTGCATGACTGCTTTTGTTTTATTTTGTGAATAGCAAAAAGCATTCAACCCCATAGTACATGCTGTTTTATTGGTCGCTCGTCCATTTCATATGCGATAGCTTAACCATTCACATATTTGGATTCCTCTCGACGAGGCGAGCAGTACGAGTACCACCTTGATGGGTCTGCGACGTTTCCTTCCAGAGTTATTACCAAAAAAACACAAACATCCCAGAATCCTCTCGGTTTGGGGTCAAAATGTTGTCGCTCATTAAATCCCATAAGAAACGTCGCATCGAATGAATGTGATTGAATTCTCCCCGTCTGGACGAGCGGAAATTAATGGTGCAACTGATTTTGCTGTGCTGTGAAAATTCAGATATTTGCATGACTGCTTTTGTTTTATTTTGTGAATAGCAAAAAGCATTCAACCCCATAATACATGCTGTTTTATTGGTCGCTCGTCCATTTCATATCCCATAGCTTAACCATTCATATATTTGGATTCCTCTCGACGTGTCGAGCAGTACGAGTACCACCTTGATGGGTCTGCGACGTTTCCTTCCAGAGTTATTACCAAAAAAAAACACAAACATCCCAGAATCCTCTCGGTTTGGGGTCAAAATGTTGTCGCTCATTAAATCCCATAAGAAACGTCGCAACGAATGAATGTGATTGAATTCTCCCCGTCTGGACGAGCGTAATTGAATGGTGCAACTGATTTTGCTGTGCTGTGAAAATTCAGATATTTGCATGACTGCTTTTGTTTTATTTTGTGAATAGCAAAAAACATTCAACCCCATAATACATGTTGTTTTATTGGTCGCTCGTCCATGTCATATCCCATAGCTTAACAACTCATATATTTAGATTCCTCTCGATGAGGCGAGCAGTACGAGTACCACCTTGATGGGTCTGCGACATTTCCTTCCAGAGTTATTACCAAAAAACCACAAACATCCCAGATTCCTCTCGGTTTGGGGTCAAAATGTTGTCGCTCATTAAATCCCATAAGAAACGTCGCATCGAATGAATGTGATTGAATTCTCCCCGTCTGGACGAGCGGAATTGAATGGTGCAACTGATTTTGCTGTGCTGTGAAAATTCAGATATTTGCATGACTGCTTTTGTTTTATTTTGTGAATAGCAAAAAGCATTCAACCCCATAATACATGCTGTTTTATTGGTCGCTCGTCCATTTCATATCCCATAGCTTAACCATTCATATATTTGGATTCCTCTCGACGAGGCGAGCAGTACGAGTACCACCTTGATGGGTCTGCGACGTTTCCTTCCAGAGTTATTACCAAAAAAACACAAACATCCCAGAATCCTCTCGGTTTGGGGTCAAAATGTTGTCGCTCATTAAATCCCATAAGAAACGTCGCATCGAATGAATGTGATTGAATTCTCCCCGTCTGGACGAGCGGAATTGAATGGTGCAACTGATTTTGCTGTGCTGTGAAAATTCAGATATTTGCATGACTGCTTTTGTTTTATTTTGTGAATAGCAAAAAGCATTCAACCCCATAATACATGCTGTTTTATTGGTCGCTCGTCCATTTCATATCCCATAGCTTAACCATTCATATATTTGGATTCCTCTCGAAGAGGCGAGCAGTACGAGTACCACCTTGATGGGTCTGCGACGTTTCCTTCCAGAGTTATTACCAAAAAAACACAAACATCCCAGAATCCTCTCGGTTTGGGGTCAAAATGTTGTCGCTCATTAAATCCCATAAGAAACGTCGCATCGAATGAATGTGATTGAATTCTCCCCGTCTGGACGAGCGGAATTGAATGGTGCAACTGATTTTGCTGTGCTGTGAAAATTCAGATATTTGCATGACTGCTTTTGTTTTATTTTGTGAATAGCAAAAAGCATTCAACCCCATAGTACATGCTGTTTTATTGGTCGCTCGTCCATTTCATATGCGATAGCTTAACTATTCACATATTTGGATTCCTCTCGACGAGGCGAGCAGTACGAGTACCACCTTGATGGGTCTGCGACGTTTCCTTCCAGAGTTATTACCAAAAAAACACAAACATCCCAGAATCCTCTCGGTTTGGGGTCAAAATGTTGTCGCTCATTAAATCCCATAAGAAACGTCGCATCGAATGAATGTGATTGAATTCTCCCCCTCTGGACGAGCGGAAATGAATGGTGCAACTGATTTTGCTGTGCTGTGAAAATTCAGATATTTGCATGACTGCTTTTGTTTTATTTTGTGAATAGCAAAAAGCATTCGACCCCATAATACATGCTGTTTTATTGGTCGCTCGTCCATTTCATATCCCATAGCTTAACCAATCATATATTTGGATTCCTCTCGACGTGTCGAGCAGTACGAGTACCACCTTGATGGGTCTGCGACGTTTCCTTCCAGAGTTATTACCAAAAAAACACAAACATCCCAGAATCCTCTCGGTTTGGGGTCAAAATGTTGTCGCTCATTAAATCCCATAAGAAACGTCGCAACGAATGAATGTGATTGAATTCTCCCCGTCTGGACGAGCGTAATTGAATGGTGCAACTGATTTTGCTGTGCTGTGAAAATTCAGATATTTGCATGACTGCTTTTGTTTTATTTTGTGAATAGCAAAAAGCATTCAACCCCATAATACATGCTGTTTTATTGGTCGCTCGTCCATTTCATATCCCATAGCTTAACCATTCATATATTTGGATTCCTCTCGACGAGGCGAGCAGTACGAGTACCACCTTGATGGGTCTGCGACGTTTCCTTCCAGAGTTATTACCAAAAAAACACAAACATCCCAGAATCCTCTCGGTTTGGGGTCAAAATGTTGTCGCTCATTAAATCCCATAAGAAACGTCGCATCGAATGAATGTGATTGAATTCTCCCCGTCTGGACGAGCGGAATTGAATGGTGCAACTGATTTTGCTGTGCTGTGAAAATTCAGATATTTGCATGACTGCTTTTGTTTTATTTTGTGAATAGCAAAAAGCATTCAACCCCATAGTACATGCTGTTTTATTGGTCGCTCGTCCATTTCATATGCGATAGCTTAACCATTCACATATTTGGATTCCTCTCGACGAGGCGAGCAGTACGAGTACCACCTTGATGGGTCTGCGACGTTTCCTTCCAGAGTTATTACCAAAAAAACACAAACATCCCAGAATCCTCTCGGTTTGGGGTCAAAATGTTGTCGCTCATTAAATCCCATAAGAAACGTCGCATCGAATGAATGTGATTGAATTCTCCCCGTCTGGACGAGCGGAAATGAATGGTGCAACTGATTTTGCTGTGCTGTGAAAATTCAGATATTTGCATGACTGCTTTTGTTTTATTTTGTGAATAGCAAAAAGCATTCAACCCCATAATACATGCTGTTTTATTGGTCGCTCGTCCATTTCATATCCCATAGCTTAACCAATCATATATTTGGATTCCTCTCGACGTGTCGAGCAGTACGAGTACCACCTTGATGGGTCTGCGACGTTTCCTTCCAGAGTTATTACCAAAAAAACACAAACATCCCAGAATCCTCTCGGTTTGGGGTCAAAATGTTGTCGCTCATTAAATCCCATAAGAAACGTCGCATCGAATGAATGTGATTGAATTCTCCCCGTCTGGACGAGCGGAATTGAATGGTGCAACTGATTTTGCTGTGCTGTGAAAATTCAGATATTTGCATGACTGCTTTTGTTTTATTTTGTGAATAGCAAAAAGCATTCAACCCCATAATACATGCTGTTTTATTGGTCGCTCGTCCATTTCATATCCCATAGCTTAACCATTCATATATTTGGATTCCTCTCGACGAGGCGAGCAGTACGAGTACCACCTTGATGGGTCTGCGACGTTTCCTTCCAGAGTTATTACCAAAAAAACACAAACATCCCAGAATCCTCTCGGTTTGGGGTCAAAATGTTGTCGCTCATTAAATCCCATAAGAAACGTCGCATCGAATGAATGTGATTGAATTCTCCCCGTCTGGACGAGCGGAATTGAATGGTGCAACTGATTTTGCTGTGCTGTGAAAATTCAGATATTTGCATGACTGCTTTTGTTTTATTTTGTGAATAGCAAAAAGCATTCAACCCCATAATACATGCTGTTTTATTGGTCGCTCGTCCATTTCATATCCCATAGCTTAACCATTCATATATTTGGATTCCTCTCGAAGAGGCGAGCAGTACGAGTACCACCTTGATGGGTCTGCGACGTTTCCTTCCAGAGTTATTACCAAAAAAACACAAACATCCCAGAATCCTCTCGGTTTGGGGTCAAAATGTTGTCGCTCATTAAATCCCATAAGAAACGTCGCATCGAATGAATGTGATTGAATTCTCCCCGTCTGGACGAGCGGAATTGAATGGTGCAACTGATTTTGCTGTGCTGTGAAAATTCAGATATTTGCATGACTGCTTTTGTTTTATTTTGTGAATAGCAAAAAGCATTCAACCCCATAATACATGCTGTTTTATTGGTCGCTCGTCCATTTCATATCCCATAGCTTAACCATTCATATATTTGGATTCCTCTCGACGAGGCGAGCAGTACGAGTACCACCTTGATGGGTCTGCGACGTTTCCTTCCAGAGTTATTACCAAAAAAACACAAACATCCCAGAATCCTCTCGGTTTGGGGTCAAAATGTTGTCGCTCATTAAATCCCATAAGAAACGTCGCATCGAATGAATGTGATTGAATTCTCCCCGTCTGGACGAGCGGAATTGAATGGTGCAACTGATTTTGCTGTGCTGTGAAAATTCAGATATTTGCATGACTGCTTTTGTTTTATTTTGTGAATAGCAAAAAGCATTCAACCCCATAATACATGCTGTTTTATTGGTCGCTCGTCCATTTCATATCCCATAGCTTAACCATTCATATATTTGGATTCCTCTCGAAGAGGCGAGCAGTACGAGTACCACCTTGATGGGTCTGCGACGTTTCCTTCCAGAGTTATTACCAAAAAAATACAAACATCCCAGAATCCTCTCGGTTTGGGGTCAAAATGTTGTCGCTCATTAAATCCCATAAGAAACGTCGCATCGAATGAATGTGATTGAATTCTCCCCGTCTGGACGAGCGGAATTGAATGGTGCAACTGATTTTGCTGTGCTGTGAAAATTCAGATATTTGCATGACTGCTTTTGTTTTATTTTGTGAATAGCAAAAAGCATTCAACCCCATAGTACATGCTGTTTAATTGGTCGCTCGTCCATTTCATATGCGATAGCTTAACCATTCACATATTTGGATTCCTCTCGACGAGGCGAGCAGTACGAGTACCACCTTGATGGGTCTGCGACGTTTCCTTCCAGAGTTATTACCAAAAAAACACAAACATCCCAGAATCCTCTCGGTTTGGGGTCAAAATGTTGTCGCTCATTAAATCCCATAAGAAACGTCGCATCGAATGAATGTGATTGAATTCTCCCCGTCTGGACGAGCGGAATTGAATGGTGCAACTGATTTTGCTGTGCTGTGAAAATTCAGATATTTGCATGACTGCTTTTGTTTTATTTTGTGAATAGCAAAAAGCATTCAACCCCATAGTACATGCTGTTTTATTGGTCGCTCGTCCATTTCATATGCGATAGCTTAACCATTCACATATTTGGATTCCTCTCGACGAGGCGAGCAGTACGAGTACCACCTTGATGGGTCTGCGACGTTTCCTTCCAGAGTTATTACCAAAAAAACACAAACATCCCAGAATCCTCTCGGTTTGGGGTCAAAATGTTGTCGCTCATTAAATCCCATAAGAAACGTCGCATCGAATGAATGTGATTGAATTCTCCCCGTCTGGACGAGCGGAAATGAATGGTGCAACTGATTTTGCTGTGCTGTGAAAATTCAGATATTTGCATGACTGCTTTTGTTTTATTTTGTGAATAGCAAAAAGCATTCAACCCCATAATACATGCTGTTTTATTGGTCGCTCGTCCATTTCATATCCCATAGCTTAACCAATCATATATTTGGATTCCTCTCGACGTGTCGAGCAGTACGAGTACCACCTTGATGGGTCTGCGACGTTTCCTTCCAGAGTTATTACCAAAAAAACACAAACATCCCAGAATCCTCTCGGTTTGGGGTCAAAATGTTGTCGCTCATTAAATCCCATAAGAAACGTCGCATCGAATGAATGTGATTGAATTCTCCCCGTCTGGACGAGCGGAATTGAATGGTGCAACTGATTTTGCTGTGCTGTGAAAATTCAGATATTTGCATGACTGCTTTTGTTTTATTTTGTGAATAGCAAAAAGCATTCAACCCCATAATACATGCTGTTTTATTGGTCGCTCGTCCATTTCATATCCCATAGCTTAACCATTCATATATTTGGATTCCTCTCGACGAGGCGAGCAGTACGAGTACCACCTTGATGGGTCTGCGACGTTTCCTTCCAGAGTTATTACCAAAAAAACACAAACATCCCAGAATCCTCTCGGTTTGGGGTCAAAATGTTGTCGCTCATTAAATCCCATAAGAAACGTCGCATCGAATGAATGTGATTGAATTCTCCCCGTCTGGACGAGCGGAATTGAATGGTGCAACTGATTTTGCTGTGCTGTGAAAATTCAGATATTTGCATGACTGCTTTTGTTTTATTTTGTGAATAGCAAAAAGCATTCAACCCCATAATACATGCTGTTTTATTGGTCGCTCGTCCATTTCATATCCCATAGCTTAACCATTCATATATTTGGATTCCTCTCGAAGAGGCGAGCAGTACGAGTACCACCTTGATGGGTCTGCGACGTTTCCTTCCAGAGTTATTACCAAAAAAACACAAACATCCCAGAATCCTCTCGGTTTGGGGTCAAAATGTTGTCGCTCATTAAATCCCATAAGAAACGTCGCATCGAATGAATGTGATTGAATTCTCCCCGTCTGGACGAGCGGAATTGAATGGTGCAACTGATTTTGCTGTGCTGTGAAAATTCAGATATTGGCATGACTGCTTTTGTTTTATTTTGTGAATAGCAAAAAACATTCAACCCCATAATACATGTTGTTTTATTGGTCGCTCGTCCATGTCATATCCCATAGCTTAACAAGTCATATATTTAGATTCCTCTCGATGAGGCGAGCAGTACGAGTACCACCTTGATGGGTCTGCGACGTTTCCTTCCAGAGTTATTACCAAAAAACCACAAACATCCCAGATTCCTCTCGGTTTGGGGTCAAAATGTTGTCGCTCATTAAATCCCATAAGAAACGTCGCATCGAATGAATGTGATTGAATTCTCCCCGTCTGGACGAGCGGAATTGAATGGTGCAACTGATTTTGCTGTGCTGTGAAAATTCAGATATTTGCATGACTGCTTTTGTTTTATTTTGTGAATAGCAAAAAGCATTCAACCCCATAGTACATGCTGTTTTATTGGTCGCTCGTCCATTTCATATCCGATAGCTTAACCATTCACATATTTGGATTCCTCTCGACGAGGCGAGCAGTACGAGTACCACCTTGATGGGTCTGCGACGTTTCCTTCCAGAGTTATTACCAAAAAAACACAAACATCCCAGAATCCTATCGGTTTGGGGTCAAAATGTTGTCGCTCATTAAATCCCATAAGAAACGTCGCATCGAATGAATGTGATTGAATTCTCCCCGTCTGGACGAGCGCAATTGAATGGTGCAACTGATTTTGCTGTGCTGTGAAAATTCAGATATATGCATGACTGCTTTTGTTTTATTTTGTGAATAGCAAAAAGCATTCAACCCCATAATACATGTTGTTTTATTGGTCGCTCGTCCATTTCATATCCGATAGCTTAAGCATTCACATATTTGGATTCCTCTCGACGAGGCGAGCAGTACGAGTACCACCTTGATGGGTCTGCGACGTTTCCTTCCAGAGTTATTACCAAAAAAACACAAACATCCCAGAATCCTCTCGGTTTGGGGTCAAAATGTTGTCCCTCATTAAATCCCATAAGAAACGTCGCATCGAATGAATGTGATTGAATTCTCCCCGTCTGGACGAGCGGAATTGAATGGTGCAACTGATTTTGCTGTGCTGTGAAAATTCAGATATTTGCATGACTGCTTTTTTTTATTTTGTGAATAGCAAAATACATTCAACCCCATAATACATGCTGTTTTATTGGTCGCTCGTCCATTTCATATCCCATAGCTTAACCATTCATATATTTGGATTCCTCTCGACGAGGCGAGCAGTACGAGTACCACCTTGATGGGTCTGCGACGTTTCCTTCCAGAGTTATTACCAAAAAAACACAAACATCCCAGAATCCTCTCGGTTTGGGGTCAAAATGTTGTCGCTCATTAAATCCCATAAGAAACGTCGCATCGAATGAATGTGATTGAATTCTCCCCGTCTGGACGAGCGGAATTGAATGGTGCAACTGATTTTGCTGTGCTGTGAAAATTCAGATATTTGCATGACTGCTTTTTTTTATTTTGTGAATAGCAAAATACATTCAACCCCATAATACATGCTGTTTTATTGGTCGCTCGTCCATTTCATATCCCATAGCTTAACCATTCATATATTTGGATTCCTCTCGACGAGGCGAGCAGTACGAGTACCAAATTGATGGGTCTGCGACGTTTCCTTCCAGAGTTATTACCAAAAAACCACAAACATCCCAGATTCCGCTCGGTTTGGGGTCAAAATGTTGTCGCTCATTAAATCCCATAAGAAACGTCGCATCGAATGAATGTGATTGAATTCTCCCCGTCTGGACGAGCGGAATTGAATGGTGCAACTGATTTTGCTGTGCTGTGAAAATTCAGATATTTGCATGACTGCTTTTGTTTTATTTTGTGAATAGCAAAAAGCATTCAACCCCATAATACATGCTGTTTTATTGGTCGCTCGTCCATTTCATATCCCATAGCTTAACCATTCATATATTTGGATTCCTCTCGACGAGGCGAGCAGTACGAGTACCACCTTGATGGGTCTGCGACGTTTCCTTCCAGAGTTATTACCAAAAAAACACAAACATCCCAGAATCCTCTCGGTTTGGGGTCAAAATGTTGTCCCTCATTAAATCCCATAAGAAACGTCGCATCGAATGAATGTGATTGAATTCTCCCCGTCTGGACGAGCGGAATTGAATGGTGCAACTGATTTTGCTGTGCTGTGAAAATTCAGATATTTGCATGACTGCTTTTTTTTATTTTGTGAATAGCAAAATACATTCAACCCCATAATACATGCTGTTTTATTGGTCGCTCGTCCATTTCATATCCCATAGCTTAACCATTCATATATTTGGATTCCTCTCGACGAGGCGAGCAGTACGAGTACCACCTTGATGGGTCTGCGACGTTTCCTTCCAGAGTTATTACCAAAAAAACACAAACATCCCAGAATCCTCTCGGTTTGGGGTCAAAATGTTGTCGCTCATTAAATCCCATAAGAAACGTCGCATCGAATGAATGTGATTGAATTCTCCCCGTCTGGACGAGCGGAATTGAATGGTGCAACTGATTTTGCTGTGCTGTGAAAATTCAGATATTTGCATGACTGCTTTTTTTTATTTTGTGAATAGCAAAATACATTCAACCCCATAATACATGCTGTTTTATTGGTCGCTCGTCCATTTCATATCCCATAGCTTAACCATTCATATATTTGGATTCCTCTCGACGAGGCGAGCAGTACGAGTACCAAATTGATGGGTCTGCGACGTTTCCTTCCAGAGTTATTACCAAAAAACCACAAACATCCCAGATTCCGCTCGGTTTGGGGTCAAAATGTTGTCGCTCATTAAATCCCATAAGAAACGTCGCATCGAATGAATGTGATTGAATTCTCCCCGTCTGGACGAGCGGAATTGAATGGTGCAACTGATTTTGCTGTGCTGTGAAAATTCAGATATTTGCATGACTGCTTTTGTTTTATTTTGTGAATAGCAAAAAGCATTCAACCCCATAATACATGCTGTTTTATTGGTCGCTCGTCCATTTCATATCCCATAGCTTAACCATTCATATATTTGGATTCCTCTCGACGAGGCGAGCAGTACGAGTACCACCTTGATGGGTCTGCGACGTTTCCTTCCAGAGTTATTACCAAAAAAACACAAACATCCCAGAATCCTCTCGGTTTGGGGTCAAAATGTTGTCCCTCATTAAATCCCATAAGAAACGTCGCATCGAATGAATGTGATTGAATTCTCCCCGTCTGGACGAGCGGAATTGAATGGTGCAACTGATTTTGCTGTGCTGTGAAAATTCAGATATTTGCATGACTGCTTTTTTTTATTTTGTGAATAGCAAAATACATTCAACCCCATAATACATGCTGTTTTATTGGTCGCTCGTCCATTTCATATCCCATAGCTTAACCATTCATATATTTGGATTCCTCTCGACGAGGCGAGCAGTACGAGTACCACCTTGATGGGTCTGCGACGTTTCCTTCCAGAGTTATTACCAAAAAAACACAAACATCCCAGAATCCTCTCGGTTTGGGGTCAAAATGTTGTCGCTCATTAAATCCCATAAGAAACGTCGCATCGAATGAATGTGATTGAATTCTCCCCGTCTGGACGAGCGGAATTGAATGGTGCAACTGATTTTGCTGTGCTGTGAAAATTCAGATATTTGCATGACTGCTTTTTTTTATTTTGTGAATAGCAAAATACATTCAACCCCATAATACATGCTGTTTTATTGGTCGCTCGTCCATTTCATATCCCATAGCTTAACCATTCATATATTTGGATTCCTCTCGACGAGGCGAGCAGTACGAGTACCAAATTGATGGGTCTGCGACGTTTCCTTCCAGAGTTATTACCAAAAAACCACAAACATCCCAGATTCCGCTCGGTTTGGGGTCAAAATGTTGTCGCTCATTAAATCCCATAAGAAACGTCGCATCGAATGAATGTGATTGAATTCTCCCCGTCTGGACGAGCGGAATTGAATGGTGCAACTGATTTTGCTGTGCTGTGAAAATTCAGATATTTGCATGACTGCTTTTGTTTTATTTTGTGAATAGCAAAAAGCATTCAACCCCATAATACATGCTGTTTTATTGGTCGCTCGTCCATTTCATATCCCATAGCTTAACCATTCATATATTTGGATTCCTCTCGACGAGGCGAGCAGTACGAGTACCACCTTGATGGGTCTGCGACGTTTCCTTCCAGAGTTATTACCAAAAAAACACAAACATCCCAGAATCCTCTCGGTTTGGGGTCAAAATGTTGTCCCTCATTAAATCCCATAAGAAACGTCGCATCGAATGAATGTGATTGAATTCTCCCCGTCTGGACGAGCGGAATTGAATGGTGCAACTGATTTTGCTGTGCTGTGAAAATTCAGATATTTGCATGACTGCTTTTTTTTATTTTGTGAATAGCAAAATACATTCAACCCCATAATACATGCTGTTTTATTGGTCGCTCGTCCATTTCATATCCCATAGCTTAACCATTCATATATTTGGATTCCTCTCGACGAGGCGAGCAGTACGAGTACCACCTTGATGGGTCTGCGACGTTTCCTTCCAGAGTTATTACCAAAAAAACACAAACATCCCAGAATCCTCTCGGTTTGGGGTCAAAATGTTGTCGCTCATTAAATCCCATAAGAAACGTCGCATCGAATGAATGTGATTGAATTCTCCCCGTCTGGACGAGCGGAATTGAATGGTGCAACTGATTTTGCTGTGCTGTGAAAATTCAGATATTTGCATGACTGCTTTTGTTTTATTTTGTGAATAGCAAAAAGCATTCAACCCCATAGTACATGCTGTTTTATTGGTCGCTCGTCCATTTCATATCCGATAGCTTAACCATTCACATATTTGGATTCCTCTCGACGAGGCGAGCAGTACGAGTACCACCTTGATGGGTCTGCGACGTTTCCTTCCAGAGTTATTACCAAAAAAACACAAACATCCCAGAATCCTATCGGTTTGGGGTCAAAATGTTGTCGCTCATTAAATCCCATAAGAAACGTCGCATCGAATGAATGTGATTGAATTCTCCCCGTCTGGACGAGCGCAATTGAATGGTGCAACTGATTTTGCTGTGCTGTGAAAATTCAGATATATGCATGACTGCTTTTGTTTTATTTTGTGAATAGCAAAAAGCATTCAACCCCATAATACATGTTGTTTTATTGGTCGCTCGTCCATTTCATATCCGATAGCTTAAGCATTCACATATTTGGATTCCTCTCGACGAGGCGAGCAGTACGAGTACCACCTTGATGGGTCTGCGACGTTTCCTTCCAGAGTTATTACCAAAAAAACACAAACATCCCAGAATCCTCTCGGTTTGGGGTCAAAATGTTGTCCCTCATTAAATCCCATAAGAAACGTCGCATCGAATGAATGTGATTGAATTCTCCCCGTCTGGACGAGCGGAATTGAATGGTGCAACTGATTTTGCTGTGCTGTGAAAATTCAGATATTTGCATGACTGCTTTTTTTTATTTTGTGAATAGCAAAATACATTCAACCCCATAATACATGCTGTTTTATTGGTCGCTCGTCCATTTCATATCCCATAGCTTAACCATTCATATATTTGGATTCCTCTCGACGAGGCGAGCAGTACGAGTACCACCTTGATGGGTCTGCGACGTTTCCTTCCAGAGTTATTACCAAAAAAACACAAACATCCCAGAATCCTCTCGGTTTGGGGTCAAAATGTTGTCGCTCATTAAATCCCATAAGAAACGTCGCATCGAATGAATGTGATTGAATTCTCCCCGTCTGGACGAGCGGAATTGAATGGTGCAACTGATTTTGCTGTGCTGTGAAAATTCAGATATTTGCATGACTGCTTTTTTTTATTTTGTGAATAGCAAAATACATTCAACCCCATAATACATGCTGTTTTATTGGTCGCTCGTCCATTTCATATCCCATAGCTTAACCATTCATATATTTGGATTCCTCTCGACGAGGCGAGCAGTACGAGTACCAAATTGATGGGTCTGCGACGTTTCCTTCCAGAGTTATTACCAAAAAACCACAAACATCCCAGATTCCGCTCGGTTTGGGGTCAAAATGTTGTCGCTCATTAAATCCCATAAGAAACGTCGCATCGAATGAATGTGATTGAATTCTCCCCGTCTGGACGAGCGGAATTGAATGGTGCAACTGATTTTGCTGTGCTGTGAAAATTCAGATATTTGCATGACTGCTTTTGTTTTATTTTGTGAATAGCAAAAAGCATTCAACCCCATAATACATGCTGTTTTATTGGTCGCTCGTCCATTTCATATCCCATAGCTTAACCATTCATATATTTGGATTCCTCTCGACGAGGCGAGCAGTACGAGTACCACCTTGATGGGTCTGCGACGTTTCCTTCCAGAGTTATTACCAAAAAAACACAAACATCCCAGAATCCTCTCGGTTTGGGGTCAAAATGTTGTCCCTCATTAAATCCCATAAGAAACGTCGCATCGAATGAATGTGATTGAATTCTCCCCGTCTGGACGAGCGGAATTGAATGGTGCAACTGATTTTGCTGTGCTGTGAAAATTCAGATATTTGCATGACTGCTTTTTTTTATTTTGTGAATAGCAAAATACATTCAACCCCATAATACATGCTGTTTTATTGGTCGCTCGTCCATTTCATATCCCATAGCTTAACCATTCATATATTTGGATTCCTCTCGACGAGGCGAGCAGTACGAGTACCACCTTGATGGGTCTGCGACGTTTCCTTCCAGAGTTATTACCAAAAAAACACAAACATCCCAGAATCCTCTCGGTTTGGGGTCAAAATGTTGTCGCTCATTAAATCCCATAAGAAACGTCGCATCGAATGAATGTGATTGAATTCTCCCCGTCTGGACGAGCGGAATTGAATGGTGCAACTGATTTTGCTGTGCTGTGAAAATTCAGATATTTGCATGACTGCTTTTGTTTTATTTTGTGAATAGCAAAAAGCATTCAACCCCATAGTACATGCTGTTTTATTGGTCGCTCGTCCATTTCATATCCGATAGCTTAACCATTCACATATTTGGATTCCTCTCGACGAGGCGAGCAGTACGAGTACCACCTTGATGGGTCTGCGACGTTTCCTTCCAGAGTTATTACCAAAAAAACACAAACATCCCAGAATCCTATCGGTTTGGGGTCAAAATGTTGTCGCTCATTAAATCCCATAAGAAACGTCGCATCGAATGAATGTGATTGAATTCTCCCCGTCTGGACGAGCGCAATTGAATGGTGCAACTGATTTTGCTGTGCTGTGAAAATTCAGATATATGCATGACTGCTTTTGTTTTATTTTGTGAATAGCAAAAAGCATTCAACCCCATAATACATGTTGTTTTATTGGTCGCTCGTCCATTTCATATCCGATAGCTTAAGCATTCACATATTTGGATTCCTCTCGACGAGGCGAGCAGTACGAGTACCACCTTGATGGGTCTGCGACGTTTCCTTCCAGAGTTATTACCAAAAAAACACAAACATCCCAGAATCCTCTCGGTTTGGGGTCAAAATGTTGTCCCTCATTAAATCCCATAAGAAACGTCGCATCGAATGAATGTGATTGAATTCTCCCCGTCTGGACGAGCGGAATTGAATGGTGCAACTGATTTTGCTGTGCTGTGAAAATTCAGATATTTGCATGACTGCTTTTTTTTATTTTGTGAATAGCAAAATACATTCAACCCCATAATACATGCTGTTTTATTGGTCGCTCGTCCATTTCATATCCCATAGCTTAACCATTCATATATTTGGATTCCTCTCGACGAGGCGAGCAGTACGAGTACCACCTTGATGGGTCTGCGACGTTTCCTTCCAGAGTTATTACCAAAAAAACACAAACATCCCAGAATCCTCTCGGTTTGGGGTCAAAATGTTGTCGCTCATTAAATCCCATAAGAAACGTCGCATCGAATGAATGTGATTGAATTCTCCCCGTCTGGACGAGCGGAATTGAATGGTGCAACTGATTTTGCTGTGCTGTGAAAATTCAGATATTTGCATGACTGCTTTTTTTTATTTTGTGAATAGCAAAATACATTCAACCCCATAATACATGCTGTTTTATTGGTCGCTCGTCCATTTCATATCCCATAGCTTAACCATTCATATATTTGGATTCCTCTCGACGAGGCGAGCAGTACGAGTACCAAATTGATGGGTCTGCGACGTTTCCTTCCAGAGTTATTACCAAAAAACCACAAACATCCCAGATTCCGCTCGGTTTGGGGTCAAAATGTTGTCGCTCATTAAATCCCATAAGAAACGTCGCATCGAATGAATGTGATTGAATTCTCCCCGTCTGGACGAGCGGAATTGAATGGTGCAACTGATTTTGCTGTGCTGTGAAAATTCAGATATTTGCATGACTGCTTTTGTTTTATTTTGTGAATAGCAAAAAGCATTCAACCCCATAATACATGCTGTTTTATTGGTCGCTCGTCCATTTCATATCCCATAGCTTAACCATTCATATATTTGGATTCCTCTCGACGAGGCGAGCAGTACGAGTACCACCTTGATGGGTCTGCGACGTTTCCTTCCAGAGTTATTACCAAAAAAACACAAACATCCCAGAATCCTCTCGGTTTGGGGTCAAAATGTTGTCCCTCATTAAATCCCATAAGAAACGTCGCATCGAATGAATGTGATTGAATTCTCCCCGTCTGGACGAGCGGAATTGAATGGTGCAACTGATTTTGCTGTGCTGTGAAAATTCAGATATTTGCATGACTGCTTTTTTTTATTTTGTGAATAGCAAAATACATTCAACCCCATAATACATGCTGTTTTATTGGTCGCTCGTCCATTTCATATCCCATAGCTTAACCATTCATATATTTGGATTCCTCTCGACGAGGCGAGCAGTACGAGTACCACCTTGATGGGTCTGCGACGTTTCCTTCCAGAGTTATTACCAAAAAAACACAAACATCCCAGAATCCTCTCGGTTTGGGGTCAAAATGTTGTCGCTCATTAAATCCCATAAGAAACGTCGCATCGAATGAATGTGATTGAATTCTCCCCGTCTGGACGAGCGGAATTGAATGGTGCAACTGATTTTGCTGTGCTGTGAAAATTCAGATATTTGCATGACTGCTTTTTTTTATTTTGTGAATAGCAAAATACATTCAACCCCATAATACATGCTGTTTTATTGGTCGCTCGTCCATTTCATATCCCATAGCTTAACCATTCATATATTTGGATTCCTCTCGACGAGGCGAGCAGTACGAGTACCAAATTGATGGGTCTGCGACGTTTCCTTCCAGAGTTATTACCAAAAAACCACAAAAATCCCAGATTCCGCTCGGTTTGGGGTCAAAATGTTGTCGCTCATTAAATCCCATAAGAAACGTCGCATCGAATGAATGTGATTGAATTCTCCCCGTCTGGACGAGCGGAATTGAATGGTGCAACTGATTTTGCTGTGCTGTGAAAATTCAGATATTTGCATGACTGCTTTTGTTTTATTTTGTGAATAGCAAAAAGCATTCAACCCCATAATACATGCTGTTTTATTGGTCGCTCGTCCATTTCATATCCCATAGCTTAACCATTCATATATTTGGATTCCTCTCGACGAGGCGAGCAGTACGAGTACCACCTTGATGGGTCTGCAACGTTTCCTTCCAGAGTTATTACCAAAAAAACACAAACATTCCAGAATCCTCTCGGTTTGGGGTCAAAATGTTGTCGCTCATTAAATCCCATAAGAAACGTCGCATCGAATGAATGTGATTGAATTCTCCCCGTCTGGACGAGCGGAATTGAATGGTGCAACTGATTTTGCTGTGCTGTGAAAATTCAGATATTTGCATGACTGCTTTTGTTTTATTTTGTGAATAGCAAAAAGCATTCAACCCCATAGTACATGCTGTTTTATTGGTCGCTCGTCCATTTCATATCCGATAGCTTAACCATTCACATATTTGGATTCCTCTCGACGAGGCGAGCAGTAGGAGTACCACCTTGATGGGTCTGCGACGTTTCCTTCCAGAGTTATTACCAAAAAAACACAAACATCCCAGAATCCTATCGGTTTGGGGTCAAAATGTTGTCGCTCATTAAATCCCATAAGAAACGTCGCATCGAATGAATGTGATTGAATTCTCCCCGTCTGGACGAGCGGAATTGAATGGTGCAACTGATTTTGCTGTGCTGTGAAAATTCAGATATTTGCATGACTGCTTTTGTTTTATTTTGTGAATAGCAAAAAGCATTCAACCCCATAATACATGCTGTTTTATTGGTCGCTCGTCCATTTCATATCCCATAGCTTAACCATTCATATATTTGGATTCCTCTCAACGAGGCGAGCAGTACGAGTACCACCTTGATGGGTCTGCGACGTTTCCTTCCAGAGTTATTACCAAAAAAACACAAACATTCCAGAATCCTCTCGGTTTGGGGTCAAAATGTTGTCGCTCATTAAATCCCATAAGAAACGTCGCATCGAATGAATGTGATTGAATTCTCCCCGTCTGGACGAGCGGAATTGAATGGTGCAACTGATTTTGCTGTGCTGTGAAAATTCAGATATTTGAATGACTGCTTTTGTTTTATTTTGTGAATAGCAAAAAGCATTCAACCCCATAGTACATGCTGTTTTATTGGTCGCTCGTCCATTTCATATCCGATAGCTTAACCATTCACATATTTGGATTCCTCTCGACGAGGCGAGCAGTACGAGTACCACCTTGATGGGTCTGCGACGTTTCCTTCCAGAGTTATTACCAAAAAAACACAAACATCCCAGAATCCTCTCGGTTTGGGGTCAAAATGTTGTCGCTCATTAAATCCCATAAGAAACGTCGCATCGAATGAATGTGATTGAATTCTCCCCGTCTGGACGAGCGGAATTGAATGCTGCAACTGATTTTGCTGTGCTGTGAAAATTCAGATATTTGCATGACTGCTTTTGTTTTATTTTGTGAATAGCAAAAAGCATTCAACCCCATAATACATGCTGTTTTATTGGTCGCTCGTCCATTTCATATCCCATAGCTTAACCATTCATATATTTGGATTCCTCTCGACGAGGCGAGCAGTACGAGTACCACCTTGATGGGTCTGCGACGTTTCCTTCCAGAGTTATTACCAAAAAACCACAAACATCCCAGATTCCGCTCGGTTTGGGGTCAAAATGTTGTCGCTCATTAAATCCCATAAGAAACGTCGCATCGAATGAATGTGATTGAATTCTCCCCGTCTGGACGAGCGGAATTGAATGGTGCAACTGATTTTGCTGTGCTGTGAAAATTCAGATATTTGCATGACTGCTTTTGTTTTATTTTGTGAATAGCAAAAAGCATTCAACCCCATAATACATGCTGTTTTATTGGTCGCTCGTCCATTTCATATCCCATAGCTTAACCATTCATATATTTGGATTCCTCTCGACGAGGCGAGCAGTACGAGTACCACCTTGATGGGTCTGCAACGTTTCCTTCCAGAGTTATTACCAAAAAAACACAAACATTCCAGAATCCTCTCGGTTTGGGGTCAAAATGTTGTCGCTCATTAAATCCCATAAGAAACGTCGCATCGAATGAATGTGATTGAATTCTCCCCGTCTGGACGAGCGGAATTGAATGGTGCAACTGATTTTGCTGTGCTGTGAAAATTCAGATATTTGCATGACTGCTTTTGTTTTATTTTGTGAATAGCAAAAAGCATTCAACCCCATAGTACATGCTGTTTTATTGGTCGCTCGTCCATTTAATATCCGATAGCTTAACCATTCACATATTTGGATTCCTCTCGACGAGGCGAGCAGTACGAGTACCACCTTGATGGGTCTGCGACGTTTCCTTCCAGAGTTATTACCAAAAAAACACAAACATCCCAGAATCCTATCGGTTTGGGGTCAAAATGTTGTCGCTCATTAAATCCCATAAGAAACGTCGCATCGAATGAATGTGATTGAATTCTCCCCGTCTGGACGAGCGGAATTGAATGGTGCAACTGATTTTGCTGTGCTGTGAAAATTCAGATATTTGCATGACTGCTTTTGTTTTATTTTGTGAATAGCAAAAAGCATTCAACCCCATAATACATGCTGTTTTATTGGTCGCTCGTCCATTTCATATCCCATAGCTTAACCATTCATATATTTGGATTCCTCTCAACGAGGCGAGCAGTACGAGTACCACCTTGATGGGTCTGCGACGTTTCCTTCCAGAGTTATTACCAAAAAAACACAAACATTCCAGAATCCTCTCGGTTTGGGGTCAAAATGTTGTCGCTCATTAAATCCCATAAGAAACGTCGCATCGAATGAATGTGATTGAATTCTCCCCGTCTGGACGAGCGGAATTGAATGGTGCAACTGATTTTGCTGTGCTGTGAAAATTCAGATATTTGCATGACTGCTTTTGTTTTATTTTGTGAATAGCAAAAAGCATTCAACCCCATAGTACATGCTGTTTTATTGGTCGCTCGTCCATTTCATATCCGATAGCTTAACCATTCACATATTTGGATTCCTCTCGACGAGGCGAGCAGTACGAGTACCACCTTGATGGGTCTGCGACGTTTCCTTCCAGAGTTATTACCAAAAAAACACAAACATCCCAGAATCCTATCGGTTTGGGGTCAAAATGTTGTCGCTCATTAAATCCCATAAGAAACGTCGCATCGAATGAATGTGATTGAATTCTCCCCGTCTGGACGAGCGGAATTGAATGGTGCAACTGATTTTGCTGTGCTGTGAAAATTCAGATATATGCATGACTGCTTTTGTTTTATTTTGTGAATAGCAAAAAGCATTCAACCCCATAATACATGTTGTTTTATTGGTCGCTCGTCCATTTCATATCCGATAGCTTAACCATTCACATATTTCGATTCCTCTCGACGAGGCGAGCAGTACGAGTACCACCTTGATGGGTCTGCGACGTTTCCTTCCAGAGTTATTACCAAAAAAACACAAACATCCCAGAATCCTATCGGTTTGGGGTCAAAATGTTGTCGCTCATTAAATCCCATAAGAAACGTCGCATCGAATGAATGTGATTGAATTCTCCCCGTCTGGACGAGCGGAATTGAATGGTGCAACTGATTTTGCTGTGCTGTGAAAATTCAGATATATGCATGACTGCTTTTGTTTTATTTTGTGAATAGCAAAAAGCATTCAACCCCATAATACATGTTGTTTTATTGGTCGCTCGTCCATTTCATATCCGATAGCTTAACCATTCACATATTTCGATTCCTCTCGACGAGGCGAGCAGTACGAGTACCACCTTGATGGGTCTGCGACGTTTCCTTCCAGAGTTATTACCAAAAAAACACAAACATCCCAGAATCCTCTCGGTTTGGGGTCAAAATGTTGTCCCTCATTAAATCCCATAAGAAACGTCGCATCGAATGAATGTGATTGAATTCTCCCCGTCTGGACGAGCGGAATTGAATGGTGCAACTGATTTTGCTGTGCTGTGAAAATTCAGATATTTGCATGAGTGCTTTTGTTTTATTTTGTGAATAGCAAAAAACATTCAACCCCATAATACATGTTGTTTTATTGGTCGCTCGTCCATGTCATATCCCATAGCTTAACAACTCATATATTTAGATTCCTCTCGATGAGGCGAGCAGTACGAGTACCATCTTGATGGGTCTGCGACGTTTCCTTCCAGAGTTATTACCAAAAAACCACAAACATCCCAGATTCCTCTCGGTTTGGGGTCAAAATGTTGTCGCTCATTAAATCCCATAAGAAACGTCGCATCGAATGAATGTGATTGAATTCTCCCCGTCTGGACGAGCGGAATTGAATGGTGCAACTGATTTTGCTGTGCTGTGAAAATTCAGATATTTGCATGACTGCTTTTGTTTTATTTTGTGAATAGCAAAAAGCATTCAACCCCATAATACATGCTGTTTTATTGGTCGCTCGTCCATTTCATATCCCATAGCTTAACCATTCATATATTTGGATTCCTCTCGACGAGGCGAGCAGTACGAGTACCACCTTGATGGGTCTGTGACGTTTCCTTCCAGAGTTATTACCAAAAAAACACAAACATCCCAGAATCCTCTCGGTTTGGGGTCAAAATGTTGTCGCTCATTAAATCCCATAAGAAACGTCGCATCGAATGAATGTGATTGAATTCTCCCCGTCTGGACGAGCGGAATTGAATGGTGCAACTGATTTTGCTGTGCTGTGAAAATTCAGATATTTGCATGACTGCTTTTGTTTTATTTTGTGAATAGCAAAAAGCATTCAACCCCATAGTACATGCTGTTTTATTGGTCGCTCGTCCATTTCATATCCGATAGCTTAACCATTCACATATTTGGATTCCTCTCGACGAGGCGAGCAGTACGAGTACCACCTTGATGGGTCTGCGACGTTTCCTTCCAGAGTTATTACCAAAAAAACACAAACATCCCAGAATCCTCTCGGTTTGGGGTCAAAATGTTGTCGCTCATTAAATCCCATAAGAAACGTCGCATCGAATGAATGTGATTGAATTCTCCCCGTCTGGACGAGCGGAATTGAATGGTGCAATTGATTTTGCTGTGCTGTGAAAATTCAGATATTTGCATGACTGCTTTTGTTTTATTTTGTGAATAGCAAAAAACATTCAACCCCATAATACATGTTGTTTTATTGGTCGCTCGTCCATGTCATATCCCATAGCTTAACAACTCATATATTTAGATTCCTCTCGATGAGGCGAGCAGTACGAGTACCATCTTGATGGGTCTGCGACGTTTCCTTCCAGAGTTATTACCAAAAAACCACAAACATCCCAGATTCCTCTCGGTTTGGGGTCAAAATGTTGTCGCTCATTAAATCCCATAAGAAACGTCGCATCGAATGAATGTGATTGAATTCTCCCCGTCTGGACGAGCGGAATTGAATGGTGCAACTGATTTTGCTGTGCTGTGAAAATTCAGATATTTGCATGACTGCTTTTGTTTTATTTTGTGAATAGCAAAAAACATTCAACCCCATAATACATGTTGTTTTATTGGTCGCTCGTCCATGTCATATCCCATAGCTTAACAACTCATATTTAGATTCCTCTCGATGAGGCGAGCAGTACGAGTACCATCTTGATGGGTCTGCGACGTTTCCTTCCAGAGTTATTACCAAAAAACCACAAACATCCCAGATTCCTCTCGGTTTGGGGTCAAAATGTTGTCGCTCATTAAATCCCATAAGAAACGTCGCATCGAATGAATGTGATTGAATTCTCCCCGTCTGGACGAGCGGAATTGAATGGTGCAACTGATTTTGCTGTGCTGTGAAAATTCAGATATTTGCATGACTGCTTTTGTTTTATTTTGTGAATAGCAAAAAGCATTCAACCCCATAATACATGCTGTTTTATTGGTCGCTCGTCCATTTCATATCCCATAGCTTAACCATTCATATATTTGGATTCCTCTCGACGAGGCGAGCAGTACGAGTACCACCTTGATGGGTCTCTGACGTTTCCTTCCAGAGTTATTACCAAAAAAACACAAACATCCCAGAATCCTCTCGGTTTGGGGTCAAAATGTTGTCGCTCATTAAATCCCATAAGAAACGTCGCATCGAATGAATGTGATTGAATTCTCCCCGTCTGGACGAGCGGAATTGAATGGTGCAATTGATTTTGCTGTGCTGTGAAAATTCAGATATTTGCATGACTGCTTTTGTTTTATTTTGTGAATAGCAAAAAACATTCAACCCCATAATACATGTTGTTTTATTGGTCGCTCGTCCATGTCATATCCCATAGCTTAACAACTCATATATTTAGATTCCTCTCGATGAGGCGAGCAGTACGAGTACCATCTTGATGGGTCTGCGACGTTTCCTTCCAGAGTTATTACCAAAAAACCACAAACATCCCAGATTCCTCTCGGTTTGGGGTCAAAATGTTGTCGCTCATTAAATCCCATAAGAAACGTCGCATCGAATGAATGTGATTGAATTCTCCCCGTCTGGACGAGCGGAATTGAATGGTGCAACTGATTTTGCTGTGCTGTGAAAATTCAGATATTTGCATGACTGCTTTTGTTTTATTTTGTGAATAGCAAAAAGCATTCAACCCCATAATACATGCTGTTTTATTGGTCGCTCGTCCATTTCATATCCCATAGCTTAACCATTCATATATTTGGATTCCTCTCGACGGGGCGAGCAGTACGAGTACCACCTTGATGGGTCTGCGACGTTTCCTTCCAGAGTTATTACCAAAAAAACACAAACATCCCAGAATCCTCTCGGTTTGGGGTCAAAATGTTGTCGCTCATTAAATCCCATAAGAAACGTCGCATCGAATGAATGTGATTGAATTCTCCCCGTCTGGACGAGCGGAATTGAATGGTGCAACTGATTTTGCTGTGCTGTGAAAATTCAGATATTTGCATGACTGCTTTTGTTTTATTTTGTGAATAGCAAAAAGCATTCAACCCCATAATACATGCTGTTTTATTGGTCGCTCGTCCATTTCATATCCCATAGCTTAACCATTCATATATTTGGATTCCTCTCGACGGGGCGAGCAGTACGAGTACCACCTTGATGGGTCTGCGACGTTTCCTTCCAGAGTTATTACCAAAAAAACACAAACATCCCAGAATCCTCTCGGTTTGGGGTCAAAATGTTGTCGCTCATTAAATCCCATAAGAAACGTCGCATCGAATGAATGTGATTGAATTCTCCCCGTCTGGACGAGCGGAATTGAATGGTGCAACTGATTTTGCTGTGCTGTGAAAATTCAGATATTTGCATGACTGCTTTTGTTTTATTTTGTGAATAGCAAAAAGCATTCAACCCCATAATACATGTTGTTTTATTGGTCGCTCGTCCATGTCATATCCCATAGCTTAACAACTCATATGGTTAGATTCCTCTCGATGAGGCGAGCAGTACGAGTACCACCTTGATGGGTCTGCGACGTTTCCTTCCAGAGTTATTACCAAAAAACCACAAACATCCCAGATTCCTCTCGGTTTGGGGTCAAAATGTTGTCGCTCATTAAATCCCATAAGAAACGTCGCATCGAATGAATGTGATTGAATTCTCCCCGTCTGGACGAGCGGAATTGAATGGTGCAACTGATTTTGCTGTGCTGTGAAAATTCAGATATTTGCATGACTGCTTTTGTTTTATTTTGTGAATAGCAAAAAGCATTCAACCCCATAATACATGCTGTTTTATTGGTCGCTCGTCCATTTCATATCCCATAGCTTAACCATTCATATATTTGGATTCCTCTCGACGAGGCGAGCAGTACGAGTACCACCTTGATGGGTCTGTGACGTTTCCTTCCAGAGTTATTACCAAAAAACCACAAACATCCCAGAATTATCTCGGTTTGGGGTCAAAATGTTGTCGCTCATTAAATCCCACAAGAAACGTCGCATCGAATGAATGTGATTAAATTCTCCCCGCCTGGACGAGCGGAATTGAATGGTGCAACTGATTTTGCTGTGCTGTGAAAATGCAGATATTTGCATGACTGCTTTTGTTTTATTTTGTGAATAGCAAAAAGCATTCAACCCCATAATACATGCTGTTTTATTGGTCGCTCGTCTATTTCATATCCCATAGCTTAAGCATTCATATATTTGGATTCCTCTCGACGACGCGAGCAGTACGAGTACCACCTTGATGGGTCTGTGACGTTTCCTTCCAGAGTTATTACCAAAAAACCACAAACATCCCAGAATTATCTCGGTTTGGGGTCAAAATGTTGTCGCTCATTAAATCCCACAAGAAACGTCGCATCGAATGAATGTGATTGAATTCTCCCCGTCTGGACGAGCGGAATTGAATGGTTCAACTGATTTTGCTGTGCTGTGAAAATTCAGATATTTGCATGACTGCTTTTGTTTTATTTTGTGAATAGCAAAAAGCATTCAACCCCATAATACATGCTGTTTTATTGGTCGCTCGTCCATTTCATATCCCATAGCTTAAGCATTCACATATTTGGATTCCTCTCGACGAGGCGAGCAGTACGAGTACCACCTTGATGGGTCTGCGACGTTTCGTTCCAGAGTTATTACCAAAAAAACACAAACATCCCAGAATCCTCTCGGTTTGGGGTCAAAATGTTGTCGCTCATTAAATCCCATAAGAAACGTCGCATCGAATGAATGTGATTGAATTCTCCCCGTCTGAACGAGCGGAATTGAATGGTGCAACTGATTTTGTTGTGCTGTGAAAATTCAGATATTTGCATGACTGCTTTTGTTTTATTTTGTGAATAGCAAAAAGCATTCAACCCCATAATACATGCTGTTTTATTGGTCGCTCGTCTATTTCATATCCCATAGCTTAAGCATTCCTATATTTGGATTCCTCTCGACGAGGCGAGCAGTACGAGTACCACCTTGATGGGTCTGTGACGTTTCCTTCCAGAGTTATTACCAAAAAACCACAAACATCCCAGAATTATCTCGGTTTGGGGTCAAAATGTTGTCGCTCATTAAATCCCACAAGAAACGTCGCATCGAATGAATGTGATTGAATTCTCCCCGTCTGGACGAGCGGAATTGAATGGTGCAACTGATTTTGCTGTGCTGTGAAAATTCAGATATTTGCATGACTGCTTTTGTTTTATTTTGTGAATAGCAAAAAGCATTCAACCCCATAATACATGCTGTTTTATTGGTCGCTCGTCTATTTCATATCCCATAGCTTAAGCATTCATATATTTGGATTCCTCTCGACGAGGCGAGCAGTACGAGTACCACCTTGATGGGTCTGCGACGTTTCCTTCCAGAGTTATTACCAAAAAACCACAAACATCCCAGAATCCTATCGGTTTGGGGTCAAAATGTTGTCGCTCATTAAATCCCATAAGAAACGTCGCATTGAATGAATTTGATTGAATTCTCCCCGTCTGGACGAGCGGAATTGAATGGTGCAACTGATTTTGCTGTGCTGTGAAAATTCAGATATATGCATGACTGCTTTTGTTTTATTTTGTGAATAGCAAAAAGCATTCAACACCATAATACATGTTGTTTTATTGGTCGCTCGTCCATTTCATATCCGATAGCTTAACCATTCACATATTTGGATTCCTCTCGACGAGGCGAGCAGTACGAGTACCACCTTGATGGGTCTGCGACGTTTCCTTCCAGAGTTATTACCAAAAAACCACAAACATCCCAGAATTATCTCGGTTTGGGGTCAAAATGTTGTCGCTCATTAAATCCCACAAGAAACGTCGCATCGAATGAATGTGATTGAATTCTCCCCGTCTGGACGAGCGGAATTGAATGGTTCAACTGATTTTGCTGTGCTGTGAAAATTCAGATATTTGCATGACTGCTTTTGTTTTATTTTGTGAATAGCAAAAAGCATTCAACCCCATAATACATGCTGTTTTATTGGTCGCTCGTCCATTTCATATCCCATAGCTTAAGCATTCACATATTTGGATTCCTCTCGACGAGGCGAGCAGTACGAGTACCACCTTGATGGGTCTGCGACGTTTCGTTCCAGAGTTATTACCAAAAAACCACAAACATCCCAGAATTATCTCGGTTTGGGGTCAAAATGTTGTCGCTCATTAAATCCCACAAGAAACGTCGCATCGAATGAATGTGATTGAATTCTCCCCGTCTGGACGAGCGGAATTGAATGGTGCAACTGATTTTGCTGTGCTGTGAAAATTCAGATATTTGCATGACTGCTTTTGTTTTATTTTGTGAATAGCAAAAAGCATTCAACCCCATAATACATGCTGTTTTATTGGTCGCTCGTCTATTTCATATCCCATAGCTTAAGCATTCATATATTTGGATTCCTCTCGACGAGGCGAGCAGTACGAGTACCACCTTGATGGGTCTGCGACGTTTCCTTCCAGAGTTATTACCAAAAAAACACAAACATCCCAGAATCCTATCGGTTTGGGGTCAAAATGTTGTCGCTCATTAAATCCCATAAGAAACGTCGCATCGAATGAATGTGATTGAATTCTCCCCGTCTGGACGAGCGGAATTGAATGGTGCAACTGATTTTGCTGTGCTGTGAAAATTCAGATATATGCATGACTGCTTTTGTTTTATTTTGTGAATAGCAAAAAGCATTCAACACCATAATACATGTTGTTTTATTGGTCGCTCGTCCATTTCATATCCGATAGCTTAACCATTCACATATTTGGATTCCTCTCGACGAGGCGAGCAGTACGAGTACCACCTTGATGGGTCTGCGACGTTTCCTTCCAGAGTTATTACCAAAAAACCACAAACATCCCAGAATTATCTCGGTTTGGGGTCAAAATGTTGTCGCTCATTAAATCCCACAAGAAACGTCGCATCGAATGAATGTGATTGAATTCTCCCCGTCTGGACGAGCGGAATTGAATGGTTCAACTGATTTTGCTGTGCTGTGAAAATTCAGATATTTGCATGACTGCTTTTGTTTTATTTTGTGAATAGCAAAAAGCATTCAACCCCATAATACATGCTGTTTTATTGGTCGCTCGTCCATTTCATATCCCATAGCTTAAGCATTCACATATTTGGATTCCTCTCGACGAGGCGAGCAGTACGAGTACCACCTTGATGGGTCTGCGACGTTTCCTTCCAGAGTTATTACCAAAAAACCACAAACATCCCAGAATTATCTCGGTTTGGGGTCAAAATGTTGTCGCTCATTAAATCCCACAAGAAACGTCGCATCGAATGAATGTGATTGAATTCTCCCCGTCTGGACGAGCGGAATTGAATGGTTCAACTGATTTTGCTGTGCTGTGAAAATTCAGATATTTGCATGACTGCTTTTGTTTTATTTTGTGAATAGCAAAAAGCATTCAACCCCATAATACATGCTGTTTTATTGGTCGCTCGTCCATTTCATATCCCATAGCTTAAGCATTCACATATTTGGATTCCTCTCGACGAGGCGAGCAGTACGAGTACCACTTTGATGGGTCTGCGACGTTTCGTTCCAGAGTTATTACCAAAAAACCACAAACATCCCAGAATTATCTCGGTTTGGGGTCAAAATGTTGTCGCTCATTAAATCCCACAAGAAACGTCGCATCGAATGAATGTGATTGAATTCTCCCCGTCTGGACGAGCGGAATTGAATGGTGCAACTGATTTTGCTGTGCTGTGAAAATTCAGATATTTGCATGACTGCTTTTGTTTTATTTTGTGAATAGCAAAAAGCATTCAACCCCATAATACATGCTGTTTTATTGGTCGCTCGTCTATTTCATATCCCATAGCTTAAGCATTCATATATTTGGATTCCTCTCGACGAGGCGAGCAGTACGAGTACCACCTTGATGGGTCTGCGACGTTTCCTTCCAGAGTTATTACCAAAAAAACACAAACATCCCAGAATCCTATCGGTTTGGGGTCAAAATGTTGTCGCTCATTAAATCCCATAAGAAACGTCGCATCGAATGAATGTGATTGAATTCTCCCCGTCTGGACGAGCGGAATTGAATGGTGCAACTGATTTTGCTGTGCTGTGAAAATTCAGATATATGCATGACTGCTTTTGTTTTATTTTGTGAATAGCAAAAAGCATTCAACACCATAATACATGTTGTTTTATTGGTCGCTCGTCTATTTCATATCCCATAGCTTAAGCATTCACATATTTGGATTCCTCTCGACGAGGCGAGCAGTACGAGTACCACCTTGATGGGTCTGCGACGTTTCGTTCCAGAGTTATTACCAAAAAAAACACAAACATCCCAGAATCCTCTCGGTTTGGGGTCAAAATGTTGTCGCTCATTAAATCCCATAAGAAACGTCGCATCGAATGAATGTGATTGAATTCTCCCCGTCTGAACGAGCGGAATTGAATGGTGCAACTGATTTTGTTGTGCTGTGAAAATTCAGATATTTGCATGACTGCTTTTGTTTTATTTTGTGAATAGCAAAAAGCATTCAACCCCATAATACATGCTGTTTTATTGGTCGCTCGTCCATTTCATATCCCATAGCTTAAGCATTCATATATTTGGATTCCTCTCGACGAGGCGAGCAGTACGAGTACCACCTTGATGGGTCTGCGACGTTTCCTTCCAGAGTTATTACCAAAAAAACACAAACATCCCAGAATCCTATCGGTTTGGGGTCAAAATGTTGTCGCTCATTAAATCCCATAAGAAACGTCGCATCGAATGAATGTGATTGAATTCTCCCCGTCTGGACGAGCGGAATTGAATGGTGCAACTGATTTTGCTGTGCTGTGAAAATTCAGATATTTGCATGACTGCTTTTGTTTTATTTTGTGAATAGCAAAAAACATTCAACCCCATAATATATGTTGTTTTATTGGTCGCTCGTCCATGTCATATCCCATAGCTTAACAACTCATATGGTTAGATTCCTCTCGACGAGGCGAGCAGTACGAGTACCACCTTGATGGGTCTGTGACGTTTCCTTCCAGAGTTATTACCAAAAAACCACAAACATCCCAGAATTATCTCGGTTTGGGGTCAAAATGTTGTCGCTCATTAAATCCCATAAGAAACGTCGCATCGAATGAATGTGATTGAATTCTCCCCGTCTGGACGAGCGGAATTGAATGGTGCAACTGATTTTGCTGTGCTGTGAAAATTCAGATATTTGCATGACTGCTTTTGTTTTATTTTGTGAATAGCAAAAAACATTCAACCCCATAATACATGTTGTTTTATTGGTCACTCGTCCATGTCATATCCCATAGCTTAACAACTCATATGGTTAGATTCCTCTCGATGAGGCGAGCAGTACGAGTACCACCTTGATGGGTCTGCGACGTTTCCTTCCAGAGTTATTACCAAAAAACCACAAACATCCCAGATTCCTCTCGGTTTGGGGTCAAAATGTTGTCGCTCATTAAATCCCATAAGAAACGTCGCATCGAATGAATGTGATTGAATTCTCCCCGTCTGGACGAGCGGAATTGAATGGTGCAACTGATTTTGCTGTGCTGTGAAAATTCAGATATTTGCATGACTGCTTTTGTTTTATTTTGTGAATAGCAAAAAGCATTCAACCCCATAATACATGCTGTTTTATTGGTCGCTCGTCCATTTCATATCCCATAGCTTAACCATTCATATATTTGGATTCCTCTCGACGAGGCGAGCAGTACGAGTACCACCTTGATGGGTCTGTGACGTTTCCTTCCAGAGTTATTACCAAAAAACCACAAACATCCCAGAATTATCTCGGTTTGGGGTCAAAATGTTGTCGCTCATTAAATCCCACAAGAAACGTCGCATCGAATGAATGTGATTGAATTCTCCCCGTCTGCACGAGCGGAATTGAATGGTGCAACTGATTTTGCTGTGCTGTGAAAATTCAGATATTTGCATGACTGCTTTTGTTTTATTTTGTGAATAGCAAAAAGCATTCAACCCCATAATACATGCTGTTTTATTGGTCGCTCGTCTATTTCATATCCCATAGCTTAAGCATTCATATATTTGGATTCCTCTCGACGAGGCGAGCAGTACGAGTACCACCTTGATGGGTCTGTGACGTTTCCTTCCAGAGTTATTACCAAAAAACCACAAACATCCCAGAATTATCTCGGTTTGGGGTCAAAATGTTGTCGCTCATTAAATCCCACAAGAAACGTCGCATCGAATGAATGTGATTGAATTCTCCCCGTCTGGACGAGCGGAATTGAATGGTTCAACTGATTTTGCTGTGCTGTGAAAATTCAGATATTTGCATGACTGCTTTTGTTTTATTTTGTGAATAGCAAAAAGCATTCAACCCCATAATACATGCTGTTTTATTGGTCGCTCGTCCATTTCATATCCCATAGCTTAAGCATTCACATATTTGGATTCCTCTCGACGAGACGAGCAGTACGAGTACCACCTTGATGGGTCTGCGACGTTTCGTTCCAGAGTTATTACCAAAAAAACACAAACATCCCAGAATCCTCTCGGTTTGGGGTCAAAATGTTGTCGCTCATTAAATCCCATAAGAAACGTCGCATCGAATGAATGTGATTGAATTCTCCCCGTCTGAACGAGCGGAATTGAATGGTGCAACTGATTTTGTTGTGCTGTGAAAATTCAGATATTTGCATGACTGCTTTTGTTTTATTTTGTGAATAGCAAAAAGCATTCAACCCCATAATACATGCTGTTTTATTGGTCGCTCGTCCATTTCATATCCCATAGCTTAAGCATTCATATATTTGGATTCCTCTCGACGAGGCGAGCAGTACGAGTACCACCTTGATGGGTCTGCGACGTTTCCTTCCAGAGTTATTACCAAAAAAACACAAACATCCCAGAATCCTATCGGATTAAGGTCAAAATGTTGTCGCTCATTAAATCCCATAAGAAACGTCGCATCGAATGAATGTGATTGAATTCTCCCCGTCTGAACGAGCGGAATTGAATGGTGCAACTGATTTTGCTGTGCTGTGAAAATTCAGATATATGCATGACTGCTTTTGTTTTATTTTGTGAATAGCAAAAAGCATTCAACACCATAATACATGTTGTTTTATTGGTCGCTCGTCCATGTCATATCCGATAGCTTAACCATTCACATATTTGGATTCCTCTCGACGAGGCGAGCAGTACGAGTACCACCTTGATGGGTCTGCGACGTTTGCTTCCAGAGTTATTACCAAAAAAACACAAACATCCCAGAATCCTCTCGGTTTGGGGTCAAAATGTTGTCGCTCATTAAATCCCATAAGAAACGTCGCATCGAATGAATGTGATTGAATTCTCCCCGTCTGGACGAGCGGAATTGAATGGTGCAACTGATTTTGCTGTGCTGTGAAAATTCAGATATTTGCATGACTGCTTTTGTTTTATTTTGTGAATAGCAAAAAACATTCAACCCCATAATATATGTTGTTTTATTGGTCGCTCGTCCATGTCATATCCCATAGCTTAACAACTCATATGGTTAGATTCCTCTCGACGAGGCGAGCAGTACGAGTACCACCTTGATGGGTCTGTGACGTTTCCTTCCAGAGTTATTACCAAAAAACCACAAACATCCCAGAATTATCTCGGTTTGGGGTCAAAATGTTGTCGCTCATTAAATCCCACAAGAAACGTCGCATCGAATGAATGTGATTGAATTCTCCCCGTCTGGACGAGCGGAATTGAATGGTTCAACTGATTTTGCTGTGCTGTGAAAATTCAGATATTTGCATGACTGCTTTTGTTTTATTTTGTGAATAGCAAAAAACATTCAACCCCATGATATATGTTGTTTTATTGGTCACTCGTCCATTTCATATCCCATAGCTTAACAACTCATATGGTTAGATTCCTCTCAATGAGGCGAGCAGTACGAGTACCACCTTGATGGGTCTGCGACGTTTCCTTCCAGAGTTATTACCAAAAAAACACAAACATCCCAGATTCCTCTCGGTTTGGGGTCAAAATGTTGTCGCTCATTAAATCCCATAAGAAACGTCGCATCGAATGAATGTGATTGAATTCTCCCCGTCTGGACGAGCGGAATTGAATGGTGCAACTGATTTTGCTGTGCTTTGAAAATTCAGATATTTGCATGACTGCTTTTGTTTTATTTTGTGAATAGCAAAAAGCATTCAACCCCATAATACATGCTGTTTTATTGGTCGCTCGTCCATTTCATATCCCATAGCTTAACAATTCATATATTTGGATTCCTCTCGACGAGGCGAGCAGTACGAGTACCACCTTGATGGGTCTGTGACGTTTCCTTCCAGAGTTATTACCAAAAAACCACAAACATCCCAGAATTATCTCGGTTTGGGGTCAAAATGTTGTCGCTCATTAAATCCCACAAGAAACGTCGCATCGAATGAATGTGATTGAATTCTCCCCGTCTGGACGAGCGGAATTGAATGGTGCAACTGATTTTGCTGTGCTGTGAAAATTCAGATATTTGCATGACTGCTTTTGTTTTATTTTGTGAATAGCAAAAAGCATTCAACCCCATAATACATGCTGTTTTATTGGTCGCTCGTCCATTTCATATCCCATAGCTTAAGCATTCACATATTTGGATTCCTCTCGACGAGGCGAGCAGTACGAGTACCACCTTGATGGGTCTGCGATGTTTCCTTCCAGAGTTATTACCAAAAAAACACAAACATCCCATAATCCTCTCGGTTTGGGGTCAAAATGTTGTCGCTCATTAAATCCCATAAGAAACGTCGCATGGAATGAATGTGATTGAATTCTCCCCGTCTGAACGAGCGGAATTGAATGGTGCAACTGATTTTGTTGTGCTGTGAAAATTCAGATATTTGCATGACTGCTTTTGTTTTATTTTGTGAATAGCAAAAAGCATTCAACCCCATAATACATGCTGTTTTATTGGTCGCTCGTCCATTTCATATCCGATAGCTTAACCATTCACATATTTGGATTCCTCTCGACGAGGCGAGCAGTACGAGTACCACCTTGATGGGTCTGCGACGTTTCCTTCCAGAGTTATTACCAAAAAAACACAAACATCCCAGAATCCTCTCGGTTTGGGGTCAAAATGTTGTCGCTCATTAAATCCCATAAGAAACGTCGCATCGAATGAATGTGATTGAATTCTCCCCGTCTGGACGAGCGGAATTGAATGGTGCAACTGATTTTGCTGTGCTGTGAAAATTCAGATATTTGCATGACTGCTTTTGTTTTATTTTGTGAATAGCAAAAAACATTCAACCCCATAATATATGTTGTTTTATTGGTCGCTCGTCCATGTCATATCCCATAGCTTAACAACTCATATGTTTAGATTCCTCTCGACGAGGCGAGCAGTACGAGTACCAACTTGATGGGTCTGTGACGTTTCCTTCCAGAGTTATTACCAAAAAACCACAAACATCCCAGAATTATCTCGGTTTGGGGTCAAAATGTTGTCGCTCATTAAATCCCACAAGAAACGTCGCATCGAATGAATGTGATTGAATTCTCCCCGTCTGGACGAGCCGAATTGAATGGTGCAACTGATTTTGCTGTGCTGTGAAAATTCAGATATTTGCATGACTGCTTTTGTTTTATTTTGTGAATAGCAAAAAGCATTCAACCCCATAATACATGCTGTTTTATTGGTCGCTCGTCTATTTCATATCCCATAGCTTAAGCATTCATATATTTGGATTCCTCTCGACGAGGCGAGCAGTACGAGTACCACCTTGATGGGTCTGTGACGTTTCCTTCCAGAGTTATTACCAAAAAACCACAAACATCCCAGAATTATCTCGGTTTGGGGTCAAAATGTTGTCGCTCATTAAATCCCACAAGAAACGTCGCATCGAATGAATGTGATTGAATTCTCCCCGTCTGGACGAGCGGAATTGAATGGTTCAACTGATTTTGCTGTGCTGTGAAAATTCAGATATTTGCATGACTGCTTTTGTTTTATTTTGTGAATAGCAAAAAGCATTCAACCCCATAATACATGCTGTTTTATTGGTCGCTCGTCCATTTCATATCCCATAGCTTAAGCATTCACATATTTGGATTCCTCTCGACGAGGCGAGCAGTACGAGTACCACCTTGATGGGTCTGCGACGTTTCGTTCCAGAGTTATTACCAAAAAAACACAAACATCCCAGAATCCTCTCGGTTTGGGGTCAAAATGTTGTCGCTCATTAAATCCCATAAGAAACGTCGCATGGAATGAATGTGATTGAATTCTCCCCGTCTGAACGAGCGGAATTGAATGGTGCAACTGATTTTGTTGTGCTGTGAAAATTCAGATATTTGCATGACTGCTTTTGTTTTATTTTGTGAATAGCAAAAAGCATTCAACACCATAATACATGCTGTTTTATTGGTCGCTCGTCCATTTCATATCCCATAGCTTAAGCATTCATATATTTGGATTCCTCTCGACGAGGCGAGCAGTACGAGTACCACCTTGATGGGTCTGCGACGTTTCCTTCCAGAGTTATTACCAAAAAAACACAAACATCCCAGAATCCTATCGGTTTGGGGTCAAAATGTTGTCGCTCATTAAATCCCATAAGAAACGTCGCATCGAATGAATGTGATTGAATTCTCCCCGTCTGGACGAGCGGAATTGAATGGTGCAACTGATTTTGCTGTGCTGTGAAAATTCAGATATATGCATGACTGCTTTTGTTTTATTTTGTGAATAGCAAAAAGCATTCAACACCATAATACATGTTGTTTTATTGGTCGCTCGTCCATTTCATATCCGATAGCTTAACCATTCACATATTTGGATTCCTCTCGACGAGGCGAGCAGTACGAGTACCACCTTGATGGGTCTGCGACGTTTCCTTCCAGAGTTATTACCAAAAAAACACAAACATCCCAGAATCCTCTCGGTTTGGGGTCAAAATGTTGTCGCTCATTAAATCCCATAAGAAACGTCGCATCGAATGAATGTGATTGAATTCTCCCCGTCTGGACGAGCGGAATTGAATGGTGCAACTGATTTTGCTGTGCTGTGAAAATTCAGATATTTGCATGACTGCTTTTGTTTTATTTTGTGAATAGCAAAAAACATTCAACCCCATAATATATGTTGTTTTATTGGTCGCTCGTCCATGTCATATCCCATAGCTTAACAACTCATATGTTTAGATTCCTCTCGACGAGGCGAGCAGTACGAGTACCAACTTGATGGGTCTGTGACGTTTCCTTCCAGAGTTATTACCAAAAAACCACAAACATCCCAGAATTATCTCGGTTTGGGGTCAAAATGTTGTCGCTCATTAAATCCCACAAGAAACTTCGCATCGAATGAATGTGATTGAATTCTCCCCGTCTGGACGAGCGGAATTGAATGGTTCAACTGATTTTGCTGTGCTGTGAAAATTCAGATATTTGCATGACTGCTTTTGTTTTATTTTGTGAATAGCAAAAAGCATTCAACCCCATAATACATGCTGTTTTATTGGTCGCTCGTCCATTTCATATCCCATAGCTTAAGCATTCACATATTTGGATTCCTCTCGACGAGACGAGCAGTACGAGTACCACCTTGATGGGTCTGCGACGTTTCGTTCCAGAGTTATTACCAAAAAAACACAAACATCCCAGAATCCTCTCGGTTTGGGGTCAAAATGTTGTCGCTCATTAAATCCCATAAGAAACGTCGCATCGAATGAATGTGATTGAATTCTCCCCGTCTGAACGAGCGGAATTGAATGGTGCAACTGATTTTGTTGTGCTGTGAAAATTCAGATATTTGCATGACTGCTTTTGTTTTATTTTGTGAATAGCAAAAAGCATTCAACCCCATAATACATGCTGTTTTATTGGTCGCTGGTCCATTTCATATCCCATAGCTTAAGCATTCATATATTTGGATTCCTCTCGACGAGGCGAGCAGTACGAGTACCACCTTGATGGGTCTGCGACGTTTCCTTCCAGAGTTATTACCAAAAAAACACAAACATCCCAGAATCCTATCGGATTGGGGTCAAAATGTTGTCGCTCATTAAATCCCATAAGAAACGTCGCATCGAATGAATGTGATTGAATTCTCCCCGTCTGAACGAGCGGAATTGAATGGTGCAACTGATTTTGCTGTGCTGTGAAAATTCAGATATATGCATGACTGCTTTTGTTTTATTTTGTGAATAGCAAAAAGCATTCAACACCATAATACATGTTGTTTTATTGGTCGCTCGTCCATTTCATATCCGATAGCTTAACCATTCACATATTTGGATTCCTCTCGACGAGGCGAGCAGTACGAGTACCACCTTGATGGGTCTGCGACGTTTCCTTCCAGAGTTATTACCAAAAAAACACAAACATCCCAGAATCCTCTCGGTTTGGGGTCAAAATGTTGTCGCTCATTAAATCCCATAAGAAACGTCGCATCGAATGAATGTGATTGAATTCTCCCCGTCTGGACGAGCGGAATTGAATGGTGCAACTGATTTTGCTGTGCTGTGAAAATTCAGATATTTGCATGACTGCTTTTGTTTTATTTTGTGAATAGCAAAAAACATTCAACCCCATAATATATGTTGTTTTATTGGTCGCTCGTCCATGTCATATCCCATAGCTTAACAACTCATATGGTTAGATTCCTCTCGACGAGGCGAGCAGTACGAGTACCACCTTGATGGGTCTGTGACGTTTCCTTCCAGAGTTATTACCAAAAAACCACAAACATCCCAGAATTATCTCGGTTTGGGGTCAAAATGTTGTCGCTCATTAAATCCCACAAGAAACGTCGCATCGAATGAATGTGATTGAATTCTCCCCGTCTGGACGAGCGGAATTGAATGGTTCAACTGATTTTGCTGTGCTGTGAAAATTCAGATATTTGCATGACTGCTTTTGTTTTATTTTGTGAATAGCAAAAAACATTCAACCCCATGATATATGTTGTTTTATTGGTCACTCGTCCATTTCATATCCCATAGCTTAACAACTCATATGGTTAGATTCCTCTCAATGAGGCGAGCAGTACGAGTACCACCTTGATGGGTCTGCGATGTTTCCTTCCAGAGTTATTACCAAAAAAACACAAACATCCCAGATTCCTCTCGGTTTGGGGTCAAAATGTTGTCGCTCATTAAATCCCATAAGAAACGTCGCATCGAATGAATGTGATTGAATTCTCCCCGTCTGGACGAGCGGAATTGAATGGTGCAACTGATTTTGCTGTGCTTTGAAAATTCAGATATTTGCATGACTGCTTTTGTTTTATTTTGTGAATAGCAAAAAGCATTCAACCCCATAATACATGCTGTTTTATTGGTCGCTCGTCCATTTCATATCCCATAGCTTAACAATTCATATATTTGGATTCCTCTCGACGAGGCGAGCAGTACGAGTACCACCTTGATGGGTCTGTGACGTTTCCTTCCAGAGTTATTACCAAAAAACCACAAACATCCCAGAATTATCTCGGTTTGGGGTCAAAATGTTGTCGCTCATTAAATCCCACAAGAAACGTCGCATCGAATGAATGTGATTGAATTCTCCCCGTCTGGACGAGCGGAATTGAATGGTGCAACTGATTTTGCTGTGCTGTGAAAATTCAGATATTTGCATGACTGCTTTTGTTTTATTTTGTGAATAGCAAAAAGCATTCAACCCCATAATACATGCTGTTTTATTGGTCGCTCGTCCATTTCATATCCCATAGCTTAAGCATTCACATATTTGGATTCCTCTCGACGAGGCGAGCAGTACGAGTACCACCTTGATGGGTCTGCGATGTTTCGTTCCAGAGTTATTACCAAAAAAACACAAACATCCCATAATCCTCTCGGTTTGGGGTCAAAATGTTGTCGCTCATTAAATCCCATAAGAAACGTCGCATGGAATGAATGTGATTGAATTCTCCCCGTCTGAACGAGCGGAATTGAATGGTGCAACTGATTTTGTTGTGCTGTGAAAATTCAGATATTTGCATGACTGCTTTTGTTTTATTTTGTGAATAGCAAAAAGCATTCAACCCCATAATACATGCTGTTTTATTGGTCGCTCGTCCATTTCATATCCCATAGCTTAAGCATTCATATATTTGGATTCCTCTCGACGAGGCGAGCAGTACGAGTACCACCTTGATGGGTCTGCGACGTTTCCTTCCAGAGTTATTACCAAAAAAACACAAACATCCCAGAATCCTATCGGTTTGGGGTCAAAATGTTGTCGCTCATTAAATCCCATAAGAAACGTCGCATCGAATGAATGTGATTGAATTCTCCCCGTCTGGACGAGCGGAATTGAATGGTGCAACTGATTTTGCTGTGCTGTGAAAATTCAGATATATGCATGACTGCTTTTGTTTTATTTTGTGAATAGCAAAAAGCATTCAACACCATAATACATGTTGTTTTATTGGTCGCTCGTCCATTTCATATCCGATAGCTTAACCATTCACATATTTGGATTCCTCTCGACGAGGCGAGCAGTACGAGTACCACCTTGATGGGTCTGCGACGTTTCCTTCCAGAGTTATTACCAAAAAAACACAAACATCCCAGAATCCTCTCGGTTTGGGGTCAAAATGTTGTCGCTCATTAAATCCCATAAGAAACGTCGCATCGAATGAATGTGATTGAATTCTCCCCGTCTGGACGAGCGGAATTGAATGGTGCAACTGATTTTGCTGTGCTGTGAAAATTCAGATATTTGCATGACTGCTTTTGTTTTATTTTGTGAATAGCAAAAAACATTCAACCCCATAATATATGTTGTTTTATTGGTCGCTCGTCCATGTCATATCCCATAGCTTAACAACTCATATGTTTAGATTCCTCTCGACGAGGCGAGCAGTACGAGTACCAACTTGATGGGTCTGTGACGTTTCCTTCCAGAGTTATTACCAAAAAACCACAAACATCCCAGAATTATCTCGGTTTGGGGTCAAAATGTTGTCGCTCATTAAATCCCACAAGAAACGTCGCATCGAATGAATGTGATTGAATTCTCCCCGTCTGGACGAGCGGAATTGAATGGTGCAACTGATTTTGCTGTGCTGTGAAAATTCAGATATTTGCATGACTGCTTTTGTTTTATTTTGTGAATAGCAAAAAGCATTCAACCCCATAATACATGCTGTTTTATTGGTCGCTCGTCTATTTCATATCCCATAGCTTAAGCATTCATATATTTGGATTCCTCTCGACGAGGCGAGCAGTACGAGTACCACCTTGATGGGTCTGTGACGTTTCCTTCCAGAGTTATTACCAAAAAACCACAAACATCCCAGAATTATCTCGGTTTGGGGTCAAAATGTTGTCGCTCATTAAATCCCACAAGAAACGTCGCATCGAATGAATGTGATTGAATTCTCCCCGTCTGGACGAGCGGAATTGAATGGTTCAACTGATTTTGCTGTGCTGTGAAAATTCAGATATTTGCATGACTGCTTTTGTTTTATTTTGTGAATAGCAAAAAGCATTCAACCCCATAATACATGCTGTTTTATTGGTCGCTCGTCCATTTCATATCCCATAGCTTAAGCATTCATATATTTGGATTCCTCTCGACGAGGCGAGCAGTACGAGTACCACCTTGATGGGTCTGTGACGTTTCCTTCCAGAGTTATTACCAAAAAACCACAAACATCCCAGAATTCTCTCGGTTTGGGGTCAAAATGTTGTCGCTCATTAAATCCCACAAGAAACGTCGCATCGAATGAATGTGATTGAATTCTCCCCGTCTGGATGAGCGGAAATGAATGGTGCAACTGATTTTGCTGTGCTGTGAAAATTCAGATATTTGCATGACTGCTTTTGTTTTATTTTGTGAATAGCAAAAAGCATTCAACACCATAATACATGTTGTTTTATTGGTCGCTCGTCCATTTCATATCCGATAGCTTAACCATTCACATATTTGGATTCCTCTCGACGAGGCGAGCAGTACGAGTACCACCTTGATGGGTCTGCGACGTTTCCTTCCAGAGTTATTACCAAAAAAACACAAACATCCCAGAATCCTCTCGGTTTGGGGTCAAAATGTTGTCGCTCATTAAATCCCATAAGAAACGTCGCATCGAATGAATGTGATTGAATTCTCCCCGTCTGGACGAGCGGAATTGAATGGTGCAACTGATTTTGCTGTGCTGTGAAAATTCAGATATTTGCATGACTGCTTTTGTTTTATTTTGTGAATAGCAAAAAACATTCAACCCCATAATATATGTTGTTTTATTGGTCGCTCGTCCATGTCATATCCCATAGCTTAACAACTCATATGGTTAGATTCCTCTCGACGAGGCGAGCAGTACGAGTACCACCTTGATGGGTCTGTGACGTTTCCTTCCAGAGTTATTACCAAAAAACCACAAACATCCCAGAATTATCTCGGTTTGGGGTCAAAATGTTGTCGCTCATTAAATCCCACAAGAAACGTCGCATCGAATGAATGTGATTGAATTCTCCCCGTCTGGACGAGCGGAATTGAATGGTTCAACTGATTTTGCTGTGCTGTGAAAATTCAGATATTTGCATGACTGCTTTTGTTTTATTTTGTGAATAGCAAAAAACATTCAACCCCATGATATATGTTGTTTTATTGGTCACTCGTCCATTTCATATCCCATAGCTTAACAACTCATATGGTTAGATTCCTCTCAATGAGGCGAGCAGTACGAGTACCACCTTGATGGGTCTGCGACGTTTCCTTCCAGAGTTATTACCAAAAAAACACAAACATCCCAGATTCCTCTCGGTTTGGGGTCAAAATGTTGTCGCTCATTAAATCCCATAAGAAACGTCGCATCGAATGAATGTGATTGAATTCTCCCCGTCTGGACGAGCGGAATTGAATGGTGCAACTGATTTTGCTGTGCTTTGAAAATTCAGATATTTGCATGACTGCTTTTGTTTTATTTTGTGAATAGCAAAAAGCATTCAACCCCATAATACATGCTGTTTTATTGGTCGCTCGTCCATTTCATATCCCATAGCTTAACAATTCATATATTTGGATTCCTCTCGACGAGGCGAGCAGTACGAGTACCACCTTGATGGGTCTGTGACGTTTCCTTCCAGAGTTATTACCAAAAAACCACAAACATCCCAGAATTATCTCGGTTTGGGGTCAAAATGTTGTCGCTCATTAAATCCCACAAGAAACGTCGCATCGAATGAATGTGATTGAATTCTCCCCGTCTGGACGAGCGGAATTGAATGGTTCAACTGATTTTGCTGTGCTGTGAAAATTCAGATATTTGCATGACTGCTTTTGTTTTATTTTGTGAATAGCAAAAAACATTCAACCCCATGATATATGTTGTTTTATTGGTCACTCGTCCATTTCATATCCCATAGCTTAACAACTCATATGGTTAGATTCCTCTCAATGAGGCGAGCAGTACGAGTACCACCTTGATGGGTCTGCGACGTTTCCTTCCAGAGTTATTACCAAAAAAACACAAACATCCCAGATTCCTCTCGGTTTGGGGTCAAAATGTTGTCGCTCATTAAATCCCATAAGAAACGTCGCATCGAATGAATGTGATTGAATTCTCCCCGTCTGGACGAGCGGAATTGAATGGTGCAACTGATTTTGCTGTGCTTTGAAAATTCAGATATTTGCATGACTGCTTTTGTTTTATTTTGTGAATAGCAAAAAGCATTCAACCCCATAATACATGCTGTTTTATTGGTCGCTCGTCCATTTCATATCCCATAGCTTAACAATTCATATATTTGGATTCCTCTCGACGAGGCGAGCAGTACGAGTACCACCTTGATGGGTCTGTGACGTTTCCTTCCAGAGTTATTACCAAAAAACCACAAACATCCCAGAATTATCTCGGTTTGGGGTCAAAATGTTGTCGCTCATTAAATCCCACAAGAAACGTCGCATCGAATGAATGTGATTGAATTCTCCCCGTCTGGACGAGCGGAATTGAATGGTGCAACTGATTTTGCTGTGCTGTGAAAATTCAGATATTTGCATGACTGCTTTTGTTTTATTTTGTGAATAGCAAAAAGCATTCAACCCCATAATACATGCTGTTTTATTGGTCGCTCGTCCATTTCATATCCCATAGCTTAAGCATTCACATATTTGGATTCCTCTCGACGAGGCGAGCAGTACGAGTACCACCTTGATGGGTCTGCGATGTTTCGTTCCAGAGTTATTACCAAAAAAACACAAACATCCCATAATCCTCTCGGTTTGGGGTCAAAATGTTGTCGCTCATTAAATCCCATAAGAAACGTCGCATGGAATGAATGTGATTGAATTCTCCCCGTCTGAACGAGCGGAATTGAATGGTGCAACTGATTTTGTTGTGCTGTGAAAATTCAGATATTTGCATGACTGCTTTTGTTTTATTTTGTGAATAGCAAAAAGCATTCAACCCCATAATACATGCTGTTTTATTGGTCGCTCGTCCATTTCATATCCCATAGCTTAAGCATTCATATATTTGGATTCCTCTCGACGAGGCGAGCAGTACGAGTACCACCTTGATGGGTCTGCGACGTTTCCTTCCAGAGTTATTACCAAAAAAACACAAACATCCCAGAATCCTATCGGTTTGGGGTCAAAATGTTGTCGCTCATTAAATCCCATAAGAAACGTCGCATCGAATGAATGTGATTGAATTCTCCCCGTCTGGACGAGCGGAATTGAATGGTGCAACTGATTTTGCTGTGCTGTGAAAATTCAGATATATGCATGACTGCTTTTGTTTTATTTTGTGAATAGCAAAAAGCATTCAACACCATAATACATGTTGTTTTATTGGTCGCTCGTCCATTTCATATCCGATAGCTTAACCATTCACATATTTGGATTCCTCTCGACGAGGCGAGCAGTACGAGTACCACCTTGATGGGTCTGCGACGTTTCCTTCCAGAGTTATTACCAAAAAAACACAAACATCCCAGAATCCTCTCGGTTTGGGGTCAAAATGTTGTCGCTCATTAAATCCCATAAGAAACGTCGCATCGAATGAATGTGATTGAATTCTCCCCGTCTGGACGAGCGGAATTGAATGGTGCAACTGATTTTGCTGTGCTGTGAAAATTCAGATATTTGCATGACTGCTTTTGTTTTATTTTGTGAATAGCAAAAAACATTCAACCCCATAATATATGTTGTTTTATTGGTCGCTCGTCCATGTCATATCCCATAGCTTAACAACTCATATGTTTAGATTCCTCTCGACGAGGCGAGCAGTACGAGTACCACCTTGATGGGTCTGTGACGTTTCCTTCCAGAGTTATTACCAAAAAACCACAAACATCCCAGAATTATCTCGGTTTGGGGTCAAAATGTTGTCGCTCATTAAATCCCACAAGAAACGTCGCATCGAATGAATGTGATTGAATTCTCCCCGTCTGGACGAGCGGAATTGAATGGTTCAACTGATTTTGCTGTGCTGTGAAAATTCAGATATTTGCATGACTGCTTTTGTTTTATTTTGTGAATAGCAAAAAGCATTCAACCCCATAATACATGCTGTTTTATTGGTCGCTCGTCCATTTCATATCCCATAGCTTAAGCATTCATATATTTGGATTCCTCTCGACGAGGCGAGCAGTACGAGTACCACCTTGATGGGTCTGTGACGTTTCCTTCCAGAGTTATTACCAAAAAACCACAAACATCCCAGAATTCTCTCGGTTTGGGGTCAAAATGTTGTCGCTCATTAAATCCCACAAGAAACGTCGCATCGAATGAATGTGATTGAATTCTCCCCGTCTGGATGAGCGGAAATGAATGGTGCAACTGATTTTGCTGTGCTGTGAAAATTCAGATATTTGCATGACTGCTTTTGTTTTATTTTGTGAATAGCAAAAAGCATTCAACACCATAATACATGTTGTTTTATTGGTCGCTCGTCCATTTCATATCCGATAGCTTAACCATTCACATATTTGGATTCCTCTCGACGAGGCGAGCAGTACGAGTACCACCTTGATGGGTCTGCGACGTTTCCTTCCAGAGTTATTACCAAAAAAACACAAACATCCCAGAATCCTCTCGGTTTGGGGTCAAAATGTTGTCGCTCATTAAATCCCATAAGAAACGTCGCATCGAATGAATGTGATTGAATTCTCCCCGTCTGGACGAGCGGAATTGAATGGTGCAACTGATTTTGCTGTGCTGTGAAAATTCAGATATTTGCATGACTGCTTTTGTTTTATTTTGTGAATAGCAAAAAACATTCAACCCCATAATATATGTTGTTTTATTGGTCGCTCGTCCATGTCATATCCCATAGCTTAACAACTCATATGGTTAGATTCCTCTCGACGAGGCGAGCAGTACGAGTACCACCTTGATGGGTCTGTGACGTTTCCTTCCAGAGTTATTACCAAAAAACCACAAACATCCCAGAATTATCTCGGTTTGGGGTCAAAATGTTGTCGCTCATTAAATCCCACAAGAAACGTCGCATCGAATGAATGTGATTGAATTCTCCCCGTCTGGACGAGCGGAATTGAATGGTTCAACTGATTTTGCTGTGCTGTGAAAATTCAGATATTTGCATGACTGCTTTTGTTTTATTTTGTGAATAGCAAAAAACATTCAACCCCATGATATATGTTGTTTTATTGGTCACTCGTCCATTTCATATCCCATAGCTTAACAACTCATATGGTTAGATTCCTCTCAATGAGGCGAGCAGTACGAGTACCACCTTGATGGGTCTGCGACGTTTCCTTCCAGAGTTATTACCAAAAAAACACAAACATCCCAGATTCCTCTCGGTTTGGGGTCAAAATGTTGTCGCTCATTAAATCCCATAAGAAACGTCGCATCGAATGAATGTGATTGAATTCTCCCCGTCTGGACGAGCGGAATTGAATGGTGCAACTGATTTTGCTGTGCTTTGAAAATTCAGATATTTGCATGACTGCTTTTGTTTTATTTTGTGAATAGCAAAAAGCATTCAACCCCATAATACATGCTGTTTTATTGGTCGCTCGTCCATTTCATATCCCATAGCTTAACAATTCATATATTTGGATTCCTCTCGACGAGGCGAGCAGTACGAGTACCACCTTGATGGGTCTGTGACGTTTCCTTCCAGAGTTATTACCAAAAAACCACAAACATCCCAGAATTATCTCGGTTTGGGGTCAAAATGTTGTCGCTCATTAAATCCCACAAGAAACGTCGCATCGAATGAATGTGATTGAATTCTCCCCGTCTGGACGAGCGGAATTGAATGGTGCAACTGATTTTGCTGTGCTGTGAAAATTCAGATATTTGCATGACTGCTTTTGTTTTATTTTGTGAATAGCAAAAAGCATTCAACCCCATAATACATGCTGTTTTATTGGTCGCTCGTCCATTTCATATCCCATAGCTTAAGCATTCACATATTTGGATTCCTCTCGACGAGGCGAGCAGTACGAGTACCACCTTGATGGGTCTGCGATGTTTCGTTCCAGAGTTATTACCAAAAAAACACAAACATCCCATAATCCTCTCGGTTTGGGGTCAAAATGTTGTCGCTCATTAAATCCCATAAGAAACGTCGCATGGAATGAATGTGATTGAATTCTCCCCGTCTGAACGAGCGGAATTGAATGGTGCAACTGATTTTGTTGTGCTGTGAAAATTCAGATATTTGCATGACTGCTTTTGTTTTATTTTGTGAATAGCAAAAAGCATTCAACCCCATAATACATGCTGTTTTATTGGTCGCTCGTCCATTTCATATCCCATAGCTTAAGCATTCATATATTTGGATTCCTCTCGACGAGGCGAGCAGTACGAGTACCACCTTGATGGGTCTGCGACGTTTCCTTCCAGAGTTATTACCAAAAAAACACAAACATCCCAGAATCCTATCGGTTTGGGGTCAAAATGTTGTCGCTCATTAAATCCCATAAGAAACGTCGCATCGAATGAATGTGATTGAATTCTCCCCGTCTGGACGAGCGGAATTGAATGGTGCAACTGATTTTGCTGTGCTGTGAAAATTCAGATATATGCATGACTGCTTTTGTTTTATTTTGTGAATAGCAAAAAGCATTCAACACCATAATACATGTTGTTTTATTGGTCGCTCGTCCATTTCATATCCGATAGCTTAACCATTCACATATTTGGATTCCTCTCGACGAGGCGAGCAGTACGAGTACCACCTTGGTGGGTCTGCGACGTTTCCTTCCAGAGTTATTACCAAAAAAACACAAACATCCCAGAATCCTCTCGGTTTGGGGTCAAAATGTTGTCGCTCATTAAATCCCATAAGAAACGTCGCATCGAATGAATGTGATTGAATTCTCCCCGTCTGGACGAGCGGAATTGAATGGTGCAACTGATTTTGCTGTGCTGTGAAAATTCAGATATTTGCATGACTGCTTTTGTTTTATTTTGTGAATAGCAAAAAACATTCAACCCCATAATATATGTTGTTTTATTGGTCGCTCGTCCATGTCATATCCCATAGCTTAACAACTCATATGTTTAGATTCCTCTCGACGAGGCGAGCAGTACGAGTACCAACTTGATGGGTCTGTGACGTTTCCTTCCAGAGTTATTACCAAAAAACCACAAACATCCCAGAATTATCTCGGTTTGGGGTCAAAATGTTGTCGCTCATTAAATCCCACAAGAAACGTCGCATCGAATGAATGTGATTGAATTCTCCCCGTCTGGACGAGCGGAATTGAATGGTGCAACTGATTTTGCTGTGCTGTGAAAATTCAGATATTTGCATGACTGCTTTTGTTTTATTTTGTGAATAGCAAAAAGCATTCAACCCCATAATACATGCTGTTTTATTGGTCGCTCGTCTATTTCATATCCCATAGCTTAAGCATTCATATATTTGGATTCCTCTCGACGAGGCGAGCAGTACGAGTACCACCTTGATGGGTCTGTGACGTTTCCTTCCAGAGTTATTACCAAAAAACCACAAACATCCCAGAATTATCTCGGTTTGGGGTCAAAATGTTGTCGCTCATTAAATCCCACAAGAAACGTCGCATCGAATGAATGTGATTGAATTCTCCCCGTCTGGACGAGCGGAATTGAATGGTTCAACTGATTTTGCTGTGCTGTGAAAATTCAGATATTTGCATGACTGCTTTTGTTTTATTTTGTGAATAGCAAAAAGCATTCAACCCCATAATACATGCTGTTTTATTGGTCGCTCGTCCATTTCATATCCCATAGCTTAAGCATTCACATATTTGGATTCCTCTCGACGAGGCGAGCAGTACGAGTACCACCTTGATGGGTCTGCGACGTTTCCTTCCAGAGTTATTACCAAAAAAACACAAACATCCCAGAATCCTATCGGTTTGGGGTCAAAATGTTGTCGCTCATTAAATCCCATAAGAAACGTCGCATCGAATGAATGTGATTGAATTCTCCCCGTCTGGACGAGCGGAATTGAATGGTGCAACTGATTTTGCTGTGCTGTGAAAATTCAGATATATGCATGACTGCTTTTGTTTTATTTTGTGAATAGCAAAAAGCATTCAACACCATAATACATGTTGTTTTATTGGTCGCTCGTCCATTTCATATCCGATAGCTTAACCATTCACATATTTGGATTCCTCTCGACGAGGCGAGCAGTACGAGTACCACCTTGATGGGTCTGCGACGTTTCCTTCCAGAGTTATTACCAAAAAAACACAAACATCCCAGAATCCTCTCGGTTTGGGGTCAAAATGTTGTCGCTCATTAAATCCCATAAGAAACGTCGCATCGAATGAATGTGATTGAATTCTCCCCGTCTGGACGAGCGGAATTGAATGGTGCAACTGATTTTGCTGTGCTGTGAAAATTCAGATATTTGCATGACTGCTTTTGTTTTATTTTGTGAATAGCAAAAAACATTCAACCCCATAATATATGTTGTTTTATTGGTCGCTCGTCCATGTCATATCCCATAGCTTAACAACTCATATGTTTAGATTCCTCTCGACGAGGCGAGCAGTACGAGTACCAACTTGATGGGTCTGTGACGTTTCCTTCCAGAGTTATTACCAAAAAACCACAAACATCCCAGAATTATCTCGGTTTGGGGTCAAAATGTTGTCGCTCATTAAATCCCACAAGAAACGTTGCATCGAATGAATGTGATTGAATTCTCCCCGTCTGGACGAGCGGAATTGAATGGTGCAACTGATTTTGCTGTGCTGTGAAAATTCAGATATTTGCATGACTGCTTTTGTTTTATTTTGTGAATAGCAAAAAGCATTCAACCCCATAATACATGCTGTTTTATTGGTCGCTCGTCTATTTCATATCCCATAGCTTAAGCATTCATATATTTAGATTCCTCTCGACGAGGCGAGCAGTACGAGTACCACCTTGATGGGTCTGTGACGTTTCCTTCCAGAGTTATTACCAAAAAACCACAAACATCCCAGAATTATCTCGGTTTGGGGTCAAAATGTTGTCGCTCATTAAATCCCACAAGAAACGTCGCATCGAATGAATGTGATTGAATTCTCCCCGTCTGGACGAGCGGAATTGAATGGTTCAACTGATTTTGCTGTGCTGTGAAAATTAAGATATTTGCATGACTGCTTTTGTTTTATTTTGTGAATAGCAAAAAGCATTCAACCCCATAATACATGCTGTTTTATTGGTCGCTCGTCCATTTCATATCCCATAGCTTAAGCATTCACATATTTGGATTCCTCTCGACGAGGCGAGCAGTACGAGTACCACCTTGATGGGTCTGCGACGTTTCGTTCCAGAGTTATTACCAAAAAAACACAAACATCCCAGAATCCTCTCGGTTTGGGGTCAAAATGTTGTCGCTCATTAAATCCCATAAGAAACGTCGCATGGAATGAATGTGATTGAATTCTCCCCGTCTGAACGAGCGGAATTGAATGGTGCAACTGATTTTGTTGTGCTGTGAAAATTCAGATATTTGCATGACTGCTTTTGTTTTATTTTGTGAATAGCAAAAAGCATTCAACCCCATAATACATGCTGTTTTATTGGTCGCTCGTCCATTTCATATCCCATAGCTTAAGCATTCATATATTTGGATTCCTCTCGACGAGGCGAGCAGTACGAGTACCACCTTGATGGTCTGCGACGTTTCCTTCCAGAGTTATTACCAAAAAAACACAAACATCCCAGAATCCTATCGGTTTGGGGTCAAAATGTTGTCGCTCATTAAATCCCATAAGAAACGTCGCATCGAATGAATGTGATTGAATTCTCCCCGTCTGGACGAGCGGAATTGAATGGTGCAACTGATTTTGCTGTGCTGTGAAAATTCAGATATATGCATGACTGCTTTTGTTTTATTTTGTGAATAGCAAAAAGCATTCAACACCATAATACATGTTGTTTTATTGGTCGCTCGTCCATTTCATATCCGATAGCTTAACCATTCACATATTTGGATTCCTCTCGACGAGGCGAGCAGTACGAGTACCACCTTGATGGGTCTGCGACGTTTCCTTCCAGAGTTATTACCAAAAAAACACAAACATCCCAGAATCCTCTCGGTTTGGGGTCAAAATGTTGTCGCTCATTAAATCCCATAAGAAACGTCGCATCGAATGAATGTGATTGAATTCTCCCCGTCTGGACGAGCGGAATTGAATGGTGCAACTGATTTTGCTGTGCTGTGAAAATTCAGATATTTGCATGACTGCTTTTGTTTTATTTTGTGAATAGCAAAAAACATTCAACCCCATAATATATGTTGTTTTATTGGTCGCTCGTCCATGTCATATCCCATAGCTTAACAACTCATATGTTTAGATTCCTCTCGACGAGGCGAGCAGTACGAGTACCAACTTGATGGGTCTGTGACGTTTCCTTCCAGAGTTATTACCAAAAAACCACAAACATCCCAGAATTATCTCGGTTTGGGGTCAAAATGTTGTCGCTCATTAAATCCCACAAGAAACGTCGCATCGAATGAATGTGATTGAATTCTCCCCGTCTGGACGAGCGGAATTGAATGGTTCAACTGATTTTGCTGTGCTGTGAAAATTCAGATATTTGCATGACTGCTTTTGTTTTATTTTGTGAATAGCAAAAAGCATTCAACCCCATAATACATGCTGTTTTATTGGTCGCTCGTCCATTTCATATCCCATAGCTTAAGCATTCACATATTTGGATTCCTCTCGACGAGGCGAGCAGTACGAATACCACCTTGATGGGTCTGCGACGTTTCCTTCCAGAGTTATTACCTAAAACCACAAACATCCCAGAATTATCTCGGTTTGGGGTCAAAATGTTGTCGCTCATTAAATCCCACAAGAAACGTCGCATCGAATGAATGTGATTGAATTCTCCCCGTCTGGACGAGCGGAATTGAATGGTGCAACTGATTTTGCTGTGCTGTGAAAATTCAGATATTTGCATGACTGCTTTTGTTTTATTTTGTGAATAGCAAAAAGCATTCAACCCCATAATACATGCTGTTTTATTGGTCGCTCGTCCATTTCATATCCCATAGCTTAAGCATTCATATATTTGGATTCCTCTCGACGAGGCGAGCAGTACGAGTACCACCTTGATGGGTCTGTGACGTTTCCTTCCAGAGTTATTACCAAAAAACCACAAACATCCCAGAATTCTCTCGGTTTGGGGTCAAAATGTTGTCGCTCATTAAATCCCACAAGAAACGTCGCATCGAATGAATGTGATTGAATTCTCCCCGTCTGGACGAGCGCAATTGATTGGTGCAACTGATTTTGCTGTGCTGTGAAAATTCAGATATATGCATGACTGCTTTTGTTTTATTTTGTGAATAGCAAAAAGCATTCAACACCATAATACATGTTGTTTTATTGGTCGCTCGTCCATTTCATATCCGATAGCTTAACCAGTCACATATTTGGATTCCTCTCGACGAGGCGAGCAGTACGAGTAACACCTTGATGGGTCTGCGACGTTTCCTTCCAGAGTTATTACCAAAAAAACACAAACATCCCAGAATCCTCTCGGTTTGGGGTCAAAATGTTGTCGCTCATTAAATCCCATAAGAAACGTCGCATCGAATGAATGTGATTGAATTCTCCCCGTCTGGACGAGCGGAATTGAATGGTGCAACTGATTTTGCTGTGCTGTGAAAATTCAGATATTTGCATGACTGCTTTTGTTTTATTTTGTGAATAGCAAAAAACATTCAACCCCATAATACATGTTGTTTTATTGGTCGCTCGTCCATGTCATATCCCATAGCTTAACAACTCATATGGTTAGATTCCTCTCGATGAGGCGAGCAGTACGAGTACCACCTTGATGGGTCTGCGACGTTTCCTTCCAGAGTTATTACCAAAAAACCACAAACATCCCAGATTCCTCTCGGTTTTCGGTCAAAATGTTGTCGCTCATTAAATCCCATAAGAAACGTCGCATCGAATGAATGTGATTGAATTCTCCCCGTCTGGACGAGCGGAATTGAATGGTGCAACTGATTTTGCTGTGCTATGAAAATTCAGATATTTGCATGACTGCTTTTGTTTTATTTTGTGAATAGCAAAAAGCATTCAACCCCATAATACATGCTGTTTTATTGGTCGCTCGTCCATTTCATATCCCATAGCTTAACCATTCATATATTTGGATTCCTCTCGACGAGGCGAGCAGTACGAGTACCACCTTGATGGGTCTGTGACGTTTCCTTCCAGAGTTATTACCAAAAAACCACAAACATCCCAGAATTCTCTCGGTTTGGGGTCAAAATGTTGTCGCTCATTAAATCCCACAAGAAACGTCGCATCGAATGAATGTGATTGAATTCTCCCCGTCTGGATGAGCGGAAATGAATGGTGCAACTGATTTTGCTGTGCTGTGAAAATTCAGATATTTGCATGACTGCTTTTGTTTTATTTTGTGAATAGCAAAAAGCATTCAACACCATAATACATGTTGTTTTATTGGTCGCTCGTCCATTTCATATCCGATAGCTTAACCAGTCACATATTTGGATTCCACTCGACGAGGCGAGCAGTACGAGTACCACCTTGATGGGTCTGTGACGTTTCCTTCCAGAGTTATTACCAAAAAACCACAAACATCCCAGAATTATCTCGGTTTGGGGTCAAAATGTTGTCGCTCATTAAATCCCACAAGAAACGTCGCATCGAATGAATGTGATTGAATTCTCCCCGTCTGGACGAGCGGAATTGAATGGTTCAACTGATTTTGCTGTGCTGTGAAAATTCAGATATTTGCATGACTGCTTTTGTTTTATTTTGTGAATAGCAAAAAGCAGTCAACCCCATAATACATGCTGTTTTATTGGTCGCTCGTCCATTTCATATCCCATAGCTTAAGCATTCACATATTTGGATTCCTCTCGACGAGGCGAGCAGTACGAGTACCACATTGATGGGTCTGCGACGTTTCGTTCCAGAGTTATTACCAAAAAAACACAAACATCCCAGAATCCTCTCGGTTTGGGGTCAAAATGTTGTCGCTCATTAAATCCCATAAGAAACGTCGCATGGAATGAATGTGATTGAATTCTCCCCGTCTGAACGAGCGGAATTGAATGGTGCAACTGATTTTGTTGTGCTGTGAAAATTCAGATATTTGCATGACTGCTTTTGTTTTATTTTGTGAATAGCAAAAAGCATTCAACCCCATAATACATGCTGTTTTATTGGTCGCTCGTCAATTTCATATCCCATAGCTTAAGCATTCATATATTTGGATTCCTCTCGACGAGGCGAGCGGTACGAATACCACCTTGATGGGTCTGCGACGTTTCCTTCCAGAGTGATTACCAAAAAAACACAAACATCCCAGAATCCTATCGGTTTGGGGTCAAAATGTTGTCGCTCATTAAATCCCATAAGAAACGTCGCATCGAATGAATGTGATTGAATTCTCCCCGTCTGGACGAGCGGAATTGAATGGTGCAACTGATTTTGCTGTGCTGTGAAAATTCAGATATATGCATGACTGCTTTTGTTTTATTTTGTGAATAGCAAAAAACATTCAACACCATAATACATGTTGTTTTATTGGTCGCTCGTCCATTTCATATCCGATAGCTTAAGCATTCACATATTTGGATTCCTCTCGACGAGGCGAGCAGTACGAGTACCACCTTGATGGGTCTGCGACGTTTCCTTCCAGAGTTATTACCAAAAAACCACAAACATCCCAGATTCCTCTCGGTTTGGGGTCAAAATGTTGTCGCTCATTAAATCCCATAAGAAACGTCGCATCGAATGAATGTGATTGAATTCTCCCCGTCTGGACGAGCGGAATTGAATGGTGCAACTGATTTTGCTGTGCTGTGAAAATTCAGATATTTGCATGACTGCTTTTGTTTTATTTTGTGAATAGCAAAAAGCATTCAACCCCATAATACATGCTGTTTTATTGGTCGCTCGTCCATTTCATATCCCATAGCTTAACCATTCATATATTTGGATTCCTCTCGACGAGGCGAGCAGTACGAGTACCACCTTGATGGGTCTGTGACGTTTCCTTCCAGAGTTATTACCAAAAAACCACAAACATCCCAGAATTCTCTCGGTTTGGGGTCAAAATGTTGTCGCTCATTAAATCCCACAAGAAACGTCGCATCGAATGAATGTGATTGAATTCTCCCCGTCTGGATGAGCGGAAATGAATGGTGCAACTGATTTTGCTGTGCTGTGAAAATTCAGATATTTGCATGACTGCTTTTGTTTTATTTTGTGAATAGCAAAAAGCATTCAACCCCATAATACATGTTGTTTTATTGGTCGCTCGTCCATTTCATATGCCATAGCTTAAGCATTCATATATTTGGATTTCTCTCGACGAGGCGAGCAGTACGAGTACCACCTTGATGGGTCTGTGACGTTTCCTTCCAGAGTTATTACCAAAAAACCACAAACATCCCAGAATTCTCTCGGTTTGGGGTCAAAATGTTGTCGCTCATTAAATCCCACAAGAAACGTCGCATCGAATGAATGTGATTGAATTCTCCCCGTCTGGACGAGCGCAATTGAATGGTGCAACTGATTTTGCTGTGCTGTGAAAATTCAGATATATGCATGACTGCTTTTGTTTTATTTTGTGAATAGCAAAAAGCATTCAACACCATAATACATGTTGTTTTATTGGTCGCTCGTCCATTTCATATCCGATAGCTTAACCAGTCACATATTTGGATTCCACTCGACGAGGCGAGCAGTACGAGTACCACCTTGATGGGTCTGTGACGTTTCCTTCCAGAGTTATTACCAAAAAACCACAAACATCCCAGAATTATCTCGGTTTGGGGTCAAAATGTTGTCGCTCATTAAATCCCACAAGAAACGTCGCATCGAATGAATGTGATTGAATTCTCCCCGTCTGGACGAGCGGAATTGAATGGTTCAACTGATTTTGCTGTGCTGTGAAAATTCAGATATTTGCATGACTGCTTTTGTTTTATTTTGTGAATAGCAAAAAGCATTCAACCCCATAATACATGCTGTTTTATTGGTCGCTCGTCCATTTCATATCCCATAGCTTAACCATTCACATATTTGGATTCCTCTCGACGAGGCGAGCAGTACGAGTACCACCTTGATGGGTCTGCGACGTTTCCTTCCAGAGTTATTACCAAAAAACCACAAACATCCCAGATTCCTCTCGGTTTGGGGTCAAAATGTTGTCGCTCATTAAATCCCATAAGAAACGTCGCATCGAATGAATGTGATTGAATTCTCCCCGTCTGGACGAGCGGAATTGAATGGTGCAACTGATTTTGCTGTGCTGTGAAAATTCAGATATTTGCATGACTGCTTTTGTTTTATTTTGTGAATAGCAAAAAGCATTCAACCCCATAATACATGCTGTTTTATTGGTCGCTCGTCCATTTCATATCCCATAGCTTAACCATTCACATATTTGGATTCCTCTCGACGAGGCGAGCAGTACGAGTACCACCTTGATGGGTCTGCGACGTTTCCTTCCAGAGTTATTACCAAAAAACCACAAACATCCCAGATTCCTCTCGGTTTGGGGTCAAAATGTTGTCGCTCATTAAATCCCATAAGAAACGTCGCATCGAATGAATGTGATTGAATTCTCCCCGTCTGGACGAGCGGAATTGAATGGTGCAACTGATTTTGCTGTGCTGTGAAAATTCAGATATTTGCATGACTGCTTTTGTTTTATTTTGTGAATAGCAAAAAGCATTCAACCCCATAATACATGCTGTTTTATTGGTCGCTCGTCCATTTCATATCCCATAGCTTAACCATTCATATATTTGGATTCCTCTCGACGAGGCGAGCAGTACGAGTACCACCTTGATGGGTCTGTGACGTTTCCTTCCAGAGTTATTACCAAAAAACCACAAACATCCCAGAATTCTCTCGGTTTGGGGTCAAAATGTTGTCGCTCATTAAATCCCACAAGAAACGTCGCATCGAATGAATGTGATTGAATTCTCCCCGTCTGGATGAGCGGAAATGAATGGTGCAACTGATTTTGCTGTGCTGTGAAAATTCAGATATTTGCATGACTGCTTTTGTTTTATTTTGTGAATAGCAAAAAGCATTCAACCCCATAATACATGTTGTTTTATTGGTCGCTCGTCCATTTCATATGCCATAGCTTAAGCATTCATATATTTGGATTTCTCTCGACGAGGCGAGCAGTACGAGTACCACCTTGATGGGTCTGTGACGTTTCCTTCCAGAGTTATTACCAAAAAACCACAAACATCCCAGAATTCTCTCGGTTTGGGGTCAAAATGTTGTCGCTCATTAAATCCCACAAGAAACGTCGCATCGAATGAATGTGATTGAATTCTCCCCGTCTGGAAGAGCGCAATTGAATGGTGCAACTGATTTTGCTGTGCTGTGAAAATTCAGATATATGCATGACTGCTTTTGTTTTATTTTGTGAATAGCAAAAAGCATTCAACACCATAATACATGTTGTTTTATTGGTCGCTCGTCCATTTCATATCCGATAGCTTAACCAGTCACATATTTGGATTCCACTCGACGAGGCGAGCAGTACGAGTACCACCTTGATGGGTCTGTGACGTTTCCTTCCAGAGTTATTACCAAAAAACCACAAACATCCCAGAATTATCTCGGTTTGGGGTCAAAATGTTGTCGCTCATTAAATCCCACAAGAAACGTCGCATCGAATGAATGTGATTGAATTCTCCCCGTCTGGAGGAGCGGAATTGAATGGTTCAACTGATTTTGCTGTGCTGTGAAAATTCAGATATTTGCATGACTGCTTTTGTTTTATTTTGTGAATAGCAAAAAGCATTCAACCCCATAATACATGCTGTTTTATTGGTCGCTCGTCCATTTCATATCCCATAGCTTAAGCATTCACATATTTGGATTCCTCTCGACGAGGCGAGCAGTACGAGTACCACCTTGATGGGTCTGCGACGTTTCGTTCCAGAGTTATTACCAAAAAAACACAAACATCCCAGAATCCTCTCGGTTTGGGGTCAAAATGTTGTCGCTCATTAAATCCCATAAGAAACGTCGCATGGAATGAATGTGATTGAATTCTCCCCGTCTGAACGAGCGGAATTGAATGGTGCAACTGATTTTGTTGTGCTGTGAAAATTCATATATTTGCATGACTGCTTTTGTTTTATTTTGTGAATAGCAAAAAGCATTCAACCCCATAATACATGCTGTTTTATTGGTCGCTCGTCCATTTCATATCCCATAGCTTAAGCATTCATATATTTGGATTCCTCTCGACGAGGCGAGCAGTACGAATACCACCTTGATGGGTCTGCGACGTTTCCTTCCAGAGTTATTACCAAAAAAACACAAACATCCCAGAATCCTATCGGTTTGGGGTCAAAATGTTGTCGCTCATTAAATCCCATAAGAAACGTCGCATCGAATGAATGTGACTGAATTCTCCCCGTCTGGACGAGCGGAATTGAATGGTGCAACTGATTTTGCTGTGCTGTGAAAATTCAGATATATGCATGACTGCTTTTGTTTTATTTTGTGAATAGCAAAAAGCATTCAACACCATAATACATGTTGTTTTATTGGTCGCTCGTCCATTTCATATCCGATAGCTTAACCATTCACATATTTGGATTCCTCTCGACGAGGCGAGCAGTACGAGTACCACCTTGATGGGTCTGCGACGTTTCCTTCCAGAGTTATTACCAAAAAACCACAAACATCCCAGATTCCTCTCGGTTTGGGGTCAAAATGTTGTCGCTCATTAAATCCCATAAGAAACGTCGCATCGAATGAATGTGATTGAATTCTCCCCGTCTGGATGAGCGGAAATGAATGGTGCAACTGATTTTGCTGTGCTGTGAAAATTCAGATATTTGCATGACTGCTTTTGTTTTATTTTGTGAATAGCAAAAAGCATTCAACCCCATAATACATGTTGTTTTATTGGTCGCTCGTCCATTTCATATGCCATAGCTTAAGCATTCATATATTTGGATTTATCTCGACGAGGCGAGCAGTACGAGTACCACCTTGATGGGTCTGTGACGTTTCCTTCCAGAGTTATTACCAAAAAACCACAAACATCCCAGAATTCTCTCGGTTTGGGGTCAAAATGTTGTCGCTCATTAAATCCCACAAGAAACGTCGCATCGAATGAATGTGATTGAATTCTCCCCGTCTGGACGAGCGCAATTGAATGGTGCAACTGATTTTGCTGTGCTGTGAAAATTCAGATATATGCATGACTGCTTTTGTTTTATTTTGTGAATAGCAAAAAGCATTCAACACCATAATACATGTTGTTTTATTGGTCGCTCGTCCATTTCATATCCGATAGCTTAACCAGTCACATATTTGGATTCCACTCGACGAGGCGAGCAGTACGAGTACCACCTTGATGGGTCTGTGACGTTTCCTTCCAGAGTTATTACCAAAAAACCACAAACATCCCAGAATTATCTCGGTTTGGGGTCAAAATGTTGTCGCTCATTAAATCCCACAAGAAACGTCGCATCGAATGAATGTGATTGAATTCTCCCCGTCTGGACGAGCGGAATTGAATGGTTCAACTGATTTTGCTGTGCTGTGAAAATTCAGATATTTGCATGACTGCTTTTGTTTTATTTTGTGAATAGCAAAAAGCATTCAACCCCATAATACATGCTGTTTTATTGGTCGCTCGTCCATTTCATATCCCATAGCTTAAGCATTCACATATTTGGATTCCTCTCGACGAGGCGAGCAGGACGAGTACCACCTTGATGGGTCTGCGACGTTTCGTTCCAGAGTTATTACCAAAAAAACACAAACATCCCAGAATCCTCTCGGTTTGGGGTCAAAATGTTGTCGCTCATTAAATCCCATAAGAAACGTCGCATCGAATGAATGTGATTGAATTCTCCCCGTCTGGACGAGCGGAATTGAATGGTGCAACTGATTTTGCTGTGCTGTGAAAATTCAGATATTTGCATGACTGCTTTTGTTTTATTTTGTGAATAGCAAAAAGCATTCAACCCCATAATACATGCTGTTTTATTGGTCGCTCGTCCATTTCATATCCCATAGCTTAAGCATTCATATATTTGGATTCCTCTCGACGAGGCGAGCAGTACGAATACCACCTTGATGGGTCTGCGACGTTTCCTTCCAGAGTTATTACCAAAAAAACACAAACATCCCAGAATCCTATCGGTTTGGGGTCAAAATGTTGTCGCTCATTAAATCCCATAAGAAACGTCGCATCGAATGAATGTGATTGAATTCTCCCCGTCTGGACGAGCGGAATTGAATGGTGCAACTGATTTTGCTGTGCTGTGAAAATTCAGATATATGCATGACTGCTTTTGTTTTATTTTGTGAATAGCAAAAAGCATTCAACACCATAATACATGTTGTTTTATTGGTCGCTCGTCCATTTCATATCCGATAGCTTAACCATTCATATATTTGGATTCCTCTCGACGAGGCGAGCAGTACGAATACCACCTTGATGGGTCTGCGACGTTTCCTTCCAGAGTTATTACCAAAAAAACACAAACATCCCAGAATCCTATCGGTTTGGGGTCAAAATGTTGTCGCTCATTAAATCCCATAAGAAACGTCGCATCGAATGAATGTGATTGAATTCTCCCCGTCTGGACGAGCGGAATTGAATGGTGCAACTGATTTTGCTGTGCTGTGAAAATTCAGATATATGCATGACTGCTTTTGTTTTATTTTGTGAATAGCAAAAAGCATTCAACACCATAATACATGTTGTTTTATTGGTCGCTCGTCCATTTCATATCCGATAGCTTAACCATTCACATATTTGGATTCCTCTCGACGAGGCGAGCAGTACGAGTACCACCTTGATGGGTCTGCGACGTTTCCTTCCAGAGTTATTACCAAAAAACCACAAACATCCCAGATTCCTCTCGGTTTGGGGTCAAAATGTTGTCGCTCATTAAATCCCATAAGAAACGTCGCATCGAATGAATGTGATTGAATTCTCCCCGTCTGGACGAGCGGAATTGAATGGTGCAACTGATTTTGCTGTGCTGTGAAAATTCAGATATTTGCATGACTGCTTTTGTTTTATTTTGTGAATAGCAAAAAGCATTCAACCCCATAATACATGCTGTTTTATTGGTCGCTCGTCCATTTCATATCCCATAGCTTAACCATTCATATATTTGGATTCCTCTCGACGAGGCGAGCAGTACGAGTACCACCTTGATGGGTCTGTGACGTTTCCTTCCAGAGTTATTACCAAAAAACCACAAACATCCCAGAATTATCTCGGTTTGGGGTCAAAATGTTGTCGCTCATTAAATCCCACAAGAAACGTCGCATCGAATGAATGTGATTGAATTCTCCCCGTCTGGACGAGCGGAATTGAATGGTGCAACTGATTTTGCTGTGCTGTGAAAATTCAGATATTTGCATGACTGCTTTTGTTTTATTTTGTGAATAGCAAAAAGCATTCAACCCCATAATACATGCTGTTTTATTGGTCGCTCGTCCATTTCATATCCCATAGCTTAACCATTCATATATTTGGATTCCTCTCGACGAGGCGAGCAGTACGAGTACCACCTTGATGGGTCTGCGACGTTTCCTTCCAGAGTTATTACCAAAAAACCACAAACATCCCAGATTCCTCTCGGTTTGGGGTCAAAATGTTGTCGCTCATTAAATCCCATAAGAAACGTCGCATCGAATGAATGTGATTGAATTCTCCCCGTCTGGACGAGCGGAATTGAATGGTGCAACTGATTTTGCTGTGCTGTGAAAATTCAGATATTTGCATGACTGCTTTTGTTTTATTTTGTGAATAGCAAAAAGCATTCAACCCCATAATACATGCTGTTTTATTGGTCGCTCGTCCATTTCATATCCCATAGCTTAACCATTCATATATTTGGATTCCTCTCGACGAGGCGAGCAGTACGAGTACCACCTTGATGGGTCTGTGACGTTTCCTTCCAGAGTTATTACCAAAAAACCACAAACATCCCAGAATTATCTCGGTTTGGGGTCAAAATGTTGTCGCTCATTAAATCCCACAAGAAACGTCGCATCGAATGAATGTGATTGAATTCTCCCCGTCTGGACGAGCGGAATTGAATGGTGCAACTGATTTTGCTGTGCTGTGAAAATTCAGATATTTGCATGACTGCTTTTGTTTTATTTTGTGAATAGCAAAAAGCATTCAACCCCATAATACATGCTGTTTTATTGGTCGCTCGTCCATTTCATATCCCATAGCTTAAGCATTCATATATTTGGATTCCTCTCGACGAGGCGAGCAGTACGAGTACCACCTTGATGGGTCTGTGACGTTTCCTTCCAGAGTTATTACCAAAAAACCACAAACATCCCAGAATTATCTCGGTTTGGGGTCAAAATGTTGTCGCTCATTAAATTCCACAAGAAACGTCGCATCGAATGAATGTGATTGAATTCTCCCCGTCTGGACGAGCGGAATTGAATGGTGCAACTGATTTTGTTGTGCTGTGAAAATTCAGATATTTGCATGACTGCTTTTGTTTTATTTTGTGAATAGCAAAAAGCATTCAACCCCATAATACATGCTGTTTTATTGGTCGCTCGTCCATTTCATATCCCATAGCTTAAGCATTCATATATTTGGATTCCTCTCGAGGAGGCGAGCAGTACGAGTACCACCTTGATGGGTCTGTGACGTTTCCTTCCAGAGTTATTACCTAAAACCACAAACATCCCAGAATTCTCTCGGTTTGGGGTCAAAATGTTGTCGCTCATTAAATCCCACAAGAAACGTCGCATCGAATGAATGTGATTGAATTCTCCCCGTCTGGACGAGCGGAATTGAATGGTGCAACTGATTTTGCTGTGCTGTGAAAATTCAGATATTTGCATGACTGCTTTTGTTTTATTTTGTGAATAGCAAAAAGCATTCAACCCCATAATACATGCTGTTTTATTGGTCGCTCGTCCATTTCATATCCCATAGCTTAAGCATTCATATATTTGGATTCCGCTCGACGAGGCGAGCAGTACGAGTACCACCTTGATGGGTCTGTGACGTTTCCTTCCAGAGTTATTACCAAAAAACCACAAACATCCCAGAATTCTCTCGGTTTGGGGTCAAAATGTTGTCGCTCATTAAATCCCACAAGAAACGTCGCATCGAATGAATGTGATTGAATTCTCCCCGTCTGGACGAGCGCAATTGAATGGTGCAACTGATTTTGCTGTGCTGTGAAAATTCAGATATATGCATGACTGCTTTTGTTTTATTTTGTGAATAGCAAAAAGCATTCAACACCATAATACATGTTGTTTTATTGGTCGCTCGTCCATTTCATATCCGATAGCTTAACCAGTCACATATTTGGATTCCTCTCGACGAGGCGAGCAGTACGAGTAACACTTTGATGGGTCTGCGACGTTTCCTTCCAGAGTTATTACCAAAAAAACACAAACATCCCAGAATCCTCTCGGTTTGGGGTCAAAATGTTGTCGCTCATTAAATCCCATAAGAAACGTCGCATCGAATGAATGTGATTGAATTCTCCCCGTCTGGACGAGCGGAATTGAATGGTGCAACTGATTTTGCTGTGCTGTGAAAATTCAGATATTTGCATGACTGCTTTTGTTTTATTTTGTGAATAGCAAAAAGCATTCAACCCCATAATACATGCTGTTTTATTGGTCGCTCGTCTATTTCATATCCCATAGCTTAAACATTCATATATTTGGATTCCTCTCGACGAGGCGAGCAGTACGAGTACCACCTTGATGGGTCTGTGACGTTTCCTTCCAGAGTTATTACCAAAAAACCACAAACATCCCAGAATTATCTCGGTTTGGGGTCAAAATGTTGTCGCTCATTAAATCCCACAAGAAACGTCGCATCGAATGAATGTGATTGAATTCTCCCCGTCTGGACGAGCGGAATTGAATGGTTCAACTGATTTTGCTGTGCTGTGAAAATTCAGATATTTGCATGACTGCTTTTGTTTTATTTTGTGAATAGCAAAAAGCATTCAACCCCATAATACATGCTGTTTTATTGGTCGCTCGTCCATTTCATATCCCATAGCTTAAGCATTCACATATTTGGATTCCTCTCGACGAGGCGAGCAGTACGAGTACCACCTTGATGGGTCTGCGACGTTTCGTTCCAGAGTTATTACCAAAAAAACACAAACATCCCAGAATCCTCTCGGTTTGGGGTCAAAATGTTGTCGCTCATTAAATCCCATAAGAAACGTCGCATGGAATGAATGTGATTGAATTCTCCCCGTCTGAACGAGCGGAATTGAATGGTGCAACTGATTTTGTTGTGCTGTGAAAATTCAGATATTTGCATGACTGCTTTTGTTTTATTTTGTGAATAGCAAAAAGCATTCAACCCCATAATACATGCTGTTTTATTGGTCGCTCGTCCATTTCATATCCCATAGCTTAAGCATTCATATATTTGGATTCCTCTCGACGAGGCGAGCAGTACGAATACCACCTTGATGGGTCTGCGACGTTTCCTTCCAGAGTTATTACCAAAAAAACACAAACATCCCAGAATCCTATCGGTTTGGGGTCAAAATGTTGTCGCTCATTAAATCCCATAAGAAACGTCGCATCGAATGAATGTGATTGAATTCTCCCCGTTTGGACGAGCGGAATTGAATGGTGCAACTGATTTTGCTGTGCTGTGAAAATTCAGATATTTGCATGACTGCTTTTGTTTTATTTTGTGAATAGCAAAAAGCATTCAACCCCATAATACATGCTGTTTTATTGGTCGCTCGTCCATTTCATATCCCATAGCTTAACCATTCATATATTTGGATTCCTCTCGACGAGGCGAGCAGTACGAGTACCACCTTGATGGGTCTGTGACGTTTCCTTCCAGAGTTATTACCAAAAAACCACAAACATCCCAGAATTATCTCGGTTTGGGGTCAAAATGTTGTCGCTCATTAAATCCCACAAGAAACGTCGCATCGAATGAATGTGATTGAATTCTCCCCGTCTGGACGAGCGGAATTGAATGGTGCAACTGATTTTGCTGTGCTGTGAAAATTCAGATATTTGCATGACTGCTTTTGTTTTATTTTGTGAATAGCAAAAAGCATTCAACCCCATAATACATGCTGTTTTATTGGTCGCTCGTCCATTTCATATCCCATAGCTTAAGCATTCATATATTTGGATTCCTCTCGACGAGGCGAGCAGTACGAGTACCACCTTGATGGGTCTGTGACGTTTCCTTCCAGAGTTATTACCAAAAAACCACAAACATCCCAGAATTATCTCGGTTTGGGGTCAAAATGTTGTCGCTCATTAAATCCCACAAGAAACGTCGCATCGAATGAATGTGATTGAATTCTCCCCGTCTGGACGAGCGGAATTGAATGGTGCAACTGATTTTGTTGTGCTGTGAAAATTCAGATATTTGCATGACTGCTTTTGTTTTATTTTGTGAATAGCAAAAAGCATTCAACCCCATAATACATGCTGTTTTATTGGTCGCTCGTCCATTTCATATCCCATAGCTTAAGCATTCATATATTTGGATTCCTCTCGACGAGGCGAGCAGTACGAGTACCACCTTGATGGGTCTGTGACGTTTCCTTCCAGAGTTATTACCTAAAACCACAAACATCCCAGAATTATCTCGGTTTGGGGTCAAAATGTTGTCGCTCATTAAATCCCACAAGAAACGTCGCATCGAATGAATGTGATTGAATTCTCCCCGTCTGGACGAGCGGAATTGAATGGTGCAACTGATTTTGCTGTGCTGTGAAAATTTAGATATTTGCATGACTGCTTTTGTTTTATTTTGTGAATAGCAAAAAGCATTCAACCCCATAATACATGCTTTTTTATTGGTCGCTCGTCCATTTCATATCCCATAGCTTAAGCATTCATATATTTGGATTCCTCTCGACGAGGCGAGCAGTACGAGTACCACCTTGATGGGTCTGTGACGTTTCCTTCCAGAGTTATTACCAAAAAACCACAAACATCCCAGAATTCTCTCGGTTTGGGGTCAAAATGTTGTCGCTCATTAAATCCCACAAGAAACGTCGCATCGAATGAATGTGATTGAATTCTCCCCGTCTGGACGAGCGCAATTGAATGGTGCAACTGATTTTGCTGTGCTGTGAAAATTCAGATATATGCATGACTGCTTTTGTTTTATTTTGTGAATAGCAAAAAGCATTCAACACCATAATACATGTTGTTTTATTGGTCGCTCGTCCATTTCATATCCGATAGCTTAACCAGTCACATATTTGGATTCCTCTCGACGAGGCGAGCAGTACGAGTACCACCTTGATGGGTCTGCGACGTTTCCTTCCAGAGTTATTACCAAAAAAACACAAACATCCCAGAATCCTCTCGGTTTGGGGTCAAAATGTTGTCGCTCATTAAATCCCATAAGAAACGTCGCATCGAATGAATGTGATTGAATTCTCCCCGTCTGGACGAGCGGAATTGAATGGTGCAACTGATTTTGCTGTGCTGTGAAAATTCAGATATTTGCATGACTGCTTTTGTTTTATTTTGTGAATAGCAAAAAACATTCAACCCCATAATACATGTTGTTTTATTGGTCGCTCGTCCATGTCATATCCCATAGCTTAACAACTCATATGGTTAGATGCCTCTCGATGAGGCGAGCAGTACGAGTACCACCTTGATGGGTCTGCGACGTTTCCTTCCAGAGTTATTACCAAAAAACCACAAACATCCCAGATTCCTCTCGGTTTTCGGTCAAAATGTTGTCGCTCATTAAATCCCATAAGAAACGTCGCATCGAATGAATGTGATTGAATTCTCCCCGTCTGGACGAGCGGAATTGAATGGTGCAACTGATTTTGCTGTGCTGTGAAAATTCAGATATTTGCATGACTGCTTTTGTTTTATTTTGTGAATAGCAAAAAGCATTCAACCCCATAATACATGCTGTTTTATTGGTCGCTCGTCCATTTCATATCCCATAGCTTAAGCATTCATATATTTGGATTCCTCTCGACGAGGCGAGCAGTACGAGTACCACCTTGATGGGTCTGTGACGTTTCCTTCCAGAGTTATTACCTAAAACCACAAACATCCCAGAATTATCTCGGTTTGGGGTCAAAATGTTGTCGCTCATTAAATCCCACAAGAAACGTCGCATCGAATGAATGTGATTGAATTCTCCCCGTCTGGACGAGCGGAATTGAATGGTGCAATTGATTTTGCTGTGCTGTGAAAATTCAGATATTTGCATGACTGCTTTTGTTTTATTTTGTGAATAGCAAAAAGCATTCAACCCCATAATACATGCTGTTTTATTGGTCGCTCGTCCATTTCATATCCCATAGCTTAAGCATTCATATATTTGGATTCCTCTCGACGAGGCGAGCAGTACGAGTACCACCTTGATGGGTCTGTGACGTTTCCTTCCAGAGTTATTACCAAAAAACCACAAACATCCCAGAATTCTCTCGGTTTGGGGTCAAAATGTTGTCGCTCATTAAATCCCACAAGAAACGTCGCATCGAATGAATGTGATTGAATTCTCCCCGTCTGGACGAGCGCAATTGAATGGTGCAACTGATTTTGCTGTGCTGTGAAAATTCAGATATATACATGACTGCTTTTGTTTTATTTTGTGAATAGCAAAAATCATTCAACACCATAATACATGTTGTTTTATTGGTCGCTCGTCCATTTCATATCCGATAGCTTAACCAGTCACATATTTGGATTCCTCTCGACGAGGCGAGCAGTACGAGTACCACCTTGATGGGTCTGCGACGTTTCCTTCCAGAGTTATTACCAAAAAAACACAAACATCCCAGAATCCTCTCGGTTTGGGGTCAAAATGTTGTCGCTCATTAAATCCCATAAGAAACGTCGCATCGAATGAATGTGATTGAATTCTCCCCGTCTGGACGAGCGGAATTGAATGGTGCAACTGATTTTGCTGTGCTGTGAAAATTCAGATATTTGCATGACTGCTTTTGTTTTATTTTGTGAATAGCAAAAAACATTCAACCCCATAATACATGTTGTTTTATTGGTCGCTCGTCCATGTCATATCCCATAGCTTAACAACTCATATGGTTAGATTCCTCTCGATGAGGCGAGCAGTACGAGTACCACCTTGATGGGTCTGCGACGTTTCCTTCCAGAGTTATTACCAAAAAACCACAAACATCCCAGATTCCTCTCGGTTTTCGGTCAAAATGTTGTCGCTCATTAAATCCCATAAGAAACGTCGCATCGAATGAATGTGATTGAATTCTCCCCGTCTGGACGAGCGGAATTGAATGGTGCAACTGATTTTGCTGTGCTGTGAAAATTCAGATATTTGCATGACTGCTTTTGTTTTATTTTGTGAATAGCAAAAAGCATTCAACCCCATAATACATGCTGTTTTATTGGTCGCTCGTCCATTTCATATCCCATAGCTTAAACATTCATATATTTGGATTCCTCTCGACGAGGCGAGCAGTACGAGTACCACCTTGATGGGTCTGTGACGTTTCCTTCCAGAGTTATTACCAAAAAACCACAAACATCCCAGAATTCTCTCGGTTTGGGGTCAAAATGTTGTCGCTCATTAAATCCCACAAGAAACGTCGCATCGAATGAATGTGATTGAATTCTCCCCGTCTGGACGAGCGCAATTGAATGGTGCAACTGATTTTGCTGTGCTGTGAAAATTCAGATATATGCATGACTGCTTTTGTTTTATTTTGTGAATAGCAAAAAGCATTCAACACCATAATACATGTTGTTTTATTGGTCGCTCGTCCATTTCATATCCGATAGCTTAACCAGTCACATATTTGGATTCCTCTCGACGAGGCGAGCAGTACGAGTACCACCTTGATGGGTCTGCGACGTTTCCTTCCAGAGTTATTACCAAAAAAACACAAACATCCCAGAATCCTCTCGGTTTGGGGTCAAAATGTTGTCGCTCATTAAATCCCATAAGAAACGTCGCATCGAATGAATGTGATTGAATTCTCCCCGTCTGGACGAGCGGAATTGAATGGTGCAACTGATTTTGCTGTGCTGTGAAAATTCAGATATTTGCATGACTGCTTTTGTTTTATTTTGTGAATAGCAAAAAACATTCAACCCCATAATACATGTTGTTTTATTGGTCGCTCGTCCATGTCATATCCCATAGCTTAACAACTCATATGGTTAGATTCCTCTCGATGAGGCGAGCAGTACGAGTACCACCTTGATGGGTCTGCGACGTTTCCTTCCAGAGTTATTACCAAAAAACCACAAACATCCCAGATTCCTCTCGGTTTTCGGTCAAAATGTTGTCGCTCATTAAATCCCATAAGAAACGTCGCATCGAATGAATGTGATTGAATTCTCCCCGTCTGGACGAGCGGAATTGAATGGTGCAACTGATTTTGCTGTGCTGTGAAAATTCAGATATTTGCATGACTGCTTTTGTTTTATTTTGTGAATAGCAAAAAGCATTCAACCCCATAATACATGCTGTTTTATTGGTCGCTCGTCCATTTCATATGCCATAGCTTAACCATTCATATATTTGGATTCCTCTCGACGAGGCGAGCAGTACGAGTACCACCTTGATGGGTCTGTGACGTTTCCTTCCAGAGTTATTACCAAAAAACCACAAACATCCCAGAATTCTCTCGGTTTGGGGTCAAAATGTTGTCGCTCATTAAATCCCACAAGAAACGTCGCATCGAATGAATGTGATTGAATTCTCCCCGTCTGGACGAGCGCAATTGAATGGTGCAACTGATTTTGCTGTGCTGTGAAAATTCAGATATATGCATGACTGCTTTTGTTTTATTTTGTGAATAGCAAAAAGCATTCAACACCATAATACATGTTGTTTTATTGGTCGCTCGTCCATTTCATATCTGATAGCTTAACCAGTCACATATTTGGATTCCTCTCGACGAGGCGAGCAGTACGAGTACCACCTTGATGGGTCTGCGACGTTTCCTTCCAGAGTTATTACCAAAAAAACACAAACATCCCAGAATCCTCTCGGTTTGGGGTCAAAATGTTGTCGCTCATTAAATCCCATAAGAAACGTCGCATCGAATGAATGTGATTGAATTCTCCCCGTCTGGACGAGCGCAATTGAATGGTGCAACTGATTTTGCTGTGCTGTGAAAATTCAGATATATGCATGACTGCTTTTGTTTTATTTTGTGAATAGCAAAAAGCATTCAACACCATAATACATGTTGTTTTATTGGTCGCTCGTCCATGTCATATCCCATAGCTTAACAACTCAAATGGTTAGATTCCTCTCGATGAGGCGAGCAGTACGAGTACCACCTTGATGGGTCTGTGACGTTTCCTTCCAGAGTTATTACCAAAAAACCACAAACATCCCAGAATTATCTCGGTTTGGGGTCAAAATGTTGTCGCTCATTAAATCCCACAAGAAACGTCGCATCGAATGAATGTGATTGAATTCTCCCCGTCTGGACGAGCGGAAATGAATGGTGCAACTGATTTTGCTGTGCTGTGAAAATTCAGATATTTGCATGACTGCTTTTGTTTTATTTTGTGAATAGCAAAAAGCATTCAACCCCATAATACATGTTGTTTTATTGGTCGCTCGTCCATTTCATATGCCATAGCTTAAGCATTCATATATTTGGATTCCTCTCGACGAGGCGAGCAGTACGAGTACCACCTTGATGGGTCTGTGACGTTTCCTTCCAGAGTTATTACCAAAAAACCACAAACATCCCAGAATTCTCTCGGTTTGGGGTCAAAATGTTGTCGCTCATTAAATCCCACAAGAAACGTCGCATCGAATGAATGTGATTGAATTCTCCCCGTCTGGACGAGCGGAATTGAATGGTGCAACTGATTTTGCTGTGCTGTGAAAATTCAGATATTTGCATGACTGCTTTTGTTTTATTTTGTGAATAGCAAAAAGCATTCAACCCCATAATACATGCTGTTTTATTGGTCGCTCGTCCATTTCATATCCCATAGCTTAAGCATTCATATATTTGGATTCCTCTCGACGAGGCGAGCAGTACGAGTACCACCTTGATGGGTCTGCGACGTTTCCTTCCAGAGTTATTACCAAAAAAACACAAACATCCCAGAATCCTATCGGTTTGGGGTCAAAATGTTGTCGCTCATTAAATCCCATAAGAAACGTCGCATCGAATGAATGTGATTGAATTCTCCCCGTCTGGACGAGCGCAATTGAATGGTGCAACTGATTTTGCTGTGCTGTGAAAATTCAGATATATGCATGACTGCTTTTGTTTTATTTTGTGAATAGCAAAAAGCATTCAACACCATAATACATGTTGTTTAATTGGTCGCTCGTCCATTTCATATCCGATAGCTTAACCAGTCACATATTTGGATTCCTCTCGACGAGGCGAGCAGTACGAGTACCACCTTGATGGGTCTGCGACGTTTCCTTCCAGAGTTATTACCAAAAAAACACAAACATCCCAGAATCCTCTCGGTTTGGGGTCAAAATGTTGTCGCTCATTAAATCCCATAAGAAACGTCGCATCGAATGAATGTGATTGAATTCTCCCCGTCTGGACGAGCGGAATTGAATGGTGCAACTGATTTTGCTGTGCTGTGAAAATTCAGATATTTGCATGACTGCTTTTGTTTTATTTTGTGAATAGCAAAAAACATTCAACCCCATAATACATGTTGTTTTATTGGTCGCTCGTCCATGTCATATTCCATAGCTTAACAACTCATATGGTTAGATTCCTCTCGATGAGGCGAGCAGTACGAGTACCACCTTGATGGGTCTGTGACGTTTCCTTCCAGAGTTATTACCAAAAAACCACAAACATCCCAGAATTATCTCGGTTTGGGGTCAAAATGTTGTCGCTCATTAAATCCCACAAGAAACGTCGCATCGAATGAATGTGATTGAATTCTCCCCGTCTGGACGAGCGGAATTGAATGGTGCAACTGATTTTGCTGTGCTGTGAAAATTCAGATATTTGCATGACTGCTTTTGTTTTATTTTGTGAATAGCAAAAAGCATTCAACCCCATAATACATGCTGTTTTATTGGTCGCTCGTCCATTTCATATCCCATAGCTTAACCATTCATATATTTGGATTCCTCTCGACGAGGCGAGCAGTACGAGTACCACCTTGATGGGTCTGTGACGTTTCCTTCCAGAGTTATTACCAAAAAACCACAAACATCCCAGAATTATCTCGGTTTGGGGTCAAAATGTTGTCGCTCATTAAATGCCACAAGAAACGTCGCATCGAATGAATGTGATTGAATTCTCCCCGTCTGGAGAGCGGAATTGAATGGTGCAACTGATTTTGTTGTGCTGTGAAAATTCAGATATTTGCATGACTGCTTTTGTTTTATTTTGTGAATAGCAAAAAGCATTCAACCCCATAATACATGCTGTTTTATTGGTCGCTCGTCCATTTCATATGCCATAGCTTAAGCATTCATATATTTGGATTCCTCTCGACGAGGCGAGCAGTACGAGTACCACCTTGATGGGTCTGTGACGTTTCCTTCCAGAGTTATTAATAAAAAACCACAAACATCCCAGAATTCTCTCGGTTTGGGGTCAAAATGTTGTCGCTCATTAAATCCCACAAGAAACGTCGCATCGAATGAATGTGATTGAATTCTCCCCGTCTGGACGAGCGGAATTGAATGGTGCAACTGATTTTGCTGTGCTGTGAAAATTCAGATATTTGCATGACTGCTTTTGTTTTATTTTGTGAATAGCAAAAAGCATTCAACCCCATAATACATGCTGTTTTATTGTTCGCTCGTCCATTTCATATCCCATAGCTTAAGCATTCATACATTTGGATTCCTCTCGACGAGGCGAGCAGTACGAGTACCACCTTGATGGGTCTGCGACGTTTCCTTCCAGAGTTATTACCAAAAAAACACAAACATCCCAGAATCCTATCGGTTTGGGGTCAAAATGTTGTCGCTCATTAAATCCCATAAGAAACGTTGCATCGAATGAATGTGATTGAATTCTCCCCGTCTGGACGAGCGCAATTGAATGGTGCAACTGATTTTGCTGTGCTGTGAAAATTCAAATATTTGCATGACTGCTTTTGTTTTATTTTGTGAATAGCAAAAAACATTCAACCCCATAATACATGTTGTTTTATTGGTCGCTCGTCCATGTCATATCCCATAGCTTAACAACTCATATGGTTAGATTCCTCTCGATGAGGCGAGCAGTACGAGTACCACCTTGATGGGTCTGTGACGTTTCCTTCCAGAGTTATTACCAAAAAACCACAAACATCCCAGAATTATCTCGGTTTGGGGTCAAAATGTTGTCGCTCATTAAATCCCACAAGAAACGTCGCATCGAATGAATGTGATTGAATTCTCCCCGTCTGGAAGAGCGGAATTGAATGGTGCAACTGATTTTGCTGTGCTGTGAAAATTCAGATATTTGCATGACTGCTTTTGTTTTATTTTGTGAATAGCAAAAAGCATTCAACCCCATAATACATGCTGTTTTATTGGTCGCTCGTCCATTTCATATCCCATAGCTTAAGCATTCATACATTTGGATTCCTCTCGACGAGGCGAGCAGTACGAGTACCACCTTGATGGGTCTGCGACGTTTCCTTCCAGAGTTATTACCAAAAAAACACAAACATCCCAGAATCCTATCGGTTTGGGGTCAAAATGTTGTCGCTCATTAAATGCCACAAGAAACGTCGCATCGAATGAATGTGATTGAATTCTCCCCGTCTGGAGAGCGGAATTGAATGGTGCAACTGATTTTGTTGTGCTGTGAAAATTCAGATATTTGCATGACTGCTTTTGTTTTATTTTGTGAATAGCAAAAAGCATTCAACCCCATAATACATGCTGTTTTATTGGTCGCTCGTCCATTTCATATCCCATAGCTTAACCATTCATATATTTGGATTCCTCTCGACGAGGCGAGCAGTACGAGTACCACCTTGATGGGTCTGTGACGTTTCCTTCCAGAGTTATTACCAAAAAACCACAAACATCCCAGAATTATCTCGGTTTGGGGTCAAAATGTTGTCGCTCATCAAATCCCACAAGAAACGTCGCATCGAATGAATGTGATTGAATTCTCCCCGTCTGGACGAGCGGAATTGAATGGTGCAACTGATTTTGCTGTGCTGTGAAAATTCAGATATTTGCATGACTGCTTTTGTTTTATTTTGTGAATAGCAAAAAGCATTCAACCCCATAATACATGCTGTTTTATTGGTCGCTCGTCCATTTCATATGCCATAGCTTAAGGATTCATATATTTGGATTCCTCTCGACGAGGCGAGCAGTACGAGTACCACCTTGATGGGTCTGTGACGTTTCCTTCCAGAGTTATTACCAAAAAACCACAAACATCCCAGAATTATCTCGGTTTGGGGTCAAAATGTTGTCGCTCATTAAATCCCACAAGAAACGTCGCATCGAATGAATGTGATTGAATTCTCCCCGTCTGTACGAGCGGAATTGAATGGTGCAACTGATTTTGCTGTGCTGTGAAAATTCAGATATTTGCATGACTGCTTTTGTTTTATTTTGTGAATAGCAAAAAGCATTCAACCCCATAATACATGCTGTTTTATTGGTCGCTCGTCCATTTCATATCCCATAGCTTAAGCATTCATATATTTGGATTCCTCTCGACGAGGCGAGCAGTACGAGTACCACCTTGATGGGTCTGCGACGTTTCCTTCCAGAGTTATTACCAAAAAAACACAAACATCCCAGAATCCTATCGGTTTGGGGTCAAAATGTTGTCGCTCATTAAATCCCACAAGAAACGTCGCATCGAATGAATGTGATTGAATTCTCCCCGTCTGGACGAGCGGAATTGAATGGTGCAACTGATTTTGCTGTGCTGTGAAAATTCAGATATATGCATGACTGCTTTTGTTTTATTTTGTGAATAGCAAAAAGCATTCAACACCATAATACATGTTGTTTAATTGGTCGCTCGTCCATTTCATATCCGATAGCTTAACCAGTCACATATTTGGATTCCTCTCGACGAGGCGAGCAGTACGAGTACCACCTTGATGGGTCTGCGACGTTTCCTTCCAGAGTTATTACCAAAAAAACACAAACATCCCAGAATCCTCTCGGTTTGGGGTCAAAATGTTGTCGCTCATTAAATCCCATAAAAAACGTCGCATCGAATGAATGTGATTGAATTCTCCCCGTCTGGACGAGCGGAATTGAATGGTGCAACTGATTTTGCTGTGCTGTGAAAATTCAGATATTTGCATGACTGCTTTTGTTTTATTTTGTGAATAGCAAAAAACATTCAACCCCATAATACATGTTGTTTTATTGGTCGCTCGTCCATGTCATATCCCATAGCTTAACAACTCATATGGTTAGATTCCTCTCGATGAGGCGAGCAGTACGAGTACCACCTTGATGGGTCTGTGACGTTTCCTTCCAGAGTTATTACCAAAAAACCACAAACATCCCAGGATTATCTCGGTTTGGGGTCAAAATGTTGTCGCTCATTAAATCCCACAAGAAACGTCGCATCGAATTAATGTGATTGAATTCTCCCCGTCTGGAAGAGCGGAATTTAATGGTGCAACTGATTTTGCTGTGCTGTGAAAATTCAGATATTTGCATGACTGCTTTTGTTTTATTTTGTGAATAGCAAAAAGCATTCAACCCCATAATACATGCTGTTTTATTGGTCGCTCGTCCATTTCATATCCCATAGCTTAACCATTCATATATTTGGATTCCTCTCGACGAGGCGAGCAGTACGAGTACCACCTTGATGGGTCTGTGACGTTTCCTTCCAGAGTTATTACCAAAAAACCACAAACATCCCAGAATTATCTCGGTTTGGGGTCAAAATGTTGTCGCTCATTAAATGCCACAAGAAACGTCGCATCGAATGAATGTGATTGAATTCTCCCCGTCTGGAGAGCAGAATTGAATGGTGCAACTGATTTTGTTGTGCTGTGAAAATTCAGATATTTGCATGACTGCTTTTGTTTTATTTTGTGAATAGCAAAAAGCATTCAACCCCATAATACATGCTGTTTTATTGGTCGCTCGTCCATTTCATATGCCATAGCTTAAGCATTCATATATTTGGATTCCTCTCGACGAGGCGAGCAGTACGAGTACCACCTTGATGGGTCTGTGACGTTTCCTTCCAGAGTTATTACCAAAAAACCACAAACATCCCAGAATTCTCTCGGTTTGGGGTCAAAATGTTGTCGCTCATTAAATCCCACAAGAAACGTCGCATCGAATGAATGTGATTGAATTCTCCCCGTCTGGACGAGCGGAATTGAATGGTGCAACTGATTTTGCTGTGCTGTGAAAATTCAGATATTTGCATGACTGCTTTTGTTTTATTTTGTGAATAGCAAAAAGCATTCAACCCCATAATACATGCTGTTTTATTGGTCGCTCGTCCATTTCATATCCCATAGCTTAACCATTCATATATTTGGATTCCTCTCGAAGAGGCGAGCAGTACGAGTACCAACTTGATGGGTCTGGGACGTTTCCTTCCAGAGTTATTACCAAAAAACCACAAACATCCCAGAATTATCTCGGTTTGGGGTCAAAATGTTGTCGCTCATTAAATCCCATAAGAAACGTCGCATCGAATGAATGTGATTGAATTCTCCCCGTCTGTACGAGCGGAATTGAATGGTGCAACTGATTTTGCTGTGCTGTGAAAATTCAGATATTTGCATGACTGCTTTTGTTTTATTTTGTGAATAGCAAAAAGCATTCAACCCCATAATACATGCTGTTTTATTGGTCGCTCGTCCATTTCATATCCCATAGCTTAAGCATTCATATATTTGGATTCCTCTCGACGAGGCGAGCAGTACGAGTACCACCTTGATGGGTCTGTGACGTTTCCTTCCAGAGTTATTACCAAAAAACCACAAACATCCCAGAATTCTCTCGGTTTGGGGTCAAAATGTTGTCGCTCATTAAATCTCACAAGAAACGTCGCATCGAATGAATGTGATTGAATTCTCCCCGTCTGGACGAGCGGAATTGAATGGTGCAACTGATTTTGCTGTGCTGTGAAAATTCAGATATTTGCATGACTGCTTTTGTTTTATTTTGTGAATAGCAAAAAGCATTCAACCCCATAATACATGTTGTTTTATTGGTCGCTCGTCCATTTCATATGCCATAGCTTAACCATTCATATATTTGGATTCCTCTCGACGAGGCGAGCAGTACGAGTACCAACTTGATGGGTCTGTGACGTTTCCTTCCAGAGTTATCACCAAAAAACCACAAACATCCCAGAATTATCTCGGTTTGGGGTCAAAATGTTGTCGCTCATTAAATCCCACAAGAAACGTCGCATCGAATGAATGTGATTGAATTCTCCCCGTCTGGACGAGCGGAATTGAATGGTGCAACTGATTTTGCTGTGCTGTGAAAATTCAGATATTTGCATGACTGCTTTTGTTTTATTTTGTGAATAGCAAAAAGCATTCAACCCCATAATACATGCTGTTTTATTGGTCGCTCGTCCATTTCATATCCCATAGCTTAAGCATTCATATATTTGGATTCCTCTCGACGAGGCGAGCAGTACGAGTACCACCTTGATGGGTCTGTGACGTTTCCTTCCAGAGTTATTACCTAAAACCACAAACATCCCAGAATTCTCTCGGTTTGGGGTCAAAATGTTGTCGCTCATTAAATCCCACAAGAAACGTCGCATCGAATGAATGTGATTGAATTCTCCCCGTCTGGACGAGCGGAATTGAATGGTGTAACTGATTTTGCTGTGCTGTGAAAATTCAGATATTTGCATGACTGCTTTTGTTTTATTTTGTGAATAGCAAAAAGCATTCAACCCCATAATACATGCTGTTTTATTGGTCGCTCGTCCATTTCATATCCCATAGCTTAACCATTCATATATTTGGATTCCTCTCGAAGAGGCGAGCAGTACGAGTACCACCTTGATGGGTCTGTGACGTTTCCTTCCAGAGTTATTACCAAAAAACCACAAACATCCCAGAATTATCTCGGTTTGGGGTCAAAATGTTGTCGCTCATTAAATCCCACAAGAAACGTCGCATCGAATGAATATGATTGAATTCTCCCCGTCTGGACGAGCGGAATTGAATGGTGCAACTGATTTTGCTGTGCTGTGAAAATTCAGATATTTGCATGACTGCTTTTGTTTTATTTTGTGAATAGCAAAAAGCATTCAACCCCATAATACATGCTGTTTTATTGGTCGCTCGTCCATTTCATATCCCATAGCTTAAGCATTCATATATTTGGATTCCTCTCGACGAGGCGAGCAGTACGAGTACCACCTTGATGGGTCTGTGACGTTTACTTCCAGAGTTATTACCAAAAAAACCACAAACATCCCAGAATTCTCTCGGTTTGGGGTCAAAATGTTGTCGCTCATTAAATCCCACAAGAAACGTCGCATCGAATGAATGTGATTGAATTCTCCCCGTCTGGACGAGCGGAATTGAATGGTGCAACTGATTTTGCTGTGCTGTGAAAATTCAGATATTTGCATGACTGCTTTTGTTTTATTTTGTGAATAGCAAAAAGCATTCAACCCCATAATACATGCTGTTTTATTGGTCGCTCGTCCATTTCATATGCCATAGCTTAAGGATTCATATATTTGGATTCCTCTCGACGAGGCGAGCAGTACGAGTACCACCTTGATGGGTCTGTGACGTTTCCTTCCAGAGTTATTACCAAAAAACCACAAACATCCCAGAATTCTCTCGGTTTGGGGTCAAAATGTTGTCGCTCATTAAATCCCACAAGAAACGTCGCATCGAATGAATGTGATTGAATTCTCCCCGTCTGGACGAGCGGAATTGAATGGTGCAACTGATTTTGCTGTGCTGTGAAAATTCAGATATTTGCATGACTGCTTTTGTTTTATTTTGTGAATAGCAAAAAGCATTCAACCCCATAATACATGCTGTTTTATTGGTCGCTCGTCCATTTCATATCCCATAGCTTAACCATTCATATATTTGGATTCCTCTCGAAGAGGCGAGCAGTACGAGTACCAACTTGATGGGTCTGGGACGTTTCCTTCCAGAGTTATTACCAAAAAACCACAAACATCCCAGAATTATCTCGGTTTGGGGTCAAAATGTTGTCGCTCATTAAATCCCATAAGAAACGTCGCATCGAATGAATGTGATTGAATTCTCCCCGTCTGTACGAGCGGAATTGAATGGTGCAACTGATTTTGCTGTGCTGTGAAAATTCAGATATTTGCATGACTGCTTTTGTTTTATTTTGTGAATAGCAAAAAGCATTCAACCCCATAATACATGCTGTTTTATTGGTCGCTCGTCCATTTCATATCCCATAGCTTAAGCATTCATATATTTGGATTCCTCTCGACGAGGCGAGCAGTACGAGTACCACCTTGATGGGTCTGTGACGTTTCCTTCCAGAGTTATTACCAAAAAACCACAAACATCCCAGAATTCTCTCGGTTTGGGGTCAAAATGTTGTCGCTCATTAAATCTCACAAGAAACGTCGCATCGAATGAATGTGATTGAATTCTCCCCGTCTGGACGAGCGGAATTGAATGGTGCAACTGATTTTGCTGTGCTGTGAAAATTCAGATATTTGCATGACTGCTTTTGTTTTATTTTGTGAATAGCAAAAAGCATTCAACCCCATAATACATGTTGTTTTATTGGTCGCTCGTCCAGTTCATATGCCATAGCTTAACCATTCATATATTTGGATTCCTCTCGACGAGGCGAGCAGTACGAGTACCAACTTGATGGGTCTGTGACGTTTCCTTCCAGAGTTATCACCAAAAAACCACAAACATCCCAGAATTATCTCGGTTTGGGGTCAAAATGTTGTCGCTCATTAAATCCCACAAGAAACGTCGCATCGAATGAATGTGATTGAATTCTCCCCGTCTGGACGAGCGGAATTGAATGGTGCAACTGATTTTGCTGTGCTGTGAAAATTCAGATATTTGCATGACTGCTTTTGTTTTATTTTGTGAATAGCAAAAAGCATTCAACCCCATAATACATGCTGTTTTATTGGTCGCTCGTCCATTTCATATCCCATAGCTTAAGCATTCATATATTTGGATTCCTCTCGACGAGGCGAGCAGTACGAGTACCACCTTGATGGGTCTGTGACGTTTCCTTCCAGAGTTATTACCTAAAACCACAAACATCCCAGAATTCTCTCGGTTTGGGGTCAAAATGTTGTCGCTCATTAAATCCCACAAGAAACGTCGCATCGAATGAATGTGATTGAATTCTCCCCGTCTGGACGAGCGGAATTGAATGGTGCAACTGATTTTGCTGTGCTGTGAAAATTCAGATATTTGCATGACTGCTTTTGTTTTATTTTGTGAATAGCAAAAAGCATTCAACCCCATAATACATGCTGTTTTATTGGTCGCTCGTCCATTTCATATCCCATAGCTTAACCATTCATATATTTGGATTCCTCTCGACGAGGCGAGCAGTACGAGTACCACCTTGATGGGTCTGTGACGTTTCCTTCCAGAGTTATTACCAAAAAACCACAAACATCCCAGAATTATCTCGGTTTGGGGTCAAAATGTTGTCGCTCATTAAATCCCACAAGAAACGTCGCATCGAATGAATGTGATTGAATTCTCCCCGTCTGGACGAGCGGAATTGAATGGTGCAACTGATTTTGCTGTGCTGTGAAAATTCAGATATTTGCATGACTGCTTTTGTTTTATTTTGTGAATAGCAAAAAGCATTCAACCCCATAATACATGCTGTTTTATTGGTCGCTCGTGCATTTCATATCCCATAGCTTAAGCATTCATATATTTGGATTCCTCTCGACGAGGCGAGCAGTACGAGTACCACCTTGATGGGTCTGTGACGTTTACTTCCAGAGTTATTACCAAAAAACCACAAACATCCCAGAATTCTCTCGGTTTGGGGTCAAAATGTTGTCGCTCATTAAATCCCACAAGAAACGTCGCATCGAATGAATGTGATTGAATTCTCCCCGTCTGGACGAGCGGAATTGAATGGTGCAACTGATTTTGCTGTGCTGTGAAAATTCAGATATTTGCATGACTGCTTTTGTTTTATTTTGTGAATAGCAAAAAGCATTCAACCCCATAATACATGCTGTTTTATTGGTCGCTCGTCCATTTCATATGCCATAGCTTAAGGATTCATATATTTGGATTCCTCTCGACGAGGCGAGCAGTACGAGTACCACCTTGATGGGTCTGTGACGTTTCCTTCCAGAGTTATTACCAAAAAACCACAAACATCCCAGAATTCTCTCGGTTTGGGGTCAAAATGTTGTCGCTCATTAAATCCCACAAGAAACGTCGCATCGAATGAATGTGATTGAATTCTCCCCGTCTGGACGAGCGGAATTGAATGGTGCAACTGATTTTGCTGTGCTGTGAAAATTCAGATATTTGCATGACTGCTTTTGTTTTATTTTGTGAATAGCAAAAAGCATTCAACCCCATAATACATGCTGTTTTATTGGTCGCTCGTCCATTTCATATCCCATAGCTTAACCATTCATATATTTGGATTCCTCTCGAAGAGGCGAGCAGTACGAGTACCAACTTGATGGGTCTGGGACGTTTCCTTCCAGAGTTATTACCAAAAAACCACAAACATCCCAGAATTATCTCGGTTTGGGGTCAAAATGTTGTCGCTCATTAAATCCCATAAGAAACGTCGCATCGAATGAATGTGATTGAATTCTCCCCGTCTGTACGAGCGGAATTGAATGGTGCAACTGATTTTGCTGTGCTGTGAAAATTCAGATATTTGCATGACTGCTTTTGTTTTATTTTGTGAATAGCAAAAAGCATTCAACCCCATAATACATGCTGTTTTATTGGTCGCTCGTCCATTTCATATCCCATAGCTTAAGCATTCATATATTTGGATTCCTCTCGACGAGGCGAGCAGTACGAGTACCACCTTGATGGGTCTGTGACGTTTCCTTCCAGAGTTATTACCAAAAAACCACAAACATCCCAGAATTCTCTCGGTTTGGGGTCAAAATGTTGTCGCTCATTAAATCTCACAAGAAACGTCGCATCGAATGAATGTGATTGAATTCTCCCCGTCTGGACGAGCGGAATTGAATGGTGCAACTGATTTTGCTGTGCTGTGAAAATTCAGATATTTGCATGACTGCTTTTGTTTTATTTTGTGAATAGCAAAAAGCATTCAACCCCATAATACATGTTGTTTTATTGGTCGCTCGTCCAGTTCATATGCCATAGCTTAACCATTCATATATTTGGATTCCTCTCGACGAGGCGAGCAGTACGAGTACCAACTTGATGGGTCTGTGACGTTTCCTTCCAGAGTTATCACCAAAAAACCACAAACATCCCAGAATTATCTCGGTTTGGGGTCAAAATGTTGTCGCTCATTAAATCCCACAAGAAACGTCGCATCGAATGAATGTGATTGAATTCTCCCCGTCTGGACGAGCGGAATTGAATGGTGCAACTGATTTTGCTGTGCTGTGAAAATTCAGATATTTGCATGACTGCTTTTGTTTTATTTTGTGAATAGCAAAAAGCATTCAACCCCATAATACATGCTGTTTTATTGGTCGCTCGTCCATTTCATATCCCATAGCTTAAGCATTCATATATTTGGATTCCTCTCGACGAGGCGAGCAGTACGAGTACCACCTTGATGGGTCTGTGACGTTTCCTTCCAGAGTTATTACCTAAAACCACAAACATCCCAGAATTCTCTCGGTTTGGGGTCAAAATGTTGTCGCTCATTAAATCCCACAAGAAACGTCGCATCGAATGAATGTGATTGAATTCTCCCCGTCTGGACGAGCGGAATTGAATGGTGCAACTGATTTTGCTGTGCTGTGAAAATTCAGATATTTGCATGACTGCTTTTGTTTTATTTTGTGAATAGCAAAAAGCATTCAACCCCATAATACATGCTGTTTTATTGGTCGCTCGTCCATTTCATATCCCATAGCTTAACCATTCATATATTTGGATTCCTCTCGACGAGGCGAGCAGTACGAGTACCACCTTGATGGGTCTGTGACGTTTCCTTCCAGAGTTATTACCAAAAAACCACAAACATCCCAGAATTATCTCGGTTTGGGGTCAAAATGTTGTCGCTCATTAAATCCCACAAGAAACGTCGCATCGAATGAATGTGATTGAATTCTCCCCGTCTGGACGAGCGGAATTGAATGGTGCAACTGATTTTGCTGTGCTGTGAAAATTCAGATATTTGCATGACTGCTTTTGTTTTATTTTGTGAATAGCAAAAAGCATTCAACCCCATAATACATGCTGTTTTATTGGTCGCTCGTGCATTTCATATCCCATAGCTTAAGCATTCATATATTTGGATTCCTCTCGACGAGGCGAGCAGTACGAGTACCACCTTGATGGGTCTGTGACGTTTACTTCCAGAGTTATTACCAAAAAACCACAAACATCCCAGAATTCTCTCGGTTTGGGGTCAAAATGTTGTCGCTCATTAAATCCCACAAGAAACGTCGCATCGAATGAATGTGATTGAATTCTCCCCGTCTGGACGAGCGGAATTGAATGGTGCAACTGATTTTGCTGTGCTGTGAAAATTCAGATATTTGCATGACTGCTTTTGTTTTATTTTGTGAATAGCAAAAAGCATTCAACCCCATAATACATGCTGTTTTATTGGTCGCTCGTCCATTTCATATGCCATAGCTTAAGGATTCATATATTTGGATTCCTCTCGACGAGGCGAGCAGTACGAGTACCACCTTGATGGGTCTGTGACGTTTCCTTCCAGAGTTATTACCAAAAAACCACAAACATCCCAGAATTATCTCGGTTTGGGGTCAAAATGTTGTCGCTCATTAAATCCCACAAGAAACGTCGCATCGAATGAATGTGATTGAATTCTCCCCGTCTGTACGAGCGGAATTGAATGGTGCAACTGATTTTGCTGTGCTGTGAAAATTCAGATATTTGCATGACTGCTTTTGTTTTATTTTGTGAATAGCAAAAAGCATTCAACCCCATAATACATGCTGTTTTATTGGTCGCTCGTCCATTTCATATCCCATAGCTTAAGCATTCATATATATTTGGATTCCTCTCGACGAGGCGAGCAGTACGAGTACCACCTTGATGGGTCTGCGACGTTTCCTTCCAGAGTTATTACCAAAAAAACACAAACATCCCAGAATCCTATCGGTTTGGGGTCAAAATGTTGTCGCTCATTAAATCCCACAAGAAACGTCGCATCGAATGAATGTGATTGAATTCTCCCCGTCTGGACGAGCGCAATTGAATGGTGCAACTGATTTTGCTGTGCTGTGAAAATTCAGATATATGCATGACTGCTTTTGTTTTATTTTGTGAATAGCAAAAAGCATTCAACACCATAATACATGTTGTTTAATTGGTCGCTCGTCCATTTCATATCCGATAGCTTAACCAGTCACATATTTGGATTCCTCTCGACGAGGCGAGCAGTACGAGTACCACCTTGATGGGTCTGCGACGTTTCCTTCCAGAGTTATTACCAAAAAAACACAAACATCCCAGAATCCTCTCGGTTTGGGGTCAAAATGTTGTCGCTCATTAAATCCCATAAAAAACGTCGCATCGAATGAATGTGATTGAATTCTCCCCGTCTGGACGAGCGGAATTGAATGGTGCAACTGATTTTGCTGTGCTGTGAAAATTCAGATATTTGCATGACTGCTTTTGTTTTATTTTGTGAATAGCAAAAAACATTCAACCCCATAATACATGTTGTTTTATTGGTCGCTCGTCCATGTCATATCCCATAGCTTAACAACTCATATGGTTAGATTCCTCTCGATGAGGCGAGCAGTACGAGTACCACCTTGATGGGTCTGTGACGTTTCCTTCCAGAGTTATTACCAAAAAACCACAAACATCCCAGGATTATCTCGGTTTGGGGTCAAAATGTTGTCGCTCATTAAATCCCACAAGAAACGTCGCATCGAATTAATGTGATTGAATTCTCCCCGTCTGGAAGAGCGGAATTTAATGGTGCAACTGATTTTGCTGTGCTGTGAAAATTCAGATATTTGCATGACTGCTTTTGTTTTATTTTGTGAATAGCAAAAAGCATTCAACCCCATAATACATGCTGTTTTATTGGTCGCTCGTCCATTTCATATCCCATAGCTTAACCATTCATATATTTGGATTCCTCTCGACGAGGCGAGCAGTACGAGTACCACCTTGATGGGTCTGTGACGTTTCCTTCCAGAGTTATTACCAAAAAACCACAAACATCCCAGAATTATCTCGGTTTGGGGTCAAAATGTTGTCGCTCATTAAATGCCACAAGAAACGTCGCATCGAATGAATGTGATTGAATTCTCCCCGTCTGTACGAGCGGAATTGAATGGTGCAACTGATTTTGCTGTGCTGTGAAAATTCAGATATTTGCATGACTGCTTTTGTTTTATTTTGTGAATAGCAAAAAGCATTCAACCCCATAATACATGCTGTTTTATTGGTCGCTCGTCCATTTCATATCCCATAGCTTAAGCATTCATATATTTGGATTCCTCTCGACGAGGCGAGCAGTACGAGTACCACCTTGATGGGTCTGTGACGTTTCCTTCCAGAGTTATTACCAAAAAACCACAAACATCCCAGAATTCTCTCGGTTTGGGGTCAAAATGTTGTCGCTCATTAAATCCCACAAGAAACGTCGCATCGAATGAATGTGATTGAATTCTCCCCGTCTGGACGAGCGGAATTGAATGGTGCAACTGATTTTGCTGTGCTGTGAAAATTCAGATATTTGCATGACTGCTTTTGTTTTATTTTGTGAATAGCAAAAAGCATTCAACCCCATAATACATGTTGTTTTATTGGTCGCTCGTCCATTTCATATGCCATAGCTTAACCATTCATATATTTGGATTCCTCTCGACGAGGCGAGCAGTACGAGTACCAACTTGATGGGTCTGTGACGTTTCCTTCCAGAGTTATCACCAAAAAACCACAAACATCCCAGAATTATCTCGGTTTGGGGTCAAAATGTTGTCGCTCATTAAATCCCACAAGAAACGTCGCATCGAATGAATGTGATTGAATTCTCCCCGTCTGGACGAGCGGAATTGAATGGTGCAACTGATTTTGCTGTGCTGTGAAAATTCAGATATTTGCATGACTGCTTTTGTTTTATTTTGTGAATAGCAAAAAGCATTCAACCCCATAATACATGCTGTTTTATTGGTCGCTCGTCCATTTCATATCCCATAGCTTAAGCATTCATATATTTGGATTCCTCTCGACGAGGCGAGCAGTACGAGTACCACCTTGATGGGTCTGTGACGTTTCCTTCCAGAGTTATTACCTAAAACCACAAACATCCCAGAATTCTCTCGGTTTGGGGTCAAAATGTTGTCGCTCATTAAATCCCACAAGAAACGTCGCATCGAATGAATGTGATTGAATTCTCCCCGTCTGGACGAGCGGAATTGAATGGTGCAACTGATTTTGCTGTGCTGTGAAAATTCAGATATTTGCATGACTGCTTTTGTTTTATTTTGTGAATAGCAAAAAGCATTCAACCCCATAATACATGCTGTTTTATTGGTCGCTCGTCCATTTCATATCCCATAGCTTAACCATTCATATATTTGGATTCCTCTCGACGAGGCGAGCAGTACGAGTACCACCTTGATGGGTCTGTGACGTTTCCTTCCAGAGTTATTACCAAAAAACCACAAACATCCCAGAATTATCTCGGTTTGGGGTCAAAATGTTGTCGCTCATTAAATCCCACAAGAAACGTCGCATCGAATGAATGTGATTGAATTCTCCCCGTCTGGACGAGCGGAATTGAATGGTGCAACTGATTTTGCTGTGCTGTGAAAATTCAGATATTTGCATGACTGCTTTTGTTTTATTTTGTGAATAGCAAAAAGCATTCAACCCCATAATACATGCTGTTTTATTGGTCGCTCGTGCATTTCATATCCCATAGCTTAAGCATTCATATATTTGGATTCCTCTCGACGAGGCGAGCAGTACGAGTACCACCTTGATGGGTCTGTGACGTTTACTTCCAGAGTTATTACCAAAAAACCACAAACATCCCAGAATTCTCTCGGTTTGGGGTCAAAATGTTGTCGCTCATTAAATCCCACAAGAAACGTCGCATCGAATGAATGTGATTGAATTCTCCCCGTCTGGACGAGCGGAATTGAATGGTGCAACTGATTTTGCTGTGCTGTGAAAATTCAGATATTTGCATGACTGCTTTTGTTTTATTTTGTGAATAGCAAAAAGCATTCAACCCCATAATACATGCTGTTTTATTGGTCGCTCGTCCATTTCATATCCCATAGCTTAACCATTCATATATTTGGATTCCTCTCGAAGAGGCGAGCAGTACGAGTACCAACTTGATGGGTCTGGGACGTTTCCTTCCAGAGTTATTACCAAAACACCACAAACATCCCAGAATTATCTCTGTTTGGGGTCAAAATGTTGTCGCTCATTAAATCCCGTAAGAAACGTCGCATCGAATGAATGTGATTGAATTCTCCCCGTCTGTACGAGCGGAATTGAATGGTGCAACTGATTTTGCTGTGCTGTGAAAATTCAGATATTTGCATGACTGCTTTTGTTTTATTTTGTGAATAGCAAAAAGCATTCAACCCCATAATACATGCTGTTTTATTGGTCGCTCGTCCATTTCATATCCCATAGCTTAAGCATTCATATATTTGGATTCCTCTCGACGAGGCGAGCAGTACGAGTACCACCTTGATGGGTCTGTGACGTTTCCTTCCAGAGTTATTACCAAAAAACCACAAACATCCCATAATTCTCTCGGTTTGGGGTCAAAATGTTGTCGCTCATTAAATCCCACAAGAAACGTCGCATCGAATGAATGTGATTGAATTCTCCTCGTCTGGACGAGCGGAATTGAATGGTGCAACTGATTTTGCTGTGCTGTGAAAATTCAGATATTTGCATGACTGCTTTTGTTTTATTTTGTGAATAGCAAAAAGCATTCAACCCCATAATACATGCTGTTTTATTGGCCGCTCGTCCATTTCATATCCCATAGCTTAAGCATTCATATATTTGGATTCCTCTCGACGAGGCGAGCAGTACGAGTACCACCTTGATGGGTCTGTGACGTTTCCTTCCAGAGTTATTACCTAAAACCACAAACATCCCAGATTCCTCTCGGTTTGGGGTCAAAATGTTGTCGCTCATTAAATCCCATAAGAAACGTCGCATCGAATGAATGTGATTGAATTCTCCCCGTCTGGACGAGCGGAATTGAATGGTGCAACTGATTTTGCTGTGCTGTGAAAATTCAGATATTTGCATGACTGCTTTTGTTTTATTTTGTGAATAGCAAAAAGCATTCAACCCCATAATACATGCTGTTTTATTGGTCGCTCGTCCATTTCATATCCCATAGCTTAACCATTCATATATTTGGATTCCTCTCGACGAGGCGAGCAGTACGAGTACCACCTTGATGGGTCTGCGACGTTTCCTTCCAGAGTTATTACCAAAAAAACACAAACATCCCAGAATCCTCTCGGTTTGGGGTCAAAATGTTGTCGCTCATTAAATCCCATAAGAAACGTCGCATCGAATGAATGTGATTGAATTCTCCCCGTCTGGACGAGCGGAATTGAATGGTGCAACTGATTTTGCTGTGCTGTGAAAATTCAGATATTTGCATGACTGCTTTTGTTTTATTTTGTGAATAGCAAAAAGCATTCAACCCCATAGTACATGCTGTTTTATTGGTCGCTCGTCCATTTCATATCCGATAGCTTAACCATTCACATATTTGGATTCCTCTCGACGAGGCGAGCAGTACGAGTACCAACTTGATGGGTCTGCGACGTTTTCTTCCAGAGTTATTACCAAAAAAACACAAACATCCCAGAATCCTCTCGGTTTGGGGTCAAAATGTTGTCGCTCATTAAATCCCATAAGAAACGTCGCATCGAATGAATGTGATTGAATTCTCCCCGTCTGGACGAGCGGAATTGAATGGTGCAACTGATTTTGCTGTGCTGTGAAAATTCAGATATTTGCATGACTGCTTTTGTTTTATTTTGTGAATAGCAAAAAGCATTCAACCCCATAATACATGCTGTTTTATTGGCCGCTCGTCCATTTCATATCCCATAGCTTAACCATTCATATATTTGGATTCCTCTCGACGAGTCGAGCAGTACGAGTACCACCTTGATGGGTCTGTAACGTTTCCTTCCAGAGTTATTACCAAAAAACCACGTACATCCCAGAATTATCTCGGTTTGGGGTCAAAATGTTGTCGCTCATTAAATCCCACAAGAAACGTCGCATCGAATGAATGTGATTGAATTCTCCCCGTCTGGACGAGCGGAATTGAATGGTGCAACTGATTTTGTTGTGCTGTGAAAATTCAGATATTTGCATGACTGCTTTTGTTTTATTTTGTGAATAGCAAAAAGCATTCAACCCCATAATACATGCTGTTTTATTGGTCGCTCGTCCATTTCATATCCCATAGCTTAAGCATTCATATATTTGGATTCCTCTCGACGAGGCGAGCAGTACGAGTACCACCTTGATGGGTCTGTGACGTTTCCTTCCAGAGTTATTACCTAAAACCACAAACATCCCAGATTCCTCTCGGTTTGGGGTCAAAATGTTGTCGCTCATTAAATCCCATAAGAAACGTCGCATCGAATGAATGTGATTGAATTCTCCCCGTCTGGACGAGCGGAATTGAATGGTGCAACTGATTTTGCTGTGCTGTGAAAATTCAGATATTTGCATGACTGCTTTTGTTTTATTTTGTGAATAGCAAAAAGCATTCAACCCCATAATACATGCTGTTTTATTGGTCGCTCGTCCATTTCATATCCCATAGCTTAACCATTCATATATTTGGATTCCTCTCGAAGAGGCGAGCAGTACGAGTACCAACTTGATGGGTCTGGGACGTTTCCTTCCAGAGTTATTACCAAAACACCACAAACATCCCAGAATTATCTCTGTTTGGGGTCAAAATGTTGTCGCTCATTAAATCCCGTAAGAAACGTCGCATCGAATGAATGTGATTGAATTCTCCCCGTCTGTACGAGCGGAATTGAATGGTGCAACTGATTTTGCTGTGCTGTGAAAATTCAGATATTTGCATGACTGCTTTTGTTTTATTTTGTGAATAGCAAAAAGCATTCAACCCCATAATACATGCTGTTTTATTGGTCGCTCGTCCATTTCATATCCCATAGCTTAAGCATTCATATATTTGGATTCCTCTCGACGAGGCGAGCAGTACGAGTACCACCTTGATGGGTCTGTGACGTTTCCTTCCAGAGTTATTACCAAAAAACCACAAACATCCCATAATTCTCTCGGTTTGGGGTCAAAATGTTGTCGCTCATTAAATCCCACAAGAAACGTCGCATCGAATGAATGTGATTGAATTCTCCTCGTCTGGACGAGCGGAATTGAATGGTGCAACTGATTTTGCTGTGCTGTGAAAATTCAGATATTTGCATGACTGCTTTTGTTTTATTTTGTGAATAGCAAAAAGCATTCAACCCCATAATACATGCTGTTTTATTGGCCGCTCGTCCATTTCATATCCCATAGCTTAAGCATTCATATATTTGGATTCCTCTCGACGAGGCGAGCAGTACGAGTACCACCTTGATGGGTCTGTGACGTTTCCTTCCAGAGTTATTACCTAAAACCACAAACATCCCAGATTCCTCTCGGTTTGGGGTCAAAATGTTGTCGCTCATTAAATCCCATAAGAAACGTCGCATCGAATGAATGTGATTGAATTCTCCCCGTCTGGACGAGCGGAATTGAATGGTGCAACTGATTTTGCTGTGCTGTGAAAATTCAGATATTTGCATGACTGCTTTTGTTTTATTTTGTGAATAGCAAAAAGCATTCAACCCCATAATACATGCTGTTTTATTGGTCGCTCGTCCATTTCATATCCCATAGCTTAACCATTCATATATTTGGATTCCTCTCGACGAGGCGAGCAGTACGAGTACCACCTTGATGGGTCTGCGACGTTTCCTTCCAGAGTTATTACCAAAAAAACACAAACATCCCAGAATCCTCTCGGTTTGGGGTCAAAATGTTGTCGCTCATTAAATCCCATAAGAAACGTCGCATCGAATGAATGTGATTGAATTCTCCCCGTCTGGACGAGCGGAATTGAATGGTGCAACTGATTTTGCTGTGCTGTGAAAATTCAGATATTTGCATGACTGCTTTTGTTTTATTTTGTGAATAGCAAAAAGCATTCAACCCCATAGTACATGCTGTTTTATTGGTCGCTCGTCCATTTCATATCCGATAGCTTAACCATTCACATATTTGGATTCCTCTCGACGAGGCGAGCAGTACGAGTACCAACTTGATGGGTCTGCGACGTTTTCTTCCAGAGTTATTACCAAAAAAACACAAACATCCCAGAATCCTCTCGGTTTGGGGTCAAAATGTTGTCGCTCATTAAATCCCATAAGAAACGTCGCATCGAATGAATGTGATTGAATTCTCCCCGTCTGGACGAGCGGAATTGAATGGTGCAACTGATTTTGCTGTGCTGTGAAAATTCAGATATTTGCATGACTGCTTTTGTTTTATTTTGTGAATAGCAAAAAGCATTCAACCCCATAATACATGCTGTTTTATTGGCCGCTCGTCCATTTCATATCCCATAGCTTAACCATTCATATATTTGGATTCCTCTCGACGAGTCGAGCAGTACGAGTACCACCTTGATGGGTCTGTAACGTTTCCTTCCAGAGTTATTACCAAAAAACCACGTACATCCCAGAATTATCTCGGTTTGGGGTCAAAATGTTGTCGCTCATTAAATCCCACAAGAAACGTCGCATCGAATGAATGTGATTGAATTCTCCCCGTCTGGACGAGCGGAATTGAATGGTGCAACTGATTTTGTTGTGCTGTGAAAATTCAGATATTTGCATGACTGCTTTTGTTTTATTTTGTGAATAGCAAAAAGCATTCAACCCCATAATACATGCTGTTTTATTGGTCGCTCGTCCATTTCATATCCCATAGCTTAAGCATTCATATATTTGGATTCCTCTCGACGAGGCGAGCAGTACGAGTACCACCTTGATGGGTCTGTGACGTTTCCTTCCAGAGTTATTACCTAAAACCACAAACATCCCAGATTCCTCTCGGTTTGGGGTCAAAATGTTGTCGCTCATTAAATCCCATAAGAAACGTCGCATCGAATGAATGTGATTGAATTCTCCCCGTCTGGACGAGCGGAATTGAATGGTGCAACTGATTTTGCTGTGCTGTGAAAATTCAGATATTTGCATGACTGCTTTTGTTTTATTTTGTGAATAGCAAAAAGCATTCAACCCCATAATACATGCTGTTTTATTGGTCGCTCGTCCATTTCATATCCCATAGCTTAACCATTCATATATTTGGATTCCTCTCGACGAGGCGAGCAGTACGAGTACCACCTTGATGGGTCTGCGACGTTTCCTTCCAGAGTTATTACCAAAAAAACACAAACATCCCAGAATCCTCTCGGTTTGGGGTCAAAATGTTGTCGCTCATTAAATCCCATAAGAAACGTCGCATCGAATGAATGTGATTGAATTCTCCCCGTCTGGACGAGCGGAATTGAATGGTGCAACTGATTTTGCTGTGCTGTGAAAATTCAGATATTTGCATGACTGCTTTTGTTTTATTTTGTGAATAGCAAAAAGCATTCAACCCCATAGTACATGCTGTTTTATTGGTCGCTCGTCCATTTCATATCCGATAGCTTAACCATTCACATATTTGGATTCCTCTCGACGAGGCGAGCAGTACGAGTACCAACTTGATGGGTCTGCGACGTTTCCTTCCAGAGTTATTACCAAAAAAACACAAACATCCCAGAATCCTCTCGGTTTGGGGTCAAAATGTTGTCGCTCATTAAATCCCATAAGAAACGTCGCATCGAATGAATGTGATTGAATTCTCCCCGTCTGGACGAGCGGAATTGAATGGTGCAACTGATTTTGTTGTGCTGTGAAAATTCAGATATTTGCATGACTGCTTTTGTTTTATTTTGTGATTAGCAAAAAGCATTCAACAGCATAATACATGCTGTTTTATTGGTCGCTCGTCCATTTCATATCCCATAGCTTAACCATTCACATATTTGGATTCCTCTCGACGAGGCGAGCAGTACGAGTACCACCTTGATGGGTCTGCGACGTTTCCTTCCAGAGTTATTACCAAAAAAACACAAACATTCCAGAATCCTATCGGTTTGGGGTCAAAATGTTGTCGCTAATTAAATCCCATAAGAAACGTCGCATCGAATGAATGTGATTGAATTCTCCCCGTCTGTACGAGCGGAATTGAATGGTGCAACTGATTTTGCTGTGCTGTGAAAATTCAGATATTTGCATGACTGCTTTTGTTTTATTTTGTGAATAGCAAAAAGCATTCAACCCCATAATACATGCTGTTTTATTGGTCGCTCGTCCATTTCATATCCCATAGCTTAAGCATTCATATATTTGGATTCCTCTCGACGAGGCGAGCAGTACGAGTACCACCTTGATGGGTCTGTGACGTTTCCTTCCAGAGTTATTACCAAAAAACCACAAACATCCCATAATTCTCTCGGTTTGGGGTCAAAATGTTGTCGCTCATTAAATCCCACAAGAAACGTCGCATCGAATGAATGTGATTGAATTCTCCTCGTCTGGACGAGCGGAATTGAATGGTGCAACTGATTTTGCTGTGCTGTGAAAATTCAGATATTTGCATGACTGCTTTTGTTTTATTTTGTGAATAGCAAAAAGCATTCAACCCCATAATACATGCTGTTTTATTGGCCGCTCGTCCATTTCATATCCCATAGCTTAACCATTCATATATTTGGATTCCTCTCGACGAGTCGAGCAGTACGAGTACCACCTTGATGGGTCTGTAACGTTTCCTTCCAGAGTTATTACCAAAAAACCACGAACATCCCAGAATTATCTCGGTTTGGGGTCAAAATGTTGTCGCTCATTAAATCCCACAAGAAACGTCGCATCGAATGAATGTGATTGAATTCTCCCCGTCTGGACGAGCGGAATTGAATGGTGCAACTGATTTTGTTGTGCTGTGAAAATTCAGATATTTGCATGACTGCTTTTGTTTTATTTTGTGAATAGCAAAAAGCATTCAACCCCATAATACATGCTGTTTTATTGGTCGCTCGTCCATTTCATATCCCATAGCTTAAGCATTCATATATTTGGATTCCTCTCGACGAGGCGAGCAGTACGAGTACCACCTTGATGGGTCTGTGACGTTTCCTTCCAGAGTTATTACCTAAAACCACAAACATCCCAGATTCCTCTCGGTTTGGGGTCAAAATGTTGTCGCTCATTAAATCCCATAAGAAACGTCGCATCGAATGAATGTGATTGAATTCTCCCCGTCTGGACGAGCGGAATTGAATGGTGCAACTGATTTTGCTGTGCTGTGAAAATTCAGATATTTGCATGACTGCTTTTGTTTTATTTTGTGAATAGCAAAAAGCATTCAACCCCATAATACATGCTGTTTTATTGGTCGCTCGTCCATTTCATATCCCATAGCTTAACCATTCATATATTTGGATTCCTCTCGACGAGGCGAGCAGTACCAGTACCACCTTGATGGGTCTGCGACGTTTCCTTCCAGAGTTATTACCAAAAAAACACAAACATCCCAGAATCCTCTCGGTTTGGGGTCAAAATGTTGTCGCTCATTAAATCCCATAAGAAACGTCGCATCGAATGAATGTGATTGAATTCTCCCCGTCTGGACGAGCGGAATTGAATGGTGCAACTGATTTTGCTGTGCTGTGAAAATTCAGATATTTGCATGACTGCTTTTGTTTTATTTTGTGAATAGCAAAAAGCATTCAACCCCATAGTACATGCTGTTTTATTGGTCGCTCGTCCATTTCATATCCGATAGCTTAACCATTCACATATTTGGATTCCTCTCGACGAGGCGAGCAGTACGAGTACCAACTTGATGGGTCTGCGACGTTTCCTACCAGAGTTATTACCAAAAAAACACAAACATCCCAGAATCCTCTCGGTTTGGGGTCAAAATGTTGTCGCTCATTAAATCCCATAAGAAACGTCGCATCGAATGAATGTGATTGAATTCTCCCCGTCTGGACGAGCGGAATTGAATGGTGCAACTGATTTTGTTGTGCTGTGAAAATTCAGATATTTGCATGACTGCTTTTGTTTTATTTTGTGATTAGCAAAAAGCATTCAACAGCATAATACATGCTGTTTTATTGGTCGCTCGTCCATTTCATATCCCATAGCTTAACCATTCACATATTTGGATTCCTCTCGACGAGGCGAGCAGTACGAGTACCACCTTGATGGGTCTGCGACGTTTCCTTCCAGAGTTATTACCAAAAAAACACAAACATTCCAGAATCCTATCGGTTTGGGGTCAAAATGTTGTCGCTAATTAAATCCCATAAGAAACGTCGCATCGAATGAATGTGATTGAATTCTCCCCGTCTGGACGAGCGGAATTGAATGGTGCAACTGATTTTGTTGTGCTGTGAAAATTCAGATATTTGCATGACTGCTTTTGTTTTATTTTGTGAATAGCAAAAAGCATTCAACCCCATAATACATGCTGTTTTATTGGTCGCTCGTCCATTTCATATCCCATAGCTTAAGCATTCATATATTTGGATTCCTCTCGACGAGGCGAGCAGTACGAGTACCACCTTGATGGGTCTGTGACGTTTCCTTCCAGAGTTATTACCTAAAACCACAAACATCCCAGATTCCTCTCGGTTTGGGGTCAAAATGTTGTCGCTCATTAAATCCCATAAGAAACGTCGCATCGAATGAATGTGATTGAATTCTCCCCGTCTGGACGAGCGGAATTGAATGGTGCAACTGATTTTGCTGTGCTGTGAAAATTCAGATATTTGCATGACTGCTTTTGTTTTATTTTGTGAATAGCAAAAAACATTCAACCCCATAATACATGTTGTTTTATTGGTCGCTCGTCCATGTCATATCCCATAGCTTAACAACTCATATGGTTAGATTCCTCTCGATGAGGCGAGCAGTACGAGTACCACCTTGATGGGTCTGCGACGTTTCCTTCCAGAGTTATTACCAAAAAACCACAAACATCCCAGTTTCCTCTCGGTTTGGGGTCAAAATGTTGTCGCTCATTATATCCCATAAGAAACGTCGCATCGAATGAATGTGATTGAATTCTCCCCGTCTGGACGAGCAGAATTGAATGGTGCAACTGATTTTGCTGTGCTGTGAAAATTCAGATATTTGCATGACTGCTTTTGTTTTATTTTGTGAATAGCAAAAAGCATTCAACCCCATAATACATGCTGTTTTATTGGCCGCTCGTCCATTTCATATCCCATAGCTTAACCATTCATAAATTTGGATTCCTCTCGACGAGGCGAGCAGTACGAGTACCACCTTGATGGGTCTGCGACGTTTCCTTCCAGAGTTATTACCAAAAAAACACAAACATCCCAGAATCCTCTCGGTTTGGGGTCAAAATGTTGTCGCTCATTAAATCCCATAAGAAACGTCGCATCGAATGAATGTGATTGAATTCTCCCCGTCTGGACGAGCGGAATTGAATGGTGCAACTGATTTTGTTGTGCTGTGAAAATTCAGATATTTGCATGACTGCTTTTGTTTTATTTTGTGATTAGCAAAAAGCATTCAACAGCATAATACATGCTGTTTTATTGGTCGCTCGTCCATTTCATATCCCATAGCTTAACCATTCACATATTTGGATTCCTCTCGACGAGGCGAGCAGTACGAGTACCACCTTGATGGGTCTGCGACGTTTCCTTCCAGAGTTATTACCAAAAAAACACAAACATTCCAGAATCCTATCGGTTTGGGGTCAAAATGTTGTCGCTAATTAAATCCCATAAGAAACGTCGCATCGAATGAATGTGATTGAATTCTCCCCGTCTGGACGAGCGGAATTGAATGGTGCAACTGATTTTGTTGTGCTGTGAAAATTTAGATATTTGCATGACTGCTTTTGTTTTATTTTGTGAATAGCAAAAAGCATTCAACCCCATAATACATGCTGTTTTATTGGTCGCTCGTCCATTTCATATCCCATAGCTTAAGCATTCATATATTTGGATTCCTCTCGACGAGGCGAGCAGTACGAGTACCACCTTGATGGGTCTGTGACGTTTCCTTCCAGAGTTATTACCTAAAACCACAAACATCCCAGATTCCTCTCGGTTTGGGGTCAAAATGTTGTCGCTCATTAAATCCCATAAGAAACGTCGCATCGAATGAATGTGATTGAATTCTCCCCGTCTGGACGAGCGGAATTGAATGGTGCAACTGATTTTGCTGTGCTGTGAAAATTCAGATATTTGCATGACTGCTTTTGTTTTATTTTGTGAATAGCAAAAAGCATTCAACCCCATAATACATGCTGTTTTATTGGTCGCTCGTCCATTTCATATCCCATAGCTTAACCATTCATATATTTGGATTCCTCTCGACGAGGCCAGCAGTACGAGTACCACCTTGATGGGTCTGCGACGTTTCCTTCCAGAGTTATTACCAAAAAAACACAAACATCCCAGAATCCTCTCGGTTTGGGGTCAAAATGTTGTCGCTCATTAAATCCCATAAGAAACGTCGCATCGAATGAATGTGATTGAATTCTCCCCGTCTGGACGAGCGGAATTGAATGGTGCAACTGATTTTGCTGTGCTGTGAAAATTCAGATATTTGCATGACTGCTTTTGTTTTATTTTGTGAATAGCAAAAAGCATTCAACCCCATAGTACATGCTGTTTTATTGGTCGCTCGTCCATTTCATATCCGATAGCTTAACCATTCACATATTTGGATTCCTCTCGACGAGGCGAGCAGTACGAGTACCACCTTGATGGGTCTGCGACGTTTCCTTCCAGAGTTATTACCAAAAAAACACAAACATCCCAGAATCCTCTCGGTTTGGGGTCAAAATGTTGTCGCTCATTAAATCCCATAAGAAACGTCGCATCGAATGAATGTGATTGAATTCTCCCCGTCTGGACGAGCGGAATTGAATGGTGCAGCTGATTTTGTTGTGCTGTGAAAATTCAGATATTTGCATGACTGCTTTTGTTTTATTTTGTGATTAGCAAAAAGCATTCAACAGCATAATACATGCTGTTTTATTGGTCGCTCGTCCATTTCATATCCCATAGCTTAACCATTCACATATTTGGATTCCTCTCGACGAGGCGAGCAGTACGAGTACCACCTTGATGGGTCTGCGACGTTTCCTTCCAGAGTTATTACCAAAAAACACAAACATTCCAGAATCCTATCGGTTTGGGGTCAAAATGTTGTCGCTCATTAAATCCCATAAGAAACGTCGCATCGAATGAATGTGATTGAATTCTCCCCGTCTGGACGAGCGCAATTGAATGGTGCAACTGATTTTGCTGTGCTGTGAAAATTCAGATATATGCATGACTGCTTTTGTTGTATTTTGTGAATAGCAAAAAGCATTCAACACCATAATACATGTTGTTTTATTGGTCGCTCGTCCATTTCATATCCGATAGCTTAACCATTCACATATTTGGATTCCTCTCGACGAGGCGAGCAGTACGAGTACCACCTTGATGGGTCTGCGACGTTTCCTTCCAGAGTTATTACCAAAAAAACACAAACATCCCAGAATCCTCTCGGTTTGGGGTCAAAATGTTGTCGCTCATTAAATCCCATAAGAAACGTCGCATCGAATGAATGTGATTGAATTCTCCCCGTATGGACGAGCGGAATTGAATGGTGCAACTGATTTTGCTGTGCTGTGAAAATTCAGATATTTGCATGACTGCTTTTGTTTTATTTTGTGAATAGCAAAAAACATTCAACCCCATAATACATGTTGTTTTATTGGTCGCTCGTCCATGTCATATCCCATAGCTTAACAACTCATATGGTTAGATTCCTCTCGACGAGGCGAGCAGTACGAGTACCACCTTGATGGGTCTGTGACGTTTCCTTCCAGAGTTATTACCAAAAAAACACAAACATCCCAGAATTATCTCGGTTTGGGGTCAAAATGTTGTCGCTCATTAAATCCCACAAGAAACGTCGCATCGAATGAATGTGATTGAATTCTCCCCGTCTGGACGAGCGGAATTGAATGGTGCAACTGATTTTGCTGTGCTGTGAAAATTCAGATATTTGCATGACTGCTTTTGTTTTATTTTGTGAATAGCAAAAAGATTCAACCCCATAATACATGCTGTTTTATTGGTCGCTCGTCCATTTCATATCCCATAGCTTAACGATTCATATATTTGGATTCCTCTCGAAGAGGCGAGCAGTACGAGTACCAACTTGATGGGTCTGGGACGTTTCCTTCCAGAGTTATTACCAAAACACCACAAACATCCCAGAATTATCTCGGTTTGGGGTCAAAATGTTGTCGCTCATTAAATCCCATAAGAAACGTCGCATCGAATGAATGTGATTGAATTCTCCCCGTCTGTACGAGCGGAATTGAATGGTGCAACTGATTTTGCTGTGCTGTGAAAATTCAGATATTTGCATGACTGCTTTTGTTTTATTTTGTGAATAGCAAAAAGCATTCAACCCCATAATACATGCTGTTTTATTAGTCGCTCGTCCATTTCATATCCCATAGCTTAAGCATTCATATATTTGGATTCCTCTCGACGAGGCGAGCAGTACGAGTACCACCTTGATGGGTCTGTGACGTTTCCTTCCAGAGTTATTACCTAAAACCACAAACATCCCAGATTCCTCTCGGTTTGGGGTCAAAATGTTGTCGCTCATTAAATCCCATAAGAAACGTCGCATCGAATGAATGTGATTGAATTCTCCCCGTCTGGACGAGCGGAATTGAATGGTGCAACTGATTTTGCTGTGCTGTGAAAATTCAGATATTTGCATGACTGCTTTTGTTTTATTTTGTGAATAGCAAAAAGCATTCAACCCCATAATACATGCTGTTTTATTGGTCGCTCGTCCATTTCATATCCCATAGCTTAACCATTCATATATTTGGATTCCTCTCGACGAGGCGAGCAGTACCAGTACCACCTTGATGGGTCTGCGACGTTTCCTTCCAGAGTTATTACCAAAAAAACACAAACATCCCAGAATCCTCTCGGTTTGGGGTCAAAATGTTGTCGCTCATTAAATCCCATAAGAAACGTCGCATCGAATGAATGTGATTGAATTCTCCCCGTCTGGACGAGCGGAATTGAATGGTGCAACTGATTTTGCTGTGCTGTGAAAATTCAGATATTTGCATGACTGCTTTTGTTTTATTTTGTGAATAGCAAAAAGCATTCAACCCCATAGTACATGCTGTTTTATTGGTCGCTCGTCCATTTCATATCCGATAGCTTAACCATTCACATATTTGGATTCCTCTCGACGAGGCGAGCAGTACGAGTACCAACTTGATGGGTCTGCGACGTTTCCTACCAGAGTTATTACCAAAAAAACACAAACATCCCAGAATCCTCTCGGTTTGGGGTCAAAATGTTGTCGCTCATTAAATCCCATAAGAAACGTCGCATCGAATGAATGTGATTGAATTCTCCCCGTCTGGACGAGCGGAATTGAATGGTGCAACTGATTTTGTTGTGCTGTGAAAATTCAGATATTTGCATGACTGCTTTTGTTTTATTTTGTGATTAGCAAAAAGCATTCAACAGCATAATACATGCTGTTTTATTGGTCGCTCGTCCATTTCATATCCCATAGCTTAACCATTCACATATTTGGATTCCTCTCGACGAGGCGAGCAGTACGAGTACCACCTTGATGGGTCTGCGACGTTTCCTTCCAGAGTTATTACCAAAAAAACACAAACATTCCAGAATCCTATCGGTTTGGGGTCAAAATGTTGTCGCTAATTAAATCCCATAAGAAACGTCGCATCGAATGAATGTGATTGAATTCTCCCCGTCTGGACGAGCGGAATTGAATGGTGCAACTGATTTTGTTGTGCTGTGAAAATTCAGATATTTGCATGACTGCTTTTGTTTTATTTTGTGAATAGCAAAAAGCATTCAACCCCATAATACATGCTGTTTTATTGGTCGCTCGTCCATTTCATATCCCATAGCTTAAGCATTCATATATTTGGATTCCTCTCGACGAGGCGAGCAGTACGAGTACCACCTTGATGGGTCTGTGACGTTTCCTTCCAGAGTTATTACCTAAAACCACAAACATCCCAGATTCCTCTCGGTTTGGGGTCAAAATGTTGTCGCTCATTAAATCCCATAAGAAACGTCGCATCGAATGAATGTGATTGAATTCTCCCCGTCTGGACGAGCGGAATTGAATGGTGCAACTGATTTTGCTGTGCTGTGAAAATTCAGATATTTGCATGACTGCTTTTGTTTTATTTTGTGAATAGCAAAAAACATTCAACCCCATAATACATGTTGTTTTATTGGTCGCTCGTCCATGTCATATCCCATAGCTTAACAACTCATATGGTTAGATTCCTCTCGATGAGGCGAGCAGTACGAGTACCACCTTGATGGGTCTGCGACGTTTCCTTCCAGAGTTATTACCAAAAAACCACAAACATCCCAGTTTCCTCTCGGTTTGGGGTCAAAATGTTGTCGCTCATTATATCCCATAAGAAACGTCGCATCGAATGAATGTGATTGAATTCTCCCCGTCTGGACGAGCAGAATTGAATGGTGCAACTGATTTTGCTGTGCTGTGAAAATTCAGATATTTGCATGACTGCTTTTGTTTTATTTTGTGAATAGCAAAAAGCATTCAACCCCATAATACATGCTGTTTTATTGGCCGCTCGTCCATTTCATATCCCATAGCTTAACCATTCATAAATTTGGATTCCTCTCGACGAGGCGAGCAGTACGAGTACCACCTTGATGGGTCTGCGACGTTTCCTTCCAGAGTTATTACCAAAAAAACACAAACATCCCAGAATCCTCTCGGTTTGGGGTCAAAATGTTGTCGCTCATTAAATCCCATAAGAAACGTCGCATCGAATGAATGTGATTGAATTCTCCCCGTCTGGACGAGCGGAATTGAATGGTGCAACTGATTTTGTTGTGCTGTGAAAATTCAGATATTTGCATGACTGCTTTTGTTTTATTTTGTGATTAGCAAAAAGCATTCAACAGCATAATACATGCTGTTTTATTGGTCGCTCGTCCATTTCATATCCCATAGCTTAACCATTCACATATTTGGATTCCTCTCGACGAGGCGAGCAGTACGAGTACCACCTTGATGGGTCTGCGACGTTTCCTTCCAGAGTTATTACCAAAAAAACACAAACATTCCAGAATCCTATCGGTTTGGGGTCAAAATGTTGTCGCTAATTAAATCCCATAAGAAACGTCGCATCGAATGAATGTGATTGAATTCTCCCCGTCTGGACGAGCGGAATTGAATGGTGCAACTGATTTTGTTGTGCTGTGAAAATTTAGATATTTGCATGACTGCTTTTGTTTTATTTTGTGAATAGCAAAAAGCATTCAACCCCATAATACATGCTGTTTTATTGGTCGCTCGTCCATTTCATATCCCATAGCTTAAGCATTCATATATTTGGATTCCTCTCGACGAGGCGAGCAGTACGAGTACCACCTTGATGGGTCTGTGACGTTTCCTTCCAGAGTTATTACCTAAAACCACAAACATCCCAGATTCCTCTCGGTTTGGGGTCAAAATGTTGTCGCTCATTAAATCCCATAAGAAACGTCGCATCGAATGAATGTGATTGAATTCTCCCCGTCTGGACGAGCGGAATTGAATGGTGCAACTGATTTTGCTGTGCTGTGAAAATTCAGATATTTGCATGACTGCTTTTGTTTTATTTTGTGAATAGCAAAAAGCATTCAACCCCATAATACATGCTGTTTTATTGGTCGCTCGTCCATTTCATATCCCATAGCTTAACCATTCATATATTTGGATTCCTCTCGACGAGGCCAGCAGTACGAGTACCACCTTGATGGGTCTGCGACGTTTCCTTCCAGAGTTATTACCAAAAAAACACAAACATCCCAGAATCCTCTCGGTTTGGGGTCAAAATGTTGTCGCTCATTAAATCCCATAAGAAACGTCGCATCGAATGAATGTGATTGAATTCTCCCCGTCTGGACGAGCGGAATTGAATGGTGCAACTGATTTTGCTGTGCTGTGAAAATTCAGATATTTGCATGACTGCTTTTGTTTTATTTTGTGAATAGCAAAAAGCATTCAACCCCATAGTACATGCTGTTTTATTGGTCGCTCGTCCATTTCATATCCGATAGCTTAACCATTCACATATTTGGATTCCTCTCGACGAGGCGAGCAGTACGAGTACCACCTTGATGGGTCTGCGACGTTTCCTTCCAGAGTTATTACCAAAAAAACACAAACATCCCAGAATCCTCTCGGTTTGGGGTCAAAATGTTGTCGCTCATTAAATCCCATAAGAAACGTCGCATCGAATGAATGTGATTGAATTCTCCCCGTCTGGACGAGCGGAATTGAATGGTGCAGCTGATTTTGTTGTGCTGTGAAAATTCAGATATTTGCATGACTGCTTTTGTTTTATTTTGTGATTAGCAAAAAGCATTCAACAGCATAATACATGCTGTTTTATTGGTCGCTCGTCCATTTCATATCCCATAGCTTAACCATTCACATATTTGGATTCCTCTCGACGAGGCGAGCAGTACGAGTACCACCTTGATGGGTCTGCGACGTTTCCTTCCAGAGTTATTACCAAAAAACACAAACATTCCAGAATCCTATCGGTTTGGGGTCAAAATGTTGTCGCTCATTAAATCCCATAAGAAACGTCGCATCGAATGAATGTGATTGAATTCTCCCCGTCTGGACGAGCGCAATTGAATGGTGCAACTGATTTTGCTGTGCTGTGAAAATTCAGATATATGCATGACTGCTTTTGTTGTATTTTGTGAATAGCAAAAAGCATTCAACACCATAATACATGTTGTTTTATTGGTCGCTCGTCCATTTCATATCCGATAGCTTAACCATTCACATATTTGGATTCCTCTCGACGAGGCGAGCAGTACGAGTACCACCTTGATGGGTCTGCGACGTTTCCTTCCAGAGTTATTACCAAAAAAACACAAACATCCCAGAATCCTCTCGGTTTGGGGTCAAAATGTTGTCGCTCATTAAATCCCATAAGAAACGTCGCATCGAATGAATGTGATTGAATTCTCCCCGTATGGACGAGCGGAATTGAATGGTGCAACTGATTTTGCTGTGCTGTGAAAATTCAGATATTTGCATGACTGCTTTTGTTTTATTTTGTGAATAGCAAAAAACATTCAACCCCATAATACATGTTGTTTTATTGGTCGCTCGTCCATGTCATATCCCATAGCTTAACAACTCATATGGTTAGATTCCTCTCGACGAGGCGAGCAGTACGAGTACCACCTTGATGGGTCTGTGACGTTTCCTTCCAGAGTTATTACCAAAAAAACACAAACATCCCAGAATTATCTCGGTTTGGGGTCAAAATGTTGTCGCTCATTAAATCCCACAAGAAACGTCGCATCGAATGAATGTGATTGAATTCTCCCCGTCTGGACGAGCGGAATTGAATGGTGCAACTGATTTTGCTGTGCTGTGAAAATTCAGATATTTGCATGACTGCTTTTGTTTTATTTTGTGAATAGCAAAAAGATTCAACCCCATAATACATGCTGTTTTATTGGTCGCTCGTCCATTTCATATCCCATAGCTTAACGATTCATATATTTGGATTCCTCTCGAAGAGGCGAGCAGTACGAGTACCAACTTGATGGGTCTGGGACGTTTCCTTCCAGAGTTATTACCAAAACACCACAAACATCCCAGAATTATCTCGGTTTGGGGTCAAAATGTTGTCGCTCATTAAATCCCATAAGAAACGTCGCATCGAATGAATGTGATTGAATTCTCCCCGTCTGTACGAGCGGAATTGAATGGTGCAACTGATTTTGCTGTGCTGTGAAAATTCAGATATTTGCATGACTGCTTTTGTTTTATTTTGTGAATAGCAAAAAGCATTCAACCCCATAATACATGCTGTTTTATTAGTCGCTCGTCCATTTCATATCCCATAGCTTAAGCATTCATATATTTGGATTCCTCTCGACGAGGCGAGCAGTACGAGTACCACCTTGATGGGTCTGTGACGTTTCCTTCCAGAGTTATTTCCAAAAAACCACGAACATCCCAGAATTATCTCGGTTTGGGGTCAAAATGTTGTCGCTCATTAAATCCCACAAGAAACGTCGCATCGAATGAATGTGATTGAATTCTCCCCGTCTGGACGAGCGGAATTGAATGGTGCAACTGATTTTGTTGTGCTGTGAAAATTCAGATATTTGCATGACTGCTTTTGTTTTATTTTGTGAATAGCAAAAAGCATTCAACCCCATAATACATGCTGTTTTATTGGTCGCTCGTCCATTTCATATCCCATAGCTTAAGCATTCATATATTTGGATTTCTCTCGACGAGGCGAGCAGTACGAGTACCACCTTGATGGGTCTGTGACGTTTCCTTCCAGAGTTATTACCTAAAACCACAAACATCCCAGAATTCTCTCGGTTTGGGGTCAAAATGTTGTAGCTCATTAAATCCCAGAAGAAACGTCGCATCGAATGAATGTGATTGAATTCTCCCCGTCTGGACGAGCGGAATTGAATGGTGCAACTGATTTTGCTGTGCTGTGAAAATTCAGATATTTGCATGACTGCTTTTGTTTTATTTTGTGAATAGCAAAAAGCATTCAACCCCATAATACATGCTGTTTTATTGGTCGCTCGTCCATTTCATATCCCATAGCTTAACCATTCATATATTTGGATTCCTCTCGACGAGGCGAGCAGTACGAGTACCACCTTGATGGGTCTGTGACGTTTCCTTCCAGAGTTATTACCAAAAAACCACAAACATCCCAGAATTATCTCGGTTTGGGGTCAAAATGTTGTCGCTCATTAAATCCCACAAGAAACGTCGCATCGAATGAATGTGATTGAATTCTCCCCGTCTGGATGAGCGGAATTGAATGGTGCAACTGATTTTGCTGTGCTGTGAAAATTCAGATATTTGCATGACTGCTTTTGTTTTATTTTGTGAATAGCAAAAAGCATTCAACCCCATAATACATGCTGTTTTATTGGTCGCTCGTCCATTTCATATCCCATAGCTTAACCATTCATATATTTGGATTCCTCTCGACGAGGCGAGCAGTACAAGTACCACCTTGATGGGTCTGCGACGTTTCCTTCCAGAGTTATTACCAAAAAAACACAAACATCCCAGAATCCTCTCGGTTTGGGGTCAAAATGTTGTCGTTCATTAAATCCCATAAGAAACGTCGCATCGAATGAATGTGATTGAATTCTCCCCGTCTGGACGAGCGGAATTGAATGGTGCAACTGATTTTGCTGTGCTGTGAAAATTCAGATATTTGCATGACTGCTTTTGTTTTATTTTGTGAATAGCAAAAAGCATTCAACCCCATAGTACATGCTGTTTTATTGGTCGCTCGTCCATTTAATATCCGATAGCTTAACCATTCACATATTTGGATTCCTCTCGACGAGGCGAGCAGTACGAGTACCACCTTGATGGGTCTGCGACGTTTCCTTCCAGAGTTATTACCAAAAAAACACAAACATCCCAGAATCCTCTCGGTTTGGGGTCAAAATGTTGTCGCTCATTAAATCCCATAAGAAACGTCGCATCGAATGAATGTGATTGAATTCTCCCCGTCTGGACGAGCGGAATTGAATGGTGCAACTGATTTTGTTGTGCTGTGAAAATTCAGATATTTGCATGACTGCTTTTGTTTTATTTTGTGAATAGCAAAAAGCATTCAACAGCATAATACATGCTGTTTTATTGGTCGCTCGTCCATTTCATATCCCATAGCTTAACCATTCACATATTTGGATTCCTCTCGACGAGGCGAGCAGTACGAGTACCACCTTGATGGGTCTTCGACGTTTCCTTCCAGAGTTATTACCAAAAAAACACAAACATCCCAGAATCCTATCGGTTTGGGGTCAAAATCTTGTCGCTCATTAAATCCCATAAGAAACGTCGCATCGAATGAATGTGATTGAATTCTCCCCGTCTGGACGAGCGCAATTGAATGGTGCAACTGATTTTGCTGTGCTGTGAAAATTCAGATATATGCATGACTGCTTTTGTTGTATTTTGTGAATAGCAAAAAGCATTCAACACCATAATACATGTTGTTTTATTGGTCGCTCGTCCATTTCATATCCGATAGCTTAACCATTCACATATTTGGATTCCTCTCGACGAGGCGAGCAGTACGAGTACCACCTTGATGGGTCTGCGACGTTTCCTTCCAGAGTTATTACCAAAAAAACACAAACATCCCAGAATCCTCTCGGTTTGGGGTCAAAATGTTGTCGCTCATTAAATCCCATAAGAAACGTCGCATCGAATGAATGTGATTGAATTCTCCCCGTATGGACGAGCGGAATTGAATGGTGCAACTGATTTTGCTGTGCTGTGAAAATTCAGATATTTGCATGACTGCTTTTGTTTTATTTTGTGAATAGCAAAAAACATTCAACCCCATAATACATGTTGTTTTATTGGTCGCTCGTCCATGTCATATCCCATAGCTTAACAACTCATATGGTTAGATTCCTCTCGACGAGGCGAGCAGTACGAGTACCACCTTGATGGGTCTGTGACGTTTCCTTCCAGAGTTATTACCAAAAAAACACAAACATCCCAGAATTATCTCGGTTTGGGGTCAAAATGTTGTCGCTCATTAAATCCCACAAGAAACGTCGCATCGAATGAATGTGATTGAATTCTCCCCGTCTGGACGAGCGGAATTGAATGGTGCAACTGATTTTGCTGTGCTGTGAAAATTCAGATATTTGCATGACTGCTTTTGTTTTATTTTGTGAATAGCAAAAAGCATTCAACCCCATAGTACATGCTGTTTTATTGGTCGCTCGTCCATTTAATATCCGATAGCTTAACCATTCACATATTTGGATTCCTCTCGACGAGGCGAGCAGTACGAGTACCACCTTGATGGGTCTGCGACGTTTCCTTCCAGAGTTATTACCAAAAAAACACAAACATCCCAGAATCCTCTCGGTTTGGGGTCAAAATGTTGTCGCTCATTAAATCCCATAAGAAACGTCGCATCGAATGAATGTGATTGAATTCTCCCCGTCTGGACGAGCGGAATTGAATGGTGCAACTGATTTTGTTGTGCTGTGAAAATTCAGATATTTGCATGACTGCTTTTGTTTTATTTTGTGAATAGCAAAAAGCATTCAACAGCATAATACATGCTGTTTTATTGGTCGCTCGTCCATTTCATATCCCATAGCTTAACCATTCACATATTTGGATTCCTCTCGACGAGGCGAGCAGTACGAGTACCACCTTGATGGGTCTTCGACGTTTCCTTCCAGAGTTATTACCAAAAAAACACAAACATCCCAGAATCCTATCGGTTTGGGGTCAAAATCTTGTCGCTCATTAAATCCCATAAGAAACGTCGCATCGAATGAATGTGATTGAATTCTCCCCGTCTGGACGAGCGCAATTGAATGGTGCAACTGATTTTGCTGTGCTGTGAAAATTCAGATATATGCATGACTGCTTTTGTTGTATTTTGTGAATAGCAAAAAGCATTCAACACCATAATACATGTTGTTTTATTGGTCGCTCGTCCATTTCATATCCGATAGCTTAACCATTCACATATTTGGATTCCTCTCGACGAGGCGAGCAGTACGAGTACCACCTTGATGGGTCTGCGACGTTTCCTTCCAGAGTTATTACCAAAAAAACACAAACATCCCAGAATCCTCTCGGTTTGGGGTCAAAATGTTGTCGCTCATTAAATCCCATAAGAAACGTCGCATCGAATGAATGTGATTGAATTCTCCCCGTATGGACGAGCGGAATTGAATGGTGCAACTGATTTTGCTGTGCTGTGAAAATTCAGATATTTGCATGACTGCTTTTGTTTTATTTTGTGAATAGCAAAAAACATTCAACCCCATAATACATGTTGTTTTATTGGTCGCTCGTCCATGTCATATCCCATAGCTTAACAACTCATATGGTTAGATTCCTCTCGACGAGGCGAGCAGTACGAGTACCACCTTGATGGGTCTGTGACGTTTCCTTCCAGAGTTATTACCAAAAAAACACAAACATCCCAGAATTATCTCGGTTTGGGGTCAAAATGTTGTCGCTCATTAAATCCCACAAGAAACGTCGCATCGAATGAATGTGATTGAATTCTCCCCGTCTGGACGAGCGGAATTGAATGGTGCAACTGATTTTGCTGTGCTGTGAAAATTCAGATATTTGCATGACTGCTTTTGTTTTATTTTGTGAATAGCAAAAAGATTCAACCCCATAATACATGCTGTTTTATTGGTCGCTCGTCCATTTCATATCCCATAGCTTAACGATTCATATATTTGGATTCCTCTCGAAGAGGCGAGCAGTACGAGTACCAACTTGATGGGTCTGGGACGTTTCCTTCCAGAGTTATTACCAAAACACCACAAACATCCCAGAATTATCTCGGTTTGGGGTCAAAATGTTGTCGCTCATTAAATCCCATAAGAAACGTCGCATCGAATGAATGTGATTGAATTCTCCCCGTCTGTACGAGCGGAATTGAATGGTGCAACTGATTTTGCTGTGCTGTGAAAATTCAGATATTTGCATGACTGCTTTTGTTTTATTTTGTGAATAGCAAAAAGCATTCAACCCCATAATACATGCTGTTTTATTGGTCGCTCGTCCATTTCATATCCCATAGCTTAACCATTCATATATTTGGATTCCTCTCGACGAGGCGAGCAGTATGAGTACCACCTTGATGGGTCTGTGACGTTTCCTTCCAGAGTTATTACCAAAAAACCACAAACATCCCAGAATTATCTCGGTTTGGGGTCAAAATGTTGTCGCTCATTAAATCCCACAAGAAACGTCGCATCGAATGAATGTGATTGAATTCTCCCCGTCTGGATGAGCGGAATTGAATGGTGCAACTGATTTTGCTGTGCTGTGAAAATTCAGATATTTGCATGACTGCTTTTGTTTTATTTTGTGAATAGCAAAAAGCATTCAACCCCATAATACATGCTGTTTTATTGGTCGCTCGTCCATTTCATATCCCATAGCTTAACCATTCATATATTTGGATTCCTCTCGACGAGGCGAGCAGTACAAGTACCACCTTGATGGGTCTGCGACGTTTCCTTCCAGAGTTATTACCAAAAAAACACAAACATCCCAGAATCCTCTCGGTTTGGGGTCAAAATGTTGTCGTTCATTAAATCCCATAAGAAACGTCGCATCGAATGAATGTGATTGAATTCTCCCCGTCTGGACGAGCGGAATTGAATGGTGCAACTGATTTTGCTGTGCTGTGAAAATTCAGATATTTGCATGACTGCTTTTGTTTTATTTTGTGAATAGCAAAAAGCATTCAACCCCATAGTACATGCTGTTTTATTGGTCGCTCGTCCATTTAATATCCGATAGCTTAACCATTCACATATTTGGATTCCTCTCGACGAGGCGAGCAGTACGAGTACCACCTTGATGGGTCTGCGACGTTTCCTTCCAGAGTTATTACCAAAAAAACACAAACATCCCAGAATCCTCTCGGTTTGGGGTCAAAATGTTGTCGCTCATTAAATCCCATAAGAAACGTCGCATCGAATGAATGTGATTGAATTCTCCCCGTCTGGACGAGCGGAATTGAATGGTGCAACTGATTTTGTTGTGCTGTGAAAATTCAGATATTTGCATGACTGCTTTTGTTTTATTTTGTGAATAGCAAAAAGCATTCAACAGCATAATACATGCTGTTTTATTGGTCGCTCGTCCATTTCATATCCCATAGCTTAACCATTCACATATTTGGATTCCTCTCGACGAGGCGAGCAGTACGAGTACCACCTTGATGGGTCTTCGACGTTTCCTTCCAGAGTTATTACCAAAAAAACACAAACATCCCAGAATCCTATCGGTTTGGGGTCAAAATCTTGTCGCTCATTAAATCCCATAAGAAACGTCGCATCGAATGAATGTGATTGAATTCTCCCCGTCTGGACGAGCGCAATTGAATGGTGCAACTGATTTTGCTGTGCTGTGAAAATTCAGATATATGCATGACTGCGTTTTGTTGTATTTTGTGAATAGCAAAAAGCATTCAACACCATAATACATGTTGTTTTATTGGTAGCTCGTCCATTTCATATCCGATAGCTTAACCATTCACATATTTGGATTCCTCTCGACGAGGCGAGCAGTACGAGTACCACCTTGATGGGTCTGCGACGTTTCCTTCCAGAGTTATTACCAAAAAAACACAAACATCCCAGAATCCTCTCGGTTTGGGGTCAAAATGTTGTCGCTCATTAAATCCCATAAGAAACGTCGCATCGAATGAATGTGATTGAATTCTCCCCGTCTGGACGAGCGGAATTGAATGGTGCAACTGATTTTGCTGTGCTGTGAAAATTCAGATATTTGCATGACTGCTTTTGTTTTATTTTGTGAATAGCAAAAAGCATTCAACCCCATAATACATGCTGTTTTATTGGCCGCTCGTCCATTTCATATCCCATAGCTTAACCATTCATAAATTTGGATTCCTCTCGACGAGGCGAGCAGTACGAGTACCACCTTGATGGGTCTGTGACGTTTCCTTCCAGAGTTATTACCAAAAAACCACAAACATCCCAGAATTATCTCGGTTTGGGGTCAAAATGTTGTCGCTCATTAAATCCCACAAGAAACGTCGCATCGAATGAATGTGATTGAATTCTCCCCGTCTGCACGAGCGGAATTGAATGGTGCAACTGATTTTGTTGTGCTGTGAAACTTCAGATATTTGCATGACTGCTTTTGTTTTATTTTGTGAATAGCAAAAAGCATTCAACAGCATAATACATGCTGTTTTATTGGTCGCTCGTCCATTTCATATCCCATAGCTTAACCATTCACATATTTGGATTCCTCTCGACGAGGCGAGCAGTACGAGTACCACCTTGATGGGTCTTCGACGTTTCCTTCCAGAGTTATTACCAAAAAAACACAAACATCCCAGAATCCTATCGGTTTGGGGTCAAAATCTTGTCGCTCATTAAATCCCATAAGAAACGTCGCATCGAATGAATGTGATTGAATTCTCCCCGTCTGGACGAGCGCAATTGAATGGTGCAACTGATTTTGCTGTGCTGTGAAAATTCAGATATATGCATGACTGCTTTTGTTGTATTTTGTGAATAGCAAAAAGCATTCAACACCATAATACATGTTGTTTTATTGGTAGCTCGTCCATTTCATATCCGATAGCTTAACCATTCACATATTTGGATTCCTCTCGACGAGGCGAGCAGTACGAGTACCACCTTGATGGGTCTGCGACGTTTCCTTCCAGAGTTATTACCAAAAAAACACAAACATCCCAGAATCCTCTCGGTTTGGGGTCAAAATGTTGTCGCTCATTAAATCCCATAAGAAACGTCGCATCGAATGAATGTGATTGAATTCTCCCCGTCTGGACGAGCGGAATTGAATGGTGCAACTGATTTTGCTGTGCTGTGAAAATTCAGATATTTGCATGACTGCTTTTGTTTTATTTTGTGAATAGCAAAAAGCATTCAACCCCATAATACATGCTGTTTTATTGGCCGCTCGTCCATTTCATATCCCATAGCTTAACCATTCATAAATTTGGATTCCTCTCGACGAGGCGAGCAGTACGAGTACCACCTTGATGGGTCTGTGACGTTTCCTTCCAGAGTTATTACCAAAAAACCACAAACATCCCAGAATTATCTCGGTTTGGGGTCAAAATGTTGTCGCTCATTAAATCCCACAAGAAACGTCGCATCGAATGAATGTGATTGAATTCTCCCCGTCTGCACGAGCGGAATTGAATGGTGCAACTGATTTTGTTGTGCTGTGAAACTTCAGATATTTGCATGACTGCTTTTGTTTTATTTTGTGAATAGCAAAAAGCATTCAACCCCATAATACATGCTGTTTTATTGGTCGCTCGTCCATTTCATATCCCATAGCTTAAGCATTCATATATTTGGATTCCTCTCGACGAGGCGAGCAGTACGAGTACCACCTTGATGGGTCTGTGACGTTTCCTTCCAGAGTTATTACCTAAAACCACAAACATCCCAGAATTCTCTCGGTTTGGGGTCAAAATGTTGTCGCTCATTAAATCCCACAAGAAACGTCGCATCGAATGAATGTGATTGAATTCTCCCCGTCTGGACGAGCGGAATTGAATGGTGCAACTGATTTTGTTGTGCTGTGAAAATTCAGATATTTGCATGACTGCTTTTGTTTTATTTTGTGAATAGCAAAAAGCATTCAACCCCATAATACATGTTGTTTTATTGGTCGCTCGTCCATTTCATATCCGATAGCTTAACCATTCACATATTTGGATTCCACTCGACGAGGCGAGCAGTACGAGTACCACCTTGATGGGTCTGCGACGTTTCCTTCCAGAGTTATTACCAAAAAAACACAAACATCCCAGAATCCTCTCGGTTTGGGGTCAAAATGTTGTCGCTCATTAAATCCCATAAGAAACGTCGCATCGAATTAATGTGATTGAATTCTCCCCGTCTGGACGAGCGGAATTGAATGGTGCAACTGATTTTGCTGTGCTGTGAAAATTCAGATATTTGCATGACTGCTTTTGTTTTATTTTGTGAATAGCAAAAAGCATTCAACCCCATAATACATGTTGTTTTATTGGTCGCTCGTCCATGTCATATTCCATAGCTTAACAACTCATATGGTTAGATTCCTCTCGATGAGGCGAGCAGTACGAGTACCACCTTGATGGGTCTGCGACGTTTCCTTCCAGAGTTATTACCAAAAAACCACAAACATCCCAGATTCCTCTCGGTTTGGGGTCAAAATGTTGTCGCTCATTAAATCCCATAAGAAACGTCGCATCGAATGAATGTGATTGAATTCTCCCCGTCTGGACGAGCGGAATTGAATGGTGCAACTGATTTTGCTGTGCTGTGAAAATTCAGATATTTGCATGACTGCTTTTGTTTTATTTTGTGAATAGCAAAAAGCATTCAACCCCATAATACATGCTGTTTTATTGGCCGCTCGTCCATTTCATATCCGATAGCTTAACCATTCACATATTTGGATTCCACTCGACGAGGCGAGCAGTACGAGTACCACCTTGATGGGTCTGCGACGTTTCCTTCCAGAGTTATTACCAAAAAAACACAAACATCCCAGAATCCTCTCGGTTTGGGGTCAAAATGTTGTCGCTCATTAAATCCCATAAGAAACGTCGCATCGAATGAATGTGATTGAATTCTCCCCGTCTGGACGAGCGGAATTGAATGGTGCAACTGATTTTGCTGTGCTGTGAAAATTCAGATATTTGCATGACTGCTTTTGTTTTATTTTGTGAATAGCAAAAAGCATTCAACCCCATAATACATGTTGTTTTATTGGTCGCTCGTCCATGTCATATTCCATAGCTTAACAACTCATATGGTTAGATTCCTCTCGATGAGGCGAGCAGTACGAGTACCACCTTGATGGGTCTGCGACGTTTCCTTCCAGAGTTATTACCAAAAAACCACAAACATCCCAGATTCCTCTCGGTTTGGGGTCAAAATGTTGTCGCTCATTAAATCCCATAAGAAACGTCGCATCGAATGAATGTGATTGAATTCTCCCCGTCTGGACGAGCGGAATTGAATGGTGCAACTGATTTTGCTGTGCTGTGAAAATTCAGATATTTGCATGACTGCTTTTGTTTTATTTTGTGAATAGCAAAAAGCATTCAACCCCATAATACATGCTGTTTTATTGGCCGCTCGTCCATTTCATATCCCATAGCTTAACCATTCATATATTTGGATTCCTCTCGACGAGGCGAGCAGTACGAGTACCACCTTGATGGGTCTGTGACGTTTCCTTCCAGAGTTATTACCAAAAAACCACAAACATCCCAGAATTATCTCGGTTTGGGGTCAAAATGTTGTCGCTCATTAAATCCCACAAGAAACGTCGCATCGAATGAATGTGATTGAATTCTCCCCGTCTGGACGAGCGGAATTGAATGGTGCAACTGATTTTGTTGTGCTGTGAAACTTCAGATATTTGCATGACTGCTTTTGTTTTATTTTGTGAATAGCAAAAAGCATTCAACCCCATAATACATGCTGTTTTATTGGTCGCTCGTCCATTTCATATCCCATAGCTTAACCATTCATATATTTGGATTCCTCTCGACGAGGCGAGCAGTACAAGTACCACCTTGATGGGTCTGCGACGTTTCCTTCCAGAGTTATTACCAAAAAAACACAAACATCCCAGAATCCTCTCGGTTTGGGGTCAAAATGTTGTCGTTCATTAAATCCCATAAGAAACGTCGCATCGAATGAATGTGATTGAATTCTCCCCGTCTGGACGAGCGGAATTGAATGGTGCAACTGATTTTGCTGTGCTGTGAAAATTCAGATATTTGCATGACTGCTTTTGTTTTATTTTGTGAATAGCAAAAAGCATTCAACCCCATAGTACATGCTGTTTTATTGGTCGCTCGTCCATTTAATATCCGATAGCTTAACCATTCACATATTTGGATTCCTCTCGACGAGGCGAGCAGTACGAGTACCACCTTGATGGGTCTGCGACGTTTCCTTCCAGAGTTATTACCAAAAAAACACAAACATCCCAGAATCCTCTCGGTTTGGGGTCAAAATGTTGTCGCTCATTAAATCCCATAAGAAACGTCGCATCGAATGAATGTGATTGAATTCTCCCCGTCTGGACGAGCGGAATTGAATGGTGCAACTGATTTTGTTGTGCTGTGAAAATTCAGATATTTGCATGACTGCTTTTGTTTTATTTTGTGAATAGCAAAAAGCATTCAACAGCATAATACATGCTGTTTTATTGGTCGCTCGTCCATTTCATATCCCATAGCTTAACCATTCACATATTTGGATTCCTCTCGACGAGGCGAGCAGTACGAGTACCACCTTGATGGGTCTTCGACGTTTCCTTCCAGAGTTATTACCAAAAAAACACAAACATCCCAGAATCCTATCGGTTTGTGGTCAAAATCTTGTCGCTCATTAAATCCCATAAGAAACGTCGCATCGAATGAATGTGATTGAATTCTCCCCGTCTGGACGAGCGCAATTGAATGGTGCAACTGATTTTGCTGTGCTGTGAAAATTCAGATATATGCATGACTGCTTTTGTTGTATTTTGTGAATAGCAAAAAGCATTCAACACCATAATACATGTTGTTTTATTGGTAGCTCGTCCATTTCATATCCGATAGCTTAACCATTCACATATTTGGATTCCTCTCGACGAGGCGAGCAGTACGAGTACCACCTTGATGGGTCTGCGACGTTTCCTTCCAGAGTTATTACCAAAAAAACACAAACATCCCAGAATCCTCTCGGTTTGGGGTCAAAATGTTGTCGCTCATTAAATCCCATAAGAAACGTCGCATCGAATGAATGTGATTGAATTCTCCCCGTCTGGACGAGCGGAATTGAATGGTGCAACTGATTTTGCTGTGCTGTGAAAATTCAGATATTTGCATGACTGCTTTTGTTTTATTTTGTGAATAGCAAAAAGCATTCAACCCCATAATACATGCTGTTTTATTGGCCGCTCGTCCATTTCATATCCCATAGCTTAACCATTCATAAATTTGGATTCCTCTCGACGAGGCGAGCAGTACGAGTACCACCTTGATGGGTCTGTGACGTTTCCTTCCAGAGTTATTACCAAAAAACCACAAACATCCCAGAATTATCTCGGTTTGGGGTCAAAATGTTGTCGCTCATTAAATCCCACAAGAAACGTCGCATCGAATGAATGTGATTGAATTCTCCCCGTCTGGACGAGCGGAATTGAATGGTGCAACTGATTTTGTTGTGCTGTGAAACTTCAGATATTTGCATGACTGCTTTTGTTTTATTTTGTGAATAGCAAAAAGCATTCAACCCCATAATACATGCTGTTTTATTGGTCGCTCGTCCATTTCATATCCCATAGCTTAAGCATTCATATATTTGGATTCCTCTCGACGAGGCGAGCAGTACGAGTACCACCTTGATGGGTCTGTGACGTTTCCTTCCAGAGTTATTACCTAAAACCACAAACATCCCAGAATTCTCTCGGTTTGGGGTCAAAATGTTGTCGCTCATTAAATCCCACAAGAAACGTCGCATCGAATGAATGTGATTGAATTCTCCCCGTCTGGACGAGCGGAATTGAATGGTGCAACTGATTTTGTTGTGCTGTGAAAATTCAGATATTTGCATGACTGCTTTTGTTTTATTTTGTGAATAGCAAAAAGCATTCAACCCCATAATACATGTTGTTTTATTGGTCGCTCGTCCATTTCATATCCGATAGCTTAACCATTCACATATTTGGATTCCACTCGACGAGGCGAGCAGTACGAGTACCACCTTGATGGGTCTGCGACGTTTCCTTCCAGAGTTATTACCAAAAAAACACAAACATCCCAGAATCCTCTCGGTTTGGGGTCAAAATGTTGTCGCTCATTAAATCCCATAAGAAACGTCGCATCGAATGAATGTGATTGAATTCTCCCCGTCTGGACGAGCGGAATTGAATGGTGCAACTGATTTTGCTGTGCTGTGAAAATTCAGATATTTGCATGACTGCTTTTGTTTTATTTTGTGAATAGCAAAAAGCATTCAACCCCATAATACATGTTGTTTTATTGGTCGCTCGTCCATGTCATATTCCATAGCTTAACAACTCATATGGTTAGATTCCTCTCGATGAGGCGAGCAGTACGAGTACCACCTTGATGGGTCTGCGACGTTTCCTTCCAGAGTTATTACCAAAAAACCACAAACATCCCAGATTCCTCTCGGTTTGGGGTCAAAATGTTGTCGCTCATTAAATCCCATAAGAAACGTCGCATCGAATGAATGTGATTGAATTCTCCCCGTCTGGACGAGCGGAATTGAATGGTGCAACTGATTTTGCTGTGCTGTGAAAATTCAGATATTTGCATGACTGCTTTTGTTTTATTTTGTGAATAGCAAAAAGCATTCAACCCCATAATACATGCTGTTTTATTGGCCGCTCGTCCATTTCATATCCGATAGCTTAACCATTCACATATTTGGATTCCACTCGACGAGGCGAGCAGTACGAGTACCACCTTGATGGGTCTGCGACGTTTCCTTCCAGAGTTATTACCAAAAAAACACAAACATCCCAGAATCCTCTCGGTTTGGGGTCAAAATGTTGTCGCTCATTAAATCCCATAAGAAACGTCGCATCGAATGAATGTGATTGAATTCTCCCCGTCTGGACGAGCGGAATTGAATGGTGCAACTGATTTTGCTGTGCTGTGAAAATTCAGATATTTGCATGACTGCTTTTGTTTTATTTTGTGAATAGCAAAAAGCATTCAACCCCATAATACATGTTGTTTTATTGGTCGCTCGTCCATGTCATATTCCATAGCTTAACAACTCATATGGTTAGATTCCTCTCGATGAGGCGAGCAGTACGAGTACCACCTTGATGGGTCTGCGACGTTTCCTTCCAGAGTTATTACCAAAAAACCACAAACATCCCAGATTCCTCTCGGTTTGGGGTCAAAATGTTGTCGCTCATTAAATCCCATAAGAAACGTCGCATCGAATGAATGTGATTGAATTCTCCCCGTCTGGACGAGCGGAATTGAATGGTGCAACTGATTTTGCTGTGCTGTGAAAATTCAGATATTTGCATGACTGCTTTTGTTTTATTTTGTGAATAGCAAAAAGCATTCAACCCCATAATACATGCTGTTTTATTGGCCGCTCGTCCATTTCATATCCCATAGCTTAACCATTCATATATTTGGATTCCTCTCGACGAGGCGAGCAGTACGAGTACCACCTTGATGGGTCTGTGACGTTTCCTTCCAGAGTTATTACCAAAAAACCACAAACATCCCAGAATTATCTCGGTTTGGGGTCAAAATGTTGTCGCTCATTAAATCCCACAAGAAACGTCGCATCGAATGAATGTGATTGAATTCTCCCCGTCTGGACGAGCGGAATTGAATGGTGCAACTGATTTTGTTGTGCTGTGAAACTTCAGATATTTGCATGACTGCTTTTGTTTTATTTTGTGAATAGCAAAAAGCATTCAACCCCATAATACATGCTGTTTTATTGGTCGCTCGTCCATTTCATATCCCATAGCTTAAGCATTCATATATTTGGATTCCTCTCGACGAGGCGAGCAGTACGAGTACCACCTTGATGGGTCTGTGACGTTTCCTTCCAGAGTTATTACCTAAAACCACAAACATCCCAGAATTCTCTCGGTTTGGGGTCAAAATGTTGTCGCTCATTAAATCCCACAAGAAACGTCGCATCGAATGAATGTGATTGAATTCTCCCCGTCTGGACGAGCGGAATTGAATGGTGCAACTGATTTTGTTGTGCTGTGAAAATTCAGATATTTGCATGACTGCTTTTGTTTTATTTTGTGAATAGCAAAAAGCATTCAACCCCATAATACATGTTGTTTTATTGGTCGCTCGTCCATTTCATATCCGATAGCTTAACCATTCACATATTTGGATTCCACTCGACGAGGCGAGCAGTACGAGTACCACCTTGATGGGTCTGCGACGTTTCCTTCCAGAGTTATTACCAAAAAAACACAAACATCCCAGAATCCTCTCGGTTTGGGGTCAAAATGTTGTCGCTCATTAAATCCCATAAGAAACGTCGCATCGAATGAATGTGATTGAATTCTCCCCGTCTGGACGAGCGGAATTGAATGGTGCAACTGATTTTGCTGTGCTGTGAAAATTCAGATATTTGCATGACTGCTTTTGTTTTATTTTGTGAATAGCAAAAAGCATTCAACCCCATAATACATGTTGTTTTATTGGTCGCTCGTCCATGTCATATTCCATAGCTTAACAACTCATATGGTTAGATTCCTCTCGATGAGGCGAGCAGTACGAGTACCACCTTGATGGGTCTGCGACGTTTCCTTCCAGAGTTATTACCAAAAAACCACAAACATCCCAGATTCCTCTCGGTTTGGGGTCAAAATGTTGTCGCTCATTAAATCCCATAAGAAACGTCGCATCGAATGAATGTGATTGAATTCTCCCCGTCTGGACGAGCGGAATTGAATGGTGCAACTGATTTTGCTGTGCTGTGAAAATTCAGATATTTGCATGACTGCTTTTGTTTTATTTTGTGAATAGCAAAAAGCATTCAACCCCATAATACATGCTGTTTTATTGGCCGCCCGTCCATTTCATATCCCATAGCTTAAGCATTCATATATTTGATTCCTCTCGACGAGGCGAGCAGTACGAGTACCACCTTGATGGGTCTGTGACGTTTCCTTCCAGAGTTATTACCTAAAACCACAAACATCCCAGAATTCTCTCGGTTTGGGGTCAAAATGTTGTCGTTCATTAAATCCCATAAGAAACGTCGCATCGAATGAATGTGATTGAATTCTCCCCGTCTGGACGAGCGGAATTGAATGGTGCAACTGATTTTGCTGTGCTGTGAAAATTCAGATATTTGCATGACTACTTTTGTTTTATTTTGTGAATAGCAAAAAGCATTCAACCCCATAGTACATGCTGTTTTATTGGTCGCTCGTCCATTTAATATCCGATAGCTTAACCATTCACATATTTGGATTCCTCTCGACGAGGCGAGCAGTACGAGTACCACCTTGATGGGTCTGCGACGTTTCCTTCCAGAGTTATTACCAAAAAAACACAAACATCCCAGAATCCTCTCGGTTTGGGGTCAAAATGTTGTCGCTCATTAAATCCCATAAGAAACGTCGCATCGAATGAATGTGATTGAATTCTCCCCGTCTGGACGAGCGGAATTGAATGGTGCAACTGATTTTGTTGTGCTGTGAAAATTCAGATATTTGCATGACTGCTTTTGTTTTATTTTGTGAATAGCAAAAAGCATTCAACAGCATAATACATGCTGTTTTATTGGTCGCTCGTCCATTTCATATCCCATAGCTTAACCATTCACATATTTGGATTCCTCTCGACGAGGCGAGCAGTACGAGTACCACCTTGATGGGTCTTCGACGTTTCCTTCCAGAGTTATTACCAAAAAAACACAAACATCCCAGAATCCTATCGGTTTGGGGTCAAAATGTTGTCGCTCATTAAATCCCATAAGAAACGTCGCATCGAATGAATGTGATTGAATTCTCCCCGTCTGGACGAGCGCAATTGAATGGTGCAACTGATTTTGCTGTGCTGTGAAAATTCAGATATATGCATGACTGCTTTTGTTGTATTTTGTGAATAGCAAAAAGCATTCAACACCATAATACATGTTGTTTTATTGGTAGCTCGTCCATTTCATATCCGATAGCTTAACCATTCACATATTTGGATTCCTCTCGACGAGGCGAGCAGTACGAGTACCACCTTGATGGGTCTTCGACGTTTCCTTCCAGAGTTATTACCAAAAAAACACAAACATCCCAGAATCCTATCGGTTTGGGGTCAAAATGTTGTCGCTCATTAAATCCCATAAGAAACGTCGCATCGAATGAATGTGATTGAATTCTCCCCGTCTGGACGAGCGCAATTGAATGGTGCAACTGATTTTGCTGTGCTGTGAAAATTCAGATATATGCATGACTGCTTTTGTTGTATTTTGTGAATAGCAAAAAGCATTCAACACCATAATACATGTTGTTTTATTGGTAGCTCGTCCATTTCATATCCGATAGCTTAACCATTCACATATTTGGATTCCTCTCGACGAGGCGAGCAGTACGAGTACCACCTTGATGGGTCTGCGACGTTTCCTTCCAGAGTTATTACCAAAAAAACACAAACATCCCAGAATCCTCTCGGTTTGGGGTCAAAATGTTGTCGCTCATTAAATCCCATAAGAAACGTCGCATCGAATGAATGTGATTGAATTCTCCCCGTCTGGACGAGCGGAATTGAATGGTGCAACTGATTTTGCTGTGCTGTGAAAATTCAGATATTTGCATGACTGCTTTTGTTTTATTTTGTGAATAGCAAAAAGCATTCAACCCCATAATACATGCTGTTTTATTGGCCGCTCGTCCATTTCATATCCCATAGCTTAACCATTCATAAATTTGGATTCCTCTCGACGAGGCGAGCAGTACGAGTACCACCTTGATGGGTCTGTGACGTTTCCTTCCAGAGTTATTACCTAAAACCACAAACATCCCAGAATTCTCTCGGTTTGGGGTCAAAATGTTGTCGCTCATTAAATCCCACAAGAAACGTCGCATCGAATGAATGTGATTGAATTCTCCCCGTCTGGACGAGCGGAATTGAATGGTGCAACTGATTTTGTTGTGCTGTGAAAATTCAGATATTTGCATGACTGCTTTTGTTTTATTTTGTGAATAGCAAAAAGCATTCAACCCCGTAATACATGTTGTTTTATTGGTCGCTCGTCCATTTCATATCCGATAGCTTAACCATTCACATATTTGGATTCCACTCGACGAGGCGAGCAGTACGAGTACCACCTTGATGGGTCTGCGACGTTTCCTTCCAGAGTTATTACCAAAAAACCACAAACATCCCAGATTCCTCTCGGTTTGGGGTCAAAATGTTGTCGCTCATTAAATCCCATAAGAAACGTCGCATCGAATGAATGTGATTGAATTCTCCCCGTCTGGACGAGCGGAATTGAATGGTGCAACTGATTTTGCTGTGCTGTGAAAATTCAGATATTTGCATGACTGCTTTTGTTTTATTTTGTGAATAGCAAAAAGCATTCAACCCCATAATACATGCTGTTTTATTGGCCGCTCGTCCATTTCATATCCCATAGCTTAACCATTCATATATTTGGATTCCTCTCGACGAGGCGAGCAGTACGAGTACCACCTTGATGGGTCTGTGACGTTTCCTTCCAGAGTTATTACCAAAAAACCACAAACATCCCAGAATTATCTCGGTTTGGGGTCAAAATGTTGTCGCTCATTAAATCCCACAAGAAACGTCGCATCGAATGAATGTGATTGAATTCTCCCCGTCTGGACGAGCGGAATTGAATGGTGCAACTGATTTTGTTGTGCTGTGAAACTTCAGATATTTGCATGACTGCTTTTGTTTTATTTTGTGAATAGCAAAAAGCATTCAACCCCATAATACATGCTGTTTTATTGGTCGCTCGTCCATTTCATATCCCATAGCTTAAGCATTCATATATTTGGATTCCTCTCGACGAGGCGAGCAGTACGAGTACCACCTTGATGGGTCTGTGACGTTTCCTTCCAGAGTTATTACCTAAAACCACAAACATCCCAGAATTCTCTCGGTTTGGGGTCAAAATGTTGTCGCTCATTAAATCCCACAAGAAACGTCGCATCGAATGAATGTGATTGAATTCTCCCCGTCTGGACGAGCGGAATTGAATGGTGCAACTGATTTTGTTGTGCTGTGAAAATTCAGATATTTGCATGACTGCTTTTGTTTTATTTTGTGAATAGCAAAAAGCATTCAACCCCATAATACATGTTGTTTTATTGGTCGCTCGTCCATTTCATATCCGATAGCTTAACCATTCACATATTTGGATTCCACTCGACGAGGCGAGCAGTACGAGTACCACCTTGATGGGTCTGCGACGTTTCCTTCCAGAGTTATTACCAAAAAAACACAAACATCCCAGAATCCTCTCGGTTTGGGGTCAAAATGTTGTCGCTCATTAAATCCCATAAGAAACGTCGCATCGAATGAATGTGATTGAATTCTCCCCGTCTGGACGAGCGGAATTGAATGGTGCAACTGATTTTGCTGTGCTGTGAAAATTCAGATATTTGCATGACTGCTTTTGTTTTATTTTGTGAATAGCAAAAAGCATTCAACCCCATAATACATGTTGTTTTATTGGTCGCTCGTCCATGTCATATTCCATAGCTTAACAACTCATATGGTTAGATTCCTCTCGATGAGGCGAGCAGTACGAGTACCACCTTGATGGGTCTGCGACGTTTCCTTCCAGAGTTATTACCAAAAAACCACAAACATCCCAGATTCCTCTCGGTTTGGGGTCAAAATGTTGTCGCTCATTAAATCCCATAAGAAACGTCGCATCGAATGAATGTGATTGAATTCTCCCCGTCTGGACGAGCGGAATTGAATGGTGCAACTGATTTTGCTGTGCTGTGAAAATTCAGATATTTGCATGACTGCTTTTGTTTTATTTTGTGAATAGCAAAAAGCATTCAACCCCATAATACATGCTGTTTTATTGGCCGCCCGTCCATTTCATATCCCATAGCTTAAGCATTCATATATTTGATTCCTCTCGACGAGGCGAGCAGTACGAGTACCACCTTGATGGGTCTGTGACGTTTCCTTCCAGAGTTATTACCTAAAACCACAAACATCCCAGAATTCTCTCGGTTTGGGGTCAAAATGTTGTCGCTCATTAAATCCCTCAAGAAACGTCGCATCGAATGAATGTGATTGAATTCTCCCCGTCTGGACGAGCGGAATTGAATGGTGCAACTGATTTTGTTGTGCTGTGAAAATTCAGATATTTGCATGACTGCTTTTGTTTTATTTTATGAATAGCAAAAAGCATTCAACCCCATAATACATGTTGTTTTATTGGTCGCTCGTCCATTTCATATCCGATAGCTTAACCATTCACATATTTGGATTCCACTCGACGAGGCGAGCAGTACGAGTACCATCTTGATGGGTCTGCGACGTTTCCTTCCAGAGTTATTACCAAAAAAACACAAACATCCCAGAATCCTCTCGGTTTGGGGTCAAAATGTTGTCGCTCATTAAATCCCATAAGAAACGTCGCATCGAATGAATGTGATTGAATTCTCCCCGTCTGGACGAGCGGAATTGAATGGTGCAACTGATTTTGCTGTGTTGTGAAAATTCAGATATTTGCATGACTGCTTTTGTTTTATTTTGTGAATAGCAAAAAACATTCAACCCCATAATACATGTTGTTTTATTGGTCGCTCGTCCATGTCATATCCCATAGCTTAACAACTCATATGGTTAGATTCCTCTCGATGAGGCGAGCAGTACGAGTACCACCTTGATGGGTCTGCGACGTTTCCTTCCAGAGTTATTACCAAAAAACCACAAACATCCCAGATTCCTCTCGGTTTGGGGTAAAAATGTTGTCGCTCATTAAATCCCATAAGAAACGTCGCATCGAATGAATGTGATTGAATTCTCCCCGTCTGGACGAGCGGAATTGAATGGTGCAACTGATTTTGCTGTGCTGTGAAAATTCAGATATTTGCATGACTGCTTTTGTTTTATTTTGTGAATAGCAAAAAGCATTCAACCCCATAATACATGCTGTTTTATTGGCCGCCCGTCCATTTCATATCCCATAGCTTAAGCATTCATATATTTGATTCCTCTCGACGAGGCGAGCAGTACGAGTACCACCTTGATGGGTCTGTGACGTTTCCTTCCAGAGTTATTACCTAAAACCACAAACATCCCAGAATTCTCTCGGTTTGGGGTCAAAATGTTGTCGCTCATTAAATCCCTCAAGAAACGTCGCATCGAATGAATGTGATTGAATTCTCCCCGTCTGGACGAGCGGAATTGAATGGTGCAACTGATTTTGTTGTGCTGTGAAAATTCAGATATTTGCATGACTGCTTTTGTTTTATTTTATGAATAGCAAAAAGCATTCAACCCCATAATACATGTTGTTTTATTGGTCGCTCGTCCATTTCATATCCGATAGCTTAACCATTCACATATTTGGATTCCACTCGACGAGGCGAGCAGTACGAGTACCACCTTGATGGGTCTGCGACGTTTCCTTCCAGAGTTATTACCAAAAAAACACAAACATCCCAGAATCCTCTCGGTTTGGGGTCAAAATGTTGTCGCTCATTAAATCCCATAAGAAACGTCGCATCGAATGAATGTGATTGAATTCTCCCCGTCTGGACGAGCGGAATTGAATGGTGCAACTGATTTTGCTGTGTTGTGAAAATTCAGATATTTGCATGACTGCTTTTGTTTTATTTTGTGAATAGCAAAAAACATTCAACCCCATAATACATGTTGTTTTATTGGTCGCTCGTCCATGTCATATCCCATAGCTTAACAACTCATATGGTTAGATTCCTCTCGATGAGGCGAGCAGTACGAGTACCACCTTGATGGGTCTGCGACGTTTCCTTCCAGAGTTATTACCAACAAACCACAAACATCCCAGATTCCTCTCGGTTTGGGGTAAAAATGTTGTCGCTCATTAAATCCCATAAGAAACGTCGCATCGAATGAATGTGATTGAATTCTCCCCGTCTGGACGAGCGGAATTGAATGGTGATACTGATTTTGCTGTGCTGTGAAAATTCAGATATTTGCATGACTGCTTTTGTTTTATTTTGTGAATAGCAAAAAGCATTCAACCCCATAATACATGCTGTTTTATTGGCCGCTCGTCCATTTCATATCCCATAGCTTAACCATTCATAAATTTGGATTCCTCTCGACGAGGCGAGCAGTACGAGTACCACCTTGATGGGTCTGTGACGTTTCCTTCCAGAGTTATTACCTAAAACCACAAACATCCCAGAATTCTCTCGGTTTGGGGTCAAAATGTTGTCGCTCATTAAATCCCACAAGAAACGTCGCATCGAATGAATGTGATTGAATTCTCCCCGTCTGGACGAGCGGAATTGAATGGTGCAACTGATTTTGTTGTGCTGTGAAAATTCAGATATTTGCATGACTGCTTTTGTTTTATTTTGTGAATAGCAAAAAGCATTCAACCCCGTAATACATGTTGTTTTATTGGTCGCTCGTCCATTTCATATCCGATAGCTTAACCATTCACATATTTGGATTCCACTCGACGAGGCGAGCAGTACGAGTACCACCTTGATGGGTCTGCGACGTTTCCTTCCAGAGTTATTACCAAAAAAACACAAACATCCCAGAATCCTCTCGGTTTGGGGTCAAAATGTTGTCGCTCATTAAATCCCATAAGAAACGTCGCATCGAATGAATGTGATTGAATTCTCCTCGTCTGGACGAGCGGAATTGAATGGTGCAACTGATTTTGCTGTGCTGTGAAAATTCAGATATTTGCATGACTGCTTTTGTTTTATTTTGTGAATAGCAAAAAGCATTCAACCCCATAATACATGTTGTTTTATTGGTCGCTCGTCAATGTCATATCCCATAGCTTAACAACTCATATGGTTAGATTCCTCTCGATGAGGCGAGCAGTACGAGTACCACCTTGATGGGTCTGCGACGTTTCCTTCCAGAGTTATTACCAAAAAACCACAAACATCCCAGATTCCTCTCGGTTTGGGGTCAAAATGTTGTCGCTCATTAAATCCCATAAGAAACGTCGCATCGAATGAATGTGATTGAATTCTCCCCGTCTGGACGAGCGGAATTGAATGGTGCAACTGATTTTGTTGTGCTGTGAAACTTCAGATATTTGCATGACTGCTTTTGTTTTATTTTGTGAATAGCAAAAAGCATTCAACCCCATAATACATGCTGTTTTATTGGTCGCTCGTCCATTTCATATCCCATAGCTTAAGCATTCATATATTTGGATTCCTCTCGACGAGGCGAGCAGTACGAGTACCACCTTGATGGGTCTGTGACGTTTTCTTCCAGAGTTATTACCTAAAACCACAAACATCCCAGAATTCTCTCGGTTTGGGGTCAAAATGTTGTCGCTCATTAAATCCCACAAGAAACGTCGCATCGAATGAATGTGATTGAATTCTCCCCGTCTGGACGAGCGGAATTGAATGGTGCAACTGATTTTGTTGTGCTGTGAAAATTCAGATATTTGCATGACTGCTTTTGTTTTATTTTGTGAATAGCAAAAAGCATTCAACCCCATAATACATGTTGTTTTATTGGTCGCTCGTCCATTTCATATCCGATAGCTTAACCATTTACATATTTGGATTCCACTCGACGAGGCGAGCAGTACGAGTACCACCTTGATGGGTCTGCGACGTTTCCTTCCAGAGTTATTACCAAAAAAACACAAACATCCCAGAATCCTCTCGGTTTGGGGTCAAAATGTTGTCGCTCATTAAATCCCATAAGAAACGTCGCATCGAATGAATGTGATTGAATTCTCCCCGTCTGGACGAGCGGAATTGAATGGTGCAACTGATTTTGCTGTGCTGTGAAAATTCAGATATTTGCATGACTGCTTTTGTTTTATTTTGTGAATAGCAAAAAGCATTCAACCCCATAATACATGTTGTTTTATTGGTCGCTCGTCCATGTCATATTCCATAGCTTAACAACTCATATGGTTAGATTCCTCTCGATGAGGCGAGCAGTACGAGTACCACCTTGATGGGTCTGCGACGTTTCCTTCCAGAGTTATTACCAAAAAACCACAAACATCCCAGATTCCTCTCGGTTTGGGGTCAAAATGTTGTCGCTCATTAAATCCCATAAGAAACGTCGCATCGAATGAATGTGATTGAATTCTCCCCGTCTGGACGAGCGGAATTGAATGGTGCAACTGATTTTGCTGTGCTGTGAAAATTCAGATATTTGCATGACTGCTTTTGTTTTATTTTGTGAATAGCAAAAAGCATTCAACCCCATAATACATGCTGTTTTATTGGCCGCTCGTCCATTTCATATCCCATAGCTTAACCATTCATATATTTGGATTCCTCTCGACGAGGCGAGCAGTACGAGTACCACCTTGATGGGTCTGTGACGTTTCCTTCCAGAGTTATTACCAAAAAACCACAAACATCCCAGAATTATCTCGGTTTGGGGTCAAAATGTTGTCGCTCATTAAATCCCACAAGAAACGTCGCATCGAATGAATGTGATTGAATTCTCCCCGTCTGGACGAGCGGAATTGAATGGTGCAACTGATTTTGTTGTGCTGTGAAACTTCAGATATTTGCATGACTGCTTTTGTTTTATTTTGTGAATAGCAAAAAGCATTCAACCCCATAATACATGCTGTTTTATTGGTCGCTCGTCCATTTCATATCCCATAGCTTAAACATTCATATATTTGGATTCCTCTCGACGAGGCGAGCAGTACGAGTACCACCTTGATGGGTCTGTGACGTTTCCTTCCAGAGTTATTACCTAAAACCACAAACATCCCAGAATTCTCTCGGTTTGGGGTCAAAATGTTGTCGCTCATTAAATCCCACAAGAAACGTCGCATCGAATGAATGTGATTGAATTCTCCCCGTCTGGACGAGCGGAATTGAATGGTGCAACTGATTTTGTTGTGCTGTGAAAATTCAGATATTTGCATGACTGCTTTTGTTTTATTTTGTGAATAGCAAAAAGCATTCAACCCCATAATACATGTTGTTTTATTGGTCGCTCGTCCATTTCATATCCGATAGCTTAACCATTCACATATTTGGATTCCACTCGACGAGGCGAGCAGTACGAGTACCACCTTGATGGGTCTGCGACGTTTCCTTCCAGAGTTATTACCAAAAAAACACAAACATCCCAGAATCCTCTCGGTTTGGGGTCAAAATGTTGTCGCTCATTAAATCCCATAAGAAACGTCGCATCGAATGAATGTGATTGAATTCTCCCCGTCTGGACGAGCGGAATTGAATGGTGCAACTGATTTTGCTGTGCTGTGAAAATTCAGATATTTGCATGACTGCTTTTGTTTTATTTTGTGAATAGCAAAAAGCATTCAACCCCATAATACATGTTGTTTTATTGGTCGCTCGTCCATGTCATATTCCATAGCTTAACAACTCATATGGTTAGATTCCTCTCGATGAGGCGAGCAGTACGAGTACCACCTTGATGGGTCTGCGACGTTTCCTTCCAGAGTTATTACCAAAAAACCACAAACATCCCAGATTCCTCTCGGTTTGGGGTCAAAATGTTGTCGCTCATTAAATCCCATAAGAAACGTCGCATCGAATGAATGTGATTGAATTCTCCCCGTCTGGACGAGCGGAATTGAATGGTGCAACTGATTTTGCTGTGCTGTGAAAATTCAGATATTTGCATGACTGCTTTTGTTTTATTTTGTGAATAGCAAAAAGCATTCAACCCCATAATACATGCTGTTTTATTGGCCGCTCGTCCATTTCATATCCCATAGCTTAACCATTCATATATTTGGATTCCTCTCGACGAGGCGAGCAGTACGAGTACCACCTTGATGGGTCTGTGACGTTTCCTTCCAGAGTTATTACCAAAAAACCACAAACATCCCAGAATTATCTCGGTTTGGGGTCAAAATGTTGTCGCTCATTAAATCCCACAAGAAACGTCGCATCGAATGAATGTGATTGAATTCTTTCCGTCTGGACGAGCGGAATTGAATGGTGCAACTGATTTTGTTGTGCTGTGAAACTTCAGATATTTGCATGACTGCTTTTGTTTTATTTTGTGAATAGCAAAAGCATTCAACCCCATAATACATGCTGTTTTATTGGTCGCTCGTCCATTTCATATCCCATAGCTTAAGCATTCATATATTTGGATTCCTCTCGACGAGGCGAGCAGTACGAGTACCACCTTGATGGGTCTGTGACGTTTCCTTCCAGAGTTATTACCTAAAACCACAAACATCCCAGAATTCTCTCGGTTTGGGGTCAAAATGTTGTCGCTCATTAAATCCCACAAGAAACGTCGCATCGAATGAATGTGATTGAATTCTCCCCGTCTGGACGAGCGGAATTGAATGGTGCAACTGATTTTGTTGTGCTGTGAAAATTCAGATATTTGCATGACTGCTTTTGTTTTATTTTGTGAATAGCAAAAAGCATTCAACCCCATAATACATGTTGTTTTATTGGTCGCTCGTCCATTTCATATCCGATAGCTTAACCATTCACATATTTGGATTCCACTCGACGAGGCGAGCAGTACGAGTACCACCTTGATGGGTCTGCGACGTTTCCTTCCAGAGTTATTACCAAAAAAACACAAACATCCCAGAATCCTCTCGGTTTGGGGTCAAAATGTTGTCGCTCATTAAATCCCATAATAAACGTCGCATCGAATGAATGTGATTGAATTCTCCCCGTCTGGACGAGCGGAATTGAATGGTGCAACTGATTTTGCTGTGCTGTGAAAATTCAGATATTTGCATGACTGCTTTTGTTTTATTTTGTGAATAGCAAAAAACATTCAACCCCATAATACATGTTGTTTTATTGGTCGCTCGTCCATGTCATATCCCATAGCTTAACAACTCATATGGTTAGATTCCTCTCGATGAGGCGAGCAGTACGAGTACCACCTTGATGGGTCTGCGACGTTTCCTTCCAGAGTTATTACCAAAAAACCACAAACATCCCAGATTCCTCTCGGTTTGGGGTCAAAATGTTGTCGCTCATTAAATCCCATAAGAAACGTCGCATCGAATGAATGTGATTGAATTCTCCCCGTCTGGACGAGCGGAATTGAATGGTGCAACTGATTTTGCTGTGCTGTGAAAATTCAGATATTTGCATGACTGCTTTTGTTTTATTTTGTGAATAGCAAAAAGCATTCAACCCCATAATACATGCTGTTTTATTGGCCGCTCGTCCATTTCATATCCCATAGCTTAACCATTCATAAATTTGGATTCCTCTCGACGAGGCGAGCAGTACGAGTACCACCTTGATGGGTCTGTGACGTTTCCTTCCAGAGTTATTACCAAAAAACCACAAACATCCCAGAATCCTCTCGGTTTGGGGTCAAAATGTTGTCGCTCATTAAATCCCACAAGAAACGTCGCATCGAATGAATGTGATTGAATTCTCCCCGTCTGGACGAGCGGAATTGAATGGTGCAACTGATTTTGCTGTGCTGTGAAAATTCAGATATTTGCATGACTGCTTTTGTTTTATTTTGTGAATCGCAAAAAGCATTCAACCCCATAATACATGTTGTTTTATTGGTCGCTCGTCCATGTCATATTCCATAGCTTAACAACTCATATGGTTAGATTCCTCTCGATGAGGCGAGCAGTACGAGTACCACCTTGATGGGTCTGCGACGTTTCCTTCCAGAGTTATTACCAAAAAACCACAAACATCCCAGATTCCTCTCGGTTTGGGGTCAAAATGTTGTCGCTCATTAAATCCCATAAGAAACGTCGCATCGAATGAATGTGATTGAATTCTCCCCGTCTGGACGAGCGGAATTGAATGGTGCAACTGATTTTGCTGTGCTGTGAAAATTCAGATATTTGCATGACTGCTTTTGTTTTATTTTGTGAATAGCAAAAAGCATTCAACCCCATAATACATGCTGTTTTATTGGCCGCTCATCCATTTCATATCCCATAGCTTAACCATTCATATATTTGGATTCCTCTCGACGAGGCGAGCAGTACGAGTACCACCTTGATGGGTCTGTGACGTTTCCTTCCAGAGTTATTACCAAAAAACCACAAACATCCCAGAATTATCTCGGTTTGGGGTCAAAATGTTGTCGCTCATTAAATCCCACAAGAAACGTCGCATCGAATGAATGTGATTGAATTCTCCCCGTCTGGACGAGCGGAATTGAATGGTGCAACTGATTTTGTTGTGCTGTGAAACTTCAGATATTTGCATGACTGCTTTTGTTTTATTTTGTGAATAGCAAAAGCATTCAACCCCATAATACATGCTGTTTTATTGGTCGCTCGTCCATTTCATATCCCATAGCTTAAGCATTCATATATTTGGATTCCTCTCGACGAGGCGAGCAGTACGAGTACCACCTTGATGGGTCTGTGACGTTTCCTTCCAGAGTTATTACCTAAAACCACAAACATCCCAGAATTCTCTCGGTTTGGGGTCAAAATGTTGTCGCTCATTAAATCCCACAAGAAACGTCGCATCGAATGAATGTGATTGAATTCTCCCCGTCTGGACGAGCGGAATTGAATGGTGCAACTGATTTTGTTGTGCTGTGAAAATTCAGATATTTGCATGACTGCTTTTGTTTTATTTTGTGAATAGCAAAAAGCATTCAACCCCATAATACATGCTGTTTTATTGGCCGCTCGTCCATTTCATATCCCATAGCTTAACCATTCATATATTTGGATTCCTCTCGACGAGGCGAGCAGTACGAGTACCACCTTGATGGGTCTGTGACGTTTCCTTCCAGAGTTATTACCAAAAAACCACAAACATCCCAGAATTATCTCGGTTTGGGGTCAAAATGTTGTCGCTCATTAAATCCCACAAGAAACGTCGCATCGAATGAATGTGATTGAATTCTCCCCGTCTGGACGAGCGGAATTGAATGGTGCAACTGATTTTGCTGTGCTGTGAAAATTCAGATATTTGCATGACTGCTTTTGTTTTATTTTGTGAATCGCAAAAAGCATTCAACCCCATAATACATGTTGTTTTATTGGTCGCTCGTCCATTTCATATCCGATAGCTTAACCATTCACATATTTGGATTCCACTCGACGAGGCGAGCAGTACGAGTACCACCTTGATGGGTCTGCGACGTTTCCTTCCAGAGTTATTACCAAAAAACACAAACATCCCAGAATCCTCTCGGTTTGGGGTCAAAATGTTGTCGCTCATTAAATCCCATAAGAAACGTCGCATCGAATGAATGTGATTGAATTCTCCCCGTCTGGACGAGCGGAATTGAATGGTGCAACTGATTTTGCTGTGCTGTGAAAATTCAGATATTTGCATGACTGCTTTTGTTTTATTTTGTGAATAGCAAAAAGCATTCAACCCCATAATACATGCTGTTTTATTGGCCGCTCGTCCATTTCATATCCCATAGCTTAACCATTCATATATTTGGATTCCTCTCGACGAGGCGAGCAGTACGAGTACCACCTTGATGGGTCTGTGACGTTTCCTTCCAGAGTTATTACCAAAAAACCACAAACATCCCAGAATTATCTCGGTTTGGGGTCAAAATGTTGTCGCTCATTAAATCCCACAAGAAACGTCGCATCGAATGAATGTGATTGAATTCTCCCCGTCTGGACGAGCGGAATTGAATGGTGCAACTGATTTTGTTGTGCTGTGAAACTTCAGATATTTGCATGACTGCTTTTGTTTTATTTTGTGAATAGCAAAAAGCATTCAACCCCATAATACATGCTGTTTTATTGGTCGCTCGTCCATTTCATATCCCATAGCTTAAGCATTCATATATTTGGATTCCTCTCGACGAGGCGAGCAGTACGAGTACCACCTTGATGGGTCTGTGACGTTTCCTTCCAGAGTTATTACCTAAAACCACAAACATCCCAGAATTCTCTCGGTTTGGGGTCAAAATGTTGTCGCTCATTAAATCCCATAAGAAACGTCGCATCGAATGAATGTGATTGAATTCTCCCCGTCTGGACGAGCGGAATTGAATGGTGCAACTGATTTTGCTGTGCTGTGAAAATTCAGATATTTGCATGACTGCTTTTGTTTTATTTTGTGAATAGCAAAAAACATTCAACCCCATAATACATGTTGTTTTATTGGTCGCTCGTCCATGTCATATCCCATAGCTTAACAACTCATATGGTTAGATTCCTCTCGATGAGGCGAGCAGTACGAGTACCACCTTGATGGGTCTTCGACGTTTCCTTCCAGAGTTATTACCAAAAAACCACAAACATCCCAGATTCCTCTCGGTTTGGGGTCAAAATGTTGTCGCTCATTAAATCCCATAAGAAACGTCGCATCGAATGAATGTGATTGAATTCTCCCCGTCTGGACGAGCGGAATTGAATGGTGCAACTGATTTTGCTGTGCTGTGAAAATTCAGATATTTGCATGACTGCTTTTGTTTTATTTTGTGAATAGCAAAAAGCATTCAACCCCATAATACATGCTGTTTTATTGGCCGCTCGTCCATTTCATATCCCATAGCTTAAGCATTCATATATTTGGATTCCTCTCGACGAGGCGAGCAGTACGAGTACCACCTTGATGGGTCTGTGACGTTTCCTTCCAGAGTTATTACCTAAAACCACAAACATCCCAGAATTCTCTCGGTTTGGGGTCAAAATGTTGTCGCTCATTAAATCCCACAAGAAACGTCGCATCGAATGAATGTGATTGAATTCTCCCCGTCTGGACGAGCGGAATTGAATGGTGCAACTGATTTTGCTGTGCTGTGAAAATTCAGATATTTGCATGACTGCTTTTGTTTTATTTTGTGAATAGCAAAAAGCATTCAACCCCATAATACATGCTGTTTTATTGGTCGCTCGTACATTTCATATCCCATAGCTTAACAACTCATATATTTAGATTCCTCTCGATGAGGTGAGCAGTACGAGTACCACCTTGATGGGTCTGCGACGTTTCCTTCCAGAGTTATTACCAAAAAACCACAAACATCCCAGATTCCTCTCGGTTTGGGGTCAAAATGTTGTCGCTCATTAAATCCCATAAGAAACGTCGCATCGAATGAATGTGATTGAATTCTCCCCGTCTGGACGAGCGGAATTGAATGGTGCAACTGATTTTGCTGTGCTGTGAAAATTCAGATATTTGCATGACTGCTTTTGTTTTATTTTGTGAATAGCAAAAAGCATTCAACCCCATAATACATGCTGTTTTATTGGTCGCTCGTCCATTTCATATCCCATAGCTTAATCATTCATATATTTGGATTCCTCTCGACGAGGCGAGCAGTACGAGTACCACCTTGATGGGTCTGCGACGCTTCCTTCCAGAGTTATTACCAAAAAAACACAAACATCCCAGAATCCTCTCGGTTTGGGGTCAAAATGTTGTCGCTCATTAAATCCCATAAGAAACGTCGCATCGAATGAATGTGATTGAATTATCCCCGTCTGGACGAGCGGAATTGAATGGTGCAACTGATTTTGCTGTGCTGTGAAAATTCAGATATTTGCATGACTGCTTTTGTTTTATTTTGTGAATAGCAAAAAGCATTCAACCCCATAATACATGCTGTTTTATTGGCCGCTCGTCCATTTCATATCCCATAGCTTAAGCATTCATATATTTGGATTCCTCTCGACGAGGCGAGCAGTAAGAGTACCACCTTGATGGGTCTGTGACGTTTCCTTCCAGAGTTATTACCTAAAACCACAAACATCCCAGAATTCTCTCGGTTTGGGGTCAAAATGTTGTCGCTCATTAAATCCCACAAGAAACGTCGCATCGAATGAATGTGATTGAATTCTCCCCGTCTGGACGAGCGGAATTGAATGGTGCAACTGATTTTGCTGTGCTGTGAAAATTCAGATATTTGCATGACTGCTTTTGTTTTATTTTGTGAATAGCAAAAAGCATTCAACCCCATAATACATGCTGTTTTATTGGTCGCTCGTACATTTCATATCCCATAGCTTAACAACTCATATATTTAGATTCCTCTCGATGAGGTGAGCAGTACGAGTACCACCTTGATGGGTCTGCGACGTTTCCTTCCAGAGTTATTACCAAAAAACCACAAACATCCCAGATTCCTCTCGGTTTGGGGTCAAAATGTTGTCGCTCATTAAATCCCATAAGAAACGTCGCATCGAATGAATGTGATTGAATTCTCCCCGTCTGGACGAGCGGAATTGAATGGTGCAACTGATTTTGCTGTGCTGTGAAAATTCAGATATTTGCATGACTGCTTTTGTTTTATTTTGTGAATAGCAAAAAACATTCAACCCCATAATACATGCTGTTTTATTGGTCGCTCGTCCATTTCATATCCCATAGCTTAATCATTCATATATTTGGATTCCTCTCGACGAGGCGAGCAGTACGAGTACCACCTTGATGGGTCTGCGACGCTTCCTTCCAGAGTTATTACCAAAAAAACACAAACATCCCAGAATCCTCTCGGTTTGGGGTCAAAATGTTGTCGCTCATTAAATCCCATAAGAAACGTCGCATCGAATGAATGTGATTGAATTCTCCCCGTCTGGACGAGCGGAATTGAATGGTGCAACTGATTTTGCTGTGCTGTGAAAATTCAGATATTTGCATGACTGCTTTTGTTTTATTTTGTGAATAGCAAAAAGCATTCAACCCCATAGTACATGCTGTTTTATTGGTCGCTCGTCCATTTCATATCCGATAGCTTAACCATTCACATATTTGGATTCCTCTCGACGAGGCGAGCAGTACGAGTACCACCTTGATGGGTCTGCGACGTTTCCTTCCAGAGTTATTACCAAAAAAACACAAACATCCCAGAATTATCTCGGTTTGGGGTCAAAATGTTGTCGCTCATTAAATCCCATAAGAAACGTCGCATCGAATGAATGTGATTGAATTCTCCCCGTCTGGACGAGCGGAATTGAATGGTGCAACTGATTTTGTTGTGCTGTGAAAATTCAGATATTTGCATGACTGCTTTTGTTTTATTTTGTGAATAGCAAAAAGCATTCAACCCCATAATACATGCTGTTTTATTGGTCGCTCGTACATTTCATATCCCATAGCTTAACAACTCATATATTTAGATTCCTCTCGATGAGGTGAGCAGTACGAGTACCACCTTGATGGGTCTGCGACGTTTCCTTCCAGAGTTATTACCAAAAAACCACAAACATCCCAGATTCCTCTCGGTTTGGGGTCAAAATGTTGTCGCTCATTAAATCCCATAAGAAACGTCGCATCGAATGAATGTGATTGAATTCTCCCCGTCTGGACGAGCGGAATTGAATGGTGCAACTGATTTTGCTGTGCTGTGAAAATTCAGATATTTGCATGACTGCTTTTGTTTTATTTTGTGAATAGCAAAAAGCATTCAACCCCATAATACATGCTGTTTTATTGGTCGCTCGTACATTTCATATCCCATAGCTTAACAACTCATATATTTAGATTCCTCTCGATGAGGTGAGCAGTACGAGTACCACCTTGATGGGTCTTCGACGTTTCCTTCCAGAGTTATTACCAATAAACCACAAACATCCCAGATTCCTCTCGGTTTGGGGTCAAAATGTTGTCGCTCATTAAATCCCATAAGAAACGTCGCATCGAATGAATGTGATTGAATTCTCCCCGTCTGGACGAGCGGAATTGAATGGTGCAACTGATTTTGCTGTGCTGTGAAAATTCAGATATTTGCATGACTGCTTTTGTTTTATTTTGTGAATAGCAAAAAGCATTCAACCCCATAATACATGCTGTTTTATTGGCCGCTCGTCCATTTCATATCCCATAGCTTAAGCATTCATATATTTGGATTCCTCTCGACGAGGCGAGCAGTACGAGTACCACCTTGATGGGTCTGTGACGTTTCCTTCCAGAGTTATTACCTAAAACCACAAACATCCCAGAATTCTCTCGGTTTGGGCTCAAAATGTTGTCGCTCATTAAATCCCACAAGAAACGTCGCATCGAATGAATGTGATTGAATTCTCCCCGTCTGGACGAGCGGAATTGAATGGTGCAACTGATTTTGCTGTGCTGTGAAAATTCAGATATTTGCATGACTGCTTTTGTTTTATTTTGTGAATAGCAAAAAGCATTCAACCCCATAATACATGCTGTTTTATTGGCCGCTCGTCCATTTCATATCCCATAGCTTAAGCATTCATATATTTGGATTCCTCTCGACGAGGCGAGCAGTAAGAGTACCACCTTGATGGGTCTGTGACGTTTCCTTCCAGAGTTATTACCTAAAACCACAAACATCCCAGAATTCTCTCGGTTTGGGGTCAAAATGTTGTCGCTCATTAAATCCCACAAGAAACGTCGCATCGAATGAATGTGATTGAATTCTCCCCGTCTGGACGAGCGGAATTGAATGGTGCAACTGATTTTGCTGTGCTGTGAAAATTCAGATATTTGCATGACTGCTTTTGTTTTATTTTGTGAATAGCAAAAAGCATTCAACCCCATAATACATGCTGTTTTATTGGTCGCTCGTACATTTCATATCCCATAGCTTAACAACTCATATATTTAGATTCCTCTCGATGAGGTGAGCAGTACGAGTACCACCTTGATGGGTCTGCGACGTTTCCTTCCAGAGTTATTACCAAAAAACCACAAACATCCCAGATTCCTCTCGGTTTGGGGTCAAAATGTTGTCGCTCATTAAATCCCATAAGAAACGTCGCATCGAATGAATGTGATTGAATTCTCCCCGTCTGGACGAGCGGAATTGAATGGTGCAACTGATTTTGCTGTGCTGTGAAAATTCAGATATTTGCATGACTGCTTTTGTTTTATTTTGTGAATAGCAAAAAGCATTCAACCCCATAATACATGCTGTTTTATTGGTCGCTCGTCCATTTCATATCCCATAGCTTAATCATTCATATATTTGGATTCCTCTCGACGAGGCGAGCAGTACGAGTACCACCTTGATGGGTCTGCGACGCTTCCTTCCAGAGTTATTACCAAAAAAACACAAACATCCCAGAATCCTCTCGGTTTGGGGTCAAAATGTTGTCGCTCATTAAATCCCATAAGAAACGTCGCATCGAATGAATGTGATTGAATTCTCCCCGTCTGGACGAGCGGAATTGAATGGTGCAACTGATTTTGCTGTGCTGTGAAAATTCAGATATTTGCATGACTGCTTTTGTTTTATTTTGTGAATAGCAAAAAGCATTCAACCCCATAGTACATGCTGTTTTATTGGTCGCTCGTCCATTTCATATCCGATAGCTTAACCATTCACATATTTGGATTCCTCTCGACGAGGCGAGCAGTACGAGTACCACCTTGATGGGTCTGCGACGTTTCCTTCCAGAGTTATTACCAAAAAAACACAAACATCCCAGAATTATCTCGGTTTGGGGTCAAAATGTTGTCGCTCATTAAATCCCATAAGAAACGTCGCATCGAATGAATGTGATTGAATTCTCCCCGTCTGGACGAGCGGAATTGAATGGTGCAACTGATTTTGTTGTGCTGTGAAAATTCAGATATTTGCATGACTGCTTTTGTTTTATTTTGTGAATAGCAAAAAGCATTCAACCCCATAATACATGCTGTTTTATTGGTCGCTCGTACATTTCATATCCCATAGCTTAACAACTCATATATTTAGATTCCTCTCGATGAGGTGAGCAGTACGAGTACCACCTTGATGGGTCTGCGACGTTTCCTTCCAGAGTTATTACCAAAAAACCACAAACATCCCAGATTCCTCTCGGTTTGGGGTCAAAATGTTGTCGCTCATTAAATCCCATAAGAAACGTCGCATCGAATGAATGTGATTGAATTCTCCCCGTCTGGACGAGCGGAATTGAATGGTGCAACTGATTTTGCTGTGCTGTGAAAATTCAGATATTTGCATGACTGCTTTTGTTTTATTTTGTGAATAGCAAAAAGAATTCAACCCCATAATACATGCTGTTTTATTGGTCGCTCGTACATTTCATATCCCATAGCTTAACAACTCATATATTTAGATTCCTCTCGATGAGGTGAGCAGTACGAGTACCACCTTGATGGGTCTGCGACGTTTCCTTCCAGAGTTATTACCAAAAAACCACAAACATCCCAGATTCCTCTCGGTTTGGGGTCAAAATGTTGTCGCTCATTAAATCCCATAAGAAACGTCGCATCGAATGAATGTGATTGAATTCTCCCCGTCTGGACGAGCGGAATTGAATGGTGCAACTGATTTTGCTGTGCTGTGAAAATTCAGATATTTGCATGACTGCTTTTGTTTTATTTTGTGAATAGCAAAAAGCATTCAACCCCATAATACATGCTGTTTTATTGGTCGCTCGTCCATTTCATATCCCATAGCTTAATCATTCATATATTTGGATTCCTCTCGACGAGGCGAGCAGTACGAGTACCACCTTGATGGGTCTGCGACGCTTCCTTCCAGAGTTATTACCAAAAAAACACAAACATCCCAGAATCCTCTCGGTTTGGGGTCAAAATGTTGTCGCTCATTAAATCCCATAAGAAACGTCGCATCGAATGAATGTGATTGAATTCTCCCCGTCTGGACGAGCGGAATTGAATGGTGCAACTGATTTTGCTGTGCTGTGAAAATTCAGATATTTGCATGACTGCTTTTGTTTTATTTTGTGAATAGCAAAAAGCATTCAACCCCATAGTACATGCTGTTTTATTGGTCGCTCGTCCATTTCATATCCGATAGCTTAACCATTCACATATTTGGATTCCTCTCGACGAGGCGAGCAGTACGAGTACCACCTTGATGGGTCTGCGACGTTTCCTTCCAGAGTTATTACCAAAAAAACACAAACATCCCAGAATTATCTCGGTTTGTGGTCAAAATGTTGTCGCTCATTAAATCCCATAAGAAACGTCGCATCGAATGAATGTGATTGAATTCTCCCCGTCTGGACGAGCGGAATTGAATGGTGCAACTGATTTTGTTGTGCTGTGAAAATTCAGATATTTGCATGACTGCTTTTGTTTTATTTTGTGAATAGCAAAAAGCATTCAACCCCATAATACATGCTGTTTTATTGGTCGCTCGTACATTTCATATCCCATAGCTTAACAACTCATATATTTAGATTCCTCTCGATGAGGTGAGCAGTACGAGTACCACCTTGATGGGTCTGCGACGTTTCCTTCCAGAGTTATTACCAAAAAACCACAAACATCCCAGATTCCTCTCGGTTTGGGGTCAAAATGTTGTCGCTCATTAAATCCCATAAGAAACGTCGCATCGAATGAATGTGATTGAATTCTCCCCGTCTGGACGAGCGGAATTGAATGGTGCAACTGATTTTGCTGTGCTGTGAAAATTCAGATATTTGCATGACTGCTTTTGTTTTATTTTGTGAATAGCAAAAAGCATTCAACCCCATAATACATGCTGTTTTATTGGTCGCTCGTCCATTTCATATCCGATAGCTTAACCATTCACATATTTGGATTCCTCTCGACGAGGCGAGCAGTACGAGTACCACCTTGATGGGTCTGCGACGCTTCCTTCCAGAGTTATTACCAAAAAAACACAAACATCCCAGAATCCTCTCGGTTTGGGGTCAAAATGTTGTCGCTCATTAAATCCCATAAGAAACGTCGCATCGAATGAATGTGATTGAATTCTCCCCGTCTGGACGAGCGGAATTGAATGGTGCAACTGATTTTGCTGTGCTGTGAAAATTCAGATATTTGCATGACTGCTTTTGTTTTATTTTGTGAATAGCAAAAAGCATTCAACCCCATAGTACATGCTGTTTTATTGGTCGCTCGTCCATTTCATATCCGATAGCTTAACCATTCACATATTTGGATTCCACTCGACGAGGCGAGCAGTAAGAGTACCACCTTGATGGGTCTGCGACGTTTCCTTCCAGAGTTATTACCAAAAAAACACAAACATCCCAGAATTATCTCGGTTTGGGGTCAAAATGTTGTCGCTCATTAAATCCCATAAGAAACGTCGCATCGAATGAATGTGATTGAATTCTCCCCGTCTGGACGAGCGGAATTGAATGGTGCAACTGATTTTGTTGTGCTGTGAAAATTCAGATATTTGCATGACTGCTTTTGTTTTATTTTGTGAATAGCAAAAAGCATTCAACCCCATAATACATGCTGTTTTATTGGTCGCTCGTACATTTCATATCCCATAGCTTAACAACTCATATATTTAGATTCCTCTCGATGAGGTGAGCAGTACGAGTACCACCTTGATGGGTCTGCGACGTTTCCTTCCAGAGTTATTACCAAAAAACCACAAACATCCCAGATTCCTCTCGGTTTGGGGTCAAAATGTTGTCGCTCATTAAATCCCATAAGAAACGTCGCATCGAATGAATGTGATTGAATTCTCCCCGTCTGGACGAGCGGAATTGAATGGTGCAACTGATTTTGCTGTGCTGTGAAAATTCAGATATTTGCATGACTGCTTTTGTTTTATTTTGTGAATAGCAAAAAGCATTCAACCCCATAATACATGCTGTTTTATTGGTCGCTCGTCCATTTCACATCCCATAGCTTAATCATTCATATATTTGGATTCCTCTCGACGAGGCGAGCAGTACGAGTACCACCTTGATGGGTCTGCGACGCTTCCTTCCAGAGTTATTACCAAAAAAACACAAACATCCCAGAATTATCTCGGTTTGGGGTCAAAATGTTGTCGCTCATTAAATCCCATAAGAAACGTCGCATCGAATGAATGTGATTGAATTCTCCCCGTCTGGACGAGCGGAATTGAATGGTGCAACTGATTTTGTTGTGCTGTGAAAATTCAGATATTTGCATGACTGCTTTTGTTTTATTTTGTGAATAGCAAAAAGCATTCAACCCCATAATACATGCTGTTTTATTGGTCGCTCGTACATTTCATATCCCATAGCTTAACAACTCATATATTTAGATTCCTCTCGATGAGGTGAGCAGTACGAGTACCACCTTGATGGGTCTGCGACGTTTCCTTCCAGAGTTATTACCAAAAAACCACAAACATCCCAGATTCCTCTCGGTTTGGGGTCAAAATGTTGTCGCTCATTAAATCCCATAAGAAACGTCGCATCGAATGAATGTGATTGAATTCTCCCCGTCTGGACGAGCGGAATTGAATGGTGCAACTGATTTTGCTGTGCTGTGAAAATTCAGATATTTGCATGACTGCTTTTGTTTTATTTTGTGAATAGCAAAAAGCATTCAACCCCATAGTACATGCTGTTTTATTGGTCGCTCGTCCATTTCATATCCGATAGCTTAACCATTCACATATTTGGATTCCTCTCGACGAGGCGAGCAGTACGAGTACCACCTTGATGGGTCTGCGACGTTTCCTTCCAGAGTTATTACCAAAAAAACACAAACATCCCAGAATCCTCTCGGTTTGGGGTCAAAATGTTGTCGCTCATTAAATCCCATAAGAAACGTCGCATCGAATGAATGTGATTGAATTCTCCCCGTCTGGACGAGCGGAATTGAATGGTGCAACTGATTTTGTTGTGCTGTGAAAATTCAGATATTTGCATCACTGCTTTTGTTTTATTTTGTGAATAGCAAAAAGCATTCAACCCCATAATACATGCTGTTTTATTGGTCGCTCGTACATTTCATATCCCATAGCTTAACAACTCATATATTTAGATTCCTCTCGATGAGGTGAGCAGTACGAGTACCACCTTGATGGGTCTGCGACGTTTCCTTCCAGAGTTATTACCAAAAAACCACAAACATCCCAGATTCCTCTCGGTTTGGGGTCAAAATGTTGTCGCTCATTAAATCCCATAAGAAACGTCGCATCGAATGAATGTGATTGAATTCTCCCCGTCTGGACGAGCGGAATTGAATGATGCAACTGATTTTGCTGTGCTGTGAAAATTCAGATATTTGCATGACTGCTTTTGTTTTATTTTGTGAATAGCAAAAAGCATTCAACCCCATAATACATGCTGTTTTATTGGTCGCTCGTCCATTTCATATCCCATAGCTTAATCATTCATATATTTGGATTCCTCTCGACGAGGCGAGCAGTACGAGTACCACCTTGATGGGTCTGCGACGCTTCCTTCCAGAGTTATTACCAAAAAACACAAACATCCCAGAATCCTCTCGGTTTGGGGTCAAAATGTTGTCGCTCATTAAATCCCATAAGAAACGTCGCATCGAATGAATGTGATTGAATTCTCCCCGTCTGGACGAGCGGAATTGAATGGTGCAACTGATTTTGCTGTGCTGTGAAAATTCAGATATTTGCATGACTGCTTTTGTTTTATTTTGTGAATAGCAAAAAGCATTCAACCCCATAGTACATGCTGTTTTATTGGTCGCTCGTCCATTTCATATCCGATAGCTTAACCATTCACATATTTGGATTCCTCTCGACGAGGCGAGCAGTACGAGTACCACCTTGATGGGTCTGCGACGTTTCCTTCCAGAGTTATTACCAAAAAAACACAAACATCCCAGAATTATCTCGGTTTGGGGTCAAAATGTTGTCGCTCATTAAATCCCATAAGAAACGTCGCATCGAATGAATGTGATTGAATTCTCCCCGTCTGGACGAGCGGAATTGAATGGTGCAACTGATTTTGTTGTGCTGTGAAAATTCAGATATTTGCATGACTGCTTTTGTTTTATTTTGTGAATAGCAAAAAGCATTCAACCCCATAATACATGCTGTTTTATTGGTCGCTCGTACATTTCATATCCCATAGCTTAACAACTCATATATTTAGATTCCTCTCGATGAGGTGAGCAGTACGAGTACCACCTTGATGGGTCTGCGACGTTTCCTTCCAGAGTTATTACCAAAAAACCACAAACATCCCAGATTCCTCTCGGTTTGGGGTCAAAATGTTGTCGCTCATTAAATCCCATAAGAAACGTCGCATCGAATGAATGTGATTGAATTCTCCCCGTCTGGACGAGCGGAATTGAATGGTGCAACTGATTTTGCTGTGCTGTGAAAATTCAGATATTTGCATGACTGCTTTTGTTTTATTTTGTGAATAGCAAAAAGCATTCAACCCCATAATACATGCTGTTTTATTGGTCGCTCGTCCATTTCATATCCCATAGCTTAATCATTCATATATTTGGATTCCTCTCGACGAGGCGAGCAGTACGAGTACCACCTTGATGGGTCTGCGACGCTTCCTTCCAGAGTTATTACCAAAAAAACACAAACATCCCAGAATCCTCTCGGTTTGGGGTCAAAATGTTGTCGCTCATTAAATCCCATAAGAAACGTCGCATCGAATGAATGTGATTGAATTCTCCCCGTCTGGACGAGCGGAATTGAATGGTGCAACTGATTTTGCTGTGCTGTGAAAATTCAGATATTTGCATGACTGCTTTTGTTTTATTTTGTGAATAGCAAAAAGCATTCAACCCCATAGTACATGCTGTTTTATTGGTCGCTCGTCCATTTCATATCCGATAGCTTAACCATTCACATATTTGGATTCCTCTCGACGAGGCGAGCAGTACGAGTACCACCTTGATGGGTCTGCGACGTTTCCTTCCAGAGTTATTACCAAAAAAACACAAACATCCCAGAATTATCTCGGTTTGGGGTCAAAATGTTGTCGCTCATTAAATCCCATAAGAAACGTCGCATCGAATGAATGTGATTGAATTCTCCCCGTCTGGACGAGCGGAATTGAATGGTGCAACTGATTTTGTTGTGCTGTGAAAATTCAGATATTTGCATGACTGCTTTTGTTTTATTTTGTGAATAGCAAAAAGCATTCAACCCCATAATACATGCTGTTTTATTGGTCGCTCGTACATTTCATATCCCATAGCTTAACAACTCATATATTTAGATTCCTCTCGATGAGGTGAGCAGTACGAGTACCACCTTGATGGGTCTGCGACGTTTCCTTCCAGAGTTATTACCAAAAAACCACAAACATCCCAGATTCCTCTCGGTTTGGGGTCAAAATGTTGTCGCTCATTAAATCCCATAAGAAACGTCGCATCGAATGAATGTGATTGAATTCTCCCCGTCTGGACGAGCGGAATTGAATGGTGCAACTGATTTTGCTGTGCTGTGAAAATTCAGATATTTGCATGACTGCTTTTGTTTTATTTTGTGAATAGCAAAAAGCATTCAACCCCATAATACATGCTGTTTTATTGGTCGCTCGTCCATTTCATATCCCATAGCTTAATCATTCATATATTTGGATTCCTCTCGACGAGGCGAGCAGTACGAGTACCACCTTGATGGGTCTGCGACGCTTCCTTCCAGAGTTATTACCAAAAAAACACAAACATCCCAGAATTCTCTCGGTTTGGGGTCAAAATGTTGTCGCTCATTAAATCCCATAAGAAACGTCGCATCGAATGAATGTGATTGAATTCTCCCCGTCTGGACGAGCGGAATTGAATGGTGCAACTGATTTTGCTGTGCTGTGAAAATTCAGATATTTGCATGACTGCTTTTGTTTTATTTTGTGAATAGCAAAAAGCATTCAACCCCATAGTACATGCTGTTTTATTGGTCGCTCGTCCATTTCATATCCGATAGCTTAACCATTCACATATTTGGATTCCTCTCGACGAGGCGAGCAGTACGAGTACCACCTTGATGGGTCTGCTACGTTTCCTTCCAGAGTTATTACCAAAAAAACACAAACATCCCAGAATTATCTCGGTTTGGGGTCAAAATGTTGTCGCTCATTAAATCCCATAAGAAACGTCGCATCGAATGAATGTGATTGAATTCTCCCCGTCTGGACGAGCGGAATTGAATGGTGCAACTGATTTTGTTGTGCTGTGAAAATTCAGATATTTGCATGACTGCTTTTGTTTTATTTTGTGAATAGCAAAAAGCATTCAACCCCATAATACATGCTGTTTTATTGGTCGCTCGTACATTTCATATCCCATAGCTTAACAACTCATATATTTAGATTCCTCTCGATGAGGTGAGCTGTACGAGTACCACCTTGATGGGTCTGCGACGTTTCCTTCCAGAGTTATTACCAAAAAACCACAAACATCCCAGATTCCTCTCGGTTTGGGGTCAAAATGTTGTCGCTCATTAAATCCCATAAGAAACGTCGCATCGAATGAATGTGATTGAATTCTCCCCGTCTGGACGAGCGGAATTGAATGGTGCAACTGATTTTGCTGTGCTGTGAAAATTCAGATATTTGCATGACTGCTTTTGTTTTATTTTGTGAATAGCAAAAAGCATTCAACCCCATAATACATGCTGTTTTATTGGTCGCTCGTCCATTTCATATCCCATAGCTTAATCATTCATATATTTGGATTCCTCTCGACGAGGCGAGCAGTACGAGTACCACCTTGATGGGTCTGCGACGCTTCCTTCCAGAGTTATTACCAAAAAAACACAAACATCCCAGAATTATCTCGGTTTGGGGTCAAAATGTTGACGCTCATGAAATCCCATAAGAAACGTCGCATCGAATGAATGTGATTGAATTCTCCCCGTCGGGACGAGCGGAATTGAATGGTGCAACTGATTTTGTTGTGCTGTGAAAATTCAGATATTTGCATGACTGCTTTTGTTTTATTTTGTGAATAGCAAAAAGCATTCAACCCCATAATACATGCTGTTTTAGTGGTCGCTCGTACATTTCATATCCCATAGCTTAACAACTCATATATTTAGATTCCTCTCGATGAGGTGAGCAGTACGAGTACCACCTTGATGGGTCTGCGACGTTTCCTTCCAGAGTTATTACCAAAAAACCACAAACATCCCAGATTCCTCTCGGTTTGGGGTCAAAATGTTGTCGCTCATTAAATCCCATAAGAAACGTCGCATCGAATGAATGTGATTGAATTCTCCCCGTCTGGACGAGCGGAATTGAATGGTGCAACTGATTTTGCTGTGCTGTGAAAATTCAGATATTTGCATGACTGCTTTTGTTTTATTTTGTGAATAGCAAAAAGCATTCAACCCCATAATACATGCTGTTTTATTGGTCGCTCGTCCATTTCATATCCCATAGCTTAATCATTCATATATTTGGATTCCTCTCGACGAGGCGAGCAGTACGAGTACCACCTTGATGGGTCTGCGACGCTTCCTTCCAGAGTTATTACCAAAAAAACACAAACATCCCAGAATCCTCTCGGTTTGGGGTCAAAATGTTGTCGCTCATTAAATCCCATAAGAAACGTCGCATCGAATGAATGTGATTGAATTCTCCCCGTCTGGACGAGCGGAATTGAATGGTGCAACTGATTTTGCTGTGCTGTGAAAATTCAGATATTTGCATGACTGCTTTTGTTTTATTTTGTGAATAGCAAAAAGCATTCAACCCCATAGTACATGCTGTTTTATTGGTCGCTCGTCCATTTCATATCCGATAGCTTAACCATTCACATATTTGGATTCCTCTCGACGAGGCGAGCAGTACGAGTACCACCTTGATGGGTCTGCGACGTTTCCTTCCAGAGTTATTACCAAAAAAACACAAACATCCCAGAATTATCTCGGTTTGGGGTCAAAATGTTGTCGCTCATTAAATCCCATAAGAAACGTCGCATCGAATGAATGTGATTGAATTCTCCCCGTCTGGACGAGCGGAATTGAATGGTGCAACTGATTTTGTTGTGCTGTGAAAATTCAGATATTTGCATCACTGCTTTTGTTTTATTTTGTGAATAGCAAAAAGCATTCAACCCCATAATACATGCTGTTTTATTGGTCGCTCGTACATTTCATATCCCATAGCTTAACAACTCATATATTTAGATTCCTCTCGATGAGGTGAGCAGTACGAGTACCACCTTGATGGGTCTGCGACGTTTCCTTCCAGAGTTATTACCAAAAAACCACAAACATCCCAGATTCCTCTCGGTTTGGGGTCAAAATGTTGTCGCTCATTAAATCCCATAAGAAACGTCGCATCGAATGAATGTGATTGAATTCTCCCCGTCTGGACGAGCGGAATTGAATGGTGCAACTGATTTTGCTGTGCTGTGAAAATTCAGATATTTGCATGACTGCTTTTGTTTTATTTTGTGAATAGCAAAAAGCATTCAACCCCATAATACATGCTGTTTTATTGGTCGCTCGTCCATTTCATATCCCATAGCTTAATCATTCATATATTTGGATTCCTCTCGACGAGGCGAGCAGTACGAGTACCACCTTGATGGGTCTGCGACGCTTCCTTCCAGAGTTATTACCAAAAAAACACAAACATCCCAGAATTATCTCGGTTTGGGGTCAAAATGTTGACGCTCATGAAATCCCATAAGAAACGTCGCATCGAATGAATGTGATTGAATTCTCCCCGTCGGGACGAGCGGAATTGAATGGTGCAACTGATTTTGTTGTGCTGTGAAAATTCAGATATTTGCATGACTGCTTTTGTTTTATTTTGTGAATAGCAAAAAGCATTCAACCCCATAATACATGCTGTTTTAGTGGTCGCTCGTACATTTCATATCCCATAGCTTAACAACTCATATATTTAGATTCCTCTCGATGAGGTGAGCAGTACGAGTACCACCTTGATGGGTCTGCGACGTTTCCTTCCAGAGTTATTACCAAAAAACCACAAACATCCCAGATTCCTCTCGGTTTGGGGTCAAAATGTTGTCGCTCATTAAATCCCATAAGAAACGTCGCATCGAATGAATGTGATTGAATTCTCCCCGTCTGGACGAGCGGAATTGAATGGTGCAACTGATTTTGCTGTGCTGTGAAAATTCAGATATTTGCATGACTGCTTTTGTTTTATTTTGTGAATAGCAAAAAGCATTCAACCCCATAATACATGCTGTTTTATTGGTCGCTCGTCCATTTCATATCCCATAGCTTAATCATTCATATATTTGGATTCCTCTCGACGAGGCGAGCAGTACGAGTACCACCTTGATGGGTCTGCGACGCTTCCTTCCAGAGTTATTACCAAAAAAACACAAACATCCCAGAATCCTCTCGGTTTGGGGTCAAAATGTTGTCGCTCATTAAATCCCATAAGAAACGTCGCATCGAATGAATGTGATTGAATTCTCCCCGTCTGGACGAGCGGAATTGAATGGTGCAACTGATTTTGCTGTGCTGTGAAAATTCAGATATTTGCATGACTGCTTTTGTTTTATTTTGTGAATAGCAAAAAGCATTCAACCCCATAGTACATGCTGTTTTATTGGTCGCTCGTCCATTTCATATCCGATAGCTTAACCATTCACATATTTGGATTCCTCTCGACGAGGCGAGCAGTACGAGTACCACCTTGATGGGTCTGCGACGTTTCCTTCCAGAGTTATTACCAAAAAAACACAAACATCCCAGAATTATCTCGGTTTGGGGTCAAAATGTTGTCGCTCATTAAATCCCATAAGAAACGTCGCATCGAATGAATGTGATTGAATTCTCCCCGTCTGGACGAGCGGAATTGAATGGTGCAACTGATTTTGTTGTGCTGTGAAAATTCAGATATTTGCATCACTGCTTTTGTTTTATTTTGTGAATAGCAAAAAGCATTCAACCCCATAATACATGCTGTTTTATTGGTCGCTCGTACATTTCATATCCCATAGCTTAACAACTCATATATTTAGATTCCTCTCGATGAGGTGAGCAGTACGAGTACCACCTTGATGGGTCTGCGACGTTTCCTTCCAGAGTTATTACCAAAAAACCACAAACATCCCAGATTCCTCTCGGTTTGGGGTCAAAATGTTGTCGCTCATTAAATCCCATAAGAAACGTCGCATCGAATGAATGTGATTGAATTCTCCCCGTCTGGACGAGCGGAATTGAATGGTGCAACTGATTTTGCTGTGCTGTGAAAATTCAGATATTTGCATGACTGCTTTTGTTTTATTTTGTGAATAGCAAAAAGCATTCAACCCCATAATACATGCTGTTTTATTGGTCGCTCGTCCATTTCATATCCCATAGCTTAATCATTCATATATTTGGATTCCTCTCGACGAGGCGAGCAGTACGAGTACCACCTTGATGGGTCTGCGACGCTTCCTTCCAGAGTTATTACCAAAAAACCACAAACATCCCAGATTCCTCTCGGTTTGGGGTCAAAATGTTGTCGCTCATTAAATCCCATAAGAAACGTCGCATCGAATGAATGTGATTGAATTCTCCCCGTCTGGACGAGCGGAATTGAATGGTGCAACTGATTTTGCTGTGCTGTGAAAATTCAGATATTTGCATGACTGCTTTTGTTTTATTTTGTGAATAGCAAAAAGCATTCAACCCCATAATACATGCTGTTTTATTGGTCGCTCGTCCATTTCATATCCCATAGCTTAATCATTCATATATTTGGATTCCTCTCGACGAGGCGAGCAGTACGAGTACCACCTTGATGGGTCTGCGACGCTTCCTTCCAGAGTTATTACCAAAAAAACACAAACATCCCAGAATTATCTCGGTTTGGGGTCAAAATGTTGTCGCTCATTAAATCCCATAAGAAACGTCGCATCGAATGAATGTGATTGAATTCTCCCCGTCTGGACGAGCGGAATTGAATGGTGCAACTGATTTTGTTGTGCTGTGAAAATTCAGATATTTGCATGACTGCTTTTGTTTTATTTTGTGAATAGCAAAAAGCATTCAACCCCATAATACATGCTGTTTTATTGGTCGCTCGTACATTTCATATCCCATAGCTTAACAACTCATATATTTAGATTCCTCTCGATGAGGTGAGCAGTACGAGTACCACCTTGATGGGTCTGCGACGTTTCCTTCCAGAGTTATTACCAAAAAACCACAAACATCCCAGATTCCTCTCGGTTTGGGGTCAAAATGTTGTCGCTCATTAAATCCCATAAGAAACGTCGCATCGAATGAATGTGATTGAATTCTCCCCGTCTGGACGAGCGGAATTGAATGGTGCAACTGATTTTGCTGTGCTGTGAAAATTCAGATATTTGCATGACTGCTTTTGTTTTATTTTGTGAATAGCAAAAAGCATTCAACCCCATAATACATGCTGTTTTATTGGTCGCTCGTCCATTTCATATCCCATAGCTTAATCATTCATATATTTGGATTCCTCTCGACGAGGCGAGCAGTACGAGTACCACCTTGATGGGTCTGCGACGCTTCCTTCCAGAGTTATTACCAAAAAAACACAAACATCCCAGAATTATCTCGGTTTGGGGTCAAAATGTTGTCGCTCATTAAATCCCATAAGAAACGTCGCATCGAATGAATGTGATTGAATTCTCCCCGTCTGGACGAGCGGAATTGAATGGTGCAACTGATTTTGTTGTGCTGTGAAAATTCAGATATTTGCATCACTGCTTTTGTTTTATTTTGTGAATAGCAAAAAGCATTCAACCCCATAATACATGCTGTTTTATTGGTCGCTCGTACATTTCATATCCCATAGCTTAACAACTCATATATTTAGATTCCTCTCGATGAGGTGAGCAGTACGAGTACCACCTTGATGGGTCTGCGACGTTTCCTTCCAGAGTTATTACCAAAAAACCACAAACATCCCAGATTCCTCTCGGTTTGGGGTCAAAATGTTGTCGCTCATTAAATCCCATAAGAAACGTCGCATCGAATGAATGTGATTGAATTCTCCCCGTCTGGACGAGCGGAATTGAATGGTGCAACTGATTTTGCTGTGCTGTGAAAATTCAGATATTTGCATGACTGCTTTTGTTTTATTTTGTGAATAGCAAAAAGCATTCAACCCCATAATACATGCTGTTTTATTGGTCGCTCGTCCATTTCATATCCCATAGCTTAATCATTCATATATTTGGATTCCTCTCGACGAGGCGAGCAGTACGAGTACCACCTTGATGGGTCTGCGACGCTTCCTTCCAGAGTTATTACCAAAAAAACACAAACATCCCAGAATCCTCTCGGTTTGGGGTCAAAATGTTGTCGCTCATTAAATCCCATAAGAAACGTCGCATCGAATGAATGTGATTGAATTCTCCCCATCTGGACGAGCGGAATTGAATGGTGCAACTGATTTTGCTGTGCTGTGAAAATTCAGATATTTGCATGACTGCTTTTGTTTTATTTTGTGAATAGCAAAAAGCATTCAACCCCATAGTACATGCTGTTTTATTGGTTGCTCGTCCATTTCATATCCGATAGCTTAACCATTCACATATTTGGATTCCTCTCGACGAGGCGAGCAGTACGAGTACCACCTTGATGGGTCTGCGACGTTTCCTTCCAGAGTTATTACCAAAAAAACACAAACATCCCAGAATTATCTCGGTTTGGGGTCAAAATGTTGTCGCTCATTAAATCCCATAAGAAACGTCGCATCGAATGAATGTGATTGAATTCTCCCCGTCTGGACGAGCGGAATTGAATGGTGCAACTGATTTTGTTGTGCTGTGAAAATTCAGATATTTGCATGACTGCTTTTGTTTTATTTTGTGAATAGCAAAAAGCATTCAACCCCATAATACATGCTGTTTTATTGGTCGCTCGTACATTTCATATCCCATAGCTTAACAACTCATATATTTAGATTCCTCTCGATGAGGTGAGCAGTACGAGTACCACCTTGATGGGTCTGCGACGTTTCCTTCCAGAGTTATTACCAAAAAACCACAAACATCCCAGATTCCTCTCGGTTTGGGGTCAAAATGTTGTCGCTCATTAAATCCCATAAGAAACGTCGCATCGAATGAATGTGATTGAATTCTCCCCGTCTGGACGAGCGGAATTGAATGGTGCAACTGATTTTGCTGTGCTGTGAAAATTCAGATATTTGCATGACTGCTTTTGTTTTATTTTGTGAATAGCAAAAAGCATTCAACCCCATAATACATGCTGTTTTATTGGTCGCTCGTCCATTTCATATCCCATAGCTTAATCATTCATATATTTGGATTCCTCTCGACGAGGCGAGCAGTACGAGTACCACCTTGATGGGTCTGCGACGCTTCCTTCCAGAGTTATTACCAAAAAAACACAAACATCCCAGAATTATCTCGGTTTGGGGTCAAAATGTTGTCGCTCATTAAATCCCATAAGAAACGTCGCATCGAATGAATGTGATTGAATTCTCCCCGTCTGGACGAGCGGAATTGAATGGTGCAACTGATTTTGTTGTGCTGTGAAAATTCAGATATTTGCATCACTGCTTTTGTTTTATTTTGTGAATAGCAAAAAGCATTCAACCCCATAATACATGCTGTTTTATTGGTCGCTCGTACATTTCATATCCCATAGCTTAACAACTCATATATTTAGATTCCTCTCGATGAGGTGAGCAGTACGAGTACCACCTTGATGGGTCTGCGACGTTTCCTTCCAGAGTTATTACCAAAAAACCACAAACATCCCAGATTCCTCTCGGTTTGGGGTCAAAATGTTGTCGCTCATTAAATCCCATAAGAAACGTCGCATCGAATGAATGTGATTGAATTCTCCCCGTCTGGACGAGCGGAATTGAATGGTGCAACTGATTTTGCTGTGCTGTGAAAATTCAGATATTTGCATGACTGCTTTTGTTTTATTTTGTGAATAGCAAAAAGCATTCAACCCCATAATACATGCTGTTTTATTGGTCGCTCGTCCATTTCATATCCCATAGCTTAATCATTCATATATTTGGATTCCTCTCGACGAGGCGAGCAGTACGAGTACCACCTTGATGGGTCTGCGACGCTTCCTTCCAGAGTTATTACCAAAAAAACACAAACATCCCAGAATCCTCTCGGTTTGGGGTCAAAATGTTGTCGCTCATTAAATCCCATAAGAAACGTCGCATCGAATGAATGTGATTGAATTCTCCCCGTCTGGACGAGCGGAATTGAATGGTGCAACTGATTTTGCTGTGCTGTGAAAATTCAGATATTTGCATGACTGCTTTTGTTTTATTTTGTGAATAGCAAAAAGCATTCAACCCCATAGTACATGCTGTTTTATTGGTCGCTCGTCCATTTCATATCCGATAGCTTAACCATTCACATATTTGGATTCCTCTCGACGAGGCGAGCAGTACGAGTACCACCTTGATGGGTCTGCGACGTTTCCTTCCAGAGTTATTACCAAAAAAACACAAACATCCCAGAATTATCTCGGTTTGGGGTCAAAATGTTGTCGCTCATTAAATCCCATAAGAAACGTCGCATCGAATGAATGTGATTGAATTCTCCCCGTCTGGACGAGCGGAATTGAATGGTGCAACTGATTTTGTTGTGCTGTGAAAATTCAGATATTTGCATGACTGCTTTTGTTTTATTTTGTGAATAGCAAAAAGCATTCAACCCCATAATACATGCTGTTTTATTGGTCGCTCGTACATTTCATATCCCATAGCTTAACAACTCATATATTTAGATTCCTCTCGATGAGGTGAGCAGTACGAGTACCACCTTGATGGGTCTGCGACGTTTCCTTCCAGAGTTATTACCAAAAAACCACAAACATCCCAGATTCCTCTCGGTTTGGGGTCAAAATGTTGTCGCTCATTAAATCCCATAAGAAACGTCGCATCGAATGAATGTGATTGAATTCTCCCCGTCTGGACGAGCGGAATTGAATGGTGCAACTGATTTTGCTGTGCTGTGAAAATTCAGATATTTGCATGACTGCTTTTGTTTTATTTTGTGAATAGCAAAAAGCATTCAACCCCATAATACATGCTGTTTTATTGGTCGCTCGTCCATTTCATATCCCATAGCTTAATCATTCATATATTTGGATTCCTCTCGACGAGGCGAGCAGTACGAGTACCACCTTGATGGGTCTGCGACGCTTCCTTCCAGAGTTATTACCAAAAAAACACAAACATCCCAGAATCCTCTCGGTTTGGGGTCAAAATGTTGTCGCTCATTAAATCCCATAAGAAACGTCGCATCGAATGAATGTGATTGAATTCTCCCCGTCTGGACGAGCGGAATTGAATGGTGCAACTGATTTTGCTGTGCTGTGAAAATTCAGATATTTGCATGACTGCTTTTGTTTTATTTTGTGAATAGCAAAAAGCATTCAACCCCATAGTACATGCTGTTTTATTGGTCGCTCGTCCATTTCATATCCGATAGCTTAACCATTCACATATTTGGATTCCTCTCGACGAGGCGAGCAGTACGAGTACCACCTTGATGGGTCTGCGACGTTTCCTTCCAGAGTTATTACCAAAAAAACACAAACATCCCAGAATTATCTCGGTTTGGGGTCAAAATGTTGTCGCTCATTAAATCCCATAAGAAACGTCGCATCGAATGAATGTGATTGAATTCTCCCCGTCTGGACGAGCGGAATTGAATGGTGCAACTGATTTTGTTGTGCTGTGAAAATTCAGATATTTGCATCACTGCTTTTGTTTTATTTTGTGAATAGCAAAAAGCATTCAACCCCATAATACATGCTGTTTTATTGGTCGCTCGTCCATTTCATATCTCATAGCTTAACCATTCACATATTTGGATTCCTCTCGACGAGGCGAGCAGTACGAGTACCACCTTGATGGGTCTGCGACGTTTCCTTCCAGAGTTATTACCAAAAAAACACAAACATCCCAGAATCCTATCGGTTTGGGGTCAAAATGTTGTCGCTCATTAAATCCCATAAGAAACGTCGCATCGAATGAATGTGATTGAATTCTCCCCGTCTGGACGAGCGCAATTGAATGGTGCAACTGATTTTGCTGTGCTGTGAAAATTCAGATATTTGCATGACTGCTTTTGTTTTATTTTGTGAATAGCAAAAAGCATTCAACACCATAATACATGTTGTTTTATTGGTCGCTCGTCCATTTCATATCCGATAGCTTAACCATTCACATATTTGGATTCCTCTCGACGAGGCGAGCAGTACGAGTACCACCTTGATGGGTCTGCGACGTTTCCTTCCAGAGTTATTACCAAAAAAACACAAACATCCCAGAATCCTCTCGATTTGGGGTCAAAATGTTGTCGCTCATTAAATCCCATAAGAAACGTCGCATCGAATGAATGTGATTGAATTCTCCCCGTCTGGACGAGCGGAATTGAATGGTGCAACTGATTTTGCTGTGCTGTGAAAATTCAGATATTTGCATGACTGCTTTTGTTTTATTTTGTGAATAGCAAAAAGCATTCAACCCCATAGTACATGCTGTTTTATTGGTCGCTCGTCCATTTCATATCCGATAGCTTAACCATTCACATATTTGGATTCCTCTCGACGAGGCGAGCAGTACGAGTACCCCCTTGATGGGTCTGCGACGTTTCCTTCCAGAGTTATTACCAAAAAAACACAAACATCCCAGAATCCTCTCGGTTTGGGGTCAAAATGTTGTCGCTCATTAAATCCCATAAGAAACGTCGCATCGAATGAATGTGATTGAATTCTCCCCGTCTGGACGAGCGGAATTGAATGGTGCAACTGATTTTGTTGTGCTGTGAAAATTCAGATATTTGCATCACTGCTTTTGTTTTATTTTGTGAATAGCAAAAAGCATTCAACCCCATAATACATGCTGTTTTATTGGTCGCTCGTCCATTTCATATCCCATAGCTTAACCATTCACATATTTGGATTCCTCTCGACGAGGCGAGCAGTACGAGTACCACCTTGATGGGTCTGCGACGTTTCCTTCCAGAGTTATTACCAAAAAAACACAAACATCCCAGAATTATCTCGGTTTGGGGTCAAAATGTTGTCGCTCATTAAATCCCATAAGAAACGTCGCATCGAATGAATGTGATTGAATTCTCCCCGTCTGGACGAGCGGAATTGAATGGTGCAACTGATTTTGTTGTGCTGTGAAAATTCAGATATTTGCATCACTGCTTTTGTTTTATTTTGTGAATAGCAAAAAGCATTCAACCCCATAATACATGCTGTTTTATTGGTCGCTCGTCCATTTCATATCTCATAGCTCAACCATTCACATATTTGGATTCCTCTCGACGAGGCGAGCAGTACGAGTACCACCTTGATGGGTCTGCGACGTTTCCTTCCAGAGTTATTACCAAAAAAACACAAACATCCCAGAATCCTATCGGTTTGGGGTCAAAATGTTGTCGCTCATTAAATCCCATAAGAAACGTCGCATCGAAGGAATGTGATTGAATTCTCCCCGTCTGGACGAGCGGAATTGAATGGTGCAACTGATTTTGTTGTGCTGTGAAAATTCAGATATTTGCATGACTGCTTTTGTTTTATTTTGTGAATAGCAAAAAGCATTCAACCCCATAATACATGCTGTTTTATTGGTCGCTCGTCCATTTCATATCCCATAGCTTAATCATTCATATATTTGGATTCCTCTCGACGAGGCGAGCAGTACGAGTACCACCTTGATGGGTCTGCGACGCTTCCTTCCAGAGTTATTACCAAAAAAACACAAACATCCCAGAATCCTCTCGGTTTGGGGTCAAAATGTTGTCGCTCATTAAATCCCATAAGAAACGTCGCATCGAATGAATGTGATTGAATTCTCCCCGTCTGGACGAGCGGAATTGAATGGTGCAACTGATTTTGCTGTGCTGTGAAAATTCAGATATTTGCATGACTGCTTTTGTTTTATTTTGTGAATAGCAAAAAGCATTCAACCCCATAGTACATGCTGTTTTATTGGTCGCTCGTCCATTTCATATCCGATAGCTTAACCATTCACATATTTGGATTCCTCTCGACGAGGCGAGCAGTACGAGTACCACCTTGATGGGTCTGCGACGTTTCCTTCCAGAGTTATTACCAAAAAAACACAAACATCCCAGAATTATCTCGGTTTGGGGTCAAAATGTTGTCGCTCATTAAATCCCATAAGAAACGTCGCATCGAATGAATGTGATTGAATTCTCCCCGTCTGGACGAGCGGAATTGAATGGTGCAACTGATTTTGTTGTGCTGTGAAAATTCAGATATTTGCATGACTGCTTTTGTTTTATTTTGTGAATAGCAAAAAGCATTCAACCCCATAATACATGCTGTTTTATTGGTCGCTCGTACATTTCATATCCCATAGCTTAACAACTCATATATTTAGATTCCTCTCGATGAGGTGAGCAGTACGAGTACCACCTTGATGGGTCTGCGACGTTTCCTTCCAGAGTTATTACCAAAAAACCACAAACATCCCAGATTCCTCTCGGTTTGGGGTCAAAATGTTGTCGCTCATTAAATCCCATAAGAAACGTCGCATCGAATGAATGTGATTGAATTCTCCCCGTCTGGACGAGCGGAATTGAATGGTGCAACTGATTTTGCTGTGCTGTGAAAATTCAGATATTTGCATGACTGCTTTTGTTTTATTTTGTGAATAGCAAAAAGCATTCAACCCCATAATACATGCTGTTTTATTGGTCGCTCGTCCATTTCATATCCCATAGCTTAATCATTCATATATTTGGATTCCTCTCGACGAGGCGAGCAGTACGAGTACCACCTTGATGGGTCTGCGACGCTTCCTTCCAGAGTTATTACCAAAAAAACACAAACATCCCAGAATCCTCTCGGTTTGGGGTCAAAATGTTGTCGCTCATTAAATCCCATAAGAAACGTCGCATCGAATGAATGTGATTGAATTCTCCCCGTCTGGACGAGCGGAATTGAATGGTGCAACTGATTTTGCTGTGCTGTGAAAATTCAGATATTTGCATGACTGCTTTTGTTTTATTTTGTGAATAGCAAAAAGCATTCAACCCCATAGTACATGCTGTTTTATTGGTCGCTCGTCCATTTCATATCCGATAGCTTAACCATTCACATATTTGGATTCCTCTCGACGAGGCGAGCAGTAGGAGTACCACCTTGATGGGTCTGCGACGTTTCCTTCCAGAGTTATTACCAAAAAAACACAAACATCCCAGAATTATCTCGGTTTGGGGTCAAAATGTTGTCGCTCATTAAATCCCATAAGAAACGTCGCATCGAATGAATGTGATTGAATTCTCCCCGTCTGGACGAGCGGAATTGAATGGTGCAACTGATTTTGTTGTGCTGTGAAAATTCAGATATTTGCATCACTGCTTTTGTTTTATTTTGTGAATAGCAAAAAGCATTCAACCCCATAATACATGCTGTTTTATTGGTCGCTCGTCCATTTCATATCTCATAGCTTAACCATTCACATATTTGGATTCCTCTCGACGAGGCGAGCAGTACGAGTACCACCTTGATGGGTCTGCGACGTTTCCTTCCAGAGTTATTACCAAAAAAACACAAACATCCCAGAATCCTATCGGTTTGGGGTCAAAATGTTGTCGCTCATTAAATCCCATAAGAAACGTCGCATCGAATGAATGTGATTGAATTCTCCCCGTCTGGACGAGCGCAATTGAATGGTGCAACTGATTTTGCTGTGCTGTGAAAATTCAGATATTTGCATGACTGCTTTTGTTTTATTTTGTGAATAGCAAAAAGCATTCAACACCATAATACATGTTGTTTTATTGGTCGCTCGTCCATTTCATATCCGATAGCTTAACCATTCACATATTTGGATTCCTCTCGACGAGGCGAGCAGTACGAGTACCACCTTGATGGGTCTGCGACGTTTCCTTCCAGAGTTATTACCAAAAAAACACAAACATCCCAGAATCCTCTCGATTTGGGGTCAAAATGTTGTCGCTCATTAAATCCCATAAGAAACGTCGCATCGAATGAATGTGATTGAATTCTCCCCGTCTGGACGAGCGGAATTGAATGGTGCAACTGATTTTGCTGTGCTGTGAAAATTCAGATATTTGCATGACTGCTTTTGTTTTATTTTGTGAATAGCAAAAAGCATTCAACCCCATAGTACATGCTGTTTTATTGGTCGCTCGTCCATTTCATATCCGATAGCTTAACCATTCACATATTTGGATTCCTCTCGACGAGGCGAGCAGTACGAGTACCCCCTTGATGGGTCTGCGACGTTTCCTTCCAGAGTTATTACCAAAAAAACACAAACATCCCAGAATCCTCTCGGTTTGGGGTCAAAATGTTGTCGCTCATTAAATCCCATAAGAAACGTCGCATCGAATGAATGTGATTGAATTCTCCCCGTCTGGACGAGCGGAATTGAATGGTGCAACTGATTTTGTTGTGCTGTGAAAATTCAGATATTTGCATCACTGCTTTTGTTTTATTTTGTGAATAGCAAAAAGCATTCAACCCCATAATACATGCTGTTTTATTGGTCGCTCGTCCATTTCATATCCCATAGCTTAACCATTCACATATTTGGATTCCTCTCGACGAGGCGAGCAGTACGAGTACCACCTTGATGGGTCTGCGACGTTTCCTTCCAGAGTTATTACCAAAAAAACACAAACATCCCAGAATTATCTCGGTTTGGGGTCAAAATGTTGTCGCTCATTAAATCCCATAAGAAACGTCGCATCGAATGAATGTGATTGAATTCTCCCCGTCTGGACGAGCGGAATTGAATGGTGCAACTGATTTTGTTGTGCTGTGAAAATTCAGATATTTGCATCACTGCTTTTGTTTTATTTTGTGAATAGCAAAAAGCATTCAACCCCATAATACATGCTGTTTTATTGGTCGCTCGTCCATTTCATATCTCATAGCTCAACCATTCACATATTTGGATTCCTCTCGACGAGGCGAGCAGTACGAGTACCACCTTGATGGGTCTGCGACGTTTCCTTCCAGAGTTATTACCAAAAAAACACAAACATCCCAGAATCCTATCGGTTTGGGGTCAAAATGTTGTCGCTCATTAAATCCCATAAGAAACGTCGCATCGAAGGAATGTGATTGAATTCTCCCCGTCTGGACGAGCGCAATTGAATGGTGCAACTGATTTTGCTGTGCTGTGAAAATTCAGATATTTGCATGACTGCTTTTGTTTTATTTTGTGAATAGCAAAAAGCATTCAACACCATAATACATGTTGTTTTATTGGTCGCTCGTCCATTTCATATCCGATAGCTTAACCATTCACATATTTGGATTCCTCTCGACGAGGCGAGCAGTACGAGTACCACCTTGATGGGTCTGCGACGTTTCCTTCCAGAGTTATTACCAAAAAAACACAAACATCCCAGAATCCTCTCGGTTTGGGGTCAAAATGTTGTCGCTCATTAAATCCCATAAGAAACGTCGCATCGAATGAATGTGATTGAATTCTCCCCGTCTGGACGAGCGCAATTGAATGGTGCAACTGATTTTGCTGTGCTGTGAAAATTCAGATATTTGCATGACTGCTTTTGTTTTATTTTGTGAATAGCAAAAAGCATTCAACACCATAATACATGTTGTTTTATTGGTCGCTCGTCCATTTCATATCCGATAGCTTAACCATTCACATATTTGGATTCCTCTCGACGAGGCGAGCAGTACGAGTACCACCTTGATGGGTCTGCGACGTTTCCTTCCAGAGTTATTACCAAAAAAACACAAACATCCCAGAATCCTCTCGGTTTGGGGTCAAAATGTTGTCGCTCATTAAATCCCATAAGAAACGTCGCATCGAATGAATGTGATTGAATTCTCCCCGTCTGGACGAGCGGAATTGAATGGTGCAACTGATTTTGTTGTGCTGTGAAAATTCAGATATTTGCATCACTGCTTTTGTTTTATTTTGTGAATAGCAAAAAGCATTCAACCCCATAATACATGCTGTTTTATTGGTCGCTCGTCCATTTCATATCCCATAGCTTAACCATTCACATATTTGGATTCCTCTCGACGAGGCGAGCAGTACGAGTACCACCTTGATGGGTCTGCGACGTTTCCTTCCAGAGTTATTACCAAAAAAACACAAACATCCCAGAATCCTATCGGTTTGGGGTCAAAATGTTGTCGCTCATTAAATCCCATAAGAAACGTCGCATCGAATGAATGTGATTGAATTCTCCCCGTCTGGACGAGCGCAATTGAATGGTGCAACTGATTTTGCTGTGCTGTGAAAATTCAGATATTTGCATGACTGCTTTTGTTTTATTTTGTGAATAGCAAAAAGCATTCAACACCATAATACATGTTGTTTTATTGGTCGCTCGTCCATTTCATATCCGATAGCTTAACCATTCACATATTTGGATTCCTCTCGACGAGGCGAGCAGTACGAGTACCACCTTGATGGGTCTGCAACGTTTCCTTCCAGAGTTATTACCAAAAAAACACAAACATCCCAGAATCCTCTCGATTTGGGGTCAAAATGTTGTCGCTCATTAAATCCCATAAGAAACGTCGCATCGAATGAATGTGATTGAATTCTCCCCGTCTGGACGAGCGGAATTGAATGGTGCAACTGATTTTGCTGTGCTGTGAAAATTCAGATATTTGCATGACTGCTTTTGTTTTATTTTGTGAATAGCAAAAAACATTCAACCCCATAATACATGCTGTTTTATTGGTCGCTCGTCCATGTCATATCCCATAGCTTAACAACTCATATGGTTAGATTCCTCTCGATGAGGCATGCAGTACGAGTACCAACTTGATGGGTCTGCGACGTTTCCATCCAGAGTTATTACCAAAAAAACACAAACATCCCAGATTCCTCTCGGTTTGGGGTCAAAATGTTGTCGCTCATTAAATCCCATAAGAAACGTCGCATCGAATGAATGTGATTGAATTCTCCCCGTCTGGACGAGCGGAATTGAATGGTGCAACTGATTTTGCTGTGCTGTGAAAATTCAGATATTTGCATGACTGCTTTTGTTTTATTTTGTGAATAGCAAAAAGCATTCAACCCCATAATACATGCTGTTTTATTGGTCGCTCGTCCATTTCATATCCCATAGCTTAAGCATTCATATATTTGGATTCCTCTCGACGAGGCGAGCAGTACGAGTACCACCTTGATGGGTCTGTGACGTTTCCTTCCAGAGTTATTACCAAAAAACCACAAACATCCCAGAATTCTCTCGGTTTGGGGTCAAAATGTTGTCGCTCATTAAATCCCACAAGAAACGTCGCATCGAATGAATGTGATTGAATTCTCCCCGTCTGGACGAGCGGAATTGAATGGTGCAACTGATTTTGCTGTGCTGTGAAAATTCAGATATTTGCATGACTGCTTTTGTTTTATTTTGTGAATAGCAAAAAGCATTCAACCCCATAATACATGCTGTTTTATTGGTCGCTCGTCCATTTCATATCCCATAGCTTAAGCATTCATATATTTGGATTCCTCTCGACGAGGCGAGCAGTACGAGTACCACCTTGATGGGTCTGTGACGTTTCCTTCCAGAGTTATTACCAAAAAAACACAAACATCCCAGAATTATCTCGGTTTGGGGTCAAAATGTTGTCGCTCATTAAATCCCACAAGAAACGTCGCATCGAATGAATGTGATTGAATTCTCCCCGTCTGGACGAGCGGAATTGAATGGTGCAACTGATTTTGCTGTGCTGTGAAAATTCAGATATTTGCATGACTGCTTTTGTTTTATTTTGTGAATAGCAAAAAGCATTCAACCCCATAATACATGCTGTTTTATTGGTCGCTCGTCCATTTCATATCCCATAGCTTAAGCATTCATATATTTGGATTCCTCTCGACGAGGCGAGCAGTACGAGTACCACCTTGATGGGTCTGTGACGTTTCCTTCCAGAGTTATTACCAAAAAACCACAAACATCCCAGAATTCTCTCGGTTTGGGGTCAAAATGTTGTCGCTCATTAAATCCCACAAGAAACGTCGCATCGAATGAATGTGATTGAATTCTCCCCGTCTGGACGAGCGGAATTGAATGGTGCAACTGATTTTGCTGTGCTGTGAAAATTCAGATATTTGCATGACTGCTTTTGTTTTATTTTGTGAATATCAAAAAGCATTCAACCCCATAATACATGCTGTTTTATTGGTCGCTCGTCCATTTCATATCCCATAGCTTAAGCATTCATATATTTGGATTCCTCTCGACGAGGCGAGCAGTACGAGTACCAAATTGATGGGTCTGGGACGTTTCCTTCCAGAGTTATTACCAAAAAACCACAAACATCCCAGAATTATCTCGGTTTGGGGTCAAAATGTTGTCGCTCATTAAATCCCACAAGAAACGTCGAATCGAATGAATGTGATTAAATTCTCCCCGTCTGGACGAGCGGAATTGAATGGTGTAACTGATTTTGCTGTGCTGTGAAAATTCAGATATTTGCATGACTGCTTTTGTTTTATTTTGTGAATAGCAAAAAGCATTCAACCCCATAATACATGCTGTTTTATTGGTCGCTCGTCCATTTCATATCCCATAGCTTAACCATTCATATATTTGGATTCCTCTCGACGAGGCGAGCAGTACGAGTACCACCTTGATGGGTCTGTGACGTTTCCTTCCAGAGTTATTACCAAAAAACCACAAACATCCCAGAATTATCTCGGTTTGGGGTCAAAATGTTGTCGCTCATTAAATCCCACAAGAAACGTCGCATCGAATGAATGTGATTGAATTCTCCCCGTCTGGACGAGCGGAATTGAATGGTGCAACTGATTTTGCTGTGCTGTGAAAATTCAGATATTTGCATGACTGCTTTTGTTTTATTTTGTGAATAGCAAAAAAGCATTCAACCCCATAATACATGCTGTTTTATTGGTCGCTCGTCCATTTCATATCCCCTAGCTTAAGCATTCATATATTTGGATTCCTCTCGACGAGGCGAGCAGTACGAGTACCACCTTGATGGGTCTGTGACGTTTCCTTCCAGAGTTATTACCAAAAAACCACAAACATCCCAGAATTCTCTCGGTTTGGGGTCAAAATGTTGTCGCTCATTAAATCCCACAAGAAACGTCGCATCGAATGAATGTGATTGAATTCTCCCCGTCTGGACGAGCGGAATTGAATGGTGCAACTGATTTTGCTGTGCTGTGAAAATTCAGATATTTGCATGACTGCTTTTGTTTTATTTTGTGAATATCAAAAAGCATTCAACCCCATAATACATGCTGTTTTATTGGTCGCTCGTCCATTTCATATCCCATAGCTTAAGCATTCATATATTTGGATTCCTCTCGACGAGGCGAGCAGTACGAGTACCAAATTGATGGGTCTGGGACGTTTCCTTCCAGAGTTATTACCAAAAAACCACAAACATCCCAGAATTCTCTCGGTTTGGGGTCAAAATGTTGTCGCTCATTAAATCCCACAAGAAACGTCGCATCGAATGAATGTGATTGAATTCTCCCCGTCTGGACGAGCGGAATTGAATGGTGCAACTGATTTTGCTGTGCTGTGAAAATTCAGATATTTGCATGACTGCTTTTGTTTTATTTTGTGAATAGCAAAAAGCATTCAACCCCATAATACATGTTGTTTTATTGGTCGCACGTCCATTTCATATCCGATAGCTTAACCATTCACATATTTGGATTCCACTCGACGAGGCGAGCAGTACGAGTACCACCTTGATGGGTCTGCGACGTTTCCTTCCAGAGTTATTACCAAAAAAACACAAACATCCCAGAATCCTCTCGGTTTGGGGTCAAAATGTTGTCGCTCATTAAATCCCATAAGAAACGTCGCATCGAATGAATGTGATTGAATTCTCCCCGTCTGGACGAGCAGAATTGAATGGTGCAACTGATTTTGCTGTGCTGTGAAAATTCAGATATTTGCATGACTGCTTTTGTTTTATTTTGTGAATAGCAAAAAGCATTCAACCCCATAATACATGTTGTTTTATTGGTCGCTCGTCCATGTCATATTCCATAGCTTAACAACTCATATGGTTAGATTCCTCTCGATGAGGCGAGCAGTACGAGTACCACCTTGATGGGTCTGCGACGTTTCCTTCCAGAGTTATTACCAAAAAACCACAAACATCCCAGAATTATCTCGGTTTGGGGTCAAAATGTTGTCGCTCATTAAATCCCACAAGAAACGTCGAATCGAATGAATGTGATTGAATTCTCCCCGTCTGGACGAGCGGAATTGAATGGTGTAACTGATTTTGCTGTGCTGTGAAAATTCAGATATTTGCATGACTGCTTTTGTTTATTTTGTGAATAGCAAAAAGCATTCAACCCCATAATACATGTTGTTTTATTGGTCGCTCGTCCATTTCATATCCCATAGCTTAACAGCTCATATATTTGGATTCCTCTCGATGAGGCGAGCAGTACGAGTACCACCTTGATGGGTCTGTGTCGTTTCCTTCCAGAGTTATTACCAAAAAACCACAAACATCCCAGAATTCTCTCGGTTTGGGGTCAAAATGTTGTCGCTCATTAAATCCCACAAGAAACGTCGCATCGAATGAATGTGATTGAATTCTCCCCGTCTGGACGAGCGGAATTGAATGGTGCAACTGATTTTGCTGTGCTGTGAAAATTCAGATATTTGCATGACTGCTTTTGTTTTATTTTGTGAATAGCAAAAAGCATTCAACCCCATAATACATGCTGTTTTATTGGTCGCTCGTCCATTTCATATCCCATAGCTTAACCATTCATATATTTGGATTCCTCTCGACGAGGCGAGCAGTACGAGTACCACCTTGATGGGTCTGTGACGTTTCCTTCCAGAGTTATTACCAAAAAACCACAAACATCCCAGAATTATCTCGGTTTGGGGTCAAAATGTTGTCGCTCATTAAATCCCACAAGAAACGTCGCATCGAATGAATGTGATTGAATTCTCCCCGTCTGGACGAGCGGAATTGAATGGTGCAACTGATTTTGCTGTGCTGTGAAAATTCAGATATTTGCATGACTGCTTTTGTTTTATTTTGTGAATAGCAAAAAGCATTCAACCCCATAATACATGCTGTTTTATTGGTCGCTCGTCCATTTCATATCCCATAGCTTAAGCATTCATATATTTGGATTCCTCTCGACGAGGCGAGCAGTACGAGTACCACCTTGATGGGTCTGTGACGTTTCCTTCCAGAGTTATTACCAAAAAACCACAAACATCCCAGAATTCTCTCGGTTTGGGGTCAAAATGTTGTCGCTCATTAAATCCCACAAGAAACGTCGCATCGAATGAATGTGATTGAATTCTCCCCGTCTGGACGAGCGGAATTGAATGGTGCAACTGATTTTGCTGTGCTGTGAAAATTCAGATATTTGCATGACTGCTTTTGTTTTATTTTGTGAATATCAAAAAGCATTCAACCCCATAATACATGCTGTTTTATTGGTCGCTCGTCCATTTCATATCCCATAGCTTAAGCATTCATATATTTGGATTCCTCTCGACGAGGCGAGCAGTACGAGTACCACCTTGATGGGTCTGTGACGTTTCCTTCCAGAGTTATTACCAAAAAACCACAAACATCCCAGAATTCTCTCGGTTTGGGGTCAAAATGTTGTCGCTCATTAAATCCCACAAGAAACGTCGCATCGAATGAATGTGATTGAATTCTCCCCGTCTGGACGAGCGGAATTGAATGGTGCAACTGATTTTGCTGTGCTGTAAAAATTCAGATATTTGCATGACTGCTTTTGTTTTATTTTGTGAATAGCAAAAAGCATTCAACCCCATAATACATGCTGTTTTATTGGTCGCTCGTCCATTTCATATCCCATAGCTTAAGCATTCATATATTTGGATTCCTCTCGACGAGGCGAGCAGTACGAGTACCACCTTGATGGGTCTGTGACGTTTCCTTCCAGAGTTATTACCAAAAAACCACAAACATCCCAGAATTCTCTCGGTTTGGGGTCAAAATGTTGTCGCTCATTAAATCCCACAAGAAACGTCGCATCGAATGAATGTGATTGAATTCTCCCCGTCTGGACGAGCGGAATTGAATGGTGCAACTGATTTTGCTGTGCTGTGAAAATTCAGATATTTGCATGACTGCTTTTGTTTTATTTTGTGAATAGCAAAAAGCATTCAACCCCATAATACATGCTGTTTTATTGGTCGCTCGTCCATTTCATATCCCATAGCTTAAGCATTCATATATTTGGATTCCTCTCGACGAGGCGAGCAGTACGAGTACCACCTTGATGGGTCTGTGACGTTTCCTTCCAGAGTTATTACCAAAAAACCACAAACATCCCAGAATTCTCTCGGTTTGGGGTCAAAATGTTGTCGCTCATTAAATCCCACAAGAAACGTCGCATCGAATGAATGTGATTGAATTCTCCCCGTCTGGACGAGCGGAATTGAATGGTGCAACTGATTTTGCTGTGCTGTGAAAATTCAGATATTTGCATGACTGCTTTTGTTTTATTTTGTGAATAGCAAAAAGCATTCAACCCCATAATACATGCTGTTTTATTGGTCGCTCGTCCATTTCATATCCCATAGCTTAAGCATTCATATATTTGGATTCCTCTCGACGAGGCGAGCAGTACGAGTACCACCTTGATGGGTCTGTGACGTTTCCTTCCAGAGTTATTACCAAAAAACCACAAACATCCCAGAATTCTCTCGGTTTGGGGTCAAAATGTTGTCGCTCATTAAATCCCACAAGAAACGTCGCATCGAATGAATGTGATTGAATTCTCCCCGTCTGGACGAGCGGAATTGAATGGTGCAACTGATTTTGCTGTGCTGTGAAAATTCAGATATTTGCATGACTGCTTTTGTTTTATTTTGTGAATAGCAAAAAGCATTCAACCCCATAATACATGCTGTTTTATTGGTCGCTCGTCCATTTCATATCCCATAGCTTAAGCATTCATATATTTGGATTCCTCTCGACGAGGCGAGCAGTACGAGTACCACCTTGATGGGTCTGTGAGGTTTCCTTCCAGAGTTATTACCAAAAAACCACAAACATCCCAGAATTCTCTCGGTTTGGGGTCAAAATGTTGTCGCTCATTAAATCCCACAAGAAACGTCGCATCGAATGAATGTGATTGAATTCTCCCCGTCTGGACGAGCGGAATTGAATGGTGCAACTGATTTTGCTGTGCTGTGAAAATTCAGATATTTGCATGACTGCTTTTGTTTTATTTTGTGAATAGCAAAAAGCATTCAACCCCATAATACATGCTGTTTTATTGGTCGCTCGTCCATTTCATATCCCATAGCTTAAGCATTCATATATTTGGATTCCTCTCGACGAGGCGAGCAGTACGAGTACCACCTTGATGGGTCTGTGACGTTTGCTTCCAGAGTTATTACCAAAAAACCACAAACATCCCAGAATTCTCTCGGTTTGGGGTCAAAATGTTGTCGCTCATTAAATCCCACAAGAAACGTCGCATCGAATGAATGTGATTGAATTCTCCCCGTCTGGACGAGCGGAATTGAATGGTGCAACTGATTTTGCTGTGCTGTGAAAATTCAGATATTTGCATGACTGCTTTTGTTTTATTTTGTGAATAGCAAAAAGCATTCAACCCCATAATACATGCTGTTTTATTGGTCGCTCGTCCATTTCATATCCCATAGCTTAAGCATTCATATATTTGGATTCCTCTCGACGAGGCGAGCAGTACGAGTACCACCTTGATGGGTCTGTGACGTTTCCTTCCAGAGTTATTACCAAAAAACCACAAACATCCCAGAATTCTCTCGGTTTGGGGTCAAAATGTTGTCGCTCATTAAATCCCACAAGAAACGTCGCATCGAATGAATGTGATTGAATTCTCCCCGTCTGGACGAGCGGAATTGAATGGTGCAACTGATTTTGCTGTGCTGTGAAAATTCAGATATTTGCATGACTGCTTTTGTTTTATTTTGTGAATAGCAAAAAGCATTCAACCCCATAATACATGCTGTTTTATTGGTCGCTCGTCCATTTCATATCCCATAGCTTAAGCATTCATATATTTGGATTCCTCTCGACGAGGCGAGCAGTACGAGTACCACCTTGATGGGTCTGTGACGTTTCCTTCCAGAGTTATTACCAAAAAACCACAAACATCCCAGAATTCTCTCGGTTTGGGGTCAAAATGTTGTCGCTCATTAAATCCCACAAGAAACGTCGCATCGAATGAATGTGATTGAATTCTCCCCGTCTGGACGAGCGGAATTGAATGGTGCAACTGATTTTGCTGTGCTGTGAAAATTCAGATATTTGCATGACTGCTTTTGTTTTATTTTGTGAATAGCAAAAAGCATTCAACCCCATAATACATGCTGTTTTATTGGTCGCTCGTCCATTTCATATCCCATAGCTTAAGCATTCATATATTTGGATTCCTCTCGACGAGGCGAGCAGTACGAGTACCACCTTGATGGGTCTGTGACGTTTCCTTCCAGAGTTATTACCAAAAAACCACAAACATCCCAGAATTCTCTCGGTTTGGGGTCAAAATGTTGTCGCTCATTAAATCCCACAAGAAACGTCGCATCGAATGAATGTGATTGAATTCTCCCCGTCTGGACGAGCGGAATTGAATGGTGCAACTGATTTTGCTGTGCTGTGAAAATTCAGATATTTGCATGACTGCTTTTGTTTTATTTTGTGAATAGCAAAAAGCATTCAACCCCATAATACATGCTGTTTTATTGGTCGCTCGTCCATTTCATATCCCATAGCTTAAGCATTCATATATTTGGATTCCTCTCGACGAGGCGAGCAGTACGAGTACCACCTTGATGGGTCTGTGACGTTTCCTTCCAGAGTTATTACCAAAAAACCACAAACATCCCAGAATTCTCTCGGTTTGGGGTCAAAATGTTGTCGCTCATTAAATCCCACAAGAAACGTCGCATCGAATGAATGTGATTGAATTCTCCCCGTCTGGACGAGCGGAATTGAATGGTGCAACTGATTTTGCTGTGCTGTGAAAATTCAGATATTTGCATGACTGCTTTTGTTTTATTTTGTGAATAGCAAAAAGCATTCAACCCCATAATACATGCTGTTTTATTGGTCGCTCGTCCATTTCATATCCCATAGCTTAAGCATTCATATATTTGGATTCCTCTCGACGAGGCGAGCAGTACGAGTACCACCTTGATGGGTCTGTGACGTTTCCTTCCAGAGTTATTACCAAAAAACCACAAACATCCCAGAATTCTCTCGGTTTGGGGTCAAAATGTTGTCGCTCATTAAATCCCACAAGAAACGTCGCATCGAATGAATGTGATTGAATTCTCCCCGTCTGGACGAGCGGAATTGAATGGTGCAACTGATTTTGCTGTGCTGTGAAAATTCAGATATTTGCATGACTGCTTTTGTTTTATTTTGTGAATAGCAAAAAGCATTCAACCCCATAATACATGCTGTTTTATTGGTCGCTCGTCCATTTCATATCCCATAGCTTAAGCATTCATATATTTGGATTCCTCTCGACGAGGCGAGCAGTACGAGTACCACCTTGATGGGTCTGTGACGTTTCCTTCCAGAGTTATTACCAAAAAACCACAAACATCCCAGAATTCTCTCGGTTTGGGGTCAAAATGTTGTCGCTCATTAAATCCCACAAGAAACGTCGCATCGAATGAATGTGATTGAATTCTCCCCGTCTGGACGAGCGGAATTGAATGGTGCAACTGATTTTGCTGTGCTGTGAAAATTCAGATATTTGCATGACTGCTTTTGTTTTATTTTGTGAATAGCAAAAAGCATTCAACCCCATAATACATGCTGTTTTATTGGTCGCTCGTCCATTTCATATCCCATAGCTTAAGCATTCATATATTTGGATTCCTCTCGACGAGGCGAGCAGTACGAGTACCACCTTGATGGGTCTGTGAGGTTTCCTTCCAGAGTTATTACCAAAAAACCACAAACATCCCAGAATTCTCTCGGTTTGGGGTCAAAATGTTGTCGCTCATTAAATCCCACAAGAAACGTCGCATCGAATGAATGTGATTGAATTCTCCCCGTCTGGACGAGCGGAATTGAATGGTGCAACTGATTTTGCTGTGCTGTGAAAATTCAGATATTTGCATGACTGCTTTTGTTTTATTTTGTGAATAGCAAAAAGCATTCAACCCCATAATACATGCTGTTTTATTGGTCGCTCGTCCATTTCATATCCCATAGCTTAAGCATTCATATATTTGGATTCCTCTCGACGAGGCGAGCAGTACGAGTACCACCTTGATGGGTCTGTGACGTTTGCTTCCAGAGTTATTACCAAAAAACCACAAACATCCCAGAATTCTCTCGGTTTGGGGTCAAAATGTTGTCGCTCATTAAATCCCACAAGAAACGTCGCATCGAATGAATGTGATTGAATTCTCCCCGTCTGGACGAGCGGAATTGAATGGTGCAACTGATTTTTCTGTGCTGTGAAAATTCAGATATTTGCATGACTGCTTTTGTTTTATTTTGTGAATAGCAAAAAGCATTCAACCCCATAATACATGCTGTTTTATTGGTCGCTCGTCCATTTCATATCCCATAGCTTAAGCATTCATATATTTGGATTCCTCTCGACGAGGCGAGCAGTACGAGTACCACCTTGATGGGTCTGTGACGTTTCCTTCCAGAGTTATTACCAAAAAACCACAAACATCCCAGAATTCTCTCGGTTTGGGGTCAAAATGTTGTCGCTCATTAAATCCCACAAGAAACGTCGCATCGAATGAATGTGATTGAATTCTCCCCGTCTGGACGAGCGGAATTGAATGGTGCAACTGATTTTGCTGTGCTGTGAAAATTCAGATATTTGCATGACTGCTTTTGTTTTATTTTGTGAATAGCAAAAAGCATTCAACCCCATAATACATGCTGTTTTATTGGTCGCTCGTCCATTTCATATCCCATAGCTTAAGCATTCATATATTTGGATTCCTCTCGACGAGGCGAGCAGTACGAGTACCACCTTGATGGGTCTGTGACGTTTCCTTCCAGAGTTATTACCAAAAAACCACAAACATCCCAGAATTCTCTCGGTTTGGGGTCAAAATGTTGTCGCTCATTAAATCCCACAAGAAACGTCGCATCGAATGAATGTGATTGAATTCTCCCCGTCTGGACGAGCGGAATTGAATGGTGCAACTGATTTTGCTGTGCTGTGAAAATTCAGATATTTGCATGACTGCTTTTGTTTTATTTTGTGAATAGCAAAAAGCATTCAACCCCATAATACATGCTGTTTTATTGGTCGCTCGTCCATTTCATATCCCATAGCTTAAGCATTCATATATTTGGATTCCTCTCGACGAGGCGAGCAGTACGAGTACCACCTTGATGGGTCTGTGACGTTTCCTTCCAGAGTTATTACCAAAAAAACACAAACATCCCAGAATTATCTCGGTTTGGGGTCAAAATGTTGTCGCTCATTAAATCCCACAAGAAACGTCGCATCGAATGAATGTGATTGAATTCTCCCCGTCTGGACGAGCGGAATTGAATGGTGCAACTGATTTTGCTGTGCTGTGAAAATTCAGATATTTGCATGACTGCTTTTGTTTTATTTTGTGAATAGCAAAAAGCATTCAACCCCATAATACATGCTGTTTTATTGGTCGCTCGTCCATTTCATATCCCATAGCTTAAGCATTCATATATTTGGATTCCTCTCGACGAGGCGAGCAGTACGAGTACCACCTTGATGGGTCTGTGACGTTTCCTTCCAGAGTTATTACCAAAAAACCACAAACATCCCAGAATTCTCTCGGTTTGGGGTCAAAATGTTGTCGCTCATTAAATCCCACAAGAAACGTCGCATCGAATGAATGTGATTGAATTCTCCCCGTCTGGACGAGCGGAATTGAATGGTGCAACTGATTTTGCTGTGCTGTGAAAATTCAGATATTTGCATGACTGCTTTTGTTTTATTTTGTGAATATCAAAAAGCATTCAACCCCATAATACATGCTGTTTTATTGGTCGCTCGTCCATTTCATATCCCATAGCTTAAGCATTCATATATTTGGATTCCTCTCGACGAGGCGAGCAGTACGAGTACCAAATTGATGGGTCTGGGACGTTTCCTTCCAGAGTTATTACCAAAAAACCACAAACATCCCAGAATTATCTCGGTTTGGGGTCAAAATGTTGTCGCTCATTAAATCCCACAAGAAACGTCGAATCGAATGAATGTGATTGAATTCTCCCCGTCTGGACGAGCGGAATTGAATGGTGTAACTGATTTTGCTGTGCTGTGAAAATTCAGATATTTGCATGACTGCTTTTGTTTATTTTGTGAATAGCAAAAAGCATTCAACCCCATAATACATGTTGTTTTATTGGTCGCTCGTCCATTTCATATCCCATAGCTTAACAGCTCATATATTTGGATTCCTCTCGATGAGGCGAGCAGTACGAGTACCACCTTGATGGGTCTGTGACGTTTCCTTCCAGAGTTATTACCAAAAAACCACAAACATCCCAGAATTCTCTCGGTTTGGGGTCAAAATGTTGTCGCTCATTAAATCCCACAAGAAACGTCGCATCGAATGAATGTGATTGAATTCTCCCCGTCTGGACGAGCGGAATTGAATGGTGCAACTGATTTTGCTGTGCTGTGAAAATTCAGATATTTGCATGACTGCTTTTGTTTTATTTTGTGAATAGCAAAAAGCATTCAACCCCATAATACATGCTGTTTTATTGGTCGCTCGTCCATTTCATATCCCATAGCTTAACCATTCATATATTTGGATTCCTGTCGACGAGGCGAGCAGTACGAGTACCACCTTGATGGGTCTGTGACGTTTCCTTCCAGAGTTATTACCAAAAAACCACAAACATCCCAGAATTATCTCGGTTTGGGGTCAAAATGTTGTCGCTCATTAAATCCCACAAGAAACGTCGCATCGAATGAATGTGATTGAATTCTCCCCGTCTGGACGAGCGGAATTGAATGGTGCAACTGATTTTGCTGTGCTGTGAAAATTCAGATATTTGCATGACTGCTTTTGTTTTATTTTGTGAATAGCAAAAAGCATTCAACCCCATAATACATGCTGTTTTATTGGTCGCTCGTCCATTTCATATCCCATAGCTTAAGCATTCATATATTTGGATTCCTCTCGACGAGGCGAGCAGTACGAGTACCACCTTGATGGGTCTTTGACGTTTCCTTCCAGAGTTATTACCAAAAAACCACAAACATCCCAGAATTCTCTCGGTTTGGGGTCAAAATGTTGTCGCTCATTAAATCCCACAAGAAACGTCGCATCGAATGAATGTGATTGAATTCTCCCCGTCTGGACGAGCGGAATTGAATGGTGCAACTGATTTTGCTGTGCTGTGAAAATTCAGATATTTGCATGACTGCTTTTGTTTTATTTTGTGAATATCAAAAAGCATTCAACCCCATAATACATGCTGTTTTATTGGTCGCTCGTCCATTTCATATCCCATAGCTTAAGCATTCATATATTTGGATTCCTCTCGACGAGGCGAGCAGTACGAGTACCAAATTGATGGGTCTGGGACGTTTCCTTCCAGAGTTATTACCAAAAAACCACAAACATCCCAGAATTCTCTCGGTTTGGGGTCAAAATGTTGTCGCTCATTAAATCCCACAAGAAACGTCGCATCGAATGAATGTGATTGAATTCTCCCCGTCTGGACGAGCGGAATTGAATGGTGCAACTGATTTTGCTGTGCTGTGAAAATTCAGATATTTGCATGACTGCTTTTGTTTTATTTTGTGAATAGCAAAAAGCATTCAACCCCATAATACATGTTGTTTTATTGGTCGCACGTCCATTTCATATCCGATAGCTTAACCATTCACATATTTGGATTCCACTCGACGAGGCGAGCAGTACGAGTACCACCTTGATGGGTCTGCGACGTTTCCTTCCAGAGTTATTACCAAAAAAACACAAACATCCCAGAATCCTCTCGGTTTGGGGTCAAAATGTTGTCGCTCATTAAATCCCATAAGAAACGTCGCATCGAATGAATGTGATTGAATTCTCCCCGTCTGGACGAGCGGAATTGAATGGTGCAACTGATTTTGCTGTGCTGTGAAAATTCAGATATTTGCATGACTGCTTTTGTTTTATTTTGTGAATAGCAAAAAGCATTCAACCCCATAATACATGTTGTTTTATTGGTCGCTCGTCCATGTCATATTCCATAGCTTAACAACTCATATGGTTAGATTCCTCTCGATGAGGCGAGCAGTACGAGTACCACCTTGATGGGTCTGCGACGTTTCCTTCCAGAGTTATTACCAAAAAACCACAAACATCCCAGAATTATCTCGGTTTGGGGTCAAAATGTTGTCGCTCATTAAATCCCACAAGAAACGTCGAATCGAATGAATGTGATTGAATTCTCCCCGTCTGGACGAGCGGAATTGAATGGTGTAACTGATTTTGCTGTGCTGTGAAAATTCAGATATTTGCATGACTGCTTTTGTTTTATTTTGTGAATATCAAAAAGCATTCAACCCCATAATACATGCTGTTTTATTGGTCGCTCGTCCATTTCATATCCCATAGCTTAAGCATTCATATATTTGGATTCCTCTCGACGAGGCGAGCAGTACGAGTACCAAATTGATGGGTCTGGGACGTTTCCTTCCAGAGTTATTACCAAAAAACCACAAACATCCCAGAATTATCTCGGTTTGGGGTCAAAATGTTGTCGCTCATTAAATCCCACAAGAAACGTCGAATCGAATGAATGTGATTGAATTCTCCCCGTCTGGACGAGCGGAATTGAATGGTGTAACTGATTTTGCTGTACTGTGAAAATTCAGATATTTGCATGACTGCTTTTGTTTATTTTGTGAATAGCAAAAAGCATTCAACCCCATAATACATGTTGTTTTATTGGTCGCTCGTCCATTTCATATCCGATAGCTTAACCATTCACATATTTGGATTCCACTCGACGAGGCGAGCAGTACGAGTACCACCTTGATGGGTCTGCGACGTTTCCTTCCAGAGTTATTACCAAAAAAACACAAACATCCCAGAATCCTCTCGGTTTGGGGTCAAAATGTTGTCGCTCATTAAATCCCATAAGAAACGTCGCATCGAATGAATGTGATTGAATTCTCCCCGTCTGGACGAGCGGAATTGAATGGTGCAACTGATTTTGCTGTGCTGTGAAAATTCAGATATTTGCATGACTGCTTTTGTTTTATTTTGTGAATAGCAAAAAGCATTCAACCCCATAATACATGTTGTTTTATTGGTCGCACGTCCATTTCATATCCGATAGCTTAACCATTCACATATTTGGATTCCACTCGACGAGGCGAGCAGTACGAGTACCACCTTGATGGGTCTGCGACGTTTCCTTCCAGAGTTATTACCAAAAAAACACAAACATCCCAGAATCCTCTCGGTTTGGGGTCAAAATGTTGTCGCTCATTAAATCCCATAAGAAACGTCGCATCGAATGAATGTGATTGAATTCTCCCCGTCTGGACGAGCGGAATTGAATGGTGCAACTGATTTTGCTGTGCTGTGAAAATTCAGATATTTGCATGACTGCTTTTGTTTTATTTTGTGAATAGCAAAAAGCATTCAACCCCATAATACATGCTGTTTTATTGGTCGCTCGTCCATTTCATATCCCATAGCTTAAGCATTCATATATTTGGATTCCTCTCGACGAGGCGAGCAGTACGTGTACCAAATTGATGGGTCTGGGACGTTTCCTTCCAGAGTTATTACCAAAAAACCACAAACATCCCAGAATTCTCTCGGTTTGGGGTCTAAATGTTGTCGCTCATTAAATCCCACAAGAAACGTCGCATCGAATGAATGTGATTGAATTCTCCCCGTCTGGACGAGCGGAATTGAATGGTGCAACTGATTTTGCTGTGCTGTGAAAATTCAGATATTTGCATGACTGCTTTTGTTTTATTTTGTGAATAGCAAAAAGCATTCAACCCCATAATACATGTTGTTTTATTGGTCGCACGTCCATTTCATATCCGATAGCTTAACCATTCACATATTTGGATTCCACTCGACGAGGCGAGCAGTACGAGTACCACCTTGATGGGTCTGCGACGTTTCCTTCCAGAGTTATTACCAAAAAAACACAAACATCCCAGAATCCTCTCGGTTTGGGGTCAAAATGTTGTCGCTCATTAAATCCCATAAGAAACGTCGCATCGAATGAATGTGATTGAATTCTCCCCGTCTGGACGAGCGGAATTGAATGGTGCAACTGATTTTGCTGTGCTGTGAAAATTCAGATATTTGCATGACTGCTTTTGTTTTATTTTGTGAATAGCAAAAAGCATTCAACCCCATAATACATGTTGTTTTATTGGTCGCACGTCCATTTCATATCCGATAGCTTAACCATTCACATATTTGGATTCCACTCGACGAGGCGAGCAGTACGAGTACCACCTTGATGGGTCTGCGACGTTTCCTTCCAGAGTTATTACCAAAAAAACACAAACATCCCAGAATCCTCTCGGTTTGGGGTCAAAATGTTGTCGCTCATTAAATCCCATAAGAAACGTCGCATCGAATGAATGTGATTGAATTCTCCCCGTCTGGACGAGCGGAATTGAATGGTGCAACTGATTTTGCTGTGCTGTGAAAATTCAGATATTTGCATGACTGCTTTTGTTTTATTTTGTGAATAGCAAAAAGCATTCAACCCCATAATACATGTTGTTTTATTGGTCGCTCGTCCATGTCATATTCCATAGCTTAACAACTCATATGGTTAGATTCCTCTCGATGAGGCGAGCAGTACGAGTACCACCTTGATGGGTCTGCGACGTTTCCTTCCAGAGTTATTACCAAAAAACCACAAACATCCCAGAATTATCTCGGTTTGGGGTCAAAATGTTGTCGCTCATTAAATCCCACAAGAAACGTCGAATCGAATGAATGTGATTGAATTCTCCCCGTCTGGACGAGCGGAATTGAATGGTGTAACTGATTTTGCTGTGCTGTGAAAATTCAGATATTTGCATGACTGCTTTTGTTTTATTTTGTGAATATCAAAAAGCATTCAACCCCATAATACATGCTGTTTTATTGGTCGCTCGTCCATTTCATATCCCATAGCTTAAGCATTCATATATTTGGATTCCTCTCGACGAGGCGAGCAGTACGAGTACCAAATTGATGGGTCTGGGACGTTTCCTTCCAGAGTTATTACCAAAAAACCACAAACATCCCAGAATTATCTCGGTTTGGGGTCAAAATGTTGTCGCTCATTAAATCCCACAAGAAACGTCGAATCGAATGAATGTGATTGAATTCTCCCCGTCTGGACGAGCGGAATTGAATGGTGTAACTGATTTTGCTGTACTGTGAAAATTCAGATATTTGCATGACTGCTTTTGTTTATTTTGTGAATAGCAAAAAGCATTCAACCCCATAATACATGTTGTTTTATTGGTCGCTCGTCCATTTCATATCCCATAGCTTAACAGCTCATATATTTGGATTCCTCTCGATGAGGCGAGCAGTACGAGTACCACCTTGATGGGTCTGTGACGTTTCCTTCCAGAGTTATTACCAAAAAACCACAAACATCCCAGAATTCTCTCGGTTTGGGGTCAAAATGTTGTCGCTCATTAAATCCCACAAGAAACGTCGCATCGAATGAATGTGATTGAATTCTCCCCGTCTGGACGAGCGGAATTGAATGGTGCAACTGATTTTGCTGTGCTGTGAAAATTCAGATATTTGCATGACTGCTTTTGTTTTATTTTGTGAATAGCAAAAAGCATTCAACCCCATAATACATGCTGTTTTATTGGTCGCTCGTCCATTTCATATCCCATAGCTTAACCATTCATATATTTGGATTCCTCTCGACGAGGCGAGCAGTACGAGTACCACCTTGATGGGTCTGTGACGTTTCCTTCCAGAGTTATTACCAAAAAACCACAAACATCCCAGAATTCTCTCGGTTTGGGGTCAAAATGTTGTCGCTCATTAAATCCCACAAGAAACGTCGCATCGAATGAATGTGATTGAATTCTCCCCGTCTGGACGAGCGGAATTGAATGGTGCAACTGATTTTGCTGTGCTGTGAAAATTCAGATATTTGCATGACTGCTTTTGTTTTATTTTGTGAATATCAAAAAGCATTCAACCCCATAATACATGCTGTTTTATTGGTCGCTCGTCCATTTCATATCCCATAGCTTAAGCATTCATATATTTGGATTCCTCTCGACGAGGCGAGCAGTACGAGTACCAAATTGATGGGTCTGGGACGTTTCCTTCCAGAGTTATTACCAAAAAACCACAAACATCCCAGAATTCTCTCGGTTTGGGGTCAAAATGTTGTCGCTCATTAAATCCCACAAGAAACGTCGCATCGAATGAATGTGATTGAATTCTCCCCGTCTGGACGAGCGGAATTGAATGGTGCAACTGATTTTGCTGTGCTGTGAAAATTCAGATATTTGCATGACTGCTTTTGTTTTATTTTGTGAATAGCAAAAAGCATTCAACCCCATAATACATGTTGTTTTATTGGTCGCACGTCCATTTCATATCCGATAGCTTAACCATTCACATATTTGGATTCCACTCGACGAGGCGAGCAGTACGAGTACCACCTTGATGGGTCTGCGACGTTTCCTTCCAGAGTTATTACCAAAAAAACACAAACATCCCAGAATCCTCTCGGTTTGGGGTCAAAATGTTGTCGCTCATTAAATCCCATAAGAAACGTCGCATCGAATGAATGTGATTGAATTCTCCCCGTCTGGACGAGCGGAATTGAATGGTGCAACTGATTTTGCTGTGCTGTGAAAATTCAGATATTTGCATGACTGCTTTTGTTTTATTTTGTGAATAGCAAAAAGCATTCAACCCCATAATACATGTTGTTTTATTGGTCGCTCGTCCATGTCATATTCCATAGCTTAACAACTCATATGGTTAGATTCCTCTCGATGAGGCGAGCAGTACGAGTACCACCTTGATGGGTCTGCGACGTTTCCTTCCAGAGTTATTACCAAAAAACCACAAACATCCCAGAATTATCTCGGTTTGGGGTCAAAATGTTGTCGCTCATTAAATCCCACAAGAAACGTCGAATCGAATGAATGTGATTGAATTCTCCCCGTCTGGACGAGCGGAATTGAATGGTGTAACTGATTTTGCTGTGCTGTGAAAATTCAGATATTTGCATGACTGCTTTTGTTTATTTTGTGAATAGCAAAAAGCATTCAACCCCATAATACATGTTGTTTTATTGGTCGCTCGTCCATTTCATATCCCATAGCTTAACAGCTCATATATTTGGATTCCTCTCGATGAGGCGAGCAGTACGAGTACCACCTTGATGGGTCTGTGTCGTTTCCTTCCAGAGTTATTACCAAAAAACCACAAACATCCCAGAATTCTCTCGGTTTGGGGTCAAAATGTTGTCGCTCATTAAATCCCACAAGAAACGTCGCATCGAATGAATGTGATTGAATTCTCCCCGTCTGGACGAGCGGAATTGAATGGTGCAACTGATTTTGCTGTGCTGTGAAAATTCAGATATTTGCATGACTGCTTTTGTTTTATTTTGTGAATAGCAAAAAGCATTCAACCCCATAATACATGCTGTTTTATTGGTCGCTCGTCCATTTCATATCCCATAGCTTAACCATTCATATATTTGGATTCCTCTCGACGAGGCGAGCAGTACGAGTACCACCTTGATGGGTCTGTGACGTTTCCTTCCAGAGTTATTACCAAAAAACCACAAACATCCCAGAATTATCTCGGTTTGGGGTCAAAATGTTGTCGCTCATTAAATCCCACAAGAAACGTCGCATCGAATGAATGTGATTGAATTCTCCCCGTCTGGACGAGCGGAATTGAATGGTGCAACTGATTTTGCTGTGCTGTGAAAATTCAGATATTTGCATGACTGCTTTTGTTTTATTTTGTGAATAGCAAAAAGCATTCAACCCCATAATACATGCTGTTTTATTGGTCGCTCGTCCATTTCATATCCCATAGCTTAAGCATTCATATATTTGGATTCCTCTCGACGAGGCGAGCAGTACGAGTACCACCTTGATGGGTCTGTGACGTTTCCTTCCAGAGTTATTACCAAAAAACCACAAACATCCCAGAATTCTCTCGGTTTGGGGTCAAAATGTTGTCGCTCATTAAATCCCACAAGAAACGTCGCATCGAATGAATGTGATTGAATTCTCCCCGTCTGGACGAGCGGAATTGAATGGTGCAACTGATTTTGCTGTGCTGTGAAAATTCAGATATTTGCATGACTGCTTTTGTTTTATTTTGTGAATATCAAAAAGCATTCAACCCCATAATACATGCTGTTTTATTGGTCGCTCGTCCATTTCATATCCCATAGCTTAAGCATTCATATATTTGGATTCCTCTCGACGAGGCGAGCAGTACGAGTACCACCTTGATGGGTCTGTGACGTTTCCTTCCAGAGTTATTACCAAAAAACCACAAACATCCCAGAATTCTCTCGGTTTGGGGTCAAAATGTTGTCGCTCATTAAATCCCACAAGAAACGTCGCATCGAATGAATGTGATTGAATTCTCCCCGTCTGGACGAGCGGAATTGAATGGTGCAACTGATTTTGCTGTGCTGTGAAAATTCAGATATTTGCATGACTGCTTTTGTTTTATTTTGTGAATATCAAAAAGCATTCAACCCCATAATACATGCTGTTTTATTGGTCGCTCGTCCATTTCATATCCCATAGCTTAAGCATTCATATATTTGGATTCCTCTCGACGAGGCGAGCAGTACGAGTACCACCTTGATGGGTCTGTGACGTTTCCTTCCAGAGTTATTACCAAAAAACCACAAACATCCCAGAATTCTCTCGGTTTGGGGTCAAAATGTTGTCGCTCATTAAATCCCACAAGAAACGTCGCATCGAATGAATGTGATTGAATTCTCCCCGTCTGGACGAGCGGAATTGAATGGTGCAACTGATTTTGCTGTGCTGTAAAAATTCAGATATTTGCATGACTGCTTTTGTTTTATTTTGTGAATAGCAAAAAGCATTCAACCCCATAATACATGCTGTTTTATTGGTCGCTCGTCCATTTCATATCCCATAGCTTAAGCATTCATATATTTGGATTCCTCGCGACGAGGCGAGCAGTACGAGTACCACCTTGATGGGTCTGTGACGTTTCCTTCCAGAGTTATTACCAAAAAACCACAAACATCCCAGAATTCTCTCGGTTTGGGGTCAAAATGTTGTCGCTCATTAAATCCCACAAGAAACGTCGCATCGAATGAATGTGATTGAATTCTCCCCGTCTGGACGAGCGGAATTGAATGGTGCAACTGATTTTGCTGTGCTGTGAAAATTCAGATATTTGCATGACTGCTTTTGTTTTATTTTGTGAATAGCAAAAAGCATTCAACCCCATAATACATGCTGTTTTATTGGTCGCTCGTCCATTTCATATCCCATAGCTTAAGCATTCATATATTTGGATTCCTCTCGACGAGGCGAGCAGTACGAGTACCACCTTGATGGGTCTGTGACGTTTCCTTCCAGAGTTATTACCAAAAAACCACAAACATCCCAGAATTCTCTCGGTTTGGGGTCAAAATGTTGTCGCTCATTAAATCCCACAAGAAACGTCGCATCGAATGAATGTGATTGAATTCTCCCCGTCTGGACGAGCGGAATTGAATGGTGCAACTGATTTTGCTGTGCTGTGAAAATTCAGATATTTGCATGACTGCTTTTGTTTTATTTTGTGAATAGCAAAAAGCATTCAACCCCATAATACATGCTGTTTTATTGGTCGCTCGTCCATTTCATATCCCATAGCTTAAGCATTCATATATTTGGATTCCTCTCGACGAGGCGAGCAGTACGAGTACCACCTTGATGGGTCTGTGACGTTTCCTTCCAGAGTTATTACCAAAAAACCACAAACATCCCAGAATTCTCTCGGTTTGGGGTCAAAATGTTGTCGCTCATTAAATCCCACAAGAAACGTCGCATCGAATGAATGTGATTGAATTCTCCCCGTCTGGACGAGCGGAATTGAATGGTGCAACTGATTTTGCTGTGCTGTGAAAATTCAGATATTTGCATGACTGCTTTTGTTTTATTTTGTGAATAGCAAAAAGCATTCAACCCCATAATACATGCTGTTTTATTGGTCGCTCGTCCATTTCATATCCCATAGCTTAAGCATTCATATATTTGGATTCCTCTCGACGAGGCGAGCAGTACGAGTACCACCTTGATGGGTCTGTGACGTTTGCTTCCAGAGTTATTACCAAAAAACCACAAACATCCCAGAATTCTCTCGGTTTGGGGTCAAAATGTTGTCGCTCATTAAATCCCACAAGAAACGTCGCATCGAATGAATGTGATTGAATTCTCCCCGTCTGGACGAGCGGAATTGAATGGTGCAACTGATTTTGCTGTGCTGTGAAAATTCAGATATTTGCATGACTGCTTTTGTTTTATTTTGTGAATAGCAAAAAGCATTCAACCCCATAATACATGCTGTTTTATTGGTCGCTCGTCCATTTCATATCCCATAGCTTAAGCATTCATATATTTGGATTCCTCTCGACGAGGCGAGCAGTACGAGTACCACCTTGATGGGTCTGTGTCGTTTCCTTCCAGAGTTATTACCAAAAAACCACAAACATCCCAGAATTCTCTCGGTTTGGGGTCAAAATGTTGTCGCTCATTAAATCCCACAAGAAACGTCGCATCGAATGAATGTGATTGAATTCTCCCCGTCTGGACGAGCGGAATTGAATGGTGCAACTGATTTTGCTGTGCTGTGAAAATTCAGATATTTGCATGACTGCTTTTGTTTTATTTTGTGAATAGCAAAAAGCATTCAACCCCATAATACATGCTGTTTTATTGGTCGCTCGTCCATTTCATATCCCATAGCTTAAGCATTCATATATTTGGATTCCTCTCGACGAGGCGAGCAGTACGAGTACCACCTTGATGGGTCTGTGACGTTTCCTTCCAGAGTTATTACCAAAAAACCACAAACATCCCAGAATTCTCTCGGTTTGGGGTCAAAATGTTGTCGCTCATTAAATCCCACAAGAAACGTCGCATCGAATGAATGTGATTGAATTCTCCCCGTCTGGACGAGCGGAATTGAATGGTGCAACTGATTTTGCTGTGCTGTGAAAATTCAGATATTTGCATGACTGCTTTTGTTTTATTTTGTGAATAGCAAAAAGCATTCAACCCCATAATACATGCTGTTTTATTGGTCGCTCGTCCATTTCATATCCCATAGCTTAAGAATTCATATATTTGGATTCCTCTCGACGAGGCGAGCAGTACGAGTACCACCTTGATGGGTCTGTGACGCTTCCTTCCAGAGTTATTACCAAAAAAACACAAACATCCCAGAATTATCTCGGTTTGGGGTCAAAATGTTGTCGCTCATTAAATCCCACAAGAAACGTCGCATCGAATGAATGTGATTGAATTCTCCCCGTCTGGACGAGCGGAATTGAATGGTGCAACTGATTTTGCTGTGCTGTGAAAATTCAGATATTTGCATGACTGCTTTTGTTTTATTTTGTGAATAGCAAAAAGCATTCAACCCCATAATACATGCTGTTTTATTGGTCGCTCGTCCATTTCATATCCCATAGCTTAAGCATTCATATATTTGGATTCCTCTCGACGAGGCGAGCAGTACGAGTACCACCTTGATGGGTCTGTGACGTTTCCTTCCAGAGTTATTACCAAAAAACCACAAACATCCCAGAATTCTCTCGGTTTGGGGTCAAAATGTTGTCGCTCATTAAATCCCACAAGAAACGTCGCATCGAATGAATGTGATTGAATTCTCCCCGTCTGGACGAGCGGAATTGAATGGTGCAACTGATTTTGCTGTGCTGTGAAAATTCAGATATTTGCATGACTGCTTTTGTTTTATTTTGTGAATATCAAAAAGCATTCAACCCCATAATATATGCTGTTTTATTGGTCGCTCGTCCATTTCATATCCCATAGCTTAAGCATTCATATATTTGGATTCCTCTCGACGAGGCGAGCAGTACGAGTACCAAATTGATGGGTCTGGGACGTTTCCTTCCAGAGTTATTACCAAAAAACCACAAACATCCCAGAATTATCTCGGTTTGGGGTCAAAATGTTGTCGCTCATTAAATCCCACAAGAAACGTCGAATCGAATGAATGTGATTGAATTCTCCCCGTCTGGACGAGCGGAATTGAATGGTGTAACTGATTTTGCTGTGCTGTGAAAATTCAGATATTTGCATGACTGCTTTTGTTTATTTTGTGAATAGCAAAAAGCATTCAACCCCATAATACATGTTGTTTTATTGGTCGCTCGTCCATTTCATATCCCATAGCTTAACAGCTCATATATTTGGATTCCTCTCGATGAGGCGAGCAGTACGAGTACCACCTTGATGGGTCTGTGTCGTTTCCTTCCAGAGTTATTACCAAAAAACCACAAACATCCCAGAATTCTCTCGGTTTGGGGTCAAAATGTTGTCGCTCATTAAATCCCACAAGAAACGTCGCATCGAATGAATGTGATTGAATTCTCCCCGTCTGGACGAGCGGAATTGAATGGTGCAACTGATTTTGCTGTGCTGTGAAAATTCAGATATTTGCATGACTGCTTTTGTTTTATTTTGTGAATAGCAAAAAGCATTCAACCCCATAATACATGCTGTTTTATTGGTCGCTCGTCCATTTCATATCCCATAGCTTAACCATTCATATATTTGGATTCCTCTCGACGAGGCGAGCAGTACGAGTACCACCTTGATGGGTCTGTGACGTTTCCTTCCAGAGTTATTACCAAAAAACCACAAACATCCCAGAATTCTCTCGGTTTGGGGTCAAAATGTTGTCGCTCATTAAATCCCACAAGAAACGTCGCATCGAATGAATGTGATTGAATTCTCCCCGTCTGGACGAGCGGAATTGAATGGTGCAACTGATTTTGCTGTGCTGTGAAAATTCAGATATTTGCATGACTGCTTTTGTTTTATTTTGTGAATAGCAAAAAGCATTCAACCCCATAATACATGCTGTTTTATTGGTCGCTCGTCCATTTCATATCCCATAGCTTAAGCATTCATATATTTGGATTCCTCTCGACGAGGCGAGCAGTACGAGTACCACCTTGATGGGTCTGTGACGTTTCCTTCCAGAGTTATTACCAAAAAACCACAAACATCCCAGAATTCTCTCGGTTTGGGGTCAAAATGTTGTCGCTCATTAAATCCCACAAGAAACGTCGCATCGAATGAATGTGATTGAATTCTCCCCGTCTGGACGAGCGGAATTGAATGGTGCAACTGATTTTGCTGTGCTGTGAAAATTCAGATATTTGCATGACTGCTTTTGTTTTATTTTGTGAATATCAAAAAGCATTCAACCCCATAATACATGCTGTTTTATTGGTCGCTCGTCCATTTCATATCCCATAGCTTAAGCATTCATATATTTGGATTCCTCTCGACGAGGCGAGCTGTACGAGTACCAAATTGATGGGTCTGGGACGTTTCCTTCCAGAGTTATTACCAAAAAACCACAAACATCCCAGAATTATCTCGGTTTGGGGTCAAAATGTTGTCGCTCATTAAATCCCACAAGAAACGTCGAATCGAATGAATGTGATTGAATTCTCCCCGTCTGGACGAGCGGAATTGAATGGTGTAACTGATTTTGCTGTGCTGTGAAAATTCAGATATTTGCATGACTGCTTTTGTTTATTTTGTGAATAGCAAAAAGCATTCAACCCCATAATACATGTTGTTTTATTGGTCGCTCGTCCATTTCATATCCCATAGCTTAACAGCTCATATATTTGGATTCCTCTCGATGAGGCGAGCAGTACGAGTACCACCTTGATGGGTCTGTGTCGTTTCCTTCCAGAGTTATTACCAAAAAACCACAAACATCCCAGAATTCTCTCGGTTTGGGGTCAAAATGTTGTCGCTCATTAAATCCCACAAGAAACGTCGCGTCGAATGAATGTGATTGAATTCTCCACGTCTGGACGAGCGGAATTGAATGGTGCAACTGATTTTGCTGTGCTGTGAAAATTCAGATATTTGCATGACTGCTTTTGTTTTATTTTGTGAGTAGCAAAAAGCATTCAACCCCATAATACATGCTGTTTTATTGGTCGCTCGTCCATTTCATATCCCATAGCTTAAGCATTCATATATTTGGATTCCTCTCGACGAGGCGAGCAGTACGAGTACCACCTTGATGGGTCTGTGACGTTTCCTTCCAGAGTTATTACCAAAAAACCACAAACATCCCAGAATTCTCTCGGTTTGGGGTCAAAATGTTGTCGCTCATTAAATCCCACAAGAAACGTCGCATCGAATGAATGTGATTGAATTCTCCCCGTCTGTACGAGCGGAATTGAATGGTGCAACTGATTTTGCTGTGCTGTGAAAATTCAGATATTTGCATGACTGCTTTTGTTTTATTTTGTGAATAGCAAAAAGCATTCAACCCCATAATACATGCTGTTTTATTGGTCGCTCGTCCATTTCATATCCCATAGCTTAAGCATTCATATATTTGGATTCCTCTCGACGAGGCGAGCAGTACGAGTACCACCTTGATGGGTCTGTGAGGTTTCCTTCCAGAGTTATTACCAAAAAACCACAAACATCCCAGAATTCTCTCGGTTTTGGGTCAAAATGTTGTCGCTCATTAAATCCCACAAGAAACGTCGCATCGAATGAATGTGATTGAATTCTCCCCGTCTGGACGAGCGGAATTGAATGGTGCAACTGATTTTGCTGTGCTGTGAAAATTCAGATATTTGCATGACTGCTTTTGTTTTATTTTGTGAATAGCAAAAAGCATTCAACCCCATAATACATGCTGTTTTATTGGTCGCTCATCCATTTCATATCCCATAGCTTAAGCATTCATATATTTGGATTCCTCTCGACGAGGCGAGCAGTACGAGTACCACCTTGATGGGTCTGTGACGTTTCCTTCCAGAGTTATTACCAAAAAACCACAAACATCCCAGAATTCTCTCGGTTTGGGGTCAAAATGTTGTCGCTCATTAAATCCCACAAGAAACGTCGCATCGAATGAATGTGATTGAATTCTCCCCGTCTGGACGAGCGGAATTGAATGGTGCAACTGATTTTGCTGTGCTGTGAAAATTCAGATATTTGCATGACTGCTTTTGTTTTATTTTGTGAATAGCAAAAAGCATTCAACCCCATAATACATGCTGTTTTATTGGTCGCTCATCCATTTCATATCCCATAGCTTAAGCATTCATATATTTGGATTCCTCTCGACGAGGCGAGCAGTACGAGTACCACCTTGATGGGTCTGTGACGTTTCCTTCCAGAGTTATTACCAAAAAACCACAAACATCCCAGAATTCTCTCGGTTTGGGGTCAAAATGTTGTCGCTCATTAAATCCCACAAGAAACGTCGCATCGAATGAATGTGATTGAATTCTCCCCGTCTGGACGAGCGGAATTGAATGGTGCAACTGATTTTGCTGTGCTGTGAAAATTCAGATATTTGCATGACTGCTTTTGTTTTATTTTGTGAATAGCAAAAAGCATTCAACCCCATAATACATGCTGTTTTATTGGTCGCTCGTCCATTTCATATCCCATAGCTTAACCATTCATATATTTGGATTCCTCTCGACGAGGCGAGCAGTACGAGTACCAAATTGATGGGTCTGGGACGTTTCCTTCCAGAGTTATTACCAAAAAACCACAAACATCCCAGAATTATCTCGGTTTGGGGTCAAAATGTTGTCGCTCATTAAATCCCACAAGAAACGTCGAATCGAATGAATGTGATTGAATTCTCCCCGTCTGGACGAGCGGAATTGAATGGTGTAACTGATTTTGCTGTGCTGTGAAAATTCAGATATTTGCATGACTGCTTTTGTTTATTTTGTGAATAGCAAAAAGCATTCAACCCCATAATACATGTTGTTTTATTGGTCGCTCGTCCATTTCATATCCCATAGCTTAACAACTCATATATTTGGATTCCTCTCGATGAGGCGAGCAGTACGAGTACCACCTTGATGGGTCTGCAACGTTTCCTTCCAGAGTTATTACCAAAAAACCACAAACATCCCAGAATTCTCTCGGTTTGGGGTCAAAATGTTGTCGCTCATTAAATCCCACAAGAAACGTCGCATCGAATGAATGTGATTGAATTCTCCCCGTCTGGACGAGCGGAATTGAATGGTGCAACTGATTTTGCTGTGCTGTGAAAATTCAGATATTTGCATGACTGCTTTTGTTTTATTTTGTGAATAGCAAAAAGCATTCAACCCCATAATACATGCTGTTTTATTGGTCGCTCGTCCATTTCATATCCCATAGCTTAAGCATTCATATATTTGGATTCCTCTCGACGAGGCGAGCAGTACGAGTACCACCTTGATGGGTCTGTGAGGTTTCCTTCCAGAGTTATTACCAAAAAACCACAAACATCCCAGAATTCTCTCGGTTTTGGGTCAAAATGTTGTCGCTCATTAAATCCCACAAGAAACGTCGCATCGAATGAATGTGATTGAATTCTCCCCGTCTGGACGAGCGGAATTGAATGGTGCAACTGATTTTGCTGTGCTGTGAAAATTCAGATATTTGCATGACTGCTTTTGTTTTATTTTGTGAATAGCAAAAAGCATTCAACCCCATAATACATGCTGTTTTATTGGTCGCTCATCCATTTCATATCCCATAGCTTAAGCATTCATATATTTGGATTCCTCTCGACGAGGCGAGCAGTACGAGTACCACCTTGATGGGTCTGTGACGTTTCCTTCCAGAGTTATTACCAAAAAACCACAAACATCCCAGAATTCTCTCGGTTTGGGGTCAAAATGTTGTCGCTCATTAAATCCCACAAGAAACGTCGCATCGAATGAATGTGATTGAATTCTCCCCGTCTGGACGAGCGGAATTGAATGGTGCAACTGATTTTGCTGTGCTGTGAAAATTCAGATATTTGCATGACTGCTTTTGTTTTATTTTGTGAATAGCAAAAAGCATTCAACCCCATAATACATGCTGTTTTATTGGTCGCTCATCCATTTCATATCCCATAGCTTAAGCATTCATATATTTGGATTCCTCTCGACGAGGCGAGCAGTACGAGTACCACCTTGATGGGTCTGTGACGTTTCCTTCCAGAGTTATTACCAAAAAACCACAAACATCCCAGAATTCTCTCGGTTTGGGGTCAAAATGTTGTCGCTCATTAAATCCCACAAGAAACGTCGCATCGAATGAATGTGATTGAATTCTCCCCGTCTGGACGAGCGGAATTGAATGGTGCAACTGATTTTGCTGTGCTGTGAAAATTCAGATATTTGCATGACTGCTTTTGTTTTATTTTGTGAATAGCAAAAAGCATTCAACCCCATAATACATGCTGTTTTATTGGTCGCTCGTCCATTTCATATCCCATAGCTTAACCATTCATATATTTGGATTCCTCTCGACGAGGCGAGCAGTACGAGTACCAAATTGATGGGTCTGGGACGTTTCCTTCCAGAGTTATTACCAAAAAACCACAAACATCCCAGAATTATCTCGGTTTGGGGTCAAAATGTTGTCGCTCATTAAATCCCACAAGAAACGTCGAATCGAATGAATGTGATTGAATTCTCCCCGTCTGGACGAGCGGAATTGAATGGTGTAACTGATTTTGCTGTGCTGTGAAAATTCAGATATTTGCATGACTGCTTTTGTTTATTTTGTGAATAGCAAAAAGCATTCAACCCCATAATACATGTTGTTTTATTGGTCGCTCGTCCATTTCATATCCCATAGCTTAACAACTCATATATTTGGATTCCTCTCGATGAGGCGAGCAGTACGAGTACCACCTTGATGGGTCTGCAACGTTTCCTTCCAGAGTTATTACCAAAAAACCACAAACATCCCAGATTCCTCTCGGTTTGGGGTCAAAATGTTGTCGCTCATTAAATCCCATAAGAAACGTCGCATCGAATGAATGTGATTGAATTCTCCCCTTCTGTACGAGCGGAATTGAATGGTGCAACTGATTTTGCTGTGCTGTGAAAATTCAGATATTTGCATGACTGCTTTTGTTTTATTTTGTGAATAGCAAAAAGCATTCAAACCCATAATACATGCTGTTTTATTGGTCGCTCGTCCATTTCATATCCCATAGCTTAAGCATTCATATATTTGGATTCCTCTCGACGAGGCGAGCAGTACGAGTACCACCTTGATGGGTCTGTGACGTTTCCTTCCAGAGTTATTACCAAAAAACCACAAACATCCCAGAATTATCTCGGTTTGGGGTCAAAATGTTGTCGCTCATTAAATCCCACAAGAAACGTCGCATCGAATGAATGTGATTGAATTCTCCCCGTCTGGACGAGCGGAATTGAATGGTGCAACTGATTTTGCTGTGCTGTGAAAATTCAGATATTTGCATGACTGCTTTTGTTTTATTTTGTGAATAGCAAAAAGCATTCAACCCCATAATACATGCTGTTTTATTGGTCGCTCGTCCATTTCATATCCCATAGCTTAAGCATTCATATATTTGGATTCCTCTCGACGAGGCGAGCAGTACGAGTACCACCTTGATGGGTCTGTGACGTTTCCTTCCAGAGTTATTACCAAAAAACCACAAACATCCCAGAATTCTCTCGGTTTGGGGTCAAAATGTTGTCGCTCATTAAATCCCACAAGAAACGTCGCATCGAATGAATGTGATTGAATTCTCCCCGTCTGGACGAGCGGAATTGAATGGTGCAACTGATTTTGCTGTGCTGTGAAAATTCAGATATTTGCATGACTGCTTTTGTTTTATTTTGTGAATATCAAAAAGCATTCAACCCCATAGTACATGCTGTTTTATTGGTTGCTCGTCCATTTCATATCCCATAGCTTAAGCATTCATATATTTGGATTCCTCTCGACGAGGCGAGCAGTACGAGTACCAAATTGATGGGTCTGGGACGTTTCCTTCCAGAGTTATTACCAAAAAACCACAAACATCCCAGAATTATCTCGGTTTGGGGTCAAAATGTTGTCGCTCATTAAATCCCACAAGAAACGTCGAATCGAATGAATGTGATTGAATTCTCCCCGTTTGGACGAGCGGAATTGAATGGTGTAACTGATTTTGCTGTGCTGTGAAAATTCAGATATTTGCATGACTGCTTTTGTTTATTTTGTGAATAGCAAAAAGCATTCAACCCCATAATACATGTTGTTTTATTGGTCGCTCGTCCATTTCATATCCCATAGCTTAAGCATTCATATATTTGGATTCCTCTCGACGAGGCGAGCAGTACGAGTACCACCTTGATGGGTCTGTGAAGTTTTCTTCCAGAGTTATTACCAAAAAACCACAAACATCCCAGAATTATCTCGGTTTGGGGTCAAATGTTGTCGCTCATTAAATCCCACAAGAAACGTCGCATCGAATGAATGTGATTGAATTCTCCCCGTCTGGACGAGCGGAATTGAATGGTGCAACTGATTTTGCTGTGCTGTGAAAATTCAGATATTTGCATGACTGCTTTTGTTTTATTTTGTGAATATCAAAAAGCATTCAACCCCATAATACATGCTGTTTTATTGGTCGCTCGTCCATTTCATATCCCATAGCTTAACCATTCATATATTTGGATTCCTCTCGACGAGGCGAGCAGTACGAGTACCAAATTGATGGGTCTGGGACGTTTCCTTCCAGAGTTATTACCAAAAAACCACAAACATCCCAGAATTATCTCGGTTTGGGGTCAAAATGTTGTCGCTCATTAAATCCCACAAGAAACGTCGAATCGAATGAATGTGATTGAATTCTCCCCGTCTGGACGAGCGGAATTGAATGGTGTAACTGATTTTGCTGTGCTGTGAAAATTCAGATATTTGCATGACTGCTTTTGTTTATTTTGTGAATAGCAAAAAGCATTCAACCCCATAATACATGTTGTTTTATTGGTCGCTCGTCCATTTCATATCCCATAGCTTAACAACTCATATATTTGGATTCCTCTCGATGAGGCGAGCAGTACGAGTACCACCTTGATGGGTCTGCAACGTTTCCTTCCAGAGTTATTACCAAAAAACCACAAACATCCCAGATTCCTCTCGGTTTGGGGTCAAAATGTTGTCGCTCATTAAATCCCATAAGAAACGTCGCATCGAATGAATGTGATTGAATTCTCCCCTTCTGTACGAGCGGAATTGAATGGTGCAACTGATTTTGCTGTGCTGTGAAAATTCAGATATTTGCATGACTGCTTTTGTTTTATTTTGTGAATAGCAAAAAGCATTCAAACCCATAATACATGCTGTTTTATTGGTCGCTCGTCCATTTCATATCCCATAGCTTAAGCATTCATATATTTGGATTCCTCTCGACGAGGCGAGCAGTACGAGTACCACCTTGATGGGTCTGTGACGTTTCCTTCCAGAGTTATTACCAAAAAACCACAAACATCCCAGAATTATCTCGGTTTGGGGTCAAAATGTTGTCGCTCATTAAATCCCACAAGAAACGTCGCATCGAATGAATGTGATTGAATTCTCCCCGTCTGGACGAGCGGAATTGAATGGTGCAACTGATTTTGCTGTGCTGTGAAAATTCAGATATTTGCATGACTGCTTTTGTTTTATTTTGTGAATAGCAAAAAGCATTCAACCCCATAATACATGCTGTTTTATTGGTCGCTCGTCCATTTCATATCCCATAGCTTAAGCATTCATATATTTGGATTCCTCTCGACGAGGCGAGCAGTACGAGTACCACCTTGATGAGTCTGTGACGTTTCCTTCCAGAGTTATTACCAAAAAACCACAAACATCCCAGAATTCTCTCGGTTTGGGGTCAAAATGTTGTCGCTCATTAAATCCCACAAGAAACGTCGCATCGAATGAATGTGATTGAATTCTCCCCGTCTGGACGAGCGGAATTGAATGGTGCAACTGATTTTGCTGTGCTGTGAAAATTCAGATATTTGCATGACTGCTTTTGTTTTATTTTGTGAATATCAAAAAGCATTCAACCCCATAGTACATGCTGTTTTATTGGTTGCTCGTCCATTTCATATCCCATAGCTTAAGCATTCATATATTTGGATTCCTCTCGACGAGGCGAGCAGTACGAGTACCAAATTGATGGGTCTGGGACGTTTCCTTCCAGAGTTATTACCAAAAAACCACAAACATCCCAGAATTATCTCGGTTTGGGGTCAAAATGTTGTCGCTCATTAAATCCCACAAGAAACGTCGAATCGAATGAATGTGATTGAATTCTCCCCGTCTGGACGAGCGGAATTGAATGGTGTAACTGATTTTGCTGTGCTGTGAAAATTCAGATATTTGCATGACTGCTTTTGTTTATTTTGTGAATAGCAAAAAGCATTCAACCCCATAATACATGTTGTTTTATTGGTCGCTCGTCCATTTCATATCCCATAGCTTAAGCATTCATATATTTGGATTCCTCTCGACGAGGCGAGCAGTACGAGTACCACCTTGATGGGTCTGTGACGTTTTCTTCCAGAGTTATTACCAAAAAACCACAAACATCCCAGAATTATCTCGGTTTGGGGTCAAATGTTGTCGCTCATTAAATCCCACAAGAAACGTCGCATCGAATGAATGTGATTGAATTCTCCCCGTCTGGACGAGCGGAATTGAATGGTGCAACTGATTTTGCTGTGCTGTGAAAATTCAGATATTTGCATGACTGCTTTTGTTTTATTTTGTGAATATCAAAAAGCATTCAACCCCATAATACATGCTGTTTTATTGGTTGCTCGTCCATTTCATATCCCATAGCTTAAGCATTCATATATTTGGATTCCTCTCGACGAGGCGAGCAGTACGAGTACCAAATTGATGGGTCTGGGACGTTTCCTTCCAGAGTTATTACCAAAAAACCACAAACATCCCAGAATTATCTCGGTTTGGGGTCAAAATGTTGTCGCTCATTAAATCCCACAAGAAACGTCGAATCGAATGAATGTGATTGAATTCTCCCCGTCTGGACGAGCGGAATTGAATGGTGTAACTGATTTTGCTGTGCTGTGAAAATTCAGATATTTGCATGACTGCTTTTGTTTATTTTGTGAATAGCAAAAAGCATTCAACCCCATAATACATGTTGTTTTATTGGTCGCTCGTCCATTTCATATCCCATAGCTTAAGCATTCATATATTTGGATTCCTCTCGACGAGGCGAGCAGTACGAGTACCACCTTGATGGGTCTGTGACGTTTCCTTCCAGAGTTATTACCAAAAAACCACAAACATCCCAGAATTATCTCGGTTTGGGGTCAAATGTTGTCGCTCATTAAATCCCACAAGAAACGTCGCATCGAATGAATGTGATTGAATTCTCCCCGTCTGGACGAGCGGAATTGAATGGTGCAACTGATTTTGTTGTGCTGTGAAAATTCAGATATTTGCATGACTGCTTTTGTTTTATTTTGTGAATAGCAAAAAGCATTCAACCCCATAATACATGCTGTTTTATTGGTCGCTCGTCCATTTCATATCCCATAGCTTAAGCATTCATATATTTGGATTCCTCTCGACGAGGCGAGCAGTACGAGTACCACCTTGATGGGTCTGTGACGTTTCCTTCCAGAGTTATTACCAAAAAACCACAAACATCCCAGAATTATCTCGGTTTGGGGTCAAAATGTTGTCGCTCATTAAATCCCACAAGAAACGTCGCATCGAATGAATGTGATTGAATTCTCCCCGTCTGTACGAGCGGAATTGAATGGTGCAACTGATTTTGCTGTGCTGTGAAAATTCAGATATTTGCATGACTGCTTTTGTTTTATTTTGTGAATAGCAAAAAGCATTCAACCCCATAATACATGCTGTTTTATTGGTCGCTCGTCCATTTCATATCCCATAGCTTAAGCATTCATATATTTGGATTCCTCTCGACGAGGCGAGCAGTACGAGTACCACCTTGATGGGTCTGTGAGGTTTCCTTCCAGAGTTATTACCAAAAAACCACAAACATCCCAGAATTCTCTCGGTTTGGGGTCAAAATGTTGTCGCTCATTAAATCCCACAAGAAACGTCGCATCGAATGAATGTGATTGAATTCTCCCCGTCTGGACGAGCGGAATTGAATGGTGCAACTGATTTTGCTGTGCTGTGAAAATTCATATATTTGCATGACTGCTTTTGTTTTATTTTGTGAATAGCAAAAAGCATTCAAACCCATAATACATGCTGTTTTATTGGTCGCTCGTCCATTTCATATCCCATAGCTTAAGCATTCATATATTTGGATTCCTCTCGACGAGGCGAGCAGTACGAGTACCACCTTGATGGGTCTGTGACGTTTCCTTCCAGAGTTATTACCAAAAAACCACAAACATCCCAGAATTCTCTCGGTTTGGGGTCAAAATGTTGTCGCTCATTAAATCCCACAAGAAACGTCGCATCGAATGATTGTGATTGAATTCTCCCCGTCTGGACGAGCGGAATTGAATGGTGCAACTGATTTTGCTGTGCTGTGAAAATTCAGATATTTGCATGACTGCTTTTGTTTTATTTTGTGAATAGCAAAAAGCATTCAACCCCATAATACATGCTGTTTTATTGGTCGCTCGTCCATTTCATATCCCATAGCTTAAGCATTCATATATTTGGATTCCTCTCGACGAGGCGAGCAGTACGAGTACCACCTTGATGGGTCTGTGACGTTTCCTTCCAGAGTTATTACCAAAAAACCACAAACATCCCAGAATTCTCTCGGTTTGGGGTCAAAATGTTGTCGCTCATTAAATCCCACAAGAAACGTCGCATCGAATGAATGTGATTGAATTCTCCCCGTCTGGACGAGCGGAATTGAATGGTGCAACTGATTTTGCTGTGCTGTGAAAATTCAGATATTTGCATGACTGCTTTTGTTTTATTTTGTGAATAGCAAAAAGCATTCAACCCCATAATACATGCTGTTTTATTGGTCGCTCGTCCATTTCATATCCCATAGCTTAACCATTCATATATTTGGATTCCTCTCGACGAGGCGAGCAGTACGAGTACCAAATTGATGGGTCTGGGACGTTTCCTTCCAGAGTTATTACCAAAAAACCACAAACATCCCAGAATTATCTCGGTTTGGGGTCAAAATGTTGTCGCTCATTAAATCCCACAAGAAACGTCGAATCGAATGAATGTGATTGAATTCTCCCCGTCTGGACGAGCGGAATTGAATGGTGTAACTGATTTTGCTGTGCTGTGAAAATTCAGATATTTGCATGACTGCTTTTGTTTATTTTGTGAATAGCAAAAAGCATTCAACCCCATAATACATGTTGTTTTATTGGTCGCTCGTCCATTTCATATCCCATAGCTTAACAACTCATATATTTGGATTCCTCTCGATGAGGCGAGCAGTACGAGTACCACCTTGATGGGTCTGCAACGTTTCCTTCCAGAGTTATTACCAAAAAACCACAAACATCCCAGATTCCTCTCGGTTTGGGGTCAAAATGTTGTCGCTCATTAAATCCCATAAGAAACGTCGCATCGAATGAATGTGATTGAATTCTCCCCTTCTGTACGAGCGGAATTGAATGGTGCAACTGATTTTGCTGTGCTGTGAAAATTCAGATATTTGCATGACTGCTTTTGTTTTATTTTGTGAATAGCAAAAAGCATTCAAACCCATAATACATGCTGTTTTATTGGTCGCTCGTCCATTTCATATCCCATAGCTTAAGCATTCATATATTTGGATTCCTCTCGACGAGGCGAGCAGTACGAGTACCACCTTGATGGGTCTGTGACGTTTCCTTCCAGAGTTATTACCAAAAAACCACAAACATCCCAGAATTATCTCGGTTTGGGGTCAAAATGTTGTCGCTCATTAAATCCCACAAGAAACGTCGCATCGAATGAATGTGATTGAATTCTCCCCGTCTGGACGAGCGGAATTGAATGGTGCAACTGATTTTGCTGTGCTGTGAAAATTCAGATATTTGCATGACTGCTTTTGTTTTATTTTGTGAATAGCAAAAAGCATTCAACCCCATAATACATGCTGTTTTATTGGTCGCTCGTCCATTTCATATCCCATAGCTTAAGCATTCATATATTTGGATTCCTCTCGACGAGGCGAGCAGTACGAGTACCACCTTGATGGGTCTGTGACGTTTCCTTCCAGAGTTATTACCAAAAAACCACAAACATCCCAGAATTCTCTCGGTTTGGGGTCAAAATGTTGTCGCTCATTAAATCCCACAAGAAACGTCGCATCGAATGAATGTGATTGAATTCTCCCCGTCTGTACGAGCGGAATTGAATGGTGCAACTGATTTTGCTGTGCTGTGAAAATTCAGATATTTGCATGACTGCTTTTGTTTTATTTTGTGAATAGCAAAAAGCATTCAACCCCATAATACATGCTGTTTAATTGGTCGCTCGTCCATTTCATATCCCATAGCTTAAGCATTCATATATTTGGATTCCTCTCGACGAGGCGAGCAGTACGAGTACCACCTTGATGGGTCTGTGAGGTTTCCTTCCAGAGTTATTACCAAAAAACCACAAACATCCCAGAATTCTCTCGGTTTGGGGTCAAAATGTTGTCGCTCATTAAATCCCACAAGAAATGTCGCATCGAATGAATGTGATTGAATTCTCCCAGTCTGGACGAGCGGAATTGAATGGTGCAACTGATTTTGCTGTGCTGTGAAAATTCAGATATTTGCATGACTGCTTTTGTTTTATTTTGTGAATAGCAAAAAGCATTCAACCCCATAATACATGCTGTTTTATTGGTCGCTCGTCCATTTCATATCCCATAGCTTAAGCATTCATATATTTGGATTCCTCTCGACGAGGCGAGCAGTACGAGTACCACCTTGATGGGTCTGTGACGTTTCCTTCCAGAGTTATTACCAAAAAACCACAAACATCCCAGAATTCTCTCGGTTTGGGGTCAAAATGTTGTCGCTCATTAAATCCCACAAGAAACGTCGCATCGAATGAATGTGATTGAATTCTCCCCGTCTGGACGAGCGGAATTGAATGGTGCAACTGATTTTGCTGTGCTGTGAAAATTCAGATATTTGCATGACTGCTTTTGTTTTATTTTGTGAATAGCAAAAAGCATTCAACCCCATAATACATGCTGTTTTATTGGTCGCTCGTCCATTTCATATCCCATAGCTTAAGCATTTATATATTTGGATTCCTCTCGACGAGGCGAGCAGTACGAGTACCACCTTGATGGGTCTGTGACGTTTCCTTCCAGAGTTATTACCAAAAAACCACAAACATCCCAGAATTCTCTCGGTTTGGGGTCAAAATGTTGTCGCTCATTAAATCCCACAAGAAACGTCGCATCGAATGAATGTGATTGAATTCTCCCCGTCTGGACGAGCGGAATTGAATGGTGCAACTGATTTTGCTGTGCTGTGAAAATTCAGATATATGCATGACTGCTTTTGTTTTATTTTGTGAATAGCAAAAAGCATTCAACCCCATAATACATGCTGTTTTATTGGTCGCTCGTCCATTTCATATCCCATAGCTTAAGCATTCATATATTTGGATTCCTCTCGACGAGGCGAGCAGTACGAGTACCACCTTGATGGGTCTGTGACGTTTCCTTCCAGAGTTATTACCAAAAAACCACAAACATCCCAGAATTATCTCGGTTTGGGCTCAAAATGTTGTCGCTCATTAAATCCCACAAGAAACGTCGCATCGAATGAATGTGATTGAATTCTCCCCGTCTGGACGAGCGGAATTGAATGGTGCAACTGATTTTGCTGTGCTGTGAAAATTCAGATATTTGCATGACTGCTTTTGTTTTATTTTGTGAATAGCAAAAGCATTCAACCCCATAATACATGCTGTTTTATTGGTCGCTCGTCCATTTCATATCCCATAGCTTAAGCATTCATATATTTGGATTCCTCTCGACGAGGCGAGCAGTACGAGTACCACCTTGATGGGTCTGTGACGTTTCCTTCCAGAGTTATTACCAAAAAACCACAAACATCCCAGAATTCTCTCGGTTTGGGGTCAAAATGTTGTCGCTCATTAAATCCCACAAGAAACGTCGCATCGAATGAATGTGATTGAATTCTCCCCGTCTGGACGAGCGGAATTGAATGGTGCAACTGATTTTGCTGTGCTGTGAAAATTCAGATATTTGCATGACTGCTTTTGTTTTATTTTGTGAATAGCAAAAAGCATTCAACCCCATAATACATGCTGTTTTATTGGTCGCTCGTCCATTTCATATCCCATAGCTTAAGCATTCATATATTTGGATTCCTCTCGACGAGGCGAGCAGTACGAGTACCACCTTGATGGGTCTGTGACGTTTCCTTCCAGAGTTATTACCAAAAAACCACAAACATCCCAGAATTCTCTCGGTTTGGGGTCAAAATGTTGTCGCTCATTAAATCCCACAAGAAACGTCGCATCGAATGAATGTGATTGAATTCTCCCCGTCTGGACGAGCGGAATTGAATGGTGCAACTGATTTTGCTGTGCTGTGAAAATTCAGATATTTGCATGACTGCTTTTGTTTTATTTTGTGAATAGCAAAAAGCATTCAACCCCATAATACATGCTGTTTTATTTGTCGCTCGTCCATTTCATATCCCATAGCTTAAGCATTCATATATTTGGATTCCTCTCGACGAGGCGAGCAGTACGAGTACCACCTTGATGGGTCTGTGACGTTTCGTTCCAGAGTTATTACCAAAAAACCACAAACATCCCAGAATTCTCTCGGTTTGGGGTCAAAATGTTGTCGCTCATTAAATCCCACAAGAAACGTCGCATCGAATGAATGTGATTGAATTCTCCCCGTCTGGACGAGCGGAATTGAATGGTGCAACTGATTTTGCTGTGATGTGAAAATTCAGATATTTGCATGACTGCTTTTGTGTTATTTTGTGAATAGCAAAAAGCATTCAACCCCATAATACATGCTGTTTTATTGGTCGCTCGTCCATTTCATATCCCATAGCTTAAGCATTCATATATTTGGATTCCTCTCGACGAGGCGAGCAGTACGAGTACCACCTTGATGGGTCTGTGACGTTTCCTTCCAGAGTTATTACCAAAAAACCACAAACATCCCATAATTCTCTCGGTTTGGGGTCAAAATGTTGTCGCTCATTAAATCCCACAAGAAACGTCGCATCGAATGAATGTGATTGAATTCTCCCCGTCTGGACGAGCGGAATTGAATGGTGCAACTGATTTTGCTGTGCTGTGAAAATTCAGATATTTGCATGACTGCTTTTGTTTTATTTTGTGAATATCAAAAAGCATTCAACCCCATAATACATGCTGTTTTATTGGTCGCTCGTCCATTTCATATCCCATAGCTTAAGCATTCATATATTTGGATTCCTCTCGACGAGGCGAGCAGTACGAGTACCACCTTGATGGGTCTGTGAGGTTTCCTTCCAGAGTTATTACCAAAAAACCACAAACATCCCAGAATTATCTCGGTTTGGGGTCAAAATGTTGTCGCTCATTAAATCCCACAAGAAACGTCGCATCGAATGAATGTGATTGAATTCTCCCCGTCTGGACGAGCGGAATTGAATGGTGTAACTGATTTTGCTGTGCTGTGAAAATTCAGATATTTGCATGACTGCTTTTATTTTATTTTGTGAATAGCAAAAAGCATTCAACCCCATAATACATGCTGTTTTATTGGTCGCTCATCCATTTCATATCCCATAGCTTAAGCATTCATATATTTGGATTCCTCTCGACGAGGCGAGCAGTACGAGTACCACCTTGATGGGTCTGTGACGTTTCCTTCCAGAGTTATTACCAAAAAACCACAAACATCCCAGAATTATCTCGGTTGGGGGTCAAAATGTTGTCGCTCATTAAATCCCACAAGAAACGTCGCATCGAATGAATGTGATTGAATTCTCCCCGTCTGGACGAGCGGAATTGAATGGTGTAACTGATTTTGCTGTGCTGTGAAAATTCAGATATTTGCATGACTGCTTTTGTTTTATTTTGTGAATAGCAAAAAGCATTCAACCCCATAATACATGTTGTTTTATTGGTCGCTCGTCCATTTCATATCCCATAGCTTAACAGCTCATATATTTGGATTCCTCTCGATGAGGCGAGCAGTACGAGTACCACCTTGATGGGTCTGTGACGTTTCCTTCCAGAGTTATTACCAAAAAACCACAAACATCCCAGAATTCTCTCGGTTTGGGGTCAAAATGTTGTCGCTCATTAAATCCCACAAGAAACGTCGCATCGAATGAATGTGATTGAATTCTCCCCGTCTGGACGAGCGGAATTGAATGGTGCAACTGATTTTGCTGTGCTGTGAAAATTCAGATATTTGCATGACTGCTTTTGTTTTATTTTGTGAATAGCAAAAAGCATTCAACCCCATAATACATGCTGTTTTATTGGTCGCTCGTCCATTTCATATCCCATAGCTTAACCATTCATATATTTGGATTCCTCTCGACGAGGCGAGCAGTACGAGTACCACCTTGATGGGTCTGTGACGTTTCCTTCCAGAGTTATTACCAAAAAACCACAAACATCCCAGAATTATCTCGGTTTGGGGTCAAATGTTGTCGCTCATTAAATCCCACAAGAAACGTCGCATCGAATGAATGTGATTGAATTCTCCCCGTCTGGACGAGCGGAATTGAATGGTGCAACTGATTTTGTTGTGCTGTGAAAATTCAGATATTTGCATGACTGCTTTTGTTTTATTTTGTGAATAGCAAAAAGCATTCAACCCCATAATACATGCTGTTTTATTGGTCGCTCGTCCATTTCATATCCCATAGCTTAAGCATTCATATATTTGGATTCCTCTCGACGAGGCGAGCAGTACGAGTACCACCTTGATGGGTCTGTGACGTTTCCTTCCAGAGTTATTACCAAAAAACCACAAACATCCCAGAATTCTCTCGGTTTGGGGTCAAAATGTTGTCGCTCATTAAATCCCACAAGAAACGTCGCATCGAATGAATGTGATTGAATTCTCACCGTCTAAACGAGCGGAATTGAATGGTGCAACTGATTTTGCTGTGCTGTGAAAATTCAGATATTTGCATGACTGCTTTTGTTTTATTTTGTGAATAGCAAAAAGCATTCAACCCCATAATACATGCTGTTTTATTGGTCGCTCGTCCATTTCATATCCCATAGCTTAAGCATTCATATATTTGGATTCCTCTCGACGAGGCGAGCAGTACGAGTACCACCTTGATGGGTCTGTGAGGTTTCCTTCCAGAGTTATTACCAAAAAACCACAAACATCCCAGAATTCTCTCGGTTTGGGGTCAAAATGTTGTCGCTCATTAAATCCCACAAGAAACGTCGCATCGAATGAATGTGATTGAATTCTCCCCGTCTGGACGAGCGGAATTGAATGGTGCAACTGATTTTGCTGTGCTGTGAAAATTCAGATATTTGCATGACTGCTTTTATTTTATTTTGTGAATAGCAAAAAGCATTCAACCCCATAATACATGCTGTTTTATTGGTCGCTCATCCATTTCATATCCCATAGCTTAAGCATTCATATATTTGGATTCCTCTCGACGAGGCGAGCAGTACGAGTACCACCTTGATGGGTCTGTGACGTTTCCTTCCAGAGTTATTACCAAAAAACCACAAACATCCCAGAATTCTCTCGGTTTGGGGTCAAAATGTTGTCGCTCATTAAATCCCACAAGAAACGTCGCATCGAATGAATGTGATTGAATTCTCCCCGTCTGGACGAGCGGAATTGAATGGTGCAACTGATTTTGCTGTGCTGTGAAAATTCAGATATTTGCATGACTGCTTTTGTTTTATTTTGTGAATATCAAAAAGCATTCAACCCCATAATACATGCTGTTTTATTGGTCGCTCGTCCATTTCATATCCCATAGCTTAAGCATTCATATATTTGGATTCCTCTCGACGAGGCGAGCAGTACGAGTACCAAATTGATGGGTCTGGGACGTTTCCTTCCAGAGTTATTACCAAAAAACCACAAACATCCCAGAATTATCTCGGTTTGGGGTCAAAATGTTGTCGCTCATTAAATCCCACAAGAAACGTCGAATCGAATGAATGTGATTGAATTCTCCCCGTCTGGACGAGCGGAATTGAATGGTGTAACTGATTTTGCTGTGCTGTGAAAATTCAGATATTTGCATGACTGCTTTTGTTTTATTTTGTGAATAGCAAAAAGCATTCAACCCCATAATACATGTTGTTTTATTGGTCGCTCGTCCATTTCATATCCCATAGCTTAACAGCTCATATATTTGGATTCCTCTCGATGAGGCGAGCAGTACGAGTACCACCTTGATGGGTCTGTGTCGTTTCCTTCCAGAGTTATTACCAAAAAACCACAAACATCCCAGAATTCTCTCGGTTTGGGGTCAAAATGTTGTCGCTCATTAAATCCCACAAGAAACGTCGCATCGAATGAATGTGATTGAATTCTCCCCGTCTGGACGAGCGGAATTGAATGGCGCAACTGATTTTGCTGTGCTGTGAAAATTCAGATATTTGCATGACTGCTTTTGTTTTATTTTGTGAATAGCAAAAAGCATTCAACCCCATAATACATGCTGTTTTATTGGTCGCTCGTCCATTTCATATCCCATAGCTTAAGCATTCATATATTTGGATTCCTCTCGACGAGGCGAGCAGTACGAGTACCACCTTGATGGGTCTGTGACGTTTCGTTCCAGAGTTATTACCAAAAAACCACAAACATCCCAGAATTATCTCGGTTTGGGGTCAAAATGTTGTCGCTCATTAAATCCCACAAGAAACGTCGCATCGAATGAATGTGATTGAATTCTCCCCGTCTGGACGAGCGGAATTGAATGGTGCAACTGATTTTGCTGTGCTGTGAAAATTCAGATATTTGCATGACTGCTTTTGTTTTATTTTGTGAATAGCAAAAAGCATTCAACCCCATAATACATGCTGTTTTATTGGTCGCTCGTCCATTTCATATCCCATAGCTTAAGCATTCATATATTTGGATTCCTCTCGACGAGGCGAGCAGTACGAGTACCACCGTGATGGGTCTGTGACGTTTCCTTCCAGAGTTATTACCAAAAAACCACAAACATCCCATAATTCTCTCGGTTTGGGGTCAAAATGTTGTCGCTCATTAAATCCCACAAGAAACGTCGCATCGAATGAATGTGATTGAATTCTCCCCGTCTGGACGAGCGGAATTGAATGGTGCAACTGATTTTGCTGTGCTGTGAAAATTCAGATATTTGCATGACTGCTTTTGTTTTATTTTGTGAATATCAAAAAGCATTCAACCCCATAATACATGCTGTTTTATTGGTCGCTCGTCCATTTCATATCCCATAGCTTCAGCATTCATATATTTGGATTCCTCTCGACGAGGCGAGCAGTACGAGTACCAAATTGATGGGTCTGGGACGTTTCCTTCCAGAGTTATTACCAAAAAACCACAAACATCCCAGAATTATCTCGGTTTGGGGTCAAAATGTTGTCGCTCATTAAATCCCACAAGAAACGTCGAATCGAATGAATGTGATTGAATTCTCCCCGTCTGGACGAGCGGAATTGAATGGTGTAACTGATTTTGCTGTGCTGTGAAAATTCAGATATTTGCATGACTGCTTTTGTTTTATTTTGTGAATATCAAAAAGCATTCAACCCCATAATACATGCTGTTTTATTGGTCGCTCGTCCATTTCATATCCCATAGCTTAAGCATTCATATATTTGGATTCCTCTCGACGAGGCGAGCAGTACGAGTACCAAATTGATGGATCTGGGACGTTTCCTTCCAGAGTTATTACCAAAAAACCACAAACATCCCAGAATTATCTCGGTTTGGGGTCAAAATGTTGTCGCTCATTAAATCCCACAAGAAACGTCGAATCGAATGAATGTGATTGAATTCTCCCCGTCTGGACGAGCGGAATTGAATGGTGTAACTGATTTTGCTGTGCTGTGAAAATTCAGATATTTGCATGACTGCTTTTGTTTATTTTGTGAAGAGCAAAAAGCATTCAACCCCATAATACATGTTGTTTTATTGGTCGCTCGTCCATTTCATATCCCATAGCTTAACAGCTCATATATTTGGATTCCTCTCGATGAGGCGAGCAGTACGAGTACCACCTTGATGGGTCTGTGTCGTTTCCTTCCAGAGTTATTACCAAAAAATCACAAACATCCCAGAATTCTCTCGGTTTGGGGTCAAAATGTTGTCGCTCATTAAATCCCACAAGAAACGTCGCATCGAATGAATGTGATTGAATTCTCCCCGTCTGGACGAGCGGAATTGAATGGTGCAACTGATTTTGCTGTGCTGTGAAAATTCAGATATTTGCATGACTGCTTTTGTTTTATTTTGTGAATAGCAAAAAGCATTCAACCCCATAATACATGCTGTTTTATTGGTCGCTCGTCCATTTCATATCCCATAGCTTAACCATTCATATATTTGGATTCCTCTCGACGAGGCGAGCAGTACGAGTACCACCTTGATGGGTCTGTGACGTTTCCTTCCAGAGTTATTACCAAAAAACCACAAACATCCCAGAATTATCTCGGTTTGGGGTCAAATGTTGTCGCTCATTAAATCCCACAAGAAACGTCGCATCGAATGAATGTGATTGAATTCTCCCCGTCTGGACGAGCGGAATTGAATGGTGCAACTGATTTTGTTGTGCTGTGAAAATTCAGATATTTGCATGACTGCTTTTGTTTTATTTTGTGAATAGCAAAAAGCATTCAACCCCATAATACATGCTGTTTTATTGGTCGCTCGTCCATTTCATATCCCATAGCTTAAGCATTCATATATTTGGATTCCTCTCGACGAGGTGAGCAGTACGAGTACCACCTTGATGGGTCTGTGACGTTTCCTTCCAGAGTTATTACCAAAAAACCACAAACATCCCAGAATTCTCTCGGTTTGGGGTCAAAATGTTGTCGCTCATTAAATCCCACAAGAAACGTCGCATCGAATGAATGTGATTGAATTCTCACCGTCTAAACGAGCGGAATTGAATGGTGCAACTGATTTTGCTGTGCTGTGAAAATTCAGATATTTGCATGACTGCTTTTGTTTTATTTTGTGAATAGCAAAAAGCATTCAACCCCATAATACATGCTGTTTTATTGGTCGCTCGTCCATTTCATATCCCATAGCTTAACCATTCATATATTTGGATTCCTCTCGACGAGGCGAGCAGTACGAGTACCACCTTGATGGGTCTGTGACGTTTCCTTCCAGAGTTATTACCAAAAAACCACAAACATCCCAGAATTCTCTCGGTTTGGGGTCAAAATGTTGTCGCTCATTAAATCCCACAAGAAACGTCGCATCGAATGAATGTGATTGAATTCTCCCCGTCTGGACGAGCGGAATTGAATGGTGCAACTGATTTTGCTGTGCTGTGAAAATTCAGATATTTGCATGACTGCTTTTGTTTTATTTTGTGAATATCAAAAAGCATTCAACCCCATAATACATGCTGTTTTATTGGTCGCTCGTCCATTTCATATCCCATAGCTTAAGCATTCATATATTTGGATTCCTCTCGACGAGGCGAGCAGTACGAGTACCAAATTGATGGGTCTGGGACGTTTCCTTCCAGAGTTATTACCAAAAAACCACAAACATCCCAGAATTATCTCGGTTTGGGGTCAAAATGTTGTCGCTCATTAAATCCCACAAGAAACGTCGAATCGAATGAATGTGATTGAATTCTCCCCGTCTGGACGAGCGGAATTGAATGGTGTAACTGATTTTGCTGTGCTGTGAAAATTCAGATATTTGCATGACTGCTTTTGTTTTATTTTGTGAATAGCAAAAAGCATTCAACCCCATAATACATGTTGTTTTATTGGTCGCTCGTCCATTTCATATCCCATAGCTTAACAGCTCATATATTTGGATTCCTCTCGATGAGGCGAGCAGTACGAGTACCACCTTGATGGGTCTGTGTCGTTTCCTTCCAGAGTTATTACCAAAAAACCACAAACATCCCAGAATTCTCTCGGTTTGGGGTCAAAATGTTGTCGCTCATTAAATCCCACAAGAAACGTCGCATCGAATGAATGTGATTGAATTCTCCCCGTCTGGACGAGCGGAATTGAATGGCGCAACTGATTTTGCTGTGCTGTGAAAATTCAGATATTTGCATGACTGCTTTTGTTTTATTTTGTGAATAGCAAAAAGCATTCAACCCCATAATACATGCTGTTTTATTGGTCGCTCGTCCATTTCATATCCCATAGCTTAAGCATTCATATATTTGGATTCCTCTCGACGAGGCGAGCAGTACGAGTACCACCTTGATGGGTCTGTGACGTTTCGTTCCAGAGTTATTACCAAAAAACCACAAACATCCCAGAATTATCTCGGTTTGGGGTCAAAATGTTGTCGCTCATTAAATCCCACAAGAAACGTCGCATCGAATGAATGTGATTGAATTCTCCCCGTCTGGACGAGCGGAATTGAATGGTGCAACTGATTTTGCTGTGCTGTGAAAATTCAGATATTTGCATGACTGCTTTTGTTTTATTTTGTGAATAGCAAAAAGCATTCAACCCCATAATACATGCTGTTTTATTGGTCGCTCGTCCATTTCATATCCCATAGCTTAACAGCTCATATATTTGGATTCCTCTCGATGAGGCGAGCAGTACGAGTACCACCTTGATGGGTCTGTGTCGTTTCCTTCCAGAGTTATTACCAAAAAACCACAAACATCCCAGAATTCTCTCGGTTTGGGGTCAAAATGTTGTCGCTCATTAAATCCCACAAGAAACGTCGCATCGAATGAATGTGATTGAATTCTCCCCGTCTGGACGAGCGGAATTGAATGGCGCAACTGATTTTGCTGTGCTGTGAAAATTCAGATATTTGCATGACTGCTTTTGTTTTATTTTGTGAATAGCAAAAAGCATTCAACCCCATAATACATGCTGTTTTATTGGTCGCTCGTCCATTTCATATCCCATAGCTTAACAGCTCATATATTTGGATTCCTCTCGATGAGGCGAGCAGTACGAGTACCACCTTGATGGGTCTGTGTCGTTTCCTTCCAGAGTTATTACCAAAAAACCACAAACATCCCAGAATTCTCTCGGTTTGGGGTCAAAATGTTGTCGCTCATTAAATCCCACAAGAAACGTCGCATCGAATGAATGTGATTGAATTCTCCCCGTCTGGACGAGCGGAATTGAATGGCGCAACTGATTTTGCTGTGCTGTGAAAATTCAGATATTTGCATGACTGCTTTTGTTTTATTTTGTGAATAGCAAAAAGCATTCAACCCCATAATACATGCTGTTTTATTGGTCGCTCGTCCATTTCATATCCCATAGCTTAAGCATTCATATATTTGGATTCCTCTCGACGAGGCGAGCAGTACGAGTACCACCTTGATGGGTCTGTGACGTTTCGTTCCAGAGTTATTACCAAAAAACCACAAACATCCCAGAATTATCTCGGTTTGGGGTCAAAATGTTGTCGCTCATTAAATCCCACAAGAAACGTCGCATCGAATGAATGTGATTGAATTCTCCCCGTCTGGACGAGCGGAATTGAATGGTGCAACTGATTTTGCTGTGCTGTGAAAATTCAGATATTTGCATGACTGCTTTTGTTTTATTTTGTGAATAGCAAAAAGCATTCAACCCCATAATACATGCTGTTTTATTGGTCGCTCGTCCATTTCATATCCCATAGCTTAAGCATTCATATATTTGGATTCCTCTCGACGAGGCGAGCAGTACGAGTACCACCTTGATGGGTCTGTGACGTTTCCTTCCAGAGTTATTACCAAAAAACCACAAACATCCCATAATTCTCTCGGTTTGGGGTCAAAATGTTGTCGCTCATTAAATCCCACAAGAAACGTCGCATCGAATGAATGTGATTGAATTCTCCCCGTCTGGACGAGCGGAATTGAATGGTGCAACTGATTTTGCTGTGCTGTGAAAATTCAGATATTTGCATGACTGCTTTTGTTTTATTTTGTGAATATCAAAAAGCATTCAACCCCATAATACATGCTGTTTTATTGGTCGCTCGTCCATTTCATATCCCATAGCTTCAGCATTCATATATTTGGATTCCTCTCGACGAGGCGAGCAGTACGAGTACCAAATTGATGGGTCTGGGACGTTTCCTTCCAGAGTTATTACCAAAAAACCACAAACATCCCAGAATTATCTCGGTTTGGGGTCAAAATGTTGTCGCTCATTAAATCCCACAAGAAACGTCGAATCGAATGAATGTGATTGAATTCTCCCCGTCTGGACGAGCGGAATTGAATGGTGTAACTGATTTTGCTGTGCTGTGAAAATTCAGATATTTGCATGACTGCTTTTGTTTTATTTTGTGAATATCAAAAAGCATTCAACCCCATAATACATGCTGTTTTATTGGTCGCTCGTCCATTTCATATCCCATAGCTTAAGCATTCATATATTTGGATTCCTCTCGACGAGGCGAGCAGTACGAGTACCAAATTGATGGATCTGGGACGTTTCCTTCCAGAGTTATTACCAAAAAACCACAAACATCCCAGAATTATCTCGGTTTGGGGTCAAAATGTTGTCGCTCATTAAATCCCACAAGAAACGTCGAATCGAATGAATGTGATTGAATTCTCCCCGTCTGGACGAGCGGAATTGAATGGTGTAACTGATTTTGCTGTGCTGTGAAAATTCAGATATTTGCATGACTGCTTTTGTTTATTTTGTGAAGAGCAAAAAGCATTCAACCCCATAATACATGTTGTTTTATTGGTCGCTCGTCCATTTCATATCCCATAGCTTAACAGCTCATATATTTGGATTCCTCTCGATGAGGCGAGCAGTACGAGTACCACCTTGATGGGTCTGTGTCGTTTCCTTCCAGAGTTATTACCAAAAAATCACAAACATCCCAGAATTCTCTCGGTTTGGGGTCAAAATGTTGTCGCTCATTAAATCCCACAAGAAACGTCGCATCGAATGAATGTGATTGAATTCTCCCCGTCTGGACGAGCGGAATTGAATGGTGCAACTGATTTTGCTGTGCTGTGAAAATTCAGATATTTGCATGACTGCTTTTGTTTTATTTTGTGAATAGCAAAAAGCATTCAACCCCATAATACATGCTGTTTTATTGGTCGCTCGTCCATTTCATATCCCATAGCTTAACCATTCATATATTTGGATTCCTCTCGACGAGGCGAGCAGTACGAGTACCACCTTGATGGGTCTGTGACGTTTCCTTCCAGAGTTATTACCAAAAAACCACAAACATCCCAGAATTATCTCGGTTTGGGGTCAAATGTTGTCGCTCATTAAATCCCACAAGAAACGTCGCATCGAATGAATGTGATTGAATTCTCCCCGTCTGGACGAGCGGAATTGAATGGTGCAACTGATTTTGTTGTGCTGTGAAAATTCAGATATTTGCATGACTGCTTTTGTTTTATTTTGTGAATAGCAAAAAGCATTCAACCCCATAATACATGCTGTTTTATTGGTCGCTCGTCCATTTCATATCCCATAGCTTAAGCATTCATATATTTGGATTCCTCTCGACGAGGTGAGCAGTACGAGTACCACCTTGATGGGTCTGTGACGTTTCCTTCCAGAGTTATTACCAAAAAACCACAAACATCCCAGAATTCTCTCGGTTTGGGGTCAAAATGTTGTCGCTCATTAAATCCCACAAGAAACGTCGCATCGAATGAATGTGATTGAATTCTCACCGTCTAAACGAGCGGAATTGAATGGTGCAACTGATTTTGCTGTGCTGTGAAAATTCAGATATTTGCATGACTGCTTTTGTTTTATTTTGTGAATAGCAAAAAGCATTCAACCCCATAATACATGCTGTTTTATTGGTCGCTCGTCCATTTCATATCCCATAGCTTAAGCATTCATATATTTGGATTCCTCTCGACGAGGCGAGCAGTACGAGTACCACCTTGATGGGTCTGTGAGGTTTCCTTCCAGAGTTATTACCAAAAAACCACAAACATCCCAGAATTCTCTCGGTTTGGGGTCAAAATGTTGTCGCTCATTAAATCCCACAAGAAACGTCGCATCGAATGAATGTGATTGAATTCTCCCCGTCTGGACGAGCGGAATTGAATGGTGCAACTGATTTTGCTGTGCTGTGAAAATTCAGATATTTGCATGACTGCTTTTATTTTATTTTGTGAATAGCAAAAAGCATTCAACCCCATAATACATGCTGTTTTATTGGTCGCTCATCCATTTCATATCCCATAGCTTAAGCATTCATATATTTGGATTCCTCTCGACGAGGCGAGCAGTACGAGTACCACCTTGATGGGTCTGTGACGTTTCCTTCCAGAGTTATTACCAAAAAACCACAAACATCCCAGAATTCTCTCGGTTTGGGGTCAAAATGTTGTCGCTCATTAAATCCCACAAGAAACGTCGCATCGAATGAATGTGATTGAATTCTCCCCGTCTGGACGAGCGGAATTGAATGGTGCAACTGATTTTGCTGTGCTGTGAAAATTCAGATATTTGCATGACTGCTTTTGTTTTATTTTGTGAATAGCAAAAAGCATTCAACCCCATAATACATGCTGTTTTATTGGTCGCTCGTCCATTTCATATCCCATAGCTTAACCATTAATATATTTGGATTCCTCTCGACGAGGCGAGCAGTACGAGTACCACCTTGATGGGTCTGTGACGTTTCCTTCCAGAGTTATTACTAAAAAACCACAAACATCCCAGAATTATCTCGGTTTGGGGTCAAATGTTGTCGCTCATTAAATCCCACAAGAAACGTCGCATCGAATGAATGTGATTGAATTCTCCCCGTCTGGACGAGCGGAATTGAATGGTGCAACTGATTTTGCTGTGCTGTGAAAATTCAGATATTTGCATGACTGCATTTGTTTTATTTTGTGAATAGCAAAAAGCATTCAACCCCATAATACATGCTGTTTTATTGGTCGCTCGTCCATTTCATATCCCATAGCTTAACCATTCATATATTTGGATTCCTCTCGACGAGGCGAGCACTACGAGTACCACCTTGATGGGTCTGTGACGTTTCCTTCCAGAGTTATTACCAAAAAACCACAAACATCCCAGAATTATCTCGGTTTGGGGTCAAATGTTGTCGCTCATTAAATCCCACAAGAAACGTCGCATCGAATGAATGTGATTGAATTCTCCCCGTCTGGACGAGCGGAATTGAATGGTGCAACTGATTTTGTTGTGCTGTGAAAATTCAGATATTTGCATGACTGCTTTTGTTTTATTTTGTGAATAGCAAAAAGCATTCAACCCCATAATACATGCTGTTTTATTGGTCGCTCGTCCATTTCATATCCCATAGCTTAAGCATTCATATATTTGGATTCCTCTCGACGAGGTGAGCAGTACGAGTACCACCTTGATGGGTCTGTGACGTTTCCTTCCAGAGTTATTACCAAAAAACCACAAACATCCCAGAATTCTCTCGGTTTGGGGTCAAAATGTTGTCGCTCATTAAATCCCACAAGAAACGTCGCATCGAATGAATGTGATTGAATTCTCACCGTCTAAACGAGCGGAATTGAATGGTGCAACTGATTTTGCTGTGCTGTGAAAATTCAGATATTTGCATGACTGCTTTTGTTTTATTTTGTGAATAGCAAAAAGCATTCAACCCCATAATACATGCTGTTTTATTGGTCGCTCGTCCATTTCATATCCCATAGCTTAAGCATTCATATATTTGGATTCCTCTCGACGAGGCGAGCAGTACGAGTACCACCTTGATGGGTCTGTGAGGTTTCCTTCCAGAGTTATTACCAAAAAACCACAAACATCCCAGAATTCTCTCGGTTTGGGGTCAAAATGTTGTCGCTCATTAAATCCCACAAGAAACGTCGCATCGAATGAATGTGATTGAATTCTCCCCGTCTGGACGAGCGGAATTGAATGGTGCAACTGATTTTGCTGTGCTGTGAAAATTCAGATATTTGCATGACTGCTTTTATTTTATTTTGTGAATAGCAAAAAGCATTCAACCCCATAATACATGCTGTTTTATTGGTCGCTCATCCATTTCATATCCCATAGCTTAAGCATTCATATATTTGGATTCCTCTCGACGAGGCGAGCAGTACGAGTACCACCTTGATGGGTCTGTGACGTTTCCTTCCAGAGTTATTACCAAAAAACCACAAACATCCCAGAATTCTCTCGGTTTGGGGTCAAAATGTTGTCGCTCATTAAATCCCACAAGAAACGTCGCATCGAATGAATGTGATTGAATTCTCCCCGTCTGGACGAGCGGAATTGACTGGTGCAACTGATTTTGCTGTGCTGTGAAAATTCAGATATTTGCATGACTGCTTTTGTTTTATTTTGTGAATAGCAAAAAGCATTCAACCCCATAATACATGCTGTTTTATTGGTCGCTCGTCCATTTCATATCCCATAGCTTAACCATTCATATATTTGGATTCCTCTCGACGAGGCGAGCAGTACGAGTACCACCTTGATGGGTCTGTGACGTTTCCTTCCAGAGTTATTACTAAAAAACCACAAACATCCCAGAATTATCTCGGTTTGGGGTCAAATGTTGTCGCTCATTAAATCCCACAAGAAACGTCGCATCGAATGAATGTGATTGAATTCTCCCCGTCTGGACGAGCGGAATTGAATGGTGCAACTGATTTTGCTGTGCTGTGAAAATTCAGATATTTGCATGACTGCTTTTGTTTTATTTTGTGAATAGCAAAAAGCATTCAACCCCATAATACATGCTGTTTTATTGGTCGCTCGTCCATTTCATATCCCATAGCTTAACCATTCATATATTTGGATTCCTCTCGACGAGGCGAGCAGTACGAGTACCACCTTGATGGGTCTGTGACGTTTCCTTCCAGAGTTATTACCAAAAAACCACAAACATCCCAGAATTATCTCGGTTTGGGGTCAAATGTTGTCGCTCATTAAATCCCACAAGAAACGTCGCATCGAATGAATGTGATTGAATTCTCCCCGTCTGGACGAGCGGAATTGAATGGTGCAACTGATTTTGTTGTGCTGTGAAAATTCAGATATTTGCATGACTGCTTTTGTTTTATTTTGTGAATAGCAAAAAGCATTCAACCCCATAATACATGCTGTTTTATTGGTCGCTCGTCCATTTCATATCCCATAGCTTAAGCATTCATATATTTGGATTCCTCTCGACGAGGTGAGCAGTACGAGTACCACCTTGATGGGTCTGTGACGTTTCCTTCCAGAGTTATTACCAAAAAACCACAAACATCCCAGAATTCTCTCGGTTTGGGGTCAAAATGTTGTCGCTCATTAAATCCCACAAGAAACGTCGCATCGAATGAATGTGATTGAATTCTCACCGTCTAAACGAGCGGAATTGAATGGTGCAACTGATTTTGCTGTGCTGTGAAAATTCAGATATTTGCATGACTGCTTTTGTTTTATTTTGTGAATAGCAAAAAGCATTCAACCCCATAATACATGCTGTTTAATTGGTCGCTCGTCCATTTCATATCCCATAGCTTAAGCATTCATATATTTGGATTCCTCTCGACGAGGCGAGCAGTACGAGTACCACCTTGATGGGTCTGTGAGGTTTCCTTCCAGAGTTATTACCAAAAAACCACAAACATCCCAGAATTCTCTCGGTTTGGGGTCAAAATGTTGTCGCTCATTAAATCCCACAAGAAACGTCGCATCGAATGAATGTGATTGAATTCTCCCCGTCTGGACGAGCGGAATTGAATGGTGCAACTGATTTTGCTGTGCTGTGAAAATTCAGATATTTGCATGACTGCTTTTATTTTATTTTGTGAATAGCAAAAAGCATTCAACCCCATAATACATGCTGTTTTATTGGTCGCTCATCCATTTCATATCCCATAGCTTAAGCATTCATATATTTGGATTCCTCTAGACGAGGCGAGCAGTACGAGTACCACCTTGATAGGTCTGTGACGTTTCCTTCCAGAGTTATTACCAAAAAACCACAAACATCCCAGAATTCTCTCGGTTTGGGGTCAAAATGTTGTCGCTCATTAAATCCCACAAGAAACGTCGCATCGAATGAATGTGATTGAATTCTCCCCGTCTGGACGAGCGGAATTGAATGGTGCAACTGATTTTGCTGTGCTGTGAAAATTCAGATATTTGCATGACTGCTTTTGTTTTATTTTGTGAATAGCAAAAAGCATTCAACCCCATAATACATGCTGTTTTATTGGTCGCTCGTCCATTTCATATCCCATAGCTTAACCATTCATATATTTGGATTCCTCTCGACGAGGCGAGCAGTACGAGTACCAAATTGATGGGTCTGGGACGTTTCCTTCCAGAGTTATTACCAAAAAACCACAAACATCCCAGAATTATCTCGGTTTGGGGTCAAAATGTTGTCGCTCATTAAATCCCACAAGAAACGTCAAATCGAATGAATGTGATTGAATTCTCCCCGTCTGGACGAGCGGAATTGAATGGTGTAACTGATTTTGCTGTGCTGTGAAAATTCAGATATTTGCATGACTGCTTTTGTTTATTTTGTGAATAGCAAAAAGCATTCAACCCCATAATACATGTTGTTTTATTGGTCGCTCGTCCATTTCATATCCCATAGCTTAACAACTCATATATTTGGATTCCTCTCGATGAGGCGAGCAGTACGAGTACCACCTTGATGGGTCTGCAACGTTTCCTTCCAGAGTTATTACCAAAAAAACACAAACATCCCAGATTCCTCTCGGTTTGGGGTCAAAATGTTGTCGCTCATTAAATCCCATAAGAAACGTCGCATCGAATGAATGTGATTGAATTCTCCCCGTCTGTACGAGCGGAATTGAATGGTGCAACTGATTTTGCTGTGCTGTGAAAATTCAGATATTTGCATGACTGCTTTTGTTTTATTTTGTGAATAGCAAAAAGCATTCAAACCCATAATACATGCTGTTTTATTGGTCGCTCGTCCATTTCATATCCTATAGCTTAAGCATTCATATATTTGGATTCCTCTCGACGAGGCGAGCAGTACGAGTACCACCTTGATGGGTCTGTGACGTTTCCTTCCAGAGTTATTACCAAAAAACCACAAACATCCCAGAATTCTCTCGGTTTGGGGTCAAAATGTTGTCGCTCATTAAATCCCACAAGAAACGTCGCATCGAATGAATGTGATTGAATTCTCCCCGTCTGGACGAGCGGAATTGAATGGTGCAACTGATTTTGCTGTGCTGTGAAAATTCAGATATTTGCATGACTGCTTTTGTTTTATTTTGTGAATAGCAAAAAGCATTCAACCCCATAATACATGCTGTTTTATTGGTCGCTCGTCCATTTCATATCCCATAGCTTAAGCATTCATATATTTGGATTCCTCTCGACGAGGCGAGCAGTACGAGTACCACCTTGATGGGTCTGTGACGTTTCCTTCCAGAGTTATTACCAAAAAACCACAAACATCCCAGAATTCTCTCGGTTTGGGGTCAAAATGTTGTCGCTCATTAAATCCCACAAGAAACGTCGCATCGAATGAATGTGATTGAATTCTCCCCGTCTGGACGAGCGGAATTGAATGGTGCAACTGATTTTGCTGTGCTGTGAAAATTCAGATATTTGCATGACTGCTTTTGTTTTATTTTGTGAATATCAAAAAGCATTCAACCCCATAATACATGCTGTTTTATTGGTCGCTCGTCCATTTCATATCCCATAGCTTAACCATTCATATATTTGGATTCCTCTCGACGAGGCGAGCAGTACGAGTACCAAATTGATGGGTCTGGGACGTTTCCTTCCAGAGTTATTACCAAAAAACCACAAACATCCCAGAATTATCTCGGTTTGGGGTCAAAATGTTGTCGCTCATTAAATCCCACAAGAAACGTCGAATCGAATGAATGTGATTGAATTCTCCCCGTCTGGACGAGCGGAATTGAATGGTGTAACTGATTTTGCTGTGCTGTGAAAATTCAGATATTTGCATGACTGCTTTTGTTTATTTTGTGAAGAGCAAAAAGCATTCAACCCCATAATACATGTTGTTTTATTGGTCGCTCGTCCATTTCATATCCCATAGCTTAACAGCTCATATATTTGGATTCCTCTCGATGAGGCGAGCAGTACGAGTACCACCTTGATGGGTCTGTGTCGTTTCCTTCCAGAGTTATTACCAAAAAACCACAAACATCCCAGAATTCTCTCGGTTTGGGGTCAAAATGTTGTCGCTCATTAAATCCCACAAGAAACGTCGCATCGAATGAATGTGATTGAATTCTCCCCGTCTGGACGAGCGGAATTGAATGGTGCAACTGATTTTGCTGTGCTGTGAAAATTCAGATATTTGCATGACTGCTTTTGTTTTATTTTGTGAATAGCAAAAAGCATTCAACCCCATAATACATGCTGTTTTATTGGTCGCTCGTCCATTTCATATCCCATAGCTTAACCATTCATATATTTGGATTCCTCTCGACGAGGCGAGCAGTACGAGTACCACCTTGATGGGTCTGTGACGTTTCCTTCCAGAGTTATTACCAAAAAACCACAAACATCCCAGAATTATCTCGGTTTGGGGTCAAATGTTGTCGCTCATTAAATCCCACAAGAAACGTCGCATCGAATGAATGTGATTGAATTCTCCCCGTCTGGACGAGCGGAATTGAATGGTGCAACTGATTTTGTTGTGCTGTGAAAATTCAGATATTTGCATGACTGCTTTTGTTTTATTTTGTGAATAGCAAAAAGCATTCAACCCCATAATACATGCTGTTTTATTGGTCGCTCGTCCATTTCATATCCCATAGCTTAAGCATTCATATATTTGGATTCCTCTCGACGAGGTGAGCAGTACGAGTACCACCTTGATGGGTCTGTGACGTTTCCTTCCAGAGTTATTACCAAAAAACCACAAACATCCCAGAATTCTCTCGGTTTGGGGTCAAAATGTTGTCGCTCATTAAATCCCACAAGAAACGTCGCATCGAATGAATGTGATTGAATTCTCACCGTCTAAACGAGCGGAATTGAATGGTGCAACTGATTTTGCTGTGCTGTGAAAATTCAGATATTTGCATGACTGCTTTTGTTTTATTTTGTGAATAGCAAAAAGCATTCAACCCCATAATACATGCTGTTTTATTGGTCGCTCGTCCATTTCATATCCCATAGCTTAAGCATTCATATATTTGGATTCCTCTCGACGAGGCGAGCAGTACGAATACCACCTTGATGGGTCTGTGAGGTTTCCTTCCAGAGTTATTACCAAAAAACCACAAACATCCCAGAATTCTCTCGGTTTGGGGTCAAAATGTTGTCGCTCATTAAATCCCACAAGAAACGTCGCATCGAATGAATGTGATTGAATTCTCCCCGTCTGGACGAGCGGAATTGAATGGTGCAACTGATTTTGCTGTGCTGTGAAAATTCAGATATTTGCATGACTGCTTTTATTTTATTTTGTGAATAGCAAAAAGCATTCAACCCCATAATACATGCTGTTTTATTGGTCGCTCATCCATTTCATATCCCATAGCTTAAGCATTCATATATTTGGATTCCTCTCGACGAGGCGAGCAGTATGAGTACCACCTTGATGGGTCTGTGACGTTTCCTTCCAGAGTTATTACCAAAAAACCACAAACATCCCAGAATTCTCTCGGTTTGGGGTCAAAATGTTGTCGCTCATTAAATCCCACAAGAAACGTCGCATCGAATGAATGTGATTGAATTCTCCCCGTCTGGACGAGCGGAATTGAATGGTGCAACTGATTTTGCTGTGCTGTGAAAATTCAGATATTTGCATGACTGCTTTTGTTTTATTTTGTGAATAGCAAAAAGCATTCAACCCCATAATACATGCTGTTTTATTGGTCGCTCGTCCATTTCATATCCCATAGCTTAACCATTCATATATTTGGATTCCTCTCGACGAGGCGAGCAGTACGAGTACCACCTTGATGGGTCTGTGACGTTTCCTTCCAGAGTTATTACCAAAAAACCACAAACATCCCAGAATTATCTCGGTTTGGGGTCAAATGTTGTCGCTCATTAAATCCCACAAGAAACGTCGCATCGAATGAATGTGATTGAATTCTCCCCGTCTGGACGAGCGGAATTGAATGGTGCAACTGATTTTGTTGTGCTGTGAAAATTCAGATATTTGCATGACTGCTTTTGTTTTATTTTGTGAATAGCAAAAAGCATTCAACCCCATAATACATGCTGTTTTATTGGTCGCTCGTCCATTTCATATCCCATAGCTTAAGCATTCATATATTTGGATTCCTCTCGACGAGGTGAGCAGTACGAGTACCACCTTGATGGGTCTGTGACGTTTCCTTCCAGAGTTATTACCAAAAAACCACAAACATCCCAGAATTCTCTCGGTTTGGGGTCAAAATGTTGTCGCTCATTAAATCCCACAAGAAACGTCGCATCGAATGAATGTGATTGAATTCTCACCGTCTAAACGAGCGGAATTGAATGGTGCAACTGATTTTGCTGTGCTGTGAAAATTCAGATATTTGCATGACTGCTTTTGTTTTATTTTGTGAATAGCAAAAAGCATTCAACCCCATAATACATGCTGTTTTATTGGTCGCTCATCCATTTCATATCCCATAGCTTAAGCATTCATATATTTGGATTCCTCTCGACGAGGCGAGCAGTACGAGTACCACCTTGATGGGTCTGTGACGTTTCCTTCCAGAGTTATTACCAAAAAACCACAAACATCCCAGAATTCTCTCGGTTTGGGGTCAAAATGTTGTCGCTCATTAAATCCCACAAGAAACGTCGCATCGAATGAATGTGATTGAATTCTCCCCGTCTGGACGAGCGGAATTGAATGGTGCAACTGATTTTGCTGTGCTGTGAAAATTCAGATATTTGCATGACTGCTTTTGTTTTATTTTGTGAATAGCAAAAAGCATTCAACCCCATAATACATGCTGTTTTATTGGTCGCTCGTCCATTTCATATCCCATAGCTTAACCATTCATATATTTGGATTCCTCTCGACGAGGCGAGCAGTACGAGTACCACCTTGATGGGTCTGTGACGTTTCCTTCCAGAGTTATTACTAAAAAACCACAAACATCCCAGAATTATCTCGGTTTGGGGTCAAATGTTGTCGCTCATTAAATCCCACAAGAAACGTCGCATCGAATGAATGTGATTGAATTCTCCCCGTCTGGACGAGCGGAATTGAATGGTGCAACTGATTTTGCTGTGCTGTGAAAATTCAGATATTTGCATGACTGCATTTGTTTTATTTTGTGAATAGCAAAAAGCATTCAACCCCATAATACATGCTGTTTTATTGGTCGCTCGTCCATTTCATATCCCATAGCTTAACCATTCATATATTTGGATTCCTCTCGACGAGGCGAGCAGTACGAGTACCACCTTGATGGGTCTGTGACGTTTCCTTCCAGAGTTATTACCAAAAAACCACAAACATCCCAGAATTATCTCGGTTTGGGGTCAAATGTTGTCGCTCATTAAATCCCACAAGAAACGTCGCATCGAATGAATGTGATTGAATTCTCCCCGTCTGGACGAGCGGAATTGAATGGTGCAACTGATTTTGTTGTGCTGTGAAAATTCAGATATTTGCATGACTGCTTTTGTTTTATTTTGTGAATAGCAAAAAGCATTCAACCCCATAATACATGCTGTTTTATTGGTCGCTCGTCCATTTCATATCCCATAGCTTAAGCATTCATATATTTGGATTCCTCTCGACGAGGTGAGCAGTACGAGTACCACCTTGATGGGTCTGTGACGTTTCCTTCCAGAGTTATTACCAAAAAACCACAAACATCCCAGAATTCTCTCGGTTTGGGGTCAAAATGTTGTCGCTCATTAAATCCCACAAGAAACGTCGCATCGAATGAATGTGATTGAATTCTCACCGTCTAAACGAGCGGAATTGAATGGTGCAACTGATTTTGCTGTGCTGTGAAAATTCAGATATTTGCATGACTGCTTTTGTTTTATTTTGTGAATAGCAAAAAGCATTCAACCCCATAATACATGCTGTTTTATTGGTCGCTCGTCCATTTCATATCCCATAGCTTAAGCATTCATATATTTGGATTCCTCTCGACGAGGCGAGCAGTACGAGTACCACCTTGATGGGTCTGTGAGGTTTCCTTCCAGAGTTATTACCAAAAAACCACAAACATCCCAGAATTCTCTCGGTTTGGGGTCAAAATGTTGTCGCTCATTAAATCCCACAAGAAACGTCGCATCGAATGAATGTGATTGAATTCTCCCCGTCTGGACGAGCGGAATTGAATGGTGCAACTGATTTTGCTGTGCTGTGAAAATTCAGATATTTGCATGACTGCTTTTATTTTATTTTGTGAATAGCAAAAAGCATTCAACCCCATAATACATGCTGTTTTATTGGTCGCTCATCCATTTCATATCCCATAGCTTAAGCATTCATATATTTGGATTCCTCTCGACGAGGCGAGCAGTACGAGTACCACCTTGATGGGTCTGTGACGTTTCCTTCCAGAGTTATTACCAAAAAACCACAAACATCCCAGAATTCTCTCGGTTTGGGGTCAAAATGTTGTCGCTCATTAAATCCCACAAGAAACGTCGCATCGAATGAATGTGATTGAATTCTCCCCGTCTGGACGAGCGGAATTGAATGGTGCAACTGATTTTGCTGTGCTGTGAAAATTCAGATATTTGCATGACTGCTTTTGTTTTATTTTGTGAATAGCAAAAAGCATTCAACCCCATAATACATGCTGTTTTATTGGTCGCTCGTCCATTTCATATCCCATAGCTTAACCATTCATATATTTGGATTCCTCTCGACGAGGCGAGCAGTACGAGTACCACCTTGATGGGTCTGTGACGTTTCCTTCCAGAGTTATTACTAAAAAACCACAAACATCCCAGAATTATCTCGGTTTGGGGTCAAATGTTGTCGCTCATTAAATCCCACAAGAAACGTCGCATCGAATGAATGTGATTGAATTCTCCCCGTCTGGACGAGCGGAATTGAATGGTGCAACTGATTTTGCTGTGCTGTGAAAATTCAGATATTTGCATGACTGCTTTTGTTTTATTTTGTGAATAGCAAAAAGCATTCAACCCCATAATACATGCTGTTTTATTGGTCGCTCGTCCATTTCATATCCCATAGCTTAACCATTCATATATTTGGATTCCTCTCGACGAGGCGAGCAGTACGAGTACCACCTTGATGGGTCTGTGAGGTTTCCTTCCAGAGTTATTACCAAAAAACCACAAACATCCCAGAATTCTCTCGGTTTGGGGTCAAAATGTTGTCGCTCATTAAATCCCACAAGAAACGTCGCATCGAATGAATGTGATTGAATTCTCCCCGTCTGGACGAGCGGAATTGAATGGTGCAACTGATTTTGCTGTGCTGTGAAAATTCAGATATTTGCATGACTGCTTTTATTTTATTTTGTGAATAGCAAAAAGCATTCAACCCCATAATACATGCTGTTTTATTGGTCGCTCATCCATTTCATATCCCATAGCTTAAGCATTCATATATTTGGATTCCTCTCGACGAGGCGAGCAGTACGAGTACCACCTTGATGGGTCTGTGACGTTTCCTTCCAGAGTTATTACCAAAAAACCACAAACATCCCAGAATTCTCTCGGTTTGGGGTCAAAATGTTGTCGCTCATTAAATCCCACAAGAAACGTCGCATCGAATGAATGTGATTGAATTCTCCCCGTCTGGACGAGCGGAATTGAATGGTGCAACTGATTTTGCTGTGCTGTGAAAATTCAGATATTTGCATGACTGCTTTTGTTTTATTTTGTGAATAGCAAAAAGCATTCAACCCCATAATACATGCTGTTTTATTGGTCGCTCGTCCATTTCATATCCCATAGCTTAACCATTCATATATTTGGATTCCTCTCGACGAGGCGAGCAGTACGAGTACCAAATTGATGGGTCTGGGACGTTTCCTTCCAGAGTTATTACCAAAAAACCACAAACATCCCAGAATTATCTCGGTTTGGGGTCAAAATGTTGTCGCTCATTAAATCCCACAAGAAACGTCAAATCGAATGAATGTGATTGAATTCTCCCCGTCTGGACGAGCGGAATTGAATGGTGTAACTGATTTTGCTGTGCTGTGAAAATTCAGATATTTGCATGACTGCTTTTGTTTATTTTGTGAATAGCAAAAAGCATTCAACCCCATAATACATGTTGTTTTATTGGTCGCTCGTCCATTTCATATCCCATAGCTTAACAACTCATATATTTGGATTCCTCTCGATGAGGCGAGCAGTACGAGTACCACCTTGATGGGTCTGCAACGTTTCCTTCCAGAGTTATTACCAAAAAAACACAAACATCCCAGATTCCTCTCGGTTTGGGGTCAAAATGTTGTCGCTCATTAAATCCCATAAGAAACGTCGCATCGAATGAATGTGATTGAATTCTCCCCGTCTGTACGAGCGGAATTGAATGGTGCAACTGATTTTGCTGTGCTGTGAAAATTCAGATATTTGCATGACTGCTTTTGTTTTATTTTGTGAATAGCAAAAAGCATTCAAACCCATAATACATGCTGTTTTATTGGTCGCTCGTCCATTTCATATCCCATAGCTTAAGCATTCATATATTTGGATTCCTCTCGACGAGGCGAGCAGTACGAGTACCACCTTGATGGGTCTGTGACGTTTCCTTCCAGAGTTATTACCAAAAAACCACAAACATCCCAGAATTCTCTCGGTTTGGGGTCAAAATGTTGTCGCTCATTAAATCCCACAAGAAACGTCGCATCGAATGAATGTGATTGAATTCTCCCCGTCTGGACGAGCGGAATTGAATGGTGCAACTGATTTTGCTGTGCTGTGAAAATTCAGATATTTGCATGACTGCTTTTGTTTTATTTTGTGAATAGCAAAAAGCATTCAACCCCATAATACATGCTGTTTTATTGGTCGCTCGTCCATTTCATATCCCATAGCTTAAGCATTCATATATTTGAATTCCTCTCGACGAGGCGAGCAGTACGAGTACCACCTTGATGGGTCTGTGACGTTTCCTTCCAGAGTTATTACCAAAAAACCACAAACATCCCAGAATTCTCTCGGTTTGGGGTCAAAATGTTGTCGCTCATTAAATCCCACAAGAAACGTCGCATCGAATGAATGTGATTGAATTCTCCCCGTCTGGACGAGCGGAATTGAATGGTGCAACTGATTTTGCTGTGCTGTGAAAATTCAGATATTTGCATGACTGCTTTTGTTTTATTTTGTGAATATCAAAAAGCATTCAACCCCATAATACATGCTGTTTTATTGGTCGCTCGTCCATTTCATATCCCATAGCTTAACCATTCATATATTTGGATTCCTCTCGACGAGGCGAGCAGTACGAGTACCAAATTGATGGGTCTGGGACGTTTCCTTCCAGAGTTATTACCAAAAAACCACAAACATCCCAGAATTATCTCGGTTTGGGGTCAAAATGTTGTCGCTCATTAAATCCCACAAGAAAAGTCGAATCGAATGAATGTGATTGAATTCTCCCCGTCTGGACGAGCGGAATTGAATGGTGTAACTGATTTTGCTGTGCTGTGAAAATTCAGATATTTGCATGACTGCTTTTGTTTATTTTGTGAATAGCAAAAAGCATTCAACCCCATAATACATGTTGTTTTATTTGTCGCTCGTCCATTTCATATCCCATAGCTTAACAGCTCATATATTTGGATTCCTCTCGATGAGGCGAGCAGTACGAGTACCACCTTGGTGGGTCTGTGTCGTTTCCTTCCAGAGTTATTACCAAAAAACCACAAACATCCCAGAATTCTCTCGGTTTGGGGTCAAAATGTTGTCGCTCATTAAATCCCACAAGAAACGTCGCATCGAACGAATGTGATTGAATTTTCCCCGTCTGGATGAGCGGAATTGCATGGTGCAACTGATTATGTTGTGCTGTGAAAATTCAGATATTTGCATGACTGCTTTTGTTTTATTTTGTGAATAGCAAAAAGCATTCAACCCCATAATACATGCTGTTTTATTGGTCGCTCGTCCATTTCATATCCCATAGCTTAAGCATTCATATATTTGGATTCCTCTCGACGAGGCGAGCAGTACGAGTACCACCTTGATGGGTCTGTGACGTTTCCTTCCAGAGTTATTACCAAAAAACCACAAACATCCCAGAATTCTCTCGGTTTGGGGTCAAAATGTTGTCGCTCATTAAATCCCACAAGAAACGTCGCATCGAATGAATGTGATTGAATTCTCCCCGTCTGTACGAGCGGAATTGAATGGTGCAACTGATTTTGCTGTGCTGTGAAAATTCAGATATTTGCATGACTGCTTTTGTTTTATTTTGTGAATAGCAAAAAGCATTCAACCCCATAATACATGCTGTTTTATTGGTCGCTCGTCCATTTCATATCCGATAGCTTAAGCATTCATATATTTGGATTCCTCTCGACGAGGCGAGCAGTACGAGTACCACCTTGATGGGTCTGTGAGGTTTCCTTCCAGAGTTATTACCAAAAAACCACAAACATCCCAGAATTCTCTCGGTTTGGGGTCAAAATGTTGTCGCTCATTAAATCCCACAAGAAACGTCGCATCGAATGAATGTGATTGAATTCTCCCAGTCTGGACGAGCGGAATTGAATGGTGCAACTGATTTTGCTGTGCTGTGAAAATTCAGATATTTGCATGACTGCTTTTGTTTTATTTTGTGAATAGCAAAAAGCATTCAACCCCATAATACATGCTGTTTTATTGGTCGCTCGTCCATTTCATATCCCATAGCTTAAGCATTCATATATTTGGATTCCTCTCGACGAGGCGAGCAGTACGAGTACCACCTTGATGGGTCTGTGACGTTTCCTTCCAGAGTTATTACCAAAAAACCACAAACATCCCAGAATTCTCTCGGTTTGGGGTCAAAATGTTGTCGCTCATTAAATCCCACAAGAAACGTCGCATCGAATGAATGTGATTGAATTCTCCCCGTCTGGACGAGCGGAATTGAATGGTGCAACTGATTTTGCTGTGCTGTGAAAATTCAGATATTTGCATGACTGATTTTGTTTTATTTTGTGAATAGCAAAAAGCATTCAACCCCATAATACATGCTGTTTTATTGGTCGCTCGTCCATTTCATATCCCATAGCTTAACCATTCATATATTTGGATTCCTCTCGACGAGGCGAGCAGTACGAGTACCACCTTGATGGGTCTGGGACGTTTCCTTCCAGAGTTATTACCAAAAAACCACAAACATCCCAGAATTATCTCGGTTTGGGGTCAAAATGTTGTCGCTCATTAAATCCCACAAGAAACGTCGAATCGAATGAATGTGATTGAATTCTCCCCGTCTGGACGAGCGGAATTGAATGGTGTAACTGATTTTGCTGTGCTGTGAAAATTCAGATATTTGCATGACTGCTTTTGTTTATTTTGTGAATAGCAAAAAGCATTCAACCCCATAATACATGTTGTTTTATTGGTCGCTCGTCCATTTCATATCCCATAGCTTAACAACTCATATATTTGGATTCCTCTCGATGAGGCGAGCAGTACGAGTACCACCTTGATGGGTCTGCAACGTTTCCTTCCAGAGTTATTACCAAAAAACCACAAACATCCCAGATTCCTCTCGGTTTGGGGTCAAAATGTTGTCGCTCATTAAATCCCATAAGAAACGTCGCATCGAATGAATGTGATTGAATTCTCCCCGTCTGTACGAGCGGAATTGAATGGTGCAACTGATTTTGCTGTGCTGTGAAAATTCAGATATTTGCATGACTGCTTTTGTTTTATTTTGTGAATAGCAAAAAGCATTCAACCCCATAATACATGCTGTTTTATTGGTCGCTCGTCCATTTCATATCCCATAGCTTAAGCATTCATATATTTGGATTCCTCTCGACGAGGCGAGCAGTACGAGTACCACCTTGATGGGTCTGTGACGTTTCCTTCCAGAGTTATTACCAAAAAACCACAAACATCCCAGAATTATCTCGGTTTGGGGTCAAAATGTTGTCGCTCATTAAATCCCACAAGAAACGTCGCATCGAACGAATGTGATTGAATTCTCCCCGTCTGGATGAGCGGAATTGAATGGTGCAACTGATTTTGTTGTGCTGTGAAAATTCAGATATTTGCATGACTGCTTTTGTTTTATTTTGCGAATAGCAAAAAGCATTCAACCCCATAATACATGCTGTTTTATTGGTCGCTCGTCCATTTCATATCCCATAGCTTAAGCATTCATATATTTGGATTCCTCTCGACGAGGCGAGCAGTACGAGTACCACCTTGATGGGTCTGTGACGTTTCCTTCCAGAGTTATTACCAAAAAACCACAAACATCCCAGAATTCTCTCGGTTTGGGGTCAAAATGTTGTCGCTCATTAAATCCCACAAGAAACGTCGCATCGAATGAATGTGATTGAATTCTCCCCGTCTGGACGAGCGGAATTGAATGGTGCAACTGATTTTGCTGTGCTGTGAAAATTCAGATATTTGCATGACTGCTTTTGTTTTATTTTGTGAATAGCAAAAAGCATTCAACCCCATAATACATGCTGTTTTATTGGTCGCTCGTCCATTTCATATCCCATAGCTTAAGCATTCATATATTTGGATTCCTCTCGACGAGGCGAGCAGTACGAGTACCACCTTGATGGGTCTGTGACGTTTCTTTCCAGAGTTATTACCAAAAAACCACAAACATCCCAGAATTCTCTCGGTTTGGGGTCAAAATGTTGTCGCTCATTAAATCCCACAAGAAACGTCGCATCGAATGAATGTGATTGAATTCTCCCCGTCTGGACGAGCGGAATTGAATGGTGCAACTGATTTTGTTGTGCTGTGAAAATTCAGATATTTGCATGACTGCTTTTGTTTTATTTTGTGAATAGCAAAAAGCATTCAACCCCATAATACATGCTGTTTTATTGGTCGCTCGTCCATTTCATATCCCATAGCTTAAGCATTCATATATTTGGATTCCTCTCGACGAGGCGAGCAGTACGAGTACCACCTTGATGGGTCTGAGACGTTTCCTTCCAGAGTTATTACCAAAAAACCACAAACATCCCAGAATTCTCTCGGTTTGGGGTCAAAATGTTGTCGCTCATTAAATCCCACAAGAAACGTCGCATCGAATGAATGTGATTGAATTCTCCCCGTCTGGACGAGCGGAATTGAATGGTGCAACTGATTTTGCTGTGCTGTGAAAATTCAGATATTTGCATGACTGCTTTTGTTTTATTTTGTGAATAGCAAAAAGCATTCAACCCCATAATACATGCTGTTTTATTGGTCGCTCGTCCATTTCATATCCCATAGCTTAACCATTCATATATTTGGATTCCTCTCGACGAGGCGAGCAGTACGAGTACCACCTTGATGGGTCTGTGACGTTTCCTTCCAGAGTTATTACCAAAAAACCACAAACATCCCAGAATTATCTCGGTTTGGGGTCAAAATGTTGTCGCTCATTAAATCCCACAAGAAACGTTGCATCGAATGAATGTGATTGAATTCTCCCCGTCTGGACGAGTGGAATTGAATGGTGCAACTGATTTTGTTGTGCTGTGAAAATTCAGATATTTGCATGACTGCTTTTGTTTTATTTTGTGAATAGCAAAAAGCATTCAACCCCATAATACATGCTGTTTTATTGGTCGCTCGTCCATTTCATATCCCATAGCTTAAGCATTCATATATTTGGATTCCTCTCGACGAGGTGAGCAGTACGAGTACCACCTTGATGGGTCTGTGACGTTTCCTTCCAGAGTTATTACCAAAAAACCACAAACATCCCAGAATTCTCTCGGTTTGGGGTCAAAATGTTGTCGCTCATTAAATCCCACAAGAAACGTCGCATCGAATGAATGTGATTGAATTCTCCCCGTCTGGACGAGCGGAATTGAATGGTGCAACTGATTTTGCTGTGCTGTGAAAATTCAGATATTTGCATGACTGCTTTTGTTTTATTTTGTGAATAGCAAAAAGCATTCAACCCCATAATACATGCTGTTTTATTGGTCGCTCGTCCATTTCATATCCCATAGCTTAAGCATTCATATATTTGGATTCCTCTCGACGAGGCGAGCAGTACGAGTACCACCTTGATGGGTCTGTGACGTTTCCTTCCAGAGTTATTACCAAAAAACCACAAACATCCCAGAATTCTCTCGGTTTGGGGTCAAAATGTTGTCGCTCATTAAATCCCACAAGAAACGTCGCATCGAATGAATGTGATTGAATTCTCCCCGTCTGGACGAGCGGAATTGAATGGTGCAACTGATTTTGCTGTGCTGTGAAAATTCAGATATTTGCATGACTGCTTTTGTTTTATTTTGTGAATAGCAAAAAGCATTCAACCCCATAATACATGCTGTTTTATTGGTCGCTCCTCCATTTCATATCCCATAGCTTGAGCATTCATATATTTGGATTCGTCTCGACGAGGCAAGCAGTACGAGTACCACCTTGATGGGTCTGTGACGTTTCCTTCCAGAGTTATTACCAAAAAACCACAAACATCCCAGAATTATCTCGGTTTGGGGTCAAAATGTTGTCGCTCATTAAATTCCACAAGAAACGTCGCATCGAATGAATGTGATTGAATTCTCCCCGTCTGGACGAGTGGAATTGAATGGTGCAACTGATTTTGTTGTGCTGTGAAAATTCAGATATTTGCATGACTGCTTTTGTTTTATTTTGTGAATAGCAAAAATCATTCAACCCCATAATACATGCTGTTTTATTGGTCGCTCGTCCATTTCATATCCCATAGCTTAAGCATTCATATATTTGGATTCCTCTCGACGAGGCGAGCAGTACGAGTACCACCTTGATGGGTCTGTGACGTTTCCTTCCAGAGTTATTACCAAAAAACCACAAACATCCCAGAATTCTCTCGGTTTGGGGTCAAAATGTTGTCGCTCATTAAATCCCACAAGAAACGTCGCATCGAATGAATGTGATTGAATTCTCCCCGTCTGGACGAGCGGAATTGAATGGTGCAACTGATTTTGCTGTGCTGTGAAAATTCAGATATTTGCATGACTGCTTTTGTTTTATTTTGTGAATAGCAAAAAGCATTCAACCCCATAATACATGCTGTTTTATTGGTCGCTCGTCCATTTCATATCCCATAGCTTAACCATTCATATATTTGGATTCCTCTCGACGAGGCGAGCAGTACGAGTACCACCTTGATGGGTCTGTGACGTTTCCTTCCAGAGTTATTACCAAAAAACCACAAACATCCCAGAATTATCTCGGTTTGGGGTCAAAATGTTGTCGCTCATTAAATCCCACAAGAAACGTCGCATCGAATGAATGTGATTGAAATCTCCCCGTCTGGACGAGCGGAATTGAATGGTGCAACTGATTTTGTTGTGCTGTGAAAATTCAGATATTTGCATGACTGCTTTTGTTTTATTTTGTGAATAGCAAAAAGCATTCAACCCCATAATACATGCTGTTTTATTGGTCGCTCCTCCATTTCATATCCCATAGCTTAAGCATTCATATATTTGGATTCGTCTCGACGAGGCAAGCAGTACGAGTACCACCTTGATGGGTCTGTGACGTTTCCTTCCAGAGTTATTACCAAAAAACCACAAACATCCCAGAATTATCTCGGTTTGGGGTCAAAATGTTGTCGCTCATTAAATCCCACAAGAAACGTCGCATCGAATGAATGTGATTGAATTCTCCCCGTCTGGACGAGTGGAATTGAATGGTGCAACTGATTTTGTTGTGCTGTGAAAATTCAGATATTTGCATGACTGCTTTTGTTTTATTTTGTGAATAGCAAAAAGCATTCAACCCCATAATACATGCTGTTTTATTGGTCGCTCGTCCATTTCATATCCCATAGCTTAAGCATTCATATATTTGGATTCCTCTCGACGAGGCGAGCAGTACGAGTACCACCTTGATGGGTCTGTGACGTTTCCTTCCAGAGTTATTACCAAAAAACCACAAACATCCCAGAATTCTCTCGGTTTGGGGTCAAAATGTTGTCGCTCATTAAATCCCACAAGAAACGTCGCATCGAATGAATGTGATTGAATTCTCCCCGTCTGGACGAGCGGAATTGAATGGTGCAACTGATTTTGCTGTGCTGTGAAAATTCAGATATTTGCATGACTGCTTTTGTTTTATTTTGTGAATAGCAAAAAGCATTCAACCCCATAATACATGCTGTTTTATTGGTCGCTCGTCCATTTCATATCCCATAGCTTAACCATTCATATATTTGGATTCCTCTCGACGAGGCGAGCAGTACGAGTACCACCTTGATGGGTCTGTGACGTTTCCTTCCAGAGTTATTACCAAAAAACCACAAACATCCCAGAATTATCTCGGTTTGGGGTCAAAATGTTGTCGCTCATTAAATCCCACAAGAAACGTCGCATCGAATGAATGTGATTGAAATCTCCCCGTCTGGACGAGCGGAATTGAATGGTGCAACTGATTTTGTTGTGCTGTGAAAATTCAGATATTTGCATGACTGCTTTTGTTTTATTTTGTGAATAGCAAAAAGCATTCAACCCCATAATACATGCTGTTTTATTGGTCGCTCCTCCATTTCATATCCCATAGCTTAAGCATTCATATATTTGGATTCGTCTCGACGAGGCAAGCAGTACGAGTACCACCTTGATGGGTCTGTGACGTTTCCTTCCAGAGTTATTACCAAAAAACCACAAACATCCCAGAATTATCTCGGTTTGGGGTCAAAATGTTGTCGCTCATTAAATCCCACAAGAAACGTCGCATCGAATGAATGTGATTGAATTCTCCCCGTCTGGACGAGTGGAATTGAATGGTGCAACTGATTTTGTTGTGCTGTGAAAATTCAGATATTTGCATGACTGCTTTTGTTTTATTTTGTGAATAGCAAAAAGCATTCAACCCCATAATACATGCTGTTTTATTGGTCGCTCGTCCATTTCATATCCCATAGCTTAAGCATTCATATATTTGGATTCCTCTCGACGAGGCGAGCAGTACGAGTACCACCTTGATGGGTCTGTGACGTTTCCTTCCAGAGTTATTACCAAAAAACCACAAACATCCCAGAATTCTCTCGGTTTGGGGTCAAAATGTTGTCGCTCATTAAATCCCACAAGAAACGTCGCATCGAATGAATGTGATTGAATTCTCCCCGTCTGGACGAGCGGAATTGAATGGTGCAACTGATTTTGCTGTGCTGTGAAAATTCAGATATTTGCATGACTGCTTTTGTTTTATTTTGTGAATAGCAAAAAGCATTCAACCCCATAATACATGCTGTTTTATTGGTCGCTCGTCCATTTCATATCCCATAGCTTAAGCATTCATATATTTGGATTCCTCTCGACGAGGCGAGCAGTACGAGTACCACCTTGATGGGTCTGTGACGTTTCCTTCCAGAGTTATTACCAAAAAACCACAAACATCCCAGAATTCTCTCGGTTTGGGGTCAAAATGTTGTCGCTCATTAAATCCCACAAGAAACGTCGCATCGAATGAATGTGATTGAATTCTCCCCGTCTGGACGAGCGGAATTGAATGGTGCAACTGATTTTGCTGTGCTGTGAAAATTCAGATATTTGCATGACTGCTTTTGTTTTATTTTGTGAATAGCAAAAAGCATTCAACCCCATAATACATGCTGTTTTATTGGTCGCTCCTCCATTTCATATCCCATAGCTTAAGCATTCATATATTTGGATTCCTCTCGACGAGGCGAGCAGTACGAGTACCACCTTGATGGGTCTGTGACGTTTCCTTCCAGAGTTATTACCAAAAAACCACAAACATCCCAGAATTATCTCGGTTTGGGGTCAAAATGTTGTCGCTCATTAAATCCCACAAGAAACGTTGCATCGAATGAATGTGATTGAATTCTCCCCGTCTGGACGAGTGGAATTGAATGGTGCAACTGATTTTGTTGTGCTGTGAAAATTCAGATATTTGCATGACTGCTTTTGTTTTATTTTGTGAATAGCAAAAAGCATTCAACCCCATAATACATGCTGTTTTATTGGTCGCTCGTCCATTTCATATCCCATAGCTTAAGCATTCATATATTTGGATTCCTCTCGACGAGGCGAGCAGTACGAGTACCACCTTGATGGGTCTGTGACGTTTCCTTCCAGAGTTATTACCAAAAAACCACAAACATCCCAGAATTCTCTCGGTTTGGGGTCAAAATGTTGTCGCTCATTAAATCCCACAAGAAACGTCGCATCGAATGAATGTGATTGAATTCTCCCCGTCTGGACGAGCGGAATTGAATGGTGCAACTGATTTTGCTGTGCTGTGAAAATTCAGATATTTGCATGACTGCTTTTGTTTTATTTTGTGAATAGCAAAAAGCATTCAACCCCATAATACATGCTGTTTTATTGGTCGCTCGTCCATTTCATATCCCATAGCTTAAGCATTCATATATTTGGATTCCTCTCGACGAGGCGAGCAGTACGAGTACCACCTTGATGGGTCTGTGACGTTTCCTTCCAGAGTTATTACCAAAAAACCACAAACATCCCAGAATTCTCTCGGTTTGGGGTCAAAATGTTGTCGCTCATTAAATCCCACAAGAAACGTCGCATCGAATGAATGTGATTGAATTCTCCCCGTCTGGACGAGCGGAATTGAATGGTGCAACTGATTTTGCTGTGCTGTGAAAATTCAGATATTTGCATGACTGCTTTTGTTTTATTTTGTGAATAGCAAAAAGCATTCAACCCCATAATACATGCTGTTTTATTGGTCGCTCGTCCATTTCATATCCCATAGCTTAACCATTCATATATTTGGATTCCTCTCGACGAGGCGAGCAGTACGAGTACCACCTTGATGGGTCTGTGACGTTTCCTTCCAGAGTTATTACCAAAAAACCACAAACATCGCAGAATTATCTCGGTTTGGGGTCAAAATGTTGTCGCTCATTAAATCCCACAAGAAACGTCGCATCGAATGAATGTGATTGAAATCTCCCCGTCTGGACGAGCGGAATTGAATGGTGCAACTGATTTTGTTGTGCTGTGAAAATTCAGATATTTGCATGACTGCTTTTGTTTTATTTTGTGAATAGCAAAAAGCATTCAACCCCATAATACATGCTGTTTTATTGGTCGCTCCTCCATTTCATATCCCATAGCTTAAGCATTCATATATTTGGATTCCTCTCGACGAGGCAAGCAGTACGAGTACCACCTTGATGGGTCTGTGACGTTTCCTTCCAGAGTTATTACCAAAAAACCACAAACATCCCAGAATTATCTCGGTTTGGGGTCAAAATGTTGTCGCTCATTAAATCCCACAAGAAACGTCGCATCGAATGAATGTGATTGAATTCTCCCCGTCTGGACGAGTGGAATTGAATAGTGCAACTGATTTTGTTGTGCTGTGAAAATTCAGATATTTGCATGACTGCTTTTGTTTTATTTTGTGAATAGCAAAAAGCATTCAACCCCATAATACATGCTGTTTTATTGGTCGCTCGTCCATTTCATATCCCATAGCTTAAGCATTCATATATTTGGATTCCTCTCGACGAGGCGAGCAGTACGAGTACCACCTTGATGGGTCTGTGACGTTTCCTTCCAGAGTTATTACCAAAAAACCACAAACATCCCAGAATTCTCTCGGTTTGGGGTCAAAATGTTGTCGCTCATTAAATCCCACAAGAAACGTCGCATCGAATGAATGTGATTGAATTCTCCCCGTCTGGACGAGCGGAATTGAATGGTGCAACTGATTTTGCTGTGCTGTGAAAATTCAGATATTTGCATGACTGCTTTTGTTTTATTTTGTGAATAGCAAAAAGCATTCAACCCCATAATACATGCTGTTTTATTGGTCGCTCGTCCATTTCATATCCCATAGCTTAACCATTCATATATTTGGATTCCGCTCGACGAGGCGAGCAGTACGAGTACCAAATTGATGGGTCTGGGACGTTTCCTTTCAGAGTTATTACCAAAAAACAACAAACATCCCAGAATTATCTCTGTTTGGGGTCAAATGTTGTCGCTCATTAAATCCCACAAGAAACGTCGCATCGAATGAATGTGATTGAATTCTCCCCGTCTGGACGAGCGGAATTGAATGGTGCAACTGATTTTGTTGTGCTGTGAAAATTCAGATATTTGCATGACTGCTTTTGTTTTATTTTGTGAATAGCAAAAAGCATTCAACCCCATAATACATGCTGTTTTATTGGTCGCTCGTCCATTTCATATCCCATAGCTTAAGCATTCATATATTTGGATTCCTCTCGACGAGGCGAGCAGTACGAGTACCACCTTGATGGGTCTGTGACGTTTCCTTCCAGAGTTATTACCAAAAAACCACAAACATCCCAGAATTATCTCGGTTTGGGGTCAAAATGTTGTCGCTCATTAAATCCCACAAGAAACGTCGCATCGAACGAATGTGATTGAATTCTCCCCGTCTGGATGAGCGGAATTGAATGGTGCAACTGATTTTGTTGTGCTGTGAAAATTCAGATATTTGCATGACTGCTTTTGTTTTATTTTGTGAATAGCAAAAAGCATTCAACCCCATAATACATGCTGTTTTATTGGTCGCTCGTCCATTTCATATCCCATAGCTTAAGCATTCATATATTTGGATTCCTCTCGACGAGGCGAGCAATACGAGTACCACCTTGATGGGTCTGTGACGTTTCCTTCCAGAGTTATTACCAAAAAACCACAAACATCCCAAAATTCTCTCGGTTTGGGGTCAAAATGTTGTCGCTCATTAAATCCCACAAGAAACGTCGCATCGAATGAATGTGATTTAATTCTCCCCGTCTGGACGAGCGGAATTGAATGGTGCAACTGATTTTGCTGTGCTGTGAAAATTCAGATATTTGCATGACTGCTTTTGTTTTATTTTGTGAATAGCAAAAAGCATTCAACCCCATAATACATGCTGTTTTATTGGTCGCTCGTCCATTTCATATCCCATAGCTTAAGCATTCATATATTTGGATTCCTCTCGACGAGGCGAGCAGTACGAGTACCACCTTGATGGGTCTGTGACGTTTCCTTCCAGAGTTATTACCAAAAAACCACAAACATCCCAGAATTCTCTCGGTTTGGGGTCAAAATGTTGTCGCTCATTAAATCCCACAAGAAACGTCGCATCGAATGAATGTGATTGAATTCTCCCCGTCTGGACGAGCGGAATTGAATGGTGCAACTGATTTTGCTGTGCTGTGAAAATTCAGATATTTGCATGACTGCTTTTGTTTTATTTTGTGAATAGCAAAAAGCATTCAACCCCATAATACATGCTGTTTTATTGGTCGCTCGTCCATTTCATATCCCATAGCTTAAGCATTCATATATTTGGATTCCTCTCGACGAGGCGAGCAGTACGAGTACCACCTTGATGGGTCTGTGACGTTCCCTTCCAGAGTTATTACCAAAAAACCACAAACATCCCAGAATTCTCTCGGTTTGGGGTCAAAATGTTGTCGCTCATTAAATCCCACAAGAAACGTCGCATCGAATGAATGTGATTGAATTCTCCCCGTCTGGACGAGCGGAATTGAATGGTGCAACTGATTTTGCTGTGCTGTGAAAATTCAGATATTTGCATGACTGCTTTTGTTTTATTTTGTGAATAGCAAAAAGCATTCAACCCCATAATACATGCTGTTTTATTGGTCGCTCGTCCATTTCATATCCCATAGCTTAAGCATTCATATATTTGGATTCCTCTCGACGAGGCGAGCAGTACGAGTACCACCTTGATGGGTCTGTGACGTTTCCTTCCAGAGTTATTACCAAAAAACCACAAACATCCCAGAATTATCTCGGTTTGGGGTCAAAATGTTGTCGCTCATTAAATCCAACAAGAAACGTCGCATCGAATGAATGTGATTGAATTCTCCCCGTCTGGACGAGCGGAATTGAATGGTGCAACTGATTTTGCTGTGCTGTGAAAATTCAGATATTTGCATGACTGCTTTTGTTTTATTTTGTGAATAGCAAAAAGCATTCAACCCCATAATACATGCTGTTTTATTGGTCGCTCGTCCATTTCATATCCCATAGCTTAAGCATTCATATATTTGGATTCCTCTCGACGAGGCGAGCAGTACGAGTACCACCTTGATGGGTCTGTGACGTTTCCTTCCAGAGTTATTACCAAAAAAACACAAACATCCCAGAATTCTCTCGGTTTGGGGTCAAAATGTTGTCGCTCATTAAATCCCACAAGAAACGTCGCATCGAATGAATGTGATTGAATTCTCCCCGTCTGGACGAGCGGAATTGAATGGTGCAACTGATTTTGCTGTGCTGTGAAAATTCAGATATTTGCATGACTGCTTTTGTTTTATTTTGTGAATAGCAAAAAGCATTCAACCCCATAATACATGCTGTTTTATTGGTCGCTCGTCCATTTCATATCCCATAGCTTAACCATTCATATATTTGGATTCCTCTCGACGAGGCGAGCAGTACGAGTACCAAATTGATGGGTCTGGGACGTTTCCTTTCAGAGTTATTACCAAAAAACAACAAACATCCCAGAATTATCTCGGTTTGGGGTCAAAATGTTGTCGCTCATTAAATCCCACAAGAAACGTCGAATCGAATGAATGTGATTGAATTCTCCCCGTCTGGACGAGCGGAATTGAATGGTGCAACTGATTTTGCTGTGCTGTGAAAATTCAGATATTTGCATGACTGCTTTTGTTTTATTTTGTGAATAGCAAAAAGCATTCAACCCCATAATACATGTTTTTTTATTGGTCGCTCGTCCATTTCATATCCCATAGCTTAACAACTCATATATTTGGATTCCTCTCGATGAGGCGAGCAGTACGAGTACCACCTTGATGGGTCTGCGATGTTTCCTTCCAGAGTTATTACCAAAAAAACACAAACATCCCAGATTCCTCTCGGTTTGTGGTCAAAATGTTATCGCTCATTAAATCCCATAAGAAACGTCGCATCGAATGAATGTGATTGAATTCTCCCCGTCTGTACGAACGGAATTGAATGGTGCAACTGATTTTGCTGTGCTGTGAAAATTCAGATATTTGCATGACTGCTTTTGTTTTATTTTGTGAATAGCAAAAAGCATTCAACCCCATAATACATGCTGTTTTATTGGTCGCTCGTCCATTTCATATCCCATAGCTTAACCATTCATATATTTGGATTCCTCTCGACGAGGCGAGCAGTACGAGTACCAAATTGATGGGTCTGGGACGTTTTCTTTCAGAGTTATTACCAAAAAACAACAAACATCCCAGAATTATCTCGGTTTGGGGTCAAAATGTTGTCGCTCATTAAATCCCACAAGAAACGTCGAATCGAATGAATGTGATTGAATTCTCCCCGTCTGGACGAGCGGAATTGAATGGTGCAACTGATTTTGCTGTGCTGTGAAAATTCAGATATTTGCATGACTGCTTTTGTTTTATTTTGTGAATAGCAAAAAGCATTCAACCCCATAATACATGTTTTTTTATTGGTCGCTCGTCCATTTCATATCCCATAGCTTAACAACTCATATATTTGGATTCCTCTCGATGAGGCGAGCAGTACGAGTACCACCTTGATGGGTCTGCGATGTTTCCTTCCAGAGTTATTACCAAAAAACCACAAACATCCCAGATTCCTCTCGGTTTGTGGTCAAAATGTTATCGCTCATTAAATCCCATAAGAAACGTCGCATCGAATGAATGTGATTGAATTCTCCCCGTCTGTACGAACGGAATTGAATGGTGCAACTGATTTTGCTGTGCTGTGAAAATTCAGATATTTGCATGACTGCTTTTGTTTTATTTTGTGAATAGCAAAAATCATTCAACCCCATAATACATGCTGTTTTATTGGTCGCTCGTCCATTTCATATCCCATAGCTTAAGCATTCATATATTTGGATTCCTCTCGACGAGGCGAGCAGTACGAGTACCACCTTGATGGGTCTGTGACGTTTCCTTCCAGAGTTATTACCAAAAAACCACAAACATCCCAGAATTATCTCGGTTTGGGGTCAAAATGTTGTCGCTCATTAAATCCAACAAGAAACGTCGCATCGAATGAATGTGATTGAATTCTCCCCGTCTGGACGAGCGGAATTGAATGGTGCAACTGATTTTGCTGTGCTGTGAAAATTCAGATATTTGCATGACTGCTTTTGTTTTATTTTGTGAATAGCAAAAAGCATTCAACCCCATAATACATGCTGTTTTATTGGTCGCTCGTCCATTTCATATCCCATAGCTTAAGCATTTATATATTTGGATTCCTCTCGACGAGGCGAGCAGTACGAGTACCACCTTGATGGGTCTGTGACGTTTCCTTCCAGAGTTATTACCAAAAAACCACAAACATCCCAGAATTATCTCGGTTTGGGGTCAAAATGTTGTCGCTCATTAAATCCAACAAGAAACGTCGCATCGAATGAATGTGATTGAATTCTCCCCGTCTGGACGAGCGGAATTGAATGGTGCAACTGATTTTGCTGTGCTGTGAAAATTCAGATATTTGCATGACTGCTTTTGTTTTATTTTGTGAATAGCAAAAAGCATTCAACCCCATAATACATGCTGTTTTATTGGTCGCTCGTCCATTTCATATCCCATAGCTTAAGCATTTATATATTTGGATTCCTCTCGACGAGGCGAGCAGTACGAGTACCACCTTGATGGGTCTGTGACGTTTCCTTCCAGAGTTATTACCAAAAAAACACAAACATCCCAGAATTCTCTCGGTTTGGGGTCAAAATGTTGTCGCTCATTAAATCCCACAAGAAACGTCGCATCGAATGAATGTGATTGAATTCTCCCCGTCTGGACGAGCGGAATTGAATGGTGCAACTGATTTTGCTGTGCTGTGAAAATTCAGATATTTGCATGACTGCTTTTGTTTTATTTTGTGAATAGCAAAAAGCATTCAACCCCATAATACATGCTGTTTTATTGGTCGCTCGTCCATTTCATATCCCATAGCTTAACCATTCATATATTTGGATTCCTCTCGACGAGGCGAGCAGTACGAGTACCAAATTGATGGGTCTGGGACGTTTCCTTTCAGAGTTATTACCAAAAAACAACAAACATCCCAGAATTATCTCGGTTTGGGGTCAAAATGTTGTCGCTCATTAAATCCCACAAGAAACGTCGAATCGAATGAATGTGATTGAATTCTCCCCGTCTGGACGAGCGGAATTGAATGGTGCAACTGATTTTGCTGTGCTGTGAAAATTCAGATATTTGCATGACTGCTTTTGTTTTATTTTGTGAATAGCAAAAAGCATTCAACCCCATAATACATGTTTTTTTATTGGTCGCTCGTCCATTTCATATCCCATAGCTTAACAACTCATATATTTGGATTCCTCTCGATGAGGCGAGCAGTACGAGTACCACCTTGATGGGTCTGCGATGTTTCCTTCCAGAGTTATTACCAAAAAACCACAAACATCCCAGATTCCTCTCGGTTTGTGGTCAAAATGTTATCGCTCATTAAATCCCATAAGAAACGTCGCATCGAATGAATGTGATTGAATTCTCCCCGTCTGTACGAACGGAATTGAATGGTGCAACTGATTTTGCTGTGCTGTGAAAATTCAGATATTTGCATGACTGCTTTTGTTTTATTTTGTGAATAGCAAAAATCATTCAACCCCATAATACATGCTGTTTTATTGGTCGCTCGTCCATTTCATATCCCATAGCTTAAGCATTCATATATTTGGATTCCTCTCGACGAGGCGAGAAGTACGAGTACCACCTTGATGGGTCTGTGACGTTTCCTTCCAGAGTTATTACCAAAAAACCACAAACATCCCAGAATTCTCTCGGTTTGGGGTCAAAATGTTGTCGCTCATTAAATCCCACAAGAAACGTCGCATCGAATGAATGTGATTGAATTCTCCCCGTCTGGACGAGCGGAATTGAATGGTGCAACTGATTTTGCTGTGCTGTGAAAATTCAGATATTTGCATGACTGCTTTTGTTTTATTTTGTGAATAGCAAAAAGCATTCAACCCCATAATACATGCTGTTTTATTGGTCGCTCGTCCATTTCATATCCCATAGATTAAGCATTCATATATTTGGATTCCTCTCGACGAGGCGAGCAGTACGAGTACCACCTTGATGGGTCTGTGACGTTTCCTTCCAGAGTTATTACCAAAAAACCACAAACATCCCAGAATTATCTCGGTTTGGGGTCAAAATGTTGTCGCTCATTAAATCCCACAAGAAACGTCGCATCGAATGAATGTGATTGAATTCTCCCCGTCTGGACGAGCGGAATTGAATGGTGCAACTGATTTTGCTGTGCTGTGAAAATTCAGATATTTGCATGACTGCTTTTGTTTTATTTTGTGAATAGCAAAAAGCATTCAACCCCATAATACATGTTGTTTTATTGGTCGCTCGTCCATTTCATATCCCATAGCTTAAGCATTCATATATTTGGATTCCTCTCGACGAGGCGAGCAGTACGAGTACCACCTTGATGGGTCTGTGACGTTTCCTTCCAGAGTTATTACCAAAAAAACACAAACATCCCAGAATTCTCTCGGTTTGGGGTCAAAATGTTGTCGCTCATTAAATCCCACAAGAAACGTCGCATCGAATGAATGTGATTGAATTCTCCCCGTCTGGACGAGCGGAATTGAATGGTGCAACTGATTTTGCTGTGCTGTGAAAATTCAGATATTTGCATGACTGCTTTTGTTTTATTTTGTGAATAGCAAAAAGCATTCAACCCCATAATACATGCTGTTTTATTGGTCGCTCGTCCATTTCATATCCCATAGCTTAACCATTCATATATTTGGATTCCTCTCGACGAGGCGAGCAGTACGAGTACCAAATTGATGGGTCTGGGACGTTTCCTTTCAGAGTTATTACCAAAAAACAACAAACATCCCAGAATTATCTCGGTTTGGGGTCAAAATGTTGTCGCTCATTAAATCCCACAAGAAACGTCGAATCGAATGAATGTGATTGAATTCTCCCCGTCTGGACGAGCGGAATTGAATGGTGCAACTGATTTTGCTGTGCTGTGAAAATTCAGATATTTGCATGACTGCTTTTGTTTTATTTTGTGAATAGCAAAAAGCATTCAACCCCATAATACATGTTTTTTTATTGGTCGCTCGTCCATTTCATATCCCATAGCTTAACAACTCATATATTTGGATTCCTCTCGATGAGGCGAGCAGTACGAGTACCACCTTGATGGGTCTGCGACGTTTCCTTCCAGAGTTATTACCAAAAAACCACAAACATCCCAGATTCCTCTCGGTTTGTGGTCAAAATGTTATCGCTCATTAAATCCCATAAGAAACGTCGCATCGAATGAATGTGATTGAATTCTCCCCGTCTGTACGAGCGGAATTGAATGGTGCAACTGATTTTGCTGTGCTGTGAAAATTCAGATATTTGCATGACTGCTTTTGTTTTATTTTGTGAATAGCAAAAATCATTCAACCCCATAATACATGCTGTTTTATTGGTCGCTCGTCCATTTCATATCCCATAGCTTAAGCATTCATATATTTGGATTCCTCTCGACGAGGCGAGCAGTAAGAGTACCACCTTGATGGGTCTGTGACGTTTCCTTCCAGAGTTATTACCAAAACACCACAAACATCCCAGAATTATCTCGGTTTGGGGTCAAAATGTTGTCGCTCATTAAATCCCACAAGAAACGTCGCATCGAATGAATGTGATTGAATTCTCCCCGTCTGGACGAGCGGAATTGAATGGTGCAACTGATTTTGCTGTGCTGTGAAAATTCAGATATTTGCATGACTGCTTTTGTTTTATTTTGTGAATAGCAAAAAGCATTCAACCCCATAATACATGTTGTTTTATTGGTCGCTCGTCCATTTCATATCCCATAGCTTAAGCATTCATATATTTGGATTCCTCTCGACGAGGCGAGCAGTACGAGTACCACCTTGATGGGTCTGTGACGTTTCCTTCCAGAGTTATTACCAAAAAAACACAAACATCCCAGAATTCTCTCGGTTTGGGGTCAAAATGTTGTCGCTCATTAAATCCCACAAGAAACGTCGCATCGAATGAATGTGATTGAATTCTCCCCGTCTGGACGAGCGGAATTGAATGGTGCAACTGATTTTGCTGTGCTGTGAAAATTCAGATATTTGCATGACTGCTTTTGTTTTATTTTGTGAATAGCAAAAAGCATTCAACCCCATAATACATGCTGTTTTATTGGTCGCTCGTCCATTTCATATCCCATAGCTTAACCATTCATATATTTGGATTCCTCTCGACGAGGCGAGCAGTACGAGTACCACCTTGATGGGTCTGCGACGTTTCCTTCCAGAGTTATTACCAAAAAACCACAAACATCCCAGATTCCTCTCGGTTTGTGGTCAAAATGTTATCGCTCATTAAATCCCATAAGAAACGTCGCATCGAATGAATGTGATTGAATTCTCCCCGTCTGTACGAGCGGAATTGAATGGTCCAACTGATTTTGCTGTGCTGTGAAAATTCAGATATTTGCATGACTGCTTTTGTTTTATTTTGTGAATAGCAAAAATCATTCAACCCCATAATACATGCTGTTTTATTGGTCGCTCGTCCATTTCATATCCCATAGCTTAAGCATTCATATATTTGGATTCCTCTCGACGAGGCGAGAAGTACGAGTACCACCTTGATGGGTCTGTGACGTTTCCTTCCAGAGTTATTACCAAAAAACCACAAACATCCCAGAATTCTCTCGGTTTGGGGTCAAAATGTTGTCGCTCATTAAATCCCACAAGAAACGTCGCATCGAATGAATGTGATTGAATTCTCCCCGTCTGGACGAGCGGAATTGAATGGTGCAACTGATTTTGCTGTGCTGTGAAAATTCAGATATTTGCATGACTGCTTTTGTTTTATTTTGTGAATAGCAAAAAGCATTCAACCCCATAATACATGCTGTTTTATTGGTCGCTCGTCCATTTCATATCCCATAGCTTAACCATTCATATATTTGGATTCCTCTCGACGAGGCGAGCAGTACTAGTACCACCTTGATGGGTCTGTGACGTTTCCTTCCAGAGTTATTACCAAAAAACCACAAACATCCCAGAATTATCTCGGTTTGGGGTCAAAATGTTGTCGCTCATTAAATCCCACAAGAAACGTCGCATCGAATGAATGTGATTGAAATCTCCCCGTCTGGACGAGCGGAATTGAATGGTGCAACTGATTTTGTTGTGCTGTGAAAATTCAGATATTTGCATGACTGCTTTTGTTTTATTTTGTGAATAGCAAAAAGCATTCAACCCCATAATACATGCTGTTTTATTGGTCGCTCGTCCATTTCATATCCCATAGCTTAAGCATTCATATATTTGGATTCCTCTCGACGAGGCGAGCAGTACGAGTACCACCTTGATGGGTCTGTGACGTTTCCTTCCAGAGTTATTACCAAAAAACCACAAACATCCCAGAATTCTCTCGGTTTGGGGTCAAAATGTTGTCGCTCATTAAATCCCACAAGAAACGTCGCATCGAATGAATGTGATTGAATTCTCCCCGTCTGGACGAGCGGAATTGAATGGTGCAACTGATTTTGCTGTGCTGTGAAAATTCAGATATTTGCATGACTGCTTTTGTTTTATTTTGTGAATAGCAAAAAGCATTCAACCCCATAATACATGCTGTTTTATTGGTCGCTCGTCCATTTCATATCCCATAGCTGAACCATTCATATATTTGGATTCCTCTCGACGAGGCGAGCAGTACGAGTACCACCTTGATGGGTCTGTGACGTTTCCTTCCAGAGTTATTACCAAAAAACCACAAACATCCCAGAATTATCTCGGTTTGGGGTCAAAATGTTGTCGCTCATTAAATCCCACATGAAACGTCGCATCGAATGAATGTGATTGAAATCTCCCCGTCTGGACGAGCGGAATTGAATGGTGCAACTGATTTTGTTGTGCTGTGAAAATTCAGATATTTGCATGACTGCTTTTGTTTTATTTTGTGAATAGCAAAAAGCATTCAACCCCATAATACATGCTGTTTTATTGGTCGCTCGTCCATTTCATATCCCATAGCTGAACCATTCATATATTTGGATTCCTCTCGACGAGGCGAGCAGTACGAGTACCACCTTGATGGGTCTGTGACGTTTCCTTCCAGAGTTATTACCAAAAAACCACAAACATCCCAGAATTATCTCGGTTTGGGGTCAAAATGTTGTCGCTCATTAAATCCCACATGAAACGTCGCATCGAATGAATGTGATTGAAATCTCCCCGTCTGGACGAGCGGAATTGAATGGTGCAACTGATTTTGTTGTGCTGTGAAAATTCAGATATTTGCTTGACTGCTTTTGTTTTATTTTGTGAATAGCAAAAAGCATTCAACCCCATAATACATGCTGTTTTATTGGTCGCTCCTCCATTTCATATCCCATAGCTTAAGCATTCATATATTTGGATTCCTCTCGACGAGGCGAGCAGTACGAGTACCACCTTGATGGGTCTGTGACGTTTCCTTCCAGAGTTATTACCAAAAAACCACAAACATCCCAGAATTATCTCGGTTTGGGGTCAAAATGTTGTCCCTCATTAAATCCCACAAGAAACGTCGCATCGAATGAATGTGATTGAATTCTCCCCGTCTGGACGAGTGGAATTGAATGGTGCAACTGATTTTGTTGTGCTGTGAAAATTCAGATATTTGCATGACTGCTTTTGTTTTATTTTGTGAATAGCAAAAAGCATTCAACCCCATAATACATGCTGTTTTATTGGTCGCTCGTCCATTTCATATCCCATAGCTTAAGCATTCATATATTTGGATTCCTCTCGACGAGGCGAGCAGTACGAGTACCACCTTGATGGGTCTGTGACGTTTCCTTCCAGAGTTATTACCAAAAAACCACAAACATCCCAGAATTATCTCGGTTTGGGGTCAAAATGTTGTCGCTCATTAAATCCCACATGAAACGTCGCATCGAATGAATGTGATTGAAATCTCCCCGTCTGGACGAGCGGAATTGAATGGTGCAACTGATTTTGTTGTGCTGTGAAAATTCAGATATTTGCATGACTGCTTTTGTTTTATTTTGTGAATAGCAAAAAGCATTCAACCCCATAATATATGCTGTTTTATTGGTCGCTCCTCCATTTCATATCCCATAGCTTAAGCATTCATATATTTGGATTCCTCTCGACGAGGCGAGCAGTACGAGTACCACCTTGATGGGTCTGTGACGTTTCCTTCCAGAGTTATTACCAAAAAACCACAAACATCCCAGAATTATCTCGGTTTGGGGTCAAAATGTTGTCCCTCATTAAATCCCACAAGAAACGTCGCATCGAATGAATGTGATTGAATTCTCCCCGTCTGGACGAGTGGAATTGAATGGTGCAACTGATTTTGTTGTGCTGTGAAAATTCAGATATTTGCATGACTGCTTTTGTTTTATTTTGTGAATAGCAAAAAGCATTCAACCCCATAATACATGCTGTTTTATTGGTCGCTCGTCCATTTCATATCCCATAGCTTAAGCATTCATATATTTGGATTCCTCTCGACGAGGCGAGCAGTACGAGTACCACCTTGATGGGTCTGTGACGTTTCCTTCCAGAGTTATTACCAAAAAACCACAAACATCCCAGAATTATCTCGGTTTGGGGTCAAAATGTTGTCGCTCATTAAATCCCACAAGAAACGTCGCATCGAATGAATGTGATTGAATTCTCCCCGTCTGGACGAGTGGAATTGAATGGTGCAACTGATTTTGTTGTGCTGTGAAAATTCAGATATTTGCATGACTGCTTTTGTTTTATTTTGTGAATAGCAAAAAGCATTCAACCCCATAATACATGCTGTTTTATTGGTCGCTCGTCCATTTCATATCCCATAGCTTAAGCATTCATATATTTGGATTCCTCTCGACGAGGCGAGCAGTACGAGTACCACCTTGATGGGGCTGTGACGTTTCCTTCCAGAGTTATTACCAAAAAACCACAAACATCCCAGAATTCTCTCGGTTTGGGGTCAAAATGTTGTCGCTCATTAAATCCCACAAGAAACGTCGCATCGAATGAATGTGATTGAATTCTCCCCGTCTGGACGAGCGGAATTGAATGGTGCAACTGATTTTGCTGTGCTGTGAAAATTCAGATATTTGCATGACTGCTTTTGTTTTATTTTGTGAATAGCAAAAAGCATTCAACCCCATAATACATGCTGTTTTATTGGTCGCTCGTCCATTTCATATCCCATAGCTTAAGCATTCATATATTTGGATTCCTCTCGACGAGGCGAGCAGTACGAGTACCACCTTGATGGGTCTGTGACGTTTCCTTCCAGAGTTATTACCAAAAAACCACAAACATCCCAGAATTATCTCGGTTTGGGGTCAAAATGTTGTCGCTCATTAAATCCCACAAGAAACGTCGCATCGAATGAATGTGATTGAATTCTCCCCGTCTGGACGAGCGGAATTGAATGGTGCAACTGATTTTGCTGTGCTGTGAAAATTCAGATATTTGCATGACTGCTTTTGTTTTATTTTGTGAATAGCAAAAAGCATTCAACCCCATAATACATGCTGTTTTATTGGTCGCTCGTCCATTTCATATCCCATAGCTTAACCATTCATATATTTGGATTCCTCTCGACGAGGCGAGCAGTACGAGTACCACCTTGATGGGTCTGTGACGTTTCCTTCCAGAGTTATTACCAAAAAACCACAAACATCCCAGAATTATCTCGGTTTGGGGTCAAAATGTTGTCGCTCATTAAATCCCACAAGAAACGTCGCATCGAATGAATGTGATTGAATTCTCCCCGTCTGGACGAGTGGAATTGAATGGTGCAACTGATTTTGTTGTGCTGTGAAAATTCAGATATTTGCATGACTGCTTTTGTTTTATTTTGTGAATAGCAAAAAGCATTCAACCCCATAATACATGCTGTTTTATTGGTCGCTCGTCCATTTCATATCCCATAGCTTAAGCATTCATATATTTGGATTCCTCTCGACGAGGCGAGCAGTACGAGTACCACCTTGATGGGTCTGTGACGTTTCCTTCCAGAGTTATTACCAAAAAACCACAAACATCCCAGAATTCTCTCGGTTTGGGGTCAAAATGTTGTCGCTCATTAAATCCCACAAGAAACGTCGCATCGAATGAATGTGATTGAATTCTCCCCGTCTGGACGAGCGGAATTGAATGGTGCAACTGATTTTGCTGTGCTGTGAAAATTCAGATATTTGCATGACTGCTTTTGTTTTATTTTGTGAATAGCAAAAAGCATTCAACCCCATAATACATGCTGTTTTATTGGTCGCTCGTCCATTTCATATCCCATAGCTTAAGCATTCATATATTTGGATTCCTCTCGACGAGGCGAGCAGTACGAGTACCACCTTGATGGGTCTGTGACGTTTCCTTCCAGAGTTATTACCAAAAAACCACAAACATCCCAGAATTATCTCGGTTTGGGGTCAAAATGTTGTCGCTCATTAAATCCCACAAGAAACGTCGCATCGAACGAATGTGATTGAATTCTCCCCGTCTGGATGAGCGGAATTGAATGGTGCAACTGATTTTGTTGTGCTGTGAAAATTCAGATATTTGCATGACTGCTTTTGTTTTATTTTGTGAATAGCAAAAAGCATTCAACCCCATAATACATGCTGTTTTATTGGTCGCTCGTCCATTTCATATCCCATAGCTTAAGCATTCATATATTTGGATTCCTCTCGACGAGGCGAGCAGTACGAGTACCACCTTGATGGGTCTGTGACGTTTCCTTCCAGAGTTATTACCAAAAAACCACAAACATCCCAGAATTCTCTCGGTTTGGGGTCAAAATGTTGTCGCTCATTAAATCCCACAAGAAACGTCGCATCGAATGAATGTGATTGAATTCTCCCCGTCTGTACGAGCGGAATTGAATGGTGCAACTGATTTTGCTGTGCTGTGAAAATTCAGATATTTGCATGACTGCTTTTGTTTTATTTTGTGAATAGCAAAAAGCATTCAACCCCATAATACATGCTGTTTTATTGGTCGCTCGTCCATTTCATATCCCATAGCTTAATCATTCATATATTTGGATTCCTCTCGTTGAGGCGAGCAGTACGAGTACCACCTTGATGGGTCTGTGACGTTTCCTTCCAGAGTTATTACCAAAAAACCACAAACATCCCAGAATTATCTCGGTTTGGGGTCAAATGTTGTCGCTCATTAAATCCCACAAGAAACGTCGCATCGAATGAATGTGATTGAATTCTCCCCGTCTGGACGAGCGGAATTGAATGGTGCAACTGATTTTGTTGTGCTGTGAAAATTCAGATATTTGCATGACTGCTTTTGTTTTATTTTGTGAATAGCAAAAAGCATTCAACCCCATAATACATGCTGTTTTATTGGTCGCTCGTCCATTTCATATCCCATAGCTTAAGCATTCATATATTTGGATTCCTCTCGACGAGACGAGCAGTACGAGTACCACCTTGATGGGTCTGTGACGTTTCCTTCCAGAGTTATTACCAAAAAACCACAAACATCCCAGAATTATCTCGGTTTGGGGTCAAAATGTTGTCGCTCATTAAATCCCACAAGAAACGTCGCATCGAACGAATGTGATTGAATTCTCCCCGTCTGGATGAGCGGAATTGAATGGTGCAACTGATTTTGTTGTGCTGTGAAAATTCAGATATTTGCATGACTGCTTTTGTTTTATTTTGTGAATAGCAAAAAGCATTCAACCCCATAATACATGCTGTTTTATTGGTCGCTCGTCCATTTCATATCCCATAGCTTAAGCATTCATATATTTGGATTCCTCTCGACGAGGCGAGCAGTAGGAGTACCACCTTGATGGGTCTGTGACGTTTCCTTCCAGAGTTATTACCAAAAAACCACAAACATCCCAGAATTATCTCGGTTTGGGGTCAAAATGTTGTCGCTCATTAAATCCCACAAGAAACGTCGCATCGAACGAATGTGATGGAATTCTCCCCGTCTGGATGAGCGGAATTGAATGGTGCAACTGATTTTGTTGTGCTGTGAAAATTCAGATATTTGCATGACTGCTTTTGTTTTATTTTGTGAATAGCAAAAAGCATTCAACCCCATAATACATGCTGTTTTATTGGTCGCTCGTCCATTTCATATCCCATAGCTTAAGCATTCATATATTTGGATTCCTCTCGACGAGGCGAGCAGTACGAGTACCACCTTGATGGGTCTGTGACGTTTCCTTCCAGAGTTATTACCAAAAAACCACAAACATCCCAGAATTATCTCGGTTTGGGGTCAAAATGTTGTCGCTCATTAAATCCCACAAGAAACGTCGCATCGAATGAATGTGATTGAAATCTCCCCGTCTGGACGAGCGGAATTGAATGGTGCAACTGATTTTGTTGTGCTGTGAAAATTCAGATATTTGCATGACTGCTTTTGTTTTATTTTGTGAATAGCAAAAAGCATTCAACCCCATAATACATGCTGTTTTATTGGTCGCTCGTCCATTTCATATCCCATAGCTTGACCATTCATATATTTGGATTCCTGTCGACGAGGCGAGCAGTACGAGTACCACCTTGATGGGTCTGTGACGTTTCCTTCCAGAGTTATTACCAAAAAACCACAAACATCCCAGAATTATCTCGGTTTGGGGTCAAATGTTGTCGCTCATTAAATCCCACAAGAAACGTCGCATCGAATGAATGTGATTGAATTCTCCCCGTCTGGACGAGCGGAATTGAATGGTGCAACTGATTTTGTTGTGCTGTGAAAATTCAGATATTTGCATGACTGCTTTTGTTTTATTTTGTGAATAGCAAAAAGCATTCAACCCCATAATACATGCTGTTTTATTGGTCGCTCGTCCATTTCATATCCCATAGCTTAAGCATTCATATATTTGGATTCCTCTCGACGAGGCGAGCAGTAGGAGTACCACCTTGATGGGTCTGTGACGTTTCCTTCCAGAGTTATTACCAAAAAACCACAAACATCCCAGAATTATCTCGGTTTGGGGTCAAAATGTTGTCGCTCATTAAATCCCACAAGAAACGTCGCATCGAACGAATGTGATTGAATTCTCCCCGTCTGGATGAGCGGAATTGAATGGTGCAACTGATTTTGTTGTGCTGTGAAAATTCAGATATTTGCATGACTGCTTTTGTTTTATTTTGTGAATAGCAAAAAGCATTCAACCCCATAATACATGCTGTTTTATTGGTCGCTCGTCCATTTCATATTCCATAGCTTAATCATTCATATATTTGGATTTCTCTCGTTGAGGCGAGCAGTACGAGTACCACCTTGATGGGTCTGTGACGTTTCCTTCCAGAGTTATTACCAAAAAACCACAAACATCCCAGAATTATCTCGGTTTGGGGTCAAATGTTGTCGCTCATTAAATCCCACAAGAAACGTCGCATCGAATGAATGTGATTGAATTCTCCCCGTCTGGACGAGCGGAATTGAATGGTGCAACTGATTTTGTTGTGCTGTGAAAATTCAGATATTTGCATGACTGCTTTTGTTTTATTTTGTGAATAGCAAAAAGCATTCAACCCCATAATACATGCTGTTTTATTGGTCGCTCGTCCATTTCATATCCCATAGCTTAAGCATTCATATATTTGGATTCCTCTCGACGAGACGAGCAGTACGAGTACCACCTTGATGGGTCTGTGACGTTTCCTTCCAGAGTTATTACCAAAAAACCACAAACATCCCAGAATTATCTCGGTTTGGGGTCAAAATGTTGTCGCTCATTAAATCCCACAAGAAACGTCGCATCGAACAAATGTGATTGAATTCTCCCCGTCTGGATGAGCGGAATTGAATGGTGCAACTGATTTTGTTGTGCTGTGAAAATTCAGATATTTGCATGACTGCTTTTGTTTTATTTTGTGAATAGCAAAAAGCATTCAACCCCATAATACATGCTGTTTTATTGGTCGCTCGTCCATTTCATATCCCATAGCTTAAGCATTCATATATTTGGATTCCTCTCGACGAGGCGAGCAGTAGGAGTACCACCTTGATGGGTCTGTGACGTTTCCTTCCAGAGTTATTACCAAAAAACCACAAACATCCCAGAATTATCTCGGTTTGGGGTCAAAATGTTGTCGCTCATTAAATCCCACATGAAACGTCGCATCGAATGAATGTGATTGAAATCTCCCCGTCTGGACGAGCGGAATTGAATGGTGCAACTGATTTTGTTGTGCTGTGAAAATTCAGATATTTGCTTGACTGCTTTTGTTTTATTTTGTGAATAGCAAAAAGCATTCAACCCCATAATACATGCTGTTTTATTGGTCGCTCCTCCATTTCATATCCCATAGCTTAAGCATTCATATATTTGGATTCCTCTCGACGAGGCGAGCAGTACGAGTACCACCTTGATGGGTCTGTGACGTTTCCTTCCAGAGTTATTACCAAAAAACCACAAACATCCCAGAATTATCTCGGTTTGGGGTCAAAATGTTGTCCCTCATTAAATCCCACAAGAAACGTCGCATCGAATGAATGTGATTGAATTCTCCCCGTCTGGACGAGTGGAATTGAATGGTGCAACTGATTTTGTTGTGCTGTGAAAATTCAGATATTTGCATGACTGCTTTTGTTTTATTTTGTGAATAGCAAAAAGCATTCAACCCCATAATACATGCTGTTTTATTGGTCGCTCGTCCATTTCATATCCCATAGCTTAAGCATTCATATATTTGGATTCCTCTCGACGAGGCGAGCAGTACGAGTACCACCTTGATGGGTCTGTGACGTTTCCTTCCAGAGTTATTACCAAAAAACCACAAACATCCCAGAATTATCTCGGTTTGGGGTCAAAATGTTGTCGCTCATTAAATCCCACATGAAACGTCGCATCGAATGAATGTGATTGAAATCTCCCCGTCTGGACGAGCGGAATTGAATGGTGCAACTGATTTTGTTGTGCTGTGAAAATTCAGATATTTGCATGACTGCTTTTGTTTTATTTTGTGAATAGCAAAAAGCATTCAACCCCATAATATATGCTGTTTTATTGGTCGCTCCTCCATTTCATATCCCATAGCTTAAGCATTCATATATTTGGATTCCTCTCGACGAGGCGAGCAGTACGAGTACCACCTTGATGGGTCTGTGACGTTTCCTTCCAGAGTTATTACCAAAAAACCACAAACATCCCAGAATTATCTCGGTTTGGGGTCAAAATGTTGTCCCTCATTAAATCCCACAAGAAACGTCGCATCGAATGAATGTGATTGAATTCTCCCCGTCTGGACGAGTGGAATTGAATGGTGCAACTGATTTTGTTGTGCTGTGAAAATTCAGATATTTGCATGACTGCTTTTGTTTTATTTTGTGAATAGCAAAAAGCATTCAACCCCATAATACATGCTGTTTTATTGGTCGCTCGTCCATTTCATATCCCATAGCTTAAGCATTCATATATTTGGATTCCTCTCGACGAGGCGAGCAGTACGAGTACCACCTTGATGGGTCTGTGACGTTTCCTTCCAGAGTTATTACCAAAAAACCACAAACATCCCAGAATTATCTCGGTTTGGGGTCAAAATGTTGTCGCTCATTAAATCCCACAAGAAACGTCGCATCGAATGAATGTGATTGAATTCTCCCCGTCTGGACGAGTGGAATTGAATGGTGCAACTGATTTTGTTGTGCTGTGAAAATTCAGATATTTGCATGACTGCTTTTGTTTTATTTTGTGAATAGCAAAAAGCATTCAACCCCATAATACATGCTGTTTTATTGGTCGCTCGTCCATTTCATATCCCATAGCTTAAGCATTCATATATTTGGATTCCTCTCGACGAGGCGAGCAGTACGAGTACCACCTTGATGGGGCTGTGACGTTTCCTTCCAGAGTTATTACCAAAAAACCACAAACATCCCAGAATTCTCTCGGTTTGGGGTCAAAATGTTGTCGCTCATTAAATCCCACAAGAAACGTCGCATCGAATGAATGTGATTGAATTCTCCCCGTCTGGACGAGCGGAATTGAATGGTGCAACTGATTTTGCTGTGCTGTGAAAATTCAGATATTTGCATGACTGCTTTTGTTTTATTTTGTGAATAGCAAAAAGCATTCAACCCCATAATACATGCTGTTTTATTGGTCGCTCGTCCATTTCATATCCCATAGCTTAAGCATTCATATATTTGGATTCCTCTCGACGAGGCGAGCAGTACGAGTACCACCTTGATGGGTCTGTGACGTTTCCTTCCAGAGTTATTACCAAAAAACCACAAACATCCCAGAATTATCTCGGTTTGGGGTCAAAATGTTGTCGCTCATTAAATCCCACAAGAAACGTCGCATCGAATGAATGTGATTGAATTCTCCCCGTCTGGACGAGCGGAATTGAATGGTGCAACTGATTTTGCTGTGCTGTGAAAATTCAGATATTTGCATGACTGCTTTTGTTTTATTTTGTGAATAGCAAAAAGCATTCAACCCCATAATACATGCTGTTTTATTGGTCGCTCGTCCATTTCATATCCCATAGCTTAACCATTCATATATTTGGATTCCTCTCGACGAGGCGAGCAGTACGAGTACCACCTTGATGGGTCTGTGACGTTTCCTTCCAGAGTTATTACCAAAAAACCACAAACATCCCAGAATTATCTCGGTTTGGGGTCAAAATGTTGTCGCTCATTAAATCCCACAAGAAACGTCGCATCGAATGAATGTGATTGAATTCTCCCCGTCTGGACGAGTGGAATTGAATGGTGCAACTGATTTTGTTGTGCTGTGAAAATTCAGATATTTGCATGACTGCTTTTGTTTTATTTTGTGAATAGCAAAAAGCATTCAACCCCATAATACATGCTGTTTTATTGGTCGCTCGTCCATTTCATATCCCATAGCTTAAGCATTCATATATTTGGATTCCTCTCGACGAGGCGAGCAGTACGAGTACCACCTTGATGGGTCTGTGACGTTTCCTTCCAGAGTTATTACCAAAAAACCACAAACATCCCAGAATTCTCTCGGTTTGGGGTCAAAATGTTGTCGCTCATTAAATCCCACAAGAAACGTCGCATCGAATGAATGTGATTGAATTCTCCCCGTCTGGACGAGCGGAATTGAATGGTGCAACTGATTTTGCTGTGCTGTGAAAATTCAGATATTTGCATGACTGCTTTTGTTTTATTTTGTGAATAGCAAAAAGCATTCAACCCCATAATACATGCTGTTTTATTGGTCGCTCGTCCATTTCATATCCCATAGCTTAAGCATTCATATATTTGGATTCCTCTCGACGAGGCGAGCAGTACGAGTACCACCTTGATGGGTCTGTGACGTTTCCTTCCAGAGTTATTACCAAAAAACCACAAACATCCCAGAATTATCTCGGTTTGGGGTCAAAATGTTGTCGCTCATTAAATCCCACAAGAAACGTCGCATCGAACGAATGTGATTGAATTCTCCCCGTCTGGATGAGCGGAATTGAATGGTGCAACTGATTTTGTTGTGCTGTGAAAATTCAGATATTTGCATGACTGCTTTTGTTTTATTTTGTGAATAGCAAAAAGCATTCAACCCCATAATACATGCTGTTTTATTGGTCGCTCGTCCATTTCATATCCCATAGCTTAAGCATTCATATATTTGGATTCCTCTCGACGAGGCGAGCAGTACGAGTACCACCTTGATGGGTCTGTGACGTTTCCTTCCAGAGTTATTACCAAAAAACCACAAACATCCCAGAATTCTCTCGGTTTGGGGTCAAAATGTTGTCGCTCATTAAATCCCACAAGAAACGTCGCATCGAATGAATGTGATTGAATTCTCCCCGTCTGTACGAGCGGAATTGAATGGTGCAACTGATTTTGCTGTGCTGTGAAAATTCAGATATTTGCATGACTGCTTTTGTTTTATTTTGTGAATAGCAAAAAGCATTCAACCCCATAATACATGCTGTTTTATTGGTCGCTCGTCCATTTCATATCCCATAGCTTAATCATTCATATATTTGGATTCCTCTCGTTGAGGCGAGCAGTACGAGTACCACCTTGATGGGTCTGTGACGTTTCCTTCCAGAGTTATTACCAAAAAACCACAAACATCCCAGAATTATCTCGGTTTGGGGTCAAATGTTGTCGCTCATTAAATCCCACAAGAAACGTCGCATCGAATGAATGTGATTGAATTCTCCCCGTCTGGACGAGCGGAATTGAATGGTGCAACTGATTTTGTTGTGCTGTGAAAATTCAGATATTTGCATGACTGCTTTTGTTTTATTTTGTGAATAGCAAAAAGCATTCAACCCCATAATACATGCTGTTTTATTGGTCGCTCGTCCATTTCATATCCCATAGCTTAAGCATTCATATATTTGGATTCCTCTCGACGAGACGAGCAGTACGAGTACCACCTTGATGGGTCTGTGACGTTTCCTTCCAGAGTTATTACCAAAAAACCACAAACATCCCAGAATTATCTCGGTTTGGGGTCAAAATGTTGTCGCTCATTAAATCCCACAAGAAACGTCGCATCGAACGAATGTGATTGAATTCTCCCCGTCTGGATGAGCGGAATTGAATGGTGCAACTGATTTTGTTGTGCTGTGAAAATTCAGATATTTGCATGACTGCTTTTGTTTTATTTTGTGAATAGCAAAAAGCATTCAACCCCATAATACATGCTGTTTTATTGGTCGCTCGTCCATTTCATATCCCATAGCTTAAGCATTCATATATTTGGATTCCTCTCGACGAGGCGAGCAGTAGGAGTACCACCTTGATGGGTCTGTGACGTTTCCTTCCAGAGTTATTACCAAAAAACCACAAACATCCCAGAATTATCTCGGTTTGGGGTCAAAATGTTGTCGCTCATTAAATCCCACAAGAAACGTCGCATCGAACGAATGTGATGGAATTCTCCCCGTCTGGATGAGCGGAATTGAATGGTGCAACTGATTTTGTTGTGCTGTGAAAATTCAGATATTTGCATGACTGCTTTTGTTTTATTTTGTGAATAGCAAAAAGCATTCAACCCCATAATACATGCTGTTTTATTGGTCGCTCATCCATTTCATATCCCATAGCTTAAGCATTCATATATTTGGATTCCTCTCGACGAGGCGAGCAGTACGAGTACCACCTTGATGGGTCTGTGACGTTTCCTTCCAGAGTTATTACCAAAAAACCACAAACATCCCAGAATTATCTCGGTTTGGGGTCAAAATGTTGTCGCTCATTAAATCCCACAAGAAACGTCGCATCGAATGAATGTGATTGAAATCTCCCCGTCTGGACGAGCGGAATTGAATGGTGCAACTGATTTTGTTGTGCTGTGAAAATTCAGATATTTGCATGACTGCTTTTGTTTTATTTTGTGAATAGCAAAAAGCATTCAACCCCATAATACATGCTGTTTTATTGGTCGCTCGTCCATTTCATATCCCATAGCTTGACCATTCATATATTTGGATTCCTGTCGACGAGGCGAGCAGTACGAGTACCACCTTGATGGGTCTGTGACGTTTCCTTCCAGAGTTATTACCAAAAAACCACAAACATCCCAGAATTATCTCGGTTTGGGGTCAAATGTTGTCGCTCATTAAATCCCACAAGAAACGTCGCATCGAATGAATGTGATTGAATTCTCCCCGTCTGGACGAGCGGAATTGAATGGTGCAACTGATTTTGTTGTGCTGTGAAAATTCAGATATTTGCATGACTGCTTTTGTTTTATTTTGTGAATAGCAAAAAGCATTCAACCCCATAATACATGCTGTTTTATTGGTCGCTCGTCCATTTCATATCCCATAGCTTAAGCATTCATATATTTGGATTCCTCTCGACGAGGCGAGCAGTAGGAGTACCACCTTGATGGGTCTGTGACGTTTCCTTCCAGAGTTATTACCAAAAAACCACAAACATCCCAGAATTATCTCGGTTTGGGGTCAAAATGTTGTCGCTCATTAAATCCCACAAGAAACGTCGCATCGAACGAATGTGATTGAATTCTCCCCGTCTGGATGAGCGGAATTGAATGGTGCAACTGATTTTGTTGTGCTGTGAAAATTCAGATATTTGCATGACTGCTTTTGTTTTATTTTGTGAATAGCAAAAAGCATTCAACCCCATAATACATGCTGTTTTATTGGTCGCTCGTCCATTTCATATTCCATAGCTTAATCATTCATATATTTGGATTTCTCTCGTTGAGGCGAGCAGTACGAGTACCACCTTGATGGGTCTGTGACGTTTCCTTCCAGAGTTATTACCAAAAAACCACAAACATCCCAGAATTATCTCGGTTTGGGGTCAAATGTTGTCGCTCATTAAATCCCACAAGAAACGTCGCATCGAATGAATGTGATTGAATTCTCCCCGTCTGGACGAGCGGAATTGAATGGTGCAACTGATTTTGTTGTGCTGTGAAAATTCAGATATTTGCATGACTGCTTTTGTTTTATTTTGTGAATAGCAAAAAGCATTCAACCCCATAATACATGCTGTTTTATTGGTCGCTCGTCCATTTCATATCCCATAGCTTAAGCATTCATATATTTGGATTCCTCTCGACGAGACGAGCAGTACGAGTACCACCTTGATGGGTCTGTGACGTTTCCTTCCAGAGTTATTACCAAAAAACCACAAACATCCCAGAATTATCTCGGTTTGGGGTCAAAATGTTGTCGCTCATTAAATCCCACAAGAAACGTCGCATCGAACAAATGTGATTGAATTCTCCCCGTCTGGATGAGCGGAATTGAATGGTGCAACTGATTTTGTTGTGCTGTGAAAATTCAGATATTTGCATGACTGCTTTTGTTTTATTTTGTGAATAGCAAAAAGCATTCAACCCCATAATACATGCTGTTTTATTGGTCGCTCGTCCATTTCATATCCCATAGCTTAAGCATTCATATATTTGGATTCCTCTCGACGAGGCGAGCAGTAGGAGTACCACCTTGATGGGTCTGTGACGTTTCCTTCCAGAGTTATTACCAAAAAACCACAAACATCCCAGAATTATCTCGGTTTGGGGTCAAAATGTTGTCGCTCATTAAATCCCACAAGAAACGTCGCATCGAACGAATGTGATTGAATTCTCCCCGTCTGGATGAGCGGAATTGAATGGTGCAACTGATTTTGTTGTGCTGTGAAAATTCAGATATTTGCATGACTGCTTTTGTTTTATTTTGTGAATAGCAAAAAGCATTCAACCCCATAATACATGCTGTTTTATTGGTCGCTCGTCCATTTCATATCCCATAGCTTAAGCATTCATATATTTGGATTCCTCTCGACGAGGCGAGCAGTACGAGTACCACCTTGATGGGTCTGTGACGTTTCCTTCCAGAGTTATTACCAAAAAACCACAAACATCCCATAATTCTCTCGGTTTGGGGTCAAAATGTTGTCGCTCATTAAATCCCACAAGAAACGTCGCATCGAATGAATGTGATTGAATTCTCCCCGTCTGTACGAGCGGAATTGAATGGTGCAACTGATTTTGCTGTGCTGTGAAAATTCAGATATTTGCATGACTGCTTTTGTTTTATTTTGTGAATAGCAAAAAGCATTCAACCCCATAATACATGCTGTTTTATTGGTCGCTCGTCCATTTCATATCCCATAGCTTAAGCATTCATATATTTGGATTCCTCTCGACGAGGCGAGCAGTACGAGTACCACCTTGATGGGTCTGTGACGTTTCCTTCCAGAGTTATTACCAAAAAACCACAAACATCCCAGAATTATCTCGGTTTGGGGTCAAATGTTGTCGCTCATTAAATCCCACAAGAAACGTCGCATCGAATGAATGTGATTGAATTCTCCCCGTCTGGACGAGCGGAATTGAATGGTGCAACTGATTTTGTTGTGCTGTGAAAATTCAGATATTTGCATGACTGCTTTTGTTTTATTTTGTGAATAGCAAAAAGCATTCAACCCCATAATACATGCTGTTTTATTGGTCGCTCGTCCATTTCATATCCCATAGCTTAAGCATTCATATATTTGGATTCCTCTCGACGAGGCGAGCAGTAGGAGTACCACCTTGATGGGTCTGTGACGTTTCCTTCCAGAGTTATTACCAAAAAACCACAAACATCCCAGAATTATCTCGGTTTGGGGTCAAAATGTTGTCGCTCATTAAATCCCACAAGAAACGTCGCATCGAACGAATGTGATTGAATTCTCCCCGTCTGGATGAGCGGAATTGAATGGTGCAACTGATTTTGTTGTGCTGTGAAAATTCAGATATTTGCATGACTGCTTTTGTTTTATTTTGTGAATAGCAAAAAGCATTCAACCCCATAATACATGCTGTTTTATTGGTCGCTCGTCCATTTCATATCCCATAGCTTAAGCATTCATATATTTGGATTCCTCTCGACGAGGCGAGCAGTACGAGTACCACCTTGATGGGTCTGTGACGTTTCCTTCCAGAGTTATTACCAAAAAACCACAAACATCCCATAATTCTCTCGGTTTGGGGTCAAAATGTTGTCGCTCATTAAATCCCACAAGAAACGTCGCATCGAATGAATGTGATTGAATTCTCCCCGTCTGTACGAGCGGAATTGAATGGTGCAACTGATTTTGCTGTGCTGTGAAAATTCAGATATTTGCATGACTGCTTTTGTTTTATTTTGTGAATAGCAAAAAGCATTCAACCCCATAATACATGCTGTTTTATTGGTCGCTCGTCCATTTCATATCCCATAGCTTAAGCATTCATATATTTGGATTCCTCTCGACGAGGCGAGCAGTACGAGTACCACCTTGATGGGTCTGTGACGTTTCCTTCCAGAGTTATTACCAAAAAACCACAAACATCCCAGAATTATCTCGGTTTGGGGTCAAATGTTGTCGCTCATTAAATCCCACAAGAAACGTCGCATCGAATGAATGTGATTGAATTCTCCCCGTCTGGACGAGCGGAATTGAATGGTGCAACTGATTTTGTTGTGCTGTGAAAATTCAGATATTTGCATGACTGCTTTTGTTTTATTTTGTGAATAGCAAAAAGCATTCAACCCCATAATACATGCTGTTTTATTGGTCGCTCGTCCATTTCATATCCCATAGCTTAAGCATTCATATATTTGGATTCCTCTCGACGAGGCGAGCAGTAGGAGTACCACCTTGATGGGTCTGTGACGTTTCCTTCCAGAGTTATTACCAAAAAACCACAAACATCCCAGAATTATCTCGGTTTGGGGTCAAAATGTTGTCGCTCATTAAATCCCACAAGAAACGTCGCATCGAACGAATGTGATTGAATTCTCCCCGTCTGGATGAGCGGAATTGAATGGTGCAACTGATTTTGTTGTGCTGTGAAAATTCAGATATTTGCATGACTGCTTTTGTTTTATTTTGTGAATAGCAAAAAGCATTCAACCCCATAATACATGCTGTTTTATTGGTCGCTCGTCCATTTCATATCCCATAGCTTAAGCATTCATATATTTGGATTCCTCTCGACGAGGCGAGCAGTACGAGTACCACCTTGATGGGTCTGTGACGTTTCCTTCCAGAGTTATTACCAAAAAACCACAAACATCCCATAATTCTCTCGGTTTGGGGTCAAAATGTTGTCGCTCATTAAATCCCACAAGAAACGTCGCATCGAATGAATGTGATTGAATTCTCCCCGTCTGTACGAGCGGAATTGAATGGTGCAACTGATTTTGCTGTGCTGTGAAAATTCAGATATTTGCATGACTGCTTTTGTTTTATTTTGTGAATAGCAAAAAGCATTCAACCCCATAATACATGCTGTTTTATTGGTCGCTCGTCCATTTCATATCCCATAGCTTAAGCATTCATATATTTGGATTCCTCTCGACGAGGCGAGCAGTACGAGTACCACCTTGATGGGTCTGTGACGTTTCCTTCCAGAGTTATTACCAAAAAACCACAAACATCCCAGAATTATCTCGGTTTGGGGTCAAAATGTTGTCGCTCATTAAATCCCACAAGAAACGTCGCATCGAACGAATGTGATTGAATTCTCCCCGTCTGGATGAGCGGAATTGAATGGTGCAACTGATTTTGTTGTGCTGTGAAAATTCAGATATTTGCATGACTGCTTTTGTTTTATTTTGTGAATAGCAAAAAGCATTCAACCCCATAATACATGCTGTTTTATTGGTCGCTCGTCCATTTCATATCCCATAGCTTAAGCATTCATATATTTGGATTCCTCTCGACGAGGCGAGCAGTACGAGTACCACCTTGATGGGTCTGTGACGTTTCCTTCCAGAGTTATTACCAAAAAACCACAAACATCCCAGAATTCTCTCGGTTTGGGGTCAAAATGTTGTCGCTCATTAAATCCCACAAGAAACGTCGCATCGAATGAATGTGATTGAATTCTCCCCGTCTGTACGAGCGGAATTGAATGGTGCAACTGATTTTGCTGTGCTGTGAAAATTCAGATATTTGCATGACTGCTTTTGTTTTATTTTGTGAATAGCAAAAAGCATTCAACCCCATAATACATGCTGTTTTATTGGTCGCTCGTCCATTTCATATCCCATAGCTTAAGCATTCATATATTTGGATTCCTCTCGACGAGGCGAGCAGTACGAGTACCACCTTGATGGGTCTGTGACGTTTCCTTCCAGAGTTATTACCAAAAAACCACAAACATCCCAGAATTATCTCGGTTTGGGGTCAAATGTTGTCGCTCATTAAATCCCACAAGAAACGTCGCATCGAATGAATGTGATTGAATTCTCCCCGTCTGGACGAGCGGAATTGAATGGTGCAACTGATTTTGTTGTGCTGTGAAAATTCAGATATTTGCATGACTGCTTTTGTTTTATTTTGTGAATAGCAAAAAGCATTCAACCCCATAATACATGCTGTTTTATTGGTCGCTCGTCCATTTCATATCCCATAGCTTAAGCATTCATATATTTGGATTCCTCTCGACGAGGCGAGCAGTAGGAGTACCACCTTGATGGGTCTGTGACGTTTCCTTCCAGAGTTATTACCAAAAAACCACAAACATCCCAGAATTATCTCGGTTTGGGGTCAAAATGTTGTCGCTCATTAAATCCCACAAGAAACGTCGCATCGAACGAATGTGATTGAATTCTCCCCGTCTGGATGAGCGGAATTGAATGGTGCAACTGATTTTGTTGTGCTGTGAAAATTCAGATATTTGCATGACTGCTTTTGTTTTATTTTGTGAATAGCAAAAAGCATTCAACCCCATAATACATGCTGTTTTATTGGTCGCTCGTCCATTTCATATCCCATAGCTTAAGCATTCATATATTTGGATTCCTCTCGACGAGGCGAGCAGTACGAGTACCACCTTGATGGGTCTGTGACGTTTCCTTCCAGAGTTATTACCAAAAAACCACAAACATCCCATAATTCTCTCGGTTTGGGGTCAAAATGTTGTCGCTCATTAAATCCCACAAGAAACGTCGCATCGAATGAATGTGATTGAATTCTCCCCGTCTGTACGAGCGGAATTGAATGGTGCAACTGATTTTGCTGTGCTGTGAAAATTCAGATATTTGCATGACTGCTTTTGTTTTATTTTGTGAATAGCAAAAAGCATTCAACCCCATAATACATGCTGTTTTATTGGTCGCTCGTCCATTTCATATCCCATAGCTTAAGCATTCATATATTTGGATTCCTCTCGACGAGGCGAGCAGTACGAGTACCACCTTGATGGGTCTGTGACGTTTCCTTCCAGAGTTATTACCAAAAAACCACAAACATCCCAGAATTATCTCGGTTTGGGGTCAAAATGTTGTCGCTCATTAAATCCCACAAGAAACGTCGCATCGAACGAATGTGATTGAATTCTCCCCGTCTGGATGAGCGGAATTGAATGGTGCAACTGATTTTGTTGTGCTGTGAAAATTCAGATATTTGCATGACTGCTTTTGTTTTATTTTGTGAATAGCAAAAAGCATTCAACCCCATAATACATGCTGTTTTATTGGTCGCTCGTCCATTTCATATCCCATAGCTTAAGCATTCATATATTTGGATTCCTCTCGACGAGGCGAGCAGTACGAGTACCACCTTGATGGGTCTGTGACGTTTCCTTCCAGAGTTATTACCAAAAAACCACAAACATCCCAGAATTCTCTCGGTTTGGGGTCAAAATGTTGTCGCTCATTAAATCCCACAAGAAACGTCGCATCGAATGAATGTGATTGAATTCTCCCCGTCTGTACGAGCGGAATTGAATGGTGCAACTGATTTTGCTGTGCTGTGAAAATTCAGATATTTGCATGACTGCTTTTGTTTTATTTTGTGAATAGCAAAAAGCATTCAACCCCATAATACATGCTGTTTTATTGGTCGCTCGTCCATTTCATATCCCATAGCTTAAGCATTCATATATTTGGATTCCTCTCGACGAGGCGAGCAGTACGAGTACCACCTTGATGGGTCTGTGACGTTTCCTTCCAGAGTTATTACCAAAAAACCACAAACATCCCAGAATTATCTCGGTTTGGGGTCAAATGTTGTCGCTCATTAAATCCCACAAGAAACGTCGCATCGAATGAATGTGATTGAATTCTCCCCGTCTGGACGAGCGGAATTGAATGGTGCAACTGATTTTGTTGTGCTGTGAAAATTCAGATATTTGCATGACTGCTTTTGTTTTATTTTGTGAATAGCAAAAAGCATTCAACCCCATAATACATGCTGTTTTATTGGTCGCTCGTCCATTTCATATCCCATAGCTTAAGCATTCATATATTTGGATTCCTCTCGACGAGACGAGCAGTACGAGTACCACCTTGATGGGTCTGTGACGTTTCCTTCCAGAGTTATTACCAAAAAACCACAAACATCCCAGAATTATCTCGGTTTGGGGTCAAAATGTTGTCGCTCATTAAATCCCACAGGAAACGTCGCATCGAACGAATGTGATTGAATTCTCCCCGTCTGGATGAGCGGAATTGAATGGTGCAACTGATTTTGTTGTGCTGTGAAAATTCAGATATTTGCATGACTGCTTTTGTTTTATTTTGTGAATAGCAAAAAGCATTCAACCCCATAATACATGCTGTTTTATTGGTCGCTCGTCCATTTCATATCCCATAGCTTAAGCATTCATATATTTGGATTCCTCTCGACGAGGCGAGCAGTAGGAGTACCACCTTGATGGGTCTGTGACGTTTCCTTCCAGAGTTATTACCAAAAAACCACAAACATCCCAGAATTCTCTCGGTTTGGGGTCAAAATGTTGTCGCTGATTAAATCCCATAAGAAACGTCGCATCGAATGAATGTGATTGAATTCTCCCCGTCTGGACGAGCGGAATTGAATGGTGCAACTGATTTTGCTGTGCTGTGAAAATTCAGATATTTGCATGACTGCTTTTGTTTTATTTTGTGAAGAGCAAAAAGCATTCAACCCCATAATACATGTTGTTTTATTGGTCGCTCGTCCATTTCATATCCCATAACTTAACCATTCATATATTTGGATTCCTCTCGACGAGGCGAGCAGTACGAGTACCACCTTGATGGGTCTGTGACGTTTCATTCCAGAGTTATTACCAAAAAACCACAAACATCCCAGAATTATCTCGGTTTGGGGTCAAAATGTTGTCGCTCATTAAATCCCACAAGAAACGTCGCATCGAATGAATGTGATTGAATTCTCCCCGTCTGGACGAGCGGAATTGAATGGTGCAACTGATTTTGCTGTGCTGTGAAAATTCAGATATTTGCATGACTGCTTTTGTTTTATTTTGTGAATAGCAAAAAGCATTCAACCCCATAATACATGCTGTTTTATTGGTCGCTCGTCCATTTCATATCCCATAGCTTAAGCATTCATATATTTGGATTCCTCTCGACGAGGCGAGCAGGACGAGTACCACCTTGATGGGTCTGTGACGTTTCCTTCCAGAGTTATTACCAAAAAACAACAAACATCCCAGAATTATCTCGGTTTGGGGTCAAAATGTTGTCGCTCATTAAATCCCACAAGAAACGTCGAATCGAATGAATGTGATTGAATTCTCCCCGTCTGGACGAGCGGAATTGAATGGTGCAACTGATTTTGCTGTGCTGTGAAAATTCAGATATTTGCATGACTGCTTTTGTTTTATTTTGTGAATAGCAAAAAGCATTCAACCCCATAATACATGTTTTTTTATTGGTCGCTCGTCCATTTCATATCCCATAGCTTAACAACTCATATATTTGGATTCCTCTCGATGAGGCGAGCAGTACGAATACCACCTTGATGGGTCTGCGACGTTTCCTTCCAGAGTTATTACCAAAAAACCACAAACATCCCAGATTCCTCTCGGTTTGGGGTCAAAATGTTATCGCTCAATTAAATCCCATAAGAAACGTCGCATCGAATGAATGTGATTGAATTCTCCCCGTCTGGACGAGCGGAATTGAATGGTGCAACTGATTTTGCTGTGCTGTGAAAATTCAGATATTTGCATGACTGCTTTTGTTTTATTTTGTGAATAGCAAAAAGCATTCAACCCCATAATACATGCTGTTTTATTGGTCGCTCCTCCATTTCATATCCCATAGCTTAACCATTCATATATTTGGATTCCTCTCGACGAGGCGAGCAGTACGAGTACCACCTTGATGGGTCTGCGACGTTTCCTTCCAGAGTTATTACCAAAAAAACACAAACATCCCAGAATCCTATCGGTTTGGGGTCAAAATGTTGTCGCTCATTAAATCCCATAAGAAACGTCGCATCGAATGAATGTGATTGAATTCTCCCCGTCTGGACGAGCGGAATTGAATGGTGCAACTGATTTTGCTGTGCTGTGAAAATTCAGATATTTGCATGACTGCTTTTGTTTTATTTTGTGAATAGCAAAAAGCATTCAACCCCATAATACATGCTGTTTTATTGGTCGCTCGTCCATTTCATATCCCATAGCTTAACCATTCATATATTTGGATTCCTCTCGACGAGGCGAGCAGTACGAGTACCACCTTGATGAGTCTGTGACGTTTCCTTCCAGAGTTATTACCAAAAAACCACAAACATCCCAGAATTCTCTCGGTTTGGGGTCAAAATGTTGTCGCTCATTAAATCCCACAAGAAACGTCGCATCGAATGAATGTGATTGAATTCTCCCCGTCTGGACGAGCGGAATTGAATGGTGCAACTGATTTTGCTGTGCTGTGAAAATTCAGATATTTGCATGACTGCTTTTGTTTTATTTTGTGAATAGCAAAAAGCATTCAACCCCATAATACATGCTGTTTTATTGGTCGCTCGTCCATTTCATATCCCATAGCTTAACCATTCATATATTTGGATTCCTCTCGACGAGGCGAGCAGTACGAGTACCACCTTGATGGGTCTGTGACGTTTCCTTCCAGAGTTATTACCAAAAAACCACAAACATCCCAGAATTCTCTCGGTTTGGGGTCAAAATGTTGTCGCTCATTAAATCCCACAAGAAACGTCGCATCGAATGAATGTGATTGAATTCTCCCCGTCTGGACGAGCGGAATTGAATGGTGCAACTGATTTTGCTGTGCTGTGAAAATTCAGATATTTGCATGACTGCTTTTGTTTTATTTTGTGAATAGCAAAAAGCATTCAACCCCATAATACATGCTGTTTTATTGGTCGCTCGTCCATTTCATATCCCATAGCTTAACCATTCATATATTTGGATTCCTCTCGACGAGGCGAGCAGTACGAGTACCACCTTGATGGGTCTGCGACGTTTCCTTCCAGAGTTATTACCAAAAAAACACAAACATCCCAGAATCCTATCGGTTTGGGGTCAAAATGTTGTCGCTCATTAAATCCCATAAGAAACGTCGCATCGAATGAATGTGATTGAATTCTCCCCGTCTGGACGAGCGGAATTGAATGGTGCAACTGATTTTGCTGTGCTGTGAAAATTCAGATATTTGCATGACTACTTTTGTTTTATTTTGTGAATAGCAAAAAGCATTCAACCCCATAATACATGCTTTGGTCGCTCGTCCATTTCATATCCCATAGCTTAACCATTCATATATTTGGATTCCTCTCGACGAGGCGAGCAGTACGAGTACCACCTTGATGGGGCTGTGACGTTTCCTTCCTGAGTTATTACCAAAAAACCACAAACATCCCAGAATTATCTCGGTTTGGGGTCAAAATGTTGTCGCTCATTAAATCCCACAAGAAACGTCGCATCGAATGAATGTGATTGAAATCTCCCCGTCTGGACGAGCGGAATTGAATGGTGCAACTGATTTTGTTGTGCTGTGAAAATTCAGATATTTGCATGACTGCTTTTGTTTTATTTTGTGAATAGCAAAAAGCATTCAACCCCATAATACATGCTGTTTTTAATGGTCGCTCGTCCATTTCATATCCCATAGCTTAAGCATTCATATATTTGGATTCCTCTCGACGAGGCGAGCAGTACGAGTACCACCTTGATGGGTCTGTGACGTTTCCTTCCAGAGTTATTACCAAAAAACCACAAACATCCCAGAATTATCTCGGTTTGGGGTCAAAATGTTGTCGCTCATTAAATCCCACAAGAAACGTCGCATCGAATGAATGTGATTGAATTCTCCCCGTCTGGACGAGCGGAATTGAATGGTGCAACTGATTTTGTTGTGCTGTGAAAATTCAGATATTTGCATGACTGCTTTTGTTTTATTTTGTGAATAGCAAAAAGCATTCAACCCCATAATACATGCTGTTTTATTGGTCGCTCGTCCATTTCATATCCCATAGCTTAAGCATTCACATATTTGGATTCCTCTCGACGAGGCGAGCAGTACGAGTACCACCTTGATGGGTCTGTGACGTTTCCTTCCAGAGTTATTACCAAAAAACCACAAACATCCCAGAATCCTCTCGGTTTGGGGTCAAAATGTTGTCGCTCATTAAATCCCACAAGAAACGTCGCATCGAATGAATGTGATTGAATTCTCCCCGTCTGGACGAGCGGAATTGAATGGTGCAACTGATTTTGTTGTGCTGTGAAAATTCAGATATTTGCATGACTGCTTTTGTTTTATTTTGTGAATAGCAAAAAGCATTCAACCCCATAATACATGCTGTTTTATTGGTCGCTCGTCCATTTCATATCCCATAGCTTAAGCATTCACATATTTGGATTCCTCTCGACGAGGCGAGCAGTACGAGTACCACCTTGATGGGTCTGTGACGTTTCCTTCCAGAGTTATTACCAAAAAACCACAAACATCCCAGAATCCTCTCGGTTTGGGGTCAAAATGTTGTCGCTCATTAAATCCCACAAGAAACGTCGCATCGAATGAATGTGATTGAATTCTCCCCGTCTGGACGAGCGGAATTGAATGGTGCAACTGATTTTGCTGTGCTGTGAAAATTCAAATATTTGCATGACTGCTTTTGTTTTATTTTGTGAATAGCAAAAAGCATTCAACCCCATAATACATGTTTTTTTATTGGTCGCTCGTCCATTTCATATCCCATAGCTTAACAACTCATATATTTGGATTCCTCTCGATGAGGCGAGCAGTACGAGTACCACATTGATGGGTCTGCGACGTTTCCTTCCAGAGTTATTACCAAAAAACCACAAACATCCCAGATTCCTCTTGGTTTGGGGTCAAAATGTTATCGCTCAATTAAATCCCATAAGAAACGTCGCATCGAATGAATGTGATTGAATTCTCCCCGTCTGTACGAGCGGAATTGAATGGTGCAACTGATTTTGCTGTGCTGTGAAAATTCAGATATTTGCATGACTGCTTTTGTTTTATTTTGTGAATAGCAAAAATCATTCAACCCCATAATACATGCTGTTTTATTGGTCGCTCGTCCATTTCATATCCCATAGCTTAACCATTCATATATTTGGATTCCTCTCGACGAGGCGAGCAGTACGAGTACCACCTTGATGGGTCTGTGACGTTTCCTTCCAGAGTTATTACCAAAAAACCACAAACATCCCAGAATTCTCTCGGTTTGGGGTCAAAATGTTGTCGCTCATTAAATCCCACAAGAAACGTCACATCGAATGAATGTGATTGAATTCTCCCCGTCTGGACGAGCGGAATTGAATGGTGCAACTGATTTTGCTGTGCTGTGAAAATTCAGATATTTGCATGACTGCTTTTGTTTTATTTTGTGAATAGCAAAAAGCATTCAACCCCATAATACATGTTTTTTTATTGGTCGCTCGTCCATTTCATATCCCATAGCTTAACAACTCATATATTTGGATTCCTCTCGATGAGGCGAGCAGTACCAGTACCACCTTGATGGGTCTGCGACGTTTCCTTCCAGAGTTATTACCAAAAAAACACAAACATCCCAGATTCCTCTTGGTTTGGGGTCAAAATGTTATCGCTCAATTAAATCCCATTAGAAACGTCGCATCGAATGAATGTGATTGAATTCTCCCCGTCTGTACGAGCGGAATTGAATGGTGCAACTGATTTTGCTGTGCTGTGAAAATTCAGATATTTGCATGACTGCTTTTGTTTTATTTTGTGAATAGCAAAAATCATTCAACCCCATAATACATGCTGTTTTATTGGTCGCTCGTCCATTTCATATCCCATAGCTTAAGCATTCATATATTTGGATTCCTCTCGACGAGGCGAGCAGTAGGAGTACCACCTTGATTGGTCTGTGACGTTTCCTTCCAGAGTTATTACCAAAAAACCACAAACATCCCAGAATTATCTCGGTTTGGGGTCAAAATTTTGTCGCTCATTAAATCCCACAAGAAACGTCGCATCGAAAGAATGTCATTGAATTCTCCCCGTCTGGATGAGCGGAATTGAATGGTGCAACTGATTTTGTTGTGCTGTGAAAATTCAGATATTTGCATGACTGCTTTTGTTTTATTTTGTGAATAGCAAAAAGCATTCAACCCCATAATACATGCTGTTTTATTGGTCGCTCGTCCATTTCATATCCCATAGCTTAACCATTCATATATTTGGATTCCTCTCGACGAGGCGAGCAGTACGAGTACCACCTTGATGGGTCTGTGACGTTTCCTTCCAGAGTTATTACCAAAAAACCACAAACATCCCAGAATTCTCTCGGTTTGGGGTCAAAATGTTGTCGCTCATTAAATCCCACAAGAAACGTCGCATCGAATGAATGTGATTGAATTCTCCCCGTCTGGACGAGCGGAATTGAATGGTGCAACTGATTTTGCTGTGCTGTGAAAATTCAGATATTTGCATGACTGCTTTTGTTTTATTTTGTGAAGAGCAAAAAGCATTCAACCCCATAATACATGCTGTTTTATTGGTCGCTCGTCCATTTCATATCCCATAACTTAACCATTCATATATTTGGATTCCTCTCGACGAGGCGAGCAGTACGAGTACCACCTTGATGGGTCTGTGACGTTTCATTCCAGAGTTATTACCAAAAAACCACAAACATCCCAGAATTATCTCGGTTTGGGGTCAAAATGTTGTCGCTCATTAAATCCCACAAGAAACGTCGCATCGAATGAATGTGATTGAATTCTCCCCGTCTGGACGAGCGGAATTGAATGGTGCAACTGATTTTGCTGTGCTGTGAAAATTCAGATATTTGCATGACTGCTTTTGTTTTATTTTGTGAATAGCAAAAAGCATTCAACCCCATAATACATGCTGTTTTATTGGTCGCTCGTCCATTTCATATCCCATAGCTTAAGCATTCATATATTTGGATTCCTCTCGACGAGGCGAGCAGGACGAGTACCACCTTGATGGGTCTGTGACGTTTCCTTCCAGAGTTATTACCAAAAAAACAAACATCCCAGAATTATCTCGGTTTGGGGTCAAAATGTTGTCGCTCATTAAATCCCACAAGAAACGTCGAATCGAATGAATGTGATTGAATTCTCCCCGTCTGGACGAGCGGAATTGAATGGTGCAACTGATTTTGCTGTGCTGTGAAAATTCAGATATTTGCATGACTGCTTTTGTTTTATTTTGTGAATAGCAAAAAGCATTCAACCCCATAATACATGTTTTTTTATTGGTCGCTCGTCCATTTCATATCCCATAGCTTAACAACTCATATATTTGGATTCCTCTCGATGAGGCGAGCAGTACGAATACCACCTTGATGGGTCTGCGACGTTTCCTTCCAGAGTTATTACCAAAAAACCACAAACATCCCAGATTCCTCTCGGTTTGGGGTCAAAATGTTATCGCTCAATTAAATCCCATAAGAAACGTCGCATCGAATGAATGTGATTGAATTCTCCCCGTCTGGACGAGCGGAATTGAATGGTGCAACTGATTTTGCTGTGCTGTGAAAATTCAGATATTTGCATGACTGCTTTTGTTTTATTTTGTGAATAGCAAAAAGCATTCAACCCCATAATACATGCTGTTTTATTGGTCGCTCCTCCATTTCATATCCCATAGCTTAACCATTCATATATTTGGATTCCTCTCGACGAGGCGAGCAGTACGAGTACCACCTTGATGGGTCTGCGACGTTTCCTTCCAGAGTTATTACCAAAAAAACACAAACATCCCAGAATTATCTCGGTTTGGGGTCAAAATGTTGTCGCTCATTAAATCCCACAAGAAACGTCGCATCGAATGAATGTGATTGAATTCTCCCCGTCTGGACGAGCGGAATTGAATGGTGCAACTGATTTTGCTGTGCTGTGAAAATTCAGATATTTGCATGACTGCTTTTGTTTTATTTTGTGAATAGCAAAAAGCATTCAACCCCATAATACATGCTGTTTTATTGGTCGCTCGTCCATTTCATATCCCATAGCTTAAGCATTCATATATTTGGATTCCTCTCGACGAGGCGAGCAGGACGAGTACCACCTTGATGGGTCTGTGACGTTTCCTTCCAGAGTTATTACCAAAAAACAACAAACATCCCAGAATTATCTCGGTTTGGGGTCAAAATGTTGTCGCTCATTAAATCCCACAAGAAACGTCGAATCGAATGAATGTGATTGAATTCTCCCCGTCTGGACGAGCGGAATTGAATGGTGCAACTGATTTTGCTGTGCTGTGAAAATTCAGATATTTGCATGACTGCTTTTGTTTTATTTTGTGAATAGCAAAAAGCATTCAACCCCATAATACATGTTTTTTTATTGGTCGCTCGTCCATTTCATATCCCATAGCTTAACAACTCATATATTTGGATTCCTCTCGACGAGGCGAGCAGTACGAGTACCACCTTGATGGGTCTGCGACGTTTCCTTCCAGAGTTATTACCAAAAAAACACAAACATCCCAGAATTCTCTCGGTTTGGGGTCAAAATGTTGTCGCTCATTAAATCCCACAAGAAACGTCGCATCGAATGAATGTGATTGAATTCTCCCCGTCTGGACGAGCGGAATTGAATGGTGCAACTGATTTTGCTGTGCTGTGAAAATTCAGATATTTGCATGACTGCTTTTGTTTTATTTTGTGAATAGCAAAAAGCATTCAACCCCATAATACATGCTGTTTTATTGGTCGCTCGTCCATTTCATATCCCATAGCTTAACCATTCATATATTTGGATTCCTCTCGACGAGGCGAGCAGTACGAGTACCACCTTGATGGGTCTGTGACGTTTCCTTCCAGAGTTATTACCAAAAAACCACAAACATCCCAGAATTCTCTCGGTTTGGGGTCAAAATGTTGTCGCTCATTAAATCCCACAAGAAACGTCGCATCGAATGAATGTGATTGAATTCTCCCTGTCTGGACGAGCGGAATTGAATGGTGCAACTGATTTTGCTGTGCTGTGAAAATTCAGATATTTGCATGACTGCTTTTGTTTTATTTTGTGAATAGCAAAAAGCATTCAACCCCATAATACATGCTGTTTTATTGGTCGCTCGTCCATTTCATATCCCATAGCTTAACCATTCATATATTTGGATTCCTCTCGACGAGGCGAGCAGTACGAGTACCACCTTGATGGGTCTGCGACGTTTCCTTCCAGAGTTATTACCAAAAAAACACAAACATCCCAGAATCCTCTCGGTTTGGGGTCAAAATGTTGTCGCTCATTAAATCCCATAAGAAACGTCGCATCGAATGAATGTGATTGAATTCTCCCCGTCTGGACGAGCGGAATTGAATGGTGCAACTGATTTTGCTGTGCTGTGAAAATTCAGATATTTGCATGACTGCTTTTGTTTTATTTTGTGAATAGCAAAAATCATTCAACCCCATAATACATGCTGTTTTATTGGTCGCTCGTCCATTTCATATCCCATAGCTTAAGCATTCATATATTTGGATTCCTCTCGACGAGGCGAGCAGTAGGAGTACCACCTTGATGGGTCTGTGACGTTTCCTTCCAGAGTTATTACCAAAAAACCACAAACATCCCAGAATTATCTCGGTTTGGGGTCAAAATTTTGTCGCTCATTAAATCCCACAAGAAACGTCGCATCGAACGAATGTCATTGAATTCTCCCCGTCTGGACGAGCGGAATTGAATGGTGCAACTGATTTTGCTGTGCTGTGAAAATTCAGATATTTGCATGACTGCTTTTGTTTTATTTTGTGAATAGCAAAAAGCATTCAACCCCATAATACATGCTGTTTTATTGGTCGCTCGTCCATTTCATATCCCATAGCTTAACAACTCATATATTTGGATTCCTCTCGACGAGGCGAGCAGTACGAGTACCACCTTGATGGGTCTGCGACGTTTCCTTCCAGAGTTATTACCAAAAAAACACAAACATCCCAGAATTCTCTCGGTTTGGGGTCAAAATGTTGTCGCTCATTAAATCCCACAAGAAACGTCGCATCGAATGAATGTGATTGAATTCTCCCCGTCTGGACGAGCGGAATTGAATGGTGCAACTGATTTTGCTGTGCTGTGAAAATTCAGATATTTGCATGACTGCTTTTGTTTTATTTTGTGAATAGCAAAAAGCATTCAACCCCATAATACATGCTGTTTTATTGGTCGCTCGTCCATTTCATATCCCATAGCTTAACCATTCATATATTTGGATTCCTCTCGACGAGGCGAGCAGTACGAGTACCACCTTGATGGGTCTGTGACGTTTCCTTCCAGAGTTATTACCAAAAAACCACAAACATCCCAGAATTCTCTCGGTTTGGGGTCAAAATGTTGTCGCTCATTAAATCCCACAAGAAACGTCGCATCGAATGAATGTGATTGAATTCTCCCTGTCTGGACGAGCGGAATTGAATGGTGCAACTGATTTTGCTGTGCTGTGAAAATTCAGATATTTGCATGACTGCTTTTGTTTTATTTTGTGAATAGCAAAAAGCATTCAACCCCATAATACATGCTGTTTTATTGGTCGCTCGTCCATTTCATATCCCATAGCTTAACCATTCATATATTTGGATTCCTCTCGACGAGGCGAGCAGTACGAGTACCACCTTGATGGGTCTGCGACGTTTCCTTCCAGAGTTATTACCAAAAAAACACAAACATCCCAGAATCCTCTCGGTTTGGGGTCAAAATGTTGTCGCTCATTAAATCCCATAAGAAACGTCGCATCGAATGAATGTGATTGAATTCTCCCCGTCTGGACGAGCGGAATTGAATGGTGCAACTGATTTTGCTGTGCTGTGAAAATTCAGATATTTGCATGACTGCTTTTGTTTTATTTTGTGAATAGCAAAAATCATTCAACCCCATAATACATGCTGTTTTATTGGTCGCTCGTCCATTTCATATCCCATAGCTTAAGCATTCATATATTTGGATTCCTCTCGACGAGGCGAGCAGTAGGAGTACCACCTTGATGGGTCTGTGACGTTTCCTTCCAGAGTTATTACCAAAAAACCACAAACATCCCAGAATTATCTCGGTTTGGGGTCAAAATTTTGTCGCTCATTAAATCCCACAAGAAACGTCGCATCGAACGAATGTCATTGAATTCTCCCCGTCTGGATGAGCGGAATTGAATGGTGCAACTGATTTTGTTGTGCTGTGAAAATTCAGATATTTGCATGACTGCTTTTGTTTTATTTTGTGAATAGCAAAAAGCATTCAACCCCATAATACATGCTGTTTTATTGGTCGCTCGTCCATTTCATATCCCATAGCTTAACCATTCATATATTTGGATTCCTCTCGACGAGGCGAGCAGTACGAGTACCACCTTGATGGGGCTGTGACGTTTCCTTCCAGAGTTATTACCAAAAAACCACAAACATCCCAGAATTCTCTCGGTTTGGGGTCAAAATGTTGTCGCTCATTAAATCCCACAAGAAACGTCGCATCGAATGAATGTGATTGAATTCTCCCCGTCTGGACGAGCGGAATTGAATGGTGCAACTGATTTTGCTGTGCTGTGAAAATTCAGATATTTGCATGACTGCTTTTGTTTTATTTTGTGAAGAGCAAAAAGCATTCAACCCCATAATACATGCTGTTTTATTGGTCGCTCGTCCATTTCATATCCCATAACTTAACCATTCATATATTTGGATTCCTCTCGACGAGGCGAGCAGTACGAGTACCACCTTGATGGGTCTGTGACGTTTCATTCCAGAGTTATTACCAAAAAACCACAAACATCCCAGAATTATCTCGGTTTGGGGTCAAAATGTTGTCGCTCATTAAATCCCACAAGAAACGTCGCATCGAATGAATGTGATTGAATTCTCCCCGTCTGGACGAGCGGAATTGAATGGTGCAACTGATTTTGCTGTGCTGTGAAAATTCAGATATTTGCATGACTGCTTTTGTTTTATTTTGTGAATAGCAAAAAGCATTCAACCCCATAATACATGCTGTTTTATTGGTCGCTCGTCCATTTCATATCCCATAGCTTAAGCATTCATATATTTGGATTCCTCTCGACGAGGCGAGCAGGACGAGTACCACCTTGATGGGTCTGTGACGTTTCCTTCCAGAGTTATTACCAAAAAACAACAAACATCCCAGAATTATCTCGGTTTGGGGTCAAAATGTTGTCGCTCATTAAATCCCACAAGAAACGTCGAATCGAATGAATGTGATTGAATTCTCCCCGTCTGGACGAGCGGAATTGAATGGTGCAACTGATTTTGCTGTGCTGTGAAAATTCAGATATTTGCATGACTGCTTTTGTTTTATTTTGTGAATAGCAAAAAGCATTCAACCCCATAATACATGTTTTTTTATTGGTCGCTCGTCCATTTCATATCCCATAGCTTAACAACTCATATATTTGGATTCCTCTCGATGAGGCGAGCAGTACGAATACCACCTTGATGGGTCTGCGACGTTTCCTTCCAGAGTTATTACCAAAAAACCACAAACATCCCAGATTCCTCTCGGTTTGGGGTCAAAATGTTATCGCTCAATTAAATCCCATAAGAAACGTCGCATCGAATGAATGTGATTGAATTCTCCCCGTCTGGACGAGCGGAATTGAATGGTGCAACTGATTTTGCTGTGCTGTGAAAATTCAGATATTTGCATGACTGCTTTTGTTTTATTTTGTGAATAGCAAAAAGCATTCAACCCCATAATACATGCTGTTTTATTGGTCGCTCCTCCATTTCATATCCCATAGCTTAACCATTCATATATTTGGATTCCTCTCGACGAGGCAAGCAGTACGAGTACCACCTTGATGGGTCTGCGACGTTTCCTTCCAGAGTTATTACCAAAAAAACACAAACATCCCAGAATTATCTCGGTTTGGGGTCAAAATGTTGTCGCTCATTAAATCCCACAAGAAACGTCGCATCGAATGAATGTGATTGAATTCTCCCCGTCTGGACGAGCGGAATTGAATGGTGCAACTGATTTTGCTGTGCTGTGAAAATTCAGATATTTGCATGACTGCTTTTGTTTTATTTTGTGAATAGCAAAAAGCATTCAACCCCATAATACATGCTGTTTTATTGGTCGCTCGTCCATTTCATATCCCATAGCTTAAGCATTCATATATTTGGATTCCTCTCGACGAGGCGAGCAGGACGAGTACCACCTTGATGGGTCTGTGACGTTTCCTTCCAGAGTTATTACCAAAAAACAACAAACATCCCAGAATTATCTCGGTTTGGGGTCAAAATGTTGTCGCTCATTAAATCCCACAAGAAACGTCGAATCGAATGAATGTGATTGAATTCTCCCCGTCTGGACGAGCGGAATTGAATGGTGCAACTGATTTTGCTGTGCTGTGAAAATTCAGATATTTGCATGACTGCTTTTGTTTTATTTTGTGAATAGCAAAAAGCATTCAACCCCATAATACATGTTTTTTTATTGGTCGCTCGTCCATTTCATATCCCATAGCTTAACAACTCATATATTTGGATTCCTCTCGACGAGGCGAGCAGTACGAGTACCACCTTGATGGGTCTGCGACGTTTCCTTCCAGAGTTATTACCAAAAAAACACAAACATCCCAGAATTCTCTCGGTTTGGGGTCAAAATGTTGTCGCTCATTAAATCCCACAAGAAACGTCGCATCGAATGAATGTGATTGAATTCTCCCCGTCTGGACGAGCGGAATTGAATGGTGCAACTGATTTTGCTGTGCTGTGAAAATTCAGATATTTGCATGACTGCTTTTGTTTTATTTTGTGAATAGCAAAAAGCATTCAACCCCATAATACATGCTGTTTTATTGGTCGCTCGTCCATTTCATATCCCATAGCTTAACCATTCATATATTTGGATTCCTCTCGACGAGGCGAGCAGTACGAGTACCACCTTGATGGGTCTGTGACGTTTCCTTCCAGAGTTATTACCAAAAAACCACAAACATCCCAGAATTCTCTCGGTTTGGGGTCAAAATGTTGTCGCTCATTAAATCCCACAAGAAACGTCGCATCGAATGAATGTGATTGAATTCTCCCCGTCTGGACGAGCGGAATTGAATGGTGCAACTGATTTTGCTGTGCTGTGAAAATTCAGATATTTGCATGACTGCTTTTGTTTTATTTTGTGAATAGCAAAAAGCATTCAACCCCATAATACATGCTGTTTTATTGGTCGCTCGTCCATTTCATATCCCATAGCTTAACCATTCATATATTTGGATTCCTCTCGACGAGGCGAGCAGTACGAGTACCACCTTGATGGGTCTGCGACGTTTCCTTCCAGAGTTATTACCAAAAAAACACAAACATCCCAGAATCCTCTCGGTTTGGGGTCAAAATGTTGTCGCTCATTAAATCCCATAAGAAACGTCGCATCGAATGAATGTGATTGAATTCTCCCCGTCTGGACGAGCGGAATTGAATGGTGCAACTGATTTTGCTGTGCTGTGAAAATTCAGATATTTGCATGACTGCTTTTGTTTTATTTTGTGAATAGCAAAAAGCATTCAACCCCATAATACATGCTTTGGTCGCTCGTCCATTTCATATCCCATAGCTTAACCATTCATATATTTGGATTCCTCTCGACGAGGCGAGCAGTACGAGTACCACCTTGATGGGGCTGTGACGTTTCCTTCCTGAGTTATTACCAAAAAACCACAAACATCCCAGAATTATCTCGGTTTGGGGTCAAAATGTTGTCGCTCATTAAATCCCACAAGAAACGTCGCATCGAATGAATGTGATTGAAATCTCCCCGTCTGGACGAGCGGAATTGAATGGTGCAACTGATTTTGTTGTGCTGTGAAAATTCAGATATTTGCATGACTGCTTTTGTTTTATTTTGTGAATAGCAAAAAGCATTCAACCCCATAATACATGCTGTTTTTAATGGTCGCTCGTCCATTTCATATCCCATAGCTTAAGCATTCATATATTTGGATTCCTCTCGACGAGGCGAGCAGTACGAGTACCACCTTGATGGGTCTGTGACGTTTCCTTCCAGAGTTATTACCAAAAAACCACAACATCCCAGAATTATCTCGGTTTGGGGTCAAAATGTTGTCGCTCATTAAATCCCACAAGAAACGTCGCATCGAATGAATGTGATTGAATTCTCCCCGTCTGGACGAGCGGAATTGAATGGTGCAACTGATTTTGTTGTGCTGTGAAAATTCAGATATTTGCATGACTGCTTTTGTTTTATTTTGTGAATAGCAAAAAGCATTCAACCCCATAATACATGCTGTTTTATTGGTCGCTCGTCCATTTCATATCCCATAGCTTAAGCATTCACATATTTGGATTCCTCTCGACGAGGCGAGCAGTACGAGTACCACCTTGATGGGTCTGTGACGTTTCCTTCCAGAGTTATTACCAAAAAACCACAAACATCCCAGAATCCTCTCGGTTTGGGGTCAAAATGTTGTCGCTCATTAAATCCCACAAGAAACGTCGCATCGAATGAATGTGATTGAATTCTCCCCGTCTGGACGAGCGGAATTGAATGGTGCAACTGATTTTGCTGTGCTGTGAAAATTCAGATATTTGCATGACTGCTTTTGTTTTATTTTGTGAATAGCAAAAAGCATTCAACCCCATAATACATGTTTTTTTATTGGTCGCTCGTCCATTTCATATCCCATAGCTTAACAACTCATATATTTGGATTCCTCTCGATGAGGCGAGCAGTACCAGTACCACCTTGATGGGTCTGCGACGTTTCCTTCCAGAGTTATTACCAAAAAAACACAAACATCCCAGATTCCTCTTGGTTTGGGGTCAAAATGTTATCGCTCAATTAAATCCCATAAGAAACGTCGCATCGAATGAATGTGATTGAATTCTCCCCGTCTGTACGAGCGGAATTGAATGGTGCAACTGATTTTGCTGTGCTGTGAAAATTCAGATATTTGCATGACTGCTTTTGTTTTATTTTGTGAATAGCAAAAATCATTCAACCCCATAATACATGCTGTTTTATTGGTCGCTCGTCCATTTCATATCCCATAGCTTAAGCATTCATATATTTGGATTCCTCTCGACGAGGCGAGCAGTACGAGTACCACCTTGATGGGTCTGTGACGTTTCCTTCCAGAGTTATTACCAAAAAACCACAAACATCCCAGAATTCTCTCGGTTTGGGGTCAAAATGTTGTCGCTCATTAAATCCCACAAGAAACGTCGCATCGAATGAATGTGATTGAATTCTCCCCGTCTGGACGAGCGGAATTGAATGGTGCAACTGATTTTGCTGTGCTGTGAAAATTCAGATATTTGCATGACTGCTTTTGTTTTATTTTGTGAATAGCAAAAATCATTCAACCCCATAATACATGCTGTTTTATTGGTCGCTCGTCCATTTCATATCCCATAGCTTAAGCATTCATATATTTGGATTCCTCTCGACGAGGCGAGCAGTACGAGTACCACCTTGATGGGTCTGTGACGTTTCCTTCCAGAGTTATTACCAAAAAACCACAAACATCCCAGAATTCTCTCGGTTTGGGGTCAAAATGTTGTCGCTCATTAAATCCCACAAGAAACGTCGCATCGAATGAATGTGATTGAATTCTCCCCGTCTGGACGAGCGGAATTGAATGGTGCAACTGATTTTGTTGTGCTGTGAAAATTCAGATATTTGCATGACTGCTTTTGTTTTATTTTGTGAATAGCAAAAAGCATTCAACCCCATAATACATGCTGTTTTTAATGGTCGCTCGTCCATTTCATATCCCATAGCTTAAGCATTCATATATTTGGATTCCTCTCGACGAGGCGAGCAGTACGAGTACCACCTTGATGGGTCTGTGACGTTTCGTTCCAGAGTTATTACCAAAAAAACACAAACATCCCAGAATTATCTCGGTTTGGGGTCAAAATGTTGTCGCTCATTAAATCCCACAAGAAACGTCGCATCGAATGAATGTGATTGAATTCTCCCCGTCTGGACGAGCGGAATTGAATGGTGCAACTGATTTTGTTGTGCTGTGAAAATTCAGATATTTGCATGACTGCTTTTGTTTTATTTTGTGAATAGCAAAAAGCATTCAACCCCATAATACATGCTGTTTTATTGGTCGCTCGTCCATTTCATATCCCATAGCTTAAGCATTCATATATTTGGATTCCTCTCGACGAGGCGAGCAGTACGAGTACCACCTTGATGGGTCTGTGACGTTTCCTTCCAGAGTTATTACCAAAAAACCACAAACATCCCAGAATTCTCTCGGTTTGGGGTCAAAATGTTGTCGCTCATTAAATCCCACAAGAAACGTCGCATCGAATGAATGTGATTGAATTCTCCCCGTCTGGACGAGCGGAATTGAATGGTGCAACTGATTTTGTTGTGCTGTGAAAATTCAGATATTTGCATGACTGCTTTTGTTTTATTTTGTGAATAGCAAAAAGCATTCAACCCCATAATACATGCTGTTTTTAATGGTCGCTCGTCCATTTCATATCCCATAGCTTAAGCATTCATATATTTGGATTCCTCTCGACGAGGCGAGCAGTACGAGTACCACCTTGATGGGTCTGTGACGTTTCGTTCCAGAGTTATTACCAAAAAAACACAAACATCCCAGAATTATCTCGGTTTGGGGTCAAAATGTTGTCGCTCATTAAATCCCACAAGAAACGTCGCATCGAATGAATGTGATTGAATTCTCCCCGTCTGGACGAGCGGAATTGAATGGTGCAACTGATTTTGTTGTGCTGTGAAAATTCAGATATTTGCATGACTGCTTTTGTTTTATTTTGTGAATAGCAAAAAGCATTCAACCCCATAATACATGCTGTTTTATTGGTCGCTCGTCCATTTCATATCCCATAGCTTAAGCATTCACATATTTGGATTCCTCTCGACGAGGCGAGCAGTACGAGTACCACCTTGATGGGTCTGTGACGTTTCCTTCCAGAGTTATTACCAAAAAACCACAAACATCCCAGAATCCTCTCGGTTTGGGGTCAAAATGTTGTCGCTCATTAAATCCCACAAGAAACGTCGCATCGAATGAATGTGATTGAATTCTCCCCGTCTGGACGAGCGGAATTGAATGGTGCAACTGATTTTGTTGTGCTGTGAAAATTCAGATATTTGCATGACTGCTTTTGTTTTATTTTGTGAATAGCAAAAAGCATTCAACCCCATAATACATGCTGTTTTATTGGTCGCTCGTCCATTTCATATCCCATAGCTTAAGCATTCACATATTTGGATTCCTCTCGACGAGGCGAGCAGTACGAGTACCACCTTGATGGGTCTGTGACGTTTCCTTCCAGAGTTATTACCAAAAAACCACAAACATCCCAGAATCCTCTCGGTTTGGGGTCAAAATGTTGTCGCTCATTAAATCCCACAAGAAACGTCGCATCGAATGAATGTGATTGAATTCTCCCCGTCTGGACGAGCGGAATTGAATGGTGCAACTGATTTTGCTGTGCTGTGAAAATTCAGATATTTGCATGACTGCTTTTGTTTTATTTTGTGAATAGCAAAAAGCATTCAACCCCATAATACATGTTTTTTTATTGGTCGCTCGTCCATTTCATATCCCATAGCTTAACAACTCATATATTTGGATTCCTCTCGATGAGGCGAGCAGTACGAGTACCACCTTGATGGGTCTGCGACGTTTCCTTCCAGAGTTATTACCAAAAAACCACAAACATCCCAGATTCCTCTTGGTTTGGGGTCAAAATGTTATCGCTCAATTAAATCCCATAAGAAACGTCGCATCGAATGAATGTGATTGAATTCTCCCCGTCTGTACGAGCGGAATTGAATGGTGCAACTGATTTTGCTGTGCTGTGAAAATTCAGATATTTGCATGACTGCTTTTGTTTTATTTTGTGAATAGCAAAAATCATTCAACCCCATAATACATGCTGTTTTATTGGTCGCTCGTCCATTTCATATCCCATAGCTTAAGCATTCATATATTTGGATTCCTCTCGACGAGGCGAGCAGTACGAGTACCACCTTGATGGGTCTGTGACGTTTCCTTCCAGAGTTATTACCAAAAAACCACAAACATCCCAGAATTCTCTCGGTTTGGGGTCAAAATGTTGTCGCTCATTAAATCCCACAATAAACGTCGCATCGAATGAATGTGATTGAATTCTCCCTGTCTGGACGAGCGGAATTGAATGGTGCAACTGATTTTGCTGTGCTGTGAAAATTCAGATATTTGCATGACTGCTTTTGTTTTAATTTGTGAATAGCAAAAAGCATTCAACCCCATAATACATGTTTTTTTATTGGTCGCTCGTCCATTTCATATCCCATAGCTTAACAACTCATATATTTGGATTCCTCTCGATGAGGCGAGCAGTACCAGTACCACCTTGATGGGTCTGCGACGTTTCCTTCCAGAGTTATTACCAAAAAAACACAAACATCCCAGATTCCTCTTGGTTTGGGGTCAAAATGTTATCGCTCAATTAAATCCCATAAGAAACGTCGCATCGAATGAATGTGATTGAATTCTCCCCGTCTGTACGAGCGGAATTGAATGGTGCAACTGATTTTGCTGTGCTGTGAAAATTCAGATATTTGCATGACTGCTTTTGTTTTATTTTGTGAATAGCAAAAATCATTCAACCCCATAATACATGCTGTTTTATTGGTCGCTCGTCCATTTCATATCCCATAGCTTAAGCATTCATATATTTGGATTCCTCTCGACGAGGCGAGCAGTACGAGTACCACCTTGATGGGTCTGTGACGTTTCCTTCCAGAGTTATTACCAAAAAACCACAAACATCCCAGAATTCTCTCGGTTTGGGGTCAAAATGTTGTCGCTCATTAAATCCCACAAGAAACGTCGCATCGAATGAATGTGATTGAATTCTCCCCGTCTGGACGAGCGGAATTGAATGGTGCAACTGATTTTGCTGTGCTGTGAAAATTCAGATATTTGCATGACTGCTTTTGTTTTATTTTGTGAATAGCAAAAAGCATTCAACCCCATAATACATGCTGTTTTATTGGTCGCTCGTCCATTTCATATCCCATAGCTTAACCATTCATATATTTGGATTCCTCTCGACTAGGCGAGCAGTACGAGTACCACCTTGATGGGTCTGCGACGTTTCCTTCCAGAGTTATTACCAAAAAAACACAAACATCCCAGAATCCTATCGGTTTGGGGTCAAAATGTTGTCGCTCATTAAATCCCATAAGAAACGTCGCATCGAATGAATGTGATTGAATTCTCCCCGTCTGGACGAGCGGAATTGAATGGTGCAACTGATTTTGCTGTGCTGTGAAAATTCAGATATTTGCATGACTGCTTTTGTTTTATTTTGTGAATAGCAAAAAGCATTCAACCCCATAATACATGCTGTTTTATTGGTCGCTCGTCCATTTCATATCCCATAGCTTAACCATTCATATATTTGGATTCCTCTCGACGAGGCGAGCAGTACGAGTACCACCTTGATGGGGCTGTGACGTTTCCTTCCTGAGTTATTACCAAAAAACCACAAACATCCCAGAATTATCTCGGTTTGGGGTCAAAATGTTGTCGCTCATTAAATCCCACAAGAAACGTCGCATCGAATGAATGTGATTGAAATCTCCCCGTCTGGACGAGCGGAATTGAATGGTGCAACTGATTTTGTTGTGCTGTGAAAATTCAGATATTTGCATGACTGCTTTTGTTTTATTTTGTGAATAGCAAAAAGCATTCAACCCCATAATACATGCTGTTTTTATTGGTCGCTCGTCCATTTCATATCCCATAGCTTAAGCATTCATATATTTGGATTCCTCTCGACGAGGCGAGCAGTACGAGTACCACCTTGATGGGTCTGTGACGTTTCCTTCAGAGTTATTACCAAAAAACCACAAACATCCCAGAATTATCTCGGTTTGGGGTCAAAATGTTGTCGCTCATTAAATCCCACAAGAAACGTCGCATCGAATGAATGTGATTGAATTCTCCCCGTCTGGACGAGCGGAATTGAATGGTGCAACTGATTTTGTTGTGCTGTGAAAATTCAGATATTTGCATGACTGCTTTTGTTTTATTTTGTGAATAGCAAAAAGCATTCAACCCCATAATACATGCTGTTTTATTGGTCGCTCGTCCATTTCATATCCCATAGCTTAAGCATTCACATATTTGGATTCCTCTCGACGAGGCGAGCAGTACGAGTACCACCTTGATGGGTCTGTGACGTTTCCTTCCAGAGTTATTACCAAAAAACCACAAACATCCCAGAATTCTCTCGGTTTGGGGTCAAAATGTTGTCGCTCATTAAATCCCACAAGAAACGTCGCATCGAATGAATGTGATTGAATTCTCCCCGTCTGGACGAGCGGAATTGAATGGTGCAACTGATTTTGCTGTGCTGTGAAAATTCAGATATTTGCATGACTGCTTTTGTTTTATTTTGTGAATAGCAAAAAGCATTCAACCCCATAATACATGCTGTTTTATTGGTCGCTCGTCCATTTCATATCCCATAGCTTAACCATTCATATATTTGGATTCCTCTCGACTAGGCGAGCAGTACGAGTACCACCTTGATGGGTCTGCGACGTTTCCTTCCAGAGTTATTACCAAAAAAACACAAACATCCCAGAATCCTATCGGTTTGGGGTCAAAATGTTGTCGCTCATTAAATCCCATAAGAAACGTCGCATCGAATGAATGTGATTGAATTCTCCCCGTCTGGACGAGCGGAATTGAATGGTGCAACTGATTTTGCTGTGCTGTGAAAATTCAGATATTTGCATGACTGCTTTTGTTTTATTTTGTGAATAGCAAAAAGCATTCAACCCCATAATACATGCTGTTTTATTGGTCGCTCGTCCATTTCATATCCCATAGCTTAACCATTCATATATTTGGATTCCTCTCGACGAGGCGAGCAGTACGAGTACCACCTTGATGGGGCTGTGACGTTTCCTTCCTGAGTTATTACCAAAAAACCACAAACATCCCAGAATTATCTCGGTTTGGGGTCAAAATGTTGTCGCTCATTAAATCCCACAAGAAACGTCGCATCGAATGAATGTGATTGAAATCTCCCCGTCTGGACGAGCGGAATTGAATGGTGCAACTGATTTTGTTGTGCTGTGAAAATTCAGATATTTGCATGACTGCTTTTGTTTTATTTTGTGAATAGCAAAAAGCATTCAACCCCATAATACATGCTGTTTTTATTGGTCGCTCGTCCATTTCATATCCCATAGCTTAAGCATTCATATATTTGGATTCCTCTCGACGAGGCGAGCAGTACGAGTACCACCTTGATGGGTCTGTGACGTTTCCTTCAGAGTTATTACCAAAAAACCACAAACATCCCAGAATTATCTCGGTTTGGGGTCAAAATGTTGTCGCTCATTAAATCCCACAAGAAACGTCGCATCGAATGAATGTGATTGAATTCTCCCCGTCTGGACGAGCGGAATTGAATGGTGCAACTGATTTTGTTGTGCTGTGAAAATTCAGATATTTGCATGACTGCTTTTGTTTTATTTTGTGAATAGCAAAAAGCATTCAACCCCATAATACATGCTGTTTTATTGGTCGCTCGTCCATTTCATATCCCATAGCTTAAGCATTCACATATTTGGATTCCTCTCGACGAGGCGAGCAGTAAGAGTACCACCTTGATGGGTCTGTGACGTTTCCTTCAAATGTTGTCGCTCATTAAATCCCATAAGAAACGTCGCATCGAATGAATGTGATTGAATTCTCCCCGTCTGGACGAGCGGAATTGAATGGTGCAACTGATTTTGCTGTGCTGTGAAAATTCAGATATTTGCATGACTGCTTTTGTTTTATTTTGTGAATAGCAAAAAGCATTCAACCCCATAATACATGTTGTTTTATTGGTCGCTCGTCCATTTCATATCCCAAAGCTTAACAACTCATATATTTGGATTCCTCTCGATGAGGCGAGCAGTACGAGTACCACCTTGATGGGTCTGCGACGTTTCCTTCCAGAGTTATTACCAAAAAACCACAAACATCCCAGAATCCTCTCGGTTTGGGGTCAAAATGTTGTCGCTCATTAAATCCCATAAGAAACGTCGCATCGAATGAATGTGATTGAATTCTCCCCGTCTGTACGAGCGGAATTGAATGGTGCAACTGATTTTGCTGTGCTGTGAAAATTCAGATATTTGCATGACTGCTTTTGTTTTATTTTGTGAATAGCAAAAAGCATTCAACCCCATAATACATGTTGTTTTATTGGTCGCTCGTCCATTTCATATCCCATAGCTTAACAACTCATATATTTGGATTCCTCTCGATGAGGCGAGCAGTACGAGTACCACCTTGATGGGTCTGCGACGTTTCCTTCCAGAGTTATTACCAAAAAACCACAAACATCCCAGAATCCTCTCGGTTTGGGGTCAAAATGTTGTCGCTCATTAAATCCCATAAGAAACGTCGCATCGAATGAATGTGATTGAATTCTCCCCGTCTGTACGAGCGGAATTGAATGGTGCAATTGATTTTGCTGTGCTGTGAAAATTCAGATATTTGCATGACTGCTTTTGTTTTATTTTGTGAATAGCAAAAATCATTCAACCCCATAATACATGCTGTTTTATTGGTCGCTCGTCCATTTCATATCCCATAGCTTAAGCATTCATATATTTGGATTCCTCTCGACGAGGCGAGCAGTACGAGTACCACCTTGATGGGTCTGTGACGTTTCCTTCCAGAGTTATTACCAAAAAACCACAAACATCCCAGAATTATCTCGGTTTGGGGTCAAAATGTTGTCGCTCATTAAATCCCACAAGAAACGTCGCATCGAATGAATGTGATTGAATTCTCCCCGTCTGGACGAGCGGAATTGAATGGTGCAACTGATTTTGTTGTGCTGTGAAAATTCAGATATTTGCATGACTGCTTTTGTTTTATTTTGTGAATAGCAAAAAGCATTCAACCCCATAATACATGCTGTTTTATTGGTCGCTCGTCCATTTCATATCCCATAGCTTAAGCATTCACATATATGGATTCCTCTCGACGAGGCGAGCAGTACGAGTACCACCTTGATGGGTCTGTGACGTTTCCTTCCAGAGTTATTACCAAAAAACCACAAACATCCCAGAATTCTCTCGGTTTGGGGTCAAAATGTTGTCGCTCATTAAATCCCACAAGAAACGTCGCATCGAATGAATGTGATTGAAATCTCCCCGTCTGGACGAGCGGAATTGAATGGTGCAACTGATTTTGCTGTGCTGTGAAAATTCAGATATTTGCATGACTGCTTTTGTTTTATTTTGTGAATAGCAAAAAGCATTCAACCCCATAATACATGTTTTTTTATTGGTCGCTCGTCCATTTCATATCCCATAGCTTAACAACTCATATATTTGGATTCCTCTCGATGAGGCGAGCAGTACGAGTACCACCTTGATGGGTCTGCGACGTTTCCTTCCAGAGTTATTACCAAAAAACCACAAACATCCCAGATTCCTCTTGGTTTGGGGTCAAAATGTTATCGCTCAATTAAATCCCATAAGAAACGTCGCATCGAATGAATGTGATTGAATTCTCCCCGTCTGTACGAGCGGAATTGAATGGTTCAACTGATTTTGCTGTGCTGTGAAAATTCAGATATTTGCATGACTGCTTTTGTTTTATTTTGTGAATAGCAAAAATCATTCAACCCCATAATACATGCTGTTTTATTGGTCGCTCGTCCATTTCATATCCCATAGCTTAAGCATTCATATATTTGGATTCCTCTCGACGAGGCGAGCAGTACGAGTACCACCTTGATGGGTCTGTGACGTTTCCTTCCAGAGTTATTACCAAAAAACCACAAACATCCCAGAATTCTCTCGGTTTGGGGTCAAAATGTTGTCGCTCATTAAATCCCACAAGAAACGTCGCATCGAATGAATGTGATTGAAATCTCCCCGTCTGGACGAGCGGAATTGAATGGTGCAACTGATTTTGCTGTGCTGTGAAAATTCAGATATTTGCATGACTGCTTTTGTTTTATTTTGTGAATAGCAAAAAGCATTCAACCCCATAATACATGTTTTTTTATTGGTCGCTCGTCCATTTCATATCCCATAGCTTAACAACTCATATATTTGGATTCCTCTCGATGAGGCGAGCAGTACGAGTACCACCTTGATGGGTCTGCGACGTTTCCTTCCAGAGTTATTACCAAAAAAACACAAACATCCCAGATTCCTCTTGGTTTGGGGTCAAAATGTTATCGCTCAATTAAATCCCATAAGAAACGTCGCATCGAATGAATGTGATTGAATTCTCCCCGTCTGTACGAGCGGAATTGAATGGTGCAACTGATTTTGCTGTGCTGTGAAAATTCAGATATTTGCATGACTGCTTTTGTTTTATTTTGTGAATAGCAAAAATCATTCAACCCCATAATACATGCTGTTTTATTGGTCGCTCGTCCATTTCATATCCCATAGCTTAAGCATTCATATATTTGGATTCCTCTCGACGAGGCGAGCAGTACGAGTACCACCTTGATGGGTCTGTGACGTTTCCTTCCAGAGTTATTACCAAAAAACCACAAACATCCCAGAATTCTCTCGGTTTGGGGTCAAAATGTTGTCGCTCATTAAATCCCACAAGAAACGTCGCATCGAATGAATGTGATTGAATTCTCCCCGTCTGGACGAGCGGAATTGAATGGTGCAACTGATTTTGCTGTGCTGTGAAAATTCAGATATTTGCATGACTGCTTTTGTTTTATTTTGTGAATAGCAAAAAGCATTCAACCCCATAATACATGTTTTTTTATTGGTCGCTCGTCCATTTCATATTCCATAGCTTAACAACTCATATATTTGGATTCCTCTCGATGAGGCGAGCAGTGCCAGTACCACCTTGATGGGTCTGCGACGTTTCCTTCCAGAGTTATTACCAAAAAACCACAAACATCCCAGATTCCTCTTGGTTTGGGGTCAAAATGTTATCGCTCAATTAAATCCCATAAGAAACGTCGCATCGAATGAATGTGATTGTATTCTCCCCGTCTGTACGAGCGGAATTGAATGGTGCAACTGATTTTGCTGTGCTGTGAAAATTCAGATATTTGCATGACTGCTTTTGTTTTATTTTGTGAATAGCAAAAATCATTCAACCCCATAATACATGCTGTTTTATTGGTCGCTCGTCCATTTCATATCCCATAGCTTAAGCATTCATATATTTGGATTCCTCTCGACGAGGCGAGCAGTACGAGTACCACCTTGATGGGTCTGTGACGTTTCCTTCCAGAGTTATTACCAAAAAACCACAAACATCCCAGAATTCTCTCGGTTTGGGGTCAAAATGTTGTCGCTCATTAAATCCCACAAGAAACGTCGCATCGAATGAATGTGATTGAATTCTCCCCGTCTGGACGAGCGGAATTGAATGGTGCAACTGATTTTGCTGTGCTGTGAAAATTCAGATATTTGCATGACTGCTTTTGTTTTATTTTGTGAATAGCAAAAAGCATTCAACCCCATAATACATGCTGTTTTATTGGTCGCTCGTCCATTTCATATCCCATAGCTTAACCATTCATATATTTGGATTCCTCTCGACGAGGCGAGCAGTACGAGTACCACCTTGATGGGTCTGTGACGTTTCCTTCAGAGTTATTACCAAAAAAACACAAACATCCCAGAATCCTATCGGTTTGGGGTCAAAATGTTGTCGCTCATTAAATCCCATAAGAAACGTCGCATCGAATGAATGTGATTGAATTATCCCCGTCTGGACGAGCGGAATTGAATGGTGCAACTGATTTTGCTGTGCTATGAAAATTCAGATATTTGCATGACTGCTTTTGTTTTATTTTGTGAATAGCAAAAAGCATTCAACCCCATAATACATGCTGTTTTATTGGTCGCTCGTCCATTTCATATCCCATAGCTTAACCATTCATATATTTGGATTCCTCTCGACGAGGCGAGCAGTACGAGTACCACCTTGATGGGGCTGTGACGTTTCCTTCCTGAGTTATTACCAAAAAACCACAAACATCCCAGAATTATCTCGGTTTGGGGTCAAAATGTTGTCGCTCATTAAATCCCACAAGAAACGTCGCATCGAATGAATGTGATTGAAATCTCCCCGTCTGGACGAGCGGGATTGAATGGTGCAACTGATTTTGTTGTGCTGTGAAAATTCAGATATTTGCATGACTGCTTTTGTTTTATTTTGTGAATAGCAAAAAGCATTCAACCCCATAATACATGCTGTTTTTATTGGTCGCTCGTCCATTTCATATCCCATAGCTTAAGCATTCATATATTTGGATTCCTCTCGACGAGGCGAGCAGTACGAGTACCACCTTGATGGGTCTGTGACGTTTCCTTCAGAGTTATTACCAAAAAACCACAAACATCCCAGAATTATCTCGGTTTGGGGTCAAAATGTTGTCGCTCATTAAATCCCACAAGAAACGTCGCATCGAATGAATGTGATTGAATTCTCCCCGTCTGGACGAGCGGAATTGAATGGTGCAACTGATTTTGTTGTGCTGTGAAAATTCAGATATTTGCATGACTGCTTTTGTTTTATTTTGTGAATAGCAAAAAGCATTCAACCCCATAATACATGCTGTTTTATTGGTCGCTCGTCCATTTCATATCCCATAGCTTAAGCATTCATATATTTGGATTCCTCTCGACGAGGCGAGCAGTACGAGTACCACCTTGATGGGTCTGTGACGTTTCCTTCAAATGTTGTCGCTCATTAAATCCCATAAGAAACGTCGCATCGAATGAATGTGATTGAATTCTCCCCGTCTGTACGAGCGGAATTGAATGGTGCAACTGATTTTGCTGTGCTGTGAAAATTCAGATATTTGCATGACTGCTTTTGTTTTATTTTGTGAATAGCAAAAAGCATTCAACCCCATAATACATGCTGTTTTATTGGTCGCTCGTCCATTTCATATCCGATAGCTTAACCATTCACATCTTTGGATTCCTCTCGAAGAGGCGAGCAGTACGAGTACAACCTTGATGGGTCTGCGACGTTTCCTTCCCAAGTTATTACCAAAAAACCACAAACATCCCAGAATTATCTCGGTTTGGGGTCAAAATGTTGTCGCTCATTAAATCCCACAATAAACGTCGAATCGAATGAATGTGATTGAATTCTCCCCGTCTGGACGAGCGGAATTGAATGGTGCAACTGATTTTGCTGTGCTGTGAAAATTCAGATATTTGCATGACTGCTTTTGTTTTATTTTGTGAATAGCAAAAAGCATTCAACCCCATAATACATGTTGTTTTATTGGTCGCTCGTCCATTTCATATCCCATAGCTTAACAACTCATATATTTGGATTCCTCTCGATGAGGCGAGCAGTACGAGTACCACCTTGATGGGTCTGCGACGTTTCCTTCCAGAGTTATTACCAAAAAAACACAAACATCCCAGATTCCTCTTGGTTTGGGGTCAAAATGTTATCGCTCAATTAAATCCCATAAGAAACGTCGCATCGAATGAATGTGATTGAATTATCCCCGTCTGGACGAGCGGAATTGAATGGTGCAACTGATTTTGCTGTGCTATGAAAATTCAGATATTTGCATGACTGCTTTTGTTTTATTTTGTGAATAGCAAAAAGCATTCAACCCCATAATACATGCTGTTTTATTGGTCGCTCGTCCATTTCATATCCCATAGCTTAACCATTCATATATTTGGATTCCTCTCGACGAGGCGAGCAGTACGAGTACCACCTTGATGGGGCTGTGACGTTTCCTTCCTGAGTTATTACCAAAAAACCACAAACATCCCAGAATTATCTCGGTTTGGGGTCAAAATGTTGTCGCTCATTAAATCCCACAAGAAACGTCGCATCGAATGAATGTGATTGAAATCTCCCCGTCTGGACGAGCGGGATTGAATGGTGCAACTGATTTTGTTGTGCTGTGAAAATTCAGATATTTGCATGACTGCTTTTGTTTTATTTTGTGAATAGCAAAAAGCATTCAACCCCATAATACATGCTGTTTTTATTGGTCGCTCGTCCATTTCATATCCCATAGCTTAAGCATTCATATATTTGGATTCCTCTCGACGAGGCGAGCAGTACGAGTACCACCTTGATGGGTCTGTGACGTTTCCTTCAGAGTTATTACCAAAAAACCACAAACATCCCAGAATTATCTCGGTTTGGGGTCAAAATGTTGTCGCTCATTAAATCCCACAAGAAACGTCGCATCGAATGAATGTGATTGAATTCTCCCCGTCTGGACGAGCGGAATTGAATGGTGCAACTGATTTTGTTGTGCTGTGAAAATTCAGATATTTGCATGACTGCTTTTGTTTTATTTTGTGAATAGCAAAAAGCATTCAACCCCATAATACATGCTGTTTTATTGGTCGCTCGTCCATTTCATATCCCATAGCTTAAGCATTCATATATTTGGATTCCTCTCGACGAGGCGAGCAGTACGAGTACCACCTTGATGGGTCTGTGACGTTTCCTTCAAATGTTGTCGCTCATTAAATCCCATAAGAAACGTCGCATCGAATGAATGTGATTGAATTCTCCCCGTCTGTACGAGCGGAATTGAATGGTGCAACTGATTTTGCTGTGCTGTGAAAATTCAGATATTTGCATGACTGCTTTTGTTTTATTTTGTGAATAGCAAAAAGCATTCAACCCCATAATACATGCTGTTTTATTGGTCGCTCGTCCATTTCATATCCGATAGCTTAACCATTCACATCTTTGGATTCCTCTCGAAGAGGCGAGCAGTACGAGTACAACCTTGATGGGTCTGCGACGTTTCCTTCCCAAGTTATTACCAAAAAACCACAAACATCCCAGAATTATCTCGGTTTGGGGTCAAAATGTTGTCGCTCATTAAATCCCACAATAAACGTCGAATCGAATGAATGTGATTGAATTCTCCCCGTCTGGACGAGCGGAATTGAATGGTGCAACTGATTTTGCTGTGCTGTGAAAATTCAGATATTTGCATGACTGCTTTTGTTTTATTTTGTGAATAGCAAAAAGCATTCAACCCCATAATACATGTTGTTTTATTGGTCGCTCGTCCATTTCATATCCCATAGCTTAACAACTCATATATTTGGATTCCTCTCGATGAGGCGAGCAGTACGAGTACCACCTTGATGGGTCTGCGACGTTTCCTTCCAGAGTTATTACCAAAAAACCACAAACATCCCAGAATCCTCTCGGTTTGGGGTCAAAATGTTGTCGCTCATTAAATCCCATAAGAAACGTCGCATCGAATGAATGTGATTGAATTCTCCCCGTCTGTACGAGCGGAATTGAATGGTGCAACTGATTTTGCTGTGCTGTGAAAATTCAGATATTTGCATGACTGCTTTTGTTTTATTTTGTGAATAGCAAAAAGCATTCAACCCCATAATACATGTTGTTTTATTGGTCGCTCGTCCATTTCATATCCCATAGCTTAACAACTCATATATTTGGATTCCTCTCGATGAGGCGAGCAGTACGAGTACCACCTTGATGGGTCTGCGACGTTTCCTTCCAGAGTTATTACCAAAAAACCACAAACATCCCAGAATCCTCTCGGTTTGGGGTCAAAATGTTGTCGCTCATTAAATCCCATAAGAAACGTCGCATCGAATGAATGTGATTGAATTCTCCCCGTCTGTACGAGCGGAATTGAATGGTGCAACTGATTTTCCTGTGCTGTGAAAATTCAGATATTTGCATGACTGCTTTTGTTTTATTTTGTGAATAGCAAAAAGCATTCAACCCCATAATACATGCTGCTTTATTGGTCGCTCGTCCATTTCATATCCCATAGCTTAAGCATTCATATATTTGGATTCCTCTCGACGAGGCGAGCAGTACGAGTACCACCTTGATGGGTCTGTGACGTTTCCTTCCAGAGTTATTACCAAAAAACCACAAACATCCCAGAATTATCTCGGTTTGGGGTCAAAATGTTGTCGCTCATTAAATCCCACAAGAAACGTCGCATCGAATGAATGTGATTGAATTCTCCCCGTCTGGACGAGCGGAATTGAATGGTGCAACTGATTTTGTTGTGCTGTGAAAATTCAGATATTTGCATGACTGCTTTTGTTTTATTTTGTGAATAGCAAAAAGCATTCAACCCCATAATACATGCTGTTTTATTGGTCGCTCGTCCATTTCATATCCCATAGCTTAAGCATTCACATATGTGGATTCCTCTCGACGAGGCGAGCAGTACGAGTACCACCTTGATGGGTCTGTGACGTTTCCTTCCAGAGTTATTACCAAAAAACCACAAATATCCCAGAATTCTCTCGGTTTGGGGTCAAAATGTTGTCGCTCATTAAATCCCACAAGAAACGTCGCATCGAATGAATGTGATTGAATTCTCCCCGTCTGGACGAGCGGAATTGAATGGTGCAACTGATTTTGCTGTGCTGTGAAAATTCAGATATTTGCATGACTGCTTTTGTTTTATTTTGTGAATAGCAAAAAGCATTTACCCCATAATACATGCTGTTTTATTGGTCGCTCGTCCATTTCATATCCCATAGCTTAAGCATTCATATATTTGGATTCCTCTCGACGAGGCGAGGAGTACGAGTACCACCTTGATGGGTCTGTGACGTTTCCTTCCAGAGTTATTACCAAAAAACCACAAACATCCCAGAATTCTCTCGGTTTGGGGTCAAAATGTTGTCGCTCATTAAATCCCATAAGAAACGTCGCATCGAATGAATGTGATTGAATTCTCCCCGTCTGGACGAGCGGAATTGAATGGTGCAACTGATTTTGCTGTGCTGTGAAAATTCAGATATTTGCATGACTGCTTTTGTTTTATTTTGTGAATAGCAAAAAGCATTCAACCCCATAATACATGCTGTTTTATTGGTCGCTCGTCCATTTCATATCCCATAGCTGAACCATTCATATATTTGGATTCCTCTCGACGAGGCGAGCAGTACGAGTACCAACTTGATGGGTCTGGGACGTTTCCTTCCAGAGTTATTACCAAAAAACCACAAACATCCCAGAATTATCTCGGTTTGGGGTCAAAATGTTGTCGCTCATTAAATCCCACAAGAAACGTCGAATCGAATGAATGTGATTGAATTCTCCCCGTCTGGACGAGCGGAATTGAATGGTGCAACTGATTTTGCTGTGCTGTGAAAATTCAGATATTTGCATGACTGCTTTTGTTTTATTTTGTGAATAGCAAAAAGCATTCAACCCCATAATACATGTTGTTTTATTGGTCGCTCGTCCATTTCATATCCCATAGCTTAACACCTCATATATTTGGATTCCTCTCGATGAGGCGAGCAGTACGAGTACCACCTTGATGGGTCTGCGACGTTTCCTTCCAGAGTTATTACCAAAAAACCACAAACATCCCAGAATCCTCTCGGTTTAGGGTCAAAATGTTGTCGCTCATTAAATCCCATAAGAAACGTCGCATCGAATGAATGTGATTGAATTCTCCTCGTCTGTACGAGCGGAATTGAATGGTGCAACTGATTTTGCTGTGCTGTGAAAATTCAGATATTTGCATGACTGCTTTTGTTTTATTTTGTGAATAGCAAAAAGCATTCAACCCCATAATACATGCTGTTTTATTGGTCGCTCGTCCATTTCATATCCCATAGCTTAACCATTCACATATTTGGATTCCTCTCGACGAGGCGAGCAGTACGAGTACCACCTTGATGGGTCTGTGACGTTTCCTTCCAGAGTTATTACCAAAAAACCACAAATATCCCAGAATTCTCTCGGTTTGGGGTCAAAATGTTGTCGCTCATTAAATCCCACAAGAAACGTCGCATCGAATGAATGTGATTGAATTCTCCCCGTCTGGACGAGCGGAATTGAATGGTGCAACTGATTTTGCTGTGCTGTGAAAATTCAGATATTTGCATGACTGCTTTTGTTTTATTTTGTGAATAGCAAAAAGCATTTACCCCATAATACATGCTGTTTTATTGGTCGCTCGTCCATTTCATATCCCATAGCTTAAGCATTCATATATTTGGATTCCTCTCGACGAGGCGAGGAGTACGAGTACCACCTTGATGGGTCTGTGACGTTTCCTTCCAGAGTTATTACCAAAAAACCACAAACATCCCAGAATTCTCTCGGTTTGGGGTCAAAATGTTGTCGCTCATTAAATCCCATAAGAAACGTCGCATCGAATGAATGTGATTGAATTCTCCCCGTCTGGACGAGCGGAATTGAATGGTGCAACTGATTTTGCTGTGCTGTGAAAATTCAGATATTTGCATGACTGCTTTTGTTTTATTTTGTGAATAGCAAAAAGCATTCAACCCCATAATACATGCTGTTTTATTGGTCGCTCGTCCATTTCATATCCCATAGCTGAACCATTCATATATTTGGATTCCTCTCGACGAGGCGAGCAGTACGAGTACCAACTTGATGGGTCTGGGACGTTTCCTTCCAGAGTTATTACCAAAAAACCACAAACATCCCAGAATTATCTCGGTTTGGGGTCAAAATGTTGTCGCTCATTAAATCCCACAAGAAACGTCGAATCGAATGAATGTGATTGAATTCTCCCCGTCTGGACGAGCGGAATTGAATGGTGCAACTGATTTTGCTGTGCTGTGAAAATTCAGATATTTGCATGACTGCTTTTGTTTTATTTTGTGAATAGCAAAAAGCATTCAACCCCATAATACATGTTGTTTTATTGGTCGCTCGTCCATTTCATATCCCATAGCTTAACACCTCATATATTTGGATTCCTCTCGATGAGGCGAGCAGTACGAGTACCACCTTGATGGGTCTGCGACGTTTCCTTCCAGAGTTATTACCAAAAAACCACAAACATCCCAGAATCCTCTCGGTTTAGGGTCAAAATGTTGTCGCTCATTAAATCCCATAAGAAACGTCGCATCGAATGAATGTGATTGAATTCTCCTCGTCTGTACGAGCGGAATTGAATGGTGCAACTGATTTTGCTGTGCTGTGAAAATTCAGATATTTGCATGACTGCTTTTGTTTTATTTTGTGAATAGCAAAAAGCATTCAACCCCATAATACATGCTGTTTTATTGGTCGCTCGTCCATTTCATATCCGATAGCTTAACCATTCACATATTTGGATTCCTCTCGACGAGGCGAGCAGTAGGAGTACCACCTTGATGGGTCTGCGACGTTTCCTTCCAGAGTTATTACCAAAAAACCACAAACATCCCAGAATTATCTCGGTTTGGGGTCAAAATGTTGTCGCTCATTAAATCCCACAAGAAACGTCGAATCGAATGAATGTGATTGAATTCTCCCCGTCTGGACGAGCGGAATTGAATGGTGCAACTGATTTTGCTGTGCTGTGAAAATTCAGATATTTGCATGACTGCTTTTGTTTTATTTTGTGAATAGCAAAAAGCATTCAACCCCATAATACATGTTGTTTTATTGGTCGCTCGTCCATTTCATATCCCATAGCTTAACAACTCATATATTTGGATTCCTCTCGATGAGGCGAGCAGTACGAGTACCACCTTGATGGGTCTGCGACGTTTCCTTCCAGAGTTATTACCAAAAAACCACAAACATCCCAGAATCCTCTCGGTTTGGGGTCAAAATGTTGTCGCTCATTAAATCCCATAAGAAACGTCGCATCGAATGAATGTGATTGAATTCTCCCCGTCTGTACGAGCGGAATTGAATGGTGCAACTGATTTTGCTGTGCTGTGAAAATTCAGATATTTGCATGACTGCTTTTGTTTTATTTTGTGAATAGCAAAAAGCATTCAACCCCATAATACATGTTGTTTTATTGGTCGCTCGTCCATTTCATATCCCATAGCTTAACAACTCATATATTTGGATTCCTCTCGATGAGGCGAGCAGTACGAGTACCACCTTGATGGGTCTGCGACGTTTCCTTCCAGAGTTATTACCCAAAAACCACAAACATCCCAGAATCCTCTCGGTTTGGGGTCAAAATGTTGTCGCTCATTAAATCCCATAAGAAACGTCGCATCGAATGAATGTGATTGAATTCTCCCCGTCTGTACGAGCGGAATTGAATGGTGCAACTGATTTTGCTGTGCTGTGAAAATTCAGATATTTGCATGACTGCTTTTGTTTTATTTTGTGAATAGCAAAAAGCATTCAACCCCATAATACATGTTGTTTTATTGGTCGCTCGTCCATTTCATATCCCATAGCTTAACCATTCACATATTTGGATTCCTCTCGACGAGGCGAGCAGTACGAGTACCACCTTGATGGGTCTGCGACGTTTCCTTCCAGAGTTATTACCAAAAAAACACAAACATCCCAGAATCCTCTCGGTTTGGGGTCAAAATGTTGTCGCTCATTAAATCCCACAAGAAACGTCGCATCGAATGAATGTGATTGAATTCTCCCCGTCTGGACGAGCGGAATTGAATGGTGCAACTGATTTTGTTGTGCTGTGAAAATTTAGATATTTGCATGACTGCTTTTGTTTTATTTTGTGAATAGCAAAAAGCATTCAACCCCATAATACATGCTGTTTTATTGGTCGCTCGTCCATTTCATATCCCATAGCTTAAGCATTCACATATTTGGATTCCTCTCGACGAGGCGAGCAGTACGAGTACCACCTTGATGGGTCTGTGACGTTTCCTTCCAGAGTTATTACCAAAAAACCACAAACATCCCAGAATTCTCTCGGTTTGGGGTCAAAATGTTGTCGCTCATTAAATCCCACAAGAAACGTCGCATCGAATGAATGTGATTGAATTCTCCCCGTCTGGACGAGCGGAATTGAATGGTGCAACTGATTTTGCTGTGCTGTGAAAATTCAGATATTTGCATGACTGCTTTTGTTTTATTTTGTGAATAGCAAAAAGCATTTCCCCCATAATACATGCTGTTTTATTGGTCGCTCGTCCATTTCATATCCCATAGCTTAAGCATTCATATATTTGGATTCCTCTCGACGAGGCGAGCAGTACGAGTACCACCTTGATGGGTCTGTGACGTTTCCTTCCAGAGTTATTACCAAAAAACCACAAACATCCCAGAATTATCTCGGTTTGGGGTCAAAATGTTGTCGCTCATTAAATCCCATAAGAAACGTCGCATCGAATGAATGTGATTGAATTCTCCCCGTCTGGACGAGCGGAATTGAATGGTGCAACTGATTTTGCTGTGCTGTGAAAATTCAGATATTTGCATGACTGCTTTTGTTTTATTTTGTGAATAGCAAAAAGCATTCAACCCCATAATACATGCTTTTTTATTGTTCGCTCGTCCATTTCATATCCCATAGCTGAACCATTCATATATTTGGATTCCTCTCGACGAGGCGAGCAGTACGAGTACCAACTTGATGGGTCTGGGACGTTTCCTTCCAGAGTTATTACCAAAAAACCACAAACATCCCAGAATTTTCTCGGTTTGGGGTCAAAATGTTGTCGCTCATTAAATCCCACAAGAAACGTCGAATCGAATGAATGTGATTGAATTCTCCCCGTCTGGACGAGCGGAATTGAATGGTGCAACTGATTTTGCTGTGCTGTGAAAATTCAGATATTTGCATGACTGCTTTTGTTTTATTTTGTGAATAGCAAAAAGCATTCAACCCCATAATACATGTTGTTTTATTGGTCGCTCGTCCATTTCATATCCCATAGCTTAACAACTCATATATTTAGATTCCTCTCGATGAGGCGAGCAGTACGAATACCACCTTGATGGGTCTGCGACGTTTCCTTCCAGAGTTATTACCAAAAAACCACAAACATCCCAGAATCCTCTCGGTTTAGGGTCAAAATGTTGTCGCTCATTAAATCCCATAAGAAACGTCGCATCGAATGAATGTGATTGAATTCTCCCCGTCTGTACGAGCGGAATTGAATGGTGCAACTGATTTTGCTGTGCTGTGAAAATTCAGATATTTGCATGACTGCTTTTGTTTTATTTTGTGAATAGCAAAAAGCATTCAACCCCATAATACATGCTGTTTTATTGGTCGCTCGTCCATTTCATATCCGATAGCTTAACCATTCACATATTTGGATTCCTCTCGACGAGGCGAGCAGTAGGAGTACCACCTTGATGGGTCTGCGACGTTTCCTTCCAGAGTTATTACCAAAAAACCACAAACATCCCAGAATTATCTCGGTTTGGGGTCAAAATGTTGTCGCTCATTAAATCCCACAAGAAACGTCGAATCGAATGAATGTGATTGAATTCTCCCCGTCTGGACGAGCGGAATTGAATGGTGCAACTGATTTTGCTGTGCTGTGAAAATTCAGATATTTGCATGACTGCTTTTGTTTTATTTTGTGAATAGCAAAAAGCATTCAACCCCATAATACATGTTGTTTTATTGGTCGCTCGTCCATTTCATATCCCATAGCTTAACAACTCATATATTTGGATTCCTCTCGATGAGGCGAGCAGTACGAGTACCACCTTGATGGGTCTGTGACGTTTCCTTCCAGAGTTATTACCAAAAAAACACAAACATCCCAGAATTCTCTCGGTTTGGGGTCAAAATGTTGTCGCTCATTAAATCCCATAAGAAACGTCGCATCGAATGAATGTGATTGAATTCTCCCCGTCTGTACGAGCGGAATTGAATGGTGCAACTGATTTTGCTGTGCTGTGAAAATTCAGATATTTGCATGACTGCTTTTGTTTTATTTTGTGAATAGCAAAAAGCATTCAACCCCATAATACATGTTGTTTTATTGGTCGCTCGTCCATTTCATATCCCATAGCTTAAGCATTCACATATTTGGATTCCTCTCGACGAGGCGAGCAGTACGAGTACCACCTTGATGGGTCTGTGACGTTTCCTTCCAGAGTTATTACCAAAAAACCACAAACATCCCAGAATTCTCTCGGTTTGGGGTCAAAATGTTGTCGCTCATTAAATCCCACAAGAAACGTCGCATCGAATGAATGTGATTGAATTCTCCCCGTCTGGACGAGCGGAATTGAATGGTGCAACTGATTTTGCTGTGCTGTGAAAATTCAGATATTTGCATGACTGCTTTTGTTTTATTTTGTGAATAGCAAAAAGCATTTACCCCATAATACATGCTGTTTTATTGGTCGCTCGTCCATTTCATATCCCATAGCTTAAGCATTCATATATTTGGATTCCTCTCGACGAGGCGAGCAGTACGAGTACCACCTTGATGGGTCTGTGACGTTTCCTTCCAGAGTTATTACCAAAAAACCACAAACATCCCAGAATTCTCTCGGTTTGGGGTCAAAATGTTGTCGCTCATTAAATCCCATAAGAAACGTCGCATCGAATGAATGTGATTGAATTCTCCCCGTCTGGATGAGCGGAATTGAATGGTGCAACTGATTTTGCTGTGCTGTGAAAATTCAGATATTTGCATGACTGCTTTTGTTTTATTTTGTGAATAGCAAAAAGGATTCAACCCCATAATACATGCTGTTTTATTGGTCGCTCGTCCATTTCATATCCCATAGCTGAACTATTCATATATTTGGATTCCTCTCGACGAGGCGAGCAGTACGAGTACCAACTTGATGGGTCTGGGACGTTTCCTTCCAGAGTTATTACCAAAAAACCACAAACATCCCAGAATTATCTCGGTTTGGGGTCAAAATGTTGTCGCTCATTAAATCCCACAAGAAACGTCGAATCGAATGAATGTGATTGAATTCTCCCCGTCTGGACGAGCGGAATTGAATGGTGCAACTGATTTTGCTGTGCTGTGAAAATTCAGATATTTGCATGACTGCTTTTGTTTTATTTTGTGAATAGCAAAAAGCATTCAACCCCATAATACATGTTGTTTTATTGGTCGCTCGTCCATTTCATATCCCATAGCTTAAGCATTCACATATTTGGATTCCTCTCGACGAGGCGAGCAGTACGAGTACCACCTTGATGGGTCTGTGACGTTTCCTTCCAGAGTTATTACCAAAAAACCACAAACATCCCAGAATTCTCTAGGTTTGGGGTCAAAATGTTGTCGCTCATTAAATCCCACAAGAAACGTCGCATCGAATGAATGTGATTGAATTCTCCCCGTCTGGACGAGCGGAATTGAATGGTGCAACTGATTTTGCTGTGCTGTGAAAATTCAGATATTTGCATGACTGCTTTTGTTTTATTTTGTGAATAGCAAAAAGCATTTACCCCATAATACATGCTGTTTTATTGGTCGCTCGTCCATTTCATATCCCATAGCTTAAGCATTCATATATTTGGATTCCTCTCGACGAGGCGAGCAGTACGAGTACCACCTTGAAGGGTCTGCGACGTTTCCTTCCAGAGTTATTACCAAAAAACCACAAACATCCCAGAATTATCTCGGTTTGGGGTCAAAATGTTGTCGCTCATTAAATCCCACAAGAAACGTCGAATCGAATGAATGTGATTGAATTCTCCCCGTCTGGACGAGCGGAATTGAATGGTGCAACTGATTTTGCTGTGCTGTGAAAATTCAGATATTTGCATGACTGCTTTTGTTTTATTTTGTGAATAGCAAAAAGCATTCAACCCCATAATACATGTTGTTTTATTGGTCGCTCGTCCATGTCATATCCCATAGCTTAACAACTCATATATTTAGATTCCTCTCGATGAGGCGAGCAGTACGAGTACCACCTTGACGGGTCTGCGACGTTTCCTTCCAGAGTTATTACCAAAAAACCACAAACATCCCAGAATCCTCTCGGTTTGGGGTCAAAATGTTGTCGCTCATTAAATCCCATAAGAAACGTCGCATCGAATGAATGTGATTGAATTCTCCCCGTCTGGACGAGCGGAATTGAATGGTGCAACTGATTTTGCTGTGCTGTGAAAATTCAGATATTTGCATGACTGCTTTTGTTTAATTTTGTGAATAGCAAAAAGCATTCAACCCCATAATACATGCTGTTTTATTGGTCGCTCGTCCATTTCATATCACATAGCTTAACCATTCATATATTTGGATTCCTCTCGTCGAGGCGAGCAGTACGAGTACCACCTTGATGGGTCTGCGACGTTTCCTTCCAGAGTTATTACCAAAAAAAACACAAACATCCCAGAATCCTCTCGGTTTGGGGTCAAAATGTTGTCGCTCATTAAATCCCATAAGAAACGTCGCATCGAATGAATGTGATTGAATTCTCCCCGTCTGGAAGAGCGGAATTGAATGGTGCAACTGATTTTGCTGTGCTGTGAAAATTCAGATATTTGCATGACTGCTTTTGTTTTATTTTGTGAATAGCAAAAAGCATTCAACCCCATAATACATGCTGTTTTATTGGTCGCTCGTCCATTTCATATCACATAGCTTAACCATTCATATATTTGGATTCCACTCGACGAGGCGAGCAGTACGAGTACCACCTTGATGGGTCTGCGACGTTTCCTTCCAGAGTTATTACCAAAAAAACACAAACATCCCAGAATCCTCTCGGTTTGGGCTCAAAATGTTGTCGCTCATTAAATCCCATAAGAAACATCGCATCGACTGAATGTGTTTGAATTCTCCCCGTCTGGACGAGCGGAATTGAATGGTGCAACTGATTTTGCTGTGCTGTGAAAATTCAGATATTTGCATGACTGCTTTTGTTTTATTTTGTGAATAGCAAAAAAGCATTCAACCCCATAATACATGCTGTTTTATTGGTCGCTCGTCCATTTCATATCACATAGCTTAACCATTCATATATTTGGATTCCTCTCGACGAGGTGAGCAGTACGAGTACCACCTTGATGGGTCTGCGACGTTTCCTTCCAGAGTTATTACCAAAAAAACACAAACATCCCAGAATCCTCTCGGTTTGGGGTCAAAATGTTGTCGCTCATTAAATCCCATAAGAAACGTCGCATCGAATGAATGTGATTGAATTCTCCCCGTCTGGAAGAGCGGAATTGAATGGTGCAACTGATTTTGCTGTGCTGTGAAAATTCAGATATTTGCATGATTGCTTTTGTTTTATTTTGTGAATAGCAAAAAGCATTCAACCCCATAATACATGTTGTTTTATTGGTCGCTCGTCCATTTCATATACCATAGCTTAAGCATTCATATATTTGGATTCCTCTCGAAGAGGCGAGCAGTACGAGTACCACCTTGACGGGTCTGCGACGTTTCCTTCCAGAGTTATTACCAAAAAACCACAAACATCCCAGAATCCTCTCGGTTTGGGGTCAAAATGTTGTCGCTCATTAAATCCCATAAGAAACGTCGCATCGAATGAATGTGATTGAATTCTCCCCGTCTGGACGAGCGGAATTGAATGGTGCAACTGATTTTGCTGTGCTGTGAAAATTCAGATATTTGCATGACTGCTTTTGTTTTATTTTGTGAATAGCAAAAAGCATTCAACCCCATAATACATGCTGTTTTATTGGTCGCTCGTCCATTTCATATCCCATAGCTTAACCATTCATATATTTGGATTCCTCTCGACGAGGCGAGCAGTACGAGTACCAACTTGATGGGTCTGCGACGTTTCCTTCCAGAGTTATTACCAAAAAAACACAAACATCCCAGAATCCTCTCGGTTTGGGGTCAAAATGTTGTCGCTCATTAAATCCCATAAGAAACGTCGCATCGAATGAATGTGATTGAATTCTCCCCGTCTGGAAGAGCGGAATTGAATGGTGCAACTGATTTTGCTGTGCTGTGAAAATTCAGATATTTGCATGATTGCTTTTGTTTTATTTTGTGAATAGCAAAAAGCATTCAACCCCATAATACATGCTGTTTTATTGGTCGCTCGTCCATTTCATATCCCATAGCTTAAGCATTCACATATTTGGATTCCTCTCGACGAGGCGAGCAGTACGAGTACCACCTTGATGGGTCTGTGACGTTTCCTTCCAGAGTTATTACCAAAAAACCACAAACATCCCAGAATTCTCTCGGTTTGGGGTCAAAATGTTGTCGCTCATTAAATCCCACAAGAAACGTCGCATCGAATGAATGTGATTGAATTCTCCCCGTCTGGACGAGCGGAATTGAATGGTGCAACTGATTTTGCTGTGCTGTGAAAATTCAGATATTTGCATGACTGCTTTTGTTTTATTTTGTGAATAGCAAAAAGCATTTCCCCCATAATACATGCTGTTTTATTGGTCGCTCGTCCATTTCATATCCCATAGCTTAAGCATTCATATATTTGGATTCCTCTCGACGAGGCGAGCAGTACGAGTACCAACTTGATGGGTCTGGGACGTTTCCTTCCAGAGTTATTACCAAAAAACCACAAACATCCCAGAATTTTCTCGGTTTGGGGTCAAAATGTTGTCGCTCATTAAATCCCACAAGAAACGTCGAATCGAATGAATGTGATTGAATTCTCCCCGTCTGGACGAGCGGAATTGAATGGTGCAACTGATTTTGCTGTGCTGTGAAAATTCAGATATTTGCATGACTGCTTTTGTTTTATTTTGTGAATAGCAAAAAGCATTCAACCCCATAATACATGTTGTTTTATTGGTCGCTCGTCCATTTCATATCCCATAGCTTAACAACTCATATATTTAGATTCCTCTCGATGAGGCGAGCAGTACGAGTACCACCTTGATGGGTCTGCGACGTTTCCTTCCAGAGTTATTACCAAAAAACCACAAACATCCCAGAATCCTCTCGGTTTAGGGTCAAAATGTTGTCGCTCATTAAATCCCATAAGAAACGTCGCATCGAATGAATGTGATTGAATTCTCCCCGTCTGTACGAGCGGAATTGAATGGTGCAACTGATTTTGCTGTGCTGTGAAAATTCAGATATTTGCATGACTGCTTTTGTTTTATTTTGTGAATAGCAAAAAGCATTCAACCCCATAATACATGCTGTTTTATTGGTCGCTCGTCCATTTCATATCCGATAGCTTAACCATTCACATATTTGGATTCCTCTCGACGAGGCGAGCAGTAGGAGTACCACCTTGATGGGTCTGCGACGTTTCCTTCCAGAGTTATTACCAAAAAACCACAAACATCCCAGAATTATCTCGGTTTGGGGTCAAAATGTTGTCGCTCATTAAATCCCACAAGAAACGTCGAATCGAATGAATGTGATTGAATTCTCCCCGTCTGGACGAGCGGAATTGAATGGTGCAACTGATTTTGCTGTGCTGTGAAAATTCAGATATTTGCATGACTGCTTTTGTTTTATTTTGTGAATAGCAAAAAGCATTCAACCCCATAATACATGTTGTTTTATTGGTCGCTCGTCCATTTCATATCCCATAGCTTAACAACTCATATATTTGGATTCCTCTCGATGAGGCGAGCAGTACGAGTACCACCTTGATGGGTCTGTGACGTTTCCTTCCAGAGTTATTACCAAAAAAACACAAACATCCCAGAATTCTCTCGGTTTGGGGTCAAAATGTTGTCGCTCATTAAATCCCATAAGAAACGTCGCATCGAATGAATGTGATTGAATTCTCCCCGTCTGTACGAGCGGAATTGAATGGTGCAACTGATTTTGCTGTGCTGTGAAAATTCAGATATTTGCATGACTGCTTTTGTTTTATTTTGTGAATAGCAAAAAGCATTCAACCCCATAATACATGTTGTTTTATTGGTCGCTCGTCCATTTCATATCCCATAGCTTAAGCATTCACATATTTGGATTCCTCTCGACGAGGCGAGCAGTACGAGTACCACCTTGATGGGTCTGTGACGTTTCCTTCCAGAGTTATTACCAAAAAACCACAAACATCCCAGAATTCTCTCGGTTTGGGGTCAAAATGTTGTCGCTCATTAAATCCCACAAGAAACGTCGCATCGAATGAATGTGATTGAATTCTCCCCGTCTGGACGAGCGGAATTGAATGGTGCAACTGATTTTGCTGTGCTGTGAAAATTCAGATATTTGCATGACTGCTTTTGTTTTATTTTGTGAATAGCAAAAAGCATTTACCCCATAATACATGCTGTTTTATTGGTCGCTCGTCCATTTCATATCCCATAGCTTAAGCATTCATATATTTGGATTCCTCTCGACGAGGCGAGCAGTACGAGTACCACCTTGATGGGTCTGTGACGTTTCCTTCCAGAGTTATTACCAAAAAACCACAAACATCCCAGAATTCTCTCGGTTTGGGGTCAAAATGTTGTCGCTCATTAAATCCCATAAGAAACGTCGCATCGAATGAATGTGATTGAATTCTCCCCGTCTGGACGAGCGGAATTGAATGGTGCAACTGATTTTGCTGTGCTGTGAAAATTCAGATATTTGCATGACTGCTTTTGTTTTATTTTGTGAATAGCAAAAAGCATTTCCCCCATAATACATGCTGTTTTATTGGTCGCTCGTCCATTTCATATCCCATAGCTTAAGCATTCATATATTTGGATTCCTCTCGACGAGGCGAGCAGTACGAGTACCACCTTGATGGGTCTGTGACGTTTCCTTCCAGAGTTATTACCAAAAAACCACAAACATCCCAGAATTATCTCGGTTTGGGGTCAAAATGTTGTCGCTCATTAAATCCCATAAGAAACGTCGCATCGAATGAATGTGATTGAATTCTCCCCGTCTGGACGAGCGGAATTGAATGGTGCAACTGATTTTGCTGTGCTGTGAAAATTCAGATATTTGCATGACTGCTTTTGTTTTATTTTGTGAATAGCAAAAAGCATTCAACCCCATAATACATGCTGTTTTATTGTTCGCTCGTCCATTTCATATCCCATAGCTGAACCATTCATATATTTGGATTCCTCTCGACGAGGCGAGCAGTACGAGTACCAACTTGATGGGTCTGGGACGTTTCCTTCCAGAGTTATTACCAAAAAACCACAAACATCCCAGAATTTTCTCGGTTTGGGGTCAAAATGTTGTCGCTCATTAAATCCCACAAGAAACGTCGAATCGAATGAATGTGATTGAATTCTCCCCGTCTGGACGAGCGGAATTGAATGGTGCAACTGATTTTGCTGTGCTGTGAAAATTCAGATATTTGCATGACTGCTTTTGTTTTATTTTGTGAATAGCAAAAAGCATTCAACCCCATAATACATGTTGTTTTATTGGTCGCTCGTCCATTTCATATCCCATAGCTTAACAACTCATATATTTAGATTCCTCTCGATGAGGCGAGCAGTACGAGTACCACCTTGATGGGTCTGCGACGTTTCCTTCCAGAGTTATTACCAAAAAACCACAAACATCCCAGAATCCTCTCGGTTTAGGGTCAAAATGTTGTCGCTCATTAAATCCCATAAGAAACGTCGCATCGAATGAATGTGATTGAATTCTCCCCGTCTGTACGAGCGGAATTGAATGGTGCAACTGATTTTGCTGTGCTGTGAAAATTCAGATATTTGCATGACTGCTTTTGTTTTATTTTGTGAATAGCAAAAAGCATTCAACCCCATAATACATGCTGTTTTATTGGTCGCTCGTCCATTTCATATCCGATAGCTTAACCATTCACATATTTGGATTCCTCTCGACGAGGCGAGCAGTAGGAGTACCACCTTGATGGGTCTGCGACGTTTCCTTCCAGAGTTATTACCAAAAAACCACAAACATCCCAGAATTATCTCGGTTTGGGGTCAAAATGTTGTCGCTCATTAAATCCCACAAGAAACGTCGAATCGAATGAATGTGATTGAATTCTCCCCGTCTGGACGAGCGGAATTGAATGGTGCAACTGATTTTGCTGTGCTGTGAAAATTCAGATATTTGCATGACTGCTTTTGTTTTATTTTGTGAATAGCAAAAAGCATTCAACCCCATAATACATGTTGTTTTATTGGTCGCTCGTCCATTTCATATCCCATAGCTTAACAACTCATATATTTGGATTCCTCTCGATGAGGCGAGCAGTACGAGTACCACCTTGATGGGTCTGTGACGTTTCCTTCCAGAGTTATTACCAAAAAAACACAAACATCCCAGAATTCTCTCGGTTTGGGGTCAAAATGTTGTCGCTCATTAAATCCCATAAGAAACGTCGCATCGAATGAATGTGATTGAATTCTCCCCGTCTGTACGAGCGGAATTGAATGGTGCAACTGATTTTGCTGTGCTGTGAAAATTCAGATATTTGCATGACTGCTTTTGTTTTATTTTGTGAATAGCAAAAAGCATTCAACCCCATAATACATGTTGTTTTATTGGTCGCTCGTCCATTTCATATCCCATAGCTTAAGCATTCACATATTTGGATTCCTCTCGACGAGGCGAGCAGTACGAGTACCACCTTGATGGGTCTGTGACGTTTCCTTCCAGAGTTATTACCAAAAAACCACAAACATCCCAGAATTCTCTCGGTTTGGGGTCAAAATGTTGTCGCTCATTAAATCCCACAAGAAACGTCGCATCGAATGAATGTGATTGAATTCTCCCCGTCTGGACGAGCGGAATTGAATGGTGCAACTGATTTTGCTGTGCTGTGAAAATTCAGATATTTGCATGACTGCTTTTGTTTTATTTTGTGAATAGCAAAAAGCATTTACCCCATAATACATGCTGTTTTATTGGTCGCTCGTCCATTTCATATCCCATAGCTTAAGCATTCATATATTTGGATTCCTCTCGACGAGGCGAGCAGTACGAGTACCACCTTGATGGGTCTGTGACGTTTCCTTCCAGAGTTATTACCAAAAAACCACAAACATCCCAGAATTCTCTCGGTTTGGGGTCAAAATGTTGTCGCTCATTAAATCCCATAAGAAACGTCGCATCGAATGAATGTGATTGAATTCTCCCCGTCTGGACGAGCGGAATTGAATGGTGCAACTGATTTTGCTGTGCTGTGAAAATTCAGATATTTGCATGACTGCTTTTGTTTTATTTTGTGAATAGCAAAAAGGATTCAACCCCATAATACATGCTGTTTTATTGGTCGCTCGTCCATTTCATATCCCATAGCTGAACCATTCATATATTTGGATTCCTCTCGACGAGGCGAGCAGTACGAGTACCAACTTGATGGGTCTGGGACGTTTCCTTCCAGAGTTATTACCAAAAAACCACAAACATCCCAGAATTATCTCGGTTTGGGGTCAAAATGTTGTCGCTCATTAAATCCCACAAGAAACGTCGAATCGAATGAATGTGATTGAATTCTCCCCGTCTGGACGAGCGGAATTGAATGGTGCAACTGATTTTGCTGTGCTGTGAAAATTCAGATATTTGCATGACTGCTTTTGTTTTATTTTGTGAATAGCAAAAAGCATTCAACCCCATAATACATGTTGTTTTATTGGTCGCTCGTCCATTTCATATCCCATAGCTTAAGCATTCACATATTTGGATTCCTCTCGACGAGGCGAGCAGTACGAGTACCACCTTGATGGGTCTGTGACGTTTCCTTCCAGAGTTATTACCAAAAAACCACAAACATCCCAGAATTCTCTAGGTTTGGGGTCAAAATGTTGTCGCTCATTAAATCCCACAAGAAACGTCGCATCGAATGAATGTGATTGAATTCTCCCCGTCTGGACGAGCGGAATTGAATGGTGCAACTGATTTTGCTGTGCTGTGAAAATTCAGATATTTGCATGACTGCTTTTGTTTTATTTTGTGAATAGCAAAAAGCATTTACCCCATAATACATGCTGTTTTATTGGTCGCTCGTCCATTTCATATCCCATAGCTTAAGCATTCATATATTTGGATTCCTCTCGACGAGGCGAGCAGTACGAGTACCACCTTGAAGGGTCTGCGACGTTTCCTTCCAGAGTTATTACCAAAAAACCACAAACATCCCAGAATTATCTCGGTTTGGGGTCAAAATGTTGTCGCTCATTAAATCCCACAAGAAACGTCGAATCGAATGAATGTGATTGAATTCTCCCCGTCTGGACGAGCGGAATTGAATGGTGCAACTGATTTTGCTGTGCTGTGAAAATTCAGATATTTGGATGACTGCTTTTGTTTTATTTTGTGAATAGCAAAAAGCATTCAACCCCATAATACATGTTGTTTTATTGGTCGCTCGTCCATGTCATATCCCATAGCTTAACAACTCATATATTTAGATTCCTCTCGATGAGGCGAGCAGTACGAGTACCACCTTGACGGGTCTGCGACGTTTCCTTCCAGAGTTATTACCAAAAAACCACAAACATCCCAGAATCCTCTCGGTTTGGGGTCAAAATGTTGTCGCTCATTAAATCCCATAAGAAACGTCGCATCGAATGAATGTGATTGAATTCTCCCCGTCTGGACGAGCGGAATTGAATGGTGCAACTGATTTTGCTGTGCTGTGAAAATTCAGATATTTGCATGACTGCTTTTGTTTAATTTTGTGAATAGCAAAAAGCATTCAACCCCATAATACATGCTGTTTTATTGGTCGCTCGTCCATTTCATATCACATAGCTTAACCATTCATATATTTGGATTCCTCTCGTCGAGGCGAGCAGTACGAGTACCACCTTGATGGGTCTGCGACGTTTCCTTCCAGAGTTATTACCAAAAAAAACACAAACATCCCAGAATCCTCTCGGTTTGGGGTCAAAATGTTGTCGCTCATTAAATCCCATATGAAACGTCGCATCGAATGAATGTGATTGAATTCTCCCCGTCTGGAAGAGCGGAATTGAATGGTGCAACTGATTTTGCTGTGCTGTGAAAATTCAGATATTTGCATGACTGCTTTTGTTTTATTTTGTGAATAGCAAAAAGCATTCAACCCCATAATACATGCTGTTTTATTGGTCGCTCGTCCATTTCATATCACATAGCTTAACCATTCATATATTTGGATTCCACTCGACGAGGCGAGCAGTACGAGTACCACCTTGATGGGTCTGCGACGTTTCCTTCCAGAGTTATTACCAAAAAAACACAAACATCCCAGAATCCTCTCGGTTTGGGCTCAAAATGTTGTCGCTCATTAAATCCCATAAGAAACATCGCATCGACTGAATGTGTTTGAATTCTCCCCGTCTGGACGAGCGGAATTGAATGGTGCAACTGATTTTGCTGTGCTGTGAAAATTCAGATATTTGCATGACTGCTTTTGTTTTATTTTGTGAATAGCAAAAAAGCATTCAACCCCATAATACATGCTGTTTTATTGGTCGCTCGTCCATTTCATATCACATAGCTTAACCATTCATATATTTGGATTCCTCTCGACGAGGTGAGCAGTACGAGTACCACCTTGATGGGTCTGCGACGTTTCCTTCCAGAGTTATTACCAAAAAAACACAAACATCCCAGAATCCTCTCGGTTTGGGGTCAAAATGTTGTCGCTCATTAAATCCCATAAGAAACGTCGCATCGAATGAATGTGATTGAATTCTCCCCGTCTGGAAGAGCGGAATTGAATGGTGCAACTGATTTTGCTGTGCTGTGAAAATTCAGATATTTGCATGATTGCTTTTGTTTTATTTTGTGAATAGCAAAAAGCATTCAACCCCATAATACATGTTGTTTTATTGGTCGCTCGTCCATTTCATATACCATAGCTTAAGCATTCATATATTTGGATTCCTCTCGAAGAGGCGAGCAGTACGAGTACCACCTTGACGGGTCTGCGACGTTTCCTTCCAGAGTTATTACCAAAAAACCACAAACATCCCAGAATCCTCTCGGTTTGGGGTCAAAATGTTGTCGCTCATTAAATCCCATAAGAAACGTCGCATCGAATGAATGTGATTGAATTCTCCCCGTCTGGACGAGCGGAATTGAATGGTGCAACTGATTTTGCTGTGCTGTGAAAATTCAGATATTTGCATGACTGCTTTTGTTTTATTTTGTGAATAGCAAAAAGCATTCAACCCCATAATACATGCTGTTTTATTGGTCGCTCGTCCATTTCATATCCCATAGCTTAACCATTCATATATTTGGATTCCTCTCGACGAGGCGAGCAGTACGAGTACCAACTTGATGGGTCTGCGACGTTTCCTTCCAGAGTTATTACCAAAAAAACACAAACATCCCAGAATCCTCTCGGTTTGGGGTCAAAATGTTGTCGCTCATTAAATCCCATAAGAAACGTCGCATCGAATGAATGTGATTGAATTCTCCCCGTCTGGAAGAGCGGAATTGAATGGTGCAACTGATTTTGCTGTGCTGTGAAAATTCAGATATTTGCATGATTGCTTTTGTTTTATTTTGTGAATAGCAAAAAGCATTCAACCCCATAATACATGTTGTTTTATTGGTCGCTCGTCCATTTCATATCCCATAGCTTAAACATTCATATATTTGGATTCCTCTCGACGAGGCGAGCAGTACGAGTACCACCTTGACGGGTCTGCGACGTTTCCTTCCAGAGTTATTACCAAAAAACCACAAACATCCCAGAATCCTCTCGGTTTGGGGTCAAAATGTTGTCGCTCATTAAATCCCATAAGAAACGTCGCATCGAATGAATGTGATTGAATTCTCCCCGTCTGGACGAGCGGAATTGAATGGTGCAACTGATTTTGCTGTGCTGTGAAAATTCAGATATTTGCATGACTGCTTTTGTTTTATTTTGTGAATAGCAAAAAGCATTCAACCCCATAATACATGCTGTTTTATTGGTCGCTCGTCCATTTCATATCCCATAGCTTAACCATTCATATATTTGGATTCCTCTCGACGAGGCGAGCAGTACGAGTACCAACTTGATGGGTCTGCGACGTTTCCTTCCAGAGTTATTACCAAAAAAACACAAACATCCCAGAATCCTCTCGGTTTGGGGTCAAAATGTTGTCGCTCATTAAATCCCATAAGAAACGTCGCATCGAATGAATGTGATTGAATTCTCCCCGTCTGGAAGAGCGGAATTGAATGGTGCAACTGATTTTGCTGTGCTGTGAAAATTCAGATATTTGCATGATTGCTTTTGTTTTATTTTGTGAATAGCAAAAAGCATTCAACCCCATAATACATGTTGTTTTATTGGTCGCTCGTCCATTTCATATCCCATAGCTTAACCATTCATATATTTGGATTCCTCTCGTCGAGGCGAGCAGTACGAGTACCACCTTGATGGGTCTGCGACGTTTCCTTCCAGAGTTATTACCAAAAAAAACACAAACATCCCAGAATCCTCTCGGTTTGGGGTCAAAATGTTGTCGCTCATTAAATCCCATAAGAAACGTCGCATCGAATGAATGTGATTGAATTCTCCCCGTCTGGAAGAGCGGAATTGAATGGTGCAACTGATTTTGCTGTGCTGTGAAAATTCAGATATTTGCATGACTGCTTTTGTTTTATTTTGTGAATAGCAAAAAGCATTCAACCCCATAATACATGCTGTTTTATTGGTCGCTCGTCCATTTCATATCACATAGCTTAACCATTCATATATTTGGATTCCTCTCGACGAGGCGAGCAGTACGAGTACCACCTTGATGGGTCTGCGACGTTTCCTTCCAGAGTTATTACCAAAAAAACACAAACATCCCAGAATCCTCTCGGTTTGGGGTCAAAATGTTGTTGCTCATTAAATCCCATAAGAAACGTCGCATCGAATAAATGTGATTGAATTCTCCCCGTCTGGACGAGCGGAATTGAATGGTGCAACTGATTTTGCTGTGCTGTGAAAATTCAGATATTTGCATGACTGCTTTTGTTTTATTTTGTGAAAAGCAAAAGCATTCAACCCCATAATACATGTTGTTTTATTGGTCGCTCGTCCATTTCATATCCCATAGCTTAACAACTCATATATTTGGATTCCTCTCGATAAGGCGAGCAGTACGAGTACCACCTTGATGGGTCTGCGACGTTTTCTTCCAGAGTTATTACCAAAAAAACACAAACATCCCAGAATCCTCTCGGTTTGGGGTCAAAATGTTGTCGCTCATTAAATCCCATGAGAAACGTCGCATCGAATGAATGTGATTGAATTCTCCCCGTCTGGACGAGCGGAATTGAATGGTGCAACTGATTTTGCTGTGCTGTGAAAATTCAGATATTTGCATGACTGCTTTTGTTTTATTTTGTGAATAGCAAAAAGCATTCAACCCCATAATACATGCTGTTTTATTGGTCGCTCGTCCATTTCATATCCCATAGCTTAAACATTCATATATTTGGATTCCTCTCGACGAGGCGAGCAGTACGAGTACCACCTTGACGGGTCTGCGACGTTTCCTTCCAGAGTTATTACCAAAAAACCACAAACATCCCAGAATCCTCTCGGTTTGGGGTCAAAATGTTGTCGCTCATTAAATCCCATAAGAAACGTCGCATCGAATGAATGTGATTGAATTCTCCCCGTCTGGACGAGCGGAATTGAATGGTGCAACTGATTTTGCTGTGCTGTGAAAATTCAGATATTTGCATGACTGCTTTTGTTTTATTTAGTGAATAGCAAAAAGCATTCAACCCCATAATACATGCTGTTTTATTGGTCGCTCGTCCATTTCATATCACATAGCTTAACCATTCATATATTTGGATTCCTCTCGTCGAGGCGAGCAGTACGAGTACCACCTTGATGGGTCTGCGACGTTTCCTTCCAGAGTTATTACCAAAAAAAACACAAACATCCCAGAATCCTCTCGGTTTGGGGTCAAAATGTTGTCGCTCATTAAATCCCATAAGAAACGTCGCATCGAATGAATGTGATTGAATTCTCCCCGTCTGGAAGAGCGGAATTGAATGGTGCAACTGATTTTGCTGTGCTGTGAAAATTCAGATATTTGCATGACTGCTTTTGTTTTATTTTGTGAATAGCAAAAAGCATTCAACCCCATAATACATGCTGTTTTATTGGTCGCTCGTCCATTTCATATCACATAGCTTAACCATTCATATATTTGGATTCCTCTCGACGAGGCGAGCAGTACGAGTACCACCTTGATGGGTCTGCGACGTTTCCTTCCAGAGTTATTACCAAAAAAACACAAACATCCCAGAATCCTCTCGGTTTGGGGTCAAAATGTTGTTGCTCATTAAATCCCATAAGAAACGTCGCATCGAATAAATGTGATTGAATTCTCCCCGTCTGGACGAGCGGAATTGAATGGTGCAACTGATTTTGCTGTGCTGTGAAAATTCAGATATTTGCATGACTGCTTTTGTTTTATTTTGTGAAAAGCAAAAGCATTCAACCCCATAATACATGTTGTTTTATTGGTCGCTCGTCCATTTCATATCCCATAGCTTAACAACTCATATATTTGGATTCCTCTCGATAAGGCGAGCAGTACGAGTACCACCTTGATGGGTCTGCGACGTTTTCTTCCAGAGTTATTACCAAAAAACCACAAACATCCCAGAATCCTCTCGGTTTGGGGTCAAAATGTTGTCGCTCATTAAATCCCATGAGAAACGTCGCATCGAATGAATGTGATTGAATTCTCCCCGTCTGGACGAGCGGAATTGAATGGTGCAACTGATTTTGCTGTGCTGTGAAAATTCAGATATTTGCATGACTGCTTTTGTTTTATTTTGTGAATAGCAAAAAGCATTCAACCCCATAATACATGCTGTTTTATTGGTCGCTCGTCCATTTCATATCCCATAACTTAACCATTCATATATTTGGATTCCTTTCGACGAGGCGAGCAGTACGAGTACCACCTTGATGGGTATGCGACGTTTCCTTCCAGAGTTATTACCAAAAAAACACAAACATCCCAGAATCCTCTCGGTTTGGGCTCAAAATGTTGTCGCTCATTAAATCCCATAAGAAACATCGCATCGACTGAATGTGTTTGAATTCTCCCCGTCTGGACGAGCGGAATTGAATGGTGCAACTGATTTTGCTGTGCTGTGAAAATTCAGATATTTGCATGACTGCTTTTGTTTTATTTTGTGAAAAGCAAAAGCATTCAAACCCATAATACATGTTGTTTTATTGGTCGCTCGTCCATTTCATATCCCATAGCTTAACCATTCATATATTTGGATTCCTTTCGACGAGGCGAGCAGTACGAGTACCACCGTGATGGGTATGCGACGTTTCCTTCCAGAGTTATTACCAAAAAAACACAAACATCCCAGAATCCTCTCGGTTTGGGCTCAAAATGTTGTCGCTCATTAAATCCCATAAGAAACATCGCATCGACTGAATGTTTTTGAATTCTCCCCGTCTGGACGAGCGGAATTGAATGGTGCAACTGATTTTGCTGTGCTGTGAAAATTCAGATATTTGCATGACTGCTTTTGTTTTATTTTGTGAAAAGCAAAAGCATTCAACCCCATAATACATGTTGTTTTATTGGTCGCTCGTCCATTTCATATCCCATAGCTTAACAACTCATATATTTGGATTCCTCTCGATAAGGCGAGCAGTACGAGTACCACCTTGATGGGTCTGCGACGTTTTCTTCCAGAGTTATTACCAAAAAACCACAAACATCCCAGAATCCTCTCGGTTTGGGGTCAAAATGTTGTCGCTCATTAAATCCCATGAGAAACGTCGCATCGAATGAATGTGATTGAATTCTCCCCGTCTGGACGAGCGGAATTGAATGGTGCAACTGATTTTGCTGTGCTGTGAAAATTCAGATATTTGCATGACTGCTTTTGTTTTATTTTGTGAATAGCAAAAAGGATTCAACCCCATAATACATGCTGTTTTATTGGTCGCTCGTCCATTTCATATCCCATAGCTTAAGCATTCATATATTTGGATTCCTCTCGAAGAGGCGAGCAGTACGAGTACCACCTTGACGGGTCTGCGACGTTTCCTTCCAGAGTTATTACCAAAAAACCACAAACATCCCAGAATCCTCTCGGTTTGGGGTCAAAATGTTGTCGCTCATTAAATCCCATAAGAAACGTCGCATCGAATGAATGTGATTGAATTCTCCCCGTCTGGACGAGCGGAATTGAATGGTGCAACTGATTTTGCTGTGCTGTGAAAATTCAGATATTTGCATGACTGCTTTTGTTTTATTTTGTGAATAGCAAAAAGCATTCAACCCCATAATACATGCTGTTTTATTGGTCGCTCGTCCATTTCATATCACATAGCTTAACCATTCATATATTTGGATTCCTCTCGACGAGGCGAGCAGTACGAGTACCAACTTGATGGGTCTGCGACGTTTCCTTCCAGAGTTATTACCAAAAAAACACAAACATCCCAGAATCCTCTCGGTTTGGGGTCAAAATGTTGTCGCTCATTAAATCCCATAAGAAACGTCGCATCGAATGAATGTGATTGAATTCTCCCCGTCTGGAAGAGCGGAATTGAATGGTGCAACTGATTTTGCTGTGCTGTGAAAATTCAGATATTTGCATGATTGCTTTTGTTTTATTTTGTGAATAGCAAAAAGCATTCAACCCCATAATACATGTTGTTTTATTGGTCGCTCGTCCATTTCATATCCCATAGCTTAAGCATTCATATATTTGGATTCCTCTCGACGAGGCGAGCAGTACGAGTACCACCTTGATGGGTCTCTGACGTTTCCTTCCAGAGTTATTACCAAAAAACCACAAACATCCCAGAATCCTCTCGGTTTGGGGTCAAAATGTTGTCGCTCATTAAATCCCATAAGAAACGTCGCATCGAATGAATGTGATTGAGTTCTCCCCGTCTGGACGAGCGGAATTGAATGGTGCAACTGATTTTGCTGTGCTGTGAAAATTCAGATATTTGCATGACTGCTTTTGTTTTATTTTGTGAATAGCAAAAAGCATTCAACCCCATAATACATGCTGTTTTATTGGTCGCTCGTCCATTTCATATCACATAGCTTAACCATTCATATATTTGGATTCCTCTCGACGAGGCGAGCAGTACGAGTACCACCTTGATGGGTCTGCGACGTTTCCTTCCAGAGTTATTACCAAAAAAACACAAACATCCCAGAATCCTCTCGGTTTGGGGTCAAAATGTTGTCGCTCATTAAATCCCATAAGAAACGTCGCATCGAATGAATGTGATTGAATTCTCCCCGTCTGGAAGAGCGGAATTGAATGGTGCAACTGATTTTGCTGTGCTGTGAAAATTCAGATATTTGCATGATTGCTTTTGTTTTATTTTGTGAATAGCAAAAAGCATTCAACCCCATAATACATGTTGTTTTATTGGTCGCTCGTCCATTTCATATCCCATAGCTTAAGCATTCATATATTTGGATTCCTCTCGACGAGGCGAGCAGTACGAGTACCACCTTGATGGGTCTCTGACGTTTCCTTCCAGAGTTATTACCAAAAAACCACAAACATCCCAGAATCCTCTCGGTTTGGGGTCAAAATGTTGTCGCTCATTAAATCCCATAAGAAACGTCGCATCGAATGAATGTGATTGAGTTCTCCCCGTCTGGACGAGCGGAATTGAATGGTGCAACTGATTTTGCTGTGCTGTGAAAATTCAGATATTTGCATGACTGCTTTTGTTTTATTTTGTGAATAGCAAAAAGCATTCAACCCCATAATACATGCTGTTTTATTGGTCGCTCGTCCATTTCATATCACATAGCTTAACCATTCATATATTTGGATTCCTCTCGACGAGGCGAGCAGTACGAGTACCACCTTGATGGGTCTGCGACGTTTCCTTCCAGAGTTATTACCAAAAAAACACAAACATCCCAGAATCCTCTCGGTTTGGGGTCAAAATGTTGTCGCTCATTAAATCCCATAAGAAACGTCGCATCGAATGAATGTGATTGAATTCTCCCCGTCTGGAAGAGCGGAATTGAATGGTGCAACTGATTTTGCTGTGCTGTGAAAATTCAGATATTTGCATGATTGCTTTTGTTTTATTTTGTGAATAGCAAAAAGCATTCAACCCCATAATACATGTTGTTTTATTGGTCGCTCGTCCATTTCATATCCCATAGCTTAAGCATTCATATATTTGGATTCCTCTCGACGAGGCGAGCAGTACGAGTACCACCTTGATGGGTCTCTGACGTTTCCTTCCAGAGTTATTACCAAAAAACCACAAACATCCCAGAATCCTCTCGGTTTGGGGTCAAAATGTTGTCGCTCATTAAATCCCATAAGAAACGTCGCATCGAATGAATGTGATTGAGTTCTCCCCGTCTGGAGGAGCGGAATTGAATGGTGCAACTGATTTTGCTGTGCTGTGAAAATTCAGATATTTGCATGACTGCTTTTGTTTTATTTTGTGAATAGCAAAAAGCATTCAACCCCATAATACATGTTGTTTTATTGGTCGCTCGTCCATTTCATATCCCATAGCTTAACAACTCATATATTTGGATTCCTCTCGATAAGGCGAGCAGTAGGAGTACCACCTTGATGGGTCTGCGACGTTTTCTTCCAGAGTTATTACCAAAAAACCACAAACATCCCAGAATCCTCTCGGTTTGGGGTCAAAATGTTGTCGCTCATTAAATCCCATAAGAAACGTCGCATCGAATGAATGTGATTGAATTCTCCCCGTCTGGACGAGCGGAATTGAATGGTGCAACTGATTTTGCTGTGCTGTGAAAATTCAGATATTTGCATGACTGCTTTTGTTTTATTTTGTGAATAGCAAAAAGCATTCAACCCCATAATACATGCTGTTTTATTGGTCGCTCGTCCATTTCATATCCCATAGCTTAACCATTCATATATTTGGATTCCTTTCGACGAGTCGAGCAGTACGAGTACCACCTTGATGGGTATGCGACGTTTCCTTCCAGAGTTATTACCAAAAAAACACAAACATCCCAGAATTCTCTCGGTTTGGGCTCAAAATGTTGTCGCTCATTAAATCCCATAAGAAACGTCGCATCGAATGAATGTGATTGAATTCTCCCCGTCTGGACGAGCGGAATTGAATGGTGCAACTGATTTTGCTGTGCTGTGAAAATTCAGATATTTGCATGACTGCTTTTGTTTTATTTTGTGAATAGCAAAAAGCATTCAACCCAATAATACATGCTGTTTTATTGGTCGCTCGTCCATTTCATATCACATAGCTTAACCATTCATATATTTGGATTCCGCTCGACGAGGCGAGCAGTAAGAGTACCACCTTGATGGGACTGCGACGTTTCGTTACAGAGTTATTACCAAAAAACCACAAAAATCCCAGAATCCTCTCGGTTTGGGGTCAAAATGTTGTCGCTCATTAAATCCCATAAGAAACGTCGCATCGAATGAATGTGATTGAATTCTCCCCGTCTGGACGAGCGGAATTGAATGGTGCAACTGATTTTGCTGTGCTGTGAAAATTCAGATATTTGCATGACTGCTTTTGTTTTATTTTGTGAATAGCAAAAAGCATTCAACCCCATAATACATGTTGTTTTATTGGTCGCTCGTCCATTTCATATCCCATAGCTTAACAACTCATATATTTGGATTCCTCTCGATAAGGCGAGCAGTACGAGTACCACCTTGATGGGTCTGCGACGTTTTCTTCCAGAGTTATTACCAAAAAACCACAAACATCCCAGAATCCTCTCGGTTTGGGGTCAAAATGTTGTCGCTCATTAAATCCCATAAGAAACGTCGCATCGAATGAATGTGATTGAATTCTCCCCGTCTGGACGAGCGGAATTGAATGGTGCAACTGATTTTGCTGTGCTGTGAAAATTCAGATATTTGCATGACTGCTTTTGTTTTATTTTGTGAATAGCAAAAAGCATTCAACCCCATAATACATGCTGTTTTATTGGTCGCTCGTCCATTTCATATCCCATAGCTTAACAACTCATATATTTGGATTCCTCTCGATAAGGCGAGCAGTACGAGTACCACCTTGATGGGTCTGCGACGTTTCCTTCCAGAGTTATTACCAAAAAAACACAAACATCCCTGAATCCTCTCTGTTTGGGCTCAAAATGTTGTCGCTCATTAAATCCCATAAGAAACATCGCATCGACTGAATGTGTTTGAATTCTCCCCGTCTGGACGAGCGGAATTGAATGGTGCAACTGATTTTGCTGTGCTGTGAAAATTCAGATATTTGCATGACTGCTTTTGTTTTATTTTGTGAATAGCAAAAAGCATTCAACCCCATAATACATGCTGTTTTATTGGTCGCTCGTCCATTTCATATCCCATAGCTTAACCATTCATATATTTGGATTCCTTTCGACGAGTCGAGCAGTACGAGTACCACCTTGATGGGTATACGACGTTTCCTTCCAGAGTTATTACCAAAAAAACACAAACATCCCAGAATTCTCTCGGTTTGGGCTCAAAATGTTGTCGCTCATTAAATCCCATAAGAAACGTCGCATCGAATGAATGTGATTGAATTCTCCCCGTCTGGACGAGCGGAATTGAATGGTGCAACTGATTTTGCTGTGCTGTGAAAATTCAGATATTTGCATGACTGCTTTTGTTTTATTTTGTGAATAGCAAAAAGCATTCAACCCAATAATACATGCTGTTTTATTGGTCGCTCGTCCATTTCATATCACATAGCTTAACCATTCATATATTTGGATTCCGCTCGACGAGGCGAGCAGTACGAGTACCACCTTGATGGGACTGCGACGTTTCCTTCCAGAGTTATTACCAAAAAACCACAAAAATCCCAGAATCCTCTCGGTTTGGGGTCAAAATGTTGTCGCTCATTAAATCCCATAAGAAACGTCGCATCGAATGAATGTGATTGAATTCTCTCCGTCTGGACGAGCGGAATTGAATGGTGCAACTGATTTTGCTGTGCTGTGAAAATTCAGATATTTGCATGACTGCTTTTGTTTTATTTTGTGAATAGCAAAAAGCATTCAACCCCATAATACATGTTGTTTTATTGGTCGCTCGTCCATTTCATATCCCATAGCTTAACAACTCATATATTTGGATTCCTCTCGATAAGGCGAGCAGTACGAGTACCACCTTGATGGGTCTGCGACGTTTTCTTCCAGAGTTATTACCAAAAAACCACAAACATCCCAGAATCCTCTCGGTTTGGGGTCAAAATGTTGTCGCTCATTAAATCCCATAAGAAACGTCGCATCGAATGAATGTGATTGAATTCTCCCCGTCTGGACGAGCGGAATTGAATGGTGCAACTGATTTTGCTGTGCTGTGAAAATTCAGATATTTGCATGACTGCTTTTGTTTTATTTTGTGAATAGCAAAAAGCATTCAACCCCATAATACATGCTGTTTTATTGGTCGCTCGTCCATTTCATATCCCATAGCTTAACATCTCATATATTTGGATTCCTCTCGATAAGGCGAGCAGTACGAGTACCACCTTGATGGGTCTGCGACGTTTCCTTCCAGAGTTATTACCAAAAAAACACAAACATCCCAGAATCCTCTCTGTTTGGGCTCAAAATGTTGTCGCTCATTAAATCCCATAAGAAACATCGCATCGACTGAATGTGTTTGAATTCTCCCCGTCTGGACGAGCGGAATTGAATGGTGCAACTGATTTTGCTGTGCTGTGAAAATTCAGATATTTGCATGACTGCTTTTGTTTTATTTTGTGAATAGCAAAAAGCATTCAACCCCATAATACATGCTGTTTTATTGGTCGCTCGTCCATTTCATATCCCATAGCTTAAGCATTCATATATTTGGATTCCTCTCGAAGAGGCGAGCAGTACGAGTACCACCTTGACGGGTCTGCGACGTTTCCTTCCAGAGTTATTACCAAAAAACCACAAACATCCCAGAATCCTCTCGGTTTGGGGTCAAAATGTTGTCGCTCATTAAATCCCATAAGAAACGTCGCATCGAATGAATGTGATTGAATTCTCCCCGTCTGGACGAGCGGAATTGAATGTTGCAACTGATTTTGCTGTGCTGTGAAAATTCAGATATTTGCATGACTGCTTTTGTTTTATTTTGTGAATAGCAAAAAGCATTCAACCCCATAATACATGCTGTTTTGTTGGTCGCTCGTCCATTTCATATCACATAGCTTAACCATTCATATATTTGGATTCCTCTCGACGAGGCGAGCAGTACGAGTACCACCTTGATGGGTCTGCGACGTTTCCTTCCAGAGTTATTACCAAAAAAACACAAACATCCCAGAATCCTCTCGGTTTGGGGTCAAAATGTTGTCGCTCATTAAATCCCATAAGAAACGTCGCATCGAATGAATGTGATTGAATTCTCCCCGTCTGGAAGAGCGGAATTGAATGGTGCAACTGATTTTGCTGTGCTGTGAAAATTCAGATATTTGCATGATTGCTTTTGTTTTATTTTGTGAATAGCAAAAAGCATTCAACCCCATAATACATGTTGTTTTATTGGTCGCTCGTCCATTTCATATCCCATAGCTTAAACATTCATATATTTGGATTCCTCTCGACGAGGCGAGCAGTACGAGTACCACCTTGACGGGTCTGCGACGTTTCCTTCCAGAGTTATTACCAAAAAAACACAAACATCCCAGAATCCTCTCGGTTTGGGGTCAAAATGTTGTTGCTCATTAAATCCCATAAGAAACGTCGCATCGAATAAATGTGATTGAATTCTCCCCGTCTGGACGAGCGGAATTGAATGGTGCAACTGATTTTGCTGTGCTGTGAAAATTCAGATATTTGCATGACTGCTTTTGTTTTATTTTGTGAAAAGCAAAAGCATTAAACCCCATAATACATGTTGTTTTATTGGTCGCTCGTCCATTTCATATCCCATAGCTTAACAACTCATATATTTGGATTCCTCTCGATAAGGCGAGCAGTACGAGTACCACCTTGATGGGTCTGCGACGTTTTCTTCCAGAGTTATTACCAAAAAACCACAAACATCCCAGAATCCTCTCGGTTTGGGGTCAAAATGTTGTCGCTCATTAAATCCCATGAGAAACGTCGCATCGAATGAATGTGATTGAATTCTCCCCGTCTGGACGAGCGGAATTGAATGGTGCAACTGATTTTGCTGTGCTGTGAAAATTCAGATATTTGCATGACTGCTTTTGTTTTATTTTGTGAATAGCAAAAAGCATTCAACCCCATAATACATGCTGTTTTATTGGTCGCTCGTCCATTTCATATCCCATAGCTTAACCATTCATATATTTGGATTCCTTTCGACGAGGCGAGCAGTACGAGTACCACGTTGATGGGTATGCGACGTTTCCTTCCAGAGTTATTACCAAAAAAACACAAACATCCCAGAATCCTCTCGGTTTGGGCTCAAAATGTTGTCGCTCATTAAATCCCATAAGAAACATCGCATCGACTGAATGTGTTTGAATTCTCCCCGTCTGGACGAGCGGAATTGAATGGTGCAACTGATTTTGCTGTGCTGTGAAAATTCAGATATTTGCATGACTGCTTTTGTTTTATTTTGTGAAAAGCAAAAGCATTCAACCCCATAATACATGTTGTTTTATTGGTCGCTCGTCCATTTCATATCCCATAGCTTAACAACTCATATATTTGATTCCTCTCGATAAGGCGAGCAGTACGAGTACCACCTTGATGGGTCTGCGACGTTTTCTTCCAGAGTTATTACCAAAAAACCACAAACATCCCAGAATCCTCTCGGTTTGGGGTCAAAATGTTGTCGCTCATTAAATCCCATGAGAAACGTCGCATCGAATGAATGTGATTGAATTCTCCCCGTCTGGACGAGCGGAATTGAATGGTGCAACTGATTTTGCTGTGCTGTGAAAATTCAGATATTTGCATGACTGCTTTTGTTTTATTTTGTGAATAGCAAAAAGCATTCAACCCCATAATACATGCTGTTTTATTGGTCGCTCGTCCATTTCATATCCCATAGCTTAACCATTCATATATTTGGATTCCTTTCGACGAGGCGAGCAGTACGAGTACCACCTTGATGGGTATGCGACGTTTCCTTCCAGAGTTATTACCAAAAAAACACAAACATCCCAGAATCCTCTCGGTTTGGGCTCAAAATGTTGTCGCTCATTAAATCCCATAAGAAACATCGCATCGACTGAATGTGTTTGAATTCTCCCCGTCTGGACGAGCGGAATTGAATGGTGCAACTGATTTTGCTGTGCTGTGAAAATTCAGATATTTGCATGACTGCTTTTGTTTTGTTTTGTGAATAGCAAAAAGCATTCAACCCCATAATACATGCTGTTTTATTGGTCGCTCGTCCATTTCATATCACATAGCTTAACCATTCATATATTTGGATTCCTCTCGACGAGGTGAGCAGTACGCGTACCACCTTGATGGGTCTGCGACGTTTCCTTCCAGAGTTATTACCAAAAAAACACAAACATCCCAGAATCCTCTCGATTTGGGGTCAAAATGTTGTCGCTCATTAAATCCCATAAGAAACGTCGCATCGAATGAATGTGATTGAATTCTCCCCGTCTGGAAGAGCGGAATTGAATGGTGCAACTGATTTTGCTGTGCTGGGAAAATTCAGATATTTGCATGATTGCTTTTGTTTTATTTTGTGAATATCAAAAAGCATTCAACCCCATAATACATGTTGTTTTATTGGTCGCTCGTCCATTTCATATCCCATAGCTTAAGCATTCATATATTTGGATTCCTCTCGAAGAGGCGAGCAGTACGAGTACCACCTTGACGGGTCTGCGACGTTTCCTTCCAGAGTTATTACCAAAAAACCACAAACATCCCAGAATCCTCTCGGTTTGGGGTCAAAATGTTGTCGCTCATTAAATCCCATAAGAAACGTCGCATCGAATGAATGTGATTGAATTCTCCCCGTCTGGACGAGCGGAATTGAATGGTGCAACTGATTTTGCTGTGCTGTGAAAATTCAGATATTTGCATGACTGCTTTTGTTTTATTTTGTGAATAGCAAAAAGCATTCAACCCCATAATACATGCTGTTTTATTGGTCGCTCGTCCATTTCATATCACATAGCTTAACCATTCATATATTTGGATTCCTCTCGACGAGGCGAGCAGTACGAGTACCACCTTGATGGGTCTGCGACGTTTCCTTCCAGAGTTATTACCAAAAAAAACACAAACATCCCAGAATCCTCTCGGTTTGGGGTCAAAATGTTGTCGCTCATTAAATCCCATAAGAAACGTCGCATCGAATGAATGTGATTGAATTCTCCCCGTCTGGAAGAGCGGAATTGAATGGTGCAACTGATTTAGCTGTGCTGTGAAAATTCAGATATTTGCATGACTGCTTTTGTTTTATTTTGTGAATAGCAAAAAGCATTCAACCCCATAATACATGCTGTTTTATTGGTCGCTCGTCCATTTCATATCCCATAGCTTAACCATTCATATATTTGGATTCCTCTCGACGAGGCGAGCAGTACGAGTACCACCTTGATGGGTCTGCGACGTTTCCTTCCAGAGTTATTACCAAAAAAACACAAACATCCCAGAATCCTCTCGGTTTGGGGTCAAAATGTTGTTGCTCATTAAATCCCATAAGAAACGTCGCATCGAATAAATGTGATTGAATTCTCCCCGTCTGGACGAGCGGAATTGAATGGTGCAACTGATTTTGCTGTGCTGTGAAAATTCAGATATTTGCATGACTGCTTTTGTTTTATTTTGTGAAAAGCAAAAGCATTAAACCCCATAATACATGTTGTTTTATTGGTCGCTCGTCCATTTCATATCCCATAGCTTAACAACTCATATATTTGGATTCCTCTCGATAAGGCGAGCAGTACGAGTACCACCTTGATGGGTCTGCGACGTTTTCTTCCAGAGTTATTACCAAAAAACCACAAACATCCCAGAATCCTCTCGGTTTGGGGTCAAAATGTTGTCGCTCATTAAATCCCATAAGAAACGTCGCATCGAATGAATGTGATTGAATTCTCCCCGTCTGGAAGAGCGGAATTGAATGGTGCAACTGATTTTGCTGTGCTGTGAAAATTCAGATATTTGCATGACTGCTTTTGTTTTATTTTGTGAATAGCAAAAAGCATTCAACCCAATAATACATGCTGTTTTATTGGTCGCTCGTCCATTTCATATCACATAGCTTAACCATTCATATATTTGGATTCCGCTCGACGAGGCGAGCAGTACGAGTACCACCTTGATGGGACTGCGACGTTTCCTTCCAGAGTTATTACCAAAAAACCACAAAAATCCCAGAATCCTCTCGGTTTGGGGTCAAAATGTTGTCGCTCATTAAATCCCATAAGAAACGTCGCATCGAATGAATGTGATTGAATTCTCCCCGTCTGGACGAGCGGAATTGAATGGTGCAACTGATTTTGCTGTGCTGTGAAAATTCAGATATTTGCATGACTGCTTTTGTTTTATTTTGTGAAAAGCAAAAGCATTCAACCCCATAATACATGTTGTTTTATTGGTCGCTCGTCCATTTCATATCCCATAGCTTAACAACTCATATATTTGGATTCCTCTCGATAAGGCGAGCAGTACGAGTACCACCTTGATGGGTCTGCGACGTTTCCTTCCAGAGTTATTACCAAAAAAAAACAAACATCCCAGAATCCTCTCTGTTTGGGCTCAAAATGTTGTCGCTCATTAAATCCCATAAGAAACATCGCATCGACTGAATGTGTTTGAATTCTCCCCGTCTGGACGAGCGGAATTGAATGGTGCAACTGATTTTGCTGTGCTGTGAAAATTCAGATATTTGCATGACTGCTTTTGTTTTATTTTGTGAATAGCAAAAAGCATTCAACCCCATAATACATGCTGTTTTATTGGTCGCTCGTCCATTTCATATCACATAGCTTAACCATTCATATATTTGGATTCCTCTCGACGAGGTGAGCAGTACGAGTACCACCTTGATGGGTCTGCGACGTTTCCTTCCAGAGTTATTACCAAAAAAACACAAACATCCCAGAATCCTCTCGGTTTGGGGTCAAAATGTTGTCGCTCATTAAATCCCATAAGAAACGTCGCATCGAATGAATGTGATTGAATTCTCCCCGTCTGGAAGAGCGGAATTGAATGGTGCAACTGATTTTGCTGTGCTGTGAAAATTCAGATATTTGCATGATTGCTTTTGTTTTATTTTGTGAATAGCAAAAAGCATTCAACCCCATAATACATGTTGTTTTATTGGTCGCTCGTCCATTTCATATCCCATAGCTTAAGCATTCATATATTTGGATTCCTCTCGAAGAGGCGAGCAGTACGAGTACCACGTTGATGGGTCTGCGACGTTTCCTTCCAGAGTTATTACCAAAAAACCACAAACATCCCAGAATCCTCTCGGTTTGGGGTCAAAATGTTGTCGCTCATTAAATCCCATAAGAAACGTCGCATCGAATGAATGTGATTGAATTCTCCCCGTCTGGACGAGCGGAATTGAATGGTGCAACTGATTTTGCTGTGCTGTGAAAATTCAGATATTTGCATGACTGCTTTTGTTTTATTTTGTGAATAGCAAAAAGCATTCAACCCCATAATACATGCTGTTTTATTGGTCGCTCTTCCATTTCATATCACATAGCTTAACCATTCATATATTTGGATTCCACTCGACGAGGCGAGCAGTACGAGTACCACCTTGATGGGTCTGCGACGTTTCCTTCCAGAGTTATTACCAAAAAAAACACAAACATCCCAGAATCCTCTCGGTTTGGGGTCAAAATGTTGTCGCTCATTAAATCCCATAAGAAACGTCGCATCGAATGAATGTGATTGAATTCTCCCCGTCTGGAAGAGCGGAATTGAATGGTGCAACTGATTTTGCTGTGCTGTGAAAATTCAGATATTTGCATGACTGCTTTTGTTTTATTTTGTGAATAGCAAAAAGCATTCAACCCCATAATACATGCTGTTTTATTGGTCGCTCGTCCATTTCATATCACATAGCTTAACCATTCATATATTTGGATTCCTCTCGACGAGGCGAGCAGTACGAGTACCACCTTGATGGGTCTGCGACGTTTCCTTCCAGAGTTATTACCAAAAAAACACAAACATCCCAGAATCCTCTCGGTTTGGGGTCAAAATGTTGTTGCTCATTAAATCCCATAAGAAACGTCGCATCGAATAAATGTGATTGAATTCTCCCCGTCTGGACGAGCGGAATTGAATGGTGCAACTGATTTTGCTGTGCTGTGAAAATTCAGATATTTGCATGACTGCTTTTGTTTTATTTTGTGAAAAGCAAAAGCATTAAACCCCATAATACATGTTGTTTTATTGGTCGCTCGTCCATTTCATATCCCATAGCTTAACAACTCATATATTTGGATTCCTCTCGATAAGGCGAGCAGTACGAGTACCACCTTGATGGGTCTGCGACGTTTTCTTCCAGAGTTATTACCAAAAAACCACAAACATCCCAGAATCCTCTCGGTTTGGGGTCAAAATGTTGTCGCTCATTAAATCCCATAAGAAACGTCGCATCGAATGAATGTGATTGAATTCTCCCCGTCTGGAAGAGCGGAATTGAATGGTGCAACTGATTTTGCTGTGCTGTGAAAATTCAGATATTTGCATGACTGCTTTTGTTTTATTTTGTGAATAGCAAAAAGCATTCAACCCAATAATACATGCTGTTTTATTGGTCGCTCGTCCATTTCATATCACATAGCTTAACCATTCATATATTTGGATTCCGCTCGACGAGGCGAGCAGTACGAGTACCACCTTGATGGGACTGCGACGTTTCCTTCCAGAGTTATTACCAAAAAACCACAAAAATCCCAGAATCCTCTCGGTTTGGGGTCAAAATGTTGTCGCTCATTAAATCCCATAAGAAACGTCGCATCGAATGAATGTGATTGAATTCTCCCCGTCTGGACGAGCGGAATTGAATGGTGCAACTGATTTTGCTGTGCTGTGAAAATTCAGATATTTGCATGACTGCTTTTGTTTTATTTTGTGAATAGCAAAAAGCATTCAACCCCATAATACATGTTGTTTTATTGGTCGCTCGTCCATTTCATATCCCATAGCTTAACAACTCATATATTTGGATTCCTCTCGATAAGGCGAGCAGTACGAGTACCACCTTGATGGGTCTGCGACGTTTTCTTCCAGAGTTATTACCAAAAAACCACAAACATCCCAGAATCCTCTCGGTTTGGGGTCAAAATGTTGTCGCTCATTAAATCCCATAAGAAACGTCGCATCGAATGAATGTGATTGAATTCTCCCCGTCTGGACGAGCGGAATTGAATGGTGCAACTGATTTTGCTGTGCTGTGAAAATTCAGATATTTGCATGACTGCTTTTGTTTTATTTTGTGAAAAGCAAAAGCATTCAACCCCATAATACATGTTGTTTTATTGGTCGCTCGTCCATTTCATATCCCATAGCTTAACAACTCATATATTTGGATTCCTCTCGATAAGGCGAGCAGTACGAGTACCACCTTGATGGGTCTACGACGTTTCCTTCCAGAGTTATTACCAAAAAAAAAACATCCCAGAATCCTCTCTGTTTGGGCTCAAAATGTTGTCGCTCATTAAATCCCATAAGAAACATCGCATCGACTGAATGTGTTTGAATTCTCCCCGTCTGGACGAGCGGAATTGAATGGTGCAACTGATTTTGCTGTGCTGTGAAAATTCAGATATTTGCATGACTGCTTTTGTTTTATTTTGTGAATAGCAAAAAGCATTCAACCCCATAATACATGCTGTTTTATTGGTCGCTCGTCCATTTCATATCACATAGCTTAACCATTCATATATTTGGATTCCTCTCGACGAGGTGAGCAGTACGAGTACCACCTTGATGGGTCTGCGACGTTTCCTTCCAGAGTTATTACCAAAAAAACACAAACATCTCAGAATCCTCTCGGTTTGGGGTCAAAATGTTGTCGCTCATTAAATCCCATAAGAAACGTCGCATCGAATGAATGTGATTGAATTCTACCCGTCTGGAAGAGCGGAATTGAATGGTGCAACTGATTTTGCTGTGCTGTGAAAATTCAGATATTTGCATGATTGCTTTTGTTTTATTTTGTGAATAGCAAAAAGCATTCAACCCCATAATACATGTTGTTTTATTGGTCGCTCGTCCATTTCATATCCCATAGCTTAAACATTCATATATTTGGATTCCTCTCGACGAGGCGAGTAGTACGAGTACCACCTTGACGGGTCTGCGACGTTTCCTTCCAGAGTTATTACCAAAAAACCACAAACATCCCAGAATCCTCTCGGTTTGGGGTCAAAATGTTGTCGCTCATTAAATCCCATAAGAAACGTCGCATCGAATGAATGTGATTGAATTCTCCCCGTCTGGACGAGCGGAATTGAATGGTGCAACTGATTTTGCTGTGCTGTGAAAATTCAGATATTTGCATGACTGCTTTTGTTTTATTTTGTGAATAGCAAAAAGCATTCAACCCCATAATACATGCTGTTTTATTGGTCGCTCGTCCATTTCATATCACATAGCTTAACCATTCATATATTTGGATTCCTCTCGACGAGGCGAGCAGTACGAGTACCACCTTGATGGGTCTGCGACGTTTCCTTCCAGAGTTATTACCAAAAAAAACACAAACATCCCAGAATCCTCTCGGTTTGGGGTCAAAATGTTGTCGCTCATTAAATCCCATAAGAAACGTTGCATCGAATGAATGTGATTGAATTCTCCCCGTCTGGAAGAGCGGAATTGAATGGTGCAACTGATTTTGCTGTGCTGTGAAAATTCAGATATTTGCATGACTGCTTTTGTTTTATTTTGTGAATAGCAAAAAGCATTCAACCCCATAATACATGCTGTTTTATTGGTCGCTCGTCCATTTCATATCACATAGCTTAACCATTCATATATTTGGATTCCTCTCGACGAGGTGAGCAGTACGAGTACCACCTTGATGGGTCTGCGACGTTTCCTTCCAGAGTTATTACCAAAAAAACACAAACATCCCAGAATCCTCTCGGTTTGGGATCAAAATGTTGTCGCTCATTAAATCCCATAAGAAACGTCGCATCGAATGAATGTGATTGAATTCTCCCCGTCTGGAAGAGCGGAATTGAATGGTGCAACTGATTTTGCTGTGCTGTGAAAATTCAGATATTTGCATGATTGCTTTTGTTTTATTTTGTGAATAGCAAAAAGCATTCAACCCCATAATACATGCTGTTTTATTGGTCGCTCGTCCATTTCATATCACATAGCTTAACCATTCATATATTTGGATTCCTCTCGACGAGGCGAGCAGTACGAGTACCACCTTGATGGGTCTGCGACGTTTCCTTCCAGAGTTATTACCAAAAAAAACACAAACATCCCAGAATCCTCTCGGTTTGGGGTCAAAATGTTGTCGCTCATTAAATCCCATAAGAAACGTTGCATCGAATGAATGTGATTGAATTCTCCCCGTCTGGAAGAGCGGAATTGAATGGTGCAACTGATTTTGCTGTGCTGTGAAAATTCAGATATTTGCATGACTGCTTTTGTTTTATTTTGTGAATAGCAAAAAGCATTCAACCCCATAATACATGCTGTTTTATTGGTCGCTCGTCCATTTCATATCACATAGCTTAACCATTCATATATTTGGATTCCTCTCGACGAGGCGAGCAGTACGAGTACCACCTTGATGGGTCTGCGACGTTTCCTTCCAGAGTTATTACCAAAAAAACACAAACATCCCAGAATCCTCTCGGTTTGGGGTCAAAATGTTGTCGCTCATTAAATCCCATAAGAAACGTCGCATCGAATGAATGTGATTGAATTCTCCCCGTCTGGAAGAGCGGAATTGAATGGTGCAACTGATTTTGCTGTGCTGTGAAAATTCAGATATTTGCATGATTGCTTTTGTTTTATTTTGTGAATAGCAAAAAGCATTCAACCCCATAATACATGTTGTTTTATTGGTCGCTCGTCCATTTCATATCCCATAGCTTAAACATTCATATATTTGGATTCCTCTCGACGAGGCGAGTAGTACGAGTACCACCTTGACGGGTCTGCGACGTTTCCTTCCAGAGTTATTACCAAAAAACCACAAACATCCCAGAATCCTCTCGGTTTGGGGTCAAAATGTTGTCGCTCATTAAATCCCATAAGAAACGTCGCATCGAATGAATGTGATTGAATTCTCCCCGTCTGGACGAGCGGAATTGAATGGTGCAACTGATTTTGCTGTGCTGTGAAAATTCAGATATTTGCATGACTGCTTTTGTTTTATTTTGTGAATAGCAAAAAGCATTCAACCCCATAATACATGCTGTTTTATTGGTCGCTCGTCCATTTCATATCACATAGCTTAACCATTCATATATTTGGATTCCTCTCGACGAGGCGAGCAGTACGAGTACCACCTTGATGGGTCTGCGACGTTTCCTTCCAGAGTTATTACCAAAAAACCACAAACATCCCAGAATCCTCTCGGTTTGGGGTCAAAATGTTGTCGCTCATTAAATCCCATAAGAAACGTCGCATCGAATGAATGTGATTGAATTCTCCCCGTCTGGACGAGCGGAATTGAATGGTGCAACTGATTTTGCTGTGCTGTGAAAATTCAGATATTTGCATGACTGCTTTTGTTTTATTTTGTGAATAGCAAAAAGCATTCAACCCCATAATACATGCTGTTTTATTGGTCGCTCGTCCATTTCATATCACATAGCTTAACCATTCATATATTTGGATTCCTCTCGACGAGGCGAGCAGTACGAGTACCACCTTGATGGGTCTGCGACGTTTCCTTCCAGAGTTATTACCAAAAAAAACACAAACATCCCAGAATCCTCTCGGTTTGGGGTCAAAATGTTGTCGCTCATTAAATCCCATAAGAAACGTTGCATCGAATGAATGTGATTGAATTCTCCCCGTCTGGAAGAGCGGAATTGAATGGTGCAACTGATTTTGCTGTGCTGTGAAAATTCAGATATTTGCATGACTGCTTTTGTTTTATTTTGTGAATAGCAAAAAGCATTCAACCCCATAATACATGCTGTTTTATTGGTCGCTCGTCCATTTCATATCACATAGCTTAACCATTCATATATTTGGATTCCTCTCGACGAGGCGAGCAGTACGAGTACCACCTTGATGGGTCTGCGACGTTTCCTTCCAGAGTTATTACCAAAAAAACACAAACATCCCAGAATCCTCTCGGTTTGGGGTCAAAATGTTGTTGCTCATTAAATCCCATAAGAAACGTCGCATCGAATGAATGTGATTGAATTCTCCCCGTCTGGACGAGCGGAATTGAATGGTGCAACTGATTTTGCTGTGCTGTGAAAATTCAGATATTTGCATGACTGCTTTTGTTTTATTTTGTGAAAAGCAAAAGCATTCAACCCCATAATACATGTTGTTTTATTGGTCGCTCGTCCATTTCATATCCCATAGCTTAACAACTCATATATTTGGATTCCTCTCGATAAGGCGAGCAGTACGAGTACCACCTTGATGGGTCTGCGACGTTTTCTTCCAGAGTTATTACCAAAAAACCACAAACATCCCAGAATCCTCTCGGTTTGGGGTCAAAATGTTGTCGCTCATTAAATCCCATGAGAAACGTCGCATCGAATGAATGTGATTGAATTCTCCCCGTCTGGACGAGCGGAATTGAATGGTGCAACTGATTTTGCTGTGCTGTGAAAATTCAGATGTTTGCATGACTGCTTTTGTTTTATTTTGTGAATAGCAAAAAGCATTCAACCCCATAATACATGCTGTTTTATTGGTCGCTCGTCCATTTCATATCCCATAGCTTAACCATTCATATATTTGGATTCCTTTCGACGAGGCGAGCAGTACGAGTACCACCTTGATGGGTATGCGACGTTTCCTTCCAGAGTTATTACCAAAAAAACACAAACATCCCAGAATCCTCTCGGTTTGGGCTCAAAATGTTGTCGCTCATTAAATCCCATAAGAAACATCGCATCGACTGAATGTGTTTGAATTCTCGCCGTCTGGACGAGCGGAATTGAATGGTGCAACTGATTTTGCTGTGCTGTGAAAATTCAGATATTTGCATGACTGCTTTTGTTTTATTTTGTGAAAAGCAAAAGCATTCAACCCCATAATACATGTTGTTTTATTGGTCGCTCGTCCATTTCATATCCCATAGCTTAACACCTCATATATTTGGATTCCTCTCGATAAGGCGAGCAGTACGAGTACCACCTTGATGGGTCTGCGACGTTTTCTTCCAGAGTTATTACCAAAAAACCACAAACATCCCAGAATCCTCTCGGTTTGGGGTCAAAATGTTGTCGCTCATTAAATCCCATGAGAAACGTCGCATCGAATGAATGTGATTGAATTCTCCCCGTCTGGACGAGCGGAATTGAATGGTGCAACTGATTTTGCTGTGCTGTGAAAATTCAGATGTTTGCATGACTGCTTTTGTTTTATTTTGTGAATAGCAAAAAGCATTCAACCCCATAATACATGCTGTTTTATTGGTCGCTCGTCCATTTCATATCCCATAGCTTAACCATTCATATATTTGGATTCCTTTCGACGAGGCGAGCAGTACGAGTACCACCTTGATGGGTATGCGACGTTTCCTTCCAGAGTTATTACCAAAAAAACACAAACATCCCAGAATCCTCTCGGTTTGGGCTCAAAATGTTGTCGCTCATTAAATCCCATAAGAAACATCGCATCGACTGAATGTGTTTGAATTCTCGCCGTCTGGACGAGCGGAATTGAATGGTGCAACTGATTTTGCTGTGCTGTGAAAATTCAGATATTTGCATGACTGCTTTTGTTTTATTTTGTGAATAGCAAAAAGCATTCAACCCCATAATACATGCTGTTTTATTGGTCGCTCGTCCATTTCATATCACATAGCTTAACCATTCATATATTTGGATTCCTCTCGACGAGGCGAGCAGTACGAGTACCACCTTGATGGGTCTGCGACGTTTCCTTCCAGAGTTATTACCAAAAAAAACACAAACATCCCAGAATCCTCTCGGTTTGGGGTCAAAATGTTGTCGCTCATTAAATCCCATAAGAAACGTCGCATCGAATGAATGTGATTGAATTCTCCCCGTCTGGAAGAGCGGAATTGAATGGTGCAACTGATTTTGCTGTGCTGTGAAAATTCAGATATTTGCATGACTGCTTTTGTTTTATTTTGTGAATAGCAAAAAGCATTCAACCCCATAATACATGCTGTTTTATTGGTCGCTCGTCCATTTCATATCACATAGCTTAACCATTCATATATTTGGATTCCTCTCGACGAGGCGAGCAGTACGAGTACCACCTTGATGGGTCTGCGACGTTTCCTTCCAGAGTTATTACCAAAAAAACACAAACATCCCAGAATCCTCTCGGTTTGGGGTCAAAATGTTGTTGCTCATTAAATCCCATAAGAAACGTCGCATCGAATAAATGTGATTGAATTCTCCCCGTCTGGACGAGCGGAATTGAATGGTGCAACTGATTTTGCTGTGCTGTGAAAATTCAGATATTTGCATGACTGCTTTTGTTTTATTTTGTGAAAAGCAAAAGCATTAAACCCCATAATACATGTTGTTTTATTGGTCGCTCGTCCATTTCATATCCCATAGCTTAACAACTCATATATTTGGATTCCTCTCGATAAGGCGAGCAGTACGAGTACCACCTTGATGGGTCTGCGACGTTTTCTTCCAGAGTTATTACCAAAAACCCACAAACATCCCAGAATCCTCTCGGTTTGGGGTCAAAATGTTGTCGCTCATTAAATCCCATGAGAAACGTCGCATCGAATGAATGTGATTGAATTCTCCCCGTCTGGACGAGCGGAATTGAATGGTGCAACTGATTTTGCTGTGCTGTGAAAATTCAGATATTTGCATGACTGCTTTTGTTTTATTTTGTGAATAGCAAAAAGCATTCAACCCCATAATACATGCTGTTTTATTGGTCGCTCGTCCATTTCATATCCCATAGCTTAACCATTCATATATTTGGATTCCTTTCGACGAGGCGAGCAGTACGAGTACCACCTTGATGGGTATGCGACGTTTCCTTCCAGAGTTATTACCAAAAAAACACAAACATCCCAGAATTCTCTCGGTTTGGGCTCAAAATGTTGTCGCTCATTAAATCCCATAAGAAACATCGCATCGACTGAATGTGTTTGAATTCTCGCCGTCTGGACGAGCGGAATTGAATGGTGCAACTGATTTTGCTGTGCTGTGAAAATTCAGATATTTGCATGACTGCTTTTGTTTTATTTTGTGAATAGCAAAAAGCATTCAACCCCATAATACATGCTGTTTTATTGGTCGCTCGTCCATTTCATATCACATAGCTTAACCATTCATATATTTGGGTTCCTCTCGACGAGGTGAGCAGTACGCGTACCACCTTGATGGGTCTGCGACGTTTCCTTCCAGAGTTATTACCAAAAAAACACAAACATCCCAGAATCCTCTCGGTTTGGGGTCAAAATGTTGTCGCTCATTAAATCCCATGAGAAACGTCGCATCGAATGAATGTGATTGAATTCTCCCCGTCTGAACGAGCGGAATTGAATGGTGCAACTGATTTTGCTGTGCTGTGAAAATTCAGATATTTGCATGACTGCTTTTGTTTTATTTTGTGAATAGCAAAAAGCATTCAACCCCATAATACATGCTGTTTTATTGGTCGCTCGTCCATTTCATATCCCATAGCTTAACCATTCATATATTTGGATTCCTTTCGACGAGGCGAGCAGTACGAGTACCACCTTGATGGGTATGCGACGTTTCCTTCCAGAGTTATTACCAAAAAAACACAAACATCCCAGAATCCTCTCGGTTTGGGCTCAAAATGTTGTCGCTCATTAAATCCCATAAGAAACATCGCATCGACTGAATGTGTTTGAATTCTCCCCGTCTGGACGAGCGGAATTGAATGGTGCAACTGATTTTGCTGTGCTGTGAAAATTCAGATATTTGCATGACTGCTTTTGTTTTATTTTGTGAATAGCAAAAAGCATTCAACCCCATAATACATGCTGTTTTATTGGTCGCTCGTCCATTTCATATCACATAGCTTAACCATTCATATATTTGGATTCCTCTCGACGAGGCGAGCAGTACGAGTACCACCTTGATGGGTCTGCGACGTTTCCTTCCAGAGTTATTACCAAAAAAAACACAAACATCCCAGAATCCTCTCGGTTTGGGGTCAAAATGTTGTCGCTCATTAAATCCCATAAGAAACATCGCATCGACTGAATGTGTTTGAATTCTCCCCGTCTGGACGAGCGGAATTGAATGGTGCAACTGATTTTGCTGTGCTGTGAAAATTCAGATATTTGCATGACTGCTTTTGTTTTATTTTGTGAATAGCAAAAAGCATTCAACCCCATAATACATGCTGTTTTATTGGTCGCTCGTCCATTTCATATCACATAGCTTAACCATTCATATATTTGGATTCCTCTCGACGAGGCGAGCAGTACGAGTACCACCTTGATGGGTCTGCGACGTTTCCTTCCAGAGTTATTACCAAAAAAAACACAAACATCCCAGAATCCTCTCGGTTTGGGGTCAAAATGTTGTCGCTCATTAAATCCCATAAGAAACGTTGCATCGAATGAATGTGATTGAATTCTCCCCGTCTGGAAGAGCGGAATTGAATGGTGCAACTGATTTTGCTGTGCTGTGAAAATTCAGATATTTGCATGACTGCTTTTGTTTTATTTTGTGAATAGCAAAAAGCATTCAACCCCATAATACATGCTGTTTTATTGGTCGCTCGTCCATTTCATATCACATAGCTTAACCATTCATATATTTGGATTCCTCTCGACGAGGCGAGCAGTACGAGTACCACCTTGATGGGTCTGCGACGTTTCCTTCCAGAGTTATTACCAAAAAAACACAAACATCCCAGAATCCTCTCGGTTTGGGGTCAAAATGTTGTTGCTCATTAAATCCCATAAGAAACGTCGCATCGAATGAATGTGATTGAATTCTCCCCGTCTGGACGAGCGGAATTGAATGGTGCAACTGATTTTGCTGTGCTGTGAAAATTCAGATATTTGCATGACTGCTTTTGTTTTATTTTGTGAAAAGCAAAAGCATTCAACCCCATAATACATGTTGTTTTATTGGTCGCTCGTCCATTTCATATCCCATAGCTTAACAACTCATATATTTGGATTCCTCTCGATAAGGCGAGCAGTACGAGTACCACCTTGATGGGTCTGCGACGTTTTCTTCCAGAGTTATTACCAAAAAACCACAAACATCCCAGAATCCTCTCGGTTTGGGGTCAAAATGTTGTCGCTCATTAAATCCCATGAGAAACGTCGCATCGAATGAATGTGATTGAATTCTCCCCGTCTGGACGAGCGGAATTGAATGGTGCAACTGATTTTGCTGTGCTGTGAAAATTCAGATGTTTGCATGACTGCTTTTGTTTTATTTTGTGAATAGCAAAAAGCATTCAACCCCATAATACATGCTGTTTTATTGGTCGCTCGTCCATTTCATATCCCATAGCTTAACCATTCATATATTTGGATTCCTTTCGACGAGGCGAGCAGTACGAGTACCACCTTGATGGGTATGCGACGTTTCCTTCCAGAGTTATTACCAAAAAAACACAAACATCCCAGAATCCTCTCGGTTTGGGCTCAAAATGTTGTCGCTCATTAAATCCCATAAGAAACATCGCATCGACTGAATGTGTTTGAATTCTCGCCGTCTGGACGAGCGGAATTGAATGGTGCAACTGATTTTGCTGTGCTGTGAAAATTCAGATATTTGCATGACTGCTTTTGTTTTATTTTGTGAATAGCAAAAAGCATTCAACCCCATAATACATGCTGTTTTATTGGTCGCTCGTCCATTTCATATCACATAGCTTAACCATTCATATATTTGGATTCCTCTCGACGAGGCGAGCAGTACGAGTACCACCTTGATGGGTCTGCGACGTTTCCTTCCAGAGTTATTACCAAAAAAAACACAAACATCCCAGAATCCTCTCGGTTTGGGGTCAAAATGTTGTCGCTCATTAAATCCCATAAGAAACGTCGCATCGAATGAATGTGATTGAATTCTCCCCGTCTGGAAGAGCGGAATTGAATGGTGCAACTGATTTTGCTGTGCTGTGAAAATTCAGATATTTGCATGACTGCTTTTGTTTTATTTTGTGAATAGCAAAAAGCATTCAACCCCATAATACATGCTGTTTTATTGGTCGCTCGTCCATTTCATATCACATAGCTTAACCATTCATATATTTGGATTCCTCTCGACGAGGCGAGCAGTACGAGTACCACCTTGATGGGTCTGCGACGTTTCCTTCCAGAGTTATTACCAAAAAAACACAAACATCCCAGAATCCTCTCGGTTTGGGGTCAAAATGTTGTTGCTCATTAAATCCCATAAGAAACGTCGCATCGAATAAATGTGATTGAATTCTCCCCGTCTGGACGAGCGGAATTGAATGGTGCAACTGATTTTGCTGTGCTGTGAAAATTCAGATATTTGCATGACTGCTTTTGTTTTATTTTGTGAAAAGCAAAAGTATTAAACCCCATAATACATGTTGTTTTATTGGTCGCTCGTCCATTTCATATCCCATAGCTTAACAACTCATATATTTGGATTCCTCTCGATAAGGCGAGCAGTACGAGTACCACCTTGATGGGTCTGCGACGTTTTCTTCCAGAGTTATTACCAAAAACCCACAAACATCCCAGAATCCTCTCGGTTTGGGGTCAAAATGTTGTCGCTCATTAAATCCCATGAGAAACGTCGCATCGAATGAATGTGATTGAATTCTCCCCGTCTGGACGAGCGGAATTGAATGGTGCAACTGATTTTGCTGTGCTGTGAAAATTCAGATATTTGCATGACTGCTTTTGTTTTATTTTGTGAATAGCAAAAAGCATTCAACCCCATAATACATGCTGTTTTATTGGTCGCTCGTCCATTTCATATCCCATAGCTTAACCATTCATATATTTGGATTCCTTTCGACGAGGCGAGCAGTACGAGTACCACCTTGATGGGTATGCGACGTTTCCTTCCAGAGTTATTACCAAAAAAACACAAACATCCCAGAATCCTCTCGGTTTGGGCTCAAAATGTTGTCGCTCATTAAATCCCATAAGAAACATCGCATCGACTGAATGTGTTTGAATTCTCGCCGTCTGGACGAGCGGAATTGAATGGTGCAACTGATTTTGCTGTGCTGTGAAAATTCAGATATTTGCATGACTGCTTTTGTTTTATTTTGTGAATAGCAAAAAGCATTCAACCCCATAATACATGCTGTTTTATTGGTCGCTCGTCCATTTCATATCACATAGCTTAACCATTCATATATTTGGGTTCCTCTCGACGAGGTGAGCAGTACGCGTACCACCTTGATGGGTCTGCGACGTTTCCTTCCAGAGTTATTACCAAAAAAACACAAACATCCCAGAATCCTCTCGGTTTGGGGTCAAAATGTTGTCGCTCATTAAATCCCATGAGAAACGTCGCATCGAATGAATGTGATTGAATTCTCCCCGTCTGAACGAGCGGAATTGAATGGTGCAACTGATTTTGCTGTGCTGTGAAAATTCAGATATTTGCATGACTGCTTTTGTTTTATTTTGTGAATAGCAAAAAGCATTCAACCCCATAATACATGCTGTTTTATTGGTCGCTCGTCCATTTCATATCCCATAGCTTAACCATTCATATATTTGGATTCCTTTCGACGAGGCGAGCAGTACGAGTACCACCTTGATGGGTATGCGACGTTTCCTTCCAGAGTTATTACCAAAAAAACACAAACATCCCAGAATCCTCTCGGTTTGGGCTCAAAATGTTGTCGCTCATTAAATCCCATAAGAAACATCGCATCGACTGAATGTGTTTGAATTCTCCCCGTCTGGACGAGCGGAATTGAATGGTGCAACTGATTTTGCTGTGCTGTGAAAATTCAGATATTTGCATGACTGCTTTTGTTTTATTTTGTGAATAGCAAAAAGCATTCAACCCCATAATACATGCTGTTTTATTGGTCGCTCGTCCATTTCATATCACATAGCTTAACCATTCATATATTTGGATTCCTCTCGACGAGGTGAGCAGTACGCGTACCACCTTGATGGATCTGCGACGTTTCCTTCCAGAGTTATTACCAAAAAAACACAAACATCCCAGAATCCTCTCGGTTTGGGGTCAAAATGTTGTCGCTCATTAAATCCCATAAGAAACATCGCATCGACTGAATGTGTTTGAATTCTCCCCGTCTGGACGAGCGGAATTGAATGGTGCAACTGATTTTGCTGTGCTGTGAAAATTCAGATATTTGCATGACTGCTTTTGTTTTATTTTGTGAATAGCAAAAAGCATTCAACCCCATAATACATGCTGTTTTATTGGTCGCTCGTCCATTTCATATCACATAGCTTAACCATTCATATATTTGGATTCCTCTCGACGAGGTGAGCAGTACGCGTACCACCTTGATGGGTCTGCGACGTTTCCTTCCAGAGTTATTACCAAAAAAACACAAACATCCCAGAATCCTCTCGATTTGGGCTCAAAATGTTGTCGCTCATTAAATCCCATAAGAAACGTCGCATCGAATGAATGTGATTGAATTCTCCCCGTCTGGAAGAGCGGAATTGAATGGTGCAACTGATTTTGCTGTGCTGGGAAAATTCAGATATTTGCATGATTGCTTTTGTTTTATTTTGTGAATATCAAAAAGCATTCAACCCCATAATACATGTTGTTTTATTGGTCGCTCGTCCATTTCATATCCCATAGCTTAAGCATTCATATATTTGGATTCCTCTCGAAGAGGCGAGCAGTACGAGTACCACCTTGACGGGTCTGCGACGTTTCCTTCCAGAGTTATTACCAAAAAACCACAAACATCCCAGAATCCTCTCGGTTTGGGGTCAAAATGTTGTCGCTCATTAAATCCCATAAGAAACGTCGCATCGAATGAATGTGATTGAATTCTCCCCGTCTGGACGAGCGGAATTGAATGGTGCAACTGATTTTGCTGTGCTGTGAAAATTCAGATATTTGCATGACTGCTTTTGTTTTATTTTGTGAATAGCAAAAAGCATTCAACCCCATAATACATGCTGTTTTATTGGTCGCTCGTCCATTTCATATCACATAGCTTAACCATTCATATATTTGGATTCCTCTCGACGAGGCGAGCAGTACGAGTACCACCTTGATGGGTCTGCGACGTTTCCTTCCAGAGTTATTACCAAAAAAAACACAAACATCCCAGAATCCTCTCGGTTTGGGGTCAAAATGTTGTCGCTCATTAAATCCCATAAGAAACGTCGCATCGAATGAATGTGATTGAATTCTCCCCGTCTGGAAGAGCGGAATTGAATGGTGCAACTGATTTTGCTGTGCTGTGAAAATTCAGATATTTGCATGACTGCTTTTGTTTTATTTTGTGAATAGCAAAAAGCATTCAACCCCATAATACATGCTGTTTTATTGGTCGCTCGTCCATTTCATATCACATAGCTTAACCATTCATATATTTGGATTCCTCTCGACGAGGCGAGCAGTACGAGTACCACCTTGATGGGTCTGCGACGTTTCCTTCCAGAGTTATTACCAAAAAAACACAAACATCCCAGAATCCTCTCGGTTTGGGGTCAAAATGTTGTTGCTCATTAAATCCCATAAGAAACGTCGCATCGAATAAATGTGATTGAATTCTCCCCGTCTGGACGAGCGGAATTGAATGGTGCAACTGATTTTGCTGTGCTGTGAAAATTCAGATATTTGCATGACTGCTTTTGTTTTATTTTGTGAAAAGCAAAAGCATTAAACCCCATAATACATGTTGTTTTATTGGTCGCTCGTCCATTTCATATCCCATAGCTTAACAACTCATATATTTGGATTCCTCTCGATAAGGCGAGCAGTACGAGTACCACCTTGATGGGTCTGCGACGTTTTCTTCCAGAGTTATTACCAAAAAACCACAAACATCCCAGAATCCTCTCGGTTTGGGGTCAAAATGTTGTCGCTCATTAAATCCCATGAGAAACGTCGCATCGAATGAATGTGATTGAATTCTCCCCGTCTGGACGAGCGGAATTGAATGGTGCAACTGATTTTGCTGTGCTGTGAAAATTCAGATATTTGCATGACTGCTTTTGTTTTATTTTGTGAATAGCAAAAAGCATTCAACCCCATAATACATGCTGTTTTATTGGTCGCTCGTCCATTTCATATCCCATAGCTTAACCATTCATATATTTTGATTCCTTTCGACGAGGCGAGCAGTACGAGTACCACGTTGATGGGTATGCGACGTTTCCTTCCAGAGTTATTACCAAAAAAACACAAACATCCCAGAATCCTCTCGGTTTGGGCTCAAAATGTTGTCGCTCATTAAATCCCATAAGAAACATCGCATCGACTGAATGTGTTTGAATTCTCCCCGTCTGGACGAGTGGAATTGAATGGTGCAACTGATTTTGCTGTGCTGTGAAAATTCAGATATTTGCATGACTGCTTTTGTTTTATTTTGTGAAAAGCAAAAGCATTCAACCCCATAATACATGTTGTTTTATTGGTCGCTCGTCCATTTCATATCCCATAGCTTAACAACTCATATATTTGGATTCCTCTCGATAAGGCGAGCAGTACGAGTACCACCTTGATGGGTCTGCGACGTTTTCTTCCAGAGTTATTACCAAAAAACCACAAACATCCCAGAATCCTCTCGGTTTGGGGTCAAAATGTTGTCGCTCATTAAATCCCATGAGAAACGTCGCATCGAATGAATGTGATTGAATTCTCCCCGTCTGGACGAGCGGAATTGAATGGTGCAACTGATTTTGCTGTGCTGTGAAAATTCAGATATTTGCATGACTGCTTTTGTTTTATTTTGTGAATAGCAAAAAGCATTCAACCCCATAATACATGCTGTTTTATTGGTCGCTCGTCCATTTCATATCCCATAGCTTAACCATTCATATATTTGGATTCCTTTCGACGAGGCGAGCAGTACGATTACCACCTTGATGGGTATGCGACGTTTCCTTCCAGAGTTATTACCAAAAAAACACAAACATCCCAGAATCCTCTCGGTTTGGGCTCAAAATGTTGTCGCTCATTAAATCCCATAAGAAACATCGCATCGACTGAATGTGTTTGAATTCTCCCCGTCTGGACGAGCGGAATTGAATGGTGCAACTGATTTTGCTGTGCTGTGAAAATTCAGATATTTGCATGACTGCTTTTGTTTTATTTTGTGAATAGCAAAAAGCATTCAACCCCATAATACATGCTGTTTTATTGGTCGCTCGTCCATTTCATATCACATAGCTTAACCATTCATATATTTGGATTCCTCTCGACGAGGTGAGCAGTACGCGTACCACCTTGATGGGTCTGCGACGTTTCCTTCCAGAGTTATTACCAAAAAAACACAAACATCCCAGAATCCTCTCGGTTTGGGGTCAAAATGTTGTCGCTCATTAAATCCCATGAGAAACGTCGCATCGAATGAATGTGATTGAATTCTCCCCGTCTGGACGAGCGGAATTGAATGGTGCAACTGATTTTGCTGTGCTGTGAAAATTCAGATATTTGCATGACTGCTTTTGTTTTATTTTGTGAATAGCAAAAAGCATTCAACCCCATAATACATGCTGTTTTATTGGTCGCTCGTCCATTTCATATCCCATAGCTTAACCATTCATATATTTGGATTCCTTTCGACGAGGCGAGCAGTACGAGTACCACCTTGATGGGTATGCGACGTTTCCTTCCAGAGTTATTACCAAAAAAACACAAACATCCCAGAATCCTCTCGGTTTGGGCTCAAAATGTTGTCGCTCATTAAATCCCATAAGAAACATCGCATCGACTGAATGTGTTTGAATTCTCCCCGTCTGGACGAGCGGAATTGAATGGTGCAACTGATTTTGCTGTGCTGTGAAAATTCAGATATTTGCATGACTGCTTTTGTTTTATTTTGTGAATAGCAAAAAGCATTCAACCCCATAATACATGCTGTTTTATTGGTCGCTCGTCCATTTCATATCACATAGCTTAACCATTCATATATTTGGATTCCTCTCGACGAGGTGAGCAGTACGCGTACCACCTTGATGGGTCTGCGACGTTTCCTTCCAGAGTTATTACCAAAAAAACACAAACATCCCAGAATCCTCTCGATTTGGGGTCAAAATGTTGTCGCTCATTAAATCCCATAAGAAACGTCGCATCGAATGAATGTGATTGAATTCTCCCCGTCTGGAAGAGCGGAATTGAATGGTGCAACTGATTTTGCTGTGCTGGGAAAATTCAGATATTTGCATGATTGCTTTTGTTTTATTTTGTGAATATCAAAAAGCATTCAACCCCATAATACATGTTGTTTTATTGGTCGCTCGTCCATTTCATATCCCATAGCTTAAGCATTCATATATTTGGATTCCTCTCGAAGAGGCGAGCAGTACGAGTACCACCTTGACGGGTCTGCGACGTTTCCTTCCAGAGTTATTACCAAAAAACCACAAACATCCCAGAATCCTCTCGGTTTGGGGTCAAAATGTTGTCGCTCATTAAATCCCATAAGAAACGTCGCATCGAATGAATGTGATTGAATTCTCCCCGTCTGGACGAGCGGAATTGAATGGTGCAACTGATTTTGCTGTGCTGTGAAAATTCAGATATTTGCATGACTGCTTTTGTTTTATTTTGTGAATAGCAAAAAGCATTCAACCCCATAATACATGCTGTTTTATTGGTCGCTCGTCCATTTCATATCACATAGCTTAACCATTCATATATTTGGATTCCTCTCGACGAGGCGAGCAGTACGAGTACCACCTTGATGGGTCTGCGACGTTTCCTTCCAGAGTTATTACCAAAAAAAACACAAACATCCCAGAATCCTCTCGGTTTGGGGTCAAAATGTTGTCGCTCATTAAATCCCATAAGAAACGTCGCATCGAATGAATGTGATTGAATTCTCCCCGTCTGGAAGAGCGGAATTGAATGGTGCAACTGATTTTGCTGTGCTGTGAAAATTCAGATATTTGCATGACTGCTTTTGTTTTATTTTGTGAATAGCAAAAAGCATTCAACCCCATAATACATGCTGTTTTATTGGTCGCTCGTCCATTTCATATCACATAGCTTAACCATTCATATATTTGGATTCCTCTCGACGAGGCGAGCAGTACGAGTACCACCTTGATAGGTCTGCGACGTTTCCTTCCAGAGTTATTGCCAAAAAAACACAAACATCCCAGAATCCTCTCGGTTTGGGGTCAAAATGTTGTTGCTCATTAAATCCCATAAGAAACGTCGCATCGAATAAATGTGATTGAATTCTCCCCGTCTGGACGAGCGGAATTGAATGGTGCAACTGATTTTGCTGTGCTGTGAAAATTCAGATATTTGCATGACTGCTTTTGTTTTATTTTGTGAAAAGCAAAAGCATTAAACCCCATAATACATGTTGTTTTATTGGTCGCTCGTCCATTTCATATCCCATAGCTTAACAACTCATATATTTCGATTCCTCTCGATAAGGCGAGCAGTACGAGTACCACCTTGATGGGACTGCGACGTTTCCTTCCAGAGTTATTACCAAAAAACCACGAAAATCCCAGAATCCTCTCGGTTTGGGGTCAAAATGTTGTCGCTCATTAAATCCCATAAGAAACGTCGCATCGAATTAATGTGATTGAATTCTCCCCGTCTGGACGAGCGGAATTGAATGGTGCAACTGATTTTGCTGTGCTGTGAAAATTCAGATATTTGCATTACTGCTTTTGTTTTATTTTGTGAATAGCAAAAAGCATTCAACCCCATAATACATGTTGTTTTATTGGTCGCTCGTCCATTTCATATCCCATAGCTTAACAACTCATATATTTGGATTCCTCTCGATAAGGCGAGCAGTACGAGTACCACCTTGATGGGACTGCGACGTTTTCTTCCAGAGTTATTACCAAAAAACCACAAACATCCCAGAATCCTCTCGGTTTGGGGTCAAAATGTTGTCGCTCATTAAATCCCATAAGAAACGTCGCATCGAATGAATGTGATTGAATTCTCCCCGTCTGGACGAGCGGAATTGAATGGTGCAACTGATTTTGCTGTGCTGTGAAAATTCAGATATTTGCATGACTGCTTTTGTTTTATTTTGTGAATAGCAAAAAGCATTCAACCCCATAATACATGCTGTTTTATTGGTCGCTCGTCCATTTCATATCACATAGCTTAACCATTCATATATTTGGATTCCTTTCGACGAGGCGAGCAGTACGAGTACCACCTTGATGGGTATGCGACGTTTCCTTCCAGAGTTATTACCAAAAAACCACAAACATCCCAGAATCCTCTCGGTTTGGGGTCAAAATGTTGTCGCTCATTAAATCCCATAAGAAACGTCGCATCGAATGAATGTGATTGAATTCTCCCCGTCTGGACGAGCGGAATTGAATGGTGCAACTGATTTTGCTGTGCTGTGAAAATTCAGATATTTGCATGACTGCTTTTGTTTTATTTTGTGAATAGCAAAAAGCATTCAACCCCATAATACATGCATTTTTATTGGTCGCTCGTCCATTTCATATCACATAGCTTAACCATTCATATATTTGGATTCCTCTCGACGAGGCGAGCAGTACGAGTACCACCTTGATGGGTCTGCGACGTTTCCTTCCAGAGTTATTACCAAAAAAAACACAAACATCCCAGAATCCTCTCGGTTTGGGGTCAAAATGTTGTCGCTCATTAAATCCCATAAGAAACGTCGCATCGAATGAATGTGATTGAATTCTCCCCGTCTGGAAGAGCGGAATTGAATGGTGCAACTGATTTTGCTGTGCTGTGAAAATTCAGATATTTGCATGACTGCTTTTGTTTTATTTTGTGAATAGCAAAAAGCATTCAACCCCATAATACATGCTGTTTTATTGGTCGCTCGTCCATTTCATATCACATAGCTTAACCATTCATATATTTGGATTCCTCTCGACGAGGCGAGCAGTACGAGTACCACCTTGATGGGTCTGCGACGTTTCCTTCCAGAGTTATTACCAAAAAAACACAAACATCCCAGAATCCTCTCGGTTTGGGGTCAAAATGTTGTTGCTCATTAAATCCCATAAGAAACGTCGCATCGAATAAATGTGATTGAATTCTCCCCGTCTGGACGAGCGGAATTGAATGGTGCAACTGATTTTGCTGTGCTGTGAAAATTCAGATATTTGCATGACTGCTTTTGTTTTATTTTGTGAAAAGCAAAAGCATTAAACCCCATAATACATGTTGTTTTATTGGTCGCTCGTCCATTTCATATCCCATAGCTTAACAACTCATATATTTAGATTCCTCTCGATAAGGCGAGCAGTACGAGTACCACCTTGATGGGTCTGCGACGTTTTCTTCCAGAGTTATTACCAAAAAACCACAAACATCCCAGAATCCTCTCGGTTTGGGGTCAAAATGTTGTCGCTCATTAAATCCCATGAGAAACGTCGCATCGAATGAATGTGATTGAATTCTCCCCGTCTGGACGAGCGGAATTGAATGGTGCAACTGATTTTGCTGTGCTGTGAAAATTCAGATATTTGCATGACTGCTTTTGTTTTATTTTGTGAATAGCAAAAAGCATTCAACCCCATAATACATGCTGTTTTATTGGTCGCTCGTCCATTTCATATCCCATAGCTTAACCATTCATATATTTGGATTCCTTTCGACGAGGCGAGCAGTACGAGTACCACGTTGATGGGTATGCGACGTTTCCTTCCAGAGTTATTACCAAAAAAACACAAACATCCCAGAATCCTCTCGGTTTGGGCTCAAAATGTTGTCGCTCATTAAATCCCATAAGAAACGTCGCATCGAATGAATGTGATTGAATTCTCCCCGTCTGGAAGAGCGGAATTGAATGGTGCAACTGATTTTGCTGTGCTGTGAAAATTCAGATATTTGCATGACTGCTTTTGTTTTATTTTGTGAATAGCAAAAAGCATTCAACCCAATAATACATGCTGTTTTATTGGTCGCTCGTCCATTTCATATCACATAGCTTAACCATTCATATATTTGGATTCCGCTCGACGAGGCGAGCAGTACGAATACCACCTTGATGGGACTGCGACGTTTCCTTCCAGAGTTATTACCAAAAAACCACGAAAATCCCAGAATCCTCTCGGTTTGGGGTCAAAATGTTGTCGCTCATTAAATCCCATAAGAAACGTCGCATCGAATGAATGTGATTGAATTCTCCCCGTCTGGACGAGCGGAATTGAATGGTGTAACTGATTTTGCTGTGCTGTGAAAATTCAGATATTTGCATGACTGCTTTTGTTTTATTTTGTGAATAGCAAAAAGCATTCAACCCCATAATACATGCTGTTTTATTGGTCGCTCGTCCATTTCATATCACATAGCTTAACCATTCATATATTTGGATTCCTTTCGACGAGGCGAGCAGTACGAGTACCACCTTGATGGGTATGCGACGTTTCCTTCCAGAGTTATTACCAAAAAACCACAAACATCCCAGAATCCTCTCGGTTTGGGGTCAAAATGTTGTCGCTCATTAAATCCCATAAGAAACGTCGCATCGAATGAATGTGATTGAATTCTCCCCGTCTGGACGAGCGGAATTGAATGGTGCAACTGATTTTGCTGTGCTGTGAAAATTCAGATATTTGCATGACTGCTTTTGTTTTATTTTGTGAATAGCAAAAAGCATTCAACCCCATAATACATGCTGTTTTATTGGTCGCTCGTCCATTTCATATCACATAGCTTAACCATGCATATATTTGGATTCCTCTCGACGAGGCGAGCAGTACGAGTACCACCTTGATGGGTCTGCGACGTTTCCTTCCAGAGTTATTACAGAAAAAAACACAAACATCCCAGAATCCTCTCGGTTTGGGGTCAAAATGTTGTCGCTCATTAAATCCCATAAGAAACGTCGCATCGAATGAATGTGATTGAATTCTCCCCGTCTGGAAGAGCGGAATTGAATGGTGCAACTGATTTTGCTGTGCTGTGAAAATTCAGATATTTGCATGACTGCTTTTGTTTTATTTTGTGAATAGCAAAAAGCATTCAACCCCATAATACATGCTGTTTTATTGGTCGCTCGTCCATTTCATATCACATAGCTTAACCATTCATATATTTGGATTCCTCTCGACGAGGCGAGCAGTACGAGTACCACCTTGATGGGTCTGCGACGTTTCCTTCCAGAGTTATTACCAAAAAAACACAAACATCCCAGAATCCTCTCGGTTTGGGGTCAAAATGTTGTTGCTCATTAAATCCCATAAGAAACGTCGCATCGAATAAATGTGATTGAATTCTCCCCGTCTGGACGAGCGGAATTGAATGGTGCAACTGATTTTGCTGTGCTGTGAAAATTCAGATATTTGCATGACTGCTTTTGTTTTATTTTGTGAAAAGCAAAAGCATTAAACCCCATAATACATGTTGTTTTATTGGTCGCTCGTCCATTTCATATCCCATAGCTTAACAACTCATATATTTGGATTCCTCTCGATAAGGCGAGCAGTACGAGTACCACCTTGATGGGTCTGCGACGTTTTCTTCCAGAGTTATTACCAAAAAACCACAAACATCCCAGAATCCTCTCGGTTTGGGGTCAAAATGTTGTCGCTCATTAAATCCCATGAGAAACGTCGCATCGAATGAATGTGATTGAATTCTCCCCGTCTGGACGAGCGGAATTGAATGGTGCAACTGATTTTGCTGTGCTGTGAAAATTCAGATATTTGCATGACTGCTTTTGTTTTATTTTGTGAATAGCAAAAAGCATTCAACCCCATAATACATGCTGTTTTATTGGTCGCTCGTCCATTTCATATCCCATAGCTTAACCATTCATATATTTGGATTCCTTTCGACGAGGCGAGCAGTACGAGTACCACGTTGATGGGTATGCGACGTTTCCTTCCAGAGTTATTACCAAAAAAACACAAACATCCCAGAATCCTCTCGGTTTGGGCTCAAAATGTTGTCGCTCATTAAATCCCATAAGAAACATCGCATCGACTGAATGTGTTTAAATTCTCCCCGTCTGGACGAGCGGAATTGAATGGTGCAACTGATTTTGCTGTGCTGTGAAAATTCAGATATTTGCATGACTGCTTTTGTTTTATTTTGTGAAAAGCAAAAGCATTCAACCCCATAATACATGTTGTTTTATTGGTCGCTCGTCCATTTCATATCCCATAGCTTAACAACTCATATATTTGGATTCCTCTCGATAAGGCGAGCAGTACGAGTACCACCTTGATGGGTCTGCGACGTTTTCTTCCAGAGTTATTACCAAAAAACCACAAACATCCCAGAATCCTCTCGGTTTGGGGTCAAAATGTTGTCGCTCATTAAATCCCATGAGAAACGTCGCATCGAATGAATGTGATTGAATTCTCCCCGTCTGGACGAGCGGAATTGAATGGTGCAACTGATTTTGCTGTGCTGTGAAAATTCAGATGTTTGCATGACTGCTTTTGTTTTATTTTGTGAATAGCAAAAAGCATTCAACCCCATAATACATGCTGTTTTATTGGTCGCTCGTCCATTTCATATCCCATAGCTTAACCATTCATATATTTGGATTCCTTTCGACGAGGCGAGCAGTACGATTACCACCTTGATGAGTATGCGACGTTTCCTTCCAGAGTTATTACCAAAAAAACACAAACATCCCAGAATCCTCTCGGTTTGGGCTCAAAATGTTGTCGCTCATTAAATCCCATGAGAAACGTCGCATCGAATTAATGTGATTGAATTCTCCCCGTCTGGACGAGCGGAATTGAATGGTGCAACTGATTTTGCTGTCCTGTGAAAATTCAGATATTTGCATGACTGCTTTTGTTTTATTTTGTGAATAGCAAAAAGCATTCAACCCCATAATACATGCTGTTTTATTGGTCGCTCGTCCATTTCATATCACATAGCTTAACCATTCATATATTTGGATTCCTCTCGACGAGGTGAGCAGTACGCGTACCACCTTGATGGGTCTGCGACGTTTCCTTCCAGAGTTATTACCAAAAAAACACAAACATCCCAGAATCCTCTCGGTTTGGGGTCAAAATGTTGTCGCTCATTAAATCCCATGAGAAACGTCGCATCGAATGAATGTGATTGAATTCTCCCCGTCTGGACGAGCGGAATTGAATGGTGCAACTGATTTTGCTGTGCTGTGAAAATTCAGATATTTGCATGACTGCTTTTGTTTTATTTTGTGAATAGCAAAAAGCATTCAACCCCATAATACATGCTGTTTTATTGGTCGCTCGTCCATTTCATATCCCATAGCTTAACCATTCATATATTTGGATTCCTTTCGACGAGGCGAGCAGTACGAGTACCACCTTGATGGGTATGCGACGTTTCCTTCCAGAGTTATTACCAAAAAAACACAAACATCCCAGAATCCTCTCGGTTTGGGCTCAAAATGTTGTCGCTCATTAAATCCCATAAGAAACATCGCATCGACTGAATGTGTTTGAATTCTCCCCGTCTGGACGAGCGGAATTGAATGGTGCAACTGATTTTGCTGTGCTGTGAAAATTCAGATATTTGCATGACTGCTTTTGTTTTATTTTGTGAATAGCAAAAAGCATTCAACCCCATAATACATGCTGTTTTATTGGTCGCTCGTCCATTTCATATCACATAGCTTAACCATTCATATATTTGGATTCCTCTCGACGAGGTGAGCAGTACGCATACCACCTTGATGGGTCTGCGACGTTTCCTTCCAGAGTTATTACCAAAAAAACACAAACATCCCAGAATCCTCTCGATTTGGGGTCAAAATGTTGTCGCTCATTAAATCCCATAAGAAACGTCGCATCGAATGAATGTGATTGAATTCTCCCCGTCTGGAAGAGCGGAATTGAATGGTGCAACTGATTTTGCTGTGCTGGGAAAATTCAGATATTTGCATGATTGCTTTTGTTTTATTTTGTGAATATCAAAAAGCATTCAACCCCATAATACATGTTGTTTTATTGGTCGCTCGTCCATTTCATATCCCATAGCTTAAGCATTCATATATTTGGATTCCTCTCGAAGAGGCGAGCAGTACGAGTACCACCTTGACGGGTCTGCGACGTTTCCTTCCAGAGTTATTACCAAAAAACCACAAACATCCCAGAATCCTCTCGGTTTGGGGTCAAAATGTTGTCGCTCATTAAATCCCATAAGAAACGTCGCATCGAATGAATGTGATTGAATTCTCCCCGTCTGGACGAGCGGAATTGAATGGTGCAACTGATTTTGCTGTGCTGTGAAAATTCAGATATTTGCATGACTGCTTTTGTTTTATTTTGTGAATAGCAAAAAGCATTCAACCCCATAATACATGCTGTTTTATTGGTCGCTCGTCCATTTCATATCACATAGCTTAACCATTCATATATTTGGATTCCTCTCGACGAGGCGAGCAGTACGAGTACCACCTTGATGGGTCTGCGACGTTTCCTTCCAGAGTTATTACCAAAAAAAACACAAACATCCCAGAATCCTCTCGGTTTGGGGTCAAAATGTTGTCGCTCATTAAATCCCATAAGAAACGTCGCATCGAATGAATGTGATTGAATTCTCCCCGTCTGGAAGAGCGGAATTGAATGGTGCAACTGATTTTGCTGTGCTGTGAAAATTCAGATATTTGCATGACTGCTTTTGTTTTATTTTGTGAATAGCAAAAAGCATTCAACCCCATAATACATGCTGTTTTATTGGTCGCTCGTCCATTTCATATCACATAGCTTAACCATTCATATATTTGGATTCCTCTCGACGAGGCGAGCAGTACGAGTACCACCTTGATAGGTCTGCGACGTTTCCTTCCAGAGTTATTGCCAAAAAAACACAAACATCCCAGAATCCTCTCGGTTTGGGGTCAAAATGTTGTTGCTCATTAAATCCCATAAGAAACGTCGCATCGAATAAATGTGATTGAATTCTCCCCGTCTGGACGAGCGGAATTGAATGGTGCAACTGATTTTGCTGTGCTGTGAAAATTCAGATATTTGCATGACTGCTTTTGTTTTATTTTGTGAAAAGCAAAAGCATTAAACCCCATAATACATGTTGTTTTATTGGTCGCTCGTCCATTTCATATCCCATAGCTTAACAACTCATATATTTCGATTCCTCTCGATAAGGCGAGCAGTACGAGTACCACCTTGATGGGTCTGCGACGTTGTCTTCCAGAGTTATTACCAAAAAACCACAAACATCCCAGAATCCTCTCGGTTTGGGGTCAAAATGTTGTCGCTCATTAAATCCCATAAGAAACGTCGCATCGAATGAATGTGATTGAATTCTCCCCGTCTGGAAGAGCGGAATTGAATGGTGCAACTGATTTTGCTGTGCTGTGAAAATTCAGATATTTGCATGACTGCTTTTGTTTTATTTTGTGAATAGCAAAAAGCATTCAACCCAATAATACATGCTGTTTTATTGGTCGCTCGTCCATTTCATATCACATAGCTTAACCATTCATATATTTGGATTCCGCTCGACGAGGCGAGCAGTACGAATACCACCTTGATGGGACTGCGACGTTTCCTTCCAGAGTTATTACCAAAAAACCACGAAAATCCCAGAATCCTCTCGGTTTGGGGTCAAAATGTTGTCGCTCATTAAATCCCATAAGAAACGTCGCATCGAATTAATGTGATTGAATTCTCCCCGTCTGGACGAGCGGAATTGAATGGTGCAACTGATTTTGCTGTGCTGTGAAAATTCAGATATTTGCATTACTGCTTTTGTTTTATTTTGTGAATAGCAAAAAGCATTCAACCCCATAATACATGTTGTTTTATTGGTCGCTCGTCCATTTCATATCCCATAGCTTAACAACTCATATATTTGGATTCCTCTCGATAAGGCGAGCAGTACGAGTACCACCTTGATGGGTCTGCGACGTTTTCTTCCAGAGTTATTACCAAAAAACCACAAACATCCCAGAATCCTCTCGGTTTGGGGTCAAAATGTTGTCGCTCATTAAATCCCATAAGAAACGTCGCATCGAATGAATGTGATTGAATTCTCCCCGTCTGGACGAGCGGAATTGAATGGTGCAACTGATTTTGCTGTGCTGTGAAAATTCAGATATTTGCATGACTGCTTTTGTTTTATTTTGTGAATAGCAAAAAGCATTCAACCCCATAATACATGCTGTTTTATTGGTCGCTCGTCCATTTCATATCACATAGCTTAACCATTCATATATTTGGATTCCTTTCGACGAGGCGAGCAGTACGAGTACCACCTTGATGGGTATGCGACGTTTCCTTCCAGAGTTATTACCAAAAAACCACAAACATCCCAGAATCCTCTCGGTTTGGGGTCAAAATGTTGTCGCTCATTAAATCCCATAAGAAACGTCGCATCGAATGAATGTGATTGAATTCTCCCCGTCTGGACGAGCGGAATTGAATGGTGCAACTGATTTTGCTGTGCTGTGAAAATTCAGATATTTGCATGACTGCTTTTGTTTTATTTTGTGAATAGCAAAAAGCATTCAACCCCATAATACATGCATTTTTATTGGTCGCTCGTCCATTTCATATCACATAGCTTAACCATTCATATATTTGGATTCCTCTCGACGAGGCGAGCAGTACGAGTACCACCTTGATGGGTCTGCGACGTTTCCTTCCAGAGTTATTACCAAAAAAAACACAAACATCCCAGAATCCTCTCGGTTTGGGGTCAAAATGTTGTCGCTCATTAAATCCCATAAGAAACGTCGCATCGAATGAATGTGATTGAATTCTCCCCGTCTGGAAGAGCGGAATTGAATGGTGCAACTGATTTTGCTGTGCTGTGAAAATTCAGATATTTGCATGACTGCTTTTGTTTTATTTTGTGAATAGCAAAAAGCATTCAACCCCATAATACATGCTGTTTTATTGGTCGCTCGTCCATTTCATATCACATAGCTTAACCATTCATATATTTGGATTCCTCTCGACGAGGCGAGCAGTACGAGTACCACCTTGATGGGTCTGCGACGTTTCCTTCCAGAGTTATTACCAAAAAAACACAAACATCCCAGAATCCTCTCGGTTTGGGGTCAAAATGTTGTTGCTCATTAAATCCCATAAGAAACGTCGCATCGAATAAATGTGATTGAATTCTCCCCGTCTGGACGAGCGGAATTGAATGGTGCAACTGATTTTGCTGTGCTGTGAAAATTCAGATATTTGCATTACTGCTTTTGTTTTATTTTGTGAAAAGCAAAAGCATTAAACCCCATAATACATGTTGTTTTATTGGTCGCTCGTCCATTTCATATCCCATAGCTTAACAACTCATATATTTAGATTCCTCTCGATAAGGCGAGCAGTACGAGTACCACCTTGATGGGTCTGCGACGTTTTCTTCCAGAGTTATTACCAAAAAACCACAAACATCCCAGAATCCTCTCGGTTTGGGGTCAAAATGTTGTCGCTCATTAAATCCCATGAGAAACGTCGCATCGAATGAATGTGATTGAATTCTCCCCGTCTGGACGAGCGGAATTGAATGGTGCAACTGATTTTGCTGTGCTGTGAAAATTCAGATATTTGCATGACTGCTTTTGTTTTATTTTGTGAATAGCAAAAAGCATTCAACCCCATAATACATGCTGTTTTATTGGTCGCTCGTCCATTTCATATCCCATAGCTTAACCATTCATATATTTGGATTCCTTTCGACGAGGCGAGCAGTACGAGTACCACGTTGATGGGTATGCGACGTTTCCTTCCAGAGTTATTACCAAAAAAACACAAACATCCCAGAATCCTCTCGGTTTGGGCTCAAAATGTTGTCGCTCATTAAATCCCATAAGAAACGTCGCATCGAATGAATGTGATTGAATTCTCCCCGTCTGGAAGAGCGGAATTGAATGGTGCAACTGATTTTGCTGTGCTGTGAAAATTCAGATATTTGCATGACTGCTTTTGTTTTATTTTGTGAATAGCAAAAAGCATTCAACCCAATAATACATGCTGTTTTATTGGTCGCTCGTCCATTTCATATCACATAGCTTAACCATTCATATATTTGGATTCCGCTCGACGAGGCGAGCAGTACGAATACCACCTTGATGGGACTGCGACGTTTCCTTCCAGAGTTATTACCAAAAAACCACGAAAATCCCAGAATCCTCTCGGTTTGGGGTCAAAATGTTGTCGCTCATTAAATCCCATAAGAAACGTCGCATCGAATGAATGTGATTGAATTCTCCCCGTCTGGACGAGCGGAATTGAATGGTGCAACTGATTTTGCTGTGCTGTGAAAATTCAGATATTTGCATGACTGCTTTTGTTTTATTTTGTGAATAGCAAAAAGCATTCAACCCCATAATACATGCTGTTTTATTGGTCGCTCGTCCATTTCATATCACATAGCTTAACCATTCATATATTTGGATTCCTTTCGACGAGGCGAGCAGTACGAGTACCACCTTGATGGGTATGCGACGTTTCCTTCCAGAGTTATTACCAAAAAACCACAAACATCCCAGAATCCTCTCGGTTTGGGGTCAAAATGTTGTCGCTCATTAAATCCCATAAGAAACGTCGCATCGAATGAATGTGATTGAATTCTCCCCGTCTGGACGAGCGGAATTGAATGGTGCAACTGATTTTGCTGTGCTGTGAAAATTCAGATATTTGCATGACTGCTTTTGTTTTATTTTGTGAATAGCAAAAAGCATTCAACCCCATAATACATGCTGTTTTATTGGTCGCTCGTCCATTTCATATCACATAGCTTAACCATTCATATATTTGGATTCCTCTCGACGAGGCGAGCAGTACGAGTACCACCTTGATGGGTCTGCGACGTTTCCTTCCAGAGTTATTACCAAAAAAACACAAACATCCCAGAATCCTCTCGGTTTGGGGTCAAAATGTTGTTGCTCATTAAATCCCATAAGAAACGTCGCATCGAATAAATGTGATTGAATTCTCCCCGTCTGGACGAGCGGAATTGAATGGTGCAACTGATTTTGCTGTGCTGTGAAAATTCAGATATTTGCATGACTGCTTTTGTTTTATTTTGTGAAAAGCAAAAGCATTAAACCCCATAATACATGTTGTTTTATTGGTCGCTCGTCCATTTCATATCCCATAGCTTAACAACTCATATATTTGGATTCCTCTCGATAAGGCGAGCAGTACGAGTACCACCTTGATGGGTCTGCGACGTTTTCTTCCAGAGTTATTACCAAAAAACCACAAACATCCCAGAATCCTCTCGGTTTGGGGTCAAAATGTTGTCGCTCATTAAATCCCATGAGAAACGTCGCATCGAATGAATGTGATTGAATTCTCCCCGTCTGGACGAGCGGAATTGAATGGTGCAACTGATTTTGCTGTGCTGTGAAAATTCAGATATTTGCATGACTGCTTTTGTTTTATTTTGTGAATAGCAAAAAGCATTCAACCCCATAATACATGCTGTTTTATTGGTCGCTCGTCCATTTCATATCCCATAGCTTAACCATTCATATATTTGGATTCCTTTCGACGAGGCGAGCAGTACGAGTACCACGTTGATGGGTATGCGACGTTTCCTTCCAGAGTTATTACCAAAAAAACACAAACATCCCAGAATCCTCTCGGTTTGGGCTCAAAATGTTGTCGCTCATTAAATCCCATAAGAAACATCGCATCGACTGAATGTGTTTAAATTCTCCCCGTCTGGACGAGCGGAATTGAATGGTGCAACTGATTTTGCTGTGCTGTGAAAATTCAGATATTTGCATGACTGCTTTTGTTTTATTTTGTGAAAAGCAAAAGCATTCAACCCCATAATACATGTTGTTTTATTGGTCGCTCGTCCATTTCATATCCCATAGCTTAACAACTCATATATTTGGATTCCTCTCGATAAGGCGAGCAGTACGAGTACCACCTTGATGGGTCTGCGACGTTTTCTTCCAGAGTTATTACCAAAAAACCACAAACATCCCAGAATCCTCTCGGTTTGGGGTCAAAATGTTGTCGCTCATTAAATCCCATGAGAAACGTCGCATCGAATGAATGTGATTGAATTCTCCCCGTCTGGACGAGCGGAATTGAATGGTGCAACTGATTTTGCTGTGCTGTGAAAATTCAGATGTTTGCATGACTGCTTTTGTTTTATTTTGTGAATAGCAAAAAGCATTCAACCCCATAATACATGCTGTTTTATTGGTCGCTCGTCCATTTCATATCCCATAGCTTAACCATTCATATATTTGGATTCCTTTCGACGAGGCGAGCAGTACGATTACCACCTTGATGAGTATGCGACGTTTCCTTCCAGAGTTATTACCAAAAAAACACAAACATCCCAGAATCCTCTCGGTTTGGGCTCAAAATGTTGTCGCTCATTAAATCCCATGAGAAACGTCGCATCGAATTAATGTGATTGAATTCTCCCCGTCTGGACGAGCGGAATTGAATGGTGCAACTGATTTTGCTGTCCTGTGAAAATTCAGATATTTGCATGACTGCTTTTGTTTTATTTTGTGAATAGCAAAAAGCATTCAACCCCATAATACATGCTGTTTTATTGGTCGCTCGTCCATTTCATATCCCATAGCTTAACCATTCATATATTTGGATTCCTTTCGACGAGGCGAGCAGTACGAGTACCACGTTGATGGGTATGCGACGTTTCCTTCCAGAGTTATTACCAAAAAAACACAAACATCCCAGAATCCTCTCGGTTTGGGCTCAAAATGTTGTCGCTCATTAAATCCCATAAGAAACGTCGCATCGAATGAATGTGATTGAATTCTCCCCGTCTGGAAGAGCGGAATTGAATGGTGCAACTGATTTTGCTGTGCTGTGAAAATTCAGATATTTGCATGACTGCTTTTGTTTTATTTTGTGAATAGCAAAAAGCATTCAACCCAATAATACATGCTGTTTTATTGGTCGCTCGTCCATTTCATATCACATAGCTTAACCATTCATATATTTGGATTCCGCTCGACGAGGCGAGCAGTACGAATACCACCTTGATGGGACTGCGACGTTTCCTTCCAGAGTTATTACCAAAAAACCACGAAAATCCCAGAATCCTCTCGGTTTGGGGTCAAAATGTTGTCGCTCATTAAATCCCATAAGAAACGTCGCATCGAATGAATGTGATTGAATTCTCCCCGTCTGGACGAGCGGAATTGAATGGTGCAACTGATTTTGCTGTGCTGTGAAAATTCAGATATTTGCATGACTGCTTTTGTTTTATTTTGTGAATAGCAAAAAGCATTCAACCCCATAATACATGCTGTTTTATTGGTCGCTCGTCCATTTCATATCACATAGCTTAACCATTCATATATTTGGATTCCTTTCGACGAGGCGAGCAGTACGAGTACCACCTTGATGGGTATGCGACGTTTCCTTCCAGAGTTATTACCAAAAAACCACAAACATCCCAGAATCCTCTCGGTTTGGGGTCAAAATGTTGTCGCTCATTAAATCCCATAAGAAACGTCGCATCGAATGAATGTGATTGAATTCTCCCCGTCTGGACGAGCGGAATTGAATGGTGCAACTGATTTTGCTGTGCTGTGAAAATTCAGATATTTGCATGACTGCTTTTGTTTTATTTTGTGAATAGCAAAAAGCATTCAACCCCATAATACATGCTGTTTTATTGGTCGCTCGTCCATTTCATATCACATAGCTTAACCATTCATATATTTGGATTCCGCTCGACGAGGCGAGCAGTACGAGTACCACCTTGATGGGTCTGCGACGTTTCCTTCCAGAGTTATTACCAAAAAAACACAAACATCCCAGAATCCTCTCGGTTTGGGGTCAAAATGTTGTTGCTCATTAAATCCCATAAGAAACGTCGCATCGAATAAATGTGATTGAATTCTCCCCGTCTGGACGAGCGGAATTGAATGGTGCAACTGATTTTGCTGTGCTGTGAAAATTCAGATATTTGCATGACTGCTTTTGTTTTATTTTGTGAAAAGCAAAAGCATTAAACCCCATAATACATGTTGTTTTATTGGTCGCTCGTCCATTTCATATCCCATAGCTTAACAACTCATATATTTGGATTCCTCTCGATAAGGCGAGCAGTACGAGTACCACCTTGATGGGTCTGCGACGTTTTCTTCCAGAGTTATTACCAAAAAACCACAAACATCCCAGAATCCTCTCGGTTTGGGGTCAAAATGTTGTCGCTCATTAAATCCCATGAGAAACGTCGCATCGAATGAATGTGATTGAATTCTCCCCGTCTGGACGAGCGGAATTGAATGGTGCAACTGATTTTGCTGTGCTGTGAAAATTCAGATATTTGCATGACTGCTTTTGTTTTATTTTGTGAATAGCAAAAAGCATTCAACCCCATAATACATGCTGTTTTATTGGTCGCTCGTCCATTTCATATCCCATAGCTTAACCATTCATATATTTGGATTCCTTTCGACGAGGCGAGCAGTACGAGTACCACGTTGATGGGTATGCGACGTTTCCTTCCAGAGTTATTACCAAAAAACCACAAACATCCCAGAATCCTCTCGGTTTGGGCTCAAAATGTTGTCGCTCATTAAATCCCATAAGAAACATCGCATCGACTGAATGTGATTGAATTCTCCCCGTCTGGACGAGCGGAATTGAATGGTGCAACTGATTTTGCTGTGCTGTGAAAATTCAGATATTTGCATGACTGCTTTTGTTTTATTTTGTGAAAAGCAAAAGCATTCAACCCCATAATACATGTTGTTTTATTGGTCGCTCGTCCATTTCATATCCCATAGCTTAACAACTCATATATTTGGATTCCTCTCGACGAGGCGAGCAGTACGAGTACCACCTTGATGGGTCTGCGACGTTTCCTTCCAGAGTTATTACCAAAAAAAACACAAACATCCCAGAATCCTCTCGGTTTGGGGTCAAAATGTTGTCGCTCATTAAATCCCATGAGAAACGTCGCATCGAATGAATGTGATTGAATTCTCCCCGTCTGGAAGAGCGGAATTGAATGGTGCAACTGATTTTGCTGTGCTGTGAAAATTCAGATATTTGCATGACTGCTTTTGTTTTATTTTGTGAAAAGCAAAAGCATTAAACCCCATAATACATGTTGTTTTATTGGTCGCTCGTCCATTTCATATCCCATAGCTTAACAACTCATATATTTAGATTCCTCTCGATAAGGCGAGCAGTACGAGTACCACCTTGATGGGTCTGCGACGTTTCCTTCCAGAGTTATTACCAAAAAACCACAAACATCCCAGAATCCTCTCGGTTTGGGGTCAAAATGTTGTCGCTCATTAAATCCCATGAGAAACGTCGCATCGAATGAATGTGATTGAATTCTCCCCGTCTGGACGAGCGGAATTGAATGGTGCAACTGATTTTGCTGTGCTGTGAAAATTCAGATATTTGCATGACTGCTTTTGTTTTATTTTGTGAATAGCAAAAAGCATTCAACCCCATAATACATGCTGTTTTATTGGTCGCTCGTCCATTTCATATCCCATAGCTTAACCATTCATATATTTGGATTCCTTTCGACGAGGCGAGCAGTACGAGTACCACGTTGATGGGTATGCGACGTTTCCTTCCAGAGTTATTACCAAAAAAACACAAACATCCCAGAATCCTCTCGGTTTGGGCTCAAAATGTTGTCGCTCATTAAATCCCATAAGAAACGTCGCATCGAATGAATGTGATTGAATTCTCCCCGTCTGGAAGAGCGGAATTGAATGGTGCAACTGATTTTGCTGTGCTGTGAAAATTCAGATATTTGCATGACTGCTTTTGTTTTATTTTGTGAATAGCAAAAAGCATTCAACCCAATAATACATGCTGTTTTATTGGTCGCTCGTCCATTTCATATCACATAGCTTAACCATTCATATATTTGGATTCCGCTCGACGAGGCGAGCAGTACGAATACCACCTTGATGGGACTGCGACGTTTCCTTCCAGAGTTATTACCAAAAAACCACGAAAATCCCAGAATCCTCTCGGTTTGGGGTCAAAATGTTGTCGCTCATTAAATCCCATAAGAAACGTCGCATCGAATGAATGTGATTGAATTCTCCCCGTCTGGACGAGCGGAATTGAATGGTGCAACTGATTTTGCTGTGCTGTGAAAATTCAGATATTTGCATGACTGCTTTTGTTTTATTTTGTGAATAGCAAAAAGCATTCAACCCCATAATACATGCTGTTTTATTGGTCGCTCGTCCATTTCATATCACATAGCTTAACCATTCATATATTTGGATTCCTTTCGACGAGGCGAGCAGTACGAGTACCACCTTGATGGGTATGCGACGTTTCCTTCCAGAGTTATTACCAAAAAACCACAAACATCCCAGAATCCTCTCGGTTTGGGGTCAAAATGTTGTCGCTCATTAAATCCCATAAGAAACGTCGCATCGAATGAATGTGATTGAATTCTCCCCGTCTGGACGAGCGGAATTGAATGGTGCAACTGATTTTGCTGTGCTGTGAAAATTCAGATATTTGCATGACTGCTTTTGTTTTATTTTGTGAATAGCAAAAAGCATTCAACCCCATAATACATGCTGTTTTATTGGTCGCTCGTCCATTTCATATCACATAGCTTAACCATGCATATATTTGGATTCCTCTCGACGAGGCGAGCAGTACGAGTACCACCTTGATGGGTCTGCGACGTTTCCTTCCAGAGTTATTACCAAAAAAAACACAAACATCCCAGAATCCTCTCGGTTTGGGGTCAAAATGTTGTCGCTCATTAAATCCCATAAGAAACGTCGCATCGAATGAATGTGATTGAATTCTCCCCGTCTGGAAGAGCGGAATTGAATGGTGCAACTGATTTTGCTGTGCTGTGAAAATTCAGATATTTGCATGACTGCTTTTGTTTTATTTTGTGAATAGCAAAAAGCATTCAACCCCATAATACATGCTGTTTTATTGGTCGCTCGTCCATTTCATATCACATAGCTTAACCATTCATATATTTGGATTCCGCTCGACGAGGCGAGCAGTACGAGTACCACCTTGATGGGTCTGCGACGTTTCCTTCCAGAGTTATTACCAAAAAAACACAAACATCCCAGAATCCTCTCGGTTTGGGGTCAAAATGTTGTTGCTCATTAAATCCCATAAGAAACGTCGCATCGAATAAATGTGATTGAATTCTCCCCGTCTGGACGAGCGGAATTGAATGGTGCAACTGATTTTGCTGTGCTGTGAAAATTCAGATATTTGCATGACTGCTTTTGTTTTATTTTGTGAAAAGCAAAAGCATTAAACCCCATAATACATGTTGTTTTATTGGTCGCTCGTCCATTTCATATCCCATAGCTTAACAACTCATATATTTGGATTCCTCTCGATAAGGAGAGCAGTACGAGTACCACCTTGATGGGTCTGCGACGTTTTCTTCCAGAGTTATTACCAAAAAACCACAAACATCCCAGAATCCTCTCGGTTTGGGGTCAAAATGTTGTCGCTCATTAAATCCCATGAGAAACGTCGCATCGAATGAATGTGATTGAATTCTCCCCGTCTGGACGAGCGGAATTGAATGGTGCAACTGATTTTGCTGTGCTGTGAAAATTCAGATATTTGCATGACTGCTTTTGTTTTATTTTGTGAATAGCAAAAAGCATTCAACCCCATAATACATGCTGTTTTATTGGTCGCTCGTCCATTTCATATCCCATAGCTTAACCATTCATATATTTGGATTCCTTTCGACGAGGCGAGCAGTACGAGTACCACGTTGATGGGTATGCGACGTTTCCTTCCAGAGTTATTACCAAAAAAACACAAACATCCCAGAATCCTCTCGGTTTGGGCTCAAAATGTTGTCGCTCATTAAATCCCATAAGAAACATCGCATCGACTGAATGTGTTTAAATTCTCCCCGTCTGGACGAGCGGAATTGAATGGTGCAACTGATTTTGCTGTGCTGTGAAAATTCAGATATTTGCATGACTGCTTTTGTTTTATTTTGTGAAAAGCAAAAGCATTCAACCCCATAATACATGTTGTTTTATTGGTCGCTCGTCCATTTCATATCCCATAGCTTAACAACTCATATATTTGGATTCCTCTCGATAAGGCGAGCAGTACGAGTACCACCTTGATGGGTCTGCGACGTTTTCTTCCAGAGTTATTACCAAAAAACCACAAACATCCCAGAATCCTCTCGGTTTGGGGTCAAAATGTTGTCGCTCATTAAATCCCATGAGAAACGTCGCATCGAATGAATGTGATTGAATTCTCCCCGTCTGGACGAGCGGAATTGAATGGTGCAACTGATTTTGCTGTGCTGTGAAAATTCAGATGTTTGCATGACTGCTTTTGTTTTATTTTGTGAATAGCAAAAAGCATTCAACCCCATAATACATGCTGTTTTATTGGTCGCTCGTCCATTTCATATCCCATAGCTTAACCATTCATATATTTGGATTCCTTTCGACGAGGCGAGCAGTACGATTACCACCTTGATGAGTATGCGACGTTTCCTTCCAGAGTTATTACCAAAAAAACACAAACATCCCAGAATCCTCTCGGTTTGGGCTCAAAATGTTGTCGCTCATTAAATCCCATGAGAAACGTCGCATCGAATTAATGTGATTGAATTCTCCCCGTCTGGACGAGCGGAATTGAATGGTGCAACTGATTTTGCTGTCCTGTGAAAATTCAGATATTTGCATGACTGCTTTTGTTTTATTTTGTGAATAGCAAAAAGCATTCAACCCCATAATACATGCTGTTTTATTGGTCGCTCGTCCATTTCATATCCCATAGCTTAACCATTCATATATTTGGATTCCTTTCGACGAGGCGAGCAGTACGAGTACCACCTTGATGGGTATGCGACGTTTCCTTCCAGAGTTATTACCAAAAAAACACAAACATCCCAGAATCCTCTCGGTTTGGGCTCAAAATGTTGTCGCTCATTAAATCCCATAAGAAACATCGCATCGACTGAATGTGTTTGAATTCTCCCCGTCTGGACGAGCGGAATTGAATGGTGCAACTGATTTTGCTGTGCTGTGAAAATTCAGATATTTGCATGACTGCTTTTGTTTTATTTTGTGAATAGCAAAAAGCATTCAACCCCATAATACATGCTGTTTTATTGGTCGCTCGTCCATTTCATATCACATAGCTTAACCATTCATATATTTGGATTCCTCTCGACGAGGTGAGCAGTACGCGTACCACCTTGATGGGTCTGCGACGTTTCCTTCCAGAGTTATTACCAAAAAAACACAAACATCCCAGAATCCTCTCGATTTGGGGTCAAAATGTTGTCGCTCATTAAATCCCATAAGAAACGTCGCATCGAATGAATGTGATTGAATTCTCCCCGTCTGGAAGAGCGGAATTGAATGGTGCAACTGATTTTGCTGTGCTGGGAAAATTCAGATATTTGCATGATTGCTTTTGTTTTATTTTGTGAATATCAAAAAGCATTCAACCCCATAATACATGTTGTTTTATTGGTCGCTCGTCCATTTCATATCCCATAGCTTAAGCATTCATATATTTGGATTCCTCTCGAAGAGGCGAGCAGTACGAGTACCACCTTGACGGGTCTGCGACGTTTCCTTCCAGAGTTATTACCAAAAAACCACAAACATCCCAGAATCCTCTCGGTTTGGGGTCAAAATGTTGTCGCTCATTAAATCCCATAAGAAACGTCGCATCGAATGAATGTGATTGAATTCTCCCCGTCTGGACGAGCGGAATTGAATGGTGCAACTGATTTTGCTGTGCTGTGAAAATTCAGATATTTGCATGACTGCTTTTGTTTTATTTTGTGAATAGCAAAAAGCATTCAACCCCATAATACATGCTGTTTTATTGGTCGCTCGTCCATTTCATATCACATAGCTTAACCATTCATATATTTGGATTCCTCTCGACGAGGCGAGCAGTACGAGTACCACCTTGATGGGTCTGCGACGTTTCCTTCCAGAGTTATTACCAAAAAAAACACAAACATCCCAGAATCCTCTCGGTTTGGGGTCAAAATGTTGTCGCTCATTAAATCCCATAAGAAACGTCGCATCGAATGAATGTGATTGAATTCTCCCCGTCTGGAAGAGCGGAATTGAATGGTGCAACTGATTTTGCTGTGCTGTGAAAATTCAGACATTTGCATGACTGCTTTTGTTTTATTTTGTGAATAGCAAAAAGCATTCAACCCCATAATACATGCTGTTTTATTGGTCGCTCGTCCATTTCATATCACATAGCTTAACCATTCATATATTTGGATTCCTCTCGACGAGGCGAGCAGTACGAGTACCACCTTGATGGGTCTGCGACGTTTCCTTCCAGAGTTATTACCAAAAAAACACAAACATCCCAGAATCCTCTCGGTTTGGGGTAAAAATGTTGTTGCTCATTAAATCCCATAAGAAACGTCGCATCGAATAAATGTGATTGAATTCTCCCCGTCTGGACGAGCGGAATTGAATGGTGCAACTGATTTTGCTGTGCTGTGAAAATTCAGATATTTGCATGACTGCTTTTGTTTTATTTTGTGAAAAGCAAAAGCATTAAACCCCATAATACATGTTGTTTTATTGGTCGCTCGTCCATTTCATATCCCATAGCTTAACAACTCATATATTTGGATTCCTCTCGATAAGGCGAGCAGTACGAGTACCACCTTGATGGGTCTGCGACGTTTTCTTCCAGAGTTATTACCAAAAAACCACAAACATCCCAGAATCCTCTCGGTTTGGGGTCAAAATGTTGTCGCTCATTAAATCCCATAAGAAACGTCGCATCGAATGAATGTGATTGAATTCTCCCCGTCTGGAAGAGCGGAATTGAATGGTGCAACTGATTTTGCTGTGCTGTGAAAATTCAGATATTTGCATGACTGCTTTTGTTTTATTTTGTGAATAGCAAAAAGCATTCAACCCAATGATACATGCTGTTTTATTGGTCGCTCGTCCATTTCATATCACATAGCTTAACCATTCATATATTTGGATTCCGCTCGACGAGGCGAGCAGTACGAATACCACCTTGATGGGACTGCGACGTTTCCTTCCAGAGTTATTACCAAAAAAACACGAAAATCCCAGAATCCTCTCGGTTTGGGGTCAAAATGTTGTCGCTCATTAAATCCCATAAGAAACGTCGCATCGAATGAATGTGATTGAATTCTCCCCGTCTGGACGAGCGGAATTGAATGGTGCAACTGATTTTGCTGTGCTGTGAAAATTCAGATATTTGCATGACTGCTTTTGTTTTATTTTGTGAATAGCAAAAAGCATTCAACCCCATAATACATGTTGTTTTATTGGTCGCACGTCCATTTCATATCCCATAGCTTAACAACTCATATATTTGGATTCCTGTCGATAAGGCGAGCAGTACGAGTACCACCTTGATGGGTCTGCGACGTTTTCTTCCAGAGTTATTACCAAAAAACCACAAACATCCCAGAATCCTCTCGGTTTGGGGTCAAAATGTTGTCGCTCATTAAATCCCATAAGAAACGTCGCATCGAATGAATGTGATTGAATTCTCCCCGTCTGGACGAGCGGAATTGAATGGTGCAACTGATTTTGCTGTGCTGTGAAAATTCAGATATTTGCATGACTGCTTTTGTTTTATTTTGTGAATAGCAAAAAGCATTCAACCCCATAATACATGCTGTTTTATTGGTCGATCGTCCATTTCATATCACATAGCTTAACCATTCATATATTTGGATTCCTCTCGACGAGGCGAGCAGTACGAGTACCACCTTGATGGGTCTGCGACGTTTCCTTCCAGAGTTATTACCAAAAAAACACAAACATCCCAGAATCCTCTCGGTTTGGGGTAAAAATGTTGTCGCTCATTAAATCCCATAAGAAACGTCGCATCGAATAAATGTGATTGAATTCTCCCCGTCTGGACGAGCGGAATTGAATGGTGCATCTGATTTTGCTGTGCTGTGAAAATTCAGATATTTGCATGACTGCTTTTGTTTTATTTTGTGAAAAGCAAAAGCATTCAACCCCATAATACATGTTGTTTTATTGGTCGCTCGTCCATTTCATATCGCATAGCTTAACAACTCATATATTTGGATTCCTCTCGATAAGGCGAGCAGTACGAGTACCACCTTGATGGGTCTGCGACGTTTCCTTCCAGAGTTATTACCAAAAAAACACAAACATCCCAGAATCCTCTCTGTTTGGGCTCAAAATGTTGTCGCTCATTAAATCCCATAAGAAACATCGCATCGACTGAATGTGTTTGAATTCTCCCCGTCTGGACGAGCGGAATTGAATGGTGCAACTGATTTTGCTGTTCTGTGAAAATTCAGATATTTGCATGACTGCTTTTGTTTTATTTTGTGAATAGCAAAAAGCATTCAACCCCATAATACATGCTGTTTTATTGGTCGCTCGTCCATTTCATATCACATAGCTTAACCATTCATATATTTGGATTCCTCTCGACGAGGTGAGCAGTACGAGTACCACCTTGATGGGTCTGCGACGTTTCCTTCCAGAGTTATTACCAAAAAAACACAAACATCCCAGAATCCTCTCGGTTTGGGGTCAAAATGTTGTCGCTCATTAAATCCCATAAGAAACGTCGCATCGAATGAATGTGATTGAATTCTCCCCGTCTGGAAGAGCGGAATTGAATGGTGCAACTGATTTTGCTGTGCTGTGAAAATTCAGATATTTGCATGATTGCTTTTGTTTTATTTTGTGAATAGCAAAAAGCATTCAACCCCATAATACATGTTGTTTTATTGGTCGCTCGTCCATTTCATATCCCATAGCTTAAGCATTCATATATTTGGATTCCTCTCGAAGAGGCGAGCAGTACGAGTACCACCTTGACGGGTCTGCGACGTTTCCTTCCAGAGTTATTACCAAAAAACCACAAACATCCCAGAATCCTCTCGGTTTGGGGTCAAAATGTTGTCGCTCATTAAATCCCATAAGAAACGTCGCATCGAATGAATGTGATTGAATTCTCCCCGTCTGGACGAGCGGAATTGAATGGTGCAACTGATTTTGCTGTGCTGTGAAAATTCAGATATTTGCATGACTGCTTTTGTTTTATTTTGTGAATAGCAAAAAGCATTCAACCCCATAATACATGCTGTTTTATTGGTCGCTCGTCCATTTCATATCACATAGCTTAACCATTCATATATTTGGATTCCTCTCGACGAGGCGAGCAGTACGAGTACCACCTTGATGGGTCTGCGACGTTTCCTTCCAGAGTTATTACCAAAAAAACACAAACATCCCAGAATCCTCTCGGTTTGGGGTCAAAATGTTGTCGCTCATTAAATCCCATAAGAAACGTCGCATCGAATGAATGTGATTGAATTCTCCCCGTCTGGAAGAGCGGAATTGAATGGTGCAACTGATTTTGCTGTGCTGTGAAAATTCAGATATTTGCATGATTGCTTTTGTTTTATTTTGTGAATAGCAAAAAGCATTCAACCCCATAATACATGTTGTTTTATTGGTCGCTCGTCCATTTCATATCCCATAGCTTAAACATTCATATATTTGGATTCCTCTCGACGAGGCGAGCAGTACGAGTACCACCTTGACGGGTCTGCGACGTTTCCTTCCAGAGTTATTACCAAAAAACCACAAACATCCCAGAATCCTCTCGGTTTGGGGTCAAAATGTTGTCGCTCATTAAATCCCATAAGAAACGTCGCATCGAATGAATGTGATTGAATTCTCCCCGTCTGGACGAGCGGAATTGAATGGTGCAACTGATTTTGCTGTGCTGTGAAAATTCAGATATTTGCATGACTGCTTTTGTTTTATTTTGTGAATAGCAAAAAGCATTCAACCCCATAATACATGCTGTTTTATTGGTCGCTCGTCCATTTCATATCACATAGCTTAACCATTCATATATTTGGATTCCTCTCGACGAGGCGAGCAGTACGAGTACCACCTTGATGGGTCTGCGACGTTTCCTTCCAGACTTATTACCAAAAAAAACACAAACATCCCAGAATCCTCTCGGTTTGGGGTCAAAATGTTGTCGCTCATTAAATCCCATAAGAAACGTCGCATCGAATGAATGTGATTGAATTCTCCCCGTCTGGAAGAGCGGAATTGAATGGTGCAACTGATTTTGCTGTGCTGTGAAAATTCAGATATGTGCATGACTGCTTTTGTTTTATTTTGTGAATAGCAAAAAGCATTCAACCCCATAATATATGCTGTTTTATTGGTCGCTCGTCCATTTCATATCACATAGCTTAACCATTCATATATTTGGATTCCTCTCGACGAGGCGAGCAGTACGAGTACCACCTTGATGGGTCTGCGACGTTTCCTTCCAGAGTTATTACCAAAAAAACACAAACATCCCAGAATCCTCTCGGTTTGGGGTCAAAATGTTGTTGCTCATTAAATCCCATAAGAAACGTCGCATCGAATAAATGTGATTGAATTCTCCCCGTCTGGACGAGCGGAATTGAATGGTGCAACTGATTTTGCTGTGCTGTGAAAATTCAGATATTTGCATGACTGCTTTTGTTTTATTTTGTGAAAAGCAAAAGCATTAAACCCCATAATACATGTTGTTTTATTGGTCGCTCGTCCATTTCATATCCCATAGCTTAACAACTCATATATTTGGATTCCTCTCGACGAGGCGAGCAGTACGAGTACCACCTTGATGGGTCTCCGACGTTTCCTTCCAGAGTTATTACCAAAAAAACACAAACATCCCAGAATCCTCTCGGTTTGGGGTAAAAATGTTGTCGCTCATTAAATCCCATAAGAAACGTCGCATCGAATAAATGTGATTGAATTCTCCCCGTCTGGACGAGCGGAATTGAATGGTGCAACTGATTTTGCTGTGCTGTGAAAATTCAGATATTTGCATGACTGCTTTTGTTTTATTTTGTGAAAAGCAAAAGCATTCAACCCCATAATACATGTTGTTTTATTGGTCGCTCGTCCATTTCATATCGCATAGCTTAACAACTCATATATTTGGATTCCTCTCGATAAGGCGAGCAGTACGAGTACCACCTTGATGGGTCTGCGACGTTTCCTTCCAGAGTTATTACCAAAAAAACACAAACATCCCAGAATCCTCTCTGTTTGGGCTCAAAATGTTGTCGCTCATTAAATCCCATAAGAAACATCGCATCGACTGAATGTGTTTGAATTCTCCCCGTCTGGACGAGCGGAATTGAATGGTGCAACTGATTTTGCTGTTCTGTGAAAATTCAGATATTTGCATGACTGCTTTTGTTTTATTTTGTGAATAGCAAAAAGCATTCAACCCCATAATACATGCTGTTTTATTGGTCGCTCGTCCATTTCATATCACATAGCTTAACCATTCATATATTTGGATTCCTCTCGACGAGGTGAGCAGTACGAGTACCACCTTGATGGGTCTGCGACGTTTCCTTCCAGAGTTATTACCAAAAAAACACAAACATCCCAGAATCCTCTCGGTTTGGGGTCAAAATGTTGTCGCTCATTAAATCCCATAAGAAACGTCGCATCGAATGAATGTGATTGAATTCTCCCCGTCTGGAAGAGCGGAATTGAATGGTGCAACTGATTTTGCTGTGCTGTGAAAATTCAGATATTTGCATGATTGCTTTTGTTTTATTTTGTGAATAGCAAAAAGCATTCAACCCCATAATACATGTTGTTTTATTGGTCGCTCGTCCATTTCATATCCCATAGCTTAAGCATTCATATATTTGGATTCCTCTCGAAGAGGCGAGCAGTACGAGTACCACCTTGACGGGTCTGCGACGTTTCCTTCCAGAGTTATTACCAAAAAACCACAAACATCCCAGAATCCTCTCGGTTTGGGGTCAAAATGTTGTCGCTCATTAAATCCCATAAGAAACGTCGCATCGAATGAATGTGATTGAATTCTCCCCGTCTGGACGAGCGGAATTGAATGGTGCAACTGATTTTGCTGTGCTGTGAAAATTCAGATATTTGCATGACTGCTTTTGTTTTATTTTGTGAATAGCAAAAAGCATTCAACCCCATAATACATGCTGTTTTATTGGTCGCTCGTCCATTTCATATCACATAGCTTAACCATTCATATATTTGGATTCCTCTCGACGAGGCGAGCAGTACGAGTACCACCTTGATGGGTCTGCGACGTTTCCTTCCAGAGTTATTACCAAAAAAACACAAACATCCCAGAATCCTCTCGGTTTGGGGTCAAAATGTTGTCGCTCATTAAATCCCATAAGAAACGTCGCATCGAATGAATGTGATTGAATTCTCCCCGTCTGGAAGAGCGGAATTGAATGGTGCAACTGATTTTGCTGTGCTGTGAAAATTCAGATATTTGCATGATTGCTTTTGTTTTATTTTGTGAATAGCAAAAAGCATTCAACCCCATAATACATGTTGTTTTATTGGTCGCTCGTCCATTTCATATCCCATAGCTTAAACATTCATATATTTGGATTCCTCTCGACGAGGCGAGCAGTACGAGTACCACCTTGACGGGTCTGCGACGTTTCCTTCCAGAGTTATTACCAAAAAACCACAAACATCCCAGAATCCTCTCGGTTTGGGGTCAAAATGTTGTCGCTCATTAAATCCCATAAGAAACGTCGCATCGAATGAATGTGATTGAATTCTCCCCGTCTGGACGAGCGGAATTGAATGGTGCAACTGATTTTGCTGTGCTGTGAAAATTCAGATATTTGCATGACTGCTTTTGTTTTATTTTGTGAATAGCAAAAAGCATTCAACCCCATAATACATGCTGTTTTATTGGTCGCTCGTCCATTTCATATCACATAGCTTAACCATTCATATATTTGGATTCCTCTCGACGAGGCGAGCAGTACGAGTACCACCTTGATGGGTCTGCGACGTTTCCTTCCAGACTTATTACCAAAAAAAACACAAACATCCCAGAATCCTCTCGGTTTGGGGTCAAAATGTTGTCGCTCATTAAATCCCATAAGAAACGTCGCATCGAATGAATGTGATTGAATTCTCCCCGTCTGGAAGAGCGGAATTGAATGGTGCAACTGATTTTGCTGTGCTGTGAAAATTCAGATATTTGCATGACTGCTTTTGTTTTATTTTGTGAATAGCAAAAAGCATTCAACCCCATAATATATGCTGTTTTATTGGTCGCTCGTCCATTTCATATCACATAGCTTAACCATTCATATATTTGGATTCCTCTCGACGAGGCGAGCAGTACGAGTACCACCTTGATGGGTCTGCGACGTTTCCTTCCAGAGTTATTACCAAAAAAACACAAACATCCCAGAATCCTCTCGGTTTGGGGTCAAAATGTTGTTGCTCATTAAATCCCATAAGAAACGTCGCATCGAATAAATGTGATTGAATTCTCCCCGTCTGGACGAGCGGAATTAAATGGTGCAACTGATTTTGCTGTGCTGTGAAAATTCAGATATTTGCATGACTGCTTTTGTTTTATTTTGTGAAAAGCAAAAGCATTAAACCCCATAATACATGTTGTTTTATTGGTCGCTCGTCCATTTCATATCCCATAGCTTAACAACTCATATATTTGGATTCCTCTCGATAAGGCGAGCAGTAAGAGTACCACCTTGATGGGTCTGCGACGTTTTCTTCCAGAGTTATTACCAAAAAACCACAAACATCCCAGAATCCTCTCGGTTTGGGGTCAAAATGTTGTCGCTCATTAAATCCCATGAGAAACGTCGCATCGAATGAATGTGATTGAATTCTCCCCGTCTGGACGAGCGGAATTGAATGGTGCAACTGATTTTGCTGTGCTGTGAAAATTCAGATATTTGCATGACTGCTTTTGTTTTATTTTGTGAATAGCAAAAAGCATTCAACCCCATAATACATGCTGTTTTATTGGTCGCTCGTCCATTTCATATCCCATAGCGTAACCATTCATATATTTGGATTCCTTTCGACGAGGCGAGCAGTACGAGTACCACCTTGATGGGTATGCGACGTTTCCTTCCAGAGTTATTACCAAAAAAACACAAACATCCCAGAATCCTCTCGGTTTGGGCTCAAAATGTTGTCGCTCATTAAATCCCATAAGAAACATCGCATCGACTGAATGTGTTTGAATTCTCCCCGTCTGGACGAGCGGAATTGAATGGTGCAACTGATTTTGCTGTGCTGTGAAAATTCAGATATTTGCATGACTGCTTTTGTTTTATTTTGTGAATAGCAAAAAGCATTCAACCCCATAATACATGCTGTTTTATTGGTCGCTCGTCCATTTCATATCACATAGCTTAATCATTCATATATTTGGATTCCTCTCGACGAGGTGAGCAGTACGCGTACCACCTTGATGGGTCTGCGACGTTTCCTTCCAGAGTTATTACCAAAAAAACACAAACATCCCAGAATCCTCTCGATTTGGGGTCAAAATGTTGTCGCTCATTAAATCCCATAAGAAACGTCGCATCGAATGAATGTGATTGAATTCTCCCCGTCTGGAAGAGCGGAATTGAATGGTGCAACTGATTTTGCTGTGCTGTGAAAATTCAGATATTTGCATGACTGCTTTTGTTTTATTTTGTGAATAGCAAAAAGCATTCAACCCCATAATACATGCTGTTTTATTGGTCGCTCGTCCATTTCATATCACATAGCTTAACCATTCATATATTTGGATTCCTCTCGACGAGGCGAGCAGTACGAGTACCACCTTGATGGGTCTGCGACGTTTCCTTCCAGAGTTATTACCAAAAAAACACAAACATCCCAGAATCCTCTCGGTTTGGGGTCAAAATGTTGTTGCTCATTAAATCCCATAAGAAACGTCGCATCGAATAAATGTGATTGAATTCTCCTCGTCTGGACGAGCGGAATTGAATGGTGCAACTGATTTTGCTGTGCTGTGAAAATTCAGATATTTGCATGACTGCATTTGTTTTATTTTGTGAAAAGCAAAAGCATTAAACCCCATAATACATGTTGTTTTATTGGTCGCTCGTCCATTTCATATCCCATAGCTTAACAACTCATATATTTGGATTCCTCTCGATAAGGCGAGCAGTACGAGTACCACCTTGATGGGTCTGCGACGTTTTCTTCCAGAGTTATTACCAAAAAACCACAAACATCCCAGAATCCTCTCGGTTTGGGGTCAAAATGTTGTCGCTCATTAAATCCCATGAGAAACGTCGCATCGAATGAATGTGATTGAATTCTCCCCGTCTGGACGAGCGGAATTGAATGGTGCAACTGATTTTGCTGTGCTGTGAAAATTCAGATATTTGCATGACTGCTTTTGTTTTATTTTGTGAATAGCAAAAAGCATTCAACCCCATAATACATGCTGTTTTATTGGTCGCTCGTCCATTTCATATCCCATAGCGTAACCATTCATATATTTGGATTCCTTTCGACGAGGCGAGCAGTACGAGTACCACCTTGATGGGTATGCGACGTTTCCTTCCAGAGTTATTACCAAAAAAACACAAACATCCCAGAATCCTCTCGGTTTGGGCTCAAAATGTTGTCGCTCATTAAATCCCATAAGAAACATCGCATCGACTGAATGTGTTTGAATTCTCCCCGTCTGGACGAGCGGAATTGAATGGTGCAACTGATTTTGCTGTGCTGTGAAAATTCAGATATTTGCATGACTGCTTTTGTTTTATTTTGTGAATAGCAAAAAGCATTCAACCCCATAATACATGCTGTTTTATTGGTCGCTCGTCCATTTCATATCACATAGCTTAATCATTCATATATTTGGATTCCTCTCGACGAGGTGAGCAGTACGCGTACCACCTTGATGGGTCTGCGACGTTTCCTTCCAGAGTTATTACCAAAAAAACACAAACATCCCAGAATCCTCTCGATTTGGGGTCAAAATGTTGTCGCTCATTAAATCCCATAAGAAACGTCGCATCGAATGAATGTGATTGAATTCTCCCCGTCTGGAAGAGCGGAATTGAATGGTGCAACTGATTTTGCTGTGCTGTGAAAATTCAGATATTTGCATGACTGCTTTTGTTTTATTTTGTGAATAGCAAAAAGCATTCAACCCCATAATACATGCTGTTTTATTGGTCGCTCGTCCATTTCATATCACATAGCTTAACCATTCATATATTTGGATTCCTCTCGACGAGGCGAGCAGTACGAGTACCACCTTGATGGGTCTGCGACGTTTCCTTCCAGAGTTATTACCAAAAAAACACAAACATCCCAGAATCCTCTCGGTTTGGGGTCAAAATGTTGTTGCTCATTAAATCCCATAAGAAACGTCGCATCGAATAAATGTGATTGAATTCTCCTCGTCTGGACGAGCGGAATTGAATGGTGCAACTGATTTTGCTGTGCTGTGAAAATTCAGATATTTGCATGACTGCATTTGTTTTATTTTGTGAAAAGCAAAAGCATTAAACCCCATAATACATGTTGTTTTATTGGTCGCTCGTCCATTTCATATCCCATAGCTTAACAACTCATATATTTGGATTCCTCTCGATAAGGCGAGCAGTACGAGTACCACCTTGATGGGTCTGCGACGTTTTCTTCCAGAGTTATTACCAAAAAACCACAAACATCCCAGAATCCTCTCGGTTTGGGGTCAAAATGTTGTCGCTCATTAAATCCCATAAGAAACGTCGCATCGAATGAATGTGATTGAATTCTCCCCGTCTGGAAGAGCGGAATTGAATGGTGCAACTGATTTTGCTGTGCTGGGAAAATTCAGATATTTGCATGATTGCTTTTGTTTTATTTTGTGAATATCAAAAAGCATTCAACCCCATAATACATGTTGTTTTATTGGTCGCTCGTCCATTTCATATCCCATAGCTTAAGCATTCATATATTTGGATTCCTCTCGAAGAGGCGAGCAGTACGAGTACCACCTTGACGGGTCTGCGACGTTTCCTTCCAGAGTTATTACCAAAAAACCACAAACATCCCAGAATCCTCTCGGTTTGGGGTCAAAATGTTGTCGCTCATTAAATCCCATAAGAAACGTCGCATCGAATGAATGTGATTGAATTCTCCCCGTCTGGAAGAGCGGAATTTAATGGTGCAACTGATTTTGCTGTGCTGTGAAAATTCAGATATTTGCATGACTGCTTTTGTTTTATTTTGTGAATAGCAAAAAGCATTCAACCCCATAATACATGCTGTTTTATTGGTCGCTCGTCCATTTCATATCACATAGCTTAACCATTCATATATTTGGATTCCTCTCGACGAGGCGAGCAGTACGAGTACCACCTTGATGGGTCTGCGACGTTTCCTTCCAGAGTTATTACCGAAAAAACACAAACATCCCAGAATCCTCTCGGTTTGGGGTCAAAATGTTGTTGCTCATTAAATCCCATAAGAAACGTCGCATCGAATGAATGTGATTGAATTCTCCCCGTCTGGACGAGCGGAATTGAATGGTGCAACTGATTTTGCTGTGCTGTGAAAATTCAGATATTTGCATGACTGCTTTTGTTTTATTTTGTGAATAGCAAAAAGCATTCAACCCCATAATACATGCTGTTTTATTGGTCGCTCGTCCATTTCATATCACATAGCTTAACCATTCATATATTTGGATTCCTCTCGACGAGGCGAGCAGTACGAGTACCACCTTGATGGGTCTGCGACGTTTCCTTCCAGAGTTATTACCAAAAAAAACACAAACATCCCAGAATCCTCTCGGTTTGGGGTCAAAATGTTGTCGCTCATTAAATCCCATAAGAAACGTCGCATCGAATGAATGTGATTGAATTCTCCCCGTCTGGAAGAGCGGAATTGAATGGTGCAACTGATTTTGCTGTGCTGTGAAAATTCAGATATTTGCATGACTGCTTTTGTTTTATTTTGTGAATAGCAAAAAGCATTCAACCCCATAATACATGCTGTTTTATTGGTCGCTCGTCCATTTCATATCACATAGCTTAACCATTCATATATTTGGATTCCTCTCGACGAGGCGAGCAGTACGAGTACCACCTTGATGGGTCTGCGACGTTTCCTTCCAGAGTTATTACCAAAAAAACACAAACATCCCAGAATCCTCTCGGTTTGGGGTCAAAATGTTGTTGCTCATTAAATCCCATAAGAAACGTCGCATCGAATAAATGTGATTGAATTCTCCCCGTCTGGACGAGCGGAATTGAATGGTGCAACTGATTTTGCTGTGCTGTGAAAATTCAGATATTTGCATGACTGCTTTTGTTTTATTTTGTGAAAAGCAAAAGCATTAAACCCCATAATACATGTTGTTTTATTGGTCGCTCGTCCATTTCATATCCCATAGCTTAACAACTCATATATTTGGATTCCTCTCGATAAGGCGAGCAGTACGAGTACCACCTTGATGGGTCTGCGACGTTTTCTTCCAGAGTTATTTCCAAAAAACCACAAACATCCCAGAATCCTCTCGGTTTGGGGTCAAAATGTTGTCGCTCATTAAATCCCATGAGAAACGTCGCATCGAATGAATGTGATTGAATTCTCCCCGTCTGGACGAGCGGAATTGAATGGTGCAACTGATTTTGCTGTGCTGTGAAAATTCAGATATTTGCATGACTGCTTTTGTTTTATTTTGTGAATAGCAAAAAGCATTCAACCCCATAATACATGCTGTTTTATTGGTCGCTCGTCCATTTCATATCACATAGCTTAACCATTCATATATTTGGATTCCTCTCGACGAGGCGAGCAGTACGAGTACCACCTTGATGGGTCTGCGACGTTTCCTTCCAGAGTTATTACCAAAAAAAACACAAACATCCCAGAATCCTCTCGGTTTGGGGTCAAAATGTTGTCGCTCATTAAATCCCATAAGAAACGTCGCATCGAATGAATGTGATTGAATTCTCCCCGTCTGGAAGAGCGGAATTGAATGGTGCAACTGATTTTGCTGTGCTGTGAAAATTCAGATATTTGCATGACTGCTTTTGTTTTATTTTGTGAATAGCAAAAAGCATTCAACCCCATAATACATGCTGTTTTATTGGTCGCTCGTCCATTTCATATCACATAGCTTAACCATTCATATATTTGGATTCCTCTCGACGAGGCGAGCAGTACGAGTACCACCTTGATGGGTCTGCGACGTTTCCTTCCAGAGTTATTACCAAAAAAGCACAAACATCCCAGAATCCTCTCGGTTTGGGGTTAAAATGTTGTTGCTCATTAAATCCCATAAGAAACGTCGCATCGAATAAATGTGATTGAATTCTCCCCGTCTGGACGAGCGGAATTGAATGGTGCAACTGATTTTGCTGTGCTGTGAAAATTCAGATATTTGCATGACTGCTTTTGTTTTATTTTGTGAAAAGCAAAAGCATTAAACCCCATAATACATGTTGTTTTATTGGTCGCTCGTCCATTTCATATCCCATAGCTTAACAACTCATATATTTGGATTCCTCTCGATAAGGCGAGCAGTACGAGTACCACCTTGATGGGTCTGCGACGTTTTCTTCCAGAGTTATTACCAAAAAACCACAAACATCCCAGAATCCTCTCGGTTTGGGGTCAAAATGTTGTCGCTCATTAAATCCCATGAGAAACGTCGCATCGAATGAATGTGATTGAATTCTCCCCGTCTGGACGAGCGGAATTGAATGGTGCAACTGATTTTGCTGTGCTGTGAAAATTCAGATATTTGCATGACTGCTTTTGTTTTATTTTGTGAATAGCAAAAAGCATTCAACCCCATAATACATGCTGTTTTATTGGTCGCTCGTCCATTTCATATCCCATAGCTTAACCATTCATATATTTGGATTCCTTTCGACGAGGCGAGCAGTACGAGTACCACGTTGATGGGTATGCGACGTTTTCTTCCAGAGTTATTACCAAAAAACCACAAACATCCCAGAATCCTCTCGGTTTTGGGTCAAAATGTTGTCGCTCATTAAATCCCATGAGAAACGTCGCATCGAATGAATGTGATTGAATTCTCCCCGTCTGGACGAGCGGAATTGAATGGTGCAACTGATTTTGCTGTGCTGTGAAAATTCAGATATTTGCATGACTGCTTTTGTTTTATTTTGTGAATAGCAAAAAGCATTCAACCCCATAATACATGCTGTTTTATTGGTCGCTCGTCCATTTCATATCCCATAGCTTAACCATTCATATATTTGGATTCCTTTCGACGAGGCGAGCAGTACGAGTACCACCTTGATGGGTATGCGACGTTTCCTTCCAGAGTTATTACCAAAAAAACACAAACATCCCAGAATCCTCTCGGTTTGGGCTCAAAATGTTGTCGCTCATTAAATCCCATAAGAAACATCGCATCGACTGAATGTGTTTGAATTCTCCCCGTCTGGACGAGCGGAATTGAATGGTGCAACTGATTTTGCTGTGCTGTGAAAATTCAGATATTTGCATGACTGCTTTTGTTTTATTTTGTGAATAGCAAAAAGCATTCAACCCCATAATACATGCTGTTTTATTGGTCGCTCGTCCATTTCATATCACATAGCTTAACCATTCATATATTTGGATTCCTCTCGACGAGGTGAGCAGTACGCGTACCACCTTGATGGGTCTGCGACGTTTCCTTCCAGAGTTATTACCAAAAAAACACAAACATCCCAGAATCCTCTCGATTTGGGGTCAAAATGTTGTCGCTCATTAAATCCCATAAGAAACGTCGCATCGAATGAATGTGATTGAATTCTCCCCGTCTGGAAGAGCGGAATTGAATGGTGCAACTGATTTTGCTGTGCTGGGAAAATTCAGATATTTGCATGATTGCTTTTGTTTTATTTTGTGAATATCAAAAAGCATTCAACCCCATAATACATGTTGTTTTATTGGTCGCTCGTCCATTTCATATCCCATAGCTTAAGCATTCATATATTTGGATTCCTCTCGAAGAGGCGAGCAGTACGAGTACCACCTTGACGGGTCTGCGACGTTTCCTTCCAGAGTTATTACCAAAAAACCACAAACATCCCAGAATCCTCTCGGTTTGGGGTCAAAATGTTGTCGCTCATTAAATCCCATAAGAAACGTCGCATCGAATGAATGTGATTGAATTCTCCCCGTCTGGACGAGCGGAATTGAATGGTGCAACTGATTTTGCTGTGCTGTGAAAATTCAGATATTTGCATGACTGCTTTTGTTTTATTTTGTGAATAGCAAAAAGCATTCAACCCCATAATACATGCTGTTTTATTGGTCGCTCGTCCATTTCATATCCCATAGCTTAACCATTCATATATTTGGATTCCTTTCGACGAGGCGAGCAGTACGAGTACCACCTTGATGGGTATGCGACGTTTCCTTCCAGAGTTATTACCAAAAAAACACAAACATCCCAGAATCCTCTCGGTTTGGGCTCAAAATGTTGTCGCTCATTAAATCCCAAAAGAAACATCGCATCGACTGAATGTGTTTGAATTCTCCCCGTCTGGACGAGCGGAATTGAATGGTGCAACTGATTTTGCTGTGCTGTGAAAATTCAGATATTTGCATGACTGCTTTTGTTTTATTTTGTGAATAGCAAAAAGCATTCAACCCCATAATACATGCTGTTTTATTGGTCGCTCGTCCATTTCATATCACATAGCTTAACCATTCATATATTTGGATTCCTCTCGACGAGGTGAGCAGTACGCGTACCACCTTGATGGGTCTGCGACGTTTCCTTCCAGAGTTATTACCAAAAAAACACAAACATCCCAGAATCCTCTCGATTTGGGGTCAAAATGTTGTCGCTCATTAAATCCCATAAGAAACGTCGCATCGAATGAATGTGATTGAATTCTCCCCGTCTGGAAGAGCGGAATTGAATGGTGCAACTGATTTTGCTGTGCTGGGAAAATTCAGATATTTGCATGATTGCTTTTGTTTTATTTTGTGAATATCAAAAAGCATTCAACCCCATAATACATGTTGTTTTATTGGTCGCTCGTCCATTTCATATCCCATAGCTTAAGCATTCATATATTTGGATTCCTCTCGAAGAGGCGAGCAGTACGAGTACCACCTTGACGGGTCTGCGACGTTTCCTTCCAGAGTTATTACCAAAAAACCACAAACATCCCAGAATCCTCTCGGTTTGGGGTCAAAATGTTGTCGCTCATTAAATCCCATAAGAAACGTCGCATCGAATGAATGTGATTGAATTCTCCCCGTCTGGACGAGCGGAATTGAATGGTGCAACTGATTTTGCTGTGCTGTGAAAATTCAGATATTTGCATGATTGCTTTTGTTTTATTTTGTGAATAGCAAAAAGCATTCAACCCCATAATACATGTTGTTTTATTGGTCACTCGTCCATTTCATATCCCATAGCTTAAGCATTCATATATTTGGATTCCTCTCGACGAGGCGAGCAGTACGAGTACCACCTTGATGGGTCTCTGACGTTTCCTTCCAGAGTTATTACCAAAAAACCACAAACATCCCAGAATCCTCTCGGTTTGGGGTCAAAATGTTGTCGCTCATTAAATCCCATAAGAAACGTCGCATCGAATGAATGTGATTGAGTTCTCCCCGTCTGGACGAGCGGAATTGAATGGTGCAACTGATTTTGCTGTGCTGTGAAAATTCAGATATTTGCATGACTGCTTTTGTTTTATTTTGTGAATAGCAAAAAGCATTCAACCCCATAATACATGTTGTTTTATTGGTCGCTCGTCCATTTCATATCCCATAGCTTAACAACTCATATATTTTGATTCCTCTCGATAAGGCGAGCAGTACGAGTACCACCTTGATGGGTCTGCGACGTTTTCTTCCAGAGTTATTACCAAAAAACCACAAACATCCCAGAATCCTCTCGGTTTGGGGTCAAAATGTTGTCGCTCATTAAATCCCATAAGAAACGTCGCATCGAATGAATGTGATTGAATTCTCCCCGTCTGGAAGAGCGGAATTGAATGGTGCAACTGATTTTGCTGTGCTGGGAAAATTCAGATATTTGCATGACTGCTTTTGTTTTATTTTGTGAATAGCAAAAAGCATTCAACCCCATAATACATGTTGTTTTATTGGTCGCTCGTCCATTTCATATCCCATAGCTTAAGCATTCATATATTTGGATTCCTCTCGAAGAGGCGAGCAGTACGAGTACCACCTTGACGGGTCTGCGACGTTTCCTTCCAGAGTTATTACCAAAAAACCACAAACATCCCAGAATCCTCTCGGTTTGGGGTCAAAATGTTGTCGCTCATTAAATCCCATAAGAAACGTCGCATCGAATGAATGTGATTGAATTCTCCCCGTCTGGACGAGCGGAATTGAATGGTGCAACTGATTTTGCTGTGCTGTGAAAATTCAGATATTTGCATGACTGCTTTTGTTTTATTTTGTGAAAAGCAAAAGCATTAAACCCCATAATACATGTTGTTTTATTGGTCGCTCGTCCATTTCATATCCCATAGCTTAACAACTCATATATTTGGATTCCTCTCGATAAGGCGAGCAGTACGATTACCACCTTGATGGGTCTGCGACGTTTTCTTCCAGAGTTATTACCAAAAAACCACAAACATCCCAGAATCCTCTCGGTTTGGGGTCAAAATGTTGTCGCTCATTAAATCCCATGAGAAACGTCGCATCGAATGAATGTGATTGAATTCTCCCCGTCTGGACGAGCGGAATTGAATGGTGCAACTGATTTTGCTGTGCTGTGAAAATTCAGATATTTGCATGACTGCTTTTGTTTTATTTTGTGAATAGCAAAAAGCATTCAACCCCATAATACATGCTGTTTTATTGGTCGCTCGTCCATTTCATATCCCATAGCTTAACCATTCATATATTTGGATTCCTTTCGACGAGGCGAGCAGTACGAGTACCACGTTGATGGGTATGCGACGTTTCCTTCCAGAGTTATTACCAAAAAAACTCAAACATCCCAGAATCCTCTCGGTTTGGGCTCAAAATGTTGTCACTCATTAAATCCCATAAGAAACATCGCATCGACTGAATGTGTTTGAATTCTCCCCGTCTGGACGAGCGGAATTGAATGGTGCAACTGATTTTGCTGTGCTGTGAAAATTCAGATATTTGCATGACTGCTTTTGTTTAATTTTGTGAAAAGCAAAAGCATTCAACCCCATAATACATGTTGTTTTATTGGTCGCTCGTCCATTTCATATCCCATAGCTTAACAACTCATATATTTGGATTCCTCTCGATAAGGCGAGCAGTACGAGTACCACCTTGATGGGTCTGCGACGTTTTCTTCCAGAGTTATTACCAAAAAACCACAAACATCCCAGAATCCTCTCGGTTTGGGGTCAAAATGTTGTCGCTCATTAAATCCCATGAGAAACGTCGCATCGAATGAATGTGATTGAATTCTCCCCGTCTGGACGAGCGGAATTGAATGGTGCAACTGATTTTGCTGTGCTGTGAAAATTCAGATATTTGCATGACTGCTTTTGTTTTATTTTGTGAATAGCAAAAAGCATTCAACCCCATAATACATGCTGTTTTATTGGTCGCTCGTCCATTTCATATCCCATAGCTTAACCATTCATATATTTGGATTCCTTTCGACGAGGCGAGCAGTACGAGTACCACCTTGATGGGTATGCGACGTTTCCTTCCAGAGTTATTACCAAAAAAACACAAACATCCCAGAATCCTCTCGGTTTGGGCTCAAAATGTTGTCGCTCATTAAATCCCATAAGAAACATCGCATCGACTGAATGTGTTTGAATTCTCCCCGTCTGGACGAGCGGAATTGAATGGTGCAACTGATTTTGCTGTGCTGTGAAAATTCAGATATTTGCATGACTGCTTTTGTTTTATTTTGTGAATAGCAAAAAGCATTCAACCCCATAATACATGCTGTTTTATTGGTCGCTCGTCCATTTCATATCACATAGCTTAACCATTCATATATTTGGATTCCTCTCGACGAGGTGAGCATTACGCGTACCACCTTGATGGGTCTGCGACGTTTCCTTCCAGAGTTATTACCAAAAAAACACAAACATCCCAGAATCCTCTCGATTTGGGGTCAAAATGTTGTCGCTCATTAAATCCCATAAGAAACGTCGCATCGAAAGAATGTGATTGAATTCTCCCCGTCTGGAAGAGCAGAATTGAATGGTGCAACTGATTTTGCTGTGCTGGGAAAATTCAGATATTTGCATGATTGCTTTTGTTTTATTTTGTGAATATCAAAAAGCATTCAACCCCATAATACATGTTGTTTTATTGGTCGCTCGTCCATTTCATATCCCATAGCTTAAGCATTCATATATTTGGATTCCTCTCGAAGAGGCGAGCAGTACGAGTACCACCTTGACGGGTCTGCGACGTTTCCTTCCAGAGTTATTACCAAAAAACCACAAACATCCCAGAATCCTCTCGGTTTGGGGTCAAAATGTTGTCGCTCATTAAATCCCATAAGAAACTTCGCATCGAATGAATGTGATTGAATTCTCCCCGTCTGGACGAGCGGAATTGAATGGTGCAACTGATTTTGCTGTGCTGTGAAAATTCAGATATTTGCATGATTGCTTTTGTTTTATTTTGTGAATAGCAAAAAGCATTCAACCCCATAATACATGTTGTTTTATTGGTCGCTCGTCCATTTCATATCCCATAGATTAAGCATTCATATATTTGGATTCCTCTCGACGAGGCGAGCAGTACGAGTACCACCTTGATGGGTCTCTGACGTTTCCTTCCAGAGTTATTACCAAAAAACCACAAACATCCCAGAATCCTCTCGGTTTGGGGTCAAAATGTTGTCGCTCATTAAATCCCATAAGAAACGTCGCATCGAATGAATGTGATTGAGTTCTCCCCGTCTGGACGAGCGGAATTGAATGGTGCAACTGATTTTGCTGTGCTGTGAAAATTCAGATATTTGCATGACTGCTTTTGTTTTATTTTGTGAATAGCAAAAAGCATTCAACCCCATAATACATGTTGTTTTATTGGTCGCTCGTCCATTTCATATCCCATAGCTTAACAACTCATATATTTTGATTCCTCTCGATAAGGCGAGCAGTACGAGTACCACCTTGATGGGTCTGCGACGTTTTCTTCCAGAGTTATTACCAAAAAACCACAAACATCCCAGAATCCTCTCGGTTTGGGGTCAAAATGTTGTCGCTCATTAAATCCCATAAGAAACGTCGCATCGAATGAATGTGATTGAATTCTCCCCGTCTGGACGAGCGGAATTGAATGGTGCAACTGATTTTGCTGTGCTGTGAAAATTCAGATATTTGCATGACTGCTTTTGTTTTATTTTGTGAATAGCAAAAAGCATTCAACCCAATAATACATGCTGTTTTATTGGTCGCTCGTCCATTTCATATCACATAGCTTAACCATTCATATATTTGGATTCCGCTCGACGAGGCGAGCAGTACGAGTACCACCTTGATGGGACTGCAACGTTTCCTTCCAGAGTTATTACCAAAAAAACACAAAAATCCCAGAATCCTCTCGGTTTGGGGTCAAAATGTTGTCGCTCATTAAATCCCATAAGAAACGTCGCATCGAATGAATGTGATTGAATTCTCCCCGTCTGGAAGAGCGGAATTGAATGGTGCAACTGATTTTGCTGTGCTGGGAAAATTCAGATATTTGCATGATTGCTTTTGTTTTATTTTGTGAATAGCAAAAAGCATTCAACCCCATAATACATGTTGTTTTATTGGTCGCTCGTCCATTTCATATCCCATAGCTTAAGCATTCATATATTTGGATTCCTCTCGAAGAGGCGAGCAGTACGAGTACCACCTTGACGGGTCTGCGACGTTTCCTTCCAGAGTTATTACCAAAAAAACACAAACATCCCAGAATCCTCTCGGTTTGGGGTCAAAATGTTGTCGCTCATTAAATCCCATAAGAAACGTCGCATCGAATGAATGTGATTGAGTTCTCCCCGTCTGGACGAGCGGAATTGAATGGTGCAACTGATTTTGCTGTGCTGTGAAAATTCAGATATTTGCATGACTGCTTTTGTTTTATTTTGTGAATAGCAAAAAGCATTCAACCCCATAATACATGTTGTTTTATTGGTCGCTCGTCCATTTCATATCCCATAGCTTAACAACTCATATATTTGGATTCCTCTCGATAAGGCGAGCAGTACGAGTACCACCTTGATGGGTCTGCGACGTTTTCTTCCAGAGTTATTACCAAAAAACCACAAACATCCCAGAATCCTCTCGGTTTGGGGTCAAAATGTTGTCGCTCATTAAATCCCATAAGAAACGTCGCATCGAATGAATGTGATTGAATTCTCCCCGTCTGGACGAGCGGAATTGAATGGTGCAACTGATTTTGCTGTGCTGTGAAAATTCAGATATTTGCATGACTGCTTTTGTTTTATTTTGTGAATAGCAAAAAGCATTCAACCCCATAATACATGCTGTTTTATTGGTCGCTCGTCCATTTCATATCCCATAGCTTAACCATTCATATATTTGGATTCCTTTCGACGAGTCGAGCAGTACGAGTACCACCTTGATGGGTATGCGACGTTTCCTTCCAGAGTTATTACCAAAAAAACACAAACATCCCAGAATTCTCTCGGTTTGGGCTCAAAATGTTGTCGCTCATTAAATCCCATAAGAAACGTCGCATCGAATGAATGTAATTGAATTCTCCCCGTCTGGACGAGCGGAATTGAATGGTGCAACTGATTTTGCTGTGCTGTGAAAATTCAGATATTTGCATGACTGCTTTTGTTTTATTTTGTGAAAAGCAAAAGCATTAAACCCCATAATACATGTTGTTTTATTGGTCGCTCGTCCATTTCATATCCCATAGCTTAACAAATCATATATTTGGATTCCTCTCGATAAGGCGAGCAGTACGAGTACCACCTTGATGGGTCTGCGACGTTTTCTTCCAGAGTTATTACCAAAAAACCACAAACATCCCAGAATCCTCTCGGTTTGGGGTCAAAATGTTGTCGCTCATTAAATCCCATAAGAAACGTCGCATCGAATGAATGTGATTGAGTTCTCCCCGTCTGGACGAGCGGAATTGAATGGTGCAACTGATTTTGCTGTGCTGTGAAAATTCAGATATTTGCATGACTGCTTTTGTTTTATTTTGTGAATAGCAAAAAGCATTCAACCCCATAATACATGTTGTTTTATTGGTCGCTCGTCCATTTCATATCCCATAGCTTAACAACTCATATATTTTGATTCCTCTCGATAAGGCGAGCAGTACGAGTACCACCTTGATGGGTCTGCGACGTTTTCTTCCAGAGTTATTACCAAAAAACCACAAACATCCCAGAATCCTCTCGGTTTGGGGTCAAAATGTTGTCGCTCATTAAATCCCATAAGAAACGTCGCATCGAATGAATGTGATTGAATTCTCCCCGTCTGGACGAGCGGAATTGAATGGTGCAACTGATTTTGCTGTGCTGTGAAAATTCAGATATTTGCATGACTGCTTTTGTTTTATTTTGTGAATAGCAAAAAGCATTCAACCCCATAATACATGCTGTTTTATTGGTCGCTCGTCCATTTCATATCACATAGCTTAACCATTCATATATTTGGATTCCTCTCGACGAGGTGAGCATTACGCGTACCACCTTGATGGGTCTGCGACGTTTCCTTCCAGAGTTATTACCAAAAAAACACAAACATCCCAGAATCCTCTCGATTTGGGGTCAAAATGTTGTCGCTCATTAAATCCCATAAGAAACGTCGCATCGAAAGAATGTGATTGAATTCTCCCCGTCTGGAAGAGCAGAATTGAATGGTGCAACTGATTTTGCTGTGCTGGGAAAATTCAGATATTTGCATGATTGCTTTTGTTTTATTTTGTGAATATCAAAAAGCATTCAACCCCATAATACATGTTGTTTTATTGGTCGCTCGTCCATTTCATATCCCATAGCTTAAGCATTCATATATTTGGATTCCTCTCGACGAGGCGAGCAGTACGAGTACCACCTTGATGGGTCTCTGACGTTTCCTTCCAGAGTTATTACCAAAAAACCACAAACATCCCAGAATCCTCTCGGTTTGGGGTCAAAATGTTGTCGCTCATTAAATCCCATAAGAAACGTCGCATCGAATGAATGTGATTGAGTTCTCCCCGTCTGGACGAGCGGAATTGAATGGTGCAACTGATTTTGCTGTGCTGTGAAAATTCAGATATTTGCATGACTGCTTTTGTTTTATTTTGTGAATAGCAAAAAGCATTCAACCCCATAATACATGTTGTTTTATTGGTCGCTCGTCCATTTCATATCCCATAGCTTAACAACTCATATATTTTGATTCCTCTCGATAAGGCGAGCAGTACGAGTACCACCTTGATGGGTCTGCGACGTTTTCTTCCAGAGTTATTACCAAAAAACCACAAACATCCCAGAATCCTCTCGGTTTGGGGTCAAAATGTTGTCGCTCATTAAATCCCATAAGAAACGTCGCATCGAATGAATGTGATTGAATTCTCCCCGTCTGGACGAGCGGAATTGAATGGTGCAACTGATTTTGCTGTGCTGTGAAAATTCAGATATTTGCATGACTGCTTTTGTTTTATTTTGTGAATAGCAAAAAGCATTCAACCCAATAATACATGCTGTTTTATTGGTCGCTCGTCCATTTCATATCACATAGCTTAACCATTCATATATTTGGATTCCGCTCGACGAGGCGAGCAGTACGAGTACCACCTTGATGGGACTGCAACGTTTCCTTCCAGAGTTATTACCAAAAAAACACAAAAATCCCAGAATCCTCTCGGTTTGGGGTCAAAATGTTGTCGCTCATTAAATCCCATAAGAAACGTCGCATCGAATGAATGTGATTGAATTCTCCCCGTCTGGAAGAGCGGAATTGAATGGTGCAACTGATTTTGCTGTGCTGGGAAAATTCAGATATTTGCATGATTGCTTTTGTTTTATTTTGTGAATAGCAAAAAGCATTCAACCCCATAATACATGTTGTTTTATTGGTCGCTCGTCCATTTCATATCCCATAGCTTAAGCATTCATATATTTGGATTCCTCTCGAAGAGGCGAGCAGTACGAGTACCACCTTGACGGGTCTGCGACGTTTCCTTCCAGAGTTATTACCAAAAAAACACAAACATCCCAGAATCCTCTCGGTTTGGGGTCAAAATGTTGTCGCTCATTAAATCCCATAAGAAACGTCGCATCGAATGAATGTGATTGAATTCTCCCCGTCTGGACGAGCGGAATTGAATGGTGCAACTGATTTTGCTGTGCTGTGAAAATTCAGATATTTGCATGATTGCTTTTGTTTTATTTTGTGAATAGCAAAAAGCATTCAACCCCATAATACATGTTGTTTTATTGGTCGCTCGTCCATTTCATATCCCATAGCTTAAGCATTCATATATTTGGATTCCTCTCGACGAGGCGAGCAGTACGAGTACCACCTTGATGGGTCTCTGACGTTTCCTTCCAGAGTTATTACCAAAAAACCACAAACATCCCAGAATCCTCTCGGTTTGGGGTCAAAATGTTGTCGCTCATTAAATCCCATAAGAAACGTCGCATCGAATGAATGTGATTGAGTTCTCCCCGTCTGGACGAGCGGAATTGAATGGTGCAACTGATTTTGCTGTGCTGTGAAAATTCAGATATTTGCATGACTGCTTTTGTTTTATTTTGTGAATAGCAAAAAGCATTCAACCCCATAATACATGTTGTTTTATTGGTCGCTCGTCCATTTCATATCCCATAGCTTAACAACTCATATATTTGGATTCCTCTCGATAAGGCGAGCAGTACGAGTACCACCTTGATGGGTCTGCCACGTTTTCTTCCAGAGTTATTACCAAAAAACCACAAACATCCCAGAATCCTCTCGGTTTGGGGTCAAAATGTTGTCGCTCATTAAATCCCATAAGAAACGTCGCATCGAATGAATGTGATTGAATTCTCCCCGTCTGGACGAGCGGAATTGAATGGTGCAACTGATTTTGCTGTGCTGTGAAAATTCAGATATTTGCATGACTGCTTTTGTTTTATTTTGTGAATAGCAAAAAGCATTCAACCCCATAATACATGCTGTTTTATTGGTCGCTCGTCCATTTCATATCCCATAGCTTAACCATTCATAAATTTGGATTCCTTTCGACGAGTCGAGCAGTACGAGTACCACCTTGATGGGTATGCGACGTTTCCTTCCAGAGTTATTACCAAAAAAACACAAACATCCCAGAATTCTCTCGGTTTGGGCTCAAAATGTTGTCGCTCATTAAATCCCATAAGAAACGTCGCATCGAATGAATGTGATTGAATTCTCCCCGTCTGGACGAGCGGAATTGAATGGTGCAACTGATTTTGCTGTGCTGTGAAAATTCAGATATTTGCATGACTGCTTTTGTTTTATTTTGTGAAAAGCAAAAGCATTAAACCCCATAATACATGTTGTTTTATTGGTCGCTCGTCCATTTCATATCCCATAGCTTAACAACTCATATATTTGGATTCTGCTCGATAAGGCGAGCAGTACGAGTACCACCTTGATGGGTCTGCGACGTTTTCTTCCAGAGTTATTACCAAAAAACCACAAACATCCCAGAATCCTCTCGGTTTGGGGTCAAAATGTTGTCGCTCATTAAATCCCATAAGAAACGTCGCATCGAATGAATGTGATTGAGTTCTCCCCGTCTGGACGAGCGGAATTGAATGGTGCAACTGATTTTGCTGTGCTGTGAAAATTCAGATATTTGCATGACTGCTTTTGTTTTATTTTGTGAATAGCAAAAAGCATTCAACCCCATAATACATGTTGTTTTATTGGTCGCTCGTCCATTTCATATCCCATAGCTTAACAACTCATATATTTTGATTCCTCTCGATAAGGCGAGCAGTACGAGTACCACCTTGATGGGTCTGCGACGTTTTCTTCCAGAGTTATTACCAAAAAACCACAAACATCCCAGAATCCTCTCGGTTTGGGGTCAAAATGTTGTCGCTCATTAAATCCCATAAGAAACGTCGCATCGAATGAATGTGATTGAATTCTCCCCGTCTGGACGAGCGGAATTGAATGGTGCAACTGATTTTGCTGTGCTGTGAAAATTCAGATATTTGCATGACTGCTTTTGTTTTATTTTGTGAATAGCAAAAAGCATTCAACCCAATAATACATGCTGTTTTATTGGTCGCTCGTCCATTTCATATCACATAGCTTAACCATTCATATATTTGGATTCCGCTCGACGAGGCGAGCAGTACGAGTACCACCTTGATGGGACTGCAACGTTTCCTTCCAGAGTTATTACCAAAAAACCACAAAAATCCCAGAATCCTCTCGGTTTGGGGTCAAAATGTTGTCGCTCATTAAATCCCATAAGAAACGTCGCATCGAATGAATGTGATTGAATTCTCCCCGTCTGGAAGAGCGGAATTGAATGGTGCAACTGATTTTGCTGTGCTGGGAAAATTCAGATATTTGCATGATTGCTTTTGTTTTATTTTGTGAATATCAAAAAGCATTCAACCCCATAATACATGTTGTTTTATTGGTCGCTCGTCCATTTCATATCCCATAGCTTAAGCATTCATATATTTGGATTCCTCTCGAAGAGGCGAGCAGTACGAGTACCACCTTGACGGGTCTGCGACGTTTCCTTCCAGAGTTATTACCAAAAAACCACAAACATCCCAGAATCCTCTCGGTTTGGGGTCAAAATGTTGTCGCTCATTAAATCCCATAAGAAACGTCGCATCGAATGAATGTGATTGAATTCTCCCCGTCTGGACGAGCGGAATTGAATGGTGCAACTGATTTTGCTGTGCTGTGAAAATTCAGATATTTGCATGATTGCTTTTGTTTTATTTTGTGAATAGCAAAAAGCATTCAACCCCATAATACATGTTGTTTTATTGGTCGCTCGTCCATTTCATATCCCATAGCTTAAGCATTCATATATTTGGATTCCTCTCGACGAGGCGAGCAGTACGAGTACCACCTTGATGGGTCTCTGACGTTTCCTTCCAGAGTTATTACCAAAAAACCACAAACATCCCAGAATCCTCTCGGTTTGGGGTCAAAATGTTGTCGCTCATTAAATCCCATAAGAAACGTCGCATCGAATGAATGTGATTGAGTTCTCCCCGTCTGGACGAGCGGAATTGAATGGTGCAACTGATTTTGCTGTGCTGTGAAAATTCAGATATTTGCATGACTGCTTTTGTTTTATTTTGTGAATAGCAAAAAGCATTCAACCCCATAATACATGCTGTTTTATTGGTCGCTCGTCCATTTCATATCCCATAGCTTAACCATTCATATATTTGGATTCCTTTCGACGAGTCGAGCAGTACGAGTACCACCTTGATGGGTATGCGACGTTTCCTTCCAGAGTTATTACCAAAAAAACACAAACATCCCAGAATTCTCTCGGTTTGGGCTCAAAATGTTGTCGCTCATTAAATCCCATAAGAAACGTCGCATCGAATGAATGTGATTGAATTCTCCCCGTCTGGACGAGCGGAATTGAATGGTGCAACTGATTTTGCTGTGCTGTGAAAATTCAGATATTTGCATGACTGCTTTTGTTTTATTTTGTGAAAAGCAAAAGCATTAAACCCCATAATACATGTTGTTTTATTGGTCGCTCGTCCATTTCATATCCCATAGCTTAACAACTCATATATTTGGATTCCTCTCGATAAGGCGAGCAGTACGAGTACCACCTTGATGGGTCTGCGACGTTTTCTTCCAGAGTTATTACCAAAAAAACACAAACATCCCAGAATCCTCTCGGTTTGGGGTCAAAATGTTGTCGCTCATTAAATCCCATGAGAAACGTCGCATCGAATGAATGTGATTGAATTCTCCCCGTCTGGACGAGCGGAATTGAATGGTGCAACTGATTTTGCTGTGCTGTGAAAATTCAGATATTTGCATGACTGCTTTTGTTTTATTTTGTGAATAGCAAAAAGCATTCAACCCCATAATACATGCTGTTTTATTGGTCGCTCGTCCATTTCATATCCCATAGCTTAACCATTCATATATTTGGATTCCTTTCGACGAGGCGAGCAGTACGAGTACCACGTTGATGGGTATGCGGCGTTTCCTTCCAGAGTTATTACCAAAAAACCACAAACATCCCAGAATCCTCTCGGTTTGGGGTCAAAATGTTGTCGCTCATTAAATCCCATAAGAAACGTCGCATCGAATGAATGTGATTGAGTTCTCCCCGTCTGGACGAGCGGAATTGAATGGTGCAACTGATTTTGCTGTGCTGTGAAAATTCAGATATTTGCATGACTGCTTTTGTTTTATTTTGTGAATAGCAAAAAGCATTCAACCCCATAATACATGTTGTTTTATTGGTCGCTCGTCCATTTCATATCCCATAGCTTAACAACTCATATATTTGGATTCCTCTCGATAAGGCGAGCAGTACGAGTACCACCTTGATGGGTCTGCGACGTTTTCTTCCAGAGTTATTACCAAAAAACCACAAACATCCCAGAATCCTCTCGGTTTGGGGTCAAAATGTTGTCGCTCATTAAATCCCATAAGAAACGTCGCATCGAATGAATGTGATTGAATTCTCCCCGTCTGGACGAGCGGAATTGAATGGTGCAACTGATTTTGCTGTGCTGTGAAAATTCAGATATTTGCATGACTGCTTTTGTTTTATTTTGTGAATAGCAAAAAGCATTCAACCCCATAATACATGCTGTTTTATTGGTCGCTCGTCCATTTCATATCCCATAGCTTAACCATTCATATATTTGGATTCCTTTCGACGAGTCGAGCAGTACGAGTACCACCTTGATGGGTATGCGACGTTTCCTTCCAGAGTTATTACCAAAAAAACACAAACATCCCAGAATCCTCTCGGTTTGGGGTCAAAATGTTGTCGCTCATTAAATCCCATAAGAAACGTCGCATCGAATGAATGTGATTGAATTCTCCCCGTCTGGACGAGCGGAATTGAATGGTGCAACTGATTTTGCTGTGCTGTGAAAATTCAGATATTTGCATGACTGCTTTTGTTTTATTTTGTGAATAGCAAAAAGCATTCAACCCCATAATACATGCTGTTTTATTGGTCGCTCGTCCATTTCATATCCCATAGCTTAACCATTCATATATTTGGATTCCTTTCGACGAGTCGAGCAGTACGAGTACCACCTTGATGGGTATGCGACGTTTCCTTCCAGAGTTATTACCAAAAAAACACAAACATCCCAGAATTCTCTCGGTTTGGGCTCAAAATGTTGTCGCTCATTAAATCCCATAAGAAACGTCGCATCGAATGAATGTGATTGAATTCTCCCCGTCTGGACGAGCAGAATTGAATGGTGCAACTGATTTTGCTGTGCTGTGAAAATTCAGATATTTGCATGACTGCTTTTGTTTTATTTTGTGAAAAGCAAAAGCATTAAACCCCATAATACATGTTGTTTTATTGGTCGCTCGTCCATTTCATATCCCATAGCTTAACAACTCATATATTTGGATTCCTCTCGATAAGGCGAGCAGTACGAGTACCACCTTGATGGGTATGCGACGTTTCCTTCCAGAGTTATTACCAAAAAAACACAAACATCCCAGAATTCTCTCGGTTTGGGCTCAAAATGTTGTCGCTCATTAAATCCCATAAGAAACGTCGCATCGAATGAATGTGATTGAATTCTCCCCGTCTGGACGAGCGGAATTGAATGGTGCAACTGATTTTGCTGTGCTGTGAAAATTCAGATATTTGCATGACTGCTTTTGTTTTATTTTGTGAAAAGCAAAAGCATTAATCCCCATAATACATGTTGTTTTATTGGTCGCTCGTCCATTTCATATCCCATAGCTTAACAACTCATATATTTGGATTCCTCTCGATATGGCGAGCAGTACGAGTACCACCTTGATGGGTCTGCGACGTTTTCTTCCAGAGTTATTACCAAAAAACCACAAACATCCCAGAATCCTCTCGGTTTGGGGTCAAAATGTTGTCGCTCATTAAATCCCATGAGAAACGTCGCATCGAATGAATGTGATTGAATTCTCCCCGTCTGGACGAGCGGAATTGAATGGTGCAACTGATTTTGCTGTGCTGTGAAAATTCAGATATTTGCATGACTGCTTTTGTTTTATTTTGTGAATAGCAAAAAGCATTCAACCCCATAATACATGCTGTTTTATTGGTCGCTCGTCCATTTCATATCCCATAGCTTAACCATTCATATATTTGGATTCCTTTCGACGAGGCGAGCAGTACGAGTACCACGTTGATGGGTATGCGACGTTTCCTTCCAGAGTTATTACCAAAAAAACACAAACATCCCAGAATCCTCTCGGTTTGGGCTCAAAATGTTGTCGCTCATTAAATCCCATAAGAAACATCGCATCGACTGAATGTGTTTGAATTCTCCCCGTCTGGACGAGCGGAATTGAATGGTGCAACTGATTTTGCTGTGCTGTGAAAATTCAGATATTTGCATGACTGCTTTTGTTTTATTTTGTGAAAAGCAAAAGCATTCAACCCCATAATACATGTTGTTTTATTGGTCGCTCGTCCATTTCATATCCCATAGCTTAACAACTCATATATTTGGATTCCTCTCGATAAGGCGAGCAGTACGAGTACCACCTTGATGGGTCTGCGACGTTTTCTTCCAGAGTTATTACCAAAAAACCACAAACATCCCAGAATCCTCTCGGTTTGGGGTCAAAATGTTGTCGCTCATTAAATCCCATGAGAAACGTCGCATCGAATGAATGTGATTGAATTCTCCCCGTCTGGACGAGCGGAATTGAATGGTGCAACTGATTTTGCTGTGCTGTGAAAATTCAGATATTTGCATGACTGCTTTTGTTTTATTTTGTGAATAGCAAAAAGCATTCAACCCCATAATACATGCTGTTTTATTGGTCGCTCGTCCATTTCATATCCCAAAGCTTAACCATTCATATATTTGGATTCCTTTCGACGAGGCGAGCAGTACGAGTACCACCTTGATGGGTATGCGACGTTTCCTTCCAGAGTTATTACCAAAAAAACACAAACATCCCAGAATCCTCTCGGTTTGGGCTCAAAATGTTGTCGCTCATTAAATCCCATAAGAAACATCGCATCGACTGAATGTGTTTGAATTCTCCCCGTCTGGACGAGCGGAATTGAATGGTGCAACTGATTTTGCTGTGCTGTGAAAATTCAGATATTTGCATGACTGCTTTTGTTTTATTTTGTGAATAGCAAAAAGCATTCAACCCCATAATACATGCTGTTTTATTGGTCGCTCGTCCATTTCATATCACATAGCTTAACCATTCATATATTTGGATTCCTCTCGACGAGGTGAGCAGTACGCGTACCACCTTGATGGGTCTGCGACGTTTCCTTCCAGAGTTATTACCAAAAAAACACAAACATCCCAGAATCCTCTCGATTTGGGGTCAAAATGTTGTCGCTCATTAAATCCCATAAGAAACGTCGCATCGAATGAATGTGATTGAATTCTCCCCGTCTGGAAGAGCGGAATTGAATGGTGCAACTGATTTTGCTGTGCTGGGAAAATTCAGATATTTGCATGATTGCTTTTGTTTTATTTTGTGATTATCAAAAAGCATTCAACCCCATAATACATGTTGTTTTATTGGTCGCTCGTCCATTTCATATCCCATAGCTTAAGCATTCATATATTTGGATTCCTCTCGACGAGGCGAGCAGTACGAGTACCACCTTGATGGGTCTCTGACGTTTCCTTCCAGAGTTATTACCAAAAAACCACAAACATCCCAGAATCCTCTCGGTTTGGGGTCAAAATGTTGTCGCTCATTAAATCCCATAAGAAACGTCGCATCGAATGAATGTGATTGAGTTCTCCCCGTCTGGACGAGCGGAATTGAATGGTGCAACTGATTTTTGCTGTGCTGTGAAAATTCAGATATTTGCATGACTGCTTTTGTTTTATTTTGTGAATAGCAAAAAGCATTCAACCCCATAATACATGTTGTTTTATTGGTCGCTCGTCCATTTCATATCCCATAGCTTAACAACTCATATATTTTGATTCCTCTCGATAAGGCGAGCAGTACGAGTACCACCTTGATGGGTCTGCGACGTTTTCTTCCAGAGTTATTACCAAAAAACCACAAACATCCCAGAATCCTCTCGGTTTGGGGTCAAAATGTTGTCGCTCATTAAATCCCATAAGAAACGTCGCATCGAATGAATGTGATTGAATTCTTTCCGTCTGGACGAGAGGAATTGAATGGTGCAACTGATTTTGCTGTGCTGTGAAAATTCAGATATTTGCATGACTGCTTTTGTTTTATTTTGTGAATAGCAAAAAGCATTCAACCCCATAATACATGCTGTTTTATTGGTCGCTCGTCCATTTCATATCCCATAGCTTAACCATTCATATATTTGGATTCCTTTCGACGAGTCGAGCAGTACGAGTACCACCTTGATGGGTATGCGACGTTTCCTTCCAGAGTTATTACCAAAAAAACACAAACATCCCAGAATTCTCTCGGTTTGGGCTCAAAATGTTGTCGCTCATTAAATCCCATAAGAAACGTCGCATCGAATGAATGTGATTGAATTCTCCCCGTCTGGACGAGCGGAATTGAATGGTGCAACTGATTTTGCTGTGCTGTGAAAATTCAGATATTTGCATGACTGCTTTTGTTTTATTTTGTGAATAGCAAAAAGCATTCAACCCAATAATACATGCTGTTTTATTGGTCGCTCGTCCATTTCATATCACATAGCTTAACCATTCATATATTTGGATTCCGCTCGACAAGGCGAGCAGTACGAGTACCACCTTGATGGGACTGCGACGTTTCCTTCCAGAGTTATTACCAAAAAACCACAAAAATCCCAGAATCCTCTCGGTTTGGGGTCAAAATGTTGTCGCTCATTAAATCCCATAAGAAACGTCGCATCGAATGAATGTGATTGAATTCTCCCCGTCTGGACGAGCGGAATTGAATGGTGCAACTGATTTTGCTGTGCTGTGAAAATTCAGATATTTGCATGACTGCTTTTGTTTTATTTTGTGAATAGCAAAAAGCATTCAACCCCATAATACATGTTGTTTTATTGGTCGCTCGTCCATTTCATATCCCATAGCTTATCAACTCATATATTTGGATTCCTCTCGATAAGGCGAGCAGTACGAGTACCACCTTGATGGGTCTCTGACGTTTCCTTCCAGAGTTATTACCAAAAAACCACAAACATCCCAGAATCCTCTCGGTTTGGGGTCAAAATGTTGTCGCTCATTAAATCCCATAAGAAACGTCGCATCGAATGAATGTGATTGAGTTCTCCCCGTCTGGACGAGCGGAATTGAATGGTGCAACTGATTTTGCTGTGCTGTGAAAATTCCGATATTTGCATGACTGCTTTTGTTTTATTTTGTGAATAGCAAAAAGCATTCAACCCCATAATACATGTTGTTTTATTGGTCGCTCGTCCATTTCATATCCCATAGCTTAACAACTCATATATTTGGATTCCTCTCGATAAGGCGAGCAGTACGAGTACCACCTTGATGGGTCTGCGACGTTTTCTTCCAGAGTTATTACCAAAAAACCACAAACATCCCAGAATCCTCTCGGTTTGGGGTCAAAATGTTGTCGCTCATTAAATCCCATAAGAAACGTCGCATCGAATGAATGTGATTGAATTCTCCCCGTCTGGACGAGCGGAATTGAATGGTGCAACTGATTTTGCTGTGCTGTGAAAATTCAGATATTTGCATGACTGCTTTTGTTTTATTTTGTGAATAGCAAAAAGCATTCAACCCCATAATACATGCTGTTTTATTGGTCGCTCGTCCATTTCATATCACATAGCTTAACCATTCATATATTTGGATTCCTCTCGACGAGGTGAGCAGTACGAGTACCACCTTGATGGGTCTGCGACGTTTCCTTCCAGAGTTATTACCAAAAAAACACAAACATCCCAGAATCCTCTCGATTTGGGGTCAAAATGTTGTCGCTCATTAAATCCCATAAGAAACGTCGCATCGAATGAATGTGATTGAATTCTCCCCGTCTGGAAGAGCGGAATTGAATGGTGCAACTGATTTTGCTGTGCTGGGAAAATTCAGATATTTGCATGATTGCTTTTGTTTTATTTTGTGAATAGCAAAAAGCATTCAACCCCATAATACATGTTGTTTTATTGGTCGCTCGTCCATTTCATATCCCATAGCTTAAGCATTCATAAATTTGGATTCCTCTCGAAGAGGCGAGCAGTACGAGTACCACCTTGACGGGGCTGCGACGTTTCCTTCCAGAGTTATTACCAAAAAACCACAAACATCCCAGAATCCTCTCGGTTTGGGGTCAAAATGTTGTCGCTCATTAAATCCCATAAGAAACGTCGCATCGAATGAATGTGATTGAATTCTCCCCGTCTGGACGAGCGGAATTGAATGGTGCAACTGATTTTGCTGTGCTGTGAAAATTCAGATATTTGCATGATTGCTTTTGTTTTATTTTGTGAATAGCAAAAAGCATTCAACCCCATAATACATGTTGTTTTATTGGTCGCTCGTCCATTTCATATCCCATAGCTTAACCATTAATATATTTGGATTCCTCTCGACGAGGCGAGCAGTACGAGTACCACCTTGATGGGTCTCTGACGTTTCCTTCCAGAGTTATTACCAAAAAACCACAAACATCCCAGAATCCTCTCGGTTTGGAGTCAAAATGTTGTCGCTCATTAAATCCCATAAGAAACGTCGCATCGAATGAATGTGATTGAGTTCTCCCCGTCTGGACGAGCGGAATTGAATGGTGCAACTGATTTTGCTGTGCTGTGAAAATTCAGATATTTGCATGACTGCTTTTGTTTTATTTTGTGAATAGCAAAAAGCATTCAACCCCATTATACATGTTGTTTTATTGGTCGCTCGTCCATTTCATATCCCATAGCTTAACAACTCATATATTTGGATTCCTCTCGATAAGGCGAGCAGTACGAGTACCACCTTGATGGGTCTGCGACGTTTTCTTCCAGAGTTATTACCAAAAAACCACAAACATCCCAGAATCCTCTCGGTTTGGGGTCAAAATGTTGTCGCTCATTAAATCCCATAAGAAACGTCGCATCGAATGAATGTGATTGAATTCTCCCCGTCGGGACGAGCGGAATTGAATGGTGCAACTGATTTTGCTGTGCTGTGAAAATTCAGATATTTGCATGACTGCTTTTGTTTTATTTTGTGAATAGCAAAAAGCATTCAACCCCATAATACATGCTGTTTTATTGGTCGCTCGTCCATTTCATATCTCATAGCTTAACCATTCATATATTTGGATTCCTTTCGACGAGTCGAGCAGTATGAGTACCACCTTGATGGGTATGCGACGTTTCCTTCCAGAGTTATTACCAAAAAAACACAAACATCCCAGAATTCTCTCGGTTTGGGCTCAAAATGTTGTCGCTCATTAAATCCCATAAGAAACGTCGCATCGAATGAATGTGATTGAATTCTCCCCGTCTGGACGAGCGGAATTGAATGGTGCAACTGATTTTGCTGTGCTGTGAAAATTCAGATATTTGCATGACTGCTTTTGTTTTATTTTCTGAATAGCAAAAAGCATTCAACCCAATAATACATGCTGTTTTATTGGTCGCTCGTCCATTTCATATCACATAGCTTAACCATTCATATATTTGGATTCCACTCGACAAGGCGAGCAGTACGAGTACCACCTTGATGGGACTGCGACGTTTCCTTCCAGAGTTATTACCAAAAAACCACAAAAATCCCAGAATCCTCTCGGTTTGGGGTCAAAATGTTGTCGCTCATTAAATCCCATAAGAAACGTCGCATCGAATGAATGTGATTGAATTCTCCCCGTCTGGACGAGCGGAATTGAATGGTGCAACTGATTTTGCTGTGCTGTGAAAATTCAGATATTTGCATGACTGCTTTTGTTTTATTTTGTGAATAGCAAAAAGCATTCAACCCCATAATACATGCTGTTTTATTGGTCGCTCGTCCATTTCATATCCCATAGCTTAACCATTCATATATTTGGATTCCTTTCGACGAGTCGAGCAGTACGAGTACCACCTTGATGGGTATGCGACGTTTCCTTCCAGAGTTATTACCAAAAAAACACAAACATCCCAGAATTCTCTCGGTTTGGGCTCAAAATGTTGTCGCTCATTAAATCCCATAAGAAACGTCGCATCGAATGAATGTGATTGAATTCTCCCCGTCTGGACGAGCGGAATTGAATGGTGCAACTGATTTTGCTGTGCTGTGAAAATTCAGATATTTGCATGACTGCTTTTGTTTTATTTTGTGAATAGCAAAAAGCATTCAACCCCATAATACATGCTGTTTTATTGGTCGCTCGTCCATTTCATATCACATAGCTTAACCATTCATATATTTGGATTCCTCTCGACGAGGCGAGCAGTACGAGTACCACCTTGATGGGTCTGCGACGTTTCCTTCCAGAGTTATTACCAAAAAAACACAAACATCCCAGAATCCTCTCGGTTTGGGGTCAAAATGTTGTTGCTCATTAAATCCCATAAGAAACGTCGCATCGAATAAATGTGATTGAATTCTCCCCGTCTGGACGAGCGGAATTGAATGGTGCAACTGATTTTGCTGTGCTGTGAAAATTCAGATATTTGCATGACTGCTTTTGTTTTATTTTGTGAAAAGCAAAAGCATTAAACCCCATAATACATGTTGTTTTATTGGTCGCTCGTCCATTTCATATCCCATAGCTTAACAACTCATATATTTGGATTCCTCTCGATAAGGCGAGCAGTACGAGTACCACCTTGATGGGTCTGCGACGTTTCCTTCCAGAGTTATTACCAAAAAAACACAAACATCCCAGAATCCTCTCGGTTTGGGGTCAAAATGTTGTCGCTCATTAAATCCCATGAGAAACGTCGCATCGAATGAATGTGATTGAATTCTCCCCGTCTGGACGAGCGGAATTGAATGGTGCAACTGATTTTGCTGTGCTGTGAAAATTCAGATATTTGCATGACTGCTTTTGTTTTATTTTGTGAATAGCTAAAAGCATTCAACCCCATAATACATGCTGTTTTATTGGTCGCTCGTCCATTTCATATCCCATAGCTTAACCATTCATATATTTGGATTCCTTTCGACGAGGCGAGCAGTACGAGTACCACCTTGATGGGTATGCAACGTTTCCTTCCAGAGTTATTACCAAAAAAACACAAACATCCCAGAATCCTCTCGGTTTGGGCTCAAAATGTTGTCGCTCATTAAATCCCATAAGAAACATCGCATCAACTGAATGTGTTTGAATTCTCCCCGTCTGGACGAGCGGAATTGAATGGTGCAACTGATTTTGCTGTGCTGTGAAAATTCAGATATTTGCATGACTGCTTTTGTTTTATTTTGTGAAAAGCAAAAGCATTCAACCCCATAATACATGTTGTTTTATTGGTCGCTCGTCCATTTCATATCCCATAGCTTAACAACTCATATATTTGGATTCCTCTCGATAAGGCGAGCAGTACGAGTACCACCTTGATGGGTCTGCGACGTTTTCTTCCAGAGTTATTACCAAAAAACCACAAACATCCCAGAATCCTCTCGGTTTGGGGTCAAAATGTTGTCGCTCATTAAATCCCATGAGAAACGTCGCATCGAATGAATGTGATTGAATTCTCCCCGTCTGGACGAGCGGAATTGAATGGTGCAACTGATTTTGCTGTGCTGTGAAAATTCAGATATTTGCATGACTGCTTTTGTTTTATTTTGTGAATAGCAAAAAGCATTCAACCCCATAATACATGCTGTTTTATTGGTCGCTCGTCCATTTCATATCCCATAGCTTAACCATTCATATATTTGGATTCCTTTCGACGAGTCGAGCAGTACGAGTACCACCTTGATGGGTATGCGACGTTTCCTTCCAGAGTTATTACCAAAAAAACACAAACATCCCAGAATTCTCTCGGTTTGGGCTCAAAATGTTGTCGCTCATTAAATCCCATAAGAAACGTCCCATCGAATGAATGTGATTGAATTCTCCCCGTCTGGACGAGCGGAATTGAATGGTGCAACTGATTTTGCTGTGCTGTGAAAATTCAGATATTTGCATGACTGCTTTTGTTTTATTTTGTGAATAGCAAAAAGCATTCAACCCCATAATACATGCTGTTTTATTGGTCGCTCGTCCATTTCATATCACATAGCTTAACCATTCATATATTTGGATTCCTCTCGACGAGGCGAGCAGTACGAGTACCACCTTGATGGGTCTGCGACGTTTCCTTCCAGAGTTATTACCAAAAAAACACAAACATCCCAGAATCCTCTCGGTTTGGGGTCAAAATATTGTTGCTCATTAAATCCCATAAGAAACGTCGCATCGAATAAATGTGATTGAATTCTCCCCGTCTGGACGAGCGGAATTGAATGGTGCAACTGATTTTGCTGTGCTGTGAAAATTCAGATATTTGCATGACTGCTTTTGTTTTATTTTGTGAAAAGCAAAAGCATTAAACCCCATAATACATGTTGTTTTATTGGTCGCTCGTCCATTTCATATCCCATAGCTTAACAACTCATATATTTGGATTCCTCTCGATAAGGCGAGCAGTACGAGTACCACCTTGATGGGTCTGCGACGTTTCCTTCCAGAGTTATTACCAAAAAAACACAAACATCCCAGAATCCTCTCGGTTTGGGGTCAAAATGTTGTCGCTCATTAAATCCCATGAGAAACGTCGCATCGAATGAATGTGATTGAATTCTCCCCGTCTGGACGAGCGGAATTGAATGGTGCAACTGATTTTGCTGTGCTGTGAAAATTCAGATATTTGCATGACTGCTTTTGTTTTATTTTGTGAATAGCTAAAAGCATTCAACCCCATAATACATGCTGTTTTATTGGTCGCTCGTCCATTTCATATCCCATAGCTTAACCATTCATATATTTGGATTCCTTTCGACGAGGCGAGCAGTACGAGTACCACCTTGATGGGTATGCGACGTTTCCTTCCAGAGTTATTACCAAAAAAACACAAACATCCCAGAATCCTCTCGGTTTGGGCTCAAAATGTTGTCGCTCATTAAATCCCATAAGAAACATCGCATCAACTGAATGTGTTTGAATTCTCCCCGTCTGGACGAGCGGAATTGAATGGTGCAACTGATTTTGCTGTGCTGTGAAAATTCAGATATTTGCATGACTGCTTTTGTTTTATTTTGTGAAAAGCAAAAGCATTCAACCCCATAATACATGTTGTTTTATTGGTCGCTCGTCCATTTCATATCCCATAGCTTAACAACTCATATATTTGGATTCCTCTCGATAAGGCGAGCAGTACGAGTACCACCTTGATGGGTCTGCGACGTTTTCTTCCAGAGTTATTACCAAAAAACCACAAACATCCCAGAATCCTCTCGGTTTGGGGTCAAAATGTTGTCGCTCATTAAATCCCATGAGAAACGTCGCATCGAATGAATGTGATTGAATTCTCCCCTTCTGGACGAGCGGAATTGAATGGTGCAACTGATTTTGCTGTGCTGTGAAAATTCAGATATTTGCATGACTGCTTTTGTTTTATTTTGTGAATAGCAAAAAGCATTCAACCCCATAATACATGCTGTTTTATTGGTCGCTCGTCCATTTCATATCCCATAGCTTAACCATTCATATATTTGGATTCCTTTCGACGAGGCGAGCAGTACGAGTACCACCTTGATGGGTATGCGTCGTTTCCTTCCAGAGTTATTACCAAAAAAACACAAACATCCCAGAATCCTCTCGGTTTGGGCTCAAAATGTTGTCGCTCATTAAATCCCATAAGAAACATCGCATCGACTGAATGTGTTTGAATTCTCCCCGTCTGGACGAGCGGAATTGAATGATGCAACTGATTTTGCTGTGCTGTGAAAATTCAGATATTTGCATGACTGATTTTGTTTTATTTTGTGAATAGCAAAAAGCATTCAACCCCATAATACATGCTGTTTTATTGGTCGCTCGTCCATTTCATATCACATAGCTTAACCATTCATATATTTGGATTCCTCTCGACGAGGTGAGCAGGACGAGTACCACCTTGATGTGTCTGCGACGTTTCCTTCCAGAGTTATTACCAAAAAAACACAAACATCCCAGAATCCTCTCGATTTGGGGTCAAAATGTTGTCGCTCATTAAATCCCATAAGAAACGTCGCATCGAATGAATGTGATTGAATTCTCCCCGTCTGGAAGAGCGGAATTGAATGGTGCAACTGATTTTGCTGTGCTGGGAAAATTCAGATATTTGCATGATTGCTTTTGTTTTATTTTGTGAATAGCAAAAAGCATTCAACCCCATAATACATGTTGTTTTATTGGTCGCTCGTCCATTTCATATCCCATAGCTTAAGCATTCATAAATTTGGATTCCTCTCGAAGAGGCGAGCAGTACGAGTACCACCTTGACGGGGCTGCGACGTTTCCTTCCAGAGTTATTACCAAAAAACCACAAACATCCCAGAATCCTCTCGGTTTGGGGTCAAAATGTTGTCGCTCATTAAATCCCATAAGAAACGTCGCATCGAATGAATGTGATTGAATTCTCCCCGTCTGGACGAGCAGAATTGAATGGTGCAACTGATTTTGCTGTGCTGTGAAAATTCAGATATTTGCATGATTGCTTTTGTTTTATTTTGTGAATAGCAAAAAGCATTCAACCCCATAATACATGTTGTTTTATTGGTCGCTCGTCCATTTCATATCCCATAGCTTAAGCATTCATATATTTGGATTCCTCTCGACGAGGCGAGCAGTACGAGTACCACCTTGATGGGTCTCTGACGTTTCCTTCCAGAGTTATTACCAAAAAACCACAAACATCCCAGAATCCTCTCGGTTTGGAGTCAAAATGTTGTCGCTCATTAAATCCCATAAGAAACGTCGCATCGAATGAATGTGATTGAGTTCTCCCCGTCTGGACGAGCGGAATTGAATGGTGCAACTGATTTTGCTGTGCTGTGAAAATTCAGATATTTGCATGACTGCTTTTGTTTTATTTTGTGAATAGCAAAAAGCATTCAACCCCATAATACATGTTGTTTTATTGGTCGCTCGTCCATTTCATATCCCATAGCTTAACAACTCATATATTTGGATTCCTCTCGATAAGGCGAGCAGTACGAGTACCACCTTGATGGGTCTGCGACGTTTTCTTCCAGAGTTATTACCAAAAAACCACAAACATCCCAGAATCCTCTCGGTTTGGGGTCAAAATGTTGTCGCTCATTAAATCCCATAAGAAACGTCGCATCGAATGAATGTGATTGAATTCTCCCCGTCTGGACGAGCGGAATTGAATGGTGCAACTGATTTTGCTGTGCTGTGAAAATTCAGATATTTGCATGACTGCTTTTGTTTTATTTTGTGAATAGCAAAAAGCATTCAACCCCATAATACATGCTGTTTTATTGGTCGCTCGTCCATTTCATATCCCATAGCTTAACCATTCATATATTTGGATTCCTTTCGACGAGTCGAGCAGTATGAGTACCACCTTGATGGGTATGCGACGTTTCCTTCCAGAGTTATTACCAAAAAAACACAAACATCCCAGAATTCTCTCGGTTTGGGCTCAAAATGTTGTCGCTCATTAAATCCCATAAGAAACGTCGCATCGAATGAATGTGATTGAATTCTCCCCGTCTGGACGAGCGGAATTGAATGGTGCAACTGATTTTGCTGTGCTGTGAAAATTCAGATATTTGCATGACTGCTTTTGTTTTATTTTCTGAATAGCAAAAAGCATTCAACCCAATAATACATGCTGTTTTATTGGTCGCTCGTCCATTTCATATCACATAGCTTAACCATTCATATATTTGGATTCCGCTCGACAAGGCGAGCAGTACGAGTACCACCTTGATGGGACTGCGACGTTTCCTTCCAGAGTTATTACCAAAAAACCACAAAAATCCCAGAATCCTCTCGGTTTGGGGTCAAAATGTTGTCGCTCATTAAATCCCATAAGAAACGTCACATCGAATGAATGTGATTGAATTCTCCCCGTCTGGACGAGCGGAATTGAATGGTGCAACTGATTTTGCTGTGCTGTGAAAATTCAGATATTTGCATGACTGCTTTTGTTTTATTTTGTGAATAGCAAAAAGCATTCAACCCCATAATACATGTTGTTTTATTGGTCGCTCGTCCATTTCATATCCCATAGCTTATCAACTCATATATTTGGATTCCTCTCGATAAGGCGAGCAGTACGAGTACCACCTTGATGGGTCTGCGACGTTTTCTTCCAGAGTTATTACCAAAAAACCACAAACATCCCAGAATCCTCTCGGTTTGGGGTCAAAATGTTGTCGCTCATTAAATCCCATAAGAAACGTCGGATCGAATGAATGTGATTGAATTCTCCCCGTCTGGAAGAGCGGAATTGAATGGTGCAACTGATTTTGCTGTGCTGTGAAAATTCAGATATTTGCATGACTGCTTTTGGTTTATTTTGTGAAAAGCAAAAGCATTAAACCCCATAATACATGTTGTTTTATTGGTCGCTCGTCCATTTCATATCCCATAGCTTAACAACTCATATATTTGGATTCCTCTCGATAAGGCGAGCAGTACGAGTACCACCTTGATGGGTCTGCGACGTTTCCTTCCAGAGTTATTACCAAAAAAACACAAACATCCCAGAATTCTCTCGGTTTGGGGTCAAAATGTTGTCGCTCATTAAATCCCATGAGAAACGTCGCATCGAATGAATGTGATTGAATTCTCCCCGTCTGGACGAGCGGAATTGAATGGTGCAACTGATTTTGCTGTGCTGTGAAAATTCAGATATTTGCATGACTGCTTTTGTTTTATTTTGTGAATAGCTAAAAGCATTCAACCCCATAATACATGCTGTTTTATTGGTCGCTCGTCCATTTCATATCCCATAGCTTAACCATTCATATATTTGGATTCCTTTCGACGAGGCGAGCAGTACGAGTACCACCTTGATGGGTATGCGACGTTTCCTTCCAGAGTTATTACCAAAAAAACACAAACATCCCAGAATCCTCTCGGTTTGGGCTCAAAATGTTGTCGCTCATTAAATCCCATAAGAAACATCGCATCAACTGAATGTGTTTGAATTCTCCCCGTCTGGACGAGCGGAATTGAATGGTGCAACTGATTTTGCTGTGCTGTGAAAATTCAGATATTTGCATGACTGCTTTTGTTTTATTTTGTGAAAAGCAAAAGCATTCAACCCCATAATACATGTTGTTTTATTGGTCGCTCGTCCATTTCATATCCCATAGCTTAACAACTCATATATTTGGATTCCTCTCGATAAGGCGAGCAGTACGAGTACCACCTTGATGGGTCTGCGACGTTTTCTTCCAGAGTTATTACCAAAAAACCACAAACATCCCAGAATCCTCTCGGTTTGGGGTCAAAATGTTGTCGCTCATTAAATCCCATGAGAAACGTCGCATCGAATGAATGTGATTGAATTCTCCCCTTCTGGACGAGCGGAATTGAATGGTGCAACTGATTTTGCTGTGCTGTGAAAATTCAGATATTTGCATGACTGCTTTTGTTTTATTTTGTGAATAGCAAAAAGCATTCAACCCCATAATACATGCTGTTTTATTGGTCGCTCGTCCATTTCATATCCCATAGCTTAACCATTCATATATTTGGATTCCTTTCGACGAGGCGAGCAGTACGAGTACCACCTTGATGGGTATGCGTCGTTTCCTTCCAGAGTTATTACCAAAAAAACACAAACATCCCAGAATCCTCTCGGTTTGGGCTCAAAATGTTGTCGCTCATTAAATCCCATAAGAAACATCGCATCGACTGAATGTGTTTGAATTCTCCCCGTCTGGACGAGCGGAATTGAATGATGCAACTGATTTTGCTGTGCTGTGAAAATTCAGATATTTGCATGACTGATTTTGTTTTATTTTGTGAATAGCAAAAAGCATTCAACCCCATAATACATGCTGTTTTATTGGTCGCTCGTCCATTTCATATCACATAGCTTAACCATTCATATATTTGGATTCCTCTCGACGAGGTGAGCAGTACGAGTACCACCTTGATGGGTCTGCGACGTTTCCTTCCAGAGTTATTACCAAAAAAACACAAACATCCCAGAATCCTCTCGATTTGGGGTCAAAATGTTGTCGCTCATTAAATCCCATAAGAAACGTCGCATCGAATGAATGTGATTGAATTCTCCCCGTCTGGAAGAGCGGAATTGAATGGTGCAACTGATTTTGCTGTGCTGGGAAAATTCAGATATTTGCATGATTGCTTTTGTTTTATTTTGTGAATAGCAAAAAGCATTCAACCCCATAATACATGTTGTTTTATTGGTCGCTCGTCCATTTCATATCCCATAGCTTAAGCATTCATAAATTTGGATTCCTCTCGAAGAGGCGAGCAGTACGAGTACCACCTTGACGGGGCTGCGACGTTTCCTTCCAGAGTTATTACCAAAAAACCACAAACATCCCAGAATCCTCTCGGTTTGGGGTCAAAATGTTGTCGCTCATTAAATCCCATAAGAAACGTCGCATCGAATGAATGTGATTGAATTCTCCCCGTCTGGACGAGCGGAATTGAATGGTGCAACTGATTTTGCTGTGCTGTGAAAATTCAGATATTTGCATGATTGCTTTTGTTTTATTTTGTGAATAGCAAAAAGCATTCAACCCCATAATACATGTTGTTTTATTGGTCGCTCGTCCATTTCATATCCCATAGCTTAAGCATTCATATATTTGGATTCCTCTCGACGAGGCGAGCAGTACGAGTACCACCTTGATGGGTCTCTGACGTTTCCTTCCAGAGTTATTACCAAAAAAACACAAACATCCCAGAATCCTCTCGGTTTGGAGTCAAAATGTTGTCGCTCATTAAATCCCATAAGAAACGTCGCATCGAATGAATGTGATTGAGTTCTCCCCGTCTGGACGAGCGGAATTGAATGGTGCAACTGATTTTGCTGTGCTGTGAAAATTCAGATATTTGCATGACTGCTTTTGTTTTATTTTGTGAATAGCAAAAAGCATTCAACCCCATAATACATGTTGTTTTATTGGTCGCTCGTCCATTTCATATCCCATAGCTTAACAACTCATATATTTGGATTCCTCTCGATAAGGCGAGCAGTACGAGTACCACCTTGATGGGTCTGCGACGTTTTCTTCCAGAGTTATTACCAAAAAACCACAAACATCCCAGAATCCTCTCGGTTTGGGGTCAAAATGTTGTCGCTCATTAAATCCCATAAGAAACGTCGCATCGAATGAATGTGATTGAATTCTCCCCGTCTGGACGAGCGGAATTGAATGGTGCAACTGATTTTGCTGTGCTGTGAAAATTCAGATATTTGCATGACTGCTTTTGTTTTATTTTGTGAATAGCAAAAAGCATTCAACCCCATAATACATGCTGTTTTATTGGTCGCTCGTCCATTTCATATCCCATAGCTTAACCATTCATATATTTGGATTCCTTTCGACGAGTCGAGCAGTATGAGTACCACCTTGATGGGTATGCGACGTTTCCTTCCAGAGTTATTACCAAAAAAACACAAACATCCCAGAATTCTCTCGGTTTGGGCTCAAAATGTTGTCGCTCATTAAATCCCATAAGAAACGTCGCATCGAATGAATGTGATTGAATTCTCCCCGTCTGGACGAGCGGAATTGAATGGTGCAACTGATTTTGCTGTGCTGTGAAAATTCAGATATTTGCATGACTGCTTTTGTTTTATTTTCTGAATAGCAAAAAGCATTCAACCCAATAATACATGCTGTTTTATTGGTCGCTCGTCCATTTCATATCACATAGCTTAACCATTCATATATTTGGATTCCGCTCGACAAGGCGAGCAGTACGAGTACCACCTTGATGGGACTGCGACGTTTCCTTCCAGAGTTATTACCAAAAAACCACAAAAATCCCAGAATCCTCTCGGTTTGGGGTCAAAATGTTGTCGCTCATTAAATCCCATAAGAAACGTCGCATCGAATGAATGTGATTGAATTCTCCCCGTCTGGACGAGCGGAATTGAATGGTGCAACTGATTTTGCTGTGCTGTGAAAATTCAGATATTTGCATGACTGCTTTTGTTTTATTTTGTGAATAGCAAAAAGCATTCAACCCCATAATACATGTTGTTTTATTGGTCGCTCGTCCATTTCATATCCCATAGCTTATCAACTCATATATTTGGATTCCTCTCGATAAGGCGAGCAGTACGAGTACCACCTTGATGGGTCTGCGACGTTTTCTTCCAGAGTTATTACCAAAAAACCACAAACATCCCAGAATCCTCTCGGTTTGGGGTCAAAATGTTGTCGCTCATTAAATCCCATAAGAAACGTCGGATCGAATGAATGTGATTGAATTCTCCCCGTCTGGAAGAGCGGAATTGAATGGTGCAACTGATTTTGCTGTGCTGGGAAAATTCAGATATTTGCATGATTGCTTTTGTTTTATTTTGTGAATAGCAAAAAGCATTCAACCCCATAATACATGTTGTTTTATTGGTCGCTCGTCCATTTCATATCCCATAGCTTAAGCATTCATAAATTTGGATTCCTCTCGAAGAGGCGAGCAGTACGAGTACCACCTGGATGGGTCTGCGACGTTTCCTTCCAGAGTTATTACCAAAAAACCACAAACATCCCAAAATCCTCTCGGTTTGGGGTCAAAATGTTGTCGCTCATTAAATCCCATAAGAAACGTCGCATCGAATGAATGTGATTGAATTCTCCCCGTCTGGACGAGCGGAATTGAATGGTGCAACTGATTTTGCTGTGCTGTAAAAATTCAGATATTTGCATGATTGCTTTTGTTTTATTTTGTGAATAGCAAAAAGCATTCAACCCCATAATACATGTTGTTTTATTGGTCGCTCGTCCATTTCATATCCCATAGCTTAAGCATTCATATATTTGGATTCCTCTCGACGAGGCGAGCAGTACGAGTACCACCTTGATGGGTCTCTGACGTTTCCTTCCAGAGTTATTACCAAAAAACCACAAACATCCCAGAATCCTCTCGGTTTGGGGTCAAAATGTTGTCGCTCATTAAATCCCATAAGAAACGTCGCATCGAATGAATGTGATTGAGTTCTCCCCGTCTGGACGAGCGGAATTGAATGGTGCAACTGATTTTGCTGTGCTGTGAAAATTCAGATATTTGCATGACTGCTTTTGTTTTATTTTGTGAATAGCAAAAAGCATTCAACCCCATAATACATGTTGTTTTATTGGTCGCTCGTCCATTTCATATCCCATAGCTTAACAACTCATATATTTGGATTCCTCTCGATAAGGCGAGCAGTACGAGTACCACCTTGATGGGTCTGCGACGTTTTCTTCCAGAGTTATTACCAAAAAACCACAAACATCCCAGAATCCTCTCGGTTTGGGGTCAAAATGTTGTCGCTCATTAAATCCCATAAGAAACGTCGCATCGAATGAATGTGATTGAATTCTCCCCGTCTGGACGAGCGGAATTGAATGGTGCAACTGATTTTGCTGTGCTGTGAAAATTCAGATATTTGCATGATTGCTTTTGTTTTATTTTGTGAATAGCAAAAAGCATTCAACCCCATAATACATGTTGTTTTATTGGTCGCTCGTCCATTTCATATCCCATAGCTTAAGCATTCATATATTTGGATTCCTCTCGACGAGGCGAGCAGTACGAGTACCACCTTGATGGGTCTCTGACGTTTCCTTCCAGAGTTATTACCAAAAAAACACAAACATCCCAGAATCCTCTCGGTTTGGGGTCAAAATGTTGTCGCTCATTAAATCCCATAAGAAACGTCGCATCGAATGAATGTGATTGAGTTCTCCCCGTCTGGACGAGCGGAATTGAATGGTGCAACTGATTTTGCTGTGCTGTGAAAATTCAGATATTTGCATGACTGCTTTTGTTTTATTTTGTGAATAGCAAAAAGCATTCAACCCCATAATACATGCTGTTTTATTGGTCGCTCGTCCATTTCATATCCCATAGCTTAACATCTCATATATTTGGATTCCTCTCGATAAGGCGAGCAGTACGAGTACCACCTTGATGGGTCTGCGACGTTTTCTTCCGGAGTTATTACCAAAAAACCACAAACATCCCAGAATCCTCTCGGTTTGGGGTCAAAATGTTGTCGCTCATTAAATCCCATAAGAAACGTCGCATCGAATGAATGTGATTGAATTCTCCCCGTCTGGACGAGCGGAATTGAATGGTGCAACTGATTTTGCTGTGCTGTGAAAATTCAGATATTTGCATGACTGCTTTTGTTTTATTTTGTGAAAAGCAAAAAGCATTCAACCCCATAATACATGTTGTTTTATTGGTCGCTCGTCCATTTCATATCCCATAGCTTAACCATTCATATATTTGGATTCCTTTCGACGAGTCGAGCAGTACGAGTACCACCTTGATGGGTATGCGACGTTTCCTTCCAGAGTTATTACCAAAAAAACACAAACATCCCAGAATTCTCTCGGTTTGGGCTCAAAATGTTGTCGCTCATTAAATCCCATAAGAAACGTCGCATCGAATGAATGTGATTGAATTCTCCCCGTCTGGACGAGCGGAATTGAATGGTGCAACTGATTTTGCTGTGCTGTGAAAATTCAGATATTTGCATGACTGCTTTTGTTTTATTTTGTGAATAGCAAAAAGCATTCAACCCCATAATACATGCTGTTTTATTGGTCGCTCGTCCATTTCATATCACATAGCTGAACCATTCATATATTTGGATTCCTCTCGACGAGGCGAGCAGTACGAGTACCACCTTGATGGGTCTGCGATGTTTCCTTCCAGAGTTATTACCAAAAAAACACAAACATCCCAGAATCCTCTCGGTTTGGGGTCAAAATGTTGTTGCTCATTAAATCCCATAAGAAACGTCGCATCGAATAAATGTGATTGAATTCTCCCCGTCTGGACGAGCGGAATTGAATGGTGCAACTGATTTTGCTGTGCTGTGAAAATTCAGATATTTGCATGACTGCTTTTGTTTTATTTTGTGAAAAGCAAAAGCATTAAACCCCATAATACATGTTGTTTTATTGGTCGCTCGTCCATTTCATATCCCATAGCTTAACAACTCATATATTTGGATTCCTCTCGATAAGGCGAGCAGTACGAGTACCACCTTGATGGGTCTGCGACGTTTCCTTCCAGAGTTATTACCAAAAAAACACAAACATCCCAGAATCCTCTCGGTTTGGGGTCAAAATGTTGTCGCTCATTAAATCCCATGAGAAACGTCGCATCGAATGAATGTGATTGAATTCTCCCCGTCTGGACGAGCGGAATTGAATGGTGCAACTGATTTTGCTGTGCTGTGAAAATTCAGATATTTGCATGACTGCTTTTGTTTTATTTTGTGAATAGCTAAAAGCATTCAACCCCATAATACATGCTGTTTTATTGGTCGCTCGTCCATTTCATATCCCATAGCTTAACCATTCATATATTTGGATTCCTTTCGACGAGGCGAGCAGTACGAGTACCACCTTGATGGGTATGCGACGTTTCCTTCCAGAGTTATTACCAAAAAAACACAAACATCCCAGAATCCTCTCGGTTTGGGCTCAAAATGTTGTCGCTCATTAAATCCCATAAGAAACATCGCATCAACTGAATGTGTTTGAATTCTCCCCGTCTGGACGAGCGGAATTGAATGGTGCAACTGATTTTGCTGTGCTGTGAAAATTCAGATATTTGCATGACTGCTTTTGTTTTATTTTGTGAAAAGCAAAAGCATTCAACCCCATAATACATGTTGTTTTATTGGTCGCTCGTCCATTTCATATCCCATAGCTTAACAACTCATATATTTGGATTCCTCTCGATAAGGCGAGCAGTACGAGTACCACCTTGATGGGTCTGCGACGTTTTCTTCCAGAGTTATTACCAAAAAACCACAAACATCCCAGAATCCTCTCGGTTTGGGGTCAAAATGTTGTCGCTCATTAAATCCCATGAGAAACGTCGCATCGAATGAATGTGATTGAATTCTCCCCTTCTGGACGAGCGGAATTGAATGGTGCAACTGATTTTGCTGTGCTGTGAAAATTCAGATATTTGCATGACTGCTTTTGTTTTATTTTGTGAATAGCAAAAAGCATTCAACCCCATAATACATGCTGTTTTATTGGTCGCTCGTCCATTTCATATCCCATAGCTTAACCATTCATATATTTGGATTCCTTTCGACGAGGCGAGCAGTACGAGTACCACCTTGATGGGTATGCGTCGTTTCCTTCCAGAGTTATTACCAAAAAAACACAAACATCCCAGAATCCTCTCGGTTTGGGCTCAAAATGTTGTCGCTCATTAAATCCCATAAGAAACATCGCATCGACTGAATGTGTTTGAATTCTCCCCGTCTGGACGAGCGGAATTGAATGGTGCAACTGATTTTGCTGTGCTGTGAAAATTCAGATATTTGCATGACTGATTTTGTTTTATTTTGTGAATAGCAAAAAGCATTCAACCCCATAATACATGTTGTTTTATTGGTCGCTCGTCCATTTCATATCCCATAGCTTAAGCATTCATATATTTGGATTCCTCTCGACGAGGCGAGCAGTACGAGTACCACCTTGATGGGTCTCTGACGTTTCCTTCCAGAGTTATTACCAAAAAACCACAAACATCCCAGAATCCTCTCGGTTTGGGGTCAAAATGTTGTCGCTCATTAAATCCCATAAGAAACGTCGCATCGAATGAATGTGATTGAGTTCTCCCCGTCTGGACGAGCGGAATTGAATGGTGCAACTGATTTTGCTGTGCTGTGAAAATTCAGATATTTGCATGACTGCTTTTGTTTTATTTTGTGAATAGCAAAAAGCATTCAACCCCATAATACATGTTGTTTTATTGGTCGCTCGTCCATTTCATATCCCATAGCTTAACAACTCATATATTTGGATTCCTCTCGATAAGGCGAGCAGTACGAGTACCACCTTGATGGGTCTGCGACGTTTTCTTCCAGAGTTATTACCAAAAAACCACAAACATCCCAGAATCCTCTCGGTTTGGGGTCAAAATGTTGTCGCTCATTAAATCCCATAAGAAACGTCGCATCGAATGAATGTGATTGAATTCTCCCCGTCTGGACGAGCGGAATTGAATGGTGCAACTGATTTTGCTGTGCTGTGAAAATTCAGATATTTGCATGACTGCTTTTGTTTTATTTTGTGAATAGCAAAAAGCATTCAACCCCATAATACATGCTGTTTTATTGGTCGCTCGTCCATTTCATATCCCATAGCTTAACCATTCATATATTTGGATTCCTTTCGACGAGTCGAGCAGTACGAGTACCACCTTGATGGGTATGCGACGTTTCCTTCCAGAGTTATTACCAAAAAAACACAAACATCCCAGAATTCTCTCGGTTTGGGCTCAAAATGTTGTCGCTCATTAAATCCCATAAGAAACGTCGCATCGAATGAATGTGATTGAATTCTCCCCGTCTGGACGAGCGGAATTGAATGGTGCAACTGATTTTGCTGTGCTGTGAAAATTCAGATATTTGCATGACTGCTTTTGTTTTATTTTGTGAATAGCAAAAAGCATTCAACCCCATAATACATGCTGTTTTATTGGTCGCTCGTCCATTTCATATCACATAGCTTAACCATTCATATATTTGGATTCCTCTCGACGAGGCGAGCAGTACGAGTACCACCTTGATGGGTCTGCGACGTTTCCTTCCAGAGTTATTACCAAAAAAACACAAACATCCCAGAATCCTCTCGGTTTGGGGTCAAAATGTTGTTGCTCATTAAATCCCATAAGAAACGTCGCATCGAATAAATGTGATTGAATTCTCCCCGTCTGGACGAGCGGAATTGAATGGTGCAACTGATTTTGCTGTGCTGTGAAAATTCAGATATTTGCATGACTGCTTTTGTTTTATTTTGTGAAAAGCAAAAGCATTAAACCCCATAATACATGTTGTTTTATTGGTCGCTCGTCCATTTCATATCCCATAGCTTAACAACTCATATATTTGGATTCCTCTCGATAAGGCGAGCAGTACGAGTACCACCTTGATGGGTCTGCGACGTTTCCTTCCAGAGTTATTACCAAAAAAACACAAACATCCCAGAATCCTCTCGGTTTGGGGTCAAAATGTTGTCGCTCATTAAATCCCATGAGAAACGTCGCATCGAATGAATGTGATTGAATTCTCCCCGTCTGGACGAGCGGAATTGAATGGTGCAACTGATTTTGCTGTGCTGTGAAAATTCAGATATTTGCATGACTGCTTTTGTTTTATTTTGTGAATAGCTAAAAGCATTCAACCCCATAATACATGCTGTTTTATTGGTCGCTCGTCCATTTCATATCCCATAGCTTAACCATTCATATATTTGGATTCCTTTCGACGAGGCGAGCAGTACGAGTACCACCTTGATGGGTATGCAACGTTTCCTTCCAGAGTTATTACCAAAAAAACACAAACATCCCAGAATCCTCTCGGTTTGGGCTCAAAATGTTGTCGCTCATTAAATCCCATAAGAAACATCGCATCAACTGAATGTGTTTGAATTCTCCCCGTCTGGACGAGCGGAATTGAATGGTGCAACTGATTTTGCTGTGCTGTGAAAATTCAGATATTTGCATGACTGCTTTTGTTTTATTTTGTGAAAAGCAAAAGCATTCAACCCCATAATACATGTTGTTTTATTGGTCGCTCGTCCATTTCATATCCCATAGCTTAACAACTCATATATTTGGATTCCTCTCGATAAGGCGAGCAGTACGAGTACCACCTTGATGGGTCTGCGACGTTTTCTTCCAGAGTTATTACCAAAAAACCACAAACATCCCAGAATCCTCTCGGTTTGGGGTCAAAATGTTGTCGCTCATTAAATCCCATAAGAAACGTCGCATCGAATGAATGTGATTGAATTCTCCCCGTCTGGACGAGCGGAATTGAATGGTGCAACTGATTTTGCTGTGCTGTGAAAATTCAGATATTTGCATGATTGCTTTTGTTTTATTTTGTGAATAGCAAAAAGCATTCAACCCCATAATACATGTTGTTTTATTGGTCGCTCGTCCATTTCATATCCCATAGCTTAAGCATTCATATATTTGGATTCCTCTCGACGAGGCGAGCAGTACGAGTACCACCTTGATGGGTCTCTGACGTTTCCTTCCAGAGTTATTACCAAAAAACCACAAACATCCAAGAATCCTCTCGGTTTGGGGTCAAAATGTTGTCGCTCATTAAATCCCATAAGAAACGTCGCATCGAATGAATGTGATTGAGTTCTCCCCGTCTGGACGAGCGGAATTGAATGGTGCAACTGATTTTGCTGTGCTGTGAAAATTCAGATATTTGCATGACTGCTTTTGTTTTATTTTGTGAATAGCAAAAAGCATTCAACCCCATAATACATGTTGTTTTATTGGTCGCTCGTCCATTTCATATCCCATAGCTTAACAACTCATATATTTTGATTCCTCTCGATAAGGCGAGCAGTACGAGTACCACCTTGATGGGTCTGCGACGTTTTCTTCCAGAGTTATTACCAAAAAACCACAAACATCCCAGAATCCTCTCGGTTTGGGGTCAAAATGTTGTCGCTCATTAAATCCCATAAGAAACGTCGCATCGAATGAATGTGATTGAATTCTCCCCGTCTGGACGAGCGGAATTGAATGGTGCAACTGATTTTGCTGTGCTGTGAAAATTCAGATATTTGCATGACTGCTTTTGTTTTATTTTGTGAATAGCAAAAAGCATTCAACCCCATAATACATGCTGTTTTATTGGTCGCTCGTCCATTTCATATCCCATAGCTTAACCATTCATATATTTGGATTCCTTTCGACGAGTCGAGCAGTACGAGTACCACCTTGATGGGTATGCGACGTTTCCTTCCAGAGTTATTACCAAAAAAACACAAACATCCCAGAATTCTCTCGGTTTGGGCTCAAAATGTTGTCGCTCATTAAATCCCATAAGAAACGTCGCATCGAATGAATGTGATTGAATTCTCCCCGTCTGGACGAGCGGAATTGAATGGTGCAACTGATTTTGCTGTGCTGTGAAAATTCAGATATTTGCATGACTGCTTTTGTTTTATTTTCTGAATAGCAAAAAGCATTCAACCCAATAATACATGCTGTTTTATTGGTCGCTCGTCCATTTCATATCACATAGCTTAACCATTCATATATTTGGATTCCGCTCGACGAGGCGAGCAGTACGAGTACCACCTTGATGGGACTGCGACGTTTCCTTCCAGAGTTATTACCAAAAAACCACAAAAATCCCAGAATCCTCTCGGTTTGGGGTCAAAATGTTGTCGCTCATTAAATCCCATAAGAAACGTCGCATCGAAAGAATGTGATTGAATTCTCCCCGTCTGGACGAGCGGAATTGAATGGTGCAACTGATTTTGCTGTGCTGTGAAAATTCAGATATTTGCATGACTGCTTTTGTTTTATTTTGTGAAAAGCAAAAGCATTCAACCCCATAATACATGTTGTTTTATTGGTCGCTCGTCCATTTCATATCCCATAGCTTAACAACTCATATATTTGGATTCCTCTCGATAAGGCGAGCAGTACGAGTACCACCTTGATGGGTCTGCGACGTTTTCTTCCAGAGTTATTACCAAAAAACCACAAACATCCCAGAATCCTCTCGGTTTGGGGTCAAAATGTTGTCGCTCATTAAATCCCATAAGAAACGTCGCATCGAATGAATGTGATTGAATTCTCCCCGTCTGGACGAGCGGAATTGAATGGTGCAACTGATTTTGCTGTGCTGTGAAAATTCAGATATTTGCATGATTGCTTTTGTTTTATTTTGTGAATAGCAAAAAGCATTCAACCCCATAATACATGTTGTTTTATTGGTCGCTCGTCCATTTCATATCCCATAGCTTAAGCATTCATATATTTGGATTCCTCTCGACGAGGCGAGCAGTACGAGTACCACCTTGATGGGTCTCTGACGTTTCCTTCCAGAGTTATTACCAAAAAACCACAAACATCCAAGAATCCTCTCGGTTTGGGGTCAAAATGTTGTCGCTCATTAAATCCCATAAGAAACGTCGCATCGAATGAATGTGATTGAGTTCTCCCCGTCTGGACGAGCGGAATTGAATGGTGCAACTGATTTTGCTGTGCTGTGAAAATTCAGATATTTGCATGACTGCTTTTGTTTTATTTTGTGAATAGCAAAAAGCATTCAACCCCATAATACATGTTGTTTTATTGGTCGCTCGTCCATTTCATATCCCATAGCTTAACAACTCATATATTTTGATTCCTCTCGATAAGGCGAGCAGTACGAGTACCACCTTGATGGGTCTGCGACGTTTTCTTCCAGAGTTATTACCAAAAAACCACAAACATCCCAGAATCCTCTCGGTTTGGGGTCAAAATGTTGTCGCTCATTAAATCCCATAAGAAACGTCGCATCGAATGAATGTGATTGAATTCTCCCCGTCTGGACGAGCGGAATTGAATGGTGCAACTGATTTTGCTGTGCTGTGAAAATTCAGATATTTGCATGACTGCTTTTGTTTTATTTTGTGAATAGCAAAAAGCATTCAACCCCATAATACATGCTGTTTTATTGGTCGCTCGTCCATTTCATATCCCATAGCTTAACCATTCATATATTTGGATTCCTTTCGACGAGTCGAGCAGTACGAGTACCACCTTGATGGGTATGCGACGTTTCCTTCCAGAGTTATTACCAAAAAAACACAAACATCCCAGAATTCTCTCGGTTTGGGCTCAAAATGTTGTCGCTCATTAAATCCCATAAGAAACGTCGCATCGAATGAATGTGATTGAATTCTCCCCGTCTGGACGAGCGGAATTGAATGGTGCAACTGATTTTGCTGTGCTGTGAAAATTCAGATATTTGCATGACTGCTTTTGTTTTATTTTCTGAATAGCAAAAAGCATTCAACCCAATAATACATGCTGTTTTATTGGTCGCTCGTCCATTTCATATCACATAGCTTAACCATTCATATATTTGGATTCCGCTCGACGAGGCGAGCAGTACGAGTACCACCTTGATGGGACTGCGACGTTTCCTTCCAGAGTTATTACCAAAAAACCACAAAAATCCCAGAATCCTCTCGGTTTGGGGTCAAAATGTTGTCGCTCATTAAATCCCATAAGAAACGTCGCATCGAAAGAATGTGATTGAATTCTCCCCGTCTGGACGAGCGGAATTGAATGGTGCAACTGATTTTGCTGTGCTGTGAAAATTCAGATATTTGCATGACTGCTTTTGTTTTATTTTGTGAATAGCAAAAAGCATTCAACCCCATAATACATGTTGTTTTATTGGTCGCTCGTCCATTTCATATCCCATAGCTTAACAACTCATATATTTGGATTCCTCTCGATAAGGCGAGCAGTACGAGTACCACCTTGATGGGTCTGCGACGTTTTCTTCCAGAGTTATTACCAAAAAACCACAAACATCCCAGAATCCTCTCGGTTTGGGGTCAAAATGTTGTCGCTCATTAAATCCCATAAGAAACGTCGCATCGAATGAATGTGATTGAATTCTGCCCGTCTGGACGAGCGGAATTGAATGGTGCAACTGATTTTGCTGTGCTGTGAAAATTCAGATATTTGCATGACTGCTTTTGTTTTATTTTGTGAATAGCAAAAAGCATTCAACCCCATAATACATGCTGTTTTATTGGTCGCTCGTCCATTTCATATCCCATAGCTTAACCATTCATATATTTGGATTACATTCGACGAGTCGAGCAGTACGAGTACCACCTTGATGGGTATGCGACGTTTCCTTCCAGAGTTATTACCAAAAAAACACAAACATCCCAGAATTCTCTCGGTTTGGGCTCAAAATGTTGTCGCTCATTAAATCCCACAAGAAACGTCGCATCGAATGAATGTGATTGAATTCTCCCCGTCTGGACGAGCGGAATTGAATGGTGCAACTGATTTTGCTGTGCTGTGAAAATTCAGATATTTGCATGACTGCTTTTGTTTTATTTTGTGAATAGCAAAAAGCATTCAACCCAATAATACATGCTGTTTTATTGGTCGCTCGTCCATTTCATATCACATAGCTTAACCAATCATATATTTGGATTCCGCTCGACGAGGCGAGCAGTACGAGTACCACCTTGATGGGACTGCGACGTTTCCTTCCAGAGTTATTACCAAAAAACCACAAAAATCCCAGAATCCTCTCGGTTTGGGGTCAAAATGTTGTCGCTCATTAAATCCCATAAGAAACGTCGCATCGAATGAATGTGATTGAATTCTCCCCGTCTGGACGAGCGGAATTGAATGGTGCAACTGATTTTGCTGTGCTGTGAAAATTCAGATATTTGCATGACTGCTTTTGTTTTATTTTGTGAATAGCAAAAAGCATTCAACCCCATAATACATGTTGTTTTATTGGTCGCTCGTCCATTTCATATCCCATAGCTTAACAACTCATATATTTGGATTCCTCTCGACGAGGCGAGCAGTACGAGTACCACCTTGATGGGTCTCTGACGTTTCCTTCCAGAGTTATTACCAAAAAACCACAAACATCCCAGAATCCTCTCGGTTTGGGGTCAAAATGTTGTCGCTCATTAAATCCCATAAGAAACGTCGCATCGAATGAATGTGATTGAGTTCTCCCCGTCTGGACGAGCGGAATTGAATGGTGCAACTGATTTTGCTGTGCTGTGAAAATTCAGATATTTGCATGACTGCTTTTGTTTTATTTTGTGAATAGCAAAAAGCATTCAACCCCATAATACATGTTGTTTTATTGGTCGCTCGTCCATTTCATATCCCATAGCTTAACAACTCATATATTTGGATTCCTCTCGATAAGGCGAGCAGTACGAGAGCACCTTGATGGGTCTGCGACGTTTTCTTCCAGAGTTATTACCAAAAAACCACAAACATCCCAGAATCCTCTCGGTTTGGGGTCAAAATGTTGTCGCTCATTAAATCCCATAAGAAACGTCGCATCGAATGAATGTGATTGAATTCTCCCCGTCTGGACGAGCGGAATTGAATGGTGCAACTGATTTTGCTGTGCTGTGAAAATTCAGATATTTGCATGACTGCTTTTGTTTTATTTTGTGAATAGCAAAAAGCATTCAACCCCATAATACATGCTGTTTTATTGGTCGCTCGTCCATTTCATATCCCATAGCTTAACCATTCATATATTTGGATTCCTTTCGACGAGTCGAGCAGTACGAGTACCACCTTGATGGGTATGCGACGTTTCCTTCCAGAGTTATTACCAAAAAAACACAAACATCCCAGAATTCTCTCGGTTTGGGCTCAAAATGTTGTCGCTCATTAAATCCCATAAGAAACGTCGCATCGAATGAATGTGATTGAATTCTCCCCGTCTGGACGAGCGGAATTGAATGGTGCAACTGATTTTGCTGTGCTGTGAAAATTCAGATATTTGCATGACTGCTTTTGTTTTATTTTCTGAATAGCAAAAAGCATTCAACCCAATAATACATGCTGTTTTATTGGTCGCTCGTCCATTTCATATCACATAGCTTAACCATTCATATATTTGGATTCCGCTCGACGAGGCGAGCAGTACGAGTACCACCTTGATGGGACTGCGACGTTTCCTTCCAGAGTTATTACCAAAAAACCACAAAAATCCCAGAATCCTCTCGGTTTGGGGTCAAAATGTTGTCGCTCATTAAATCCCATAAGAAACGTCGCATCGAATGAATGTGATTGAATTCTCCCCGTCTGGACGAGCGGAATTGAATGGTGCAACTGATTTTGCTGTGCTGTGAAAATTCAGATATTTGCATGACTGCTTTTGTTTTATTTTGTGAATAGCAAAAAGCATTCAACCCCATAATACATGTTGTTTTATTTGTCGCTCGTCCATTTCATATCCCATAGCTTAACAACTCATATATTTGGATTCCTCTCGATAAGGCGAGCAGTACGAGTACCACCTTGATGGGTCTGCGACGTTTTCTTCCAGAGTTATTACCAAAAAACCACAAACATCCCAGAATCCTCTCGGTTTGGGGTCAAAATGTTGTCGCTCATTAAATCCCATAAGAAACGTCGCATCGAATGAATGTGATTGAATTCTCCCCGTCTGGACGAGCGGAATTGAATGGTGCAACTGATTTTGCTGTGCTGTGAAAATTCAGATATTTGCATGACTGCTTTTGTTTTATTTTGTGAATAGCAAAAAGCATTCAACCCCATAATACATGCTGTTTTATTGGTCGCTCGTCCATTTCATATCCCATAGCTTAACCATTCATATATTTGGATTCCTTTCGACGAGTCGAGCAGTACGAGTACCACCTTGATGGGTATGCGACGTTTCCTTCCAGAGTTATTACCAAAAAAACACAAACATCCCAGAATTCTCTCGGTTTGGGCTCAAAATGTTGTCGCTCATTAAATCCCATAAGAAACGTCGCATCGAATGAATGTGATTGAATTCTCCCCGTCTGGACGAGCGGAATTGAATGGTGCAACTGATTTTGCTGTGCTGTGAAAATTCAGATATTTGCATGACTGCTTTTGTTTTATTTTCTGAATAGCAAAAAGCATTCAACCCAATAATACATGCTGTTTTATTGGTCGCTCGTCCATTTCATATCACATAGCTTAACCATTCATATATTTGGATTCCGCTCGACGAGTCGAGCAGTACGAGTACCACCTTGATGGGTATGCGACGTTTCCTTCCAGAGTTATTACCAAAAAAACACAAACATCCCAGAATTCTCTCGGTTTGGGCTCAAAATGTTGTCGCTCATTAAATCCCATAAGAAACGTCGCATCGAATGAATGTGATTGAATTCTCCCCGTCTGGACGAGCGGAATTGAATGGTGCAACTGATTTTGCTGTGCTGTGAAAATTCAGATATTTGCATGACTGCTTTTGTTTTATTTTGTGAATAGCAAAAAGCATTCAACCCAATAATACATGCTGTTTTATTGGTCGCTCGTCCATTTCATATCACATAGCTTAACCAATCATATATTTGGATTCCGCTCGACGAGGCGAGCAGTACGAGTACCACCTTGATGGGACTGCGACGTTTCCTTCCAGAGTTATTACCAAAAAACCACAAAAATCCCAGAATCCTCTCGGTTTGGGGTCAAAATGTTGTCGCTCATTAAATCCCATAAGAAACGTCGCATCGAATGAATGTGATTGAATTCTCCCCGTCTGGACGAGCGGAATTGAATGGTGCAACTGATTTTGCTGTGCTGTGAAAATTCAGATATTTGCATGACTGCTTTTGTTTTATTTTGTGAATAGCAAAAAGCATTCAACCCCATAATACATGTTTTTTTATTGGTCGCTCGTCCATTTCATATCCCATAGCTTAACAACTCATATATTTGGATTCCTCTCGATAAGGCGAGCAGTACGAGTACCACCTTGATGGGTCTGCGACGTTTTCTTCCAGAGTTATTACCAAAAAACCACAAACATCCCAGAATCCTCTCGGTTTGGGGTCAAAATGTTGTCGCTCATTAAATCCCATAAGAAACGTCGCATCGAATGAATGTGATTGAATTCTCCCCGTCTGGACGAGCGGAATTGAATGGTGCAACTGATTTTGCTGTGCTGTGAAAATTCAGATATTTGCATGACTGCTTTTGTTTTATTTTGTGAATAGCAAAAAGCATTCAACCCCATAATACATGCTGTTTTATTGGTCGCTCGTCCATTTCATATCCCATAGCTTAACCATTCATATATTTGGATTCCTTTCGACGAGTCGAGCAGTACGAGTACCACCTTGATGGGTATGCGACGTTTCCTTCCAGAGTTATTACCAAAAAAACACAAACATCCCAGAATTCTCTCGGTTTGGGCTCAAAATGTTGTCGCTCATTAAATCCCATAAGAAACGTCGCATCGAATGAATGTGATTGAATTCTCCCCGTCTGGACGAGCGGAATTGAATGGTGCAACTGATTTTGCTGTGCTGTGAAAATTCAGATATTTGCATGACTGCTTTTGTTTTATTTTCTGAATAGCAAAAAGCATTCAACCCAATAATACATGCTGTTTTATTGGTCGCTCGTCCATTTCATATCACGTAGCTTAACCATTCATATATTTGGATTCCGCTCGACGAGGCGAGCAGTACGAGTACCACCTTGATGGGACTGCGACGTTTCCTTCCAGAGTTATTACCAAAAAACCACAAAAATCCCAGAATCCTCTCGGTTTGGGGTCAAAATGTTGTCGCTCATTAAATCCCATAAGAAACGTCGCATCGAATGAATGTGATTGAATTCTCCCCGTCTGGACGAGCGGAATTGAATGGTGCAACTGATTTTGCTGTGCTGTGAAAATTCAGATATTTGCATGACTGCTTTTGTTTTATTTTGTGAATAGCAAAAAGCATTCAACCCCATAATACATGTTGTTTTATTGGTCGCTCGTCCATTTCATATCCCATAGCTTAACAACTCATATATTTGGATTCCTCTCGATAAGGCGAGCAGTACGAGTACCACCTTGATGGGTCTGCGACGTTTTCTTCCAGAGTTATTACCAAAAAACCACAAACATCCCAGAATCCTCTCGGTTTGGGGTCAAAATGTTGTCGCTCATTAAATCCCATAAGAAACGTCGCATCGAATGAATGTGATTGAATTCTCCCCGTCTGGACGAGCGGAATTGAATGGTGCAACTGATTTTGCTGTGCTGTGAAAATTCAGATATTTGCATGACTGCTTTTGTTTTATTTTGTGAATAGCAAAAAGCATTCAACCCAATAATACATGCTGTTTTATTGGTCGCTCGTCCATTTCATATCACATAGCTTAACCAATCATATATTTGGATTCCGCTCGACGAGGCGAGCAGTACGAGTACCACCTTGATGGGACTGCGACGTTTCCTTCCAGAGTTATTACCAAAAAACCACAAAAATCCCAGAATCCTCTCGGTTTGGGGTCAAAATGTTGTCGCTCATTAAATCCCATAAGAAACGTCGCATCGAATGAATGTGATTGAATTCTCCCCGTCTGGACGAGCGGAATTGAATGGTGCAACTGATTTTGCTGTGCTGTGAAAATTCAGATATTTGCATGACTGCTTTTGTTTTATTTTGTGAATAGCAAAAAGCATTCAACCCCATAATACATGTTTTTTTATTGGTCGCTCGTCCATTTCATATCCCATAGCTTAACAACTCATATATTTGGATTCCTCTCGATAAGGCGAGCAGTACGAGTACCACCTTGATGGGTCTGCGACGTTTTCTTCCAGAGTTATTACCAAAAAACCACAAACATCCCAGAATCCTCTCGGTTTGGGGTCAAAATGTTGTCGCTCATTAAATCCCATAAGAAACGTCGCATCGAATGAATGTGATTGAATTCTCCCCGTCTGGACGAGCGGAATTGAATGGTGCAACTGATTTTGCTGTGCTGTGAAAATTCAGATATTTGCATGACTGCTTTTGTTTTATTTTGTGAATAGCAAAAAGCATTCAACCCCATAATACATGCTGTTTTATTGGTCGCTCGTCCATTTCATATCCCATAGCTTAACCATTCATATATTTGGATTCCTTTCGACGAGTCGAGCAGTACGAGTACCACCTTGATGGGTATGCGACGTTTCCTTCCAGAGTTATTACCAAAAAAACACAAACATCCCAGAATTCTCTCGGTTTGGGCTCAAAATGTTGTCGCTCATTAAATCCCATAAGAAACGTCGCATCGAATGAATGTGATTGAATTCTCCCCGTCTGGACGAGCGGAATTGAATGGTGCAACTGATTTTGCTGTGCTGTGAAAATTCAGATATTTGCATGACTGCTTTTGTTTTATTTTCTGAATAGCAAAAAGCATTCAACCCAATAATACATGCTGTTTTATTGGTCGCTCGTCCATTTCATATCACGTAGCTTAACCATTCATATATTTGGATTCCGCTCGACGAGGCGAGCAGTACGAGTACCACCTTGATGGGACTGCGACGTTTCCTTCCAGAGTTATTACCAAAAAACCACAAAAATCCCAGAATCCTCTCGGTTTGGGGTCAAAATGTTGTCGCTCATTAAATCCCATAAGAAACGTCGCATCGAATGAATGTGATTGAATTCTCCCCGTCTGGACGAGCGGAATTGAATGGTGCAACTGATTTTGCTGTGCTGTGAAAATTCAGATATTTGCATGACTGCTTTTGTTTTATTTTGTGAATAGCAAAAAGCATTCAACCCCATAATACATGTTGTTTTATTGGTCGCTCGTCCATTTCATATCCCATAGCTTAACAACTCATATATTTGGATTCCTCTCGATAAGGCGAGCAGTACGAGTACCACCTTGATGGGTCTGCGACGTTTTCTTCCAGAGTTATTACCAAAAAACCACAAACATCCCAGAATCCTCTCGGTTTGGGGTCAAAATGTTGTCGCTCATTAAATCCCATAAGAAACGTCGCATCGAATGAATGTGATTGAATTCTCCCCGTCTGGACGAGCGGAATTGAATGGTGCAACTGATTTTGCTGTGCTGTGAAAATTCAGATATTTGCATGACTGCTTTTGTTTTATTTTGTGAATAGCAAAAAGCATTCAACCCCATAATACATGCTGTTTTATTGGTCGCTCGTCCATTTCATATCCCATAGCTTAACCATTCATATATTTGGATTCCATTCGACGAGTCGAGCAGTACGAGTACCACCTTGATGGGTATGCGACGTTTCCTTCCAGAGTTATTACCAAAAAAACACAAACATCCCAGAATTCTCTCGGTTTGGGCTCAAAATGTTGTCGCTCATTAAATCCCATAAGAAACGTCGCATCGAATGAATGTGATTGAATTCTCCCCGTCTGGACGAGCGGAATTGAATGGTGCAACTGATTTTGCTGTGCTGTGAAAATTCAGATATTTGCATGACTGCTTTTGTTTTATTTTGTGAATAGCAAAAAGCATTCAACCCAATAATACATGCTGTTTTATTGGTCGCTCGTCCATTTCATATCACATAGCTTAACCAATCATATATTTGGATTCCGCTCGACGAGGCGAGCAGTACGAGTACCACCTTGATGGGACTGCGACGTTTCCTTCCAGAGTTATTACCAAAAAACCACAAAAATCCCAGAATCCTCTCGGTTTGGGGTCAAAATGTTGTCGCTCATTAAATCCCATAAGAAACGTCGCATCGAATGAATGTGATTGAATTCTCCCCGTCTGGACGAGCGGAATTGAATGGTGCAACTGATTTTGCTGTGCTGTGAAAATTCAGATATTTGCATGACTGCTTTTGTTTTATTTTGTGAATAGCAAAAAGCATTCAACCCCATAATACATGTTGTTTTATTGGTCGCTCGTCCATTTCATATCCCATAGCTTAACAACTCATATATTTGGATTCCTCTCGATAAGGCGAGCAGTACGAGTACCACCTTGATGGGTCTGCGACGTTTTCTTCCAGAGTTATTACCAAAAAACCACAAACATCCCAGAATCCTCTCGGTTTGGGGTCAAAATGTTGTCGCTCATTAAATCCCATAAGAAACGTCGCATCGAATGAATGTGATTGAATTCTCCCCGTCTGGACGAGCGGAATTGAATGGTGCAACTGATTTTGCTGTGCTGTGAAAATTCAGATATTTGCATGACTGCTTTCGTTTTATTTTGTGAATAGCAAAAAGCATTCAACCCCATAATACATGCTGTTTTATTGGTCGCTCGTCCATTTCATATCCCATAGCTTAACCATTCATATATTTGGATTTCTTTCGACGAGGCGAGCAGTACGAGTACCACCTTGATGGGTATGTGACGTTTCCTTCCAGAGTTATTACCAAAAAAACACAAACATCCCAGAATTCTCTCGGTTTGGGCTCAAAATGTTGTCGCTCATTAAATCCCATAAGAAACGTCGCATCGAATGAATGTGATTGAATTCTCCCCGTCTGGACGAGCGGAATTGAATGGTGCAACTGATTTTGCTGTGCTGTGAAAATTCAGATATTTGCATGACTGCTTTTGTTTTATTTTGTGAATAGCAAAAAGCATTCAACCCAATAATACATGCTGTTTTATTGGTCGCTCGTCCATTTCATATCACATAGCTTAACCATTCATATATTTGGATTCCGCTCGACGAGGCGAGCAGTACGAGTACCACCTTGATGGGACGGCGACGTTTCCTTCCAGAGTTATTACCAAAAAACCACAAAAATCCCAGAATCCTCTCGGTTTGGGGTCAAAATGTTGTCGCTCATTAAATCCCAAAAGAAACGTCGCATCGAATGAATGTGATTGAATTCTCCCCGTCTGGACGAGCGGAATTGAATGGTGCAACTGATTTTGCTGTGCTGTGAAAATTCAGATATTTGCATGACTGCTTTTGTTTTATTTTGTGAATAGCAAAAAGCATTCAACCCCATAATACATGTTGTTTTATTGGTCGCTCGTCCATTTCATATCCCATAGCCTAACAACTCATATATTTGGATTCCTCTCGATAAGGCGAGCAGTACGAGTACCACCTTGATGGGTCTGCGACGTTTTCTTCCAGAGTTATTACCAAAAAACCACAAACATCCCATAATCCTCTCGGTTTGGGGTCAAAATGTTGTCGCTCATTAAATCCCATAAGAAACGTCGCATCGAATGAATGTGATTGAATTGTCCCCGTCTGGACGAGCGGAATTGAATGGTGCAACTGATTTTGCTGTGCTGTGAAAATTCAGATATTTGCATGACTGCTTTCGTTTTATTTTGTGAATAGCAAAAAGCATTCAACCCCATAATACATGCTGTTTTATTGGTCGCTCGTCCATTTCATATCCCATAGCTTAACCATTCATATATTTGGATTTCTTTCGACGAGGCGAGCAGTACGAGTACCACCTTGATGGGTATGCGACGTTTCCTTCCAGAGTTATTACCAAAAAAACACAAACATCCCAGAATCCTCTCGGTTTGGGCTCAAAATGTTGTCGCTCATTAAATCCCATAAGAAACGTCGCATCGAATGAATGTGATTGAATTCTCCCCGTCTGGACGAGCGGAATTGAATGGTGCAACTGATTTTGCTGTGCTGTGAAAATTCAGATATTTGCATGACTGCTTTTGTTTTATTTTGTGAATAGCAAAAAGCATTCAACCCCATAATACATGCTGTTTTATTGGTCGCTCGTCCATTTCATATCACATAGCTTAACCATTCATATATTTGGATTCCGCTCGACGAGGCGAGCAGTACGAGTACCACCTTGATGGGACTGCGACGTTTCCTTCCAGAGTTATTATCAAAAAACCACAAAAATCCCAGAATCCTCTCGGTTTGGGGTCAAAATGTTGTCGCTCATTAAATCCCATAAGAAACGTCGCATCGAATGAATGTGATTGAATTATCCCCGTCTGGAAGAGCGGAATTGAATGGTGCAACTGATTTTGCTGTGCTGTGAAAATTCAGATATTTGCATGACTGCTTTTATTTTATTTTGTGAATAGCAAAAAGCATTCAACCCCATAATACATGTTGTTTTATTGGTCGCTCGTCCATTTCATATACCATAGCTTAACAACTCATATATTTGGATTCCTCTCGATTAGGCGAGCAGTACGAGTACCACCTTGATGGGTCTGCGACGTTTTCTTCCAGAGTTATTACCAAAAAACCACAAACATCCCAGAATCCTCTCGGTTTGGGGTCAAAATGTTGTCGCTCATTAAATCCCATAAGAAACGTCGCATCGAATGAATGTGATTGAATTCTCCCCGTCTGGACGAGCGGAATTGAATGGTGCAACTGATTTTGCTGTGCTGTGAAAATTCAGATATTTGCATGACTGCTTTTGTTTTATTTTGTGAATAGCAAAAAGCATTCAACCCCATAATACATGCTGTTTTATTGGTCGCTCGTCCATTTCATATCACATAGCTTAACCATTCATATATTTGGATTCCGCTCGACGAGGCGAGCAGTACGAGTACCACCTTGATGGGACTGCGACGTTTCCTTCCAGAGTTATTACCAAAAAACCACAAACATCCCAGAATCCTCTCGGTTTGGGGTCAAAATGTTGTCGCTCATTAAATCCCATAAGAAACGTCGCATCGAATGAATGTGATTGAATTCTCCCCGTCTGGAAGAGCGGAATTGAATGGTGCAGCTGATTTTGCTGTGCTGTGAAAATTCAGATATTTGCATGACTGCTTTTGTTTTATTTTGTGAATAGCAAAAAGCATTCAACCCCATAATACATGTTGTTTTATTGGTCGCTCGTCCATTTCATATACCATAGCTTAACAACTCAAATATTTGGATTCCTCTCGATAAGGCGAGCAGTACGAGTACCACCTTGATGGGTCTGCGACGTTTTCTTCCAGAGTTATTACCAAAAAACCACAAACATCCCAGAATCCTCTTTTTGGGGTCAAAATGTTGTCGCTCATTAAATCCCATGAGAAACGTCGCATCGAATGAATGTGATTGAATTCTCCCCGTCTGGACGAGCGGAATTGAATGGTGCAACTGATTTTGCTGTGCTGTGAAAATTCAGATATTTGCATGACTGCTTTTGTTTTATTTTGTGAATAGCAAAAAGCATTCAACCCCATAATACATGCTGTTTTATTGGTCGCTCGTCCATTTCATATCCCATAGCTTAACTATTCACATATTTGGATTCCTTTCGACGAGGCGAGCAGTACGAGTACCACCTTGATGGGTATGCGACGTTTCCTTCCAGAGTTATTACCAAAAAAACACAAACATCCCAGAATCCTCTCGGTTTGGGGTCAAAATGTTGTCGCTCATTAAATCCCATAAGAAACGTCGCATCGAATGAATGTGATTGAATTCTCCCCGTCTGGACGAGCGGAATTGAAAGGTGCAACTGATTTTGCTGTGCTGTGAAAATTCAGATATTTGCATGACTGCTTTTGTTTTATTTTGTGAATAGCAAAAAGCATTCAACCCCATAATACATGCTGTTTTATTGGTCGCTCGTCCATTTCATATCACATAGCTTAACCATTCATATATTTGGATTCCGCTCGACGAGGCGAGCAGTACGAGTACCACCTTGATGGGACTGCGACGTTTCCTTCCAGAGTTATTACCAAAAAACCACAAAAATCCCAGAATCCTCTCGGTTTGGGGTCAAAATGTTGTCGCTCATTAAATCCCATAAGAAACGTCGCATCGAATGAGTGTGATTGAATTCTCCCCGTCTGGACGAGCGGAATTGAATGGTGCAACTGATTTTGCTGTGCTGTGAAAATTCAGATATTTGCATGACTGCTTTTGTTTTATTTTGTGAATAGCAAAAAGCATTCAACCCAATAATACATGCTGTTTTATTGGTCGCTCGTCCATTTCATATCACATAGCTCAACCATTCATATATTTGGATTCCTCTCGACGAGGCGAGCAGTACGAGTACCACCTTGATGGTTCTGCGACGTTTCCTTCCAGAGTTATTACCAAAAAACACAAACATCCCAGAATCCTCTCGGTTTGGGGTCAAAATGTTGTCGCTCATTAAATCCCATAAGAAACGTCGCATCGAATGAATGTGATTGAATTCTCCTCGTCTGGAAGAGCGGAATTGAATGGTGCAACTGATTTTGCTGTGCTGTGAAAATTCAGATATTTGCATGATTGCTTTTGTTTTATTTTGTGAATAGCAAAAAGCATTCAACCCCATAATACATGTTGTTTTATTGGTCGCTCGTCCATTTCATATCCCATAGCTTAAGCATTCATATATTTGGATTCCTCTCGACGAGGCGAGCAGTACGAGTACCACCTTGATGGGTCTCCGACGTTTCCTTCCAGAGTTATTACCAAAAAAACCACAAACATCCCAGAATCCTCTCGGTTTGGGGTCAAAATGTTGTCGCTCATTAAATCCCATAAGAAACGTCGCATCGAATGAATGTGATTGAATTCTCCCCGTCTGGACGAGCGGAATTGAATGGTGCAACTGATTTTGCTGTGCTGTGAAAATTCAGATATTTGCCTGACTGCTTTTGTTTTATTTTGTGAATAGCAAAAAGCATTCAACCCCATAATACATGTTGTTTTATTGGTCGCTCGTCCATTTCATATCCCATAGCTTAACAACTCATATATTTGGATTCCTCTCGATAAGGCGAGTAGTACGAGTACCACCTTGATGGGTCTGCGACGTTTTCTTCCAGAGTTATTACCAAAAAAACACAAACATCCCAGAATCCTCTCGGTTTGGGGTCAAAATGTTGTCGCTCATTAAATCCCATAAGAAACGTCGCATCGAATGAATGTGATTGAATTCTCCCCGTCTGGACGAGCGGAATTGAATGGTGCAACTGATTTTGCTGTGCTGTGAAAATTCAGATATTTGCATGACTGCTTTTGTTTTATTTTGTGAATAGCAAAAAGCATTCAACCCCATAATACATGCTGTTTTATTGGTCGCTCGTCCATTTCATATCCCATAGCTTAACCATTCATATATTTGGATTCCTTTCGACGAGGCGAGCAGTAGGAGTACCACCTTGATGGGTATGCGACGTTTCCTTCCAGAGTTATTACCAAAAAAACACAAACATCCCAGAATTCTCTCGGTTTGGGCTCAAAATGTTGTCGCTCATTAAATCCCATAAGAAACGTCGCATCGAATGAATGTGATTGAATTCTCCCCGTCTGGACGATCGGAATTGAATGGTGCAACTGATTTTGCTGTGCTGTGAAAATTCAGATATTTGCATGACTGCTTTTGTTTTATTTTGTGAATAGCAAAAAGCATTCAACCCCATAATACATGCTGTTTTGTTGGTCGCTCGTCCATTTCATATCCCATAGCTTAACCATTCATATATTTGGATTCCGCTCGACGAGGCGAGCAGTACGAGTACCACCTTGATGGGACTGCGACGTTTCCTTCCAGAGTTATTACCAAAAAACCACAAAAATCCCAGAATCCTCTCGGTTTGGGGTCAAAATGTTGTCGCTCATTAAATCCCATAAGAAACGTCGCATCGAATGAATGTGATTGAATTCTCCCCGTCTGGACGAGCGGAATTGAATGGTGCAACTGATTTTGCTCTGCTGTGAAAATTCAGATATTTGCATGATTGCTTTTGTTTTATTTTGTGAATAGCAAAAAGCATTCAACCCCATAATACATGTTGTTTTATTGGTCGCTCGTCCATTTCATATCCCATAGCTTAAGCATTCATATATTTGGATTCCTCTCGATAAGGCGAGTAGTACGAGTACCACCTTGACGGGTCTGCGACGTTTTCTTCCAGAGTTATTACCAAAAAAACACAAACATCCCAGAATCCTCTCGGTTTGGGGTCAAAATGTTGTCGCTCATTAAATCCCATAAGAAACGTCGCATCGAATGAATGTGATTGAATTCTCCCCGTCTGGACGAGCGGAATTGAATGGTGCAACTGATTTTGCTGTGCTGTGAAAATTCAGATATTTGCATGACTGCTTTTGTTTTATTTTGTGAATAGCAAAAAGCATTCAACCCCATAATACATGTTGTTTTATTGGTCGCTCGTCCATTTCATATCCCATAGCTTAACAACTCATATATTTGGATTCCTCTCGATAAGGCGAGTAGTACGAGTACCACCTTGATGGGTATGCGACGTTTCCTTCCAGAGTTATTACCAAAAAAACACAAACATCCCAGAATCCTCTCGGTTTGGGGTCAAAATGTTGTCGCTCATTAAATCCCATAAGAAACGTCGCATCGAATGAATGTGATTGAATTCTCCCCGTCTGGACGATCGGAATTGAATGGTGCAACTGATTTTGCTGTGCTGTGAAAATTCAGATATTTGCATGACTGCTTTTGTTTTATTTTGTGAATAGCAAAAAGCATTCAACCCCATAATACATGCTGTTTTATTGGTCGCTCGTCCATTTCATATCACATAGCTTAACCATTCATATATTTGGATTCCGCTCGACGAGGCGAGCAGTACGAGTACCACCTTGATGGGACTGCGACGTTTCCTTCCAGAGTTATTACCAAAAAACCACAAAAATCCCAGAATCCTCTCGGTTTGGGGTCAAAATGTTGTCGCTCATTAAATCCCATAAGAAACGTCGCATCGAATGAATGTGATTGAATTCTCCCCGTCTGGACGAGCGGAATTGAATGGTGCAACTGATTTTGCTCTGCTGTGAAAATTCAGATATTTGCATGATTGCTTTTGTTTTATTTTGTGAATAGCAAAAAGCATTCAACCCCATAATACATGTTGTTTTATTGGTCGCTCGTCCATTTCATATCCCATAGCTTAAGCATTCATATATTTGGATTTCTCTCGACGAGGCGAGCAGTACGAGTACCACCTTGATGGGTCTCCGACGTTTCCTTCCAGAGTTATTACCAAAAAAACCACAAACATCCCAGAATCCTCTCGGTTTGGGGTCAAAATGTTGTCGCTCATTAAATCCCATAAGAAACGTCGCATCGAATGAATGTGATTGAATTCTCCCCGTCTGGACGAGCGGAATTGAATGGTACAACTGATTTTGCTGTGCTGTGAAAATTCAGATATTTGCATGACTGCTTTTGTTTTATTTTGTGAATAGCAAAAAGCATTCAACCCCATAATACATGTTGTTTTATTGGTCGCTCGTCCATTTCATATCCCATAGCTTAATAACTCATATATTTGGATTCCTCTCGATAAGGCGAGTAGTACGAGTACCACCTTGATGGGTCTGCGACGTTTTCTTCCAGAGTTATTACCAAAAAAACACAAACATCCCAGAATCCTCTCGGTTTGGGGTCAAAATGTTGTCGCTCATTAAATCCCATAAGAAACGTCGCATCGAATGAATGTGATTGAATTCTCCCCGTCTGGACGATCGGAATTGAATGGTGCAACTGATTTTGCTGTGCTGTGAAAATTCAGATATTTGCATGACTGCTTTTGTTTTATTTTGTGAATAGCAAAAAGCATTCAACCCCATAATACATGCTGTTTTATTGGTCGCTCGTCCATTTCATATCACATAGCTTAACCATTCATATATTTGGATTCCGCTCGACGAGGCGAGCAGTACGAGTACCACCTTGATGGGACTGCGACGTTTCCTTCCAGAGTTATTACCAAAAAACCACAAAAATCCCAGAATCCTCTCGGTTTGGGGTCAAAATGTTGTCGCTCATTAAATCCCATAAGAAACGTCGCATCGAATGAATGTGATTGAATTCTCCCCGTCTGGACGAGCGGAATTGAATGGTGCAACTGATTTTGCTCTGCTGTGAAAATTCAGATATTTGCATGATTGCTTTTGTTTTATTTTGTGAATAGCAAAAAGCATTCAACCCCATAATACATGTTGTTTTATTGGTCGCTCGTCCATTTCATATCCCATAGCTTAAGCATTCATATATTTGGATTTCTCTCGACGAGGCGAGCAGTACGAGTACCACCTTGATGGGTCTCCGACGTTTCCTTCCAGAGTTATTACCAAAAAAACCACAAACATCCCAGAATCCTCTCGGTTTGGGGTCAAAATGATGTCGCTCATTAAATCCCATAAGAAACGTCGCATCGAATGAATGTGATTGAATTCTCCCCGTCTGGACGAGCGGAATTGAATGGTGCAACTGATTTTGCTGTGCTGTGAAAATTCAGATATTTGCATGACAGCTTTTGTTTTATTTTGTGAATAGCAAAAAGCATTCAACCCCATAATACATGTTGTTTTATTGGTCGCTCGTCCATTTCATATCCCATAGCTTAACAACTCATATATTTGGATTCCTCTCGATAAGGCGAGTAGTACGAGTACCACCTTGATGGGTCTGCGACGTTTTCTTCCAGAGTTATTACCAAAAAAACACAAACATCCCAGAATCCTCTCGGTTTGGGGTCAAAATGTTGTCGCTCATTAAATCCCATAAGAAACGTCGCATCGAATGAATGTGATTGAATTCTCCCCGTCTGGACGAGCGGAATTGAATGGTGCAACTGATTTTGCTGTGCTGTGAAAATTCAGATATTTGCATGACTGCTTTTGTTTTATTTTGTGAATAGCAAAAAGCATTCAACCCCATAATACATGCTGTTTTATTGGTCGCTCGTCCATTTCATATCCCATAGCTTAACCATTCATATATTTGGATTCCTTTCGACGAGGCGAGCAGTAGGAGTACCACCTTGATGGGTATGCGACGTTTCCTTCCAGAGTTATTACCAAAAAAACACAAACATCCCAGAATTCTCTCGGTTTGGGCTCAAAATGTTGTCGCTCATTAAATCCCATAAGAAACGTCGCATCGAATGAATGTGATTGAATTCTCCCCGTCTGGACGATCGGAATTGAATGGTGCAACTGATTTTGCTGTGCTGTGAAAATTCAGATATTTGCATGACTGCTTTTGTTTTATTTTGTGAATAGCAAAAAGCATTCAACCCCATAATACATGCTGTTTTATTGGTCGCTCGTCCATTTCATATCACATAGCTTAACCATTCATATATTTGGATTCCGCTCGACGAGGCGAGCAGTACGAGTACCACCTTGATGGGACTGCGACGTTTCCTTCCAGAGTTATTACCAAAAAACCACAAAAATCCCAGAATCCTCTCGGTTTGGGGTCAAAATGTTGTCGCTCATTAAATCCCATAAGAAACGTCGCATCGAATTAATGTGATTGAATTCTCCCCGTCTGGACGAGCGGAATTGAATGGTGCAACTGATTTTTGCTGTGCTGTGAAAATTCAGATATTTGCATGACTGCTTTTGTTTTATTTTGTGAATAGCAAAAAGCATTCAACCCCATAATACATGCTGTTTTATTGGTCGCTCGTCCATTTCATATCACATAGCTTAACCATTCATATATTTGGATTCCGCTCGACGAGGCGAGCAGTACGAGTACCACCTTGATGGGATTGCGACGTTTCCTTCCAGAGTTATTACCAAAAAACCACAAAAATCCCAGAATCCTCTCGGTTTGGGGTCAAAATGTTGTCGCTCATTAAATCCCATAAGAAACGTCGCATCGAATGAATGTGATTGAATTCTCCCCGTCTGGAAGAGCGGAATTGAATTGTGCAACTGATTTTGCTGTGCTGTGAAAATTCAGATATTTGCATGACTGCTTTTGTTTTATTTTGTGAATAGCAAAAAGCATTCAACCCCATAATACATGTTGTTTTATTGGTCGCTCGTCCATTTCATATCCCATAGCTTAAGCATTCATATATTTGGATTCCTCTCGACGCGGCGAGCAGTACGAGTACCACCTTGATGGGTCTGCGACGTTTCCTTCCAGAGTTATTACCAACAAACCACAAACATCCCAGAATTCTCTCGGTTTGGGCTCAAAATGTTGTCGCTCATTAAATCCCATAAGAAACGTCGCATCGAATGAATGTGATTGAATTCTCCCCGTCTGGACGAGCGGAATTGAATGGTGCAACTGATTTTGCTGTGCTGTGAAAATTCAGATATTTGCATGACTGCTTTTGTTTTATTTTGTGAATAGCAAAAAGCATTCAACCCCATAATACATGCTGTTTTATTGGTCGCTCGTCCATTTCATATCCCATAGCTTAACCATTCATATATTTGGATTCCTTTCGACGAGGCGAGCAGTACGAGTACCACCTTGATGGGTATGCGACGTTTCCTTCCAGAGTTAGTACCAAAAAAACACAAACATCCCAGAATCCTCTCGGTTTCGGCTCAAAATGTTGTCGCTCATTAAATCCCATAAGAAACGTCGCATCGAATGAATGTGATTGAATTCTCCCCGTCTGGACGAGCGGAATTGAATGGTGCAACTGATTTTGCTGTGCTGTGAAAATTCAGATATTTGCATGACTGCTTTTGTTTTATTTTGTGAATAGCAAAAAGCATTCAACCCCATAATACATGCTGTTTTATTGGTCGCTCGTCCATTTCATATCACATAGCTTAACCATTCATATATTTGGATTCCGCTCCACGAGGCGAGCAGTACGAGTACCACCTTGATGGGACTGCGACGTTTCCTTCCAGAGTTATTACCAAAAAACCACAAAAATCCCAGAATCCTCTCGGTTTGGGGTCAAAATGTTGTCGCTCATTAAATCCCATAAGAAACGTCGCATCGAATGAATGTGATTGAATTCTCCCCGTCTGGACGAGCGGAATTGAATGGTGCAACTGATTTTGCTGTGCTGTGAAAATTCAGATATTTGCATGACTGCTTTTGTTTTATTTTGTGAATAGCAAAAAGCATTCAACCCCATAATACATGTTGTTTTATTGGTCGCTCGTCCATTTCATATCCCATAGCTTAACCATTCATATATTTGGATTCCTTTCGACGAGGCGAGCAGTAGGAGTACCACCTTGATGGGTATGCGACGTTTCCTTCCAGAGTTATTACCAAAAAAACACAAACATCCCAGAATTCTCTCGGTTTGGGCTCAAAATGTTGTCGCTCATTAAATCCCATAAGAAACGTCGCATCAAATGAATGTGATTGAATTCTCCCCGTCTGGACGATCGGAATTGAATGGTGCAACTGATTTTGCTGTGCTGTGAAAATTCAGATATTTGCATGACTGCTTTTGTTTTATTTTGTGAATAGCAAAAAGCATTCAACCCCATAATACATGCTGTTTTATTGGTCGCTCGTCCATTTCATATCACATAGCTTAACCATTCATATATTTGGATTCCGCTCGACGAGGCGAGCACTACGAGTACCACCTTGATGGGACTGCGACGTTTCCTTCCAGAGTTATTACCAAAAAACCACAAAAATCCCAGAATCCTCTCGGTTTGGGGTCAAAATGTTGTCGCTCATTAAATCCCATAAGAAACGTCGCATCGAATGAATGTGATTGAATTCTCCCCGTCTGGACGAGCGGAATTGAATGGTGCAACTGATTTTTGCTGTGCTGTGAAAATTCAGATATTTGCATGACTGCTTTTGTTTTATTTTGTGAATAGCAAAAAGCATTCAACCCCATAATACATGCTGTTTTATTGGTCGCTCGTCCATTTCATATCACATAGCTTAACCATTCATATATTTGGATTCCGCTCGACGAGGCGAGCAGTACGAGTACCACCTTGATGGGATTGCGACGTTTCCTTCCAGAGTTATTACCAAAAAACCACAAAAATCCCAGAATCCTCTCGGTTTGGGGTCAAAATGTTGTCGCTCATTAAATCCCATAAGAAACGTCGCATCGAATGAATGTGATTGAATTCTCCCCGTCTGGAAGAGCGGAATTGAATTGTGCAACTGATTTTGCTGTGCTGTGAAAATTCAGATATTTGCATGACTGCTTTTGTTTTATTTTGTGAATAGCAAAAAGCATTCAACCCCATAATACATGTTGTTTTATTGGTCGCTCGTCCATTTCATATCCCATAGCTTAAGCATTCATATATTTGGATTCCTCTCGACGCGGCGAGCAGTACGAGTACCACCTTGATGGGTCTGCGACGTTTCCTTCCAGAGTTATTACCAACAAACCACAAACATCCCAGAATTCTCTCGGTTTGGGCTCAAAATGTTGTCGCTCATTAAATCCCATAAGAAACGTCGCATCGAATGAATGTGATTGAATTCTCCCCGTCTGGACGAGCGGAATTGAATGGTGCAACTGATTTTGCTGTGCTGTGAAAATTCAGATATTTGCATGACTGCTTTTGTTTTATTTTGTGAATAGCAAAAAGCATTCAACCCCATAATACATGCTGTTTTATTGGTCGCTCGTCCATTTCATATCCCATAGCTTAACCATTCATATATTTGGATTCCTTTCGACGAGGCGAGCAGTACGAGTACCACCTTGATGGGTATGCGACGTTTCCTTCCAGAGTTAGTACCAAAAAAACACAAACATCCCAGAATCCTCTCGGTTTCGGCTCAAAATGTTGTTGCTCATTAAATCCCATAAGAAACGTCGCATCGAATGAATGTGATTGAATTCTCCCCGTCTGGACGAGCGGAATTGAATGGTGCAACTGATTTTGCTGTGCTGTGAAAATTCAGATATTTGCATGACTGCTTTTGTTTTATTTTGTGAATAGCAAAAAGCATTCAACCCCATAATACATGCTGTTTTATTGGTCGCTCGTCCATTTCATATCACATAGCTTAACCATTCATATATTTGGATTCCGCTCCACGAGGCGAGCAGTACGAGTACCACCTTGATGGGACTGCGACGTTTCCTTCCAGAGTTATTACCAAAAAACCACAAAAATCCCAGAATCCTCTCGGTTTGGGGTCAAAATGTTGTCGCTCATTAAATCCCATAAGAAACGTCGCATCGAATGAATGTGATTGAATTCTCCCCGTCTGGACGAGCGGAATTGAATGGTGCAACTGATTTTGCTGTGCTGTGAAAATTCAGATATTTGCATGACTGCTTTTGTTTTATTTTGTGAATAGCAAAAAGCATTCAACCCCATAATACATGTTGTTTTATTGGTCGCTCGTCCATTTCATATCCCATAGCTTAAGCATTCATATATTTGGATTCCTCTCGACGAGGCGAGCAGTACGAGTACCACCTTGATGGGTCTCCGACGTTTCCTTCCAGAGTTATTACCAACAAACCACAAACATCCCAGAATCCTCTCGGTTTGGGGTCAAAATGTTGTCGCTCATTAAATCCCATAAGAAACGTCGCATCGAATGAATGTGATTGAATTCTGCCCGTCTGGACGAGCGGAATTGAATGGTGCAACTGATTTTGCTGTGCTGTGAAAATTCAGATATTTGCATGACTGCTTTTGTTTTATTTTGTGAATAGCAAAAAGCATTCAACCCCATAATACATGCTGTTTTATTGGTCGCTCGTTCATTTCATATCCCATAGCTTAACCATTCATATATTTGGATTCCTTTCGACGAGGCGAGCAGTACGAGTACCACCTTGATGGGTATGTGACGTTTCCTTCCAGAGTTATTACCAAAAAAACACAAACATCCCAGAATTCTCTCGGTTTGGGCTCAAAATGTTGTCGCTCATTAAATCCCATAAGAAACGTCGCATCGAATGAATGTGATTGAATTCTCCCCGTCTGGACGAGCGGAATTGAATGGTGCAACTGATTTTGCTGTGCTGTGAAAATTCAGATATTTGCATGACTGCTTTTGTTTTATTTTGTGAATAGCAAAAAGCATTCAACCCCATAATACATGCTGTTTTATTGGTCGCTCGTCCATTTCATATCACATAGCTTAACCATTCATATATTTGGATTCCTTTCGACGAGGCGAGCAGTACGAGTACCACCTTGATGGGTATGTGACGTTTCCTTCCAGAGTTATTACCAAAAAAACACAAACATCCCAGAATTCTCTCGGTTTGGGCTCAAAATGTTGTCGCTCATTAAATCCCATAAGAAACGTCGCATCGAATGAATGTGATTGAATTCTCCCCGTCTGGACGAGCGGAATTGAATGGTGCAACTGATTTTGCTGTGCTGTGAAAATTCAGATATTTGCATGACTGCTTTTGTTTTATTTTGTGAATAGCAAAAAGCATTCAACCCCATAATACATGCTGTTTTATTGGTCGCTCGTCCATTTCATATCACATAGCTTAACCATTCATATATTTGGATTCCGCTCGACGAGGCGAGCAGTACGAGTACCACCTTGATGGGACTGCGACGTTTCCTTCCAGAGTTATTACCAAAAAACCACAAAAATCCCAGAATCCTCTCGGTTTGGGGTCAAAATGTTGTCGCTCATTAAATCCCATAAGAAACGTCGCATCGAATGAATGTGATTGAATTCTCCCCGTCTGGACGAGCGGAATTGAATGGTGCAACTGATTTTGCTGTGCTGTGAAAATTCAGATATTTGCATGACTGCTTTTGTTTTATTTTGTGAATAGCAAAAAGCATTCAACCCCATAATACATGCTGTTTTATTGGTCGCTCGTCCATTTCATATCCCATAGCTTAACCATTCATATATTTGAATTCCTTTCGACGAGGCGAGCAGTACGAGTACCACCTTGATGGGTATGCGACGTTTCCTTCCAGAGTTATTACCAACAAACCACAAACATCCCAGAATCCTCTCGGTTTGGGGTCAAAATGTTGTCGCTCATTAAATCCCATAAGAAACGTCGCATCGAATGAATGTGATTGAATTCTCCCCGACTGGACGAGCGGAATTGAATGGTGCAACTGATTTTGCTGTGCTGTGAAAATTCAGATATTTGCATGACTGCTTTTGTTTTATTTTGTGAATAGCAAAAAGCATTCAACCCCATAATACATGTTGTTTTATTGGTCGCTCGTCCATTTCATATCCCATAGCTTAACCATTCATATATTTGGATTCCGCTCGACGAGGCGAGCAGTACGAGTACCACCTTGATGGGACTGCGACGTTTCCTTCCAGACTTATTACCAAAAAACCACAAACATCCCAGAATCCTCTCGGTTTGGGGTCAAAATGTTGTCGCTCATTAAATCCGATAAGAAACGTCGCATCGAATGAATGTGATTGAATTCTCCCCGTCTGGAAGAGCGGAATTGAATGGTGCAACTGATTTTGCTGTGCTGTGAAAATTCAGATATTTGCATGACTGCTTTTGTTTTATTTTGTGAATAGCAAAAAGCATTCAACCCCATAATACATGTTGTTTTATTGGTCGCTCGTCCATTTCATATCCCATAGCTTACGTATTCATATATTTGGATTCCTCTCGACGCGGCGAGCAGTACGAGTACCACCTTGATGGGTCTGCGACGTTTCCTTCCAGAGTTTTTACCAACAAACCACAAACATCCCAGAATCCTCTCGGTTTGGGGTCAAAATGTTGTCGCTCATTAAATCCCATAAGAAACGTCGCATCGAATGAATGTGATTGAATTCTCCCCGTCTGGACGAGCGGAATTGAATGGTGCAACTGATTTTGCTGTACCGTGAAAATTCAGATATTTGCATGACTGCTTTTGTTTTATTTTGTGAATAGCAAAAAGCATTCAACCCCATAATACATGTTGTTTTATTGGTCGCTCGTCCATTTCATATCCCATAGCTTAACAACTCATATATTTGGATTCCTCTCGATAAGGCGAGCAGTACGAGTACCACCTTGATGGGTCTGCGACGTTTTCTTCCAGAGTTATTACCAAAAAACCACAAACATCCCAGAATCCTCTCGGTTTGGGGTCAAAATGTTGTCGCTCATTAAATCCCATAAGAAACGTCGCATCGAATGAATGTGATTGAATTCTCCCCGTCTGGACGAGCGGAATTGAACGGTGCAACTGATTTTTCTGTGCTGTGAAAATTCAGATATTTGCATGACTGCTTTTGTTTTATTTTGTGAATAGCAAAAAGCATTCAACCCCATAATACATGCTGTTTTATTGGTCGCTCGTCCATTTCATATCCCATAGCTTAACCATTCATATATTTGGATTCCTTTCGACGAGGCGAGCAGTACGAGTACCACCTTGATGGGTATGCGACGTTTCCTTCCAGAGTTATTACCAACAAACCACAAACATCCCAGAATCCTCTCGGTTTGGGGTCAAAATGTTGTCGCTCATTAAATCCGATAAGAAACGTCGCATCGAATGAATGTGATTGAATTCTCCCCGTCTGGAAGAGCGGAATTGAATGGTGCAACTGATTTTGCTGTGCTGTGAAAATTCAGATATTTGCATGACTGCTTTTGTTTTATTTTGTGAATAGCAAAAAGCATTCAACCCCATAATACATGTTGTTTTATTGGTCGCTCGTCCATTTCATATCCCATAGCTTACGTATTCATATATTTGGATTCCTCTCGACGCGGCGAGCAGTACGAGTACCACCTTGATGGGTCTGCGACGTTTCCTTCCAGAGTTTTTACCAACAAACCACAAACATCCCAGAATCCTCTCGGTTTGGGGTCAAAATGTTGTCGCTCATTAAATCCCATAAGAAACGTCGCATCGAATGAATGTGATTGAATTCTCCCCGTCTGGACGAGCGGAATTGAATGGTGCAACTGATTTTGCTGTACCGTGAAAATTCAGATATTTGCATGACTGCTTTTGTTTTATTTTGTGAATAGCAAAAAGCATTCAACCCCATAATACATGTTGTTTTATTGGTCGCTCGTCCATTTCATATCCCATAGCTTAACAACTCATATATTTGGATTCCTCTCGATAAGGCGAGCAGTACGAGTACCACCTTGATGGGTCTGCGACGTTTTCTTCCAGAGTTATTACCAAAAAACCACAAACATCCCAGAATCCTCTCGGTTTGGGGTCAAAATGTTGTCGCTCATTAAATCCCATAAGAAACGTCGCATCGAATGAATGTGATTGAATTCTCCCCGTCTGGACGAGCGGAATTGAACGGTGCAACTGATTTTTCTGTGCTGTGAAAATTCAGATATTTGCATGACTGCTTTTGTTTTATTTTGTGAATAGCAAAAAGCATTCAACCCCATAATACATGCTGTTTTATTGGTCGCTCGTCCATTTCATATCCCATAGCTTAACCATTCATATATTTGGATTCCTTTCGACGAGGCGAGCAGTACGAGTACCACCTTGATGGGTATGCGACGTTTCCTTCCAGAGTTATTACCAACAAACCACAAACATCCCAGAATCCTCTCGGTTTGGGGTCAAAATGTTGTCGCTCATTAAATCCCATAAGAAACGTCGCATCGAATGAATGTGATTGAATTCTCCCCGACTGGACGAGCGGAATTGAATGGTGCAACTGATTTTGCTGTGCTGTGAAAATTCAGATATTTGCATGACTGCTTTTGTTTTATTTTGTGAATAGCAAAAAGCATTCAACCCCATAATACATGTTGTTTTATTGGTCGCTCGTCCATTTCATATCCCATAGCTTAACCATTCATATATTTGGATTCCGCTCGACGAGGCGAGCAGTACGAGTACCACCTTGATGGGACTGCGACGTTTCCTTCCAGAGTTATTACCAAAAAAACACAAACATCCCAGAATCCTCTCGGTTTGGGGTCAAAATGTTGTCGCTCATTAAATCCCATAAGAAACGTCGCATCGAATGAATGTGATTGAATTCTCCCCGTCTGGAAGAGCGGAATTGAATGGTGCAACTGATTTTGCTGTGCTGTGAAAATTCAGATATTTGCATGACTGCTTTTGTTTCATTTTGTGAATATCAAAAAGCATTCAACCCCATAATACATGTTGTTTTATTGGTCACTCGTCCATTTCATATCCCATAGCTTACGCATTCATATATTTGGATTCCTCTCGATGCGGCGAGCAGTACGAGTACCACCTTGATGGGTCTGCGACGTTTCCTTCCAGAGTTATTACCAACAAACCACAAACATCCCAGAATCCTCTCGGTTTGGGGTCAAAATGTTGTCGCTCATTAAATCCCATAAGAAACGTCGCATCGAATGAATGTGATTGAATTCTCCCCGTCTGGACGAGCGGAATTGAATGGTGCAACTGATTTTGCTGTGCTGTGAAAATTCAGATATTTGCATGACTGCTTTTGTTTTATTTTGTGAATAGCAAAAAGCATTCAACCCCATAATACATGTTGTTTTATTGGTCGCTCGTCCATTTCATATCCCATAGCTTAACTATTCATATATTTGGATTCCTTTCGACGAGGCGAGCAGTACGAGTACCATCTTGATGGGACTGCGACGTTTCCTTCCAGAGTTATTACCAAAAAACCACAAAAATCCCAGAATCCTCTCGGTTTGGGGTCAAAATGTTGTCGCTCATTAAATCCCATAAGAAACGTCGCATCGAATGAATGTGATTGAATTCTCCCCGTCTGGACGAGCGGAATTGAATGGTGCAACTGATTTTGCTGTGCTGTGAAAATTCAGATATTTGCATGACTGCTTTTGTTTTATTTTGTGAATAGCAAAAAGCATTCAACCCCATAATACATGCTGTTTTATTGGTCGCTCGTCCATTTCATATCACATAGCTTAACCATTCATATATTTGGATTCCGCTCGACGAGGCGAGCAGTACGAGTACCACCTTGATGGGACTGCGACGTTTCCTTCCAGAGTTATTACCAAAAAACCACAAAAATCCCAGAATCCTCTCGGTTTGGGGTCAAAATGTTGTCGCTCATTAAATCCCATAAGAAACGTCGCATCGAATGAATGTGATTGAATTCTCCCCGTCTGGAAGAGCGGAATTGAATGGTGCAACTGATTTTGCTGTGCTGTGAAAATTCAGATATTTGCATGACTGCTTTTGTTTTATTTTGTGAATAGCAAAAAGCATTCAACCCCATAATACATGTTGTTTTATTGGTCGCTCGTCCATTTCATATCCCATAGCTTAAGCATTCATATATTTGGATTCCTCTCGACGCGGCGAGCAGTACGAGTACCACCTTGATGGGTCTGCGATGTTTCCTTCCAGAGTTATTACCAACAAACCACAAACATCCCAGAATCCTCTCGGTTTGGGGTCAAAATGTTGTCGCTCATTAAATCCCATAAGAAACGTCGCATCGAATGAATGTGATTGAATTCTCCCCGTCTGGACGAGCGGAATTGAATGGTGCAACTGATTTTGCTGTGCTGTGAAAATTCAGATATTTGCATGACTGCTTTTGTTTTATTTTGTGAATAGCAAAAAGCATTCAACCCCATAATACATGTTGTTTTATTGGTCGCTCGTCCATTTCATATCCCATAGCTTAAGCATTCATATATTTGGATTCCTCTCGATAAGGCGAGCAGTACGAGTACCACCTTGATGGGTCTGCGATGTTTCCTTCCAGAGTTATTACCAACAAACCACAAACATCCCAGAATCCTCTCGGTTTGGGGTCAAAATGTTGTCGCTCATTAAATCCCATAAGAAACGTCGCATCGAATGAATGTGATTGAATTCTCCCCGTCTGGAAGAGCGGAATTGAATGGTGCAACTGATTTTGCTGTGCTGTGAAAATTCAGATATTTGCATGACTGCTTTTGTTTTATTTTGTGAATAGCAAAAAGCATTCAACCCCATAATACATGTTGTTTTATTGGTCGCTCGTCCATTTCATATCCCATAGCTTAACAACTCATATATTTGGATTCCTCTCGATAAGGCGAGCAGTACGAGTACCACCTTGATGGGTCTGCGACGTTTTCTTCCAGAGTTATTACCAAAAAACCACAAACATCCCAGAATCCTCTCGGTTTGGGGTCAAAATGTTGTCGCTCATTAAATCCCATAAGAAACGTCGCATCGAATGAATGTGATTGAATTCTCCCCGTCTGGACGAGCGGAATTGAATGGTGCAACTGATTTTGCTGTGCTGTGAAAATTCAAATATTTGCATGACTGCTTTTGTTTTATTTTGTGAATAGCAAAAAGCATTCAACCCCATAATACATGCTGTTTTATTGGTCGCTCGTCCATTTCATATCCCATAGCTTAACTATTCATATATTTGGATTCCTTTCGACGAGGCGAGCAGTACGAGTACCACCTTGATGGGTATGCGACGTTTCCTTCCAGAGTTATTACCAAAAAAACACAAACATCCCAGAATCCTCTCGGTTTGGGCTCAAAATGTTGTCGCTCATTAAATCCCATAAGAAACGTCGCATCGAATGAATGTGATTGAATTCTCCCCGTCTGGACGAGCGGAATTGAATGGTGCAACTGATTTTGCTGTGCTGTGAAAATTCAGATATTTGCATGACTGCTTTTGTTTTATTTTGTGAATAGCAAAAAGCATTCAACCCCATAATACATGCTGTTTTATTGGTCGCTCGTCCATTTCATATCACATAGCTTAACCATTCATATATTTGGATTCCGCTCGACGAGGCGAGCAGTACGAGTACCACCTTGATGGGACTGCGACGTTTCCTTCCAGAGTTATTACCAAAAAACCACAAAAGTTCCAGAATCCTCTCGTTTTGGGGTCAAAATGTTGTCGCTCATTAAATCCCATAAGAAACGTCGCATCGAATGAATGTGATTGAATTCTCCCCATCTGGACGAGCGGAATTGAATGGTGCAACTGATTTTGCTGTGCTGTGAAAATTCAGATATTTGCATGACTGCTTTTGTTTTATTTTGTGAATAGCAAAAAGCATTCAACCCCATAATACATGTTGTTTTATTGGTCGCTCGTCCATTTCATATCCCATAGCTTAACAACTCATATATTTGGATTCCTCTCGATAAGGCGAGCAGTACGAGTACCACCTTGATGGGTCTGCGACGTTTTCTTCCAGAGTTATTACCAAAAAACCACAAACATCCCAGAATCCTCTCGGTTTGGGGTCAAAATGTTGTCGCTCATTAAATCCCATAAGAAACGTCGCATCGAATGAATGTGATTGAATTCTCCCCGTCTGGACGAGCGGAATTGAATGGTGCAACTGATTTTTCTGTGCTGTGAAAATTCAGATATTTGCATGACTGCTTTTGTTTTATTTTGTGAATAGCAAAAAGCATTCAACCCCATAATACATGCTGTTTTATTGGTCGCTCGTCCATTTCATATCCCATAGCTTAACTATTCATATATTTCGATTCCTTTCGACGAGGCGAGCAGTACGAGTACCACCTTGATGGGTATGCGACGTTTCCTTCCAGAGTTATTACCAAAAAAACACAAACATCCCAGAATCCTCTCGGTTTGGGCTCAAAATGTTGTCGCTCATTAAATCCCATAAGAAACGTCGCATCGAATGAATGTGATTGAATTCTCCCCGTCTGGACGAGCGGAATTGAATGGTGCAACTGATTTTGCTGTGCTGTGAAAATTCAGATATTTGCATGACTGCTTTTGTTTTATTTTGTGAATAGCAAAAAGCATTCAACCCCATAATACATGCTGTTTTATTGGTCGCTCGTCCATTTCATATCACATAGCTTAACCATTCATATATTTGGATTCCGCTCGACGAGGCGAGCAGTACGAGTACCACCTTGATGGGACTGCGACGTTTCCTTCCAGAGTTATTACCAAAAAACCACAAAAGTTCCAGAATCCTCTCGTTTTGGGGTCAAAATGTTGTCGCTCATTAAATCCCATAAGAAACGTCGCATCGAATGAATGTGATTGAATTCTCCCCGTCTGGACGAGCGGAATTGAATGGTGCAACTGATTTTGCTGTGCTGTGAAAATTCAGATATTTGCATGACTGCTTTTGTTTTATTTTGTGAATAGCAAAAAGCATTCAACCCCATAATACATGTTGTTTTATTGGTCGCTCGTCCATTTCATATCCCATAGCTTAACAACTCATATATTTGGATTCCTCTCGATAAGGCGAGCAGTACGAGTACCACCTTGATGGGTCTGCGACGTTTTCTTCCAGAGTTATTACCAAAAAACCACAAACATCCCAGAATCCTCTCGGTTTGGGGTCAAAATGTTGTCGCTCATTAAATCCCATAAGAAACGTCGCATCGAATGAATGTGATTGAATTCTCCCCGTCTGGACGAGCGGAATTGAATGGTGCAACTGATTTTTCTGTGCTGTGAAAATTCAGATATTTGCATGACTGCTTTTGTTTTATTTTGTGAATAGCAAAAAGCATTCAACCCCATAATACATGCTGTTTTATTGGTCGCTCGTCCATTTCATATCCCATAGCTTAACTATTCATATATTTCGATTCCTTTCGACGAGGCGAGCAGTACGAGTACCACCTTGATGGGTATGCGACGTTTCCTTCCAGAGTTATTACCAAAAAAACACAAACATCCCAGAATCCTCTCGGTTTGGGCTCAAAATGTTGTCGCTCATTAAATCCCATAAGAAACGTCGCATCGAATGAATGTGATTGAATTCTCCCCGTCTGGACGAGCGGAATTGAATGGTGCAACTGATTTTGCTGTGCTGTGAAAATTCAGATATTTGCATGACTGCTTTTGTTTTATTTTGTGAATAGCAAAAAGCATTCAACCCCGTAATACATGCTGTTTTATTGGTCGCTCGTCCATTTCATATCACATAGCTTAACCATTCATATATTTGGATTCGTCTCGACGAGGCGAGCAGTACGAGTACCACCTTGATGGGTCTGCGACGTTTCCTTCCAGAGTTATTACCAAAAAAACACAAACATCCCAGAATCCTCTCGGTTTGGGGTCAAAATGTTGTCGCTCATTAAATCCCATAAGAAACGTCGCATCGAATGAATGTGATTGCATTCTCCCCGTCTGGACGAGCGGAATTGAATGGTGCAACTGATTTTGCTGTGCTGTGAAAATTCAGATATTTGCATGACTGCTTTTGTTTTATTTTGTGAATAGCAAAAAGCATTCAACCCCATAATACATGCTGTTTTATTGGTCGCTCGTCCATTTCATATCCCATAGCTTAACCATTCATATATTTGGATTCCTTTCGACGAGGCGAGCAGTACGAGTACCACCTTGATGGGTATGCGACGTTTCCTTCCAGAGTTATTACCAAAAAAACACAAACATCCCAGAATCCTCTCGGTTTGGGGTCAAAATGTTGTCGCTCATTAAATCCCATAAGAAACGTCGCATCGAATGGATGTGATTGAATTCTCCCCGTCTGGACGAGCGGAATTGAATGGTGCAACTGATTTTGCTGTGCTGTGAAAATTCAGATATTTGCATGACTGCTTTTGTTTTATTTTGTGAATAGCAAAAAGCATTCAACCCCATAATACATGCTGTTTTATTGGTCGCTCGTCCATTTCATATCACATAGCTTAACCATTCATATATTTGGATTCCGCTCGACGAGGCGAGCAGTACGAGTACCACCTTGATGGGACTGCGACGTTTCCTTCCAGAGTTATTACCAAAAAACCACAAAAATCCCAGAATCCTCTCGGTTTGGGGTCAAAATGTTGTCGCTCATTAAATCCCATAAGAAACGTCGCATCGAATGAATGTGATTGAATTCTCCCCGTCTGGACGAGCGGAATTGAATGGTGCAACTGATTTTGCTGTGCTGTGAAAATTCAGATATTTGCATGACTGCTTTTGTTTTATTTTGTGAATAGCAAAAAGCATTCAACCCCATAATACATGCTGTTTTATTGGTCGCTCGTCCATTTCATATCCCATAGCTTAACCATTCATATATTTGGATTCCTTTCGACGAGGCGAGCAGTACGAGTACCACCTTGATGGGTATGCGACGTTTCCTTCCAGAGTTATTACCAAAAAAACACAAACATCCCAGAATCCTCTCGGTTTGGGGTCAAAATGTTGTCGCTCATTAAATCCCATAAGAAACGTCGCATCGAATGAATGTGATTGAATTCTCCCCGTCTGGACGAGCGGAATTGAATGGTGCAACTGATTTTGCTGTGCTGTGAAAATTCAGATATTTGCATGACTGCTTTTGTTTTATTTTGTGAATAGCAAAAAGCATTCAACCCCATAATACATGCTGTTTTATTGGTCGCTCGTCCATTTCATATCCCATAGCTTAACTATTCATATATTTCGATTCCTTTCGACGAGGCGAGCAGTACGAGTACCACCTTGATGGGTATGCGACGTTTCCTTCCAGAGTTATTACCAAAAAAACACAAACATCCCAGAATCCTCTCGGTTTGGGCTCAAAATGTTGTCGCTCATTAAATCCCATAAGAAACGTCGCATCGAATGAATGTGATTGAATTCTCCCCGTCTGGACGAGCGGAATTGAATGGTGCAACTGATTTTGCTGTGCTGTGAAAATTCAGATATTTGCATGACTGCTTTTGTTTTATTTTGTGAATAGCAAAAAGCATTCAACCCCGTAATACATGCTGTTTTATTGGTCGCTCGTCCATTTCATATCACATAGCTTAACCATTCATATATTTGGATTCGTCTCGACGAGGCGAGCAGTACGAGTACCACCTTGATGGGTCTGCGACGTTTCCTTCCAGAGTTATTACCAAAAAAACACAAACATCCCAGAATCCTCTCGGTTTGGGGTCAAAATGTTGTCGCTCATTAAATCCCATAAGAAACGTCGCATCGAATGAATGTGATTGAATTCTCCCCGTCTGGACGAGCGGAATTGAATGGTGCAACTGATTTTGCTGTGCTGTGAAAATTCAGATATTTGCATGACTGCTTTTGTTTTATTTTGTGAATAGCAAAAAGCATTCAACCCCATAATACATGCTGTTTTATTGGTCGCTCGTCCATTTCATATCCCATAGCTTAACAACTCATATATTTGGATTCCTCTCGACGCGGCGAGCAGTACGAGTACCACCTTGATGGGTCTGCGACGTTTTCTTCCAGAGTTATTACCAAAAAACCACAAACATCCCAGAATCCTCTCGGTTTGGGGTCAAAATGTTGTCGCTCATTAAATCCCATAAGAAACGTCGCATCGAATGAATGTGATTGAATTCTCCCCGTCTGGACGAGCGGAATTGAATGGTGCAACTGATTTTGCTGTGCTGTGAAAATTCAGATATTTACATGACTGCTTTTGTTTTATTTTGTGAATAGCAAAAAGCATTCAACCCCATAATACATGCTGTTTTATTGGTCGCTCGTCCATTTCATATCCCATAGCTTAACCATTCATATATTTGGATTCCTTTCGACGAGGCGAGCAGTACGAGTACCACCTTGATGGGTATGCGACGTTTCCTTCCAGAGTTATTACCAAAAAAACACAAACATCCCAGAATCCTCTCGGTTTGGGGTCAAAATGTTGTCGCTCATTAAATCCCATAAGAAACGTCGCATCGAATGGATGTGATTGAATTCTCCCCGTCTGGACGAGCGGAATTGAATGGTGCAACTGATTTTGCTGTGCTGTGAAAATTCAGATATTTGCATGACTGCTTTTGTTTTATTTTGTGAATAGCAAAAAGCATTCAACCCCATAATACATGCTGTTTTATTGGTCGCTCGTCCATTTCATATCACATAGCTTAACCATTCATATATTTGGATTCCGCTCGACGAGGCGAGCAGTACGAGTACCACCTTGATGGGACTGCGACGTTTCCTTCCAGAGTTATTACCAAAAAACCACAAAAATCCCAGAATCCTCTCGGTTTGGGGTCAAAATGTTGTCGCTCATTAAATCCCATAAGAAACGTCGCATCGAATGAATGTGATTGAATTCTCCCCGTCTGGACGAGCGGAATTGAATGGTGCAACTGATTTTGCTGTGCTGTGAAAATTCAGATATTTGCATGACTGCTTTTGTTTTATTTTGTGAATAGCAAAAAGCATTCAACCCCATAATACATGCTGTTTTATTGGTCGCTCGTCCATTTCATATCCCATAGCTTAACCATTCATATATTTGGATTCCTTTCGACGAGGCGAGCAGTACGAGTACCACCTTGATGGGTATGCGACGTTTCCTTCCAGAGTTATTACCAAAAAAACACAAACATCCCAGAATCCTCTCGGTTTGGGGTCAAAATGTTGTCGCTCATTAAATCCCATAAGAAACGTCGCATCGAATGAATGTGATTGAATTCTCCCCGTCTGGACGAGCGGAATTGAATGGTGCAACTGATTTTGCTGTGCTGTGAAAATTCAGATATTTGCATGACTGCTTTTGTTTTATTTTGTGAATAGCAAAAAGCATTCAACCCCATAATACATGCTGTTTTATTGGTCGCTCGTCCATTTCATATCCCATAGCTTAACCATTCATATATTTGGATTCCTTTCGACGAGGCGAGCAGTACGAGTACAACCTTGATGGGTATGCGACGTTTCCTTCCAGAGTTATTACCAACAAACCACAAACATCCCAGAATCCTATCGGTTTGGGCTCAAAATGTTGTCGCTCATTAAATCCCATAAGAAACGTCGCATCGAATGAATGTGATTGAATTCTCCCCGTCTGGACGAGCGGAATTGAATGGTGCAACTGATTTTGCTGTGCTGTGAAAATTCAGATATTTGCATGACTGCTTTTGTTTTATTTTGTGAATAGCAAAAAGCATTCAACCCCATAATACATGCTGTTTTATTGGTCGCTCGTCCATTTCATATCCCATAGCTTAACTATTCATATATTTGGATTCCTTTCGACGAGGCGAGCAGTACGAGTACCACCTTGATGGGTATGCGACGTTTCCTTCCAGAGTTATTACCAAAAAAACACAAACATCCCAGAATCCTCTCGGTTTGGGCTCAAAATGTTGTCGCTCATTAAATCCCATAAGAAACGTCGCATCGAATGAATGTGATTGAATTCTCCCCGTCTGGACGAGCGGAATTGAATGGTGCAACTGATTTTGCTGTGCTGTGAAAATTCAGATATTTGCATGACTGCTTTTGTTTTATTTTGTGAATAGCAAAAAGCATTCAACCCCATAATACATGCTGTTTTATTGGTCGCTCGTCCATTTCATATCACATAGCTTAACCATTCATATATTTGGATTCGTCTCGACGAGGCGAGCAGTACGAGTACCACCTTGATGGGTCTGCGACGTTTCCTTCCAGAGTTATTACCAAAAAAACACAAACATCCCAGAATCCTCTCGGTTTGGGGTCAAAATGTTGTCGCTCATTAAATCCCATAAGAAACGTCGCATCGAATGAATGTGATTGAATTCTCCCCGTCTGGACGAGCGGAATTGAATGGTGCAACTGATTTTGCTGTGCTGTGAAAATTCAGATATTTGCATGACTGCTTTTGTTTTATTTTGTGAATAGCAAAAAGCATTCAACCCCATAATACATGCTGTTTTATTGGTCGCTCGTCCATTTCATATCCCATAGCTTAACAACTCATATATTTGGATTCCTCTCGACGCGGCGAGCAGTACGAGTACCACCTTGATGGGTCTGCGACGTTTTCTTCCAGAGTTATTACCAAAAAACCACAAACATCCCAGAATCCTCTCGGTTTGGGGACAAAATGTTGTCGCTCATTAAATCCCATAAGAAACGTCGCATCGAATGAATGTGATTGAATTCTCCCCGTCTGGACGAGCGGAATTGAATGGTGCAACTGATTTTGCTGTGCTGTGAAAATTCAGATATTTGCATGACTGCTTTTGTTTTATTTTGTGAATAGCAAAAAGCATTCAACCCCATAATACATGCTGTTTTATTGGTCGCTCGTCCATTTCATATCCCATAGCTTAACCATTCATATATTTGGATTCCTTTCGACGAGGCGAGCAGTACGAGTACCACCTTGATGGGTATGCGACGTTTCCTTCCAGAGTTATTACCAAAAAAACACAAACATCCCAGAATCCTCTCGGTTTGGGGTCAAAATGTTGTCGCTCATTAAATCCCATAAGAAACGTCGCATCGAATGGATGTGATTGAATTCTCCCCGTCTGGACGAGCGGAATTGAATGGTGCAACTGATTTTGCTGTGCTGTGAAAATTCAGATATTTGCATGACTGCTTTTGTTTTATTTTGTGAATAGCAAAAAGCATTCAACCCCATAATACATGCTGTTTTATTGGTCGCTCGTCCATTTCATATCACATAGCTTAACCATTCATATATTTGGATTCCGCTCGACGAGGCGAGCAGTACGAGTACCACCTTGATGGGACCGCGACGTTTCCTTCCAGAGTTATTACCAAAAAACCACAAAAATCCCAGAATCCTCTCGGTTTGGGGTCAAAATGTTGTCGCTCATTAAATCCCATAAGAAACGTCGCATCGAATGAATGTGATTGAATTCTCCCCGTCTGGACGAGCGGAATTGAATGGTGCAACTGATTTTGCTGTGCTGTGAAAATTCAGATATTTGCATGACTGCTTTTGTTTTATTTTGTGAATAGCAAAAAGCATTCAACCCCATAATACATGCTGTTTTATTGGTCGCTCGTCCATTTCATATCCCATAGCTTAACCATTCATATATTTGGATTCCTTTCGACGAGGCGAGCAGTACGAGTACCACCTTGATGGGTATGCGACGTTTCCTTCCAGAGTTATTACCAAAAAAACACAAACATCCCAGAATCCTCTCGGTTTGGGGTCAAAATGTTGTCGCTCATTAAATCCCATAAGAAACGTCGCATCGAATGAATGTGATTGAATTCTCCCCGTCTGGACGAGCGGAATTGAATGGTGCAACTGATTTTGCTGTGCTGTGAAAATTCAGATATTTGCATGACTGCTTTTGTTTTATTTTGTGAATAGCAAAAAGCATTCAACCCCATAATACATGCTGTTTTATTGGTCGCTCGTCCATTTCATATCACATAGCTTAACCATTCATATATTTGGATTCCGCTCGACGAGGCGAGCAGTACGAGTACCACCTTGATGGGTATGCGACGTTTCCTTCCAGAGTTATTACCAAAAAACCACAAAAATCCCAGAATCCTCTCGGTTTGGGCTCAAAATGTTGTCGCTCATTAAATCCCATAAGAAACGTCGCATCGAATGAATATGATTGAATTCTCCCCGTCTGGACGAGCGGAATTGAATGGTGCAACTGATTTTGCTGTGCTGTGAAAATTCAGATATTTGCATGACTGCTTTTGTTTTATTTTGTGAATAGCAAAAAGCATTCAACCCCATAATACATGTTGTTTTATTGGTCGCTCGTCCATTTCATATCCCATAGCTTAACAACTCATATATTTGGATTCCTCTCGATAAGGCGAGCAGTACGAGTACCACCTTGATGGGTCTGCCACGTTTTCTTCCAGAGTTATTACCAAAAAACCACAAACATCCCAAAATCCTCTCGGTTTGGGGTCAAAATGTTGTCGCTCATTAAATCCCATAAGAAACGTCGCATCGAATGAATGTGATTGAATTCTCCCCGTCTGGACGAGCGGAATTGAATGGTGCAACTGATTTTGCTGTGCTGTGAAAATTCAGATATTTGCATGACTGCTTTTGTTTTATTTTGTGAATAGCAAAAAGCATTCAACCCCATAATACATGCTGTTTTATTGGTCGCTCGTCCATTTCATATCCCATAGCTTAACCATTCATATATTTGGATTCCTTTCGACGAGGCGAGCAGTACGAGTACAACCTTGATGGGTATGCGACGTTTCCTTCCAGAGTTATTACCAACAAACCACAAACATCCCAGAATCCTCTCGGTTTGGGGTCAAAATGTTGTCGCTCATTAAATCCCATAAGAAACGTCGCATCGAATGAATGTGATTGAATTCTCCCCGACTGGACGAGCGGAATTGAATGGTGCAACTGATTTTGCTGTGCTGTGAAAATTCAGATATTTGCATGACTGCTTTTGTTTTATTTTGTGAATAGCAAAAAGCATTCAACCCCATAATACATGTTGTTTTATTGGTCGCTCGTCCATTTCATATCCCATAGCTTAACCATTCATATATTTGGATTCCGCTCGACGAGGCGAGCAGTACGAGTACCACCTTGATGGGACTGCGACGTTTCCTTCCAGAGTTATTACCAACAAACCACAAACATCCCAGAATCCTCTCGGTTTGGGGTCAAAATGTTGTCGCTCATTAAATCCCATAAGAAACGTCGCATCGAATGAATGTGATTGAATTCTCCCCGTCTGGACGAGCGGAATTGAATGGTGCAACTGATTTTGCTGTGCTGTGAAAATTCAGATATTTGCATGACTGCTTTTGTTTTATTTTGTGAATAGCAAAAAGCATTCAACCCCATAATACATGTTGTTTTATTGGTCGCTCGTCCATTTCATATCCCATAGCTTAACAACTCATATATTTGGATTCCTCTCGATAAGGCGAGCACTACGAGTACCACCTTGATGGGTCTGCGACGTTTTCTTCCAGAGTTATTACCAAAAAACCACAAAAATCCCAGAATCCTCTCGGTTTGGGGTCAAAATGTTGTCGCTCATTAAATCCCATAAGAAACGTCGCATCGAATGAATGTGATTGAATTCTCCCCGTCTGGACGAGCGGAATTGAATGGTGCAACTGATTTTGCTGTGCTGTGAAAATTCAGATATTTGCATGACTGCTTTTGTTTTATTTTGTGAATAGCAAAAAGCATTCAACCCCATAATACATGCTGTTTTATTGGTCGCTCGTCCATTTCATATCACATAGCTTAACCATTCATATATTTGGATTCCGCTCGACGAGGCGAGCAGTACGAGTACCACCTTGATGGGACTGCGACGTTTCCTTCCAGAGTTATTACCAAAAAACCACAAAAATCCCAGAATCCTCTCGGTTTGGGGTCAAAATGTTGTCGCTCATTAAATCCCATAAGAAACGTCGCATCGAATGAATGTGATTGAATTCTCCCCGTCTGGAAGAGCGGAATTGAATGGTGCAACTGATTTTGCTGTGCTGTGAAAATTCAGATATTTGCATGACTGCTTTTGTTTTATTTTGTGAATAGCAAAAAGCATTCAACCCCATAATACATGCTGTTTTATTGGTCGCTCGTCCATTTCATATCCCATAGCTTAACAACTCATGTATTTGGATTGCTCTCGATGAGGCGAGCAGTACGAGTACCACCTTGATGGTTCTGCCACGTTTTCTTCCAGAGTTATTACCAAAAAACCACAAACATCCCAGAATCCTCTCGGTTTGGGGTCAAAATGTTGTCGCTCATTAAATCCCATAAGAAACGTCGCATCGAATGAATGTGATTGAATTCTCCCCGTCTGGACGAGCGGAATTGAATGGTGCAACTGATTTTGCTGTGCTGTGAAAATTCAGATATTTGCATGACTGCTTTTGTTTTATTTTGTGAATAGCAAAAAGCATTCAACCCCATAATACATGCTGTTTTATTGGTCGCTCGTCCATTTCATATCCCATAGCTTAACCATTCATATATTTGGATTCCTTTCGACGAGGCGAGCAGTACGAGTACAACCTTGATGGGTATGCGACGTTTCCTTCCAGAGTTATTACCAACAAACCACAAACATCCCAGAATCCTCTCGGTTTGGGGTCAAAATGTTGTCGCTCATTAAATCCCATAAGAAACGTCGCATCGAATGAATGTGATTGAATTCTCCCCGTCTGGACGAGCGGAATTGAATGGTGCAACTGATTTTGCTGTGCTGTGAAAATTCAGATATTTGCATGACTGCTTTTGTTTTATTTTGTGAATAGCAAAAAGCATTCAACCCCATAATACATGCTGTTTTATTGGTCGCTCGTCCATTTCATATCACATAGCTTAACCATTCATATATTTGGATTCCGCTCGACGAGGCGAGCAGTACGAGTACCACCTTGATGGGACTGCGACGTTTCCTTCCAGAGTTATTACCAAAAAACCACAAAAATCCCAGAATCCTCTCGGTTTGGGGTCAAAATGTTGTCGCTCATTAAATCCCATAAGAAACGTCGCATCGAATGAATGTGATTGAATTCTCCCCGTCTGGAAGAGCGGAATTGAATGGTGCAACTGATTTTGCTGTGCTGTGAAAATTCAGATATTTGCATGACTGCTTTTGTTTTATTTTGTGAATAGCAAAAAGCATTCAACCCCATAATACATGCTGTTTTATTGGTCGCTCGTCCATTTCATATCCCATAGCTTAACAACTCATGTATTTGGATTGCTCTCGATGAGGCGAGCAGTACGAGTACCACCTTGATGGTTCTGCCACGTTTTCTTCCAGAGTTATTACCAAAAAACCACAAACATCCCAGAATCCTCTCGGTTTGGGGTCAAAATGTTGTCGCTCATTAAATCCCATAAGAAACGTCGCATCGAATGAATGTGATTGAATTCTCCCCGTCCGGACGAGCGGAATTGAATGGTGCAACTGATTTTGCTGTGCTGTGAAAATTCAGATATTTGCATGACTGCTTTTGTTTTATTTTGTGAATAGCAAAAAGCATTCAACCCCATAATACATGCTGTTTTATTGGTCGCTCGTCCATTTCATATCCCATAGCTTAACCATTCATATATTTGGATTCCTTTCGACGAGGCGAGCAGTACGAGTACAACCTTGATGGGTATGCGACGTTTCCTTCCAGAGTTATTACCAACAAACCACAAACATCCCAGAATCCTCTCGGTTTGGGGTCAAAATGTTGTCGCTCATTAAATCCCATAAGAAACGTCGCATCGAATGAATGTGATTGAATTCTCCCCGTCTGGACGAGCGGAATTGAATGGTGCAACTGATTTTGCTGTGCTGTGAAAATTCAGATATTTGCATGACTGCTTTTGTTTTATTTTGTGAATAGCAAAAAGCATTCAACCCCATAATACATGCTGTTTTAATGGTCGCTCGTCCATTTCATATCCCATAGCTTAACTATTCATATATTTGGATTCCTTTCGACGAGGCGAGCAGTACGAGTACCACCTTGATGGGTATGCGACGTTTCCTTCCAGAGTTATTACCAAAAAAACACAAACATCCCAGAATCCTCTCGGTTTGGGCTCAAAATGTTGTCGCTCATTAAATCCCATAAGAAACGTCGCATCGAATGAATGTGATTGAATTCTCCCCGTCTGGACGAGCGGAATTGAATGGTGCAACTGATTTTGCTGTGCTGTGAAAATTCAGATATTTGCATGACTGCTTTTGTTTTATTTTGTGAATAGCAAAAAGCATTCAACCCCATAATACATGCTGTTTTATTGGTCGCTCGTCCATTTCATATCACATAGCTTAACCATTCATATATTTGGATTCGTCTCGACGAGGCGAGCAGTACGAGTACCACCTTGATGGGTCTGCGACGTTTCCTTCCAGAGTTATTACCAAAAAAACACAAACATCCCAGAATCCTCTCGGTTTGGGGTCAAAATGTTGTCGCTCATTAAATCCCATAAGAAACGTCGCATCGAATGAATGTGATTGAATTATCCCCGTCTGGACGAGCGGAATTGAATGGTGCAACTGATTTTGCTGTGCTGTGAAAATTCAGATATTTGCATGACTGCTTTTGTTTTATTTTGTGAATAGCAAAAAGCATTCAACCCCATAATACATGCTGTTTTATTGGTCGCTCGTCCATTTCATATCCCATAGCTTAACAACTCATATATTTGGATTCCTCTCGACGCGGCGAGCAGTACGAGTACCACCTTGATGGGTCTGCGACGTTTTCTTCCAGAGTCATTACCAAAAAACCACAAACATCCCAGAATCCTCTCGGTTTGGGGTCAAAATGTTGTCGCTCATTAAATCCCATAAGAAACGTCGCATCGAATGAATGTGATTGAATTCTCCCCGTCTGGACGAGCGGAATTGAATGGTGCAACTGATTTTGCTGTGCTGTGAAAATTCAGATATTTGCATGACTGCTTTTGTTTTATTTTGTGAATAGCAAAAAGCATTCAACCCCATAATACATGCTGTTTTATTGGTCGCTCGTCCATTTCATATCCCATAGCTTAACCATTCATATATTTGGATTCCTTTCGACGAGGCGAGCAGTACGAGTACCACCTTGATGGGTATGCGACGTTTCCTTCCAGAGTTATTACCAAAAAAACACAAACATCCCAGAATCCTCTCGGTTTGGGGTCAAAATGTTGTCGCTCATTAAATCCCATAAGAAACGTCGCATCGAATGGATGTGATTGAATTCTCCCCGTCTGGACGAGCGGAATTGAATGGTGCAACTGATTTTGCTGTGCTGTGAAAATTCAGATATTTGCATGACTGCTTTTGTTTTATTTTGTGAATAGCAAAAAGCATTCAACCCCATAATACATGCTGTTTTATTGGTCGCTCGTCCATTTCATATCACATAGCTTAACCATTCATATATTTGGATTCCGCTCGACGAGGCGAGCAGTACGAGTACCACCTTGATGGGACTGCGACGTTTCCTTCCAGAGTTATTACCAAAAAACCACAAAAATCCCAGAATCCTCTCGGTTTGGGGTCAAAATGTTGTCGCTCATTAAATCCCATAAGAAACGTCGCATCGAATGAATGTGATTGAATTCTCCCCGTCTGGACGAGCGGAATTGAATGGTGCAACTGATTTTGCTGTGCTGTGAAAATTCAGATATTTGCATGACTGCTTTTGTTTTATTTTGTGAATAGCAAAAAGCATTCAACCCCATAATACATGCTGTTTTATTGGTCGCTCGTCCATTTCATATCCCATAGCTTAACCATTCATATATTTGGATTCCTTTCGACGAGGCGAGCAGTACGAGTACCACCTTGATGGGTATGCGACGTTTCCTTCCAGAGTTATTACCAAAAAAACACAAACATCCCAGAATCCTCTCGGTTTGGGGTCAAAATGTTGTCGCTCATTAAATCCCATAAGAAACGTCGCATCGAATGAATGTGATTGAATTCTCCCCGTCTGGACGAGCGGAATTGAATGGTGCAACTGATTTTGCTGTGCTGTGAAAATTCAGATATTTGCATGACTGCTTTTGTTTTATTTTGTGAATAGCAAAAAGCATTCAACCCCATAATACATGCTGTTTTATTGGTCGCTCGTCCATTTCATATCACATAGCTTAACCATTCATATATTTGGATTCCGCTCGACGAGGCGAGCAGTACGAGTACCACCTTGATGGGTATGCGACGTTTCCTTCCAGAGTTATTACCAAAAAACCACAAACATCCCAGAATCCTCTCGGTTTGGGGTCAAAATGTTGTCGCTCATTAAATCCCATAAGAAACGTCGCATCGAATGAATGTGATTGAATTCTCCCCGTCTGGACGAGCGGAATTGAATGGTGCAACTGATTTTGCTGTGCTGTGAAAATTCAGATATTTGCATGACTGCTTTTGTTTTATTTTGTGAATAGCAAAAAGCATTCAACCCCATAATACATGCTGTTTTATTGGTCGCTCGTCCATTTCATATCCCATAGCTTAACAACTCATATATTTGGATTCCTCTCGACGCGGCGAGCAGTACGAGTACCACCTTGATGGGTCTGCGACGTTTTCTTCCAGAGTCATTACCAAAAAACCACAAACATCCCAGAATCCTCTCGGTTTGGGGTCAAAATGTTGTCGCTCATTAAATCCCATAAGAAACGTCGCATCGAATGAATGTGATTGAATTCTCCCCGTCTGGACGAGCGGAATTGAATGGTGCAACTGATTTTGCTGTGCTGTGAAAATTCAGATATTTGCATGACTGCTTTTGTTTTATTTTGTGAATAGCAAAAAGCATTCAACCCCATAATACATGCTGTTTTATTGGTCGCTCGTCCATTTCATTTCCCATAGCTTAACCATTCATATATTTGGATTCCTTTCGACGAGGCGAGCAGTACGAGTACAACCTTGATGGGTATGCGACGTTTCCTTCCAGAGTTATTACCAACAAACCACAAACATCCCAGAATCCTCTCGGTTTGGGGTCAAAATCTTGTCGCTCATTAAATCCCATAAGAAACGTCGCATCGAATGAATGTGATTGAATTCTCCCCGACTGGACGAGCGGAATTGAATGGTGCAACTGATTTTGCTGTGCTGTGAAAATTCAGATATTTGCATGACTGCTTTTGTTTTATTTTGTGAATAGCAAAAAGCATTCAACCCCATAATACATGTTGTTTTATTGGTCGCTCGTCCATTTCATATCCCATAGCTTAACCATTCATATATTTGGATTCCGCTCGACGAGGCGAGCAGTACGAGTACCACCTTGATGGGACTGCGACGTTTCCTTCCAGAGTTATTACCAACAAACCACAAACATCCCAGAATCCTCTCGGTTTGGGGTCAAAATGTTGTCGCTCATTAAATCCCATAAGAAACGTCGCATCGAATGAATGTGATTGAATTCTCCCCGTCTGGACGAGCAGAATTGAATGGTGCAACTGATTTTGCTGTGCTGTGAAAATTCAGATATTTGCATGACTGCTTTTGTTCTATTTTGTGAATAGCAAAAAGCATTCAACCCCATAATACATGTTGTTTTATTGGTCGCTCGTCCATTTCATATCCCATAGCTTAACAACTCATATATTTGGATTCCTCTCGATAAGGCGAGCAGTACGAGTACCACCTTGATGGGTCTGCGACGTTTTCTTCCAGAGTTATTACCAAAAAACCACAAAAATCCCAGAATCCTCTCGGTTTGGGGTCAAAATGTTGTCGCTCATTAAATCCCATAAGAAACGTCGCATCGAATGAATGTGATTGAATTCTCCCCGTCTGGACGAGCGGAATTGAATGGTGCAACTGATTTTGCTGTGCTGTGAAAATTCAGATATTTGCATGACTGCTTTTGTTTTATTTTGTGAATAGCAAAAAGCATTCAACCCCATAATACATGCTGTTTTATTGGTCGCTCGTCCATTTCATATCACATAGCTTAACCATTCATATATTTGGATTCCGCTCGACGAGGCGAGCAGTACGAGTACCACCTTGATGGGACTGCGACGTTTCCTTCCAGAGTTATTACCAAAAAACCACAAAAATCCCAGAATCCTCTCGGTTTGGGGTCAAAATGTTGTCGCTCATTAAATCCCATAAGAAACGTCGCATCGAATGAATGTGATTGAATTCTCCCCGTCTGGAAGAGCGGAATTGAATGGTGCAACTGATTTTGCTGTGCTGTGAAAATTCAGATATTTGCATGACTGCTTTTGTTTTATTTTGTGAATAGCAAAAAGCATTCAACCCCATAATACATGTTGTTTTATTGGTCGCTCGTCCATTTCATATCCCATAGCTTAACCATTCATATATTTGGATTCCTCTCGACGCGGCGAGCAGTACGAGTACCACCTTGATGGGTCTGCGACGTTTCCTTCCAGAGTTATTACCAACAAACCACAAACATCCCAGAATCCTCTCGGTTTGGGGTCAAAATGTTGTCGCTCATTAAATCCAATAAGAAACGTCGCATCGAATGAATGTGATTGAATTCTCCCCGTCTGGACGAGCGGAATTGAATGGTGCAACTGATTTTGCTGTGCTGTGAAAATTCAGATATTTGCATGACTGCTTTTGTTTTATTTTGTGAATAGCAAAAAGCATTCAACCCCATAATACATGTTGTTTTATTGGTCGCTCGTCCATTTCATATCCCATAGCTTAACAACTCATATATTTGGATTCCTCTCGATAAGGCGAGCAGTACGAGTACCACCTTGATGGGTCTGCGACGTTTTCTTCCAGAGTTATTACCAAAAAACCACAAACATCCCAGAATCCTCTCGGTTTGGGGTCAAAATGTTGTCGCTCATTAAATCCCATAAGAAACGTCGCATCGAATGAATGTGATTGAATTCTCCCCGTCTGGACGAGCGGAATTGAATGGTGCAACTGATTTTGCTGTGCTGTGAAAATTCAGATATTTGCATGACTGCTTTTGTTTTATTTTGTGAATAGCAAAAAGCATTCAACCCCATAATACATGCTGTTTTATTGGTCGCTCATCCATTTCATATCCCATAGCTTAACTATTCATATATTTGGATTCCTTTCGACGAGGCGAGCAGTACGAGTACCACCTTGATGGGTATGCGACGTTTCCTTCCAGAGTTATTACCAAAAAAACACAAACATCCCAGAATCCTCTCGGTTTGGGCTCAAAATGTTGTCGCTCATTAAATCCCATAAGAAACGTCGCATCGAATGAATGTGATTGAATTCTCCCCGTCTGGACGAGCGGAATTGAATGGTGCAACTGATTTTGCTGTGCTGTGAAAATTCAGATATTTGCATGACTGCTTTTGTTTTATTTTGTGAATAGCAAAAAGCATTCAACCCCATAATACATGCTGTTTTATTGGTCGCTCGTCCATTTCATATCACATAGCTTAACCATTCATATATTTGGATTCCGCTCGACGAGGCGAGCAGTACGAGTACCACCTTGATGGGACTGCGACGTTTCCTTCCAGAGTTATTACCAAAAAACCACAAAAATCCCAGAATCCTCTCGGTTTGGGGTCAAAATGTTGTCGGTCATTAAATCCCATAAGAAACGTCGCATCGAATGAATGTGATTGAATTCTCCCTGTCTGGACGAGCGGAATTGAATGGCGCAACTGATTTTGCTGTGCTGTGAAAATTCAGATATTTGCATGACTGCTTTTGTTTTATTTTGTGAATAGCAAAAAGCATTCAACCCCATAATACATGCTGTTTTATTGGTCGCTCGTCCATTTCATATCCCATAGCTTAACTATTCATATATTTGGATTCCTTTCGACGAGGCGAGCAGTACGAGTACCACCTTGATGGGTATGCGACGTTTCCTTCCAGAGTTATTACCAAAAAAACACAAACATCCCAGAATCCTCTCGGTTTGGGCTCAAAATGTTGTCGCTCATTAAATCCCATAAGAAACGTCGCATCGAATGAATGTGATTGAATTCTCCCCGTCTGGACGAGCGGAATTGAATGGTGCAACTGATTTTGCTGTGCTGTGAAAATTCAGATATTTGCATGACTGCTTTTGTTTTATTTTGTGAATAGCAAAAAGCATTCAACCCCATAATACATGCTGTTTTATTGGTCGCTCGTCCATTTCATATCCCATAGCTTAACTATTCATATATTTGGATTCCTTTCGACGAGGCGAGCAGTACGAGTACCACCTTGATGGGTATGCGACGTTTCCTTCCAGAGTTATTACCAAAAAACCACAAAAATCCCAGAATCCTCTCGGTTTGGGGTCAAAATGTTGTCGCTCATTAAATCCCATAAGAAACGTCGCATCGAATGAATGTGATTGAATTCTCCCCGTCTGGACGAGCGGAATTGAATGGTGCAACTGATTTTGCTGTGCTGTGAAAATTCAGATATTTGCATGACTGCTTTTGTTTTATTTTGTGAATAGCAAAAAGCATTCAACCCCATAATACATGCTGTTTTATTGGTCGCTCGTCCATTTCATATCACATAGCTTAACCATTCATATATTTGGATTCCGCTCGACGAGGCGAGCAGTACGAGTACCACCTTGATGGGACTGCGACGTTTCCTTCCAGAGTTATTACCAAAAAACCACAAAAATCCCAGAATCCTCTCGGTTTGGGGTCAAAATGTTGTCGCTCATTAAATCCCATAAGAAACGTCGCATCGAATGAATGTGATTGAATTCTCCCCGTCTGGAAGAGCGGAATTGAATGGTGCAACTGATTTTGCTGTGCTGTGAAAATTCAGATATTTGCATGACTGCTTTTGTTTTATTTTGTGAATAGCAAAAAGCATTCAACCCCATAATACATGTTGTTTTATTGGTCGCTCGTCCATTTCATATCCCATAGCTTAACCATTCATATATTTGGATTCCTCTCGACGCGGCGAGCAGTACGAGTACCACCTTGATGGGTCTGCGACGTTTCCTTCCAGAGTTATTACCAACAAACCACACACATCCCAGAATCCTCTCGGTTTGGGGTCAAAATGTTGTCGCTCATTAAATCCAATAAGAAACGTCGCATCGAATGAATGTGATTGAATTCTCCCCGTCTGGACGAGCGGAATTGAATGGTGCAACTGATTTTGCTGTGCTGTGAAAATTCAGATATTTGCATGACTGCTTTTGTTTTATTTTGTGAATAGCAAAAAGCATTCAACCCCATAATACATGTTGTTTTATTGGTCGCTCGTCCATTTCATATCCCATAGCTTAACAACTCATATATTTGGATTCCTCTCGATAAGGCGAGCAGTACGAGTACCACCTTGATGGGTCTGCGACGTTTTCTTCCAGAGTTATTACCAAAAAACCACAAACATCCCAGAATCCTCTCGGTTTGGGGTCAAAATGTTGTCGCTCATTAAATCCCATAAGAAACGTCGCATCGAATGAATGTGATTGAATTCTCCCCGTCTGGACGAGCGGAATTGAATGGTGCAACTGATTTTGCTGTGCTGTGAAAATTCAGATATTTGCATGACTGCTTTTGTTTTATTTTGTGAATAGCAAAAAGCATTCAACCCCATAATACATGCTGTTTTATTGGTCGCTCATCCATTTCATATCCCATAGCTTAACTATTCATATATTTGGATTCCTTTCGACGAGGCGAGCAGTACGAGTACCACCTTGATGGGTATGCGACGTTTCCTTCCAGAGTTATTACCAAAAAAACACAAACATCCCAGAATCCTCTCGGTTTGGGCTCAAAATGTTGTCGCTCATTAAATCCCATAAGAAACGTCGCATCGAATGAATGTGATTGAATTCTCCCCGTCTGGACGAGCGGAATTGAATGGTGCAACTGATTTTGCTGTGCTGTGAAAATTCAGATATTTGCATGACTGCTTTTGTTTTATTTTGTGAATAGCAAAAAGCATTCAACCCCATAATACATGCTGTTTTATTGGTCGCTCGTCCATTTCATATCACATAGCTTAACCATTCATATATTTGGATTCCGCTCGACGAGGCGAGCAGTACGAGTACCACCTTGATGGGACTGCGACGTTTCCTTCCAGAGTTATTACCAAAAAACCACAAAAATCCCAGAATCCTCTCGGTTTGGGGTCAAAATGTTGTCGGTCATTAAATCCCATAAGAAACGTCGCATCGAATAAATGTGATTGAATTCTCCCCGTCTGGACGAGCGGAATTGAATGGCGCAACTGATTTTGCTGTGCTGTGAAAATTCAGATATTTGCATGACTGCTTTTGTTTTATTTTGTGAATAGCAAAAAGCATTCAACCCCATAATACATGCTGTTTTATTGGTCGCTCGTCCATTTCATATCCCATAGCTTAACTATTCATATATTTGGATTCCTTTCGACGAGGCGAGCAGTACGAGTACCACCTTGATGGGTATGCGACGTTTCCTTCCAGAGTTATTACCAAAAAAACACAAACATCCCAGAATCCTCTCGGTTTGGGCTCAAAATGTTGTCGCTCATTAAATCCCATAAGAAACGTCGCATCGAATGAATGTGATTGAATTCTCCCCGTCTGGACGAGCGGAATTGAATGGTGCAACTGATTTTGCTGTGCTGTGAAAATTCAGATATTTGCATGACTGCTTTTGTTTTATTTTGTGAATAGCAAAAAGCATTCAACCCCATAATACATGCTGTTTTATTGGTCGCTCGTCCATTTCATATCCCATAACTTAACTATTCATATATTTGGATTCCTTTCGACGAGGCGAGCAGTACGAGTACCACCTTGATGGGTATGCGACGTTTCCTTCCAGAGTTATTACCAAAAAAACACAAACATCCCAGAATCCTCTCGGTTTGGGCTCAAAATGTTGTCGCTCATTAAATCCCATAAGAAACGTCGCATCGAATGAATGTGATTGAATTCTCCCCGTCTGGACGAGCGGAATTGAATGGTGCAACTGATTTTGCTGTGCTGTGAAAATTCAGATATTTGCATGACTGCTTTTGTTTTATTTTGTGAATAGAAAAAAAGCATTCAACCCCATAATACATGCTGTTTTATTGGTCGCTCGTCCATTTCATATCACATAGCTTAACCATTCATATATTTGGATTCGTCTCGACGAGGCGAGCAGTACGAGTACCACCTTGATGGGTTTGCGACGTTTTCTTCCAGAGTTATTACCAAAAAACCACAAACATCCCAGAATCCTCTCGGTTTGGGGTCAAAATGTTGTCGCTCATTAAATCCCATAAGAAACGTCGCATCGAATGAATGTGATTGAATTCTCCCCGTCTGGACGAGCGGAATTGAATGGTGCAACTGATTTTGCTGTGCTGTGAAAATTCAGATATTTGCATGACTGCTTTTGTTTTATTTTGTGAATAGCAAAAAGCATTCAACCCCATAATACATGCTGTTTTATTGGTCGCTCGTCCATTTCATATCCCTTAGCTTAACCATTCATATATTTGGATTCCTTTCGACGAGGCGAGCAGTACGAGTACCACCTTGATGGGTATGCGACGTTTCCTTCCAGAGTTATTACCAAAAAAACACAAACATCCCAGAATCCTCTCGGTTTGGGCTCAAAATGTTGTCGCTCATTAAATCCCATAAGAAACGTCGCATCGAATGAATGTGATTGAATTCTCCCCGTCTGGACGAGCGGAATTGAATGGTGCAACTGATTTTGCTGTGCTGTGAAAATTCAGATATTTGCATGACTGCTTTTGTTTTATTTTGTGAATAGCAAAAAGCATTCAACCCCATAATACATGCTGTTTTATTGGTCGCTCGTCCATTTCATATCACATAGCTTAACCATTCATATATTTGGATTCCGCTCGACGAGGCGAGCAGTACGAGTACCACCTTGATGGGACTGCGACGTTTCCTTCCAGAGTTATTACCAAAAAACCACAAAAATCCCAGAATCCTCTCGGTTTGGGGTTAAAATGTTGTCGCTCATTAAATCCCATAAGAAACGTCGCATCGAATGAATGTGATTGAATTCTCCCCGTCTGGACGAGCGGAATTGAATGGTGCAACTGATTTTGCTGTACCGTGAAAATTCAGATATTTGCATGACTGCTTTTGTTTTATTTTGTGAATAGCAAAAAGCATTCAACCCCATAATACATGTTGTTTTATTGGTCGCTCGTCCATTTCATATCCCATAGCTTAAGCATTCATATATTTGGATTCCTCTCGACGCGGCGAGCAGTACGAGTACCACCTTGATGGGTCTGCGACGTTTTCTTCCAGAGTTATTACCAAAAAACCACAAACATCCCAGAATCCTCTCGGTTTGGGGTCAAAATGTTGTCGCTCATTAAATCCCATAAGAAACGTCGCATCGAATGAATGTGATTGAATTCTCCCCGTCTGGACGAGCGGAATTGAATGGTGCAACTGATTTTGCTGTGCTGTGAAAATTCAGATATTTGCATGACTGCTTTTGTTTTATTTTGTGAATAGCAAAAAGCATTCAACCCCATAATACATGCTGTTTTATTGGTCGCTCGTCCATTTCATATCCCATAGCTTAACCATTCATATATTTGGATTCCTTTCGACGAGGCGAGCAGTACGAGTACCACCTTGATGGGTATGCGACGTTTCCTTCCAGAGTTATTACCAAAAAACCACAAACATCCCAGAATCCTCTCGGTTTGGGGTCAAAATGTTGTCGCTCATTAAATCCCATAAGAAACGTCGCATCGAATGAATGTGATTGAATTCTCCCCGTCTGGACGAGCGGAATTGAATGGTGCAACTGATTTTGCTGTGCTGTGAAAATTCAGATATTTGCATGACTGCTTTTGTTTTATTTTGTGAATAGCAAAAAGCATTCAACCCCATAATACATGCTGTTTTATTGGTCGCTCGTCCATTTCATATCCCATAGCTTAACCATTCATATATTTGGATTCCTTTCGACGAGGCGAGCAGTACGAGTACCACCTTGATGGGTATGCGACGTTTCCTTCCAGAGTTATTACCAAAAAAACACAAACATCCCAGAATCCTCTCGGTTTGGGGTCAAAATGTTGTCGCTCATTAAATCCCATAAGAAACGTCGCATCGAATGAATGTGATTGAATTCTCCCCGTCTGGACGAGCGGAATTGAATGGTGCAACTGATTTTGCTGTGCTGTGAAAATTCAGATATTTGCATGACTGCTTTTGTTTTATTTTGTGAATAGCAAAAAGCATTCAACCCCATAATACATGCTGTTTTATTGGTCGCTCGTCCATTTCATATCACATAGCTTAACCATTCATATATTTGGATTCCGCTCGACGAGGCGAGCAGTACGAGTACCACCTTGATGGGACTGCGACGTTTCCTTCCAGAGTTATTACCAAAAAACCACAAAAATCCCAGAATCCTCTCGGTTTGTGGTCAAAATGTTGTCGCTCATTAAATCCCATAAGAAACGTCGCATCGAATGAATGTGATTGAATTCTCCCCGTCTGGACGAGCGGAATTGAATGGTGCAACTGATTTTGCTGTGCTGTGAAAATTCAGATATTTGCATGACTGCTTTTGTTTTATTTTGTGAATAGCAAAAAGCATTCAACCCCATAATACATGCTGTTTTATTGGTCGCTCGTCCATTTCATATCCCATAGCTTAACCATTCATATATTTGGATTCCTTTCGACGAGGCGAGCAGTACGAGTACCACCTTGATGGGTATGCGACGTTTCCTTCCAGAGTTATTACCAAAAAAACACAAACATCCCAGAATCCTCTCGGTTTGGGGTCAAAATGTTGTCGCTCATTAAATCCCATAAGAAACGTCGCATCGAATGAATGTGATTGAATTCTCCCCGTCTGGACGAGCGGAATTGAATGGTGCAACTGATTTTGCTGTGCTGTGAAAATTCAGATATTTGCATGACTGCTTTTGTTTTATTTTGTGAATAGCAAAAAGCATTCAACCCCTAATACATGCTGTTTTATTGGTCGCTCGTCCATTTCATATCACATAGCTTAACCATTCATGTATTTGGATTCGCCTCGACGAGGCGAGCAGTACGAGTACTACCTTGATGGGTTTGCGACGTTTCCTTCCAGAGTTATTACCAAAAAACCACAAACATCCCAGAATCCTCTCGGTTTGGGGTCAAAATGTTGTCGCTCATTAAATCCCATAAGAAACGTCGTATCGAATGAATGTGATTGAATTCTCCCCGTCTGGACGAGCGGAATTGAATGGTGCAACTGATTTTGCTGTGCTGTGAAAATTCAGATATTTGCATGACTGCTTTTGTTTTATTTTGTGAATAGCAAAAAGCATTCAACCCCATAATACATGCTGTTTTATTGGTCGCTCGTCCATTTCATATCCCATAGCTTAACCATTCATATATATTGGATTCCTTTCGACGAGGCGAGCAGTACGAGTACCACCTTGATGGGTCTGCGACGTTTCCTTTCAGAGTTATTACCAAAAAAACACAAACATCCCAGAATCCTCTCGGTTTGGGGTCAAAATGTTGTCGCTCATTAAATCCCATAAGTAACGTCGCATCGAATGAATGTGATTGAATTCTCCCCGTCTGGACGAGCGGATAGGGGGGTTCACGAGGGGGGCATAGGTGGGGGTTGCCAGGGGGGGCAAGGGGGGTGGTCGTGGAGGGGTCGTGTGGGGGGAATGGGGGGTTGTGAAGGGGTAGGGGCAGGGGGGGAAAGGGGGAGCATGGGGGAGGAGCTTAGGTGAGGGGGAGGAGCTAATGGCTATTACACCACGCCGCGTCTCGCGCCACGTGCTTCCCCTGGCAGTTTGGCCGTTAGGCGTGGAACCGAGCTGTGGGTGAGTGGTGGCGGTGGTGGTGTGAGTCTTTCTATGTGAGTCTGTGTGTGAGTCTCTCTAAGTGAGTCTGTGTGTGAGTCTCTCTGTGTGAGTCTGTGTACGTGTGTCTGGGTCAGTGTGAGTCTGTGTGTAGCAGTGACCCGGTCTCAAATGAGTACCTGGTGCGATGCGTAAACATCGCCACTGGGGAGACAAAGGCGGTCGGGCATGGTGCTAACCACCCACCCCTTCGTGTACCGTGCCGGCCTTCATACGTACTGCTGGCTAACAGCACTTGCCCCTACAGCCTGTTAAGGCTCTATGAGGATCGTTGTCTTTGGTGTCCTGTATTAGCAGGAGGAGTGGTGGTGTTAATGTTGGTGGTATTAGTGGTGGTGGTGTTAGTGATGGTGGTGTTAGTGGTGGTGTTTGTGGTGTTAATAATGGTGGTGTTGGTGTTAGTGATGGTGGTGTTAGTGGTGGTGGTGGTTGTTCGAGGTATTGTTGCTGGTGTTAGTGATGGTGGTGTTGGTGGTACTAGTGGTGGTCGTGTTAGTGATGGTGGTATTATTGGTGGTATTATTGGTGGTAGTGTTAGTGGTGGTGGTGTTTTTGGTGGTGGTGTTGGTGGTGGTGGAGTTGATGTTTGTTGTGGTGTTTTTAGGGTTCGTAGTGTTAGTGGTGGTGTTATGAGTGGTGTTATTGCTGGTGTTAGTTGTGGTGTTAGTTGAGTGGAGCGGTAGTGTAGCGGTTAACGTGCTGCACTACAAACCTGGCGACCCGGGTTCGATTTCCGCTCACGGCCAACACCAGTAACGATTATCTGAACCGGTCCTGGGCCTCCCCTAGGTAGACTCAGCCTCAAATGAATACCTGGTACGATGTGTAAACATCGCTGCTAGGGAGACAAAGGTGGCCAGGCGTGGTGTTAGCCACCCACCCCCTCGTGTGCCATGCCGACCTTTATAGGTGCTCGCTAGCAGAAATTGCCCCTACAGTATATTCAGGCTATACGGGGGATCTGTCTTTGTTAGTGGTGGTGGTGTTAGCAGTGGTGTTAGTGGTGGTGCTAGTGGTGGTGTTTGTCGCGGTGTTGCTGGTGTCCGAACAAAGGAGCGATGGTCACAACAACGACCTTTGACCTGGGCGGCTGAAATGTAGCACGTTGGCACAGTCATCTCAGTCAGTCAACTCTTGGCACCTGGGTCTGACCTGTGACCTGTCAGTGAGCCTTCAGCATTTCACGTGGTCTCAAAGTGCACCTGGCCTGGCATTTGCCGCTACTTAGTGGCAAATGGCGGTCTTTGTTGTTTTTGTTGTGTTTCGTGTTGTGGGTGAGTGGTGAGGTTGTGAGTCTGTGATGATGATGTGAGTCCGTGTTGATGATGAGAGTCCGCATTGTGACATGACGCGTGTTTAGACATGAGTATTGTCGCACACCATCGGTTTTGTGTGACCCTCGCCTGCGTCTCCCGCTCTCCACGCAGAGACCCGGACCGTGCGAGAAACGCAGTGAGCTCTGAGCACCCTACTCTGCAAGTTGCTGCCATGGAGGTACGTGTGGCTCTTCAACTCGTGTGGTAAAATATGGGTGGACGTGTGTTTTCCCCTCGACTTGTGCCTACCTGTCACCTACTTGTATACCTGGATGTGCTTCTCCTTGTCCGCCTGAGTATGTGTATGTCTATCAGAGCGTGTCTCCGAGATCCTGTTGGTGTGCCTGCCTGTCTACGCGTGAGCATTTACAGCACTATTATCTATCCACTGATGAATGAGAATGCCTTCCTCCCTGAGACCTTGCTACCCCTCAAATGCTGTGATGGAATAATCCGCCAAGCGCCGATTTTGTCGCACCATCTCTCTGGTGGCTCTCCTCTCCGATGTGTTTCCTTCCTTGGCTGCTGCTCCGTTATTATTCTTCACTATCAGCCATTGTTGTCCCTCCTTGCCATGGCTCGTCATGCCCGATCCCCAATCACTCTTTAACAATTTGAACAATCCCTGCGTGTGACCTCAAAATCCACGCATCTTTCATTGTGAATCCAAGCATGGCATCTGATATTGGCCAAATATCCCAATGCTGAGAAACGACAACATCTCGGCAGGACCCTCCTGAATGTGGAGCCCAGGATCTCAGAGATGCTGGCTCAGTGCTCGCCTTCTGCACTTGCTCCAACATCTTAATCAAGCCTATGTGGTGGACCTTTGTCTTTGTGTGTGTGTAGATGAGCCGAGCTGGAGAGGCTCGGAGTAACGACACGTCTTGCACCACGTGGAGTGCGCTGTCCTCAGACGGCACCGGCTCCATCTGTAGCAAATCGCCGAAAGGTAAGAACAGTAATGAGGGACGTCACAGTGGCCACGGTAAATAGTGGGACATCACGATGGCCATGTTGCATGGGGGACGTCACAGTGCCTTTTGTGTATGAGAGATTTTATGGTGATTGTATGGGTGATGTCAAGATAGCAATGCTACATGGGGGACTTAATGGTAATCATGTTTTGATTTAAAGCTTTCGTGGCTGCAGGGATTCATATTCTTGGTTCTTTCGGTAAACTCACGTAGAAGGGCAACAATACAATTATAAAAATATAAAACAATAAAATTCTCACGACGTTTCGACTGCAACACAAGTAATCATCATCAGGTGTGAAAACCACCGCAAGAACCACAGCAAGAAAAATTGAAATTTTCTTGCTGTGGTTTTCACACCTGATGATGATTGCTTGTGTTGCAGTCGAAACGTCGTGAGAATTGTATTATTTTATTGTTTCCCTTCTACGTGACTTTACCGAAAGAACCAAGAATATGGTAATCATGTTGCATTAGAGACTGCATCATGGTTGCCATGTTACATGGGGGACTTCATGGTGGCCATGTTGCATGGGGATAATTATCTGTGCTCTGGCCTCAGTACTGAAACAACATCAAACGCTTTCAGAATTGCTTCTGCGGCCATCTTGAATGCTCTTCCAATATTAGGAAACCACTGAAGCTATGCGCGTTTAAATCATCTAGTTTGACAACTAATATCTATACTCATTCGCTCTTTCGGTAATGTCACGTAGGTAGAAATAAAATAAAACAAATCACGACGTTTCTATCGCAACACAATCAATCTTCATCAGGTGGAACAACCACAGCAATAATAAAATGCTGAAGTAGGTGAGAGAGCTGCTGTGGCAAGAGGTTATCGGTAAGAAAGGGGGGAGGAGCAAGGGGGGGAGAGAGAGGGGAGCTGCGTGAGCGCTAGGGGGAGAAGAAGTGAGGCTGGGGGGGACGTAGGCGGAGGTAGAAGTGGTAAGCTGAGTATGGGACATGGTGGGAAAGTAAATCTGAAAAATCTACCAGTACCTGGCGCGTGTGATGGAAACAACCACAACCAGTTAAGGCTTTACCTAGTTAATAACATCCATCGAATGATTGCTCAATTTGTATCCATCTTCTCGGTTGAAGTTATGTCTATGTTTGTATATCTGTATGGCTTCATGAAAAAACCTTTGATAGTTACCTGAAGGTTTGCAGAGTACCTTGGTCTTGGAAAAAAACAATATCACGCGAGCCCACAGCGTTATAACAATGGTCAGACACGGCAGAGGTATTGGTTCTGCGATGTTTCAGATCTGCCTTGTGTTCGCTAACACGGTCCGCGACATGTCAATTCGTTTTCCCAATGTAACTGCTACCGCAGGTAAAACTCAGTTTGTCGACTCCAGGATATTGCATGTCAGGATGGGATTAGATCACGGATTTTGTGTACTGTATTGAATCGGACTTGGATCTTGTGTTTGTTTAAGATTTTGGAAATATTTTTGGTAACACCTGCTATGTATGGTAAAGTGATGGTTTTGATAGGCGTCTCAGTGGATTGTTTCTACATGGTTGGAGAAACAGCTTTGCGAATAATGCTGTCCCAGTACCCATTCATCTTAAGAGTCTGGTGTACGTGTTCCAGTTCACTGGCTTGGTGGTGTTGGTTGCAAATGCAGTGGCCCTATGGTGTAGTGGTTTGATGAGGGAATTCTTCTGCGCCGGATGGTGGTGGGAATTAGGTTTTAGATAGGTCTCTTCTCAAACAAAACATCCAGGAATTAGTAGCTTACCATCCTTCTCTACTTCCATGGTGAATTTGATGGATGGGTGTATGGAATTTATGTTGTTGAGAAATTGATTCAATGTTGGCAGGCCATGTGGCCAAATGACGAAAGTGTGATCTATGTATCTCTTCCACAAGGAAGGACGTTGGGTGCATGTCTGGATGACATCAGTTTCAAATTTCTCCATGAAAACATTCGCTATCACTGGTGATAAGGGGGGACCCATGTGGGTACCTTGATTTTGTTTGTAGAAAGTACCATTCCTGGTGAAGTAAGTGCCGGTTCAGCGTTTCTACTGCTGCATGATTTTTTTTCCGCCTGAGGACGACCGCTTGTGTTGCGATCGAAACGTCGTCATTTATTTTATTTTATCCATATGTGACTTTACCGAAAAAAACAAAGAGTAAATGTTAGTAAGGCAGTTCCTGACCAAAGTTGGTCCATGTTGGACCAAGTCTTCAATTATTGCTAAGGTGTCAGGTACAGGAACCTTGGTGAACAGAGAGACTACATCAAAGCTGATGAGCAAATCATCTGGGGACAGTGAAATGCCTTTGATTAGAGAGACAAAGTGAGCTGAGTTTCATACTGCTGAGGTAGTCTTGCCCGTGAATGGAAGCAAGGTCTCAGACAGAAATTGGGCCAGTTTGTAGGGAGGTGAGTTGATAGTGGAAACGATGGGTCGAAGTGGAGTATCTTCTTTATGGATTTTTGGAAGACCATATAATCTGGGTGGTTTATTAGCAGAAGGTTTTAGGGAGAACTGCTTGAATTGTTCGATTAGAGAAGTCGAATTGGTAATGATATTGTTTGTTTTTATAGCCAGGCAGTTGGTCGGATCTTTGTTGATTTTGGTGTAATTGCTATCATTAAGAAGGTCCTGGATTATGTTGCTGAATGTGGTTTTATCCATGATGACAGTAGCATTGCCCTTGTCGGCTGAGAGGATGACTTTGTCCTCTCTATTTTTTAATTTGGTGAATTCAGAGCGCTCGTCCTTGCTGATGTTATTAATAGGATTCTTAGCATTTTTAAAGATGGTGTCAATTTTAAATCTTGCCACGTCTGTCGGGATGTGTCCCAAGCCTTTGAGGGCTACATCTACCTGGGTTTTTATATCATCCACTGGGATGTGTTTGAGGGTGACAGCAAAATTCAGCCCTCTAGCTAGTACCGATTTTAGGCTATCGGAGATTGTGCTGTTACTCTGATTAATAGCAGTCTTTTTATGTGTGGATCTGGTTTCTTTTTTGACAAGTTATTGAATTTAGCAATAAGGTTAACCTTGCATTTGGAAGACATTGTTGTGGCAGAAGAAGCAGTCATGTTATCTACAAGGTTCCTATCAGATGCGGACATTTTTCTTTTGATTTAAAGCTTTCGTGACTGCAGTAATTCATATTCTTAGTTTTTTCGGTAAAGTCACGTTGAAGGGAAACAACAAAATAATAAAATATATATAAACCAATAAAAAATTCTCACGACGTTTCGACCATAACTCAAACGGTCGTCTTCAGGTGTGTTGGACCAACACCTCGGCCGTGACAGATCATTGTTATAATTCAGTAGGCTCACATGACATTGACTTTTCCAAGACAGAGGTTCTTTGTAAGCCATCTGGCTTCCATGAGAGATTCGTTCATGAGGCTATCCACATATACAAGCACAGAGACAATTTCAACCGAGAAGATGGATTCTATCTTAGCAATCATTGGAAAGATTTGATAAACCATTTCAGGTCTTAATTGATTGTTCACGCTTACAGTGGCTTTCAGACAGCATACATTATAAAAAATAAAAAAATAAAAAAATTTCGTCTCCCCCCTCCTCTTTTCAGAATATAGATGGACTAGTCCTAAATAAACTGCCAAATCGTTGCGCATGGCGCTAACGTTTTTTTAATAAATAAATAAATGCGCCGTTTAAAAATACATTTATGCAAACCAACACACCTGAAGACGACCGTTTGAGTTATGGTCGAAACGTCGTGAGAATGTTTTATTGTTTTATATATTTTATTATTTTGTTGTTTCCCTTCAACGTGACTTTACCGAAAAAACAAAGATTATGACTTTTTATCTGTTAATGTTAAGTGTGATTGTAGGAGACATTTGTCTAAATTATCAAGTTCAAGCCGGAGTATTCTTATCCTCTCTGAGATTAGAGAAAGGCTAGCTCTGAATAAGATCCGTTTAGAGTTGGGTTAAGTGACAGAAGCAGATGTGAGTTTAAATGTGGTCGGTATTATCTTGTTGTCGCGGCATCTCTTCAGAAAGGTGAGTGACTCGATCATGTGAGCCTTCTTGTCTCGCAGTCTGTTAGAGGTTCTAACAGATGTGTGGAACCTATTTGCGTGGTTAGTTTATTAACCTTCCCCCACACTGTTGATTAGCACCATTGGCTACATGCGGTGCAAAAGAATTTCAACATACATAGCTGGGATTGGCAAAAACATCCCAATCCTGAAATATTTACCCTATAAATTGCTCAAAATTTAGGTTCACACACCTGTTGTTGTTATTCTCCTCGTGCCTACAGAAATCCTGGCTCACTTTGGCCCTCACTTGACCGACCGCGAAAAGCTGGAGCTCGCAGCCATGCAAGAAGTGTGGTACTTTGCGCTCGACAACAAACCCAAGGGATGCAACAGGCATGGATATGATGACGACGAACGTAATTACATTCTGGTGAGGCTCACCACAAAACTACAGCCTTGGGGGCGGTCACAGGGCCCAGAGATAGCGGGGTTTGTGGCTTCTTATTATTGCACCTGAATTACCAACCAGGGCACACACCAACGCGCTTCAAAATCAGAATGTTTAATCCCGAGTAAAGCCCTTTTAGATAAGAAGCAATTTTTCAAGGGAATCTTCGCCAGCAGACAGTATCAAAGCATTCGACAATTACACCCACTCACACACTTACTCACCCACCCCCAGACGCACTCACTTGCTGACTCACTCACTCATTCACCCACTCAATCACTCACCGACCCACTCGCCCACTCACCAATGCACTCACCCGCACACATCTGAATCAGAAGTTTATTTCCCGAGTAAAGCCCATTGAGCTCAGAAGCTCTTTTTAAGGGTGACTCAGCCAGCAGACATCTGAGCATTCCAAATTATGGTTAAAAATAACTTCATAATTCCAAGCAAATGTTTTTGTTAAAATTACATTCGCACTTCTTAAACGTTGTGATTTTAACAATAGTCAGTTTAAATGATTATACCTTTTGTTCAGTTCCGACATGATCACCTCCACTACCGCTATGAGGTGCTCAAGATGATTGGGGAAGGAGGTCAAGGCCAGGTGATCCAGTGCCTTGACCACAAGAGGAACACCCTGGTAGCTGTAAAGATCCTGGTGTCACCGTCGAGGTAAGACTTCAGAGACGTGCCATCACGAGGCCGACGTTGTTAAGTCCATTGCCGTGCAATGCGGTGGTGACACTCATGCTTCACAGCGAGAAGGGGGGCCTTGGTTCGGCTCCTGACTCGGGCACCATCGTGTGTGGAGTGTGTACCTTCTACCCCTGTTCTGCATCGGTTCCTTCTAGGTACTCTGGTTTTTCGTCTCTAAAGCTTAAAATACATACACACACAGTGTGAACTGGTATCGGCCAAAACATCCCATTGCTACAAGATTACCTCCACATTACAGTAAGTCATCATTTAATGCTGTAGATACATTCATGAAAAGTTCCACGTTAAGCGAAAAAGCATTGAGCGAAAAGAATCTCTCCATAAATAATGTAACAATAAAGTTTGGCGAGATGCAATGTATGCATACACTGTGAGATGATGAGACCAATAACTGAGGCTATGCTATAGTAATAGGTTTTACCCTTTTAACTGGCACAAAAACTGACACCTTCTTTGGTTCTTTCGGTAATGTCACGTAGAATGAGAATAAAATAATAAAATAATACACTAAAATTCTCATGACGTTTCGGCCACAATGCAAGCGGCCGTCTTCAGGTGAAAGTTACAGACCTGTCGGGACGACAGAGCTCAACACACCCGAGACGGCTTTTCTTAGAGCTTAGTCTCCACTGGTGTTGGACCAGAAGAGTGGAGACTAGGCTCTAAGAAAAGCCGTCTCGGGTGTGGACCAATCAAATTCAAGGACAGTGCATATTATTATCAGAGTTGTCTCTTTTGTTTGCATTTTGACTGCTTGTGTTGTGGTTATTGCAAACATGATGCCTTGAATAAAGGTGTCAGTTTTTGTGCCAGTTAAAAGGGTAAAACCTATTACTATATCTTGTTACTGGCAAAGGAGGTCTCATAATGAGGCTATGCTGTCACGTTACTTTTATCATTCCGAGTACTGTATCATACCGCTCAACAGTGCAGCTCAAAAAAGTATTTTGTTGTCGACTACTCACAAACCACGTCATGATGGGCTTATTCCGTGTTATAATGGGTGCGTATCTTGTTAGAATGTGCGTGTTCCATGTTGTAATGGTCGCGTTTCTTGTTACAACGGACACATTCTGCATTGTGTAAAAAGTGTTGAAGAACCACGTTATAACGAAAACGCGTTGTTTTAACGGGCGTTTGCATTTAGTTTTCCCGAATGACCAATCCAATTTGAATGGCTCTTCACCTTCAAATCCTATTGGGTACCCTACGCCAGCTCCTGCGCCCCGTATGGTACCAATGAGAGTCGAGAACGCTACTCTAGCTCACAATGCCGTTAGACCTGGTGAAAGTATATTTAATTATTAATTCTGAATAGCATTTGCCTCTGGGTGACCCTTAAGCAAGTGTAAGTTATTAATTTGTGGACTTCCTCTGCGCAGCTCCAAGGAAGAAACATTGCAGAGGATGGAGCTCCAGATAGCTCTGGAACTTCAGAGTGAGGACAGCAATGAAGATTACAACGTCATCAAAGTCCTAAACAGCTTTGATTTCAGGGGACACCACTGCCTTGTCCTGGAGCTGTTGAAGTATGTACCGCGTGTTCCATCTCCCCCTCCCTCCGCTAATAGCGTGGTTAACTGATTAACTAAACAAACTTTTTTGTTTTCGTGGGAAAGTCCACTGACCTATTAGTTATTTTTTTGTAAGCGACCTGCCCACAAATGATAGCTTAACAAAGTAACTTATCACGTGGAAATGTACGGCAGCCAAATACTATGAATGCATGTCGATTCGAAATGTGGAGGGGAAAACCAGAGGACCTACAGAATAATCCACATGATCACAGGGAGAACATGCAAACTCCAAATGTACATGCGTCAGGTTCGGGATCAAACCCCACGACCTTACAAGGCGGAGTTGTTATCTTCTCCCCATGGATAACCCTCTACCACCTGCCAAAAATGCCAATGAAATCAAGTTGTCAAGTGGGCAAATGAGCCAACTAATTTGGTTCATCGACAAACCAACGACCTGAACCTACACTGAACTATGACTCTGAATATTGGTCGTGAACATGCACGAACAATATTAAGATTGTTGTTAGCAGAATCAGCACAGCATTTAAGGAGATGCCACTGACACTGTGTTGGTGTTGTTTCTGCTTTTGTCTCTCTCACAGGGAGAGCCTTTATGATGTGATGAGAGAATCGGGGTTCCGGTTGGACATGGAAATGGTGAAAAGTTATACCAGGGGAATCCTCATGTTCCTGTCCCACATCTCTTCCAGGAACATAGTTCACGCGGACATCAAGCCAGTGAGTGGACACAGCATTCAGTATGATTTTGTTGCAGAGGCGTATTGTTAGTAGGGAATCGTTCCACGGAGAAAACCGGCCACATTAGTCACAAGGTCTATGCGTTCGCTGTTTCCATCTAACTGGAAGGAGGCAGGGTCATTGTACCCCTGGTGAAGATAATGCGGTATGAATTAAACTGTAGTGTAGAGTCGTGTCGGTATTGGGGACTCACCATAGACAAAACCGGCAACGTTGATCACAGCGTTGCCCCAGTCCTTCGGAGACAGAAACTGGAGCAAATAAAGACTATTTCCTAAGTGTGCCAAACGTGTATTTTGACCTGACAGCTGCCCGCTGTCGGCTTCCACACTGCGAATGGAAAACTTCCGAAGACAAACGCGCGGTGGATAGCGTCATGGAATACGCGAGCTCTCATGTGTAGCTTTTGGTCCGTAACCCGTTAAAGGGCACTATTGCAGCTGTGAGCTCAATGCACTCTCCTGTCAGAGGAACCATGATCAGTTGTCAATAGAGCTGCCCTCCTTTACTTCGATGGTCCCTTAGAGTGCTTTGAACATGAGCCTCAAATCAAATCTCTTTTCTAGATGCAATTGAAAGGGGCAACCCCCAGTAATAGCTGTCAACAAACATCAAATGTTGCACTTGACTGACGCTCGTTGACGGCACTACGCCTCGTCTAGTTCCCCTGTTTAGCGTAGGTGGTGGTACGTGATCGTTCCACTGCTGGCTGAATGTTATCGGCATAACCTCTGCATTTGAATTCATTCTGCCCCTTCTCCTGCAGGAAAATGTTCTCATCAAGGACACCGTGACCGGCACTGTGAGGGTCACGGACTTTGGCACGAGCTTTTTTGTGGAAAGTCAACGTGAGTGACCTCTCCTGGGTGTGTGAGCGTCTGCGTGTGGGTGTTTGTCTGATTGTGTATATGTGTGAGTATCTGCGTGTCTGTACATGTGACTGTTCATGTGTGTGATGAGGATGCTGTTTAAGAAACAGTGAGTACACAAACACATATATGTGTTGTTCTTGTGATTGGTGTGCAGCTATGAATGTTGGTGGGACTCTGGAATACTCGGCTCCGGAGCTGCACTTGGGCTACAGCTTGACCTGTGGCGTAGACATGTGGGCGCTGGGTTGCACGGTGGCGGAGTTGGCGACGGGCAGGCAATTATTTCAGTCCGACAGTGACAAAGATTACCTCCCGCGCTGCATTGAGGTATTTCCCACTGGGCGTCCATCCGCTCGTGATGCCCCTCTCTTTCCTTGGAGTCGTGGGTTTTGGGGGTGGCAGGAGGGGAGGTGGCCACTTAGTGATCTGGCGAATAGCGGCCGTCGTATGTTGTGTATGAGTGTACACGTGTCCATCTTGTACGTGTGAGGGGAGCAGTAGTGTAGCGGTTAGCATGCGGCGCTCATGGCCCACACTAGTGATGATTATCTGAACCGGTCCTGGGCCTCCCTTAGTTAGACTCAGCCTTAAATGAGTACCTAGTGCAGTGTGTAAAATACCTGGGTCAATGTGGCCCACCACCCCCTGTCTCTGTGTGCCATAATGCTTGCCCTCAACAAGCGCTGCTGCTGTTGTTACGCTATACTAACATCACTTGCCCCTACAGTCAGCCGAGGATACACGGGTGACCTTTGTCTTTGTCTCAACCATGTGCAGATTCTGGGAATGCCTCCACGATACATGGTGAATTCAGCTCCCGACAGAAGGCAGTTTTTTGGTGAGTTAAAGGGTGGTGCGAGTGACGGACCGGATTCAGTTTTAAGAAGAGGCCTGCGGCTGTTGTTATTTTTTTGGTGGGAGGGGGGGGAATGGCCTCTTTTTATTTTAAATTCCTTTGGTGAGTGGGTGGGTAAGTCGGTGTGTGGGCAAGTAGGTTGTAGGGTAAGTGGGCGAATTGGTCAGTGGGTAAGCGGGTGGGCGGGTGAGTGGGGGGGGTGGTTTGGTGATTGGGTAGGTGGGTAGGTGAGTGAGTGATTGTGTAGGTGGAAGAGTGGGTGGGTGGGTGAGTAGGTTGATGGATGGGTCGGTAAGTGGGTAAGTAGGTGACGTGGTGGTTGGTGACTGCATCTGTCCCGCTGTGCATGGCTCCCGCAGACCGTCAAGGGAAGATGTTGTGCCCAGGCAAGAAAAGGGTACCGGGGAGCTTCCCACTTGAAAGTGTGCTCAAAAGCCACGACCCGGCGTTTGTGGAATTCGTCAGCTTCTGTCTGCGGTAAGACACACCCACCACCCCCTCCCAATGAGGATCCCCCCCCCCTCCAATTGATCGGCGATCACTCTCCACCGATCGCCAGGAAAATGTGGAGCTGAGTGGGACTGCCGATGTGCAGTACCACCGGTGTCAAGATCGCCCTCTGTGGAGGATGGGGAGGTCCGTGCAAGATGCTGCTGGCCAATGCGATGCTCGGGGCATTTTTAGTCTACTGGGCATCAGGGGATTGCCACTGTTCCTGCTGCTTCCGCTGCTGCCGTGCATTCCTGACCTTGTAGGAGAAGGGAAGCAACTTCAATGCTCTCACCACGCTTCTCTCACTACGTGTGGCGCGTGTGTCTCCCACGCGTCTCTCAACAGATGGGTTCCGGATTCTCGTATGACGCCAGCGCAGGCGCTGGATCACAGCTGGCTCCGGACCGCGGCCACCAGCACCACCAGCAATGCCACCACCACTGCTACTCCTGGCCGTGTCCAGTGCTTTGGAGCTGCTGAACGACGGTAACCCACATTCTGCTGACCAATTTTCAAGGCAGTCCATAGAGAGGTGTGGGGCCCAGGGCAAGTCACAACTCCCACATGGAGAAAGTGGCCCAAGTATGGGCATCAAACCCAGGTCCCTCTTTGGCTGTGAGTTCCAGCCCTGCCGCCCACAAACTAACACACGGAGAGTTCAAATCTCACCTGTATATTCGGTTATATACGGATGTATTTTTATAATTGCTTTCTGGGTGAGGACAAATAATGAAGTGGCCATATCTTTGCCATGTAGGTAACCCTTCATCCACTGTGACATCGCCAGCTCCCCCCCTCCCCCCCGATGGTGGGGGAGGGGATGGCTGCGATCTCTGCTGTAGCAGTAAGTTGGAACAATGTCGTGCGCATATCTTCACAGAGCGGAGCCGGCGCTGCCCCCATTCTCTTTGCTCGCCTGGGCCTCTGATTGGAGGCTGAAGGTTGTGGAGGAAGAGGAAACCCAGGTGGAGGAGCTGGTGTTGCAGGAGGAAGAGACCCTGGTGGAGGAGCTGGTGGTGCAAGAGGAGGAGACTCTGGTGGAAGAGCTGGTGGTGCAGGAGGAGGAGACCTTGGTTGAGGAGCTGGTTTTGCAGGAGGAAGAGGCCTTGGTGGAGGAGCTGGTGGTGCAGGAGGAGGAGACTCTGGTGGAGGAGCTGGTGGTGCAGGAGGAGGAGACCTTGGTGGAGGAGCTGGTTTTGCAGGAGGAGGAGACCTTGGTGGAGGAGCTGGTTTTGCAGGAGGAGGGGACCTTAGTGGAGGAGCTGGTTTTGCCAGAGGAGGAGACTCTGGTGGAGGAGCTGGTGGTGCAGGAGGAGGACACCCTGGTGGAGGAGATCGTTGTGGAAGAGATGGTGGTGGAGGAGAAGGAGAAAACAAGGAAAGAGGATCAAGTGATGGTGATGCAGGAGAAGAGGAAGCCAGGGGGCCTGGCCCGCATGGGGAGAGTCATCCGCTCACTCCTCCGACGCGTGCTGCTGTGTGGTGGCCGGTCCACCGCACAGTAGAGATGGTGGTGGTCGTTGATCGGTCTGATCCATGACCACTATCACCACACCTACCACAAACACCCTGTACCCACCCACCCCGTGACACCCACCACACTCCACACACACCCTGCACCCACCCACCCCGTGACACCCACCATCCACCACACTCCACACACACACCCTGCACCCACCCACCCCATGACACCCGCCACACTCCACACTCCACACACACACCCTGCACCCACCCACCCCGTGACACCCGCCACCCACCACACTCCACACACACACCCTGCACCCACCCACCCCGTGGCACCAACCACCCATCACACACCACACACACCCTGCACCCATCCACCCCGTGACACCCACCATCCACCACATTCCACACACACCCTGCACCCACCCACCCCGTGACACCCATCACCCACCACACACCCTGCACCCACCCACCCCGTGACACCCACCACACTCCACACACCCTGCACCCACCCACGCCGTGACACCCACCACACACCACACTCCACACACCCTGCACCCACCCACCCCGTGACACCCACCACACTCCACACACCACACACCCTGCACCCACCCACCCCGTGACACCCGCCACCCACCACACTCCACACACACACCCTGCACCCACCCACCCCGTGGCACCAACCACCCATCACACACCACTCACACCCTGCACCCATCCACCCCGTGACACCCACCATCCACCACATTCCACACACACCCTGCACCCACCCACCCCGTGACACCCACCACACACCCTGCACCCACCCAACCCGTGACACCCACCACACTCCACACACCCTGTACCCACCCACGCCGTGACACCCACCACACACCACACTCCAAACACCCTGCACCCACCCACCCCGTGACACCCACCACACTCCACACACCACACACCCTGCAACCACCCACCCCGTGACACCCACCACACACCACACACCACACACCCTGCACCCACCCACCCCCTTGACACCCACCACCCACCACAATCCACTCACACCCTGCACCCACCCACCCTGTGACACCCAACACACTCCACACACCCTGCACTCACCCACCCCATGACACCCACCACTCACCACACACCCTGCAACCACCCACCCCGTGGCACCCATCACCCACCACACACCCTGTACCCACCCACCCCATGACACCCACCACCCACCACACTCCACACACACCCTGCACCCACCCACCCCGTGACACCCATCACCCACCACATACCCTGCACCCACCCACCCCGTGACACGCACCACCCACCACACTCCACACACCCTGCACCCACTCACCCTGTGACACCAACCACACTCCACACACACCCTGCACCCACCCCGTGACACCCACCAGCCACCACACTCCACACACCCCCTGCACCCACCCACTCCGTGACACCCACCACCCACCACACTCCACACACACCCTGCACCCACCTACCCCGTGACAACCACCACACACCACACTCCACACAAAGGGTTAAGGGTTTTGAGGGTTACGTGTTTAAAGGATTAGGGGTGGAGAGATCTAGGGGTTTATAGAATTATGGTTTTAACAGTAAAGGGGTATAGAGTGTTAGGGGGTTTGGGATTTTTTGTTGTATTTGGGTTATGGTTTCAAAAGGTGAGGAGTTTAGATGGATAGGGTTTTATGGGTAAATCGGTTTAAAGGGTTAGGGATTTAGAGGATTATAAGTTAAGGGTTTAGAGGTTTACAGGGTGATGGGTTTAGGGGTTTAGAGGGTTAGGTATTTAGAGGGTGTGTGGTTTAGAGGTTTAGGGGTTTAGAGGCTGAGGGTTTTAAGGGTAAAATGGTTTAGAGGTTTAGCGGTTTAGAAGGTGATTAGCTTAGAGGGTTAGGGTTTTAGAGGGGTACAGTTTAGAAGGTTATGGGTTTATAGGGTTATAATTGTAAGGAGTTTGGTGTCCTGAGGTTTAGACGGTTTATGGGTTTCGATTGTTAAAGGGTTAGTGGTTTAGAGGGCTTGGAGTTTATAAGGTTACATGTTAAGGGTTTAGAGGTTTTGGGGTTTTTAGGGGATAAGCGTCTTCGATGTTTTGGGTGGTTTCTAGGGTTATGGTGTTTAGGGGTTGAGCGTTTTAGGGGTTGAGGATTTTAAGGGTTAGGGGTTTAGAGGGTTGGTGTTTAGAGGGTTAGGGGTGCAGAGATCTAGGGCTTTTGAGAATTCGGATTTTAACGGTAAAGGGGTTTAGAGTGTTAGGGGGTTTGGGGTTTCAGGGTATTTGGGTTCTGGTTTCAAAGGGTGAGGAGTTTAGAAAGGATTTGATTTAATGGGTAAAGGCGTTTAGAGGGTTTGGGATTTAGAGGATTATAAGTTGAGCCGTTTAGAGGTTTACAGGGTTATGGGTTTAGGGGTTTAGAAGTTTAGGGGGTTAGAGGGTGAAGGTTTTAAGGATAAAGGGGTTTAGAGTGTTATGGGTTTCGAGAAGTAGCTGTTTAATGGGTTTATGGGTTTCGATTGTTATAGGTTAAGTGGTTTAGAGGGTTAGGAGCGTAGAAGTTTCGGGGTGTTTCGGGGATAAGGGGTTTCGTGGTTTATAGACTTCGAGGGTTTAGGGGTTGAGAGTGTTAGCGCTTGAGGGGATTCAAGGGTTAGGGGTTTAGAGGGTTAGGGTTTTAAGGTTAAAGGGCTTTATAGTGTTAGGTGTTTAGAGGATTGGGCTATTAGTGGTGTAGGAGTTTAGAGGGTGAGGGGTTTAGCAGGTTAGGTGCCGAGAGGGTTACGGTTTTAGGGGTTGTGGAGTTTAGAGGGTTTGGTGTTTAGACAGTTAGAGTTTTGGGGGTTTATGGGTGGGGTTTTCGAGGGAGAGGTTTTTAGACAGTTAGGGTTTTAAGGGTAAGGTCGTTTAGAGGATTAGGTGTTTAGAATGTTAGAGTTTAGAAGATTTTGGGGTTAGAGGGTTGGGGGTTTAGAGAGTTAGGTGTTTAGAGATGTATGGGTTTCGATTGTTAGAGGTTGAATGGTTTAGATGGTTAGGAGTTTAGGAGGTTATAATTGTATGTGTTTAGGGGTTTAGAGGTATGGGGGTTTCGAGGGTTAGGGGTTTAAAGGGTAATGGGGTTTAGCGGTTTAGAGGGTTATGGGTTTTGGGATTTGGGAGTTTAGAGGGTTTAACACCAAGACTTTGACAACTAATATTATCCATACTAAAGGTGTTTTGGATTTCTCTCCGACACTTAATGGCACTTTTTTATTGTCATGACAAACTTTACTAATTGGCTGTGTCGGGTGGTGTCTGGTTTAACGACACATTTATATTTACACGATCTAACCCGAAAATATATTTATTATGGGTTTAGAGGGTTAGGGGCTTAGAGTGTTATGTGTTTAGAGGGTTAGCGTTTTAGGGGTATAGGTGTTTTAAGGGTTAGGTGTCTTGAGGGTTAGTTCTTTAGAGGGTATGGGTGTTAAATGTAGATTTGAAGTTTTCGTGACTGCAGGGATCCATACTCTTTGGTTCTTTCGGTAAAGTCACATAGGTAGAAATAAAATAAAACAAATCACGACGTTTTGATCGCAACACAAGCGATCTTCATCAGGTGGGACAAAACACAAGCGATCTTCATCAGGTGGGACAACCACAGCAAGAAATGCTGAAGTCGGCGGGAGAGCTGCCATGGCAAGAGGTTATATAGTTTAGAGAGGGGGGAAGAGGCAAGGGGACAGAGAGAAAAGGGGGGGGTGTGGGGTAGGAAGAGGGGGGGGCACGTAAGCGCTAGGGGAAGAGGACGTTAGGCTGGTGGGGGGACATGGGCGGGGCAGCAGTAAAACCGGCAGGTAATGATGGAAACAACAACACAAGTTAAGGCATTACCTGGTTGATAACATCCTTCCAGTGATTGTTTAATTTGTATCCATCTTCTCGGTTGAAGTTTTGTCTATACCCTGGAGTCTACAAACTGAGTTGTAACTTCGGCCGCAGTTACGTTGGAGAAATAAAACGACACGTCTCGGACCGTGTTCGCGAACACAAGGCTGATCTGAAACATGGCAGAACCAATACCTCTGCCGTAGTGGCCATTGTTATAACGCTGTAGGCTCGCATGATATTGTTATTTTCGGAGGCCAAGGACAAAACTTCAATCGAGAAGATGGATACAAATTAAACAATCACTGGAAGGATGTTATCAACCAGGTAATGCCTTAACTTGTGTTGTTGTTTCCATCATTACCTGCCGATTACTGCTAGCCCCGCCCACGTCCCCCCACCCCAGCCTCACGTCATCTTCTCCTTGCGCTCACGCGGCCCCCCTTCCTCTCCCTACCCCACACCCTCCCCTCTCTCTCTCCCCCCTTGCCTCCGCCCCCATCTCATACCTGTATAACCTCTTGCCATGGCAGCTCTCCCGCCGACTTCAGCATTTTCTTGCTGTGGTTGTCCCACCTGAAAATATCACTTATGTTGCGATCGAAACGTCGTGATTTGTTTAATTTTATTTAATTTATACCTACGTGACTTTACCGAAAGAACCAAAGAGTATGGATTCCTGCAGTCACGAAAGCTTCAAATAAAGATTAAAATAGTTTAGTTTAATTTGTTTATTTTTGAACAGTTTGTCTTTCCTGTCATTTTTTGTATTTTTTTAGTTATGTTCTGACCTGCCCGATTGGACAGCTGTGAAAACAGATCTTTGTAGCTCATCGATTTCATCCAGTGTAAATAAATATTCAGATTTAAATTTTATTGACCTCTGTGCGAGTCTATGGATTTCTGAGTTTGTGGGCCTCTGTGAGTGTATGGGTCTCTGTCTGAGTCTATGGATCCCTGTGTCAGTATATAGGGTCGCCGTATGAGTCTGAGTGTCTGAAGGAATGTATGGGTCTCTGTTGGAGTCTATGGGTTTCTGGTTCTGGGTCTGAGTGGGAATCTATGGTTCTCTGAGTATGGTTGTTTGTGCGAGTCTTAAGTGCACAAACTGAACTTAAAAAGGGCATTGAGGGGTGCGGAATCCAAGTTGACTATTAAACTCCCCGCAGTGCAAGCCAGCTCTCTAGTCGTGTCATCATACAGCCCCTGTAATTCTTTATAATAATAATTAGACTTACTCCAGGAAAGCCACGCTGAGTCATAGTAAGGTCCTGAATTTGTTTTTTTATTGTAAGATCTTTTCAATCAATGAATAACGAATGCTTACACAAGTGGGGGGAAACCGGAGCACCCGGAGAAAACAAACGTATGTGAAGGGGCAGCAGGCAGCATTTTAAACCGTACAGGTGACGATGGCGATGATCCCACTTGCTATAATGCCTTCTCCTGGCCAGTCAGATGCTTTCTCCTGGCCAGCCAGGAGAAGGCACCTCAATGTCCACGGGAAGGGGGTTTCACAATATTTACTGTGTGATCCACCAACCCTTGCTGCCTTCTACAGTGCTGGATCGCAGGCTTGCGTCACCACCTTCTGGCGAGTATTTGTAGTTATTATTTAAAGCTATATAGCACTCACAAGAACGACTCAAGAGGCACGAGGAGCCACAGACATGCAGGAAGGAAGCCACGTGGTGAGCCAGCACCAACGATTGTCCAGGCTCTACGGTACTCTATGTATGGAGGCATTATTGGCTAATTAATAACGAGTGTTTGTACAAGTGGGGGAAATCGGAGCACCCAGAGAAAAGCCACGTGTGTGAAGGGCAGCATTTTAAACCGTACAGGTGACGATGGCGATGAGTCCACTTGCTGTACTGCCTTCTCCTGGCGAGGCAGGTTATGCACCTCGACGCCCACGGGAAGAGGATTTCACAACATCATTGTGCGGTGATTTACGAACCCTCGCTGCCTTCCCCAGTGCTGGATTTGAGACGTGCACCACTAACACCAGGCGAATGATAACAACAACAATAACTATACTTATTACTTGGTAGCAACAGGCGAAAGAAAACAACAGGCAAATTATAACAGTCCAATTAAAACAGGCGAATGATAACAGGCAAATGAAAACAGGCGAATGATAACAGGCGAATGATAACAACAGGCGTATGTTTAGAATAGGCGAGTAATAACAACAACAATTATTATTTACACTTAGAACTTGATAACAACAATATTTATACTTATAACGTGATCAAGCAGGCCTCAGAGGTGCGAGGAACCACAATCAGGAAGGAAGCCACTTGGTAAGCTGGCACCAACGATTGCCCAAGCTCTGTGACCCTATTGATACGCTTTTTATCGACCAGATAGGGAGCGTTACGTGTGGGGGGGAAACCGCCCCCTTCGGTGCCTCCATGGTCCAATAGCTGGTCTTCTTGGCGCCACGGTCCCGAGCCCCCTAAAAGTTCCTCATGGAGCAAATCAACGGGTGGGCCATTGCCTTGTCAGGGCTCATTCATTGCTCCGGATCCCACCTGAAAATGGCAGGCGCAGATCCCCACATCATTAAAGCCACGGGTGCATTTATCCCAGATATAAACAATTGCAAACTATTTGACTATTTTTTTTTACTTTAACCAGGCAAGGCCCACTGAGCTATACAGCTCTCTTTCAGAAGCGGCCACACAATTACAGCTCAACAAATTGGCTTATTACGTGGACATTAGTAACCAAATACTCTAAACATGTGTTAATAAATGTGGAGGGAAAACCCGGAGGATCCGGAGAAAAATACACGCGACCACGGGGAGATAACATACAAACTCCAAATACAAAGGTGTCAGGGTAAGGATTTAATACACGACCTCCTGTATACCCTACAAAATAGTTAACATCTCGCCACCGTGGCGCCCAATTCTGATCACATGACATAGCAAAACGAACGTCGCGGTGCATAGCAATAATTCAATTGGGCAATTACTGAGCGTTCATAAACGTGAGGGGATACAGGAGTACCCAGAGAAAACCCACTCGTGCAAGGGGGCAACCCTCTATCCCATGCAGACAGAGATGGTGCTTATCCCACTTGCTGTACTGCCTTCTCCTGGCCAGCCAGGATATGCCACCTCAACACCCACTACACCATGAACTTTGTGAACCGAGTTCAATGATAGCTATGGTGTCACCATCGCTATCATTGAAGACCTGGTTCATCAAGGACTGCATACTGATGTACCCCCCCTGGTGAGACATTGCTTAACCAACACTTACTTCACCTGGAATAGAACTTTCTACAAACAAACTGAGGGCACCCCAATGGTCTCCCCCCTATCTCCGGTTGTAGCCAACGTATTCATGGAAAAATTTGAAACTGACGCCATCCAGACTGCCACTCTACGCCCGACCTTATGGAAGAGGTACGTTGATGACACCTTTGTCATCTGGCCACATGGCCAGCTTGCTCTAGACCAATTCCGCGACCACATCAATTCCATACACCCAGCCATCAGATTTACCATGGAGGTCGAAAAAGATGGCAAACTACCCTTTTTGGATGTCTTAATTAAAAGAAGACATGATGGTTCAATGAGCCACTCTGTCTACAGGAAAGCTACCCATACAGATGCTTACTTGAAACCGGATTCCCACCACCATCCATCCCAAAAAAACTCCCTCATCAAGACTCTATACCATAGAGCCCAATGCATTTCCGACCAGTGACACATTACCAGTGAACTCAAGCACGTACACCAGGCTCTCAGGGCTAATGGCTACTCCGACTACACAATCCGCAAAGCCATCACTCCAGTCATGAAGAAGGATCCTCTTGTGGAGCCACTCAAAACCATCACCTTACCCTACATTGCAGGGGTCACTAAAAAGATCTCCAAAATCCTGAACAAAGACAAGATCCAGGTCCGATTCAACACAGTACATAAAATCCGTGATTTAGTTCCATCTGTAAAAGATGCTGTTCCAGACATACAGTACCCGGGCGTTTACAAACTAAAGTGCCTCTGTGGTAGTAGCTACATTGGAGAAACCAAAAGACATATCTCGGACCGCATCCGCGAACACAAAGCAGACTTGAAACACGGTAGGACGAACTCCTCTGCTGTGGCAGATCACTGTTATAATTCAGTGGGCTCACATGACATTGACTTCTCCAAGACGGAGGTTATTTGCAAACCAACCGGCTACCATGAGAGATTCGTTCATGAGGCCATTCACATATACAAGCACAGAGACAATTTCAACCGAGAAGATGGATTCAGGCTTAGTAACCACTGGAAAGATGTTTTAAATCATTTCTGTTCTTAATTAATTGTATTTTTACGATGACCTTCAGACCGCAGCTCTTTCGCCAGCATTGCCTCTTAATACCTCTCACACCACGGTTAATGGTATAGTTTTACAATATGGAGCATACTAGGGCCTCGCAGCTGTCTCTCTCCCCCTCCTCTGTTCCGACCATGGACGAACTCGTCCGTCTGAACGGGACCCGTAGCTATCCGTGGGGCTGAAATTTGAGGGTAAGAATCCACCCATTTTTTCGCCATATAGCATTGTGATATATAACGACTTATTGTTGGTAGCTTAGCTGATTGGAGAATATAGAGTTTATTGATAACATGAAGGTAATTTATATTTTAGTTTTTATTGGTTCACTATATAGTACTGTGAATAGCTCAGATGTGTAGTCATTTCTGTGACCAGTCACTAGCTAATCACTCAGTTGTTTCAATGCTGGATTCGCCTAGTTATTTCAATGCTAAATTCTCCTGTTTGATTTGTACTAAGGGCCTCGGTGAATGTGTATGCTCTGACTTTAACGTAGCTATTTCTGCAGCAGGTACAAGCTAACCACTCAGCTATCTCAATGCTACATTCTATGCTAATTCCATTGTCAAGATGTGTATGCCTTAACTTAGCTATTTCAATGCTAAATTCTATGCTAATCCCTTTAACAATGGGTGCCTCTGCGGGTGTGTATGCTTTAACTTTTAACATAGCTATTTCTGTGACTAGTCACAAGCTAATCATTCAGCCATTTCAATGCTAAAATCTATGCTAATTCCTTTGTCAAGGCGCTTTGTTCCTCTCACACAGCTTAAAGGCCGTATCTGAACGTGGCTCTTTCACTCCAGCGCTGTCCTACCAGACAGTCTCGCTCCCTTCACCTGATGAAGGCCGCTTGTGTTGTGGCCGAAACGTCGTGAGAATATTATTGTGTTATTTTATTTTATCAATTTATTATTTTATTATCATTCTACGTGACTTTACCGAAAGAACCAAAGAAGATGAATCATTGCAGTCACGAAAGCTTTAAATCGAAACTCTAAACATGTGTTAATAAATGTGGAGGGAAAACCCGGAGGATCCGGAGAAAAATACACGCGACCACGGGGAGATAACATACAAACTCCAAATACAAAGGTGTCAGGGTAAGGATTTAATACACGACCTCCTGTATACCCTACAAAATAGTTAACATCTCGCCACCGTGGCACCCAATTCTGATCACATGACATAGCAAAACGAACGTCGCAGTGCATAGCAATAATTCAATTGGGCAATTACTGAGCGTTCATAAACGTGAGGGGATACAGGAGTACCCAGAGAAAACCCACTCGTGCAAGGGGGCAACCCTCTATCCCATGCAGACAGAGATGGTGCTTATCCCACTTGCTGTACTGCCTTCTCCTGGCCAGCCAGGATATGCCACCTCAACACCCACTACACCATGAACTTTGTGAACCGAGTTAAAATTTCTGGCCACGGCGAACATCAGTGGCTATCTCCCTCTTCCTCTCTCGTCCCTGCTATTATCTCCCTCTTCTTCCCGCGTCCCTCCCACTATCTACCTCTCCAATCCGTCCCACCATCTTCCTCCCTCGTCCCTCCCACCATCTCCCACTTCCTCCCCAGTACCTTCCACTATCTCCCTCTTCCTCCCACTTGGCTCTACTATCTCCCTCTTCTCCCGTCCCTCGCACCATCTCCCTTTTCTTCCCCCATCCTTCCCACTATCTCCCTCTGCATCTCCAATCCCTCGCACTCTCTCCCTCTTCCTTCCCCTTCCTTCCCACTATCACCTTCTTACTCTAACCGATCTGCCTAATCCTCCCAAATCACTCCCACTATCTCCCTCTACTTCCCCAGTCGCTCCAACTATCTCCCTCTTCATTCCCCTTTCCTGCCACTATCTCCCTCTTCCACTCCCTTCCCTCCCACTATCTCCCTCTTCCTCTCCCGTCCCCCCCGCTATCTCCTTCTTTCTCTCCCATCCCTCCCACTTTCTTCCTCCCCCGTCCCTCCCACTATCTTCTCATCCTCCCCCATCCATCCCACGATCTTCCTCATCCTCTCCCGTACCTTCCGCACCTTCCTTATTTAACACCATCAGGTTCACAGACTCGCCCTCGCTTCTCCCAAGTCAAATAGCCTAGCTTAGACACAACCCTCACCATGTTACACTGACGGCATCGACCGAGACAGCCAACAACTATCCGGCCGCCCAATTATCTAGTGAAGACGGCAGCGACCAAGTCGGCAAAGACAGTGCCAACGAGACGACTCCACTTCCCAGAACCTGCAACCGCGAGCTCTCGCTCTCCGCTGCTTTTATCCGACTCGGCGCGGCCTGGCTCCGCCCTGGCCGCGCCTCCCTTCTCCAACCCACGAGCGGGTTCCAGGGTCTTCCAGACAGGGTCTCTGTGATCCTTGCCCCAGTGCCTCCGCCCTGCTGACAAACACGCGTGAGGCTCACTGGCGTGTGTACTCCCCGTCCACCGCAGTTGCCGCTGCTGGACAACAACTATTACTCTACAGTTGTACTGCCCTTCTGTACCGTGCCCCCGAGCCATCAACACGGACTCACAGCATCAACACAGACTCACATGATCAACACAGACTCCCACGATCAACACTCACAGCATCAATACGGACTCACACCATCAACACGGAAACACAGGGTCAGTGAGCGAGATGGCGGATGAGTGCATACATGATGTGAGTGGTGGTGAGTTCAAGTTGAGCACCCAGTTTTAAATCTCATTTACTCCCACCACCCTACACACCCTACATACAACAGTCGGAAGTAAATGCCTACACACCCTACATACAATCGTCAGTAGTAGGAGTGGGGAGAAGAGGGCATCAGTGGGGGCGAGGCATGAAGCGTTGAGAAGCCCTCAGATACTCCATAAAACCCCGAGTTTCATGGAGTATAATTTTCAGCATTACAGTTCCATTTTTTTTACGTTAACAAATGTCTCGCGATATATTACACCGTATAGGTAACTAGATTGGGCGAGGGATGGTCTTTTTTGTTGAACAATCAATAAAGCTACGGTGTCGTACTGTGCCCGTATCCGTGTACGGTACTGTGCACTAAAGGAAGAAAAATCGAGCGGCTGAACCTCACTGCCTCCTTACCGGAGGCTGTAAACATCAAGTGACCTGAAAACTGCGATGGGACGTGAAAGACAACATGGAGAGACAAGAGGGCGCCACGTGTGTTCTTCCATGCCAGCAGCAGCATCATCGCAGGCAATGAGGTTCAAATGGGCACAGGAACTTTGAGGTGGACCCACGAGTGGTCGAGCCACAGGGGCGCGCAATCGGCGACCTCTATACGCTTGGCGCAATCCGCATCGTCATTTCACGGAGCCCTTGTCCGCTCGACGAGTGCGACGACGCCGTCCCACCGTCATTCGGCGCCTCGTGGTGACATCACAACAGCAAAGCGACAGATGTTGATTATTCATTTCTTGAGGCAATTCGAGGGCCCGGTTACATCACGTTGTGATACACGCACACACCGTCAACATATACTACACCGGTCATAAAAAAAAGCAGGGGATAGAAAGGTGGGGGAGCGGACCCGACCACAGGTATTGTTTAAAAGACGTCAAGCGGACCGGTGGTTTTAAATGCAAGTCCATGCAAACACCAACATCCGAACGATTGTACCAATAAATCCTGAACCTTCTGGAAGATTTCAGCTCCCGCTGGTTTGGATCAGGGTGATGTTGGGGCAAATTCCATTAATTGGGAAAGGTGGCAATCTTGTGGGAATGTCCTCGCCAGAGAAGAAACTTGTCGCTTCCATGTTTTATTTTCATCCAACGTCCCATTAGCGAGATCCAGAGCGTGACGGATTCATATGGAGTCGGCCTCCTGTAATTTTTCTGGTCTCATTCTCACCACAGGTAAATGCAGAGCCACACATCAACGTGCCAATGGGGCCACGGTTGAAGTGGTGGGGCCACGGTTGAAGTGGCGGTGGCCACGGGTCATGTGGCCTCGATGTATTTTCCATGTTGAAGGCCGATTGCCCCAAACATTGCCCGTCATATGCAGTGTCACTGAATAACGTGTGAAACATACTGTAGCATATACAAAATTTTATTTTCTTCATACATTAAATACAATAAACACAATAAACATGAAATGCATATAGGACATTTATAACTCTCTCAATGACCAAACTTGTATTTTATGAACACACTTATACAAGCAAAATATGACAAAAGTGTTCCAGATTACAGTTTCAATTGAGACTGAAATCCGGAATCATTACCCCCTACTGACAGACTAATAATACCCGCTCGCAGGCCAAGTGCTGATTCACCTTGGGGCCTCGCCTGGTATAGAGGTCGTGGGTTAAATCCCGACGCCTGTATATCTGGAGTTTGCATGTTCTCCCCGTGACCGCGTGGATTTTTCTCTGGGTCCTTCGGTTTTTCCCTCCACATTTAGAAACATGCGTTTAAAAGTATTTGGCTGCTATATATTTCTGCGTGACAAGCCACTTTATAGCACTTTCATTTGTGGCCCGGTCGTTCCTGAAAGAGAGCTATACAGCTGAGTGGGCCTTACCTGGTAAAATAAAAATAGATTAGTTTTGTTAGTTTATTTTGTGCCACAGGGGGACAGCTACGGGGGGGGGGGGTGCCCATTAAAATGGTCGAGATGAGATGCAACTTAAGGCGCTTGTGACTTCCCAAAAATATTATTTATGGCAGGTTTTCACATCTAAACATCCCGGGTGGCATTGAAGCCAAGAGCTCCCACCCTAGGTGAGTAGCTACGAGAGCGGTGCTGTGCACGGCGACACGCCACTTTCTCCATCTGCCTGACTTGGTATTTTCTTTTTTGTTACTTAAATAAATGTTAATGTTTCGTTTTGTGTATGCATGTATGTACACCGTTTGGGGAGCGGTGGTGCAGCAGTTAGCGCACTACGAACTCAGACATCTGAGTACATCGTGTGGTGTGTATAACATCGCAAAACTGGGGAGGACAAAGGCAGCCAGACGTGGGGCTGGCCACACAACCACTTCTGTGCCATGCCGGCCATCATAGGTGCTACCCGTTAAAAGCACTTGCCCCAGCAATCTGTTAACGGCGATACGGAGTACCATTGTCTTTTTGTGCAATTGTGTGCTTCTGTGTGCCACGCATGCGACGATGTAAATGTTTGTGTTTGATAAATGTACATCCGCAATGTGTGTGTGACGCGTATAATGCACGTGTGTGACGAGGGTTGGAACAGCGATTCACGCACTGCCCTATCCACGCGGCGACCTCTCCTCAACGTCTCGAGCCTCGGCGGAGAGCGCCGCGAGGTTCGACTCCAACTCCGGCTTTCCAGGGACAAACCCCCCCCCCAATGCCCCACCCCCCAGGCCCATGGGGGGGGGGGAAGTCGCTCCCCTCCCTCACTCCACGCTCAGGAACTTCCTCTTCTTCGCCGTGTTCATGTACGGTCGCCAAGGCCACTCCACCTCGGCGGTGGCCGCGTTGTCCAGCGTGCCCAGTTTAATCTCATAGACTGCGCGACACACAAAAGCAAAGATCCCCCCCATGCAGCCTTTAACAGACGGCGTGGGAAAAGCGCTGTTCGTGTGTTAGCATGTAGGAAAGCCAGCACGGCACACCAAGGGGTGGGTGTGGGTGGCCAGCATTACGTCCGATCATCTTTGAATTTACACATCGCATCTGGGGTGGGGGAATGCGAGTCGGGTCACGGTACAGCGAATGCGACCAGAGCAGCGACCCCACCGACTCAAGTTCCGATCCGCTCTACAAGTCACCCGCGGGCCACCTAGCCCGAGGCTAGACTCTTACATTCAGCCCATCATCCTCTCAGGGGTCGATAAAATTTACAACCACTTCGTAGGGAAGTCCACAAGGAATGTGGAATTTTCACCGCCTCTGCTGGGGTGTAAAGTGGAGACGAGTAACAATGTGTCAGGCAGACTTACGCTCCATCTCGAATCACGGTCCCACCTCCTTCAACTCGATGTCCTTGCCGTCGCGCTTGTAGACGTTGTGCCTGTTGGGAGGGGGGAAGGGGGGCACAGAAGTCACGGGAGGGGTCGCGGCAAGTCACACGGACAGCGCTGGACTCTCATTACGCGTCCTCGCAGACGTTTGCCAGTTAGAGGCCAGCGGCCACCCTGTTTAAAACTGCGGATGCATTAACAAATGAACAACATTACGCGCCTTCAGCTTCAGAGATGGCGTTAAATAAAAACTCTGTACTGTTGCTCGAAAACTAAAGTAAAACGAAACTATTTTTATTTTACCACTGAGCTATGTAGCTCTTTTTCACATAAAAATGTATAGCAGCAAAATACTCGAAATTCAAGTTTCTAAATGTGTAGGGAAAAACCCGGAGGACCCGGAGAAAAATCAAAGTGACCAGGAGGAGAACATGCAAACTCCGAATATACAGGCGGACACACAGCACCTGGCCCAAAAGTCTGCTCACTCTTTCCCATTCCGAGACATCTGCAAGTTGCCGGGTGGTAGGTGTCACGTTCACCGCTGAATCTCGGTACGCGCGAGCGGCTCGGCGTTAATTTTATTTATAGAGGCGTAGCGCTGCTGTTTTTAAAAGGCGTTGCCCTCACCGCAGAGAACCGTAGTGACACGACCGGCACTCTATGGAACAAAACTGTGCCACACGCCCTCCCGCATGGTCTTATGGGAGCCTCGGTATGTCTTCAGGTCAGAAGACGTACTTGAGTTTTTCTTACGGTTCCGTTTCGACGACGTATATGTACATCATGAAAATGAGAAAGGGTTATAGCCTATACGAGGGATCTTTGTGCTTTGGGGATGGGGGAGGAAGATGTGGGTGAGACTGGCACGGTGCCCGCACGCACCCTCTTTCCGAGTCGCGACGTGAAGTTGTGCATCACGAGGTGTGGGAATGCCTCGGACATCATGTCCACGTCCGGATGTCGTGCCGCATCACCACGCTCGAGAGTGTCAAGTACACCATGGCATCGTACCACGTGTCACATGAACAGCATGCCGGAAAGTTAGACACACCACAGGTGTCACACAGACTGTACTGGAGAGTTAAACACACTGCCCTTCCATCAGCGGCATCATACCATATCACACCACATACACAGTTAAGACACCACAATTCCCCGTCTGCAGCGTCATAATACACACCGCACATCGTACGCACAGCTAAATACACCTCCATCCCCCGTCTGTTGCACCGCATCACACACGTCACACCATGCATCACACCGGGGAGCGGAGTGGCTATCTCATTACACTACAAATCCGGTGACCTGACTTCGACTTCCGGTGTGTCCAAGCATCGACAGTGGGGAGACAAAAGGGGCCAGATGCGGTAATGACCACACCACCCACCCCGCCGTGTGCCCTGCCGGCCTTCGTAGGTCGCTCGACAAACAGCACTTGCCCTGACAGCCTGTTAAAGGCTACACGGGGGAGCTTTGTCGACTGTGGTGCATGCGCGTGCCTGGCATACCGCGGTGCTCATGCAGGACGATGAAGTCGTTGACGGCGTTGGCGCAGCACGCCCACACCAGCGCCTGCAGCTTGTGGCCTCCGTGGTTCATCGGCTGAGCGTTCGGCAGGATCAGCTTCATCTCCTGCGGTGGTGGTGGGATGGTGGTGGTGGTGTGGTAACATGACAGCAACCGGTCACACGCCAAGTCCGCTCTTCCCACCGGCGTCCGTCCCGGCCATGCTGCGTTCGCCCCCCCACCTCCCCGCCCTCCCACTGTATCCGACTCGGGTTGTGTTGTTTGTTTTTTCCATTGCGGAAGCCGAGCCGAGCCGTACCGGTATACGGGGTCGCCAAACCCCGTGTTGGCACAACTGGGATGCACCATTGGAAAAACTTTACTATTTTTATTTTACCAGGTAAGGCCCACTGAGCTATGCAGCTCTTTTCCAGAAGCAACCTGGCCACAAATCATAGCTCAACTAAGTGGCTTATCGTCATGTGGAAATTTATAGCAGCCAAATACTCTTAAACGGACGTCGATTCTAAATGCGGAGGGAAAAACCGGAGGACCTGGAGAGAAATCCACGCGACTCCTCGGAAAGAGGCACGCAACTCCAAATATACAGCAGGCATCAGGGTCAGGATTGAACCTGCGACCTCCTGGATACCAGGTGAGGGAGTTAACATCTCGCCACAGTGGCGCCCCCAATGGTACATCTTTCCGTGACCACCGACCGTGCGTAGTGCTACAGTAGATACATTTTCGATGAATGGAAGGGATCGGTCATCGGGAAAAGGCGGACTGAATCGCGAGGAATGAAGTTGACAAAAGCTGCATGCACCAAACCAAAGTGTCCAACGCTCCACCACTTACGACCCCCCCCCCCCCCCCCCACACAGCCTCCACCTTTCATCAACAACCAGATTTCTTCTGGTTAACTCAACGGATGCGAGTTGTCTCACACTGCACAAGCCCGATGATTGGTCGACACGACTCGTGTGAGGTGCAAGGAACTGATTCTAAAGCCGATAGAGAACACGTGTGTGTGTGCGGTAATTTAGCAGTTAGCATGCTGCCCCACAAACCTAGTGACCCGAGGTTTATTTCCGTTCATGGCCAACACCAGTGGCGATTATCTGAACTGGTCCTGGGCCTCCCCTAGATCAACTCAGCCTCAAACGAGTACCTAGTGCGGTGTTTAAACATCATTACCAGAGAGATAAAGGTGGCCAGTTGTGGTGCTAGCCACCTACACCCTCGCAAACAGCACCTGTCCCAAAAACCTGTTAAGGCTATATGGGGGACCTCTGTCTTTGCGCGCTTGTACACATGCAATACACGAGGACCCACATTCCTCGTGTGACCCCAAACCCTGTAGCCCCTGTGACCCCGTGCCCGCACCTTGATGAACTGCTTGAGGAGGGAGCTGGGGTCGCGTGAGGTCGTCGCCATGATGTGTGGGTCCTTCACGCCGGCTCAGCGGTACTCGTCATCCATGTGGCTGCTCAATCCTACTGACACGGGGGGGGGGGGGGGTGGATAGAAAGAGGTGGTAGATGGGGCAGGGGGGACGGAGAGGGTAGGTTATCATTTGCCATACTTCACCGTGCAGGTGAGTGAAGGTGTGTGTGTGGGTGGATGGAAGGAGCGACCAGGAATGGTTGAGAATATCACTCTGCAGTGATCGCGTTGATTTTGTGTAGCGAGCTGAGCAATAATGAGACCTGGATGAGTCCCAATTGCAAGAGTGGGTGGGTGATATGGCAGGTGAGTGGGTAAATTGAGTAAAATGATGAGTGAGTGAATGAGTGCGTCAGTGCATGTTAAACCTCTTTGTTACAGCACGTAGCCAACCGTGGTAATCGGAAGTGTGACAAACTAACCACAAAAAGTAGTTCTCAAGAAATGAGTTTGTCAATCTAGACGATGATTTAAAAGTGCAAAGCTCCAGTGGCTTCCTAATATTGTAAGGAAGACCGCTCCAGAAGGAAGACTGCTCCAGAAGCACACGTTATGTGGTGACCACGGCCTTCATTTGACATTCCACAAAAATTTACGCCAGCCATCACACACACACACGGCCGACTCTTTTTCCACGTTCACGCCACGGGATTTTTCAAAGTCCACTTGGGAAGCAATCGCCGTGCAGTATTTACGGTTAACGCAACTGCGGCATTAAACCCATTAAACCGGTGGGGGGGGGGGGGGGTTGAGGGCCCGCCATTCTCGAACCGCGAACCTCCGCGGCAAAACACGGTGCCACCGCTTGGCAGGAAGGACCGACGGCGAGCCGGGGATGCGCGCCGACTCGGCGTGTCTAGCGGGCGGAGACGCGCGACGCTTATCCCTCTGCCTCGGGAGTCTCGCGGGAAGGAAGAGAGAGAGAGATGCGAGGAGACGTGATGGTGAGGGATGTGAGATCACCCTCCCCTCCCTGGTCGAACTCCACGGCCTTCTGGAGTTCAAGCGCCTCCCACCGCAGGTCCGTAGGCAGCACCAGGTTTTCTTCGGTGACGACGTCAGGGGGACAGGGGGCAGTGGGTGGGGGGCGGGCAGGGGAGAATTAACAAGGAAGAAAAATCATGCGCACGCATGGATTCATTCGGAAACGCTTTCCAACGCGCGGTTGTCTTCTCGCCTGTATTGTCAGACCGTCTTGTCCCATCTTAGTCCGTCTTGCGTGTCTCATTGTCTCTAGATCCGTCTCTAGTCTGTCTTGCGTGTCTCAACGTCTCTAGTCTGGCTCGCTGTCTCTCGTCTGTCTTGTCGTCGCGAGCCCATCTCTAGATCCGTCTCGCCGCCCGTTACCATCGAGCGCCCTCTTGAGCCGCGCCTTCTCCTCTACGAGGACCTTCTTGGCCTCCTGCGCCTTGCGGTAGAGGTACTCGCCGTGCAGTTGCGCCTCCTCAGCTGCACCACCAAACAAAGACAAAGATCCCCCATGTAGCCTTCGACAGGACTGTCGGGTGCAAGTGCTGTTAACGAGCAGCACCTTTGATACACGAAGGGGGGTAGGTGGCCAGCACCACATCCGGCCGCCTTAATTTCCCCAGTGGCGATGTTTACACAACGCACCAGGTACTCATTTGAGGCTGAGTTGACCAAGGGGAGGCCCAGGAACGGAATCGTCACCAGTGTTGGCCGTGAGCGGGAATTGAACTCGGGTCGCTGGGTTAGTAGTGCAGCGTAGTGCTAATCGCGAGACGACCATAAACAACAACCGCCATTCGCCACGAAGTGGTGGAGATGTCACCACGGCGCTCGTGCCAGGCTACGTGCAGGTTAAGGCCACATGAAGCGTCGAACGCCCGCTGGCAGCAGGAGGTCACAGACAGACAGACCCAGGTTGCCATTGGTTGCTTGACTGAGATGACTGGCCGATGCACCACCTGTGCCCCCTACTGTGCTACACTACCGCTCCCACCTACACAAACTCTCTTGGGCTATACTCTTTGGTTCTTTCGGTAAAGTCACATAGGCATAAAATATAAAATAAATTAAATCACGACGTTTCGGGCACAACACAAGCGTCCATCATCAGGTGGGACAAACCACAGCAAGAAACAATTGCCGACGTGGGCAAAAGAGCTGCTGTAAACAAGAGACTATATAGGTAAGAGAAGGGGGGAGGATCAGGGAGGAGAGATAGAGAGGGGGGGTATGAGGGGAGTGCTGAAGAGAGCGGGGCTGGGAGTGGGAAGCTTAAGAAATTAGAGATGCGGAAAGTTAAGGCAACACCATAAAGCAGTTAAGGTTTTACCTGGTTAATAACATTCTTCCAATGATTACTCAATTTGTATCCATCTTCTCGGTTGAAGTTATGTCTGTGTTTATATATCTGAATGGCTTCATGAACAAACCTTTGATAGTAGCCCAAAGGTTTGCAGAGCGGCACCACGATACTCCTAGCGACGTCGTTGATTAATGTCTGTAATTAATATCGATGGTGAATCTCTGTAATTAATATTGATGATTCGATTCCACGAGAACAGATTCCACAAGAATCGATTCCACAACTATTTTAGTAAAGCGAAGTACGCGATTCGATTCAAACGTGTTCGTTCCGGTCTCATCAGAATCGGTATTGATTCTGTGCTGGAGGAATCCAATGAGCTATAAAGCTCTTTGATCACAGATGTGCCAGTAGGGGGCACGGGGTCATAACGTCACAACAAACAATACAAAAACGATAGGAGTGCAAAGGGAATGGTAGCAAACCACTAAAAATAGATGAAATAAACCATATAAGTTCATACTCTTTGGTTCTTTCGGTAAGAAGTCTCGCTCTCCATTCCACCCACTACAACTGGCGTCAGAAGTAGCCAAATAGTAATATGAATCGCTATAATGGAGACGCGAAGAAAAACTCGTACCAGGGCTCCAGTGGAAGAGGAGGACGACTCAACACCACTGGGGTTGGCAGCCCCGGAAGGGGGAGGAGAAGCGACGACGGCCGAGCTGCTCACTGCCCGGCCGCCCAGCGGCTCACCACCGTCAGAGAGGGCGCTTCAGGTGGCTCACTCCCGCCTCGCCCAACTCCTGCACGCGGCGGCATCCATCCTCGACGAAATACATCGCGGGTTATAACCACAACAAATATAATCACAATCACTGCGACCATAATCGCCGTAACCACAAATATAATCATAACCACCAGCTACATAACCACAAGTATAAACACTACTGCCACAAATATAACCATAACCACCACAACCATAACAACCAACATAACCACCACAACAACCACAATGATGCTGATACACTCTCACACCATGTGGGTCCCCTTGTCTCCTTGTGTCTCCCTGTGGGTGAGTGGATGGGTTGGCGAGAGAGTCGGTGGGTTGGCAAGAGAGTCGGTGGGTTGGTGAGAGAGTGGGTGGGTGGCAGAGTGAGTGACCGGTGGCAGAGTGAGTGACCGGTGGCAGTGGGTGACCGGTGACTAAGTGGGTGGGTGGCAGTGGGTGACCGGTGACCAAGTGGGTGGGTGGCAGTGGGTGACCGGTGACGAAGTGGGTGAGAGAGTGGGTGGCTGAGTGGGTGGCCGAGTGGGTGGCTGAGTGAATTGGTGAGTGGATGAGTGCCAGAGTGGGTGGGTGAATGGCTGAGTGGGTGGGTGAGAATCAGTATGTTTTTGCTGGAGGAATCCGATGAGCTATGAAGCTCTTTTTCATAGATGCCCAGAGAGTGGCTGAGTGGGTGGCTGAGTGAGTGTCGGTGGGTGTGAGTGGGAATGAAATCTAACCTGCACCTCTGCATTGCAAATCCAGCGAGCTAACGCCCTGCGTGTGGTGGGGTAAAGTGTGGGCATGGCCACTTTGCTCCAACACGTCCGGACCAGCGTGGAAGAGTAGACCAAATACCTCTATATAGCGGCCTCTAGTGGATGCCTTTTCCAGCAGCAGGCGATTCGCCTCCACAACAAACCCGTCCCTCCAGGGATAAAAACACACGGCAGTCTGGGAGTGCCTCTCATCAGCTATGGCTCAACACGAGGGCCACTCTGGAGCCGGTTTCCACCGTCAGCGCCTCATCAGCAGCAGCAGCATGGCCGGGCTCTGCTTGAAGCAGCGCCGTGAACTCAGCAGGCGTCTAGGACGTGACGGCTGTGGGCCAGGCGCCTCCTCCTCTGTCTCCCCCCACCACCGCCGCCACTGCTGATGTGTGCACACCGCGCGAGGTTCTCACCTTCAGGCTGAGTCGACGTAGAGGAGGCCCAGCGAGCCGCCGCTTCAGAAGCTTTCGCGAGCCACTGACGGTGGCCGTGAGCGGGAAACCAAATCGGCCGCTCGCCACCCACAATCCACAGCGCGCGCCGCCTCCACTCGCCCCCTGCCTGACCGGAAGTAGCAGCGGGGGGAGGGGGGTGGGCAATGGGGGCGTGAGGGGGGGGGTTGAGGGGGAGCATGGGCGGGGGTTGCCAGGGGGGGCAAGGGGGGTCGCGAGGGGGGGAGATGCTTGGGGGGGGGGGGGTTGTGAAGGGGGAGGGGCAGGGGGGGAAAGAGGGAGCATGGGGGAGGAGCTTAGGTGAGGGGGAGGAGCTAATGGCTATTACACCACGCCGCGTCTCGCGCCACGTGCTTCCCCTGGCAGTTTGGCCGTTATGCGTGGAACCGAGCTGTGGGTGAGTGGTGGCGGTGGTGGTGTGAGTCTTTCTACGTGAGTCTGTGTGTGAGTCTCTCTAAGTGAGTCTCTCTAAGTGAGTCTCTCTGTGTGAGTCTGTGTACGTGTGTGTGGGTCTGTGTGAGTCTGTGTGTAGCAGTGACCCGGTCTCAAATGAGTACCTGGTGCGATGCGTAAACATCGCCACTGGGGAGACAAAGGCGGTCGGGCGTGGTGCTAACCACCCACCCCTTCGTTTACCGTGCCGGCCTTCATACGTACTGCTGGCTAACAGCACTTGCCCCTACAGCCTGTTAAGGCTCTATGAGGATCGTTGTCTTTGGTGTCCTGTATTAGCAGGAGGAGGAGTGGTGGTGTTAATGTTGGTGGTATTAGTGGTGGTGGTGGTGTTAGTGATGGTGGTGTTAGTGGTGGTGTTTGTGGTCTTAATAATGGTGGTGTTGGTGTTAGTGATGGTGGTGTTAGTGGTGGTGGTTCGAGGTATTGTTGCTGGTGTTAGTGATGGTGGTGTTGGTGGTATTAATGGTGGTCGTGTTAGTGATGGTGGTATTGTTGGTGGTATTATTGGTGGTAGTGTTAGTGGTGGTGGTGTTAGTGGTAGTGGTGTTGGTGGTGGTGGAGTTGATGTTGGTGGTGGTGTTTTTAGGGTTCGTAGTGTTAGTGGTGGTGTTAGGAGTGGTGTTAGTGCTGGTGTTAGTTGTGGTGTTAGTTGAGGGGAGCGGTAGTGTAGCGATTAACGTGCTGCGCTACAAACCTGGCGACCCGGGTTCGATTTTCGCTCACGGCCAACACCAGCAACGATTATCTGAACCGGTCCTGGGCCTCCCCTAGGTAGACTCAGCCTCAAATGAATACCTGGTACGATGTGTAAACATCGCCGCTAGGGAGACAAAGGCGGCCAGGCGTGGTGTTAGCCACCCACCCCCTCGTGTGCCATGCCGACCTTTATAGGTGCTCGCTAGCAGAAATTGCCCCTACAGTATATTCAGGCTATACGGGGGATCTGTCTTTGTTAGTGGTGGTGGTGTTAGTAGTGGTGTTAGTGGTGGTGCTAGTGGTGGTGTTTGTCGCGGTGTTGCTGGTGTCCGAACAAAGGAGCGACGCTCACAACAACGACCTTTGACCTGGGCGGCTGAAATGTAGCACGTTGGCACAGTCATCTCAGTCAGTCAACTCTTGGCACCTGGGTCTGACCTGTGACCTGTCAGTGAGCCTTCAGCATTTCACGTGGTCTCAAAGTGCACCTGGCCTGGCATTTGCTGCTACTTAGTGGCAAATGGCGGTCTTTGTTGTTTTTGTTGTGTTTCGTGTTGTGGGTGAGTGGTGAGGTTGTGAGTCTGTGATGATGATGTGAGTCCGTGTTGATGATGAGAGTCCGCATTGTGACATGACGCGTGTTTAGACATGAGTATTGTCGCACACCATCGGTTTTGTGTGACCCTCACCTGCGTCTCCCGCTCTCCACGCAGAGACCCGGACCGTGCGAGAAACGCAGTGAGCTCTGAGCACCCTACTCTGCAAGTTGCTGCCATGGAGGTACGTGTGGCTCTTCAACTCGTGTGGTAAAATATGGGTGGACGTGTGTTTTCCCCTCGACTTGTGCCTACCTGTCACCTACCTGTATACCTGGATGTGCTTCTCCTTGTCCGCCTGAGTATGTGTATGTCTATCAGAGTGTGTCTCCGAGATCCTGTTGGTGTGCCTGCCTGTCTACGCGTGAGCATTTACAGCACTATTATCTATCCACTGATGAATGAGAATGCCTTCCTCCCTGAGACCTTGCTACCCCTCAAATGCTGTGATGGAATAATCCGCCAAGCGCCGATTTTGTCGCACCATCTCTCTGGTGGCTCTCCTCTCCGATGTGTTTCCTTCCTTGGCTGCCGCTCCGTTATTATTCTTCACTATCAGCCATTGTTGTCCCTCCTTGCCATGGCTCGTCATGCCCGATCCCCAATCACTCTTTAACAATTTGAACAATCCCTGCGTGTGACCTCAAAATCCACGCATCTTTCATTGTTAATCCAAGCATGGCATCTGATATTGGCCAAATATTCCAATGCTGAGAAACGACAACATCTCGGCAGGACCCTCCTGAATGTGGAGCCCAGGATCTCAGAGATGCTGGCTCAGTGCTCGCCTTCTGCACTTGCTCCAACATCTTAATCAAGCCTATGTGGTGGACCTTTGTCTTTGTGTGTGTGTAGATGAGCCGAGCTGGAGAGGCTCGGAGTAACGACACGTCTTGCACCACGTGGAGTGCGCTGTCCTCAGACGGCACCGGCTCCATCTGTAGCAAATCGCCGAAAGGTAAGAACAGTAATGAGGGACGTCACAGTAGCCATGGTAAATAGTGGGACATCATGATGGCCATGTTGCATGGGGGACGTCACAGTGCCTTTGGTGTATGAGAGATTTTATGGTGATTGTATGGGTGATGTCAAGATAGCAATGCTACATGGGGGACTTAATGGTAATCATGTTTTGATTTAAAGCTTTCGTGGCTGCAGGGATTCATATTCTTGGTTCTTTCGGTAAAATCACGTAGAAGGGCAATAATAAAATTATAAAAATATAAAACAATAAAAATCTCACGACGTTTCGACTGCAACACAAGTAATCATCATCAGGTGTGAAAACCACAGCAAGAAAAATTGAAATTTTCTTGCTGTGGTTTTCACACCTGATGATGATTGCTTGTGTTGCAGTCGAAACGTCGTAAGAATTGTATTATTTTATTATTTTATTGTTTCCCTTCTACGTGACTTTACCGAAAGAACCAAGAATATGGTAATCATGTTGCATTAGAGACTGCATCATGGTTGCCATGTTACATGGGGGACTTCATGGTGGCCATGTTGCATGGGGATAATTATCTGTGCTCTGGCCTCAGTACTGAAACAACATCAAACGCTTTCAGAATTGCTTCTGCGGCCATCTTGAATGCTCTTCCAATATTAGGAAACCACTGAAGCTATCCGCGTTTAAATCATCAAGTTTGACAACTAATATCTATACTCATTCGCTCTTTCGGTAATGTCACCTAGGTAGAAATAAAATAAAACAAATCACGACGTTTCTATCGCAACACAATCAATCTTCATCAGGTGGAACAACCACAGCAATAATAAAATGCTGAAGTAGGTGAGAGAGCTGCTGTGGCAAGAGGTTATCGGTAAGAAAGGGGGGAGGAGCAAGCGGGGGAGAGAGAGGGGAGCTGCGTCAGCGCTAGGGGGAGAAGAAGTGAGGCTGGGGGGGGACGTAGGCGGAGGTAGAAGTGGTAAGCTGAGTATGGGACATGGTGGGAAAGTAAATCTGAAAAATCTACTAGTACCTGGCGCGTGTGATGGAAACAACCACAACCAGTTAAGGCTTTACCTAGTTAATAACATCCATCGAATGATTGCTCAATTTGTATCCATCTTCTCGGTTGAAGTTATGTCTATGTTTGTATATCTGGATGGCTTCATGAAAAAACCTTTGATAGTTACCTGAAGGTTTGCAGAGTACCTTGGTCTCGGAAAAAAACAATATCACGCGAGCCCACAGCGTTATAACAATGGTCAGACACGGCAGAGGTATTGGTTCTGCGATGTTTCAGATCTGCCTTGTGTTCGCTAACACGGTCCGCGACATGTCAATTCGTTTTCCCAATGTAACTGCTACCGCAGGTACAACTCAGTTTGTCGACTCCAGGATATTGCATGTCAGGATGGGATTAGATCACGGATTTTGTGTACTGTATTGAATCGGACTTGGATCTTGTGTTTGTTTAAGATTTTGGAAATATTTTTGGTAACACCTGCTATGTATGGTAAAGTGATGGTCTTGATAGGCGTCTCAGTGGATTGTTTCTACATGGTTGGAGAAACAGCTTTGCGAATAATACTGTCCCAGTACCCATTCATCTTAAGAGTCTGGTGTACGTGTTCCAGTTCACTGGCTTGGTGGTGTTGGTTGCAAATGCAGTGGCCCTATGGTGTAGTGGTTTGATGAGGGAATTCTTCTGCGCCGGATGGTGGTGGGAATTAGGTTTTAGATAGGTCTCTTCTCAAACAAAACATCCAGGAATTAGTAGCTTACCATCATTCTCCACTTCCATGGTGAATTTGATGGATGGGTGTATGGAATTTATGTTGTTGAGAAATTGATTCAATGTTGGCAGGCCATGTGGCCAAATGACGAAAGTGTGATCTACGTATCTCTTCCACAAGGAAGGACGTTGGATGCATGTCTGGATGACATCAGTTTCAAATTTCTCCATGAAAACATTCGCTATCACTGGTGATAAGGGGGGACCCATGTGGGTACCTTCATTTTGTTTGTAGAAAGTACCATTCCTGGTGAAGTAAGTGCTGGTTCAGCGTTTCTACTGCTGCATGCATTTTTTTTTCCGCCTGAGGACGACCGCTTGTGTTGCGATCGAAACGTCGTCATTTATTTTATTTTATCCATATGTGACTTTACCGAAAAAAACAAAGAGGAAGTGTTAGTAAGGCAGTTCCTAACCAAAGTTGGTACATCAGCATTCAGTCCATGTTGGACCAAGTCTTCAATTATTGCTAAGGTGTCAGGTACAGGAACCTTGGTGAACAGAAAGACTACATCAAAGCTGACGAGCAAATCATCTGGGGACAGTGAAATGCCTTTGATTATAGAGATAAAGTGAGCTGAGTTTCATACTGCTGAGGTAGTCTTGCCTGTGAATGGAAGCAAGGTCTCAGACAGAAATTGGGCCAGTTTGTAGGGAGGTGAGTTGATAGTGGAAACGATGGGTCGAAGTGGAGTATCTTCTTTATGGATTTTTGGAAGACCATATAATCTGGGTGGTCTATTAGCAGAAGGTTTTAGGGAGAACTGCTTGAATGGTTCGATTAGAGAAGTCGAATTGGTAATGATATTGTTTGTTTTTAAAGCCAGGCAGTTGGTCGGATCTTTGTTGATTTTGGTGTAATTGCTATCATTAAGAAGGTCCTGGATTATGTTGCTGAATGTGGTTTTATCCATGATGACAGTAGCATTGCCCTTGTCGGCTGAGAGGATGACTTTGTCCTCTCTATTTTTTAATTTGGTGAGTTCAGAGCGCTCGTCCTTGCTGATGTTATTAATAGGATTCTTAGCATTTTTAAAGATGGTGGCAATTTTAAATCTTGCCACGTCTGTCGGGATGTGTCCCAAGCCTTTGAGGGCTACATCTACCTGGGTTTTTATATCATCCACTGGGATGTGTTTGAGGGTGACAGCAAAATTCAGCCCTCTAGCTAGTACCGATTTTAGGCTATCGGAGATTGTGCTGTTACTCTGATTAATAGCAGTCTTTTTTTATGTGTGGATCTGGTTTCTTTTTTGACAAGTTATTGAATTTAGCAATAAGGTTAACCTTGCATTTGGAAGACATTGTTGTGGCAGAAGAAGCAGTCATGTTATCTACAAGGTTCCAATCAGATGCGGACATTTTATCTGTTAATGTTAAGTGTGATTGTAGGAGACATTTGTCTAAATTATCAAGTTCAAGCCGGAGTAGTCTTATCCTCTCTGAGATTAGAGAAAGGCTAGCTCTGAATAAGATCCGTTTAGAGTTGGGTTAAGTGACAGAAGCAGATGTGAGTTTAAATGTGGTCGGTATTATCTTGTTGTCGCGGCATCTCTTCAGAAAGGTGAGTGACTCGAACATGTGAGCCTTCTTGTCTCGCAGTCTGTTAATGGTTCTAACAGATGTGTGGAACCTATTTGCGTGGTTAGTTTATTAACCTTCCCCCACACTGTTGATTAGCACCATTGGCTACATGCGGTGCAAAAGAATTTCAACATACATAGCTGGGATTGGCAAAAACATCCCAATCCTGAAATATTTACCCTATAAATTGCACAAAAGTTTGGTTCACACACCTGTTGTTGTTATTCTCCTCGTGCCTACAGAAATCCTGGCTCACTTTGGCCCTCACTTGACCGACCGCGAAAAGCTGGAGCTCACAGCCATGCAAGAAGTGTGGTACTTTGCGCTCGACAACAAACCCAAGGGATGCAACAGGCATGGATATGATGACGACGAACGTAATTACATTCTGGTGAGGCTCACCACAAAACTACAGCCTTGGGGGCGGTCACAGGGCCCAGAGATAGCGGGGTTTGTGGCTTCTTATTATTGCACCTGAATTACCAACCAGGGCACACACCAACGCGCTTCAAAATCAGAATGTTTAATCCCGAGTAAAGCCCTTTTAGATAAGAAGCAATTTTTCAAGGGAATCTTCGCCAGCAGACAGTATCAAAGCATTCGACAATTACACCCACTCACACACTTACTCACCCACCCCCAGACGCACTCACTTGCTGACTCACTCACTCATTCACCCACTCAATCACTCACCGACCCACTCGCCCACTCACCAATGCACTCACCCGCACACATCTGAATCAGAAGTTTATTTCCCGAGTAAAGCCCATTGAGCTCAGAAGCTCTTTTTAAGGGTGACTCAGCCAGCAGACATCTGAGCATTACAAATTATGGTTAAAAATAACTTCATAATTCCAAGCAAATTTTTTTGTTAAAATTACATTCGCACTTCTTAAACGTTGTGATTTTAACAATAGTCAGTTTAAATGATTGTACCTTTTGTTCAGTTCCGACATGATCACCTCCACTACCGCTATGAGGTGCTCAAGATGATTGGGGAAGGAGGTCAAGGCCAGGTGATCCAGTGCCTTGACCACAAGAGGAACACCCTGGTAGCTGTAAAGATCCTGGTGTCACCGTCGAGGTAAGACTTCAGAGACGTGCCATCACGAGGCCGACGTTAAGTCCATTGCCGTGCAATGCGGTGGTGACACTCATGCTTCACAGCGAGAAGGGGGGACTTGGTTCGGCTCCTGACTCGGGCACCATCGTGTGTGGAGTGTGTACCTTCTACCCCTGTTCTGCATCGGTTCCTTCTAGGTACTCTGGTTTTTCGTCTCTAAAGCTTAAAATACATACACACACAGTGTGAACTGGTATCGGCCAAAACATCCCATTGCTACAAGATTACCTCCACATTACAGTAAGTCATCATTTAATGCTGTAGATACATTCATGAAAAGTTCCGCGTTAAGCGAAAAAGCATTGAGCGAAAAGAATCTCTCCATAAATAATGTAACAATAAAGTTTGGCGAGATGCAATGTATGCATACACTGTGAGATGATGAGACCAATAACTGAGGCTATGCTATAGTAATAGGTTTTACCCTTTTAACTGGCACAAAAACTGACACCTTCTTTGGTTCTTTCGGTAATGTCACGTAGAATGAGAATAAAATAATAAAATAATACAATAAAATTATCACGACGTTTCGGCCACAACGCAAGCGGCCGTCTTCAGGTGAAAGTTACAGACCTGTCGGGACGACAGAGCTCAACACACCCGAGACGGCTTTTCTTAGAGCTTAGTCTCCACTGGTGTTGGACCAGAAGAGTGGAGACTAGGCTCTAAGAAAAGCCGTCTCGGGTGTGGACCAATCAAATTCAAGGACAGTGCATATTATTATCAGAGTTGTCTCTTTTGTTTGCATTTTGACTGCTTGTGTTGTGGTTATTGCAAACATGATGCCTTGAATAAAGGTGTCAGTTTTTGTGCCAGTTAAAAGGGTAAAACCTATTACTATATCTTGTTACTGGCAAAGGAGGTCTCATAATGAGGCTATGCTGTCACGTTACTTTTATCATTCCGAGTACTGTATCATACCGCTCAACAGTGCAGCTCAAAAAAGTATTTTGTTGTCGACTACTCACAAACCACGTTATGATGGGCGTATTCCGTGTTATAATGGGTGCGTATCTTGTTAGAATGTGCGTGTTCCATGTTGTAATGGTCGCGTTTCTTGTTACAACGGACACATTCTGCATTGTGTAAAAAGTGTTGAAGAACCACGTTATAACGAAAACGCGTTGTTTTAACGGGCGTTTGCATTTAGTTTTCCCGAATGACCAATCCAATTTGAATGGCTCTTCACCTTCAAATCCTATTGGGTACCCTACGCCAGCTCCTGTGCCCCGTATGGTACCAATGAGAGTCGAGAACGCTACTCTAGCTCACAATGCCGTTAGACCTGGTGAAAGTATATTTAATTATTAATTCTGAATAGCATTTGCCTCTGGGTGTCCCTTAAGCAAGTGTAAGTTATTAATTTGTGGACTTCCTCTGCGCAGCTCCAAGGAAGAAACATTGCAGAGGATGGAGCTCCAGATAGCTCTGGAACTTCAGAGTGAGGACAGCAATGAAGATTACAACGTCATCAAAGTCCTAAACAGCTTTGATTTCAGGGGACACCACTGCCTTGTCCTGGAGCTGTTGAAGTATGTACCGCGTGTTCCATCTCCCCCTCCCTCCGCTAATAGCGTGGTTAACTGATTAACTAAACAAACTTTTTTGTTTTCGTGGGAAAGTCCACTGACCTATTAGTTATTTTTTTGTAAGCGACCTGCCCACAAATGATAGCTTAACAAAGTAACTTATCACGTGGAAATGTATAGCAGCCAAATACTATGAATGCATGTCGATTCGAAATGTGGAGGGGAAAACCAGAGGACCTACAGAATAATCCACATGATCACAGGGAGAACATGCAAACTCCAAATGTACATGCGTCAGGTTCGGAATCAAACCCCACGACCTTACCAGGCGGAGTTGTTATCTTCTCCCCATGGATAACCCTCTACCACCTGGCAAAAATGCCAATGAAATCAAGTTGTCAAGTGGGCAAATGAGCCAACTAATTTGGTTCATCGACAAACCAACGACCTGAACCTACACTGAACTATGACTCTGAATATTGGTCGTGAACATGCACGAACAATATTAAGATTGTTGTTAGCAGAATCAGCACAGCATTTAAGGAGATGACACTGACACTGTGTTGGTGTTGTTTCTGCTTTTGTCTCTCTCACAGGGAGAGCCTTTATGATGTGATGAGAGAATCGGGGTTCCGGTTGGACATGGAAATGGTGAAAAGTTATACCAGGGGAATCCTCATGTTCCTGTCCCACATCTCTTCCAGGAACATAGTTCACGCGGACATCAAGCCAGTGAGTGGACACAGCATTCAGTATGATTTTGTTGCAGAGGCGTATTGTTAGTAGGGAATCGTTCCACGGAGAAAACCGGCCACATTAGTCACAAGGTCTATGCGTTCGCTGTTTCCATCTAACTGGAAGGAGGCAGGGTCATTGTACCCCTGGTGAAGATAATGCGGTATGAATTAAACTGTAGTGTAGAGTCGTGTCGGTATTGGGGACTCACCATAGACAAAACCGGCAACGTTGATCACAGCGTTGCCCCAGTCCTTCGGAGACAGAAACTGGAGCAAATAAAGACTATTTCCTAAGTGTGCCAAACGTGTATTTTGACCTGACAGCTGCCCGTTGTCGGCTTCCACACTGCGAATGGAAAACTTCCGAAGACAAACGCGCGGTGGATAGCGTCATGGAATACGCGAGCTCTCATGTGTAGCTTTTGGTCCGTAACCCGTTAAAGGGCACTCTTGCAGCTGTGAGCTCAATGCACTCTCCTGTCAGAGGAACCATGATCAGTTGTCAATAGAGCTGCCCTCCTTTACTTCGATGGTCCCTTAGAGTGCTTTGAACATGAGCCTCAAATCAAATCTCTTTTCTAGATGCAATTGAAAGGGGCAACCCCCAGTAATAGCTGTCAACAAACATCAAATGTTGCACTTGACTGACGCTCGTTGACGGCACTACGCCTCGTCTAGTTCCCCTGTTTAGCGTAGGTGGTGGTACGTGATCGTTCCACTGCTGTCTGAATGTTATCGGCATAACCTCTGCATTTGAATTCATTCTGCCCCTTCTCCTGCAGGAAAATGTTCTCATCAAGGACACCGTGACCGGCACTGTGAGGGTCACTGACTTTGGCACGAGCTTTTTTGTGGAAAGTCAACGTGAGTGACCTCTCCTGGGTGTGAGCGTCTGCGTGTGGGTGTTTGTCTGATTGTGTATATGTGTGAGTATCTGCGTGTCTGTACATGTGACTGTTCATGTGTGTGATGAAGATGCTGTTTAAGAAACAGTGAGTACACAAACACATATATGTGTTGTTCTTGTGATTGGTGTGCAGCTATGAATGTTGGTGGGACTCTGGAATACTCGGCTCCGGAGCTGCACTTGGGCTACAGCTTGACCTGTGGCGTAGACATGTGGGCGCTGGGTTGCACGGTGGCGGAGTTGGCGACGGGCAGGCAATTATTTCAGTCCGACAGTGACAAAGATTACCTCCCGCGCTGCATTGAGGTATTTCCCACTGGGCGTCCATCCGCTCGTGATGCCCCTCTCTTTCCTTGGAGTCGTGGGTTTTGGGGGTGGCAGGAGGGGAGGTGGCCACTTAGTGATCTGGCGAATAGCGGCCGTCGTATGTTGTGTATGAGTGTACACGTGTCCATCTTGTACGTGTGAGGGGAGCAGTAGTGTAGCGGTTAGCATGCTGCGCTCATGGCCCACACTAGTGATGATTATCTGAACCGGTCCTGGGCCTCCCTTAGTTAGACTCAGCCTTAAATGAGTACCTAGTGCAGTGTGTAAAATACCTGGGTCAATGTGGCCCACCACCCCCTGTCTCTGTGTGCCATAATGCTTGCCCTCAACAAGCGCTGCTGCTGTTGTTACGCTCTTACTAACATCACTTGCCCCTACAGTCAGCCGAGGATACACGGGTGACCTTTGTCTTTGTCTCAACCATGTGCAGATTCTGGGAATGCCTCCACGATACATGGTGAATTCAGCTCCCGACAGAAGGCAGTTTTTTGGTGAGTTAAAGGGTGGTGCGAGTGACGGACCGGATTCAGTTTTAAGAAGAGGCCTGCGGCTGTTGTTATTTTTTTGGTGGGAGGGGGGGGGAATGGCCTCTTTTTATTTTAAATTCCTTTGGTGAGTGGGTGGGTAAGTCGGTGTGTGGGCAAGTAGGTTGTAGGGTAAGTGGGCGAATTGGTCAGTGGGTAAGCGGGTGGGCAGGTGAGTGGGGGGGGTGGTTCGGTGATTGGGTAGGTGGGTAAGTGAGTGAGTGATTGTGTAGGTGGAAGAGTTGGTGGGTGGGTGGGTGAGTAGGTTGATGGATGGGTCGGTAAGTGGGTAAGTAGGTGACGTGGTGGTTGGTGACTGCATCTGTCCCGCTGTGCATGGCTCCCGCAGACCGTCAAGGGAAGATGTTGTGCCCAGGCAAGAAAAGGGTACCGGGGAGCTTCCCACTTGAAAGTGTGCTCAAAAGCCACGACCCGGCGTTTGTGGAATTCGTCAGCTTCTGTCTGCGGTAAGACACACCCACCACCCCCTCCCAATGAGGATCCCCCCCCCTCCAATTGATCGGTGATCACTCTCCACCGATCGCCAGGAAAATGTGGAGCTGAGTAGGACTGCCGATGTGCAGTACCACCGGTGTCAAGATCGCCCTCTGTGGAGGATGGGGAGGTCCGTGCAAGATGCTGCTGGCCAATGCGATGCTCGGGGCATTTTTAGTCTACTGGGCATCAGAGGATTGCCACTGTTCCTGCTGCTTCCGCTGCTGCCGTGCATTCCTGACCTTGTAGGAGAAGGGAAGCAACTTCAATGCTCTCACCACGCTTCTCTCACTACGTGTGGCGCGTGTGTCTCCCACGCGTCTCTCAACAGATGGGTTCCGGATTCTCGTATGACGCCAGCGCAGGCGCTGGATCACAGCTGGCTCCGGACCGCGGCCACCAGCACCACCAGCAATGCCACCACCACTGCTACTCCTGGCCGTGTCCAGTGCTTTGGAGCTGCTGAACGACGGTAACCCACATTCTGCTGACCAATTTTCAAGGCAGTCCATAGAGAGGTGTGGGGCCCAGGGCAAGTCACAACTCCCACATGGAGAAAGTGGCCCAAGTATGGGCATCAAACCCAGGTCCCTCTTTGGCTGTGAGTTCCAGCCCTGCCGCCCACAAACTAACACACGGAGAGTTCAAATCTCACCTGTACATTCGGTTATATACGGATGTATTTTTATAATTGCTTTCTGGGTGAGGACAAATAATGAAGTGGCCATATCTTTGCCATGTAGGTAACCCTTCATCCACTGCGACATCGCCAGCTCCCCCCCTCCCCCCCGATGGTGGGGGGAGGGGATGGCTGCGATCTCTGCTGTAGCAGTAAGTTGGAACAATGTCGTGCGCATATCTTCACAGAGCGGAGCCGGCGCTGCCCCCATTCTCTTTGCTCGCCTGGGCCTCTGATTGGAGGCTGAAGGTTGTGGAGGAAGAGGAAACCCAGGTGGAGGAGCTGGTGTTGCAGGAGGAAGAGACCCTGGTGGAGGAGCTGGTGGTGCAAGAGGAGGAGACTCTGGTGGAAGAGCTGGTGGTGCAGGAGGAGGAGACCTTGGTTGAGTAGCTGGTTTTGCAGGAGGAGGAGGCCTTGGTGGAGGAGCTGGTGGTGCAGGAGGAGGAGACTCTGGTGGAGGAGCTGGTGGTGCAGGAGGAGGAGACCTTGGTGGAGGAGCTGGTTTTGCAGGAGGAGGAGACCTTGGTGGAGGAGCTGGTTTTGCAGGAGGAGACCTTAGTGGAGGAGCTGGTTTTGCCAGAGGAGGAGACTCTGGTGGAGGAGCTGGTGGTGCAGGAGGAGGACACCCTGGTGGAGGAGATCGTTGTGGAAGAGATGGTGGTGGAGGAGAAGGAGAAAACAAGGAAAGAGGATCAAGTGATGGTGATGCAGGAGAAGAGGAAGCCAGGGGGCCTGGCCCGCATGGGGAGAGTCATCCGCTCACTCCTCCGACGCGTGCTGCTGTGTGGTGGCCGGTCCACCGCACAGTAGAGATGGTGGTGGTCGTTGATCGGTCTGATCCATGACCACTATCACCACACCTACCACACACACCCTGTACCCACCCACCCCGTGACACCCACCACACTCCACACACACCCTGCACCCACCCACCCCGTGACACCCACCATCCACCACACTCCACACACACACCCTGCACCCACCCACCCCATGACACCCGCCACACTCCACACACACCCTGCACCTACCCACACTGTGACACCCACCACCCACCACACTCCGCACACACCCTGCACCCACCCACCCCGTGACACCCACCATCCACCACACTCCACACACACACCCTGCACCCACCCACCCCGTGACACCCGCCACCCACCACACTCCACACACACACCCTGCACCCACCCACCCCGTGGCACCAACCACCCATCACACACCACACACACCCTGCACCCATCCACCCCGTGACACCCATCATCCACCACATTCCACACACACCCTGCACCCACCCACCCCGTGACACCCATCACCCACCACACACCCTGCACCCACCCACCCCGTGACACCCGCCACCCACCACACTCCACACACACACCCTGCACCCACCCACCCCGTGACACCCACCATCCACCACATTCCACACACACCCTGCACCCACCCACCCCGTGACACCCATCACCCACCACACACCCTGCACCCACCCACCCCGTGACACCCACCACACTCCACACACCCTGTACCCACCCACGCCGTGACACCCACCACACACCACACTCCAAACACCCTGCACCCACCCACCCCGTGATACCCACCACACTCCACACACCCTGCAACCACCCACCCCGTGACACCCACCACACTCCACACACCCTGCACCCACCCACCCCGTGACACCCACCACCCACCACACACCCTGCAACCACCTACCCCGTGACACCCACCACACACCACACACCCTGCACCCACCCACCCCCTTGACACCCACCACCCACCACAATCCACTCACACCCTGCACCCACCCACCCTGTGACACCCACCACACTCCACACACCCTGCACTCACCCACCCCGTGGCACCCATCACCCACCACACACCCTGTACCCACCCACCCCATGACACCCACCACCCACCACACTCCACACACACCCTGCACCCACCCACCCCGTGACACCCATCACCCACCACATACCCTGCACCCACCCACCCCGTGACACGCACCACCCACCACACTCCACACACCCTGCACCCACTCACCCTGTGACACCAACCACACTCCACACACACCCTGCACCCTCCCCGTGACACCCACCAGCCACCACACTCCACACACCCCCTGCACCCACCCACTCCGTGACACCCACCACCCACCACACTCCACACACACCCTGCACCCACCTACCCCGTGACAACCACCACACACCACACTCCACACAAAGGGTTAAGGGTTTTGAGGGTTACGTGTTTAAAGTATTAGGGGTGGAGAGATCTAGGGGTTTATAGAATTATGGTTTTAACAGTAAAGGGGTATAGAGTGTTAGGGGGTTTGGGATTTTTTGTTGTATTTGGGTTATGGTTTCAAAAGGTGAGGAGTTTAGATGGATAGGGTTTTATGGGTAAATCGGTTTAAAGGGTTAGGGATTTAGAGGATTATAAGTTAAGGGTTTAGAGGTTTACAGGGTGATGGGTTTATGGGTTTAGAGGGTTAGGTATTTAGAGGGTGTGTGGTTTAGAGGTTTAGGGGTTTAGAGGCTGAGGGTTTTAAGGGTAAAATGTTTTAAAGGTTTAGCGGTTTAGAAGGTGATTAGCTTAGAGGGTTAGGGTTTTAGAGGGGTACAGTTTAGAAGGTTATGGGTTTATAGGGTTATAATTGTAAGGAGTTTGGTGTCCTGAGGTTTAGACGGTTTATGGGTTTCGATTGTTAAAGGGTTAGTGGTTTAGAGGGCTTGGAGTTTATAAGGTTACGTGTTAAGGGTTTAGAGGTTTTGGGTTTTTTTAGGGGATAAGCGTCTTCGATGTTTTGGGGGTTTCTAGGGTTATGGTGTTTAGGGGTTGAGCGTTTTAAGGGTTGAGGATTTTAAGGGTTAGGGGTTGAGAGGGTTGGTGTTTAGAGGGTTAGGGGTGCAGAGATCTAGGGCATTTGAGAATTCGGATTTTAACGGTAAAGGGGTTTAGAGCGTTAGGGGGTTTGGGGTTTCAGGGTATTTGGGTTCTGGTTTCAAAGGGTGAGGAGTTTAGAAAGGATTTGATTTAATGGGTAAAGGCGTTTAGAGGGTTTGGGATTTAGAGGATTATAAGTTGAGCCGTTTAGAGGTTTACAGGGTTATGGGTTTAGGGGTTTAGAGGTTTAGGGGGTTAGAGGGTGAAGGTTTTAAGGATAAAGGGGTTTAGAGTGTTATGGGTTTCGAGAAGTAGCTGTTTAATGGGTTTATGGGTTTCGATTGTTATAGGTTAAGTGGTTTAGAGGGTTAGGAGCTTAGAAGTTTCAGGGTGTTTCGGGGATAAGGGGTTTCGTGGTTTATAGACTTCGAGGGTTTAGGGGTTGAGAGTGTTAGCGCTTGAGGGGATTCAAGGGTTAGGGGTTTAGAGGGTTAGGGTTTTAAGGTTAAAGGGCTTTATAGTGTTAGGTGTTTAGAGGATTGGGCTATTAGTGGTGTAGGAGTTTAGAGGGTGAGGGGTTTAGCAGGTTAGGTGCCGAGAGGGTTACGGTTTTAGGGGTTGCGGAGTTTAGAGGGTTTGGTGTTTAGACAGTTAGAGTTTTGGGGGTTTATGGGTGGGGTTTTCGAGGGAGAGGTTTTTAGACAGTTAGGGTTTTAAGGGTAAGGTCGTTTAGAGGATTAGGTGTTTAGAATGTTAGAGTTTAGAAGATTTTGGGGTAAAGAGGGTTGGGGGTTTAGAGTGTTAGGTGTTTAGAGATGTATGGGTTTCGATTGTTAGAGGTTGAATGGTTTAGATGGTTAGGAGTTTAGGAGGTTATAATTGTATGTGTTTAGGGGTTTAGAGGTATGGGGGTTTTGAGGGTTAGGGGTTTATAGGGTAATGGGGTTTAGCGGTTTAGAGGGTTATGGGTTTTGGGATTTGGGAGTTTAGAGGGTTTAACACCAAGACTTTGACAACTAATATTATCCATACTAAAGGTGTTTTGGATTTCTCTCCAACACTTAATGGCACTTTTTTATTGTCATGACAAACTTTACTAATTGGCTGTGTCGGGTGGTGTCTGGTTTAACGACACATTTATATTTACACGATCTAACCCGAAAATATATTTATTATGGGTTTAGAGGGTTAGGGGCTTAGAGTGTTATGTGTTTAGAGGGTTAGCGTTTTAGGGGTATAGGTGTTTTAAGGGTTAGGTGTCTTGAGGGTTAGTTCTTTAGAGGGTATGGGTGTTAAATGTAGATTTGAAGTTTTCGTGACTGCAGGGATCCATACTCTTTGGTTCTTTCGGTAAAGTCACATAGGTAGAAATAAAATAAAACAAATCGCGACGTTTTGATCGCAACACAAGCGATCTTCATCAGGTGGGACAAAACACAAGCGATCTTCATCAGGTGGGACAACCACAGCAAGAAATGATGAAGTCGGCGGGAGAGCTGCCATGGCAAGAGGTTATATAGTTAAGAGAGGGGGGAAGAGGCAAGGGGACAGAGAGAAAAGGGGGGGGGGTGTGGGGTAGGAAGAGTGGGGGGGGGGCACGTAAGCGCTAGGGGAAGAGGACGTTAGGCTGGTGGGGGGACATGGGCGGGGCAGCAGTAAAAGCGGCAGGTAATGATGGAAACAACAACAACACCATTTAAGGCATTACCTGGTTGATAACATCCTTCCAGTGATTGTTTAATTTGTATCCATCTTCTGGGTTGAAGTTTTGTCTATACCCTGCAGTCTACAAACTGAGTTGTAACTTCGGCCGCAGTTACGTTGGAGAAATAAAACGACACGTCTCGGACCGTGTTCGCGAACACAAGGCTGATCTGAAACATGGCAGAACCAATACCTCTGCCGTAGTGGCCATTGTTAGAACGCTGTGGGCTCGAATGATATTGTTATTTTCGGAGGCCAAGGACAAAACTTCAATCGAGAAGATGGATACAAATTAAACAATCACTGGAAGGATGTTATCAACCAGGTAATGCCTTAACTTGTGTTGTTGTTTCCATCATTACCTGCCGATTACTGCTAGCCCCGCCCACGTCCCCCCACCCCAGCCTCACGTCCTCTTCTCCTAGCGCTCACGCGGCTCCCCTTCCTCTCCCTACCCCACACCCTCCCTTCTCTCTCTCCCCCCTTGCCTCCGCCCCCATCTCATACCTGTATAACCTCTTGCCATGGCAGCTCTCCCGCCGACTTCAGCATTTTCTTGCTGTGGTTGTCCCACCTGAAAATATCACTTATGTTGCGATCGAAACGTCGTGATTTGTTTAATTTTATTTAATTTATACCTACGTGACTTTACCGAAAGAACCAAAGAGTATGGATTCCTGCAGTCACGAAAGCTTCAAATAAAGATTAAAATAGTTTAGTTTAATTTGTTTATTTTTGAACAGTTTGTCTTTCCTGTCATGTTTTGTATTTTTTTAGTTATGTTCTGACCTGCCCGATTGGACAGCTGTGAAAACAGATCTTTGTAGCTCATCGATTTCATCCAGTGTAAATAAATATTCAGATTTAAATTTTATTGACCTCTGTGCGAGTCTATGGATTTCTGAGTTTGTGGGCCTCTGTGAGTGTATGGGTCTCTGTCTGAGTCTATGGATCCCTGTGTCAGTATATAGGGTCGCCGTATGAGTCTGAGTGTCTGAAGGAATGTATGGGTCTCTGTTGGAGTCTATGGGTTTCTGGTTCTGGGTCTGAGTGGGAATCTATGGTTCTCTGAGTATGGTTGTTTGTGCGAGTCTTAAGTGCACAAACTGAACTTAAAAAGGGCATTGAGGGGTGCGGAATCCAAGTTGACTATTAAGCTCCCCGCAGTGCAAGCCAGCTCTCTAGTCGTGTCATCATACAGCCCCTGTAATTCTTTATAATAATAATTAGACTTACTCCAGGAAAGCCACGCTGAGTCATAGTAAGGTCCTGAATTTGGTTTTTATTGTAAGATCTTTTCAATCAATGAATAACGAATGCTTACACAAGTGGGGGGAAACCGGAGCACCCGGAGAAAACAAACGTATGTGAAGGGGCAGCAGGCAGCATTTTAAACCGTACAGGTGACGATGGCGATGATCCCACTTGCTATAATGCCTTCTCCTGGCCAGTCAGATGCTTTCTCCTGGCCAGCCAGGAGAAGGCACCTCAACGTCCACGGGAAGGGGGTTTCACAATATTTACTGTGTGATCCACCAACCCTTGCTGCATTCTACAGTGCTGGATCGCAGGCTTGCGTCACCACCTTCTGGCGAGTATTTGTAGTTATTATTTAAAGCTATATAGCACTCACAAGAACGACTCAAGAGGCGCGAGGAGCCACAGACATGCAGGAAGGAAGCCACGTGGTGAGCCAGCACCAACGATTGTCCAGGCTCTACGGTACTCTATGTATGGAGGCATTATTGGCTAATTAATAACGAGTGTTTGTACAAGTGGGGGAAATCGGAGCACCCAGAGAAAAGCCACGTGTGTGAAGGGGCAGCATTTTAAACCGTACAGGTGACGATGGCGATGAGTCCACTTGCTGTACTGCCTTCTCCTGGCGAGGCAGGTTATGCACCTCGACGCCCACGGGAAGAGGATTTCACAACATCATTGTGCGGTGATTTACGAACCCTCGCTGCCTTCCCCAGTGCTGGATTTGAGACGTGCACCACTAACATCAGGCGAATGATAACAACAACAACAATAACTATACTTATTACTTGGTAGCAACAGGCGAAAGAAAACAACAGGCAAATTATAACAGGCCAATTAAAACAGGCGAATGATAACAGGCAAATGAAAACAGGCGAATGATAACAGGCGAATGATAACAACAGGCGTATGTTTAGAACAGGCGAGTAATAACAACAACAATTATTATTTACACTTAGAACTTGATAACAACAATATTTATACTTATAACGTGATCAAGCAGGCCTCAGAGGTGCGAGGAACCACAGACAATCAGGAAGGAAGCCACTTGGTAAGCTGGCACCAACGATTGCCCAAGCTCTGTGACCCTATTGATACGTTTTTATCGACCAGATAGGGAGCGTTACGTGTGGGGGGGAAACCGCCCCCTTCGGTGCCTCCATGGTCCAATAGCTGGTCTTCTTGGCGACACGGTCCCGAGCCCCCTAAAAGTTCCTCATGGAGCAAATCAACGGGTGGGCCATTGCCTTGTCAGGGCTCATTCATTGCTCCGGATCCCACCTGAAAATGGCAGGCGCAGATCCCCACATCATTAAAGCCACGGGTGCATTTATCCCAGATATAAACAATTGCAAACTATTTGACTATTTTTTTTTACTTTAACCAGGCAAGGCCCACTGAGCTATACAGCTCTCTTTCAGAAGCGGCCACACAATTACAGCTCAACAAATTGGCTTATTACGTGGACATTAGTAGCCAAATACTCTAAACATGTGCTAATAAATGTGGAGGGAAAACCCGGAGGATCCGGAGAAAAATACACGCGACCACGGGGAGATAGCATACAAACTCCAAATACAAAGGTGTCAGGGTAAGGATTTAATACACGACCTCCTGTATACCCTACAAAATAGTTAACATCTCGCCACCGTGGCGCCCAATTCTGATCACATGACATAGCAAAACGAACGTCGCGGTGCATAGCAATAATTCAATTGGGCAATTACTGAGCGTTCATAAACGTGAGGGGATACAGGAGTACCCAGAGAAAACCCACTCGTGCAAGGGGGCAACCCTCTATCCCATGCAGACAGAGATGGTGCTTATCCCACTTGCTGTACTGCCTTCTCCTGGCCAGCCAGGATATGCCACCTCAACACCCACTACACCATGAACTTTGTGAACCGAGTTTAAATTTCTGGCCACGGCGAACATCAGTGGCTATCTCCCTCTTCCTCTCTCGTCCCTGCTATTATCTCCCTCTTCTTCCCGCGTCCCTCCCACTATCTACCTCTCCAATCCGTCCCACCATCTCCCTCTTCCTCCCTCGTCCCTCCCACCATCTCCCACTTCCTCCCCAGTACCTTCCACTATCTCCCTCTTCCTCCCACTTGGCTCTACTAGTAATCTCCCTCTTCTCCCGTCCCTCGCACTATCTCCCTTTTCTTCCCCCATCCTTCCCACTATCTCCCTCTGCATCTCCAATCCCTCGCACTCTCTCCCTCTTCCTTCCTCTTCCTTCCCACTATCACCTTCTTACTCTAACCGATCTGCCTAATCCTCCCAAATAACTCCCACTATCTCCCTCTACTTCCCCAGTCGCTCCAACTATCTCCCTCTTCATTCCCCTTTCCTGCCACTATCTCCCTCTTCCGCCCCCTTCCCTCCCACCATCTCCCTCTTCCTCTCCCGTCCCCCCCGCTATCTCCTTCTTTCTCTCACATCCCTCCCACCTCCTTCCTCCCCCGTCCCTCCCACTATCTTCTCATCCTCCCCCATCCATCCCACGATCTTCCTCATCCTCTCCCGTACCTTCCGCACCTTCCTTATTTAACACCATCAGGTTCACAGACTCGCCCTCGCTTCTCCCAGTCAAATAGCCTAGCTTAGACACAACCCCCACCATGTTACACTGACGGCATCGACCGAGACAGCCAACAACTATCCGGCCGCCCAATTATCTAGTGAAGACGGCAGCGACCAAGTCGGCAAAGACGACAGTGCCGACGAGACGACTCCACTTCCCAGAACGTGCAACCACGAGCTCTCGCTCTCCGCTGCTTTTATCCTACTCGGCCGCGCCTCCCTTCTCCAACCCACGAGCGGGTTCCAGTGTCTTCCAGGGAGGGTCTCTGTGATCCTTGCCCCAGTGCCTCCGCCCTGCTGACAAACCCGCATGAGGCTCACTGGCGTGTGTACTCCCCGTCCACCGCAGTTGCCGCTGCTGGACAACAACTATTACTCTACAGTTGTACTGCCCCTCTGTACCGTGCCCCCGAGCCATCAACACGGACTCACAGCATCAACACAGACTCACATGATCAACACAGACTCACAGCATCAACAGACTCACACGATCAACAGACTCACAGCATCAATACGGACTCACACCATCAACACGGAAACAGGGTCAGTGAGCAAGATGGCGGATGAGTGCATACATGATGTGAGTGGTGGTGAGTTCAAGTTAAGCACCCAGTTTTAAATCTCATTTACTCCCACCATCACCACCACCACCACCCTACATACAACAGTCGGAAGTAAATGCCTACACACCCTACATACAATCGTCAGTAGTAGTGGGGAGAAGAGGGCATCAGTGGGGGCGAGGCATGAAGCGTTGAGAAGCCCTCAGATACTCCATAAAACCCCGAGTTTCATGGAGTATAATTTTCAGCATTACAGTTCCATTTTTTTTACGTTAACAAATGTCTCGCCATATATTACACCGTATAGGTAACTAGATTGGGCGAGGGATGGTCTTTTTTGTTGAACAATCAATAAAGCTACGGTGTTGTACTGTGCCCGTATCCGTGTACGGTACTGTGCACTAAAGGAAGAAAAATGGAGCGGCTGAACCTCACTGCCTCCTTACCGGAGGCTGTAAACATCAAGTGACCTGAAAACTGCGATGGGACGTGAAAGACAACATGGAGAGACAAGAGGGCGCCACGTGTGTTCTTCCATGGCAGCAGCAGCATCATCGCAGGCAATGAGGTTCAAATGGGCACAGGAACTTTGAGGTGGACCCACGAGTGTTTGAGCCACAGCGGCGTGCAATCGGCGACCTCTATACGCTTGGCGCAATCCGCACCGTCATTTCACGGAGCCCTTGTCCACTCGACGAGTGCGACGACGCCGTCCCACCGTCATTCGGCGCCTCGTGGTGACATCACAACAGCAAAGCGACAGGTGTTGTTTATTCATTTCTTGAGGCAATTCGAGGGCCCGGTTACATCGCGTTGTGATACACGCACACACCGTCAACATATACTACACCGGTTATAAAAAAAAAGCAGGGGATAGAAAGGTGGGGGAGCGGACCCGACCACAGGTATTGTTTAAAAGACGTCAAGCGGACCGGGGGTTTTAAATGCAAGTCCATGCGGACACCAACATCCGAACGATTGTACCAATAAATCCTGAACCTTCTGGAAGATTTCAGCTCCCGCTGGTTTGGATCAGGGTGATGTTGGGGCAAATTCCATTAATTGGGAAAGGTGGCAATCTTGTGGGAATGTCCTCGCCAGAGAAGAAACTTGTCGCTTCCATGTTTTATTTTCATCCGACGTCCCATTAGCGAGATCCAGAGCGTGACGGACTCATATGGAGTCGGCCTCCTGTAATTTTTCTGGTCTCATTCTCACCACAGGTGAAGGCAGAGCCACACATCAACGTGCCAATGGGGCCACGGTTGAAGTGGTGGGGCCACGGTTGAAGTGGCGGTGGCCACGGGTCATGTGGCCTCTATGTATTTTCCATGTTGAAGGCCGATTGCCCCAAACATTGCCCGTCATATGCAGTGTCACTGAATAACGTGTGAAACATACTGTAGCATATACAAAATTGGATTTTCTTCATACATTAAATACAATAAACACAATAAACATGAAATGCGTATAGGACATTTATAACTCTCTCAATGACCAAACTTGTATTTTATGAACACACTTATACGAGCAAAATATGACAAAAGTGTTCCAGATTTCAGTTTCAATTGAGACTGAAATCCGGAATCATTACCCCCTACTGACAGACTAATAATACCCGCTCGCAGGCCAAGTGCTGATTCACCTTGGGGCCTCGCCTGGTATAGAGGTCGTGGGTTAAATCCCGACGCCTGTATATCTGGAGTTTGCATGTTCTCCCCGTGACCGCGTGGATTTTTCTCTGGGTCCTTCGGTTTTTCCCTCCACATTTAGAAACATGCGTTTAAAAGTATTTGGCTGCTATATATTTCTGCGTGACAAGCCACTTTATAGCGCTTTCATTTGTGGCCCGGTCGTTCCTGAAAGAGAGCTATACAGCTGAGTGGGCCTTACCTGGTAAAATAAAGAGATTAGTTTTGTTAGTTTATTTTGTGCCACAGGGGGACAGCTACAGGGGGGGGGGTGCCCATTAAAATGGTCGAGATGAGATGCAACTTAAGGTGCTTGTGACTTCCCAAAAATATTATTTATGGCAGGTTTTCACATCTAAACATCCCGGGTGGCATTGAAGCCAAGAGCTCCCACCCTAGGCGAGTAGCTACGAGAGCGGTGCTGTGCACGGCGACACGCCACTTTCTCCATCTGCCTGACTTGGTATTTTCTTTTTTGTTACTTAAATAAATGTTAATGTTTCGTTTTGTGTACGCGTGTATGTACACCGTTTGGGGAGCGGTGGTGCAGCAGTTAGCGCACTACGAACTCAGCCATCTGAGTACGTGGTGTGGGGTGTGTATAACATCGCAAAACTGGGGAGGACAAAGGCATCCAGACGTGGGGCTGGCCACACAACCACTTCTGTGCCATGCCGGCCATCATAGGTGCTACCCGTTAAGAGCACTTGCCCCAGCAATCTGTTAACGGCGATACGGAGTACCTTTGTCTTTTTGTGCAATTGTGTGCTTCTGTGTGCGACGCATGCGACGATGTGCATGTTTGTGTTTGATAAATGTACATCCGCAATGTGTGTGTGACGCGTATGATGCGCGTGTGTGACGACGGTTGGAACAGCGATTCACGCACTGCCCTATCCACGCGGCGACCTCTCCTCAACGTCTCGAGCCTCGGCGGAGAGCGCCGCGAGGTTCGACTCCAACTCCGGCTTTCCAGGGACAAACCCCCCCCCCAATGCCCCTCCCCCCAGGCCCATGGGGGGGGGGGAAGTCGCTCCCCTCCCTCACTCCACGCTCAGGAACTTCCTCTTCTTCGCCGTGTTCATGTACGGTCGCCAAGGCCACTCCACCTCGGCGGTGGCCGCGTTGTCCAGCGTGCCCAGTTTAATCTCATAGACTGCGCGACACACAAAAGCAAAGATCCCCCCCATGCAGCCTTTAACAGACGGCGTGGGAAAAGCGCTGTTCGTGTGTTAGCATGTAGGAAAGCCAGCACGGCACACCAAGGGGTGGGTGTGGGTGGCCAGCATTACGTCCGATCATCTTTGAATTTACACATCGCATCTGGGGTGGGGGAATGCGAGTCGGGTCACGGTACAGCGAATGCGACCAGAGCAGCGACCCCACCGACTCAAGTTCCGATCCGCTCTACAAGTCACCCGCGGGCCACCTAACCCGAGGCTAGACTCTTACATTCAGCCCATCATCCTCTCAGGGGTCGATAAAATTTACAACCACTTCGTAGGGAAGTCCACAAGGAATGTGGAATTTTCACCGCCTCTGCTGGGGTGTAAAGTGGAGACGAGTAACAATGTGTCAGGCAGACTTACGCTCCATCTCGAATCACGGTCCCACCTCCTTCAACTCGATGTCCTTGCCGTCGCGCTTGTAGACGTTGTGCCTGTTGGGAGGGGGGAAGGGGGGCACAGAAGTCACGGGAGGGGTCGCGGCAAGTCACACGGACGGCGCTGGACTCTCATTACGCGTCCTCGCAGACGTTTGCCAGTTAGAGGCCAGCGGCCACCCTGTTTAAAACTGCGGATGCATTAACAAATGAACAACATTACGCGCCTTCAGCTTCAGAGATGGCGTTAAATAAAAACTCTGTACTGTTGCTCGAAAACTAAAGTAAAACGAAACTATTTTTATTTTACCACTGAGCTATGTAGCTCTTTTTCACATAAAAATGTATAGCAGCAAAATACTCGAAATTCAAGTTTCTAAATGTGTAGGGAAAAACCCGGAGGACCCGGAGAAAAATCAAAGTGACCAGGAGGAGAACATGCAAACTCCGAATATACAGGCGGACACACAGCACCTGGCCCAAAAGTCTGCTCACTCTTTCCCATTCCGAGACATCTGCAAGTTGCCGGGTGGTAGGTGTCACGTTCACCGCTGAATCTCGGTACGCGCGAGCGGCTCGGCGTTAATTTTATTTATAGAGGCGTAGCGCTGCTGTTTTTAAAAGGCGTTGCCCTCACCGCAGAGAACCGTAGTGACACGACCGGCACTCTATGGAACAAAACTGTGCCACACGCCCTCCCGCATGGTCTTATGGGAGCCTCGGTATGTCTTCAGGTCAGAAGACGTACTTGAGTTTTTCTTACGGTTCCGTTTCGACGACGTATATGTACATCATGAAAATGAGAAAGGGTTATAGCCTATACGAGGGATCTTTGTGCTTTGGGGATGGGGGAGGAAGATGTGGGTGAGACTGGCACGGTGCCCGCACGCACCCTCTTTCCGAGTCGCGACGTGAAGTTGTGCATCACGAGGTGTGGGAATGCCTCGGACATCATGTCCACGTCCGGATGTCGTGCCGCATCACCACGCTCGAGAGTGTCAAGTACACCATGGCATCGTACCACGTGTCACATGAACAGCATGCCGGAAAGTTAGACACACCACAGGTGTCACACAGACTGTACTGGAGAGTTAAACACACTGCCCTTCCATCAGCGGCATCATACCATATCACACCACATACACAGTTAAGACACCACAATTCCCCGTCTGCAGCGTCATAATACACACCGCACATCGTACGCACAGCTAAATACACCTCCATCCCCCGTCTGTTGCACCGCATCACACACGTCACACCATGCATCACACCGGGGAGCGGAGTGGCTATCTCATTACACTACAAATCCGGTGACCTGACTTCGACTTCCGGTGTGTCCAAGCATCGACAGTGGGGAGACAAAAGGGGCCAGATGCGGTAATGACCACACCACCCACCCCGCCGTGTGCCCTGCCGGCCTTCGTAGGTCGCTCGACAAACAGCACTTGCCCTGACAGCCTGTTAAAGGCTACACGGGGGAGCTTTGTCGACTGCGGTGCGTGCGCGTGCCTGGCATACCGCGGTGCTCATGCAGGACGATGAAGTCGTTGACGGCGTTGGCGCAGCACGCCCACACCAGCGCCTGCAGCTTGTGGCCTCCGTGGTTCATCGGCTGAGCGTTCGGCAGGATCAGCTTCATCTCCTGCGGTGGTGGTGGGAGGGTGGTGGTGGTGTGGTAACATGACAGCAAGCGGTCACACGCCGAGTCCGCTCTTCCCACCGGCGTCCGTCCCGGCCACGCTGCTTTCGCCCCCCCCACTTCCCCGCCCCCCCACTGTATCCGACTCGGGTTGTGTTGTTTGTTTTTTCCATTGCGGAAGCCGAGCCGAGCCGTGCCGGTATACGGGGTAGCCAAACCCCGTGTTGGCACAACTGGGATGCACCATTGGAAAAACTTTACTATTTTTATTTTACCAGGTAAGGCCCACTGAGCTATGCAGCTCTTTTCCAGAAGCGACCTGGCCACAAATCATAGCTCAACTAAGTGGCTTATCGCCATGTGGAAATTTATAGCAGCCAAATACTCTTAAACGGACGTTGATTCTAAATGCGGAGGGAAAAACCGGAGGACCTGGAGAGAAATCCACGCGACTCCTCGGAAAGAGGCACGCAACTCCAAATATACAGCAGGCATCAGGGTCAGGATTGAACCTGCGACCTCCTGTATACCAGGTGAGGGAGTTAACATCTCGCCACAGTGGCGCCCCCAATGGTACATCTTTCCGTGACCACCGACCGTGCGTAGTGCTACAGTAGATACATTTTCGATGAATGGAAGGGATCGGTCATCGCGAAAATGCGGACTGAATCGCGAGGAATGAAGTTGACAAAAGCTGCATGCACCAAACCAAAGTGTCCAACGCTCCACCACTTACAACCCCCCCCCCCCACACAGCCTCCACCTTTCATCAACAACCAGATTTCTTCTGGTTAACTCAACGGATGCGAGTTGTCTCACACTGCACAAGCCCGATGATTGGTCGACACGACTCGTGTGAGGTGCAAGGAACTGATTCTAAAGCCGATAGAGAACACGTGTGTGTGTGCGGTAATTTAGCAGTTAGCATGCTGCCCCACAAACCTAGTGACCCGAGGTTTATTTCCGTTCATGGCCAACACCAGTGGCGATTATCTGAACTGGTCCTGGGCCTCCCCTAGATCAACTCAGCCTCAAACGAGTACCTAGTGCGGTGTTTAAACATCATTACCAGAGAGATAAAGGTGGCCAGTTGTGGTGCTAGCCACCTACACCCTCGCAAACAGCACCTGTCCCAAAAACCTGTTAAGGCTATATGGGGGACCTCTGTCTTTGCGCGCTTGTACACATGCAATACACGAGGACCCACATTCCTCGTGTGACCCCAAACCCTGTAGCCCCTGTGACCCCGTGCCCGCACCTTGATGAACTGCTTGAGGAGGGAGCTGGGGTCGCGTGAGGTCGTCGCCATGATGTGTGGGTCCTTCACGCCGGCTCAGCGGTACTCGTCATCCATGTGGCTGCTCACTCCTACTGACACGGGGGGGGGGGGGGGTGGATAGAAAGAGGTGGTAGATGGGGCAGGGGGGACGGAGAGGGTAGGTTATCATTTGCCATACTTCACCGTGCAGGTGAGTGAAGGTGTGTGTGTGGGTGGATGGATGGAAGGAGCGACCAGGAATGGTTGAGAATATCACTCTGCAGTGATCGCGTTGATTTTGTGTAGCGAGCTGAGCAATAATGAGACCTGGATGAGTCCCAATTGCAAGAGTGGGTGGGTGATATGGCAGGTGAGTGGGTAAATTGAGTAAAATGAGTGAGTGAATGAGTGCGTCAGTGCATGTTAAACCTCTTTGTTACAGCACGTAGCCAACCGTGGTAATCGGAAGTGTGACAAACTAACCACAAAAAGTAGTTCTCAAGAAATGAGTTTGTCAATCTAGACGATGATTTAAAAGTGCAAAGCTCCAGTGGCTTCCTAATATTGTAAGGAAGACCGCTCCAGAAGGAAGACTGCTCCAGAAGCACACGTTATGTGGTGACCACGGCCTTCATTTGACATTCCACCAAAATTTACGCCAGCCATCACACACACACGGCCGACTCTTTTTCCACGTTCACGCCACGGGATTTTTCAAAGTCCACTTGGGAAGCAATCGCCGTGCAGTATTTACGGTCAACGCAACTGCGGCATTAAACCCATTAAACCGGTGGGGGGGGGGGGGGGTTGAGGGCCCGCCGTTCTCGAACCGCGAACCTCCGCGGCAAAACACGGTGCCACCGCTTGGCAGGAAGGACCGACGGCGAGCCGGGGATGCGCGCCGACTCGGCGTGTCTAGCGGGCGGAGACGCGCGACGCTTATCCCTCTGCCTCGGGAGTCTCGCGGGAAGGAAGAGAGAGAGAGATGCGAGGAGACGTGATGGTGAGGGATGTGAGATCACCCTCCCCTCCCTGGTCGAACTCCACGGCCTTCTGGAGTTCAAGCGCCTCCCACCGCAGGTCCGTAGGCAGCACCAGGTTTTCTTCGGTGACGACGTCAGGGGGACAGGGGGCAGTGGGTGGGGGGCGGGCAGGGGAGAATTAACAAGGAAGAAAAATCATGCGCACGCATGGATTCATTCGGAAACGCTTTCCAACGCGCGGTTGTCTTCTCGCCTGTATTGTCAGACCGTCTTTTCCCATCTTAGTCCGTCTTGCGTGTCTCATTGTCTCTAGATCCGTCTCTAGTCTGTCTTGCGTGTCTCAACGTCTCTAGTCTGTCTCGCTGTCTCTCGTCTGTCTTGTCGTCGCGAGCCCATCTCTAGATCCGTCTCGCTGCCCGTTACCATCGAGCGCCCTCTTGAGCTGCGCCTTCTCCTCTACGAGGACCTTCTTGGCCTCCTGCGCCTTGCGGTAGAGGTACTCGCCGTGCAGTTGCGCCTCCTCAGCTGCACCACCAAACAAAGACAAAGATCCCCCATGTAGCCTTCGACAGGACTGTCGGGTGCAAGTGCTGTTAACGAGCAGCACCTTTGATACACGAAGGGGGGTAGGTGGCCAGCACCACATCCGGCCGCCTTAATTTCCCCAGTGGCGATGTTTACACAACGCACCAGGTACTCATTTGAGGCTGAGTTGACCAAGGGGAGGCCCAGGAACGGAATCGTCACCAGTGTTGGCCGTGAGCGGGAATTGAACTCGGGTCGCTGGGTTAGTAGTGCAGCGTAGTGCTAATCGCGAGACGACCATAAACAACAACCGCCATTCGCCACGAAGTGGTGGAGATGTCACCACGGCGCTCGTGCCAGGCTACGTGCAGGTTAAGGCCACATGAAGCGTCGAACGCCCGCTGGCAGCAGGAGGTCACAGACAGACAGACCCAGGTTGCCATTGGTTGCTTGACTGAGATGACTGGCCGATGCACCACCTGTGCCCCCTACTGTGCTACACTACCGCTCCAACCTACACAAACTCTCTTGTGCTATACTCTTTGGTTCTTTCGGTAAAGTCACATAGGCATAAAATATAAAATAAATTAAATCACGACGTTTCGGGCACAACACAAGCGTCCATCATCAGGTGGGACAAACCACAGCAAGAAACAATTGCCGACGTGGGCAAAAGAGCTGCTGTAAACAAGAGACTATATAGGTAAGAGAAGGGGGGAGGATCAGGGAGGAGAGATAGAGAGGGGGGGTATGAGGGGAGTGCTGAAGAGAGCGGGGCTGGGAGTGGGAAGCTTAAGAAATTAGAGATGCGGAAAGTTAAGGCAACACCATAAAGCAGTTAAGGTTTTACCTGGTTAATAACATTCTTCCAATGATTACTCAATTTGTATCCATCTTCTCGGTTGAAGTTATGTCTGTGTTTATATATCTGGATGGCTTGATGAACAAACCTTTGATAGTAGCCCGAAGGTTTGCAGAGCGGCACCACGATACTCCTAGCGACGTCGTTGATTAATGTCTGTAATTAATATCGATGGTGAATCTCTGTAATTAATATCGATGATTCGATTCCACGAGAACAGATTCCACAAGAATCGATTCCACAACTATTTTAGTAAAGCGAAGTACGCGATTCGATTCAAACGTGTTCGTTCCGGTCTCATCAGAATCGGTATTGATTCTGTGCTGGAGGAATCCAATGAGCTATAAAGCTCTTTGATCAAAGATGTGCCAGTAGGGGGCACGGGGTCATAACGTCACAACAAACAATACAAAAACGATAGGAGTGCAAAGGGAATGGTAGCAAACCACTAAAAATAGATGAAATAAACCATATAAGTTCATACTCTTTGGTTCTTTCGGTAAGAAGTCTCGCTCTCCGTTCCACCCACTACAACTGGCGTCAGAAGTAGCCAAATAGTAAGATGAATCGCTATAATGGAGACGCGAAGAAAAACTCGTACCAGGGCTCCAGTGGAAGAGGAGGACGACTCAACACCACTGGGGTTGGCAGCCCCGGAAGGGGGAGGAGAAGCGACGCCGGCCGAGCTGCTCACTGCCCGGCCGCCCGGCGGCTCACCACCGTCGGAGAGGGCGCTTCAGGTGGCTCACTCCCGCCTCGCCCAACTCCTGCACGCGGCGGCATCCATCCTCGACGAAATACATCGCGGGTTATAACCACAACAAATATAATCACAATCACTGCGACCATAATCGCCGTAACCACAAATATAATCATAACCACCAGCTACATAACCACAAGTATAAACACTACTGCCACAAATATAACCATAACCACCACAACCATAACAACCAACATAACCACCACAACAACCACAATGATGCTGATACACTCTCACACCATGTGGGTCCCCTTGTCTCCTTGTGTCTCCCTGTGGGTGAGTGGATGGGTTGGCGAGAGAGTCGGTGGGTTGGCAAGAGAGTCGGTGGGTTGGTGAGAGAGTGGGTGGGTGGCAGAGTGAGTGACCGGTGGCAGAGTGAGTGACCGGTGGCAGTGGGTGACCGGTGACTAAGTGGGTGGGTGGCAGTGGGTGACCGGTGACCAAGTGGGTGGGTGGCAGTGGGTGACCGGTGACGAAGTGGGTGAGAGAGTGGGTGGCCGAGTGGGTGGCTGAGTGAATTGGTGAGTGGATGAGTGCCAGAGTGGGTGGGTGAATGGCTGAGTGGGTGGGTGAGAATCAGTATGTTTTTGCTGGAGGAATCCGATGAGCTATGAAGCTCTTTTTCATAGATGCCCAGAGAGTGGCTGAGTGGGTGGCTGAGTGAGTGTCGGTGGGTGTGAGTGGGAATGAAATCTAACCTGCACCTCTGCATTGCAAATCCAGCGAGCTAACGCCCTGCGTGTGGTGGGGTAAAGTGTGGGCATGGCCACTTTGCTCCAACACGTCCGGACCAGCGTGGAAGAGTAGACCAAATACCTCTATATAGCGGCCTCTAGTGGATGCCTTTTCCAGCAGCAGGCGATTCGCCTCCACAACAAACCCGTCCCTCCAGGGATAAAAACACACGGCAGTCTGGGAGTGCCTCTCATCAGCTATGGCTCAACACGAGGGCCACTCTGGAGCCGGTTTCCACCGTCAGCGCCTCATCAGCAGCAGCAGCATGGCCGGGCTCTGCTTGAAGCAGCGCCGTGAACTCAGCAGGCGTCTAGGACGTGACGGCTGTGGGCCAGGCGCCTCCTCCTCTGTCTCCCCCCACCACCGCCGCCACTGCTGATGTGTGCACACCGCGCGAGGTTCTCACCTTCAGGCTGAGTCGACGTAGAGGAGGCCCAGCGAGCCGCCGCTTCAGAAGCTTTCGCGAGCCACTGACGGTGGCCGTGAGCGGGAAACCAAATCAGCCGCTCGCCACCCACAATCCACAGCGCGCGCCGCCTCCACTCGCCCCCTGCCTGACTGTAAGTAGCAGCGGGGGGAGGGGGGTGGGCAATGGGGGCGTGAGGGGGGGGGGTTTGAGGGGGAGCATGGGCGGGGGTTGCCAGGGGGGGCAAGGGGGGTCGCGAGGGGGGGGATGCTTGGGGGGGGGGGTTGTGAAGGGGGAGGGGCAGGGGGGGAAAGAGGGAGCATGGGGGAGGAGCTTAGGTGAGGGGGAGGAGCTAATGGCTATTACACCACGCCGCGTCTCGCGCCACGTGCTTCCCCTGGCAGTTTGGCCGTTATGCGTGGAACCGAGCTGTGGGTGAGTGGTGGCGGTGGTGGTGTGAGTCTTTCTACGTGAGTCTGTGTGTGAGTCTCTCTAAGTGAGTCTCTGTGTGAGTCTGTGTGCGTGTGTGTGGGTCTGTGTGAGTCTGTGTGTAGCAGTGACCCGGTCTCAAATGAGTACCTGGTGCGATGCGTAAACATCGCCACTGGGGAGACAAAGGCGGTCGGGCGTGGTGCTAACCACCCACCCCTTCGTTTACCGTGCCGGCCTTCATACGTACTGCTTGCTAACAGCACTTGCCCCTACAGCCTGTTAAGGCTCTATGAGGATCGTTGTCTTTGGTGTCCTGTATTAGCAGGAGGAGGAGTGGTGGTGTTAATGTTGGTGGTATTAGTGGTGGTGGTGTTAGTGATGGTGGTGTTAGTGGTGGTGTTTGTGGTCTTAATAATGGTGGTGTTGGTGTTAGTGATGGTGGTGTTAGTGGTGGTGGTTCGAGGTATTGTTGCTGGTGTTAGTGATGGTGGTGTTGGTGGTATTAGTGGTGGTCGTGTTAGTGATGGTGGTATTATTGGTGGTATTATTGGTGGTAGTGTTAGTGGTGGTGGTGTTAGTGGTGTTGGTGGTGGTGGAGTTGATGTTGGTGGTGGTGTTTTTAGGGTTCGTAGTGTTAGTGGTGGTGTTAGGAGTGGTGTTAGTGCTGGTGTTAGTTGTGGTGTTAGTTGAGGGGAGCGGTAGTGTAGCGGTTAACGTGCTGCGCTACAAACCTGGCGACCCGGGTTCGATTTCCGCTCACGGCCAACACCAGCAACGATTATCTGAACCGGTCCTGGGCCTCCCCTAGGTAAGCTCAGCCTCAAATGAATACCTGGTACGATGTGTAAACATCGCCGCTAGGGAGACAAAGGCGGCCAGGCGTGGTGTTAGCCACCCACCCCCTCGTGTGCCATGCCGACCTTTATAGGTGCTCGCTAGCAGAAATTGCCCCTACAGTATATTCAGGCTATACGGGGGATCTGTCTTTGTGAGTGATGGTGGTGTTAGTAGTGGTGTTAGTGGTGGTGCTAGTGGTGGTGTTTGTCGCGGTGTTGCTGGTGTCCGAACAAAGGAGCGACGCTCACAACAACGACCTTTGACCTGGGCGGCTGAAATGTAGCACGTTGGCAGTCATCTCAGTCAGTCAACTCTTGGCACCTGGGTCTGACCTGTGACCTGTCAGTGAGCCTTCAGCATTTCACGTGGTCTCAAAGTGCACCTGGCCTGGCATTTGCTGCTGCTTAGTGGCAAATGGCGGTCTTTGTTGTTTTTGTTGTGTTTCGTGTTGTGGGTGAGTGGTGAGGTTGTGAGTCTGTGATGATGATGATGTGAGTCCGTGTTGATGATGAGAGTCCGCATTGTGACATGACGCGTGTTTAGACATGAGTATTGTCGCACACCATCGGTTTTGTGTGACCCTCACCTGCGTCTCCCGCTCTCCACGCAGAGACCCGGACCGTGCGAGAAACGCAGTGAGCTCTGAGCACCCTACTCTGCAAGTTGCTGCCATGGAGGTACGTGTGGCTCTTCAACTCGTGTGGTAAAATATGGGTGGACGTGTGTTTTCCCCTCGACTTGTGCCTACCTGTCACCTACCTGTATACCTGGATGTGCTTCTCCTTGTCCGCCTGAGTATGTGTATGTCTATCAGAGTGTGTCTCCGAGATCCTGTTGGTGTGCCTGCCTGTCTACGCGTGAGCATTTACAGCACTATTATCTATCCACTGATGAATGAGAATGCCTTCCTCCCTGAGACCTTGCTACCCCTCAAATGCTGTGATGGAATAATCCGCCAAGCGCCGATTTTGTCGCACCATCTCTCTGGTGGCTCTCCTCTCCGATGTGTTTCCTTCCTTGGCTGCCGCTCCGTTATTATTCTTCACTATCAGCCATTGTTGTCCCTCCTTGCCATGGCTCGTCATGCCCGATCCCCAATCACTCTTTAACAATTTGAACAATCCCTGCGTGTGACCTCAAAATCCACGCATCTTTCATTGTTAATCCAAGCATGGCATCTGATATTGGCCAAATATTCCAATGCTGAGAAACGACAACATCTCGGCAGGACCCTCCTGAATGTGGAGCCCAGGATCTCAGAGATGCTGGCTCAGTGCTCGCCTTCTGCACTTGCTCCAACATCTTAATCAAGCCTATGTGGTGGACCTTTGTCTTTGTGTGTGTGTAGATGAGCCGAGCTGGAGAGGCTCGGAGTAACGACACGTCTTGCACCACGTGGAGTGCGCTGTCCTCAGACGGCACCGGCTCCATCTGTAGCAAATCGCCGAAAGGTAAGAACAGTAATGAGGGACGTCACAGTGGCCACGGTAAATAGTGGGACATCATGATGGCCATGTTGCATGGGGGACGTCACAGTGCCTTTGGTGTATGAGAGATTTTATGGTGATTGTATGGGTGATATCAAGATAGCAATGCTACATGGGGGACTTAATGGTAATCATGTTTTGATTTAAAGCTTTCGTGGCTGCAGGGATTCATATTCTTGGTTCTTTCGGTAAAATCACGTAGAAGGGCAACAATAAAATTATAAAAATATAAAACAATAAAAATCTCACAACGTTTCGACTGCAACACAAGTAATCATCATCAGGTGTGAAAACCACAGCAAGAACCACAGCAAGAAAAATTGAAATTTTCTTGCTGTGGTTTTCACACCTGATGATGATTGCTTGTGTTGCAGTCGAAACGTCGTGAGAATTGTATTATTTTATTATTTTATTGTTTCCCTTCTACGTGACTTTACCGAAAGAACCAAGAATATGGTAATCATGTTGCATTAGAGACTGCATCATGGTTGCCATGTTACATGGGGGACTTCATGGTGGCCATGTTGCATGGGGATAATTATCTGTGCTCTGGCCTCAGTACTGAAACAACATCAAACGCTTTCAGAATTGCTTCTGCGGCCATCTTGAATGCTCTTCCAATATTAGGAAACCACTGAAGCTATCCGCGTTTAAATCATCAAGTTTGACAACTAATATCTATACTCATTCGCTCTTTCGGTAATGTCACCTAGGTAGAAATAAAATAAAACAAATCACGACGTTTCTATCGCAACACAATCAATCTTCATCAGGTGGAACAACCACAGCAATAATAAAATGCTGAAGTAGGTGAGAGAGCTGCTGTGGCAAGAGGTTATCGGTAAGAAAGGGGGGAGGAGCAAGCGGGGGAGAGAGAGGGGAGCTGCGTGAGCGCTAGGGGGAGAAGAAGTGAGGCTGGGGGGGGACGTAGGCGGAGGTAGAAGTGGTAAGCTGAGTATGGGACATGGTGGGAAAGTAAATCTGAAAAATCTACTAGTACCTGGCGCGTGTGATGGAAACAACCACAACCAGTTAAGGCTTTACCTAGTTAATAACATCCATCGAATGATTGCTCAATTTGTATCCATCTTCTCGGTTGAAGTTATGTCTATGTTTGTATATCTGGATGGCTTCATGAAAAAACCTTTGATAGTTACCTGAAGGTTTGCAGAGTACCTTGGTCTCGGAAAAAAACAATATCACGCGAGCCCACAGCGTTATAACAATGGTCAGACACGGCAGAGGTATTGGTTCTGCGATGTTTCAGATCTGCCTTGTGTTCGCTAACACGGTCCGCGACATGTCAATTCGTTTTCCCAATGTAACTGCTACCGCAGGTACAACTCAGTTTGTCGACTCCAGGATATTGCATGTCAGGATGGGATTAGATCACGGATTTTGTGTACTGTATTGAATCGGACTTGGATCTTGTGTTTGTTTAAGATTTTGGAAATATTTTTGGTAACACCTGCTATGTATGGTAAAGTGATGGTCTTGATAGGCGTCTCAGTGGATTGTTTCTACATGGTTGGAGAAACAGCTTTGCGAATAATGCTGTCCCAGTACCCATTCATCTTAAGAGTCTGGTGTACGTGTTCCAGTTCACTGGCTTGGTGGTGTTGGTTGCAAATGCAGTGGCCCTATGGTGTAGTGGTTTGATGAGGGAATTCTTCTGCGCCGGATGGTGGTGGGAATTAGGTTTTAGATAGGTCTCTTCTCAAACAAAACATCCAGGAATTAGTAGCTTACCATCATTCTCCACTTCCATGGTGAATTTGATGGATGGGTGTATGGAATTTATGTTGTTGAGAAATTGATTCAATGTTGGCAGGCCATGTGGCCAAATGACGAAAGTGTGATCTACGTATCTCTTCCACAAGGAAGGACGTTGGGTGCATGTCTGGATGACATCAGTTTCAAATTTCTCCATGAAAACATTCGCTATCACTGGTGATAAGGGGGGACCCATGTGGGTACCTTCATTTTGTTTGTAGAAAGTACCATTCCTGGTGAAGTAAGTGCTGGTTCAGCGTTTCTACTGCTGCATGCATTTTTTTTCCGCCTGAGGACGACCGCTTGTGTTGCGATCGAAACGTCGTCATTTATTTTATTTTATCCATATGTGACTTTACCGAAAAAAACAAAGAGGAAGTGTTAGTAAGGCAGTTCCTAACCAAAGTTGGTACATCAGCATTCAGTCCATGTTGGACCAAGTCTTCAATTATTGCTAAGGTGTCAGGTACAGGAACCTTGGTGAACAGAAAGACTACATCAAAGCTGACGAGCAAATCATCTGGGGACAGTGAAATGCCTTTGATTAGAGAGATAAAGTGAGCTGAGTTTCATACTGCTGAGGTAGTCTTGCCCGTGAATGGAAGCAAGGTCTCAGACAGAAATTGGGCCAGTTTGTAGGGAGGTGAGTTGATAGTGGAAACGATGGGTCGAAGTGGAGTATCTTCTTTATGGATTTTTGGAAGACCATATAATCTGGGTGGTCTATTAGCAGAAGGTTTTAGGGAGAACTGCTTGAATGGTTCGATTAGAGAAGTCGAATTGGTAATGATATTGTTTGTTTTTAAAGCCAGGCAGTTGGTCGGATCTTTGTTGATTTTGGTGTAATTGCTATCATTAAGAAGGTCCTGGATTATGTTGCTGAATGTGGTTTTATCCATGACGACAGTAGCATTGCCCTTGTTGGCTGAGAGGATGACTTTGTCCTCTCTATTTTTTAATTTGGTGAGTTCAGAGCGCTCGTCCTTGCTGATGTTATTAATAGGATTCTTAGCATTTTTAAAGATGGTGGCAATTTTAAATCTTGCCACGTCTGTCGGGATGTGTCCCAAGCCTTTGAGGGCTACATCTACCTGGGTTTTTATATCATCCACTGGGATGTGTTTGAGGGTGACAGCAAAATTCAGCCCTCTAGCTAGTACCGATTTTAGGCTATCGGAGATTGTGCTGTTACTCTGATTAATAGCAGTCTTTTTTATGTGTGGATCTGGTTTCTTTTTTGACAAGTTATTGAATTTAGCAATAAGGTTAACCTTGCATTTGGAAGACATTGTTGTGGCAGAAGAAGCAGTCATGTTATCTACAAGGTTCCAATCAGATGCGGACATTTTATCTGTTAATGTTAAGTGTTATTGTAGGAGACATTTGTCTAAATTATCAAGTTCAAGCCGGAGTAGTTTTATCCTCTCTGAGATTAGAGAAAGGCTAGCTCTGAATAAGATCCGTTTAGAGTTGGGTTAAGTGACAGAAGCAGATGTGAGTTTAAATGTGGTCGGTATTATCTTGTTGTCACGGCATCTCTTCAGAAAGGTGAGTGACTCGATCATGTGAGCCTTCTTGTCTCGCAGTCTGTTAATGGTTCTAACAGATGTGTGGAACCTATTTGCGTGGTTAGTTTATTAACCTTCCCCCACACTGTTCATTAGCACCATTGGCTACATGCGGTGCAAAAGAATTTCAACATACATAGCTGGGATTGGCAAAAACATCCCAATCCTGAAATATTTACTCTATAAATTGCTCAAAAGTTTGGTTCACACACCTGTTGTTGTTATTCTCCTCGTGCCTACAGAAATCCTGGCTCACTTTGGCCCTCACTTGACCGACCGCGAAAAGCTGGAGCTCGCAGCCATGCAAGAAGTGTGGTACTTTGCACTCGACAACAAACCCAAGGGATGCAACAGGCATGGATATGATGACGACGAACGTAATTACATTCTGGTGAGGCTCACCACAAAACTACAGCCTTGGGGGCGGTCACAGGGCCCAGAGATAGCGGGGTTTGTGGCTTCTTATTATTGCACCTGAATTACCAACCAGGGCACACACCAACGCGCTTCAAAATCAGAATGTTTAATCCCGAGTAAAGCCCTTTTAGATAAGAAGCAATTTTTCAAGGGAATCTTCGCCAGCAGACAGTATCAAAGCATTCGACAATTACACCCACTCACACACTTACTCACCCACCCCCAGACGCACTCACTTGCTGACTCACTCACTCATTCACCCACTCAATCACTCACCGACCCACTCGCCCACTCACCAATGCACTCACCCGCACACATCTGAATCAGAAGTTTATTTCCCGAGTAAAGCCCATTGAGCTCAGAAGCTCTTTTTAAGGGTGACTCAGCCAGCAGACATCTGAGCATTCCAAATTATGGTTAAAATAACTTCATAATTCCAAGCAAATGTTTTTGTTAAAATTACATTCTCACTTCTTAAACGTTGTGATTTTAACAATAGTCAGTTTAAATGATTGTACCTTTTGTTCAGTTCCGACATGATCACCTCCACTACCGCTATGAGGTGCTCAAGATGATTGGGGAAGGAGGTCAAGGCCAGGTGATCCAGTGCCTTGACCACAAGAGGAACACCCTGGTAGCTGTAAAGATCCTGGTGTCACCGTCGAGGTAAGACTTCAGAGACGTGCCATCACGAGGCCGACGTTGTTAAGTCCATTGCCATGCAATGCGGTGGTGACACTCATGCTTCACAGCGAGAAGGGGGGCCTTGGTTCGGCTCCTGACTCGGGCACCATCGTGTGTGGAGTGTGTACCTTCTACCCCTGTTCTGCATCGGTTCCTTCTAGGTACTCTGGTTTTTCGTCTCTAAAGCTTAAAATACATACACACACAGTGTGAACTGGTATCGGCCAAAACATCCCATTGCTACAAGATTACCTCCACATTACAGTAAGTCATCATTTAATGCTGTAGATACATTCATGAAAAGTTCCGCGTTAAGCGAAAAAGCATTGAGCGAAAAGAATCTCTCCATAAATAATGTAACAATAAAGTTTGGCGAGATGCAATGTATGCATACACTGTGAGATGATGAGACCAATAACTGAGGCTATGCTATAGTAATAGGTTTTACCCTTTTAACTGGCACAAAAACTGACACCTTCTTTGGTTCTTTCGGTAATGTCACGTAGAATGAGAATAAAATAATAAAATAATACAATAAAATTCTCACGACGTTTCGGCCACAATGCAAGCGGCCGTCTTCAGGTGAAAGTTACAGACCTGTCGGGACGACAGAGCTCAACACACCCGAGACGGCTTTTCTTAGAGCTTAGTCTCCACTGGTGTTGGACCAGAAGAGTGGAGACTAGGCTCTAAGAAAAGCCGTCTCGGGTGTGGACCAATCAAATTCAAGGACAGTGCATATTATTATCAGAGTTGTCTCTTTTGTTTGCATTTTAACTGCTTGTGTTGTGGTTATTGCAAACATGATGCCTTGAATAAAGGTGTCAGTTTTTGTGCCAGTTAAAAGGGTAAAACCTATTACTATATCTTGTTACTGGCAAAGGAGGTCTCATAATGAGGCTATGCTGTCACGTTACTTTTATCATTCCGAGTACTGTATCATACCGCTCAACAGTGCAGCTCAAAAAAGTATTTTGTTGTCGACTACTCACAAACCACGTCATGATGGGCTTATTCCGTGTTATAATGGGTGCGTATCTTCTTAGAATGTGCGTGTTCCATGTTGTAATGGTCGCGTTTCTTGTTACAACGGACACATTCTGCATTGTGTAAAAAGTGTTGAAGAACCACGTTATAACGAAAACGCGTTGTTTTAACGGGCGTTTGCATTTAGTTTTCCCGAATGACCAATCCGATTTGAATGGCTCTTCACCTTCAAATCCTATTGGGTACCCTACGCCAGCTCCTGCGCCCCGTATGGTACCAATGAGAGTCGAGAACGCTACTCTAGCTCACAATGCCGTTAGACCTGGTGAAAGTATATTTAATTATTAATTCTGAATAGCATTTGCCTCTGGGTGTCCCTTAAGCAAGTGTAAGTTATTAATTTGTGGACTTCCTCTGCGCAGCTCCAAGGAAGAAACATTGCAGAGGATGGAGCTCCAGATAGCTCTGGAACTTCAGAGTGAGGACAGCAATGAAGATTACAACGTCATCAAAGTCCTAAACAGCTTTGATTTCAGGGGACACCACTGCCTTGTCCTGGAGCTGTTGAAGTATGTACCGCGTGTTCCATCTCCCCCTCCCTCCGCTAATAGCGTGGTTAACTGATTAACTAAACAAACTTTTTTTGTTTTCGTGGGAAAGTCCACTGACCTATTAGTTATTTTTTTGTTTAAGCGACCTGCCCACAAATGATAGCTTAACAAAGTAACTTATCACGTGGAAATGTATAGCAGCCAAATACTACGAATGCATGTCGATTCGAAATGTGGAGGGGAAAACCAGAGGACCTACAGAATAATCCACATGATCACAGGGAGAACATGCAAACTCCAAATGTACATGCGTCAGGTTCGGGATCAAACCCCACGACCTTACCAGGCGGAGTTGTTATCTTCTCCCCATGGATAACCCTCTACCACCTGGCAAAAATTCCAATGAAATCAAGTTGTCAAGTGGGCAAATGAGCCAACTAATTTGGTTTATCGACAAACCAACGACCTGAACCTACACTGAACTATGACTCTGAATATTGGTCGTGAACATGCACGAACAATATTAAGATTGTTGTTAGCAGAATCAGCACAGCATTTAAGGAGATGACACTGACACTGTGTTGGTGTTGTTTCTGCTTTTGTCTCTCTCACAGGGAGAGCCTTTATGATGTGATGAGAGAATCGGGGTTCCGGTTGGACATGGAAATGGTGAAAAGTTATACCAGGGGAATCCTCATGTTCCTGTCCCACATCTCTTCCAGGAACATAGTTCACGCGGACATCAAGCCAGTGAGTGGACACAGCATTCAGTATGATTTTGTTGCAGAGGCGTATTGTTAGTAGGGAATCGTTCCACGGAGAAAACCGGCCACATTAGTCACAAGGTCTATGCGTTCGCTGTTTCCATCTAACTGGAAGGAGGCAGGGTCATTGTACCCCTGGTGAAGATAATGCAGTATGAATTAAACTGTAGTGTAGAGTCGTGTCGGTATTGGGGACTCACCATAGACAAAACCGGCAACGTTGATCACAGCGTTGCCCCAGTCCTTCGGAGACAGAAACTGGAGCAAATAAAGACTATTTCCTAAGTGTGCCAAACGTGTATTTTGACCTGACAGCTGCCCGTTGTCGGCTTCCACACTGCGAATGGAAAACTTCCGAAGACAAACGCGCGGTGGATAGCGTCATGGAATACGCGAGCTCTCATGTGTAGCTTTTGGTCCGTAACCCGTTAAAGGGCACTCTTGCAGCTGTGAGCTCAATGCACTCTCCTGTCAGAGGAACCATGATCAGTTGTCAATAGAGCTGCCCTCCTTTACTTCGATGGTCCCTTAGAGTGCTTTGAACATGAGCCTCAAATCAAATCTCTTTTCTAGATGCAATTGAAAGGGGCAACCCCCAGTAATAGCTGTCAACAAACATCAAATGTTGCACTTGACTGACGCTCGTTGACGGCACTACGCCTCGTCTAGTTCCCCTGTTTAGCGTAGGTGGTGGTACGGTGATCGTTCCACTGCTGGCTGAATGTTATCGGCATAACCTCTGCATTTGAATTCATTCTGCCCCTTCTCCTGCAGGAAAATGTTCTCATCAAGGACACCGTGACCGGCACTGTGAGGGTCACGGACTTTGGCACGAGCTTTTTTGTGGAAAGTCAACGTGAGTGACCTCTCCTGGGTGTGTGAGCGTCTGCGTGTGGGTGTTTGTCTGATTGTGGATATGTGTGAGTATCTGCATCTCTGTACATGTGACTGTTCATGTGTGTGATGAAGATGCTGTTTAAGAAACAGTGAGTACACAAACACATATATGTGTTGTTCTTGTGATTGGTGTGCAGCTATGAATGTTGGTGGGACTCTGGAATACTCGGCTCCGGAGCTGCACTTGGGCTACAGCTTGACCTGTGGCGTAGACATGTGGGCGCTGGGTTGCACGGTGGCGGAGTTGGCGACGGGCAGGCAATTATTTCAGTCCGACAGTGACAAAGATTACCTCCCGCGCTGCATTGAGGTATTTCCCACTGGGCGTCCATCCGCTCGTGATGCCCCTCTCTTTCCTTGGAGTCGTGGGTTTTGGGGGTGGCAGGAGGGGAGGTGGCCACTTAGTGATCTGGCGAATAGCGGCCGTCGTATGTTGTGTATGAGTGTACACGTGTCCATCTTGTACGTGTGAGGGGAGCAGTAGTGTAGCGGTTAGCATGCTGCGCTCATGGCCCACACTAGTGATGATTATCTGAACCGGTCCTGGGCCTCCCTTAGTTAGACTCAGCCTTAAATGAGTACCTAGTGCAGTGTGTAAAATACCTGGGTCAATGTGGCCCACCACCCCCTGTCTCTATGTGCCATAATGCTTGCCCTCAACAAGCGCTGCTGCTGTTGTTACGCTATACTAACAGCACTTGCCCCTACAGTCAGCTGAGGATACACGGGTGACCTTTGTCTTTGTCTCAACCATGTGCAGATTCTGGGAATGCCTCCACGATACATGGTGAATTCAGCTCCCGACAGAAGGCAGTTTTTTGGTGAGTTAAAGGGTGGTGCGAGTGACGGACCGGATTCAGTTTTAAGAAGAGGCCTGCGGCTGTTGTTATTTTTTTGGTGGGAGGGGGGGGGGAATGGCCTCTTTTTATTTTAAATTCCTTGGGTGAGTGGGTGGGTAAGTCGGTGTGTGGGCAAGTAGGTTGTAGGGTAAGTGGGCGAATTGGTCAGTGGGTAAGCGGGTGGGCGGGTGAGTGGGAGGTGGTTCGGTGATTGGGTAGGTGAGTGAGTGATTGTGTAGGTGGAAGAGTGGGTGGGTGGGTGAGTAGGTTGATGGATGGGTCGGTAAGTGGGTAAGTAGGTGACGTGGTGGTTGGTGACTGCATCTGTCCCGCTGTGCATGGCTCCCGCAGACCGTCAAGGGAAGATGTTGTGCCCAGGCAAGAAAAGGGTACCGGGGAGCTTCCCACTTGAAAGTGTGCTCAAAAGCCACGACCCGGCGTTTGTGGAATTCGTCAGCTTCTGTCTGCGGTAAGACACACCCACCACCCCCTCCCAATGAGGATCCCCCCCCCTCCAATTGATCGGTGATCACTCTCCACCGATCGCCAGGAAAATGTGGAGCTGAGTGGGACTGCCGATGTGCAGTACCACCGGTGTCAAGATCGCCCTCTGTGGAGGATGGGGAGGTCCGTGCAAGATGCTGCTGGCCAATGCGATGCTCGGGGCATTTTTAGTCTACTGGGCATCAGAGGATTGCCACTGTTCCTGCTGCTTCCGCTGCTGCCGTGCATTCCTGACCTTGTAGGAGAAGGGAAGCAACTTCAATGCTCTCACCACACTTCTCTCACTACGTGTGGCGCGTGTGTCTCCCACGCGTCTCTCAACAGATGGGTTCCGGATTCTCGTATGACGCCAGCGCAGGCGCTGGATCACAGCTGGCTCCGGACCGCGGCCACCAGCACCACCAGCAATGCCACCACCACTGCTACTCCTGGCCGTGTCCAGTGCTTTGGAGCTGCTGAACGACGGTAACCCACATTCTGCTGACCAATTTTCAAGGCAGTCCATAGAGAGGTGTGGGGCCCAGGGCAAGTCACAACTCCCACATGGAGAAAGTGGCCCAAGTATGGGCATCAAACCCAGGTCCCTCTTTGGCTGTGAGTTCCAGCCCTGCCGCCCACAAACTAACACACGGAGAGTTCAAATCTCACCTGTACATTCGGTTATATACGGATGTATTTTTATAATTGCTTTCTGGGTGAGGACAAATAATGAAGTGGCCATATCTTTGCCATGTAGGTAACCCTTCATCCACTGTGACATCGCCAGCTCCCCCCCTCCCCCCCGATGGTGGGGGAGGGGATGGCTGCGATCTCTGCTGCAGCAGTAAGTTGGAACAATGTCGTGCGCATATCTTCACAGAGCGGAGCCGGCGCTGCCCCCATTCTCTTTGCTCGCCTGGGCCTCTGATTGGAGGCTGAAGGTTGTGGAGGAAGAGGAAACCCAGGTGGAGGAGCTGGTGTTGCAGGAGGAAGAGACCCTGGTGGAGGAGCTGGTGGTGCAAGAGGAGGAGACTCTGGTGGAAGAGCTGGTGGTGCAGGAGGAGGAGACCTTGGTTGAGGAGCTGGTTTTGCAGGAGGAGGAGGCCTTGGTGGAGGAGCTGGTTTTGCAGGAGGAGGAGACCTTAGTGGAGGAGCTGGTTTTGCCAGAGGAGGAGACTCTGGTGGAGGAGCTGGTGGTGCAGGAGGAGGACACCCTGGTGGAGGAGATCGTTGTGGAAGAGATGGTGGTGGAGGAGAAGGAGAAAACAAGGAAAGAGGATCAAGTGATGGTGATGCAGGAGAAGAGGAAGCCAGGGGGCCTGGCCCGCATGGGGAGAGTCATCCGCTCACTCCTCCGACGCGTGCTGCTGTGTGGTGGCCGGTCCACCGCACAGTAGAGATGGAGGTGGTCGTTGATCGGTCTGATCCATGACCACTATCACCACACCTACCACACACACCCTGTACCCACCCACCCCGTGACACCCACCACACTCCACACACACCCTGCACCCACCCACCCCGTGACACCCACCATCCACCACACTCCACACACACCCTGCACCCACCCCATGACACCCGCCACACTCCACACACACCCTGCACCTACCCACACTGTGACACCCACCACCCACCACACTCCACACACACCCTGCACCCACCCACCCCGTGACACCCACCATCCACCACACTCCACACACACACCCTGCACCCACCCACCCCGTGACACCCGCCACCCACCACACTCCACACACACACCCTGCACCCACCCACCCCGTGGCACCAACCACCCATCACACACCACACACACCCTGCACCCATCCACCCCGTGACACCCACCATCCACCACATTCCACACACACCCTGCACCCACCCACACCGTGACACCCATCACCCACCACACACCCTGCACCCACCCACCCCGTGACACCCACCACACTCCACACACCCTGCAACCACCCACACCGTTACACCCACCACACACCACACTCCACACACCCTGCACCCACCCACCCCGTGACACCCACCACACTCCACACACCACACACCCTGCACCCACCCACCCCGTGACACCCGCCACCCACCACACTCCACACACACACCCTGCACCCACCCACCCCGTGGCACCAACCACCCATCACACACCACTCACACCCTGCACCCATCCACCCCGTGACACCCACCATCCACCACATTCCACACACACCCTGCACCCACCCACCCCGTGACACCCATCACCCACCACACACCCTGCACCCACCCACCCCGTGACACCCACCACACTCCACACACCCTGTACCCACCCACGCCGTGACACCCACCACACACCACACTCCAAACACCCTGCACCCACCCACCCCGTGACACCCACCACACTCCACACACCACACACCCTGCAACCACCCACCCCGTGACACCCACCACACACCACACACCCTGCACCCACCCACCCCATGACACCCACCACCCACCACACTCCACACACACCCTGCACCCACCCACCCCGTGACACCCATCACCCACCACATACCCTGCACCCACCCACCCCGTGACACGCACCACCCACCACACTCCACACACCCTGCACCCACTCACCCTGTGACACCAACCACACTCCACACACACCCTGCACCCACCCCGTGACACCCACCAGCCACCACACTCCACACACCCCCTGCACCCACCCACTCCGTGACACCCACCACCCACCACACTCCACACACACCCTGCACCCACCTACCCCGTGACAACCACCACACACCACACTCCACACAAAGGGTTAAGGGTTTTGAGGGTTACGTGTTTAAAGGATTAGGGGTGGAGAGATCTAGGGGTTTATAGAATTATGGTTTTAACAGTAAAGGGGTATAGAGTGTTAGGGGGTTTGGGATTTTTTGTTGTATTTGGGTTATCGTTTCAAAAGGTGAGGAGTTTAGATGGATAGGGTTTTATGGGTAAATCGGTTTAAAGGGTTAGGGATTTAGAGGATTATAAGTTAAGGGTTTAGAGGTTTACAGGGTGATGGGTTTAGGGGTTTAGAGGGTTAGGTATTTAGAGGGTGTGTGGTTTAGAGGTTTAGGGGTTTAGAGGCTGAGGGTTTTAAGGGTAAAATGTTTTAGAGGTTTAGCGGTTTAGAAGGTGATTAGCTTAGAGGGTTAGGGTTTTAGAGGGGTACAGTTTAGAAGGTTATGGGTTTATAGGGTTATAATTGTAAGGAGTTTGGTGTCCTGAGGTTTAGACGGTTTATGGGTTTCGATTGTTAAAGGGTTAGTGGTTTAGAGGGCTTGGAGTTTATAAGGTTACGTGTTAAGGGTTTAGAGGTTTTTTAGGGGATAAGCGTCTTCGATGTTAAGGGGGTTTCTAGGGTTATGGTGTTTAGGGGTTGAGCGTTTTAGGGGTTGAGGATTTTAAGGGTTAGGGGTTTAGAGGGTTGGTGTTTAGAGGGTTAGGGGTGCAGAGATCTAGGGCTTTTGAGAATTCGGATTTTAACGGTAAAGCGGTTTAGAGTGTTAGGGGGTTTGGGGTTTCAGGGTATTTGGGTTCTGGTTTCAAAGGGTGAGGAGTTTAGAAAGGATTTGATTTAATGGGTAAAGGCGTTTAGAGGGTTTGGAATTTAGAGGATTATAAGTTGAGCCGTTTAGAGGTTTACAGGGTTATGGGTTTAGGGGTTTAGAGGTTTAGGGGGTTAGAGGGTGAAGGTTTTAAGGATAAAGGGGTTTAGAGTGTTATGGGTTTCGAGAAGTAGCTGTTTAATGGGTTTATGGGTTTCGATTGTTATAGGTTAAGTGGTTTAGAGGGTTAGGAGCTTAGAAGTTTCGGGGTGTTTCGGTGATAAGGGGTTTCGTGGTTTATAGACTTCGAGGGTTTAGGGGTTGAGAGTGTTAGCGCTTGAGGGGATTCAAGGGTTAGGGGTTTAGAGGGTTAGGGTTTTAAGGTTAAAGGGCTTTATAGTGTTAGGTGTTTAGAGGATTGGGCTATTAGTGGTGTAGGAGTTTAGAGGGTGAGGGGTTTAGCAGGTTAGGTGCCGAGAGGGTTACGGTTTTAGGGGTTGCGGAGTTTAGAGGGTTTGGTGTTTAGACAGTTAGAGTTTTGGGGGTTTATGGGTGGGGTTTTCGAGGGAGAGGTTTTTAGACAGTTAGGGTTTTAAGGGTAAGGTCGTTTAGAGGATTAGGTGTTTAGAATGTTAGAGTTTAGAAGATTTTGGGGTAAAGAGGGTTGGGGGTTTAGAGAGTTAGGTGTTTAGAGATGTATGGGTTTCGATTGTTAGAGGTTGAATGGTTTAGATGGTTAGGAGTTTAGGAGGTTATAATTGTATGTGTTTAGGGGTTTAGAGGTATGGGGGTTTTGAGGGTTAGGGGTTTATAGGGTAATGGGGTTTAGCGGTTTAGAGGGTTATGGGTTTTGGGATTTGGGAGTTTAGAGGGTTTAACACCAAGACTTTGACAACTAATATTATCCATACTAAAGGTGTTTTGGATTTCTCTCCGACACTTAATGGCACTTTTTTATTGTCATGACAAACTTTACTAATTGGCTGTGTCGGGTGGTGTCTGGTTTAACGACACATTTATATTTACACGATCTAACCCGAAAATATATTTATTATGGATTTAGAGGGTTAGGGGCTTAGAGTGTTATGTGTTTAGAGGGTTAGCGTTTTAGGGGTATAGGTGTTTTAAGGGTTAGGTGTCTTGAGGGTTAGTTCTTTAGAGGGTATGGGTGTTAAATGTAGATTTGAAGTTTTCGTGACTGCAGGGATCCATATTCTTTGGTTCTTTCGGTAAAGTGACATAGATAGAAATAAAATAAAACAAATCGCGACGTTTTCATCGCAACACAAGCGATCTTCATCAGGTGGGACAAAACACAAGCGATCTTCATCAGGTGGGACAACCACAGCAAGAAATGCTGAAGTCGGCGGGAGAGCTGCCATGGCAAGAGGTTATATAGTTAAGAGAGAGGGGAAGAGGCAAGGGGACAGAGAGAAAAGGGGGGGGTGTGGGGTAGGAAAAGGGGGGGGGCACGTAAGCGCTAGGGGAAGAGGACGTTAGGCTGGTGGGGGGACATGGGCGGGGCAGCAGTAAAACCGGCAGGTAATGATGGAAACAACAACACAAGTTAAGGCATTACCTGATTGATAACATCCTTCCAGTGATTGTTTAATTTGTATCCATCTTCTCGGTTGAAGTTTTGTCTATACCCTGGAGTCTACAAACTGAGTTGTAACTTCGGCCGCAGTTACGTTGGAGAAATAAAACGACACGTCTCGGACCGTGTTCGCGAACACAAGGCGGATCTGAAACATGGCAAACCAATACCTCTGCCGTAGTGGCCATTGTTATAACGCTGTGGGCTCGCATGATATTGTTATTTTCGGAGGCCAAGGACAAAACTTCAATCGAGAAGATGGATACAAATTAAACAATCACTGGAAGGATGTTATCAACCAGGTAATGCCTTAACTTGTGTTGTTGTTTCCATCGTTACCTGCCGATTACTGCTAGCCCCGCCCACGTCCCCCCACCCCAGCCTCACGTCCTCTTCTCCTAGCGCTCACGCGGCCCCCCTTCCTCTCCCTACCCCACACTCTCCCCTCTCTCTCTCCCCCCTTGCCTCCGCCCCCATCTCATACCTGTATAACCTCTTGCCACGGCAGCTCTCCCGCCGACTTCAGCATTTTCTTGCTGTGGTTGTCCCACCTGAAAATATCACTTATGTTGCGATCGAAACGTCGTGATTTGTTTAATTTTATTTAATTTATACCTACGTGACTTTACTGAAAGAACCAAAGAGTATGGATTCCTGCAGTCACGAAAGCTTCAAATAAAGATTAAAATAGTTTAGTTTAATTTGTTTATTTTTGAACAGTTTGTCTTTCCTGTCATTTTTTGTATTTTTTTAGTTATGTTCTGACCTGCCCGATTGGACAGCTGTGAAAACAGATCTTTGTAGCTCATCGATTTCATCCAGTGTAAATAAATATTCAGATTTAAATTTTATTGACCTCTGTGCGAGTCTATGGATTTCTGAGTTTGTGGGCCTCTGTGAGTGTATGGGTCTCTGTCTGAGTCTATGGATCCCTGTGTCAGTATATAGGGTCGCCGTATGAGTCTGAGTGTCTGAAGGAATGTATGGGTCTCTGTTGGAGTCTATGGGTTTCTGGTTCTGGGTCTGAGTGGGAATCTATGGTTCTCTGAGTATGGTTGTTTGTGCGAGTCTTAAGTGCACAAACTGAACTTAAAAAGGGCATTGAGGGGTGCGGAATCCAAGTTGACTATTAAGCTCCCCGCAGTGCAAGCCAGCTCTCTAGTCGTGTCATCATACAGCCCCTGTAATTCTTTATAATAATAATTAGACTTACTCCAGGAAAGCCACGCTGAGTCATAGTAAGGTCCTGAATTTGTTTTTTATTGTAAGATCTTTTCAATCAATGAATAACGAATTCTTACACAAGTGGGGGGAAACCGGAGCACCCGGAGAAAACAAACGTATGTGAAGGGGCAGCAGGCAGCATTTTAAACCGTACAAGTGACGATGGCGATGATCCCACTTGCTATAATGCCTTCTCCTGGCCAGTCAGATGCTTTCTCCTGGCCAGCCAGGAGAAGGCACCTCAATGTCCACGGGAAGGGGGTTTCACAATATTTACTGTGTGATCCACCAACCCTTGCTGACTTCTACAGTGCTGGATCGCAGGCTTGCGTCACCACCTTCTGGCGAGTATTTGTAGTTATTATTTAAAGCTATATAGCACTCACAAGAACGACTCAAGAGGCGCGAGGAGCCACAGACATGCAGGAAGGAAGCCACGTGGTGAGCCAGCACCAACGATTGTCCAGGCTCTACGGTACTCTATGTATGGAGGCATTATTGGCTAATTAATAACGAGTGTTTGTACAAGTGGGGGAAATCGGATCACCCAGAGAAAAGCCACGTGTGTGAAGGGCAGCATTTTAAACCGTACAGGTGACGATGGCGATGAGTCCACTTGCTGTACTGCCTTCTCCTGGCGAGGCAGGTTATGCACCTCGACGCCCACGGGAAGAGGATTTCACAACATCATTGTGCGGTGATTTACGAACCCTCGCTGCCTTCCCCAGTGCTGGATTTGAGACGTGCACCACTAACACCAGGCGAATGATAACAACAACAACAATAACTATACTTATTACTTGGTAGCAACAGGCGAAAGAAAACAACAGGCAAATTATAACAGTCCAATTAAAACAGGCGAATGATAACAGGCAAATGAAAACAGGCGAATGATAACAGGTGAATGATAACAACAGGCGTATGTTTAGAACAGGCGAGTAGTAACAACAACAATTATTATTTACACTTAGAACTTGATAACAACAATATTTATACTTATAACGTGATCAAGCATGCCTCAGAGGTGCGAGGAACCACAGACAATCAGGAAAGAAGCCACTTGGTAAGCTGGCACCAACGATTGCCCAAGCTCTGTGACCCTATTGATACGTTTTTATCGACCAGATAGGGAGCGTTACGTGTGGGGGGGAAACCGCCCCCTTCGGTGCCTCCATGGTCCAATAGCTGGTCTTCTTGGCGCCACGGTCCCGAGCCCCCTAAAAGTTCCTCATGGAGCAAATCAACGGGTGGGCCATTGCCTTGTCAGGGCTCATTCATTGCTCCGGATCCCACCTGAAAATGCCAGGCGCAGATCCCCACATCATTAAAGCCACGGGTGCATTTATCCCAGATATAAACAATCGCAAACTATTTGACTATTTTTTTTTACTTTAACCAGGCAAGGCCCACTGAGCTATACAGCTCTCTTTCAGAAGCGGCCACACAACTACAGCTCAACAAATTGGCTTATTACGTGGACATTAGTAGCCAAATACTCTAAACATGTGTTAATAAATGTGGAGGGAAAACCCGGAGGATCCGGAGAAAAATACACGCGACCACGGGGAGATAACATACAAACTCCAAATACAAAGGTGTCAGGGTAAGGATTGAATACACGACCTCCTGTATACCCTACAAAATAGTTAACATCTCGCCACCGTGGCGCCCAATTCTGATCACATGACATAGCAAAACGAACGTCGCGGTGCATAGCAATAATTCAATTGGGCAATTACTGAGCGTTCATAAACGTGAGGGGATACAGGAGTACCCAGAGAAAACCCACTCGTGCAAGGGGGCAACCCTCTATCCCATGCAGACAGAGATGGTGCTTATCCCACTTGCTGTACTGCCTTCTCCTGGCCAGCCAGGATATGCCACCTCAACACCCACTACACCATGAACTTTGTGAACCGAGTTCAATGATAGTGATGGTGTCACCATCGCTATCATTGAAGACCTGGTTCATCAAGGACTGCATACTGATGTACCCCCCCTGGTGAGACATTGCTTAACCAACACTTACTTCACCTGGAATGGAACTTTCTACAAACAAACTGAGGGCACCCCAATGGTCTCCCCCCTATCTCCGGTTGTAGCCAACGTATTCATGGAAAAATTTGAAACTGACGCCATCCAGACTGCCACTCTACGCCCGACCTTATGGAAGAGGTACGTTGATGACACCTTTGTCATCTGGCCACATGGCCAGCCTGCTCTAGACCAATTCCGCGACCACATCAATTCCATACACCCAGCCATCAGATTTACCATGGAGGTCGAAAAAGATGGCAAACTACCCTTTTTGGATGTCTTAATTAAAAGAAGACATGATGGTTCAATGAGCCACTCTGTCTACAGGAAAGCTACCCATACAGATGCTTACTTGAAACCGGATTCCCACCACCATCCATCCCAAAAAAACTCCCTCATCAAGACTCTATACCATAGAGCCCAATGCATTTCCGACCAGGAACACATTACCAGTGAACTCAAGCACGTACACCAGGCTCTCAGGGCTAATGGCTACTCCGACTACACAATCCGCAAAGCCATCACTCCAGTCATGAAGAAGGATCCTCTTTTGGAGCCACTCAAAACCATCACCTTACCCTACATTGCAGGGGTCACTAAAAAGATCTCCAAAATCCTGAACAAACACAAGATCCAGGTCCGATTCAACACAGTACATAAAATCCGTGATTTAGTTCCATCTGTAAAAGATGCTGTTCCAGACATACAGTACCCAGGCGTTTACAAACTAAAGTGCCTCTGTGGTAGTAGCTACATTGGAGAAACCAAAAGACATATCTCGGACCGCATCCGCGAACACAAAGCAGACTTGAAACACGGTAGGACGAACTCCTCTGCCGTGGCAGATCACTGTTATAATTCAGTGGGCTCACATGACATTGACTTCTCCAAGACGGAGGTTCTTTGCAAACCAACCGGCTACCATGAGAGATTCGTTCATGAGGCCATTCACATATACAAGCACAGAGACAATTTCAACCGAGAAGATGGATTCAGGCTTAGTAACCACTGGAAAGATGTTTTAAATCATTTCTGTTCTTAATTAATTGTATTTTTACGATGACCTTCAGACCGCAGCTCTTTCGCCAGCATTGCCTCTTAATACCTCTCACACCACGGTTAATGGTATAGTTTTACAATATGGAGCATACTAGGGCCTCGCAGCTGTCTCTCTCCCCCTCCTCTGTTCCGACCATGGACGAACTCGTCCGTCTGAACGGGACCCGTAGCTATCCGTGGGGCTGAAATTTGAGGGTAAGAATCCACCCATTTTTTCGCCATATAGCATTGTGATATATAACGACTTATTGTTGGTAGCTTAGCTGATTGGAGAATATAGAGTTTATTGATAACATGAAGGTAATTTATATTTTAGTTTTTATTGGTTCACTATATAGTACTGTGAATAGCTCAGATGTGTAGTCATTTCTGTGACCAGTCACTAGCTAATCACTCAGTTGTTTCAATGCTGGATTCGCCTAGTTATTTCAATGCTAAATTCTCCTGTTTGATTTGTACTAAGGGCCTCGGTGAATGTGTATGCTCTGACTTTAACGTAGCTATTTCTGCAGCAGGTACAAGCTAACCACTCAGCTATCTCAATGCTAAATTCTATGCTAATTCCATTGTCAAGATGTGTATGCCTTAACTTAGCTATTTCAATGCTAAATTCTATGCTAATCCCTTTAACAATGGGTGCCTCTGCGGGTGTGTATGCTTTAACTTTTAACATAGCTATTTCTGTGACCAGTCACAAGCTAATCATTCAGCCATTTCAATGCTAAAATCTATGCTAATTCCTTTGTCAAGGCGCTTTGTTCCTCTCACACAGCTTAAAGGCCGTATCTGAACGTGGCTCTTTCACTCCAGCGCTGTCATACCAGACAGTCTCGCTCCCTTCACCTGATGAAAGCCGCTTGTGTTGTGGCCGAAACGTCGTGAGAATATTATTGTGTTATTTTATTTTATCAATTTATTATTTTATTATCATTCTACGTGACTTTACCGAAAGAACCAAAGAAGATGAATCATTGCAGTCACGAAAGCTTTAAATCGAAACTCTAAACATGTGTTAATAAATGTGGAGGGAAAACCCGGAGGATCTGGAGAAAAATACACGCGACCACGGGGAGATAACATACAAACTCCAAATACAAAGGTGTCAGGGTAAGGATTGAATACACGACCTCCTGTATACCCTACAAAATAGTTAACATCTCGCCACCGTGGCGCCCAATTCTGATCACATGACATAGCAAAACGAACGTCGCGGTGCATAGCAATAATTCAATTGGGCAATTACTGAGCGTTCATAAACGTGAGGGGATACAGGAGTACCCAGAGAAAACCCACTCGTGCAAGGGGGCAACCCTCTATCCCATGCAGACAGAGATGGTGCTTATCCCACTTGCTGTACTGCCTTCTCCTGGCCAGCCAGGATATGCCACCTCAACACCCACTACACCATGAACTTTGTGAACCGAGTTTAAATTTCTGGCCACGGCGAACATCAGTGGCTATCTCCCTCTTCCTCTCTCGTCCCTGCTATTATCTCCCTCTTCTTCCCGCGTCCCTCCCACTATCTACCTCTCCAATCCGTCCCACCATCTTCCTCCCTCGTCCCTCCCACCATCTCCCACTTCCTCCCCAGTACCTTCCACTATCTCCCTCTTCCTCCCACTTGGCTCTACTATCTCCCTCTTCTCCCGTCCCTCGCACCATCTCCCTTTTCTTCCCCCATCCTTCCCACTATCTCCCTCTGCATCTCCAATCCCTCGCACTCTCTCCCTCTTCCTTCCCCTTCCTTCCCACTATCACCTTCTTACTCTAACCGATCTGCCTAATTCTCCCAAATCACTCCCACTATCTCCCTCTACTTCCCCAGTCGCTCCAACTATCTCCCTCTTCATTCCCCTTTCCTGCCACTATCTCCCTCTTCCACTCCCTTCCCTCCCACTATCTCCCTCTTCCTCTGCCGTCCCCCCCGCTATCTCCTTCTTTCTCTCCCATCCCTCCCACTTTCTTCCTCCCCCGTCCCTCCCACTATCTTCTCATCCTCCCCCATCCATCCCACGATCTTCCTCATCCTCTCCCGTACCTTCCGCACCTTCCTTATTTAACACCATCAGGTTCACAGACTCGCCCTCGCGTCTCCCAAGTCAAATAGCCTAGCTTAGACACAACCCTCACCATGTTACACTGACGGCATCGACCGAGACAGCCAACAACTATCCGGCCGCCCAATTATCTAGTGAAGACGGCAGCGACCAAGTCGGCAAAGACAGTGCCAACGAGACGACTCCACTTCCCAGAACCTGCAACCACGAGCTCTCGCTCTCCGCTGCTTTTATCCGACTCGGCGCGGCCTGGCTCCGCCCTGGCCGCGCCTCCCTTCTCCAACCCACGAGCGGGTTCCAGGGTCTTCCAGACAGGGTCTCTGTGATCCTTGCCCCAGTGCCTCCGCCCTGCTGACAAACACGCGTGAGGCTCACTGGCGTGTGTACTCCCCGTCCACCGCAGTTGCCGCTGCTGGACAACAACTATTACTCTACAGTTGTACTGCCCTTCTGTACCGTGCCCCCGAGCCATCAACACGGACTCACAGCATCAACACAGACTCACATGATCAACAGACTCCCACGATCAACACTCACAGCATCAATACGGACTCACACCATCAACACGGAAACACAGGGTCAGTGAGCGAGATGGCGGATGGTTTGGATCAGGGTGATGTTGGGGCAAATTCCATTAATTGGGAAAGGTGGCAATCTTGTGGGAATGTCCTCGCCAGAGAAGAAACTTGTCGCTTCCATGTTTTATTTTCATCCAACGTCCCATTAGCGAGATCCAGAGCGTGACGGACTCATATGGTGTCGGCCTCCTGTAATTTTTCTGGTCTCATTCTCACCACAGGTGAAAGCAGAGCCACACATCAACGTGCCAATGGGGCCACGGTTGAAGTGGTGGGGCCACGGTTGAAGTGGCGGTGGCCACGGGTCATGTGGCCTCGATGTATTTTCCATGTTGAAGGCCGATTGCCCCAAACATTGCCCGTCATATGCAGTGTCACTGAATAACGTGTGAAACATACTGTAGCATATACAAAATTTTATTTTCTTCATACATTAAATACAATAAACACAATAAACATGAAATGCATATAGGACATTTATAACTCTCTCAATGACCAAACTTGTATTTTATGAACACACTTATACAAGCAAAATATGACAAAAGTGTTCCAGATTACAGTTTCAATTGAGACTGAAATCCGGAATCATTACCCCCTACTGACAGACTAATAATACCCGCTCGCAGGCCAAGTGCTGATTCACCTTGGGGCCTCGCCTGGTATAGAGGTCGTGGGTTAAATCCCAACGCCTGTATATCTGGAGTTTGCATGTTCTCCCCGTGACCACGTGGATTTTTCTCTGGGTCCTTCGGTTTTTCCCTCCACATTTAGAAACATGCGTTTAAAAGTATTTGGCTGCTATATATTTCTGCGTGACAAGCCACTTTATAGCACTTTCATTTGTGGCCCGGTCGTTCCTGAAAGAGAGCTATACAGCTGAGTGGGCCTTACCTGGTAAAATAAAAATAGATTAGTTTTGTTAGTTTATTTTGTGCCACAGGGGGACAGCTACAGGGGGGGGGGTGCCCATTAAAATGGTCGAGATGAGATGCAACTTAAGGCGCTTGTGACTTCCCAAAAATATTATTTATGGCAGGTTTTCACATCTAAACATCCCGGGTGGCATTGAAGCCAAGAGCTCCCACCCTAGGCGAGTAGCTACGAGAGCGGTGCTGTGCACGGCGACACGCCACTTTCTCCATCTGCCTGACTTGGTATTTTCTTTTTTGTTACTTAAATAAATGTTAATGTTTCGTTTTGTGTATGCATGTATGTACACCGTTTGGGGAGCGGTGGTGCAGCAGTTAGCGCACTACGAACTCAGACATCTGAGTACATCGTGTGGTGTGTATAACATCGCAAAACTGGGGAGGACAAAGGCAGCCAGACGTGGGGCTGGCCACACAACCACTTCTGTGCCATGCCGGCCATCATAGGTGCTACCCGTTAAAAGCACTTGCCCCAGCAATCTGTTAACGGCGATACGGAGTACCATTGTCTTTTTGGGGCAATTGTGTGCTTCTGTGTGCCACGCATGCGACGATGTAAATGTTTGTGTTTGATAAATGTACATCCGCAATGTGTGTGTGACGCGTATAATGCACGTGTGTGACGACGGTTGGAACAGCGATTCACGCACTGCCCTATCCACGCGGCGACCTCTCCTCAACGTCTCGAGCCTCGGCGGAGAGCGCCGCGAGGTTCGACTCCAACTCCGGCTTTCCAGGGACAAACCCCCCCCCCCAATGCCCCACCCCCCAGGCCCATGGGGGGGGGGGGAAGTCGCTCCCCTCCCTCACTCCACGCTCAGGAACTTCCTCTTCTTCGCCGTGTTCATGTACGGTCGCCAAGGCCACTCCACCTCGGCGGTGGCCGCGTTGTCCAGCGTGCCCAGTTTAATCTCATAGACTGCGCGACACACAAAAGCAAAGATCCCCCCCATGCAGCCTTTAACAGACGGCGTGGGAAAAGCGCTGTTCGTGTGTTAGCATGTAGGAAAGCCAGCACGGCACACCAAGGGGTGGGTGTGGGTGGCCAGCATTACGTCCGATCATCTTTGAATTTACACATCGCATCTGGGGTGGGGGAATGCGAGTCGGGTCACGGTACAGCGAATGCGACCAGAGCAGCGACCCCACCGACTCAAGTTCCGATCCGCTCTACAAGTCACCCGCGGGCCACCTAGCCCGAGGTTAGACTCTTACATTCAGCCCATCATCCTCTCAGGGGTCGATAAAATTTACAACCACTTCGTAGGGAAGTCCACAAGGAATGTGGAATTTCCACCGCCTCTGCTGGGGTGTAAAGTGGAGACGAGTAACAATGTGTCAGGCAGACTTACGCTCCATCTCGAATCACGGTCCCACCTCCTTCAACTCGATGTCCTTGCCGTCGCGCTTGTAGACGTTGTGCCTGTTGGGAGGGGGGAAGGGGGGCACAGAAGTCACGGGAGGGGTCGCGGCAAGTCACACGGACGGCGCTGGACTCTCATTACGCGTCCTCGCAGACGTTTGCCAGTTAGAGGCCAGCGGCCACCCTGTTTAAAACTGCGGATGCATTAACAAATGAACAACATTACGCGCCTTCAGCTTCAGAGATGGCGTTAAATAAAAACTCTGTACTGTTGCTCAAAAACTAAAGTAAAACGAAACTATTTTTATTTTACCACTGAGCTATGTAGCTCTTTTTCACATAAAAATGTATAGCAGCAAAATACTCGAAATTCAAGATTCTAAATGTGTAGGGAAAAACCCGGAGGACCCGGAGAAAAATCAAAGTGACCAGGAGGAGAACATGCAAACTCCGAATATACAGGCGGACACACAGCACCTGGCCCAAAAGTCTGCTCACTCTTTCCCATTCCGAGACATCTGCAAGTTGCCGGGTGGTAGGTGTCACGTTCACCGCTGAATCTCGGTACGCGCGAGCGGCTCGGCGTTAATTTTATTTATAGAGGCGTAGCGCTGCTGTTTTTAAAAGGCGTTGCCCTCACCGCAGAGAACCGTAGTGACACGACCGGCACTCTATGGAACAAAACTGTGCCACACGCCCTCCCGCATGGTCTTATGGGAGCCTCGGTATGTCTTCAGGTCAGAAGACGTACTTGAGTTTTTCTTACGGTTCCGTTTCGACGACGTATATGTACATCATGAAAATGAGAAAGGGTTATAGCCTATACGAGGGATCTTTGTGCTTTGGGGATGGGGGAGGAAGATGTGGGTGAGACTGGCACGGTGCCCGCACGCACCCTCTTTCCGAGTCGCGACGTGAAGTTGTGCATCACGAGGTGTGGGAATGCATCGGACATCATGTCCACGTCCGGATGTCGTGCCGCATCACCACGCTCGAGAGTGTCAAGTACACCGTGGCATCGTACCACGTGTCACATGAACAGCATGCCGGAAAGTTAGACACACCACAGGTGTCACACAGACTGTACTGGAGAGTTAAACACACTGCCCTTCCATCAGCGGCATCATACCATATCACACCACATACACAGTTAAGACACCACAATTCCATGTCTGCAGCGTCATACTACACACCGCACATCGTACGCACAGCTAAATACACCTCCATCCCCCGTCTGTTGCACCGCATCACACACGTCACACCATGCATCACACCGGGGAGCGGAGTGGCTATCTCATTACACTACAAATCCGGTGACCTGACTTCGACTTCCGGTGTGTCCAAGCATCGACAGTGGGGAGACAAAAGGGGCGAGATGCGGTAATGACCACACCACCCACCCCGCCGTGTGCCCTGCCGGCCTTCGTAGGTCGCTCGACAAACAGCACTTGCCCTGACAGCCTGTTAAAGGCTACACGGGGGAGCTTTGTCGACTGTGGTGCATGCGCGTGCCTGGCATACCGCGGTGCTCATGCAGGACGATGAAGTCGTTGACGGCGTTGGCGCAGCACGCCCACACCAGCGCCTGCAGCTTGTGGCCTCCGTGGTTCATCGGCTGAGCGTTCGGCAGGATCAGCTTCATCTCCTGCGGTGGTGGTGGGATGGTGGTGGTGGTGTGGTAACATGACAGCAACCGGTCACACGCCAAGTCCGCTCTTCCCACCGGCGTCCGTCCCGGCCACGCTGCGTTCGCCCCCCCACCTCCCCGCCCTCCCACTGTATCCGACTCGGGTTGTGTTGTTTGTTTTTTCCATTGCGGAAGCCGAGCCGAGCCGTACCGGTATACGGGGTCGCCAAACCCCGTGTTGGCACAACTGGGATGCACCATTGGAAAAACTTTACTATTTTTATTTTACCAGGTAAGGCCCACTGAGCTATGCAGCTCTTTTCCAGAAGCAACCTGGCCACAAATCATAGCTCAACTAAGTGGCTTATCGTCATGTGGAAATTTATAGCAGCCAAATACTCTTAAACGGACGTCGATTCTAAATGCGGAGGGAAAAACCGGAGGACCTGGAGAGAAATCCACGCGACTCCTCGGAAAGAGGCACGCAACTCCAAATATACAGCAGGCATCAGGGTCAGGATTGAACCTGCGACCTCCTGGATACCAGGTGAGGGAGTTAACATCTCGCCACAGTGGCGCCCCCAATGGTACATCTTTCCGTGACCACCGACCGTGCGTAGTGCTACAGTAGATACATTTTCGATGAATGGAAGGGATCGGTCATCGGGAAAAGGCGGACTGAATCGCGAGGAATGAAGTTGGCAAAAGCTGCATGCACCAAACCAAAGTGTCCAACGCTCCACCACTTACGACCCCCCCCCCCCACACAGCCTCCACGTTTCATCAACAACCAGATTTCTTCTGGTTAACTCAACGGATGCGAGTTGTCTCACACCGCACAAGCCCGATGATTGGTCGACACGGCTCGTGTGAGGTGAAAGGAACTGATTCTAAAGCCGATAGAGAACACGTGTGTGTGTGCGGTAATTTAGCAGTTAGCATGCTGCCCCACAAACCTAGTGACCCGAGGTTGATTTCCGTTCATGGCCAACACCAGTGGCGATTATCTGAACTGGTCCTGGGCCTCCCCTAGATCAACTCAGCCTCAAATGAGTACCTAGTGCGGTGTGTAAACATCATTACCAGAGAGATAAAGGTGGCCAGTTGTGGTGCTAGCCACCTACACCCTCGCAAACAGCACCTGTCCCAAAAGCCTGTTAAGGCTATATGGGGGACCTCTGTCTTTGCGCGCTTGTACACATGCAATACACGAGGACCCACATTCCTCGTGTGACCCCAAACCCTGTAGCCCCTGTGACCCCGTGCCCGCACCTTGATGAACTGCTTGAGGAGGGAGCTGGGGTCGCGTGAGGTCATCGCCATGATGTGTGGGTCCTTCACGCCGGCTCAGCGGTACTCGTCATCCATGTGGCTGCTCACTCCTACTGACACGGGGGGGGGGGGGGTGGATAGAAAGAGGTGGTAGATGGGGCAGGGGGGACGGAGAGGGTAGGTTATCATTTGCCATACTTCCCCGTGCAGGTGAGTGAAGGTGTGTGTGTGGGTGGATGGAAGGAAGGAGCGACCAGGAATGGTTGAGAATATCACTCTGCAGTGATCGCGTTGATTTTGTGTAGCGAGCTGAGCAATAATGAGACCTGGATGAGTCCCAATTGCAAGAGTGGGTGGGTGATATGGCAGGTGAGTGGGTAAATTGAGTAAAATGATGAGTGAGTGAATGAGTGCGTCAGTGCATGTTAAACCTCTTTGTTACAGCACGTAGCCAACCGTGGTAATCGGAAGTGTGACAAACTAACCACAAAAAGTAGTTCTCAAGAAATGAGTTTGTCAATCTAGACGATGATTTAAAAGTGCAAAGCTCCAGTGGCTTCCTAATATTGTAAGGAAGACCGCTCCAGAAGGAAGACTGCTCCAGAAGCACACGTTATGTGGTGACCACGGCCTTCATTTGACATTCCACCAAAATTTACGCCAGCCATCACACACACACGGCCGACTCTTTTTCCACGTTCACGCCACGGGATTTTTCAAAGTCCACTTGGGAAGCAATCGCCGTGCAGTATTTACGGTCAACGCAACTGCGGCATTAAACCCATTAAACCGGTGGGGGGGGGGGGGGGTTGAGGGCCCGCCGTTCTCGAACCGCGAACCTCCGCGGCAAAACACGGTGCCACCGCTTGGCAGGAAGGACCGACGGCGAGCCGGGGATGCGCGCCGACTCGGCGTGTCTAGCGGGCGGAGACGCGCGACGCTTATCCCTCTGCCTCGGGAGTCTCGCGGGAAGGAAGAGAGAGAGAGATGCGAGGAGACGTGATGGTGAGGGATGTGAGATCACCCTCCCCTCCCTGGTCGAACTCCACGGCCTTCTGGAGTTCAAGCGCCTCCCACCGCAGGTCCGTAGGCAGCACCAGGTTTTCTTCGGTGACGACGTCAGGGGGACAGGGGGCAGTGGGTGGGGGGCGGGCAGGGGAGAATTAACAAGGAAGAAAAATCATGCGCACGCATGGATTCATTCGGAAACGCTTTCCAACGCGCGGTTGTCTTCTCGCCTGTATTGTCAGACCGTCTTTTCCCATCTTAGTCCGTCTTGCGTGTCTCATTGTCTCTAGATCCGTCTCTAGTCTGTCTTGCGTGTCTCAACGTCTCTAGTCTGTCTCGCTGTCTCTCGTCTGTCTTGTCGTCGCGAGCCCATCTCTAGATCCGTCTCGCTGCCCGTTACCATCGAGCGCCCTCTTGAGCTGCGCCTTCTCCTCTACGAGGACCTTCTTGGCCTCCTGCGCCTTGCGGTAGAGGTACTCGCCGTGCAGTTGCGCCTCCTCAGCTGCACCACCAAACAAAGACAAAGATCCCCCATGTAGCCTTCGACAGGACTGTCGGGTGCAAGTGCTGTTAACGAGCAGCACCTTTGATACACGAAGGGGGGTAGGTGGCCAGCACCACATCCGGCCGCCTTAATTTCCCCAGTGGCGATGTTTACACAACGCACCAGGTACTCATTTGAGGCTGAGTTGACCAAGGGGAGGCCCAGGAACGGAATCGTCACCAGTGTTGGCCGTGAGCGGGAATTGAACTCGGGTCGCTGGGTTAGTAGTGCAGCGTAGTGCTAATCGCGAGACGACCATAAACAACAACCGCCATTCGCCACGAAGTGGTGGAGATGTCACCACGGCGCTCGTGCCAGGCTACGTGCAGGTTAAGGCCACATGAAGCGTCGAACGCCCGCTGGCAGCAGGAGGTCACAGACAGACAGACCCAGGTTGCCATTGGTTGCTTGACTGAGATGACTGGCCGATGCACCACCTGTGCCCCCTACTGTGCTACACTACCGCTCCAACCTACACAAACTCTCTTGTGCTATACTCTTTGGTTCTTTCGGTAAAGTCACATAGGCATAAAATATAAAATAAATTAAATCACGACGTTTCGGGCACAACACAAGCGTCCATCATCAGGTGGGACAAACCACAGCAAGAAACAATTGCCGACGTGGGCAAAAGAGCTGCTGTAAACAAGAGACTATATAGGTAAGAGAAGGGGGGAGGATCAGGGAGGAGAGATAGAGAGGGGGGGTATGAGGGGAGTGCTGAAGAGAGCGGGGCTGGGAGTGGGAAGCTTAAGAAATTAGAGATGCGGAAAGTTAAGGCAACACCATAAAGCAGTTAAGGTTTTACCTGGTTAATAACATTCTTCCAATGATTACTCAATTTGTATCCATCTTCTCGGTTGAAGTTATGTCTGTGTTTATATATCTGGATGGCTTGATGAACAAACCTTTGATAGTAGCCCGAAGGTTTGCAGAGCGGCACCACGATACTCCTAGCGACGTCGTTGATTAATGTCTGTAATTAATATCGATGGTGAATCTCTGTAATTAATATCGATGATTCGATTCCACGAGAACAGATTCCACAAGAATCGATTCCACAACTATTTTAGTAAAGCGAAGTACGCGATTCGATTCAAACGTGTTCGTTCCGGTCTCATCAGAATCGGTATTGATTCTGTGCTGGAGGAATCCAATGAGCTATAAAGCTCTTTGATCAAAGATGTGCCAGTAGGGGGCACGGGGTCATAACGTCACAACAAACAATACAAAAACGATAGGAGTGCAAAGGGAATGGTAGCAAACCACTAAAAATAGATGAAATAAACCATATAAGTTCATACTCTTTGGTTCTTTCGGTAAGAAGTCTCGCTCTCCGTTCCACCCACTACAACTGGCGTCAGAAGTAGCCAAATAGTAAGATGAATCGCTATAATGGAGACGCGAAGAAAAACTCGTACCAGGGCTCCAGTGGAAGAGGAGGACGACTCAACACCACTGGGGTTGGCAGCCCCGGAAGGGGGAGGAGAAGCGACGCCGGCCGAGCTGCTCACTGCCCGGCCGCCCGGCGGCTCACCACCGTCGGAGAGGGCGCTTCAGGTGGCTCACTCCCGCCTCGCCCAACTCCTGCACGCGGCGGCATCCATCCTCGACGAAATACATCGCGGGTTATAACCACAACAAATATAATCACAATCACTGCGACCATAATCGCCGTAACCACAAATATAATCATAACCACCAGCTACATAACCACAAGTATAAACACTACTGCCACAAATATAACCATAACCACCACAACCATAACAACCAACATAACCACCACAACAACCACAATGATGCTGATACACTCTCACACCATGTGGGTCCCCTTGTCTCCTTGTGTCTCCCTGTGGGTGAGTGGATGGGTTGGCGAGAGAGTCGGTGGGTTGGCAAGAGAGTCGGTGGGTTGGTGAGAGAGTGGGTGGGTGGCAGAGTGAGTGACCGGTGGCAGAGTGAGTGACCGGTGGCAGTGGGTGACCGGTGACTAAGTGGGTGGGTGGCAGTGGGTGACCGGTGACCAAGTGGGTGGGTGGCAGTGGGTGACCGGTGACGAAGTGGGTGAGAGAGTGGGTGGCCGAGTGGGTGGCTGAGTGAATTGGTGAGTGGATGAGTGCCAGAGTGGGTGGGTGAATGGCTGAGTGGGTGGGTGAGAATCAGTATGTTTTTGCTGGAGGAATCCGATGAGCTATGAAGCTCTTTTTCATAGATGCCCAGAGAGTGGCTGAGTGGGTGGCTGAGTGAGTGTCGGTGGGTGTGAGTGGGAATGAAATCTAACCTGCACCTCTGCATTGCAAATCCAGCGAGCTAACGCCCTGCGTGTGGTGGGGTAAAGTGTGGGCATGGCCACTTTGCTCCAACACGTCCGGACCAGCGTGGAAGAGTAGACCAAATACCTCTATATAGCGGCCTCTAGTGGATGCCTTTTCCAGCAGCAGGCGATTCGCCTCCACAACAAACCCGTCCCTCCAGGGATAAAAACACACGGCAGTCTGGGAGTGCCTCTCATCAGCTATGGCTCAACACGAGGGCCACTCTGGAGCCGGTTTCCACCGTCAGCGCCTCATCAGCAGCAGCAGCATGGCCGGGCTCTGCTTGAAGCAGCGCCGTGAACTCAGCAGGCGTCTAGGACGTGACGGCTGTGGGCCAGGCGCCTCCTCCTCTGTCTCCCCCCACCACCGCCGCCACTGCTGATGTGTGCACACCGCGCGAGGTTCTCACCTTCAGGCTGAGTCGACGTAGAGGAGGCCCAGCGAGCCGCCGCTTCAGAAGCTTTCGCGAGCCACTGACGGTGGCCGTGAGCGGGAAACCAAATCAGCCGCTCGCCACCCACAATCCACAGCGCGCGCCGCCTCCACTCGCCCCCTGCCTGACTGTAAGTAGCAGCGGGGGGAGGGGGGTGGGCAATGGGGGCGTGAGGGGGGGGGGTTTGAGGGGGAGCATGGGCGGGGGTTGCCAGGGGGGGCAAGGGGGGTCGCGAGGGGGGGGATGCTTGGGGGGGGGGTTGTGAAGGGGGAGGGGCAGGGGGGGAAAGAGGGAGCATGGGGGAGGAGCTTAGGTGAGGGGGAGGAGCTAATGGCTATTACACCACGCCGCGTCTCGCGCCACGTGCTTCCCCTGGCAGTTTGGCCGTTAGGCGTGGAACCGAGCTGTGGGTGAGTGGTGGCGGTGGTGGTGTGAGTCTTTCTATGTGAGTCTGTGTGTGAGTCTCTCTAAGTGAGTCTCTGTGTGAGTCTGTGTGCGTGTGTGTGGGTCTGTGTGAGTCTGTGTGTAGCAGTGACCCGGTCTCAAATGAGTACCTGGTGCGATGCGTAAACATCGCCACTGGGGAGACAAAGGCGGTCGGGCGTGGTGCTAACCACCCACCCCTTCGTTTACCGTGCCGGCCTTCATACGTACTGCTTGCTAACAGCACTTGCCCCTACAGCCTGTTAAGGCTCTATGAGGATCGTTGTCTTTGGTGTCCTGTATTAGCAGGAGGAGGAGTGGTGGTGTTAATGTTGGTGGTATTAGTGGTGGTGGTGTTAGTGATGGTGGTGTTAGTGGTGGTGTTTGTGGTCTTAATAATGGTGGTGTTGGTGTTAGTGATGGTGGTGTTAGTGGTGGTGGTTCGAGGTATTGTTGCTGGTGTTAGTGATGGTGGTGTTGGTGGTATTAGTGGTGGTCGTGTTAGTGATGGTGGTATTATTGGTGGTATTATTGGTGGTAGTGTTAGTGGTGGTGGTGTTAGTGGTGTTGGTGGTGGTGGAGTTGATGTTGGTGGTGGTGTTTTTAGGGTTCGTAGTGTTAGTGGTGGTGTTAGGAGTGGTGTTAGTGCTGGTGTTAGTTGTGGTGTTAGTTGAGGGGAGCGGTAGTGTAGCGGTTAACGTGCTGCGCTACAAACCTGGCGACCCGGGTTCGATTTCCGCTCACGGCCAACACCAGCAACGATTATCTGAACCGGTCCTGGGCCTCCCCTAGGTAAGCTCAGCCTCAAATGAATACCTGGTACGATGTGTAAACATCGCCGCTAGGGAGACAAAGGCGGCCAGGCGTGGTGTTAGCCACCCACCCCCTCGTGTGCCATGCCGACCTTTATAGGTGCTCGCTAGCAGAAATTGCCCCTACAGTATATTCAGGCTATACGGGGGATCTGTCTTTGTGAGTGATGGTGGTGTTAGTAGTGGTGTTAGTGGTGGTGCTAGTGGTGGTGTTTGTCGCGGTGTTGCTGGTGTCCGAACAAAGGAGCGACGCTCACAACAACGACCTTTGACCTGGGCGGCTGAAATGTAGCACGTTGGCAGTCATCTCAGTCAGTCAACTCTTGGCACCTGGGTCTGACCTGTGACCTGTCAGTGAGCCTTCAGCATTTCACGTGGTCTCAAAGTGCACCTGGCCTGGCATTTGCTGCTGCTTAGTGGCAAATGGCGGTCTTTGTTGTTTTTGTTGTGTTTCGTGTTGTGGGTGAGTGGTGAGGTTGTGAGTCTGTGATGATGATGATGTGAGTCCGTGTTGATGATGAGAGTCCGCATTGTGACATGACGCGTGTTTAGACATGAGTATTGTCGCACACCATCGGTTTTGTGTGACCCTCACCTGCGTCTCCCGCTCTCCACGCAGAGACCCGGACCGTGCGAGAAACGCAGTGAGCTCTGAGCACCCTACTCTGCAAGTTGCTGCCATGGAGGTACGTGTGGCTCTTCAACTCGTGTGGTAAAATATGGGTGGACGTGTGTTTTCCCCTCGACTTGTGCCTACCTGTCACCTACCTGTATACCTGGATGTGCTTCTCCTTGTCCGCCTGAGTATGTGTATGTCTATCAGAGTGTGTCTCCGAGATCCTGTTGGTGTGCCTGCCTGTCTACGCGTGAGCATTTACAGCACTATTATCTATCCACTGATGAATGAGAATGCCTTCCTCCCTGAGACCTTGCTACCCCTCAAATGCTGTGATGGAATAATCCGCCAAGCGCCGATTTTGTCGCACCATCTCTCTGGTGGCTCTCCTCTCCGATGTGTTTCCTTCCTTGGCTGCCGCTCCGTTATTATTCTTCACTATCAGCCATTGTTGTCCCTCCTTGCCATGGCTCGTCATGCCCGATCCCCAATCACTCTTTAACAATTTGAACAATCCCTGCGTGTGACCTCAAAATCCACGCATCTTTCATTGTTAATCCAAGCATGGCATCTGATATTGGCCAAATATTCCAATGCTGAGAAACGACAACATCTCGGCAGGACCCTCCTGAATGTGGAGCCCAGGATCTCAGAGATGCTGGCTCAGTGCTCGCCTTCTGCACTTGCTCCAACATCTTAATCAAGCCTATGTGGTGGACCTTTGTCTTTGTGTGTGTGTAGATGAGCCGAGCTGGAGAGGCTCGGAGTAACGACACGTCTTGCACCACGTGGAGTGCGCTGTCCTCAGACGGCACCGGCTCCATCTGTAGCAAATCGCCGAAAGGTAAGAACAGTAATGAGGGACGTCACAGTGGCCACGGTAAATAGTGGGACATCATGATGGCCATGTTGCATGGGGGACGTCACAGTGCCTTTGGTGTATGAGAGATTTTATGGTGATTGTATGGGTGATATCAAGATAGCAATGCTACATGGGGGACTTAATGGTAATCATGTTTTGATTTAAAGCTTTCGTGGCTGCAGGGATTCATATTCTTGGTTCTTTCGGTAAAATCACGTAGAAGGGCAACAATAAAATTATAAAAATATAAAACAATAAAAATCTCACAACGTTTCGACTGCAACACAAGTAATCATCATCAGGTGTGAAAACCACAGCAAGAACCACAGCAAGAAAAATTGAAATTTTCTTGCTGTGGTTTTCACACCTGATGATGATTGCTTGTGTTGCAGTCGAAACGTCGTGAGAATTGTATTATTTTATTATTTTATTGTTTCCCTTCTACGTGACTTTACCGAAAGAACCAAGAATATGGTAATCATGTTGCATTAGAGACTGCATCATGGTTGCCATGTTACATGGGGGACTTCATGGTGGCCATGTTGCATGGGGATAATTATCTGTGCTCTGGCCTCAGTACTGAAACAACATCAAACGCTTTCAGAATTGCTTCTGCGGCCATCTTGAATGCTCTTCCAATATTAGGAAACCACTGAAGCTATCCGCGTTTAAATCATCAAGTTTGACAACTAATATCTATACTCATTCGCTCTTTCGGTAATGTCACCTAGGTAGAAATAAAATAAAACAAATCACGACGTTTCTATCGCAACACAATCAATCTTCATCAGGTGGAACAACCACAGCAATAATAAAATGCTGAAGTAGGTGAGAGAGCTGCTGTGGCAAGAGGTTATCGGTAAGAAAGGGGGGAGGAGCAAGCGGGGGAGAGAGAGGGGAGCTGCGTGAGCGCTAGGGGGAGAAGAAGTGAGGCTGGGGGGGGACGTAGGCGGAGGTAGAAGTGGTAAGCTGAGTATGGGACATGGTGGGAAAGTAAATCTGAAAAATCTACTAGTACCTGGCGCGTGTGATGGAAACAACCACAACCAGTTAAGGCTTTACCTAGTTAATAACATCCATCGAATGATTGCTCAATTTGTATCCATCTTCTCGGTTGAAGTTATGTCTATGTTTGTATATCTGGATGGCTTCATGAAAAAACCTTTGATAGTTACCTGAAGGTTTGCAGAGTACCTTGGTCTCGGAAAAAAACAATATCACGCGAGCCCACAGCGTTATAACAATGGTCAGACACGGCAGAGGTATTGGTTCTGCGATGTTTCAGATCTGCCTTGTGTTCGCTAACACGGTCCGCGACATGTCAATTCGTTTTCCCAATGTAACTGCTACCGCAGGTACAACTCAGTTTGTCGACTCCAGGATATTGCATGTCAGGATGGGATTAGATCACGGATTTTGTGTACTGTATTGAATCGGACTTGGATCTTGTGTTTGTTTAAGATTTTGGAAATATTTTTGGTAACACCTGCTATGTATGGTAAAGTGATGGTCTTGATAGGCGTCTCAGTGGATTGTTTCTACATGGTTGGAGAAACAGCTTTGCGAATAATGCTGTCCCAGTACCCATTCATCTTAAGAGTCTGGTGTACGTGTTCCAGTTCACTGGCTTGGTGGTGTTGGTTGCAAATGCAGTGGCCCTATGGTGTAGTGGTTTGATGAGGGAATTCTTCTGCGCCGGATGGTGGTGGGAATTAGGTTTTAGATAGGTCTCTTCTCAAACAAAACATCCAGGAATTAGTAGCTTACCATCATTCTCCACTTCCATGGTGAATTTGATGGATGCGTGTATGGAATTTATGTTGTTGAGAAATTGATTCAATGTTGGCAGGCCATGTGGCCAAATGACGAAAGTGTGATCTACGTATCTCTTCCACAAGGAAGGACGTTGGGTGCATGTCTGGATGACATCAGTTTCAAATTTCTCCATGAAAACATTCGCTATCACTGGTGATAAGGGGGGACCCATGTGGGCACCTTCATTTTGTTTGTAGAAAGTACCATTCCTGGTGAAGTAAGTGCTGGTTCAGCGTTTCTACTGCTGCATGCATTTTTTTTCCGCCTGAGGACGACCGCTTGTGTTGCGATCGAAACGTCGTCATTTATTTTATTTTATCCATATGTGACTTTACCGAAAAAAACAAAGAGGAAGTGTTAGTAAGGCAGTTCCTAACCAAAGTTGGTACATCAGCATTCAGTCCATGTTGGACCAAGTCTTCAATTATTGCTAAGGTGTCAGGTACAGGAACCTTGGTGAACAGAAAGACTACATCAAAGCTGACGAGCAAATCATCTGGGGACAGTGAAATGCCTTTGATTAGAGAGATAAAGTGAGCTGAGTTTCATACTGCTGAGGTAGTCTTGCCCGTGAATGGAAGCAAGGTCTCAGACAGAAATTGGGCCAGTTTGTAGGGAGGTGAGTTGATAGTGGAAACGATGGGTCGAAGTGGAGTATCTTCTTTATGGATTTTTGGAAGACCATATAATCTGGGTGGTCTATTAGCAGAAGGTTTTAGGGAGAACTGCTTGAATGGTTCGATTAGAGAAGTCGAATTGGTAATGATATTGTTTGTTTTTAAAGCCAGGCAGTTGGTCGGATCTTTGTTGATTTTGGTGTAATTGCTATCATTAAGAAGGTCCTGGATTATGTTGCTGAATGTGGTTTTATCCATGACGACAGTAGCATTGCCCTTGTTGGCTGAGAGGATGACTTTGTCCTCTCTATTTTTTAATTTGGTGAGTTCAGAGCGCTCGTCCTTGCTGATGTTATTAATAGGATTCTTAGCATTTTTAAAGATGGTGGCAATTTTAAATCTTGCCACGTCTGTCGGGATGTGTCCCAAGCCTTTGAGGGCTACATCTACCTGGGTTTTTATATCATCCACTGGGATGTGTTTGAGGGTGACAGCAAAATTCAGCCCTCTAGCTAGTACCGATTTTAGGCTATCGGAGATTGTGCTGTTACTCTGATTAATAGCAGTCTTTTTTATGTGTGGATCTGGTTTCTTTTTTGACAAGTTATTGAATTTAGCAATAAGGTTAACCTTGCATTTGGAAGACATTGTTGTGGCAGAAGAAGCAGTCATGTTATCTACAAGGTTCCAATCAGATGCGGACATTTTATCTGTTAATGTTAAGTGTTATTGTAGGAGACATTTGTCTAAATTATCAAGTTCAAGCCGGAGTAGTTTTATCCTCTCTGAGATTAGAGAAAGGCTAGCTCTGAATAAGATCCGTTTAGAGTTGGGTTAAGTGACAGAAGCAGATGTGAGTTTAAATGTGGTCGGTATTATCTTGTTGTCGCGGCATCTCTTCAGAAAGGTGAGTGACTCGATCATGTGAGCCTTCTTGTCTCGCAGTCTGTTAATGGTTCTAACAGATGTGTGGAACCTATTTGCGTGGTTAGTTTATTAACCTTCCCCCACACTGTTCATTAGCACCATTGGCTACATGCGGTGCAAAAGAATTTCAACATACATAGCTGGGATTGGCAAAAACATCCCAATCCTGAAATATTTACTCTATAAATTGCTCAAAAGTTTGGTTCACACACCTGTTGTTGTTATTCTCCTCGTGCCTACAGAAATCCTGGCTCACTTTGGCCCTCACTTGACCGACCGCGAAAAGCTGGAGCTCGCAGCCATGCAAGAAGTGTGGTACTTTGCACTCGACAACAAACCCAAGGGATGCAACAGGCATGGATATGATGACGACGAACGTAATTACATTCTGGTGAGGCTCACCACAAAACTACAGCCTTGGGGGCGGTCACAGGGCCCAGAGATAGCGGGGTTTGTGGCTTCTTATTATTGCACCTGAATTACCAACCAGGGCACACACCAACGCGCTTCAAAATCAGAATGTTTAATCCCGAGTAAAGCCCTTTTAGATAAGAAGCAATTTTTCAAGGGAATCTTCGCCAGCAGACAGTATCAAAGCATTCGACAATTACACCCACTCACACACTTACTCACCCACCCCCAGACGCACTCACTTGCTGACTCACTCACTCATTCACCCACTCAATCACTCACCGACCCACTCGCCCACTCACCAATGCACTCACCCGCACACATCTGAATCAGAAGTTTATTTCCCGAGTAAAGCCCATTGAGCTCAGAAGCTCTTTTTAAGGGTGACTCAGCCAGCAGACATCTGAGCATTCCAAATTATGGTTAAAATAACTTCATAATTCCAAGCAAATGTTTTTGTTAAAATTACATTCTCACTTCTTAAACGTTGTGATTTTAACAATAGTCAGTTTAAATGATTGTACCTTTTGTTCAGTTCCGACATGATCACCTCCACTACCGCTATGAGGTGCTCAAGATGATTGGGGAAGGAGGTCAAGGCCAGGTGATCCAGTGCCTTGACCACAAGAGGAACACCCTGGTAGCTGTAAAGATCCTGGTGTCACCGTCGAGGTAAGACTTCAGAGACGTGCCATCACGAGGCCGACGTTGTTAAGTCCATTGCCATGCAATGCGGTGGTGACACTCATGCTTCACAGCGAGAAGGGGGGCCTTGGTTCGGCTCCTGACTCGGGCACCATCGTGTGTGGAGTGTGTACCTTCTACCCCTGTTCTGCATCGGTTCCTTCTAGGTACTCTGGTTTTTCGTCTCTAAAGCTTAAAATACATACACACACAGTGTGAACTGGTATCGGCCAAAACATCCCATTGCTACAAGATTACCTCCACATTACAGTAAGTCATCATTTAATGCTGTAGATACATTCATGAAAAGTTCCGCGTTAAGCGAAAAAGCATTGAGCGAAAAGAATCTCTCCATAAATAATGTAACAATAAAGTTTGGCGAGATGCAATGTATGCATACACTGTGAGATGATGAGACCAATAACTGAGGCTATGCTATAGTAATAGGTTTTACCCTTTTAACTGGCACAAAAACTGACACCTTCTTTGGTTCTTTCGGTAATGTCACGTAGAATGAGAATAAAATAATAAAATAATACAATAAAATTCTCACGACGTTTCGGCCACAATGCAAGCGGCCGTCTTCAGGTGAAAGTTACAGACCTGTCGGGACGACAGAGCTCAACACACCCGAGACGGCTTTTCTTAGAGCTTAGTCTCCACTGGTGTTGGACCAGAAGAGTGGAGACTAGGCTCTAAGAAAAGCCGTCTCGGGTGTGGACCAATCAAATTCAAGGACAGTGCATATTATTATCAGAGTTGTCTCTTTTGTTTGCATTTTAACTGCTTGTGTTGTGGTTATTGCAAACATGATGCCTTGAATAAAGGTGTCAGTTTTTGTGCCAGTTAAAAGGGTAAAACCTATTACTATATCTTGTTACTGGCAAAGGAGGTCTCATAATGAGGCTATGCTGTCACGTTACTTTTATCATTCCGAGTACTGTATCATACCGCTCAACAGTGCAGCTCAAAAAAGTATTTTGTTGTCGACTACTCACAAACCACGTCATGATGGGCTTATTCCGTGTTATAATGGGTGCGTATCTTCTTAGAATGTGCGTGTTCCATGTTGTAATGGTCGCGTTTCTTGTTACAACGGACACATTCTGCATTGTGTAAAAAGTGTTGAAGAACCACGTTATAACGAAAACGCGTTGTTTTAACGGGCGTTTGCATTTAGTTTTCCCGAATGACCAATCCGATTTGAATGGCTCTTCACCTTCAAATCCTATTGGGTACCCTACGCCAGCTCCTGCGCCCCGTATGGTACCAATGAGAGTCGAGAACGCTACTCTAGCTCACAATGCCGTTAGACCTGGTGAAAGTATATTTAATTATTAATTCTGAATAGCATTTGCCTCTGGGTGTCCCTTAAGCAAGTGTAAGTTATTAATTTGTGGACTTCCTCTGCGCAGCTCCAAGGAAGAAACATTGCAGAGGATGGAGCTCCAGATAGCTCTGGAACTTCAGAGTGAGGACAGCAATGAAGATTACAACGTCATCAAAGTCCTAAACAGCTTTGATTTCAGGGGACACCACTGCCTTGTCCTGGAGCTGTTGAAGTATGTACCGCGTGTTCCATCTCCCCCTCCCTCCGCTAATAGCGTGGTTAACTGATTAACTAAACAAACTTTTTTTGTTTTCGTGGGAAAGTCCACTGACCTATTAGTTATTTTTTTGTTTAAGCGACCTGCCCACAAATGATAGCTTAACAAAGTAACTTATCACGTGGAAATGTATAGCAGCCAAATACTACGAATGCATGTCGATTCGAAATGTGGAGGGGAAAACCAGAGGACCTACAGAATAATCCACATGATCACAGGGAGAACATGCAAACTCCAAATGTACATGCGTCAGGTTCGGGATCAAACCCCACGACCTTACCAGGCGGAGTTGTTATCTTCTCCCCATGGATAACCCTCTACCACCTGGCAAAAATTCCAATGAAATCAAGTTGTCAAGTGGGCAAATGAGCCAACTAATTTGGTTTATCGACAAACCAACGACCTGAACCTACACTGAACTATGACTCTGAATATTGGTCGTGAACATGCACGAACAATATTAAGATTGTTAGCAGAATCAGCACAGCATTTAAGGAGATGACACTGACACTGTGTTGGTGTTGTTTCTGCTTTTGTCTCTCTCACAGGGAGAGCCTTTATGATGTGATGAGAGAATCGGGGTTCCGGTTGGACATGGAAATGGTGAAAAGTTATACCAGGGGAATCCTCATGTTCCTGTCCCACATCTCTTCCAGGAACATAGTTCACGCGGACATCAAGCCAGTGAGTGGACACAGCATTCAGTATGATTTTGTTGCAGAGGCGTATTGTTAGTAGGGAATCGTTCCACGGAGAAAACCGGCCACATTAGTCACAAGGTCTATGCGTTCGCTGTTTCCATCTAACTGGAAGGAGGCAGGGTCATTGTACCCCTGGTGAAGATAATGCAGTATGAATTAAACTGTAGTGTAGAGTCGTGTCGGTATTGGGGACTCACCATAGACAAAACCGGCAACGTTGATCACAGCGTTGCCCCAGTCCTTCGGAGACAGAAACTGGAGCAAATAAAGACTATTTCCTAAGTGTGCCAAACGTGTATTTTGACCTGACAGCTGCCCGTTGTCGGCTTCCACACTGCGAATGGAAAACTTCCGAAGACAAACGCGCGGTGGATAGCGTCATGGAATACGCGAGCTCTCATGTGTAGCTTTTGGTCCGTAACCCGTTAAAGGGCACTCTTGCAGCTGTGAGCTCAATGCACTCTCCTGTCAGAGGAACCATGATCAGTTGTCAATAGAGCTGCCCTCCTTTACTTCGATGGTCCCTTAGAGTGCTTTGAACATGAGCCTCAAATCAAATCTCTTTTCTAGATGCAATTGAAAGGGGCAACCCCCAGTAATAGCTGTCAACAAACATCAAATGTTGCACTTGACTGACGCTCGTTGACGGCACTACGCCTCGTCTAGTTCCCCTGTTTAGCGTAGGTGGTGGTACGGTGATCGTTCCACTGCTGGCTGAATGTTATCGGCATAACCTCTGCATTTGAATTCATTCTGCCCCTTCTCCTGCAGGAAAATGTTCTCATCAAGGACACCGTGACCGGCACTGTGAGGGTCACGGACTTTGGCACGAGCTTTTTTGTGGAAAGTCAACGTGAGTGACCTCTCCTGGGTGTGTGAGCGTCTGCGTGTGGGTGTTTGTCTGATTGTGGATATGTGTGAGTATCTGCATCTCTGTACATGTGACTGTTCATGTGTGTGATGAAGATGCTGTTTAAGAAACAGTGAGTACACAAACACATATATGTGTTGTTCTTGTGATTGGTGTGCAGCTATGAATGTTGGTGGGACTCTGGAATACTCGGCTCCGGAGCTGCACTTGGGCTACAGCTTGACCTGTGGCGTAGACATGTGGGTGCTGGGTTGCACGGTGGCGGAGTTGGCGACGGGCAGGCAATTATTTCAGTCCGACAGTGACAAAGATTACCTCCCGCGCTGCATTGAGGTATTTCCCACTGGGCGTCCATCCGCTCGTGATGCCCCTCTCTTTCCTTGGAGTCGTGGGTTTTGGGGGTGGCAGGAGGGGAGGTGGCCACTTAGTGATCTGGCGAATAGCGGCCGTCGTATGTTGTGTATGAGTGTACACGTGTCCATCTTGTACGTGTGAGGGGAGCAGTAGTGTAGCGGTTAGCATGCTGCGCTCATGGCCCACACTAGTGATGATTATCTGAACCGGTCCTGGGCCTCCCTTAGTTAGACTCAGCCTTAAATGAGTACCTAGTGCAGTGTGTAAAATACCTGGGTCAATGTGGCCCACCACCCCCTGTCTCTATGTGCCATAATGCTTGCCCTCAACAAGCGCTGCTGCTGTTGTTACGCTATACTAACAGCACTTGCCCCTACAGTCAGCTGAGGATACACGGGTGACCTTTGTCTTTGTCTCAACCATGTGCAGATTCTGGGAATGCCTCCACGATACATGGTGAATTCAGCTCCCGACAGAAGGCAGTTTTTTGGTGAGTTAAAGGGTGGTGCGAGTGACGGACCGGATTCAGTTTTAAGAAGAGGCCTGCGGCTGTTGTTATTTTTTTGGTGGGAGGGGGGGGGGAATGGCCTCTTTTTATTTTAAATTCCTTGGGTGAGTGGGTGGGTAAGTCGGTGTGTGGGCAAGTAGGTTGTAGGGTAAGTGGGCGAATTGGTCAGTGGGTAAGCGGGTGGGCGGGTGAGTGGGAGGTGGTTCGGTGATTGGGTAGGTGAGTGAGTGATTGTGTAGGTGGAAGAGTGGGTGGGTGGGTGAGTAGGTTGATGGATGGGTCGGTAAGTGGGTAAGTAGGTGACGTGGTGGTTGGTGACTGCATCTGTCCCGCTGTGCATGGCTCCCGCAGACCGTCAAGGGAAGATGTTGTGCCCAGGCAAGAAAAGGGTACCGGGGAGCTTCCCACTTGAAAGTGTGCTCAAAAGCCACGACCCGGCGTTTGTGGAATTCGTCAGCTTCTGTCTGCGGTAAGACACACCCACCACCCCCTCCCAATGAGGATCCCCCCCCCTCCAATTGATCGGTGATCACTCTCCACCGATCGCCAGGAAAATGTGGAGCTGAGTGGGACTGCCGATGTGCAGTACCACCGGTGTCAAGATCGCCCTCTGTGGAGGATGGGGAGGTCCGTGCAAGATGCTGCTGGCCAATGCGATGCTCGGGGCATTTTTAGTCTACTGGGCATCAGAGGATTGCCACTGTTCCTGCTGCTTCCGCTGCTGCCGTGCATTCCTGACCTTGTAGGAGAAGGGAAGCAACTTCAATGCTCTCACCACACTTCTCTCACTACGTGTGGCGCGTGTGTCTCCCACGCGTCTCTCAACAGATGGGTTCCGGATTCTCGTATGACGCCAGCGCAGGCGCTGGATCACAGCTGGCTCCGGACCGCGGCCACCAGCACCACCAGCAATGCCACCACCACTGCTACTCCTGGCCGTGTCCAGTGCTTTGGAGCTGCTGAACGACGGTAACCCACATTCTGCTGACCAATTTTCAAGGCAGTCCATAGAGAGGTGTGGGGCCCAGGGCAAGTCACAACTCCCACATGGAGAAAGTGGCCCAAGTATGGGCATCAAACCCAGGTCCCTCTTTGGCTGTGAGTTCCAGCCCTGCCGCCCACAAACTAACACACGGAGAGTTCAAATCTCACCTGTACATTCGGTTATATACGGATGTATTTTTATAATTGCTTTCTGGGTGAGGACAAATAATGAAGTGGCCATATCTTTGCCATGTAGGTAACCCTTCATCCACTGTGACATCGCCAGCTCCCCCCCTCCCCCCCGATGGTGGGGGAGGGGATGGCTGCGATCTCTGCTGCAGCAGTAAGTTGGAACAATGTCGTGCGCATATCTTCACAGAGCGGAGCCGGCGCTGCCCCCATTCTCTTTGCTCGCCTGGGCCTCTGATTGGAGGCTGAAGGTTGTGGAGGAAGAGGAAACCCAGGTGGAGGAGCTGGTGTTGCAGGAGGAAGAGACCCTGGTGGAGGAGCTGGTGGTGCAAGAGGAGGAGACTCTGGTGGAAGAGCTGGTGGTGCAGGAGGAGGAGACCTTGGTTGAGGAGCTGGTTTTGCAGGAGGAGGAGGCCTTGGTGGAGGAGCTGGTTTTGCAGGAGGAGGAGACCTTAGTGGAGGAGCTGGTTTTGCCAGAGGAGGAGACTCTGGTGGAGGAGCTGGTGGTGCAGGAGGAGGACACCCTGGTGGAGGAGATCGTTGTGGAAGAGATGGTGGTGGAGGAGAAGGAGAAAACAAGGAAAGAGGATCAAGTGATGGTGATGCAGGAGAAGAGGAAGCCAGGGGGCCTGGCCCGCATGGGGAGAGTCATCCGCTCACTCCTCCGACGCGTGCTGCTGTGTGGTGGCCGGTCCACCGCACAGTAGAGATGGAGGTGGTCGTTGATCGGTCTGATCCATGACCACTATCACCACACCTACCACACACACCCTGTACCCACCCACCCCGTGACACCCACCACACTCCACACACACCCTGCACCCACCCACCCCGTGACACCCACCATCCACCACACTCCACACACACCCTGCACCCACCCCATGACACCCGCCACACTCCACACACACCCTGCACCTACCCACACTGTGACACCCACCACCCACCACACTCCACACACACCCTGCACCCACCCACCCCGTGACACCCACCATCCACCACACTCCACACACACACCCTGCACCCACCCACCCCGTGACACCCGCCACCCACCACACTCCACACACACACCCTGCACCCACCCACCCCGTGGCACCAACCACCCATCACACACCACACACACCCTGCACCCATCCACCCCGTGACACCCACCATCCACCACATTCCACACACACCCTGCACCCACCCACACCGTGACACCCATCACCCACCACACACCCTGCACCCACCCACCCCGTGACACCCACCACACTCCACACACCCTGCAACCACCCACACCGTTACACCCACCACACACCACACTCCACACACCCTGCACCCACCCACCCCGTGACACCCACCACACTCCACACACCACACACCCTGCACCCACCCACCCCGTGACACCCGCCACCCACCACACTCCACACACACACCCTGCACCCACCCACCCCGTGGCACCAACCACCCATCACACACCACTCACACCCTGCACCCATCCACCCCGTGACACCCACCATCCACCACATTCCACACACACCCTGCACCCACCCACCCCGTGACACCCATCACCCACCACACACCCTGCACCCACCCACCCCGTGACACCCACCACACTCCACACACCCTGTACCCACCCACGCCGTGACACCCACCACACACCACACTCCAAACACCCTGCACCCACCCACCCCGTGACACCCACCACACTCCACACACCACACACCCTGCAACCACCCACCCCGTGACACCCACCACACACCACACACCCTGCACCCACCCACCCCATGACACCCACCACCCACCACACTCCACACACACCCTGCACCCACCCACCCCGTGACACCCATCACCCACCACATACCCTGCACCCACCCACCCCGTGACACGCACCACCCACCACACTCCACACACCCTGCACCCACTCACCCTGTGACACCAACCACACTCCACACACACCCTGCACCCACCCCGTGACACCCACCAGCCACCACACTCCACACACCCCCTGCACCCACCCACTCCGTGACACCCACCACCCACCACACTCCACACACACCCTGCACCCACCTACCCCGTGACAACCACCACACACCACACTCCACACAAAGGGTTAAGGGTTTTGAGGGTTATGTGTTTAAAGGATTAGGGGTGGAGAGATCTAGGGGTTTATAGAATTATGGTTTTAACAGTAAAGGGGTATAGAGTGTTAGGGGGTTTGGGATTTTTTGTTGTATTTGGGTTATCGTTTCAAAAGGTGAGGAGTTTAGATGGATAGGGTTTTATGGGTAAATCGGTTTAAAGGGTTAGGGATTTAGAGGATTATAAGTTAAGGGTTTAGAGGTTTACAGGGTGATGGGTTTAGGGGTTTAGAGGGTTAGGTATTTAGAGGGTGTGTGGTTTAGAGGTTTAGGGGTTTAGAGGCTGAGGGTTTTAAGGGTAAAATGTTTTAGAGGTTTAGCGGTTTAGAAGGTGATTAGCTTAGAGGGTTAGGGTTTTAGAGGGGTACAGTTTAGAAGGTTATGGGTTTATAGGGTTATAATTGTAAGGAGTTTGGTGTCCTGAGGTTTAGACGGTTTATGGGTTTCGATTGTTAAAGGGTTAGTGGTTTAGAGGGCTTGGAGTTTATAAGGTTACGTGTTAAGGGTTTAGAGGTTTTTTAGGGGATAAGCGTCTTCGATGTTAAGGGGGTTTCTAGGGTTATGGTGTTTAGGGGTTGAGCGTTTTAGGGGTTGAGGATTTTAAGGGTTAGGGGTTTAGAGGGTTGGTGTTTAGAGGGTTAGGGGTGCAGAGATCTAGGGCTTTTGAGAATTCGGATTTTAACGGTAAAGCGGTTTAGAGTGTTAGGGGGTTTGGGGTTTCAGGGTATTTGGGTTCTGGTTTCAAAGGGTGAGGAGTTTAGAAAGGATTTGATTTAATGGGTAAAGGCGTTTAGAGGGTTTGGAATTTAGAGGATTATAAGTTGAGCCGTTTAGAGGTTTACAGGGTTATGGGTTTAGGGGTTTAGAGGTTTAGGGGGTTAGAGGGTGAAGGTTTTAAGGATAAAGGGGTTTAGAGTGTTATGGGTTTCGAGAAGTAGCTGTTTAATGGGTTTATGGGTTTCGATTGTTATAGGTTAAGTGGTTTAGAGGGTTAGGAGCTTAGAAGTTTCGGGGTGTTTCGGTGATAAGGGGTTTCGTGGTTTATAGACTTCGAGGGTTTAGGGGTTGAGAGTGTTAGCGCTTGAGGGGATTCAAGGGTTAGGGGTTTAGAGGGTTAGGGTTTTAAGGTTAAAGGGCTTTATAGTGTTAGGTGTTTAGAGGATTGGGCTATTAGTGGTGTAGGAGTTTAGAGGGTGAGGGGTTTAGCAGGTTAGGTGCCGAGAGGGTTACGGTTTTAGGGGTTGCGGAGTTTAGAGGGTTTGGTGTTTAGACAGTTAGAGTTTTGGGGGTTTATGGGTGGGGTTTTCGAGGGAGAGGTTTTTAGACAGTTAGGGTTTTAAGGGTAAGGTCGTTTAGAGGATTAGGTGTTTAGAATGTTAGAGTTTAGAAGATTTTGGGGTAAAGAGGGTTGGGGTTTAGAGAGTTAGGTGTTTAGAGATGTATGGGTTTCGATTGTTAGAGGTTGAATGGTTTAGATGGTTAGGAGTTTAGGAGGTTATAATTGTATGTGTTTAGGGGTTTAGAGGTATGGGGGTTTTGAGGGTTAGGGGTTTATAGGGTAATGGGGTTTAGCGGTTTAGAGGGTTATGGGTTTTGGGATTTGGGAGTTTAGAGGGTTTAACACCAAGACTTTGACAACTAATATTATCCATACTAAAGGTGTTTTGGATTTCTCTCCGACACTTAATGGCACTTTTTTATTGTCATGACAAACTTTACTAATTGGCTGTGTCGGGTGGTGTCTGGTTTAACGACACATTTATATTTACACGATCTAACCCGAAAATATATTTATTATGGATTTAGAGGGTTAGGGGCTTAGAGTGTTATGTGTTTAGAGGGTTAGCGTTTTAGGGGTATAGGTGTTTTAAGGGTTAGGTGTCTTGAGGGTTAGTTCTTTAGAGGGTATGGGTGTTAAATGTAGATTTGAAGTTTTCGTGACTGCAGGGATCCATATTCTTTGGTTCTTTCGGTAAAGTGACATAGATAGAAATAAAATAAAACAAATCGCGACGTTTTCATCGCAACACAAGCGATCTTCATCAGGTGGGACAAAACACAAGCGATCTTCATCAGGTGGGACAACCACAGCAAGAAATGCTGAAGTCGGCGGGAGAGCTGCCATGGCAAGAGGTTATATAGTTAAGAGAGAGGGGAAGAGGCAAGGGGACAGAGAGAAAAGGGGGGGGTGTGGGGTAGGAAAAGGGGGGGGGCACGTAAGCGCTAGGGGAAGAGGACGTTAGGCTGGTGGGGGGACATGGGCGGGGCAGCAGTAAAACCGGCAGGTAATGATGGAAACAACAACACAAGTTAAGGCATTACCTGATTGATAACATCCTTCCAGTGATTGTTTAATTTGTATCCATCTTCTCGGTTGAAGTTTTGTCTATACCCTGGAGTCTACAAACTGAGTTGTAACTTCGGCCGCAGTTACGTTGGAGAAATAAAACGACACGTCTCGGACCGTGTTCGCGAACACAAGGCGGATCTGAAACATGGCAAACCAATACCTCTGCCGTAGTGGCCATTGTTATAACGCTGTGGGCTCGCATGATATTGTTATTTTCGGAGGCCAAGGACAAAACTTCAATCGAGAAGATGGATACAAATTAAACAATCACTGGAAGGATGTTATCAACCAGGTAATGCCTTAACTTGTGTTGTTGTTTCCATCGTTACCTGCCGATTACTGCTAGCCCCGCCCACGTCCCCCCACCCCAGCCTCACGTCCTCTTCTCCTAGCGCTCACGCGGCCCCCCTTCCTCTCCCTACCCCACACTCTCCCCTCTCTCTCTCCCCCCTTGCCTCCGCCCCCATCTCATACCTGTATAACCTCTTGCCACGGCAGCTCTCCCGCCGACTTCAGCATTTTCTTGCTGTGGTTGTCCCACCTGAAAATATCACTTATGTTGCGATCGAAACGTCGTGATTTGTTTAATTTTATTTAATTTATACCTACGTGACTTTACTGAAAGAACCAAAGAGTATGGATTCCTGCAGTCACGAAAGCTTCAAATAAAGATTAAAATAGTTTAGTTTAATTTGTTTATTTTTGAACAGTTTGTCTTTCCTGTCATTTTTTGTATTTTTTTAGTTATGTTCTGACCTGCCCGATTGGACAGCTGTGAAAACAGATCTTTGTAGCTCATCGATTTCATCCAGTGTAAATAAATATTCAGATTTAAATTTTATTGACCTCTGTGCGAGTCTATGGATTTCTGAGTTTGTGGGCCTCTGTGAGTGTATGGGTCTCTGTCTGAGTCTATGGATCCCTGTGTCAGTATATAGGGTCGCCGTATGAGTCTGAGTGTCTGAAGGAATGTATGGGTCTCTGTTGGAGTCTATGGGTTTCTGGTTCTGGGTCTGAGTGGGAATCTATGGTTCTCTGAGCATGGTTGTTTGTGCGAGTCTTAAGTGCACAAACTGAACTTAAAAAGGGCATTGAGGGGTGCGGAATCCAAGTTGACTATTAAGCTCCCCGCAGTGCAAGCCAGCTCTCTAGTCGTGTCATCATACAGCCCCTGTAATTCTTTATAATAATAATTAGACTTACTCCAGGAAAGCCACGCTGAGTCATAGTAAGGTCCTGAATTTGTTTTTTATTGTAAGATCTTTTCAATCAATGAATAACGAATTCTTACACAAGTGGGGGGAAACCGGAGCACCCGGAGAAAACAAACGTATGTGAAGGGGCAGCAGGCAGCATTTTAAACCGTACAAGTGACGATGGCGATGATCCCACTTGCTATAATGCCTTCTCCTGGCCAGTCAGATGCTTTCTCCTGGCCAGCCAGGAGAAGGCACCTCAATGTCCACGGGAAGGGGGTTTCACAATATTTACTGTGTGATCCACCAACCCTTGCTGCCTTCTACAGTGCTGGATCGCAGGCTTGCGTCACCACCTTCTGGCGAGTATTTGTAGTTATTATTTAAAGCTATATAGCACTCACAAGAACGACTCAAGAGGCACGAGGAGCCACAGACATGCAGGAAGGAAGCCACGTGGTGAGCCAGCACCAACGATTGTCCAGGCTCTACGGTACTCTATGTATGGAGGCATTATTGGCTAATTAATAACGAGTGTTTGTACAAGTGGGGGAAATCGGAGCACCCAGAGAAAAGCCACGTGTGTGAAGGGCAGCATTTTAAACCGTACAGGTGACGATGGCGATGAGTCCACTTGCTGTACTGCCTTCTCCTGGCGAGGCAGGTTATGCACCTCGACGCCCACGGGAAGAGGATTTCACAACATCATTGTGCGGTGATTTACGAACCCTCGCTGCCTTCCCCAGTGCTGGATTTGAGACGTGCACCACTAACACCAGGCGAATGATAACAACAACAACAATAACTATACTTATTACTTGGTAGCAACAGGCGAAAGAAAACAACAGGCAAATTATAACAGTCCAATTAAAACAGGCGAATGATAACAGGCAAATGAAAACAGGCGAATGATAACAGGCGAATGATAACAACAGGCGTATGTTTAGAACAGGCGAGTAGTAACAACAACAATTATTATTTACACTTAGAACTTGATAACAACAATATTTATACTTATAACGTGATCAAGCATGCCTCAGAGGTGCGAGGAACCACAGACAATCAGGAAAGAAGCCACTTGGTAAGCTGGCACCAACGATTGCCCAAGCTCTGTGACCCTATTGATACGTTTTTATCGACCAGATAGGGAGCGTTACGTGTGGGGGGGAAACCGCCCCCTTCGGTGCCTCCATGGTCCAATAGCTGGTCTTCTTGGCGCCACGGTCCCGAGCCCCCTAAAAGTTCCTCATGGAGCAAATCAACGGGTGGGCCATTGCCTTGTCAGGGCTCATTCATTGCTCCGGATCCCACCTGAAAATGCCAGGCGCAGATCCCCACATCATTAAAGCCACGGGTGCATTTATCCCAGATATAAACAATCGCAAACTATTTGACTATTTTTTTTTACTTTAACCAGGCAAGGCCCACTGAGCTATACAGCTCTCTTTCAGAAGCGGCCACACAACTACAGCTCAACAAATTGGCTTATTACGTGGACATTAGTAGCCAAATACTCTAAACATGTGTTAATAAATGTGGAGGGAAAACCCGGAGGATCCGGAGAAAAATACACGCGACCACGGGGAGATAACATACAAACTCCAAATACAAAGGTGTCAGGGTAAGGATTGAATACACGACCTCCTGTATACCCTACAAAATAGTTAACATCTCGCCACCGTGGCGCCCAATTCTGATCACATGACATAGCAAAACGAACGTCGCGGTGCATAGCAATAATTCAATTGGGCAATTACTGAGCGTTCATAAACGTGAGGGGATACAGGAGTACCCAGAGAAAACCCACTCGTGCAAGGGGGCAACCCTCTATCCCATGCAGACAGAGATGGTGCTTATCCCACTTGCTGTACTGCCTTCTCCTGGCCAGCCAGGATATGCCACCTCAACACCCACTACACCATGAACTTTGTGAACCGAGTTCAATGATAGTGATGGTGTCACCATCGCTATCATTGAAGACCTGGTTCATCAAGGACTGCATACTGATGTACCCCCCCTGGTGAGACATTGCTTAACCAACACTTACTTCACCTGGAATGGAACTTTCTACAAACAAACTGAGGGCACCCCAATGGTCTCCCCCCTATCTCCGGTTGTAGCCAACGTATTCATGGAAAAATTTGAAACTGACGCCATCCAGACTGCCACTCTACGCCCGACCTTATGGAAGAGGTACGTTGATGACACCTTTGTCATCTGGCCACATGGCCAGCCTGCTCTAGACCAATTCCGCGACCACATCAATTCCATACACCCAGCCATCAGATTTACCATGGAGGTCGAAAAAGATGGCAAACTACCCTTTTTGGATGTCTTAATTAAAAGAAGACATGATGGTTCAATGAGCCACTCTGTCTACAGGAAAGCTACCCATACAGATGCTTACTTGAAACCGGATTCCCACCACCATCCATCCCAAAAAAACTCCCTCATCAAGACTCTATACCATAGAGCCCAATGCATTTCCGACCAGGAACACATTACCAGTGAACTCAAGCACGTACACCAGGCTCTCAGGGCTAATGGCTACTCCGACTACACAATCCGCAAAGCCATCACTCCAGTCATGAAGAAGGATCCTCTTTTGGAGCCACTCAAAACCATCACCTTACCCTACATTGCAGGGGTCACTAAAAAGATCTCCAAAATCCTGAACAAACACAAGATCCAGGTCCGATTCAACACAGTACATAAAATCCGTGATTTAGTTCCATCTGTAAAAGATGCTGTTCCAGACATACAGTACCCAGGCGTTTACAAACTAAAGTGCCTCTGTGGTAGTAGCTACATTGGAGAAACCAAAAGACATATCTCGGACCGCATCCGCGAACACAAAGCAGACTTGAAACACGGTAGGACGAACTCCTCTGCCGTGGCAGATCACTGTTATAATTCAGTGGGCTCACATGACATTGACTTCTCCAAGACGGAGGTTCTTTGCAAACCAACCGGCTACCATGAGAGATTCGTTCATGAGGCCATTCACATATACAAGCACAGAGACAATTTCAACCGAGAAGATGGATTCAGGCTTAGTAACCACTGGAAAGATGTTTTAAATCATTTCTGTTCTTAATTAATTGTATTTTTACGATGACCTTCAGACCGCAGCTCTTTCGCCAGCATTGCCTCTTAATACCTCTCACACCACGGTTAATGGTATAGTTTTACAATATGGAGCATACTAGGGCCTCGCAGCTGTCTCTCTCCCCCTCCTCTGTTCCGACCATGGACGAACTCGTCCGTCTGAACGGGACCCGTAGCTATCCGTGGGGCTGAAATTTGAGGGTAAGAATCCACCCATTTTTTCGCCATATAGCATTGTGATATATAACGACTTATTGTTGGTAGCTTAGCTGATTGGAGAATATAGAGTTTATTGATAACATGAAGGTAATTTATATTTTAGTTTTTATTGGTTCACTATATAGTACTGTGAATAGCTCAGATGTGTAGTCATTTCTGTGACCAGTCACTAGCTAATCACTCAGTTGTTTCAATGCTGGATTCGCCTAGTTATTTCAATGCTAAATTCTCCTGTTTGATTTGTACTAAGGGCCTCGGTGAATGTGTATGCTCTGACTTTAACGTAGCTATTTCTGCAGCAGGTACAAGCTAACCACTCAGCTATCTCAATGCTAAATTCTATGCTAATTCCATTGTCAAGATGTGTATGCCTTAACTTAGCTATTTCAATGCTAAATTCTATGCTAATCCCTTTAACAATGGGTGCCTCTGCGGGTGTGTATGCTTTAACTTTTAACATAGCTATTTCTGTGACCAGTCACAAGCTAATCATTCAGCCATTTCAATGCTAAAATCTATGCTAATTCCTTTGTCAAGGCGCTTTGTTCCTCTCACACAGCTTAAAGGCCGTATCTGAACGTGGCTCTTTCACTCCAGCGCTGTCATACCAGACAGTCTCGCTCCCTTCACCTGATGAAAGCCGCTTGTGTTGTGGCCGAAACGTCGTGAGAATATTATTGTGTTATTTTATTTTATCAATTTATTATTTTATTATCATTCTACGTGACTTTACCGAAAGAACCAAAGAAGATGAATCATTGCAGTCACGAAAGCTTTAAATCGAAACTCTAAACATGTGTTAATAAATGTGGAGGGAAAACCCGGAGGATCTGGAGAAAAATACACGCGACCACGGGGAGATAACATACAAACTCCAAATACAAAGGTGTCAGGGTAAGGATTGAATACACGACCTCCTGTATACCCTACAAAATAGTTAACATCTCGCCACCGTGGCGCCCAATTCTGATCACATGACATAGCAAAACGAACGTCGCGGTGCATAGCAATAATTCAATTGGGCAATTACTGAGCGTTCATAAACGTGAGGGGATACAGGAGTACCCAGAGAAAACCCACTCGTGCAAGGGGGCAACCCTCTATCCCATGCAGACAGAGATGGTGCTTATCCCACTTGCTGTACTGCCTTCTCCTGGCCAGCCAGGATATGCCACCTCAACACCCACTACACCATGAACTTTGTGAACCGAGTTCAATGATAGTGATGGTGTCACCATCGCTATCATTGAAGACCTGGTTCATCAAGGACTGCATACTGATGTACCCCCCCTGGTGAGACATTGCTTAACCAACACTTACTTCACCTGGAATGGAACTTTCTACAAACAAACTGAGGGCACCCCAATGGTCTCCCCCCTATCTCCGGTTGTAGCCAACGTATTCATGGAAAAATTTGAAACTGACGCCATCCAGACTGCCACTCTACGCCCGACCTTATGGAAGAGGTACGTTGATGACACCTTTGTCATCTGGCCACATGGCCAGCCTGCTCTAGACCAATTCCGCGACCACATCAATTCCATACACCCAGCCATCAGATTTACCATGGAGGTCGAAAAAGATGGCAAACTACCCTTTTTGGATGTCTTAATTAAAAGAAGACATGATGGTTCAATGAGCCACTCTGTCTACAGGAAAGCTACCCATACAGATGCTTACTTGAAACCGGATTCCCACCACCATCCATCCCAAAAAAACTCCCTCATCAAGACTCTATACCATAGAGCCCAATGCATTTCCGACCAGGAACACATTACCAGTGAACTCAAGCACGTACACCAGGCTCTCAGGGCTAATGGCTACTCCGACTACACAATCCGCAAAGCCATCACTCCAGTCATGAAGAAGGATCCTCTTTTGGAGCCACTCAAAACCATCACCTTACCCTACATTGCAGGGGTCACTAAAAAGATCTCCAAAATCCTGAACAAACACAAGATCCAGGTCCGATTCAACACAGTACATAAAATCCGTGATTTAGTTCCATCTGTAAAAGATGCTGTTCCAGACATACAGTACCCAGGCGTTTACAAACTAAAGTGCCTCTGTGGTAGTAGCTACATTGGAGAAACCAAAAGACATATCTCGGACCGCATCCGCGAACACAAAGCAGACTTGAAACACGGTAGGACGAACTCCTCTGCCGTGGCAGATCACTGTTATAATTCAGTGGGCTCACATGACATTGACTTCTCCAAGACGGAGGTTCTTTGCAAACCAACCGGCTACCATGAGAGATTCGTTCATGAGGCCATTCACATATACAAGCACAGAGACAATTTCAACCGAGAAGATGGATTCAGGCTTAGTAACCACTGGAAAGATGTTTTAAATCATTTCTGTTCTTAATTAATTGTATTTTTACGATGACCTTCAGACCGCAGCTCTTTCGCCAGCATTGCCTCTTAATACCTCTCACACCACGGTTAATGGTATAGTTTTACAATATGGAGCATACTAGGGCCTCGCAGCTGTCTCTCTCCCCCTCCTCTGTTCCGACCATGGACGAACTCGTCCGTCTGAACGGGACCCGTAGCTATCCGTGGGGCTGAAATTTGAGGGTAAGAATCCACCCATTTTTTCGCCATATAGCATTGTGATATATAACGACTTATTGTTGGTAGCTTAGCTGATTGGAGAATATAGAGTTTATTGATAACATGAAGGTAATTTATATTTTAGTTTTTATTGGTTCACTATATAGTACTGTGAATAGCTCAGATGTGTAGTCATTTCTGTGACCAGTCACTAGCTAATCACTCAGTTGTTTCAATGCTGGATTCGCCTAGTTATTTCAATGCTAAATTCTCCTGTTTGATTTGTACTAAGGGCCTCGGTGAATGTGTATGCTCTGACTTTAACGTAGCTATTTCTGCAGCAGGTACAAGCTAACCACTCAGCTATCTCAATGCTAAATTCTATGCTAATTCCATTGTCAAGATGTGTATGCCTTAACTTAGCTATTTCAATGCTAAATTCTATGCTAATCCCTTTAACAATGGGTGCCTCTGCGGGTGTGTATGCTTTAACTTTTAACATAGCTATTTCTGTGACCAGTCACAAGCTAATCATTCAGCCATTTCAATGCTAAAATCTATGCTAATTCCTTTGTCAAGGCGCTTTGTTCCTCTCACACAGCTTAAAGGCCGTATCTGAACGTGGCTCTTTCACTCCAGCGCTGTCATACCAGACAGTCTCGCTCCCTTCACCTGATGAAAGCCGCTTGTGTTGTGGCCGAAACGTCGTGAGAATATTATTGTGTTATTTTATTTTATCAATTTATTATTTTATTATCATTCTACGTGACTTTACCGAAAGAACCAAAGAAGATGAATCATTGCAGTCACGAAAGCTTTAAATCGAAACTCTAAACATGTGTTAATAAATGTGGAGGGAAAACCCGGAGGATCTGGAGAAAAATACACGCGACCACGGGGAGATAACATACAAACTCCAAATACAAAGGTGTCAGGGTAAGGATTGAATACACGACCTCCTGTATACCCTACAAAATAGTTAACATCTCGCCACCGTGGCGCCCAATTCTGATCACATGACATAGCAAAACGAACGTCGCGGTGCATAGCAATAATTCAATTGGGCAATTACTGAGCGTTCATAAACGTGAGGGGATACAGGAGTACCCAGAGAAAACCCACTCGTGCAAGGGGGCAACCCTCTATCCCATGCAGACAGAGATGGTGCTTATCCCACTTGCTGTACTGCCTTCTCCTGGCCAGCCAGGATATGCCACCTCAACACCCACTACACCATGAACTTTGTGAACCGAGTTTAAATTTCTGGCCACGGCGAACATCAGTGGCTATCTCCCTCTTCCTCTCTCGTCCCTGCTATTATCTCCCTCTTCTTCCCGCGTCCCTCCCACTATCTACCTCTCCAATCCGTCCCACCATCTTCCTCCCTCGTCCCTCCCACCATCTCCCACTTCCTCCCCAGTACCTTCCACTATCTCCCTCTTCCTCCCACTTGGCTCTACTATCTCCCTCTTCTCCCGTCCCTCGCACCATCTCCCTTTTCTTCCCCCATCCTTCCCACTATCTCCCTCTGCATCTCCAATCCCTCGCACTCTCTCCCTCTTCCTTCCCCTTCCTTCCCACTATCACCTTTTTACTCTAACCGATCTGCCTAATTCTCCCAAATCACTCCCACTATCTCCCTCTACTTCCCCAGTCGCTCCAACTATCTCCCTCTTCATTCCCCTTTCCTGCCACTATCTCCCTCTTCCACTCCCTTCCCTCCCACTATCTCCCTCTTCCTCTGCCGTCCCCCCCGCTATCTCCTTCTTTCTCTCCCATCCCTCCCACTTTCTTCCTCCCCCGTCCCTCCCACTATCTTCTCATCCTCCCCCATCCATCCCACGATCTTCCTCATCCTCTCCCGTACCTTCCGCACCTTCCTTATTTAACACCATCAGGTTCACAGACTCGCCCTCGCGTCTCCCAAGTCAAATAGCCTAGCTTAGACACAACCCTCACCATGTTACACTGACGGCATCGACCGAGACAGCCAACAACTATCCGGCCGCCCAATTATCTAGTGAAGACGGCAGCGACCAAGTCGGCAAAGACAGTGCCAACGAGACGACTCCACTTCCCAGAACCTGCAACCACGAGCTCTCGCTCTCCGCTGCTTTTATCCGACTCGGCGCGGCCTGGCTCCGCCCTGGCCGCGCCTCCCTTCTCCAACCCACGAGCGGGTTCCAGGGTCTTCCAGACAGGGTCTCTGTGATCCTTGCCCCAGTGCCTCCGCCCTGCTGACAAACACGCGTGAGGCTCACTGGCGTGTGTACTCCCCGTCCACCGCAGTTGCCGCTGCTGGACAACAACTATTACTCTACAGTTGTACTGCCCTTCTGTACCGTGCCCCCGAGCCATCAACACGGACTCACAGCATCAACACAGACTCACATGATCAACAGACTCCCACGATCAACACTCACAGCATCAATACGGACTCACACCATCAACACGGAAACACAGGGTCAGTGAGCGAGATGGCGGATGGTTTGGATCAGGGTGATGTTGGGGCAAATTCCATTAATTGGGAAAGGTGGCAATCTTGTGGGAATGTCCTCGCCAGAGAAGAAACTTGTCGCTTCCATGTTTTATTTTCATCCAACGTCCCATTAGCGAGATCCAGAGCGTGACGGACTCATATGGTGTCGGCCTCCTGTAATTTTTCTGGTCTCATTCTCACCACAGGTGAAAGCAGAGCCACACATCAACGTGCCAATGGGGCCACGGTTGAAGTGGTGGGGCCACGGTTGAAGTGGCGGTGGCCACGGGTCATGTGGCCTCGATGTATTTTCCATGTTGAAGGCCGATTGCCCCAAACATTGCCCGTCATATGCAGTGTCACTGAATAACGTGTGAAACATACTGTAGCATATACAAAATTTTATTTTCTTCATACATTAAATACAATAAACACAATAAACATGAAATGCATATAGGACATTTATAACTCTCTCAATGACCAAACTTGTATTTTATGAACACACTTATACAAGCAAAATATGACAAAAGTGTTCCAGATTACAGTTTCAATTGAGACTGAAATCCGGAATCATTACCCCCTACTGACAGACTAATAATACCCGCTCGCAGGCCAAGTGCTGATTCACCTTGGGGCCTCGCCTGGTATAGAGGTCGTGGGTTAAATCCCAACGCCTGTATATCTGGAGTTTGCATGTTCTCCCCGTGACCACGTGGATTTTTCTCTGGGTCCTTCGGTTTTTCCCTCCACATTTAGAAACATGCGTTTAAAAGTATTTGGCTGCTATATATTTCTGCGTGACAAGCCACTTTATAGCACTTTCATTTGTGGCCCGGTCGTTCCTGAAAGAGAGCTATACAGCTGAGTGGGCCTTACCTGGTAAAATAAAAATAGATTAGTTTTGTTAGTTTATTTTGTGCCACAGGGGGACAGCTACAGGGGGGGGGGGTGCCCATTAAAATGGTCGAGATGAGATGCAACTTAAGGCGCTTGTGACTTCCCAAAAATATTATTTATGGCAGGTTTTCACATCTAAACATCCCGGGTGGCATTGAAGCCAAGAGCTCCCACCCTAGGCGAGTAGCTACGAGAGCGGTGCTGTGCACGGCGACACGCCACTTTCTCCATCTGCCTGACTTGGTATTTTCTTTTTTGTTACTTAAATAAATGTTAATGTTTCGTTTTGTGTATGCATGTATGTACACCGTTTGGGGAGCGGTGGTGCAGCAGTTAGCGCACTACGAACTCAGACATCTGAGTACATCGTGTGGTGTGTATAACATCGCAAAACTGGGGAGGACAAAGGCAGCCAGACGTGGGGCTGGCCACACAACCACTTCTGTGCCATGCCGGCCATCATAGGTGCTACCCGTTAAAAGCACTTGCCCCAGCAATCTGTTAACGGCGATACGGAGTACCATTGTCTTTTTGGGGCAATTGTGTGCTTCTGTGTGCCACGCATGCGACGATGTAAATGTTTGTGTTTGATAAATGTACATCCGCAATGTGTGTGTGACGCGTATAATGCACGTGTGTGACGACGGTTGGAACAGCGATTCACGCACTGCCCTATCCACGCGGCGACCTCTCCTCAACGTCTCGAGCCTCGGCGGAGAGCGCCGCGAGGTTCGACTCCAACTCCGGCTTTCCAGGGACAAACCCCCCCCCCCAATGCCCCACCCCCCAGGCCCATGGGGGGGGGGGAAGTCGCTCCCCTCCCTCACTCCACGCTCAGGAACTTCCTCTTCTTCGCCGTGTTCATGTACGGTCGCCAAGGCCACTCCACCTCGGCGGTGGCCGCGTTGTCCAGCGTGCCCAGTTTAATCTCATAGACTGCGCGACACACAAAAGCAAAGATCCCCCCCATGCAGCCTTTAACAGACGGCGTGGGAAAAGCGCTGTTCGTGTGTTAGCATGTAGGAAAGCCAGCACGGCACACCAAGGGGTGGGTGTGGGTGGCCAGCATTACGTCCGATCATCTTTGAATTTACACATCGCATCTGGGGTGGGGGAATGCGAGTCGGGTCACGGTACAGCGAATGCGACCAGAGCAGCGACCCCACCGACTCAAGTTCCGATCCGCTCTACAAGTCACCCGCGGGCCACCTAGCCCGAGGTTAGACTCTTACATTCAGCCCATCATCCTCTCAGGGGTCGATAAAATTTACAACCACTTCGTAGGGAAGTCCACAAGGAATGTGGAATTTCCACCGCCTCTGCTGGGGTGTAAAGTGGAGACGAGTAACAATGTGTCAGGCAGACTTACGCTCCATCTCGAATCACGGTCCCACCTCCTTCAACTCGATGTCCTTGCCGTCGCGCTTGTAGACGTTGTGCCTGTTGGGAGGGGGGAAGGGGGGCACAGAAGTCACGGGAGGGGTCGCGGCAAGTCACACGGACGGCGCTGGACTCTCATTACGCGTCCTCGCAGACGTTTGCCAGTTAGAGGCCAGCGGCCACCCTGTTTAAAACTGCGGATGCATTAACAAATGAACAACATTACGCGCCTTCAGCTTCAGAGATGGCGTTAAATAAAAACTCTGTACTGTTGCTCAAAAACTAAAGTAAAACGAAACTATTTTTATTTTACCACTGAGCTATGTAGCTCTTTTTCACATAAAAATGTATAGCAGCAAAATACTCGAAATTCAAGATTCTAAATGTGTAGGGAAAAACCCGGAGGACCCGGAGAAAAATCAAAGTGACCAGGAGGAGAACATGCAAACTCCGAATATACAGGCGGACACACAGCACCTGGCCCAAAAGTCTGCTCACTCTTTCCCATTCCGAGACATCTGCAAGTTGCCGGGTGGTAGGTGTCACGTTCACCGCTGAATCTCGGTACGCGCGAGCGGCTCGGCGTTAATTTTATTTATAGAGGCGTAGCGCTGCTGTTTTTAAAAGGCGTTGCCCTCACCGCAGAGAACCGTAGTGACACGACCGGCACTCTATGGAACAAAACTGTGCCACACGCCCTCCCGCATGGTCTTATGGGAGCCTCGGTATGTCTTCAGGTCAGAAGACGTACTTGAGTTTTTCTTACGGTTCCGTTTCGACGACGTATATGTACATCATGAAAATGAGAAAGGGTTATAGCCTATACGAGGGATCTTTGTGCTTTGGGGATGGGGGAGGAAGATGTGGGTGAGACTGGCACGGTGCCCGCACGCACCCTCTTTCCGAGTCGCGACGTGAAGTTGTGCATCACGAGGTGTGGGAATGCCTCGGACATCATGTCCACGTCCGGATGTCGTGCCGCATCACCACGCTCGAGAGTGTCAAGTACACCGTGGCATCGTACCACGTGTCACATGAACAGCATGCCGGAAAGTTAGACACACCACAGGTGTCACACAGACTGTACTGGAGAGTTAAACACACTGCCCTTCCATCAGCGGCATCATACCATATCACACCACATACACAGTTAAGACACCACAATTCCATGTCTGCAGCGTCATACTACACACCGCACATCGTACGCACAGCTAAATACACCTCCATCCCCCGTCTGTTGCACCGCATCACACACGTCACACCATGCATCACACCGGGGAGCGGAGTGGCTATCTCATTACACTACAAATCCGGTGACCTGACTTCGACTTCCGGTGTGTCCAAGCATCGACAGTGGGGAGACAAAAGGGGCCAGATGCGGTAATGACCACACCACCCACCCCGCCGTGTGCCCTGCCGGCCTTCGTAGGTCGCTCGACAAACAGCACTTGCCCTGACAGCCTGTTAAAGGCTACACGGGGGAGCTTTGTCGACTGTGGTGCATGCGCGTGCCTGGCATACCGCGGTGCTCATGCAGGACGATGAAGTCGTTGACGGCGTTGGCGCAGCACGCCCACACCAGCGCCTGCAGCTTGTGGCCTCCGTGGTTCATCGGCTGAGCGTTCGGCAGGATCAGCTTCATCTCCTGCGGTGGTGGTGGGATGGTGGTGGTGGTGTGGTAACATGACAGCAACCGGTCACACGCCAAGTCCGCTCTTCCCACCGGCGTCCGTCCCGGCCACGCTGCGTTCGCCCCCCCACCTCCCCGCCCTCCCACTGTATCCGACTCGGGTTGTGTTGTTTGTTTTTTCCATTGCGGAAGCCGAGCCGAGCCGTACCGGTATACGGGGTCGCCAAACCCCGTGTTGGCACAACTGGGATGCACCATTGGAAAAACTTTACTATTTTTATTTTACCAGGTAAGGCCCACTGAGCTATGCAGCTCTTTTCCAGAAGCAACCTGGCCACAAATCATAGCTCAACTAAGTGGCTTATCGTCATGTGGAAATTTATAGCAGCCAAATACTCTTAAACGGACGTCGATTCTAAATGCGGAGGGAAAAACCGGAGGACCTGGAGAGAAATCCACGCGACTCCTCGGAAAGAGGCACGCAACTCCAAATATACAGCAGGCATCAGGGTCAGGATTGAACCTGCGACCTCCTGGATACCAGGTGAGGGAGTTAACATCTCGCCACAGTGGCGCCCCCAATGGTACATCTTTCCGTGACCACCGACCGTGCGTAGTGCTACAGTAGATACATTTTCGATGAATGGAAGGGATCGGTCATCGGGAAAAGGCGGACTGAATCGCGAGGAATGAAGTTGGCAAAAGCTGCATGCACCAAACCAAAGTGTCCAACGCTCCACCACTTACGACCCCCCCCCCCCACACAGCCTCCACGTTTCATCAACAACCAGATTTCTTCTGGTTAACTCAACGGATGCGAGTTGTCTCACACCGCACAAGCCCGATGATTGGTCGACACGGCTCGTGTGAGGTGAAAGGAACTGATTCTAAAGCCGATAGAGAACACGTGTGTGTGTGCGGTAATTTAGCAGTTAGCATGCTGCCCCACAAACCTAGTGACCCGAGGTTGATTTCCGTTCATGGCCAACACCAGTGGCGATTATCTGAACTGGTCCTGGGCCTCCCCTAGATCAACTCAGCCTCAAATGAGTACCTAGTGCGGTGTGTAAACATCATTACCAGAGAGATAAAGGTGGCCAGTTGTGGTGCTAGCCACCTACACCCTCGCAAACAGCACCTGTCCCAAAAGCCTGTTAAGGCTATATGGGGGACCTCTGTCTTTGCGCGCTTGTACACATGCAATACACGAGGACCCACATTCCTCGTGTGACCCCAAACCCTGTAGCCCCTGTGACCCCGTGCCCGCACCTTGATGAACTGCTTGAGGAGGGAGCTGGGGTTGCGTGAGGTCATCGCCATGATGTGTGGGTCCTTCACGCCGGCTCAGCGGTACTCGTCATCCATGTGGCTGCTCACTCCTACTGACACGGGGGGGGGGGGGTGGATAGAAAGAGGTGGTAGATGGGGCAGGGGGGACGGAGAGGGTAGGTTATCATTTGCCATACTTCCCCGTGCAGGTGAGTGAAGGTGTGTGTGTGGGTGAATGGAAGGAAGGAGCGACCAGGAATGGTTGAGAATATCACTCTGCAGTGATCGCGTTGATTTTGTGTAGCGAGCTGAGCAATAATGAGACCTGGATGAGTCCCAATTGCAAGAGTGGGTGGGTGATATGGCAGGTGAGTGGGTAAATTGAGTAAAATGATGAGTGAGTGAATGAGTGGGTCAGTGCATGTTAAACCTCTTTGTTACAGCACGTAGCCAACCGTGGTAATCGGAAGTGTGACAAACTAACCACAAAAAGTAGTTCTCAAGAAATGAGTTTGTCAATCTAGACGATGATTTAAAAGTGCAAAGCTCCAGTGGCTTCCTAATATTGTAAGGAAGACCGCTGCAGAAGGAAGACTGCTCCAGAAGCACACGTTATGTGGTGACCACGGCCTTCATTTGACAATCCACCAAAATTTACGCCAGCCACCACACACACACACGGCCGACTCTTTTTCCGCGTTCACGCCACGGGATTTTTCAAAGTCCACTTGGGAAGCAATCGCCGTGCAGTATTTACGGTCAACGCAACTGCGGCATTAAACCCATTAAACCGGTGGGGGGGGGGGGGGGGGGGGTTGAGGGCCCGCCGTTCTCGAACCGCGAACCTCCGCGGCAAAATACGGTGCCACCGCTTGGCAGGAAGGACCGACGGCGAGCCGGGGATGCGCGCCGACTCGGCGTGTCTAGCGGGCGGAGACGCGCGACGCTTATCCCTCTGCCTCGGGAGTCTCGCGGGAAGGAAGAGAGAGAGAGATGCGAGGAGACGTGATGGTGAGGGATGTGAGATCACCCTCCCCTCCCTGGTCGAACTCCACGGCCTTCTGGAGTTCAAGCGCCTCCCACCGCAGGTCCGTAGGCAGCACCAGGTTTTCTTCGGTGACGACGTCAGGGGGACAGGGGGCAGTGGGTGGGGGGCGGGCAGGGGAGAATTAACAAGGAAGAAAAATCATGCGCACGCATGGATTCATTCGGAAACGCTTTCCAACGCGCGGTTGTCTTCTCGCCTGTATTGTCAGACCGTCTTGTCCCATCTTAGTCCGTCTTGCGTGTCTCATTTTCTCTAGATCCGTCTCTAGTCTGTCTTGCGTGTCTCAACGTCTCTAGTCTGTCTCACTGTCTCTCGTCTGTCTTGTCGTCGCGAGCCCATCTCTAGATCCGTCTCGCTGCCCGTTACCATCGAGCGCCCTCTTGAGCTGCGCCTTATCCTCTACGAGGACCTTCTTGGCCTCCTGCGCCTTGCGGTAGAGGTACTCGCCGTGCAGTTGCGCCTCCTCAGCTGCACCACCAAACAAAGACAAAGATCCCCCATGTAGCCTTCGACAGGACTGTCGGGTGCAAGTGCTGTTAACGAGCAGCACCTTTGATACACGAAGGGGGGTAGGTAGCCAGCACCACATCCGGCCGCCTTAATTTCCCCAGTGGCGATGTTTACACAACGCACCAGGTACTCATTTGAGGCTGAGTTGACCAAGGGGAGGCCCAGGAACGGAATCGTCACCAGTGTTGGCCGTGAGCGGGAATTGAACTCGGGTCGCTGGGTTAGTAGTGCAGCGTAGTGCTAATCGCGAGACGACCATAAACAACAACCGCCATTCGCCACGAAGTGGTGGAGATGTCACCACGGCGCTCGTGCCAGGCTACGTGCAGGTTAAGGCCACATGAAGCGTCGAACGCCCGCTGGCAGCAGGAGGTCACAGACAGACAGACCCAGGTTGCCATTGGTTGCTTGACTGAGATGACTGGCCGATGCACCACCTGTGCCCCCTACTGTGCTACACTACCGCTCCCACCTACACAAACTCTCTTGGGCTATACTCTTTGGTTCTTTCGGTAAAGTCACATAGGCATAAAATATAAAATAAATTAAATCACGACGTTTCGGGCACAACACAAGCGTCCATCATCAGGTGGGACAAACCACAGCAAGAAACAATTGCCGACGTGGGCAAAAGAGCTGCTGTAAACAAGAGACTATATAGGTAAGAGAAGGGGGGAGGATCAGGGAGGAGAGATAGAGAGAGGGGGTATGAGGGGAGTGCTGAAGAGAGCGGGGCTGGGAGTGGGAAGCTTAAGAAATTAGAGATGCGGAAAGTTAAGGCAACACCATAAAGCAGTTAAGGTTTTACCTGGTTAATAACATTCTTCCAATGATTACTCAATTTGTATCCATCTTCTCGGTTGAAGTTATGTCTGTGTTTATATATCTGGATGGCTTGATGAACAAACCTTTGATAGTAGCCCGAAGGTTTGCAGAGCGGCACCACGATACTCCTAGCGACGTCGTTGATTAATGTCTGTAATTAATATCGATGGTGAATCTCTGTAATTAATATCGATGATTCGATTCCACGAGAACAGATTCCACAAGAATCGATTCCACAACTATTTTAGTAAAGCGAAGTACGCGATTCGATTCAAACGTGTTCGTTCCGGTCTCATCAGAATCGGTATTGATTCTGTGCTGGAGGAATCCAATGAGCTATAAAGCTCTTTGATCAAAGATGTGCCAGTAGGGGGCACGGGGTCATAACGTCACAACAACAAACAATACAAAAACGATAGGAGTGCAAAGGGAATGGTAGCAAACCACTAAAAATAGGTTAAATAAACCATATAAGTTCATACTCTTTGGTTCTTTCGGTAAGAAGTCTCGCTCTCCGTTCCACCCACTACAACTGGCGTCAGAAGTAGCCAAATAGTAAGATGAATCGCTATAATGGAGACGCGAAGAAAAACTCGTACCAGGGCTCCAGTGGAAGAGGAGGACGACTCAACACCACCGGGGTTGGCAGCCCAGGAAGGGGGAGGAGAAGCGACGACGGCCGAGCTGCTCACTGCCCGGCCGCCCGGCGGCTCACCACCGTCGGAGAGGGCGCTTCAGGTGGCTCACTCCCGCCTCGCCCAACTCCTGCACGCGGCGGCATCCATCCTCGACGAAATACATCGCGGGTTATAACCACAACAAATATAATCACAATCACTGCGACCATAATCGCCGTAACCACAAATATAATCATAACCACCAGCTACATAACCACAAGTATAAACACTACTGCCACAAATATAACCATAACCACCACAACCATAACAACCAACATAACCACCACAACAACCACAATGATGCTGATACACTCTCACACCATGTGGGTCCCCTTGTCTCCTTGTGTCTCCCTGTGGGTGAGTGGATGGGTTGGCGAGAGAGTCGGTGGGTTGGCAAGAGAGTCGGTGGGTTGGTGAGAGAGTGGGTGGGTGGCAGAGTGAGTGACCGGTGGCAGAGTGAATGACCGGTGGCAGTGGGTGACCGGTGACTAAGTGGGTGGGTGGCAGTGGGTGACCGGTGACCAAGTGGGTGGGTGGCAGTGGGTGACCGGTGACGAAGTGGGTGAGAGAGTGGGTGGCTGAGTGGGTGGCCGAGTGGGTGGCTGAGTGAATTGGTGAGTGGATGAGTGCCAGAGTGGGTGGGTGAATGGCTGAGTGGGTGGGTGAGAATCAGTATGTTTTTGCTGAAGGAATCCGATGAGCTATGAAGCTCTTTTTCATAGATGCCCAGAGAGTGGCTGAGTGGGTGGCTGAGTGAGTGTCGGTGGGTGTGAGTGGGAATGAAATCTAACCTGCACCTCTGCATTGCAAATCCAGCGAGCTAACGCCCTGCGTGTGGTGGGGTAAAGTGTGGGCATGGCCACTTTGCTCCAACACGTCCGGACCAGCGTGGAAGAGTAGACCAAATACCTCTATATAGCGGCCTCTAGTGGATGCCTTTTCCAGCAGCAGGCGATTCGCATCCACAACAAACCCGTCCCTCCAGGGATAAAAACACACGGCAGTCTGGGAGTGCCTCTCATCAGCTATGGCTCAACACGAGGGCCACTCTGGGGCCGGTTTCCACCGTCAGCGCCTCATCAGCAGCAGCAGCAGGGCCGGGCTCTGCTTGAAGCAGCGCCGTGAACTCAGCAGGCGTCTAGGACGTGACGGCTGTGGGCCAGGCGCCTCCTCCTCTGTCTCCCCCCACCACCGCCGCCACTGCTGATGTGTGCACACCGCGCGAGGTTCTCACCTTCAGGCTGAGTCGACGTAGAGGAGGCCCAGCGAGCCGCCGCTTCAGAAGCTTTCGCGAGCCACTGACGGTGGCCGTGAGCGGAAAACCAAATCAGCCGCTCGCCACCCACAATCCACAGCGCGCGCCGCCTCCACTCGCCCCCTGCCTGACTGTAAGTAGCAGCGGGGGGAGGGGGGTGGGCAATGGGGGCGTGAGGGGGGGGGGGTTTGAGGGGGAGCATGGGCGGGGGTTGCCAGGGGGGGCAAGGGGGGTCGCGAGGGGGGGGATGCTTGGGGGGGGGGTTGTGAAGGGGGAGGGGCAGGGGGGGAAAGAGGGAGCATGGGGGAGGAGCTTAGGTGAGGGGGAGGAGCTAATGGCTATTACACCACGCCGCGTCTCGCGCCACGTGCTTCCCCTGGCAGTTTGGCCGTTAGGCGTGGAACCGAGCTGTGGGTGAGTGGTGGCGGTGGTGGTGTGAGTCTTTCTATGTGAGTCTGTGTGTGAGTCTCTCTAAGTGAGTCTCTCTGTGTGAGTCTGTGTACGTGTGTGTGGGTCTGTGTGAGTCTGTGTGTAGCAGTGACCCGGTCTCAAATGAGTACCTGGTGCGATGCGTAAACATCGCCACTGGGGAGACAAAGGCGGTCGGGCGTGGTGCTAACCACCCACCCCTTCGTTTACCGTGCCGGCCTTCATACGTACTGCTTGCTAACAGCACTTGCCCCTACAGCCTGTTAAGGCTCTATGAGGATCGTTGTCTTTGGTGTCTTGTATTAGCAGGAGGAGGAGTGGTGGTGTTAATGTTGGTGGTATTAGTGGTGGTGGTGTTAGTGATGGTGGTGTTAGTGGTGGTGTTTGTGGTCTTAATAATGGTGGTGTTGGTGTTAGTGATGGTGGTGTTAGTGGTGGTGGTTGTTCGAGGTATTGTTGCTGGTGTTAGTGATGGTGGTGTTGGTGGTATTAGTGGTGGTCGTGTTAGTGATGGTGGTATTATTGGTGGTATTATTGGTGGTAGTGTTAGTGGTGGTGGTGTTAGTGGTAGTGGTGTTGGTGGTGGTGGAGTTGATGTTGGTGGTGGTGTTTTTAGGGTTCGTAGTGTTAGTGGTGGTGTTAGGAGTGGTGTTAGTGCTGGTGTTAGTTGTGGTGTTAGTTGAGGGGAGCGGTAGTGTAGCGGTTAACGTGCTGCGCTACAAACCTGGCGACCCGGGTTCGATTTCCGCTCACGGCCAACACCAGCAACGATTATCTGAACCGGTCCTGGGCCTCCCCTAGGTAGACTCAGCCTCAAATGAATACCTGGTACGATGTGTAAACATCGCCGCTAGGGAGACAAAGGCGGCCAGGCGTGGTGTTAGCCACCCACCCCCTCGTGTGCCATGCCGACCTTTATAGGTGCTCGCTAGCAGAAATTGCCCCTACAGTATATTCAGGCTATACGGGGGATCTGTCTTTGTTAGTGGTGGTGGTGTTAGTAGTGGTGTTAGTGGTGGTGCTAGTGGTGGTGTTTGTCGCGGTGTTGCTGGTGTCCGAACAAAGGAGCGACGCTCACAACAACGACCTTTGACCTGGGCGGCTGAAATGTAGCACGTTGGCACAGTCATCTCAGTCAGTCAACTCTTGGCACCTGGGTCTGACCTGTGACCTGTCAGTGAGCCTTCAGCATTTCACGTGGTCTCAAAGTGCACCTGGCCTGGCATTTGCTGCTGCTTAGTGGCAAATGGCGGTCTTTGTTGTTTTTGTTGTGTTTCGTGTTGTGGGTGAGTGGTGAGGTTGTGAGTCTGTGATGATGATGATGTGAGTCCGTGTTGATGATGAGAGTCCGCATTGTGACATGACGCGTGTTTAGACATGAGTATTGTCGCACACCATCGGTTTTGTGTGACCCTCACCTGCGTCTCCCGCTCTCCACGCAGAGACGCGGACCGTGCGAGAAACGCAGTGAGCTCTGAGCACCCTACTCTGCAAGTTGCTGCCATGGAGGTACGTGTGGCTCTTCAACTCGTGTGGTAAAATATGGGTGGACGTGTGTTTTCCCCTCGACTTGTGCCTACCTGTCACCTACCTGTATACCTGGATGTGCTTCTCCTTGTCCGCCTGAGTATGTGTATGTCTATCAGAGTGTGTCTCCGAGATCCTGTTGGTGTGCCTGCCTGTCTACGCGTGAGCATTTACAGCACTATTATCTATCCACTGATGAATGAGAATGCCTTCCTCCCTGAGACCTTGCTACCCCTCAAATGCTGTGATGGAATAATCCGCCAAGCGCCGATTTTGTCGCACCATCTCTCTGGTGGCTCTTCTCTCCGATGTGTTTCCTTCCTTGGCTGCCGCTCCGTTATTATTCTTCACTATCAGCCATTGTTGTCCCTCCTTGCCATGGCTCGTCATGCCCGATCCCCAATCACTCTTTAACAATTTGAACAATCCCTGCGTGTGACCTCAAAATCCACGCATCTTTCATTGTTAATCCAAGCATGGCATCTGATATTGGCCAAATATTCCAATGCTGAGAAACGACAACATCTCGGCAGGACCCTCCTGATTGTGGAGCCCAGGATCTCAGAGATGCTGGCTCAGTGCTCGCCTTCTGCACTTGCTCCAACATCTTAATCAAGCCTATGTGGTGGACCTTTGTCTTTGTGTGTGTGTAGATGAGCCGAGCTGGAGAGGCTCGGAGTAACGACACGTCTTGCACCACGTGGAGTGCGCTGTCCTCAGACGGCACCGGCTCCATCTGTAGCAAATCGCCGAAAGGTAAGAACAGTAATGAGGGACGTCACAGTGGCCACGGTAAATAGTGGGACATCATGATGGCCATGTTGCATGGGGGACGTCACAGTGCCTTTGGTGTATGAGAGATTTTATGGTGATTGTATGGGTGATATCAAGATAGCAATGCTACATGGGGGACTTAATGGTAATCATGTTTTGATTTAAAGCTTTCGTGGCTGCAGGGATTCATATTCTTGGTTCTTTCGGTAAAATCACGTAGAAGGGCAACAATAAAATTATAAAAATATAAAACAATAAAAATCTCACGACGTTTCGACTGCAACACAAGTAATCATCATCAGGTGTGAAAACCACAGCAAGAACCACAGCAAGAAAAATTGAAATTTTCTTGCTGTGGTTTTCACACCTGATGATGATTGCTTGTGTTGCAGTCGAAACGTCGTGAGAATTGTATTATTTTATTATTTTATTGTTTCCCTTCTACGTGACTTTACCGAAAGAACCAAGAATATGGTAATCATGTTGCATTAGAGACTGCATCATGGTTGCCATGTTACATGGGGGACTTCATGGTGGCCATGTTGCATGGGGATAATTATCTGTGCTCTGGCCTCAGTACTGAAACAACATCAAACGCTTTCAGAATTGCTTCTGCGGCCATCTTGAATGCTCTTCCAATATTAGGAAACCACTGAAGCTATCCGCGTTTAAATCATCAAGTTTGACAACTAATATCTATACTCATTCGCTCTTTCGGTAATGTCACCTAGGTAGAAATAAAATAAAACAAATCACGACGTTTCTATCGCAACACAATCAATCTTCATCAGGTGGAACAACCACAGCAATAATAAAATGCTGAAGTAGGTGAGAGAGCTGCTGTGGCAAGAGGTTATCGGTAAGAAAGGGGGGAGGAGCAAGCGGGGGAGAGAGAGGGGAGCTGCGTGAGCGCTAGGGGGAGAAGAAGTGAGGCTGGGGGGGGATGTAGGCGGAGGTAGAAGTGGTAAGCTGAGTATGGGACATGGTGGGAAAGTAAATCTGAAAAATCTACTAGTACCTGGCGCGTGTGATGGAAACAACCACAACCAGTTAAGGCTTTACCTAGTTAAAAACATCCATCGAATGATTGCTCAATTTGTATCCATCTTCTCGGTTGAAGTTATGTCTATGTTTGTATATCTGGATGGCTTCATGAAAAAACCTTTGATAGTTACCTGAAGGTTTGCAGAGTACCTTGGTCTCGGAAAAAAACAATATCACGCGAGCCCACAGCGTTATAACAATGGTCAGACACGGCAGAGGTATTGGTTCTGCGATGTTTCAGATCTGCCTTGTGTTCGCTAACACGGTCCGCGACATGTCAATTCGTTTTCCCAATGTAACTGCTACCGCAGGTACAACTCAGTTTGTCGACTCCAGGATATTGCATGTCAGGATGGGATTAGATCACGGATTTTGTGTACTGTATTGAATCGGACTTGGATCTTGTGTTTGTTTAAGATTTTGGAAATATTTTTGGTAACACCTGCTATGTATGGTAAAGTGATGGTCTTGATAGGCGTCTCAGTGGATTGTTTCTACATGGTTGGAGAAACAGCTTTGCGAATAATGCTGTCCCAGTACCCATTCATCTTAAGAGTCTGGTGTACGTGTTCCAGTTCACTGGCTTGGTGGTGTTGGTTGCAAATGCAGTGGCCCTATGGTGTAGTGGTTTGATGAGGGAATTCTTCTGCGCCGGATGGTGGTGGGAATTAGGTTTTAGATAGGTCTCTTCTCAAACAAAACATCCAGGAATTAGTAGCTTACCATCATTCTCCACTTCCATGGTGAATTTGATGGATGGGTGTATGGAATTTATGTTGTTGAGAAATTGATTCAATGTTGGCAGGCCATGTGGCCAAATGACGAAAGTGTGATCTACGTATCTCTTCCACAAGGAAGGACGTTGGGTGCATGTCTGGATGACATCAGTTTCAAATTTCTCCATGAAAACATTCGCTATCACTGGTGATAGGGGGGGACCCATGTGGGTACCTTCATTTTGTTTGTAGAAAGTACCATTCCTGGTGAAGTAAGTGCTGGTTCAGCGTTTCTACTGCTGCATGCATTTTTTTTCCGCCTGAGGACGACCGCTTGTGTTGCGATCGAAACGTCGTCATTTATTTTATTTTATCCATATGTGACTTTACCGAAAAAAACAAAGAGGAAGTGTTAGTAAGGCAGTTCCTAACCAAAGTTGGTACATCAGCATTCAGTCCATGTTGGACCAAGTCTTCAATTATTGCTAAGGTGTCAGGTACAGGAACCTTGGTGAACAGAAAGACTACATCAAAGCTGACGAGCAAATCATCTGGGGACAGTGAAATGCCTTTGATTAGAGAGATAAAGTGAGCTGAGTTTCATACTGCTGAGGTAGTCTTGCCCGTGAATGGAAGCAAGGTCTCAGACAGAAATTGGGCCAGTTTGTAGGGAGGTGAGTTGATAGTGGAAACGATGGGTCGAAGTGGAGTATCTTCTTTATGGATTTTTGGAAGACCATATAATCTGGGTGGTCTATTAGCAGAAGGTTTTAGGGAGAACTGCTTGAATGGTTCGATTAGAGAAGTCGAATTGGTAATGATATTGTTTGTTTTTAAAGCCAGGCAGTTGGTCGGATCTTTGTTGATTTTGGTGTAATTGCTATCATTAAGAAGGTCCTGGATTATGTTGCTGAATGTGGTTTTATCCATGACGACAGTAGCATTGCCCTTGTTGGCTGAGAGGATGACTTTGTCCTCTCTATTTTTTAATTTGGTGAGTTCAGAGCGCTCGTCCTTGCTGATGTTATTAATAGGATTCTTAGCATTTTTAAAGATGGTGGCAATTTTAAATCTTGCCACGTCTGTCGGGATGTGTCCCAAGCCTTTGAGGGCTACATCTACCTGGGTTTTTATATCATCCACTGGGATGTGTTTGAGGGTGACAGCAAAATTCAGCCCTCTAGCTAGTACCGATTTTAGGCTATCGGAGATTGTGCTGTTACTCTGATTAATAGCAGTCTTTTTTATGTGTGGATCTGGTTTCTTTTTTGACAAGTTATTGAATTTAGCAATAAGGTTAACCTTGCATTTGGAAGACATTGTTGTGGCAGAAGAAGCAGTCATGTTATCTACAAGGTTCCAATCAGATGCGGACATTTCATCTGTTAATGTTAAGTGTGATTGTAGGAGACATTTGTCTAAATTATCAAGTTCAAGCCGGAGTAGTCTTATCCTCTCTGAGATTAGAGAAAGGCTAGCTCTGAATAAGATCCGTTTAGAGTTGGGTTAAGTGACAGAAGCAGATGTGAGTTTAAATGTGGTCGGTATTATCTTGTTGTCGCGGCATCTCTTCAGAAAGGTGAGTGACTCGATCATGTGAGCCTTCTTGTCTCGCAGTCTGTTAATGGTTCTAACAGATGTGTGGAACCTATTTGCGTGGTTAGTTTATTAACCTTCCCCCACACTGTTGATTAGCACCATTGGCTACATGCGGTGCAAAAGAATTTCAACATACATAGATGGGATTGGCAAAAACATCCCAATCCTGAAATATTTACTCTATAAATTGCTCAAAATTTAGGTTCACACACCTGTTGTTGTTATTCTCCTCGTGCCTACAGAAATCCTGGCTCACTTTGGCCCTCACTTGACCGACCGCGAAAAGCTGGAGCTCGCAGCCATGCAAGAAGTGTGGTACTTTGCGCTCGACAACAAACCCAAGGGATGCAACAGGCATGGATATGATGACGACGAACGTAATTACATTCTGGTGAGGCTCACCACAAAACTACAGCCTTGGGGGCGGTCACAGGGCCCAGAGATAGCGGGGTTTGTGGCTTCTTATTATTGCACCTGAATTACCAACCAGGGCACACACCAACGCGCTTCAAAATCAGAATGTTTAATCCCGAGTAAAGCCCTTTTAGATAAGAAGCAATTTTTCAAGGGAATCTTCGCCAGCAGACAGTATCAAAGCATTCGACAATTACACCCACTCACACACTTACTCACCCACCCCCAGACGCACTCACTTGCTGACTCACTCACTCATTCACCCACTCAATCACTCACCGACCCACTCGCCCACTCACCAATGCACTCACCCGCACACATCTGAATCAGAAGTTTATTTCCCGAGTAAAGCCCATTGAGCTCAGAAGCTCTTTTTAAGGGTGACTCAGCCAGCAGACATCTGAGCATTCCAAATTATGGTTAAAATAACTTCATAATTCCAAGCAAATGTTTTTGTTAAAATTACATTCTCACTTCTTAAACGTTGTGATTTTAACAATAGTCAGTTTAAATGATTGTACCTTTTGTTCAGTTCCGACATGATCACCTCCACTACCGCTATGAGGTGCTCAAGATGATTGGGGAAGGAGGTCAAGGCCAGGTGATCCAGTGCCTTGACCACAAGAGGAACACCCTGGTAGCTGTAAAGATCCTGGTGTCACCGTCGAGGTAAGACTTCAGAGACGTGCCATCACGAGGCCGACGTTGTTAAGTCCATTGCCATGCAATGCGGTGGTGACACTCATGCTTCACAGCGAGAAGGGGGGCCTTGGTTCGGCTCCTGACTCGGGCACCATCGTGTGTGGAGTGTGTACCTTCTACCCCTGTTCTGCATCGGTTCCTTCTAGGTACTCTGGTTTTTCGTCTCTAAAGCTTAAAATACATACACACACAGTGTGAACTGGTATCGGCCAAAACATCCCATTGCTACAAGATTACCTCCACATTACAGTAAGTCATCATTTAATGCTGTAGATACATTCATGAAAAGTTCCGCGTTAAGCGAAAAAGCATTGAGCGAAAAGAATCTCTCCATAAATAATGTAACAATAAAGTTTGGCGAGATGCAATGTATGCATACACTGTGAGATGATGAGACCAATAACTGAGGCTATGCTATAGTAATAGGTTTTACCCTTTTAACTGGCACAAAAACTGACACCTTCTTTGGTTCTTTCGGTAATGTCACGTAGAATGAGAATAAAATAATAAAATAATACAATAAAATTCTCACGACGTTTCGGCCACAATGCAAGCGGCCGTCTTCAGGTGAAAGTTACAGACCTGTCGGGACGACAGAGCTCAACACACCCGAGACGGCTTTTCTTAGAGCTTAGTCTCCACTGGTGTTGGACCAGAAGAGTGGAGACTAGGCTCTAAGAAAAGCCGTCTCGGGTGTGGACCAATCAAATTCAAGGACAGTGCATATTATTATCAGAGTTGTCTCTTTTGTTTGCATTTTGACTGCTTGTGTTGTGGTTATTGCAAACATGATGCCTTGAATAAAGGTGTCAGTTTTTGTGCCAGTTAAAAGGGTAAAACCTATTACTATATCTTGTTACTGGCAAAGGAGGTCTCATAATGAGGCTATGCTGTCACGTTACTTTTATCATTCCGAGTACTGTATCATACCGCTCAACAGTGCAGCTCAAAAAAGTATTTTGTTGTCGACTACTCACAAACCACGTCATGATGGGCTTATTCCGTGTTATAATGGGTGCGTATCTTGTTAGAATGTGCGTGTTCCATGTTGTAATGGTCGCGTTTCTTGTTACAACGGACACATTCTGCATTGTGTAAAAAGTGTTGAAGAACCACGTTATAACGAAAACGCGTTGTTTTAACGGGCGTTTGCATTTAGTTTTCCCGAATGACCAATCCGATTTGAATGGCTCTTCACCTTCAAATCCTATTGGGTACCCTACGCCAGCTCCTGCGCCCCGTATGGTACCAATGAGAGTCGAGAACGCTACTCTAGCTCACAATGCCGTTAGACCTGGTGAAAGTATATTTAATTATTAATTCTGAATAGCATTTGCCTCTGGGTGTCCCTTAAGCAAGTGTAAGTTATTAATTTGTGGACTTCCTCTGCGCAGCTCCAAGGAAGAAACATTGCAGAGGATGGAGCTCCAGATAGCTCTGGAACTTCAGAGTGAGGACAGCAATGAAGATTACAACGTCATCAAAGTCCTAAACAGCTTTGATTTCAGGGGACACCACTGCCTTGTCCTGGAGCTGTTGAAGTATGTACCACGTGTTCCATCTCCCCCTCCCTCCGCTAATAGCGTGGTTAACTGATTAACTAAACAAACTTTTTTGTTTTTGTGGGAAAGTCCACTGACCTATTAGTTATTTTTTTGTAAGCGACCTGCCCACAAATGATAGCTTAACAAAGTAACTTATCACGTGGAAATGTATAGCAGCCAAATACTATGAATGCATGTCGATTCGAAATGTGGAGGGGAAAACCAGAGGACCTACAGAATAATCCACATGATCACAGGGAGAACATGCAAACTCCAAATGTACATGCGTCAGGTTCGGGATCAAACCCCACGACCTTACCAGGCGGAGTTGTTATCTTCTCCCCATGGATAACCCTCTACCACCTGGCAAAAATGCCAATGAAATCAAGTTGTCAAGTGGGCAAATGAGCCAACTAATTTGGTTCATCGACAAACCAACGACCTGAACCTACACTGAACTATGACTCTGAATATTGGTCGTGAACATGCACGAACAATATTAAGATTGTTGTTAGCAGAATCAGCACAGCATTTAAGGAGATGCCACTGACACTGTGTTGGTGTTGTTTCTGCTTTTGTCTCTCTCACAGGGAGAGCCTTTATGATGTGATGAGAGAATCGGGGTTCCGGTTGGACATGGAAATGGTGAAAAGTTATACCAGGGGAATCCTCATGTTCCTGTCCCACATCTCTTCCAGGAACATAGTTCACGCGGACATCAAGCCAGTGAGTGGACACAGCATTCAGTATGATTTTGTTGCAGAGGCGTATTGTTAGTAGGGAATCGTTCCACGGAGAAAACCGGCCACATTAGTCACAAGGTCTATGCGTTCGCTGTTTCCATCTAACTGGAAGGAGGCAGGGTCATTGTACCCCTGGTGAAGATAATGCGGTATGAATTAAACTGTAGTGTAGAGTCGTGTCGGTATTGGGGACTCACCATAGACAAAACCGGCAACGTTGATCACAGCGTTGCCCCAGTCCTTCGGAGACAGAAACTGGAGCAAATAAAGACTATTTCCTAAGTGTGCCAAACGTGTATTTTGACCTGACAGCTGCCCGTTGTCGGCTTCCACACTGCGAATGGAAAACTTCCGAAGACAAACGCGCGGTGGATAGCGTCATGGAATACGCGAGCTCTCATGTGTAGCTTTTGGTCCGTAACCCGTTAAAGGGCACTCTTGCAGCTGTGAGCTCAATGCACTCTCCTGTCAGATGAACCATGATCAGTTGTCAATAGAGCTGCCCTCCTTTACTTCGATGGTCCCTTAGTGTGCTTTGAACATGAGCCTCAAATCAAATATCTTTTCTAGATGCAATTGAAAGGGGCAACCCCCAGTAATAGCTGTCAACAAACATCAAATGTTGCACTTGACTGACGCTCGTTGACGGCACTACGCCTCGTCTAGTTCCCCTGTTTAGCGTAGGTGGTGGTACGTGATCGTTCCACTGCTGGCTGAATGTTATCGGCATAACCTCTGCATTTGAATTCATTCTGCCCCTTCTCCTGCAGGAAAATGTTCTCATCAAGGACACCGTGACCGGCACTGTGAGGGTCACGGACTTTGGCACGAGCTTTTTTGTGGAAAGTCAACGTGAGTGACCTCTCCTGGGTGTGTGAGCGTCTGCGTGTGGGTGTTTGTCTGATTGTGTATATGTGTGAGTATCTGCATCTCTGTACATGTGACTGTTCATGTGTGTGATGAAGATGCTGTTTAAGAAACAGTGAGTACACAAACACATATATGTGTTGTTCTTGTGATTGGTGTGCAGCTATGAATGTTGGTGGGACTCTGGAATACTCGGCTCCGGAGCTGCACTTGGGCTACAGCTTGACCTGTGGCGTAGACATGTGGGCGCTGGGTTGCACGGTGGCGGAGTTGGCGACGGGCAGGCAATTATTTCAGTCCGACAGTGACAAAGATTACCTCCCGCGCTGCATTGAGGTATTTCCCACTGGGCGTCCATCCGCTCGTGATGCCCCTCTCTTTCCTTGGAGTCGTGGGTTTTGGGGGTGGCAGGAGGGGACGTGGCCACTTAGTGATCTGGCGAATAGCGGCCGTCGTATGTTGTGTATGAGTGTACACGTGTCCATCTTGTACGTGTGAGGGGAGCAGTAGTGTAGCGGTTAGCATGCTGCGCTCATGGCCCACACTAGTGATGATTATCTGAACCGGTCCTGGGCCTCCCTTAGTTAGACTCAGCCTTAAATGAGTACCTAGTGCAGTGTGTAAAATACCTGGGTCAATGTGGCCCACCACCCCCTGTCTCTGTGTGCCATAATGCTTGCCCTCAACAAGCGCTGCTGCTGTTGTTACGCTATACTAACATCACTTGCCCCTACAGTCAGCCGAGGATACACAGGTGACCTTTGTCTTTGTCTCAACCATGTGCAGATTCTGGGAATGCCTCCACGATACATGGTGAATTCAGCTCCCGACAGAAGGCAGTTTTTTGGTGAGTTAAAGGGTGGTGCGAGTGACGGACCGGATTCAGTTTTAAGAAGAGGCCTGCGGCTGTTGTTATTTTTTTGGTGGGAGGGGGGGGGGGAATGGCCTCTTTTTATTTTAAATTCCTTTGGTGAGTGGGTGGGTAAGTCGGTGTGTGGGCAAGTAGGTTGTAGGGTAAGTGGGCGAATTGGTCAGTGGTTAAGCGGGTGGGCGGGTGAGTGGGGGGGGGGGTGGTTCGGTGATTGGGTAGGTGGGTAGGTGAGTGAGTGATTGTGTAGGTGGAAGAGTGGGTGGGTGGGTGAGTAGGTTGATGGATGGGTCGGTAAGTGGGTAAGTAGGTGACGTGGTGGTTGGTGACTGCATCTGTCCCGCTGTGCATGGCTCCCGCAGACCGTCAAGGGAAGATGTTGTGCCCAGGCAAGAAAAGGGTACCGGGGAGCTTCCCACTTGAAAGTGTGCTCAAAAGCCACGACCCGGCGTTTGTGGAATTCGTCAGCTTCTGTCTGCGGTAAGACACACCCACCACCCCCTCCCAATGAGGATCCCCCCCCCTCCAATTGATCGGCGATCACTCTCCACCGATCACCAGGAAAATGTGGAGCTGAGTGGGACTGCCGATGTGCAGTACCACCGGTGTCAAGATCGACCTCTGTGGAGGATGGGGAGGTCCGTGCAAGATGCTGCTGGCCAATGCGATGCTCGGGGCATTTTTAGTCTACTGGGCATCAGAGGATTGCCGCTGTTCCTGCTGCTTCCGCTGCTGCCGTGCATTCCTAACCTTGTAGGAGAAGGGAAGCAACTTCAATGCTCTCACCACGCTTCTCTCACTACGTGTGGCGCGTGTGTCTCCCACGCGTCTCTCAACAGATGGGTTCCGGATTCTCGTATGACGCCAGCGCAGGCGCTGGATCACAGCTGGCTCCGGACCGCGGCCACCAGCACCACCAGCAATGCCACCACCACTGCTACTCCTGGCCGTGTCCAGTGCTTTGGAGCTGCTGAACGACGGTAACCCACATTCTGCTGACCAATTTTCAAGGCAGTCCATAGAGAGGTGTGGGGCCCAGGGCAAGTCACAACTCCCACATGGAGAAAGTGGCCCAAGTATGGGCATCAAACCCAGGTCCCTCTTTGGCTGTGAGTTCCAGCCCTGCCGCCCACAAACTAACACACGGAGAGTTCAAATCTCACCTGTACATTCGGTTATATACGGATGTATTTTTATAATTGCTTTCTGGGTGAGGACAAATAATGAAGTGGCCATATCTTTGCCATGTAGGTAACCCTTCATCCACTGTGACATCGCCAGCTCCCCCCCTCCCCCCCGATGGTGGGGGAGGGGATGGCTGCGATCCCTGCTGTAGCAGTAAGTTGGAACAATGTCGTGCGCATCTCTTCACAGAGCGGAGCCGGCGCTGCCCCCATTCTCTTTGCTCGCCTGGGCCTCTGATTGGAGGCTGAAGGTTGTGGAGGAAGAGGAAACCCAGGTGGAGGAGCTGGTGTTGCAGGAGGAAGAGACCCTGGTGGAGGAGCTGGTGGTGCAAGAGGAGGAGACTCTGGTGGAAGAGCTGGTGGTGCAGGAGGAGGAGACCTTGGTTGAGGAGCTGGTTTTGCAGGAGGAGGAGGCCTTGGTGGAGGAGCTGGTGGTGCAGGAGGAGGAGACTCTGGTGGAGGAGCTGGTGGTGCAGGAGGAGGAGACCTTGGTGGAGGAGCTGGTTTTGCAGGAGGAGGAGACCTTGGTGGAGGAGCTGGTGGTGCAGGAGGAGGACACCCTGGTGGAGGAGATCGTTGTGGAAGAGATGGTGGTGGAGGAGAAGGAGAAAACAAGGAAAGAGGATCAAGTGATGGTGATGCAGGAGAAGAGGAAGCCAGGGGGCCTGGCCCGCATGGGGAGAGTCATCCGCTCACTCCTCCGACGCGTGCTGCTGTGTGGTGGCCGGTCCACCGCACAGTAGAGATGGTGGTGGTCGTTGATCGGTCTGATCCATGACCACTATCACCACACCTACCACACACACCCTGCACCCACCCACCCCGTGACACCCACCACACTCCACACACACCCTGCACCCACCCACCCCGTGACACCCACCATCCACCACACTCCACACACACACCCTGCACCCACCCACCCCATGACACCCGCCACACTCCACACACACCCTGCACCTACCCACACTGTGACACCCACCACCCACCACACTCCACACACACCCTGCACCCACCCACCCCGTGACACCCACCATCCACCACACTCCACACACACACCCTGCACCCACCCACCCCGTGACACCCGCCACCCACCACACTCCACACACACACCCTGCACCCACCCACCCCGTGGCACCAACCACCCATCACACACCACACACACCCTGCACCCATCCACCCCGTGACACCCACCATCCACCACATTCCACACACACCCTGCACCCACCCACCCCGTGACACCCATCACCCACCACACACCCTGCACCCACCCACCCCGTGACACCCACCACACTCCACACACCCTGCACCCACCCACGCCGTGACACCCACCACACTCCACACACCCTGCACCCACCCACCCCGTGACACCCACCACACTCCACACACCACACACCCTGCACCCACCCACCCCGTGGCACCAACCACCCATCACACACCACTCACACCCTGCACCCATCCACCCCGTGACACCCACCATCCACCACATTCCACACACACCCTGCACCCACCCACCCCGTGACACCCATCACCCACCACACACCCTGCACCCACCCACCCCGTGACACCCACCACACTCCACACACCACACACCCTGCAACCACCCACCCCGTGACACCCACCACACACCACACACCCTGCACCCACCCACCCCCTTGACACCCACCACCCACCACAATCCACTCACACCCTGCACCCACCCACCCTGTGACACCCAACACACTCCACACACCCTGCAACCACCCACCCCGTGGCACCCATCACCCACCACACACCCTGTACCCACCCACCCCATGACACCCACCACCCACCACACTCCACACACACCCTGCACCCACCCACCCCGTGACACCCATCACCCACCACATACCCTGCACCCACCCACCCCGTGACACGCACCACCCACCACACTCCACACACCCTGCACCCACTCACCCTGTGACACCAACCACACTCCACACACACCCTGCACCCACCCCGTGACACCCACCAGCCACCACACTCCACACACCCCCTGCACCCACCCACTCCGTGACACCCACCACCCACCACACTCCACACACACCCTGCACCCACCTACCCCGTGACAACCACCACACACCACACTCCACACAAAGGGTTAAGGGTTTTGAGGGTTACGTGTTTAAAGGATTATGGGTGGAGAGATCTAGGGGTTTATAGAATTATGGTTTTAACAGTAAAGGGGTATAGAGTGTTAGGGGGTTTGGGATTTTTTGTTGTATTTGGGTTATGGTTTCAAAAGGTGAGGAGTTTAGATGGATAGGGTTTTATGGGTAAATCGGTTTAAAGGGTTAGGGATTTAGAGGATTATAAGTTAAGGGTTTAGAGGTTTACAGGGTGATGGGTTTAGGGGTTTAGAGGGTTAGGTATTTAGAGGGTGTGTGGTTTAGAGGTTTAGGGGTTTAGAGGCTGAGGGTTTTAAGGGTAAAATGTTTTAGAGGTTTAGCGGTTTAGAGGGTGATTAGCTTAGAGGGTTAGGGTTTTAGAGGGGTACAGTTTAGAAGGTTATGGGTTTATAGGGTTATAATTGTAAGGAGTTTGGTGTCCTGAGGTTTAGACGGTTTATGGGTTTCGATTGTTAAAGGGTTAGTGGTTTAGAGGGCTTGGAGTTTATAAGGTTACGTGTTAAGGGTTTAGAGGTTTTGGGGTTTTTTAGGGGATAAGCGTCTTAGATGTTTTGGGGGTTTCTAGGCTTATGGTGTTTAGGGGTTGAGCGTTTTAGGGGTTGAGGATTTTAAGGGTTAGGGGTTTAGAGGGTTGGTGTTTAGAGGGTTAGGGGTGCAGAGATCTAGGGCTTTTGAGAATTCGGATTTTAACGGTAAAGGGGTTTAGAGTGTTAGGGGGTTTGGGGTTTCAGGGTATTTGGGTTCTGGTTTCAAAGGGTGAGGAGTTTAGAAAGGATTTGATTTAATGGGTAAAGGCGTTTAGAGGGTTAGGGATTTAGAGGATTATAAGTTGAGCCGTTTAGAGGTTTACAGGGTTAGGGGTTTAGAGGTTTAGGGGGTTAGAGGGTGAAGGTTTTAAGGATAAAGGGGTTTTAGAGTGTTATGGGTTTTGAGAAGTAGCTGTTTAATGGGTTTATGGGTTTCGATTGTTATAGGTTAAGTGGTTTAGAGGGTTAGGAGCTTAGAAGTTTCAGGGTGTTTCGGGGATAAGGGGTTTCGTGGTTTATAGACTTCGAGGGTTTAGGGGTTGAGAGTGTTAGCGCTTGAGGGGATTCAAGGGTTAGGGGTTTAGAGGGTTAGGGTTTTAAGGTTAAAGGGCTTTATAGTGTTAGGTGTTTAGAGGATTGGGCTATTAGTGGTGTAGGAGTTTAGAGGGTGAGGGGTTTAGCAGGTTAGGTGCCGAGAGGGTTACGGTTTTAGGGGTTGCGGAGTTTAGAGGGTTTGGGGTTTAGACAGTTAGAGTTTTGGGGGTTTATGGGTGGGGTTTTCGAGGGAGAGGTTTTTAGACAGTTAGGGTTTTAAGGGTAAGGTCGTTTAGAGGATTAGGTGTTTAGGATGTTAGAGTTTAGAAGATTTTGGGGTTAGAGGGTTGGGGGTTTAGAGAGTTAGGTGTTTAGAGATGTATGGGTTTCGATTGTTAGAAGTTGAATGGTTTAGATGGTTAGGAGTTGAGGAGGTTATAATTGTATGTGTTTAGGGGTTTAGAGGTATGGGGGTTTTGAGGGTTAGGGGTTTATAGGGTAATGGGGTTTAGCGGTTTAGAGGGTTATGGGTTTTGGGATTTGGGAGTTTAGAGGGTTTAACACCAAGACTTTGACAACTAATATTATCCATACTAAACGTGTTTTGGATTTCTCTCCAACACTTAATGGCACTTTTTTATTGTCATGACAAACTTTACTAATTGGCTGTGTCGGGTGGTGTCTGGTTTAACGACACATTTATATTTACACGATCTAACCCGAAAATATATTTATTATGGGTTTAGAGGGTTAGGGGCTTAGAGTGTTATGTGTTTAGAGGGTTAGCGTTTTAGGGGTATAGGTGTTTTAAGGGTTAGGTGTCTTGAGGGTTAGTTCTTTAGAGGGTATGGGTGTTAAATGTAGATTTGAAGTTTTCGTGACTGCAGGGATCCATACTCTTTGGTTCTTTCGGTAAAGTCACATAGGTAGAAATAAAATAAAACAAATCGCGACGTTTTGATCGCAACACAAGCGATCTTCATCAGGTGGGACAACCACAGCAAGAAATGCTGAAGTCGGCGGGAGAGCTGCCATGGCAAGAGGTTATATAGTTTAGAGAGGGGGGAAGAGGCAAGGGGACAGAGAGAAAAGGGGGGGGGGTGTGGGGTAGGAAGAGGGGGGGGCACGTAAGCGCTAGAGGAAGAGGACGTTGGGCTGGTGGGGGGACATGGGCGGGGCAGCAGTAAAACCGGCAGGTAATGATGGAAACAACACAAGTTAAGGCATTACCTGGTTGATAACATCCTTCCAGTGATTGTTTAATTTGTATCCATCTTCTCGGTTGAAGTTTTGTCTATACCCTGGAGTCTACAAACTGAGTTGTAACTTCGGCCGCAGTTACGTTGGAGAAATAAAACCGTGTTTGCGAACACAAGGCGGATCTGAAACATGGCAAACCAATACCTCTGCCGTAGTGGCCATTGTTATAACGCTGTGGGCTCGCATGATATTGTTATTTTCGGAGGCCAAGGACAAAACTTCAATCGAGAAGATGGATACAAATTAAACAATCACTGGAAGGATGTTATCAACCAGGTAATGCCTTAACTTGTGTTGTTGTTTCCATCATTACCTGCCGATTACTGCTAGCCCCGCCCACGTCCCCCCACCCCAGCCTCACGTCCTCTTCCCCTAGCGCTCACGCGGCCCCCCTTCCTCTCCCTACCCCACACCCTCCCCTCTCTCTCTCCCCCCTTGCCTCCTCCCCCATCTCATACCTGTATAACCTCTTGCCACGGCAGCTCTCCCGCCGACTTCAGCATTTTCTTGCTGTGGTTGTCCCACCTGAAAATATCACTTATGTTGCGATCGAAACGTCGTGATTTGTTTAATTTTATTTAATTTATACCTACGTGACTTTACCGAAAGAACCAAAGAGTATGGATTCCTGCAGTCACGAAAGCTTCAAATAAAGATTAAAATAGTTTAGTTTAATTTGTTTATTTTTGAACAGTTTGTCTTTCCTGTCATTTTTTGTATTTTTTTTAGTTATGTTCTGACCTGCCCGATTGGACAGCTGTGAAAACAGATCTTTGTAGCTCATCGATTTCATCCAGTGTAAATAAATATTCAGATTTAAATTTTATTGACCTCTGTGCGAGTCTATGGATTTCTGAGTTTGTGGGCCTCTGTGAGTGTATGGGTCTCTGTCTGAGTCTATGGATCCCTGTGTCAGTATATAGGGTCGCCGTATGAGTCTGAGTGTCTGAAGGAATGTATGGGTCTCTGTTGGAGTCTATGGGTTTCTGGTTCTGGGTCTGAGTGGGAATCTATGGTTCTCTGAGTATGGTTGTTTGTGCGAGTCTTAAGTGCACAAACTGAACTTAAAAAGGGCATTGAGGGGTGCGGAATCCAAGTTGACTATTAAGCTCCCCGCAGTGCAAGCCAGCTCTCTAGTCGTGTCATCATACAGCCCCTGTAATTCTTTATAATAATAATTAGACTTACTCCAGGAAAGCCACGCTGAGTCATAGTAAGGTCCTGAATTTGGTTTTTATTGTAAGATCTTTTCAATCAATGAATAACGAATGCTTACACAAGTGGTGGGAAACCGGAGCACCCGGAGAAAACAAACGTATGTGAAGGGGCAGCAGGCAGCATTTTAAACCGTACAGGTGACGATGGCGATGATCCCACTTGCTATAATGCCTTCTCCTGGCCAGTCAGATGCTTTCTCCTGGCCAGCCAGGAGAAGGCACCTCAATGTCCACGGGAATGGGGTTTCACAATATTTACTGTGTGATCCACCAACCCTTGCTGCCTTCTACAGTGCTGGATCGCAGGCTTGCGTCACCACCTTCTGGCGAGTATTTGTAGTTATTATTTAAAGCTATATAGCACTCACAAGAACGACTCAAGAGGCACGAGGAGCCACTGACATGCAGGAAGGAAGCCACGTGGTGAGCCAGCACCAACGATTGTCCAGGCTCTACGGTACTCTATGTATGGAGGCATTATTGGCTAATTAATAACGAGTGTTTGTACAAGTGGGGGAAATCGGAGCACCCAGAGAAAAGCCACGTGTGTGAAGGGCAGCATTTTAAACCGTACAGGTGACGATGGCGATGAGTCCACTTGCTGTACTGCCTTCTCCTGGCGAGGCAGGTTATGCACCTCGACGCCCACGGGAAGAGGATTTCACAACATCATTGTGCGGTGATTTACGAACCCTCGCTGCCTTCCCCAGTGCTGGATTTGAGACGTGCACCACTAACACCAGGCGAATGATAACAACAACAACAATAACTATACTTATTACTTGGTAGCAACAGGCGAAAGAAAACAACAGGCAAATTATAACAGTCCAATTAAAACAGGCGAATGATAACAGGCAAATGAAAACAGGCGAATGATAACAGGCGAATCATAACAACAGGCGTATGTTGTGAACAGGCGAGTAATAACAACAACAATTATTATTTACACTTAGAACTTGATAACAACAATATTTATACTTATAACGTGATCAAGCAGGCCTCAGAGGTGCGAGGAACCACAGACAATCAGGAAGGAAGCCACTTGGTAAGCTGGCACCAACGATTGCCCAAGCTCTGTGACCCTATTGATACATTTTGATCGACCAGATAGGGAGCGTTACGTGTGGGGGGGAAACCGCCCCTTTCGGTGCCTCCATGGTCCAATAGCTGGTCTTCTTGGCGCCACGGTCCCGAGCCCCCTAAAAGTTCCTCATGGAGCAAATCAACGGGTGGCCCATTGCCTTGTCAGGGCTCATTCATTGCTCCGGATCCCACCTGAAAATGCCAGGCGCAGATCCCCACATCATTAAAGCCACGGGTGCATTTATCCCAGATATAAACAATTGCAAACTATTTGACTATTTTTTTTTACTTTAACCAGGCAAGGCCCACTGAGCTATACAGCTCTCTTTCAGAAGCGGCCACACAATTACAGCTCAACAAATTGGCTTATTACGTGGACATTAGTAGCCAAATACTCTAAACATGTGTTAATAAATGTGGAGGGAAAACCCGGAGGATCCGGAGAAAAATACACGCGACCACGGGGAGATAACATACAAACTCCAAATACAAAGGTGTCAGGGTAAGGATTTAATACACGACCTCCTGTATACCCTACAAAATAGTTAACATCTCGCCACCGTGGCGCCCAATTCTGATCACATGACATAGCAAAACGAACGTCGCGGTGCATAGCAATAATTCAATTGGGCAATTACTGAGCGTTCATAAACGTGAGGGGATACAGGAGTACCCAGAGAAAACCCACTCGTGCAAGGGGGCAACCCTCTATCCCATGCAGACAGAGATGGTGCTTATCCCACTTGCTGTACTGCCTTCTCCTGGCCAGCCAGGATATGCCACCTCAACACCCACTACACCATGAACTTTGTGAACCGAGTTTAAATTTCTGGCCACGGCGAACATCAGTGGCTATCTCCCTCTTCCTCTCTCGTCCCTGCTATTATCTCCCTCTTCTTCCCGCGTCCCTCCCACTATCTACCTCTCCAATCCGTCCCACCATCTCCCTCTTCCTTCCTCGTCCCTCCCACCATCTCCCACTTCCTCCCCAGTACCTTCCACTATCTCCCTCTTCCTCCCACTTGGCTCTACTATCTCCCTCTTCTCCCGTCCCTCGCACCATCTCCATTTTCTTCCCCCATCCTTCCCACTATCTCCCTCTGCATCTCCAATCCCTCGCACTCTCTCCCTCTTCCTTCCCCTTCCTTCCCACTATCACCTTCTTACTCTAACCGATCTGCCTAATCCTCCCAAATCACTCCCACTATCTCCCTCTACTTCCCCAGTCGCTCCAACTATCTCCCTCTTCATTACCCTTTCCTGCCACTATCTCCCTCTTCCACCCCCTTCCCTCCCACTATCTCCCTCTTCCTCTCCCGTCCCCCCCGCTATCTCCTTCTTTCTCTCCCATCCCTCCCACTTTCTTCCTCCCCCGTCCCTCCCACTATCTTCTCATCCTCCCCCATCCATCCCACGATCTTCCTCATCCTCTCCCGTACCTTCCGCACCTTCCTTATTTAACACCATCAGGTTCACAGACTCGCCCTCGCTTCTCCCAAGTCAAATAGCCTAGCTTAGACACAACCCTCACCATGTTACACTGACGGCATCGACCGAGACAGCCAACAACTATCCGGCCGCCCAATTATCTAGTGAAGACGGCAGCGACCAAGTCGGCAAAGACAGTGCCAACGAGACGACTCCACTTCCCAGAACCTGCAACCACGAGCTCTCGCTCTCCGCTGCTTTTATCCGACTCGGCGCGGCCTGGCTCCGCCCTGGCCGCGCCTCCCTTCTCCAACCCACGAGCGGGTTCCAGGGTCTTCCAGACAGGGTCTCTGTGATCCTTGCCCCAGTGCCTCCGCCCTGCTGACATCCCAGAATCCTCTCGGTTTGGGGTCAAAATGTTGTCGCTCATTAAATCCCATAAGAAACGTCGCATCGAATGAATGTGATTGAATTCTCCCCGTCTGGACGAGCGGAATTGAATGGTGCAACTGATTTTGCTGTGCTGTGAAAATTCAGATATTTGCATGACTGCTTTTGTTTTATTTTGTGAATAGCAAAAAGCATTCAACCCCATAATACATGTTGTTTTATTGGTCGCTCGTCCATTTCATATTCCATAGCTTAAACATTTATATATTTGGATTCTTCTCGACGAGGCGAGCAGTACGAGTACCACCTTGATGGGTCTGCGACGTTTCCTTCCAGTGTTATTACCAAAAAACCACAAACATCCCAGAATTCTCTCGGTTTGGGGTCAAAATGTTGTCGCTCATTAAATCCCACAAGAAACGTCGCATCGAATGAATGTGATTGAATTCTCCCCGTCTGGACGAGCGGAATTGAATTGTGCAACTGATTTTGCTGTGCTGTGAAAATTCAGATATTTGCATGACTGCTTTTGTTTTATTTGTGAATAGCAAAAAGCATTCCACCCAATAATACATGTTGTTTTATTGGTCGTTCGTCCATTTCATATCCCATAGCTTAACAACTCATATATTTGGATTCCTCTCGACGAGGCGAGCAGTACGCGTACCACCTTGATGGGTTTCCGACGTTTCCTTCCAGAGTTATTACCAAAAAACCACAAACATCCCAGAATCCTCTCGGTTTGCTGTCAAAATGTTGTCGCTCATTAAATCCCATAAGAAACGTCGCATCGAATTAATGTGATTGAATTCTCCCCGTCTGGACGAGCGGAATTGAATGGTGCAACTGATTTTGCTGTGCTGTGAAAATTCAGATATTTGCATGACTGCTTTTGTTTTATTTTGTGAATAGCAAAAAGCATTCAACCCCATAATACATGCTGTTTTATTGGTCGCTCGTCCATTTCATATCCCATAGCTTAACCATTCACATATTTGGATTCCTCTCGACGAGGCGAGCAGTACGAGTACCACCTTGATGGGTCTGCGACGTTTCCTTCCAGAGTTATTACCAAAAAACCACAAACATCCCAGAATCCTCTCGATTTGGGGTCAAAATGTTGTCGCTCATTAAATTCCATAAGAAACGTCGCATCGAATGAATGTGATTGAATTCTCCCCGTCTGGACGAGCGGAATTGAATGGTGCAACTGATTTTGCTGTGCTGTGAAAATTCAGATATTTGCATGACTGCTTTTGTTTTATTTTGTGAATAGCAAAAAGCATTCAACCCCATAATACATGCTGTTTTATTGGTCGCTCGTCCATTTCATATCCCATAGCTTAACCATTCACATATTTGGATTCCTCTCGACGAGGCGAGCAGTACGAGTACCACCTTGATGGGTCTGCGACGTTTCCTTCCAGAGTTATTACTAAAAAAACACAAACATCCCAGAATCCTCTCGGTTTGGGGTCAAAATGTTGTCGCTCATTAAATCCCACAAGAAACGTCGCATCAAATGAATGTGATTGAATTCTCCCCGTCTGGACGAGCGGAATTGAATGGTGCAACTGATTTTGCTGTGCTGTGAAAATTCAGATATTTGCATGACTGCTTTTGTTTTATTTTGTGAATAGCAAAAAGCATTCAACCCCATAATACATGTTGTTTTATTGGTCGCTCGTCAATTTCATATCCCATAGCTTAACAACTCATGTATTTGGATTCCTCTCGATGAGGCGAGCAGTACGAGTACCACCTTGATGGGTCTACGACGTTTCCTTCCAGAGTTATTACCAAAAAACCACAAACATCCCAGAATCCTCTCGATTTGGGGTCAAAATGTTGTCGCTCATTAAATTCCATAAGAAACGTCGCATCGAATGAATGTGATTGAATTCTCCCCGTCTGGACGAGCGGAATTGAATGGTGCAACTGATTTTGCTGTGCTGTGAAAATTCAGATATTTGCATGACTGCTTTTGTTTTATTTTGTGAATAGCAAAAAGCATTCAACCCCATAATACATGCTGTTTTATTGGTCGCTCGTCCATTTCATATCCCATAGCTTAACCATTCATATATTTGGATTTCTATCGACGAGGCGAGCAGTACGAGTTCCACCTTGATGGCTCTGCGACGTTTCCTTCCAGAGTTATTACCAAAAAAACACAAACATCCCAGAATCCTCTCGGTTTGGGGTCAAAATGTTGTCGCTCATTAAATCCCATAAGAAACGTCGCATCGAATGAATGTGATTGAATTCTCCCCGTCTGGACGAGCGGAATTGAATGGTGCAACTGATTTTGCTGTGCTGTGAAAATTCAGATATTTGCATGACTGCTTTTGTTTTATTTTGTGAATAGCAAAAAGCATTCAACCCCATAATACATGTTGTTTTATTGGTCGCTCGTCCATTTCATATCCTATAGCTTAAACATTCATATATTTGGATTCTTCTCGACGAGGCGAGCAGTACGAGTACCACATTGATGGGTCTGCGACGTTTCCTTCCAGAGTTATTACCAAAAAACCACAAACATCCCAGAATTCTCTCGATTTGGGGTCAAAATGTTGTCGCTCATTAAATTCCATAAGAAACGTCGCATCGAATGAATGTGATTGAATTCTCCCCGTCTGGACGAGCGGAATTGAATGGTGCAACTGATTTTGCTGTGCTGTGAAAATTCAGATATTTGCATGACTGCTTTTGTTTTATTTTGTGAATAGCAAAAAGCATTCAACCCCATAATACATGCTGTTTTATTGGTCGCTCGTCCATTTCATATCCCATAGCTTAACCATTCACATATTTGGATTCCTCTCGACGAGGCGAGCAGTACGAGTACCACCTTGATGGGTCTGCGACGTTTCCTTCCAGAGTTTTACTAAAAAAACACAAACATCCCAGAATCCTCTCGGTTTGGGGTCAAAATGTTGTCGCTCATTAAATCCCACAAGAAACGTCGCATCAAATGAATGTGATTGAATTCTCCCCGTCTGGACGAGCGGAATTGAATGGTGCAACTGATTTTGCTGTGCTGTGAAAATTCAGATATTTGCATGACTGCTTTTGTTTTATTTTGTGAATAGCAAAAAGCATTCAACCCCATAATACATGTTGTTTTATTGGTCGCTCGTCAATTTCATATCCCATAGCTTAACAACTCATGTATTTGGATTCCTCTCGATGAGGCGAGCAGTACGAGTACCACCTTGATGGGTCTACGACGTTTCCTTCCAGAGTTATTACCAAAAAACCACAAACATCCCAGAATCCTCTCGATTTGGGGTCAAAATGTTGTCGCTCATTAAATTCCATAAGAAACGTCGCATCGAATGAATGTGATTGAATTCTCCCCGTCTGGACGAGCGGAATTGAATGGTGCAACTGATTTTGCTGTGCTGTGAAAATTCAGATATTTGCATGACTGCTTTTGTTTTATTTTGTGAATAGCAAAAAGCATTCAACCCCATAATACATGCTGTTTTATTGGTCGCTCGTCCATTTCATATCCCATAGCTTAAGCATTCATATATTTGGATTCTTCTCGGCGAGGCGAGCAGTACGAGTACCACCTTGATGGGTCTGCGACGTTTCCTTCCAGAGTTATTACCAAAAATACACAAACATCCCAGAATCCTCTCGGTTTGGGGTCAAAATGTTGTCGCTCATTAAATCCAATAAGAAACGTCGCATCGAATGAATGTGATTGAATTCTCCCCGTCTGGACGAGCGGAATTGAATGGTGCAACTGATTTTGCTGTGCTGTGAAAATTCAGATATTTGCATGACTGCTTTTGTTTTATTTTATGAATAGCAAAAAGCATTCAACCCATAATACATGTTGTTTTATTGGTCGCTCGTCCATTTCATATCCCATAGCTTAACCATTCATATATTTGGATTCCTCTCGACGAGGCGAGCAGTACGAGTACCACCTTGATGGTTCTGCGACGTTTCCTTTCAGAGTTATTACGAAAAAACCACAAACATCCCAGAACCCTCTCGGTTTGGGGTCAAAATTTTGTCGCTCATTAAATCCCATAAGAAACGTCGCATCGAATGAAAGTGATTGAATTTTCTCCGTCTGGACGAGCGGAATTGAATGGTGCAACTGATTTTGCTGTGCTGTGAAAATTCAGATATTTGCATGACTGATTTTGTTTTATTTTGTGAATAGCAAAAAGCATTCAACCCCATAATACATGCTGTTTTATTATTAGCTCGTCCATTTCATATCCCATAGCTTAACCATTCACATATTTGGATTCCTCTCGACGAGGCGAACAGTACGAGTACCACCTTGATGGGTCTGCGACGTTTCCTTCCAGAGTTATTACTAAAAAAACACAAACATCCCAGAATCTTCTCTGTTTGGGGTCAAAATGTTGTCGCTCATTAAATCCCACAAGAAACGTCGCATCGAATGAATGTGATTGAATTCTCCCGGTCTGGACGAGCGGAATTGAATGGTGCAACTGATTTTGCTGTGCTGTGAAAATTCAGATATTTGCATGACTGCTTTTGTTTTATTTTGTGAATAGCAAAAAGAATTCAACCCCATAATACATGTTGTTTTATTGGTCGCTCGTCCATTTCATATCCCATAGCTTAACAACTCATGTATTAGGATTACTCTCGATGAGGCGAGCAGTACGAGTACCACCTTGATGGGTCTACGACGTTTCCTTCCAGAGTTATTACCAAAAAACCACAAACATCCCAGAATCCTCTCGATTTGGGGTCAAAATGTTGTCGCTCATTAAATTCCATAAGAAACGTCGCATCGAATGAATGTGATTGAATTCTCCCCGTCTGGACGAGCGGAATTGAATGGTGCAACTGATTTTGCTGTGCTGTGAAAATTCAGATATTTGCATGACTGCTTTTGTTTTATTTTGTGAATAGCAAAAAGCATTCAACCCCATAATACATGCTGTTTTATTGGTCGCTCGTCCATTTCATATCCCATAGCTTAACCATTCATATATTTGGATTTCTCTCGACGAGGCGAGCAGTACGAGTACCACCTTGATGGGTCTGCGACGTTTCCTTCCAGAGTTATTACCAAAAAACCACAAACATCCCAGAATCCTCTCGATTTGGGGTCAAAATGTTGTCGCTCATTAAATTCCATAAGAAACGTCGCATCGAATGAATGTGATTGAATTCTCCCCGTCTGGACGAGCGGAATTGAATGGTGCAACTGATTTTGCTGTGCTGTGAAAATTCAGATATTTGCATGACTGCTTTTGTTTTATTTTGTGAATAGCAAAAAGCATTCAACCCCATAATACATGCTGTTTTATTGGTCGCTCGTCCATTTCATATCCCATAGCTTAACCATTCATATATTTGGATTTCTCTCGACGAGGCGAGCAGTACGAGTACCACCTTGATGGGTCTGCGACGTTTCCTTCCAGAGTTATTACCAAAAAACCACAAACATCCCAGAATCCTCTCGATTTGGCGTCAAAATGTTGTCGCTCATTAAATTCCATAAGAAACGTCGCATCGAATGAATGTGATTGAATTCTCCCCGTCTGGACGAGCGGAATTGAATGGTGCAACTGATTTTGCTGTGCTGTAAAAATTCAGATATTTGCATGACTGCTTTTGTTTTATTTTGTGAATAGCAAAAAGCATTCAACCCCATAATACATGTTGTTTTATTGGTCGCTCGTCCATTTCATATCCCATAGCTTAAACATTCATATATTTGGATTCTTCTCGACGAGGCGAGCAGTAGGAGTACCAGCTTGATGGGGCTGCGACGTTTCCTTCCAGAGTTATTACCAAAAAACCACAAACATCCCAGAATTCTCTCGGTTTGGGGTCAAAATGTTGTCGCTCATTAAATCCCACAAGAAACGTCGCATCGAATGAATGTGATTGAATTCTCCCCGTCTGGACGAGCGGAATTGAATGGTGCAACTGATTTTGCTGTGCTGTGAAAATTCAGATATTTGCATGACTGCTTTTGTTTTATTTTGTGAATAGCAAAAAGCATTCAACCCCATAATACATGTTGTTTTATTGGTCGTTCGTCCATTTCATATCCCATAGCTTAACAACTCATATATTTGGATTCCTCTCGATGAGGCGAGCAGTACGAGTACCACCTTGATGGTTCTGCGACGTTTCCTTCCAGAGTTATTACCAAAAAACCACAAACATCCCAGAATCCTCTCGATTTGGGGTCAAAATGTTGTCGCTCATTAAATTCCATAAGAAACGTCGCATCGAATGAATGTGATTGAATTCTCCCCGTCTGGACGAGCGGAATTGAATGGTGCAACTGATTTTGCTGTGCTGTAAAAATTCAGATATTTGCATGACTGCTTTTGTTTTATTTTGTGAATAGCAAAAAGCATTCAACCCCATAATACATGTTGTTTTATTGGTCGCTCGTCCATTTCATATCCCATAGCTTAAACATTCATATATTTGGATTCTTCTCGACGAGGCGAGCAGTAGGAGTACCAGCTTGATGGGTCTGCGACGTTTCCTTCCAGAGTTATTACCAAAAAACCACAAACATCCAAGAATTCTCTCGGTTTGGGGTCAAAATGTTGTCGCTCATTAAATCCCACAAGAAACGTCGCATCGAATGAATGTGATTGAATTCTCCCCGTCTGGACGAGCGGAATTGAATGGTGCAACTGATTTTGCTGTGCTGTGAAAATTCAGATATTTGCATGACTGCTTTTGTTTTATTTTGTGAATAGCAAAAAGCATTCAACCCCATAATACATGTTGTTTTATTGGTCGTTCGTCCATTTCATATCCCATAGCTTAACAACTCATATATTTGGATTCCTCTCGATGAGGCGAGCAGTACGAGTACCACCTTGATGGTTCTGCGACGTTTCCTTCCAGAGTTATTACCAAAAAACCACAAACATCCCAGAATCCTCTCGGTTTGGGGTCAAAATTTTGTCGCTCATTAAATCCCATAAGAAACGTCGCATCGAATGAAAGTGATTGAATTCTCCCCGTCTGGACGAGCGGAATTGAATGGTGCAACTGATTTTGCTGTGCTGTGAAAATTCAGATATTTGCATGACTGCTTTTGTTTTATTTTGTGAATAGCAAAAAGCATTCAACCCCATAATACATGCTGTTTTATTGGTAGCTCGTCCATTTCATATCCCATAGCTTAACCATTCACATATTTGGATTCCTCTCGACGAGGCGAGCAGTACGAGTACCACCTTGATGGGTCTGCGACGTTTCCTTCCAGAGTTATTACCAAAAAACCACAAACATCCCAGAATCCTCTCGGTTTGGGGTCAAAATGTTGTCGCTTATTAAATCCCATAAGAAACGTCGCATCGAATGAATGTGATTGAATTCTCCCCGTCTGGACGAGCGGAATTGAATGGTGCAACTGATTTTGCTGTGCTGTGAAAATTCAGATATTTGCATGACTGCTTTTTTTTATTTTGTGAATAGCAAAAAGCATTCAACCCCATAATACATGTTGTTTTATTGGTCGCTCGTCCATTTCATATCCCATAGCTTAAGCATTCATATATTTGGATTCCTCTCGACGAGGCGAGCAGTACGAGTACCACCTTGATGGGTCTGCGACGTTTCCTTCCAGAGTTATTACCAAAAAACCACAAACATCCCAGAATCCTCTCGGTTTAGGGGTCAAAATGTTGTCGCTCATTAAATTCCATAAGAAACGTCGCATCGAATGAATGTGATTGAATTCTCCCCGTCTGGACGAGCGGAATTGAATGGTGCAACTGATTTTGCTGTGCTGTAAAAATTCAGATATTTGCATGACTGCTTTTGTTTTATTTTGTGAATAGCAAAAAGCATTCAACCCCATAATACATGTTGTTTTATTGGTCGCTCGTCCATTTCATATCCCATAGCTTAAACATTCATATATTTGGATTCTTCTCGACGAGGCGAGCAGTAGGAGTACCAGCTTGATGGGGCTGCGACGTTTCCTTCCAGAGTTATTACCAAAAAACCACAAACATCCCAGAATTCTCTCGGTTTGGGGTCAAAATGTTGTCGCTCATTAAATCCCACAAGAAACGTCGCATCGAATGAATGTGATTGAATTCTCCCCGTCTGGACGAGCGGAATTGAATGGTGCAACTGATTTTGCTGTGCTGTGAAAATTCAGATATTTGCATGACTGCTTTTGTTTTATTTTGTGAATAGCAAAAAGCATTCAACCCCATAATACATGTTGTTTTATTGGTCGTTCGTCCATTTCATATCCCATAGCTTAACAACTCATATATTTGGATTCCTCTCGATGAGGCGAGCAGTACGAGTACCACCTTGATGGGTCTGCGACGTTTCCTTCCAGAGTTATTACCAAAAAACCACAAACATCCCAGAATCCTCTCGATTTGGGGTCAAAATGTTGTCGCTCATTAAATTCCATAAGAAACGTCGCATCGAATGAATGTGATTGAATTCTCCCCGTCTGGACGAGCGGAATTGAATGGTGCAACTGATTTTGCTGTGCTGTGAAAATTCAGATATTTGCATGACTGCTTTTGTTTTATTTTGTGAATAGCAAAAAGCATTCAACCCCATAATACATGTTGTTTTATTGGTCGCTCGTCCATTTCATATCCCATAGCTTAAACATTCATATATTTGGATTCTTCTCGACGAGGCGAGCAGTAGGAGTACCAGCTTGATGGGTCTGCGACGTTTCCTTCCAGAGTTATTACCAAAAAACCACAAACATCCAAGAATTCTCTCGGTTTGGGGTCAAAATGTTGTCGCTCATTAAATCCCACAAGAAACGTCGCATCGAATGAATGTGATTGAATTCTCCCCGTCTGGACGAGCGGAATTGAATGGTGCAACTGATTTTGCTGTGCTGTGAAAATTCAGATATTTGCATGACTGCTTTTGTTTTATTTTGTGAATAGCAAAAAGCATTCAACCCCATAATACATGTTGTTTTATTGGTCGTTCGTCCATTTCATATCCCATAGCTTAACAACTCATATATTTGGATTCCTCTCGATGAGGCGAGCAGTACGAGTACCACCTTGATGGTTCTGCGACGTTTCCTTCCAGAGTTATTACCAAAAAACCACAAACATCCCAGAATCCTCTCGGTTTGGGGTCAAAATTTTGTCGCTCATTAAATCCCATAAGAAACGTCGCATCGAATGAAAGTGATTGAATTCTCCCCGTCTGGACGAGCGGAATTGAATGGTGCAACTGATTTTGCTGTGCTGTGAAAATTCAGATATTTGCATGACTGCTTTTGTTTTATTTTGTGAATAGCAAAAAGCATTCAACCCCATAATACATGCTGTTTTATTGGTAGCTCGTCCATTTCATATCCCATAGCTTAACCATTCACATATTTGGATTCCTCTCGACGAGGCGAGCAGTACGAGTACCACCTTGATGGGTCTGCGACGTTTCCTTCCAGAGTTATTACCAAAAAACCACAAACATCCCAGAATCCTCTCGGTTTGGGGTCAAAATGTTGTCGCTTATTAAATCCCATAAGAAACGTCGCATCGAATGAATGTGATTGAATTCTCCCCGTCTGGACGAGCGGAATTGAATGGTGCAACTGATTTTGCTGTGCTGTGAAAATTCAGATATTTGCATGACTGCTTTTTTTTATTTTGTGAATAGCAAAAAGCATTCAACCCCATAATACATGTTGTTTTATTGGTCGCTCGTCCATTTCATATCCCATAGCTTAAGCATTCATATATTTGGATTCCTCTCGACGAGGCGAGCAGTACGAGTACCACCTTGATGGGTCTGCGACGTTTCCTTCCAGAGTTATTACCAAAAAACCACAAACATCCCAGAATCCTCTCGGTTTAGGGGTCAAAATGTTGTCGCTCATTAAATTCCATAAGAAACGTCGCATCGAATGAATGTGATTGAATTCTCCCCGTCTGGACGAGCGGAATTGAATGGTGCAACTGATTTTGCTGTGCTGTAAAAATTCAGATATTTGCATGACTGCTTTTGTTTTATTTTGTGAATAGCAAAAAGCATTCAACCCCATAATACATGTTGTTTTATTGGTCGCTCGTCCATTTCATATCCCATAGCTTAAACATTCATATATTTGGATTCTTCTCGACGAGGCGAGCAGTAGGAGTACCAGCTTGATGGGGCTGCGACGTTTCCTTCCAGAGTTATTACCAAAAAACCACAAACATCCCAGAATTCTCTCGGTTTGGGGTCAAAATGTTGTCGCTCATTAAATCCCACAAGAAACGTCGCATCGAATGAATGTGATTGAATTCTCCCCGTCTGGACGAGCGGAATTGAATGGTGCAACTGATTTTGCTGTGCTGTGAAAATTCAGATATTTGCATGACTGCTTTTGTTTTATTTTGTGAATAGCAAAAAGCATTCAACCCCATAATACATGTTGTTTTATTGGTCGTTCGTCCATTTCATATCCCATAGCTTAACAACTCATATATTTGGATTCCTCTCGATGAGGCGAGCAGTACGATTACCACCTTGATGGTTCTGCGACGTTTCCTTCCAGAGTTATTACCAAAAAACCACAAACATCCCAGAATCCTCTCGGTTTGGGGTCAAAATTTTGTCGCTCATTAAATCCCATAAGAAACGTCGCATCGAATGAAAGTGATTGAATTCTCCCCGTCTGGACGAGCGGAATTGAATGGTGCAACTGTTTTTGCTGTGCTGTGAAAATTCAGATATTTGCATGACTGCTTTTGTTTTATTTTGTGAATAGCAAAAAGCATTCAACCCCATAATACATGCTGTTTTATTGGTAGCTCGTCCATTTCATATCCCATAGCTTAACCATTCACATGTTTGGATTCCTCTCGACGAGGCGAGCAGTACGAGTACCACCTTGATGGGTCTGCGACGTTTCCTTCCAGAGTTATTACCAAAAAACCACAAACGTCCCAGAATCCTCTCGGTTTGGGGTCAAAATGTTGTCGCTCATTAAATCCCATAAGAAACGTCGCATCGAATGAATGTGATTGAATTCTCCCCGTCTGGACGAGCGGAATTGAATGGTGCAACTGATTTTGCTGTGCTGTGAAAATTCAGATATTTGCATGACTGCTTTTTTTTTATTTTGTGAATAGCAAAAAGCATTCAACCCCATAATACATGTTGTTTTATTGGTCGCTCGTCCATTTCATATCCCATAGCTTAAGCATTCATATATTTGGATTCCTCTCGACGAGGCGAGCAGTACGAGTACCACCTTGATGGGTCTGCGACGTTTCCTTCCAGAGTTATTACCAAAAAACCACAAACATCCCATAATCCTCTCGGTTTTGGGGTCAAAATGTTGTCGCTCATTAAATCCCATAAGAAACGTCGCATCGAATGAATGTGATTGAATTCTCCCCGTCTGGACGAGCGGAATTGAATGGTGCAACTGATATTGCTGTCCTGTGAAAATTCAGATATTTGCATGAATGCTTTTGTTTTATTTTGTGAATAGCAAAAAGCATTCAACCCCATAATACATGTTGTTTTATTGGTCGCTCGTCCATTTCATATTCCATAGCTTAAGCATTCATATATTTGGATTCCTCTCGACGAGGCGAGCAGTACGAGTACCACCTTGATGGGTCTGCGACGTTTCCTTCCAGAGTTATTACCAAAAAACCACAAACATCCCAGAATCCTCTCGGTTTAGGGGTCAAAATGTTGCCGCTCATTAAATCCCAAAAGACACGTCGCATCGAATGAATGTGATTGAATTATCCCCGTCTGGACGAGCGGAATTGAATGGTGCAACTGATTTTGCTGTGCTGTGAAAATTCAGATATTTGCATGACTTCTTTTGTTTTATTTTGTAAATAGCAAAAAGCATTCAACCCCATAATACATGTTGTTTTATTGGTCGCTCGTCCATTTCATATCCGATAGCTTAACCATTCATATATTTGGATTCCTCTCGACGAGGCGAGCAGTACGAGTACCACCTTGATGGGTCTGCGACGTTTCCTTCCAGAGTTATTACCAAAAAACCACAAACATCCCAGAATCCTCTCGGTTTAGGGGTCAAAATGTTGCCGCTCATTAAATCCCAAAAGACACGTCGCATCGAATGAATGTGATTGAATTATCCCCGTCTGGACGAGCGGAATTGAATGGTGCAACTGATTTTGCTGTGCTGTGAAAATTCAGATATTTGCATGACTTCTTTTGTTTTATTTTGTAAATAGCAAAAAGCATTCAACCCCATAATACATGTTGTTTTATTGGTCGCTCGTCCATTTCATATCCGATAGCTTAACCATTCATATATTTGGATTCCTCTCGACGAGGCGAGCAGTTCGAGTACCACCTTTATGGGTCTGCGACGTTTCCTTCCAGAGTTATTACCAAAAAACCACAAACATCCCAGAATCCTCTCGATTTGGGGTCAAAATGTTGTCGCTCATTAAATTCCATAAGAAACGTCGCATCGAATGAATGTGATTGAATTCTCTCCGTCGGGACGAGCGGAATTGAATGGTGCAACTGATTTTGCTGTGCTGTGAAAATTCAGATATTTGCATGACTGCTTTTGTTTTATTTTGTGAATAGCAAAAAGCATTCAACCGCATAATACATGCTGTTTTATTGGTCGCTCGTCCATTTCATATCCAATAGCTTAACGATTCACATATTTGGATTCCTCTCGACGAGGCGAGCAGTACGAGTACCACCTTGATGGGTCTGCGACGTTTCCTTCCAGAGTTATTACCAAAAAAACACAAACATCCCAGAATCCTCTCGGTTTGGGGTCAAAATGTTGTCGCTCATTAAATTCCATAAGACACGTCGCATCGAATGAATGTGATTGAATTCTCCCCGTCTGGACGAGCGGAATTGAATGGTGCAACTGATTTTGCTGTGCTGTGAAAATTCAGATATTTGCATTACTGCTTTTGTTTTATTTTGTGAATAGCAAAATGCATTAAACCCCATAATACATGCTGTTTTATTGGTCGCTCGTCCATTTCATATCCCATAGCTTAAGCATTCATATATTTGGATTCCTCTCGAAGAGGCGAGCAGTACGAGTACAAACTTGATGGGTCTGCGACGTTTCCTTCCAGAGTTATTACCAAAAAAACACAAACATCCCGGAATCCTCTCGGTTTGGGGTCAAAATGTTGTCGCTCATTAAATCCCATAAGACACGTCGCATCGAATGAATGTGATTGAATTATCCCCGTCTGGACGAGCGGAATTGAATGGTGCAACTGATTTTGCTGTGCTGTGAAAATTCAGATATTTGCATGACTGCTTTTGTTTTATTTTGTGAATAGCAAAAAGCATTCAACCCCATAATACATGTTGTTTTATTGGTCGCTCGTCCATTTCATATCCCATAGCTTAAGCATTCATATATTTGGATTCCTCTCGACGAGGCGAGCAGTTCGAGTACCACCTTGATGGGTCTGCGACGTTTCCTTCCAGAGTTATTACCAAAAAAACACAAACATCCCAGAATCCTCTCGATTTGGGGTCAAAATGTTGTCGCTCATTAAATTCCATAAGAAACGTCGCATCGAATGAATGTGATTGAATTCTCCCCGTCTGGACGAGCGGAATTGAATGGTGCAACTGATTTTGCTGTGCTGTGAAAATTCAGATATTTGCATGACTGCTTTTGTTTTATTTTGTGAATAGCAAAAAGCATTCAACCGCATAATACATGCTGTTTTATTGGTCGCTCGTCCATTTCATATCCGATAGCTTAACCATTCATATATTTGGATTTCTCTCGACGAGGCGAGCAGTACGAGTACCACCTTGATGGGTCTGCGACGTTTCCTTCCAGAGTTATTACCAAAAAAACACAAACATCCCAGAATCCTCTCGGTTTGGGGTCAAAATGTTGTCGCTCATTAAATTCCATAAGAAACGTCACATCGAATGAATGTGATTGAATTCTCCCCGTCTGGACGAGCGGAATTGAATGGTGCAACTGATTTTGCTGTGCTGTGAAAATTCAGATATTTGCATGACTGCTTTTGTTTTATTTTGTGAATAGCAAAAAGCATTCAACCCCATAATACATGTTGTTTTATTGGTCGCTCGTCCATTTCATATCCCATAGCTTAAGCATTCATATATTTGGATTCCTCTCGATGAGGCGAGCAGTACGAGTACCACCTTGATGGGTCTGCGACGTTTCCTTCCAGAGTTATTACCAAAAATACACAAACATCCCAGAATCCTCTCGATTTGGGGTCAAAATGTTGTCGCTCATTAAATTCCATAAGAAACGTCGCATCGAATGAATGTGATTGAATTCTCTCCGTCTGGACGAGCGGAATTGAATGGTGCAACTGATTTTGCTGTGCTGTGAAAATTCAGATATTTGCATGACTGCTTTTGTTTTATTTTGTGAATAGCAAAAAGCATTCAACCGCATAATACATGCTGTTTTATTGGTCGCTCGTCCATTTCATATCCCATAGCTTAACCATTCATATATTTGGATTTCTCTCGACGAGGCGAGCAGTACGAGTACCACCTTGATGGGTCTGCGACGTTTCCTTCCAGAGTTATTACCAAAAAAACACAAACATCCCAGAATCCTCTCGGTTTGGGGTCAAAATGTTGTCGCTCATTAAATTCCATAAGAAACGTCACATCGAATGAATGTGATTGAATTCTCCCCGTCTGGACGAGCGGAATTGAATGGTGCAACTGATTTTGCTGTGCTGTGAAAATTCAGATATTTGCATGACTGCTTTTGTTTTATTTTGTGAATAGCAAAAAGCATTCAACCGCATAATACATGCTGTTTTATTGGTCGCTCGTCCATTTCATATCCCATAGCTTAACCATTCATATATTTGGATTTCTCTCGACGAGGCGAGCAGTACGAGTACCACCTTGATGGGTCTGCGACGTTTCCTTCCAGAGTTATTACCAAAAAAACACAAACATCCCAGAATCCTCTCGGTTTGGGGTCAAAATGTTGTCGCTCATTAAATTCCATAAGAAACGTCACATCGAATGAATGTGATTGAATTCTCCCCGTCTGGACGAGCGGAATTGAATGGTGCAACTGATTTTGCTGTGCTGTGAAAATTCAGATATTTGCATGACTGCTTTTGTTTTATTTTGTGAATAGCAAAAAGCATTCAACCGCATAATACATGCTGTTTTATTGGTCGCTCGTCCATTTCATATCCCATAGCTTAACCATTCATATATTTGGATTTCTCTCGACGAGGCGAGCAGTACGAGTACCACCTTGATGGGTCTGCGACGTTTCCTTCCAGAGTTATTACCAAAAAAACACAAACATCCCAGAATCCTCTCGGTTTGGGGTCAAAATGTTGTCGCTCATTAAATTCCATAAGAAACGTCACATCGAATGAATGTGATTGAATTCTCCCCGTCTGGACGAGCGGAATTGAATGGTGCAACTGATTTTGCTGTGCTGTGAAAATTCAGATATTTGCATGACTGCTTTTGTTTTATTTTGTGAATAGCAAAAAGCATTCAACCGCATAATACATGCTGTTTTATTGGTCGCTCGTCCATTTCATATCCCATAGCTTAACCATTCATATATTTGGATTTCTCTCGACGAGGCGAGCAGTACGAGTACCACCTTGATGGGTCTGCGACGTTTCCTTCCAGAGTTATTACCAAAAAAACACAAACATCCCAGAATCCTCTCGGTTTGGGGTCAAAATGTTGTCGCTCATTAAATTCCATAAGAAACGTCACATCGAATGAATGTGATTGAATTCTCCCCGTCTGGACGAGCGGAATTGAATGGTGCAACTGATTTTGCTGTGCTGTGAAAATTCAGATATTTGCATGACTTCTTTTGTTTTATTTTGTGAATAGCAAAAAGCATTCAACCCCATAATACATGTTGTTTTATTGGTCGCTCGTCCATTTCATATCCCATAGCTTAACCATTCATATATTTGGATTCCTTTCGATGAGGCGAGCAGTACGAGTACCACCTTGATGGGTCTGCGACGTTTCCTTCCAGAGTTATTACCAAAAATACACAAACATCCCAGAATCCTCTCGGTTTGGGGTCAAAATGTTGTCGCTCATTAAATTCCATAAGAAACGTCACATCGAATGAATGTGATTGAATTCTCCCCGTCTGGACGAGCGGAATTGAATGGTGCAACTGATTTTGCTGTGCTGTGAAAATTCAGATATTTGCATGACTGCTTTTGTTTTATTTTGTGAATAGCAAAAAGCATTCAACCGCATAATACATGCTGTTTTATTGGTCGCTCGTCCATTTCATATCCCATAGCTTAACCATTCATATATTTGGATTTCTCCCGACGAGGCGAGCAGTTCGAGTACCACCTTGATGGGTCTGCGACGTTTCCTTCCAGAGTTATTACCAAAAAAACACAAACATCCCAGAATCCTCTCGGTTTGGGGTCAAAATGTTGTCGCTCATTAAATTCCATAAGAAACGTCACATCGAATGAATGTGATTGAATTCTCCCCGTCTGGACGAGCGGAATTGAATGGTGCAACTGATTTTGCTGTGCTGTGAAAATTCAGATATTTGCATGACTTCTTTTGTTTTATTTTGTGAATAGCAAAAAGCATTCAACCCCATAATACATGTTGTTTTATTGGTCGCTCGTCCATTTCATATCCCATAGCTTAAGCATTCATATATTTGGATTCCTCTCGATGAGGCGAGCAGTACGAGTACCACCTTGATGGGTCTGCGACGTTTCCTTCCAGAGTTATTACCAAAAATACACAAACATCCCAGAATCCTCTCGGTTTGGGGTCAAAATGTTGTCGCTCATTAAATCCAATAAGAAACGTCGCATCGAATGAATGTGATTGAATTCTCCCCGTCTGGACGAGCGGAATTGAATGGTGCAACTGATTTTGCTGTGCTGTGAAAATTCAGATATTTGCATGACTGCTTTTGTTTTATTTTGTGAATAGCAAAAAGCATTCAACCCCATAATACATGTTGTTTTATTGGTCGCTCGTCCATTTCATATCCGATAGCTTAACCATTCATATATTTGGATTCCTCTCGACGAGGCGAGCAGTTCGAGTCCCACCTTGATGGGTCTGCGACGTTTCCTTCCAGAGTTATTACCAAAAAACCACAAACATCCCAGAATCCTCTCGATTTGGGGTCAAAATGTTGTCGCTCATTAAATTCCATAAGAAACGTCGCATCGAATGAATGTGATTGAATTCTCTCCGTCTGGACGAGCGGAATTGAATGGTGCAACTGATTTTGCTGTGCTGTGAAAATTCAGATATTTGCATGACTGCTTTTGTTTTATTTTGTGAATAGCAAAAAGCATTCAACCGCATAATACATGCTGTTTTATTGGTCGCTCGTCCATTTCATATCCCATAGCTTAACCATTCATATATTTGGATTTCTCTCGACGAGGCGAGCAGTACGAGTACCACCTTGATGGGTCTGCGACGTTTCCTTCCAGAGTTATTACCAAAAAAACACAAACATCCCAGAATCCTCTCGGTTTGGGGTCAAAATGTTGTCGCTCATTAAATTCCATAAGAAACGTCACATCGAATGAATGTGATTGAATTCTCCCCGTCTGGACGAGCGGAATTGAATGGTGCAACTGATTTTGCTGTGCTGTGAAAATTCAGATATTTGCATTACTGCTTTTGTTTTATTTTGTGAATAGCAAAATGCATTCAACCCCATAATACATGCTGTTTTATTGGTCGCTCGTCCATTTCATATCCAATAGCTTAACGATTCACATATTTGGATTCCTCTCGACGAGGCGAGCATTTCGAGTACAACCTTGATGGGTCTGCGACGTTTCCTTCCAGAGTTATTACCAAAAAAACACAAACATCCCAGAATCCTCTCGGTTTGGGGTCAAAATGTTGTCGCTCATTAAATCCCATAAGACACGTCGCATCGAATGAATGTGATTGAATTATCCCCGTCTGGACGAGCGGAATTGAATGGTGCAACTGATTTTGCTGTGCTGTGAAAATTCAGATATTTGCATGACTGCTTTTGTTTTATTTTGTGAATAGCAAAAAGCATTCAACCGCATAATACATGCTGTTTTATTGGTCGCTCGTCCATTTCATATCCCATAGCTTAACCATTCATATATTTGGATTTCTCTCGACGAGGCGAGCAGTACGAGTACCACCTTGATGGGTCTGCGACGTTTCCTTCCAGAGTTATTACCAAAAAAACACAAACATCCCAGAATCCTCTCGGTTTGGGGTCAAAATGTTGTCGCTCATTAAATTCCATAAGAAACGTCACATCGAATGAATGTGATTGAATTCTCCCCGTCTGGACGAGCGGAATTGAATGGTGCAACTGATTTTGCTGTGCTGTGAAAATTCAGATATTTGCATGACTGCTTTTGTTTTATTTTGTGAATAGCAAAAAGCATTCAACCGCATAATACATGCTGTTTTATTGGTCGCTCGTCCATTTCATATCCCATAGCTTAACCATTCATATATTTGGATTTCTCTCGACGAGGCGAGCAGTACGAGTACCACCTTGATGGGTCTGCGACGTTTCCTTCCAGAGTTATTACCAAAAAAACACAAACATCCCAGAATCCTCTCGGTTTGGGGTCAAAATGTTGTCGCTCATTAAATTCCATAAGAAACGTCACATCGAATGAATGTGATTGAATTCTCCCCGTCTGGACGAGCGGAATTGAATGGTGCAACTGATTTTGCTGTGCTGTGAAAATTCAGATATTTGCATGACTTCTTTTGTTTTATTTTGTGAATAGCAAAAAGCATTCAACCCCATAATACATGTTGTTTTATTGGTCGCTCGTCCATTTCATATCCCATAGCTTAAGCATTCATATATTTGGATTCCTCTCGATGAGGCGAGCAGTACGAGTACCACCTTGATGGGTCTGCGACGTTTCCTTCCAGAGTTATTACCAAAAATACACAAACATCCCAGAATCCTCTCGGTTTGGGGTCAAAATGTTGTCGCTCATTAAATTCCATAAGAAACGTCACATCGAATGAATGTGATTGAATTCTCCCCGTCTGGACGAGCGGAATTGAATGGTGCAACTGATTTTGCTGTGCTGTGAAAATTCAGATATTTGCATGACTGCTTTTGTTTTATTTTGTGAATAGCAAAAAGCATTCAACCGCATAATACATGCTGTTTTATTGGTCGCTCGTCCATTTCATATCCCATAGCTTAACCATTCATATATTTGGATTTCTCCCGACGAGGCGAGCAGTTCGAGTACCACCTTGATGGGTCTGCGACGTTTCCTTCCAGAGTTATTACCAAAAAAACACAAACATCCCAGAATCCTCTCGGTTTGGGGTCAAAATGTTGTCGCTCATTAAATTCCATAAGAAACGTCACATCGAATGAATGTGATTGAATTCTCCCCGTCTGGACGAGCGGAATTGAATGGTGCAACTGATTTTGCTGTGCTGTGAAAATTCAGATATTTGCATGACTGCTTTTGTTTTATTTTGTGAATAGCAAAAAGCATTCAACCCCATAATACATGTTGTTTTATTGGTCGCTCGTCCATTTCATATCCCATAGCTTAAGCATTCATATATTTGGATTCCTCTCGATGAGGCGAGCAGTACGAGTCCCACCTTGATGGGTCTGCGACGTTTCCTTCCAGAGTTATTACCAAAAATACACAAACATCCCAGAATCCTCTCGGTTTGGGGTCAAAATGTTGTCGCTCATTAAATTCCATAAGAAACGTCGCATCGAATGAATGTGATTGAATTCTCTCCGTCTGGACGAGCGGAATTGAATGGTGCAACTGATTTTGCTGTGCTGTGAAAATTCAGATATTTGCATGACTGCTTTTGTTTTATTTTGTGAATAGCAAAAAGCATTCAACCGCATAATACATGCTGTTTTATTGGTCGCTCGTCCATTTCATATCCCATAGCTTAACCATTCATATATTTGGATTTCTCTCGACGAGGCGAGCAGTACGAGTACCACCTTGATGGGTCTGCGACGTTTCCTTCCAGAGTTATTACCAAAAAAACACAAACATCCCAGAATCCTCTCGGTTTGGGGTCAAAATGTTGTCGCTCATTAAATTCCATAAGAAACGTCACATCGAATGAATGTGATTGAATTCTCCCCGTCTGGACGAGCGGAATTGAATGGTGCAACTGATTTTGCTGTGCTGTGAAAATTCAGATATTTGCATTACTGCTTTTGTTTTATTTTGTGAATAGCAAAATGCATTCAACCCCATAATACATGCTGTTTTATTGGTCGCTCGTCCATTTCATATCCAATAGCTTAACGATTCACATATTTGGATTCCTCTCGACGAGGCGAGCATTTCGAGTACAACCTTGATGGGTCTGCGACGTTTCCTTCCAGAGTTATTACCAAAAAAACACAAACATCCCAGAATCCTCTCGGTTTGGGGTCAAAATGTTGTCGCTCATTAAATCCCATAAGACACGTCGCATCGAATGAATGTGATTGAATTATCCCCGTCTGGACGAGCGGAATTGAATGGTGCAACTGATTTTGCTGTGCTGTGAAAATTCAGATATTTGCATGACTGCTTTTGTTTTATTTTGTGAATAGCAAAAAGCATTCAACCGCATAATACATGCTGTTTTATTGGTCGCTCGTCCATTTCATATCCCATAGCTTAACCATTCATATATTTGGATTTCTCTCGACGAGGCGAGCAGTACGAGTACCACCTTGATGGGTCTGCGACGTTTCCTTCCAGAGTTATTACCAAAAAAACACAAACATCCCAGAATCCTCTCGGTTTGGGGTCAAAATGTTGTCGCTCATTAAATTCCATAAGAAACGTCACATCGAATGAATGTGATTGAATTCTCCCCGTCTGGACGAGCGGAATTGAATGGTGCAACAGATTTTGCTGTGCTGTGAAAATTCAGATATTTGCATGACTGCTTTTGTTTTATTTTGTGAATAGCAAAAAGCATTCAACCGCATAATACATGCTGTTTTATTGGTCGCTCGTCCATTTCATATCCCATAGCTTAACCATTCATATATTTGGATTTCTCTCGACGAGTCGAGCAGTACGAGTACCACCTTGATGGGTCTGCGACGTTTCCTTCCAGAGTTATTACCAAAAAAACACAAACATCCCAGAATCCTCTCGGTTTGGGGTCAAAATGTTGTCGCTCATTAAATTCCATAAGAAACGTCACATCGAATGAATGTGATTGAATTCTCCCCGTCTGGACGAGCGGAATTGAATGGTGCAACTGATTTTGCTGTGCTGTGAAAATTCAGATATTTGCATGACTTCTTTTGTTTTATTTTGTGAATAGCAAAAAGCATTCAACCCCATAATACATGTTGTTTTATTGGTCGCTCGTCCATTTCATATCCCATAGCTTAAACATTCATATATTTGGATTCCTCTCGATGAGGCGAGCAGTACGAGTACCACCTTGATGGGTCTGCGACGTTTCCTTCCAGAGTTATTACCAAAAATACACAAACATCCCAGAATCCTCTCGGTTTGGGGTCAAAATGTTGTCGCTCATTAAATTCCATAAGAAACGTCACATCGAATGAATGTGATTGAATTCTCCCCGTCTGGACGAGCGGAATTGAATGGTGCAACTGATTTTGCTGTGCTGTGAAAATTCAGATATTTGCATGACTGCTTTTGTTTTATTTTGTGAATAGCAAAAAGCATTCAACCGCATAATACATGCTGTTTTATTGGTCGCTCGTCCATTTCATATCCCATAGCTTAACCATTCATATATTTGGATTTCTCCCGACGAGGCGAGCAGTTCGAGTACCACCTTGATGGGTCTGCGAAGTTTCCTTCCAGAGTTATTACCAAAAAAACACAAACATCCCAGAATCCTCTCGGTTTGGGGTCAAAATGTTGTCGCTCATTAAATTCCGTAAGAAACGTCACATCGAATGAATGTGATTGAATTCTCCCCGTCTGGACGAGCGGAATTGAATGGTGCAACTGATTTTGCTGTGCTGTGAAAATTCAGATATTTGCATGACTTCTTTTGTTTTATTTTGTGAATAGCAAAAAGCATTCAACCCCATAATACATGTTGTTTTATTGGTCGCTCGTCCATTTCATATCCCATAGCTTAAGCATTCATATATTTGGATTCCTCTCGATGAGGCGAGCAGTACGAGTACCACCTTGATGGGTCTGCGACGTTTCCTTCCAGAGTTATTACCAAAAATACACAAACATCCCAGAATCCTCTCGGTTTGGGGTCAAAATGTTGTCGCTCATTAAATCCAATAAGAAACGTCGCATCGAATGAATGTGATTGAATTCTCCCCGTCTGGACGAGCGGAATTGAATGGTGCAACTGATTTTGCTGTGCTGTGAAAATTCAGATATTTGCATGACTGCTTTTGTTTTATTTTGTGAATAGCAAAAAGTATTCAACCCCATAATACATGTTGTTTTATTGGTCGCTCGTCCATTTCATATCCGATAGCTTAACCATTCATATATTTGGATTCCTCTCGACGAGGCGAGCAGTTCGAGTCCCACCTTGATGGGTCTGCGACGTTTCCTTCCAGAGTTATTACCAAAAAACCACAAACATCCCAGAATCCTCTCGATTTGGGGTCAAAATGTTGTCGCTCATTAAATTCCATAAGAAACGTCGCATCGAATGAATGTGATTGAATTCTCTCCGTCTGGACGAGCGGAATTGAATGGTGCAACTGATTTTGCTGTGCTGTGAAAATTCAGATATTTGCATGACTGCTTTTGTTTTATTTTGTGAATAGCAAAAAGCATTCAACCGCATAATACATGCTGTTTTATTGGTCGCTCGTCCATTTCATATCCCATAGCTTAACCATTCATATATTTGGATTTCTCTCGACGAGGCGAGCAGTACGAGTACCACCTTGATGGGTCTGCGACGTTTCCTTCCAGAGTTATTACCAAAAAAACACAAACATCCCAGAATCCTCTCGGTTTGGGGTCAAAATGTTGTCGCTCATTAAATTCCATAAGAAACGTCACATCGAATGAATGTGATTGAATTCTCCCCGTCTGGACGAGCGGAATTGAATGGTGCAACAGATTTTGCTGTGCTGTGAAAATTCAGATATTTGCATGACTGCTTTTGTTTTATTTTGTGAATAGCAAAAAGCATTCAACCGCATAATACATGCTGTTTTATTGGTCGCTCGTCCATTTCATATCCCATAGCTTAACCATTCATATATTTGGATTTCTCTCGACGAGGCGAGCAGTACGAGTACCACCTTGATGGGTCTGCGACGTTTCCTTCCAGAGTTATTACCAAAAAAACACAAACATCCCAGAATCCTCTCGGTTTGGGGTCAAAATGTTGTCGCTCATTAAATTCCATAAGAAACGTCACATCGAATGAATGTGATTGAATTCTCCCCGTCTGGACGAGCGGAATTGAATGGTGCAACTGATTTTGCTGTGCTGTGAAAATTCAGATATTTGCATGACTTCTTTTGTTTTATTTTGTGAATAGCAAAAAGCATTCAACCCCATAATACATGTTGTTTTATTGGTCGCTCGTCCATTTCATATCCCATAGCTTAAGCATTCATATATTTGGATTCCTCTCGATGAGGCGAGCAGTACGAGTACCACCTTGATGGGTCTGCGACGTTTCCTTCCAGAGTTATTACCAAAAATACACAAACATCCCAGAATCCTCTCGGTTTGGGGTCAAAATGTTGTCGCTCATTAAATTCCATAAGAAACGTCACATCGAATGAATGTGATTGAATTCTCCCCGTCTGGACGAGCGGAATTGAATGGTGCAACTGATTTTGCTGTGCTGTGAAAATTCAGATATTTGCATGACTGCTTTTGTTTTATTTTGTGAATAGCAAAAAGCATTCAACCGCATAATACATGCTGTTTTATTGGTCGCTCGTCCATTTCATATCCCATAGCTTAACCATTCATATATTTGGATTTCTCCCGACGAGGCGAGCAGTTCGAGTACCACCTTGATGGGTCTGCGAAGTTTCCTTCCAGAGTTATTACCAAAAAAACACAAACATCCCAGAATCCTCTCGGTTTGGGGTCAAAATGTTGTCGCTCATTAAATTCCGTAAGAAACGTCACATCGAATGAATGTGATTGAATTCTCCCCGTCTGGACGAGCGGAATTGAATGGTGCAACTGATTTTGCTGTGCTGTGAAAATTCAGATATTTGCATGACTTCTTTTGTTTTATTTTGTGAATAGCAAAAAGCATTCAACCCCATAATACATGTTGTTTTATTGGTCGCTCGTCCATTTCATATCCCATAGCTTAAGCATTCATATATTTGGATTCCTCTCGATGAGGCGAGCAGTACGAGTACCACCTTGATGGGTCTGCGACGTTTCCTTCCAGAGTTATTACCAAAAATACACAAACATCCCAGAATCCTCTCGGTTTGGGGTCAAAATGTTGTCGCTCATTAAATCCAATAAGAAACGTCGCATCGAATGAATGTGATTGAATTCTCCCCGTCTGGACGAGCGGAATTGAATGGTGCAACTGATTTTGCTGTGCTGTGAAAATTCAGATATTTGCATGACTGCTTTTGTTTTATTTTGTGAATAGCAAAAAGCATTCAACCCCATAATACATGTTGTTTTATTGGTCGCTCGTCCATTTCATATCCGATAGCTTAACCATTCATATATTTGGATTCCTCTCGACGAGGCGAGCAGTTCGAGTCCCACCTTGATGGGTCTGCGACGTTTCCTTCCAGAGTTATTACCAAAAAACCACAAACATCCCAGAATCCTCTCGATTTGGGGTCAAAATGTTGTCGCTCATTAAATTCCATAAGAAACGTCGCATCGAATGAATGTGATTGAATTCTCTCCGTCTGGACGAGCGGAATTGAATGGTGCAACTGATTTTGCTGTGCTGTGAAAATTCAGATATTTGCATGACTGCTTTTGTTTTATTTTGTGAATAGCAAAAAGCATTCAACCGCATAATACATGCTGTTTTATTGGTCGCTCGTCCATTTCATATCCCATAGCTTAACCATTCATATATTTGGATTTCTCTCGACGAGGCGAGCAGTACGAGTACCACCTTGATGGGTCTGCGACGTTTCCTTCCAGAGTTATTACCAAAAAAACACAAACATCCCAGAATCCTCTCGGTTTGGGGTCAAAATGTTGTCGCTCATTAAATTCCATAAGAAACGTCACATCGAATGAATGTGATTGAATTCTCCCCGTCTGGACGAGCGGAATTGAATGGTGCAACTGATTTTGCTGTGCTGTGAAAATTCAGATATTTGCATTACTGCTTTTGTTTTATTTTGTGAATAGCAAAATGCATTCAACCCCATAATACATGCTGTTTTATTGGTCGCTCGTCCATTTCATATCCAATAGCTTAACGATTCACATATTTGGATTCCTCTCGACGAGGCGAGCATTTCGAGTACAACCTTGATGGGTCTGCGACGTTTCCTTCCAGAGTTATTACCAAAAAAACACAAACATCCCAGAATCCTCTCGGTTTGGGGTCAAAATGTTGTCGCTCATTAAATCCCATAAGACACGTCGCATCGAATGAATGTGATTGAATTATCCCCGTCTGGACGAGCGGAATTGAATGGTGCAACTGATTTTGCTGTGCTGTGAAAATTCAGATATTTGCATGACTGCTTTTGTTTTATTTTGTGAATAGCAAAAAGCATTCAACCCCATAATACATGTTGTTTTATTGGTCGCTCGTCCATTTCATATCCCATAGCTTAAGCATTCATATATTTGGATTCCTCTCTACGAGGCGAGCAGTACGAGTACCACCTTGATGGGTCTGCGACGTTTCCTTCCAGAGTTATTACCAAAAAACACAAACATCCCAGAATCCTCTCGGTTTGGGGTCAAAATGTTGTCGCTCATTAAATCCCAAAAGACATGTCGCATCGAATGAATGTGATTGAATTATCCCCGTCTGGACGAGCGGAATTGAATGGTGCAACTGATTTTGCTGTGCTGTGAAAATTCAGATATTTGCATGACTTCTTTTGTTTTATTTTGTGAATAGCAAAAAGCATTCAACCCCATAATACATGTTGTTTTATTGGTCGCTCGTCCATTTCACATCCCATAGCTTAAGCATTCATATATTTGGATTCCTCTCGACGAGGCGAGCAGTACGAGTACCACCTTGATGGGTCTGCGACGTTTCCTTCCAGAGTTATTACCAAAAAACCACAAACATCCCAGAATCCTCTCGGTTTTGGGGTCAAAATGTTGTCGCTCATTAAATCCCATAAGAAACGTCGCATCGAATGAATGTGATTGAATTCTCCCCGTCTGGACGAGCGGAATTGAATGGTGCAACTGATATTGCTGTCCTGTGAAAATTCAGATATTTGCATGACTGCTTTTGTTTTATTTTGTGAATAGCAAAAAGCATTCAACCCCATAATACATGTTGTTTTATTGGTCGCTCGTCCATTTCATATCACATAGCTTAACCATTCATATATTTCGATTCCGCTCGACGAGCCGGGCAGTACGAGTACCACCATGATGGTTCTGCGACGTTTCCTTCCAGAGTTATTAAACCAAAAAACCACAAACATCCCAGAATCCTCTCGGTTTGGGGTCAAAATGTTGTCGCTTATTAAATCCCATAAAAAACGTCGCATCGAATGAATGTGATTGAATTCTCCCCGTCTGGACGAGCGGAATTGAATGGTGCAACTGATTTTGCTGTGCTGTGAAAATTCAGATATTTGCATGACTGCTTTTGTTTTATTTTGTGAATAGCAAAAAGCATTCAACCCCATAATACATGTTGTTTTATTGGTCGCTCGTCCATTTCATATCCAATAGCTTAACGATTCACATATTTGGATTCCTCTCGACGAGGCGAGCATTTCGAGTACAACCTTGATGGGTCTGCGACGTTTCCTTCCAGAGTTATTACCAAAAAAACACAAACATCCCAGAATCCTCTCGGTTTGGGGTCAAAATGTTGTCGCTCATTAAATCCCATAAGACACGTCGCATCGAATGAATGTGATTGAATTATCCCCGTCTGGACGAGCGGAATTGAATGGTGCAACTGATTTTGCTGTGCTATGAAAATTCAGATATTTGCATGACTGCTTTTGTTTTATTTTGTGAATAGCAAAAAGCATTCAACCCCATAATACATGTTGTTTTATTGGTCGCTCGTCCATTTCATATCCCATAGCTTAAGCATTCATATATTTGGATTCCTCTCGACGAGGCGAGCAGTACGACTACCACCTTGATGGGTCTACGACGTTTCCTTCCAGAGTTATTACTAAAAAAACACAAACATCCCAGAATCCTCTCGGTTTGGGGTCAAAATGTTGTCGCTCATTAAATCCCACTAGAAACGTCGCATCGAATGAATGTGATTGAATTCTCTCCGTCTGGACGAGCGGAATTGAATGGTGCAACTGATTTTGCTGTGCTGTGAAAATTCAGATATTTGCATGACTTCTTTTGTTTTATTTTGTGAATAGCAAAAAGCATTCAACCCCATAATACATGTTGTTTTATTGGTCGCTCGTCCATTTCATATCCCATAGCTTAACCATTCACATATTTGGATTCCTCTCGACGAGGCGAGCAGTACGAGTACAACGTTGATGGGTCTGCGACGTTTCTTTCCAGAGTTATTACCAAAAAAACACAAACATCCCAGAATCCTCTCGGTTTGGGGTCAAAATGTTGTCGCTCATTAAATCCCATAAGACACGTCGCATCGAATGAATGTGATTGAATTATCCCCGTCTTGACGAGCGGAATTGAATGGTGCAACTGATTTTGCTGTGCTGTGAAAATTCAGATATTTGCATGACTGCTTTTGTTTTATTTTGTGAATAGCAAAAAGCATTCAACCCCATAATACATGTTGTTTTATTGGTCGCTCGTCCATTTCATATCCCATAGCTTAAGCATTCATATATTTGGATTCCTCTCTACGAGGCGAGCAGTACGACTACCACCTTGATGGGTCTGCGACGTTTCCTTCCAGAGTTATTACCAAAAAAACACAAACATCCCAGAATCCTCTCGGTTTGGGGTCAAAATGTTGTCGCTCATTAAATCCCAAAAGACACGTCGCATCGAATGAATGTGATTGAATTATCCCCGTCTGGACGAGCGGAATTGAATGGTGCAACTGATTTTGCTGTGCTGTGAAAATTCAGATATTTGCATGACTTCTTTTGTTTTATTTTGTGAATAGCAAAAAGCATTCAACCCCATAATACATGTTGTTTTATTGGTCGCTCGTCCATTTCACATCCCATAGCTTAAGCATTCATATATTTGGATTCCTCTCGACGTGGCGAGCAGTACGAGTACCACCTTGATGGGTCTGCGACGTTTCCTTCCAGAGTTATTACCAAAAAACCACAAACATCCCAGAATCCTCTCGGTTTTGGGGTCAAAATGTTGTCGCTCATTAAATCCCATAAGAAACGTCGCATCGAATGAATGTGATTGAATTCTCCCCGTCTGGACGAGCGGAATTGAATGGTGCAACTGATATTGCTGTCCTGTGAAAATTCAGATATTTGCATGACTGCTTTTGTTTTATTTTGTGAATAGCAAAAAGCATTCAACCCCATAATACATGTTGTTTTATTGGTCGCTCGTCCATTTCATATCACATAGCTTAACCATTCATATATTTCGATTCCGCTCGACGAGCCGGGCAGTACGAGTACCACCATGATGGTTCTGCGACGTTTCCTTCCAGAGTTATTAAACCAAAAAACCACAAACATTCCAGAATCCTCTCGGTTTGGGGTCAAAATGTTGTCGCTTATTAAATACCATAAGAAACGTCGCATCGAATGAATGTGATTGAATTCTCCCCGTCTGGACGAGCGGAATTTAATGGTGCAACTGATTTTGCTGTGCTGTGAAAATTCAGATATTTGCATGACTGCTTTTGTTTTATTTTGTGAATAGCAAAACGCATTCCACCCCATAATACATGCTGTTTTATTGGTCGCTCGTCCATTTCATATCCCATAGCTTAACCATTCATATATTTGGATTCCTCTCGACGAGGCGAGCAGTACGAGTACCACATTGATGGGTCTGCGACGTTTCCTTCCAGAGTTATTACCAAAAAAACACAAACATCCCAGAATCCTCTCGGTTTGGGATCAAAATGTTGTCGCTCATTAAATCCCATAAGACACGTCGCATCGAATGAATGTGATTGAATTATCCCCGTCTGGACGAGCGGAATTGAATGGTGCAACTGATTTTGCTGTGCTGTGAAAATTCAGATATTTGCATGACTGCTTTTGTTTTATTTTGTGAATAGCAAAAAGCATTCAACCCCATAATACATGTTGTTTTATTGGTCGCTCGTCCATTTCATATCCCATAGCTTAAGCATTCATATATTTGGATTCCTCTCTACGAGGCGAGCATTTCGAGTACAACCTTGATGGGTCTGCGACGTTTCCTTCCAGAGTTATTACCAAAAAAACACAAACATCCCAGAATCCTCTCGGTTTGGGGTCAAAATGTTGTCGCTCATTAAATCCCAAAAGACATGTCGCATCGAATGAATGTGATTGAATTATCCCCGTCTGGACGAGCGGAATTGAATGGTGCAACTGATTTTGCTGTGCTGTGAAAATTCAGATATTTGCATGACTTCTTTTGTTTTATTTTGTGAATAGCAAAAAGCATTCAACCCCATAATACATGTTGTTTTATTGGTCGCTCGTCCATTTCACATCCCATAGCTTAAGCATTCATATATTTGGATTCCTCTCGACGAGGCGAGCAGTACGAGTACCACCTTGATGGGTCTGCGACGTTTCCTTCCAGAGTTATTACCAAAAAAACACAAACATCCCAGAATCCTCTCGGTTTTGGGGTCAAAATGTTGTCGCTCATTAAATCCCATAAGAAACGTCGCATCGAATGAATGTGATTGAATTCTCCCCGTCTGGACGAGCGGAATTGAATGGTGCAACTGATATTGCTGTCCTGTGAAAATTCAGATATTTGCATGACTGCTTTTGTTTTATTTTGTGAATAGCAAAAAGCATTCAACCCCATAATACATGTTGTTTTATTGGTCGCTCGTCCATTTCATATCACATAGCTTAACCATTCATATATTTCGATTCCGCTCGACGAGCCGGGCAGTACGAGTACCACCATGATGGTTCTGCGACGTTTCCTTCCAGAGTTATTAAACCAAAAAACCACAAACATCCCAGAATCCTCTCGGTTTGGGGTCAAAATGTTGTCGCTTATTAAATCCCATAAGAAACGTCGCATCGAATGAATGTGATTGAATTCTCCCCGTCTGGACGAGCGGAATTGAATGGTGCAACTGATTTTGCTGTGCTGTGAAAATTCAGATATTTGCATGACTGCTTTTGTTTTATTTTGTGAATAGCAAAACGCATTCCACCCCATAATACATGCTGTTTTATTGGTCGCTCGTCCATTTCATATCCCATAGCTTAACCATTCATATATTTGGATTCCTCTCGACGAGGCGAGCAGTACGAGTACCACATTGATGGGTCTGCGACGTTTCCTTCCAGAGTTATTACCAAAAAAACACAAACATCCCAGAATCCTCTCGGTTTGGGGTCAAAATGTTGTCGCTCATTAAATCCCATAAGACACGTCGCATCGAATGAATGTGATTGAATTATCCCCGTCTGGACGAGCGGAATTGAATGGTGCAACTGATTTTGCTGTGCTATGAAAATTCAGATATTTGCATGACTGCTTTTGTTTTATTTTGTGAATAGCAAAAAGCATTCAACCCCATAATACATGTTGTTTTATTGGTCGCTCGTCCATTTCATATCCCATAGCTTAAGCATTCATATATTTGGATTCCTCTCGACGAGGCGAGCAGTACGAGTACCACCTTGATGGGTCTACGACGTTTCCTTCCAGAGTTATTACTAAAAAAACACAAACATCCCAGAATCCTCTCGGTTTGGGGTCAAAATGTTGTCGCTCATTAAATCCCACTAGAAACGTCGCATCGAATGAATGTGATTGAATTCTCTCCGTCTGGACGAGCGGAATTGAATGGTGCAACTGATTTTGCTGTGCTGTGAAAATTCAGATATTTGCATGACTTCTTTTGTTTTATTTTGTGAATAGCAAAAAGCATTCAACCCCATAATACATGTTGTTTTATTGGTCGCTCGTCCATTTCATATCCCATAGCTTAACTATTCACATATTTGGATTCCTCTCGACGAGGCGAGCAGTACGAGTACAACGTTGATGGGTCTGCGACGTTTCTTTCCAGAGTTATTACCAAAAAAACACAAACATCCCAGAATCCTCTCGGTTTGGGGTCAAAATGTTGTCGCTCATTAAATCCCATAAGACACGTCGCATCGAATGAATGTGATTGAATTATCCCCGTCTTGACGAGCGGAATTGAATGGTGCAACTGATTTTGCTGTGCTGTGAAAATTCAGATATTTGCATGACTGCTTTTGTTTTATTTTGTGAATAGCAAAAAGCATTCAACCCCATAATACATGTTGTTTTATTGGTCGCTCGTCCATTTCATATCCCATAGCTTAAGCATTCATATATTTGGATTCCTCTCTACGAGGCGAGCAGTACGACTACCACCTTGATGGGTCTGCGACGTTTCCTTCCAGAGTTATTACCAAAAAAACACAAACATCCCAGAATCCTCTCGGTTTGGGGTCAAAATGTTGTCGCTCATTAAATCCCAAAAGACACGTCGCATCGAATGAATGTGATTGAATTATCCCCGTCTGGACGAGCGGAATTGAATGGTGCAACTGATTTTGCTGTGCTGTGAAAATTCAAATATTTGCATGACTTCTTTTGTTTTATTTTGTGAATAGCAAAAAGCATTCAACCCCATAATACATGTTGTTTTATTGGTCGCTCGTCCATTTCACATCCCATAGCTTAAGCATTCATATATTTGGATTCCTCTCGACGAGGCGAGCAGTACGAGTACCACCTTGATGGGTCTGCGACGTTTCCTTCCAGAGTTATTACCAAAAAACCACAAACATCCCAGAATCCTCTCGGTTTTGGGGTCAAAATGTTGTCGCTCATTAAATCCCATAAGAAACGTCGCATCGAATGAATGTGATTGAATTCTCCCCGTCTGGACGAGCGGAATTGAATGGTGCAACTGATATTGCTGTCCTGTGAAAATTCAGATATTTGCATGACTGCTTTTGTTTTATTTTGTGAATAGCAAAAAGCATTCAACCCCATAATACATGTTGGTTTATTGGTCGCTCGTCCATTTCATATCACATAGCTTAACCATTCATATATTTCGATTCCGCTCGACGAGCCGGGCAGTACGAGTACCACCATGATGGTTCTGCGACGTTTCCTTCCAGAGTTATTAAACCAAAAAACCACAAACATTCCAGAATCCTCTCGGTTTGGGGTCAAAATGTTGTCGCTTATTAAATACCATAAGAAACGTCGCATCGAATGAATGTGATTGAATTCTCCCCGTCTGGACGAGCGGAATTTAATGGTGCAACTGATTTTGCTGTGCTGTGAAAATTCAGATATTTGCATGACTGCTTTTGTTTTATTTTGTGAATAGCAAAACGCATTCCACCCCATAATACATGCTGTTTTATTGGTCGCTCGTCCATTTCATATCCCATAGCTTAACCATTCATATATTTGGATTCCTCTCGACGAGGCGAGCAGTACGAGTACCACATTGATGGGTCTGCGACGTTTCCTTCCAGAGTTATTACCAAAAAAACACAAACATCCCAGAATCCTCTCGGTTTGGGATCAAAATGTTGTCGCTCATTAAATCCCATAAGACACGTCGCATCGAATGAATGTGATTGAATTATCCCCGTCTGGACGAGCGGAATTGAATGGTGCAACTGATTTTGCTGTGCTATGAAAATTCAGATATTTGCATGACTGCTTTTGTTTTATTTTGTGAATAGCAAAAAGCATTCAACCCCATAATACATGTTGTTTTATTGGTCGCTCGTCCATTTCATATCCCATAGCTTAAGCATTCATATATTTGGATTCCTCTCGACGAGGCGAGCAGTTCGAGTACCACCTTGATGGGTCTACGACGTTTCCTTCCAGAGTTATTACTAAAAAAACACAAACATCCCAGAATCCTCTCGGTTTGGGGTCAAAATGTTGTCGCTCATTAAATCCCACTAGAAACGTCGCATCGAATGAATGTGATTGAATTCTCCCCGTCTGGACGAGCGGAATTGAATGGTGCAACTGATTTTGCTGTGCTGTGAAAATTCAGATATTTGCATGACTTCTTTTGTTTTATTTTGTGAATAGCAAAAAGCATTCAACCCCATAATACATGTTGTTTTATTGGTCGCTCGTCCATTTCATATCCCATAGCTTAACCATTCACATATTTGGATTCCTCTCGACGAGGCGAGCAGTACGAGTACAACGTTGATGGGTCTGCGACGTTTCTTTCCAGAGTTATTACCAAAAAAAACACAAACATCCCAGAATCCTCTCGGTTTGGGGTCAAAATGTTGTCGCTCATTAAATCCCATAAGACACGTCGCATCGAATGAATGTGATTGAATTATCCCCGTCTTGACGAGCGGAATTGAATGGTGCAACTGATTTTGCTGTGCTGTGAAAATTCAGATATTTGCATGACTGCTTTTGTTTTATTTTGTGAATAGCAAAAAGCATTCAACCCCATAATACATGTTGTTTTATTGGTCGCTCGTCCATTTCATATCCCATAGCTTAAGCATTCATATATTTGGATTCCTCTCTACGAGGCGAGCAGTACGACTACCACCTTGATGGGTCTGCGACGTTTCCTTCCAGAGTTATTACCAAAAAAACACAAACATCCCAGAATCCTCTCGGTTTGGGGTCAAAATGTTGTCGCTCATTAAATCCCAAAAGACACGTCGCATCGAATGAATGTGATTGAATTATCCCCGTCTGGACGAGCGGAATTGAATGGTGCAACTGATTTTGCTGTGCTGTGAAAATTCAGATATTTGCATGACTTCTTTTGTTTTATTTTGTGAATAGCAAAAAGCATTCAACCCCATAATACATGTTGTTTTATTGGTCGCTCGTCCATTTCACATCCCATAGCTTAAGCATTCATATATTTGGATTCCTCTCGACGAGGCGAGCAGTACGAGTACCACCTTGATGGGTCTGCGACGTTTCCTTCCAGAGTTATTACCAAAAAACCACAAACATCCCAGAATCCTCTCGGTTTTGGGGTCAAAATGTTGTCGCTCATTAAATCCCATAAGAAACGTCGCATCGAATGAATGTGATTGAATTCTCCCCGTCTGGACGAGCGGAATTGAATGGTGCAACTGATATTGCTGTCCTGTGAAAATTCAGATATTTGCATGACTGCTTTTGTTTTATTTTGTGAATAGCAAAAAGCATTCAACCCCATAATACATGTTGTTTTATTGGTCGCTCGTCCATTTCATATCACATAGCTTAACCATTCATATATTTCGATTCCGCTCGACGAGCCGGGCAGTACGAGTACCACCATGATGGTTCTGCGACGTTTCCTTCCAGAGTTATTAAACCAAAAAAACACAAACATTCCAGAATCCTCTCGGTTTGGGGTCAAAATGTTGTCGCTTATTAAATACCATAAGAAACGTCGCATCGAATGAATGTGATTGAATTCTCCCCGTCTGGACGAGCGGAATTGAATGGTGCAACTGATTTTGCTGTGCTGTGAAAATTCAGATATTTGCATGACTTCTTTTGTTTTATTTTGTGAATAGCAAAAAGCATTCAACCCCATAATACATGTTGTTTTATTGGTCGCTCGTCCATTTCATATCCCATAGCTTAACCATTCACATATTTGGATTCCTCTCGACGAGGCGAGCAGTACGAGTACAACGTTGATGGGTCTGCGACGTTTCTTTCCAGAGTTATTACCAAAAAAACACAAACATCCCAGAATCCTCTCGGTTTGGGGTCAAAATGTTGTCGCTCATTAAATCCCATAAGACACGTCGCATCGAATGAATGTGATTGAATTATCCCCGTCTTGACGAGCGGAATTGAATGGTGCAACTGATTTTGCTGTGCTGTGAAAATTCAGATATTTGCATGACTGCTTTTGTTTTATTTTGTGAATAGCAAAAAGCATTCAACCCCATAATACATGTTGTTTTATTGGTCGCTCGTCCATTTCATATCCCATAGCTTAAGCATTCATATATTTGGATTCCTCTCTACGAGGCGAGCAGTACGACTACCACCTTGATGGGTCTGCGACGTTTCCTTCCAGAGTTATTACCAAAAAAACACAAACATCCCAGAATCCTCTCGGTTTGGGGTCAAAATGTTGTCGCTCATTAAATCCCAAAAGACACGTCGCATCGAATGAATGTGATTGAATTATCCCCGTCTGGACGAGCGGAATTGAATGGTGCAACTGATTTTGCTGTGCTGTGAAAATTCAGATATTTGCATGACTTCTTTTGTTTTATTTTGTGAATAGCAAAAAGCATTCAACCCCATAATACATGTTGTTTTATTGGTCGCTCGTCCATTTCACATCCCATAGCTTAAGCATTCATATATTTGGATTCCTCTCGACGAGGCGAGCAGTACGAGTACCACCTTGATGGGTCTGCGACGTTTCCTTCCAGAGTTATTACCAAAAAACCACAAACATCCCAGAATCCTCTCGGTTTTGGGGTCAAAATGTTGTCGCTCATTAAATCCCATAAGAAACGTCGCATCGAATGAATGTGATTGAATTCTCCCCGTCTGGACGAGCGGAATTGAATGGTGCAACTGATATTGCTGTCCTGTGAAAATTCAGATATTTGCATGACTGCTTTTGTTTTATTTTGTGAATAGCAAAAAGCATTCAACCCCATAATACATGTTGTTTTATTGGTCGCTCGTCCATTTCATATCACATAGCTTAACCATTCATATATTTCGATTCCGCTCGACGAGCCGGGCAGTACGAGTACCACCATGATGGTTCTGCGACGTTTCCTTCCAGAGTTATTAAACCAAAAAAACACAAACATTCCAGAATCCTCTCGGTTTGGGGTCAAAATGTTGTCGCTTATTAAATACCATAAGAAACGTCGCATCGAATGAATGTGATTGAATTCTCCCCGTCTGGACGAGCGGAATTGAATGGTGCAACTGATTTTGCTGTGCTGTGAAAATTCAGATATTTGCATGACTTCTTTTGTTTTATTTTGTGAATAGCAAAAAGCATTCAACCCCATAATACATGTTGTTTTATTGGTCGCTCGTCCATTTCATATCCCATAGCTTAACCATTCACATATTTGGATTCCTCTCGACGAGGCGAGCAGTACGAGTACAACGTTGATGGGTCTGCGACGTTTCTTTCCAGAGTTATTACCAAAAAAACACAAACATCCCAGAATCCTCTCGGTTTGGGGTCAAAATGTTGTCGCTCATTAAATCCCATAAGACACGTCGCATCGAATGAATGTGATTGAATTATCCCCGTCTTGACGAGCGGAATTGAATGGTGCAACTGATTTTGCTGTGCTGTGAAAATTCAGATATTTGCATGACTGCTTTTGTTTTATTTTGTGAATAGCAAAAAGCATTCAACCCCATAATACATGTTGTTTTATTGGTCGCTCGTCCATTTCATATCCCATAGCTTAAGCATTCATATATTTGGATTCCTCTCGACGAGGCGAGCAGTACGAGTACCACATTGATGGGTCTGCGACGTTTCCTTCCAGAGTTATTACCAAAAAAACACAAACATCCCAGAATCCTCTCGGTTTGGGATCAAAATGTTGTCGCTCATTAAATCCCATAAGACACGTCGCATCGAATGAATGTGATTGAATTATCCCCGTCTGGACGAGCGGAATTGAATGGTGCAACTGATTTTGCTGTGCTATGAAAATTCAGATATTTGCATGACTGCTTTTGTTTTATTTTGTGAATAGCAAAAAGCATTCAACCCCATAATACATGTTGTTTTATTGGTCGCTCGTCCATTTCATATCCCATAGCTTAAGCATTCATATATTTGGATTCCTCTCGACGAGGCGAGCAGTTCGAGTACCACCTTGATGGGTCTACGACGTTTCCTTCCAGAGTTATTACTAAAAAAACACAAACATCCCAGAATCCTCTCGGTTTGGGGTCAAAATGTTGTCGCTCATTAAATCCCACTAGAAACGTCGCATCGAATGAATGTGATTGAATTCTCCCCGTCTGGACGAGCGGAATTGAATGGTGCAACTGATTTTGCTGTGCTGTGAAAATTCAGATATTTGCATGACTTCTTTTGTTTTATTTTGTGAATAGCAAAAAGCATTCAACCCCATAATACATGTTGTTTTATTGGTCGCTCGTCCATTTCATATCCCATAGCTTAACCATTCACATATTTGGATTCCTCTCGACGAGGCGAGCAGTACGAGTACAACGTTGATGGGTCTGCGACGTTTCTTTCCAGAGTTATTACCAAAAAAAACACAAACATCCCAGAATCCTCTCGGTTTGGGGTCAAAATGTTGTCGCTCATTAAATCCCATAAGACACGTCGCATCGAATGAATGTGATTGAATTATCCCCGTCTTGACGAGCGGAATTGAATGGTGCAACTGATTTTGCTGTGCTGTGAAAATTCAGATATTTGCATGACTGCTTTTGTTTTATTTTGTGAATAGCAAAAAGCATTCAACCCCATAATACATGTTGTTTTATTGGTCGCTCGTCCATTTCATATCCCATAGCTTAAGCATTCATATATTTGGATTCCTCTCTACGAGGCGAGCAGTACGACTACCACCTTGATGGGTCTGCGACGTTTCCTTCCAGAGTTATTACCAAAAAAACACAAACATCCCAGAATCCTCTCGGTTTGGGGTCAAAATGTTGTCGCTCATTAAATCCCAAAAGACACGTCGCATCGAATGAATGTGATTGAATTATCCCCGTCTGGACGAGCGGAATTGAATGGTGCAACTGATTTTGCTGTGCTGTGAAAATTCAGATATTTGCATGACTTCTTTTGTTTTATTTTGTGAATAGCAAAAAGCATTCAACCCCATAATACATGTTGTTTTATTGGTCGCTCGTCCATTTCACATCCCATAGCTTAAGCATTCATATATTTGGATTCCTCTCGACGAGGCGAGCAGTACGAGTACCACCTTGATGGGTCTGCGACGTTTCCTTCCAGAGTTATTACCAAAAAACCACAAACATCCCAGAATCCTCTCGGTTTTGGGGTCAAAATGTTGTCGCTCATTAAATCCCATAAGAAACGTCGCATCGAATGAATGTGATTGAATTCTCCCCGTCTGGACGAGCGGAATTGAATGGTGCAACTGATATTGCTGTCCTGTGAAAATTCAGATATTTGCATGACTGCTTTTGTTTTATTTTGTGAATAGCAAAAAGCATTCAACCCCATAATACATGTTGTTTTATTGGTCGCTCGTCCATTTCATATCACATAGCTTAACCATTCATATATTTCGATTCCGCTCGACGAGCCGGGCAGTACGAGTACCACCATGATGGTTCTGCGACGTTTCCTTCCAGAGTTATTAAACCAAAAAAACACAAACATTCCAGAATCCTCTCGGTTTGGGGTCAAAATGTTGTCGCTTATTAAATACCATAAGAAACGTCGCATCGAATGAATGTGATTGAATTCTCCCCGTCTGGACGAGCGGAATTGAATGGTGCAACTGATTTTGCTGTGCTGTGAAAATTCAGATATTTGCATGACTTCTTTTGTTTTATTTTGTGAATAGCAAAAAGCATTCAACCCCATAATACATGTTGTTTTATTGGTCGCTCGTCCATTTCATATCCCATAGCTTAACCATTCACATATTTGGATTCCTCTCGACGAGGCGAGCAGTACGAGTACAACGTTGATGGGTCTGCGACGTTTCTTTCCAGAGTTATTACCAAAAAAACACAAACATCCCAGAATCCTCTCGGTTTGGGGTCAAAATGTTGTCGCTCATTAAATCCCATAAGACACGTCGCATCGAATGAATGTGATTGAATTATCCCCGTCTTGACGAGCGGAATTGAATGGTGCAACTGATTTTGCTGTGCTGTGAAAATTCAGATATTTGCATGACTGCTTTTGTTTTATTTTGTGAATAGCAAAAAGCATTCAACCCCATAATACATGTTGTTTTATTGGTCGCTCGTCCATTTCATATCCCATAGCTTAAGCATTCATATATTTGGATTCCTCTCTACGAGGCGAGCAGTACGACTACCACCTTGATGGGTCTGCGACGTTTCCTTCCAGAGTTATTACCAAAAAAACACAAACATCCCAGAATCCTCTCGGTTTGGGGTCAAAATGTTGTCGCTCATTAAATCCCAAAAGACACGTCGCATCGAATGAATGTGATTGAATTATCCCCGTCTGGACGAGCGGAATTGAATGGTGCAACTGATTTTGCTGTGCTGTGAAAATTCAGATATTTGCATGACTTCTTTTGTTTTATTTTGTGAATAGCAAAAAGCATTCAACCCCATAATACATGTTGTTTTATTGGTCGCTCGTCCATTTCACATCCCATAGCTTAAGCATTCATATATTTGGATTCCTCTCGACGAGGCGAGCAGTACGAGTACCACCTTGATGGGTCTGCGACGTTTCCTTCCAGAGTTATTACCAAAAAACCACAAACATCCCAGAATCCTCTCGGTTTTGGGGTCAAAATGTTGTCGCTCATTAAATCCCATAAGAAACGTCGCATCGAATGAATGTGATTGAATTCTCCCCGTCTGGACGAGCGGAATTGAATGGTGCAACTGATATTGCTGTCCTGTGAAAATTCAGATATTTGCATGACTGCTTTTGTTTTATTTTGTGAATAGCAAAAAGCATTCAACCCCATAATACATGTTGTTTTATTGGTCGCTCGTCCATTTCATATCACATAGCTTAACCATTCATATATTTCGATTCCGCTCGACGAGCCGGGCAGTACGAGTACCACCATGATGGTTCTGCGACGTTTCCTTCCAGAGTTATTAAACCAAAAAACCACAAACATTCCAGAATCCTCTCGGTTTGGGGTCAAAATGTTGTCGCTTATTAAATACCATAAGAAACGTCGCATCGAATGAATGTGATTGAATTCTCCCCGTCTGGACGAGCGGAATTGAATGGTGCAACTGATTTTGCTGTGCTGTGAAAATTCAGATATTTGCATGACTTCTTTTGTTTTATTTTGTGAATAGCAAAAAGCATTCAACCCCATAATACATGTTGTTTTATTGGTCGCTCGTCCATTTCATATCCCATAGCTTAACCATTCACATATTTGGATTCCTCTCGACGAGGCGAGCAGTACGAGTACAACGTTGATGGGTCTGCGACGTTTCTTTCCAGAGTTATTACCAAAAAAACACAAACATCCCAGAATCCTCTCGGTTTGGGGTCAAAATGTTGTCGCTCATTAAATCCCATAAGACACGTCGCATCGAATGAATGTGATTGAATTATCCCCGTCTTGACGAGCGGAATTGAATGGTGCAACTGATTTTGCTGTGCTGTGAAAATTCAGATATTTGCATGACTGCTTTTGTTTTATTTTGTGAATAGCAAAAAGCATTCAACCCCATAATACATGTTGTTTTATTGGTCGCTCGTCCATTTCATATCCCATAGCTTAAGCATTCATATATTTGGATTCCTCTCTACGAGGCGAGCAGTACGACTACCACCTTGATGGGTCTGCGACGTTTCCTTCCAGAGTTATTACCAAAAAAACACAAACATCCCAGAATCCTCTCGGTTTGGGGTCAAAATGTTGTCGCTCATTAAATCCCAAAAGACACGTCGCATCGAATGAATGTGATTGAATTATCCCCGTCTGGACGAGCAGAATTGAATGGTGCAACTGATTTTGCTGTGCTGTGAAAATTCAGATATTTGCATGACTTCTTTTGTTTTATTTTGTGAATAGCAAAAAGCATTCAACCCCATAATACATGTTGTTTTATTGGTCGCTCGTCCATTTCACATCCCATAGCTTAAGCATTCATAGATTTGGATTCCTCTCGACGAGGCGAGCAGTACGAGTACCACCTTGATGGGTCTGCGACGTTTCCTTCCAGAGTTATTACCAAAAAACCACAAACATCCCAGAATCCTCTCGGTTTTGGGGTCAAAATGTTGTCGCTCATTAAATCCCATAAGAAACGTCGCATCGAATGAATGTGATTGAATTCTCCCCGTCTGGACGAGCGGAATTGAATGGTGCAACTGATATTGCTGTCCTGTGAAAATTCAGATATTTGCATGACTGCTTTTGTTTTATTTTGTGAATAGCAAAAAGCATTCAACCCCATAATACATGTTGTTTTATTGGTCGCTCGTCCATTTCATATCACATAGCTTAACCATTCATATATTTCGATTCCGCTCGACGAGCCGGGCAGTACGAGTACCACCATGATGGTTCTGCGACGTTTCCTTCCAGAGTTATTAAACCAAAAAACCACAAACATTCCAGAATCCTCTCGGTTTGGGGTCAAAATGTTGTCGCTTATTAAATACCATAAGAAACGTCGCATCGAATGAATGTGATTGAATTCTCCCCGTCTGGACGAGCGGAATTTAATGGTGCAACTGATTTTGCTGTGCTGTGAAAATTCAGATATTTGCATGACTGCTTTTGTTTTATTTTGTGAATAGCAAAACGCATTCCACCCCATAATACATGCTGTTTTATTGGTCGCTCGTCCATTTCATATCCCATAGCTTAACCATTCATATATTTGGATTCCTCTCGACGAGGCGAGCAGTACGAGTACCAGATTGATGGGTCTGCGACGTTTCCTTCCAGAGTTATTACCAAAAAAACACAAACATCCCAGAATCCTCTCGGTTTGGGATCAAAATGTTGTCGCTCATTAAATCCCATAAGACACGTCGCATCGAATGAATGTGATTGAATTATCCCCGTCTGGACGAGCGGAATTGAATGGTGCAACTGATTTTGCTGTGCTATGAAAATTCAGATATTTGCATGACTGCTTTTGTTTTATTTTGTGAATAGCAAAAAGCATTCAACCCCATAATACATGTTGTTTTATTGGTCGCTCGTCCATTTCATATCCCATAGCTTAAGCATTCATATATTTGGATTCCTCTCGACGAGGCGAGCAGTACGAGTACCACCTTGATGGGGCTACGACGTTTCCTTCCAGAGTTATTACTAAAAAAACACAAACATCCCAGAATCCTCTCGGTTTGGGGTCAAAATGTTGTCGCTCATTAAATCCCACTAGAAACGTCGCATCGAATGAATGTGATTGAATTCTCCCCGTCTGGACGAGCGGAATTGAATGGTGCAACTGATTTTGCTGTGCTGTGAAAATTCAGATATTTGCATGACTTCTTTTGTTTTATTTTGTGAATAGCAAAAAGCATTCAACCCCATAATACATGTTGTTTTATTGGTCGCTCGTCCATTTCATATCACATAGCTTAACCATTCATATATTTCGATTCCGCTCGACGAGCCGGGCAGTACGAGTACCACCATGATGGTTCTGCGACGTTTCCTTCCAGAGTTATTAAACCAAAAAACCACAAACATTCCAGAATCCTCTCGGTTTGGGGTCAAAATGTTGTCGCTTATTAAATACCATAAGAAACGTCGCATCGAATGAATGTGATTGAATTCTCCCCGTCTGGACGAGCGGAATTTAATGGTGCAACTGATTTTGCTGTGCTGTGAAAATTCAGATATTTGCATGACTGCTTTTGTTTTATTTTGTGAATAGCAAAACGCATTCCACCCCATAATACATGCTGTTTTATTGGTCGCTCGTCCATTTCATATCCCATAGCTTAACCATTCATATATTTGGATTCCTCTCGACGAGGCGAGCAGTACGAGTACCAGATTGATGGGTCTGCGACGTTTCCTTCCAGAGTTATTACCAAAAAAACACAAACATCCCAGAATCCTCTCGGTTTGGGATCAAAATGTTGTCGCTCATTAAATCCCATAAGACACGTCGCATCGAATGAATGTGATTGAATTATCCCCGTCTGGACGAGCGGAATTGAATGGTGCAACTGATTTTGCTGTGCTATGAAAATTCAGATATTTGCATGACTGCTTTTGTTTTATTTTGTGAATAGCAAAAAGCATTCAACCCCATAATACATGTTGTTTTATTGGTCGCTCGTCCATTTCATATCCCATAGCTTAAGCATTCATATATTTGGATTCCTCTCGACGAGGCGAGCAGTACGAGTACCACCTTGATGGGGCTACGACGTTTCCTTCCAGAGTTATTACTAAAAAAACACAAACATCCCAGAATCCTCTCGGTTTGGGGTCAAAATGTTGTCGCTCATTAAATCCCACTAGAAACGTCGCATCGAATGAATGTGATTGAATTCTCCCCGTCTGGACGAGCGGAATTGAATGGTGCAACTGATTTTGCTGTGCTGTGAAAATTCAGATATTTGCATGACTTCTTTTGTTTTATTTTGTGAATAGCAAAAAGCATTCAACCCCATAATACATGTTGTTTATTGGTCGCTCGTCCATTTCATATCCCATAGCTTAACCATTCACATATTTGGATTCCTCTCGACGAGGCGAGCAGTACGAGTACAACGTTGATGGGTCTGCGACGTTTCCTTCCAGAGTTATTACCAAAAAAACACAAACATCCCAGAATCCTCTCGGTTTGGGGTCAAAATGTTGTCGCTCATTAAATCCCATAAGACACGTCGCATCGAATGAATGTGATTGAATTATCCCCGCCTGGACGAGCGGAATTGAATGGTGCAACTGATTTTGCTGTGCTGTGAAAATTCAGATATTTGCATGACTGCTTTTGATTTATTTTGTGAATAGCAAAAAGCATTCAACCCCATAATACATGTTGTTTTATTGGTCGCTCGTCCATTTCATATCCCATAGCTTAAGCATTCATATATTTGGATTCCTCTCTATGAGGCGAGCAGTACGAGTACCACCTTGATGGGTCTGCGACGTTTCCTTCCAGAGTTATTACCAAAAAAACACAAACATCCCAGAATCCTCTCGGTTTGGGGTCAAAATGTTGTCGCTCATTAAATCCCAAAAGACACGTCGCATCGAATGAATGTGATTGAATTATCCCCGTCTAGACGAGCGGAATTGAATGGTGCAACTGATTTTGCTGTGCTGTGAAAATTCAGATATTTGCATGACTTCTTTTGTTTTATTTTGTGAATAGCAAAATGCATTCAACCCCATAATACATGTTGTTTTATTGGTCGCTCGTCCATTTCACATCCCATAGCTTAAGCATTCATACATTTGGATTCCTCTCGACGAGGCGAGCAGTACGAGTACCACCTTGATGGGTCTGCGACGTTTCCTTCCAGAGTTATTACCAAAAAACCACAAACATCCCAGAATCCTCTCGGTTTTGGGGTCAAAATGTTGTCGCTCATTAAATCCCATAAGAAACGTCGCATCGAATGAATGTGATTGAATTCTCCCCGTCTGGACGAGCGGAATTGAATGGTGCAACTGATATTGCTGTCCTGTGAAAATTCAGATATTTGCATGACTGCTTTTGTTTTATTTTGTGAATAGCAAAAAGCATTCAACACCATAATACATGTTGTTTTATTGGTCGCTCGTCCATTTCATATCACATAGCTTAACCATTCATATATTTCGATTCCGCTCGACGAGCCGGGCAGTACGAGTACCACCATGATGGTTCTGCAACGTTTCCTTCAAGAGTTATTAAACCAAAAAACCACAAACATCCCAGAATCCTCTCGGTTTGGGGTCAAAATGTTGTCGCTCATTAAATCCCACTAGAAACGTCGCATCGAATGAATGTGATTGAATTCTCCCCGTCTGGACGAGCGGAATTGAATGGTGCAACTGATTTTGCTGTGCTGTGAAAATTCAGATATTTGCATGATTTCTTTTGTTTTATTTTGTGAATAGCAAAACGCATTCAACCCCATAATACATGTTGTTTTATTGGTCGCTCGTCCATTTCATATCCCATAGCTTAACCATTCACATATTTGGATTCCTCTCGACGAGGCGAGCAGTACGAGTACAACGTTGATGGGTCTGCGACGTTTCCTTCCAGAGTTATTACCAAAAAAACACAAACATCCCAGAATCCTCTCGGTTTGGGGTCAAAATGTTGTCGCTCATTAAATCCCATAAGACACGTCGCATCGAATGAATGTGATTGAATTATCCCCGTCTGGACGAGCGGAATTGAATGGTGCAACTGATTTTGCTGTGCTGTGAAAATTCAGATATTTGCATGACTGCTTTTGATTTATTTTGTGAATAGCAAAAAGCATTCAACCCCATAATACATGTTGTTTTATTGGTCGCTCGTCCATTTCATATCCCATAGCTTAAGCATTCATATATTTGGATTCCTCTCTACGAGGCGAGCAGTACGAGTACCACCTTGATGGGTCTGCGACGTTTCCTTCCAGAGTTATTACCAAAAAAACACAAACATCCCAGAATCCTCTCGGTTTGGGGTCAAAATGTTGTCGCTCATTAAATCCCAAAAGACACGTCGCATCGAATGAATGTGATTGAATTATCCCCGTCTGGACGAGCGGAATTGAATGGTGCAACTGATTTTGCTGTGCTGTGAAAATTCAGATATTTGCATGACTTCTTTTGTTTTATTTTGTGAATAGCAAAAAGCATTCAACCCCATAATACATGTTGTTTTATTGGTCGCTCGTCCATTTCACATCCCATAGCTTAAGCATTCATATATTTGGATTCCTCTCGACGAGGCGAGCAGTACGAATACCACCTTGATGGGTCTGCGACGTTTCCTTCCAGAGTTATTACCAAAAAAACACAAACATCCCAGAATCCTCTCGGTTTTGGGGTAAAAATGTTGTCGCTCATTAAATCCCATAAGAAACGTCGCATCGAATGAATGTGATTGAATTCTCCCCGTCTGGACGAGCGGAATTGAATGGTGCAACTGATATTGCTGTCCTGTGAAAATTCAGATATTTGCATGACTGCTTTTGTTTTATTTTGTGAATAGCAAAAAGCATTCAACCCCATAATACATGTTGTTTTATTGGTCGCTCGTCCATTTCATATCACATAGCTTAACCATTCATATATTTCGATTCCGCTCGACGAGCCGGGCAGTACGAGTACCACCATGATGGTTCTGCGACGTTTCCTTCCAGAGTTATTAAACCAAAAAACCACAAACATCCCAGAATCCTCTCGGTTTGGGGTCAAAATGTTGTCGCTTATTAAATCCCATAAGAAACGTCGCATCGAATGAATGTGATTGAATTCTCCCCGTCTGGATGAGCGGAATTGAATGGTGCAACTGATTTTGCTGTGCTGTGAAAATTCAGATATTTGCATGACTGCTTTTGTTTTATTTTGTGAATAGCAAAACGCATTCCACCCCATAATACATGCTGTTTTATTGGTCGCTCGTCCATTTCATATCCCATAGCTTAACCATTCATATATTTGGATTCCTCTCGACGAGGCGAGCAGTACGAGTACCACATTGATGGGTCTGCGACGTTTCCTTCCAGAGTTATTACCAAAAAAACACAAACATCCCAGAATCCTCTCGGTTTGGGGTCAAAATGTTGTCGCTCATTAAATCCCATAAGACACGTCGCATCGAATGAATGTGATTGAATTATCCCCGTCTGGACGAGCGGAATTGAATGGTGCAACTGATTTTGCTGTGCTATGAAAATTCAGATATTTGCATGACTGCTTTTGTTTTATTTTGTGAATAGCAAAAAGCATTCAACCCCATAATACATGTTGTTTTATTGGTCGCTCGTCCATTTCATATCCCATAGCTTAAGCATTCATATATTTGGATTCCTCTCGACGAGGCGAGCAGTACGAGTACCACCTTGATGGGTCTACGACGTTTCCTTCCAGAGTTATTACTAAAAAAACACAAACATCCCAGAATCCTCTCGGTTTGGGGTCAAAATGTTGTCGCTCATTAAATCCCACTAGAAACGTCGCATCGAATGAATGTGATTGAATTCTCCCCGTCTGGACGAGCGGAATTGAATGGTGCAACTGATTTTGCTGTGCTGTGAAAATTCAGATATTTGCATGACTGCTTTTGTTTTATTTTGTGAATAGCAAAAAGCATTCAACCCCATAATACATGCTGTTTTATTGGTCGCTCGTCCATTTCATATCCCATAGCTTAAGCATTCATATATTTGGATTCCTCTCGACGAGGCGAGCAGTACGAGTACCACCTTGATGGGTCTGCGACGTTTCCTTCCAGAGTTATTACCAAAAAACCACAAACATCACAGAATCCTCTCGGTTTGGGGTCAAACTGTTGTCGCTTATTAAATCCCATAAGAAACGTCGCATCGAATGAATGTGATTGAATTCTCCCCGTCTGGACGAGCGGAATTGAATGGTGCAACTGATTTTGCTGTGCTGTGAAAATTCAGATATTTGCATGACTGCTTTTGTTTTATTTTGTGAATAGCAAAACGCATTCAACCCCATAATACATGCTGTTTTATTGGTCGCTCGTCCATTTCATATCCCATAGCTTAAGCATTCATATATTTGGATTCCTTTCGACGAGGCGAGCAGTACGAGTACCACCTTGATGGGTCTGCGACGTTTCCTTCCAGAGTTATTACCAAAAAACCACAAACATCACAGAATCCTCTCGGTTTGGGGTCAAACTGTTGTCGCTTATTAAATCCCATAAGAAACGTCGCATCGAATGAATGTGATTGAATTCTCCCCGTCTGGACGAGCGGAATTGAATGGTGCAACTGATTTTGCTGTGCTGTGAAAATTCAGATATTTGCATGACTGCTTTTGTTTTATTTTGTGAATAGCAAAAAGCATTCAACCCCATAATACATGTTGTTTTATTGGTCGCTCGTTCATTTCATATCACATAGCTTAACCATTCATATATTTCGATTCTGCTCGACGAGCCGGGCAGTACGAGTACCACCATGATGGTTCTGCGACGTTTCCTTCCAGAGTTATTAAACCAAAAAACCACAAACATCCCAGAATCCTCTCGGTTTGGGGTCAAAATGTTGTCGCTTATTAAATCCCATAAGAAACGTCGCATCGAATGAATGTGATTGAATTCTCCCCGTCTGGACGAGCGGAATTGAATGGTGCAACTGATTTTGCTGTGCTGTGAAAATTCAGATATATGCATGACTGCTTTTGTTTTATTTTGTGAATAGCCAAAAGCATTCAACCCCATAATACATGTTGTTTTATTGGTCGCTCGTTCATTTCATATCACATAGCTTAACCATTCATATATTTCGATTCTGCTCGACGAGCCGGGCAGTACGAGTACCACCATGATGGTTCTGCGACGTTTCCTTCCAGAGTTATTAAACCAAAAAACCACAAACATCCCAGAATCCTCTCGGTTTGGGGTCAAAATGTTGTCGCTTATTAAATCCCATAAGAAACGTCGCATCGAATGAATGTGATTGAATTCTCCCCGTCTGGACGAGCGGAATTGAATGGTGCAACTGATTTTGCTGTGCTGTGAAAATTCAGATATTTGCATGACTGCTTTTGTTTTATTTTGTGAATAGCAAAACGCATTCAACCCCATAATACATGCTGTTTTATTGGTCGCTCGTCCATTTCATATCCCATAGCTTAACCATTCATATATTTGGATTCCTCTCGACGAGGCGAGCAGTACGAGTACCACCTTGATGGGTCTGCGACGTTTCCTTCCAGAGTGATTACCAAAAAAACACAAACATCCCAGAATCCTCTCGGTTTGGGGTCAAAATGTTGTCGCTCATTAAATCCCATAAGACACGTCGCATCGAATGAATGTGATTGAATTATCCCCGTCGGGACGAGCGGAATTGAATGGTGCAACTGATTTTGCTGTGCTGTGAAAATTCAGATATTTGCATGACTGCTTTTGTTTTATTTTGTGAATAGCATAAAGCATTCAACCCCATAATACATGTTGTTTTATTGGTCGCTCGTCCATTTCATATCCCATAGCTTAAGCATTCATATATTTGGATTCCTCTCGACGAGGCGAGCAGTACGAGTACCACCTTGATGGGTCTACGACGTTTCCTTCCAGAGTTATTACTAAAAAACACACAAACATCCCAGAATCCTCTCGGTTTGGGGTCAAAATGTTGTCGCTCATTAAATCCCACTAGAAACGTCGCATCGAATGAATGTGATTGAATTCTCCCCGTCTGGACGAGCGGAATTGAATGGTGCAACTGATTTTGCTGTGCTGTGAAAATTCAGATATTTGCATGACTTCTTTTGTTTTATTTTGTGAATAGCAAAAAGCATTCAACCCCATAATACATGTTGTTTTATTGGTCGCTCGTCCATTTCATATCCCATAGCTTAAGCATTCATATATTTGGATTCCTCTCGACGAGGCGAGCAGTACGAGTACCATCTTGATGGGTCTGCGACGTTTCCTTCCAGAGTTATTACCAAAAATACACAAACATTCCAGAATCCTCTCGGTTTGGGGTCAAAATGTTGTCGCTCATTAAATCCCATAAGACACGTCGCATCGAATGAATGTGATTGAATTCTCCCCGTCTGGACGAGCGGAATTGAATGGTGCAACTGATTTTGCTGTGCTGTGAAAATTCAGATATTTGCATGACTGCTTTTGTTTTATTTTGTGAATAGCATAAAGCATTCAACCCCATAATACATGCTGTTTTATTGGTCGCTCGTCCATTTCATATCCCATAGCTTAACCATTCATATATTTGGATTTCTCTCGACGAGGCGAGCAGTACGAGTACCACCTTGTTGGGTCTGCGACGTTTCCTTCCAGAGTTATTACCAAAAAACCACAAAAATCCCAGAATCCTCTCGGTTTAGGGGTCAAAATGTTGTCGCTCATTTAATCCCATAAGAAACGTCGCATCGAATGAATGTGATTGAATTCTCCCCGTCTGGACGAGCGGAATTGAATGGTGCAACTGATATTGCTGTCCTGTGAAAATTCAGATATTTGCATTATATGCTTTTGTTTTATTTTGTGAATAGCAAGAAGCATTCACCCCATAATACATGTTGTTTTATTGGTCGCTCGTCCATTTCATATTCCATAGCTTAAGCATTCATATATTTGGATTCCTCTCGACGAGGCGAGCAGTACGAGTACCACCTTGATGGGTCTGCGACGTTTCCTTCCAGAGTTATTAAACCAAAAATACACAAACATCCCAGAATCCTCTCGGTTTGGGGTCAAAATGTTGTCGCTCATTAAATCCCATAAGAAACGTCGCATCGAATTAATGTGATTGAATTTTCCCCGTCTGGACGAGCGCAATTGAATGGTGCAACTGATTTTGCTGTGCTGTGAAAATTCAGATATTTGCATGACTGCTTTTGTTTTATTTTGTGAATAGCATAAAGCATTCAACCCCATAATACATGCTGTTTTATTGGTCGCTCGTCCATTTCATATCCCATAGCTTAACCATTCATATATTTGGATTTCTCTTGACGAGGCGAGCAGTACGAGTACCACCTTGTTGGGTCTGCGACGTTTCCTTCCAGAGTTATTACCAAAAAACCACAAAAATCCCAGAATCCTCTCGGTTTAGGGGTCAAAATGTTGTCGCTCATTTAATCCCATAAGAAACGTCGCATCGAATGAATGTGATTGAATTCTCCCCGTCTGGACGAGCGGAATTGAATGGTGCAACTGATATTGCTGTCCTGTGAAAATTCAGATATTTGCATGATATGCTTTTGTTTTATTTTGTGAATAGCAAAAAGCATTCACCCCATAATACATGTTGTTTTATTGGTCGCTCGTCCATTTCATATTCCATAGCTTAAGCATTCATATATTTGGATTCCTCTCGACGAGGCGAGCAGTACGAGTACCACCTTGATGGGTCTGCGACGTTTCCTTCCAGAGTTATTACCAAAAATACACAAACATCCCAGAATCCTCTCGGTTTGGGGTAAAAATGTTGTCGCTCATTAAATCCCATAAGAAACGTCGCATCGAATTAATGTGATTGAATTTTCCCCGTCTGGACGAGCGAAATTGAATGGTGCAACTGATTTTGCTGTGCTGTGAAAATTCAGATATTTGCATGACTGCTTTTGTTTTATTTTGTGAATAGCCAAAAGCATTCAACCCCATAATACATGCTGTTTTATTGGTCGCTCGTCCATTTCATATCCCATAGCTTAACCATTCATATATTTGGATTCCTCTCGACGAGGCGAGCAGTAGGAGTACCACCTTGATGGGTCTGCGACGTTTCCTTCCAGAGTTATTACCAAAAAACCACAAACATCCCAGAATCCTCTCGGTTTTGGGGTCAAACTGTTGTCGCTCATTAAATCCCATAAGAAACGTCGCATCGAATGAATGTGATTGAATTCTCCCCGTCTGGACGAGCGGAATTGAATGGTACAACTGATTTTGCTGTGCTGTGAAAATTCAGATATTTGCATGACTGCTTTTGTTTTATTTTGTGAATAGCATAAAGCATTCAACCCCATAATACATGCTGTTTTATTTGTCGCTCGTCCATTTCATATCCCATACCTTAACCATTCATATATTTGGATTTCTCTTGACGAGGCGAGCAGTACGAGTACCACCTTGATGGGTCTGCGACGTTTCCTTCCAGAGTTATTACCAAAAAACCACAAAAATCTCAGAATCCTCTCGGTTTAGGGTCAAAATGTTGTCGCTCATTAAATCCCATAAGAAACGTCGCATCGAATGAATGTGATTGAATTCTCCCCGTCTGGACGAGCGGAATTGAATGGTGCAACTGATTTTGCTGTGCTGTGAAAATTCAGATATTTGCATGATATGCTTTTGTTTTATTTTGTGAATAGCAAAAAGCATTCACCCCATAATACATGTTGTTTTATTAGTCGCTCGTTCATTTCATATCCCATAGCTGAACCACTCATATATTTGGATTCCTCTCGACGAGGCGAGCAGTACAAGTACAACCTTGATGGGTCTGCGACGTTTCCTTCCAGAGTTATTACCAAAAAAACACAAACATCCCAGAATCCTCTCGGTTTGGGGTTAAAATGTTGTCGCTCATTAAATCCCATAAGAAACGTCGCATCGAATTAATGTGATTGAATTTTCCCCGTCTGGACGAGCGCAATTGAATGGTGCAACTGATTTTGCTGTGCTGTGAAAATTCAGATATTTGCATGACTGCTTTTGTTTTATTTTGTGAATAGCAAAAAGCATTCAACCCCATAATACATGCTGTTTTATTGGTCGCTCGTCCATTTCATATCCCATAGCTTAACCATTCATATATTTGGATTCCTCTCGACGAGGCGAGCAGTACGAGTACCACCTTGATGGGTCTGCGACGTTTCCTTCCAGAGTTATTACCAAAAAACCACAAACATCCCAGAATCCTCTCGGTTTGGGGTCAAACTGTTGTCGCTCATTAAATCCAATAAGAAACGTCGCATCGAATGAATGTGATTGAATTCTCCCCGTCTGGACGAGCGGAATTGAATGGTGCAACTGATTTTGCTGTGCTGTGAAAATTCAGATATTTGCATGACTGCTTTTGTTTTATTTTGTGAATAGCCAAAAGCATTCAACCCCATAATACATGTTGTTTTATTGGTCGCTGGTCCATTTCATATCCGATAGCTTAACCATTCATATATTTGGATTCCTCTCGACGAGGCGAGCAGTTCGAGTACCACCTTGATGGGTCTGCGACGTTTCCTTCCAGAGCTATTACCAAAAAACCACAAACATCCCAGAATCCTCTGGATTTGGGGTCAAAATGTTGTCGCTCATTAAATTCCATAAGAAACGTCGCATCGAATGAATGTGATTGAATTCTCCCCGTCTGGACGAGCGGAATTGAATGGTGCAACTGATTTTGCTGTGCTGTGAAAATTCAGATATTTGCATGACTGCTTTTGTTTTATTTTGTGAATAGCATAAAGCATTCAACCCCATAATACATGCTGTTTTATTTGTCGCTCGTCCATTTCATATCCCATAGCTTAACCATTCATATATTTGGATTTCTCTCGACGAGGCGAGCAGTACGAGTACCACCTTGATGGGTCTGCGACGTTTCCTTCCAGAGTTATTACCAAAAAACCACAAAAATCCCAGAATCCTCTCGGTTTAGGGTCAAAATGTTGTCGCTCATTACATCCCATAAGAAACGTCGCATCGAATGAATGTGATTGAATTCTCCCCGTCTGGACGAGCGGAATTGAATGGTGCAACTGATTTTGCTGTGCTGTGAAAATTCAGATATTTGCATGACTGCTTTTGTTTTATTTTGTGAATAGCAAAAAGCATTCAACCCCATAATACATGCTGTTTTATTTGTCGCTCGTCCATTTCATATCCCATAGCTTAACCATTCATATATTTGGATTTCTCTCGTCGAGGCGAGCAGTACGAGTACCACCTTGATGGGTCTGCGACGTTTCTTTCCAGAGTTATTACCAAAAAACCACAAAAATCTCAGAATCCTCTCGATTTAGGGTCAAAATGTTGTCGCTCATTAAATCCCATAAGAAACGTCGCATCGAATGAATGTGATTGAATTCTCCCCGTCTGGACGAGCGGAATTGAATGGTGCAACTGATTTTGCTGTGCTGTGAAAATTCAGATATTTGCATGATATGCTTTTGTTTTATTTTGTGAATAGCAAAAAGCATTCAACCCCATAATACATGTTGTTTTATTGGTCGCTCGTCCATTTCATATTCCATAGCTTAAGCATTCATATATTTGGATTCCTCTCGACGAGGCGAGCAGTACGAGTACCACCTTGATGGGTCTGCGACGTTTCCTTCCAGAGTTATTACCAAAAATACACAAACATCCCAGAATCCTCTCGGTTTGGGGTCAAAATGTTGTCGCTCATTAAATCCAATAAGAAACGTCGCATCGAATGAAAGTGATTGAATTCTCCCCGTCTGGACGAGCGGAATTGAATGGTGCAACTGATTTTGCTGTGCTGTGAAAATTCAGATATTTGCATGACTGCTTTTGTTTTATTTTGTGAATAGCCAAAAGCATTCAACCCCATAATACATGTTGTTTTATTGGTCGCTCGTCCATTTCATATCCCATAGCTTAAGCATTCATATATTTGGATTCCTCTCGACGAGGCGAGCAGTACGAGTACCACTTGATGGGACTGCGACGTTTCCTTCCAGAGTTATTACCAAAAAACCACAAACATCCCAGAATCCTCTCGGTTTTGGGGTCAAACTGTTGTCGCTCATTAAATCCCATAAGAAACGTCGCATCGAATGAATGTGATTGAATTCTCCCCGTCTGGACGAGCGGAATTGAATGGTACAACTGATTTTGCTGTGCTGTGAAAATTCAGATATTTGCATGATATGCTTTTGTTTTATTTTGTGAATAGCAAAAAGCATTCACCCCATAATACATGTTGTTTTATTAGTCGCTCGTTCATTTCATATCCCATAGCTGAACCACTCATATATTTGGATTCCTCTCGACGAGGCGAGCAGTACAAGTACAACCTTGATGGGTCTGCGACGTTTCCTTCCAGAGTTATTACCAAAAAACCACAAACATCCCAGAATCCTCTCGGTTTGGGGTCAAAATGTTGTCGCTCATTAAATCCCATAAGAAACGTCGCATCGAATTAATGTGATTGAATTTTCCCCGTCTGGACGAGCGCAATTGAATGGTGCAACTGATTTTGCTGTGCTGTGAAAATTCAGATATTTGCATGACTGCTTTTGTTTTATTTTGTGAATAGCAAAAAGCATTCAACCCCATAATACATGCTGTTTTATTGGTCGCTCGTCCATTTCATATCCCATAGCTTAACCATTCATATACTTGGATTCCTCTCGACGAGGCGAGCAGTACGAGTACCACCTTGATGGGTCTGCGACGTTTCCTTCCAGAGTTATTACCAAAAAACCACAAAAATCCCAGAATCCTCTCGGTTTAGGGTCAAAATGTTGTCGCTCATTACATCCCATAAGAAACGTCGCATCGAATGAATGTGATTGAATTCTCCCCGTCTGGACGAGCGGAATTGAATGGTGCAACTGATTTTGCTGTGCTGTGAAAATTCAGATATTTGCATGACTGCTTTTGTTTTATTTTGTGAATAGCAAAAAGCATTCAACCCCATAATACATGCTGTTTTATTTGTCGCTCGTCCATTTCATATCCCATAGCTTAACCATTCATATATTTGGATTTCTCTCGTCGAGGCGAGCAGTACGAGTACCACCTTGATGGGTCTGCGACGTTTCTTTCCAGAGTTATTACCAAAAAACCACAAAAATCCCAGAATCCTCTCGATTTAGGGTCAAAATGTTGTCGCTCATTAAATCCCATAAGAAACGTCGCATCGAATGAATGTGATTGAATTCTCCCCGTCTGGACGAGCGGAATTGAATGGTGCAACTGATTTTGCTGTGCTGTGAAAATTCAGATATTTGCATGATATGCTTTTGTTTTATTTTGTGAATAGCAAAAAGCATTCAACCCCATAATACATGTTGTTTTATTGGTCGCTCGTCCATTTCATATTCCATAGCTTAAGCATTCATATATTTGGATTCCTCTCGACGAGGCGAGCAGTACGAGTACCACCTTGATGGGTCTGCGACGTTTCCTTCCAGAGTTATTACCAAAAATACACAAACATCCCAGAATCCTCTCGGTTTGGGGTCAAAATGTTGTCGCTCATTACATCCCATAAGAAACGTCGCATCGAATGAATGTGATTGAATTCTCCCCGTCTGGACGAGCGGAATTGAATGGTGCAACTGATTTTGCTGTGCTGTGAAAATTCAGATATTTGCATGACTGCTTTTGTTTTATTTTGTGAATAGCAAAAAGCATTCAACCCCATAATACATGCTGTTTTATTTGTCGCTCGTCCATTTCATATCCCATAGCTTAACCATTCATATATTTGGATTTCTCTCGTCGAGGCGAGCAGTACGAGTACCACCTTGATGGGTCTGCGACGTTTCTTTCCAGAGTTATTACCAAAAAACCACAAAAATCCCAGAATCCTCTCGATTTAGGGTCAAAATGTTGTCGCTCATTAAATCCCATAAGAAACGTCGCATCGAATGAATGTGATTGAATTCTCCCCGTCTGGACGAGCGGAATTGAATGGTGCAACTGATTTTGCTGTGCTGTGAAAATTCAGATATTTGCATGATATGCTTTTGTTTTATTTTGTGAATAGCAAAAAGCATTCAACCCCATAATACATGTTGTTTTATTGGTCGCTCGTCCATTTCATATTCCATAGCTTAAGCATTCATATATTTGGATTCCTCTCGACGAGGCGAGCAGTACGAGTACCACCTTGATGGGTCTGCGACGTTTCCTTCCAGAGTTATTACCAAAAATACACAAACATCCCAGAATCCTCTCGGTTTGGGGTCAAAATGTTGTCGCTCATTAAATCCAATAAGAAACGTCGCATCGAATGAATGTGATTGAATTCTCCCCGTCTGGACGAGCGGAATTGAATGGTGCAACTGATTTTGCTGTGCTGTGAAAATTCAGATATTTGCATGACTGCTTTGGTTTTATTTTGTGAATAGCCAAAAGCATTCAACCCCATAATACATGTTGTTTTATTGGTCGCTCGTCCATTTCATATCCCATAGCTTAAGCATTCATATATTTGGATTCCTCTCGACGAGGCGAGCAGTACGAGTACCACTTGATGGGACTGCGACGTTTCCTTCCAGAGTTATTACCAAAAAACCACAAACATCCCAGAATCCTCTCGGTTTTGGGGTCAAAATGTTGTCGCTCATTAAATCCCATAAGAAACGTCGCATCGAATGAATGTGATTGATTTCTCCCCGTCTGGACGAGCGGAATTGAATGGTGCAACTGATATTGCTGTCCTGTGAAAATTCAGATATTTGCATGACTGCTTTTGTTTTATTTTCTGAATAACCAAAATAGCATTCAACCCCATAATACATGTTGTTTTATTGGTCGCTCGTCCATTTCATATCCAATAGCTGAACCACTCATATATTTGGATTCCTCTCGACGAGGCGAGCAGTACAAGTACAACCTTGATGGGTCTGCGACGTTTCCTTCCAGAGTTATTACCAAAAAACCACAAAAATCCCAGAATCCTCTCGGTTTAGGGTCAAAATGTTGTCGCTCATTACATCCCATAAGAAACGTCGCATCGAATGAATGTGATTGAATTCTCCCCGTCTGGACGAGCGGAATTGAATGGTGCAACTGATTTTGCTGTGCTGTGAAAATTCAGATATTTGCATGACTGCTTTTGTTTTATTTTGTGAATAGCAAAAAGCATTCAACCCCATAATACATGCTGTTTTATTTGTCGCTCGTCCATTTCATATCCCATAGCTTAACCATTCATATATTTGGATTTCTCTCGTCGAGGCGAGCAGTACGAGTACCACCTTGATGGGTCTGCGACGTTTCTTTCCAGAGTTATTACCAAAAAACCACAAAAATCCCAGAATCCTCTCGATTTAGGGTCAAAATGTTGTCGCTCATTAAATCCCATAAGAAACGTCGCATCGAATGAATGTGATTGAATTCTCCCCGTCTGGACGAGCGGAATTGAATGGTGCAACTGATTTTGCTGTGCTGTGAAAATTCAGATATTTGCATGATATGCTTTTGTTTTATTTTGTGAATAGCAAAAAGCATTCAACCCCATAATACATGTTGTTTTATTGGTCGCTCGTCCATTTCATATTCCATAGCTTAAGCATTCATATATTTGGATTCCTCTCGACGAGGCGAGCAGTACGAGTACCACCTTGATGGGTCTGCGACGTTTCCTTCCAGAGTTATTACCAAAAATACACAAACATCCCAGAATCCTCTCGGTTTGGGGTCAAAATGTTGTCGCTCATTACATCCCATAAGAAACGTCGCATCGAATGAATGTGATTGAATTCTCCCCGTCTGGACGAGCGGAATTGAATGGTGCAACTGATTTTGCTGTGCTGTGAAAATTCAGATATTTGCATGACTGCTTTTGTTTTATTTTGTGAATAGCAAAAAGCATTCAACCCCATAATACATGCTGTTTTATTTGTCGCTCGTCCATTTCATATCCCATAGCTTAACCATTCATATATTTGGATTTCTCTCGTCGAGGCGAGCAGTACGAGTACCACCTTGATGGGTCTGCGACGTTTCTTTCCAGAGTTATTACCAAAAAACCACAAAAATCCCAGAATCCTCTCGATTTAGGGTCAAAATGTTGTCGCTCATTAAATCCCATAAGAAACGTCGCATCGAATGAATGTGATTGAATTCTCCCCGTCTGGACGAGCGGAATTGAATGGTGCAACTGATTTTGCTGTGCTGTGAAAATTCAGATATTTGCATGATATGCTTTTGTTTTATTTTGTGAATAGCAAAAAGCATTCAACCCCATAATACATGTTGTTTTATTGGTCGCTCGTCCATTTCATATTCCATAGCTTAAGCATTCATATATTTGGATTCCTCTCGACGAGGCGAGCAGTACGAGTACCACCTTGATGGGTCTGCGACGTTTCCTTCCAGAGTTATTACCAAAAATACACAAACATCCCAGAATCCTCTCGGTTTGGGGTCAAAATGTTGTCGCTCATTAAATCCAATAAGAAACGTCGCATCGAATGAATGTGATTGAATTCTCCCCGTCTGGACGAGCGGAATTGAATGGTGCAACTGATTTTGCTGTGCTGTGAAAATTCAGATATTTGCATGACTGCTTTGGTTTTATTTTGTGAATAGCCAAAAGCATTCAACCCCATAATACATGTTGTTTTATTGGTCGCTCGTCCATTTCATATCCCATAGCTTAAGCATTCATATATTTGGATTCCTCTCGACGAGGCGAGCAGTACGAGTACCACTTGATGGGACTGCGACGTTTCCTTCCAGAGTTATTACCAAAAAACCACAAACATCCCAGAATCCTCTCGGTTTTGGGGTCAAAATGTTGTCGCTCATTAAATCCCATAAGAAACGTCGCATCGAATGAATGTGATTGATTTCTCCCCGTCTGGACGAGCGGAATTGAATGGTGCAACTGATATTGCTGTCCTGTGAAAATTCAGATATTTGCATGACTGCTTTTGTTTTATTTTGTGAATAGCAAAAAGCATTCAACCCCATAATACATGTTGTTTTATTGGTCGCTCGTCCATTTCATATTCCATAGCTTAAGCATTCATATATTTGGATTCCTCTCGACGAGGCGAGCAGTACGAGTACCACCTTGATGGGTCTGCGACGTTTCCTTCCAGAGTTATTACCAAAAATACACAAACATCCCAGAATCCTCTCGGTTTGGGGTCAAAATGTTGTCGCTCATTAAATCCAATAAGAAACGTCGCATCGAATGAATGTGATTGAATTCTCCCCGTCTGGACGAGCGGAATTGAATGGTGCAACTGATTTTGCTGTGCTGTGAAAATTCAGATATTTGCATGACTGCTTTTGTTTTATTTTGTGAATAGCCAAAAGCATTCAACCCCATAATACATGTTGTTTTATTGGTCGCTCGTCCATTTCATATCCAATAGCTTAACCATTCATATATTTGGATTCCTCTCGACGAGGCGAGCAGTTCGAGTACCACCTTGATGGGTCTGCGACGTTTCCTTCCAGAGTTATTACGAAAAAACCACAAACATCCCAGAATCCTCTCGATTTGGGGTCAAAATGTTGTCGCTCATTAAATTCCATAAGAAACGTCGCATCGAATGAATGTGATTGAATTCTCCCCGTCTGGACGAGCGGAATTGAATGGTGCAACTGATTTTGCTGTGCTGTGAAAATTCAGATATTTGCATGACTGCTTTTGTTTTATTTTGTGAATAGCAAAAAGCATTCAACCCCATAATACATGCTGTTTTATTTGTCGCTCGTCCATTTCATATCCCATAGCTTAACCATTCATATATTTGGATTTCTCTCGACGAGGCGAGCAGTACGAGTACCACCTTGATGGGTCTGCGACGTTTCTTTCCAGAGTTATTACCAAAAAACCACAAAAATCCCAGAATCCTCTCGATTTAGGGTCAAAATGTTGTCGCTCATTAAATCCCATCTGAAACGTCGCATCGAATGAATGTGATTGAATTCTCCCCGTCTGGACGAGCGGAATTGAATGGTGCAACTGATTTTGCTGTGCTGTGAAAATTCAGATATTTGCATGACTGCTTTTGTTTTATTTTGTGAATAGCAAAAAGCATTCACCCCATAATACATGTTGTTTTATTAGTCGCTCGGTCATTTCATATCCCATAGCTGAACCACTCATATATTTGGATTCCGCTCGACGAGCCGGGCAGTACGAGTACCACCTTGATGGGTCTGCGACGTTTCCTTCCAGAGTTATTACCAAAAAACCACAAGCATCCCAGAATCTTCTCGGTTTGGGGTCAAAATGTTGTCGCTTATTAAATCCCATAAGAAACGTCGCATCGAATGAATGTGATTGAATTCTCCCCGTCTGGACGAGCAGAATTGAATGGTGCAACTGATTTTGCTGTGCTGTGAAAATTCAGATATTTGCATGACTGCTTTTGTTTTATTTTGTGAATAGCAAAACGCATTCAACCCCATAATACATGCTGTTTTATTGGTCGCTCGTCCATTTCATATCCCATAGCTTAACCATTCATATATTTGGATTTCTCTCGACGAGCCGAGCAGTACGAGTACCACCTTGATGGGTCTGCGACGTTTCCTTCCAGAGTTATTACCAAAAAAACACAAACATCCCAGAATCCTCTCGGTTTGGGGTCAAAATGTTGTCGCTCATTAAATCCCATAAGAAACGTCGCATCGAATGAATGTGATTGAATTCTCCCCGTCTGGACGAGCGGAATTGAATGGTGCAACTGATTTTGCTGTGCTGTGAAAATTCAGATATTTGCATGACTGCTTTTGTTTTATTTTGTGAATAGCCAAAAGCATTCAACCCCATAATACATGTTGTTTTATTGGTCGCTCGTCCATTTCATATCCAATAGCTTAACCATTCATATATTTGGATTCCTCTCGACGAGGCGAGCAGTTCGAGTACCACCTTGATGGGTCTGCGACGTTTCCTTCCAGAGTTATTACCAAAAAACCACAAACATCCCAGAATCCTCTCGGTTTGGGGTCAAAATGCTGTCGCTCATTAAATCCCATAAGACACGTCGCATCGAATGAATGTGATTGAATTCTCCCCGTCTGGACGAGCGGAATTGAATGGTGCAACTGATTTTGCTGTGCTGTGAAAATTCAGATATTTGCATGACTGCTTTTGTTTTATTTTGTGAATAGCCAAAAGCATTCAACCCCATAATACATGTTGTTTTATTGGTCGCTCGTCCATTTCATATCCCATAGCTTAAGCATTCATATATTTGGATTCCTCTCGACGAGGCGAGCAGTACGAGTACCACTTGATGGGACTGCGACGTTTCCTTCCAGAGTTATTACCAAAAAACCACAAACATCCCAGAATCCTCTCGGTTTTGGGGTCAAAATGTTGTCGCTCATTAAATCCCATAAGAAACGTCGCATCGAATGAATGTGATTGAATTCTCCCCGTCTGGACGAGCGGAATTGAATGGTGCAACTGATATTGCTGTCCTGTGAAAATTCAGATATTTGCATGACTGCTTTTGTTTTATTTTGTGAATAGCAAAAAGCATTCAACCCCATAATACATGTTGTTTTATTGGTCGCTCGTCCATTTCATATTCCATAGCTTAAGCATTCATATATTTGGATTCCTCTCGACGAGGCGAGCAGTACGAGTACCACCTTGATGGGTCTGCGACGTTTCCTTCCAGAGTTATTACCAAAAAAACACAAACATCCCAGAATCCTCTCGGTTTGGGGTCAAAATGTTGTCGCTCATTAAATCCCATAAGAAACGTCGCATCGAATGAATGTGATTGAATTCTCCCCGTCTGGACAAGCGGAATTGAATGGTGCAACTGATTTTGCTGTGCTGTGAAAATTCAGATATTTGCATGACTGCTTTTGTTTTATTTTGTGAATAGCCAAAAGCATTCAACCCCATAATACATGTTGTTTTATTGGTCGCTCGTCCATTTCATATCCAATAGCTTAACCATTCATATATTTGGATTCCTCTCGACGAGGCGAGCAGTTCGAGTACCACCTTGATGGGTCTGCGACGTTTCCTTCCAGAGTTATTACCAAAAAAACACAAACATCCCAGAATCCTCTCGGTTTGGGGTCAAAATGCTGTCGCTCATTAAATCCCATAAGACACGTCGCATCGAATGAATGTGATTGAATTCTCCCCGTCTGGACGAGCGGAATTGAATGGTGCAACTGATTTTGCTGTGCTGTGAAAATTCAGATATTTGCATGACTGCTTTTTTATTTATTTTGTGAATAGCCAAAAGCATTCAACCCCATAATACATGTTGTTTTATTGGTCGCTCGTCCATTTCATATCCCATAGCTTAAGCATTCATATATTTGGATTCCTCTCGACGAGGCGAGCAGTACGAGTACCACTTGATGGGACTGCGACGTTTCCTTCCAGAGTTATTACCAAAAAACCACAAACATCCCAGAATCCTCTCGGTTTTGGGGTCAAAATGTTGTCGCTCATTAAATCCCATAAGAAACGTCGCATCGAATGAATGTGATTGAATTCTCCCCGTCTGGACGAGCGGAATTGAATGGTGCAACTGATATTGCTGTCCTGTGAAAATTCAGATATTTGCATGACTGCTTTTGTTTTATTTTGTGAATAGCAAAAAGCATTCAACCCCATAATACATGTTGTTTTATTGGTCGCTCGTCCATTTCATATTCCATAGCTTAAGCATTCATATATTTGGATTCCTCTCGACGAGGCGAGCAGTACGAGTACCACCTTGATGGGTCTGCGACGTTTCCTTCCAGAGTTATTACCAAAAATACACAAACATCCCAGAATCCTCTCGGTTTAGGGTCAAAATGTTGTCGCTCATTAAATCCAATAAGAAACGTCGCATCGAATGAATGTGATTGAATTCTCCCCGTCTGGACGAGCGGAATTGAATGGTGCAACTGATTTTGCTGTGCTGTGAAAATTCAGATATTTGCATGACTGCTTTTGTTTTATTTTGTGAATAGCCAAAAGCATTGAACCCCATAATACATGTTGTTTTATTGGTCGCTCGTCCATTTCATATCCAATAGCTTAACCATTCATATATTTGGATTCCTCTCGACGAGGCGAGCAGTTCGAGTACCACCTTGATGGGTCTGCGACGTTTCCTTCCAGAGTTATTACCAAAAAACCACAAACATCCCAGAATCCTCTCGATTTGGGGTCAAAATGTTGTCGCTCATTAAATTCCATAAGAAACGTCGCATCGAATGAATGTGATTGAATTCTCCCCGTCTGGACGAGCGGAATTGAATGGTGCAACTGATTTTGCTGTGCTGTGAAAATTCAGATATTTGCATGACTGCTTTTGTTTTATTTTGTGAATAGCAAAAAGCATTCAACCCCATAATACATGCTGTTTTATTTTTCGCTCGTCCATTTCATATCCCATAGCTTAACCATTCATATATTTGGATTTCTCTCGACGAGGCGAGCAGTACGAGTACCACCTTGATGGGTCTGCGACGTTTCTTTCCAGAGTTATTACCAAAAAACCACAAAAATCCCAGAATCCTCTCGATTTAGGGTCAAAATGTTGTCGCTCATTAAATCCCATCTGAAACGTCGCATCGAATGAATGTGATTGAATTCTCCCCGTCTGGACGAGCGGAATTGAATGGTGCAACTGATTTTGCTGTGCTGTGAAAATTCAGATATTTGCATGATATTCTTTTGTTTTATTTTGTGAATAGCAAAAAGCATTCACCCCATAATACATGTTGTTTTATTAGTCGCTCGTTCATTTCATATCCCATAGCTGAACCACTCATATATTTGGATTCCGCTCGACGAGCCGGGCAGTACGAGTACCACCTTGATGGGTCTGCGACGTTTCCTTCCAGAGTTATTACCAAAAAACCACAAGCATCCCAGAATCTTCTCGGTTTGGGGTCAAAATGTTGTCGCTTATTAAATCCCATAAGAAACGTCGCATCGAATGAATGTGATTGAATTCTCCCCGTCTGGACGAGCAGAATTGAATGGTGCAACTGATTTTGCTGTGCTGTGAAAATTCAGATATTTGCATGACTGCTTTTGTTTTATTTTGTGAATAGCAAAACGCATTCAACCCCATAATACATGCTGTTTTATTGGTCTCTCGTCCATTTCATATTCCATAGCTTAACCATTCATAAATTTGGATTCCTCTCGACGAGGCGAGCAGTACGAGTACCACCTTGATGGGTCTGCGACGTTTCCTTCCAGAGTTATTACCAAAAAAACACAAACATCCCAGAATCCTCTCGGTTTGGGGTCAAAATGCTGTCGCTCATTAAATCCCATAAGACACGTCGCATCGAATGAATGTGATTGAATTCTCCCCGTCTGGACGAGCGGAATTGAATGGTGCAATTGATTTTGCTGTGCTGTGAAAATTCAGATATTTGCATGACTGCTTTTTTTATTTTGTGAATAGCAAAAAGCATTCAACCCCATAATACATGCTGTTTTATTGGTCGCTCGTCCATTTCATATCCCATAGCTTAACCATTCATATATTTGGATTTCTCTCGACGAGCCGAGCAGTACGAGTACCACCTTGATGGGTCTGCGACGTTTCCTTCCAGAGTTATTACCAAAAAAACACAAACATCCCAGAATCCTCTCGGTTTGGGGTCAAAATGTTGTCGCTCATTAAATCCCATAAGAAACGTCGCATCGAATGAATGTGATTGAATTCTCCCCGTCTGGACGAGCAGAATTGAATGGTGCAACTGATTTTGCTGTGCTGTGAAAATTCAGATATTTGCATGACTGCTTTTGTTTTATTTTGTGAATAGCAAAACGCATTCAACCCCATAATACATGCTGTTTTATTGGTCTCTCGTCCATTTCATATTCCATAGCTTAACCATTCATAAATTTGGATTCCTCTCGACGAGGCGAGCAGTACGAGTACCACCTTGATGGGTCTGCGACGTTTCCTTCCAGAGTTATTACCAAAAAAACACAAACATCCCAGAATCCTCTCGGTTTGGGGTCAAAATGCTGTCGCTCATTAAATCCCATAAGACACGTCGCATCGAATGAATGTGATTGAATTCTCCCCGTCTGGACGAGCGGAATTGAATGGTGCAATTGATTTTGCTGTGCTGTGAAAATTCAGATATTTGCATGACTGCTTTTTTTTAATTTTGTGAATAGCAAAAAGCATTCAACCCCATAATACATGCTGTTTTATTGGTCGCTCGTCCATTTCATATCCCATAGCTTAACCATTCATATATTTGGATTTCTCTCGACGAGCCGAGCAGTACGAGTACCACCTTGATGGGTCTGCGACGTTTCCTTCCAGAGTTATTACCAAAAAAACACAAACATCCCAGAATCCTCTCGGTTTGGGGTCAAAATGTTGTCGCTCATTAAATCCCATAAGAAACGTCGCATCGAATGAATGTGATTGAATTCTCCCCGTCTGGACGAGCGGAATTGAATGGTGCAACTGATTTTGCTGTGCTGTGAAAATTCAGATATTTGCATGACTGCTTTTGTTTTATTTTGTGAATAGCAAAAAGCATTCAACCCCATAATACATGCTGTTTTATTTGTCGCTCGTCCATTTCATATCCCATAGCTTAACCATTCATATATTTGGATTTCTCTCGACGAGGCGAGCAGTACGAGTACCACCTTGATGGGTCTGCGACGTTTCTTTCCAGAGTTATTACCAAAAAACCACAAAAATCCCAGAATCCTCTCGATTTAGGGTCAAAATGTTGTCGCTCATTAAATCCCATAAGAAACGTCGCATCGAATGATTGTGATTGAATTCTCCCCGTCTGGACGAGCGGAATTGAATGGTGCAACTGATTTTGCTGTACTGTGAAAATTCAGATATTTGCATGATATGCTTTTGTTTTATTTTGTGAATAGCAAAAAGCATTCACCCCATAATACATGTTGTTTTATTAGTCGCTCGTTCATTTCATATCTCATAGCTGAACCACTCATATATTTGGATTCCGCTCGACGAGCCGGGCAGTACGAGTACCACCTTGATGGGTCTGCGACGTTTCCTTCCAGAGTTATTACCAAAAAACCACAAGCATCCCAGAATCCTCTCGGTTTGGGGTCAAAATGTTGTCGCTTATTAAATCCCATAAGAAACGTCGCATCGAATGAATGTGATTGAATTCTCCCCGTTTGGACGAGCGGAATTGAATGGTGCAACTGATTTTGCTGTGCTGTGAAAATTCAGATATTTGCATGACTGCTTTTGTTTTATTTTGTGAATAGCAAAAAGCATTCAACCCCATAATACATGCTGTTTTATTGGTCGCTCGTCCATTTCATATCCAATAGCTTAACCATTCACATATTTGGATTCCTCTCGACGAGGCGAGCAGTACGAGTGCAACCTTGATGGGTCTGCTACGTTTCCTTCCAGAGTTATTACCAAAAAACCACAAACATCTCAGAATCCTCTCGGTTTGGGGTCAAACTGTTGTCGCTTATTAAATCCCATAAGAAACGTCGCATCGAATGAATGTGATTGAATTCTCCCCGTCTGGACGAGCGGAATTGAATGGTGCAACTGATTTTGCTGTGCTGTGAAAATTCAGATATTTGCATGACTGCTTTTGTTTTATTTTGTGAATAGCAAAAAGCATTCAACCCCATAATACATGTTGTTTTATTGGTCGCTCGTTCATTTCATATCACATAGCTTAACCAATCATATATTTGGATTCCTCTCGACGAGGCGAGCAGTACGATTACCACCTTGATGGGTCTACGACGTGTCCTTGCAGAGTTATTACCAAAAAACCACAAAAATCCCAGAATCCTCTCGGTTTAGGGTCAAAATGTTGTCGCTCATTAAATCCCATAAGAAACGTCGCATTGAATGAATGTGATTGAATTCTCCCCGTCTGGACGAGCGGAATTGAATGGTGCAACTGATTTTGCTGTGCTGTGAAAATTCAGATATTTGCATGATATGCTTTTGTTTTATTTTGTAAATAGCAAAAAGCATTCACCCCATAATACATGTTGTTTTATTAGTCGCTCGTTCATTTCATATCCCATAGCTGAACCACTCATATATTTGGATTCCGCTCGACGAGCCGGGCAGTACGAGTACCACCATGATGGTTCTGCGACATTTCCTTCCAGAGTTATTACCAAAAAAACACAAACATCCCAGAATCCTCTCGGTTTGGGGTCAAAATGTTGTCACTTATTAAATCCCATAAGAAACGTCGCATCCAATGAATGTGATTGAATTCTCCCCGTCTGGACGAGCGGAATTGAATGGTGCAACTGATTTTGCTGTGCTGTGAAAATTCAGATATTTGCATGACTGCTTTTGTTTTATTTTGTGAATAGCAAAACGCATTCAACCCCATAATACATGCTGTTTTAATGGTCGCTCCTCCATTTCATATCCCATAGCTTAACCATTCATATATTTGGATTCCTCTCGACGAGGCGAGCAGTACGAGTACCACCTTGATGGGTCTGCGACGTTTCCTTCCAGAGTTATTACCAAAAAACCACAAAAATCCCAGAATCCTCTCGGTTTAGGGTCAAAATGTTGTCGCTCATTACATCCCATAAGAAACGTCGCATCGAATGAATGTGATTGAATTCTCCCCGTCTGGACGAGCGGAATTGAATGGTGCAACTGATTTTGCTGTGCTGTGAAAATTCAGATATTTGCATGACTGCTTTTGTTTTATTTTGTGAATAGCAAAAAGCATTCAACCCCATAATACATGCTGTTTTATTTGTCGCTCGTCCATTTCATATCCCATAGCTTAACCATTCATATATTTGGATTTCTCTCGTCGAGGCGAGCAGTACGAGTACCACCTTGATGGGTCTGCGACGTTTCTTTCCAGAGTTATTACCAAAAAACCACAAAAATCCCAGAATCCTCTCGATTTAGGGTCAAAATGTTGTCGCTCATTAAATCCCATAAGAAACGTCGCATCGAATGAATGTGATTGAATTCTCCCCGTCTGGACGAGCGGAATTGAATGGTGCAACTGATTTTGCTGTGCTGTGAAAATTCAGATATTTGCATGACTGCTTTGGTTTTATTTTGTGAATAGCCAAAAGCATTCAACCCCATAATACATGTTGTTTTATTGGTCGCTCGTCCATTTCATATCCCATAGCTTAAGCATTCATATATTTGGATTCCTCTCGACGAGGCGAGCAGTACGAGTACCACTTGATGGGACTGCGACGTTTCCTTCCAGAGTTATTACCAAAAAACCACAAACATCCCAGAATCCTCTCGGTTTTGGGGTCAAAATGTTGTCGCTCATTAAATCCCATAAGAAACGTCGCATCGAATGAATGTGATTGAATTCTCCCCGTCTGGACGAGCGGAATTGAATGGTGCAACTGATATTGCTGTCCTGTGAAAATTCAGATATTTGCATGACTGCTTTTGTTTTATTTTGTGAATAGCAAAAAGCATTCAACCCCATAATACATGTTGTTTTATTGGTCGCTCGTCCATTTCATATTCCATAGCTTAAGCATTCATATATTTGGATTCCTCTCGACGAGGCGAGCAGTACGAGTACCACCTTGATGGGTCTGCGACGTTTCCTTCCAGAGTTATTACCAAAAAAACACAAACATCCCAGAATCCTCTCGGTTTGGGGTCAAAATGTTGTCGCTCATTAAATCCCATAAGAAACGTCGCATCGAATGAATGTGATTGAATTCTCCCCGTCTGGACGAGCAGAATTGAATGGTGCAACTGATTTTGCTGTGCTGTGAAAATTCAGATATTTGCATGACTGCTTTTGTTTTATTTTGTGAATAGCAAAACGCATTCAACCCCATAATACATGCTGTTTTATTGGTCTCTCGTCCATTTCATATTCCATAGCTTAACCATTCATAAATTTGGATTCCTCTCGACGAGGCGAGCAGTACGAGTACCACCTTGATGGGTCTGCGACGTTTCCTTCCAGAGTTATTACCAAAAAAACACAAACATCCCAGAATCCTCTCGGTTTGGGGTCAAAATGCTGTCGCTCATTAAATCCCATAAGACACGTCGCATCGAATGAATGTGATTGAATTCTCCCCGTCTGGACGAGCGGAATTGAATGGTGCAATTGATTTTGCTGTGCTGTGAAAATTCAGATATTTGCATGACTGCTTTTTTTTAATTTTGTGAATAGCAAAAAGCATTCAACCCCATAATACATGCTGTTTTATTGGTCGCTCGTCCATTTCATATCCCATAGCTTAACCATTCATATATTTGGATTTCTCTCGACGAGCCGAGCAGTACGAGTACCACCTTGATGGGTCTGCGACGTTTCCTTCCAGAGTTATTACCAAAAAAACACAAACATCCCAGAATCCTCTCGGTTTGGGGTCAAAATGTTGTCGCTCATTAAATCCCATAAGAAACGTCGCATCGAATGAATGTGATTGAATTCTCCCCGTCTGGACGAGCGGAATTGAATGGTGCAACTGATTTTGCTGTGCTGTGAAAATTCAGATATTTGCATGACTGCTTTTGTTTTATTTTGTGAATAGCAAAAAGCATTCAACCCCATAATACATGCTGTTTTATTTGTCGCTCGTCCATTTCATATCCCATAGCTTAACCATTCATATATTTGGATTTCTCTCGACGAGGCGAGCAGTACGAGTACCACCTTGATGGGTCTGCGACGTTTCTTTCCAGAGTTATTACCAAAAAACCACAAAAATCCCAGAATCCTCTCGATTTAGGGTCAAAATGTTGTCGCTCATTAAATCCCATAAGAAACGTCGCATCGAATGATTGTGATTGAATTCTCCCCGTCTGGACGAGCGGAATTGAATGGTGCAACTGATTTTGCTGTACTGTGAAAATTCAGATATTTGCATGATATGCTTTTGTTTTATTTTGTGAATAGCAAAAAGCATTCACCCCATAATACATGTTGTTTTATTAGTCGCTCGTTCATTTCATATCTCATAGCTGAACCACTCATATATTTGGATTCCGCTCGACGAGCCGGGCAGTACGAGTACCACCTTGATGGGTCTGCGACGTTTCCTTCCAGAGTTATTACCAAAAAACCACAAGCATCCCAGAATCCTCTCGGTTTGGGGTCAAAATGTTGTCGCTTATTAAATCCCATAAGAAACGTCGCATCGAATGAATGTGATTGAATTCTCCCCGTTTGGACGAGCGGAATTGAATGGTGCAACTGATTTTGCTGTGCTGTGAAAATTCAGATATTTGCATGACTGCTTTTGTTTTATTTTGTGAATAGCAAAAAGCATTCAACCCCATAATACATGCTGTTTTATTGGTCGCTCGTCCATTTCATATCCAATAGCTTAACCATTCACATATTTGGATTCCTCTCGACGAGGCGAGCAGTACGAGTGCAACCTTGATGGGTCTGCTACGTTTCCTTCCAGAGTTATTACCAAAAAACCACAAACATCTCAGAATCCTCTCGGTTTGGTTCAAACTGTTGTCGCTTATTAAATCCCATAAGAAACGTCGCATCGAATGAATGTGATTGAATTCTCCCCGTCTGGACGAGCGGAATTGAATGGTGCAACTGATTTTGCTGTGCTGTGAAAATTCAGATATTTGCATGACTGCTTTTGTTTTATTTTGTGAATAGCAAAAAGCATTCAACCCCATAATACATGTTGTTTTATTGGTCGCTCGTTCATTTCATATCACATAGCTTAACCAATCATATATTTGGATTCCTCTCGACGAGGCGAGCAGTACGATTACCACCTTGATGGGTCTACGACGTGTCCTTGCAGAGTTATTACCAAAAAACCACAAAAATCCCAGAATCCTCTCGGTTTAGGGTCAAAATGTTGTCGCTCATTAAATCCCATAAGAAACGTCGCATTGAATGAATGTGATTGAATTCTCCCCGTCTGGACGAGCGGAATTGAATGGTGCAACTGATTTTGCTGTGCTGTGAAAATTCAGATATTTGCATGATATGCTTTTGTTTTATTTTGTGAATAGCAAAAATCATTCACCCCATAATACATGTTGTTTTATTAGTCGCTCGTTCATTTCATATCCCATAGCTGAACCACTCATATATTTGGATTCCGCTCGACGAGCCGGGCAGTACGAGTACCACCATGATGGTTCTGCGACATTTCCTTCCAGAGTTATTACCAAAAAACCACAAACATCCCAGAATCCTCTCGGTTTGGGGTCAAAATGTTGTCACTTATTAAATCCCATAAGAAACGTCGCATCCAATGAATGTGATTGAATTCTCCCCGTCTGGACGAGCGGAATTGAATGGTGCAACTGATTTTGCTGTGCTGTGAAAATTCAGATATTTGCATGACTGCTTTTGTTTTATTTTGTGAATAGCAAAACGCATTCAACCCCATAATACATGCTGTTTTAATGGTCGCTCCTCCATTTCATATCCCATAGCTTAACCATTCATATATTTGGATTCCTCTCGACGAGGCGAGCAGTACGAGTACCACCTTGATGGGTCTGCGACGTTTCCTTCCAGAGTTATTACCAAAAAACCACAAAAATCCCAGAATCCTCTCGGTTTAGGGTCAAAATGTTGTCGCTCATTACATCCCATAAGAAACGTCGCATCGAATGAATGTGATTGAATTCTCCCCGTCTGGACGAGCGGAATTGAATGGTGCAACTGATTTTGCTGTGCTGTGAAAATTCAGATATTTGCATGACTGCTTTTGTTTTATTTTGTGAATAGCAAAAAGCATTCAACCCCATAATACATGCTGTTTTATTTGTCGCTCGTCCATTTCATATCCCATAGCTTAACCATTCATATATTTGGATTTCTCTCGTCGAGGCGAGCAGTACGAGTACCACCTTGATGGGTCTGCGACGTTTCTTTCCAGAGTTATTACCAAAAAACCACAAAAATCCCAGAATCCTCTCGATTTAGGGTCAAAATGTTGTCGCTCATTAAATCCCATAAGAAACGTCGCATCGAATGAATGTGATTGAATTCTCCCCGTCTGGACGAGCGGAATTGAATGGTGCAACTGATTTTGCTGTGCTGTGAAAATTCAGATATTTGCATGATATGCTTTTGTTTTATTTTGTGAATAGCAAAAAGCATTCAACCCCATAATACATGTTGTTTTATTGGTCGCTCGTCCATTTCATATTCCATAGCTTAAGCATTCATATATTTGGATTCCTCTCGACGAGGCGAGCAGTACGAGTACCACCTTGATGGGTCTGCGACGTTTCCTTCCAGAGTTATTACCAAAAATACACAAACATCCCAGAATCCTCTCGGTTTGGGGTCAAAATGTTGTCGCTCATTAAATCCAATAAGAAACGTCGCATCGAATGAATGTGATTGAATTCTCCCCGTCTGGACGAGCGGAATTGAATGGTGCAACTGATTTTGCTGTGCTGTGAAAATTCAGATATTTGCATGACTGCTTTGGTTTTATTTTGTGAATAGCCAAAAGCATTCAACCCCATAATACATGTTGTTTTATTGGTCGCTCGTCCATTTCATATCCCATAGCTTAAGCATTCATATATTTGGATTCCTCTCGACGAGGCGAGCAGTACGAGTACCACTTGATGGGACTGCGACGTTTCCTTCCAGAGTTATTACCAAAAAACCACAAACATCCCAGAATCCTCTCGGTTTTGGGGTCAAAATGTTGTCGCTCATTAAATCCCATAAGAAACGTCGCATCGAATGAATGTGATTGAATTCTCCCCGTCTGGACGAGCGGAATTGAATGGTGCAACTGATATTGCTGTCCTGTGAAAATTCAGATATTTGCATGACTGCTTTTGTTTTATTTTGTGAATAGCAAAAAGCATTCAACCCCATAATACATGTTGTTTTATTGGTCGCTCGTCCATTTCATATTCCATAGCTTAAGCATTCATATATTTGGATTCCTCTCGACGAGGCGAGCAGTACGAGTACCACCTTGATGGGTCTGCGACGTTTCCTTCCAGAGTTATTACCAAAAATACACAAACATCCCAGAATCCTCTCGGTTTAGGGTCAAAATGTTGTCGCTCATTAAATCCAATAAGAAACGTCGCATCGAATGAATGTGATTGAATTCTCCCCGTCTGGACGAGCGGAATTGAATGGTGCAACTGATTTTGCTGTGCTGTGAAAATTCAGATATTTGCATGACTGCTTTTGTTTTATTTTGTGAATAGCCAAAAGCATTGAACCCCATAATACATGTTGTTTTATTGGTCGCTCGTCCATTTCATATCCAATAGCTTAACCATTCATATATTTGGATTCCTCTCGACGAGGCGAGCAGTTCGAGTACCACCTTGATGGGTCTGCGACGTTTCCTTCCAGAGTTATTACCAAAAAACCACAAACATCCCAGAATCCTCTCGATTTGGGGTCAAAATGTTGTCGCTCATTAAATTCCATAAGAAACGTCGCATCGAATGAATGTGATTGAATTCTCCCCGTCTGGACGAGCGGAATTGAATGGTGCAACTGATTTTGCTGTGCTGTGAAAATTCAGATATTTGCATGACTGCTTTTGTTTTATTTTGTGAATAGCAAAAAGCATTCAACCCCATAATACATGCTGTTTTATTTGTCGCTCGTCCATTTCATATCCCATAGCTTAACCATTCATATATTTGGATTTCTCTCGACGAGGCGAGCAGTACGAGTACCACCTTGATGGGTCTGCGACGTTTCTTTCCAGAGTTATTACCAAAAAACCACAAAAATCCCAGAATCCTCTCGATTTAGGGTCAAAATGTTGTCGCTCATTAAATCCCATCTGAAACGTCGCATCGAATGAATGTGATTGAATTCTCCCCGTCTGGACGAGCGGAATTGAATGGTGCAACTGATTTTGCTGTGCTGTGAAAATTCAGATATTTGCATGATATTCTTTTGTTTTATTTTGTGAATAGCAAAAAGCATTCACCCCATAATACATGTTGTTTTATTAGTCGCTCGTTCATTTCATATCCCATAGCTGAACCACTCATATATTTGGATTCCGCTCGACGAGCCGGGCAGTACGAGTACCCCCTTGATGGGTCTGCGACGTTTCCTTCCAGAGTTATTACCAAAAAACCACAAGCATCCCAGAATCTTCTCGGTTTGGGGTCAAAATGTTGTCGCTTATTAAATCCCATAAGAAACGTCGCATCGAATGAATGTGATTGAATTCTCCCCGTCTGGACGAGCAGAATTGAATGGTGCAACTGATTTTGCTGTGCTGTGAAAATTCAGATATTTGCATGACTGCTTTTGTTTTATTTTGTGAATAGCAAAACGCATTCAACCCCATAATACATGCTGTTTTATTGGTCTCTCGTCCATTTCATATTCCATAGCTTAACCATTCATAAATTTGGATTCCTCTCGACGAGGCGAGCAGTACGAGTACCACCTTGATGGGTCTGCGACGTTTCCTTCCAGAGTTATTACCAAAAAAACACAAACATCCCAGAATCCTCTCGGTTTGGGGTCAAAATGCTGTCGCTCATTAAATCCCATAAGACACGTCGCATCGAATGAATGTGATTGAATTCTCCCCGTCTGGACGAGCGGAATTGAATGGTGCAATTGATTTTGCTGTGCTGTGAAAATTCAGATATTTGCATGACTGCTTTTTTTTATTTTGTGAATAGCAAAAAGCATTCAACCCCATAATACATGCTGTTTTATTGGTCGCTCGTCCATTTCATATCCCATAGCTTAACCATTCATATATTTGGATTCCTCTCGACGAGGCGAGCAGTACGAGTACCACCTTGATGGGTCTGCGACGTTTCCTTCCAGAGTTATTACCAAAAAAACACAAACATCCCAGAATCCTCTCGGTTTGGGGTCAAAATGCTGTCGCTCATTAAATCCCATAAGACACGTCGCATCGAATGAATGTGATTGAATTCTCCCCGTCTGGACGAGCGGAATTGAATGGTGCAATTGATTTTGCTGTGCTGTGAAAATTCAGATATTTGCATGACTGCTTTTTTTTATTTTGTGAATAGCAAAAAGCATTCAACCCCATAATACATGCTGTTTTATTGGTCGCTCGTCCATTTCATATCCCATAGCTTAACCATTCATATATTTGGATTTCTCTCGACGAGCCGAGCAGTACGAGTACCACCTTGATGGGTCTGCGACGTTTCCTTCCAGAGTTATTACCAAAAAAACACAAACATCCCAGAATCCTCTCGGTTTGGGGTCAAAATGTTGTCGCTCATTAAATCCCATAAGAAACGTCGCATCGAATGAATGTGATTGAATTCTCCCCGTCTGGACGAGCAGAATTGAATGGTGCAACTGATTTTGCTGTGCTGTGAAAATTCAGATATTTGCATGACTGCTTTTGTTTTATTTTGTGAATAGCAAAACGCATTCAACCCCATAATACATGCTGTTTTATTGGTCTCTCGTCCATTTCATATTCCATAGCTTAACCATTCATAAATTTGGATTCCTCTCGACGAGGCGAGCAGTACGAGTACCACCTTGATGGGTCTGCGACGTTTCCTTCCAGAGTTATTACCAAAAAAACACAAACATCCCAGAATCCTCTCGGTTTGGGGTCAAAATGCTGTCGCTCATTAAATCCCATAAGACACGTCGCATCGAATGAATGTGATTGAATTCTCCCCGTCTGGACGAGCGGAATTGAATGGTGCAATTGATTTTGCTGTGCTGTGAAAATTCAGATATTTGCTTGACTGCTTTATTTTAATTTTGTGAATAGCAAAAAGCATTCAACCCCATAATACATGCTGTTTTATTGGTCGCTCGTCCATTTCATATCCCATAGCTTAACCATTCATATATTTGGATTTCTCTCGACGAGCCGAGCAGTACGAGTACCACCTTGATGGGTCTGCGACGTTTCCTTCCAGAGTTATTACCAAAAAAACACAAACATCCCAGAATCCTCTCGGTTTGGGGTCAAAATGCTGTCGCTCATTAAATCCCATAAGAAACGTCGCATCGAATGAATGTGATTGAATTCTCCCCGTCTGGACGAGCGGAATTGAATGGTGCAACTGATTTTGCTGTGCTGTGAAAATTCAGATATTTGCATGACTGCTTTTGTTTTATTTTGTGAATAGCAAAAAGCATTCAACCCCATAATACATGCTGTTTTATTTGTCGCTCGTCCATTTCATATCCCATAGCTTAACCATTCATATATTTGGATTTCTCTCGACGAGGCGCGCAGTACGAGTACCACCTTGATGGGTCTGCGACGTTTCTTTCCAGAGTTATTACCAAAAAACCACAAAAATCCCAGAATCCTCTCGATTTAGGGTCAAAATGTTGTCGCTCATTAAATCCCATAAGAAACGTCGCATCGAATGATTGTGATTGAATTCTCCCCGTCTGGACGAGCGGAATTGAATGGTGCAACTGATTTTGCTGTACTGTGAAAATTCAGATATTTGCATGATATGCTTTTGTTTTATTTTGTGAATAGCAAAAAGCATTCACCCCATAATACATGTTGTTTTATTAGTCGCTCGTTCATTTCATATCTCATAGCTGAACCACTCATATATTTGGATTCCGCTCGACGAGCCGGGCAGTACGAGTACCACCTTGATGGGTCTGCGACGTTTCCTTCCAGAGTTATTACCAAAAAACCACAAGCATCCCAGAATCCTCTCGGTTTGGGGTCAAAATGTTGTCGCTTATTAAATCCCATAAGAAACGTCGCATCGAATGAATGTGATTGAATTCTCCCCGTTTGGACGAGCGGAATTGAATGGTGCAACTGATTTTGCTGTGCTGTGAAAATTCAGATATTTGCATGACTGCTTTTGTTTTATTTTGTGAATAGCAAAAAGCATTCAACCCCATAATACATGCTGTTTTATTGGTCGCTCGTCCATTTCATATCCAATAGCTTAACCATTCACATATTTGGATTCCTCTCGACGAGGCGAGCAGTACGAGTGCAACCTTGATGGGTCTGCTACGTTTCCTTCCAGAGTTATTACCAAAAAACCACAAACATCTCAGAATCCTCTCGGTTTGGGGTCAAACTGTTGTCGCTTATTAAATCCCATAAGAAACGTCGCATCGAATGAATGTGATTGAATTCTCCCCGTCTGGACGAGCGGAATTGAATGGTGCAACTGATTTTGCTGTGCTGTGAAAATTCAGATATTTGCATGACTGCTTTTGTTTTATTTTGTGAATAGCAAAAAGCATTCAACCCCATAATACATGTTGTTTTATTGGTCGCTCGTTCATTTCATATCACATAGCTTAACCAATCATATATTTGGATTCCTCTCGACGAGGCGAGCAGTACGATTACCACCTTGATGGGTCTGCGACGTGTCCTTGCAGAGTTATTACCAAAAAACCACAAAAATCCCAGAATCCTCTCGGTTTAGGGTCAAAATGTTGTCGCTCATTAAATCCCATAAGAAACGTCGCATCGAATGAATGTGATTGAATTCTCCCCGTCTGGACGAGCGGAATTGAATGGTGCAACTGATTTTGCTGTGCTGTGAAAATTCAGATATTTGCATGACTGCTTTTGTTTTATTTTGTGAATAGCAAAAAGCATTCAACCCCATAATACATGTTGTTTTATTGGTCGCTCGTTCATTTCATATCACATAGCTGAACCAATCATATATTTGGATTCCTCTCGACGAGGCGAGCAGTACGATTACCACCTTGATGGGTCTGCGACGTGTCCTTGCAGAGTTATTACCAAAAAACCACAAAAATCCCAGAATCCTCTCGGTTTAGGGTCAAAATGTTGTCGCTCATTAAATCCCATATGAAACGTCGCATCGAATGAATGTGATTGAATTCTCCCCGTCTGGACGAGCGGAATTGAATGGTCCAACTGATTTTGCTGTGCTGTGAAAATTCAGATATTTGCATGATATGCTTTTGTTTTATTTTGTGAATAGCAAAAAGCATTCACCCCATAATACATGTTGTTTTATTAGTCGCTCGTTCATTTCATATCCCATAGCTGAACCACTCATATATTTGGATTCCGCTCGACGAGCCGGGCAGTACGAGTACCACCATGATGGTTCTGCGACGTTTCCTTCCAGAGTTATTACCAAAAAACCACAAACATCCCAGAATCCTCTCGGTTTGGGGTCAAAATGTTGTCACTTATTAAATCCCATAAGAAACGTCGCATCCAATGAATGTGATTGAATTCTCCCCGTCTGGACGAGCGGAATTGAATGGTGCAACTGATTTTGCTGTGCTGTGAAAATTCAGATATTTGCATGACTGCTTTTGTTTTATTTTGTGAATAGCAAAACGCATTCAACCCCATAATACATGCTGTTTTAATGGTCGCTCCTCCATTTCATATCCCATAGCTTAACCATTCATATATTTGGATTCCTCTCGACGAGGCGAGCAGTACGAGTACCACCTTGATGGGTCTGCGACGTTTCCTTCCAGAGTTATTACCAAAAAACCACAAAAATCCCAGAATCCTCTCGGTTTAGGGTCAAAATGTTGTCGCTCATTACATCCCATAAGAAACGTCGCATCGAATGAATGTGATTGAATTCTCCCCGTCTGGACGAGCGGAATTGAATGGTGCAACTGATTTTGCTGTGCTGTGAAAATTCAGATATTTGCATGACTGCTTTTGTTTTATTTTGTGAATAGCAAAAAGCATTCAACCCCATAATACATGCTGTTTTATTTGTCGCTCGTCCATTTCATATCCCATAGCTTAACCATTCATATATTTGGATTTCTCTCGACGAGGCGAGCAGTACGAGTACCACCTTGATGGGTCTGCGACGTTTCTTTCCAGAGTTATTACCAAAAAACCACAAAAATCCCAGAATCCTCTCGATTTAGGGTCAAAATGTTGTCGCTCATTAAATCCAATAAGAAACGTCGCATCGAATGAATGTGATTGAATTCTCCCCGTCTGGACGAGCGGAATTGAATGGTGCAACTGATTTTGCTGTGCTGTGAAAATTCAGATATTTGCATGACTGCTTTGGTTTTATTTTGTGAATAGCCAAAAGCATTCAACCCCATAATACATGTTGTTTTATTGGTCGCTCGTCCATTTCATATCCCATAGCTTAAGCATTCATATATTTGGATTCCTCTCGACGAGGCGAGCAGTACGAGTACCACTTGATGGGACTGCGACGTTTCCTTCCAGAGTTATTACCAAAAAACCACAAACATCCCAGAATCCTCTCGGTTTTGGGGTCAAAATGTTGTCGCTCATTAAATCCCATAAGAAACGTCGCATCGAATGAATGTGATTGAATTCTCCCCGTCTGGACGAGCGGAATTGAATGGTGCAACTGATATTGCTGTCCTGTGAAAATTCAGATATTTGCATGACTGCTTTTGTTTTATTTTGTGAATAGCAAAAAGCATTCAACCCCATAATACATGTTGTTTTATTGGTCGCTCGTCCATTTCATATTCCATAGCTTAAGCATTCATATATTTGGATTCCTCTCGACGAGGCGAGCAGTACGAGTACCACCTTGATGGGTCTGCGACGTTTCCTTCCAGAGTTATTACCAAAAATACACAAACATCCCAGAATCCTCTCGGTTTGGGGTCAAAATGTTGTCGCTCATTAAATCCAATAAGAAACGTCGCATCGAATGAATGTGATTGAATTCTCCCCGTCTGGACGAGCGGAATTGAATGGTGCAACTGATTTTGCTGTGCTGTGAAAATTCAGATATTTGCATGACTGCTTTTGTTTTATTTTGTGAATAGCCAAAAGCATTGAACCCCATAATACATGTTGTTTTATTGGTCGCTCGTCCATTTCATATCCAATAGCTTAACCATTCATATATTTGGATTCCTCTCGACGAGGCGAGCAGTTCGAGTACCACCTTGATGGGTCTGCGACGTTTCCTTCCAGAGTTATTACCAAAAAACCACAAACATCCCAGAATCCTCTCGATTTGGGGTCAAAATGTTGTCGCTCATTAAATTCCATAAGAAACGTCGCATCGAATGAATGTGATTGAATTCTCCCCGTCTGGACGAGCGGAATTGAATGGTGCAACTGATTTTGCTGTGCTGTGAAAATTCAGATATTTGCATGACTGCTTTTGTTTTATTTTGTGAATAGCAAAAAGCATTCAACCCCATAATACATGCTGTTTTATTGGTCGCTCGTCCATTTCATATCCCATAGCTTAACCATTCATATATTTGGATTTCTCTCGACGAGCCGAGCAGTACGAGTACCACCTTGATGGGTCTGCGACGTTTCCTTCCAGAGTTATTACCAAAAAAACACAAACATCCCAGAATCCTCTCGGTTTAGGGTCAAAATGTTGTCGCTCATTAAATCCCATAAGAAACGTCGCATCGAATGAATGTGATTGAATTCTCCCCGTCTGGACGAGCGGAATTGAATGGTCCAACTGATTTTGCTGTGCTGTGAAAATTCAGATATTTGCATGATATGCTTTTGTTTTATTTTGTGAATAGCAAAAAGCATTCACCCCATAATACATGTTGTTTTATTAGTCGCTCGTTCATTTCATATCCCATAGCTGAACCACTCATATATTTGGATTCCGCTCGACGAGCCGGGCAGTACGAGTACCACCATGATGGTTCTGCGACGTTTCCTTCCAGAGTTATTACCAAAAAACCACAAACATCCCAGAATCCTCTCGGTTTGGGGTCAAAATGTTGTCACTTATTAAATTCCATAAGAAACGTCGCATCCAATGAATGTGATTGAATTCTCCCCGTCTGGACGAGCGGAATTGAATGGTGCAACTGATTTTGCTGTGCTGTGAAAATTCAGATATTTGCATGACTGCTTTTGTTTTATTTTGTGAATAGCAAAACGCATTCAACCCCATAATACATGCTGTTTTAATGGTCGCTCCTCCATTTCATATCCCATAGCTTAACCATTCATATATTTGGATTCCTCTCGACGAGGCGAGCAGTACGAGTACCACCTTGATGGGTCTGCGACGTTTCCTTCCAGAGTTATTACCAAAAAACCACAAAAATCCCAGAATCCTCTCGGTTTAGGGTCAAAATGTTGTCGCTCATTACATCCCATAAGAAACGTCGCATCGAATGAATGTGATTGAATTCTCCCCGTCTGGACGAGCGGAATTGAATGGTGCAACTGATTTTGCTGTGCTGTGAAAATTCAGATATTTGCATGACTGCTTTTGTTTTATTTTGTGAATAGCAAAAAGCATTCAACCCCATAATACATGCTGTTTTATTTGTCGCTCGTCCATTTCATATCCCATAGCTTAACCATTCATATATTTGGATTTCTCTCGTCGAGGCGAGCAGTACGAGTACCACCTTGATGGGTCTGCGACGTTTCTTTCCAGAGTTATTACCAAAAAACCACAAAAATCCCAGAATCCTCTCGATTTAGGGTCAAAATGTTGTCGCTCATTAAATCCAATAAGAAACGTCGCATCGAATGAATGTGATTGAATTCTCCCCGTCTGGACGAGCGGAATTGAATGGTGCAACTGATTTTGCTGTGCTGTGAAAATTCAGATATTTGCATGACTGCTTTGGTTTTATTTTGTGAATAGCCAAAAGCATTCAACCCCATAATACATGTTGTTTTATTGGTCGCTCGTCCATTTCATATCCCATAGCTTAAGCATTCATATATTTGGATTCCTCTCGACGAGGCGAGCAGTACGAGTACCACTTGATGGGACTGCGACGTTTCCTTCCAGAGTTATTACCAAAAAACCACAAACATCCCAGAATCCTCTCGGTTTTGGGGTCAAAATGTTGTCGCTCATTAAATCCCATAAGAAACGTCGCATCGAATGAATGTGATTGAATTCTCCCCGTCTGGACGAGCGGAATTGAATGGTGCAACTGATATTGCTGTCCTGTGAAAATTCAGATATTTGCATGACTGCTTTTGTTTTATTTTGTGAATAGCAAAAAGCATTCAACCCCATAATACATGTTGTTTTATTGGTCGCTCGTCCATTTCATATTCCATAGCTTAAGCATTCATATATTTGGATTCCTCTCGACGAGGCGAGCAGTACGAGTACCACCTTGATGGGTCTGCGACGTTTCCTTCCAGAGTTATTACCAAAAATACACAAACATCCCAGAATCCTCTCGGTTTGGGGTCAAAATGTTGTCGCTCATTAAATCCAATAAGAAACGTCGCATCGAATGAATGTGATTGAATTCTCCCCGTCTGGACGAGCGGAATTGAATGGTGCAACTGATTTTGCTGTGCTGTGAAAATTCAGATATTTGCATGACTGCTTTTGTTTTATTTTGTGAATAGCCAAAAGCATTGAACCCCATAATACATGTTGTTTTATTGGTCGCTCGTCCATTTCATATCCAATAGCTTAACCATTCATATATTTGGATTCCTCTCGACGAGGCGAGCAGTTCGAGTACCACCTTGATGGGTCTGCGACGTTTCCTTCCAGAGTTATTACCAAAAAACCACAAACATCCCAGAATCCTCTCGATTTGGGGTCAAAATGTTGTCGCTCATTAAATTCCATAAGAAACGTCGCATCGAATGAATGTGATTGAATTCTCCCCGTCTGGACGAGCGGAATTGAATGGTGCAACTGATTTTGCTGTGCTGTGAAAATTCAGATATTTGCATGACTGCTTTTGTTTTATTTTGTGAATAGCAAAAAGCATTCAACCCCATAATACATGCTGTTTTATTGGTCGCTCGTCCATTTCATATCCCATAGCTTAACCATTCATATATTTGGATTTCTCTCGACGAGCCGAGCAGTACGAGTACCACCTTGATGGGTCTGCGACGTTTCCTTCCAGAGTTATTACCAAAAAAACACAAACATCCCAGAATCCTCTCGGTTTGGGGTCAAAATGCTGTCGCTCATTAAATCCCATAAGAAACGTCGCATCGAATGAATGTGATTGAATTCTCCCCGTCTGGACGAGCGGAATTGAATGGTGCAACTGATTTTGCTGTGCTGTGAAAATTCAGATATTTGCATGACTGCTTTTGTTTTATTTTGTGAATAGCAAAAAGCATTCAACCCCATAATACATGCTGTTTTATTTGTCGCTCGTCCATTTCATATCCCATAGCTTAACCATTCATATATTTGGATTTCTCTCGACGAGGCGCGCAGTACGAGTACCACCTTGATGGGTCTGCGACGTTTCTTTCCAGAGTTATTACCAAAAAACCACAAAAATCCCAGAATCCTCTCGATTTAGGGTCAAAATGTTGTCGCTCATTAAATCCCATAAGAAACGTCGCATCGAATGATTGTGATTGAATTCTCCCCGTCTGGACGAGCGGAATTGAATGGTGCAACTGATTTTGCTGTACTGTGAAAATTCAGATATTTGCATGATATGCTTTTGTTTTATTTTGTGAATAGCAAAAAGCATTCACCCCATAATACATGTTGTTTTATTAGTCGCTCGTTCATTTCATATCTCATAGCTGAACCACTCATATATTTGGATTCCGCTCGACGAGCCGGGCAGTACGAGTACCACCTTGATGGGTCTGCGACGTTTCCTTCCAGAGTTATTACCAAAAAACCACAAGCATCCCAGAATCCTCTCGGTTTGGGGTCAAAATGTTGTCGCTTATTAAATCCCATAAGAAACGTCGCATCGAATGAATGTGATTGAATTCTCCCCGTTTGGACGAGCGGAATTGAATGGTGCAACTGATTTTGCTGTGCTGTGAAAATTCAGATATTTGCATGACTGCTTTTGTTTTATTTTGTGAATAGCAAAAAGCATTCAACCCCATAATACATGCTGTTTTATTGGTCGCTCGTCCATTTCATATCCAATAGCTTAACCATTCACATATTTGGATTCCTCTCGACGAGGCGAGCAGTACGAGTGCAACCTTGATGGGTCTGCTACGTTTCCTTCCAGAGTTATTACCAAAAAACCACAAACATCTCAGAATCCTCTCGGTTTGGGGTCAAACTGTTGTCGCTTATTAAATCCCATAAGAAACGTCGCATCGAATGAATGTGATTGAATTCTCCCCGTCTGGACGAGCGGAATTGAATGGTGCAACTGATTTTGCTGTGCTGTGAAAATTCAGATATTTGCATGACTGCTTTTGTTTTATTTTGTGAATAGCAAAAAGCATTCAACCCCATAATACATGTTGTTTTATTGGTCGCTCGTTCATTTCATATCACATAGCTTAACCAATCATATATTTGGATTCCTCTCGACGAGGCGAGCAGTACGATTACCACCTTGATGGGTCTGCGACGTGTCCTTGCAGAGTTATTACCAAAAAACCACAAAAATCCCAGAATCCTCTCGGTTTAGGGTCAAAATGTTGTCGCTCATTAAATCCCATAAGAAACGTCGCATCGAATGAATGTGATTGAATTCTCCCCGTCTGGACGAGCGGAATTGAATGGTGCAACTGATTTTGCTGTGCTGTGAAAATTCAGATATTTGCATGACTGCTTTTGTTTTATTTTGTGAATAGCAAAAAGCATTCAACCCCATAATACATGTTGTTTTATTGGTCGCTCGTTCATTTCATATCACATAGCTGAACCAATCATATATTTGGATTCCTCTCGACGAGGCGAGCAGTACGAGTACCACCTTGATGGGTCTGCGACGTTTCCTTCCAGAGTTATTACCAAAAATACACAAACATCCCAGAATCCTCTCGGTTTGGGGTCAAAATGTTGTCGCTCATTAAATCCAATAAGAAACGTCGCATCGAATGAATGTGATTGAATTCTCCCCGTCTGGACGAGCGGAATTGAATGGTGCAACTGATTTTGCTGTGCTGTGAAAATTCAGATATTTGCATGACTGCTTTGGTTTTATTTTGTGAATAGCCAAAAGCATTCAACCCCATAATACATGTTGTTTTATTGGTCGCTCGTCCATTTCATATCCCATAGCTTAAGCATTCATATATTTGGATTCCTCTCGACGAGGCGAGCAGTACGAGTACCACTTGATGGGACTGCGACGTTTCCTTCCAGAGTTATTACCAAAAAACCACAAACATCCCAGAATCCTCTCGGTTTTGGGGTCAAAATGTTGTCGCTCATTAAATCCCATAAGAAACGTCGCATCGAATGAATGTGATTGAATTCTCCCCGTCTGGACGAGCGGAATTGAATGGTGCAACTGATATTGCTGTCCTGTGAAAATTCAGATATTTGCATGACTGCTTTTGTTTTATTTTGTGAATAGCAAAAAGCATTCAACCCCATAATACATGTTGTTTTATTGGTCGCTCGTCCATTTCATATTCCATAGCTTAAGCATTCATATATTTGGATTCCTCTCGACGAGGCGAGCAGTACGAGTACCACCTTGATGGGTCTGCGACGTTTCCTTCCAGAGTTATTACCAAAAATACACAAACATCCCAGAATCCTCTCGGTTTGGGGTCAAAATGTTGTCGCTCATTAAATCCAATAAGAAACGTCGCATCGAATGAATGTGATTGAATTCTCCCCGTCTGGACGAGCGGAATTGAATGGTGCAACTGATTTTGCTGTGCTGTGAAAATTCAGATATTTGCATGACTGCTTTTGTTTTATTTTGTGAATAGCCAAAAGCATTGAACCCCATAATACATGTTGTTTTATTGGTCGCTCGTCCATTTCATATCCAATAGCTTAACCATTCATATATTTGGATTCCTCTCGACGAGGCGAGCAGTTCGAGTACCACCTTGATGGGTCTGCGACGTTTCCTTCCAGAGTTATTACCAAAAAACCACAAACATCCCAGAATCCTCTCGATTTGGGGTCAAAATGTTGTCGCTCATTAAATTCCATAAGAAACGTCGCATCGAATGAATGTGATTGAATTCTCCCCGTCTGGACGAGCGGAATTGAATGGTGCAACTGATTTTGCTGTGCTGTGAAAATTCAGATATTTGCATGACTGCTTTTGTTTTATTTTGTGAATAGCAAAAAGCATTCAACCCCATAATACATGCTGTTTTATTTGTCGCTCGTCCATTTCATATCCCATAGCTTAACCATTCATATATTTGGATTTCTCTCGACGAGGCGAGCAGTACGAGTACCACCTTGATGGGTCTGCGACGTTTCTTTCCAGAGTTATTACCAAAAAACCACAAAAATCCCAGAATCCTCTCGATTTAGGGTCAAAATGTTGTCGCTCATTAAATCCCATCTGAAACGTCGCATCGAATGAATGTGATTGAATTCTCCCCGTCTGGACGAGCGGAATTGAATGGTGCAACTGATTTTGCTGTGCTGTGAAAATTCAGATATTTGCATGATATTCTTTTGTTTTATTTTGTGAATAGCAAAAAGCATTCACCCCATAATACATGTTGTTTTATTAGTCGCTCGTTCATTTCATATCCCATAGCTGAACCACTCATATATTTGGATTCCGCTCGACGAGCCGGGCAGTACGAGTACCACCTTGATGGGTCTGCGACGTTTCCTTCCAGAGTTATTACCAAAAAACCACAAGCATCCCAGAATCTTCTCGGTTTGGGGTCAAAATGTTGTCGCTTATTAAATCCCATAAGAAACGTCGCATCGAATGAATGTGATTGAATTCTCCCCGTCTGGACGAGCAGAATTGAATGGTGCAACTGATTTTGCTGTGCTGTGAAAATTCAGATATTTGCATGACTGCTTTTGTTTTATTTTGTGAATAGCAAAACGCATTCAACCCCATAATACATGCTGTTTTATTGGTCTCTCGTCCATTTCATATTCCATAGCTTAACCATTCATAAATTTGGATTCCTCTCGACGAGGCGAGCAGTACGAGTACCACCTTGATGGGTCTGCGACGTTTCCTTCCAGAGTTATTACCAAAAAAACACAAACATCCCAGAATCCTCTCGGTTTGGGGTCAAAATGCTGTCGCTCATTAAATCCCATAAGACACGTCGCATCGAATGAATGTGATTGAATTCTCCCCGTCTGGACGAGCGGAATTGAATGGTGCAATTGATTTTGCTGTGCTGTGAAAATTCAGATATTTGCATGACTGCTTTTTTTTATTTTGTGAATAGCAAAAAGCATTCAACCCCATAATACATGCTGTTTTATTGGTCGCTCGTCCATTTCATATCCCATAGCTTAACCATTCATATATTTGGATTTCTCTCGACGAGCCGAGCAGTACGAGTACCACCTTGATGGGTCTGCGACGTTTCCTTCCAGAGTTATTACCAAAAAAACACAAACATCCCAGAATCCTCTCGGTTTGGGGTCAAAATGTTGTCGCTCATTAAATCCCATAAGAAACGTCGCATCGAATGAATGTGATTGAATTCTCCCCGTCTGGACGAGCAGAATTGAATGGTGCAACTGATTTTGCTGTGCTGTGAAAATTCAGATATTTGCATGACTGCTTTTGTTTTATTTTGTGAATAGCAAAACGCATTCAACCCCATAATGCATGCTGTTTTATTGGTCTCTCGTCCATTTCATATTCCATAGCTTAACCATTCATAAATTTGGATTCCTCTCGACGAGGCGAGCAGTACGAGTACCACCTTGATGGGTCTGCGACGTTTCCTTCCAGAGTTATTACCAAAAAAACACAAACATCCCAGAATCCTCTCGGTTTGGGGTCAAAATGCTGTCGCTCATTAAATCCCATAAGACACGTCGCATCGAATGAATGTGATTGAATTCTCCCCGTCTGGACGAGCGGAATTGAATGGTGCAATTGATTTTGCTGTGCTGTGAAAATTCAGATATTTGCATGACTGCTTTTTTTTAATTTTGTGAATAGCAAAAAGCATTCAACCCCATAATACATGCTGTTTTATTGGTCGCTCGTCCATTTCATATCCCATAGCTTAACCATTCATATATTTGGATTTCTCTCGACGAGCCGAGCAGTACGAGTACCACCTTGATGGGTCTGCGACGTTTCCTTCCAGAGTTATTACCAAAAAAACACAAACATCCCAGAATCCTCTCGGTTTGGGGTCAAAATGTTGTCGCTCATTAAATCCCATAAGAAACGTCGCATCGAATGAATGTGATTGAATTCTCCCCGTCTGGACGAGCGGAATTGAATGGTGCAACTGATTTTGCTGTGCTGTGAAAATTCAGATATTTGCATGACTGCTTTTGTTTTATTTTGTGAATAGCAAAAAGCATTCAACCCCATAATACATGCTGTTTTATTTGTCGCTCGTCCATTTCATATCCCATAGCTTAACCATTCATATATTTGGATTTCTCTCGACGAGGCGCGCAGTACGAGTACCACCTTGATGGGTCTGCGACGTTTCTTTCCAGAGTTATTACCAAAAAACCACAAAAATCCCAGAATCCTCTCGATTTAGGGTCAAAATGTTGTCGCTCATTAAATCCCATAAGAAACGTCGCATCGAATGATTGTGATTGAATTCTCCCCGTCTGGACGAGCGGAATTGAATGGTGCAACTGATTTTGCTGTACTGTGAAAATTCAGATATTTGCATGATATGCTTTTGTTTTATTTTGTGAATAGCAAAAAGCATTCACCCCATAATACATGTTGTTTTATTAGTCGCTCGTTCATTTCATATCTCATAGCTGAACCACTCATATATTTGGATTCCGCTCGACGAGCCGGGCAGTACGAGTACCACCTTGATGGGTCTGCGACGTTTCCTTCCAGAGTTATTACCAAAAAACCACAAGCATCCCAGAATCCTCTCGGTTTGGGGTCAAAATGTTGTCGCTTATTAAATCCCATAAGAAACGTCGCATCGAATGAATGTGATTGAATTCTCCCCGTTTGGACGAGCGGAATTGAATGGTGCAACTGATTTTGCTGTGCTGTGAAAATTCAGATATTTGCATGACTGCTTTTGTTTTATTTTGTGAATAGCAAAAAGCATTCAACCCCATAATACATGCTGTTTTATTGGTCGCTCGTCCATTTCATATCCAATAGCTTAACCATTCACATATTTGGATTCCTCTCGACGAGGCGAGCAGTACGAGTGCAACCTTGATGGGTCTGCTACGTTTCCTTCCAGAGTTATTACCAAAAAACCACAAACATCTCAGAATCCTCTCGGTTTGGGGTCAAACTGTTGTCGCTTATTAAATCCCATAAGAAACGTCGCATCGAATGAATGTGATTGAATTCTCCCCGTCTGGACGAGCGGAATTGAATGGTGCAACTGATTTTGCTGTGCTGTGAAAATTCAGATATTTGCATGACTGCTTTTGTTTTATTTTGTGAATAGCAAAAAGCATTCAACCCCATAATACATGTTGTTTTATTGGTCGCTCGTTCATTTCATATCACATAGCTTAACCAATCATATATTTGGATTCCTCTCGACGAGGCGAGCAGTACGATTACCACCTTGATGGGTCTGCGACGTGTCCTTGCAGAGTTATTACCAAAAAACCACAAAAATCCCAGAATCCTCTCGGTTTAGGGTCAAAATGTTGTCGCTCATTAAATCCCATAAGAAACGTCGCATCGAATGAATGTGATTGAATTCTCCCCGTCTGGACGAGCGGAATTGAATGGTGCAACTGATTTTGCTGTGCTGTGAAAATTCAGATATTTGCATGATATGCTTTTGTTTTATTTTGTGAATAGCAAAAAGCATTCACCCCATAATACATGTTGTTTTATTAGTCGCTCGTTCATTTCATATCCCATAGCTGAACCACTCATATATTTGGATTCCGCTCGACGAGCCGGGCAGTACGAGTACCACCATGATGGTTCTGCGACGTTTCCTTCCAGAGTTATTACCAAAAAACCACAAACATCCCAGAATCCTCTCGGTTTGGGGTCAAAATGTTGTCACTTATTAAATCCCATAAGAAACGTCGCATCCAATGAATGTGATTGAATTCTCCCCGTCTGGACGAGCGGAATTGAATGGTGCAACTGATTTTGCTGTGCTGTGAAAATTCAGATATTTGCATGACTGCTTTTGTTTTATTTTGTGAATAGCAAAACGCATTCAACCCCATAATACATGCTGTTTTAATGGTCGCTCCTCCATTTCATATCCCATAGCTTAACCATTCATATATTTGGATTCCTCTCGACGAGGCGAGCAGTACGAGTACCACCTTGATGGGTCTGCGACGTTTCCTTCCAGAGTTATTACCAAAAAACCACAAAAATCCCAGAATCCTCTCGGTTTAGGGTCAAAATGTTGTCGCTCATTACATCCCATAAGAAACGTCGCATCGAATGAATGTGATTGAATTCTCCCCGTCTGGACGAGCGGAATTGAATGGTGCAACTGATTTTGCTGTGCAGTGAAAATTCAGATATTTGCATGACTGCTTTTGTTTTATTTTGTGAATAGCAAAAAGCATTCAACCCCATAATACATGCTGTTTTATTTGTCGCTCGTCCATTTCATATCCCATAGCTTAACCATTCATATATTTGGATTTCTCTCGTCGAGGCGAGCAGTACGAGTACCACCTTGATGGGTCTGCGACGTTTCTTTCCAGAGTTATTACCAAAAAACCACAAAAATCCCAGAATCCTCTCGATTTAGGGTCAAAATGTTGTCGCTCATTAAATCCCATAAGAAACGTCGCATCGAATGAATGTGATTGAATTCTCCCCGTCTGGACGAGCGGAATTGAATGGTGCAACTGATTTTGCTGTGCTGTGAAAATTCAGATATTTGCATGATATGCTTTTGTTTTATTTTGTGAATAGCAAAAAGCATTCAACCCCATAATACATGTTGTTTTATTGGTCGCTCGTCCATTTCATATTCCATAGCTTAAGCATTCATATATTTGGATTCCTCTCGACGAGGCGAGCAGTACGAGTACCACCTTGATGGGTCTGCGACGTTTCCTTCCAGAGTTATTACCAAAAATACACAAACATCCCAGAATCCTCTCGGTTTGGGGTCAAAATGTTGTCGCTCATTAAATCCAATAAGAAACGTCGCATCGAATGAATGTGATTGAATTCTCCCCGTCTGGACGAGCGGAATTGAATGGTGCAACTGATTTTGCTGTGCTGTGAAAATTCAGATATTTGCATGACTGCTTTGGTTTTATTTTGTGAATAGCCAAAAGCATTCAACCCCATAATACATGTTGTTTTATTGGTCGCTCGTCCATTTCATATCCCATAGCTTAAGCATTCATATATTTGGATTCCTCTCGACGAGGCGAGCAGTACGAGTACCACTTGATGGGACTGCGACGTTTCCTTCCAGAGTTATTACCAAAAAACCACAAACATCCCAGAATCCTCTCGGTTTTGGGGTCAAAATGTTGTCGCTCATTAAATCCCATAAGAAACGTCGCATCGAATGAATGTGATTGAATTCTCCCCGTCTGGACGAGCGGAATTGAATGGTGCAACTGATATTGCTGTCCTGTGAAAATTCAGATATTTGCATGACTGCTTTTGTTTTATTTTGTGAATAGCAAAAAGCATTCAACCTCATAATACATGTTGTTTTATTGGTCGCTCGTCCATTTCATATTCCATAGCTTAAGCATTCATATATTTGGATTTCTCTCGACGAGGCGCGCAGTACGAGTACCACCTTGATGGGTCTGCGACGTTTCTTTCCAGAGTTATTACCAAAAAACCACAAAAATCCCAGAATCCTCTCGATTTAGGGTCAAAATGTTGTCGCTCATTAAATCCCATAAGAAACGTCGCATCGAATGATTGTGATTGAATTCTCCCCGTCTGGACGAGCGGAATTGAATGGTGCAACTGATTTTGCTGTACTGTGAAAATTCAGATATTTGCATGATATGCTTTTGTTTTATTTTGTGAATAGCAAAAAGCATTCACCCCATAATACATGTTGTTTTATTAGTCGCTCGTTCATTTCATATCTCATAGCTGAACCACTCATATATTTGGATTCCGCTCGACGAGCCGGGCAGTACGAGTACCACCTTGATGGGTCTGCGACGTTTCCTTCCAGAGTTATTACCAAAAAACCACAAGCATCCCAGAATCCTCTCGGTTTGGGGTCAAAATGTTGTCGCTTATTAAATCCCATAAGAAACGTCGCATCGAATGAATGTGATTGAATTCTCCCCGTTTGGACGAGCGGAATTGAATGGTGCAACTGATTTTGCTGTGCTGTGAAAATTCAGATATTTGCATGACTGCTTTTGTTTTATTTTGTGAATAGCAAAAAGCATTCAACCCCATAATACATGCTGTTTTATTGGTCGCTCGTCCATTTCATATCCAATAGCTTAACCATTCACATATTTGGATTCCTCTCGACGAGGCGAGCAGTACGAGTGCAACCTTGATGGGTCTGCTACGTTTCCTTCCAGAGTTATTACCAAAAAACCACAAACATCTCAGAATCCTCTCGGTTTGGGGTCAAACTGTTGTCGCTTATTAAATCCCATAAGAAACGTCGCATCGAATGAATGTGATTGAATTCTCCCCGTCTGGACGAGCGGAATTGAATGGTGCAACTGATTTTGCTGTGCTGTGAAAATTCAGATATTTGCATGACTGCTTTTGTTTTATTTTGTGAATAGCAAAAAGCATTCAACCCCATAATACATGTTGTTTTATTGGTCGCTCGTTCATTTCATATCACATAGCTTAACCAATCATATATTTGGATTCCTCTCGACGAGGCGAGCAGTACGATTACCACCTTGATGGGTCTGCGACGTGTCCTTGCAGAGTTATTACCAAAAAACCACAAAAATCCCAGAATCCTCTCGGTTTAGGGTCAAAATGTTGTCGCTCATTAAATCCCATAAGAAACGTCGCATCGAATGAATGTGATTGAATTCTCCCCGTCTGGACGAGCGGAATTGAATGGTGCAACTGATTTTGCTGTGCTGTGAAAATTCAGATATTTGCATGATATGCTTTTGTTTTATTTTGTGAATAGCAAAAAGCATTCACCCCATAATACATGTTGTTTTATTAGTCGCTCGTTCATTTCATATCCCATAGCTGAACCACTCATATATTTGGATTCCGCTCGACGAGCCGGGCAGTACGAGTACCACCATGATGGTTCTGCGACGTTTCCTTCCAGAGTTATTACCAAAAAACCACAAACATCCCAGAATCCTCTCGGTTTGGGGTCAAAATGTTGTCACTTATTAAATCCCATAAGAAACGTCGCATCCAATGAATGTGATTGAATTCTCCCCGTCTGGACGAGCGGAATTGAATGGTGCAACTGATTTTGCTGTGCTGTGAAAATTCAGATATTTGCATGACTGCTTTTGTTTTATTTTGTGAATAGCAAAACGCATTCAACCCCATAATACATGCTGTTTTAATGGTCGCTCCTCCATTTCATATCCCATAGCTTAACCATTCATATATTTGGATTCCTCTCGACGAGGCGAGCAGTACGAGTACCACCTTGATGGGTCTGCGACGTTTCCTTCCAGAGTTATTACCAAAAAACCACAAAAATCCCAGAATCCTCTCGGTTTAGGGTCAAAATGTTGTCGCTCATTACATCCCATAAGAAACGTCGCATCGAATGAATGTGATTGAATTCTCCCCGTCTGGACGAGCGGAATTGAATGGTGCAACTGATTTTGCTGTGCAGTGAAAATTCAGATATTTGCATGACTGCTTTTGTTTTATTTTGTGAATAGCAAAAAGCATTCAACCCCATAATACATGCTGTTTTATTTGTCGCTCGTCCATTTCATATCCCATAGCTTAACCATTCATATATTTGGATTTCTCTCGTCGAGGCGAGCAGTACGAGTACCACCTTGATGGGTCTGCGACGTTTCTTTCCAGAGTTATTACCAAAAAACCACAAAAATCCCAGAATCCTCTCGATTTAGGGTCAAAATGTTGTCGCTCATTAAATCCCATAAGAAACGTCGCATCGAATGAATGTGATTGAATTCTCCCCGTCTGGACGAGCGGAATTGAATGGTGCAACTGATTTTGCTGTGCTGTGAAAATTCAGATATTTGCATGATATGCTTTTGTTTTATTTTGTGAATAGCAAAAAGCATTCAACCCCATAATACATGTTGTTTTATTGGTCGCTCGTCAATTTCATATTCCATAGCTTAAGCATTCATATATTTGGATTCCTCTCGACGAGGCGAGCAGTACGAGTACCACCTTGATGGGTCTGCGACGTTTCCTTCCAGAGTTATTACCAAAAATACACAAACATCCCAGAATCCTCTCGGTTTGGGGTCAAAATGTTGTCGCTCATTAAATCCAATAAGAAACGTCGCATCGAATGAATGTGATTGAATTCTCCCCGTCTGGACGAGCGGAATTGAATGGTGCAACTGATTTTGCTGTGCTGTGAAAATTCAGATATTTGCATGACTGCTTTGGTTTTATTTTGTGAATAGCCAAAAGCATTCAACCCCATAATACATGTTGTTTTATTGGTCGCTCGTCCATTTCATATCCCATAGCTTAAGCATTCATATATTTGGATTCCTCTCGACGAGGCGAGCAGTACGAGTACCACTTGATGGGACTGCGACGTTTCCTTCCAGAGTTATTACCAAAAAACCACAAACATCCCAGAATCCTCTCGGTTTTGGGGTCAAAATGTTGTCGCTCATTAAATCCCATAAGAAACGTCGCATCGAATGAATGTGATTGAATTCTCCCCGTCTGGACGAGCGGAATTGAATGGTGCAACTGATATTGCTGTCCTGTGAAAATTCAGATATTTGCATGACTGCTTTTGTTTTATTTTGTGAATAGCAAAAAGCATTCAACCTCATAATACATGTTGTTTTATTGGTCGCTCGTCCATTTCATATTCCATAGCTTAAGCATTCATATATTTGGATTCCTCTCGACGAGGCGAGCAGTACGAGTACCACCTTGATGGGTCTGCGACGTTTCCTTCCAGAGTTATTACCAAAAATACACAAACATCCCAGAATCCTCTCGGTTTGGGGTCAAAATGTTGTCGCTCATTAAATCCAATAAGAAACGTCGCATCGAATGAATGTGATTGAATTCTCCCCGTCTGGACGAGCGGAATTGAATGGTGCAACTGATTTTGCTGTGCTGTGAAAATTCAGATATTTGCATGACTGCTTTTGTTTTATTTTGTGAATAGCCAAAAGCATTCAACCCCATAATACATGTTGTTTTATTGGTCGCTCGTCCATTTCATATCCAATAGCTTAACCATTCATATATTTGGATTCCTCTCGACGAGGCGAGCAGTTCGAGTACCACCTTGATGGGTCTGCGACGTTTCCTTCCAGAGTTATTACCAAAAAACCACAAACATCCCAGAATCCTCTCGATTTGGGGTCAAAATGTTGTCGCTCATTAAATTCCATAAGAAACGTCGCATCGAATGAATGTGATTGAATTCTCCCCGTCTGGACGAGCGGAATTGAATGGTGCAACTGATTTTGCTGTGCTGTGAAAATTCAGATATTTGCATGACTGCTTTTGTTTTATTTTGTGAATAGCAAAAAGCATTCAACCCCATAATACATGCTGTTTTATTTGTCGCTCGTCCATTTCATATCCCATAGCTTAACCATTCATATATTTGGATTTCTCTCGACGAGGCGAGCAGTACGAGTACCACCTTGATGGGTCTGCGACGTTTCTTTCCAGAGTTATTACCAAAAAACCACAAAAATCCCAGAATCCTCTCGGTTTAGGGTCAAAATGTTGTCGCTCATTACATCCCATAAGAAACGTCGCATCGAATGAATGTGATTGAATTCTCCCCGTCTGGACGAGCGGAATTGAATGGTGCAACTGATTTTGCTGTGCTGTGAAAATTCAGATATTTGCATGACTGCTTTTGTTTTATTTTGTGAATAGCAAAAAGCATTCAACCCCATAATACATGCTGTTTTATTTGTCGCTCGTCCATTTCATATCCCATAGCTTAACCATTCATATATTTGGATTTCTCTCGTCGAGGCGAGCAGTACGAGTACCACCTTGATGGGTCTGCGACGTTTCTTTCCAGAGTTATTACCAAAAAACCACAAAAATCCCAGAATCCTCTCGATTTAGGGTCAAAATGTTGTCGCTCATTAAATCCCATAAGAAACGTCGCATCGAATGAATGTGATTGAATTCTCCCCGTCTGGACGAGCGGAATTGAATGGTGCAACTGATTTTGCTGTGCTGTGAAAATTCAGATATTTGCATGATATGCTTTTGTTTTATTTTGTGAATAGCAAAAAGCATTCAACCCCATAATACATGTTGTTTTATTGGTCGCTCGTCCATTTCATATTCCATAGCTTAAGCATTCATATATTTGGATTCCTCTCGACGAGGCGAGCAGTACGAGTACCACTTGATGGGACTGCGACGTTTCCTTCCAGAGTTATTACCAAAAAACCACAAACATCCCAGAATCCTCTCGGTTTTGGGGTCAAAATGTTGTCGCTCATTAAATCCCATAAGAAACGTCGCATCGAATGAAGGTGATTGAATTCTCCCCGTCTGGACGAGCGGAATTGAATGGTGCAACTGATATTGCTGTCCTGTGAAAATTCAGATATTTGCATGACTGCTTTTGTTTTATTTTGTGAATAGCAAAAAGCATTCAACCCCATAATACATGTTGTTTTATTGGTCGCTCGTCCATTTCATATTCCATAGCTTAAGCATTCATATATTTGGATTCCTCTCGACGAGGCGAGCAGTACGAGTACCACCTTGATGGGTCTGCGACGTTTCCTTCCAGAGTTATTACCAAAAATACACAAACATCCCAGAATCCTCTCGGTTTGGGGTCAAAATGTTGTCGCTCATTAAATCCAATAAGAAACGTCGCATCGAATGAATGTGATTGAATTCTCCCCGTCTGGACGAGCGGAATTGAATGGTGCAACTGATTTTGCTGTGCTGTGAAAATTCAGATATTTGCATGACTGCTTTTGTTTTATTTTGTGAATAGCCAAAAGCATTCAACCCCATAATACATGTTGTTTTATTGGTCGCTCGTCCATTTCATATCCAATAGCTTAACCATTCATATATTTGGATTCCTCTCGACGAGGCGAGCAGTTCGAGTACCACCTTGATGGGTCTGCGACGTTTCCTTCCAGAGTTATTACGAAAAAACCACAAACATCCCAGAATCCTCTCGATTTGGGGTCAAAATGTTGTCGCTCATTAAATTCCATAAGAAACGTCGCATCGAATGAATGTGATTGAATTCTCCCCGTCTGGACGAGCGGAATTGAATGGTGCAACTGATTTTGCTGTGCTGTGAAAATTCAGATATTTGCATGACTGCTTTTGTTTTATTTTGTGAATAGCAAAAAGCATTCAACCCCATAATACATGCTGTTTTATTTGTCGCTCGTCCATTTCATATCCCATAGCTTAACCATTCATATATTTGGATTTCTCTCGACGAGGCGAGCAGTACGAGTACCACCTTGATGGGTCTGCGACGTTTCTTTCCAGAGTTATTACCAAAAAACCACAAAAATCCCAGAATCCTCTCGATTTAGGGTCAAAATGTTGTCGCTCATTAAATCCCATCTGAAACGTCGCATCGAATGAATGTGATTGAATTCTCCCCGTCTGGACGAGCGGAATTGAATGGTGCAACTGATTTTGCTGTGCTGTGAAAATTCAGATATTTGCATGATATGCTTTTGTTTTATTTTGTGAATAGCAAAAAGCATTCACCCCATAATACATGTTGTTTTATTAGTCGCTCGTTCATTTCATATCCCATAGCTGAACCACTCATATATTTGGATTCCGCTCGACGAGCCGGGCAGTACGAGTACCACCTTGATGGGTCTGCGACGTTTCCTTCCAGAGTTATTACCAAAAAACCACAAGCATCCCAGAATCTTCTCGGTTTGGGGTCAAAATGTTGTCGCTTATTAAATCCCATAAGAAACGTCGCATCGAATGAATGTGATTGAATTCTCCCCGTCTGGACGAGCAGAATTGAATGGTGCAACTGATTTTGCTGTGCTGTGAAAATTCAGATATTTGCATGACTGCTTTTGTTTTATTTTGTGAATAGCAAAACGCATTCAACCCCATAATACATGCTGTTTTATTGGTCGCTCGTCCATTTCATATCCCATAGCTTAACCATTCATATATTTGGATTTCTCTCGACGAGCCGAGCAGTACGAGTACCACCTTGATGGGTCTGCGACGTTTCCTTCCAGAGTTATTACCAAAAAAACACAAACATCCCAGAATCCTCTCGGTTTGGGGTCAAAATGTTGTCGCTCATTAAATCCCATAAGAAACGTCGCATCGAATGAATGTGATTGAATTCTCCCCGTCTGGACGAGCGGAATTGAATGGTGCAACTGATTTTGCTGTGCTGTGAAAATTCAGATATTTGCATGACTGCTTTTGTTTTATTTTGTGAATAGCCAAAAGCATTCAACCCCATAATACATGTTGTTTTATTGGTCGCTCGTCCATTTCATATCCAATAGCTTAACCATTCATATATTTGGATTCCTCTCGACGAGGCGAGCAGTTCGAGTACCACCTTGATGGGTCTGCGACGTTTCCTTCCAGAGTTATTACCAAAAAACCACAAACATCCCAGAATCCTCTCGGTTTGGGGTCAAAATGCTGTCGCTCATTAAATCCCATAAGACACGTCGCATCGAATGAATGTGATTGAATTCTCCCCGTCTGGACGAGCGGAATTGAATGGTGCAACTGATTTTGCTGTGCTGTGAAAATTCAGATATTTGCATGACTGCTTTTGTTTTATTTTGTGAATAGCAAAAAGCATTCAACCCCATAATACATGTTGTTTTATTGGTCGCTCGTCCATTTCATATTCCATAGCTTAACCATTCATATATTTGGATTCCTCTCGACGAGGCGAGCAGTACGAGTACCACCTTGATGGGTCTGCGACGTTTCCTTCCAGAGTTATTACCAAAAATACACAAACATCCCAGAATCCTCTCGGTTTAGGGTCAAAATGTTGTCGCTCATTAAATCCAATAAGAAACGTCGCATCGAATGAATGTGATTGAATTCTCCCCGTCTGGACGAGCGGAATTGAATGGTGCAACTGATTTTGCTGTGCTGTGAAAATTCAGATATTTGCATGACTGCTTTTGTTTTATTTTGTGAATAGCCAAAAGCATTGAACCCCATAATACATGTTGTTTTATTGGTCGCTCGTCCATTTCATATCCCATAGCTTAAGAATTCATATATTTGGATTCCTCTCGACGAGGCGAGCAGTACGAGTACCACTTGATGGGACTGCGACGTTTCCTTCCAGAGTTATTACCAAAAAACCACAAACATCCCAGAATCCTCTCGGTTTTGGGGTCAAAATGTTGTCGCTCATTAAATCCCATAAGAAACGTCGCATCGAATGAATGTGATTGAATTCTCCCCGTCTGGACGAGCGGAATTGAATGGTGGAACTGATATTGCTGTCCTGTGAAAATTCAGATATTTGCATGACTGCTTTTGTTTTATTTTGTGAATAGCAAAAAGCATTCAACCCCATAATACATGTTGTTTTATTGGTCGCTCGTCCATTTCATATTCCATAGCTTAAGCATTCATATATTTGGATTCCTCTCGACGAGGCGAGCAGTACGAGTACCACCTTGATGGGTCTGCGACGTTTCCTTCCAGAGTTATTACCAAAAATACACAAACATCCCAGAATCCTCTCGGTTTGGGGTCAAAATGTTGTCGCTCATTAAATCCAATAAGAAACGTCGCATCGAATGAATGTGATTGAATTCTCCCCGTCTGGACGAGCGGAATTGAATGGTGCAACTGATTTTGCTGTGCTGTGAAAATTCAGATATTTGCATGACTGCTTTTGTTTTATTTTGTGAATAGCAAAACGCATTCAACCCCATAATACATGCTGTTTTAATGGTCGCTCCTCCATTTCATATCCCATAGCTTAACCATTCATATATTTGGATTCCTCTCGACGAGGCGAGCAGTACGAGTACCACCTTGATGGGTCTGCGACGTTTCCTTCCAGAGTTATTACCAAAAAACCACAAAAATCCCAGAATCCTCTCGGTTTAGGGTCAAAATGTTGTCGCTCATTACATCCCATAAGAAACGTCGCATCGAATGAATGTGATTGAATTCTCCCCGTCTGGACGAGCGGAATTGAATGGTGCAACTGATTTTGCTGTGCTGTGAAAATTCAGATATTTGCATGACTGCTTTTGTTTTATTTTGTGAATAGCAAAAAGCATTCAACCCCATAATACATGCTGTTTTATTTGTCGCTCGTCCATTTCATATCCCATAGCTTAACCATTAATATATTTGGATTTCTCTCGTCGAGGCGAGCAGTACGAGTACCACCTTGATGGGTCTGCGACGTTTCTTTCCAGAGTTATTACCAAAAAACCACAAAAATCCCAGAATCCTCTCGATTTAGGGTCAAAATGTTGTCGCTCATTAAATCCCATAAGAAACGTCGCATCGAATGAATGTGATTGAATTCTCCCCGTCTGGACGAGCGGAATTGAATGGTGCAACTGATTTTGCTGTGCTGTGAAAATTCAGATATTTGCATGATATGCTTTTGTTTTATTTTGTGAATAGCAAAAAGCATTCAACCCCATAATACATGTTGTTTTATTGGTCGCTCGTCCATTTCATATTCCATAGCTTAAGCATTCATATATTTGGATTCCTCTCGACGAGGCGAGCAGTACGAGTACCACCTTGATGGGTCTGCGACGTTTCCTTCCAGAGTTATTACCAAAAATACACAAACATCCCAGAATCCTCTCGGTTTGGGGTCAAAATGTTGTCGCTCATTAAATCCAATAAGAAACGTCGCATCGAATGAATGTGATTGAATTCTCCCCGTCTGGACGAGCGGAATTGAATGGTGCAACTGATTTTGCTGTGCTGTGAAAATTCAGATATTTGCATGACTGCTTTGGTTTTATTTTGTGAATAGCCAAAAGCATTCAACCCCATAATACATGTTGTTTTATTGGTCGCTCGTCCATTTCATATCCCATAGCTTAAGCATTCATATATTTGGATTCCTCTCGACGAGGCGAGCACTACGAGTACCACTTGATGGGACTGCGACGTTTCCTTCCAGAGTTATTACCAAAAAACCACAAACATCCCAGAATCCTCTCGGTTTTGGGGTCAAAATGTTGTCGCTCATTAAATCCCATAAGAAACGTCGCATCGAATGAATGTGATTGAATTCTCCCCGTCTGGACGAGCGGAATTGAATGGTGCAACTGATATTGCTGTCCTGTGAAAATTCAGATATTTGCATGACTGCTTTTGTTTTATTTTGTGAATAGCAAAAAGCATTCAACCCCATAATACATGTTGTTTTATTGGTCGCTCGTCCATTTCATATTCCATAGCTTAAGCATTCATATATTTGGATTCCTCTCGACGAGGCGAGCAGTACGAGTACCACCTTGATGGGTCTGCGACGTTTCCTTCCAGAGTTATTACCAAAAATACACAAACATCCCAGAATCCTCTCGGTCTGGGGTCAAAATGTTGTCGCTCATTAAATCCAATAAGAAACGTCGCATCGAATGAATGTGATTGAATTCTCCCCGTCTGGACGAGCGGAATTGAATGGTGCAACTGATTTTGCTGTGCTGTGAAAATTCAGATATTTGCATGATATGCTTTTGTTTTATTTTGTGAATAGCAAAAAGCATTCACCCCATAATACATGTTGTTTTATTAGTCGCTCGTTCATTTCATATCCCATAGCTGAACCACTCATATATTTGGATTCCGCTCGACGAGCCGGGCAGTACGAGTACCACCTTGATGGGTCTGCGACGTTTCCTTCCAGAGTTATTACCAAAAAACCACAAAAATCCCAGAATCCTCTCGGTTTAGGGTCAAAATGTTGTCGCTCATTACATCCCATAAGAAACGTCGCATCGAATGAATGTGATTGAATTCTCCCCGTCTGGACGAGCGGAATTGAATGGTGCAACTGATTTTGCTGTGCTGTGAAAATTCAGATATTTGCATGACTGCTTTTGTTTTATTTTGTGAATAGCAAAAAGCATTCAACCCCATAATACATGCTGTTTTATTTGTCGCTCGTCCATTTCATATCCCATAGCTTAACCATTCATATATTTGGATTTCTCTCGTCGAGGCGAGCAGTACGAGTACCACCGTGATGGGTCTGCGACGTTTCTTTCCAGAGTTATTACCAAAAAACCACAAAAATCCCAGAATCCTCTCGATTTAGGGTCAAAATGTTGTCGCTCATTAAATCCCATAAGAAACGTCGCATCGAATGAATGTGATTGAATTCTCCCCGTCTGGACGAGCGGAATTGAATGGTGCAACTGATTTTGCTGTGCTGTGAAAATTCAGATATTTGCATGATATGCTTTTGTTTTATTTTGTGAATAGCAAAAAGCATTCAACCCCATAATACATGTTGTTTTATTGGTCGCTCGTCCATTTCATATTCCATAGCTTAAGCATTCATATATTTGGATTCCTCTCGACGAGGCGAGCAGTACGAGTACCACCTTGATGGGTCTGCGACGTTTCCTTCCAGAGTTATTACCAAAAATACACAAACATCCCAGAATCCTCTCGGTTTGGGGTCAAAATGTTGTCGCTCATTAAATCCAATAAGAAACGTCGCATCGAATGAATGTGATTGAATTCTCCCCGTCTGGACGAGCGGAATTGAATGGTGCAACTGATTTTGCTGTGCTGTGAAAATTCAGATATTTGCATGACTGCTTTGGTTTTATTTTGTGAATAGCCAAAAGCATTCAACCCCATAATACATGTTGTTTTATTGGTCGCTCGTCCATTTCATATCCCATAGCTTAAGCATTCATATATTTGGATTCCTCTCGACGAGGCGAGCACTACGAGTACCACTTGATGGGACTGCGACGTTTCCTTCCAGAGTTATTACCAAAAAACCACAAACATCCCAGAATCCTCTCGGTTTTGGGGTCAAAATGTTGTCGCTCATTAAATCCCATAAGAAACGTCGCATCGAATGAATGTGATTGAATTCTCCCCGTCTGGACGAGCGGAATTGAATGGTGCAACTGATATTGCTGTCCTGTGAAAATTCAGATATTTGCATGACTGCTTTTGTTTTATTTTGTGAATAGCAAAAAGCATTCAACCCCATAATACATGTTGTTTTATTGGTCGCTCGTCCATTTCATATTCCATAGCTTAAGCATTCATATATTTGGATTCCTCTCGACGAGGCGAGCAGTACGAGTACCACCTTGATGGGTCTGCGACGTTTCCTTCCAGAGTTATTACCAAAAATACACAAACATCCCAGAATCCTCTCGGTTTGGGGTCAAAATGTTGTCGCTCATTAAATCCAATAAGAAACGTCGCATCGAATGAATGTGATTGAATTCTCCCCGTCTGGACGAGCGGAATTGAATGGTGCAACTGATTTTGCTGTGCTGTGAAAATTCAGATATTTGCATGACTGCTTTTGTTTTATTTTGTGAATAGCCAAAAGCATTCAACCCCATAATACATGTTGTTTTATTGGTCGCTCGTCCATTTCATATCCAATAGCTTAACCATTCATATATTTGGATTCCTCTCGACGAGGCGAGCAGTTCGAGTACCACCTTGATGGGTCTGCGACGTTTCCTTCCAGAGTTATTACCAAAAAACCACAAACATCCCAGAATCCTCTCGATTTGGGGTCAAAATGTTGTCGCTCATTAAATTCCATAAGAAACGTCGCATCGAATGAATGTGATTGAATTCTCCCCGTCTGGACGAGCGGAATTGAATGGTGCAACTGATTTTGCTGTGCTGTGAAAATTCAGATATTTGCATGACTGCTTTTGTTTTATTTTGTGAATAGCAAAAAGCATTCAACCCCATAATACATGCTGTTTTATTTGTCGCTCGTCCATTTCATATCCCATAGCTTAACCATTCATATATTTGGATTTCTCTCGACGAGGCGAGCAGTACGAGTACCACCTTGATGGGTCTGCGACGTTTCTTTCCAGAGTTATTACCAAAAAACCACAAAAATCCCAGAATCCTCTCGATTTAGGGTCAAAATGTTGTCGCTCATTAAATCCCATCTGAAACGTCGCATCGAATGAATGTGATTGAATTCTCCCCGTCTGGACGAGCGGAATTGAATGGTGCAACTGATTTTGCTGTGCTGTGAAAATTCAGATATTTGCATGATATGCTTTTGTTTTATTTTGTGAATAGCAAAAAGCATTCACCCCATAATACATGTTGTTTTATTAGTCGCTCGTTCATTTCATATCCCATAGCTGAACCACTCATATATTTGGATTCCGCTCGACGAGCCGGGCAGTACGAGTACCACCTTGATGGGTCTGCGACGTTTCCTTCCAGAGTTATTACCAAAAAACCACAAAAATCCCAGAATCCTCTCGGTTTAGGGTCAAAATGTTGTCGCTCATTACATCCCATAAGAAACGTCGCATCGAATGAATGTGATTGAATTCTCCCCGTCTGGACGAGCGGAATTGAATGGTGCAACTGATTTTGCTGTGCTGTGAAAATTCAGATATTTGCATGACTGCTTTTGTTTTATTTTGTGAATAGCCAAAAGCATTCAACCCCATAATACATGTTGTTTTATTGGTCGCTCGTCCATTTCATATCCAATAGCTTAACCATTCATATATTTGGATTTCTCTCGTCGAGGCGAGCAGTACGAGTACCACCTTGATGGGTCTGCGACGTTTCCTTCCAGAGTTATTACCAAAAAACCACAAACATCCCAGAATCCTCTCGATTTGGGGTCAAAATGTTGTCGCTCATTAAATTCCATAAGAAACGTCGCATCGAATGAATGTGATTGAATTCTCCCCGTCTGGACGAGCGGAATTGAATGGTGCAACTGATTTTGCTGTGCTGTGAAAATTCAGATATTTGCATGACTGCTTTTGTTTTATTTTGTGAATAGCAAAAAGCATTCAACCCCATAATACATGCTGTTTTATTTGTCGCTCGTCCATTTCATATGCCATAGCTTAACCATTCATATATTTGGATTTCTCTCGACGAGGCGAGCAGTACGAGTACCACCTTGATGGGTCTGCGACGTTTCTTTCCAGAGTTATTACCAAAAAACCACAAAAATCCCAGAATCCTCTCGATTTAGGGTCAAAATGTTGTCGCTCATTAAATCCCATCTGAAACGTCGCATCGAATGAATGTGATTGAATTCTCCCCGTCTGGACGAGCGGAATTGAATGGTGCAACTGATTTTGCTGTGCTGTGAAAATTCAGATATTTGCATGATATGCTTTTGTTTTATTTTGTGAATAGCAAAAAGCATTCACCCCATAATACATGTTGTTTTATTAGTCGCTCGTTCATTTCATATCCCATAGCTGAACCACTCATATATTTGGATTCCGCTCGACGAGCCGGGCAGTACGAGTACCACCTTGATGGGTCTGCGACGTTTCCTTCCAGAGTTATTACCAAAAAACCACAAAAATCCCAGAATCCTCTCGGTTTAGGGTCAAAATGTTGTCGCTCATTACATCCCATAAGAAACGTCGCATCGAATGAATGTGATTGAATTCTCCCCGTCTGGACGAGCGGAATTGAATGGTGCAACTGATTTTGCTGTGCTGTGAAAATTCAGATATTTGCATGACTGCTTTTGTTTTATTTTGTGAATAGCAAAAAGCATTCAACCCCATAATACATGCTGTTTTATTTGTCGCTCGTCCATTTCATATCCCATAGCTTAACCATTCATATATTTGGATTTCTCTCGTCGAGGCGAGCAGTACGAGTACCACCTTGATGGGTCTGCGACGTTTCTTTCCAGAGTTATTACCAAAAAACCACAAAAATCCCAGAATCCTCTCGATTTAGGGTCAAAATGTTGTCGCTCATTAAATCCCATAAGAAACGTCGCATCGAATGAATGTTATTGAATTCTCCCCGTCTGGACGAGCGGAATTGAATGGTGCAACTGATTTTGCTGTGCTGTGAAAATTCAGATATTTGCATGACTGCTTTTGTTTTATTTTGTGAATAGCAAAAAGCATTCAACCCCATAATACATGCTGTTTTATTTGTCGCTCGTCCATTTCATATGCCATAGCTTAACCATTCATATATTTGGATTTCTCTCGACGAGGCGAGCAGTACGAGTACCACCTTGATGGGTCTGCGACGTTTCTTTCCAGAGTTATTACCAAAAAACCACAAAAATCCCAGAATCCTCTCGATTTAGGGTCAAAATGTTGTCGCTCATTAAATCCCATCTGAAACGTCGCATCGAATGAATGTGATTGAATTCTCCCCGTCTGGACGAGCGGAATTGAATGGTGCAACTGATTTTGCTGTGCTGTGAAAATTCAGATATTTGCATGATATGCTTTTGTTTTATTTTGTGAATAGCAAAAAGCATTCACCCCATAATACATGTTGTTTTATTAGTCGCTCGTTCATTTCATATCCCATAGCTGAACCACTCATATATTTGGATTCCGCTCGACGAGCCGGGCAGTACGAGTACCACCTTGATGGGTCTGCGACGTTTCCTTCCAGAGTTATTACCAAAAAACCACAAAAATCCCAGAATCCTCTCGGTTTAGGGTCAAAATGTTGTCGCTCATTACATCCCATAAGAAACGTCGCATCGAATGAATGTGATTGAATTCTCCCCGTCTGGACGAGCGGAATTGAATGGTGCAACTGATTTTGCTGTGCTGTGAAAATTCAGATATTTGCATGACTGCTTTTGTTTTATTTTGTGAATAGCAAAAAGCATTCAACCCCATAATACATGCTGTTTTATTTGTCGCTCGTCCATTTCATATCCCATAGCTTAACCATTCATATATTTGGATTTCTCTCGTCGAGGCGAGCAGTACGAGTACCACCTTGATGGGTCTGCGACGTTTCTTTCCAGAGTTATTACCAAAAAACCACAAAAATCCCAGAATCCTCTCGATTTAGGGTCAAAATGTTGTCGCTCATTAAATCCCATAAGAAACGTCGCATCGAATGAATGTGATTGAATTCTCCCCGTCTGGACGAGCGGAATTGAATGGTGCAACTGATTTTGCTGTGCTGTGAAAATTCAGATATTTGCATGATATGCTTTTGTTTTATTTTGTGAATAGCAAAAAGCATTCAACCCCATAATACATGTTGTTTTATTGGTCGCTCGTCCATTTCATATTCCATAGCTTAAGCATTCATATATTTGGATTCCTCTCGACGAGGCGAGCAGTACGAGTACCACTTGATGGGACTGCGACGTTTCCTTCCAGAGTTATTACCAAAAAACCACAAACATCCCAGAATCCTCTCGGTTTTGGGGTCAAAATGTTGTCGCTCATTAAATCCCATAAGAAACGTCGCATCGAATGAAGGTGATTGAATTCTCCCCGTCTGGACGAGCGGAATTGAATGGTGCAACTGATATTGCTGTCCTGTGAAAATTCAGATATTTGCATGACTGCTTTTGTTTTATTTTGTGAATAGCAAAAAGCATTCAACCCCATAATACATGTTGTTTTATTGGTCGCTCGTCCATTTCATATTCCATAGCTTAAGCATTCATATATTTGGATTCCTCTCGACGAGGCGAGCAGTACGAGTACCACCTTGATGGGTCTGCGACGTTTCCTTCCAGAGTTATTACCAAAAATACACAAACATCCCAGAATCCTCTCGGTTTGGGGTCAAAATGTTGTCGCTCATTAAATCCAATAAGAAACGTCGCATCGAATGAATGTGATTGAATTCTCCCCGTCTGGACGAGCGGAATTGAATGGTGCAACTGATTTTGCTGTGCTGTGAAAATTCAGATATTTGCATGACTGCTTTTGTTTTATTTTGTGAATAGCCAAAAGCATTCAACCCCATAATACATGTTGTTTTATTGGTCGCTCGTCCATTTCATATCCAATAGCTTAACCATTCATATATTTGGATTCCTCTCGACGAGGCGAGCAGTTCGAGTACCACCTTGATGGGTCTGCGACGTTTCCTTCCAGAGTTATTACGAAAAAACCACAAACATCCCAGAATCCTCTCGATTTGGGGTCAAAATGTTGTCGCTCATTAAATTCCATAAGAAACGTCGCATCGAATGAATGTGATTGAATTCTCCCCGTCTGGACGAGCGGAATTGAATGGTGCAACTGATTTTGCTGTGCTGTGAAAATTCAGATATTTGCATGATTGCTTTTGTTTTATTTTGTGAATAGCAAAAAGCATTCAACCCCATAATACATGCTGTTTTATTTGTCGCTCGTCCATTTCATATCCCATAGCTTAACCATTCATATATTTGGATTTCTCTCGACGAGGCGAGCAGTACGAGTACCACCTTGATGGGTCTGCGACGTTTCTTTCCAGAGTTATTACCAAAAAACCACAAAAATCCCAGAATCCTCTCGATTTAGGGTCAAAATGTTGTCGCTCATTAAATCCCATCTGAAACGTCGCATCGAATGAATGTGATTGAATTCTCCCCGTCTGGACGAGCGGAATTGAATGGTGCAACTGATTTTGCTGTGCTGTGAAAATTCAGATATTTGCATGATATGCTTTTGTTTTATTTTGTGAATAGCAAAAAGCATTCACCCCATAATACATGTTGTTTTATTAGTCGCTCGTTCATTTCATATCCCATAGCTGAACCACTCATATATTTGGATTCCGCTCGACGAGCCGGGCAGTACGAGTACCACCTTGATGGGTCTGCGACGTTTCCTTCCAGAGTTATTACCAAAAAACCACAAGCATCCCAGAATCTTCTCGGTTTGGGGTCAAAATGTTGTCGCTTATTAAATCCCATAAGAAACGTCGCATCGAATGAATGTGATTGAATTCTCCCCGTCTGGACGAGCAGAATTGAATGGTGCAACTGATTTTGCTGTGCTGTGAAAATTCAGATATTTGCATGACTGCTTTTGTTTTATTTTGTGAATAGCAAAACGCATTCAACCCCATAATACATGCTGTTTTATTGGTCGCTCGTCCATTTCATATCCCATAGCTTAACCATTCATATATTTGGATTTCTCTCGACGAGCCGAGCAGTACGAGTACCACCTTGATGGGTCTGCGACGTTTCCTTCCAGAGTTATTACCAAAAAAACACAAACATCCCAGAATCCTCTCGGTTTGGGGTCAAAATGTTGTCGCTCATTAAATCCCATAAGAAACGTCGCATCGAATGAATGTGATTGAATTCTCCCCGTCTGGACGAGCGGAATTGAATGGTGCAACTGATTTTGCTGTGCTGTGAAAATTCAGATATTTGCATGACTGCTTTTGTTTTATTTTGTGAATAGCCAAAAGCATTCAACCCCATAATACATGTTGTTTTATTGGTCGCTCGTCCATTTCATATCCAATAGCTTAACCATTCATATATTTGGATTCCTCTCGACGAGGCGAGCAGTTCGAGTACCACCTTGATGGGTCTGCGACGTTTCCTTCCAGAGTTATTACCAAAAAACCACAAACATCCCAGAATCCTCTCGGTTTGGGGTCAAAATGCTGTCGCTCATTAAATCCCATAAGACACGTCGCATCGAATGAATGTGATTGAATTCTCCCCGTCTGGACGAGCGGAATTGAATGGTGCAACTGATTTTGCTGTGCTGTGAAAATTCAGATATTTGCATGACTGCTTTTGTTTTATTTTGTGAATAGCAAAAAGCATTCAACCCCATAATACATGTTGTTTTATTGGTCGCTCGTCCATTTCATATTCCATAGCTTAAGCATTCATATATTTGGATTCCTCTCGACGAGGCGAGCAGTACGAGTACCACCTTGATGGGTCTGCGACGTTTCCTTCCAGAGTTATTACCAAAAATACACAAACATCCCAGAATCCTCTCGGTTTAGGGTCAAAATGTTGTCGCTCATTAAATCCAATAAGAAACGTCGCATCGAATGAATGTGATTGAATTCTCCCCGTCTGGACGAGCGGAATTGAATGGTGCAACTGATTTTGCTGTGCTGTGAAAATTCAGATATTTGCATGACTGCTTTTGTTTTATTTTGTGAATAGCCAAAAGCATTGAACCCCATAATACATGTTGTTTTATTGGTCGCTCGTCCATTTCATATCCCATAGCTTAAGAATTCATATATTTGGATTCCTCTCGACGAGGCGAGCAGTACGAGTACCACTTGATGGGACTGCGACGTTTCCTTCCAGAGTTATTACCAAAAAACCACAAACATCCCAGAATCCTCTCGGTTTTGGGGTCAAAATGTTGTCGCTCATTAAATCCCATAAGAAACGTCGCATCGAATGAATGTGATTGAATTCTCCCCGTCTGGACGAGCGGAATTGAATGGTGCAACTGATATTGCTGTCCTGTGAAAATTCAGATATTTGCATGACTGCTTTTGTTTTATTTTGTGAATAGCAAAAAGCATTCAACCCCATAATACATGTTGTTTTATTGGTCGCTCGTCCATTTCATATTCCATAGCTTAAGCATTCATATATTTGGATTCCTCTCGACGAGGCGAGCAGTACGAGTACCACCTTGATGGGTCTGCGACGTTTCCTTCCAGAGTTATTACCAAAAATACACAAACATCCCAGAATCCTCTCGGTTTGGGGTCAAAATGTTGTCGCTCATTAAATCCAATAAGAAACGTCGCATCGAATGAATGTGATTGAATTCTCCCCGTCTGGACGAGCGGAATTGAATGGTGCAACTGATTTTGCTGTGCTGTGAAAATTCAGATATTTGCATGACTGCTTTTGTTTTATTTTGTGAATAGCCAAAAGCATTCAACCCCATAATACATGTTGTTTTATTGGTCGCTCGTCCATTTCATATCCAATAGCTTAACCATTCATATATTTGGATTCCTCTCGACGAGGCGAGCAGTTCGAGTACCACCTTGATGGGTCTGCGACGTTTCCTTCCAGAGTTATTACCAAAAAACCACAAACATCCCAGAATCCTCTCGATTTGGGGTCAAAATGTTGTCGCTCATTAAATTCCATAAGAAACGTCGCATCGAATGAATGTGATTGAATTCTCCCCGTCTGGACGAGCAGAATTGAATGGTGCAACTGATTTTGCTGTGCTGTGAAAATTCAGATATTTGCATGACTGCTTTTGTTTTATTTTGTGAATAGCAAAACGCATTCAACCCCATAATACATGCTGTTTTATTGGTCGCTCGTCCATTTCATATCCCATAGCTTAACCATTCATATATTTGGATTTCTCTCGACGAGCCGAGCAGTACGAGTACCACCTTGATGGGTCTGCGACGTTTCCTTCCAGAGTTATTACCAAAAAAACACAAACATCCCAGAATCCTCTCGGTTTGGGGTCAAAATGTTGTCGCTCATTAAATCCCATAAGAAACGTCGCATCGAATGAATGTGATTGAATTCTCCCCGTCTGGACGAGCGGAATTGAATGGTGCAACTGATTTTGCTGTGCTGTGAAAATTCAGATATTTGCATGACTGCTTTTGTTTTATTTTGTGAATAGCAAAAAGCATTCAACCCCATAATACATGTTGTTTTATTGGTCGCTCGTCCATTTCATATTCCATAGCTTAAGCATTCATATATTTGGATTCCTCTCGACGAGGCGAGCAGTACGAGTACCACCTTGATGGGTCTGCGACGTTTCCTTCCAGAGTTATTACCAAAAATACACAAACATCCCAGAATCCTCTCGGTTTAGGGTCAAAATGTTGTCGCTCATTAAATCCAATAAGAAACGTCGCATCGAATGAATGTGATTGAATTCTCCCCGTCTGGACGAGCGGAATTGAATGGTGCAACTGATTTTGCTGTGCTGTGAAAATTCAGATATTTGCATGACTGCTTTTGTTTTATTTTGTGAATAGCCAAAAGCATTGAACCCCATAATACATGTTGTTTTATTGGTCGCTCGTCCATTTCATATCCCATAGCTTAAGAATTCATATATTTGGATTCCTCTCGACGAGGCGAGCAGTACGAGTACCACTTGATGGGACTGCGACGTTTCCTTCCAGAGTTATTACCAAAAAACCACAAACATCCCAGAATCCTCTCGGTTTTGGGGTCAAAATGTTGTCGCTCATTAAATCCCATAAGAAACGTCGCATCGAATGAATGTGATTGAATTCTCCCCGTCTGGACGAGCGGAATTGAATGGTGCAACTGATATTGCTGTCCTGTGAAAATTCAGATATTTGCATGACTGCTTTTGTTTTATTTTGTGAATAGCAAAAAGCATTCAACCCCATAATACATGTTGTTTTATTGGTCGCTCGTCCATTTCATATTCCATAGCTTAAGCATTCATATATTTGGATTCCTCTCGACGAGGCGAGCAGTACGAGTACCACCTTGATGGGTCTGCGACGTTTCCTTCCAGAGTTATTACCAAAAATACACAAACATCCCAGAATCCTCTCGGTTTGGGGTCAAAATGTTGTCGCTCATTAAATCCAATAAGAAACGTCGCATCGAATGAATGTGATTGAATTCTCCCCGTCTGGACGAGCGGAATTGAATGGTGCAACTGATTTTGCTGTGCTGTGAAAATTCAGATATTTGCATGACTGCTTTTGTTTTATTTTGTGAATAGCAAAAAGCATTCAACCCCATAATACATGCTGTTTTATTTGTCGCTCTTCCATTTCATATCCCATAGCTTAACCATTCATATAATTGGATTTCTCTCGACGAGGCGAGCAGTACGAGTACCACCTTGATGGGTCTGCGACGTTTCTTTCCAGAGTTATTACCAAAAAACCACAAAAATCCCAGAATCCTCTCGATTTAGGGTCAAAATGTTGTCGCTCATTAAATCCCATCTGAAACGTCGCATCGAATGAATGTGATTGAATTCTCCCCGTCTGGACGAGCGGAATTGAATGGTGCAACTGATTTTGCTGTGCTGTGAAAATTCAGATATTTGCATGATATGCTTTTGTTTTATTTTGTGAATAGCAAAAAGCATTCACCCCATAATACATGTTGTTTTATTAGTCGCTCGTTCATTTCATATCCCATAGCTGAACCACTCATATATTTGGATTCCGCTCGACGAGCCGGGCAGTACGAGTACCACCTTGATGGGTCTGCGACGTTTCCTTCCAGAGTTATTACCAAAAAACCACAAAAATCCCAGAATCCTCTCGGTTTAGGGTCAAAATGTTGTCGCTCATTACATCCCATAAGAAACGTCGCATCGAATGAATGTGATTGAATTCTCCCCGTCTGGACGAGCGGAATTGAATGGTGCAACTGATTTTGCTGTGCTGTGAAAATTCAGATATTTGCATGACTGCTTTTGTTTTATTTTGTGAATAGCAAAAAGCATTCAACCCCATAATACATGCTGTTTTATTTGTCGCTCGTCCATTTCATATCCCATAGCTTAACCATTCATATATTTGGATTTCTCTCGTCGAGGCGAGCAGTACGAGTACCACCTTGATGGGTCTGCGACGTTTCTTTCCAGAGTTATTACCAAAAAACCACAAAAATCCCAGAATCCTCTCGATTTAGGGTCAAAATGTTGTCGCTCATTAAATCCCATAAGAAACGTCGCATCGAATGAATGTGATTGAATTCTCCCCGTCTGGACGAGCGGAATTGAATGGTGCAACTGATTTTGCTGTGCTGTGAAAATTCAGATATTTGCATGATATGCTTTTGTTTTATTTTGTGAATAGCAAAAAGCATTCAACCCCATAATACATGTTGTTTTATTGGTCGCTCGTCCATTTCATATTCCATAGCTTAAGCATTCATATATTTGGATTCCTCTCGACGAGGCGAGCAGTACGAGTACCACCTTGATGGGTCTGCGACGTTTCCTTCCAGAGTTATTACCAAAAATACACAAACATCCCAGAATCCTCTCGGTTTGGGGTCAAAATGTTGTCGCTCATTAAATCCAATAAGAAACGTCGCATCGAATGAATGTGATTGAATTCTCCCCGTCTGGACGAGCGGAATTGAATGGTGCAACTGATTTTGCTGTGCTGTGAAAATTCAGATATTTGCATGACTGCTTTGGTTTTATTTTGTGAATAGCCAAAAGCATTCAACCCCATAATACATGTTGTTTTATTGGTCGCTCGTCCATTTCATATCCCATAGCTTAAGCATTCATATATTTGGATTCCTCTCGACGAGGCGAGCAGCACGAGTACCACTTGATGGGACTGCGACGTTTCCTTCCAGAGTTATTACCAAAAAACCACAAACATCCCAGAATCCTCTCGGTTTTGGGGTCAAAATGTTGTCGCTCATTAAATCCCATAAGAAACGTCGCATCGAATGAATGTGATTGAATTCTCCCCGTCTGGACGAGCGGAATTGAATGGTGCAACTGATATTGCTGTCCTGTGAAAATTCAGATATTTGCATGACTGCTTTTGTTTTATTTTGTGAATAGCAAAAAGCATTCAACCCCATAATACATGTTGTTTTATTGGTCGCTCGTCCATTTCATATTCCATAGCTTAAGCATTCATATATTTGGATTCCTCTCGACGAGGCGAGCAGTACGAGTACCACCTTGATGGGTCTGCGACGTTTCCTTCCAGAGTTATTACCAAAAATACACAAACATCCCAGAATCCTCTCGGTTTGGGGTCAAAATGTTGTCGCTCATTAAATCCAATAAGAAACGTCGCATCGAATGAATGTGATTGAATTCTCCCCGTCTGGACGAGCGGAATTGAATGGTGCAACTGATTTTGCTGTGCTGTGAAAATTCAGATATTTGCATGACTGCTTTTGTTTTATTTTGTGAATAGCCAAAAGCATTCAACCCCATAATACATGTTGTTTTATTGGTCGCTCGTCCATTTCATATCCAATAGCTTAACCATTCATATATTTGGATTCCTCTCGACGAGGCGAGCAGTTCGAGTACCACCTTGATGGGTCTGCGACGTTTCCTTCCAGAGTTATTACGAAAAAACCACAAACATCCCAGAATCCTCTCGATTTGGGGTCAAAATGTTGTCGCTCATTAAATTCCATAAGAAACGTCGCATCGAATGAATGTGATTGAATTCTCCCCGTCTGGACGAGCGGAATTGAATGGTGCAACTGATTTTGCTGTGCTGTGAAAATTCAGATATTTGCATGACTGCTTTTGTTTTATTTTGTGAATAGCAAAAAGCATTCAACCCCATAATACATGCTGTTTTATTTGTCGCTCGTCCATTTCATATCCCATAGCTTAACCATTCATATATTTGGATTTCTCTCGACGAGGCGAGCAGTACGAGTACCACCTTGATGGGTCTGCGACGTTTCTTTCCAGAGTTATTACCAAAAAACCACAAAAATCCCAGAATCCTCTCGATTTAGGGTCAAAATGTTGTCGCTCATTAAATCCCATCTGAAACGTCGCATCGAATGAATGTGATTGAATTCTCCCCGTCTGGACGAGCGGAATTGAATGGTGCAACTGATTTTGCTGTGCTGTGAAAATTCAGATATTTGCATGATATGCTTTTGTTTTATTTTGTGAATAGCAAAAAGCATTCACCCCATAATACATGTTGTTTTATTAGTCGCTCGTTCATTTCATATCCCATAGCTGAACCACTCATATATTTGGATTCCGCTCGACGAGCCGGGCAGTACGAGTACCACCTTGATGGGTCTGCGACGTTTCCTTCCAGAGTTATTACCAAAAAACCACAAGCATCCCAGAATCTTCTCGGTTTGGGGTCAAAATGTTGTCGCTTATTAAATCCCATAAGAAACGTCGCATCGAATGAATGTGATTGAATTCTCCCCGTCTGGACGAGCAGAATTGAATGGTGCAACTGATTTTGCTGTGCTGTGAAAATTCAGATATTTGCATGACTGCTTTTGTTTTATTTTGTGAATAGCAAAACGCATTCAACCCCATAATACATGCTGTTTTATTGGTCGCTCGTCCATTTCATATCCCATAGCTTAACCATTCATATATTTGGATTTCTCTCGACGAGCCGAGCAGTACGAGTACCACCTTGATGGGTCTGCGACGTTTCCTTCCAGAGTTATTACCAAAAAAACACAAACATCCCAGAATCCTCTCGGTTTGGGGTCAAAATGTTGTCGCTCATTAAATCCCATAAGAAACGTCGCATCGAATGAATGTGATTGAATTCTCCCCGTCTGGACGAGCGGAATTGAATGGTGCAACTGATTTTGCTGTGCTGTGAAAATTCAGATATTTGCATGACTGCTTTTGTTTTATTTTGTGAATAGCCAAAAGCATTCAACCCCATAATACATGTTGTTTTATTGGTCGCTCGTCCATTTCATATCCAATAGCTTAACCATTCATATATTTGGATTCCTCTCGACGAGGCGAGCAGTTCGAGTACCACCTTGATGGGTCTGCGACGTTTCCTTCCAGAGTTATTACCAAAAAACCACAAACATCCCAGAATCCTCTCGGTTTGGGGTCAAAATGCTGTCGCTCATTAAATCCCATAAGACACGTCGCATCGAATGAATGTGATTGAATTCTCCCCGTCTGGACGAGCGGAATTGAATGGTGCAACTGATTTTGCTGTGCTGTGAAAATTCAGATATTTGCATGACTGCTTTTGTTTTATTTTGTGAATAGCAAAAAGCATTCAACCCCATAATACATGTTGTTTTATTGGTCGCTCGTCCATTTCATATTCCATAGCTTAAGCATTCATATATTTGGATTCCTCTCGACGAGGCGAGCAGTACGAGTACCACCTTGATGGGTCTGCGACGTTTCCTTCCAGAGTTATTACCAAAAATACACAAACATCCCAGAATCCTCTCGGTTTAGGGTCAAAATGTTGTCGCTCATTAAATCCAATAAGAAACGTCGCATCGAATGAATGTGATTGAATTCTCCCCGTCTGGACGAGCGGAATTGAATGGTGCAACTGATTTTGCTGTGCTGTGAAAATTCAGATATTTGCATGACTGCTTTTGTTTTATTTTGTGAATAGCCAAAAGCATTGAACCCCATAATACATGTTGTTTTATTGGTCGCTCGTCCATTTCATATCCAATAGCTTAACCATTCATATATTTGGATTCCTCTCGACGAGGCGAGCAGTTCGAGTACCACCTTGATGGGTCTGCGACGTTTCCTTCCAGAGTTATTACCAAAAAACCACAAACATCCCAGAATCCTCTCGATTTGGGGTCAAAATGTTGTCGCTCATTAAATTCCATAAGAAACGTCGCATCGAATGAATGTGATTGAATTCTCCCCGTCTGGACGAGCGGAATTGAATGGTGCAACTGATTTTGCTGTGCTGTGAAAATTCAGATATTTGCATGACTGCTTTTGTTTTATTTTGTGAATAGCAAAAAGCATTCAACCCCATAATACATGCTGTTTTATTTGTCGCTCGTCCATTTCATATCCCATAGCTTAACCATTCATATATTTGGATTTCTCTCGACGAGTCGAGCAGTACGAGTACCACCTTGATGGGTCTGCGACGTTTCTTTCCAGAGTTATTACCAAAAAACCACAAAAATCCCAGAATCCTCTCGATTTAGGGTCAAAATGTTGTCGCTCATTAAATCCCATCTGAAACGTCGCATCGAATGAATGTGATTGAATTCTCCCCGTCTGGACGAGCGGAATTGAATGGTGCAACTGATTTTGCTGTGCTGTGAAAATTCAGATATTTGCATGATATTCTTTTGTTTTATTTTGTGAATAGCAAAAAGCATTCACCCCATAATACATGTTGTTTTATTAGTCGCTCGTTCATTTCATATCCCATAGCTGAACCACTCATATATTTGGATTCCCGCTCGACGAGCCGGGCAGTACGAGTACCACCTTGATGGGTCTGCGACGTTTCCTTCCAGAGTTATTACCAAAAAACCACAAGCATCCCAGAATCTTCTCGGTTTGGGGTCAAAATGTTGTCGCTTATTAAATCCCATAAGAAACGTCGCATCGAATGAATGTGATTGAATTCTCCCCGTCTGGACGAGCAGAATTGAATGGTGCAACTGATTTTGCTGTGCTGTGAAAATTCAGATATTTGCATGACTGCTTTTGTTTTATTTTGTGAATAGCAAAACGCATTCAACCCCATAATACATGCTGTTTTATTGGTCTCTCGTCCATTTCATATTCCATAGCTTAACCATTCATAAATTTGGATTCCTCTCGACGAGGCGAGCAGTACGAGTACCACCTTGATGGGTCTGCGACGTTTCCTTCCAGAGTTATTACCAAAAAACCACAAACATCCCAGAATCCTCTCGATTTGGGGTCAAAATGTTGTCGCTCATTAAATTCCATAAGAAACGTCGCATCGAATGAATGTGATTGAATTCTCCCCGTCTGGACGAGCGGAATTGAATGGTGCAACTGATTTTGCTGTGCTGTGAAAATTCAGATATTTGCATGACTGCTTTTGTTTTATTTTGTGAATAGCAAAAAGCATTCAACCCCATAATACATGCTGTTTTATTTGTCGCTCGTCCATTTCATATCCCATAGCTTAACCATTAATATATTTGGATTTCTCTCGACGAGGCGAGCAGTACGAGTACCACCTTGATGGGTCTCCGACGTTTCTTTCCAGAGTTATTACCAAAAAACCACAAAAATCCCAGAATCCTCTCGATTTAGGGTCAAAATGTTGTCGCTCATTAAATCCCATCTGAAACGTCGCATCGAATGAATGTGATTGAATTCTCCCCGTCTGGACGAGCGGAATTGAATGGTGCAACTGATTTTGCTGTGCTGTGAAAATTCAGATATTTGCATGATATTCTTTTGTTTTATTTTGTGAATAGCAAAAAGCATTCACCCCATAATACATGTTGTTTTATTAGTCGCTCGTTCATTTCATATCCCATAGCTGAACCACTCATATATTTGGATTCCGCTCGACGAGCCGGGCAGTACGAGTACCACCTTGATGGGTCTGCGACGTTTCCTTCCAGAGTTATTACCAAAAAACCACAAGCATCCCAGAATCTTCTCGGTTTGGGGTCAAAATGTTGTCGCTTATTAAATCCCATAAGAAACGTCGCATCGAATGAATGTGATTGAATTCTCCCCGTCTGGACGAGCAGAATTGAATGGTGCAACTGATTTTGCTGTGCTGTGAAAATTCAGATATTTGCATGACTGCTTTTGTTTTATTTTGTGAATAGCAAAACGCATTCAACCCCATAATACATGCTGTTTTATTGGTCTCTCGTCCATTTCATATTCCATAGCTTAACCATTCATAAATTTGGATTCCTCTCGACGAGGCGAGCAGTACGAGTACCACCTTGATGGGTCTGCGACGTTTCCTTCCAGAGTTATTACCAAAAAAACACAAACATCCCAGAATCCTCTCGGTTTGGGGTCAAAATGCTGTCGCTCATTAAATCCCATAAGACACGTCGCATCGAATGAATGTGATTGAATTCTCCCCGTCTGGACGAGCGGAATTGAATGGTGCAATTGATTTTGCTGTGCTGTGAAAATTCAGATATTTGCATGACTGCTTTTGTTTTATTTTGTGAATAGCCAAAAGCATTGAACCCCATAATACATGTTGTTTTATTGGTCGCTCGTCCATTTCATATCCAATAGCTTAACCATTCATATATTTGGATTCCTCTCGACGAGGCGAGCAGTTCGAGTACCACCTTGATGGGTCTGCGACGTTTCCTTCCAGAGTTATTACCAAAAAACCACAAACATCCCAGAATCCTCTCGATTTGGGGTCAAAATGTTGTCGCTCATTAAATTCCATAAGAAACGTCGCATCGAATGAATGTGATTGAATTCTCCCCGTCTGGACGAGCGGAATTGAATGGTGCAACTGATTTTGCTGTGCTGTGAAAATTCAGATATTTGCATGACTGCTTTTGTTTTATTTTGTGAATAGCAAAAAGCATTCAACCCCATAATACATGCTGTTTTATTTGTCGCTCGTCCATTTCATATCCCATAGCTTAACCATTCATATATTTGGATTTCTCTCGACGAGTCGAGCAGTACGAGTACCACCTTGATGGGTCTGCGACGTTTCTTTCCAGAGTTATTACCAAAAAACCACAAAAATCCCAGAATCCTCTCGATTTAGGGTCAAAATGTTGTCGCTCATTAAATCCCATCTGAAACGTCGCATCGAATGAATGTGATTGAATTCTCCCCGTCTGGACGAGCGGAATTGAATGGTGCAACTGATTTTGCTGTGCTGTGAAAATTCAGATATTTGCATGATATTCTTTTGTTTTATTTTGTGAATAGCAAAAAGCATTCACCCCATAATACATGTTGTTTTATTAGTCGCTCGTTCATTTCATATCCCATAGCTGAACCACTCATATATTTGGATTCCGCTCGACGAGCCGGGCAGTACGAGTACCACCTTGATGGGTCTGCGACGTTTCCTTCCAGAGTTATTACCAAAAAACCACAAGCATCCCAGAATCTTCTCGGTTTGGGGTCAAAATGTTGTCGCTTATTAAATCCCATAAGAAACGTCGCATCGAATGAATGTGATTGAATTCTCCCCGTCTGGACGAGCAGAATTGAATGGTGCAACTGATTTTGCTGTGCTGTGAAAATTCAGATATTTGCATGACTGCTTTTGTTTTATTTTGTGAATAGCAAAACGCATTCAACCCCATAATACATGCTGTTTTATTGGTCTCTCGTCCATTTCATATTCCATAGCTTAACCATTCATAAATTTGGATTCCTCTCGACGAGGCGAGCAGTACGAGTACCACCTTGATGGGTCTGCGACGTTTCTTTCCAGAGTTATTACCAAAAAACCACAAAAATCCCAGAATCCTCTCGATTTAGGGTCAAAATGTTGTCGCTCATTAAATCCCATCTGAAACGTCGCATCGAATGAATGTGATTGAATTCTCCCCGTCTGGACGAGCGGAATTGAATGGTGCAACTGATTTTGCTGTGCTGTGAAAATTCAGATATTTGCATGATATTCTTTTGTTTTATTTTGTGAATAGCAAAAAGCATTCACCCCATAATACATGTTGTTTTATTAGTCGCTCGTTCATTTCATATCCCATAGCTGAACCACTCATATATTTGGATTCCGCTCGACGAGCCGGGCAGTACGAGTACCACCTTGATGGGTCTGCGACGTTTCCTTCCAGAGTTATTACCAAAAAACCACAAGCATCCCAGAATCTTCTCGGTTTGGGGTCAAAATGTTGTCGCTTATTAAATCCCATAAGAAACGTCGCATCGAATGAATGTGATTGAATTCTCCCCGTCTGGACGAGCAGAATTGAATGGTGCAACTGATTTTGCTGTGCTGTGAAAATTCAGATATTTGCATGACTGCTTTTGTTTTATTTTGTGAATAGCAAAACGCATTCAACCCCATAATACATGCTGTTTTATTGGTCTCTCGTCCATTTCATATTCCATAGCTTAACCATTCATAAATTTGGATTCCTCTCGACGAGGCGAGCAGTACGAGTACCACCTTGATGGGTCTGCGACGTTTCCTTCCAGAGTTATTACCAAAAAACCACAAACATCCCAGAATCCTCTCGATTTGGGGTCAAAATGTTGTCGCTCATTAAATTCCATAAGAAACGTCGCATCGAATGAATGTGATTGAATTCTCCCCGTCTGGACGAGCGGAATTGAATGGTGCAACTGATTTTGCTGTGCTGTGAAAATTCAGATATTTGCATGACTGCTTTTGTTTTATTTTGTGAATAGCAAAAAGCATTCAACCCCATAATACATGCTGTTTTATTTGTCGCTCGTCCATTTCATATCCCATAGCTTAACCATTCATATATTTGGATTTCTCTCGACGAGGCGAGCAGTACGAGTACCACCTTGATGGGTCTGCGACGTTTCTTTCCAGAGTTATTACCAAAAAACCACAAAAATCCCAGAATCCTCTCGATTTAGGGTCAAAATGTTGTCGCTCATTAAATCCCATCTGAAACGTCGCATCGAATGAATGTGATTGAATTCTCCCCGTCTGGACGAGCGGAATTGAATGGTGCAACTGATTTTGCTGTGCTGTGAAAATTCAGATATTTGCATGATATTCTTTTGTTTTATTTTGTGAATAGCAAAAAGCATTCACCCCATAATACATGTTGTTTTATTAGTCGCTCGTTCATTTCATATCCCATAGCTGAACCACTCATATATTTGGATTCCGCTCGACGAGCCGGGCAGTACGAGTACCACCTTGATGGGTCTGCGACGTTTCCTTCCAGAGTTATTACCAAAAAACCACAAGCATCCCAGAATCTTCTCGGTTTGGGGTCAAAATGTTGTCGCTTATTAAATCCCATAAGAAACGTCGCATCGAATGAATGTGATTGAATTCTCCCCGTCTGGACGAGCAGAATTGAATGGTGCAACTGATTTTGCTGTGCTGTGAAAATTCAGATATTTGCATGACTGCTTTTGTTTTATTTTGTGAATAGCAAAACGCATTCAACCCCATAATACATGCTGTTTTATTGGTCTCTCGTCCATTTCATATTCCATAGCTTAACCATTCATAAATTTGGATTCCTCTCGACGAGGCGAGCAGTACGAGTACCACCTTGATGGGTCTGCGACGTTTCCTTCCAGAGTTATTACCAAAAAACCACAAACATCCCAGAATCCTCTCGATTTGGGGTCAAAATGTTGTCGCTCATTAAATTCCATAAGAAACGTCGCATCGAATGAATGTGATTGAATTCTCCCCGTCTGGACGAGCGGAATTGAATGGTGCAACTGATTTTGCTGTGCTGTGAAAATTCAGATATTTGCATGACTGCTTTTGTTTTATTTTGTGAATAGCAAAAAGCATTCAACCCCATAATACATGCTGTTTTATTTGTCGCTCGTCCATTTCATATCCCATAGCTTAACCATTCATATATTTGGATTTCTCTCGACGAGGCGAGCAGTACGAGTACCACCTTGATGGGTCTGCGACGTTTCTTTCCAGAGTTATTACCAAAAAACCACAAAAATCCCAGAATCCTCTCGATTTAGGGTCAAAATGTTGTCGCTCATTAAATCCCATCTGAAACGTCGCATCGAATGAATGTGATTGAATTCTCCCCGTCTGGACGAGCGGAATTGAATGGTGCAACTGATTTTGCTGTGCTGTGAAAATTCAGATATTTGCATGATATTCTTTTGTTTTATTTTGTGAATAGCAAAAAGCATTCACCCCATAATACATGTTGTTTTATTAGTCGCTCGTTCATTTCATATCCCATAGCTGAACCACTCATATATTTGGATTCCGCTCGACGAGCCGGGCAGTACGAGTACCACCTTGATGGGTCTGCGACGTTTCCTTCCAGAGTTATTACCAAAAAACCACAAGCATCCCAGAATCTTCTCGGTTTGGGGTCAAAATGTTGTCGCTTATTAAATCCCATAAGAAACGTCGCATCGAATGAATGTGATTGAATTCTCCCCGTCTGGACGAGCAGAATTGAATGGTGCAACTGATTTTGCTGTGCTGTGAAAATTCAGATATTTGCATGACTGCTTTTGTTTTATTTTGTGAATAGCAAAACGCATTCAACCCCATAATACATGCTGTTTTATTGGTCTCTCGTCCATTTCATATTCCATAGCTTAAACATTCATAAATTTGGATTCCTCTCGACGAGGCGAGCAGTACGAGTACCACCTTGATGGGTCTGCGACGTTTCCTTCCAGAGTTATTACCAAAAAACCACAAACATCCCAGAATCCTCTCGATTTGGGGTCAAAATGTTGTCGCTCATTAAATTCCATAAGAAACGTCGCATCGAATGAATGTGATTGAATTCTCCCCGTCTGGACGAGCGGAATTGAATGGTGCAACTGATTTTGCTGTGCTGTGAAAATTCAGATATTTGCATGATATTCTTTTGTTTTATTTTGTGAATAGCAAAAAGCATTCACCCCATAATACATGTTGTTTTATTAGTCGCTCGTTCATTTCATATCCCATAGCTGAACCACTCATATATTTGGATTCCGCTCGACGAGCCGGGCAGTACGAGTACCACCTTGATGGGTCTGCGACGTTTCCTTCCAGAGTTATTACCAAAAAACCACAAGCATCCCAGAATCTTCTCGGTTTGGGGTCAAAATGTTGTCGCTTATTAAATCCCATAAGAAACGTCGCATCGAATGAATGTGATTGAATTCTCCCCGTCTGGACGAGCAGAATTGAATGGTGCAACTGATTTTGCTGTGCTGTGAAAATTCAGATATTTGCATGACTGCTTTTGTTTTATTTTGTGAATAGCAAAACGCATTCAACCCCATAATACATGCTGTTTTATTGGTCTCTCGTCCATTTCATATTCCATAGCTTAACCATTCATAAATTTGGATTCCTCTCGACGAGGCGAGCAGTACGAGTACCACCTTGATGGGTCTGCGACGTTTCCTTCCAGAGTTATTACCAAAAAACCACAAACATCCCAGAATCCTCTCGATTTGGGGTCAAAATGTTGTCGCTCATTAAATTCCATAAGAAACGTCGCATCGAATGAATGTGATTGAATTCTCCCCGTCTGGACGAGCGGAATTGAATGGTGCAACTGATTTTGCTGTGCTGTGAAAATTCAGATATTTGCATGACTGCTTTTGTTTTATTTTGTGAATAGCAAAAAGCATTCAACCCCATAATACATGCTGTTTTATTTGTCGCTCGTCCATTTCATATCCCATAGCTTAACCATTCATATATTTGGATTTCTCTCGACGAGGCGAGCAGTACGAGCACCACCTTGATGGGTCTGCGACGTTTCTTTCCAGAGTTATTACCAAAAAACCACAAAAATCCCAGAATCCTCTCGATTTAGGGTCAAAATGTTGTCGCTCATTAAATCCCATCTGAAACGTCGCATCGAATGAATGTTATTGAATTCTCCCCGTCTGGACGAGCGGAATTGAATGGTGCAACTGATTTTGCTGTGCTGTGAAAATTCAGATATTTGCATGATATTCTTTTGTTTTATTTTGTGAATAGCAAAAAGCATTCACCCCATAATACATGTTGTTTTATTAGTCGCTCGTTCATTTCATATCCCATAGCTGAACCACTCATATATTTGGATTCCGCTCGACGAGCCGGGCAGTACGAGTACCACCTTGATGGGTCTGCGACGTTTCCTTCCAGAGTTATTACCAAAAAACCACAAGCATCCCAGAATCTTCTCGGTTTGGGGTCAAAATGTTGTCGCTTATTAAATCCCATAAGAAACGTCGCATCGAATGAATGTGATTGAATTCTCCCCGTCTGGACGAGCAGAATTGAATGGTGCAACTGATTTTGCTGTGCTGTGAAAATTCAGATATTTGCATGACTGCTTTTGTTTTATTTTGTGAATAGCAAAACGCATTCAACCCCATAATACATGCTGTTTTATTGGTCTCTCGTCCATTTCATATTCCATAGCTTAACCATTCATAAATTTGGATTCCTCTCGACGAGGCGAGCAGTACGAGTACCACCTTGATGGGTCTGCGACGTTTCCTTCCAGAGTTATTACCAAAAAAACACAAACATCCCAGAATCCTCTCGGTTTGGGGTCAAAATGCTGTCGCTCATTAAATCCCATAAGACACGTCGCATCGAATGAATGTGATTGAATTCTCCCCGTCTGGACGAGCGGAATTGAATGGTGCAATTGATTTTGCTGTGCTGTGAAAATTCAGATATTTGCATGACTGCTTTTTTTTTATTTTGTGAATAGCAAAAAGCATTCAACCCCATAATACATGCTGTTTTATTGGTCGCTCGTCCATTTCATATCCCATAGCTTAACCATTCATATATTTGGATTTCTCTCGACGAGCCGAGCAGTACGAGTACCACCTTGATGGGTCTGCGACGTTTCCTTCCAGAGTTATTACCAAAAAAACACAAACATCCCAGAATCCTCTCGGTTTGGGGTCAAAATGTTGTCGCTCATTAAATCCCATAAGAAACGTCGCATCGAATGAATGTGATTGAATTCTCCCCGTCTGGACGAGCAGAATTGAATGGTGCAACTGATTTTGCTGTGCTGTGAAAATTCAGATATTTGCATGACTGCTTTTGTTTTATTTTGTGAATAGCAAAACGCATTCAACCCCATAATACATGCTGTTTTATTGGTCTCTCGTCCATTTCATATTCCATAGCTTAACGATTCATAAATTTGGATTCCTCTCGACGAGGCGAGCAGTACGAGTACCACCTTGATGGGTCTGCGACGTTTCCTTCCAGAGTTGTTACCAAAAAAACACAAACATCCCAGAATCCTCTCGGTTTGGGGTCAAAATGTTGTCGCTCATTAAATCCCATAAGAAACGTCGCATCGAATGAATGTGATTGAATTCTCCCCGTCTGGACGAGCAGAATTGAATGGTGCAACTGATTTTGCTGTGCTGTGAAAATTCAGATATTTGCATGACTGCTTTTGTTTTATTTTGTGAATAGCAAAACGCATTCAACCCCATAATACATGCTGTTTTATTGGTCTCTCGTCCATTTCATATTCCATAGCTTAACGATTCATAAATTTGGATTCCTCTCGACGAGGCGAGCAGTACGAGTACCACCTTGATGGGTCTGCGACGTTTCCTTCCAGAGTTATTACCAAAAAAACACAAACATCCCAGAATCCTCTCGGTTTGGGGTCAAAATGCTGTCGCTCATTAAATCCCATAAGACACGTCGCATCGAATGAATGTGATTGAATTCTCCCCGTCTGGACGAGCGGAATTGAATGGTGCAATTGATTTTGCTGTGCTGTGAAAATTCAGATATTTGCATGACTGCTTTTTTTTTATTTTGTGAATAGCAAAAAGCATTCAACCCCATAATACATGCTGTTTTATTGGTCGCTCGTCCATTTCATATCTCATAGCTGAACCACTCATATATTTGGATTCCGCTCGACGAGCCGGGCAGTACGAGTACCACCTTGATGGGTCTGCGACGTTTCCTTCCAGAGTTATTACCAAAAAACCACAAGCATCCCAGAATCCTCTCGGTTTGGGGTCAAAATGTTGTCGCTTATTAAATCCCATAAGAAACGTCGCATCGAATGAATGTGATTGAATTCTCCCCGTTTGGACGAGCGGAATTGAATGGTGCAACTGATTTTGCTGTGCTGTGAAAATTCAGATATTTGCATGACTGCTTTTGTTTTATTTTGTGAATAGCAAAAAGCATTCAACCCCATAATACATGCTGTTTTATTGGTCGCTCGTCCATTTCATATCCAATAGCTTAACCATTCACATATTTGGATTCCTCTCGACGAGGCGAGCAGTACGAGTGCAACCTTGATGGGTCTGCGACGTTTCCTTCCAGAGTTATTACCAAAAAACCACAAACATCCCAGAATCCTCTCGGTTTGGGGTCAAACTGTTGTCGCTTATTAAATCCCATAAGAAACGTCGCATCGAATGAATGTGATTGAATTCTCCCCGTCTGGACGAGCGGAATTGAATGGTGCAACTGATTTTGCTGTGCTGTGAAAATTCAGATATTTGCATGACTGCTTTTGTTTTATTTTGTGAATAGCAAAAAGCATTCAACCCCATAATACATGTTGTTTTATTGGTCGCTCGTTCATTTCATATCACATAGCTTAACCAATCATATATTTGGATTCCTCTCGACGAGGCGAGCAGTACGATTACCACCTTGATGGGTCTGCGACGTGTCCTTGCAGAGTTATTACCAAAAAACCACAAAAATCCCAGAATCCTCTCGGTTTAGGGTCAAAATGTTGTCGCTCATTAAATCCCATAAGAAACGTCGCATCGAATGAATGTGATGGAATTCTCCCCGTCTGGACGAGTGGAATTGAATGGTGCAACTGATTTTGCTGTGCTGTGAAAATTCAGATATTTGCATGACTGCTTTTGTTTTATTTTGTGAATAGCAAAACGCATTCAACCCCATAATACATGCTGTTTTAATGGTCGCTCCTCCATTTCATATCCCATAGCTTAACCATTCATATATTTGGATTCCTCTCGACGAGGCGAGCAGTACGAGTACCACCTTGATGGGTCTGCGACGTTTCCTTCCAGAGTTATTACCAAAAAAACACAAACATCCCAGAATCCTCTCGGTTTGGGGTCAAAATGTTGTCGCTCATTAAATCCCATAAGACACGTCGCATCGAATGAATGTGATTGAATTCTCCCCGTCTGGACGAGCGGAATTGAATGGTGCAACTGATTTTGCTGTGCTGTGAAAATTCAGATATTTGCATGACTGCTTTTGTTTTATTTTGTGAATAGCAAAAAGCATTCAACCCCATAATACATGCTGTTTTATTGGTCGCTCGTCCATTTCATATCCAATAGCTTAACCATTCACATATTTGGATTCCTCTCGACGAGGCGAGCAGTACGAGTGCAACCTTGATGGGTCTGCGACGTTTCCTTCCAGAGTTATTACCAAAAAACCACAAACATCCCAGAATCCTCTCGGTTTGGGGTCAAACTGTTGTCGCTTATTAAATCCCATAAGAAACGTCGCATCGAATGAATGTGATTGAATTCTCCCCGTCTGGACGAGCGGAATTGAATGGTGCAACTGATTTTGCTGTGCTGTGAAAATTCAGATATTTGCATGACTGCTTTTGTTTTATTTTGTGAATAGCAAAAAGCATTCAACCCCATAATACATGTTGTTTTATTGGTCGCTCGTTCATTTCATATCACATAGCTTAACCAATCATATATTTGGATTCCTCTCGACGAGGCGAGCAGTACGATTACCACCTTGATGGGTCTGCGACGTGTCCTTGCAGAGTTATTACCAAAAAACCACAAAAATCCCAGAATCCTCTCGGTTTAGGGTCAAAATGTTGTCGCTCATTAAATCCCATAAGAAACGTCGCATCGAATGAATGTGATGGAATTCTCCCCGTCTGGACGAGTGGAATTGAATGGTGCAACTGATTTTGCTGTGCTGTGAAAATTCAGATATTTGCATGACTGCTTTTGTTTTATTTTGTGAATAGCAAAACGCATTCAACCCCATAATACATGCTGTTTTAATGGTCGCTCCTCCATTTCATATCCCATAGCTTAACCATTCATATATTTGGATTCCTCTCGACGAGGCGAGCAGTACGAGTACCACCTTGATGGGTCTGCGACGTTTCCTTCCAGAGTTATTACCAAAAAAACACAAACATCCCAGAATCCTCTCGGTTTGGGGTCAAAATGTTGTCGCTCATTAAATCCCATAAGACACGTCGCATCGAATGAATGTGATTGAATTCTCCCCGTCTGGACGAGCGGAATTGAATGGTGCAACTGATTTTGCTGTGCTGTGAAAATTCAGATATTTGCATGACTGCTTTTGTTTTATTTTGTGAATAGCAAAAAGCATTCAACCCCATAATACATGCTGTTTTATTGGTCGCTCGTCCATTTCATATCCAATAGCTTAACCATTCACATATTTGGATTCCTCTCGACGAGGCGAGCAGTACGAGTACACCTTGATGGGTCTGCGACGTTTCCTTCCAGAGTTATTACCAAAAAACCACAAACATCCCAGAATCCTCTCGGTTTGGGGTCAAACTGTTGTCGCTTATTAAATCCCATAAGAAAAGTCGCATCGAATGAATGTGATTGAATTCTCCCCGTCTGGACGAGCGGAATTGAATGGTGCAACTGATTTTGCTGTGCTGTGAAAATTCAGATATTTGCATGACTGCTTTTGTTTTATTTTGTGAATAGCAAAAAGCATTCAACCCCATAATACATGTTGTTTTATTGGTCGCTCGTTCATTTCATATCACATAGCTTAACCAATCATATATTTGGATTCCTCTCGACGAGGCGAGCAGTACGATTACCACCTTGATGGGTCTGCGACGTGTCCTTGCAGAGTTATTACCAAAAAACCACAAAAATCCCAGAATCCTCTCGGTTTAGGGTCAAAATGTTGTCGCTCATTAAATCCCATAAGAAACGTCGCATCGAATGAATGTGATTGAATTCTCCCCGTCTGGACGAGCGGAATTGAATGGTGCAACTGATTTTGCTGTGCTGTGAAAATTCAGATATTTGCATGATATGCTTTTGTTTTATTTTGTGAATAGCAAAAAGCATTCACCCCATAATACATGTTGTTTTATTAGTCGCTCGTTCATTTCATATCCCATAGCTGAACCACTCATATATTTGGATTCCGCTCGACGAGCCGGGCAGTACGAGTACCACCATGATGGTTCTGCGACGTTTCCTTCCAGAGTTATTACCAAAAAACCACAAACATCACAGAATCCTCTCGGTTTGGGGTCAAAATGTTGTCACTTATTAAATCCCATAAGAAACGTCGCATCGAATGAATGTGATTGAATTCTCCCCGTCTGGACGAGCGGAATTGAATGGTGCAACTGATTTTGCTGTGCTGTGAAAATTCAGATATTTGCATGACTGCTTTTGTTTTATTTTGTGAATAGCAAAACGCATTCAACCCCATAATACATGCTGTTTTAATGGTCGCTCCTCCATTTCATATCCCATAGCTTAACCATTCATATATTTGGATTCCTCTCGACGAGGCGAGCAGTACGAGTACCACCTTGATGGGTCTGCGACGTTTCCTTCCAGAGTTATTACCAAAAAAACACAAACATCCCAGAATCCTCTCGGTTTGGGGTGAAAATGTTGTCGCTCATTAAATCCCATAAGACACGTCGCATCGAATGAATGTGATTGAATTCTCCCCGTCTGGACGAGCGGAATTGAATGGTGCAACTGATTTTGCTGTGCTGTGAAAATTCAGATATTTGCATGACTGCTTTTGTTTTATTTTGTGAATAGCAAAAAGCATTCAACCCCATAATACATGTTGTTTTATTGGTCGCTCGTCCATTTCATATCCCATAGCTTAAGCATTCATATATTTGGATTCCTCTCGACGAGGCGAGCAGTACGATTACCACCTTGATGGGTCTGCGACGTTTCCTTCCAGAGTTATTACCAAAAAACCACAAACATCCCTGAATCCTCTCGGTTTGGGGTCAAACTGTTGTCGCTTATTAAATCCCATAAGAAACGTCGCATCGAATGAATGTGATTGAATTCTCCCCGTCTGGACGAGCGGAATTGAATGGTGCAACTGATTTTGCTGTGCTGTGAAAATTCAGATATTTGCATGACTGCTTTTGTTTTATTTTGTGAATAGCAAAAAGCATTCAACCCCATAATACATGTTGTTTTATTGGTCGCTCGTTCATTTCATATCACATAGCTTAACCAATCATATATTTGGATTCCTCTCGACGAGGCGAGCAGTACGATTACCACCTTGATGGGTCTGCGACGTGTCCTTGCAGAGTGATTACCAAAAAAACACAAAAATCCCAGAATCCTCTAGGTTTAGGGTCAAAATGTTGTCGCTCATTAAATCCCATAAGAAACGTCGCATCGAATGAATGTGATTGAATTCTCCCCGTCTGGACGAGCAGAATTGAATGGTGCAACTGATTTTGCTGTGCTGTGAAAATTCAGATATTTGCATGATATGCTTTTGTTTTATTTTGTGAATAGCAAAAAGCATTCACCCCATAATACATGTTGTTTTATTAGTCGCTCGTTCATTTCATATCCCATAGCTGAACCACTCATATATTTGGATTCCGCTCGACGAGCCGGGCAGTACGAGTACCACCATGTTGGTTCTGCGACGTTTCCTTCCAGAGTTATTACCAAAAAACCACAAACATCCCAGAATCCTCTCGGTTTGGGGTCAAAATGTTGTCACTTATTAAATCCCATAAGAAACGTCGCATCGAATGAATGTGATTGAATTCTCCCCGTCTGGACGAGCGGAATTGAATGGTGCAACTGATTTTGCTGTGCTGTGAAAATTCAGATATTTGCATGACTGCTTTTTTTTATTTTGTGAATAGAAAAACGCATTCAACCCCATAATACATGCTGTTTTATTGGTCGCTCCTCCATTTCATATCCCATAGCTTAACCATTCATATATTTGGATTCCTCTCGACGAGGCGAGCAGTACGAGTACCAACTTGATGGGTCTGCGACGTTTCCTTCCAGAGTTATTACCAAAAAAACACAAACATCCCAGAATCCTCTCGGTTTGGGGTCAAAATGTTGTCGCTCATTAAATCCCACAAGAAACGTCGAATCGAATGAATGTGATTGAATTCTCCCCGTCTGGACGAGCGGAATTGAATGGTGCAACTGATTTTGCTGTGCTGTGAAAATTCAGATATTTGCATGACTGCATTTTTTTAATTTTGTGAATAGCAAAAAGCATTCAACCCGATAATACATGCTGTTTTATTGGTCGCTCGTTCATTTCATATCCCAAAGCTTAACGATTCATATATTTGGATTTCTCTCGACGAGGCGAGCAGTACGAGTACCAACTTGATGGGTCTGCGACGTTTCCTTCCAGAGTTATTACCAAAAAAACACAAACATCCCAGAATCCTCTCGGTTTGGGGTCAAAATGTTGTCGCTCATTAAATCCCATAAGAAACGTCGCATCGAATGAATGTGATTGAATTTTTCCCGTCTGGACGAGCGGAATTGAATGGTGCAACTGATTTTGCTGTGCTGTGAAAATTCAGATATTTGCATGACTGCTTTTGTTTTATTTTGTGAATAGCAAAAAGCATTCAACCCCATAATACATGCTGTTTTATTGGTCGCTCGTCCATTTCATATCCAATAGCTTAACCATTCACATATTTGGATTCCTCTCGACGAGGCGAGCAGTACGAGTACAACCTTGATGGGTCTGCGACGTTTCCTTCCAGAGTTATTACCAAAAAACCACAAACATCCCAGAATCCTCTCGGTTTGGGGTCAAACTGTTGTCGCTTATTAAATCCCATAAGAAAAGTCGCATCGAATGAATGTGATTGAATTCTCCCCGTCTGGACGAGCGGAATTGAATGGTGCAACTGATTTTGCTGTGCTGTGAAAATTCAGATATTTTCATGACTGCTTTTGTTTTATTTTGTGAATAGCAAAAAGCATTCAACCCCATAATACATGTTGTTTTATTGGTCGCTCGTTCATTTCATATCACATAGCTTAACCAATCATATATTTGGATTCCTCTCGACGAGGCGAGCAGTACGATTACCACCTTGATGGGTCTGCGACGTGTCCTTGCAGAGTTATTACCAAAAAACCACAAAAATCCCAGAATCCTCTCGGTTTAGGGTCAAAATGTTGTCGCTCATTAAATCCCATAAGAAACGTCGCATCGAATGAATGTGATTGAATTCTCCCCGTCTGGACGAGCGGAATTGAATGGTGCAACTGATTTTGCTGTGCTGTGAAAATTCAGATATTTGCATGATATGCTTTTGTTTTATTTTGTGAATAGCAAAAAGCATTCACCCCATAATACATGTTGTTTTATTAGTCGCTCGTTCATTTCATATCCCATAGCTGAACCACTCATATATTTGGATTCCGCTCGACGAGCCGGGCAGTACGAGTACCACCATGATGGTTCTGCGACGTTTCCTTCCAGAGTTATTACCAAAAAACCACAAACATCCCAGAATCCTCTCGGTTTGGGGTCAAAATGTTGTCGCTCATTAAATCCCATAAGACACGTCGCATCGAATGAATGTGATTGAATTCTCCCCGTCTGGACGAGCGGAATTGAATGGTGCAACTGATTTTGCTGTGCTGTGAAAATTCAGATATTTGCATGACTGCTTTTGTTTTATTTTGTGAATAGCAAAAAGCATTCAACCCCATAATACATGCTGTTTTATTGGTCGCTCGTCCATTTCATATCCAATAGCTTAACCATTCACATATTTGGATTCCTCTCGACGAGGCGAGCAGTACGAGTACAACCTTGATGGGTCTGCGACGTTTCCTTCCAGAGTTATTACCAAAAAACCACAAACATCCCAGAATCCTCTCGGTTTGGGGTCAAACTGTTGTCGCTTATTAAATCCCATAAGAAAAGTCGCATCGAATGAATGTGATTGAATTCTCCCCGTCTGGACGAGCGGAATTGAATGGTGCAACTGATTTTGCTGTGCTGTGAAAATTCAGATATTTGCATGACTGCATTTTTTTAATTTTGTGAATAGCAAAAAGCATTCAACCCCATAATACATGCTGTTTTATTGGTCGCTCGTCCATTTCATATCCCAAAGCTTAACGATTCATTGATTTGGATTTCTCTCGACGAGGCGAGCAGTACGAGTACCACCTTGATGGGTCTGCGACGTTTCCTTCCAGAGTTATTACCAAAAATACACAAACATCCCAGAATCCTCTCGGTTTGGGGTCAAAATGTTGTCGCTCATTAAATCCCATAAGAAACGTCGCATCGAATGAATGTGATTGAATTTTTCCCGTCTGGACGAGCGGAATTGAATGGTGCAACTGATTTTGCTGTGCTGTGAAAATTCAGATATTTGCATGACTGCTTTTGTTTTATTTTGTGAATAGCAAAAAGCATTCAACCCCATAATACATGCTGTTTTATTGGTCGCTCGTCCATTTCATATCCAATAGCTTAACCATTCACATATTTGGATTCCTCTCGACGAGGCGAGCAGTACGAGTACAACCTTGATGGGTCTGCGACGTTTCCTTCCAGAGTTATTACCAAAAAACCACAAACATCCCAGAATCCTCTCGGTTTGGGGTCAAACTGTTGTCGCTTATTAAATCCCATGAGAAAAGTCGCATCGAATGAATGTGATTGAATTCTCCCCGTCTGGACGAGCGGAATTGAATGGTGCAACTGATTTTGCTGTGCTGTGAAAATTCAGATATTTGCATGACTGCTTTTGTTTTATTTTGTGAATAGCCAAAAGCATTCAACCCCATAATACATGTTGTTTTATTGGTCGCTCGTTCATTTCATATCACATAGCTTAACCAATCATATATTTGGATTCCTCTCGACGAGGCGAGCAGTACGATTACCACCTTGATGGGTCTGCGATGTGTCCTTGCAGAGTTATTACCAAAAAACCACAAAAATCCCAGAATCCTCTCGGTTTAGGGTCAAAATGTTGTCGCTCATTAAATCCCATAAGAAACGTCGCATCGAATGAATGTGATTGAATTCTCCCCGTCTGGACGAGCGGAATTGAATGGTGCAACTGATTTTGCTGTGCTGTGAAAATTCAGATATTTGCATGATATGCTTTTGTTTTATTTTGTGAATAGCAAAAAGCATTCACCCCATAATACATGTTGTTTTATTAGTCGCTCGTTCATTTCATATGCCATAGCTGAACCACTCATATATTTGGATTCCGCTCGACGAGCCGGGCAGTACGAGTACCACCATGATGGTTCTGCGACGTTTCCTTCCAGAGTTATTACCAAAAAACCACAAACATCCCAGAATCCTCTCGGTTTGGGGTCAAAATGTTGTCACTTATTAAATCCCATAAGAAACGTCGCATCGAATGAATGTGATTGAATTCTCCCCGTCTGGACGAGCGGAATTGAATGGTGCAACTGATTTTGCTGTGCTGTGAAAATTCAGATATTTGCATGACTGCTTTTGTTTTATTTTGTGAATAGCAAAACGCATTCAACCCCATAATACATGTTGTTTTATTGGTCGCTCCTCCATTTCATATCCCATAGCTTACCCATTCATATATTTGGATTCCTCTCGACGAGGCGAGCAGTACGAGTACCACCTTGATTGGTCTGCGACGTTTCCTTCCAGAGTTATTACCAAAAAAACACAAACATCCCAGAATCCTCTCGGTTTGGGGTGAAAATGTTGTCGCTCATTAAATCCCATAAGACACGTCGCATCGAATGAATGTGATTGAATTCTCCCCGTCTGGACGAGCGGAATTGAATGGTGCAACTGATTTTGCTGTGCTGTGAAAATTCAGATATTTGCATGACTGCTTTTGTTTTATTTTGTGAATAGCAAAAAGCATCCAACCCCATAATACATGTTGTTTTATTGGTCGCTAGTCCAATTAATATCCCATAGCTTAAGCATTCATATATTTGGATTCCTCTCGACGAGGTGAGCAGTACGATTACCACCTTGATGGGTCTGCGACGTGTCCTTCCAGAGTTATTACCAAAAACCACAAAAATCCCAGAATCCTCTCGGTTTAGGGTCAAAATGTTGTCGCTCATTAAATCCCATAAGAAACGTCGCATCGAATGAATGTGATTGAATTCTCCCCGTCTGGACGAGCGGAATTGAATGGTGCAACTGATTTTGCTGTGCTGTGAAAATTCAGATATTTGCATGATATGCTTTTGTTTTATTTTGTGAATAGCAAAAAGCATTCACCCCATAATACATGTTGTTTTATTAGTCGCTCGTTCATTTCATATCCCATAGCTGAACCACTCATATATTTGGATTCTGCTCTACGAGCGGGGCAGTACGAGTACCACCATGATTGTTCTGCGACGTTTCCTTCCAGAGTTATTACCAAAAAACCACAAACATCCCAGAATCCTCTCGGTTTGGGGTCAAAATGTTGTCGCTTATTAAATCCCATAAGAAACGTCGCATCGAATGAATGTGATTGAATTCTCCCCGTCTGGACGAGCGGAATTGAATGGTGCAACTGATTTTGCTGTGCTGTGAAAATTCAGATATTTGCATGACTGCTTTTGTTTTATTTTGTGAATAGCAAAACGCATTCAACCCCATAATACATGCTGTTTTATTGGTCGCTCGTCCATTTCATATCCCATAGCTTAAACATTCATATATTTGGATTCCTCTCGACGAGGCGAGCAGTACGAGTACCACCTTGATGGGTCTGCGACGTTTCCTTCCAGAGTTATTACCAAAAAAACACAAACATCCCAGAATCCTCTCGGTTTGGGGTCAAAATGTTGTCGCTCATTAAATCCCATAAGACACGTCGCATTGAATGAATGTGATTGAATTCTCCCCAGCTGGACGAGCGGAATTGAATGGTGCAACTGATTTTGCTGTGCTGTGAAAATTCAGATATTTGCATGACTGCTTTTGTTTTATTTTGTGAATAGCAAAAAGCATTCAACCCCATAATACATGTTGTTTTATTGGTCGCTCGTCCATTTCATATCCCATAGCTTAAGCATTCATATATTTGGATTCCTCTCGACGACGCGAGCAGGACGAGTACCACCTTGATGGGTCTGCGACGTTTCCTTCCATAGTTATTACCAAAAAACCACAAACATCCCAGAATCCTCTCGGTTTGGGGTCAAAATGTTGTCGCTCATTAAATCCCATAAGAAACGTCGCATCGAATGAATGTGATTGAATTCTCCCCGTCTGGACGAGCGGAATTGAATGGTGCAACTGATATTGCTGTCCTGTGAAAATTCAGATATTTGCATGACTGCTTTTGTTTTATTTTGTGAATAGCAAAAAGCATTCAAACCCATAATACATGTTGTTTTATTGGTCGCTAGTCCAATTAATATCCCATAGCTTAAGCATTCATATATTTGGATTCCTCTCGACGAGGTGAGCAGTACGATTACCACCTTGATGGGTCTGCGACGTGTCCTTCCAGAGTTATTACCAAAAAACCACAAAAATCCCAGAATCCTCTCGGTTTAGGGTCAAAATGTTGTCGCTCATTAAATCCCATAAGAAACGTCGCATCGAATGAATGTGATTGAATTCTCCCCGTCTGGACGAGCGGAATTGAATGGTGCAACTGATTTTGCTGTGCTGTGAAAATTCAGATATTTGCATGATATGCTTTTGTTTTATTTTGTGAATAGCAAAAAGCATTCACCCCATAATACATGTTGTTTTATTAGTCGCTCGTTCATTTCATATCCCATAGCTGAACCACTCATATATTTGGATTCTGCTCTACGAGCGGGGCAGTACGAGTACCACCATGATTGTTCTGCGACGTTTCCTTCCAGAGTTATTACCAAAAAACCACAAACATCCCAGAATCCTCTCGGTTTGGGGTCAAAATGTTGTCGCTTATTAAATCCCATAAGAAACGTCGCATCGAATGAATGTGATTGAATTCTCCCCGTCTGGACGAGCGGAATTGAATGGTGCAACTGATTTTGCTGTGCTGTGAAAATTCAGATATTTGCATGACTGCTTTTGTTTTATTTTGTGAATAGCCAAAAGCATTCAACCCCATAATACATGTTGTTTTATTGGTCGCTCGTTCATTTCATATCACATAGCTTAACCAATCATATATTTGGATTCCTCTCGACGAGGCGAGCAGTACGATTACCACCTTGATGGGTCTGCGAAGTGTCCTTGCAGAGTTATTACCAAAAAACCACAAAAATCCCAGAATCCTCTCGGTTTAGGGTCAAAATGTTGTCGCTCATTAAATCCCATAAGAAACGTCGCATCGAATGAATGTGATTGAATTCTCCCCGTCTGGACGAGCGGAATTGAATGGTGCAACTGATTTTGCTGTGCTGTGAAAATTCAGATATTTGCATGATATGCTTTTGTTTTATTTTGTGAATAGCAAAAAGCATTCACCCCATAATACATGTTGTTTTATTAGTCGCTCGTTCATTTCATATGCCATAGCTGAACCACTCATATATTTGGATTCCGCTCGACGAGCCGGGCAGTACGAGTACCACGATGATGGTTCTGCGACGTTTCCTTCCAGAGTTATTACCAAAAAACCACAAACATCCCAGAATCCTCTCGGTTTGGGGTCAAAATGTTGTCACTTATTAAATCCCATAAGAAACGTCGCATCGAATGAATGTGATTGAATTCTCCCCGTCTGGACGAGCGGAATTGAATGGTGCAACTGATTTTGCTGTGCTGTGAAAATTCAGATATTTGCATGACTGCTTTTGTTTTATTTTGTGAATAGCAAAACGCATTCAACCCCATAATACATGCTGTTTTATTGGTCGCTCCTCCATTTCATATCCCATAGCTTACCCATTCATATATTTGGATTCCTCTCGACGAGGCGAGCAGTACGAGTACCACCTTGATTGGTCTGCGACGTTTCCTTCCAGAGTTATTACCAAAAAAACACAAACATCCCAGAATCCTCTCGGTTTGGGGTCAAAATGTTGTCGCTCATTAAATCCAATAAGAAACGTCGCATCGAATGAATGTGATTGAATTCTCCCCGTCTGGACGAGCGGAATTGAATGGTGCAACTGATTTTGCTGTGCTGTGAAAATTCAGATATTTGCATGACTGCTTTTGTTTTATTTTGTGAATAGCAAAAAGCATTCAACCCCATAATACATGTTGTTTTATTGGTCGCTCGTCCATTTCATATCCCATAGCTTAAGCATTCATATATTTGGATTCCTCTCGACGACGCGAGCAGGACGAGTACCACCTTGATGGGTCTGCGACGTTTCCTTCCATAGTTATTACCAAAAAAACACAAACATCCCAGAATCCTCTCGGTTTGGGGTCAAAATGTTGTCGCTCATTAAATCCCATAAGAAACGTCGCATCGAATGAATGTGATTGAATTCTCCCCGTCTGGACGAGCGGAATTGAATGGTGCAACTGATATTGCTGTCCTGTGAAAATTCAGATATTTGCATGACTGCTTTTGTTTTATTTTGTGAATAGCAAAAAGCATTCAAACCCATAATACATGTTGTTTTATTGGTCGCTCGTCCATTTCATATTCCATAGCTTAAGCATTCATATATTTGGATTCCTCTCGACGAGGCGAGCAGTACGAGTACCACCTTGATGGGTCTGCGACGTTTCCTTCCAGAGTTATTACCAAAAATACACAAACATCCCAGAATCCTCTCGGTTTGGGGTCAAAATGTTGTCGCTCATTAAATCCCATAAGAAACGTCGCATCGAATGAATGTGATTGAATTCTCCCCGTCTGGACGAGCGGAATTGAATGGTGCAACTGATTTTGCTGTGCTGTGAAAATTCAGATATTTGCATGACTGCTTTTGTTTTATTTTGTGAATAGCAAAAAGCATTCAACCCCATAATACATGTTGTTTTATTGGTCGCTCGTTCATTTCATATCACATAGCTTAACCAATCATATATTTGGATTCCTCTCGACGAGGCGAGCAGTACGATTACCACCTTGATGGGTCTGGGACGTGTCCTTGCAGAGTTATTACCAAAAAAACAGAAAATCCCAGAATCCTCTCGGTTTAGGGTCAAAATGTTGTCGCTCATTAAATCCCATAAGAAACGTCGCATCGAATGAATGTGATTGAATTCTCCCCGTCTGGACGAGCGGAATTTAATGGTGCAACTGATTTTGCTGTGCTGTGAAAATTCAGATATTTGCATGATATGCTTTTGTTTTATTTTGTGAATAGCAAAAAGCATTCACCTCATAATACATGTTGTTTTATTAGTCGCTCGTTCATTTCATATCCCATAGCTGAACCACTCATATATTTGGATTCCGCTCGACGAGCCGGGCAGTACGAGTACCACCATGATGGTTCTGCGACGTTTCCTTCCAGATTTATTACCAAAAAACCACAAACATCCCAGAATCCTCTCGGTTTGGGGTCAAAATGTTGTCACTTATTAAATCCCATAAGAAACGTCGCATCGAATGAATGTGATTGAATTCTCCCCGTCTGGACGAGCGGAATTGAATGGTGCAACTGATTTTGCTGTGCTGTGAAAATTCAGATATTTGCATGACTGCTTTTGTTTTATTTTGTGAATAGCAAAACGCATTCAACCCCATAATACATGTTGTTTTATTGGTCGCTCGTCCATTTCATATCCGATAGCTTAACGATTCATAGATTTGGATTCCTCTCGACGAGGCGAGCAGTACGAGTACCACCTTGATGGGTCTGCGACGTTTCCTTCCAGAGTTATTACCAAAAAAACACAAACATCCCAGAATCCTCTCGGTTTGGGGTCAAAATGTTGTCGCTCATTAAATCCAATAAGAAACGTCGCATCGAATGAATGTGATTGAATTCTCCCCGTCTGGACGAGCGGAATTGAATGGTGCAACTGATTTTGCTGTGCTGTGAAAATTCAGATATTTGCATGACTGCTTTTGTTTTATTTTATGAATAGCAAAAAGCATTCAACCCATAATACATGTTGTTTTATTGGTCGCTCGTCCATTTCATATCCCATAGCTTAACCATTCATATATTTGGATTCCTCTCGACGAGGCGAGCAGTTCGAGTACCACCTTAATGGGTCTGCGATGTTTCCTTCCACAGTTATTACCAAAAAACCACAAACATCCCAGAATCCTCTCGGTTTGGGGTCAAAATGTTGTCGCTCATTAAATCCCATAAGAAACGTCGCATCGAATGAATGTGATTGAATTCTCCCCGTCTGGACGAGCGGAATTGAATGGTGCAACTGATATTGCTGTCCTGTGAAAATTCAGATATTTGCATGACTGCTTTTGTTTTATTTTGTGAATAGCAAAAAGCATTCAACCCCATAATACATGTTGTTTTATTAGTCGCTCGTCCATTTCATATCCCATAGCTTAAGCATTCATATATTTGGATTTCTCTCGACGAGGCGAGCAGTACGAGTACCACCTTGATGGGTCTGCGACGTTTCCTTCCAGAGTTATTACCAAAAATACACAAACATCCCAGAATCCTCTCGGTTTGGGGTCAAAATGTTGTCGCTCATTAAATCCAATAAGAAACGTCGCATCGAATGAATGTGATTGAATTCTCCCCGTCTGGACGAGCGGAATTGAATGGTGCAACTGATTTTGCTGTGCTGTGAAAATTCAGATATTTGCATGACTGCTTTTGTTTTATTTTATGAATAGCAAAAAGCATTCAACCCCATAATACATGTTGTTTTATTGGTCGCTCGTCCATTTCATATCCGATAGCTTAACCATTCATATATTTGGATTTCTCTCGACGAGGCGAGCAGTACGAGTACCACCTTGATGGGTCTGCGACGTTTCCTTCCAGAGTTATTACCAAAAATACACAAACATCCCAGAATCCTCTCGGTTTGGGGTCAAAATGTTGTCGCTCATTAAATACCATAAGAAACGTCGCATCGAATGAATATGATTGAATTATCCCCGTCTGGACGAGCGGAATTGAATGGTGCAACTGATTTTGCTGTGCTGTGAAAATTCAGATATTTGCATGACTGCTTTTGTTTTATTTTGTGAATAGCAAAAAGCATTCAACCCCATAATACATGTTGTTTTATTGGTCGCTCGTCCATTTCATATCCGATAGCTTAACCATTCAGAGATTTGGATTCCTCTCGACGAGCCGAGCAGTACGAGTACCACCTTGATGGGTCTGCGACGTTTCCTTCCAGAGTTATTACAAAAAAACCACAAACATCCCAGAATCCTCTCAGTTTGGGGTAAAAATGTTGTCGCTCATTAAATCCCATAAGAAACGTCGCATCGAATGAATGTGATTGAATTCTCCCCGTCTGGACGAGCAGAATTGAATGATGCAACTGATATTGCTGTCCTGTGAAAATTCAGATATTTGCATGACTTCTTTTGTTTTATTTTGTGAATAGCAAAAAGCATTCAACCCCATAATACATGTTGTTTTATTGGTCGCTCGTCAATTTCATATTCCATAGCTTAAGCATTCATATATTTGGATTCCTCTCGACGAGGCGAGCAGTACGAGTACCACCTTGATGGGTCTGCGACGTTTCCTTCCAGAGTTATTACCAAAAATACACAAACATCCCAGAATCCTCTCGGTTTGGGGTCAAAATGTTGTCGCTCATTAAATCCAATAAGAAACGTCGCATCGAATGAATGTGATTGAATTCTCCCCATCTTGACGAGCGGAATTGAATGGTGCAACTGATTTTGCTGTGCTGTGAAAATTCAGATATTTGCATGACTTCTTTTGTTTTATTTTGTGAATAGCAAAAAGCATTCAACCCCATAATACATGTTGTTTTATTGGTCGCTCGTCCATTTCATATCCGATAGCTTAACCATTCATAGATTTGGATTCCTCTCGACGAGCCGAGCAGTACGATTACCACCTTGATGGGTCTGCGACGTTTCCTTCCAGAGTTATTACCAAAAAAACCACAAACATCCCAGAATCCTCTCGGTTTGGGGTCAAAATGTTGTCGCTCATTAAATCCCACAAGAAACGTCGAATCGAATGAATGTGATTGAATTCTCCCCGTCTGGACGAGCGGAATTGAATGGTGCAACTGATTTTGCTGTGCTGTGAAAATTCAGATATTTGCATGACTTCTTTTGTTTTATTTTGTGAATAGCAAAAAGCATTCAACCCCATAATACATGTTGTTTTATTGGTCGCTAGTCCATTTCATATCCCATAGCTTAAGCATTCATATATTTGGATTTCTCTCGACGAGGCGAGCAGTACGAGTACCACCTTGATGGGTCTGCGACGTTTCGTTCCAGAGTTATTACCAAAAATACACAAACATCCCAGAATCCTCTCGGTTTGGGGTCAAAATGTTGTCGCTCATTAAATCCAATAAGAAACGTCGCATCGAATGAATGTGATTGAATTCTCCCCGTCTGGACGAGCGGAATTGAATGGTGCAACTGATTTTGCTGTGCTGTGAAAATTCAGATATTTGCATGACTGGTTTTGTTTTATTTTGTGAATAGCAAAAAGCATTCAACCCCATAATACATGTTGTTTTATTAGTCGCTCGTCCATTTCATATCCCATAGCTTAAGCATTCATATATTTGGATTTCTCTCGACGAGGCGAGCAGTACGAGTACCACCTTGATGGGTCTGCGACGTTTCCTTCCAGAGTTATTACCAAAAATACACAAACATCCCAGAATCCTCTCGGTTTGGGGTCAAAATGTTGTCGCTCATTAAATCCAATAAGAAACGTCGCATCGAATGAATGTGATTGAATTCTCCCCGTCTGGACGAGCGGAATTGAATGGTGCAACTGATTTTACTGTGCTGTGAAAATTCAGATATTTGCATGACTGCTTTTGTTTTATTTTGTGAATAGCAAAAAGCATTCAACCCCATAATACATGTTGTTTTATTGGTCGCTCGTCCATTTCATATCCGATAGCTTAACCATTCATAGATTTGGATTCCTCTCGACGAGCCGAGCAGTACGAGTACCACCTTGATGGGTCTGCGACGTTTCCTTCCAGAGTTATTACAAAAAAACCACAAACATCCCAGAATCCTCTCGGTTTGGGGTCAAAATGTTGTCGCTCATTAAATCCCATAAGAAACGTCGCATCGAATGAATGTGATTGAATTCTCCCCGTCTGGACGAGCGGAATTGAATGGTGCAACTGATTTTGCTGTGCTGTGAAAATTCAGATATTTGCATGACTTCTTTTGTTTTATTTTGTGAATAGCAAAAAGCATTCAACCCCATAATACATGTTGTTTTATTGGTCGCTAGTCCATTTCATATCCCATAGCTTAAGCATTCATATATTTGGATTTCTCTCGACGAGGCGAGCAGTACGAGTACCACCTTGATGGGTCTGCGACGTTTCCTTCCAGAGTTATTACCAAAAATACACAAACATCCCAGAATCCTCTCGGTTTGGGGTCAAAATGTTGTCGCTCATTAAATCCAATAAGAAACGTCGCATCGAATGAATGTGATTGAATTCTCCCCGTCTGTACGAGCGGAATTGAATGGTGCAACTGATTTTGCTGTGCTGTGAAAATTCAGATATTTGCATGACTGCTTTTGTTTTATTTTGTGAATAGCAAAAAGCATTCAACCCCATAATACATGTTGTTTTATTAGTCGCTCGTCCATTTCATATCCCATAGCTTAAGCATTCATATATTTGGATTTCTCTCGACGAGGCGAGCAGTACGAGTACCACCTTGATGGGTCTGCGACGTTTCCTTCCAGAGTTATTACCAAAAATACACAAACATCCCAGAATCCTCTCGGTTTGGGGTCAAAATGTTGTCGCTCATTAAATCCAATAAGAAACGTCGCATCGAATGAATGTGATTGAATTCTCCCCGTCTGGACGAGCGGAATTAAATGGTGCAACTGATTTTACTGTGCTGTGAAAATTCAGATATTTGCATGACTGCTTTTGTTTTATTTTGTGAATAGTAAAAAGCATTCAACCCCATAATACATGTTGTTTTATTGGTCGCTCGTCCATTTCATATCCGATAGCTTAACCATTCATAGATTTGGATTCCTCTCGACGAGCCGAGCAGTACGAGTACCACCTTGATGGGTCTGCGACGTTTCCTTCCAGAGTTATTACAAAAAAACCACAAACATCCCAGAATCCTCTCGGTTTGGGGTCAAAATGTTGTCGCTCATTAAATCCAATAAGAAACGTCGCATCGAATGAATGTGATTGAATTCTCCCCGTCTGTACGAGCGGAATTGAATGGTGCAACTGATTTTGCTGTGCTGTGAAAATTCAGATATTTGCATGACTGCTTTTGTTTTATTTTGTGAATAGCAAAAAGCATTCAACCCCATAATACATGTTGTTTTATTAGTCGCTCGTCCATTTCATATCCCATAGCTTAAGCATTCATATATTTGGATTTCTCTCGACGAGCCGAGCAGTACGAGTACCACCTTGATGGGTCTGCGACGTTTCCTTCCAGAGTTATTACAAAAAAACCACAAACATCCCAGAATCCTCTCGGTTTGGGGTCAAAATGTTGTCGCTCATTAAATCCAATAAGAAACGTCGCATCGAATGAATGTGATTGAATTCTCCCCGTCTGTACGAGCGGAATTGAATGGTGCAACTGATTTTGCTGTGCTGTGAAAATTCAGATATTTGCATGACTGCTTTTGTTTTATTTTGTGAATAGCAAAAAGCATTCAACCCCATAATACATGTTGTTTTATTAGTCGCTCGTCCATTTCATATCCCATAGCTTAAGCATTCATATATTTGGATTTCTCTCGACGAGGCGAGCAGTACGAGTACCACCTTGATGGGTCTGCGACGTTTCCTTCCAGAGTTATTACCAAAAATACACAAACATCCCAGAATCCTCTCGGTTTGGGGTCAAAATGTTGTCGCTCATTAAATCCAATAAGAAACGTCGCATCGAATGAATGTGATTGAATTCTCCCCGTCTGGACGAGCGGAATTGAATGGTGCAACTGATTTTACTGTGCTGTGAAAATTCAGATATTTGCATGACTGCTTTTGTTTTATTTTGTGAATAGTAAAAAGCATTCAACCCCATAATACATGTTGTTTTATTGGTCGCTCGTCCATTTCATATCCGATAGCTTAACCATTCATAGATTTGGATTCCTCTCGACGAGCCGAGCAGTACGAGTACCACCTTGATGGGTCTGCGACGTTTCCTTCCAGAGTTATTACAAAAAAACCACAAACATCCCAGAATCCTCTCGGTTTGGGGTCAAAATGTTGTCGCTCATTAAATCCCATAAGAAACGTCGCATCGAATGAATGTGATTGAATTCTCCCCGTCTGGACGAGCAGAATTGAATGATGCAACTGATATTGCTGTCCTGTGAAAATTCAGATATTTGCATGACTTCTTTTGTTTTATTTTGTGAATAGCAAAAAGCATTCAACCCCATAATACATGTTGTTTTATTAGTCGCTCGTCCATTTCATATCCCATAGCTTAAGCATTCATATATTTGGATTTCTCTCGACGAGGCGAGCAGTACGAGTACCACCTTGATGGGTCTGCGACGTTTCCTTCCAGAGTTATTACCAAAAATACACAAACATCCCAGAATCCTCTCGGTTTGGGGTCAAAATGTTGTCGCTCATTAAATCCAATAAGAAACGTCGCATCGAATGAATGTGATTGAATTCTCCCCGTCTGGACGAGCGGAATTGAATGGTGCAACTGATTTTACTGTGCTGTGAAAATTCAGATATTTGCATGACTGCTTTTGTTTTATTTTGTGAATAGCAAAAAGCATTCAACCCCATAATACATGTTGTTTTATTGGTCGCTCGTCCATTTCATATCCGATAGCTTAACCATTCATAGATTTGGATTCCTCTCGACGAGCCGAGCAGTACGAGTACCACCTTGATGGGTCTGCGACGTTTCCTTCCAGAGTTATTACAAAAAAACCACAAACATCCCAGAATCCTCTCGGTTTGGGGTCAAAATGTTGTCGCTCATTAAATCCCATAAGAAACGTCGCATCGAATGAATGTGATTGAATTCTCCCCGTCTGGACGAGCGGAATTGAATGGTGCAACTGATTTTGCTGTGCTGTGAAAATTCAGATATTTGCATGACTTCTTTTGTTTTATTTTGTGAATAGCAAAAAGCATTCAACCCCATAATACATGTTGTTTTATTGGTCGCTAGTCCATTTCATATCCCATAGCTTAAGCATTCATATATTTGGATTTCTCTCGACGAGGCGAGCAGTACGAGTACCACCTTGATGGGTCTGCGACGTTTCCTTCCAGAGTTATTACCAAAAATACACAAACATCCCAGAATCCTCTCGGTTTGGGGTCAAAATGTTGTCGCTCATTAAATCCAATAAGAAACGTCGCATCGAATGAATGTGATTGAATTCTCCCCGTCTGGACGAGCGGAATTGAATGGTGCAACTGATTTTGCTGTGCTGTGAAAATTCAGATATTTGCATGACTGCTTTTGTTTTATTTTGTGAATAGCAAAAAGCATTCAACCCCATAATACATGTTGTTTTATTAGTCGCTCGTCCATTTCATATCCCATAGCTTAAGCATTCATATATTTGGATTTCTCTCGACGAGGCGAGCAGTACGAGTACCACCTTGATGGGTCTGCGACGTTTCCTTCCAGAGTTATTACCAAAAATACACAAACATCCCAGAATCCTCTCGGTTTGGGGTCAAAATGTTGTCGCTCATTAAATCCAATAAGAAACGTCGCATCGAATGAATGTGATTGAATTCTCCCCGTCTGGACGAGCGGAATTGAATGGTGCAACTGATTTTACTGTGCTGTGAAAGTTCAGATATTTGCATGACTGCTTTTGTTTTATTTTGTGAATAGTAAAAAGCATTCAACCCCATAATACATGTTGTTTTATTGGTCGCTCGTCCATTTCATATTCCGTAGCTTAAGCATTCATATATTTGGATTCCTCTCGACGAGGCGAGCAGTACTAGTACCACCTTGATGGGTCTGCGACGTTTCCTTCCAGAGTTATTACCAAAAAACCACAAACATCCCAGAATCCTCTCGGTTTGGGGTCAAAATGTTTTCGCTCATTAAATCCAATAAGAAACGTCGCATCGAATGAATGTGATTGAATTCTCCCCGTCTGGACGAGCGGAATTGAATGGTGCAACTGATTTTGCTGTGCTGTGAAAATTCAGATATTTGCATGACTGCTTTTGTTTTATTTTATGAATAGCAAAAAGCATTCAACCCATAATACATGTTGTTTTATTGGTCGCTCGTCCATTTCATATCCCATAGCTTAACCATTCATATATTTGGATTCCTCTCGACGAGGCGAGCAGTTCGAGTACCACCTTGATGGGTCTGCGACGTTTCCTTCCATAGTTATTATCAAAAAACCACAAACATCCCAGAATCCTCTCGGTTTGGGGTCAAAATGTTGTCGCTCATTAAATCCCATAAGAAACGTCGCATCGAATGAATGTGATTGAATTCTCCCCGTCTGGACGAGCGGAATTGAATGGTGCAACTGATATTGCTGTCCTGTGAAAATTCAGATATTTGCATGACTGCTTTTGTTTTATTTTGTGAATAGCAAAAAGCATTCAACCCCATAATACATGTTGTTTTATTAGTCGCTCGTCCATTTCATATCCCATAGCTTAAGCATTCATATATTTGGATTTCTCTCGACGAGGCGAGCAGTACGAGTACCACCTTGATGGGTCTGCGACGTTTCCTTCCAGAGTTATTACCAAAAATACACAAACATCCCAGAATCCTCTCGGTTTGGGGTCAAAATGTTGTCGCTCATTAAATCCAATAAGAAACGTCGCATCGAATGTGATTGAATTCTCCCCGTCTGGACGAGCGGAATTGAATGGTGCAACTGATTTTGCTGTGCTGTGAAAATTCAGATATTTGCATGACTGCTTTTGTTTTATTTTGTGAATAGCAAAAAGCATTCAACCCCATAATACATGTTGTTTTATTGGTCGCTCGTCCATTTCATATCCGATAGCTTAACCATTCATATATTTGGATTTCTCTCGACGAGGCGAGCAGTACGAGTACCACCTTGATGGGTCTGCGACGTTTCCTTCCAGAGTTATTACCAAAAATACACAAACATCCCAGAATCCTCTCGGTTTGGGGTCAAAATGTTGTCGCTCATTAAATCCAATAAGAAACGTCGCATCGAATGAATGTGATTGAATTCTCCCCGTCTGGACGAGCGGAATTGAATGGTGCAACTGATTTTGCTGTGCTGTGAAAATTCAGATATTTGCATGACTGCTTTTGTTTTATTTTGTGAATAGCAAAAAGCATTCAACCCCATAATACATGTTGTTTTATTGGTCGCTCGTCCATTTCATATCCGATAGCTTAACCATTCATAGATTTGGATTCCTCTCGACGAGCCGAGCAGTACGAGTACCACCTTGATGGGTCTGCGACGTTTCCTTCCAGAGTTATTACAAAAAAACCACAAACATCCCAGAATCCTCTCGGTTTGGGGTCAAAATGTTGTCGCTCATTAAATCCCATAAGAAACGTCGCATCGAATGAATGTGATTGAATTCTCCCCGTCTGGACGAGCAGAATTGAATGATGCAACTGATATTGCTGTCCTGTGAAAATTCAGATATTTGCATGACTTCTTTTGTTTTATTTTGTGAATAGCAAAAAGCATTCAACCCCATAATACATGTTGTTTTATTGGTCGCTCGTCCATTTCATATTCAATAGCTTAAGCATTCATATATTTGGATTCCTCTCGACGAGGCGAGCAGTACGAGTACCACCTTGATGGGTCTGCGACGTTTCCTTCCAGAGTTATTACCAAAAATACACAAACATCCCAGAATCCTCTCGGTTTGGGGTCAAAATGTTGTCGCTCATTAAATCCAATAAGAAACGTCGCATCGAATGAATGTGATTGAATTCTCCCCATCTTGACGAGCGGAATTGAATGGTGCAACTGATTTTGCTGTGCTGTGAAAATTCAGATATTTGCATGACTTCTTTTGTTTTATTTTGTGAATAGCAAAAAGCATTCAACCCCATAATACATGTTGTTTTATTGGTCGCTCGTCCATTTCATATCCGATAGCTTAACCATTCATAGATTTGGATTCCTCTCGACGAGCCGAGCAGTACGATTACCACCTTGATGGGTCTGCGACGTTTCCTTCCAGAGTTATTACCAAAAAACCACAAACATCCCAGAATCCTCTCGGTTTGGGGTCAAAATGTTGTCGCTCATTAAATCCCACAAGAAACGTCGAATCGAATGAATGTGATTGAATTCTCCCCGTCTGGACGAGCGGAATTGAATGGTGCAACTGATTTTGCTGTGCTGTGAAAATTCAGATATTTGCATGACTTCTTTTGTTTTATTTTGTGAATAGCAAAAAGCATTCAACCCCATAATACATGTTGTTTTATTGGTCGCTAGTCCATTTCATATCCCATAGCTTAAGCATTCATATATTTGGATTTCTCTCGACGAGGCGAGCAGTACGAGTACCACCTTGATGGGTCTGCGACGTTTCGTTCCAGAGTTATTACCAAAAATACACAAACATCCCAGAATCCTCTCGGTTTGGGGTCAAAATGTTGTCGCTCATTAAATCCAATAAGAAACGTCGCATCGAATGAATGTGATTGAATTCTCCCCGTCTGGACGAGCGGAATTGAATGGTGCAACTGATTTTGCTGTGCTGTGAAAATTCAGATATTTGCATGACTGGTTTTGTTTTATTTTGTGAATAGCAAAAAGCATTCAACCCCATAATACATGTTGTTTTATTAGTCGCTCGTCCATTTCATATCCCATAGCTTAAGCATTCATATATTTGGATTTCTCTCGACGAGGCGAGCAGTACGAGTACCACCTTGATGGGTCTGCGACGTTTCCTTCCAGAGTTATTACCAAAAATACACAAACATCCCAGAATCCTCTCGGTTTGGGGTCAAAATGTTGTCGCTCATTAAATCCAATAAGAAACGTCGCATCGAATGAATGTGATTGAATTCTCCCCGTCTGGACGAGCGGAATTGAATGGTGCAACTGATTTTACTGTGCTGTGAAAATTCAGATATTTGCATGACTGCTTTTGTTTTATTTTGTGAATAGCAAAAAGCATTCAACCCCATAATACATGTTGTTTTATTGGTCGCTCGTCCATTTCATATCCGATAGCTTAACCATTCATAGATTTGGATTCCTCTCGACGAGCCGAGCAGTACGAGTACCACCTTGATGGGTCTGCGACGTTTCCTTCCAGAGTTATTACAAAAAAACCACAAACATCCCAGAATCCTCTCGGTTTGGGGTCAAAATGTTGTCGCTCATTAAATCCCATAAGAAACGTCGCATCGAATGAATGTGATTGAATTCTCCCCGTCTGGACGAGCAGAATTGAATGATGCAACTGATATTGCTGTCCTGTGAAAATTCAGATATTTGCATGACTTCTTTTGTTTTATTTTGTGAATAGCAAAAAGCATTCAACCCCATAATACATGTTGTTTTATTGGTCGCTCGTCCATTTCATATTCCATAGCTTAAGCATTCATATATTTGGATTCCTCTCGACGAGGCGAGCAGTACTAGTACCACCTTGATGGGTCTGCGACGTTTCCTTCCAGAGTTATTACCAAAAATACACAAACATCCCAGAATCCTCTCGGTTTGGGGTCAAAATGTTGTCGCTCATTAAATCCAATAAGAAACGTCGCATCGAATGAATGTGATTGAATTCTCCCCATCTTGACGAGCGGAATTGAATGGTGCAACTGATTTTGCTGTGCTGTGAAAATTCAGATATTTGCATGACTTCTTTTGTTTAATTTTGTGAATAGCAAAAAGCATTCAACCCCATAATACATGTTGTTTTATTGGTCGCTCGTCCATTTCATATCCGATAGCTTAACCATTCATAGATTTGGATTCCTCTCGACGAGCCGAGCAGTACGATTACCACCTTGATGGGTCTGCGACGTTTCCTTCCAGAGTTATTACCAAAAAACCACAAACATCCCAGAATCCTCTCGGTTTGGGGTCAAAATGTTGTCGCTCATTAAATCCCATAAGAAACGTCGAATCGAATGAATGTGATTGAATTCTCCCCGTCTGGACGAGCGGAATTGAATGGTGCAACTGATTTTGCTGTGCTGTGAAAATTCAGATATTTGCATGACTTCTTTTGTTTTATTTTGTGAATAGCAAAAAGCATTCAACCCCATAATACATGTTGTTTTATTGGTCGCTAGTCCATTTCATATCCCATAGCTTAAGCATTCATATATTTGGATTTCTCTCGACGAGGCGAGCAGTACGAGTACCACCTTGATGGGTCTGCGACGTTTCCTTCCAGAGTTATTACCAAAAATACACAAACATCCCAGAATCCTCTCGGTTTGGGGTCAAAATGTTGTCGCTCATTAAATCCAATAAGAAACGTCGCATCGAATGAATGTGATTGAATTCTCCCCGTCTGGACGAGCGGAATTGAATGGTGCAACTGATTTTGCTGTACTGTGAAAATTCAGATATTTGCATGACTGCTTTTGTTTTATTTTATGAATAGCAAAAAGCATTCAACCCATAATACATGTTGTTTTATTGGTCGCTCGTCCATTTCATATCCCATAGCTTAACCATTCATATATTTGGATTCCTCTCGACGAGGCGAGCAGTACGAGTACCACCTTGATGGGTCTGCGACGTTTCCTTCCAGAGTTATTACCAAAAATACACAAACATCCCAGAATCCTCTCGGTTTGGGGTCAAAATGTTGTCGCTCATTAAATCCAATAAGAAACGTCGCATCGAATGAATGTGATTGAATTCTCCCCGTCTGGACGAGCGGAATTGAATGGTGCAACTGATTTTGCTGTGCTGTGAAAATTCAGATATTTGCATGACTGCTTTTGTTTTATTTTGTGAATAGCAAAAAGCATTCAACCCCATAATACATGTTGTTTTATTGGTCGCTCGTCCATTTCATATCCGATAGCTTAACCATTCATAGATTTGGATTCCTCTCGACGAGCCGAGCAGTACGAGTACCACCTTGATGGGTCTGCGACGTTTCCTTCCAGAGTTATTACAAAAAAACCACAAACATCCCAGAATCCTCTCGGTTTGGGGTCAAAATGTTGTCGCTCATTAAATACCATAAGAAACGTCGCATCGAATGAATGTGATTGAATTCTCCCCGTCTGGACGAGCAGAATTGAATGATGCAACTGATATTGCTGTCCTGTGAAAATTCAGATATTTGCATGACTTCTTTTGTTTTATTTTGTGAATAGCAAAAAGCATTCAACCCCATAATACATGTTGTTTTATTGGTCGCTCGTCCATTTCATATTCCATAGCTTAAGCAATCATATATTTGGATTCCTCTCGACGAGGCGAGCAGTACGAGTACCACCTTGATGGGTCTGCGACGTTTCCTTCCAGAGTTATTACCAAAAATACACAAACATCCCAGAATCCTCTCGGTTTGGGGTCAAAATGTTGTCGCTCATTAAATCCAATAAGAAACGTCGCATCGAATGAATGTGATTGAATTCTCCCCATCTTGACGAGCGGAATTGAATGGTGCAACTGATTTTGCTGTGCTGTGAAAATTCAGATATTTGCATGACTTCTTTTGTTTTATTTTGTGAATAGCAAAAAGCATTCAACCCCATAATACATGTTGTTTTATTGGTCGCTCGTCCATTTCATATCCGATAGCTTAACCATTCATAGATTTGGATTCCTCTCGACGAGCCGAGCAGTACGATTACCACCTTGATGGGGCTGCGACGTTTCCTTCCAGAGTTATTACCAAAAAACCACAAACATCCCAGAATCCTCTCGGTTTGGGGTCAAAATGTTGTCGCTCATTAAATCCCACAAGAAACGTCGAATCGAATGAATGTGATTGAATTCTCTCCGTCTGGACGAGCGGAAATGAATGGTGCAACTGATATTGCTGTCCTGTGAAAATTCAGATATTTGCATGACTTCTTTTGTTTTATTTTGTGAATAGCAAAAAGCATTCAACCCCATAATACATGTTGTTTTATTGGTCGCTCGTCCATTTCATATTCCATAGCTTAAGCAATCATATATTTGGATTCCACTCGACGAGGCGAGCAGTACGAGTACCACCTTGATGGGTCTGCGACGTTTCCTTCCAGAGTTATTACCAAAAATACACAAACATCCCAGAATCCTCTCGGTTTGGGGTCAAAATGTTGTCGCTCATTAAATCCAATAAGAAACGTCGCATCGAATGAATGTGATTGAATTCTCCCCATCTTGACGAGCGGAATTGAATGGTGCAACTGATTTTGCTGTGCTGTGAAAATTCAGATATTTGCATGACTTCTTTTGTTTTATTTTGTGAATAGCAAAAAGCATTCAACCCCATAATACATGTTGTTTTATTGGTCGCTCGTCCATTTCATATCCGATAGCTTAACCATTCATAGATTTGGATTCCTCTCGACGAGCCGAGCAGTACGATTACCACCTTGATGGGTCTGCGACGTTTCCTTCCAGAGTTATTACCAAAAAACCACAAACATCCCAGAATCCTCTCGGTTTGGGGTCAAAATGTTGTCGCTCATTAAATCCCACAAGAAACGTCGAATCGAATGAATGTGATTGAATTCTCCCCGTCTGGACGAGCGCAATTGAATGGTGCAACTGATATTGCTGTCCTGTGAAAATTCAGATATTTGCATGACTGCTTTTGTTTTATTTTGTGAATAGCAAAAAGCATTCAACCCCATAATACATGTTGTTTTATTAGTCGCTCGTCCATTTCATATCCCATAGCTTAAGCATTCATATATTTGGATTTCTCTCGACGAGGCGAGCAGTACGAGTACCACCTTGATGGGTCTGCGACGTTTCCTTCCAGAGTTATTACCAAAAATACACAAACATCCCAGAATCCTCTCGGTTTGGGGTCAAAATGTTGTCGCTCATTAAATCCAATAAGAAACGTCGCATCGAATGAATGTGATTGAATTCTCCCCGTCTGGACGAGCGGAATTGAATGGTGCAACTGATTTTGCTGTGCTGTGAAAATTCAGATATTTGCATGACTGCTTTTGTTTTATTTTGTGAATAGCAAAAAGCATTCAACCCCATAATACATGTTGTTTTATTGGTCGCTCGTCCATTTCATATCCGATAGCTTAACCATTCATAGATTTGGATTCCTCTCGACGAGGCGAGCAGTACTAGTACCACCTTGATGGGTCTGCGACGTTTCCTTCCAGAGTTATTACCAAAAATACACAAACATCCCAGAATCCTCTCGGTTTGGGGTCAAAATGTTGTCGCTCATTAAATCCAATAAGAAACGTCGCATCGAATGAATGTGATTGAATTCTCCCCATCTTGACGAGCGGAATTGAATGGTGCAACTGATTTTGCTGTGCTGTGAAAATTCAGATATTTGCATGACTTCTTTTGTTTTATTTTGTGAATAGCAAAAAGCATTCAACCCCATAATACATGTTGTTTTATTGGTCGCTCGTCCATTTCATATCCGATAGCTTAACCATTCATAGATTTGGATTCCTCTCGACGAGCCGAGCAGTACGATTACCACCTTGATGGGTCTGCGACGTTTCCTTCCAGAGTTATTACCAAAAAACCACAAACATCCCAGAATCCTCTCGGTTTGGGGTCAAAATGTTGTCGCTCATTAAATCCCACAAGAAACGTCGAATCGAATGAATGTGATTGAATTCTCCCCGTCTGGACGAGCGGAATTGAATGGTGCAACTGATATTGCTGTCCTGTGAAAATTCAGATATTTGCATGACTTCTTTTGTTTTATTTTGTGAATAGCAAAAAGCATTCAACCCCATAATACATGTTGTTTTATTGGTCGCTCGTCCATTTCATATCCCATAGCTTAAGCATTCATATATTTGGATTTCTCTCGACGAGGCGAGCAGTACGAGTACCACCTTGATGGGTCTGCGACGTTTCCTTCCAGAGTTATTACCAAAAATACACAAACATCCCAGAATCCTCTCGGTTTGGGGTCAAAATGTTGTCGCTCATTAAATCCAATAAGAAACGTCGCATCGAATGAATGTGATTGAATTCTCCCCGTCTGGACGAGCGGAATTGAATGGTGCAACTGATTTTGCTGTGCTGTGAAAATTCAGATATTTGCATGACTGCTTTTGTTTTATTTTGTGAATAGCAAAAAGTATTCAACCCCATAATACATGTTGTTTTATTGGTCGCTCGTCCATTTCATATCCGATAGCTTAACCATTCATAGATTTGGATTCCTCTCAACGAGCCGAGCAGTACGAGTACCACCTTGATGGGTCTGCGACGTTTCCTTCCAGAGTTATTACAAAAAAACCACAAACATCCCAGAATCCTCTCGGTTTGGGGTCAAAATGTTGTCGCTCATTAAATCCCATAAGAAACGTCGCATCGAATGAATGTGATTGAATTTTCCCCGTCTGGACGAGCAGAATTGAATGATGCAACTGATATTGCTGTCCTGTGAAAATTCAGATATTTGCATGACTTCTTTTGTTTTATTTTGTGAATAGCAAAAAGCATTCAACCCCATAATACATGTTGTTTTATTGGTCGCTCGTCCATTTCATATTCCATAGCTTAAGCATTCATATATTTGGATTCCTCTCGACGAGGCGAGCAGTACTAGTACCACCTTGATGGGTCTGCGACGTTTCCTTCCAGAGTTATTACCAAAAATACACAAACATCCCAGAATCCTCTCGGTTTGGGGTCAAATTGTTGTCGCTCATTAAATCCAATAAGAAACGTCGCATCGAATGAATGTGATTGAATTCTCCCCATCTTGACGAGCGGAATTGAATGGTGCAACTGATTTTGCTGTGCTGTGAAAATTCAGATATTTGCATGACTTCTTTTGTTTTATTTTGTGAATAGCAAAAAGCATTCAACCCCATAATACATGTTGTTTTATTGGTCGCTCGTCCATTTCATATCCGATAGCTTAACCATTCATAGATTTGGATTCCTCTCAACGAGCCGAGCAGTACGAGTACCACCTTGATGGGTCTGCGACGTTTCCTTCCAGAGTTATTACAAAAAAACCACAAACATCCCAGAATCCTCTCGGTTTGGGGTCAAAATGTTGTCGCTCATTAAATCCCATAAGAAACGTCGCATCGAATGAATGTGATTGAATTTTCCCCGTCTGGACGAGCAGAATTGAATGATGCAACTGATATTGCTGTCCTGTGAAAATTCAGATATTTGCATGACTTCTTTTGTTTTATTTTGTGAATAGCAAAAAGCATTCAACCCCATAATACATGTTGTTTTATTGGTCGCTCGTCCATTTCATATTCCATAGCTTAAGCATTCATATATTTGGATTCCTCTCGACGAGGCGAGCAGTACTAGTACCACCTTGATGGGTCTGCGACGTTTCCTTCCAGAGTTATTACAAAAAAACCACAAACATCCCAGAATCCTCTCGGTTTGGGGTCAAAATGTTGTCGCTCATTAAATCCCATAAGAAACGTCGCATCGAATGAATGTGATTGAATTCTCCCCGTCTGGACGAGCGGAATTGAATGGTGCAACTGATATTGCTGTCCTGTGAAAATTCAGATATTTGCATGACTGCTTTTGTTTTATTTTGTGAATAGCAAAAAGCATTCAACCCCATAATACATGTTGTTTTATTAGTCGCTCGTCCATTTCATATCCCATAGCTTAAGCATTCATATATTTGGATTTCTCTCGACGAGGCGAGCAGTACGAGTACCACCTTGATGGGTCTGCGACGTTTCATTCCAGAGTTATTACCAAAAATACACAAACATCCCAGAATCCTCTCGGTTTGGGGTCAAAATGTTGTCGCTCATTAAATCCAATAAGAAACGTCGCATCGAATGAATGTGATTGAATTCTCCCCGTCTGGACGAGCGGAATTGAATGGTGCAACTGATTTTGCTGTGCTGTGAAAATTCAGATATTTGCATGACTGCTTTTGTTTTATTTTGTGAATAGCAAAAAGCATTCAACCCCATAATACATGTTGTTTTATTGGTCGCTCGTCCATTTCATATCCGATAGCTTAACCATTCATAGATTTGGATTCCTCTCAACGAGCCGAGCAGTACGAGTACCACCTTGATGGGTCTGCGACGTTTCCTTCCAGAGTTATTACAAAAAAACCACAAACATCCCAGAATCCTCTCGGTTTGGGGTCAAAATGTTGTCGCTCATTAAATCCCATAAGAAACGTCGCATCGAATGAATGTGATTGAATTTTCCCCGTCTGGACGAGCAGAATTGAATGATGCAACTGATATTGCTGTCCTGTGAAAATTCAGATATTTGCATGACTTCTTTTGTTTTATTTTGTGAATAGCAAAAAGCATTCAACCCCATAATACATGTTGTTTTATTGGTCGCTCGTCCATTTCATATTCCATAGCTTAAGCATTCATATATTTGGATTCCTCTCGACGAGGCGAGCAGTACTAGTACCACCTTGATGGGTCTGCGACGTTTCCTTCCAGAGTTATTACCAAAAATACACAAACATCCCAGAATCCTCTCGGTTTGGGGTCAAATTGTTGTCGCTCATTAAATCCAATAAGAAACGTCGCATCGAATGAATGTGATTGAATTCTCCCCATCTTGACGAGCGGAATTGAATGGTGCAACTGATTTTGCTGTGCTGTGAAAATTCAGATATTTGCATGACTTCTTTTGTTTTATTTTGTGAATAGCAAAAAGCATTCAACCCCATAATACATGTTGTTTTATTGGTCGCTCGTCCATTTCATATCCGATAGCTTAACCATTCATAGATTTGGATTCCTCTCAACGAGCCGAGCAGTACGAGTACCACCTTGATGGGTCTGCGACGTTTCCTTCCAGAGTTATTACAAAAAAACCACAAACATCCCAGAATCCTCTCGGTTTGGGGTCAAAATGTTGTCGCTCATTAAATCCCATAAGAAACGTCGCATCGAATGAATGTGATTGAATTTTCCCCGTCTGGACGAGCAGAATTGAATGATGCAACTGATATTGCTGTCCTGTGAAAATTCAGATATTTGCATGACTTCTTTTGTTTTATTTTGTGAATAGCAAAAAGCATTCAACCCCATAATACATGTTGTTTTATTGGTCGCTCGTCCATTTCATATTCCATAGCTTAAGCATTCATATATTTGGATTCCTCTCGACGAGGCGAGCAGTACTAGTACCACCTTGATGGGTCTGCGACGTTTCCTTCCAGAGTTATTACAAAAAAACCACAAACATCCCAGAATCCTCTCGGTTTGGGGTCAAAATGTTGTCGCTCATTAAATCCCATAAGAAACGTCGCATCGAATGAATGTGATTGAATTCTCCCCGTCTGGACGAGCGGAATTGAATGGTGCAACTGATATTGCTGTCCTGTGAAAATTCAGATATTTGCATGACTGCTTTTGTTTTATTTTGTGAATAGCAAAAAGCATTCAACCCCATAATACATGTTGTTTTATTAGTCGCTCGTCCATTTCATATCCCATAGCTTAAGCATTCATATATTTGGATTTCTCTCGACGAGGCGAGCAGTACGAGTACCACCTTGATGGGTCTGCGACGTTTCATTCCAGAGTTATTACCAAAAATACACAAACATCCCAGAATCCTCTCGGTTTGGGGTCAAAATGTTGTCGCTCATTAAATCCAATAAGAAACGTCGCATCGAATGAATGTGATTGAATTCTCCCCGTCTGGACGAGCGGAATTGAATGGTGCAACTGATTTTGCTGTGCTGTGAAAATTCAGATATTTGCATGACTGCTTTTGTTTTATTTTGTGAATAGCAAAAAGCATTCAACCCCATAATACATGTTGTTTTATTGGTCGCTCGTCCATTTCATATCCGATAGCTTAACCATTCATAGATTTGGATTCCTCTCAACGAGCCGAGCAGTACGAGTACCACCTTGATGGGTCTGCGACGTTTCCTTCCAGAGTTATTACAAAAAAACCACAAACATCCCAGAATCCTCTCGGTTTGGGGTCAAAATGTTGTCGCTCATTAAATCCCATAAGAAACGTCGCATCGAATGAATGTGATTGAATTTTCCCCGTCTGGACGAGCAGAATTGAATGATGCAACTGATATTGCTGTCCTGTGAAAATTCAGATATTTGCATGACTTCTTTTGTTTTATTTTGTGAATAGCAAAAAGCATTCAACCCCATAATACATGTTGTTTTATTGGTCGCTCGTCCATTTCATATTCCATAGCTTAAGCATTCATATATTTGGATTCCTCTCGACGAGGCGAGCAGTACTAGTACCACCTTGATGGGTCTGCGACGTTTCCTTCCAGAGTTATTACCAAAAATACACAAACATCCCAGAATCCTCTCGGTTTGGGGTCAAATTGTTGTCGCTCATTAAATCCAATAAGAAACGTCGCATCGAATGAATGTGATTGAATTCTCCCCATCTTGACGAGCGGAATTGAATGGTGCAACTGATTTTGCTGTGCTGTGAAAATTCAGATATTTGCATGACTTCTTTTGTTTTATTTTGTGAATAGCAAAAAGCATTCAACCCCATAATACATGTTGTTTTATTGGTCGCTCGTCCATTTCATATCCGATAGCTTAACCATTCATAGATTTGGATTCCTCTCGACGAGCCGAGCAGTATGATTACCACCTTGATGGGTCTGCGACGTTTCCTTCCAGAGTTATTACCAAAAATACACAAACATCCCAGAATCCTCTCGGTTTGGGGTCAAAATGTTGTCGCTCATTAAATCCAATAAGAAACGTCGCATCGAATTAATGTGATTGAATTCTCCCCGTCTGGACGAGCGGAATTGAATGGTGCAACTGATTTTGCTGTGCTGTGAAAATTCAGATATTTGCATGACTTCTTTTGTTTTATTTTGTGAATAGCAAAAAGCATTCAACCCCATAATACATGTTGTTTTATTGGTCGCTCGTCCATTTCATATCCGATAGCTTAACCATTCATAGATTTGGATTCCTCTCGACGAGCCGAGCAGTACGAGTACCACCTTGATGGGTCTGCGACGTTTCCTTCCAGAGTTATTACAAAAAAACCACAAACATCCCAGAATCCTCTCGGTTTGGGGTCAAAATGTTGTCGCTCATTAAATCCCATAAGAAACGTCGCATCGAATGAATGTGATTGAATTCTCCCCGTCTGGACGAGCAGAATTGAATGATGCAACTGATATTGCTGTCCTGTGAAAATTCAGATATTTGCATGACTTCTTTTGTTTTATTTTGTGAATAGCAAAAAGCATTCAACCCCATAATACATGTTGTTTTATTGGTCGCTCGTCCATTTCATATTCCATAGCTTAAGCATTCATATATTTGGATTCCTCTCGACGAGGCGAGCAGTACGAGTACCACCTTGATGGGTCTGCGACGTTTCCTTCCAGAGTTATTACCAAAAATACACAAACATCCCAGAATCCTCTCGGTTTGGGGTCAAAATGTTGTCGCTCATTAAATCCAATAAGAAACGTCGCATCGAATTAATGTGATTGAATTCTCCCCATCTTGACGAGCGGAATTGAATGGTGCAACTGATTTTGCTGTGCTGTGAAAATTCAGATATTTGCATGACTTCTTTTGTTTTATTTTGTGAATAGCAAAAAGCATTCAACCCCATAATACATGTTGTTTTATTGGTCGCTCGTCCATTTCATATCCGATAGCTTAACCATTCATAGATTTGGATTCCTCTCGACGAGCCGAGCAGTATGATTACCACCTTGATGGGTCTGCGACGTTTCCTTCCAGAGTTATTACCAAAAATACACAAACATCCCAGAATCCTCTCGGTTTGGGGTCAAAATGTTGTCGCTCATTAAATCCAATAAGAAACGTTGCATCGAATGAATGTGATTGAATTCTCCCCGTCTGGACGAGCGGAATTGAATGGTGCAACTGATTTTGCTGTGCTGTGAAAATTCAGATATTTGCATGACTGCTTTTGTTTTATTTTGTGAATAGCAAAAAGCATTCAACCCCATAATACATGTTGTTTTATTGGTCGCTCGTCCATTTCATATCCGATAGCTTAACCATTCATAGATTTGGATTCCTCTCGACGAGCCGAGCAGTACGAGTACCACCTTGATGGGTCTGCGACGTTTCCTTCCAGAGTTATTACAAAAAAACCACAAACATCCCAGAATCCTCTCGGTTTGGGGTCAAAATGTTGTCGCTCATTAAATCCCATAAGAAACGTCGCATCGAATGAATGTGATTGAATTCTCCCCGTCTGGACGAGCAGAATTGAATGATGCAACTGATATTGCTGTCCTGTGAAAATTCAGATATTTGCATGACTTCTTTTGTTTTATTTTGTGAATAGCAAAAAGCATTCAACCCCATAATACATGTTGTTTTATTGGTCGCTCGTCCATTTCATATTCCATAGCTTAAGCATTCATATATTTGGATTCCTCTCGACGAGGCGAGCAGTACGAGTACTACCTTGATGGGTCTGCGACGTTTCCTTCCAGAGTTATTACCAAAAATACACAAACATCCCAGAATCCTCTCGGTTTGGGGTCAAAATGTTGTCGCTCATTAAATCCAATAAGAAACGTCGCATCGAATGAATGTGATTGAATTCTCCCCATCTTGACGAGCGGAATTGAATGGTGCAACTGATTTTGCTGTGCTGTGAAAATTCAGATATTTGCATGACTTCTTTTGTTTTATTTTGTGAATAGCAAAAAGCATTCAACCCCATAATACATGTTGTTTTATTGGTCGCTCGTCCATTTCATATCCGATAGCTTAACCATTCATAGATTTGGATTCCTCTCGACGAGCCGAGCAGTATGATTACCACCTTGATGGGTCTGCGACGTTTCCTTCCAGAGTTATTACCAAAAAACCACAAACATCCCAGAATCCTCTCGGTTTGGGGTCAAAATGTTGTCGCTCATTAAATCCCACAAGAAACGTCGAATCGAATGAATGTGATTGAATTCTCCCCGTCTGGACGAGCGGAATTGAATGGTGCAACTGATTTTGCTGTGCTGTGAAAATTCAGATATTTGCATGACTTCTTTTGTTTTATTTTGTGAATAGCAAAAAGCATTCAACCCCATAATACATGTTGTTTTATTGGTCGCTAGTCCATTTCATATCCCATAGCTTAAGCATTCATATATTTGGATTTCTCTCGACGAGGCGAGCAGTACGAGTACCACCTTGATGGGTCTGCGACGTTTCCTTCCAGAGTTATTACCAAAAATACACAAACATCCCAGAATCCTCTCGGTTTGGGGTCAAAATGTTGTCGCTCATTAAATCCAATAAGAAACGTCGCATCGAATGAATGTGATTGAATTCTCCCCGTCTGGACGAGCGGAATTGACTGGTGCAACTGATTTTGCTGTGCTGTGAAAATTCAGATATTTGCATGACTGCTTTTGTTTTATTTTATGAATAGCAAAAAGCATTCAACCCATAATACATGTTGTTTTATTGGTCGCTCGTCCGTTTCATATCCCATAGCTTAACCATTCATATATTTGGATTCCTCTCGACGAGGCGAGCAGTTCGAGTACCACCTTGATGGGTCTGCGACGTTTCCTTCCAGAGTTATTACAAAAAAACCACAAACATCCCAGAATCCTCTCGGTTTGGGGTCAAAATGTTGTCGCTCATTAAATCCCATAAGAAACGTCGCATCGAATGAATGTGATTGAATTCTCCCCGTCTGGACGAGCGGAATTGAATGGTGCAACTGATATTGCTGTCCTGTGAAAATTCAGATATTTGCATGACTGCTTTTGTTTTATTTTGTGAATAGCAAAAAGCATTCAACCCCATAATACATGTTGTTTTATTGGTCGCTCGTCCATTTCATATTCCATAGCTTAAGCATTCATATATTTGGATTCCTCTCGACGAGGCGAGCAGTTCGAGTACCACCTTGATGGGTCTGCGACGTTTCCTTCCAGAGTTATTACAAAAAAACCACAAACATCCCAGAATCCTCTCGGTTTGGGGTCAAAATGTTGTCGCTCATTAAATCCAATAAGAAACGTCGCATCGAATGAATGTGATTGAATTCTCCCCGTCTGGACGAGCGGAATTGAATGGTGCAACTGATATTGCTGTCCTGTGAAAATTCAGATATTTGCATGACTTCTTTTGTTTTATTTTGTGAATAGCAAAAAGCATTCAACCCCATAATACATGTTGTTTTATTAGTCGCTCGTCCATTTCATATCCCATAGCTTAAGCATTCATATATTTGGATTTCTCTCGACGAGGCGAGCAGTACGAGTACCACCTTGATGGGTCTGCGACGTTTCCTTCCAGAGTTATTACCAAAAATACACAAACATCCCAGAATCCTCTCGGTTTGGGGTCAAAATGTTGTCGCTCATTAAATCCAATAAGAAACGTCGCATCGAATGAATGTGATTGAATTCTCCCCGTCTGGACGAGCGGAATTGAATGGTGCAACTGATTTTGCTGTGCTGTGAAAATTCAGATATTTGCATGACTGCTTTTGTTTTATTTTGTGAATAGCAAAAAGCATTCAACCCCATAATACATGTTGTTTTATTGGTCGCTCGTCCATTTCATATCCGATAGCTTAACCATTCATAGATTTGGATTCCTCTCGACGAGCCGAGCAGTACGAGTACCACCTTGATGGGTCTGCGACGTTTCCTTCCAGAGTTATTACAAAAAAACCACAAACATCCCAGAATCCTCTCGGTTTGGGGTCAAAATGTTGTCGCTCATTAAATCCCATAAGAAACGTCGCATCGAATGAATGTGATTGAATTCTCCCCGTCTGGACGAGCAGAATTGAATGATGCAACTGATATTGCTGTCCTGTGAAAATTCAGATATTTGCATGACTTCTTTTGTTTTATTTTGTGAATAGCAAAAAGCATTCAACCCCATAATACATGTTGTTTTATTGGTCGCTCGTCCATTTCATATTCCATAGCTTAAGCATTCATATATTTGGATTCCTCTCGACGAGGCGAGCAGTACGAGTACCACCTTGATGGGTCTGCGACGTTTCCTTCCAGAGTTATTACCAAAAATACACAAACATCCCAGAATCCTCTCGGTTTGGGGTCAAAATGTTGTCGCTCATTAAATCCCACAAGAAACGTCGAATCGAATGAATGTGATTGAATTCTCCCCGTCTGGACGAGCGGAATTGAATGGTGCAACTGATTTTGCTGTGCTGTGAAAATTCAGATATTTGCATGACTTCTTTTGTTTTATTTTGTGAATAGCAAAAAGCATTCAACCCCATAATACATGTTGTTTTATTGGTCGCTAGTCCATTTCATATCCCATAGCTTAAGCATTCATATATTTGGATTTCTCTCGACGAGGCGAGCAGTACGAGTACCACCTTGATGGGTCTGCGACGTTTCCTTCCAGAGTTATTACCAAAAATACACAAACATCCCAGAATCCTCTCGGTTTGGGGTCAAAATGTTGTCGCTCATTAAATCCAATAAGAAACGTCGCATCGAATGAATGTGATTGAATTCTCCCCGTCTGGACGAGCGGAATTGAATGGTGCAACTGATTTTGCTGTGCTGTGAAAATTCAGATATTTGCATGACTGCTTTTGTTTTATTTTATGAATAGCAAAAAGCATTCAACCCATAATACATGTTGTTTTATTGGTCGCTCGTCCATTTCATATCCCATAGCTTAACCATTCATATATTTGGATTCCTCTCGACGAGGCGAGCAGTTCGAGTACCATCTTGATGGGTCTGCGACGTTTCCTTCCAGAGTTATTACAAAAAAACCACAAACATCCCAGAATCCTCTCGGTTTGGGGTCAAAATGTTGTCGCTCATTAAATCCCATAAGAAACGTCGCATCGAATGAATGTGATTGAATTCTCCCCGTCTGGACGAGCGGAATTGAATGGTGCAACTGATATTGCTGTCCTGTGAAAATTCAGATATTTGCATGACTGCTTTTGTTTTATTTTGTGAATAGCAAAAAGCATTCAACCCCATAATACATGTTGTTTTATTGGTCGCTCGTCCATTTCATATTCCATAGCTTAAGCATTCATATATTTGGATTCCTCTCGACGAGGCGAGCAGTACGAGTACCACCTTGATGGGTCTGCGACGTTTCCTTCCAGAGTTATTACCAAAAATACACAAACATCCCAGAATCCTCTCGGTTTGGGGTCAAAATGTTGTCGCTCATTAAATCCAATAAGAAACGTCGCATCGAATGAATGTGATTGAATTCTCCCCGTCTGGACGAGCGGAATTGAATGGTGCAACTGATATTGCTGTCCTGTGAAAATTCAGATATTTGCATGACTTCTTTTGTTTTATTTTGTGAATAGCAAAAAGCATTCAACCCCATAATACATGTTGTTTTATTAGTCGCTCGTCCATTTCATATCCCATAGCTTAAGCATTCATATATTTGGATTTCTCTCGACGAGCCGAGCAGTACGAGTACCACCTTGATGGGTCTGCGACGTTTCGTTCCAGAGTTATTACCAAAAAACCACAAACATCCCAGAATCCTCTCGGTTTGGGGTCAAAATGTTGTCGCTCATTAAATCCAATAAGAAACGTCGCATCGAATGAATGTGATTGAATTCTCCCCGTCTGGACGAGCGGAATTGAATGGTGCAACTGATTTTGCTGTGCTGTGAAAATTCAGATATTTGCATGACTGCTTTTGTTTTATTTTATGAATAGCAAAAAGCATTCAACCCATAATACATGTTGTTTTATTGGTCGCTCGTCCATTTCATATCCCATAGCTTAACCATTCATATATTTGGATTTCTCTCGACGAGCCGAGCAGTACGAGTACCACCTTGATGGGTCTGCGACGTTTCCTTCCAGAGTTATTACAAAAAAACCACAAACATCCCAGAATCCTCTCGGTTTGGGGTCAAAATGTTGTCGCTCATTAAATCCCATAAGAAACGTCGCATCGAATGAATGTGATTGAATTCTCCCCGTCTGGACGAGCGGAATTGAATGGTGCAACTGATATTGCTGTCCTGTGAAAATTCAGATATTTGCATGACTGCTTTTGTTTTATTTTGTGAATAGCAAAAAGCATTCAACCCCATAATACATGTTGTTTTATTGGTCGCTCGTCCATTTCATATCCGATAGCTTAACCATTCATAGATTTGGATTCCTCTCGACGAGCCGAGCAGTACGAGTACCACCTTGATGGGTCTGCGACGTTTCCTTCCAGAGTTATTACAAAAAAACCACAAACATCCCAGAATCCTCTCGGTTTGGGGTCAAAATGTTGTCGCTCATTAAATCCCATAAGAAACGTCGCATCGAATGAATGTGATTGAATTCTCCCCGTCTGGACGAGCAGAATTGAATGATGCAACTGATATTGCTGTCCTGTGAAAATTCAGATATTTGCATGACTTCTTTTGTTTTATTTTGTGAATAGCAAAAAGCATTCAACCCCATAATACATGTTGTTTTATTGGTCGCTCGTCCATTTCATATTCCATAGCTTAAGCATTCATATATTTGGATTCCTCTCGACGAGGCGAGCAGTACGAGTACCACCTTGATGGGTCTGCGACGTTTCCTTCCAGAGTTATTACCAAAAATACACAAACATCCCAGAATCCTCTCGGTTTGGGGTCAAAATGTTGTCGCTCATTAAATCCAATAAGAAACGTCGCATCGAATGAATGTGATTGAATTCTCCCCATCTTGATGAGCGGAATTGAATGGTGCAACTGATTTTGCTGTGCTGTGAAAATTCAGATATTTGCATGACTTCTTTTGTTTTATTTTGTGAATAGCAAAAAGCATTCAACCCCATAATACATGTTGTTTTATTGGTCGCTCGTCCATTTCATATCCGATAGCTTAACCATTCATAGATTTGGATTCCTCTCGACGAGCCGAGCAGTACGATTACCACCTTGATGGGTCTGCGACGTTTCCTTCCAGAGTTATTACCAAAAAACCACAAACATCCCAGAATCCTCTCGGTTTGGGGTCAAAATGTTGTCGCTCATTAAATCCCACAAGAAACGTCGAATCGAATGAATGTGATTGAATTCTCCCCGTCTGGACGAGCGGAATTGAATGGTGCAACTGATATTGCTGTCCTGTGAAAATTCAGATATTTGCATGACTGCTTTTGTTTTATTTTGTGAATAGCAAAAAGCATTCAACCCCATAATACATGTTGTTTTATTAGTCGCTCGTCCATTTCATATCCCATAGCTTAAGCATTCATATATTTGGATTTCTCTCGACGAGGCGAGCAGTACGAGTACCACCTTGATGGGTCTGCGACGTTTCCTTCCAGAGTTATTACCAAAAATACACAAACATCCCAGAATCCTCTCGGTTTGGGGTCAAAATGTTGTCGCTCATTAAATCCAATAAGAAACGTCGCATCGAATGAATGTGATTGAATTCTCCCCGTCTGGACGAGCGGAATTGAATGGTGCAACTGATTTTGCTGTGCTGTGAAAATTCAGATATTTGCATGACTGCTTTTGTTTTATTTTGTGAATAGCAAAAAGCATTCAACCCCATAATACATGTTGTTTTATTGGTCGCTCGTCCATTTCATATCCGATAGCTTAACCATTCATAGATTTGGATTCCTCTCGACGAGCCGAGCAGTACGAGTACCACCTTGATGGGTCTGCGACGTTTCCTTCCAGAGTTATTACAAAAAAACCACAAACATCCCAGAATCCTCTCGGTTTGGGGTCAAAATGTTGTCGCTCATTAAATCCCATAAGAAACGTCGCATCGAATGAATGTGATTGAATTCTCCCCGTCTGGACGAGCAGAATTGAATGATGCAACTGCTATTGCTGTCCTGTGAAAATTCAGATATTTGCATGACTTCTTTTGTTTTATTTTGTGAATAGCAAAAAGCATTCAACCCCATAATACATGTTGTTTTATTGGTCGCTCGTCCATTTCATATTCCATAGCTTAAGCATTCATATATTTGGATTCCTCTCGACGAGGCGAGCAGTACGAGTACCACCTTGATGGGTCTGCGACGTTTCCTTCCAGAGTTATTACCAAAAATACACAAACATCCCAGAATCCTCTCGGTTTGGGGTCAAAATGTTGTCGCTCATTAAATCCAATAAGAAACGTCGCATCGAATGAATGTGATTGAATTCTCCCCATCTTGACGAGCGGAATTGAATGGTGCAACTGATTTTGCTGTGCTGTGAAAATTCAGATATTTGCATGACTTCTTTTGTTTTATTTTGTGAATAGCAAAAAGCATTCAACCCCATAATACATGTTGTTTTATTGGTCGCTCGTCCATTTCATATCCGATAGCTTAACCATTCATAGATTTGGATTCCTCTCGACGAGCCGAGCAGTACGATTACCACCTTGATGGGTCTGCGACGTTTCCTTCCAGAGTTATTACCAAAAAACCACAAACATCCCAGAATCCTCTCGGTTTGGGGTCAAAATGTTGTCGCTCATTAAATCCCACAAGAAACGTCGCATCGAATGAATGTGATTGAATTCTCCCCGTCTGGACGAGCGGAATTGAATGGTGCAACTGATTTTGCTGTGCTGTGAAAATTCAGATATTTGCATGACTGCTTTTGTTTTATTTTATGAATAGCAAAAAGCATTCAACCCATAATACATGTTGTTTTATTGGTCGCTCGTCCATTTCATATCCCATAGCTTAACCATTCATATATTTGGATTCCTCTCGACGAGGCGAGCAGTTCGAGTACCACCTTGATGGGTCTGCGACGTTTCCTTCCAGAGTTATTACAAAAAAACCACAAACATCCCAGAATCCTCTCGGTTTGGGGTCAAAATGTTGTCGCTCATTAAATCCCATAAGAAACGTCGCATCGAATGAATGTGATTGAATTCTCCCCGTCTGGACGAGCGGAATTGAATGGTGCAACTGATATTGCTGTCCTGTGAAAATTCAGATATTTGCATGACTGCTTTTGTTTTATTTTGTGAATAGCAAAAAGCATTCAACCCCATAATACATGTTGTTTTATTGGTCGCTCGTCCATTTCATATTCCATAGCTTAAGCATTCATATATTTGGATTCCTCTCGACGAGGCGAGCAGTACGAGTACCACCTTGATGGGTCTGCGACGTTTCCTTCCAGAGTTATTACCAAAAATACACAAACATCCCAGAATCCTCTCGGTTTGGGGTCAAAATGTTGTCGCTCATTAAATCCAATAAGAAACGTCGCATCGAATGAATGTGATTGAATTCTCCCCGTCTGGACGAGCGGAATTGAATGGTGCAACTGATATTGCTGTCCTGTGAAAATTCAGATATTTGCATGACTTCTTTTGTTTTATTTTGTGAATAGCAAAAAGCATTCAACCCCATAATACATGTTGTTTTATTAGTCGCTCGTCCATTTCATATCCCATAGCTTAAGCATTCATATATTTGGATTTCTCTCGACGAGCCGAGCAGTACGAGTACCACCTTGATGGGTCTGCGACGTTTCGTTCCAGAGTTATTACCAAAAAACCACAAACATCCCAGAATCCTCTCGGTTTGGGGTCAAAATGTTGTCGCTCATTAAATCCAATAAGAAACGTCGCATCGAATGAATGTGATTGAATTCTCCCCGTCTGGACGAGCGGAATTGAATGGTGCAACTGATTTTGCTGTGCTGTGAAAATTCAGATATTTGCATGACTGCTTTTGTTTTATTTTATGAATAGCAAAAAGCATTCAACCCATAATACATGTTGTTTTATTGGTCGCTCGTCCATTTCATATCCCATAGCTTAACCATTCATATATTTGGATTTCTCTCGACGAGCCGAGCAGTACGAGTACCACCTTGATGGGTCTGCGACGTTTCCTTCCAGAGTTATTACAAAAAAACCACAAACATCCCAGAATCCTCTCGGTTTGGGGTCAAAATGTTGTCGCTCATTAAATCCCATAAGAAACGTCGCATCGAATGAATGTGATTGAATTCTCCCCGTCTGGACGAGCGGAATTGAATGGTGCAACTGATATTGCTGTCCTGTGAAAATTCAGATATTTGCATGACTGCTTTTGTTTTATTTTGTGAATAGCAAAAAGCATTCAACCCCATAATACATGTTGTTTTATTGGTCGCTCGTCCATTTCATATCCGATAGCTTAACCATTCATAGATTTGGATTCCTCTCGACGAGCCGAGCAGTACGAGTACCACCTTGATGGGTCTGCGACGTTTCCTTCCAGAGTTATTACAAAAAAACCACAAACATCCCAGAATCCTCTCGGTTTGGGGTCAAAATGTTGTCGCTCATTAAATCCCATAAGAAACGTCGCATCGAATGAATGTGATTGAATTCTCCCCGTCTGGACGAGCAGAATTGAATGATGCAACTGATATTGCTGTCCTGTGAAAATTCAGATATTTGCATGACTTCTTTTGTTTTATTTTGTGAATAGCAAAAAGCATTCAACCCCATAATACATGTTGTTTTATTGGTCGCTCGTCCATTTCATATTCCATAGCTTAAGCATTCATATATTTGGATTCCTCTCGACGAGGCGAGCAGTACGAGTACCACCTTGATGGGTCTGCGACGTTTCCTTCCAGAGTTATTACCAAAAATACACAAACATCCCAGAATCCTCTCGGTTTGGGGTCAAAATGTTGTCGCTCATTAAATCCAATAAGAAACGTCGCATCGAATGAATGTGATTGAATTCTCCCCATCTTGATGAGCGGAATTGAATGGTGCAACTGATTTTGCTGTGCTGTGAAAATTCAGATATTTGCATGACTTCTTTTGTTTTATTTTGTGAATAGCAAAAAGCATTCAACCCCATAATACATGTTGTTTTATTGGTCGCTCGTCCATTTCATATCCGATAGCTTAACCATTCATAGATTTGGATTCCTCTCGACGAGCCGAGCAGTACGATTACCACCTTGATGGGTCTGCGACGTTTCCTTCCAGAGTTATTACCAAAAAACCACAAACATCCCAGAATCCTCTCGGTTTGGGGTCAAAATGTTGTCGCTCATTAAATCCCACAAGAAACGTCGAATCGAATGAATGTGATTGAATTCTCCCCGTCTGGACGAGCGGAATTGAATGGTGCAACTGATATTGCTGTCCTGTGAAAATTCAGATATTTGCATGACTGCTTTTGTTTTATTTTGTGAATAGCAAAAAGCATTCAACCCCATAATACATGTTGTTTTATTAGTCGCTCGTCCATTTCATATCCCATAGCTTAAGCATTCATATATTTGGATTTCTCTCGACGAGGCGAGCAGTACGAGTACCACCTTGATGGGTCTGCGACGTTTCCTTCCAGAGTTATTACCAAAAATACACAAACATCCCAGAATCCTCTCGGTTTGGGGTCAAAATGTTGTCGCTCATTAAATCCAATAAGAAACGTCGCATCGAATGAATGTGATTGAATTCTCCCCGTCTGGACGAGCGGAATTGAATGGTGCAACTGATTTTGCTGTGCTGTGAAAATTCAGATATTTGCATGACTGCTTTTGTTTTATTTTGTGAATAGCAAAAAGCATTCAACCCCATAATACATGTTGTTTTATTGGTCGCTCGTCCATTTCATATCCGATAGCTTAACCATTCATAGATTTGGATTCCTCTCGACGAGCCGAGCAGTACGAGTACCACCTTGATGGGTCTGCGACGTTTCCTTCCAGAGTTATTACAAAAAAACCACAAACATCCCAGAATCCTCTCGGTTTGGGGTCAAAATGTTGTCGCTCATTAAATCCCATAAGAAACGTCGCATCGAATGAATGTGATTGAATTCTCCCCGTCTGGACGAGCAGAATTGAATGATGCAACTGATATTGCTGTCCTGTGAAAATTCAGATATTTGCATGACTTCTTTTGTTTTATTTTGTGAATAGCAAAAAGCATTCAACCCCATAATACATGTTGTTTTATTGGTCGCTCGTCCATTTCATATTCCATAGCTTAAGCATTCATATATTTGGATTCCTCTCGACGAGGCGAGCAGTACGAGTACCACCTTGATGGGTCTGCGACGTTTCCTTCCAGAGTTATTACCAAAAATACACAAACATCCCAGAATCCTCTCGGTTTGGGGTCAAAATGTTGTCGCTCATTAAATCCAATAAGAAACGTCGCATCGAATGAATGTGATTGAATTCTCCCCATCTTGACGAGCGGAATTGAATGGTGCAACTGATTTTGCTGTGCTGTGAAAATTCAGATATTTGCATGACTTCTTTTGTTTTATTTTGTGAATAGCAAAAAGCATTCAACCCCATAATACATGTTGTTTTATTGGTCGCTCGTCCATTTCATATCCGATAGCTTAACCATTCATAGATTTGGATTCCTCTCGACGAGCCGAGCAGTACGATTACCACCTTGATGGGTCTGCGACGTTTCCTTCCAGAGTTATTACCAAAAAACCACAAACATCCCAGAATCCTCTCGGTTTGGGGTCAAAATGTTGTCGCTCATTAAATCCCACAAGAAACGTCGAATCGAATGAATGTGATTGAATTCTCCCCGTCTGGACGAGCGGAATTGAATGGTGCAACTGATTTTGCTGTGCTGTGAAAATTCAGATATTTGCATGACTTCTTTTGTTTTATTTTGTGAATAGCAAAAAGCATTCAACCCCATAATACATGTTGTTTTATTGGTCGCTAGTCCATTTCATATCCCATAGCTTAAGCATTCATATATTTGGATTTCTCTCGACGAGGCGAGCAGTACGAGTACCACCTTGATGGGTCTGCGATGTTTCCTTCCAGAGTTATTACCAAAAATACACAAACATCCCAGAATCCTCTCGGTTTGGGGTCAAAATGTTGTCGCTCATTAAATCCAATAAGAAACGTCGCATCGAATGAATGTGATTGAATTCTCCCCGTCTGGACGAGCGGAATTGAATGGTGCAACTGATTTTGCTGTGCTGTGAAAATTCAGATATTTGCATGACTGCTTTTGTTTTATTTTATGAATAGCAAAAATCATTCAACCCATAATACATGTTGTTTTATTGGTCGCTCGTCCATTTCATATCCCATAGCTTAAACATTCATATATTTGGATTCCTCTCGACGAGGCGAGCAGTTCGAGTACCACCTTGATGGGTCTGCGACGTTTCCTTCCAGAGTTATTACAAAAAAACCACAAACATCCCAGAATCCTCTCGGTTTGGGGTCAAAATGTTGTCGCTCATTAAATCCCATAAGAAACGTCGCATCGAATGAATGTGATTGAATTCTCCCCGTCTGGACGAGCGGAATTGAATGGTGCAACTGATATTGCTGTCCTGTGAAAATTCAGATATTTGCATGACTGCTTTTGTTTTATTTTGTGAATAGCAAAAAGCATTCAACCCCATAATACATGTTGTTTTATTGGTCGCTCGTCCATTTCATATTCCATAGCTTAAGCATTCATATATTTGGATTCCTCTCGACGAGGCGAGCAGTACGAGTACCACCTTGATGGGTCTGCGACGTTTCCTTCCAGAGTTATTACCAAAAATACACAAACATCCCAGAATCCTCTCGGTTTGGGGTCAAAATGTTGTCGCTCATTAAATCCAATAAGAAACGTCGCATCGAATGAATGTGATTGAATTCTCCCCGTCTGGACGAGCGGAATTGAATGGTGCAACTGATATTGCTGTCCTGTGAAAATTCAGATATTTGCATGACTTCTTTTGTTTTATTTTGTGAATAGCAAAAAGCATTCAACCCCATAATACATGTTGTTTTATTAGTCGCTCGTCCATTTCATATCCCATAGCTTAAGCATTCATATATTTGGATTTCTCTAGACGAGCCGAGCAGTACGAGTACCACCTTGATGGGTCTGCGACGTTTCGTTCCAGAGTTATTACCAAAAAACCACAAACATCCCAGAATCCTCTCGGTTTGGGGTCAAAATGTTGTCGCTCATTAAATCCAATAAGAAACGTCGCATCGAATGAATGTGATTGAATTCTCCCCGTCTGGACGAGCGGAATTGAATGGTGCAACTGATTTTGCTGTGCTGTGAAAATTCAGATATTTGCATGACTGCTTTTGTTTTATTTTATGAATAGCAAAAAGCATTCAACCCATAATACATGTTGTTTTATTGGTCGCTCGTCCATTTCATATCCCATAGCTTAACTATTCATATATTTGGATTTCTCTCGACGAGGCGAGCAGTTCGAGTACCACCTTGATGGGTCTGCGACGTTTCCTTCCAGAGTTATTACAAAAAAACCACAAACATCCCAGAATCCTCTCGGTTTGGGGTCAAAATGTTGTCGCTCATTAAATCCCATAAGAAACGTCGCATCGAATGAATGTGATTGAATTCTCCCCGTCTGGACGAGCAGAATTGAATGATGCAACTGATATTGCTGTCCTGTGAAAATTCAGATATTTGCATGACTTCTTTTGTTTTATTTTGTGAATAGCAAAAAGCATTCAACCCCATAATACATGTTGTTTTATTGGTCGCTCGTCCATTTCATATTCCATAGCTTAAGCATTCATATATTTGGATTCCTCTCGACGAGGCGAGCAGTACGAGTACCACCTTGATGGGTCTGCGACGTTTCCTTCCAGAGTTATTACCAAAAAACCACAAACATCCCAGAATCCTCTCGGTTTGGGGTCAAAATGTTGTCGCTCATTAAATCCAATAAGAAACGTCGCATCGAATGAATGTGATTGAATTCTCCCCGTCTGGACGAGCGGAATTGAATGGTGCAACTGATTTTGCTGTGCTGTGAAAATTCAGATATTTGCATGACTTCTTTTGTTTTATTTTGTGAATAGCAAAAAGCATTCAACCCCATAATACATGTTGTTTTATTGGTCGCTCGTCCATTTCATATCCGATAGCTTAACCATTCATAGATTTGGATTCCTCTCGACGAGCCGAGCAGTACGAGTACCACCTTGATGGGTCTGCGACGTTTCCTTCCAGAGTTATTACCAAAAAACCACAAACATCCCAGAATCCTCTCGGTTTGGGGTCAAAATGTTGTCGCTCATTAAATCCAATAAGAAACGTCGCATCGAATGAATGTGATTGAATTCTCCCCGTCTGGACGAGCGGAATTGAATGGTGCAACTGATTTTGCTGTGCTGTGAAAATTCAGATATTTGCATGACTGCTTTTGTTTTATTTTATGAATAGCAAAAAGCATTCAACCCATAATACATGTTGTTTTATTAGTCGCTCGTCCATTTCATATCCCATAGCTTAACCATTCATATATTTGGATTCCTCTCGACGAGGCGAGCAGTTCGAGTACCACCTTGATGGGTCTGCGACGTTTCGTTCCAGAGTTATTACCAAAAAACACAAACATCCCAGAATCCTCTCGGTTTGGGGTCAAAATGTTGTCGCTCATTAAATCCAATAAGAAACGTCGCATCGAATGAATGTGATTGAATTCTCCCCGTCTGGACGAGCGGAATTGAATGGTGCAACTGATTTTGCTGTGCTGTGAAAATTCAGATATTTGCATGACTGCTTTTGTTTTATTTTATGAATAGCAAAAAGCATTCAACCCATAATACATGTTGTTTTATTGGTCGCTCGTCCATTTCATATCCCATAGCTTAACTATTCATATATTTGGATTTCTCTCGACGAGGCGAGCAGTTCGAGTACCACCTTGATGGGTCTGCGACGTTTCCTTCCAGAGTTATTACAAAAAAACCACAAACATCCCAGAATCCTCTCGGTTTGGGGTCAAAATGTTGTCGCTCATTAAATCCCATAAGAAACGTCGCATCGAATGAATGTGATTGAATTCTCCCCGTCTGGACGAGCAGAATTGAATGATGCAACTGATATTGCTGTCCTGTGAAAATTCAGATATTTGCATGACTTCTTTTGTTTTATTTTGTGAATAGCAAAAAGCATTCAACCCCATAATACATGTTGTTTTATTGGTCGCTCGTCCATTTCATATTCCATAGCTTAAGCATTCATATATTTGGATTCCTCTCGACGAGGCGAGCAGTACGAGTACCACCTTGATGGGTCTGCGACGTTTCCTTCCAGAGTTATTACCAAAAAACCACAAACATCCCAGAATCCTCTCGGTTTGGGGTCAAAATGTTGTCGCTCATTAAATCCAATAAGAAACGTCGCATCGAATGAATGTGATTGAATTCTCCCCGTCTGGACGAGCGGAATTGAATGGTGCAACTGATTTTGCTGTGCTGTGAAAATTCAGATATTTGCATGACTTCTTTTGTTTTATTTTGTGAATAGCAAAAAGCATTCAACCCCATAATACATGTTGTTTTATTGGTCGCTCGTCCATTTCATATCCGATAGCTTAACCATTCATAGATTTGGATTCCTCTCGACGAGCCGAGCAGTACGAGTACCACCTTGATGGGTCTGCGACGTTTCCTTCCAGAGTTATTACCAAAAAACCACAAACATCCCAGAATCCTCTCGGTTTGGGGTCAAAATGTTGTCGCTCATTAAATCCAATAAGAAACGTCGCATCGAATGAATGTGATTGAATTCTCCCCGTCTGGACGAGCGGAATTGAATGGTGCAACTGATTTTGCTGTGCTGTGAAAATTCAGATATTTGCATGACTGCTTTTGTTTTATTTTATGAATAGCAAAAAGCATTCAACCCATAATACATGTTGTTTTATTGGTCGCTCGTCCATTTCATATCCCATAGCTTAACCATTCATATATTTGGATTCCTCTCGACGAGGCGAGCAGTACGAGTACCACCTTGATGGGTCTGCGACGTTTCCTTCCAGAGTTATTACCAAAAATACACAAACATCCCAGAATCCTCTCGGTTTGGGGTCAAAATGTTGTCGCTCATTAAATCCAATAAGAAACGTCGCATCGAATGAATGTGATTGAATTCTCCCCGTCTGGACGAGCGGAATTGAATGGTGCAACTGATATTGCTGTCCTGTGAAAATTCAGATATTTGCATGACTTCTTTTGTTTTATTTTGTGAATAGCAAAAAGCATTCAACCCCATAATACATGTTGTTTTATTAGTCGCTCGTCCATTTCATATCCCATAGCTTAAGCATTCATATATTTGGATTTCTCTCGACGAGCCGAGCAGTACGAGTACCACCTTGATGGGTCTGCGACGTTTCGTTCCAGAGTTATTACCAAAAAACCACAAACATCCCAGAATCCTCTCGGTTTGGGGTCAAAATGTTGTCGCTCATTAAATCCAATAAGAAACGTCGCATCGAATGAATGTGATTGAATTCTCCCCGTCTGGACGAGCGGAATTGAGTGGTGCAACTGATTTTGCTGTGCTGTGAAAATTCAGATATTTGCATGACTGCTTTTGTTTTATTTTATGAATAGCAAAAAGCATTCAACCCATAATACATGTTGTTTTATTGGTCGCTCGTCCATTTCATATCCCATAGCTTAACTATTCATATATTTGGATTTCTCTCGACGAGGCGAGCAGTTCGAGTACCACCTTGATGGGTCTGCGACGTTTCCTTCCAGAGTTATTACAAAAAAACCACAAACATCCCAGAATCCTCTCGGTTTGGGGTCAAAATGTTGTCGCTCATTAAATCCCATAAGAAACGTCGCATCGAATGAATGTGATTGAATTCTCCCCGTCTGGACGAGCAGAATTGAATGATGCAACTGATATTGCTGTCCTGTGAAAATTCAGATATTTGCATGACTTCTTTTGTTTTATTTTGTGAATAGCAAAAAGCATTCAACCCCATAATACATGTTGTTTTATTGGTCGCTCGTCCATTTCATATTCCATAGCTTAAGCATTCATATATTTGGATTCCTCTCGACGAGGCGAGCAGTACGAGTACCACCTTGATGGGTCTGCGACGTTTCCTTCCAGAGTTATTACCAAAAAACCACAAACATCCCAGAATCCTCTCGGTTTGGGGTCAAAATGTTGTCGCTCATTAAATCCAATAAGAAACGTCGCATCGAATGAATGTGATTGAATTCTCCCCGTCTGGACGAGCGGAATTGAATGGTGCAACTGATTTTACTGTGCTGTGAAAATTCAGATATTTGCATGACTTCTTTTGTTTTATTTTGTGAATAGCAAAAAGCATTCAACCCCATAATACATGTTGTTTTATTGGTCGCTCGTCCATTTCATATCCGATAGCTTAACCATTCATAGATTTGGATTCCTCTCGACGAGCCGAGCAGTACGAGTACCACCTTGATGGGTCTGCGACGTTTCCTTCCAGAGTTATTACCAAAAAACCACAAACATCCCAGAATCCTCTCGGTTTGGGGTCAAAATGTTGTCGCTCATTAAATCCAATAAGAAACGTCGCATCGAATGAATGTGATTGAATTCTCCCCGTCTGGACGAGCGGAATTGAATGGTGCAACTGATTTTGCTGTGCTGTGAAAATTCAGATATTTGCATGACTGCTTTTGTTTTATTTTATGAATAGCAAAAAGCATTCAACCCATAATACATGTTGTTTTATTAGTCGCTCGTCCATTTCATATCCCATAGCTTAACCATTCATATATTTGGATTCCTCTCGACGAGGCGAGCAGTTCGAGTACCACCTTGATGGGTCTGCGACGTTTCGTTCCAGAGTTATTACCAAAAAACCACAAACATCCCAGAATCCTCTCGGTTTGGGGTCAAAATGTTGTCGCTCATTAAATCCAATAAGAAACGTCGCATCGAATGAATGTGATTGAATTCTCCCCGTCTGGACGAGCGGAATTGAATGGTGCAACTGATTTTGCTGTGCTGTGAAAATTCAGATATTTGCATGACTGCTTTTGTTTTATTTTATGAATAGCAAAAAGCATTCAACCCATAATACATGTTGTTTCATTGGTCGCTCGTCCATTTCATATCCCATAGCTTAACTATTCATATATTTGGATTTCTCTCGACGAGGCGAGCAGTTCGAGTACCACCTTGATGGGTCTGCGACGTTTCCTTCCAGAGTTATTACAAAAAAACCACAAACATCCCAGAATCCTCTCGGTTTGGGGTCAAAATGTTGTCGCTCATTAAATCCCATAAGAAACGTCGCATCGAATGAATGTGATTGAATTCTCCCCGTCTGGACGAGCAGAATTGAATGATGCAACTGATATTGCTGTCCTGTGAAAATTCAGATATTTGCATGACTTCTTTTGTTTTATTTTGTGAATAGCAAAAAGCATTCAACCCCATAATACATGTTGTTTTATTGGTCGCTCGTCCATTTCATATTCCATAGCTTAAGCATTCATATATTTGGATTCCTCTCGACGAGGCGAGCAGTACGAGTACCACCTTGATGGGTCTGCGACGTTTCCTTCCAGAGTTATTACCAAAAAACCACAAACATCCCAGAATCCTCTCGGTTTGGGGTCAAAATGTTGTCGCTCATTAAATCCAATAAGAAACGTCGCATCGAATGAATGTGATTGAATTCTCCCCGTCTGGACGAGCGGAATTGAATGGTGCAACTGATTTTGCTGTGCTGTGAAAATTCAGATATTTGCATGACTTCTTTTGTTTTATTTTGTGAATAGCAAAAAGCATTCAACCCCATAATACATGTTGTTTTATTGGTCGCTCGTCCATTTCATATCCGATAGCTTAACCATTCATAGATTTGGATTCCTCTCGACGAGCCGAGCAGTACGAGTACCACCTTGATGGGTCTGCGACGTTTCCTTCCAGAGTTATTACCAAAAAACCACAAACATCCCAGAATCCTCTCGGTTTGGGGTCAAAATGTTGTCGCTCATTAAATCCAATAAGAAACGTCGCATCGAATGAATGTGATTGAATTCTCCCCGTCTGGACGAGCGGAATTGAATGGTGCAACTGATTTTGCTGTGCTGTGAAAATTCAGATATTTGCATGACTGCTTTTGTTTTATTTTATGAATAGCAAAAAGCATTCAACCCATAATACATGTTGTTTTATTGGTCGCTCGTCCATTTCATATCCCATAGCTTAACCATTCATATATTTGGATTCCTCTCGACGAGGCGAGCAGTTCGAGTACCACCTGGATGGGTCTGCGACGTTTCCTTCCATAGTTATTACCAAAAAACCACAAACATCCCAGAATCCTCTCGGTTTGGGGTCAAAATGTTGTCGCTCATTAAATCCCATAAGAAACGTCGCATCGAATGAATGTGATTGAATTCTCCCCGTCTGGACGAGCGGAATTGAATGGTGCAACTGATTTTGCTGTGCTGTGAAAATTCAGATATTTGCATGACTGCTTTTGTTTTATTTTATGAATAGCAAAAAGCATTCAACCCATAATACATGTTGTTTTATTGGTCGCTCGTCCATTTCATATCCCATAGCTTAACCATTCATATATTTGGATTCCTCTCGACGAGGCGAGCAGTTCGAGTACCACCTTGATGGGTCTGCGACGTTTCCTTCCAGAGTTATTACAAAAAAACCACAAACATCCCAGAATCCTCTCGGTTTGGGGTCAAAATGTTGTCGCTCATTAAATCCCATAAGAAACGTCGCATCGAATGAATGTGATTGAATTCTCCCCGTCTGGACGAGCGGAATTGAATGGTGCAACTGGTATTGCTGTCCTGTGAAATATCAGATATTTGCATGACTGCTTTTGTTTTATTTTGTGAATAGCAAAAAGCATTCAACCCCATAATACATGTTGTTTTATTGGTCGCTCGTCCATTTCATATTCCATAGCTTAAGCATTCATATATTTGGATTCCTCTCGACGAGGCGAGAAGTACGAGTACCACCTTGATGGGTCTGCGACGTTTCCTTCCAGAGTTATTACCAAAAATACACAAACATCCCAGAATCCTCTCGGTTTGGGGTCAAAATGTTGTCGCTCATTAAATCCCATAAGAAACGTCGCATCGAATGAATGTGATTGAATTCTCCCCGTCTGGACGAGCGGAATTGAATGGTGCAACTGATTTTGCTGTGCTGTGAAAATTCAGATATTTGCATGACTGCTTTTGTTTTATTTTATGAATAGCAAAAAGCATTCAACCCATAATACATGTTGTTTTATTGGTCGCTCGTCCATTTCATATCCCATAGCTTAACCATTCATATATTTGGATTCCTCTCGACGAGGCGAGCAGTTCGAGTACCACCTTGATGGGTCTGCGACGTTTCCTTCCAGAGTTATTACAAAAAAACCACAAACATCCCAGAATCCTCTCGGTTTGGGGTCAAAATGTTGTCGCTCATTAAATCCCATAAGAAACGTCGCATCGAATGAATGTGATTGAATTCTCCCCGTCTGGACGAGCGGAATTGAATGGTGCAACTGGTATTGCTGTCCTGTGAAAATTCAGATATTTGCATGACTGCTTTTGTTTTATTTTGTGAATAGCAAAAAGCATTCAACCCCATAATACATGTTGTTTTATTGGTCGCTCGTCCATTTCATATTCCATAGCTTAAGCATTCATATATTTGGATTCCTCTCGACGAGGCGAGAAGTACGAGTACCACCTTGATGGGTCTGCGACGTTTCCTTCCAGAGTTATTACCAAAAATACACAAACATCCCAGAATCCTCTCGGTTTGGGGTCAAAATGTTTTCGCTCATTAAATCCAATAAGAAACGTCGCATCGAATGAATGTGATTGAATTATACCCCGTCTGGACGAGCGGAATTGAATGGTGCAACTGATATTGCTGTCCTGTGAAAATTCAGATATTTGCATGACTTCTTTTGTTTTATTTTGTGAATAGCAAAAAGCATTCAACCCCATAATACATGTTGTTTTATTAGTCGCTCGTCCATTTCATATCCCATAGCTTAAGCATTCATATATTTGGATTTCTCTCGACGAGCCGAGCAGTACGAGTACCACCTTGATGGGTCTGCGACGTTTCGTTCCAGAGTTATTACCAAAAAACCACAAACATCCCAGAATCCTCTCGGTTTGGGGTCAAAATGTTGTCGCTCATTAAATCCAATAAGAAACGTCGCATCGAATGAATGTGATTGAATTCTCCCCGTCTGGACGAGCGGAATTGAATGGTGCAACTGATTTTGCTGTGCTGTGAAAATTCAGATATTTGCATGACTGCTTTTGTTTTATTTTATGAATAGCAAAAAGCATTCAACCCATAATACATGTTGTTTTATTGGTCGCTCGTCCATTTCATATCCCATAGCTTAACCATTCATATATTTGGATTTCTCTCGACGAGGCGAGCAGTTCGAGTACCACCTTGATGGGTCTGCGACGTTTCCTTCCAGAGTTATTACAAAAAAACCACAAACATCCCAGAATCCTCTCGGTTTGGGGTCAAAATGTTGTCGCTCATTAAATCCCATAATAAACGTCGCATCGAATGAATGTGATTGAATTCTCCCCGTCTGGACGAGCAGAATTGAATGATGCAACTGATATTGCTGTCCTGTGAAAATTCAGATATTTGCATGACTTCTTTTGTTTTATTTTGTGAATAGCAAAAAGCATTCAACCCCATAATACATGTTGTTTTATTGGTCGCTCGTCCATTTCATATTCCATAGCTTAAGCATTCATATATTTGGATTCCTCTCGACGAGGCGAGCAGTACGAGTACCACCTTGATGGGTCTGCGACGTTTCCTTCCAGAGTTATTACCAAAAATACACAAACATCCCAGAATCCTCTCGGTTTGGGGTCAAAATGTTGTCGCTCATTAAATCCAATAAGAAACGTCGCATCGAATGAATGTGATTGAATTCTCCCCATCTTGACGAGCGGAATTGAATGGTGCAACTGATTTTGCTGTGCTGTGAAAATTCAGATATTTGCATGACTTCTTTTGTTTTATTTTGTGAATAGCAAAAAGCATTCAACCCCATAATACATGTTGTTTTATTGGTCGCTCGTCCATTTCATATCCGATAGCTTAACCATTCATAGATTTGGATTCCTCTCGACGAGCCGAGCAGTAAGAGTACCACCTTGATGGGTCTGCGACGTTTCCTTCCAGAGTTATTACCAAAAAACCACAAACATCCCAGAATCCTCTCGGTTTGGGGTCAAAATGTTGTCGCTCATTAAATCCAATAAGAAACGTCGCATCGAATGAATGTGATTGAATTCTCCCCGTCTGGACGAGCGGAATTGAATGGTGCAACTGATTTTGCTGTGCTGTGAAAATTCAGATATTTGCATGACTTCTTTTGTTTTATTTTGTGAATAGCAAAAAGCATTCAACCCCATAATACATGTTGTTTTATTGGTCGCTCGTCCATTTCATATCCGATAGCTTAACCATTCATAGATTTGGATTCCTCTCGACGAGCCGAGCAGTACGAGTACCACCTTGATGGGTCTGCGACGTTTCCTTCCAGAGTTATTACCAAAAAACCACAAACATCCCAGAATCCTCTCGGTTTGGGGTCAAAATTTTGTCGCTCATTAAATCCAATAAGAAACGTCGCATCGAATGAATGTGATTGAATTCTCCCCGTCTGGACGAGCGGAATTGAATGGTGCAACTGATTTTGCTGTGCTGTGAAAATTCAGATATTTGCATGACTGCTTTTGTTTTATTTTATGAATAGCAAAAAGCATTCAACCCATAATACATGTTGTTTTATTGGTCGCTCGTCCATTTCATATCCCATAGCTTAACCATTCATATATTTGGATTCCTCTCGACGAGGCGAGCAGTTCGAGTACCACCTGGATGGGTCTGCGACGTTTCCTTCCAGAGTTATTACCAAAAAACCACAAACATCCCAGAATCCTCTCGGTTTGGGGTCAAAATGTTGTCGCTCATTAAATCCCATAAGAAACGTCGCATCGAATGAATGTGATTGAATTCTCCCCGTCTGGACGAGCGGAATTGAATGGTGCAACTGATTTTGCTGTGCTGTGAAAATTCAGATATTTGCATGACTGCTTTTGTTTTATTTTATGAATAGCAAAAAGCATTCAACCCATAATACATGTTGTTTTATTGGTCGCTCGTCCATTTCATATCCCATAGCTTAACCATTCATATATTTGGATTCCTCTCGACGAGGCGAGCAGTTCGAGTACCACCTTGATGGGTCTGCGACGTTTCCTTCCAGAGTTATTACAAAAAAAACACAAACATCCCAGAATCCTCTCGGTTTGGGGTCAAAATGTTGTCGCTCATTAAATCCCATAAGAAACGTCGCATCGAATGAATGTGATTGAATTCTCCCCGTCTGGACGAGCGGAATTAAATGGTGCAACTGGTATTGCTGTCCTGTGAAAATTCAGATATTTGCATGACTGCTTTTGTTTTATTTTGTGAATAGCAAAAAGCATTCAACCCCATAATACATGTTGTTTTATTGGTCGCTCGTCCATTTCATATTCCATAGCTTAAGCATTCATATATTTGGATTTCTCTCGACGAGGCGAGCAGTTCGAGTACCACCTGGATGGGTCTGCGACGTTTCCTTCCAGAGTTATTACCAAAAAACCACAAACATCCCAGAATCCTCTCGGTTTGGGGTCAAAATGTTGTCGCTCATTAAATCCCATAAGAAACGTCGCATCGAATGAATGTGATTGAATTCTCCCCGTCTGGACGAGCGGAATTGAATGGTGCAACTGATTTTGCTGTGCTGTGAAAATTCAGATATTTGCATGACTGCTTTTGTTTTATTTTATGAATAGCAAAAAGCATTCAACCCATAATACATGTTGTTTTATTGGTCGCTCGTCCATTTCATATCCCATAGCTTAACCATTCATATATTTGGATTCCTCTCGACGAGGCGAGCAGTTCGAGTACCACCTGGATGGGTCTGCGACGTTTCCTTCCAGAGTTATTACCAAAAAACCACAAACATCCCAGAATCCTCTCGATTTGGGGTCAAAATGTTGTCGCTCATTAAATCCCATAAGAAACGTCGCATCGAATGAATGTGATTGAATTCTCCCCGTCTGGACGAGCGGAATTGAATGGTGCAACTGATTTTGCTGTGCTGTGAAAATTCAGATATTTGCATGACTGCTTTTGTTTTATTTTATGAATAGCAAAAAGCATTCAACCCATAATACATGTTGTTTTATTGGTCGCTCGTCCATTTCATATCCCATAGCTTAACCATTCATATATTTGGATTCCTCTCGACGAGGCGAGCAGTTCGAGTACCACCTGGATGGGTCTGCGACGTTTCCTTCCAGAGTTATTACCAAAAAACCACAAACATCCCAGAATCCTCTCGGTTTGGGGTCAAAATGTTGTCGCTCATTAAATCCCATAAGAAACGTCGCATCGAATGAATGTGATTGAATTCTCCCCGTCTGGACGAGCGGAATTGAATGGTGCAACTGATTTTGCTGTGCTGTGAAAATTCAGATATTTGCATGACTGCTTTTGTTTTATTTTATGAATAGCAAAAAGCATTCAACCCATAATACATGTTGTTTTATTGGTCGCTCGTCCATTTCATATCCCATAGCTTAACCATTCATATATTTGGATTCCTCTCGACGAGGCGAGCAGTTCGAGTACCACCTTGATGGGTCTGCGACGTTTCCTTCCAGAGTTATTACAAAAAAAACACAAACATCCCAGAATCCTCTCGGTTTGGGGTCAAAATGTTGTCGCTCATTAAATCCCATAAGAAACGTCGCATCGAATGAATGTGATTGAATTCTCCCCGTCTGGACGAGCGGAATTGAATGGTGCAACTGGTATTGCTGTCCTGTGAAAATTCAGATATTTGCATGACTGCTTTTGTTTTATTTTGTGAATAGCAAAAAGCATTCAACCCCATAATACATGTTGTTTTATTGGTCGCTCGTCCATTTCATATTCCATAGCTTAAGCATTCATATATTTGGATTTCTCTCGACGAGGCGAGCAGTACGAGTACCACCTTGATGGGTCTGCGACGTTTCCTTCCAGAGTTATTACCAAAAATACACAAACATCCCAGAATCCTCTCGGTTTGGGGTCAAAATGTTGTCGCTCATTAAATCCAATAAGAAACGTCGCATCGAATGAATGTGATTGAATTCTCCCCATCTTGACGAGCGGAATTGAATGGTGCAACTGATTTTGCTGTGCTGTGAAAATTCAGATATTTGCATGACTTCTTTTGTTTTATTTTGTGAATAGCAAAAAGCATTCAACCCCATAATACATGTTGTTTTATTGGTCGCTCGTCCATTTCATATCCGATAGCTTAACCATTCATAGATTTGGATTCCTCTCGACGAGCCGAGCAGTAAGAGTACCACCTTGATGGGTCTGCGACGTTTCCTTCCAGAGTTATTACCAAAAAACCACAAACATCCCAGAATCCTCTCGGTTTGGGGTCAAAATGTTGTCGCTCATTAAATCCAATAAGAAACGTCGCATCGAATGAATGTGATTGAATTCTCCCCGTCTGGACGAGCGGAATTGAATGGTGCAACTGATTTTGCTGTGCTGTGAAAATTCAGATATTTGCATGACTTCTTTTGTTTTATTTTGTGAATAGCAAAAAGCATTCAACCCCATAATACATGTTGTTTTATTGGTCGCTCGTCCATTTCATATCCGATAGCTTAACCATTCATAGATTTGGATTCCTCTCGACGAGCCGAGCAGTACGAGTACCACCTTGATGGGTCTGCGACGTTTCCTTCCAGAGTTATTACCAAAACACCACAAACATCCCAGAATCCTCTCGGTTTGGGGTCAAAATGTTGTCGCTCATTAAATCCAATAAGAAACGTCGCATCGAATGAATGTGATTGAATTCTCCCCGTCTGGACGAGCGGAATTGAATGGTGCAACTGATTTTGCTGTGCTGTGAAAATTCAGATATTTGCATGACTGCTTTTGTTTTATTTTATGAATAGCAAAAAGCATTCAACCCATAATACATGTTGTTTTATTGGTCGCTCGTCCATTTCATATCCCATAGCTTAACCATTCATATATTTGGATTCCTCTCGACGAGGCGAGCAGTTCGAGTACCACCTGGATGGGTCTGCGACGTTTCCTTCCAGAGTTATTACCAAAAAACCACAAACATCCCAGAATCCTCTCGGTTTGGGGTCAAAATGTTGTCGCTCATTAAATCCCATAAGAAACGTCGCATCGAATGAATGTGATTGAATTCTCCCCGTCTGGACGAGCGGAATTGAATGGTGCAACTGATTTTGCTGTGCTGTGAAAATTCAGATATTTGCATGACTGCTTTTGTTTTATTTTATGAATAGCAAAAAGCATTCAACCCATAATACATGTTGTTTTATTGGTCGCTCGTCCATTTCATATCCCATAGCTTAACCATTCATATATTTGGATTCCTCTCGACGAGGCGAGCAGTTCGAGTACCACCTTGATGGGTCTGCGACGTTTCCTTCCAGAGTTATTACAAAAAAAACACAAACATCCCAGAATCCTCTCGGTTTGGGGTCAAAATGTTGTCGCTCATTAAATCCCATAAGAAACGTCGCATCGAATGAATGTGATTGAATTCTCCCCGTCTGGACGAGCGGAATTGAATGGTGCAACTGGTATTGCTGTCCTGTGAAAATTCAGATATTTGCATGACTGCTTTTGTTTTATTTTGTGAATAGCAAAAAGCATTCAACCCCATAATACATGTTGTTTTATTGGTCGCTCGTCCATTTCATATTCCATAGCTTAAGCATTCATATATTTGGATTCCTCTCGACGAGGCGAGAAGTACGAGAACCACCTTGATGGGTCTGCGACGTTTCCTTCCAGAGTTATTACCAAAAATACACAAACATCCCAGAATCCTCTCGGTTTGGGGTCAAAATGTTTTCGCTCATTAAATCCAATAAGAAACGTCGCATCGAATGAATGTGATTGAATTCTCCCCGTCTGGACGAGCGGAATTGAATGGTGCAACTGATATTGCTGTCCTGTGAAAATTCAGATATTTGCATGACTGCTTTTGTTTTATTTTGTGAATAGCAAAAAGCATTCAACCCCATAATACATGTTGTTTTATTGGTCGCTCGTCCATTTCATATTCCATAGCTTAAGCATTCATATATTTGGATTCCTCTCGAGGAGGCGAGCAGTACGAGTACCACCTTGATGGGTCTGCGACGTTTCCTTCCAGAGTTATTACCAAAAAACCACAAACATCCCAGAATCCTCTCGGTTTGGGGTCAAAATGTTGTCGCTCATTAAATCCCATAAGAAACGTCGCATCGAATGAATGTGATTGAATTCTCCCCGTCTGGACGCGCGGAATTGAATGGTGCAACTGATATTGCTGTCCTGTGAAAATTCAGATATTTGCATGACTGCTTTTGTTTTATTTTGTGAATAGCAAAAAGCATTCAACCCCATAATACATGTTGTTTTATTGGTCGCTCGTCCATTTCATATTCCATAGCTTAAGCATTCATATATACATTTGGATTCCTCTCGACGAGGCGAGCAGTACGAGTACCACCTTGATGGGTCTGCGACGTTTCCTTCCAGAGTTATTACCAAAAATACACAAACATCCCAGAATCCTCTCGGTTTGGGGTCAAAATGTTGTCGCTCATTAAATCCAATAAGAAACGTCGCATCGAATGAATGTGATTGAATTCTCCCCATCTTGACGAGCGGAATTGAATGGTGCAACTGATTTTGCTGTGCTGTGAAAATTCAGATATTTGCATGACTTCTTTTGTTTTATTTTGTGAATAGCAAAAAGCATTCAACCCCATAATACATGTTGTTTTATTGGTCGCTCGTCCATTTCATATCCGATAGCTTAACCATTCATAGATTTGGATTCCTCTCGACGAGCCGAGCAGTACGAGTACCACCTTGATGGGTCTGCGACGTTTCCTTTCAGAGTTATTACCAAAAAACCACAAACATCCCAGAATCCTCTCGGTTTGGGGTCAAAATGTTGTCGCTCATTAAATCCAATAAGAAACGTCGCATCGAATGAATGTGATTGAATTCTCCCCATCTTGACGAGCGGAATTGAATGGTGCAACTGATATTGCTGTCCTGTGAAAATTCAGATATTTGCATGACTGCTTTTGTTTTATTTTGTGAATAGCAAAAAGCATTCAACCCCATAATACATGTTGTTTTATTGGTCGCTCGTCCATTTCATATTCCATAGCTTACGCATTCATAAATTTGGATTCCTCTCGACGAGGCGAGCAGTACGAGTACCACCTTGATGGGTCTGCGACGTTTCCTTCCAGAGTTATTACCAAAAATACACAAACATCCCAGAATCCTCTCGGTTTGGGGTCAAAATGTTGTCGCTCATTAAATCCAATAAGAAACGTCGCATCGAATGAATGTGATTGAATTCTCCCCATCTTGACGAGCGGAATTGAATGGTGCAACTGATTTTGCTGTGCTGTGAAAATTCAGATATTTGCATGACTTCTTTTGTTTTATTTTGTGAATAGCAAAAAGCATTCAACCCCATAATACATGTTGTTTTATTGGTCGCTCGTCCATTTCATATCCGATAGCTTAACCATTCATAGATTTGGATTCGTCTCGACGAGCCGAGCAGTACGAGTACCACCTTGATGGGTCTGCGACGTTTCCTTCCAGAGTTATTCCCAAAAAACCACAAACATCCCAGAATCCTCTCGGTTTGGGGTCAAAATGTTGTCGCTCATTAAATCCCATAAGAAACGTCGCATCGAATGAATGTGATTGAATTCTCCCCGTCTGGACGAGCGGAATTGAATGGTGCAACTGATATTGCTGTCCTGTGAAAATTCAGATATTTGCATGACTGCTTTTGTTTTATTTTGTGAATAGCAAAAAGCATTCAACCCCATAATACATGTTGTTTTATTGGTCGCTCGTCCATTTCATATTCCATAGCTTAAGCATTCATATATTTGGATTCCTCTCGACGAGGCGAGCAGTACGAGTACCACCTTGATGGGTCTGCGACGTTTCCTTCCAGAGTTATTACCAAAAATACACAAACATCCCAGAATCCTCTCGGTTTGGGGTCAAAATGTTGTCGCTCATTAAATCCAATAAGAAACGTCGCATCGAATGAATGTGATTGAATTCTCCCCATCTTGACGAGCGGAATTGAATGGTGCAACTGATTTTGCTGTGCTGTGAAAATTCAGATATTTGCATGACTTCTTTTGTTTTATTTTGTGAATAGCAAAAAGCATTCAACCCCATAATACATGTTGTTTTATTGGTCGCTCGTCCATTTCATATTCCATAGCTTAACCATTCATATATTTGGATTCCTCTCGACGAGGCGAGCAGTTCGAGTACCACCTTGATGGGTCTGCGACGTTTCCTTCCAGAGTTATTACAAAAAAACCACAAACATCCCAGAATCCTCTCGGTTTGGGGTCAAAATGTTGTCGCTCATTAAATCCCATAAGAAACGTCGCATCGAATGAATGTGATTGAATTCTCCCCGTCTGGACGAGCGGAATTGAATGGTGCAACTGGTATTGCTGTCCTGTGAAAATTCAGATATTTGCATGACTGCTTTTGTTTTATTTTGTGAATAGCAAAAAGCATTCAACCCCATAATACATGTTGTTTTATTGGTCGCTCGTCCATTTCATATTCCATAGCTTAAGCATTCATATATACATTTGGATTCCTCTCGACGAGGCGAGCAGTACGAGTACCACCTTGATGGGTCTGCGACGTTTCCTTCCAGAGTTATTACCAAAAATACACAAACATCCCAGAATCCTCTCGGTTTGGGGTCAAAATGTTGTCGCTCATTAAATCCAATAAGAAACGTCGCATCGAATGAATGTGATTGAATTCTCCCCATCTTGACGAGCGGAATTGAATGGTGCAACTGATTTTGCTGTGCTGTGAAAATTCAGATATTTGCATGACTTCTTTTGTTTTATTTTGTGAATAGCAAAAAGCATTCAACCCCATAATACATGTTGTTTTATTGGTCGCTCGTCCATTTCATATCCGATAGCTTAACCATTCATAGATTTGGATTCCTCTCGACGAGCCGAGCAGTACGAGTACCACCTTGATGGGTCTGCGACGTTTCCTTTCAGAGTTATTACCAAAAAACCACAAACATCCCAGAATCCTCTCGGTTTGGGGTCAAAATGTTGTCGCTCATTAAATCCAATAAGAAACGTCGCATCGAATGAATGTGATTGAATTCTCCCCATCTTGACGAGCGGAATTGAATGGTGCAACTGATATTGCTGTCCTGTGAAAATTCAGATATTTGCATGACTGCTTTTGTTTTATTTTGTGAATAGCAAAAAGCATTCAACCCCATAATACATGTTGTTTTATTGGTCGCTCGTCCATTTCATATTCCATAGCTTACGCATTCATAAATTTGGATTCCTCTCGACGAGGCGAGCAGTACGAGTACCACCTTGATGGGTCTGCGACGTTTCCTTCCAGAGTTATTACCAAAAATACACAAACATCCCAGAATCCTCTCGGTTTGGGGTCAAAATGTTGTCGCTCATTAAATCCAATAAGAAACGTCGCATCGAATTAATGTGATTGAATTCTCCCCATCTTGACGAGCGGAATTGAATGGTGCAACTGATTTTGCTGTGCTGTGAAAATTCAGATATTTGCATGACTTCTTTTGTTTTATTTTGTGAATAGCAAAAAGCATTCAACCCCATAATACATGTTGTTTTATTGGTCGCTCGTCCATTTCATATCCGATAGCTTAACCATTCATAGATTTGGATTCGTCTCGACGAGCCGAGCAGTACGAGTACCACCTTGATGGGTCTGCGACGTTTCCTTCCAGAGTTATTCCCAAAAAACCACAAACATCCCAGAATCCTCTCGGTTTGGGGTCAAAATGTTGTCGCTCATTAAATCCCATAAGAAACGTCGCATCGAATGAATGTGATTGAATTCTCCCCGTCTGGACGAGCGGAATTGAATGGTGCAACTGATATTGCTGTCCTGTGAAAATTCAGATATTTGCATGACTGCTTTTGTTTTATTTTGTGAATAGCAAAAAGCATTCAACCCCATAATACATGTTGTTTTATTGGTCGCTCGTCCATTTCATATTCCATAGCTTAAGCATTCATATATTTGGATTCCTCTCGACGAGGCGAGCAGTACGAGTACCACCTTGATGGGTCTGCGACGTTTCCTTCCAGAGTTATTACCAAAAATACACAAACATCCCAGAATCCTCTCGGTTTGGGGTCAAAATGTTGTCGCTCATTAAATCCAATAAGAAACGTCGCATCGAATGAATGTGATTGAATTCTCCCCATCTTGACGAGCGGAATTGAATGGTGCAACTGATTTTGCTGTGCTGTGAAAATTCAGATATTTGCATGACTTCTTTTGTTTTATTTTGTGAATAGCAAAAAGCATTCAACCCCATAATACATGTTGTTTTATTGGTCGCTCGTCCATTTCATATTCCATAGCTTAACCATTCATATATTTGGATTCCTCTCGACGAGGCGAGCAGTTCGAGTACCACCTTGATGGGTCTGCGACGTTTCCTTCCAGAGTTATTACAAAAAAACCACAAACATCCCAGAATCCTCTCGGTTTGGGGTCAAAATGTTGTCGCTCATTAAATCCCATAAGAAACGTCGCATCGAATGAATGTGATTGAATTCTCCCCGTCTGGACGAGCGGAATTGAATGGTGCAACTGGTATTGCTGTCCTGTGAAAATTCAGATATTTGCATGACTGCTTTTGTTTTATTTTGTGAATAGCAAAAAGCATTCAACCCCATAATACATGTTGTTTTATTGGTCGCTCGTCCATTTCATATTCCATAGCTTAAGCATTCATATATTTGGATTCCTCTCGACGAGGCGAGAAGTACGAGTACCACCTTGATGGGTCTGCGACGTTTCCTTCCAGAGTTATTACCAAAAATACACAAACATCCCAGAATCCTCTCGGTTTGGGGTCAAAATGTTTTCGCTCATTAAATCCAATAAGAAACGTCGCATCGAATGAATGTGATTGAATTCTCCCCGTCTGGACGAGCGGAATTGAATGGTGCAACTGATATTGCTGTCCTGTGAAAATTCAGATATTTGCATGACTTCTTTTGTTTTATTTTGTGAATAGCAAAAAGCATTCAACCCCATAATACATGTTGTTTTATTAGTCGCTCGTCCATTTCATATCCCATAGCTTAAGCATTCATATATTTGGATTTCTCTCGACGAGCCGAGCAGTACGAGTACCACCTTGATGGGTCTGCGACGTTTCGTTCCAGAGTTATTACCAAAAAACCACAAACATCCCAGAATCCTCTCGGTTTGGGGTCAAAATGTTGTCGCTCATTAAATCCAATAAGAAACGTCGCATCGAATGAATGTGATTGAATTCTCCCCGTCTGGACGAGCGGAATTGAATGGTGCAACTGATTTTGCTGTGCTGTGAAAATTCAGATATTTGCATGACTGCTTTTGTTTTATTTTATGAATAGCAAAAAGCATTCAACCCATAATACATGTTGTTTTATTGGTCGCTCGTCCATTTCATATCCCATAGCTTAACCATTCATATATTTGGATTTCTCTCGACGAGGCGAGCAGTTCGAGTACCACCTTGATGGGTCTGCGACGTTTCCTTCCAGAGTTATTACAAAAAAACCACAAACATCCCAGAATCCTCTCGGTTTGGGGTCAAAATGTTGTCGCTCATTAAATCCCATAATAAACGTCGCATCGAATGAATGTGATTGAATTCTCCCCGTCTGGACGAGCAGAATTGAATGATGCAACTGATATTGCTGTCCTGTGAAAATTCAGATATTTGCATGACTTCTTTTGTTTTATTTTGTGAATAGCAAAAAGCATTCAACCCCATAATACATGTTGTTTTATTGGTCGCTCGTCCATTTCATATTCCATAGCTTAAGCATTCATATATTTGGATTCCTCTCGACGAGGCGAGCAGTACGAGTACCACCTTGATGGGTCTGCGACGTTTCCTTCCAGAGTTATTACCAAAAATACACAAACATCCCAGAATCCTCTCGGTTTGGGGTCAAAATGTTGTCGCTCATTAAATCCAATAAGAAACGTCGCATCGAATGAATGTGATTGAATTCTCCCCATCTTGACGAGCGGAATTGAATGGTGCAACTGATTTTGCTGTGCTGTGAAAATTCAGATATTTGCATGACTTCTTTTGTTTTATTTTGTGAATAGCAAAAAGCATTCAACCCCATAATACATGTTGTTTTATTGGTCGCTCGTCCATTTCATATCCGATAGCTTAACCATTCATAGATTTGGATTCCTCTCGACGAGCCGAGCAGTACGAGTACCACCTTGATGGGTCTGCGACGTTTCCTTCCAGAGTTATTACCAAAAAACCACAAACATCCCAGAATCCTCTCGGTTTGGGGTCAAAATGTTGTCGCTCATTAAATCCAATAAGAAACGTCGCATCGAATGAATGTGATTGAATTCTCCCCGTCTGGACGAGCGGAATTGAATGGTGCAACTGATTTTGCTGTGCTGTGAAAATTCAGATATTTGCATGACTTCTTTTGTTTTATTTTGTGAATAGCAAAAAGCATTCAACCCCATAATACATGTTGTTTTATTGGTCGCTCGTCCATTTCATATCCGATAGCTTAACCATTCATAGATTTGGATTCCTCTCGACGAGCCGAGCAGTACGAGTACCACCTTGATGGGTCTGCGACGTTTCCTTCCAGAGTTATTACCAAAAAACCACAAACATCCCAGAATCCTCTCAGTTTGGGGTCAAAATGTTGTCGCTCATTAAATCCAATAAGAAACGTCGCATCGAATGAATGTGATTGAATTCTCCCCGTCTGGACGAGCGGAATTGAATGGTGCAACTGATTTTGCTGTGCTGTGAAAATTCAGATATTTGCATGACTGCTTTTGTTTTATTTTATGAATAGCAAAAAGCATTCAACCCATAATACATGTTGTTTTATTGGTCGCTCGTCCATTTCATATCCCATAGCTTAACCATTCATATATTTGGATTCCTCTCGACGAGGCGAGCAGTTCGAGTACCACCTGGATGGGTCTGCGACGTTTCCTTCCATAGTTATTACCAAAAAACCACAAACATCCCAGAATCCTCTCGGTTTGGGGTCAAAATGTTGTCGCTCATTAAATCCCATAAGAAACGTCGCATCGAATGAATGTGATTGAATTCTCCCCGTCTGGACGAGCGGAATTGAATGGTGCAACTGATTTTGCTGTGCTGTGAAAATTCAGATATTTGCATGACTGCTTTTGTTTTATTTTATGAATAGCAAAAAGCATTCAACCCATAATACATGTTGTTTTATTGGTCGCTCGTCCATTTCATATCCCATAGCTTAACCATTCATATATTTGGATTTCTCTCGACGAGGCGAGCAGTTCGAGTACGACCTTGATGGGTCTGCGACGTTTCCTTCCAGAGTTATTACAAAAAAACCACAAACATCCCAGAATCCTCTCGGTTTGGGGTCAAAATGTTGTCGCTCATTAAATCCCATAATAAACGTCGCATCGAATGAATGTGATTGAATTCTCCCCGTCTGGACGAGCAGAATTGAATGATGCAACTGATATTGCTGTCCTGTGAAAATTCAGATATTTGCATGACTTCTTTTGTTTTATTTTGTGAATAGCAAAAAGCATTCAACCCCATAATACATGTTGTTTTATTGGTCGCTCGTCCATTTCATATTCCATAGCTTAAGCATTCATATATTTGGATTCCTCTCGACGAGGCGAGCAGTACGAGTACCACCTTGATGGGTCTGCGACGTTTCCTTCCAGAGTTATTACCAAAAATACACAAACATCCCAGAATCCTCTCGGTTTGGGGTCAAAATGTTGTCGCTCATTAAATCCAATAAGAAACGTCGCATCGAATGAATGTGATTGAATTCTCCCCATCTTGACGAGCGGAATTGAATGGTGCAACTGATTTTGCTGTGCTGTGAAAATTCAGATATTTGCATGACTTCTTTTGTTTTATTTTGTGAATAGCAAAAAGCATTCAACCCCATAATACATGTTGTTTTATTGGTCGCTCGTCCATTTCATATCCGATAGCTTAACCATTCATAGATTTGGATTCCTCTCGACGAGCCGAGCAGTACGAGTACCACCTTGATGGGTCTGCGACGTTTCCTTCCAGAGTTATTACCAAAAAACCACAAACATCCCAGAATCCTCTCGGTTTGGGGTCAAAATGTTGTCGCTCATTAAATCCAATAAGAAACGTCGCATCGAATGAATGTGATTGAATTCTCCCCGTCTGGACGAGCGGAATTGAATGGTGCAACTGATTTTGCTGTGCTGTGAAAATTCAGATATTTGCATGACTGCTTTTGTTTTATTTTATGAATAGCAAAAAGCATTCAACCCATAATACATGTTGTTTTATTGGTCGCTCGTCCATTTCATATCCCATAGCTTAACCATTCATATATTTGGATTCCTCTCGACGAGGCGAGCAGTTCGAGTACCACCTGGATGGGTCTGCGACGTTTCCTTCCATAGTTATTACCAAAAAACCACAAACATCCCAGAATCCTCTCGGTTTGGGGTCAAAATGTTGTCGCTCATTAAATCCCATAAGAAACGTCGCATCGAATGAATGTGATTGAATTCTCCCCGTCTGGACGAGCGGAATTGAATGGTGCAACTGATTTTGCTGTGCTGTGAAAATTCAGATATTTGCATGACTGCTTTTGTTTTATTTTATGAATAGCAAAAAGCATTCAACCCATAATACATGTTGTTTTATTGGTCGCTCGTCCATTTCATATCCCATAGCTTAACCATTCATATATTTGGATTCCTCTCGACGAGGCGAGCAGTTCGAGTACCACCTTGATGGGTCTGCGACGTTTCCTTCCAGAGTTATTACAAAAAAACCACAAACATCCCAGAATCCTCTCGGTTTGGGGTCAAAATGTTGTCGCTCATTAAATCCCATAAGAAACGTCGCATCGAATGAATGTGATTGAATTCTCCCCGTCTGGACGAGCGGAATTGAATGGTGCAACTGGTATTGCTGTCCTGTGAAAATTCAGATATTTGCATGACTGCTTTTGTTTTATTTTGTGAATAGCAAAAAGCATTCAACCCCATAATACATGTTGTTTTATTGGTCGCTCGTCCATTTCATATTCCATAGCTTAAGCATTCATATATTTGGATTCCTCTCGACGAGGCGAGAAGTACGAGTACCACCTTGATGGGTCTGCGACGTTTCCTTCCAGAGTTATTACCAAAAATACACAAACATCCCAGAATCCTCTCGGTTTGGGGTCAAAATGTTTTCGCTCATTAAATCCAATAAGAAACGTCGCATCGAATGAATGTGATTGAATTCTCCCCGTCTGGACGAGCGGAATTGAATGGTGCAACTGATATTGCTGTCCTGTGAAAATTCAGATATTTGCATGACTGCTTTTGTTTTATTTTGTGAATAGCAAAAAGCATTCAACCCCATAATACATGTTGTTTTATTGGTCGCTCGTCCATTTCATATTCCATAGCTTAAGCATTCATATATTTGGATTCCTCTCGAGGAGGCGAGCAGTACGAGTACCACCTTGATGGGTCTGCGACGTTTCCTTCCAGAGTTATTACCAAAAATACACAAACATCCCAGAATCCTCTCGGTTTGGGGTCAAAATGTTGTCGCTCATTAAATCCAATAAGAAACGTCGCATCGAATGAATGTGATTGAATTCTCCCCGTCTGGACGAGTGGAATTGAATGGTGCAACTGATTTTGCTGTGCTGTGAAAATTCAGATATTTGCATGACTTCTTTTGTTTTATTTTGTGAATAGCAAAAAGCATTCAACCCCATAATACATGTTGTTTTATTGGTCGCTCGTCCATTTCATATTCCATAGCTTAAGCATTCATATATTTGGATTCCTCTCGACGAGGCGAGCAGTACGAGTACCACCTTGATGGGTCTGCGACGTTTCCTTCCAGAGTTATTACCAAAAATACACAAACATCCCAGAATCCTCTCGGTTTGGGGTCAAAATGTTGTCGCTCATTAAATCCAATAAGAAACGTCGCATCGAATGAATGTGATTGAATTCTCCCCATCTTGACGAGCGGAATTGAATGGTGCAACTGATTTTGCTGTGCTGTGAAAATTCAGATATTTGCATGACTTCTTTTGTTTTATTTTGTGAATAGCAAAAAGCATTCAACCCCATAATACATGTTGTTTTATTGGTCGCTCGTCCATTTCATATCCGATAGCTTAACCATTCATAGATTTGGATTCCTCTCGACGAGCCGAGCAGTACGAGTACCACCTTGATGGGTCTGCGACGTTTCCTTCCAGAGTTATTACCAAAAAACCACAAACATCCCAGAATCCTCTCGGTTTGGGGTCAAAATGTTGTCGCTCATTAAATCCAATAAGAAACGTCGCATCGAATGAATGTGATTGAATTCTCCCCGTCTGGACGAGCGGAATTGAATGGTGCAACTGATTTTGCTGTGCTGTGAAAATTCAGATATTTGCATGACTTCTTTTGTTTTATTTTGTGAATAGCAAAAAGCATTCAACCCCATAATACATGTTGTTTTATTGGTCGCTCGTCCATTTCATATCCGATAGCTTAACCATTCATAGATTTGGATTCCTCTCGACGAGCCGAGCAGTACGAGTACCACCTTGATGGGTCTGCGACGTTTCCTTCCAGAGTTATTACCAAAAAACCACAAACATCCCAGAATCCTCTCGGTTTGGGGTCAAAATGTTGTCGCTCATTAAATCCAATAAGAAACGTCGCATCGAATGAATGTGATTGAATTCTCCCCGTCTGGACGAGCGGAATTGAATGGTGCAACTGATTTTGCTGTGCTGTGAAAATTCAGATATTTGCATGACTGCTTTTGTTTTATTTTATGAATAGCAAAAAGCATTCAACCCATAATACATGTTGTTTTATTGGTCGCTCGTCCATTTCATATCCCATAGCTTAACCATTCATATATTTGGATTCCTCTCGACGAGGCGAGCAGTTCGAGTACCACCTGGATGGGTCTGCGACGTTTCCTTCCATAGTTATTACCAAAAAACCACAAACATCCCAGAATCCTCTCGGTTTGGGGTCAAAATGTTGTCGCTCATTAAATCCCATAAGAAACGTCGCATCGAATGAATGTGATTGAATTCTCCCCGTCTGGACGAGCGGAATTGAATGGTGCAACTGATTTTGCTGTGCTGTGAAAATTCAGATATTTGCATGACTGCTTTTGTTTTATTTTATGAATAGCAAAAAGCATTCAACCCATAATACATGTTGTTTTATTGGTCGCTCGTCCATTTCATATCCCATAGCTTAACCATTCATATATTTGGATTTCTCTCGACGAGGCGAGCAGTTCGAGTACGACCTTGATGGGTCTGCGACGTTTCCTTCCAGAGTTATTACAAAAAAACCACAAACATCCCAGAATCCTCTCGGTTTGGGGTCAAAATGTTGTCGCTCATTAAATCCCATAATAAACGTCGCATCGAATGAATGTGATTGAATTCTCCCCGTCTGGACGAGCAGAATTGAATGATGCAACTGATATTGCTGTCCTGTGAAAATTCAGATATTTGCATGACTTCTTTTGTTTTATTTTGTGAATAGCAAAAAGCATTCAACCCCATAATACATGTTGTTTTATTGGTCGCTCGTCCATTTCATATTCCATAGCTTAAGCATTCATATATTTGGATTCCTCTCGACGAGGCGAGCAGTACGAGTACCACCTTGATGGGTCTGCGACGTTTCCTTCCAGAGTTATTACCAAAAATACACAAACATCCCAGAATCCTCTCGGTTTGGGGTCAAAATGTTGTCGCTCATTAAATCCAATAAGAAACGTCGCATCGAATGAATGTGATTGAATTCTCCCCATCTTGACGAGCGGAATTGAATGGTGCAACTGATTTTGCTGTGCTGTGAAAATTCAGATATTTGCATGACTTCTTTTGTTTTATTTTGTGAATAGCAAAAAGCATTCAACCCCATAATACATGTTGTTTTATTGGTCGCTCGTCCATTTCATATCCGATAGCTTAACCATTCATAGATTTGGATTCCTCTCGACGAGCCGAGCAGTACGAGTACCACCTTGATGGGTCTGCGACGTTTCCTTCCAGAGTTATTACCAAAAAACCACAAACATCCCAGAATCCTCTCGGTTTGGGGTCAAAATGTTGTCGCTCATTAAATCCAATAAGAAACGTCGCATCGAATGAATGTGATTGAATTCTCCCCGTCTGGACGAGCGGAATTGAATGGTGCAACTGATTTTGCTGTGCTGTGAAAATTCAGATATTTGCATGACTGCTTTTGTTTTATTTTATGAATAGCAAAAAGCATTCAACCCATAATACATGTTGTTTTATTGGTCGCTCGTCCATTTCATATCCCATAGCTTAACCATTCATATATTTGGATTCCTCTCGACGAGGCGAGCAGTTCGAGTACCACCTGGATGGGTCTGCGACGTTTCCTTCCATAGTTATTACCAAAAAACCACAAACATCCCAGAATCCTCTCGGTTTGGGGTCAAAATGTTGTCGCTCATTAAATCCCATAAGAAACGTCGCATCGAATGAATGTGATTGAATTCTCCCCGTCTGGACGAGCGGAATTGAATGGTGCAACTGATTTTGCTGTGCTGTGAAAATTCAGATATTTGCATGACTGCTTTTGTTTTATTTTATGAATAGCAAAAAGCATTCAACCCATAATACATGTTGTTTTATTGGTCGCTCGTCCATTTCATATCCCATAGCTTAACCATTCATATATTTGGATTCCTCTCGACGAGGCGAGCAGTTCGAGTACCACCTTGATGGGTCTGCGACGTTTCCTTCCAGAGTTATTACAAAAAAACCACAAACATCCCAGAATCCTCTCGGTTTGGGGTCAAAATGTTGTCGCTCATTAAATCCCATAAGAAACGTCGCATCGAATGAATGTGATTGAATTCTCCCCGTCTGGACGAGCGGAATTGAATGGTGCAACTGGTATTGCTGTCCTGTGAAAATTCAGATATTTGCATGACTGCTTTTGTTTTATTTTGTGAATAGCAAAAAGCATTCAACCCCATAATACATGTTGTTTTATTGGTCGCTCGTCCATTTCATATCCCATAGCTTAACCATTCATATATTTGGATTCCTCTCGACGAGGCGAGCAGTTCGAGTACCACCTTGATGGGTCTGCGACGTTTCCTTCCAGAGTTATTACAAAAAAACCACAAACATCCCAGAATCCTCTCGGTTTGGGGTCAAAATGTTGTCGCTCATTAAATCCCATAAGAAACGTCGCATCGAATGAATGTGATTGAATTCTCCCCGTCTGGACGAGCGGAATTGAATGGTGCAACTGGTATTGCTGTCCTGTGAAAATTCAGATATTTGCATGACTGCTTTTGTTTTATTTTGTGAATAGCAAAAAGCATTCAACCCCATAATACATGTTGTTTTATTGGTCGCTCGTCCATTTCATATTCCATAGCTTAAGCATTCATATATTTGGATTCCTCTCGACGAGGCGAGAAGTACGAGTACCACCTTGATGGGTCTGCGACGTTTCCTTCCAGAGTTATTACCAAAAATACACAAACATCCCAGAATCCTCTCGGTTTGGGGTCAAAATGTTTTCGCTCATTAAATCCAATAAGAAACGTCGCATCGAATGAATGTGATTGAATTCTCCCCGTCTGGACGAGCGGAATTGAATGGTGCAACTGATATTGCTGTCCTGTGAAAATTCAGATATTTGCATGACTGCTTTTGTTTTATTTTGTGAATAGCAAAAAGCATTCAACCCCATAATACATGTTGTTTTATTGGTCGCTCGTCCATTTCATATTCCATAGCTTAAGCATTCATATATTTGGATTCCTCTCGAGGAGGCGAGCAGTACGAGTACCACCTTGATGGGTCTGCGACGTTTCCTTCCAGAGTTATTACCAAAAATACACAAACATCCCAGAATCCTCTCGGTTTGGGGTCAAAATGTTGTCGCTCATTAAATCCAATAAGAAACGTCGCATCGAATGAATGTGATTGAATTCTCCCCGTCTGGACGAGTGGAATTGAATGGTGCAACTGATTTTGCTGTGCTGTGAAAATTCAGATATTTGCATGACTGCTTTTGTTTTATTTTATGAATAGCAAAAAGCATTCAACCCATAATACATGTTGTTTTATTGGTCGCTCGTCCATTTCATATCCCATAGCTTAACCATTCATATATTTGGATTCCTCTCGACGAGGCGAGCAGTTCGAGTACCACCTTGATGGGTCTGCGACGTTTCCTTTCAGAGTTATTACCAAAAATACACAAACATCCCAGAATCCTCTCGGTTTGGGGTCAAAATGTTGTCGCTCATTAAATCCAATAAGAAACGTCGCATCGAATGAATGTGATTGAATTCTCCCCATCTTGACGAGCGGAATTGAATGGTGCAACTGATTTTGCTGTGCTGTGAAAATTCAGATATTTGCATGACTGCTTTTGTTTTATTTTATGAATAGCAAAAAGCATTCAACCCCATAATACATGTTGTTTTATTGGTCGCTCGTCCATTTCATATCCGATAGCTTAACCATTCATAGATTTGGATTCCTCTCGACGAGCAGAGCAGTACGAGTACCACCTTGATGGGTCTGCGACGTTTCCTTCCAGAGTTATTACCAAAAAACCACAAACATCCCAGAATCCTCTCGGTTTGGGGTCAAAATGTTGTCGCTCATTAAATCCAATAAGAAACGTCGCATCGAATGAATGTGATTGAATTCTCCCCGTCTGGACGAGCGGAATTGAATGGTGCAACTGATTTTGCTGTGCTGTGAAAATTCAGATATTTGCATGACTGCTTTTGTTTTATTTTATGAATAGCAAAAAGCATTCAACCCATAATACATGTTGTTTTATTGGTCGCTCGTCCATTTCATATCCCATAGCTTAACCATTCATATATTTGGATTCCTCTCGACGAGGCGAGCAGTTCGAGTACCACCTGGATGGGTCTGCGACGTTTCCTTCCATAGTTATTACCAAAAAACCACAAACATCCCAGAATCCTCTCGGTTTGGGGTCAAAATGTTGTCGCTCATTAAATCCCATAAGAAACGTCGCATCGAATGAATGTGATTGAATTCTCCCCGTCTGGACGAGCGGAATTGAATGGTGCAACTGATTTTGCTGTGCTGTGAAAATTCAGATATTTGCATGACTGCTTTTGTTTTATTTTATGAATAGCAAAAAGCATTCAACCCATAATACATGTTGTTTTATTGGTCGCTCGTCCATTTCATATCCCATAGCTTAACCATTCATATATTTGGATTCCTCTCGACGAGGCGAGCAGTTCGAGTACCACCTTGATGGGTCTGCGACGTTTCCTTCCAGAGTTATTACAAAAAAACCACAAACATCCCAGAATCCTCTCGGTTTGGGGTCAAAATGTTGTCGCTCATTAAATCCCATAAGAAACGTCGCATCGAATGAATGTGATTGAATTCTCCCCGTCTGGACGAGCGGAATTGAATGGTGCAACTGGTATTGCTGTCCTGTGAAAATTCAGATATTTGCATGACTGCTTTTGTTTTATTTTGTGAATAGCAAAAAGCATTCAACCCCATAATACATGTTGTTTTATTGGTCGCTCGTCCATTTCATATCCCATAGCTTAACCATTCATATATTTGGATTCCTCTCGACGAGGCGAGCAGTTCGAGTACCACCTTGATGGGTCTGCGACGTTTCCTTCCAGAGTTATTACAAAAAAACCACAAACATCCCAGAATCCTCTCGGTTTGGGGTCAAAATGTTGTCGCTCATTAAATCCCATAAGAAACGTCGCATCGAATGAATGTGATTGAATTCTCCCCGTCTGGACGAGCGGAATTGAATGGTGCAACTGGTATTGCTGTCCTGTGAAAATTCAGATATTTGCATGACTGCTTTTGTTTTATTTTGTGAATAGCAAAAAGCATTCAACCCCATAATACATGTTGTTTTATTGGTCGCTCGTCCATTTCATATTCCATAGCTTAAGCATTCATATATTTGGATTCCTCTCGACGAGGCGAGAAGTACGAGTACCACCTTGATGGGTCTGCGACGTTTCCTTCCAGAGTTATTACCAAAAATACACAAACATCCCAGAATCCTCTCGGTTTGGGGTCAAAATGTTTTCGCTCATTAAATCCAATAAGAAACGTCGCATCGAATGAATGTGATTGAATTCTCCCCGTCTGGACGAGCGGAATTGAATGGTGCAACTGATATTGCTGTCCTGTGAAAATTCAGATATTTGCATGACTGCTTTTGTTTTATTTTGTGAATAGCAAAAAGCATTCAACCCCATAATACATGTTGTTTTATTGGTCGCTCGTCCATTTCATATTCCATAGCTTAAGCATTCATATATTTGGATTCCTCTCGAGGAGGCGAGCAGTACGAGTACCACCTTGATGGGTCTGCGACGTTTCCTTCCAGAGTTATTACCAAAAATACACAAACATCCCAGAATCCTCTCGGTTTGGGGTCAAAATGTTGTCGCTCATTAAATCCAATAAGAAACGTCGCATCGAATGAATGTGATTGAATTCTCCCCGTCTGGACGAGTGGAATTGAATGGTGCAACTGATTTTGCTGTGCTGTGAAAATTCAGATATTTGCATGACTGCTTTTGTTTTATTTTATGAATAGCAAAAAGCATTCAACCCATAATACATGTTGTTTTATTGGTCGCTCGTCCATTTCATATCCCATAGCTTAACCATTCATATATTTGGATTCCTCTCGACGAGGCGAGCAGTTCGAGTACCACCTTGATGGGTCTGCGACGTTTCCTTTCAGAGTTATTACCAAAAATACACAAACATCCCAGAATCCTCTCGGTTTGGGGTCAAAATGTTGTCGCTCATTAAATCCAATAAGAAACGTCGCATCGAATGAATGTGATTGAATTCTCCCCATCTTGACGAGCGGAATTGAATGGTGCAACTGATTTTGCTGTGCTGTGAAAATTCAGATATTTGCATGACTGCTTTTGTTTTATTTTATGAATAGCAAAAAGCATTCAACCCATAATACATGTTGTTTTATTGGTCGCTCGTCCATTTCATATCCCATAGCTTAACCATTCATATATTTGGATTCCTCTCGACGAGGCGAGCAGTTCGAGTACCACCTTGATGGGTCTGCGACGTTTCCTTCCAGAGTTATTACCAAAAAACCACAAACATCCCAGAATCCTCTCGGTTTGGGGTCAAAATGTTGTCGCTCATTAAATCCCATAAGAAACGTCGCATCGAATGAATGTGATTGAATTCTCCCCGTCTGGACGAGCGGAATTGAATGGTGCAACTGATATTGCTGTCCTGTGAAAATTCAGATATTTGCATGACTGCTTTTGTTTTATTTTGTGAATAGCAAAAAGCATTCAACCCCATAATACATGTTGTTTTATTGGTCGCTCGTCCATTTCATATTCCATAGCTTAAGCATTCATATATATATTTGGATTCCTCTCGACGAGGCGAGCAGTACGAGTACCACCTTGATGGGTCTGCGACGTTTCCTTCCAGAGTTATTACCAAAAATACACAAACATCCCAGAATCCTCTCGGTTTGGGGTCAAAATGTTGTCGCTCATTAAATCCAATAAGAAACGTCGCATCGAATGAATGTGATTGAATTCTCCCCATCTTGACGAGCGGAATTGAATGGTGCAACTGATTTTGCTGTGCTGTGAAAATTCAGATATTTGCATGACTTCTTTGGTTTTATTTTGTGAATAGCAAAAAGCATTCAACCCCATAATACATGTTGTTTTATTGGTCGCTCGTCCATTTCATATCCGATAGCTTAACCATTCATAGATTTGGATTCCTCTCGACGAGCCGAGCAGTACGAGTACCACCTTGATGGGTCTGCGACGTTTCCTTTCAGAGTTATTACCAAAAAACCACAAACATCCCAGAATCCTCTCGGTTTGGGGTCAAAATGTTGTCGCTCATTAAATCCAATAAGAAACGTCGCATCGAATGAATGTGATTGAATTCTCCCCATCTTGACGAGCGGAATTGAATGGTGCAACTGATATTGCTGTCCTGTGAAAATTCAGATATTTGCATGACTGCTTTTGTTTTATTTTGTGAATAGCAAAAAGCATTCAACCCCATAATACATGTTGTTTTATTGGTCGCTCGTCCATTTCATATTCCATAGCTTAAGCATTCATATATATATTTGGATTCCTCTCGACGAGGCGAGCAGTACGAGTACCACCTTGATGGGTCTGCGACGTTTCCTTCCAGAGTTATTACCAAAAATACACAAACATCCCAGAATCCTCTCGGTTTGGGGTCAAAATGTTGTCGCTCATTAAATCCAATAAGAAACGTCGCATCGAATGAATGTGATTGAATTCTCCCCATCTTGACGAGCGGAATTGAATGGTGCAACTGATTTTGCTGTGCTGTGAAAATTCAGATATTTGCATGACTTCTTTTGTTTTATTTTGTGAATAGCAAAAAGCATTCAACCCCATAATACATGTTGTTTTATTGGTCGCTCGTCCATTTCATATCCGATAGCTTAACCATTCATAGATTTGGATTCCTCTCGACGAGCCGAGCAGTACGAGTACCACCTTGATGGGTCTCCGACGTTTCCTTCTAGAGTTATTACCAAAAAACCACAAACATCCCAGAATCCTCTCGGTTTGGGGTCAAAATGTTGTCGCTCATTAAATCCCATAAGAAACGTCGCATCGAATGAATGTGATTGAATTCTCCCCGTCTGGACGAGCGGAATTGAATGGTGCAACTGATATTGCTGTCCTGTGAAAATTCAGATATTTGCATGACTGCTTTTGTTTTATTTTGTGAATAGCAAAAAGCATTCAACCCCATAATACATGTTGTTTTATTGGTCGCTCGTCCATTTCATATTCCATAGCTTAAGCATTCATATATTTGGATTCCGCTCGACGAGGCGAGCAGTACGAGTACCACCTTGATGGGTCTGCGACGTTTCCTTCCAGAGTTATTACCAAAAATACACAAACATCCCAGAATCCTCTCGGTTTGGGGTCAAAATGTTGTCGCTCATTAAATCCAATAAGAAACGTCGCATCGAATGAATGTGATTGAATTCTCCCCATCTTGACGAGCGGAATTGAATGGTGCAACTGATTTTGCTGTGCTGTGAAAATTCAGATATTTGCATGACTTCTTTTGTTTTATTTTGTGAATAGCAAAAAGCATTCAACCCCATAATACATGTTGTTTTATTGGTCGCTCGTCCATTTCATATCCGATAGCTTAACCATTCATAGATTTGGATTCCTCTCGACGAGCCGAGTAGTACGAGTACCACCTTGATGGGTCTACGACGTTTCCTTCCAGAGTTATTACCAAAAAACCACAAACATCCCAGAATCCTCTCGGTTTGGGGTCAAAATGTTGTCGCTCATTAAATCCCATAAGAAACGTCGCATCGAATGAATGTGATTGAATTCTCCCCGTCTGGACGAGCGGAATTGAATGGTGCAACTGATATTGCTGTCCTGTGAAAATTCAGATATTTGCATGACTGCTTTTGTTTTATTTTGTGAATAGCAAAAAGCATTCAACCCCATAATACATGTTGTTTTATTGGTCGCTCGTCCATTTCATATTCCATAGCTTAAGCATTCATATATTTGGATTCCTCTCGAGGAGGCGAGCAGTACGAGTACCACCTTGATGGGTCTGCGACGTTTCCTTCCAGAGTTATTACCAAAAATACACAAACATCCCAGAATCCTCTCGGTTTGGGGTCAAAATGTTGTCGCTCATTAAATCCAATAAAAAACGTCGCATCGAATGAATGTGATTGAATTCTCCCCATCTTGACGAGCGGAATTGAATGGTGCAACTGATTTTGCTGTGCTGTGAAAATTCAGATATTTGCATGACTTCTTTTGTTTTATTTTGTGAATAGCAAAAAGCATTCAACCCCATAATACATGTTGTTTTATTGGTCGCTCGTCCATTTCATATCCGATAGCTTAACCATTCATAGATTTGGATTCCTCTCGACGAGCCGAGTAGTACGAGTACCACCTTGATGGGTCTACGACGTTTCCTTCCAGAGTTATTACCAAAAAACCACAAACATCCCAGAATCCTCTCGGTTTGGGGTCAAAATGTTGTCGCTCATTAAATCCCATAAGAAACGTCGCATCGAATGAATGTGATTGAATTCTCCCCGTCTGGACGAGCGGAATTGAATGGTGCAACTGATATTGCTGTCCTGTGAAAATTCAGATATTTGCATGACTGCTTTTGTTTTATTTTGTGAATAGCAAAAAGCATTCAACCCCATAATACATGTTGTTTTATTGGTCGATCGTCCATTTCATATTCCATAGCTTAAGCATTCATATATTTGGATTCCGCTCGACGAGGCGAGCAGTACGAGTACCACCTTGATGGGTCTGCGACGTTTCCTTCCAGAGTTATTACCAAAAATACACAAACATCCCAGAATCCTCTCGGTTTGGGGTCAAAATGTTGTCGCTCATTAAATCCAATAAGAAACGTCGCATCGAATGAATGTGATTGAATTCTCCCCATCTTGACGAGCGGAATTGAATGGTGCAACTGATTTTGCTGTGCTGTGAAAATTCAGATATTTGCATGACTTCTTTTGTTTTATTTTGTGAATAGCAAAAAGCATTCAACCCCATAATACATGTTGTTTTATTGGTCGCTCGTCCATTTCATATCCGATAGCTTAACCATTCATAGATTTGGATTCCTCTCGACGAGCCGAGTAGTACGAGTACCACCTTGATGGGTCTACGACGTTTCCTTCCAGAGTTATTACCAAAAAACCACAAACATCCCAGAATCCTCTCGGTTTGGGGTCAAAATGTTGTCGCTCATTAAATCCCATAAGAAACGTCGCATCGAATGAATGTGATTGAATTCTCCCCGTCTGGACGAGCGGAATTGAATGGTGCAACTGATATTGCTGTCCTGTGAAAATTCAGATATTTGCATGACTGCTTTTGTTTTATTTTGTGAATAGCAAAAAGCATTCAACCCCATAATACATGTTGTTTTATTGGTCGATCGTCCATTTCATATTCCATAGCTTAAGCATTCATATATTTGGATTCCTCTCGACGAGCCGAGCAGTACGAGTACCACCTTGATGGGTCTGCGACGTTTCCTTCCAGAGTTATTACCAAAAATACACAAACATCCCAGAATCCTCTCGGTTTGGGGTCAAAATGTTGTCGCTCATTAAATCCAATAAGAAACGTCGCATCGAATGAATGTGATTGAATTCTCCCCATCTTGACGAGCGGAATTGAATGGTGCAACTGATTTTGCTGTGCTGTGAAAATTCAGATATTTGCATGACTTCTTTTGTTTTATTTTGTGAATAGCAAAAAGCATTCAACCCCATAATACATGTTGTTTTATTGGTCGCTCGTCCATTTCATATCCGATAGCTTAACCATTCATAGATTTGGATTCCTCTCGACGAGCCGAGCAGTACGAGTACCACCTTGATGGGTCTGCGACGTTTCCTTCCAGAGTTATTACCAAAAAACCACAAACATCCCAGAATCCTCTCGGTTTGGGGTCAAAATGTTGTCGCTCATTAAATCCCATAAGAAACGTCGCATCGAATGAATGTGATTGAATTCTCCCCGTCTGGACGAGCGGAATTGAATGGTGCAACTGATATTGCTGTCCTGTGAAAATTCAGATATTTGCATGACTGCTTTTGTTTTATTTTGTGAATAGCAAAAAGCATTCAACCCCATAATACATGTTGTTTTATTGGTCGCTCGTCCATTTCATATTCCATAGCTTAAGCATTCATATATTTGGATTCCTCTCGACGAGGCGAGCAGTACGAGTACCACCTTGATGGGTCTGCGACGTTTCCTTCCAGAGTTATTACCAAAAATACACAAACATCCCAGAATCCTCTCGGTTTGGGGTCAAAATGTTGTCGCTCATTAAATCCAATAAGAAACGTCGCATCGAATGAATGTGATTGAATTCTCCCCATCTTGACGAGCGGAATTGAATGGTGCAACTGATTTTGCTGTGCTGTGAAAATTCAGATATTTGCATGACTTCTTTTGTTTTATTTTGTGAATAGCAAAAAGCATTCAACCCCATAATACATGTTGTTTTATTGGTCGCTCGTCCATTTCATATCCGATAGCTTAACCATTCATAGATTTGGATTCCTCTCGACGAGCCGAGCAGTACGAGTACCACCTTGATGGGTCTGCGACGTTTCCTTCCAGAGTTATTACCAAAAAACCACAAACATCCCAGAATCCTCTCGGTTTGGGGTCAAAATGTTGTCGCTCATTAAATCCCATAAGAAACGTCGCATCGAATGAATGTGATTGAATTCTCCCCGTCTGGACGAGCGGAATTGAATGGTGCAACTGATATTGCTGTCCTGTGAAAATTCAGATATTTGCATGACTGCTTTTGTTTTATTTTGTGAATAGCAAAAAGCATTCAACCCCATAATACATGTTGTTTTATTGGTCGCTCGTCCATTTCATATTCCATAGCTTAAGCATTCATATATTTGGATTCCTCTCGACGAGGCGAGCAGTACGAGTACCACCTTGATGGGTCTGCGACGTTTCCTTCTAGAGTTATTACCAAAAAACCACAAACATCCCAGAATCCTCTCGGTTTGGGGTCAAAATGTTGTCGCTCATTAAATCCCATAAGAAACGTCGCATCGAATGAATGTGATTGAATTCTCCCCGTCTGGACGAGCGGAATTGAATGATGCAACTGATATTGCTGTCCTGTGAAAATTCAGATATTTGCATGACTGCTTTTGTTTTATTTTGTGAATAGCAAAAAGCATTCAACCCCATAATACATGTTGTTTTATTGGTCGCTCGTCCATTTCATATCCGATAGCTTAACCATTCATAGATTTGGATTCCTCTCGACGAGCCGAGCAGTACGAGTACCACCTTGATGGGTCTGCGACGTTTCCTTCCAGAGTTATTACCAAAAATACACAAACATCCCAGAATCCTCTCGGTTTGGGGTCAAAATGTTGTCGCTCATTAAATCCCATAAGAAACGTCGCATCGAATGAATGTGATTGAATTCTCCCCGTCTGGACGAGCGGAATTGAATGGTGCAACTGATTTTGCTGTGCTGTGAAAATTCAGATATTTGCATGACTGCTTTTGTTTTATTTTGTGAATAGCAAAAAGCATTCAACCCCATAATACATGTTGTTTTATTGGTCGCTCGTCCATTTCATATCCGATAGCTTAACCATTCATAGATTTGGATTCCTCTCGACGAGCCGAGTAGTACGAGTACCACCTTGATGGGTCTACGACGTTTCCTTCCAGAGTTATTACCAAAATACCACAAACATCCCAGAATCCTCTCGGTTTGGGGTCAAAATGTTGTCGCTCATTAAATCCCATAAGAAACGTCGCATCGAATGAATGTGATTGAATTCTCCCCGTCTGGACGAGCGGAATTGAATGGTGCAACTGATATTGCTGTCCTGTGAAAATTCAGATATTTGCATGACTGCTTTTGTTTTATTTTGTGAATAGCAAAAAGCATTCAACCCCATAATACATGTTGTTTTATTGGTCGATCGTCCATTTCATATTCCATAGCTTAAGCATTCATATATTTGGATTCCTCTCGACGAGCCGAGCAGTACGAGTACCACCTTGATGGGTCTGCGACGTTTCCTTCCAGAGTTATTACCAAAAATACACAAACATCCCAGAATCCTCTCGGTTTGGGGTCAAAATGTTGTCGCTCATTAAATCCAATAAGAAACGTCGCATCGAATGAATGTGATTGAATTCTCCCCATCTTGACGAGCGGAATTGAATGGTGCAACTGATTTTGCTGTGCTGTGAAAATTCAGATATTTGCATGACTTCTTTTGTTTTATTTTGTGAATAGCAAAAAGCATTCAACCCCATAATACATGTTGTTTTATTGGTCGCTCGTCCATTTCATATCCGATAGCTTAACCATTCATAGATTTGGATTCCTCTCGACGAGCCGAGCAGTACGAGTACCACCTTGATGGGTCTGCGACGTTTCCTTCCAGAGTTATTACCAAAAAACCACAAACATCCCAGAATCCTCTCGGTTTGGGGTCAAAATGTTGTCGCTCATTAAATCCCATAAGAAACGTCGCATCGAATGAATGTGATTGAATTCTCCCCGTCTGGACGAGCGGAATTGAATGGTGCAACTGATATTGCTGTCCTGTGAAAATTCAGATATTTGCATGACTGCTTTTGTTTTATTTTGTGAATAGCAAAAAGCATTCAACCCCATAATACATGTTGTTTTATTGGTCGCTCGTCCATTTCATATTCCATAGCTTAAGCATTCATATATTTGGATTCCTCTCGACGAGGCGAGCAGTACGAGTACCACCTTGATGGGTCTGCGACGTTTCCTTCCAGAGTTATTACCAAAAATACACAAACATCCCAGAATCCTCTCGGTTTGGGGTCAAAATGTTGTCGCTCATTAAATCCAATAAGAAACGTCGCATCGAATGAATGTGATTGAATTCTCCCCATCTTGACGAGCGGAATTGAATGGTGCAACTGATTTTGCTGTGCTGTGAAAATTCAGATATTTGCATGACTTCTTTTGTTTTATTTTGTGAATAGCAAAAAGCATTCAACCCCATAATACATGTTGTTTTATTGGTCGCTCGTCCATTTCATATTCCATAGCTTAAGCATTCATATATTTGGATTCCTCTCGACGAGCCGAGCAGTACGAGTACCACCTTGATGGGTCTGCGACGTTTCCTTCCAGAGTTATTACCAAAAATACACAAACATCCCAGAATCCTCTCGGTTTGGGGTCAAAATGTTGTCGCTCATTAAATACAATAAGAAACGTCGCATCGAATGAATGTGATTGAATTCTCCCCATCTCGACGAGCGGAATTGAATGGTGCAACTGATTTTGCTGTGCTGTGAAAATTCAGATATTTGCATGACTTCTTTTGTTTTATTTTGTGAATAGCAAAAAGCATTCAACCCCATAATACATGTTGTTTTATTGGTCGCTCGTCCATTTCATATCCGATAGCTTAACCATTCATAGATTTGGATTCCTCTCGACGAGCCGAGCAGTACGAGTACCACCTTGATGGGTCTGCGACGTTTCCTTCCAGAGTTATTACCAAAAAACCACAAACATCCCAGAATCCTCTCGGTTTGGGGTCAAAATGTTGTCGCTCATTAAATCCCATAAGAAACGTCGCATCGAATGAATGTGATTGAATTCTCCCCGTCTGGACGAGCGGAATTGAATGGTGCAACTGATATTGCTGTCCTGTGAAAATTCAGATATTTGCATGACTGCTTTTGTTTTATTTTGTGAATAGCAAAAAGCATTCAACCCCATAATACATGTTGTTTTATTGGTCGCTCGTCCATTTCATATTCCATAGCTTAAGCATTCATATATTTGGATTCCTCTCGACGAGGCGAGCAGTACGAGTACCACCTTGATGGGTCTGCGACGTTTCCTTCCAGAGTTATTACCAAAAATACACAAACATCCCAGAATCCTCTCGGTTTGGGGTCAAAATGTTGTCGCTCATTAAATCCAATAAGAAACGTCGCATCGAATGAATGTGATTGAATTCTCCCCATCTTGACGAGCGGAATTGAATGGTGCAACTGATTTTGCTGTGCTGTGAAAATTCAGATATTTGCATGACTTCTTTTGTTTTATTTTGTGAATAGCAAAAAGCATTCAACCCCATAATACATGTTGTTTTATTGGTCGCTCGTCCATTTCATATCCGATAGCTTAACCATTCATAGATTTGGATTCCTCTCGACGAGCCGAGCAGTACGAGTACCACCTTGATGGGTCTGCGACGTTTCCTTTCAGAGTTATTACCAAAAAACCACAAAAATCCCAGAATCCTCTCGGTTTGGGGTCAAAATGTTGTCGCTCATTAAATCCAATAAGAAACGTCGCATCGAATGAATGTGATTGAATTCTCCCCATCTTGACGAGAGGAATTGAATGGTGCAACTGATATTGCTGTCCTGTGAAAATTCAGATATTTGCATGACTGCTTTTGTTTTATTTTGTGAATAGCAAAAAGCATTCAACCCCATAATACATGTTGTTTTATTGGTCGCTCGTCCATTTCATATTCCATAGCTTAAGCATTCATATATTTGGATTCCTCTCGACGAGGCGAGCAGTACGAGTACCACCTTGATGGGTCTGCGACGTTTCCTTCCAGAGTTATTACCAAAAATACACAAACATCCCAGAATCCTCTCGGTTTGGGGTCAAAATGTTGTCGCTCATTAAATCCAATAAGAAACGTCGCATCGAATGAATGTGATTGAATTCTCCCCATCTTGACGAGCGGAATTGAATGGTGCAACTGATTTTGCTGTGCTGTGAAAATTCAGATATTTGCATGACTTCTTTTGTTTTATTTTGTGAATAGCAAAAAGCATTCAACCCCATAATACATGTTGTTTTATTGGTCGCTCGTCCATTTCATATCCGATAGCTTAACCATTCATAGATTTGGATTCCTCTCGACGAGCCGAGCAGTACGAGTACCACCTTGATGGGTCTGCGACGTTTCCTTCCAGAGTTATTACCAAAAAACCACAAACATCCCAGAATCCTCTCGGTTTGGGGTCAAAATGTTGTCGCTCATTAAATCCCATAAGAAACGTCGCATCGAATGAATGTGATTGAATTCTCCCCGTCTGGACGAGCGGAATTGAATGGTGCAACTGATATTGCTGTCCTGTGAAAATTCAGATATTTGCATGACTGCTTTTGTTTTATTTTGTGAATAGCAAAAAGCATTCAACCCCATAATACATGTTGTTTTATTGGTCGCTCGTCCATTTCATATTCCATAGCTTAAGCATTCATATATTTGGATTCCTCTCGACGAGCCGAGCAGTACGAGTACCACCTTGATGGGTCTGCGACGTTTCCTTCCAGAGTTATTACCAAAAATACACAAACATCCCAGAATCCTCTCGGTTTGGGGTCAAAATGTTGTCGCTCATTAAATCCAATAAGAAACGTCGCATCGAATGAATGTGATTGAATTCTCCCCATCTTGACGAGCGGAATTGAATGGTGCAACTGATTTTGCTGTGCTGTGAAAATTCAGATATTTGCATGACTTCTTTTGTTTTATTTTGTGAATAGCAAAAAGCATTCAACCCCATAATACATGTTGTTTTATTGGTCGCTCGTCCATTTCATATCCGATAGCTTAACCATTCATAGATTTGGATTCCTCTCGACGAGCCGAGCAGTACGAGTACCACCTTGATGGGTCTGCGACGTTTCCTTCCAGAGTTATTACCAAAAAACCACAAACATCCCAGAATCCTCTCGGTTTGGGGTCAAAATGTTGTCGCTCATTAAATCCCATAAGAAACGTCGCATCGAATGAATGTGATTGAATTCTCCCCGTCTGGACGAGCGGAATTGAATGGTGCAACTGATATTGCTGTCCTGTGAAAATTCAGATATTTGCATGACTGCTTTTGTTTTATTTTGTGAATAGCAAAAAGCATTCAACCCCATAATACATGTTGTTTTATTGGTCGCTCGTCCATTTCATATTCCATAGCTTAAGCATTCATATATTTGGATTCCTCTCGACGAGCCGAGCAGTACGAGTACCACCTTGATGGGTCTGCGACGTTTCCTTCCAGAGTTATTACCAAAAATACACAAACATCCCAGAATCCTCTCGGTTTGGGGTCAAAATGTTGTCGCTCATTAAATCCAATAAGAAACGTCGCATCGAATGAATGTGATTGAATTCTCCCCATCTTGACGAGCGGAATTGAATGGTGCAACTGATTTTGCTGTGCTGTGAAAATTCAGATATTTGCATGACTTCTTTTGTTTTATTTTGTGAATAGCAAAAAGCATTCAACCCCATAATACATGTTGTTTTATTGGTCGCTCGTCCATTTCATATCCGATAGCTTAACCATTCATAGATTTGGATTCCTCTCGACGAGCCGAGCAGTACGAGTACCACCTTGATGGGTCTGCGACGTTTCCTTCCAGAGTTATTACCAAAAAACCACAAACATCCCAGAATCCTCTCGGTTTGGGGTCAAAATGTTGTCGCTCATTAAATCCCATAAGAAACGTCGCATCGAATGAATGTGATTGAATTCTCCCCGTCTGGACGAGCGGAATTGAATGGTGCAACTGATATTGCTGTCCTGTGAAAATTCAGATATTTGCATGACTGCTTTTGTTTTATTTTGTGAATAGCAAAAAGCATTCAACCCCATAATACATGTTGTTTTATTGGTCGCTCGTCCATTTCATATTCCATAGCTTAAGCATTCATATATTTGGATTCCTCTCGACGAGGCGAGCAGTACGAGTACCACCTTGATGGGTCTGCGACGTTTCCTTCCAGAGTTATTACCAAAAATACACAAACATCCCAGAATCCTCTCGGTTTGGGGTCAAAATGTTGTCGCTCATTAAATCCAATAAGAAACGTCGCATCGAATGAATGTGATTGAATTCTCCCCATCTTGACGAGCGGAATTGAATGGTGCAACTGATTTTGCTGTGCTGTGAAAATTCAGATATTTGCATGACTTCTTTTGTTTTATTTTGTGAATAGCAAAAAGCATTCAACCCCATAATACATGTTGTTTTATTGGTCGCTCGTCCATTTCATATCCGATAGCTTAACCATTCATAGATTTGGATTCCTCTCGACGAGCCGAGCAGTACGATTACCACCTTGATGGGTCTGCGACGTTTCCTTCCAGAGTTATTACCAAAAAACCACAAACATCCCAGAATCCTCTCGGTTTGGGGTCAAAATGTTGTCGCTCATTAAATCCCATAAGAAACGTCGCATCGAATGAATGTGATTGAATTCTCCCCGTCTGGACGAGCGGAATTGAATGGTGCAACTGATATTGCTGTCCTGTGAAAATTCAGATATTTGCATGACTGCTTTTGTTTTATTTTGTGAATAGCAAAAAGCATTCAACCCCATAATACATGTTGTTTTATTGGTCGCTCGTCCATTTCATATTCCATAGCTTAAGCATTCATATATTTGGATTCCTCTCGACGAGGCGAGCAGTACGAGTACCACCTTGATGGGTCTGCGACGTTTCCTTCCAGAGTTATTACCAAAAAACCACAAACATCCCAGAATCCTCTCGGTTTGGGGTCAAAATGTTGTCGCTCATTAAATCCAATAAGAAACGTCGCATCGAATGAATGTGATTGAATTCTCCCCATCTTGACGAGCGGAATTGAATGGTGCAACTGATTTTGCTGTGCTGTGAAAATTCAGATATTTGCATGACTTCTTTTGTTTTATTTTGTGAATAGCAAAAAGCATTCAACCCCATAATACATGTTGTTTTATTGGTCGCTCGTCCATTTCATATCCGATAGCTTAACCATTCATAGATTTGGATTCCTCTCGACGAGCCGAGCAGTACGATTACCACCTTGATGGGTCTGCGACGTTTCCTTCCAGAGTTATTACCAAAAAACCACAAACATCCCAGAATCCTCTCGGTTTGGGGTCAAAATGTTGTCGCTCATTAAATCCAATAAGAAACGTCGCATCGAATGAATGTGATTGAATTCTCCCCATCTGGACGAGCGGAATTGAATGGTGCAACTGATATTGCTGTCCTGTGAAAATTCAGATATTTGCATGACTGCTTTTGTTTTATTTTGTGAATAGCAAAAAGCATTCAACCCCATAATACATGTTGTTTTATTGGTCGCTCGTCCATTTCATATTCCATAGCTTAAGCATTCATATATTTGGATTCCTCTCGACGAGGCGAGCAGTACGAGTACCACCTTGATGGGTCTGCGACGTTTCCTTCCAGAGTTATTACCAAAAATACACAAACATCCCAGAATCCTCTCGGTTTGGGGTCAAAATGTTGTCGCTCATTAAATCCAATAAGAAACGTCGCATCGAATGAATGTGATTGAATTCTCCCCATCTTGACGAGCGGAATTGAATGGTGCAACTGATTTTGCTGTGCTGTGAAAATTCAGATATTTGCATGACTTCTTTTGTTTTATTTTGTGAATAGCAAAAAGCATTCAACCCCATAATACATGTTGTTTTATTGGTCGCTCGTCCATTTCATATCCGATAGCTTAACCATTCATAGATTTGGATTCCTCTCGACGAGCCGAGCAGTACGAGTACCACCTTGATGGGTCTGCGACGTTTCATTTCAGAGTTATTACCAAAAAACCACAAACATCCCAGAATCCTCTCGGTTTGGGGTCAAAATGTTGTCGCTCATTAAATCCAATAAGAAACGTCGCATCGAATGAATGTGATTGAATTCTCCCCATCTTGACGAGCGGAATTGAATGGTGCAACTTATTTTGCTGTGCTGTGAAAATTCAGATATTTGCATGACTTCTTTTGTTTTATTTTGTGAATAGCAAAAAGCATTCAACCCCATAATACATGTTGTTTTATTGGTCGCTCGTCCATTTCATATCCGATAGCTTAACCATTCATAGATTTGGATTCCTCTCGACGAGCCGAGCAGTACGAGTACCACCTTGATGGGTCTGCGACGTTTCCTTTCAGAGTTATTACCAAAAAACCACAAACATCCCAGAATCCTCTCGGTTTGGGGTCAAAATGTTGTCGCTCATTAAATCCAATAAGAAACGTCGCATCGAATGAATGTGATTGAATTCTCCCCATCTTGACGAGCGGAATTGAATGGTGCAACTGATATTGCTGTCCTGTGAAAATTCAGATATTTGCATGACTTCTTTTGTTTTATTTTGTGAATAGCAAAAAGCATTCAACCCCATAATACATGTTGTTTTATTGGTCGCTCGTCCAATTCATATCCGATAGCTTAACCATTCATAGATTTGGATTCCTCTCGACGAGCCGAGCAGTACGAGTACCACCTTGATGGGTCTGCGACGTTTCATTTCAGAGTTATTACCAAAAAACCACAAACATCCCAGAATCCTCTCGGTTTGGGGTCAAAATGTTGTCGCTCATTAAATCCAATAAGAAACGTCGCATCGAATGAATGTGATTGAATTCTCCCCATCTTGACGAGCGGAATTGAATGGTGCAACTTATTTTGCTGTGCTGTGAAAATTCAGATATTTGCATGACTTCTTTTGTTTTATTTTGTGAATAGCAAAAAGCATTCAACCCCATAATACATGTTGTTTTATTGGTCGCTCGTCCATTTCATATCCGATAGCTTAACCATTCATAGATTTGGATTCCTCTCGACGAGCCGAGCAGTACGAGTACCACCTTGATGGGTCTGCGACGTTTCATTTCAGAGTTATTACCAAAAAACCACAAACATCCCAGAATCCTCTCGGTTTGGGGTCAAAATGTTGTCGCTCATTAAATCCAATAAGAAACGTCGCATCGAATGAATGTGATTGAATTCTCCCCATCTTGACGAGCGGAATTGAATGGTGCAACTTATTTTGCTGTGCTGTGAAAATTCAGATATTTGCATGACTTCTTTTGTTTTATTTTGTGAATAGCAAAAAGCATTCAACCCCATAATACATGTTGTTTTATTGGTCGCTCGTCCATTTCATATCCGATAGCTTAACCATTCATAGATTTGGATTCCTCTCGACGAGCCGAGCAGTACGAGTACCACCTTGATGGGTCTGCGACGTTTCCTTTCAGAGTTATTACCAAAAAACCACAAACATCCCAGAATCCTCTCGGTTTGGGGTCAAAATGTTGTCGCTCATTAAATCCAATAAGAAACGTCGCATCGAATGAATGTGATTGAATTCTCCCCATCTTGACGAGCGGAATTGAATGGTGCAACTGATATTGCTGTCCTGTGAAAATTCAGATATTTGCATGACTTCTTTTGTTTTATTTTGTGAATAGCAAAAAGCATTCAACCCCATAATACATGTTGTTTTATTGGTCGCTCGTCCATTTCATATCCGATAGCTTAACCATTCATAGATTTGGATTCCTCTCGACGAGCCGAGCAGTACGAGTACCACCTTGATGGGTCTGCGACGTTTCATTTCAGAGTTATTACCAAAAAACCACAAACATCCCAGAATCCTCTCGGTTTGGGGTCAAAATGTTGTCGCTCATTAAATCCAATAAGAAACGTCGCATCGAATGAATGTGATTGAATTCTCCCCATCTTGACGAGCGGAATTGAATGGTGCAACTTATTTTGCTGTGCTGTGAAAATTCAGATATTTGCATGACTTCTTTTGTTTTATTTTGTGAATAGCAAAAAGCATTCAACCCCATAATACATGTTGTTTTATTGGTCGCTCGTCCATTTCATATCCGATAGCTTAACCATTCATAGATTTGGATTCCTCTCGACGAGCCGAGCAGTACGAGTACCACCTTGATGGGTCTGCGACGTTTCCTTTCAGAGTTATTACCAAAAAAACACAAACATCCCAGAATCCTCTCGGTTTGGGGTCAAAATGTTGTCGCTCATTAAATCCAATAAGAAACGTCGCATCGAATGAATGTGATTGAATTCTCCCCATCTTGACGAGCGGAATTGAATGGTGCAACTGATATTGCTGTCCTGTGAAAATTCAGATATTTGCATGACTGCTTTTGTTTTATTTTGTGAATAGCAAAAAGCATTCAACCCCATAATACATGTTGTTTTATTGGTCGCTCGTCCATTTCATATTCCATAGCTTAAGCATTCATATATTTGGATTCCTCTCGACGAGGCGAGCAGTACGAGTACCACCTTGATGGGTCTGCGACGTTTCCTTCCAGAGTTATTACCAAAAATACACAAACATCCCAGAATCCTCTCGGTTTGGGGTCAAAATGTTGTCGCTCATTAAATCCAATAAGAAACGTCGCATCGAATGAATGTGATTGAATTCTCCCCATCTTGACGAGCGGAATTGAATGGTGCAACTGATTTTGCTGTGCTGTGAAAATTCAGATATTTGCATGACTTCTTTTGTTTTATTTTGTGAATAGCAAAAAGCATTCAACCCCATAATACATGTTGTTTTATTGGTCGCTCGTCCATTTCATATCCGATAGCTTAACCATTCATAGATTTGGATTCCTCTCGACGAGCCGAGCAGTACGAGTACCACCTTGATGGGTCTGCGACGTTTCATTTCAGAGTTATTACCAAAAAACCACAAACATCCCAGAATCCTCTCGGTTTGGGGTCAAAATGTTGTCGCTCATTAAATCCAATAAGAAACGTCGCATCGAATGAATGTGATTGAATTCTCCCCATCTTGACGAGCGGAATTGAATGGTGCAACTTATTTTGCTGTGCTGTGAAAATTCAGATATTTGCATGACTTCTTTTGTTTTATTTTGTGAATAGCAAAAAGCATTCAACCCCATAATACATGTTGTTTTATTGGTCGCTCGTCCATTTCATATCCGATAGCTTAAACATTCATAGATTTGGATTCCTCTCGACGAGCCGAGCAGTACGAGTACCACCTTGATGGGTCTGCGACGTTTCCTTCCAGAGTTATTACCAAAAAACCACAAACATCCCAGAATCCTCTCGGTTTGGGGTCAAAATGTTGTCGCTCATTAAATCCCATAAGAAACGTCGCATCGAATGAATGTGATTGAATTCTCCCCGTCTGGACGAGCGGAATTGAATGGTGCAACTGATATTGCTGTCCTGTGAAAATTCAGATATTTGCATGACTGCTTTTGTTTTATTTTGTGAATAGCAAAAAGCATTCAACCCCATAATACATGTTGTTTTATTGGTCGCTCGTCCATTTCATATTCCATAGCTTAAGCATTCATATATTTGGATTCCTCTCGACGAGGCGAGCAGTACGAGTACCACCTTGATGGGTCTGCGACGTTTCCTTCCAGAGTTATTACCAAAAAACCACAAACATCCCAGAATCCTCTCGGTTTGGGGTCAAAATGTTGGCGCTCATTAAATCCAATAAGAAACGTCGCATCGAATGAATGTGATTGAATTCTCCCCATCTTGACGAGCGGAATTGAATGGTGCAACTTATTTTGCTGTGCTGTGAAAATTCAGATATTTGCATGACTTCTTTTGTTTTATTTTGTGAATAGCAAAAAGCATTCAACCCCATAATACATGTTGTTTTATTGGTCGCTCGTCCATTTCATATCCGATAGCTTAACCATTCATAGATTTGGATTCCTCTCGACGAGCCGAGCAGTACGAGTACCACCTTGATGGGTCTGCGACGTTTCCTTCCAGAGTTATTACCAAAAATACACAAACATCCCAGAATCCTCTCGGTTTGGGGTCAAAATGTTGTCGCTCATTAAATCCAATAAGAAACGTCGCATCGAATGAATGTGATTGAATTCTCCCCATCTTGACGAGCGGAATTGAATGGTGCAACTGATTTTGCTGTGCTGTGAAAATTCAGATATTTGCATGACTTCTTTTGTTTTATTTTGTGAATAGCAAAAAGCATTCAACCCCATAATACATGTTGTTTTATTGGTCGCTCGTCCATTTCATATCCGATAGCTTAACCATTCATAGATTTGGATTCCTCTCGACGAGCCGAGCAGTACGAGTACCACCTTGATGGGTCTGCGACGTTTCCTTCCAGAGTTATTACCAAAAAACCACAAACATCCCAGAATCCTCTCGGTTTGGGGTCAAAATGTTGTCGCTCATTAAATCCAATAAGAAACGTCGCATCGAATGAATGTGATTGAATTCTCCCCATCTTGACGAGCGGAATTGAATGGTGCAACTGATTTTGCTGTGCTGTGAAAATTCAGATATTTGCATGACTTCTTTTGTTTTATTTTGTGAATAGCAAAAAGCATTCAACCCCATAATACATGTTGTTTTATTGGTCGCTCGTCCATTTCATATCCGATAGCTTAACCATTCATAGATTTGGATTCCTCTCGACGAGCCGAGCAGTACGAGTACCACCTTGATGGGTCTGCGACGTTTCATTTCAGAGTTATTACCAAAAAACCACAAACATCCCAGAATCCTCTCGGTTTGGGGTCAAAATGTTGTCGCTCATTAAATCCAATAAGAAACGTCGCATCGAATGAATGTGATTGAATTCTCCCCATCTTGACGAGCGGAATTGAATGGTGCAACTGATATTGCTGTCCTGTGAAAATTCAGATATTTGCATGACTGCTTTTGTTTTATTTTGTGAATAGCAAAAAGCATTCAACCCCATAATACATGTTGTTTTATTGGTCGCTCGTCCATTTCATATTCCATAGCTTAAGCATTCATATATTTGGATTCCTCTCGACGAGGCGAGCAGTACGAGTACCACCTTGATGGGTCTGCGACGTTTCCTTCCAGAGTTATTACCAAAAATAAACAAACATCCCAGAATCCTCTCGGTTTGGGGTCAAAATGTTGTCGCTCATTAAATCCAATAAGAAACGTTGCATCGAATGAATGTGATTGAATTCTCCCCATCTTGACGAGCGGAATTGAATGGTGCAACTGATTTTGCTGTGCTGTGAAAATTCAGATATTTGCATGACTTCTTTTGTTTTATTTTGTGAATAGCAAAAAGCATTCAACCCCATAATACATGTTGTTTTATTGGTCGCTCGTCCATTTCATATCCGATAGCTTAACCATTCATAGATTTGGATTCCTCTCGACGAGCCGAGCAGTACGAGTACCACCTTGATGGGTCTGCGACGTTTCATTTCAGAGTTATTACCAAAAAACCACAAACATCCCAGAATCCTCTCGGTTTGGGGTCAAAATGTTGTCGCTCATTAAATCCAATAAGAAACGTCGCATCGAATGAATGTGATTGAATTCTCCCCATCTTGACGAGCGGAATTGAATGGTGCAACTTATTTTGCTGTGCTGTGAAAATTCAGATATTTGCATGACTTCTTTTGTTTTATTTTGTGAATAGCAAAAAGCATTCAACCCCATAATACATGTTGTTTTATTGGTCGCTCGTCCATTTCATATCCGATAGCTTAACCATTCATAGATTTGGATTCCTCTCGACGAGCCGAGCAGTACGAGTACCACCTTGATGGGTCTGCGACGTTTCCTTTCAGAGTTATTACCAAAAAACCACAAACATCCCAGAATCCTCTCGGTTTGGGGTCAAAATGTTGTCGCTCATTAAATCCAATAAGAAACGTCGCATCGAATGAATGTGATTGAATTCTCCCCATCTTGACGAGCGGAATTGAATGGTGCAACTGATATTGCTGTCCTGTGAAAATTCAGATATTTGCATGACTGCTTTTGTTTTATTTTGTGAATAGCAAAAAGCATTCAACCCCATAATACATGTTGTTTTATTGGTCGCTCGTCCATTTCATATTCCATAGCTTAAGCATTCATATATTTGGATTCCTCTCGACGAGGCGAGCAGTACGAGTACCACCTTGATGGGTCTGCGACGTTTCCTTCCAGAGTTATTACCAAAAATACACAAACATCCCAGAATCCTCTCGGTTTGGGGTCAAAATGTTGTCGCTCATTAAATCCAATAAGAAACGTCGCATCGAATGAATGTGATTGAATTCTCCCCATCTTGACGAGCGGAATTGAATGGTGCAACTGATTTTGCTGTGCTGTGAAAATTCAGATATTTGCATGACTTCTTTTGTTTTATTTTGTGAATAGCAAAAAGCATTCAACCCCATAATACATGTTGTTTTATTGGTCGCTCGTCCATTTCATATCCGATAGCTTAACCATTCATAGATTTGGATTCCTCTCGACGAGCCGAGCAGTACGAGTACCACCTTGATGGGTCTGCGACGTTTCATTTCAGAGTTATTACCAAAAAACCACAAACATCCCAGAATCCTCTCGGTTTGGGGTCAAAATGTTGTCGCTCATTAAATCCAATAAGAAACGTCGCATCGAATGAATGTGATTGAATTCTCCCCATCTTGACGAGCGGAATTGAATGGTGCAACTGATTTTGCTGTGCTGTGAAAATTCAGATATTTGCATGACTGCTTTTGTTTTATTTTATGAATAGCAAAAAGCATTCAACCCATAATACATGTTGTTTTATTGGTCGCTCGTCCATTTCATATCCCATAGCTTAACCATTCATATATTTGGATTCCTCTCGACGAGCCGAGCAGTACGAGTACCACCTTGATGGGTCTGCGACGTTTCCTTCCAGAGTTATTACCAAAAAACCACAAACATCCCAGAATCCTCTCGGTTTGGGGTCAAAATGTTGTCGCTCATTAAATCCCATAAGAAACGTCGCATCGAATGAATGTGATTGAATTCTCCCCGTCTGGACGAGCGGAATTGAATGGTGCAACTGATATTGCTGTCCTGTGAAAATTCAGATATTTGCATGACTGCTTTTGTTTTATTTTGTGAATAGCAAAAAGCATTCAACCCCATAATACATGTTGTTTTATTGGTCGCTCGTCCATTTCATATCCCATAGCTTAACCATTCATATATTTGGATTCCTCTCGACGAGGCGAGCAGTTCGAGTACCACCTTGATGGGTCTGCGACGTTTCCTTCCAGAGTTATTACCAAAAAACCACAAACATCCCAGAATCCTCTCGGTGTGGGGTCAAAATGTTGTCGCTCATTAAATCCCATAAGAAACGTCGCATCGAATGAATGTGATTGAATTCTCCCCGTCTGGACGAGCGGAATTGAATGGTGCAACTGATATTGCTGTCCTGTGAAAATTCAGATATTTGCATGACTGCTTTTGTTTTATTTTGTGAATAGCAAAAAGCATTCAACCCCATAATACATGTTGTTTTATTGGTCGCTCGTCCATTTCATATTCCATAGCTTAAGCATTCATATATATATTTGGATTCCTCTCGACGAGGCGAGCAGTACGAGTACCACCTTGATGGGTCTGCGACGTTTCCTTCCAGAGTTATTACCAAAAATACACAAACATCCCAGAATCCTCTCGGTTTGGGGTCAAAATGTTGTCGCTCATTAAATCCAATAAGAAACGTCGCATCGAATGAATGTGATTGAATTCTCCCCATCTTGACGAGCGGAATTGAATGGTGCAACTGATTTTGCTGTGCTGTGAAAATTCAGATATTTGCATGACTTCTTTTGTTTTATTTTGTGAATAGCAAAAAGCATTCAACCCCATAATACATGTTGTTTTATTGGTCGCTCGTCCATTTCATATCCGATAGCTTAACCATTCATAGATTTGGATTCCTCTCGACGAGCCGAGCAGTACGAGTACCACCTTGATGGGTCTGCGACGTTTCCTTCTAGAGTTATTACCAAAAAACCACAAACATCCCAGAATCCTCTCGGTTTGGGGTCAAAATGTTGTCGCTCATTAAATCCCATAAGAAACGTCGCATCGAATGAATGTGATTGAATTCTCCCCGTCTGGACGAGCGGAATTGAATGGTGCAACTGATATTGCTGTCCTGTGAAAATTCAGATATTTGCATGACTGCTTTTGTTTTATTTTGTGAATAGTAAAAAGCATTCAACCCCATAAGACATGTTGTTTTATTGGTCGCTCGTCCATTTCATATTCCATAGCTTAAGCATTCATATATTTGGATTCCTCTCGACGAGGCGAGCAGTACGAGTACCACCTTGATGGGTCTGCGACGTTTCCTTCCAGAGTTATTACCAAAAATACACAAACATCCCAGAATCCTCTCGGTTTGGGGTCAAAATGTTGTCGCTCATTAAATCCAATAAGAAACGTCGCATCGAATGAATGTGATTGAATTCTCCCCGTCTGGACGAGCGGAATTGAATGGTGCAACTGATATTGCTGTCCTGTGAAAATTCAGATATTTGCATGACTGCTTTTGTTTTATTTTGTGAATAGCAAAAAGCATTCAACCCCATAATACATGTTGTTTTATTGGTCGCTCGTCCATTTCATATTCCATAGCTTAAGCATTCATATATTTGGATTCCTCTCGACGAGGCGAGCAGTACGAGTACCACCTTGATGGGTCTACGACGTTTCCTTCCAGAGTTATTACCAAAAATACACAAACATCCCAGAATCCTCTCGGTTTGGGGTCAAAATGTTGTCGCTCATTAAATCCAATAAGAAACGTCGCATCGAATGAATGTGATTGAATTCTCCCCATCTTGACGAGCGGAATTGAATGGTGCAACTGATTTTGCTGTGCTGTGAAAATTCAGATATTTGCATGACTTCTTTTGTTTTATTTTGTGAATAGCAAAAAGCATTCAACCCCATAATACATGTTGTTTTATTGGTCGCTCGTCCATTTCATATCCGATAGCTTAACCATTCATAGATTTGGATTCCTCTCGACGAGCCGAGCAGTACGAGTACCACCTTGATGGGTCTGCGACGTTTCCTTCCAGAGTTATTACCAAAAAACCACAAACATCCCAGAATCCTCTCGGTTTGGGGTCAAAATGTTGTCGCTCATTAAATCCCATAAGAAACGTCGCATCGAATGAATGTGATTGAATTCTCCCCGTCTGGACGAGCGGAATTGAATGGTGCAACTGATATTGCTGTCCTGTGAAAATTCAGATATTTGCATGACTGCTTTTGTTTTATTTTGTGAATAGCAAAAAGCATTCAACCCCATAATACATGTTGTTTTATTGGTCGCTCGTCCATTTCATATCCCATAGCTTAACCATTCATATATTTGGATTCCTCTCGACGAGGCGAGCAGTTCGAGTACCACCTTGATGGGTCTGCGACGTTTCCGTCCAGAGTTATTACCAAAAAACCACAAACATCCCAGAATCCTCTCGGTTTGGGGTCAAAATGTTGTCGCTCATTAAATCCCATAAGAAACGTCGCATCGAATGAATGTGATTGAATTCTCCCCGTCTGGACGAGCGGAATTGAATGGTGCAACTGATATTGCTGTCCTGTGAAAATTCAGATATTTGCATGACTGCTTTTGTTTTATTTTGTGAATAGCAAAAAGCATTCAACCCCATAATACATGTTGTTTTATTGGTCGCTCGTCCATTTCATATTCCATAGCTTAAGCATTCATATATATATTTGGATTCCTCTCGACGAGGCGAGCAGTACGAGTACCACCTTGATGGGTCTGCGACGTTTCCTTCCAGAGTTATTACCAAAAATACACAAACATCCCAGAATCCTCTCGGTTTGGGGTCAAAATGTTGTCGCTCATTAAATCCAATAAGAAACGTCGCATCGAATGAATGTGATTGAATTCTCCCCATCTTGACGAGCGGAATTGAATGGTGCAACTGATTTTGCTGTGCTGTGAAAATTCAGATATTTGCATGACTTCTTTTGTTTTATTTTGTGAATAGCAAAAAGCATTCAACCCCATAATACATGTTGTTTTATTGGTCGCTCGTCCATTTCATATCCGATAGCTTAACCATTCATAGATTTGGATTCCTCTCGACGAGCCGAGCAGTAGGAGTACCACCTTGATGGGTCTGCGACGTTTCCTTCTAGAGTTATTACCAAAAAACCACAAACATCCCAGAATCCTCTCGGTTTGGGGTCAAAATGTTGTCGCTCATTAAATCCCATAAGAAACGTCGCATCGAATGAATGTGATTGAATTCTCCCCGTCTGGACGAGCGGAATTGAATGGTGCAACTGATATTGCTGTCCTGTGAAAATTCAGATATTTGCATGACTGCTTTTGTTTTATTTTGTGAATAGTAAAAAGCATTCAACCCCATAAGACATGTTGTTTTATTGGTCGCTCGTCCATTTCATATTCCATAGCTTAAGCATTCATATATTTGGATTCCTCTCGACGAGGCGAGCAGTACGAGTACCACCTTGATGGGTCTGCGACGTTTCCTTCCAGAGTTATTACCAAAAATACACAAACATCCCAGAATCCTCTCGGTTTGGGGTCAAAATGTTGTCGCTCATTAAATCCAATAAGAAACGTCGCATCGAATGAATGTGATTGAATTCTCCCCGTCTGGACGAGCGGAATTGAATGGTGCAACTGATATTGCTGTCCTGTGAAAATTCAGATATTTGCATGACTGCTTTTGTTTTATTTTGTGAATAGCAAAAAGCATTCAACCCCATAATACATGTTGTTTTATTGGTCGCTCGTCCATTTCATATTCCATAGCTTAAGCATTCATATATTTGGATTCCTCTCGACGAGGCGAGCAGTACGAGTACCACCTTGATGGGTCTACGACGTTTCCTTCCAGAGTTATTACCAAAAATACACAAACATCCCAGAATCCTCTCGGTTTGGGGTCAAAATGTTGTCGCTCATTAAATCCAATAAGAAACGTCGCATCGAATGAATGTGATTGAATTCTCCCCATCTTGACGAGCGGAATTGAATGGTGCAACTGATTTTGCTGTGCTGTGAAAATTCAGATATTTGCATGACTTCTTTTGTTTTATTTTGTGAATAGCAAAAAGCATTCAACCCCATAATACATGTTGTTTTATTGGTCGCTCGTCCATTTCATATCCGATAGCTTAACCATTCATAGATTTGGATTCCTCTCGACGAGCCGAGCAGTACGAGTACCACCTTGATGGGTCTGCGACGTTTCCTTCCAGAGTTATTACCAAAAAACCACAAACATCCCAGAATCCTCTCGGTTTGGGGTCAAAATGTTGTCGCTCATTAAATCCCATAAGAAACGTCGCATCGAATGAATGTGATTGAATTCTCCCCGTCTGGACGAGCGGAATTGAATGGTGCAACTGATATTGCTGTCCTGTGAAAATTCAGATATTTGCATGACTGCTTTTGTTTTATTTTGTGAATAGCAAAAAGCATTCAACCCCATAATACATGTTGTTTTATTGGTCGCTCGTCCATTTCATATTCCATAGCTTAAGCATTCATATATATATTTGGATTCCTCTCGACGAGGCGAGCAGTACGAGTACCACCTTGATGGGTCTGCGACGTTTCCTTCCAGAGTTATTACCAAAAATACACAAACATCCCAGAATCCTCTCGGTTTGGGGTCAAAATGTTGTCGCTCATTAAATCCAATAAGAAACGTCGCATCGAATGAATGTGATTGAATTCTCCCCATCTTGACGAGCGGAATTGAATGGTGCAACTGATATTGCTGTCCTGTGAAAATTCAGATATTTGCATGACTGCTTTTGTTTTATTTTGTGAATAGCAAAAAGCATTCAACCCCATAATACATGTTGTTTTATTGGTCGCTCGTCCATTTCATATTCCATAGCTTAAGCATTCATATATTTGGATTCCTCTCGACGAGGCGAGCAGTACGAGTACCACCTTGATGGGTCTGCGACGTTTCCTTCCAGAGTTATTACCAAAAATACACAAACATCCCAGAATCCTCTCGGTTTGGGGTCAAAATGTTGTCGCTCATTAAATCCAATAAGAAACGTCGCATCGAATGAATGTGATTGAATTCTCCCCATCTTGACGAGCGGAATTGAATGGTGCAACTGATTTTGCTGTGCTGTGAAAATTCAGATATTTGCATGACTTCTTTTGTTTTATTTTGTGAATAGCAAAAAGCATTCAACCCCATAATACATGTTGTTTTATTGGTCGCTCGTCCATTTCATATCCGATAGCTTAACCATTCATAGATTTGGATTCCTCTCGACGAGCCGAGCAGTACGAGTACCACCTTGATGGGTCTGCGACGTTTCATTTCAGAGTTATTACCAAAAAACCACAAACATCCCAGAATCCTCTCGGTTTGGGGTCAAAATGTTGTCGCTCATTAAATCCAATAAGAAACGTCGCATCGAATGAATGTGATTGAATTCTCCCCATCTTGACGAGCGGAATTGAATGGTGCAACTGATTTTGCTGTGCTGTGAAAATTCAGATATTTGCATGACTGCTTTTGTTTTATTTTATGAATAGCAAAAAGCATTCAACCCATAATACATGTTGTTTTATTGGTCGCTCGTCCATTTCATATCCCATAGCTTAACCATTCATATATTTGGATTCCTCTCGACGAGCCGAGCAGTACGAGTACCACCTTGATGGGTCTGCGACGTTTCCTTCCAGAGTTATTACCAAAAAACCACAAACATCCCAGAATCCTCTCGGTTTGGGGTCAAAATGTTGTCGCTCATTAAATCCCATAAGAAACGTCGCATCGAATGAATGTGATTGAATTCTCCCCGTCTGGACGAGCGGAATTGAATGGTGCAACTGATATTGCTGTCCTGTGAAAATTCAGATATTTGCATGACTGCTTTTGTTTTATTTTGTGAATAGCAAAAAGCATTCAACCCCATAATACATGTTGTTTTATTGGTCGCTCGTCCATTTCATATCCCATAGCTTAACCATTCATATATTTGGATTCCTCTCGACGAGGCGAGCAGTTCGAGTACCACCTTGATGGGTCTGCGACGTTTCCTTCCAGAGTTATTACCAAAAAACCACAAACATCCCAGAATCCTCTCGGTGTGGGGTCAAAATGTTGTCGCTCATTAAATCCCATAAGAAACGTCGCATCGAATGAATGTGATTGAATTCTCCCCGTCTGGACGAGCGGAATTGAATGGTGCAACTGATATTGCTGTCCTGTGAAAATTCAGATATTTGCATGACTGCTTTTGTTTTATTTTGTGAATAGCAAAAAGCATTCAACCCCATAATACATGTTGTTTTATTGGTCGCTCGTCCATTTCATATTCCATAGCTTAAGCATTCATATATATATTTGGATTCCTCTCGACGAGGCGAGCAGTACGAGTACCACCTTGATGGGTCTGCGACGTTTCCTTCCAGAGTTATTACCAAAAATACACAAACATCCCAGAATCCTCTCGGTTTGGGGTCAAAATGTTGTCGCTCATTAAATCCAATAAGAAACGTCGCATCGAATGAATGTGATTGAATTCTCCCCATCTTGACGAGCGGAATTGAATGGTGCAACTGATTTTGCTGTGCTGTGAAAATTCAGATATTTGCATGACTTCTTTTGTTTTATTTTGTGAATAGCAAAAAGCATTCAACCCCATAATACATGTTGTTTTATTGGTCGCTCGTCCATTTCATATCCGATAGCTTAACCATTCATAGATTTGGATTCCTCTCGACGAGCCGAGCAGTACGAGTACCACCTTGATGGGTCTGCGACGTTTCCTTCTAGAGTTATTACCAAAAAACCACAAACATCCCAGAATCCTCTCGGTTTGGGGTCAAAATGTTGTCGCTCATTAAATCCCATAAGAAACGTCGCATCGAATGAATGTGATTGAATTCTCCCCGTCTGGACGAGCGGAATTGAATGGTGCAACTGATATTGCTGTCCTGTGAAAATTCAGATATTTGCATGACTGCTTTTGTTTTATTTTGTGAATAGTAAAAAGCATTCAACCCCATAAGACATGTTGTTTTATTGGTCGCTCGTCCATTTCATATTCCATAGCTTAAGCATTCATATATTTGGATTCCTCTCGACGAGGCGAGCAGTACGAGTACCACCTTGATGGGTCTGCGACGTTTCCTTCCAGAGTTATTACCAAAAATACACAAACATCCCAGAATCCTCTCGGTTTGGGGTCAAAATGTTGTCGCTCATTAAATCCAATAAGAAACGTCGCATCGAATGAATGTGATTGAATTCTCCCCGTCTGGACGAGCGGAATTGAATGGTGCAACTGATATTGCTGTCCTGTGAAAATTCAGATATTTGCATGACTGCTTTTGTTTTATTTTGTGAATAGCAAAAAGCATTCAACCCCATAATACATGTTGTTTTATTGGTCGCTCGTCCATTTCATATTCCATAGCTTAAGCATTCATATATTTGGATTCCTCTCGACGAGGCGAGCAGTACGAGTACCACCTTGATGGGTCTACGACGTTTCCTTCCAGAGTTATTACCAAAAATACACAAACATCCCAGAATCCTCTCGGTTTGGGGTCAAAATGTTGTCGCTCATTAAATCCAATAAGAAACGTCGCATCGAATGAATGTGATTGAATTCTCCCCATCTTGACGAGCGGAATTGAATGGTGCAACTGATTTTGCTGTGCTGTGAAAATTCAGATATTTGCATGACTTCTTTTGTTTTATTTTGTGAATAGCAAAAAGCATTCAACCCCATAATACATGTTGTTTTATTGGTCGCTCGTCCATTTCATATCCGATAGCTTAACCATTCATAGATTTGGATTCCTCTCGACGAGCCGAGCAGTACGAGTACCACCTTGATGGGTCTGCGACGTTTCCTTCCAGAGTTATTACCAAAAAACCACAAACATCCCAGAATCCTCTCGGTTTGGGGTCAAAATGTTGTCGCTCATTAAATCCCATAAGAAACGTCGCATCGAATGAATGTGATTGAATTCTCCCCGTCTGGACGAGCGGAATTGAATGGTGCAACTGATATTGCTGTCCTGTGAAAATTCAGATATTTGCATGACTGCTTTTGTTTTATTTTGTGAATAGCAAAAAGCATTCAACCCCATAATACATGTTGTTTTATTGGTCGCTCGTCCATTTCATATCCCATAGCTTAACCATTCATATATTTGGATTCCTCTCGACGAGGCGAGCAGTTCGAGTACCACCTTGATGGGTCTGCGACGTTTCCGTCCAGAGTTATTACCAAAAAACCACAAACATCCCAGAATCCTCTCGGTTTGGGGTCAAAATGTTGTCGCTCATTAAATCCCATAAGAAACGTCGCATCGAATGAATGTGATTGAATTCTCCCCGTCTGGACGAGCGGAATTGAATGGTGCAACTGATATTGCTGTCCTGTGAAAATTCAGATATTTGCATGACTGCTTTTGTTTTATTTTGTGAATAGCAAAAAGCATTCAACCCCATAATACATGTTGTTTTATTGGTCGCTCGTCCATTTCATATTCCATAGCTTAAGCATTCATATATATATTTGGATTCCTCTCGACGAGGCGAGCAGTACGAGTACCACCTTGATGGGTCTGCGACGTTTCCTTCCAGAGTTATTACCAAAAATACACAAACATCCCAGAATCCTCTCGGTTTGGGGTCAAAATGTTGTCGCTCATTAAATCCAATAAGAAACGTCGCATCGAATGAATGTGATTGAATTCTCCCCATCTTGACGAGCGGAATTGAATGGTGCAACTGATTTTGCTGTGCTGTGAAAATTCAGATATTTGCATGACTTCTTTTGTTTTATTTTGTGAATAGCAAAAAGCATTCAACCCCATAATACATGTTGTTTTATTGGTCGCTCGTCCATTTCATATCCGATAGCTTAACCATTCATAGATTTGGATTCCTCTCGACGAGCCGAGCAGTAGGAGTACCACCTTGATGGGTCTGCGACGTTTCCTTCTAGAGTTATTACCAAAAAACCACAAACATCCCAGAATCCTCTCGGTTTGGGGTCAAAATGTTGTCGCTCATTAAATCCCATAAGAAACGTCGCATCGAATGAATGTGATTGAATTCTCCCCGTCTGGACGAGCGGAATTGAATGGTGCAACTGATATTGCTGTCCTGTGAAAATTCAGATATTTGCATGACTGCTTTTGTTTTATTTTGTGAATAGTAAAAAGCATTCAACCCCATAAGACATGTTGTTTTATTGGTCGCTCGTCCATTTCATATTCCATAGCTTAAGCATTCATATATTTGGATTCCTCTCGACGAGGCGAGCAGTACGAGTACCACCTTGATGGGTCTGCGACGTTTCCTTCCAGAGTTATTACCAAAAATACACAAACATCCCAGAATCCTCTCGGTTTGGGGTCAAAATGTTGTCGCTCATTAAATCCAATAAGAAACGTCGCATCGAATGAATGTGATTGAATTCTCCCCGTCTGGACGAGCGGAATTGAATGGTGCAACTGATATTGCTGTCCTGTGAAAATTCAGATATTTGCATGACTGCTTTTGTTTTATTTTGTGAATAGCAAAAAGCATTCAACCCCATAATACATGTTGTTTTATTGGTCGCTCGTCCATTTCATATTCCATAGCTTAAGCATTCATATATTTGGATTCCTCTCGACGAGGCGAGCAGTACGAGTACCACCTTGATGGGTCTACGACGTTTCCTTCCAGAGTTATTACCAAAAATACACAAACATCCCAGAATCCTCTCGGTTTGGGGTCAAAATGTTGTCGCTCATTAAATCCAATAAGAAACGTCGCATCGAATGAATGTGATTGAATTCTCCCCATCTTGACGAGCGGAATTGAATGGTGCAACTGATTTTGCTGTGCTGTGAAAATTCAGATATTTGCATGACTTCTTTTGTTTTATTTTGTGAATAGCAAAAAGCATTCAACCCCATAATACATGTTGTTTTATTGGTCGCTCGTCCATTTCATATCCGATAGCTTAACCATTCATAGATTTGGATTCCTCTCGACGAGCCGAGCAGTACGAGTACCACCTTGATGGGTCTGCGACGTTTCCTTCCAGAGTTATTACCAAAAAACCACAAACATCCCAGAATCCTCTCGGTTTGGGGTCAAAATGTTGTCGCTCATTAAATCCCATAAGAAACGTCGCATCGAATGAATGTGATTGAATTCTCCCCGTCTGGACGAGCGGAATTGAATGGTGCAACTGATATTGCTGTCCTGTGAAAATTCAGATATTTGCATGACTGCTTTTGTTTTATTTTGTGAATAGCAAAAAGCATTCAACCCCATAATACATGTTGTTTTATTGGTCGCTCGTCCATTTCATATTCCATAGCTTAAGCATTCATATATATATTTGGATTCCTCTCGACGAGGCGAGCAGTACGAGTACCACCTTGATGGGTCTGCGACGTTTCCTTCCAGAGTTATTACCAAAAATACACAAACATCCCAGAATCCTCTCGGTTTGGGGTCAAAATGTTGTCGCTCATTAAATCCAATAAGAAACGTCGCATCGAATGAATGTGATTGAATTCTCCCCATCTTGACGAGCGGAATTGAATGGTGCAACTGATTTTGCTGTGCTGTGAAAATTCAGATATTTGCATGACTTCTTTTGTTTTATTTTGTGAATAGCAAAAAGCATTCAACCCCATAATACATGTTGTTTTATTGGTCGCTCGTCCATTTCATATCCGATAGCTTAACCATTCATAGATTTGGATTCCTCTCGACGAGCCGAGCAGTACGAGTACCACCTTGATGGGTCTGCGACGTTTCATTTCAGAGTTATTACCAAAAAACCACAAACATCCCAGAATCCTCTCGGTTTGGGGTCAAAATGTTGTCGCTCATTAAATCCCATAAGAAACGTCGCATCGAATGAATGTGATTGAATTCTCCCCGTCTGGACGAGCGGAATTGAATGGTGCAACTGATATTGCTGTCCTGTGAAAATTCAGATATTTGCATGACTGCTTTTGTTTTATTTTGTGAATAGTAAAAAGCATTCAACCCCATAATACATGTTGTTTTATTGGTCGCTCGTCCATTTCATATTCCATAGCTTAAGCATTCATATATTTGGATTCCTCTCGACGAGGCGAGCAGTACGAGTACCACCTTGATGGGTCTGCGACGTTTCCTTCCAGAGTTATTACCAAAAATACACAAACATCCCAGAATCCTCTCGGTTTGGGGTCAAAATGTTGTCGCTCATTAAATCCAATAAGAAACGTCGCATCGAATGAATGTGATTGAATTCTCCCCGTCTGGACGAGCGGAATTGAATGGTGCAACTGATATTGCTGTCCTGTGAAAATTCAGATATTTGCATGACTGCTTTTGTTTTATTTTGTGAATAGCAAAAAGCATTCAACCCCATAATACATGTTGTTTTATTGGTCGCTCGTCCATTTCATATTCCATAGCTTAAGCATTCATATATTTGGATTCCTCTCGACGAGGCGAGCAGTACGAGTACCACCTTGATGGGTCTACGACGTTTCCTTCCAGAGTTATTACCAAAAATACACAAACATCCCAGAATCCTCTCGGTTTGGGGTCAAAATGTTGTCGCTCATTAAATCCAATAAGAAACGTCGCATCGAATGAATGTGATTGAATTCTCCCCATCTTGACGAGCGGAATTGAATGGTGCAACTGATTTTGCTGTGCTGTGAAAATTCAGATATTTGCATGACTTCTTTTGTTTTATTTTGTGAATAGCAAAAAGCATTCAACCCCATAATACATGTTGTTTTATTGGTCGCTCGTCCATTTCATATCCGATAGCTTAACCATTCATAGATTTGGATTCCTCTCGACGAGCCGAGCAGTACGAGTACCACCTTGATGGGTCTGCGACGTTTCCTTCCAGAGTTATTACCAAAAAACCACAAACATCCCAGAATCCTCTCGGTTTGGGGTCAAAATGTTGTCGCTCATTAAATCCCATAAGAAACGTCGCATCGAATGAATGTGATTGAATTCTCCCCGTCTGGACGAGCGGAATTGAATGGTGCAACTGATATTGCTGTCCTGTGAAAATTCAGATATTTGCATGACTGCTTTTGTTTTATTTTGTGAATAGCAAAAAGCATTCAACCCCATAATACATGTTGTTTTATTGGTCGCTCGTCCATTTCATATTCCATAGCTTAAGCATTCATATATTTGGATTCCTCTCGACGAGGCGAGCAGTACGAGTACCACCTTGATGGGTCTGCGACGTTTCCTTCCAGAGTTATTACCAAAAAACCACAAACATCCCAGAATCCTCTCGGTTTGGGGTCAAAATGTTGTCGCTCATTAAATCCCATAAGAAACGTCGCATCGAATGAATGTGATTGAATTCTCCCCGTCTGGACGAGCGGAATTGAATGGTGCAACTGATATTGCTGTCCTGTGAAAATTCAGATATTTGCATGACTGCTTTTGTTTTATTTTGTGAATAGCAAAAAGCATTCAACCCCATAATACATGTTGTTTTATTGGTCGCTCGTCCATTTCATATCCCATAGCTTAACCATTCATATATTTGGATTCCTCTCGACGAGCCGAGCAGTACGAGTACCACCTTGATGGGTCTGCGACGTTTCCTTCCAGAGTTATTACCAAAAAACCACAAACATCCCAGAATCCTCTCGGTTTGGGGTCAAAATGTTGTCGCTCATTAAATCCCATAAGAAACGTCGCATCGAATGAATGTGATTGAATTCTCCCCGTCTGGACGAGCGGAATTGAATGGTGCAACTGATATTGCTGTCCTGTGAAAATTCAGATATTTGCATGACTGCTTTTGTTTTATTTTGTGAATAGCAAAAAGCATTCAACCCCATAATACATGTTGTTTTATTGGTCGCTCGTCCATTTCATATTCCATAGCTTAAGCATTCATATATTTGGATTCCTCTCGACGAGGCGAGTAGTACGAGTACCACCTTGATGGGTCTGCGACGTTTCCTTCCAGAGTTATTACCAAAAATACACAAACATCCCAGAATCCTCTCGGTTTGGGGTCAAAATGTTGTCGCTCATTAAATCCAATAAGAAACGTCGCATCGAATGAATGTGATTGAATTCTCCCCATCTTGACGAGCGGAATTGAATGGTGCAACTGATTTTGCTGTGCTGTGAAAATTCAGATATTTGCATGACTTCTTTTGTTTTATTTTGTGAATAGCAAAAAGCATTCAACCCCATAATACATGTTGTTTTATTGGTCGCTCGTCCATTTCATATCCGATAGCTTAACCATTCATAGATTTGGATTCCTCTCGACGAGCCGAGCAGTACGAGTACCACCTTGATGGGTCTGCGACGTTTCCTTTCAGAGTTATTACCAAAAAAACACAAACATCCCAGAATCCTCTCGGTTTGGGGTCAAAATGTTGTCGCTCATTAAATCCAATAAGAAACGTCGCATCGAATGAATGTGATTGAATTCTCCCCATCTTGACGAGCGGAATTGAATGGTGCAACTGATATTGCTGTCCTGTGAAAATTCAGATATTTGCATGACTGCTTTTGTTTTATTTTGTGAATATCAAAAAGCATTCAACCCCATAATACATGTTGTTTTATTGGTCGCTCGTCCATTTCATATTCCATAGCTTAAGCATTCATATATTTGGATTCCTCTCGACGAGGCGAGCAGTACGAGTACCACCTTGATGGGTCTGCGACGTTTCCTTTCAGAGTTATTACCAAAAAACCACAAACATCCCAGAATCCTCTCGGTTTGGGGTCAAAATGTTGTCGCTCATTAAATCCAATAAGAAACGTCGCATCGAATGAATGTGATTGAATTCTCCCCATCTTGACGAGCGGAATTGAATGGTGCAACTGATATTGCTGTCCTGTGAAAATTCAGATATTTGCATGACTGCTTTTGTTTTATTTTGTGAATAGCAAAAAGCATTCAACCCCATAATACATGTTGTTTTATTGGTCGCTCGTCCATTTCATATTCCATAGCTTAAGCATTCATATATTTGGATTCCTCTCGACGAGGCGAGCAGTTCGAGTACCACCTTGATGGGTCTGCGACGTTTCCTTCCAGAGTTATTACCAAAAATACACAAACATCCCAGAATCCTCTCGGTTTGGGGTCAAAATGTTGTCGCTCATTAAATCCAATAAGAAACGTCGCATCGAATGAATGTGATTGAATTCTCCCCATCTTGACGAGCGGAATTGAATGGTGCAACTGATTTTGCTGTGCTGTGAAAATTCAGATATTTGCATGACTTCTTTTGTTTTATTTTGTGAATAGCAAAAAGCATTCAACCCCATAATACATGTTGTTTTATTGGTCGCTCGTCCATTTCATATCCGATAGCTTAACCATTCATAGATTTGGATTCCTCTCGACGAGCCGAGCAGTACGAGTACCACCTTGATGGGTCTGCGACGTTTCCTTTCAGAGTTATTACCAAAAAACCACAAACATCCCAGAATCCTCTCGGTTTGGGGTCAAAATGTTGTCGCTCATTAAATCCAATAAGAAACGTCGCATCGAATGAATGTGATTGAATTCTCCCCATCTTGACGAGCGGAATTGAATGGTGCAACTTATTTTGCTGTGCTGTGAAAATTCAGATATTTGCATGACTTCTTTTGTTTTATTTTGTGAATAGCAAAAAGCATTCAACCCCATAATACATGTTGTTTTATTGGTCGCTCGTCCATTTCATATCCGATAGCTTAACCATTCATAGATTTGGATTCCTTTCGACGAGCCGAGCAGTACGAGTACCACCTTGATGGGTCTGCGACGTTTCCTTCCAGAGTTATTACCAAAAAACCACAAACATCCCAGAATCCTCTCGGTTTGGGGTCAAAATGTTGTCGCTCATTAAATCCAATAAGAAACGTCGCATCGAATGAATGTGATTGAATTCTCCCCGTCTGGACGAGCGGAATTGAATGGTGCAACTGATTTTGCTGTGCTGTGAAAATTCAGATATTTGCATGACTGCTTTTGTTTTATTTTATGAATAGCAAAAAGCATTCAACCCATAATACATGTTGTTTTATTGGTCGCTCGTCCATTTCATATCCCATAGCTTAACCATTCATATATTTGGATTCCTCTCGACGAGCCGAGCAGTACGAGTACCACCTTGATGGGTCTGCGACGTTTCCTTCCAGAGTTATTACCAAAAAACCACAAACATCCCAGAATCCTCTCGGTTTGGGGTCAAAATGTTGTCGCTCATTAAATCCCATAAGAAACGTCGCATCGAATGAATGTGATTGAATTCTCCCCGTCTGGACGAGCGGAATTGAATGGTGCAACTGATATTGCTGTCCTGTGAAAATTCAGATATTTGCATGACTGCTTTTGTTTTATTTTGTGAATAGCAAAAAGCATTCAACCCCATAATACATGTTGTTTTATTGGTCGCTCGTCCATTTCATATTCCATAGCTTAAGCATTCATATATTTGGATTCCTCTCGACGAGGCGAGAAGTACGAGTACCACCTTGATGGGTCTGCGACGTTTCCTTCCAGAGTTATTACCAAAAATACACAAACATCCCAGAATCCTCTCGGTTTGGGATCAAAATGTTTTCGCTCATTAAATCCCATAAGAAACGTCGCATCGAATGAATGTGATTGAATTCTCCCCGTCTGGACGAGCGGAATTGAATGGTGCAACTGATTTTGCTGTGCTGTGAAAATTCAGATATTTGCATGACTGCTTTTGTTTTATTTTGTGAATAGCAAAAAGCATTCAACCCCATAATACATGTTGTTTTATTGGTTGCTCGTCCATTTCATATCCGATAGCTTAACCATTCATAGATTTGGATTCCGCTCGACGAGCCGAGCAGTACGAGTACCACCTTGATGGGTCTGCGACGTTTCCTTCCAGAGTTATTACCAAAAAAACACAAACATCCCAGAATTCTCTCGGTTTGGGGTCAAAATGTTGTCGCTCATTAAATCCAATAAGAAACGTCGCATAGAATGAATGTGATTGAATTCTCCCCGTCTGGACGAGCGGAATTGAATGGTGCAACTGATTTTGCTGTGCTGTGAAAATTCAGATATTTGCATGACTGCTTTTGTTTTATTTTGTGAATAGCAAAAAGCATTCAACCCCATAAAACATGTTGTTTTATTGGTCGCTCGTCCATTTAATATCCGATAGCTTAACCATTCATAGATTTGGATTCCGCTCGACGAGCCGAGCAGTACGAGTACCACCTTGATGGGTCTGCGACGTTTCCTTCCAGAGTTATTACCAAAAAACCACAAACATCCCAGAATCCTCTCGGTTTGGGGTCAAAATGTTGTCGCTCATTAAATCCAATAAGAAACGTCGCATCGAATGAATGTGATTGAATTCTCCCCGTCTGGACGAGCGGAATTGAATGGTGCAACTGATTTTGCTGTGCTGTGAAAATTCAGATATTTGCATGACTGCTTTTGTTTTATTTTATGAATAGCAAAAAGCATTCAACCCATAATACATGTTGTTTTATTGGTCGCTCGTCCATTTCATATCCCATAGCTTAACCATTCATATACTTGGATTCCTCTCGACGAGGCGAGCAGTTCGAGTACCACCTTGATGGGTCTGCGACGTTTCCTTCCAGAGTTATTACCAAAAATACACAAACATCCCAGAATCCTCTCGGTTTGGGGTCAAAATGTTGTCGCTCATTAAATCCAATAAGAAACGTCGCATCGAATGAATGTGATTGAATTCTCCCCATCTTGACGAGCGGAATTGAATGGTGCAACTGATTTTGCTGTGCTGTGAAAATTCAGATATTTGCATGACTTCTTTTGTTTTATTTTGTGAATAGCAAAAAGCATTCAACCCCATAATACATGTTGTTTTATTGGTCGCTCGTCCATTTCATATCCGATAGCTTAACCATTCATAGATTTGGATTCCTCTCGACGAGCCGAGCAGTACGAGTACCACCTTGATGGGTCTGCGACGTTTCCTTTCAGAGTTATTACCAAAAAACCACAAACATCCCAGAATCCTCTCGGTTTGGGGTCAAAATGTTGTCGCTCATTAAATCCAATAAGAAACGTCGCATCGAATGAATGTGATTGAATTCTCCCCATCTTGACGAGCGGAATTGAATGGTGCAACTTATTTTGCTGTGCTGTGAAAATTCAGATATTTGCATGACTTCTTTTGTTTTATTTTGTGAATAGCAAAAAGCATTCAACCCCATAATACATGTTGTTTTATTGGTCGCTCGTCCATTTCATATCCGATAGCTTAACCATTCATAGATTTGGATTCCTTTCGACGAGCCGAGCAGTACGAGTACCACCTTGATGGGTCTGCGACGTTTCCTTCCAGAGTTATTACCAAAAAACCACAAACATCCCAGAATCCTCTCGGTTTGGGGTCAAAATGTTGTCGCTCATTAAATCCAATAAGAAACGTCGAATCGAATGAATGTGATTGAATTCTCCCCGTCTGGACGAGCGGAATTGAATGGTGCAACTGATTTTGCTGTGCTGTGAAAATTCAGATATTTGCATGACTGCTTTTGTTTTATTTTATGAATAGCAAAAAGCATTCAACCCATAATACATGTTGTTTTATTGGTCGCTCGTCCATTTCATATCCCATAGCTTAACCATTCATATATTTGGATTCCTCTCGACGAGCCGAGCAGTACGAGTACCACCTTGATGGGTCTGCGACGTTTCCTTCCAGAGTTATTACCAAAAAACCACAAACATCCCAGAATCCTCTCGGTTTGGGGTCAAAATGTTGTCGCTCATTAAATCCCATAAGAAACGTCGCATCGAATGAATGTGATTGAATTCTCCCCGTCTGGACGAGCGGAATTGAATGGTGCAACTGATATTGCTGTCCTGTGAAAATTCAGATATTTGCATGACTGCTTTTGTTTTATTTTGTGAATAGCAAAAAGCATTCAACCCCATAATACATGTTGTTTTATTGGTCGCTCGTCCATTTCATATTCCATAGCTTAAGCATTCATATATTTGGATTCCTCTCGACGAGGCGAGAAGTACGAGTACCACCTTGATGGGTCTGCGACGTTTCCTTCCAGAGTTATTACCAAAAATACACAAACATCCCAGAATCCTCTCGGTTTGGGATCAAAATGTTTTCGCTCATTAAATCCCATAAGAAACGTCGCATCGAATGAATGTGATTGAATTCTCCCCGTCTGGACGAGCGGAATTGAATGGTGCAACTGATTTTGCTGTGCTGTGAAAATTCAGATATTTGCATGACTGCTTTTGTTTTATTTTGTGAATAGCAAAAAGCATTCAACCCCATAATACATGTTGTTTTATTGGTCGCTCGTCCATTTCATATCCGATAGCTTAACCATTCATAGATTTGGATTCCGCTCGACGAGCCGAGCAGTACGAGTACCACCTTGATGGGTCTGCGACGTTTCCTTCCAGAGTTATTACCAAAAAAACACAAACATCCCAGAATTCTCTCGGTTTGGGGTCAAAATGTTGTCGCTCATTAAATCCAATAAGAAACGTCGCATAGAATGAATGTGATTGAATTCTCCCCGTCTGGACGAGCGGAATTGAATGGTGCAACTGATTTTGCTGTGCTGTGAAAATTCAGATATTTGCATGACTGCTTTTGTTTTATTTTGTGAATAGCAAAAAGCATTCAACCCCATAAAACATGTTGTTTTATTGGTCGCTCGTCCATTTCATATCCGATAGCTTAACCATTCATAGATTTGGATTCCGCTCGACGAGCCGAGCAGTACGAGTACCACCTTGATGGGTCTGCGACGTTTCCTTCCAGAGTTATTACCAAAAAACCACAAACATCCCAGAATCCTCTCGGTTTGGGGTCAAAATGTTGTCGCTCATTAAATCCAATAAGAAACGTCGCATCGAATGAATGTGATTGAATTCTCCCCGTCTGGACGAGCGGAATTGAATGGTGCAACTGATTTTGCTGTGCTGTGAAAATTCAGATATTTGCATGACTGCTTTTGTTTTATTTTATGAATAGCAAAAAGCATTCAACCCATAATACATGTTGTTTTATTGGTCGCTCGTCCATTTCATATCCCATAGCTTAACCATTCATATACTTGGATTCCTCTCGACGAGGCGAGCAGTTCGAGTACCACCTTGATGGGTCTGCGACGTTTCCTTCCAGAGTTATTACCAAAAAACCACAAACATCCCAGAATCCTCTCGGTTTGGGGTCAAAATGTTGTCGCTCATTAAATCCAATAAGAAACGTCGCATCGAATGAATGTGATTGAATTCTCCCCGTCTGGACGAGCGGAATTGAATGGTGCAACTGATTTTGCTGTGCTGTGAAAATTCAGATATTTGCATGACTTCTTTTGTTTTATTTTGTGAATAGCAAAAAGCATTCAACCCCATAATACATGTCGTTTTATTGGTCGCTCGTCCATTTCATATTCCATAGCTTAAGCATTCATATATTTGGATTCCTCTCGACGAGGCGAGAAGTACGAGTACCACCTTGATGGGTCTGCGACGTTTCCTTCCAGAGTTATTACCAAAAATACACAAACATCCCAGAATCCTCTCGGTTTGGGGTCAAAATGTTGTCGCTCATTAAATCCAATTAGAAACGTCGCATCGAATGAATGTGATTGAATTCTCCCCGTCTGGACGAGCGGAATTGAATGGTGCAACTGATTTTGCTGTGCTGTGAAAATTCAGATATTTGCATGACTGCTTTTGTTTTATTTTATGAATAGCAAAAAGCATTCAACCCATAATACATGTTGTTTTATTGGTCGCTCGTCCATTTCATATCCCATAGCTTAACCATTCATATATTTGGATTCCTCTCGACGAGGCGAGCAGTTCGAGTACCACCTTGATGGGTCTGCGACGTTTCCTTCCAGAGTTATTACCAAAAAACCACAAACATCCCAGAATCCTCTCGGTTTGGGGTCAAAATGTTGTCGCTCATTAAATCCCATAAGAAACGTCGCACCGAATGAATGTGATTGAATTTTCCCCGTCTCGACGAGCGGAATTGAATGGTGCAACTGATTTTGCTGTGCTGTGAAAATTCAGATATTTGCATGACTGCTTTTGTTTTATTTTGTGAATAGCAAAAAGCATTCAACCCCATAATACATGCTGTTTTATTGGTCGCTCGTCCATTTCATATCACATAGCTTAACCATTCATATATTTGGATTCGTCTCGACGAGCCGAGCAGTACGAGTACCACCTTGATAGGTCTGCGACATTTCCTTCCAGAGTTATTACCAAAAAAACACAAACATCCCAGAATCCTCTCGGTTTGGGGTCAAAATGTTGTCGCTCATTAAATCCCATAAGAAACGTCGCATCGAATGAATGTGATTGAATTCTCCCCGTCTCGAAGAGCGAAATTGAATGGTGCAACTGATTTTGCTGTGCTGTGAAAATTCAGATATTTGCATGACTGCTTTTGTTTTATTTTGTGAATAGCAAAAAGCATTAAACCCCATAATACATGTTGTTTTATTGGTCGCTCGTCCATTTCATATCCCATAGCTTAAGCATTCATATATTTGGATTCCTCTCGACGAGGCGAGCAGTACGAGTACCACCTTGATGGGTCTGCGACGTTTCTTTCCAGAGTTATTACCAAAAAACCACAAACTTCCCAGAATCCTCTCGGTTTGGGGTCAAAATGTTGTCGCTCATTAAATCCCATAAGAAACGTCGCATCGAATGAATGTGATTGAATTCTCCCCGTCTGGACGAGCGGAATTGAATGGTGCAACTGATTTTGCTGTGCTGTGAAAATTCAGATATTTGCATGACTGCTTTTGTTTTATTTTGTGAATAGCAAAAGCATTCAACCCCATAATACATGTTGTTTTATTGGTCGCTCGTCCATTTCATATCCCATAGCTTAACCATTCATATATTTGGATTCCTCTCGACGAGGCGAGCAGTTCGAGTACCACCTTGATGGGTCTGCGACGTTTCCTTCCAGAGTTATTACCAAAAAACCACAAACATCCCAGAATCCTCTCGGTTTGGGGTCAAAATGTTGTCGCTCATTAAATCCCATAAGAAACGTCGCATCGAATGAATGTGATTGAATTCTCCCCGTCTGGACGAGCGGAATTGAATGGTGCAACTGATATTGCTGTCCTGTGAAAATTCAGATATTTGCATGACTGCTTTTGTTTTATTTTGTGAATAGCAAAAAGCATTCAACCCCATAATACATGTTGTTTTATTGGTCGCTCGTCCATTTCATATTCCATAGCTTAAGCATTCATATATTTGGATTCCTCTCGACGAGGCGAGAAGTACGAGTACCACCTTGATGGGTCTGCGACGTTTCCTTCCAGAGTTATTACCAAAAATACACAAACATTCCAGAATCCTCTCGGTTTGGGGTCAAAATGTTTTCGCTCATTAAATCCAATAAGAAACGTCGCATCGAATGAATGTGATTGAATTCTCCCCGTCTGGACGAGCGGAATTGAATGGTGCAACTGATTTTGCTGTGCTGTGAAAATTCAGATATTTGCATGACTGCTTTTGTTTTATTTTGTGAATAGCAAAAAGCATTCAACCCCATAATACATGTTGTTTTATTGGTCGCTCGTCCATTTCATATCCGATAGCTTAACCATTCATAGATTTGGATTCCGCTCGACGAGCCGAGCAGTACGAGTACCACCTTGATGGGTCTGCGACGTTTCCTTCCAGAGTTATTACAAAAAAACCACAAACATCCCAGAATCCTCTCGGTTTGGGGTCAAAATGTTGTCGCTCATTAAATCCAATAAGAAACGTCGCATCGAATGAATGTGATTGAATTCTCCCCGTCTGGACGAGCGGAATTGAATGGTGCAACTGATTTTGCTGTGCTGTGAAAATTCAGATATTTGCATGACTGCTTTTGTTTTATTTTATGAATAGCAAAAAGCATTCAACCCATAATACATGTTGTTTTATTGGTCGCTCGTCCATTTCATATCCCATAGCTTACCCATTCATATATTTGGATTCCTCTCGACGAGGCGAGCAGTTCGAGTACCACCTTGATGGGTCTGCGACGTTTCCTTCCAGAGTTATTACCAAAAAACCACAAACATCCCAGAATCCTCTCGGTTTGGGGTCAAAATGTTGTCGCTCATTAAATCCAATAAGAAACGTCGCATCGAATGAATGTGATTGAATTCTCCCCATCTTGACGAGCGGAATTGAATGGTGCAACTGATTTTGCTGTGCTGTGAAAATTCAGATATTTGCATGACTTCTTTTGTTTTATTTTGTGAATAGCAAAAAGCATTCAACCCCATAATACATGTTGTTTTATTGGTCGCTCGTCCATTTCATATCCGATAGCTTAACCATTCATAGATTTGGATTCCTCTCGACGAGCCGAGCAGTACGAGTACCACCTTGATGGGTCTCCAACGTTTCCTTCCAGAGTTATTACCAAAAAACCACAAACATCCCAGAATCCTCTCGGTTTGGGGTCAAAATGTTGTCGCTCATTAAATCCAATAAGAAACGTCGCATCGAATGAATGTGATTGAATTCTCCCCGTCTGGACGAGCGGAATTGAATGGTGCAACTGATTTTGCTGTGCTGTGAAAATTCAGATATTTGCATGACTGCTTTTGTTTTATTTTATGAATAGCAAAAAGCATTCAACCCATAATACATGTTGTTTTATTGGTCGCTCGTCCATTTCATATCCCATAGCTTAACCATTCATATATTTGGATTCCTCTCGACGAGGCGAGCAGTTCGAGTACCACCTTGATGGGTCTGCGACGTTTCCTCCAGAGTTATCACCAAAAAACCACAAACATCCCAGAATCCTCTCGGTTTGGGGTCAAAATGTTGTCGCTCATTAAATCCCATAAGAAACGTCGCACCGAATGAATGTGATTGAATTTTCCCCGTCTCGACGAGCGGAATTGAATGGTGCAACTGATTTTGCTGTGCTGTGAAAATTCAGATATTTGCATGACTGCTTTTGTTTTATTTTGTGAATAGCAAAAAGCATTCAACCCCATAAAACATGTTGTTTTATTGGTCGCTCGTCCATTTCATATCCGATAGCTTAACCATTCATAGATTTGGATTCCGCTCGACGAGCCGAGCAGTACGAGTACCACCTTGATGGGTCTGCGACGTTTCCTTCCAGAGTTATTACCAAAAAACCACAAACATCCCAGAATCCTCTCGGTTTGGGGTCAAAATGTTGTCGCTCATTAAATCCAATAAGAAACGTCGCATCGAATGAATGTGATTGAATTCTCCCCGTCTGGACGAGCGGAATTGAATGGTGCAACTGATTTTGCTGTGCTGTGAAAATTCAGATATTTGCATGACTGCTTTTGTTTTATTTTATGAATAGCAAAAAGCATTCAACCCATAATACATGTTGTTTTATTGGTCGCTCGTCCATTTCATATCCCATAGCTTAACCATTCATATACTTGGATTCCTCTCGACGAGGCGAGCAGTTCGAGTACCACCTTGATGGGTCTGCGACGTTTCCTTCCAGAGTTATTACCAAAAAACCACAAACATCCCAGAATCCTCTCGGTTTGGGGTCAAAATGTTGTCGCTCATTAAATCCAATAAGAAACGTCGCATCGAATGAATGTGATTGAATTCTCCCCGTCTGGACGAGCGGAATTGAATGGTGCAACTGATTTTGCTGTGCTGTGAAAATTCAGATATTTGCATGACTTCTTTTGTTTTATTTTGTGAATAGCAAAAAGCATTCAACCCCATAATACATGTTGTTTTATTGGTCGCTCGTCCATTTCATATTCCATAGCTTAAGCATTCATATATTTGGATTCCTCTCGACGAGGCGAGAAGTACGAGTACCACCTTGATGGGTCTGCGACGTTTCCTTCCAGAGTTATTACCAAAAATACACAAACATCCCAGAATCCTCTCGGTTTGGGGTCAAAATGTTGTCGCTCATTAAATCCAATTAGAAACGTCGCATCGAATGAATGTGATTGAATTCTCCCCGTCTGGACGAGCGGAATTGAATGGTGCAACTGATTTTGCTGTGCTGTGAAAATTCAGATATTTGCATGACTGCTTTTGTTTTATTTTATGAATAGCAAAAAGCATTCAACCCATAATACATGTTGTTTTATTGGTCGCTCGTCCATTTCATATCCCATAGCTTAACCATTCATATATTTGGATTCCTCTCGACGAGGCGAGCAGTTCGAGTACCACCTTGATGGGTCTGCGACGTTTCCTTCCAGAGTTATTACCAAAAAACCACAAACATCCCAGAATCCTCTCGGTTTGGGGTCAAAATGTTGTCGCTCATTAAATCCCATAAGAAACGTCGCACCGAATGAATGTGATTGAATTTTCCCCGTCTCGACGAGCGGAATTGAATGGTGCAACTGATTTTGCTGTGCTGTGAAAATTCAGATATTTGCATGACTGCTTTTGTTTTATTTTGTGAATAGCAAAAAGCATTCAACCCCATAATACATGCTGTTTTATTGGTCGCTCGTCCATTTCATATCACATAGCTTAACCATTCATATATTTGGATTCCTCTCGACGAGGCGAGAAGTACGAGTACCACCTTGATGGGTCTGCGACGTTTCCTTCCAGAGTTATTACCAAAAATACACAAACATCCCAGAATCCTCTCGGTTTGGGATCAAAATGTTTTCGCTCATTAAATCCCATAAGAAACGTCGCATCGAATGAATGTGATTGAATTCTCCCCGTCTGGACGAGCGGAATTGAATGGTGCAACTGATTTTGCTGTGCTGTGAAAATTCAGATATTTGCATGACTGCTTTTGTTTTATTTTGTGAATAGCAAAAAGCATTCAACCCCATAATACATGCTGTTTTATTGGTCGCTCGTCCATTTCATATTCCATAGCTTAGGCATTCATATATTTGGATTCCTCTCGACGAGGCGAGAAGTACGAGTACCACCTTGATGGGTCTGCGACGTTTCCTTCCAGAGTTATTACCAAAAACACACAAACATCCCAGAATCCTCTCGGTTTGGGATCAAAATGTTTTCGCTCATTAAATCCCATAAGAAACGTCGCATCGAATGAATGTGATTGAATTCTCCCCGTCTGGACGAGCGGAATTGAATGGTGCAACTGATTTTGCTGTGCTGTGAAAATTCAGATATTTGCATGACTGCTTTTGTTTTATTTTGTGAATAGCAAAAAGCATTCAACCCCATAATACATGTTGTTTTATTGGTCGCTCGTCCATTTCATATCCGATAGCTTAACCATTCATAGATTTGGATTCCGCTCGACGAGCCGAGCAGTACGAGTACCACCTTGATGGGTCTGCGACGTTTCCTTCCAGAGTTATTACCAAAAAAACACAAACATCCCAGAATTCTCTCGGTTTGGGGTCAAAATGTTGTCGCTCATTAAATCCAATAAGAAACGTCGCATAGAATGAATGTGATTGAATTCTCCCCGTCTGGACGAGCGGAATTGAATGGTGCAACTGATTTTGCTGTGCTGTGAAAATTCAGATATTTGCATGACTGCTTTTGTTTTATTTTGTGAATAGCAAAAAGCATTCAACCCCATAAAACATGTTGTTTTATTGGTCGCTCGTCCATTTCATATCCGATAGCTTAACCATTCATAGATTTGGATTCCGCTCGACGAGCCGAGCAGTACGAGTACCACCTTGATGGGTCTGCGACGTTTCCTTCCAGAGTTATTACCAAAAAACCACAAACATCCCAGAATCCTCTCGGTTTGGGGTCAAAATGTTGTCGCTCATTAAATCCAATAAGAAACGTCGCATCGAATGAATGTGATTGAATTCTCCCCGTCTGGACGAGCGGAATTGAATGGTGCAACTGATTTTGCTGTGCTGTGAAAATTCAGATATTTGCATGACTGCTTTTGTTTTATTTTATGAATAGCAAAAAGCATTCAACCCATAATACATGTTGTTTTATTGGTCGCTCGTCCATTTCATATCCCATAGCTTAACCATTCATATACTTGGATTCCTCTCGACGAGGCGAGCAGTTCGAGTACCACCTTGATGGGTCTGCGACGTTTCCTTCCAGAGTTATTACCAAAAAACCACAAACATCCCAGAATCCTCTCGGTTTGGGGTCAAAATGTTGTCGCTCATTAAATCCAATAAGAAACGTCGCATCGAATGAATGTGATTGAATTCTCCCCGTCTGGACGAGCGGAATTGAATGGTGCAACTGATTTTGCTGTGCTGTGAAAATTCAGATATTTGCATGACTTCTTTTGTTTTATTTTGTGAATAGCAAAAAGCATTCAACCCCATAATACATGTTGTTTTATTGGTCGCTCGTCCATTTCATATTCCATAGCTTAAGCATTCATATATTTGGATTCCTCTCGACGAGGCGAGAAGTACGAGTACCACCTTGATGGGTCTGCGACGTTTCCTTCCAGAGTTATTACCAAAAATACACAAACATCCCAGAATCCTCTCGGTTTGGGGTCAAAATGTTGTCGCTCATTAAATCCAATTAGAAACGTCGCATCGAATGAATGTGATTGAATTCTCCCCGTCTGGACGAGCGGAATTGAATGGTGCAACTGATTTTGCTGTGCTGTGAAAATTCAGATATTTGCATGACTGCTTTTGTTTTATTTTATGAATAGCAAAAAGCATTCAACCCATAATACATGTTGTTTTATTGGTCGCTCGTCCATTTCATATCCCATAGCTTAACCATTCATATATTTGGATTCCTCTCGACGAGGCGAGCAGTTCGAGTACCACCTTGATGGGTCTGCGACGTTTCCTTCCAGAGTTATTACCAAAAAACCACAAACATCCCAGAATCCTCTCGGTTTGGGGTCAAAATGTTGTCGCTCATTAAATCCCATAAGAAACGTCGCACCGAATGAATGTGATTGAATTTTCCCCGTCTCGACGAGCGGAATTGAATGGTGCAACTGATTTTGCTGTGCTGTGAAAATTCAGATATTTGCATGACTGCTTTTGTTTTATTTTGTGAATAGCAAAAAGCATTCAACCCCATAATACATGCTGTTTTATTGGTCGCTCGTCCATTTCATATCACATAGCTTAACCATTCATATATTTGGATTCGTCTCGACGAGCCGAGCAGTACGAGTACCACCTTGATGGGTCTGCGACATTTCCTTCCAGAGTTATTACCAAAAAAACACAAACATCCCAGAATCCTCTCGGTTTGGGGTCAAAATGTTGTCGCTCATTAAATCCCATAAGAAACGTCGCATCGAATGAATGTGATTGAATTCTCCCCGTCTCGAAGAGCGAAATTGAATGGTGCAACTGATTTTGCTGTGCTGTGAAAATTCAGATATTTGCATGACTGCTTTTGTTTTATTTTGTGAATAGCAAAAAGCATTAAACCCCATAATACATGTTGTTTTATTGGTCGCTCGTCCATTTCATATCCCATAGCTTAAGCATTCATATATTTGGATTCCTCTCGACGAGGCGAGCAGTACGAGTACCACCTTGATGGGTCTGCGACGTTTCTTTCCAGAGTTATTACCAAAAAATCACAAACATCCCAGAATCCTCTCGGTTTGGGGTCAAAATGTTGTCGCTCATTAAATCCCATAAGAAACGTCGCATCGAATGAATGTGATTGAATTCTCCCCGTCTGGACGAGCGGAATTGAATGGTGCAACTGATTTTGCTGTGCTGTGAAAATTCAGATATTTGCATGACTGCTTTTGTTTTATTTTGTGAATAGCAAAAGCATTCAACCCCATAATACATGTTGTTTTATTGGTCGCTCGTCCATTTCATATCCCATAGCTTAACCATTCATATATTTGGATTCCTCTCGACGAGGCGAGCAGTTCGAGTACCACCTTGATGGGTCTGCGACGTTTCCTTCCAGAGTTATTACCAAAAAACCACAAACATCCCAGAATCCTCTCGGTTTGGGGTCAAAATGTTGTCGCTCATTAAATCCCATAAGAAACGTCGCATCGAATGAATGTGATTGAATTCTCCCCGTCTGGACGAGCGGAATTGAATGGTGCAACTGATATTGCTGTCCTGTGAAAATTCAGATATTTGCATGACTGCTTTTGTTTTATTTTGTGAATAGCAAAAAGCATTCAACCCCATAATACATGTTGTTTTATTGGTCGCTCGTCCATTTCATATTCCATAGCTTAAGCATTCATATATTTGGATTCCTCTCGACGAGGCGAGAAGTACGAGTACCACCTTGATGGGTCTGCGACGTTTCCTTCCAGAGTTATTACCAAAAATACACAAACATTCCAGAATCCTCTCGGTTTGGGGTCAAAATGTTTTCGCTCATTTTATCCAATAAGAAACGTCGCATCGAATGAATGTGATTGAATTCTCCCCGTCTGGACGAGCGGAATTGAATGGTGCAACTGATTTTGCTGTGCTGTGAAAATTCAGATATTTGCATGACTGCTTTTGTTTTATTTTGTGAATAGCAAAAAGCATTCAACCCCATAATACATGTTGTTTTATTGGTCGCTCGTCCATTTCATATCCGATAGCTTAACCATTCATAGATTTGGATTCCGCTCGACGAGCCGAGCAGTACGAGTACCACCTTGATGGGTCTGCGACGTTTCCTTCCAGAGTTATTACAAAAAAACCACAAACATCCCAGAATCCTCTCGGTTTGGGGTCAAAATGTTGTCGCTCATTAAATCCAATAAGAAACGTCGCATCGAATGAATGTGATTGAATTCTCCCCGTCTGGACGAGCGGAATTGAATGGTGCAACTGATTTTGCTGTGCTGTGAAAATTCAGATATTTGCATGACTGCTTTTGTTTTATTTTATGAATAGCAAAAAGCATTCAACCCATAATACATGTTGTTTTATTGGTCGCTCGTCCATTTCATATCCCATAGCTTAACCATTCATATACTTGGATTCCTCTCGACGAGGCGAGCAGTTCGAGTACCACCTTGATGGGTCTGCGACGTTTCCTTCCAGAGTTATTACCAAAAAACCACAAACATCCCAGAATCCTCTCGGTTTGGGGTCAAAATGTTGTCGCTCATTAAATCCAATAAGAAACGTCGCATCGAATGAATGTGATTGAATTCTCCCCGTCTGGATGAGCGGAATTGAATGGTGCAACTGATTTTGCTGTGCTGTGAAAATTCAGATATTTGCATGACTTCTTTTGTTTTATTTTGTGAATAGCAAAAAGCATTCAACCCCATAATACATGTTGTTTTATTGGTCGCTCGTCCATTTCATATTCCATAGCTTAAGCATTCATATATTTGGATTCCTCTCGACGAGGCGAGAAGTACGAGTACCACCTTGATGGGTCTGCGACGTTTCCTTCCAGAGTTATTACCAAAAATACACAAACATCCCAGAATCCTCTCGGTTTGGGGTCAAAATGTTGTCGCTCATTAAATCCAATTAGAAACGTCGCATCGAATGAATGTGATTGAATTCTCCCCGTCTGGACGAGCGGAATTGAATGGTGCAACTGATTTTGCTGTGCTGTGAAAATTCAGATATTTGCATGACTGCTTTTGTTTTATTTTATGAATAGCAAAAAGCATTCAACCCATAATACATGTTGTTTTATTGGTCGCTCGTCCATTTCATATCCCATAGCTTAACCATTCATATATTTGGATTCCTCTCGACGAGGCGAGCAGTTCGAGTACCACCTTGATGGGTCTGCGACGTTTCCTTCCAGAGTTATTACCAAAAAACCACAAACATCCCAGAATCCTCTCGGTTTGGGGTCAAAATGTTGTCGCTCATTAAATCCCATAAGAAACGTCGCACCGAATGAATGTGATTGAATTTTCCCCGTCTCGACGAGCGGAATTGAATGGTGCAACTGATTTTGCTGTGCTGTGAAAATTCAGATATTTGCATGACTGCTTTTGTTTTATTTTGTGAATAGCAAAAAGCATTCAACCCCATAATACATGCTGTTTTATTGGTCGCTCGTCCATTTCATATCACATAGCTTAACCATTCATATATTTGGATTCCTCTCGACGAGGCGAGAAGTACGAGTACCACCTTGATGGGTCTGCGACGTTTCCTTCCAGAGTTATTACCAAAAATACACAAACATCCCAGAATCCTCTCGGTTTGGGATCAAAATGTTTTCGCTCATTAAATCCCATAAGAAACGTCGCATCGAATGAATGTGATTGAATTCTCCCCGTCTGGACGAGCGGAATTGAATGGTGCAACTGATTTTGCTGTGCTGTGAAAATTCAGATATTTGCATGACTGCTTTTGTTTTATTTTGTGAATAGCAAAAAGCATTCAACCCCATAATACATGCTGTTTTATTGGTCGCTCGTCCATTTCATATTCCATAGCTTAGGCATTCATATATTTGGATTCCTCTCGACGAGGCGAGAAGTACGAGTACCACCTTGATGGGTCTGCGACGTTTCCTTCCAGAGTTATTACCAAAAATACACAAACATCCCAGAATCCTCTCGGTTTGGGATCAAAATGTTTTCGCTCATTAAATCCCATAAGAAACGTCGCATCGAATGAATGTGATTGAATTCTCCCCGTCTGGACGAGCGGAATTGAATGGTGCAACTGATTTTGCTGTGCTGTGAAAATTCAGATATTTGCATGACTGCTTTTGTTTTATTTTGTGAATAGCAAAAAGCATTCAACCCCATAATACATGTTGTTTTATTGGTCGCTCGTCCATTTCATATCCGATAGCTTAACCATTCATAGATTTGGATTCCGCTCGACGAGCCGAGCAGTACGAGTACCACCTTGATGGGTCTGCGACGTTTCCTTCCAGAGTTATTACCAAAAAAACACAAACATCCCAGAATTCTCTCGGTTTGGGGTCAAAATGTTGTCGCTCATTAAATCCAATAAGAAACGTCGCATAGAATGAATGTGATTGAATTCTCCCCGTCTGGACGAGCGGAATTGAATGGTGCAACTGATTTTGCTGTGCTGTGAAAATTCAGATATTTGCATGACTGCTTTTGTTTTATTTTGTGAATAGCAAAAAGCATTCAACCCCATAAAACATGTTGTTTTATTGGTCGCTCGTCCATTTCATATCCGATAGCTTAACCATTCATAGATTTGGATTCCGCTCGACGAGCCGAGCAGTACGAGTACCACCTTGATGGGTCTGCGACGTTTCCTTCCAGAGTTATTACCAAAAAACCACAAACATCCCAGAATCCTCTCGGTTTGGGGTCAAAATGTTGTCGCTCATTAAATCCAATAAGAAACGTCGCATCGAATGAATGTGATTGAATTCTCCCCGTCTGGACGAGCGGAATTGAATGGTGCAACTGATTTTGCTGTGCTGTGAAAATTCAGATATTTGCATGACTGCTTTTGTTTTATTTTATGAATAGCAAAAAGCATTCAACCCATAATACATGTTGTTTTATTGGTCGCTCGTCCATTTCATATCCCATAGCTTAACCATTCATATACTTGGATTCCTCTCGACGAGGCGAGCAGTTCGAGTACCACCTTGATGGGTCTGCGACGTTTCCTTCCAGAGTTATTACCAAAAAACCACAAACATCCCAGAATCCTCTCGGTTTGGGGTCAAAATGTTGTCGCTCATTAAATCCAATAAGAAACGTCGCATCGAATGAATGTGATTGAATTCTCCCCGTCTGGACGAGCGGAATTGAATGGTGCAACTGATTTTGCTGTGCTGTGAAAATTCAGATATTTGCATGACTTCTTTTGTTTTATTTTGTGAATAGCAAAAAGCATTCAACCCCATAATACATGTTGTTTTATTGGTCGCTCGTCCATTTCATATTCCATAGCTTAAGCATTCATATATTTGGATTCCTCTCGACGAGGCGAGAAGTACGAGTACCACCTTGATGGGTCTGCGACGTTTCCTTCCAGAGTTATTACCAAAAATACACAAACATCCCAGAATCCTCTCGGTTTGGGGTCAAAATGTTGTCGCTCATTAAATCCAATTAGAAACGTCGCATCGAATGAATGTGATTGAATTCTCCCCGTCTGGAAGAGCGGAATTGAATGGTGCAACTGATTTTGCTGTGCTGTGAAAATTCAGATATTTGCATGACTGCTTTTGTTTTATTTTATGAATAGCAAAAAGCATTCAACCCATAATACATGTTGTTTTATTGGTCGCTCGTCCATTTCATATCCCATAGCTTAACCATTCATATATTTGGATTCCTCTCGACGAGGCGAGCAGTTCGAGTACCACCTTGATGGGTCTGCGACGTTTCCTTCCAGAGTTATTACCAAAAAACCACAAACATCCCAGAATCCTCTCGGTTTGGGGTCAAAATGTTGTCGCTCATTAAATCCCATAAGAAACGTCGCACCGAATGAATGTGATTGAATTTTCCCCGTCTCGACGAGCGGAATTGAATGGTGCAACTGATTTTGCTGTGCTGTGAAAATTCAGATATTTGCATGACTGCTTTTGTTTTATTTTGTGAATAGCAAAAAGCATTCAACCCCATAATACATGCTGTTTTATTGGTCGCTCGTCCATTTCATATCACATAGCTTAACCATTCATATATTTGGATTCGTCTCGACGAGCCGAGCAGTACGAGTACCACCTTGATGGGTCTGCGACATTTCCTTCCAGAGTTATTACCAAAAAAACACAAACATCCCAGAATCCTCTCGGTTTGGGGTCAAAATGTTGTCGCTCATTAAATCCCATAAGAAACGTCGCATCGAATGAATGTGATTGAATTCTCCCCGTCTCGAAGAGCGAAATTGAATGGTGCAACTGATTTTGCTGTGCTGTGAAAATTCAGATATTTGCATGACTGCTTTTGTTTTATTTTGTGAATAGCAAAAAGCATTAAACCCCATAATACATGTTGTTTTATTGGTCGCTCGTCCATTTCATATCCCATAGCTTAAGCATTCATATATTTGGATTCCTCTCGACGAGGCGAGCAGTACGAGTACCACCTTGATGGGTCTGCGACGTTTCTTTCCAGAGTTATTACCAAAAAACCACAAACATCCCAGAATCCTCTCGGTTTGGGGTCAAAATGTTGTCGCTCATTAAATCCCATAAGAAACGTCGCATCGAATGAATGTGATTGAATTCTCCCCGTCTGGACGAGCGGAATTGAATGGTGCAACTGATTTTGCTGTGCTGTGAAAATTCAGATATTTGCATGACTGCTTTTGTTTTATTTTGTGAATAGCAAAAGCATTCAACCCCATAATACATGTTGTTTTATTGGTCGCTCGTCCATTTCATATCCCATAGCTTAAGCATTCATATATTTGGATTCCTCTCGACGAGGCGAGCAGTTCGAGTACCACCTTGATGGGTCTGCGACGTTTCCTTCCAGAGTTATTACCAAAAAACCACAAACATCCCAGAATCCTCTCGGTTTGGGGTCAAAATGTTGTCGCTCATTAAATCCCATAAGAAACGTCGCATCGAATGAATGTGATTGAATTCTCCCCGTCTGGACGAGCGGAATTGAATGGTGCAACTGATATTGCTGTCCTGTGAAAATTCAGATATTTGCATGACTGCTTTTGTTTTATTTTGTGAATAGCAAAAAGCATTCAACCCCATAATACATGTTGTTTTATTGGTCGCTCGTCCATTTCATATTCCATAGCTTAAGCATTCATATATTTGGATTCCTCTCGACGAGGCGAGAAGTACGAGTACCACCTTGATGGGTCTGCGACGTTTCCTTCCAGAGTTATTACCAAAAATACACAAACATTCCAGAATCCTCTCGGTTTGGGGTCAAAATGTTTTCGCTCATTAAATCCAATAAGAAACGTCGCATCGAATGAATGTGATTGAATTCTCCCCGTCTGGACGAGCGGAATTGAATGGTGCAACTGATTTTGCTGTGCTGTGAAAATTCAGATATTTGCATGACTGCTTTTGTTTTATTTTGTGAATAGCAAAAAGCATTCAACCCCATAATACATGTTGTTTTATTGGTCGCTCGTCCATTTCATATCCGATAGCTTAACCATTCATAGATTTGGATTCCGCTCGACGAGCCGAGCAGTACGAGTACCACCTTGATGGGTCTGCGACGTTTCCTTCCAGAGTTATTACAAAAAAACCACAAACATCCCAGAATCCTCTCGGTTTGGGGTCAAAATGTTGTCGCTCATTAAATCCAATAAGAAACGTCGCATCGAATGAATGTGATTGAATTCTCCCCGTCTGGACGAGCGGAATTGAATGGTGCAACTGATTTTGCTGTGCTGTGAAAATTCAGATATTTGCATGACTGCTTTTGTTTTATTTTATGAATAGCAAAAAGCATTCAACCCATAATACATGTTGTTTTATTGGTCGCTCGTCCATTTCATATCCCATAGCTTAACCATTCATATATTTGGATTCCTCTCGACGAGGCGAGCAGTTCGAGTACCACCTTGATGGGTCTGCGACGTTTCCTTCCAGAGTTATTACCAAAAAACCACAAACATCCCAGAATCCTCTCGGTTTGGGGTCAAAATGTTGTCGCTCATTAAATCCAATAAGAAACGTCGCATCGAATGAATGTGATTGAATTCTCCCCATCTTGACGAGCGGAATTGAATGGTGCAACTGATTTTGCTGTGCTGTGAAAATTCAGATATTTGCATGACTTCTTTTGTTTTATTTTGTGAATAGCAAAAAGCATTCAACCCCATAATACATGTTGTTTTATTGGTCGCTCGTCCATTTCATATCCGATAGCTTAACCATTCATAGATTTGGATTCCTCTCGACGAGCCGAGCAGTACGAGTACCACCTTGATGGGTCTCCGACGTTTCCTTCCAGAGTTATTACCAAAAAACCACAAACATCCCAGAATCCTCTCGGTTTGGGGTCAAAATGTTGTCGCTCATTAAATCCAATAAGAAACGTCGCATCGAATGAATGTGATTGAATTCTCCCCGTCTGGACGAGCGGAATTGAATGGTGCAACTGATTTTGCTGTGCTGTGAAAATTCAGATATTTGCATGACTGCTTTTGTTTTATTTTATGAATAGCAAAAAGCATTCAACCCATAATACATGTTGTTTTATTGGTCGCTCGTCCATTTCATATCCCATAGCTTAACCATTCATATATTTGGATTCCTCTCGACGAGGCGAGCAGTTCGAGTACCACCTTGATGGGTCTGCGACGTTTCCTCCAGAGTTATCACCAAAAAACCACAAACATCCCAGAATCCTCTCGGTTTGGGGTCAAAATGTTGTCGCTCATTAAATCCCATAAGAAACGTCGCACCGAATGAATGTGATTGAATTTTCCCCGTCTCGACGAGCGGAATTGAATGGTGCAACTGATTTTGCTGTGCTGTGAAAATTCAGATATTTGCATGACTTCTTTTGTTTTATTTTGTGAATAGCAAAAAGCATTCAACCCCATAATACATGTTGTTTTATTGGTCGCTCGTCCATTTCATATCCGAAAGCTTAACCATTCATATATTTGGATTCCTCTCGACGAGCCGAGCAGTACGAGTACCACCTTGATGGGTCTGCGACGTTTCCTTCCAGAGTTATTACCAAAAAACCACAAACATCCCAGAATCCTCTCGGTTTGGGGTCAAAATGTTGTCGCTCATTAAATCCAATAAGAAACGTCGCATCGAATGAATGTGATTGAATTCTCCCCGTCTGGACGAGCGGAATTGAATGGTGCAACTGATTTTGCTGTGCTGTGAAAATTCAGATATTTGCATGACTGCTTTTGTTTTATTTTATGAATAGCAAAAAGCATTCAACCCATAATACATGTTGTTTTATTGGTCGCTCGTTCATTTCATATCCCATAGCTTAACCATTCATATATTTGGATTCCTCTCGACGAGGCGAGCAGTTCGAGTACCACCTTGATGGGTCTGCGACGTTTCCTTCCAGAGTTATTACCAAAAAACCACAAACATCCCAGAATCCTCTCGGTTTGGGGTCAAAATGTTGTCGCTCATTAAATCCCATAAGAAACGTCGCATCGAATGAATGTGATTGAATTCTCCCCGTCTGGACGAGCGGAATTGAATGGTGCAACTGATATTGCTGTCCTGTGAAAATTCAGATATTTGCATGACTGCTTTTGTTTTATTTTGTGAATAGCAAAAAGCATTCAACCCCATATTACATGTTGTTTTATTGGTCGCTCGTCCATTTCATATTCCATAGCTTAAGCATTCATATATTTGGATTCCTCTCGACGAGGCGAGAAGTACGAGTACCACCTTGATGGGTCTGCGACGTTTCCTTCCAGAGTTATTACCAAAAATACACAAACATCCCAGAATCCTCTCGGTTTGGGGTCAAAATGTTTTCGCTCATTAAATCCAATAAGAAACGTCGCATCGAATGAATGTGATTGAATTCTCCCCGTCTGGACGAGCGGAATTGAATGGTGCAACTGATATTGCTGTCCTGTGAAAATTCAGATAATTGCATGACTGCTTTTGTTTTATTTTGTGAATAGCAAAAAGCATTCAACCCCATAATACATGTTGTTTTATTGGTCGCTCGTCCATTTCATATTCCATAGCTTAAGCATTCATATATTTGGATTCCTCTCGACGAGGCGAGCAGTACGAGTACCACCTTGATGGGTCTGCGACGTTTCCTTCCAGAGTTATTACCAAAAATACACAAACATCCAGGAATCCTCTCGGTTTGGGGTCAAAATGTTGTCGCTCATTAAATCCAATAAGAAACGTCGCATCGAATGAATGTGATTGAATTCTCCCCGTCTGGACGAGCGGAATTGAATGGTGCAACTGATTTTGCTGTGCTGTGAAAATTCAGATATTTGCATGACTGCTTTTGTTTTATTTTTTGAATAGCAAAAAGCATTCAACCCATAATACATGTTGTTTTATTGGTCGCTCGTCCATTTCATATCCCATAGCTTAACCATTCATATATTTGGATTCCTCTCGACGAGGCGAGAAGTACGAGTACCACCTTGATGGGTCTGCGACGTTTCGTTCCAGAGTTATTACCAAAAATACACAAACATCCCAGAATCCTCTCCGTTTGGGGTCAAAATGTTGTCGCTCATTAAATCCAATTAGAAACGTCGCATCGAATGAATGTGATTGAATTCTCCCCGTCTGGACGAGCGGAATTGAATGGTGCAACTTATTTTGCTGTGCTGTGAAAATTCAGATATTTGCATGACTGCTTTTGTTTTATTTTATGAATAGCAAAAAGCATTCAACCCATAATACATGTTGTTTTATTGGTCGCTCGTCCATTTCATATCCCATAGCTTAACCATTCATATATTTGGATTCCTCTCGACGAGGCGAGCAGTTCGAGTACCACCTTGATGGGTCTGCGACGTTTCCTTCCAGAGTTATTACCAAAAAACCACAAACATCCCAGAATCCTCTCGGTTTGGGGTCAAAATGTTGTCGCTCATTAAATCCCATAAGAAACGTCGCACCGAATGAATGTGATTGAATTTTCCCCGTCTCGACGAGCGGAATTGAATGGTGCAACTGATTTTGCTGTGCTGTGAAAATTCAGATATTTGCATGACTTCTTTTGTTTTATTTTGTGAATAGCAAAAAGCATTCAACCCCATAATACATGTTGTTTTATTGGTCGCTCGTCCATTTCATATCCGAAAGCTTAACCATTCATATATTTGGATTCCTCTCGACGAGCCGAGCAGTACGAGTACCACCTTGATGGGTCTGCGACGTTTCCTTCCAGAGTTATTACCAAAAAACCACAAACATCCCAGAATCCTCTCGGTTTGGGGTCAAAATGTTGTCGCTCATTAAATCCAATAAGAAACGTCGCATCGAATGAATGTGATTGAATTCTCCCCGTCTGGACGAGCGGAATTGAATGGTGCAACTGATTTTGCTGTGCTGTGAAAATTCAGATATTTGCATGACTGCTTTTGTTTTATTTTATGAATAGCAAAAAGCATTCAACCCATAATACATGTTTTTTTATTGGTCGCTCGTCCATTTCATATCCCATAGCTTAACCATTCATATATTTGGATTCCTCTCGACGAGGCGAGCAGTTCGAGTACCACCTTGATGGGTCTGCGACGTTTCCTTCCAGAGTTATTACCAAAAAACCACAAACATCCCAGAATCCTCTCGGTTTGGGGTCAAAATGTTGTCGCTCATTAAATCCCATAAGAAACGTCGCATCGAATGAATGTGATTGAATTCTCCCCGTCTGGACGAGCGGAATTGAATGGTGCAACTGATATTGCTGTCCTGTGAAAATTCAGATATTTGCATGACTGCTTTTGTTTTATTTTGTGAATAGCAAAAAGCATTCAACCCCATAATACATGTTGTTTTATTGGTCGCTCGTCCATTTCATATTCCATAGCTTAAGCATTCATATATTTGGATTCCTCTCGACGAGGCGAGAAGTACGAGTACCACCTTGATGGGTCTGCGACGTTTCCTTCCAGAGTTATTACCAAAAATACACAAACATCCCAGAATCCTCTCCGTTTGGGGTCAAAATGTTGTCGCTCATTAAATCCAATTAGAAACGTCGCATCGAATGAATGTGATTGAATTCTCCCCGTCTGGACGAGCGGAATTGAATGGTGCAACTTATTTTGCTGTGCTGTGAAAATTCAGATATTTGCATGACTGCTTTTGTTTTATTTTATGAATAGCAAAAAGCATTCAACCCATAATACATGTTGTTTTATTGGTCGCTCGTCCATTTCATATCCCATAGCTTAACCATTCATATATTTGGATTCCTCTCGACGAGGCGAGCAGTTCGAGTACCACCTTGATGGGTCTGCGACGTTTCCTTCCAGAGTTATTACCAAAAAACCACAAACATCCCAGAATCCTCTCGGTTTGGGGTCAAAATGTTGTCGCTCATTAAATCCCATAAGAAACGTCGCACCGAATGAATGTGATTGAATTTTCCCCGTCTGGACGAGCGGAATTGAATGGTGCAACTTATTTTGCTGTGCTGTGAAAATTCAGATATTTGCATGACTGCTTTTGTTTTATTTTATGAATAGCAAAAAGCATTCAACCCATAATACATGTTGTTTTATTGGTCGCTCGTCCATTTCATATCCCATAGCTTAAGCATTCATATATTTGGATTCCTCTCGACGAGGCGAGCAGTTCGAGTACCACCTTGATGGGTCTGCGACGTTTCCTTCCAGAGTTATTACCAAAAAACCACAAACATCCCAGAATCCTCTCGGTTTGGGGTCAAAATGTTGTCGCTCATTAAATCCAATTATAAACGTCGCATCGAATGAATGTGATTGAATTCTCCCCGTCTGGACGAGCGGAATTGAATGGTGCAACTTATTTTGCTGTGCTGTGAAAATTCAGATATTTGCATGACTGCTTTTGTTTTATTTTATGAATAGCAAAAAGCATTCAACCCATAATACATGTTGTTTTATTGGTCGCTCGTCCATTTCATATCCCATAGCTTAACCATTCATATATTTGGATTCCTCTCGACGAGGCGAGCAGTTCGAGTACCACCTTGATGGGTCTGCGACGTTTCCTTCCAGAGTTATTACCAAAAAACCACAAACATCCCAGAATCCTCTCGGTTTGGGGTCAAAATGTTGTCGCTCATTAAATCCCATAAGAAACGTCGCACCGAATGAATGTGATTGAATTTTCCCCGTCTCGACGAGCGGAATTGAATGGTGCAACTGATTTTGCTGTGCTGTGAAAATTCAGATATTTGCATGACTGCTTTTGTTTTATTTTGTGAATAGCAAAAAGCATTCAACCCCATAATACATGCTGTTTTATTGGTCGCTCGTCCATTTCATATCCCATAGCTTAACCATTCATATATTTGGATTCGTCTCGACGAGCCGAGCAGTACGAGTACCACCTTGATGGGTCTGCGACGTTTCCTTCCAGAGTTATTACCAAAAAAACACAAACATCCCAGAATCCTCTCGGTTTGGGGTCAAAATGTTGTCGCTCATTAAATCCCATAAGAAACGTCGCATCGAATGAATGTGATTGAATTCTCCCCGTCTGGACGAGCGGAATTGAATGGTGCAACTGATATTGCTGTCCTGTGAAAATTCAGATATTTGCATGACTGCTTTTGTTTTATTTTGTGAATAGCAAAAAGCATTCAACCCCATATTACATGTTGTTTTATTGGTCGCTCGTCCATTTCATATTCCATAGCTTAAGCATTCATATATTTGGATTCCTCTCGACGAGGCGAGAAGTACGAGTACCACCTTGATGGGTCTGCGACGTTTCCTTCCAGAGTTATTACCAAAAATACACAAACATCCCAGAATCCTCTCGGTTTGGGGTCAAAATGTTTTCGCTCATTAAATCCAATAAGAAACGTCGCATCGAATGAATGTGATTGAATTCTCCCCGTCTGGACGAGCGGAATTGAATGGTGCAACTGATATTGCTGTCCTGTGAAAATTCAGATAATTGCATGACTGCTTTTGTTTTATTTTGTGAATAGCAAAAAGCATTCAACCCCATAATACATGTTGTTTTATTGGTCGCTCGTCCATTTCATATTCCATAGCTTAAGCATTCATATATTTGGATTCCTCTCGACGAGGCGAGCAGTACGAGTACCACCTTGATGGGTCTGCGACGTTTCCTTCCAGAGTTATTACCAAAAATACACAAACATCCAGGAATCCTCTCGGTTTGGGGTCAAAATGTTGTCGCTCATTAAATCCAATAAGAAACGTCGCATCGAATGAATGTGATTGAATTCTCCCCGTCTGGACGAGCGGAATTGAATGGTGCAACTGATTTTGCTGTGCTGTGAAAATTCAGATATTTGCATGACTGCTTTTGTTTTATTTTTTGAATAGCAAAAAGCATTCAACCCATAATACATGTTGTTTTATTGGTCGCTCGTCCATTTCATATCCCATAGCTTAACCATTCATATATTTGGATTCCTCTCGACGAGGCGAGAAGTACGAGTACCACCTTGATGGGTCTGCGACGTTTCGTTCCAGAGTTATTACCAAAAATACACAAACATCCCAGAATCCTCTCCGTTTGGGGTCAAAATGTTGTCGCTCATTAAATCCAATTAGAAACGTCGCATCGAATGAATGTGATTGAATTCTCCCCGTCTGGACGAGCGGAATTGAATGGTGCAACTTATTTTGCTGTGCTGTGAAAATTCAGATATTTGCATGACTGCTTTTGTTTTATTTTATGAATAGCAAAAAGCATTCAACCCATAATACATGTTGTTTTATTGGTCGCTCGTCCATTTCATATCCCATAGCTTAACCATTCATATATTTGGATTCCTCTCGACGAGGCGAGCAGTTCGAGTACCACCTTGATGGGTCTGCGACGTTTCCTTCCAGAGTTATTACCAAAAAACCACAAACATCCCAGAATCCTCTCGGTTTGGGGTCAAAATGTTGTCGCTCATTAAATCCCATAAGAAACGTCGCACCGAATGAATGTGATTGAATTTTCCCCGTCTCGACGAGCGGAATTGAATGGTGCAACTGATTTTGCTGTGCTGTGAAAATTCAGATATTTGCATGACTTCTTTTGTTTTATTTTGTGAATAGCAAAAAGCATTCAACCCCATAATACATGTTGTTTTATTGGTCGCTCGTCCATTTCATATCCGAAAGCTTAACCATTCATATATTTGGATTCCTCTCGACGAGCCGAGCAGTACGAGTACCACCTTGATGGGTCTGCGACGTTTCCTTCCAGAGTTATTACCAAAAAACCACAAACATCCCAGAATCCTCTCGGTTTGGGGTCAAAATGTTGTCGCTCATTAAATCCAATAAGAAACGTCGCATCGAATGAATGTGATTGAATTCTCCCCGTCTGGACGAGCGGAATTGAATGGTGCAACTGATTTTGCTGTGCTGTGAAAATTCAGATATTTGCATGACTGCTTTTGTTTTATTTTATGAATAGCAAAAAGCATTCAACCCATAATACATGTTTTTTTATTGGTCGCTCGTCCATTTCATATCCCATAGCTTAACCATTCATATATTTGGATTCCTCTCGACGAGGCGAGCAGTTCGAGTACCACCTTGATGGGTCTGCGACGTTTCCTTCCAGAGTTATTACCAAAAAACCACAAACATCCCAGAATCCTCTCGGTTTGGGGTCAAAATGTTGTCGCTCATTAAATCCCATAAGAAACGTCGCATCGAATGAATGTGATTGAATTCTCCCCGTCTGGACGAGCGGAATTGAATGGTGCAACTGATATTGCTGTCCTGTGAAAATTCAGATATTTGCATGACTGCTTTTGTTTTATTTTGTGAATAGCAAAAAGCATTCAACCCCATAATACATGTTGTTTTATTGGTCGCTCGTCCATTTCATATTCCATAGCTTAAGCATTCATATATTTGGATTCCTCTCGACGAGGCGAGAAGTACGAGTACCACCTTGATGGGTCTGCGACGTTTCCTTCCAGAGTTATTACCAAAAATACACAAACATCCCAGAATCCTCTCCGTTTGGGGTCAAAATGTTGTCGCTCATTAAATCCAATTAGAAACGTCGCATCGAATGAATGTGATTGAATTCTCCCCGTCTGGACGAGCGGAATTGAATGGTGCAACTTATTTTGCTGTGCTGTGAAAATTCAGATATTTGCATGACTGCTTTTGTTTTATTTTATGAATAGCAAAAAGCATTCAACCCATAATACATGTTGTTTTATTGGTCGCTCGTCCATTTCATATCCCATAGCTTAACCATTCATATATTTGGATTCCTCTCGACGAGGCGAGCAGTTCGAGTACCACCTTGATGGGTCTGCGACGTTTCCTTCCAGAGTTATTACCAAAAAACCACAAACATCCCAGAATCCTCTCGGTTTGGGGTCAAAATGTTGTCGCTCATTAAATCCCATAAGAAACGTCGCACCGAATGAATGTGATTGAATTTTCCCCGTCTGGACGAGCGGAATTGAATGGTGCAACTTATTTTGCTGTGCTGTGAAAATTCAGATATTTGCATGACTGCTTTTGTTTTATTTTATGAATAGCAAAAAGCATTCAACCCATAATACATGTTGTTTTATTGGTCGCTCGTCCATTTCATATCCCATAGCTTAAGCATTCATATATTTGGATTCCTCTCGACGAGGCGAGCAGTTCGAGTACCACCTTGATGGGTCTGCGACGTTTCCTTCCAGAGTTATTACCAAAAAACCACAAACATCCCAGAATCCTCTCGGTTTGGGGTCAAAATGTTGTCGCTCATTAAATCCAATTATAAACGTCGCATCGAATGAATGTGATTGAATTCTCCCCGTCTGGACGAGCGGAATTGAATGGTGCAACTTATTTTGCTGTGCTGTGAAAATTCAGATATTTGCATGACTGCTTTTGTTTTATTTTATGAATAGCAAAAAGCATTCAACCCATAATACATGTTGTTTTATTGGTCGCTCGTCCATTTCATATCCCATAGCTTAACCATTCATATATTTGGATTCCTCTCGACGAGGCGAGCAGTTCGAGTACCACCTTGATGGGTCTGCGACGTTTCCTTCCAGAGTTATTACCAAAAAACCACAAACATCCCAGAATCCTCTCGGTTTGGGGTCAAAATGTTGTCGCTCATTAAATCCCATAAGAAACGTCGCACCGAATGAATGTGATTGAATTTTCCCCGTCTCGACGAGCGGAATTGAATGGTGCAACTGATTTTGCTGTGCTGTGAAAATTCAGATATTTGCATGACTGCTTTTGTTTTATTTTGTGAATAGCAAAAAGCATTCAACCCCATAATACATGCTGTTTTATTGGTCGCTCGTCCATTTCATATCCCATAGCTTAACCATTCATATATTTGGATTCGTCTCGACGAGCCGAGCAGTACGAGTACCACCTTGATGGGTCTGCGACGTTTCCTTCCAGAGTTATTACCAAAAAAACACAAACATCCCAGAATCCTCTCGGTTTGGGGTCAAAATGTTGTCGCTCATTAAATCCCATAAGAAACGTCGCATCGAATGAATGTGATTGAATTCTCCCCGTCCGGAAGAGCGGAATTGAATGGTGCAACTGATTTTGCTGTGCTGTGAAAATTCAGATATTTGCATGACTGCTTTTGTTTTATTTTGTGAATAGCAAAAAGCATTAAACCCCATAATACATGTTGTTTTATTGGTCGCTCGTCCATTTCATATCCCATAGCTTAAGCATTCATATATTTGGATTCCTCTCGACGAGGCGAGCAGTACGAGTACCACCTTGATGGGTCTGCGACGTTTCCTTCCAGAGTTATTACCAAAAAACCACAAACATCCCAGAATCCTCTCGGTTTGGGGTCAAAATGTTGTCGCTCATTAAATCCAATTATAAACGTCGCATCGAATGAATGTGATTGAATTCTCCCCGTCTGGACGAGCGGAATTGAATGGTGCAACTTATTTTGCTGTGCTGTGAAAATTCAGATATTTGCATGACTGCTTTTGTTTTATTTTATGAATAGCAAAAAGCATTCAACCCATAATACATGTTGTTTTATTGGTCGCTCGTCCATTTCATATCCCATAGCTTAACCATTCATATATTTGGATTCCTCTCGACGAGGCGAGCAGTTCGAGTACCACCTTGATGGGTCTGCGACGTTTCCTTCCAGAGTTATTACCAAAAAACCACAAACATCCCAGAATCCTCTCGGTTTGGGGTCAAAATGTTGTCGCTCATTAAATCCCATAAGAAACGTCGCACCGAATGAATGTGATTGAATTTTCCCCGTCTCGACGAGCGGAATTGAATGGTGCAACTGATTTTGCTGTGCTGTGAAAATTCAGATATTTGCATGACTGCTTTTGTTTTATTTTGTGAATAGCAAAAAGCATTCAACCCCATAATACATGCTGTTTTATTGGTCGCTCGTCCATTTCATATCCCATAGCTTAACCATTCATATATTTGGATTCGTCTCGACGAGCCGAGCAGTACGAGTACCACCTTGATGGGTCTGCGACGTTTCCTTCCAGAGTTATTACCAAAAAAACACAAACATCCCAGAATCCTCTCGGTTTGGGGTCAAAATGTTGTCGCTCATTAAATCCCATAAGAAACGTCGCATCGAATGAATGTGATTGAATTCTCCCCGTCTGGAAGAGCGGAATTGAATGGTGCAACTGATTTTGCTGTGCTGTGAAAATTCAGATATTTGCATGACTGCTTTTGTTTTATTTTGTGAATAGCAAAAAGCATTAAACCCCATAATACATGTTGTTTTATTGGTCGCTCGTCCATTTCATATCCCATAGCTTAACCATTCATATATTTGGATTCCTCTCGACGAGGCGAGCAGTACGAGTACCACCTTGATGGGTCTGCGACGTTTCCTTCCAGAGTTAATACCAAAAAACCACAAACATCCCAGAATCCTCTCGGTTTGGGGTCAAAATGTTGTCGCTCATTAAATCCCATAAGAAACGTCGCATCGAATGAATGTGATTGAATTTTCCCCGTCTGGACGAGCGGAATTGAATGGTGCAACTGATTTTGCTGTGCTGTGAAAATTCAGATATTTGCATGACTGCTTTTGTTTTATTTTGTGAATAGCAAAAGCATTCAACCCCATAATACATGTTGTTTTATTGGTCGCTCGTCCATTTCATATCCCATAGCTTAAGCATTCATATATTTGGATTCCACTCGACGAGGCGAGCAGTTCGAGTACCACCTTGATGGGTCTGCGACGTTTCCTTCCAGAGTTATTACCAAAAAACCACAAACATCCCAGAATCCTCTCGGTTTGGGGTCAAAATGTTGTCGCTCATTAAATCCCATAAGAAACGTTGCATCGAATGAATGTGTTTGAATTCTCCCCGTCTGGACGAGCGGAATTGAATGGTGCAACTGATATTGCTGTCCTGTGAAAATTCAGATATTTGCATGACTGCTTTTGTTTTATTTTGTGAATAGCAAAAAGCATTCAACCCCATAATACATGTTGTTTTATTGGTCGCTCGTCCATTTCATATTCCATAGCTTAAGCATTCATATATTTGGATTCCTCTCGACGAGGCGAGAAGTACGAGTACCACCTTGATGGGTCTGCGACGTTTCCTTCCAGAGTTATTACCAAAAATACACAAACATCCCAGAATCCTCTCGGTTTGGGGTCAAAATGTTGTCGCTCATTAAATCCCATAAGAAACGTCGCATCGAATGAATGTGATTGAATTTTCCCCGTCTGGACGAGCGGAATTGAATGGTGCAACTGATTTTGCTGTGCTGTGAAAATTCAGATATTTGCATGACTGCTTTTGTTTTATTTTGTGAATAGCAAAAGCATTCAACCCCATAATACATGTTGTTTTATTGGTCGCTCGTCCATTTCATATCCCATAGCTTAAGCATTCATATATTTGGATTCCTCTCGACGAGGCGAGCAGTTCGAGTACCACCTTGATGGGTCTGCGACGTTTCCTTCCAGAGTTATTACCAAAAAACCACAAACATCCCAGAATCCTCTCGGTTTGGGGTCAAAATGTTGTCGCTCATTAAATCCCATAAGAAACGTTGCATCGAATGAATGTGTTTGAATTCTCCCCGTCTGGACGAGCGGAATTGAATGGTGCAACTGATATTGCTGTCCTGTGAAAATTCAGATATTTGCATGACTGCTTTTGTTTTATTTTGTGAATAGCAAAAAGCATTCAACCCCATAATACATGTTGTTTTATTGGTCGCTCGTCCATTTCATATTCCATAGCTTAAGCATTCATATATTTGGATTCCTCTCGACGAGGCGAGAAGTACGAGTACCACCTTGATGGGTCTGCGACGTTTCCTTCCAGAGTTATTACCAAAAATACACAAACATCCCAGAATCCTCTCGGTTTGGGGTCAAAATGTTTTCGCTCATTAAATCCAATAAGAAACGTCGCATCGAATGAATGTGATTGAATTCTCCCCGTCTGGACGAGCGGAATTGAATGGTGCAACTGATTTTGCTGTGCTGTGAAAATTCAGATATTTGCATGACTGCTTTTGTTTTATTTTGTGAATAGCAAAAAGCATTCAACCCCATAATACATGTTGTTTTATTGGTCGCTCGTCCATTTCATATCCGATAGCTTAACCATTCATAGATGTGGATTCCGCTCGACGAGCCGAGCAGTACGAGTACCACCTTGATGGGTCTGCGACGTTTCCTTCCAGAGTTATTACAAAAAAAAACACAAACATCCCAGAATCCTCTCGGTTTGGGGTCAAAATGTTGTCGCTCATTAAATCCAATAAGAAACTTCGCATCGAATGAATGTGATTGAATTCTCCCCGTCTGGACGAGCGGAATTGAATGGTGCAACTGATTTTGCTGTGCTGTGAAAATTCAGATATTTGCATGACTGCTTTTGTTTTATTTTGTGAATAGCAAAAAGCATTCAACCCCATAATACATGTTGTTTTATTGGTCGCTCGTCCATTTCATATTCCATAGCTTAAGCATTCATATATTTGGATTCCTCTCGACGAGGCGAGAAGTACGAGTACCACCTTGATGGGTCTGCGACGTTTCCTTCCAGAGTTATTACCAAAAATACACAAACATCCCAGAATCCTCTCGGTTTGGGGTCAAAATGTTGTCGCTCATTAAATCCAATTAGAAACGTCGCATCGAAAGAATGTGATTGAATTCTCCCCGTCTCGACGAGCGGAATTGAATGGTGCAACTGATTTTGCTGTGCTGTGAAAATTCAGATATTTGCATGACTGCTTTTGTTTTATTTTGTGAATAGCAAAAAGCATTCAACCCCATAATACATGCTGTTTTATTGGTCGCTCGTCCATTTCACATCCCATAGCTTAACCATTCATATATTTGGATTCGTCTCGACGAGCCGAGCAGTACGAGTACCACCTTGATGGGTCTGCGACGTTTCCTTCCAGAGTTATTACCAAAAAAACACAAACATCCCAGAATCCTCTCGGTTTGGGGTCAAAATGTTGTCGCTCATTAAATCCCATAAGAAACGTCGCATCGAATGAATGTGATTGAATTCTCCCCGTCTGGAAGAGCGGAATTGAATGGTGCAACTGATTTTGCTGTGCTGTGAAAATTCAGATATTTGCATGACTGCTTTTGTTTTATTTTGTGAATAGCAAAAAGCATTAAACCCCATAATACATGTTGTTTTATTGGTCGCTCGTCCATTTCATATCCCATAGCTTAAGCATTCATATATTTGGATTCCTCTCGACGAGGCGAGCAGTTCGAGTACCACCTTGATGGGTCTGCGACGTTTCCTTCCAGAGTTATTACCAAAAAACCACAAACATCCCAGAATCCTCTCGGTTTGGGGTCAAAATGTTGTCGCTCATTAAATCCCATAAGAAACGTTGCATCGAATGAATGTGATTGAATTCTCCCCGTCTGGACGAGCGGAATTGAATGGTGCAACTGATATTGCTGTCCTGTGAAAATTCAGATATTTGCATGACTGCTTTTGTTTTATTTTGTAAATAGCAAAAAGCATTCAACCCCATAATACATGTTGTTTTAATGGTCGCTCGTCCATTTCATATTCCATAGCTTAAGCATTCATATATTTGGATTCCTCTCAACGAGGCGAGAAGGACGAGTACCACCTTGATGGGTCTGCGACGTTTCCTTCCGGAGTTATTACCAAAAATACACAAACATCCCAGAATCCTCTCGGTTTGGGGTCAAAATGTTTTCGCTCATTAAATCCAATAAGAAACGTCGCATCGAATGAATGTGATTGAATTCTCCCCGTCTGGACGAGCGGAATTGAATGGTGCAACTGATTTTGCTGTGCTGTGAAAATTCAGATATTTGCATGACTGCTTTTGTTTTATTTTGTGAATAGCAAAAAGCATTCAACCCCATAATACATGTTGTTTTATTGGTCGCTCGTCCATTTCATATTCCATAGCTTAAGCATTCATATATTTGGATTCCTCTCGACGAGGCGAGAAGTACGAGTACCACCTTGATGGGTCTGCGACGTTTCCTTCCAGAGTTATTACCAAAAAACCACAAACATCCCAGAATCCTCTCGGTTTGGGGTCAAAATGTTGTCGCTCATTAAATCCAATAAGAAACGTCGCATCGAATGAATGTGATTGAATTCTCCCCGTCTGGACGAGCGGAATTGAATGGTGCAACTGATTTTGCTGTGCTGTGAAAATTCAGATATTTGCATGACTGCTTTTGTTTTATTTTATGAATAGCAAAAAGCATTCAACCCATAATACATGTTGTTTTATTGGTCGCTCGTCCATTTCATATCCCATAGCTTAAACATTCATATATTTCGATTCCTCTCGACGAGGCGAGCAGTTCGAGTACCACCTTGATGGGTCTGCGACGTTTCCTTCCAGAGTTATCACCAAAAAACCACAAACATCCCAGAATCCTCTCGGTTTGGGGTCAAAATGTTGTCGCTCATTAAATCCCATAAGAAACGTCGCACCGAATGAATGTGATTGAATTTTCCCCGTCTCGACGAGCGGAATTGAATGGTGCAACTGATTTTGCTGTGCTGTGAAAATTCAGATATTTGCATGACTGCTTTTGTTTTATTTTGTGAATAGCAAAAAGCATTAAACCCCATAATACATGTTGTTTTATTGGTCGCTCGTCCATTTCATATCCCATAGCTTAAGCATTCATATATTTGGATTCCTCTCGACGAGGCGAGCAGTTCGAGTACCACCTTGATGGGTCTGCGACGTTTCCTTCCAGAGTTATTACCAAAAAACCACAAACATCCCAGAATCCTCTCGGTTTGGGGTCAAAATGTTGTCGCTCATTAAATCCCATAAGAAACGTTGCATCGAATGAATGTGATTGAATTCTCCCCGTCTGGACGAGCGGAATTGAATGGTGCAATTGATATTGCTGTCCTGTGAAAATTCAGATATTTGCATGACTGCTTTTGTTTTATTTTGTAAATAGCAAAAAGCATTCAACCCCATAATACATGTTGTTTTATTGGTCGCTCGTCCATTTCATATTCCATAGCTTAAGCATTCATATATTTGGATTCCTCTCGACGAGGCGAGAAGGACGAGTACCACCTTGATGGGTCTGCGACGTTTCCTTCCGGAGTTATTACCAAAAATACACAAACATCCCAGAATCCTCTCGGTTTGGGGTCAAAATGTTTTCGCTCATTAAATCCAACAAGAAACGTCGCATCGAATGAATGTGATTGAATTCTCCCCGTCTGGACGAGCGGAATTGAATGGTGCAACTGATTTTGCTGTGCTGTGAAAATTCAGATATTTGCATGACTGCTTTTGTTTTATTTTGTGAATAGCAAAAAGCATTCAACCCCATAATACATGTTGTTTTATTGGTCGCTCGTCCATTTCATATTCCATAGCTTAAGCATTCATATATTTGGATTCCTCTCGACGAGGCGAGAAGTACGAGTACCACCTTGATGGGTCTGCGACGTTTCCTTCCAGAGTTATTACCAAAAAACCACAAACATCCCAGAATCCTCTCGGTTTGGGGTCAAAATGTTGTCGCTCATTAAATCCAATAAGAAACGTCGCATCGAATGAATGTGATTGAATTCTCCCCGTCTGGACGAGCGGAATTGAATGGTGCAACTGATTTTGCTGTGCTGTGAAAATTCAGATATTTGCATGACTGCTTTTGTTTTATTTTATGAATAGCAAAAAGCATTCAACCCATAATACATGTTGTTTTATTGGTCGCTCGTCCATTTCATATCCCATAGCTTAAACATTCATATATTTGGATTCCTCTCGACGAGGCGAGCAGTTCGAGCACCACCTTCATGGGTCTGCGACGTTTCCTTCCAGAGTTATCACCAAAAAACCACAAACATCCCAGAATCCTCTCAGTTTGGGGTCAAAATGTTGTCGCTCATTAAATCCCATAAGAAACGTCGCACCGAATGAATGTGATTGAATTTTCCCCGTCTCGACGAGCGGAATTGAATGGTGCAACTGATTTTGCTGTGCTGTGAAAATTCAGATATTTGCATGACTGCTTTTGTTTTATTTTGTGAATAGCAAAAAGCATTCAACCCCATAATACATGCTGTTTTATTGGTCGCTCGTCCATTTCATATCCCATAGCTTAACCATTCATATATTTGGATTCGTCTCGACGAGCCGAGCAGTACGAGTACCACCTTGATGGGTCTGCGACGTTTCCTTCCAGAGTTATTACCAAAAAAACACAAACATCCCAGAATCCTCTCGGTTTGGGGTCAAAATGTTGTCGCTCATTAAATCCCATAAGAAACGTCGCATCGAATGAATGTGATTGAATTCTCCCCGTCTGGAAGAGCGGAATTGAATGGTGCAACTGATTTTGCTGTGCTGTGAAAATTCAGATATTTGCATGACTGCTTTTGTTTTATTTTGTGAATAGCAAAAAGCATTAAACCCCATAATACATGTTGTTTTATTGGTCGCTAGTCCATTTCATATCCCATAGCTTAATCATTCATATATTTGGATTCCTCTCGACGAGGCGAGCAGTACGAGTACCACCTTGATGGGTCTGCGACGTTTCCTTCCAGAGTTATTACCAAAAAACCACAAACATCCCAGAATCCTCTCGGTTTGGGGTCAAAATGTTGTCGCTCATTAAATCCCATAAGAAACGTCGCATCGAATGAATGTGATTGAATTCTCCCCGTCTGGACGAGCGGAATTGAATGGTGCAACTGATTTTGCTGTGCTGTGAAAATTCAGATATTTGCATGACTGCTTTTGTTTTATTTTGTGAATAGCAAAAGCATTCAAACCCATAATACATGTTGTTTTATTGGTCGCTCGTCCATTTCATATCCCATAGCTTAACAACTCATATATTTGGATTCCTCTCGATAAGGCGAGCAGTACGAGTACCACCTTGATGGGTCTGCGACGTTTTCTTCCAGAGTTATTACCAAAAAACCACAAACATCCCAGAATCCTCTCGGTTTGGGGTCAAAATGTTGTCGCTCATTAAATCCCATAAGAAACGTCGCATCGAATGAATGTGATTGAATTCTCCCCGTCTGGACGAGCGTAATTGAATGGTGCAACTGTTTTTGCTGTGTTGTGAAAATTCAGATATTTGCATGACTGCTTTTGTTTTATTTTGTGAATAGCAAAAAGCATTCAACCCCATAATACATGCTGTTTTATTGGTCGATCGTCCATTTCATATCACATAGCTTAACCATTCATATATTTGGATTCCTCTCGACGAGGCGAGCAGTACGAGTACAACCTTGATGGGTCTGCGACGTTTCCTTCCAGAGTTATTACCAAAAAAACACAAACATCCCAGAATCCTCTCGGTTTGGGGTCAAAATGTTGTCGCTCATTAAATCCCATAAGAAACGTCGCATCGAATGAATGTGATTGAATTCTCCCCGTCTGGAAGAGCGGAATTGAATGGTGCAACTGATTTTGCTGTGCTGTGAAAATTCAGATATTTGCATGACTGCTTTTGTTTTATTTTGTGAATAGCAAAAAGCATTCAACCCCATAATACATGTTGTTTTATTGGTCGCTCGTCCATTTCATATCCCATAGCTTAAGCATTCATATATTTGGATTCCTCTCGACGAGGCAAGCAGTACGAGTACCACCTTGATGGGTCTGCGACGTTTCCTTCCAGAGTTATTACCAAAAAACCACAAACATCCCAGAAACCTCTCGGTTTGGGGTCAAAATGTTGTCGCTCATTAAATCCCATAAGAAACGTCGCATCGAATGAATGTGATTGAATTCTCCCCGTCTGGACGAGCGGAATTGAATGGTGCAACTGATTTTGCTGTGCTGTGAAAATTCAGATATTTGCATGACTGCTTTTGTTTTATTTTGTGAATAGCAAAAAGCATTCAACCCCATAATACATGCTGTTTTATTGGTCGCTCGTCCATTTCATATCCCATAGCTTAACCATTCATATATTTGGATTCGTCTCGACGAGCCGAGCAGTACGAGTACCACCTTGATGGGTCTGCGACGTTTCCTTCCAGAGTTATTACCAAAAAAACACAAACATCCCAGAATCCTCTCGGTTTGGGGTCAAAATGTTGTCGCTCATTAAATCCCATAAGAAACGTCGCATCGAATGAATGTGATTGAATTCTCCCCGTCTGGACGAGCGGAATTGAATGGTGCAACTGATTTTGCTGTGCTGTGAAAATTCAGATATTTGCATGACTGCTTTTGTTTTATTTTGTGAATAGCAAAAAGCATTCAACCCCATAATACATGCTGTTTTATTGGTCGCTCGTCCATTTCATATCCCATAGCTTAACCATTCATATATTTGGATTCGTCTCGACGAGCCGAGCAGTACGAGTACCACCTTGATGGGTCTGCGACGTTTCCTTCCAGAGTTATTACCAAAAAAACACAAACATCCCAGAATCCTCTCGGTTTGGGGTCAAAATGTTGTCGCTCATTAAATCCCATAAGAAACGTCGCATCGAATGAATGTGATTGAATTCTCCCCGTCTGGACGAGCGGAATTGAATGGTGCAACTGATTTTGCTGTGCTGTGAAAATTCAGATATTTGCATGACTGCTTTTGTTTTATTTTGTGAATAGCAAAAAGCATTCAACCCCATAATACATGCTGTTTTATTGGTCGCTCGTCCATTTCATATCCCATAGCTTAACCATTCATATATTTGGATTCGTCTCGACGAGCCGAGCAGTACGAGTACCACCTTGATGGGTCTGCGACGTTTCCTTCCAGAGTTATTACCAAAAAACCACAAACATCCCAGAATCCTCTCGGTTTGGGGTCAAAATGTTGTCGCTCATTAAATCCCATAAGAAACGTCGCATCGAATGAATGTGATTGAATTCTCCCCGTCTGGACGAGCGTAATTGAATGGTGCAACTGATTTTGCTGTGCCGTGAAAATTCAGATATTTGCATGACTGCTTTTGTTTTATTTTGTGAATAGCAAAAAGCATTCAACCCCATAATACATGCTGTTTTATTGGTCGCTCGTCCATTTCATATCACATAGCTTAACCATTCATATATTTGGATTCCTCTCGACGAGGCGAGCAGTACGAGTACCACCTTGATGGGTCTGCGACGTTTCCTTCCAGAGTTATTACCAAAAAAACACAAACATCCCAGAATCCTCTCGGTTTGGGGTCAAAATGTTGTCGCTCATTAAATCCCATAAGAAACGTCGCATCGAATGAATGTGATTGAATTCTCCCCGTCTGGAAGAGCGGAATTGAATGGTGCAACTGATTTTGCTGTGCTGTGAAAATTCAGATATTTGCATGACTGCTTTTGTTTTATTTTGTGAATAGCAAAAAGCATTCAACCCCATAATACATGTTGTTTTATTGGTCGCTCGTCCATTTCATATCCCATAGCTTAAGCATTCATATATTTGGATTCCTCTCGACGAGGCGAGCAGTACGAGTACCACCTTGATGGGTCTGCGACGTTTCCTTCCAGAGTTATTACCAAAAAACCACAAACATCCCAGAATCCTCTCGGTTTGGGGTCAAAATGTTGTCGCTCATTAAATCCCATAAGAAACGTCGCATCGAATGAATGTGATTGAATTCTCCCCGTCTGGACGAGCGGAATTGAATGGTGCAACTGATTTTGCTGTGCTGTGAAAATTCAGATATTTGCATGACTGCTTTTGTTTTATTTTGTGAATAGCAAAAAGCATTCAACCCCATAATACATGCTGTTTTATTGGTCGCTCGTCCATTTCATATCCCATAGCTTAACCATTCATATATTTGGATTCGTCTCGACGAGCCGAGCAGTACGAGTACCACCTTGATGGGTCTGCGACGTTTCCTTCCAGAGTTATTACCAAAAAAAACACAAACATCCCAGAATCCTCTCGGTTTGGGGTCAAAATGTTGTCGCTCATTAAATCCCATAAGAAACGTCGCATCGAATGAATGTGATTGAATTCTCCCCGTCTGGAAGAGCGGAATTGAATGGTGCAACTGATTTTGCTGTGCTGTGAAAATTCAGATATTTGCATGACTGCGTTTGTTTTATTTTGTGAATAGCAAAAAGCATTCAACCCCATAATACATGTTGTTTTATTGGTCGCTCGTCCATTTCATATCCCATAGCTTAAGCATTCATATATTTGGATTCCTCTCGACGAGGCGAGCAGTACGAGTACCACCTTGATGGGTCTGCGACGTTTCCTTCCAGAGTTATTACCAAAAAACCACAAACATCCCAGAATCCTCTCGGTTTGGGGTCAAAATGTTGTCGCTCATTAAATCCCATAAGAAACGTCGCATCGAATGAATGTGATTGAATTCTCCCCGTCTGGACGAGCGGAATTGAATGGTGCAACTGATTTTGCTGTGCCGTGAAAATTCAGATATTTGCATGACTGCTTTTGTTTTATTTTGTGAATAGCAAAAAGCATTCAACCCCATAATACATGTTGTTTTATTGGTCGCTCGTCCATTTCATATCCCATAGCTTGACAACTCATATATTTGGATTCCTCTCGATAAGGCGAGCAGTACGAGTACCACCTTGATGGGTCTGCGACGTTTTCTTCCAGAGTTATTACCAAAAAACCACAAACATCCCAGAATCCTCTCGGTTTGGGGTCAAAATGATGTCGCTCATTAAATCCCATAAGAAACGTCGCATCGAAAGAATGTGATTGAATTCTCCCCGTCTGGACGAGCGGAATTGAATGGTGCAACTGATTTTGCTGTGCTGTGAAAATTCAGATATTTGCATGACTGCTTTTGTTTTATTTTGTGAATAGCAAAAAGCATTCAACCCCATAATACATGCTGTTTTATTGGTCGCTCGTCCATTTCATATCCCATAGCTTAACCATTCATATATTTGGATTCCTTTCGACGAGGCGAGCAGTACGAGTACCACCTTGATGGGTATGCGACGTTTCCTTCCAGAGTTATTACCAAAAAAACACAAACATCCCAGAATCCTCTCGGTTTGGGCTCAAAATGTTGTCGCTCATTAAATCCCATAAGAAACGTCGCATCGAATGAATGTGATTGAATTCTCCCCGTCTGGACGAGTGGAATTGAATGGTGCAACTGATTTTGCTGTGCTGTGAAAATTCAGATATTTGCATGACTGCTTTTGTTTTATTTTGTGAATAGCAAAAAGCATTCAACCCCATAATACATGCTGTTTTATTGGTCGCTCGTCCATTTCATATCACATAGCTTAACCATTCATATATTTGGATTCCTCTCGACGAGGCGAGCAGTACGAGTACCACCTTGATGGGTCTGCGACGTTTCCTTCCAGAGTTATTACCAAAAAACCACAAAAATCCCAGAATCCTCTAGGTTTGGGGTCAAAATGTTGTCGCTCATTAAATCCCATAAGAAACGTCGCATCGAATGAATGTGATTGAATTCTCCCCGTCTGGAAGAGCGGAATTGAATGGTGCAACTGATTTTGCTGTGCTGTGAAAATTCAGATATTTGCATGACTGCTTTTGTTTTATTTTGTGAATAGCAAAAAGCATTCAACCCCATAATACATGTTGTTTTATTGGTCGCTCGTCCATTTCATATCCCATAGCTTAAGCATTCATATATTTGGATTCCTCTCGACGAGGCGAGCAGTACGAGTACAACCTTGATGGGTCTGCGACGTTTCCTTCCAGAGTTATTACCAAAAAAACACAAACATCCCAGAATCCTCTCGGTTTGGGGTCAAAATGTTGTCGCTCATTAAATCCCATAAGAAACGTCGCATCGAATTAATGTGATTGAATTCTCCCCGTCTGGACGAGCGGAATTGAATGGTGCAACTGATTTTGCTGTGCTGTGAAAATTCAGATATTTGCATGACTGCTTTTGTTTTATTTTGTTAATAGCAAAAAGCATTCAACCCCATAATACATGCTGTTTTATTGGTCGCTCGTCCATTTCATATCCCATAGCTTAACCATTCATATATTTGGATTCCTTTCGACGAGGCGAGCAGTACGAGTACCACCTTGATGGGTATGCGACGTTTCCTTCCAGAGTTATTTCCAAAAAAACACAAACATCCCAGAATCCTCTCGGTTTGGGCTCAAAATGTTGTCGCTCATTAAATCCCATAAGAAACGTCGCATCGAATGAATGTGATTGAATTCTCCCCGTCTGGACGAGCGGAATTGAATGGTGCAACTGATTTTGCTGTGCTGTGAAAATTCAGATATTTGCATGACTGCTTTTGTTTTATTTTGTGAATAGCAAAAAGCATTCAACCCCATAATACATGCTGTTTTATTGGTCGCTCGTCCATTTCATATCACATAGCTTAACCATTCATATATTTGGATTCCTCTCGACGAGCCGAGCAGTACGAGTACCACCTTGATGGGTCTGCGACGTTTCCTTCCAGAGTTATTACCAAAAAACCACAAAAATCCCAGAATCCTCTCGGTTTGGGGTCAAAATGTTGTCGCTCATTAAATCCCATAAGAAACGTCGCATCGAATGAATGTGATTGAATTATCCCCGTCTGGAAGAGCGGAATTGAATGGTGCAACTGATTTTGCTGTGCTGTAAAAATTCAGATATTTGCATGACTGCTTTTGTTTTATTTTGTGAATAGCAAAAATCATTCAACCCCATAATACATGTTGTTTTATTGGTCGCTCGTCCATTTCATATCCCATAGCTTAAGCATTCATATATTTGGATTCCTCTCGACGAGGCGAGCAGTACGAGTACCACCTTGATGGGTCTGCGACGTTTCCTTCCAGAGTTATTACCAAAAATACACAAACATCCCAGAATCCTCTCGGTTTGGGGTCAAAATGTTGTCGCTCATTAAATCCCATAAGAAACGTCGCATCGAATGAATGTGATTGAATTCTCCCCGTCTGGACGAGCGGAATTGAATGGTGCAACTGATTTTGCTGTGCTGTGAAAATTCAGATATTTGCATGACTGCTTTTGTTTTATTTTGTGAATAGCAAAAAGCATTCAACCCCATAATACATGTTGTTTTATTGGTCGCTCGTCCATTTCATATCCCATAGCTTAACCATTCATATATTTGGATTCCTTTCGACGAGGCGAGCAGTACGAGTACCACCTTGATGGGTATGCGACGTTTCCTTCCAGAGTTATTACCAAAAAACACAAACATCCCAGAATCCTCTCGGTTTGGGCTCAAAATGTTGTCGCTCATTAAATCCCATAAGAAACGTCGCATCGAATGAATGTGATTGAATTCTCCCCGTCTGGACGAGCGGAATTGAATGGTGCAACTGATTTTGCTGTGCTGTGAAAATTCAGATATTTGCATGACTGCTTTTGTTTTATTTTGTTAATAGCAAAAAGCATTCAACCCCATAATACATGCTGTTTTATTGGTCGCTCGTCCATTTCATATCCCATAGCTTAACCATTCATATATTTGGATTCCTTTCGACGAGGCGAGCAGTACGAGTACCACCTTGATGGGTATGCGACGTTTCCTTCCAGAGTTATTTCCAAAAAAACACAAACATCCCAGAATCCTCTCGGTTTGGGCTCAAAATGTTGTCGCTCATTAAATCCCATAAGAAACGTCGCATCGAATGAATGTGATTGAATTCTCCCCGTCTGGACGAGCGGAATTGAATGGTGCAACTGATTTTGCTGTGCTGTGAAAATTCAGATATTTGCATGACTGCTTTTGTTTTATTTTGTGAATAGCAAAAAGCATTCAACCCCATAATACATGCTGTTTTATTGGTCGCTCGTCCATTTCATATCACATAGCTTAACCATTCATATATTTGGATTCCTCTCGACGAGCCGAGCAGTACGAGTACCACCTTGATGGGTCTGCGACGTTTCCTTCCAGAGTTATTACCAAAAAACCACAAAAAATCCCAGAATCCTCTCGGTTTGGGGTCAAAATGTTGTCGCTCATTAAATCCCATAAGAAACGTCGCATCGAATGAATGTGATTGAATTCTCCCCGTCTGGACGAGCGGAATTGAATGGTGCAACTGATTTTGCTGTGCTGTGAAAATTCAGATATTTGCATGACTGCTTTTGTTTTATTTTGTGAATAGCAAAAAGCATTCAACCCCATAATACATGCTGTTTTATTGGTCGCTCGTCCATTTCATATCACATAGCTTAACCATTCATATATTTGGATTCCTCTCGACGAGGCGAGCAGTACGAGTACCACCTTGATGGGTCTGCGACGTTTCCTTCCAGAGTTATTACCAAAAAAACACAAAAATCCCAGAATCCTCTCGGTTTGGGGTCAAAATGTTGTCGCTCATTAAATCCCATAAGAAACGTCGCATCGAATGAATGTGATTGAATTCTCCCCGTCTGGAAGAGCGGAATTGAATGGTCCAACTGATTTTGCTGTGCTGTAAAAATTCAGATATTTGCATGACTGCTTTTGTTTTATTTTGTGAATAGCAAAAAGCATTCAACCCCATAATACATGTTGTTTTATTGGTCGCTCGTCCATTTCATATCCCATAGCTTAAGCATTCATATATTTGGATTCCTCTCGACGAGGCGAGCAGTACGAGTACCACCTTGATGGGTCTGCGACGTTTCCTTCCAGAGTTATTACCAAAAATACACAAACATCCCAGAATCCTCTCGGTTTGGGGTCAAAATGTTGTCGCTCATTAAATCCCATAAGAAACGTCGCATCGAATGAATGTGATTGAATTCTCCCCGTCTGGACGAGCGGAATTGAATGGTGCAACTGATTTTGCTGTGCTGTGAAAATTCAGATATTTGCATGACTGCTTTTGTTTTATTTTGTGAATAGCAAAAAGCATTCAACCCCATAATACATGCTGTTTTATTGGTCGCTCGTTCATTTCATATCACATAGCTTAACCATTCATATATTTGGATTCCTCTCGACGAGGCGAGCAGTACGAGTACCACCTTGATGGGTCTGCGACGTTTCCTTCCAGAGTTATTACCAAAAAACCACAAACATCCCAGAATCCTCTCGGTTTGGGGTCAAAATGTTGTCGCTCATTAAATCCCATAAGAAACGTCGCATCGAATGAATGTGATTGAATTCTCCCCGTCTGGACGAGCGGAATTGAATGGTGCAACTGATTTTGCTGTGCTGTGAAAATTCAGATATTTGCATGACTGCTTTTGTTTTATTTTGTGAATAGCAAAAAGCATTCAACCCCATAATACATGTTGTTTTATTGGTCGCTCGTCCATTTCATATCCCATAGTTTAACAACTCATATATTTGGATTCCTCTCGATAAGGCGAGCAGTACGAGTACCACCTTGATGGGTCTGCGACGTTTTCTTCCAGAGTTATTACCAAAAAAACACAAACATCCCAGAATCCTCTCGGTTTGGGGTCAAAATGTTGTCGCTCATTAAATCCCATAAGAAACGTCGCATCGAATGAATGTGATTGAATTCTCCCCGTCTGGAAGAGCGGAATTGAATGGTACAACTGATTTTGCTGTGCTGTGAAAATTCAGATATTTGCATGACTGCTTTTGTTTTATTTTGTGAATAGCAAAAAGCATTCAACCCCATAATACATGTTGTTTTATTGGTCGCTCGTCCATTTCATATCCCATAGCTTAACCATTCATATATTTGGATTCCTCTCGACGAGCCGAGCAGTACGAGTACCACCTTGATGGGTCTGCGACGTTTCCTTCCAGAGTTATTACCAAAAAACCACAAAAATCCCAGAATCCTCTCGGTTTGGGGTCAAAATGTTGTCGCTCATTAAATCCCATAAGAAACGTCGCATCGAATTAATGTGATTGAATTCTCCCCGTCTGGACGAGCGGAATTGAATGGTGCAACTGATTTTGCTGTGCTGTGAAAATTCAGATATTTGCATGACTGCTTTTGTTTTATTTTGTTAATAGCAAAAAGCATTCAACCCCATAATACATGCTGTTTTATTGGTCGCTCGTCCATTTCATATCCCATAGCTTAACCATTCATATATTTGGATTCCTTTCGACGAGGCGAGCAGTACGAGTACCACCTTGATGGGTATGCGACGTTTCCTTCCAGAGTTATTTCCAAAAAAACACAAACATCCCAGAATCCTCTCGGTTTGGGCTCAAAATGTTGTCGCTCATTAAATCCCATAAGAAACGTCGCATCGAATGAATGTGATTGAATTCTCCCCGTCTGGACGAGCGGAATTGAATGGTGCAACTGATTTTGCTGTGCTGTGAAAATTCAGATATTTGCATGACTGCTTTTGTTTTATTTTGTGAATAGCAAAAAGCATTCAACCCCATAATACATGCTGTTTTATTGGTCGCTCGTCCATTTCATATCACATAGCTTAACCATTCATATATTTGGATTCCTCTCGACGAGCCGAGCAGTACGAGTACCACCTTGATGGGTCTGCGACGTTTCCTTCCAGAGTTATTACCAAAAAACCACAAAAATCCCAGAATCCTCTCGGTTTGGGGTCAAAATGTTGTCGCTCATTAAATCCCATAAGAAACGTCGCATCGAATGAATGTGATTGAATTATCCCCGTCTGGAAGAGCGGAATTGAATGGTGCAACTGATTTTGCTGTGCTGTAAAAATTCAGATATTTGCATGACTGCTTTTGTTTTATTTTGTGAATAGCAAAAATCATTCAACCCCATAATACATGTTGTTTTATTGGTCGCTCGTCCATTTCATATCCCATAGCTTAAGCATTCATATATTTGGATTCCTCTCGACGAGGCGAGCAGTACGAGTACCACCTTGATGGGTCTGCGACGTTTCCTTCCAGAGTTATTACCAAAAATACACAAACATCCCAGAATCCTCTCGGTTTGGGGTCAAAATGTTGTCGCTCATTAAATCCCATAAGAAACGTCGCATCGAATGAATGTGATTGAATTCTCCCCGTCTGGACGAGCGGAATTGAATGGTGCAACTGATTTTGCTGTGCTGTGAAAATTCAGATATTTGCATGACTGCTTTTGTTTTATTTTGTGAATAGCAAAAAGCATTCAACCCCATAATACATGTTGTTTTATTGGTCGCTCGTCCATTTCATATCCCATAGCTTAACCATTCATATATTTGGATTCCTTTCGACGAGGCGAGCAGTACGAGTACCACCTTGATGGGTATGCGACGTTTCCTTCCAGAGTTATTACCAAAAAACACAAACATCCCAGAATCCTCTCGGTTTGGGCTCAAAATGTTGTCGCTCATTAAATCCCATAAGAAACGTCGCATCGAATGAATGTGATTGAATTCTCCCCGTCTGGACGAGCGGAATTGAATGGTGCAACTGATTTTGCTGTGCTGTGAAAATTCAGATATTTGCATGACTGCTTTTGTTTTATTTTGTGAATAGCAAAAAGCATTCAACCCCATAATACATGCTGTTTTATTGGTCGCTCGTCCATTTCATATCACATAGCTTAACCATTCATATATTTGGATTCCTCTCGACGAGGCGAGCAGTACGAGTACCACCTTGATGGGTCTGCGACGTTTCCTTCCAGAGTTATTACCAAAAAAACACAAAAATCCCAGAATCCTCTCGGTTTGGGGTCAAAATGTTGTCGCTCATTAAATCCCATAAGAAACGTCGCATCGAATGAATGTGATTGAATTCTCCCCGTCTGGAAGAGCGGAATTGAATGGTCCAACTGATTTTGCTGTGCTGTAAAAATTCAGATATTTGCATGACTGCTTTTGTTTTATTTTGTGAATAGCAAAAAGCATTCAACCCCATAATACATGTTGTTTTATTGGTCGCTCGTCCATTTCATATCCCATAGCTTAAGCATTCATATATTTGGATTCCTCTCGACGAGGCGAGCAGTACGAGTACCACCTTGATGGGTCTGCGACGTTTCCTTCCAGAGTTATTACCAAAAATACACAAACATCCCAGAATCCTCTCGGTTTGGGGTCAAAATGTTGTCGCTCATTAAATCCCATAAGAAACGTCGCATCGAATGAATGTGATTGAATTCTCCCCGTCTGGACGAGCGGAATTGAATGGTGCAACTGATTTTGCTGTGCTGTGAAAATTCAGATATTTGCATGACTGCTTTTGTTTTATTTTGTGAATAGCAAAAAGCATTCAACCCCATAATACATGCTGTTTTATTGGTCGCTCGTTCATTTCATATCACATAGCTTAACCATTCATATATTTGGATTCCTCTCGACGAGGCGAGCAGTACGAGTACCACCTTGATGGGTCTGCGACGTTTCCTTCCAGAGTTATTACCAAAAAACCACAAACATCCCAGAATCCTCTCGGTTTGGGGTCAAAATGTTGTCGCTCATTAAATCCCATAAGAAACGTCGCATCGAATGAATGTGATTGAATTCTCCCCGTCTGGACGAGCGGAATTGAATGGTGCAACTGATTTTGCTGTGCTGTGAAAATTCAGATATTTGCATGACTGCTTTTGTTTTATTTTGTGAATAGCAAAAAGCATTCAACCCCATAATACATGTTGTTTTATTGGTCGCTCGTCCATTTCATATCCCATAGTTTAACAACTCATATATTTGGATTCCTCTCGATAAGGCGAGCAGTACGAGTACCACCTTGATGGGTCTGCGACGTTTTCTTCCAGAGTTATTACCAAAAAAACACAAACATCCCAGAATCCTCTCGGTTTGGGGTCAAAATGTTGTCGCTCATTAAATCCCATAAGAAACGTCGCATCGAATGAATGTGATTGAATTCTCCCCGTCTGGAAGAGCGGAATTGAATGGTACAACTGATTTTGCTGTGCTGTGAAAATTCAGATATTTGCATGACTGCTTTTGTTTTATTTTGTGAATAGCAAAAAGCATTCAACCCCATAATACATGTTGTTTTATTGGTCGCTCGTCCATTTCATATCCCATAGCTTAACCATTCATATATTTGGATTCCTCTCGACGAGCCGAGCAGTACGAGTACCACCTTGATGGGTCTGCGACGTTTCCTTCCAGAGTTATTACCAAAAAAACACAAAAATCCCAGAATCCTCTCGGTTTGGGGTCAAAATGTTGTCGCTCATTAAATCCCATAAGAAACGTCGCATCGAATTAATGTGATTGAATTCTCCCCGTCTGGACGAGCGGAATTGAATGGTGCAACTGATTTTGCTGTGCTGTGAAAATTCAGATATTTGCATGACTGCTTTTGTTTTATTTTGTTAATAGCAAAAAGCATTCAACCCCATAATACATGCTGTTTTATTGGTCGCTCGTCCATTTCATATCCCATAGCTTAACCATTCATATATTTGGATTCCTTTCGACGAGGCGAGCAGTACGAGTACCACCTTGATGGGTATGCGACGTTTCCTTCCAGAGTTATTTCCAAAAAAACACAAACATCCCAGAATCCTCTCGGTTTGGGCTCAAAATGTTGTCGCTCATTAAATCCCATAAGAAACGTCGCATCGAATGAATGTGATTGAATTCTCCCCGTCTGGACGAGCGGAATTGAATGGTGCAACTGATTTTGCTGTGCTGTGAAAATTCAGATATTTGCATGACTGCTTTTGTTTTATTTTGTGAATAGCAAAAAGCATTCAACCCCATAATACATGCTGTTTTATTGGTCGCTCGTCCATTTCATATCACATAGCTTAACCATTCATATATTTGGATTCCTCTCGACGAGCCGAGCAGTACGAGTACCACCTTGATGGGTCTGCGACGTTTCCTTCCAGAGTTATTACCAAAAAACCACAAAAATCCCAGAATCCTCTCGGTTTGGGGTCAAAATGTTGTCGCTCATTAAATCCCATAAGAAACGTCGCATCGAATGAATGTGATTGAATTATCCCCGTCTGGAAGAGCGGAATTGAATGGTGCAACTGATTTTGCTGTGCTGTAAAAATTCAGATATTTGCATGACTGCTTTTGTTTTATTTTGTGAATAGCAAAAATCATTCAACCCCATAATACATGTTGTTTTATTGGTCGCTCGTCCATTTCATATCCCATAGCTTAAGCATTCATATATTTGGATTCCTCTCGACGAGGCGAGCAGTACGAGTACCACCTTGATGGGTCTGCGACGTTTCCTTCCAGAGTTATTACCAAAAATACACAAACATCCCAGAATCCTCTCGGTTTGGGGTCAAAATGTTGTCGCTCATTAAATCCCATAAGAAACGTCGCATCGAATGAATGTGATTGAATTCTCCCCGTCTGGACGAGCGGAATTGAATGGTGCAACTGATTTTGCTGTGCTGTGAAAATTCAGATATTTGCATGACTGCTTTTGTTTTATTTTGTGAATAGCAAAAAGCATTCAACCCCATAATACATGTTGTTTTATTGGTCGCTCGTCCATTTCATATCCCATAGCTTAACCATTCATATATTTGGATTCCTTTCGACGAGGCGAGCAGTACGAGTACCACCTTGATGGGTATGCGACGTTTCCTTCCAGAGTTATTACCAAAAAACACAAACATCCCAGAATCCTCTCGGTTTGGGCTCAAAATGTTGTCGCTCATTAAATCCCATAAGAAACGTCGCATCGAATGAATGTGATTGAATTCTCCCCGTCTGGACGAGCGGAATTGAATGGTGCAACTGATTTTGCTGTGCTGTGAAAATTCAGATATTTGCATGACTGCTTTTGTTTTATTTTGTGAATAGCAAAAAGCATTCAACCCCATAATACATGCTGTTTTATTGGTCGCTCGTCCATTTCATATCACATAGCTTAACCATTCATATATTTGGATTCCTCTCGACGAGGCGAGCAGTACGAGTACCACCTTGATGGGTCTGCGACGTTTCCTTCCAGAGTTATTACCAAAAAAACACAAAAATCCCAGAATCCTCTCGGTTTGGGGTCAAAATGTTGTCGCTCATTAAATCCCATAAGAAACGTCGCATCGAATGAATGTGATTGAATTCTCCCCGTCTGGAAGAGCGGAATTGAATGGTCCAACTGATTTTGCTGTGCTGTAAAAATTCAGATATTTGCATGACTGCTTTTGTTTTATTTTGTGAATAGCAAAAAGCATTCAACCCCATAATACATGTTGTTTTATTGGTCGCTCGTCCATTTCATATCCCATAGCTTAAGCATTCATATATTTGGATTCCTCTCGACGAGGCGAGCAGTACGAGTACCACCTTGATGGGTCTGCGACGTTTCCTTCCAGAGTTATTACCAAAAATACACAAACATCCCAGAATCCTCTCGGTTTGGGGTCAAAATGTTGTCGCTCATTAAATCCCATAAGAAACGTCGCATCGAATGAATGTGATTGAATTCTCCCCGTCTGGACGAGCGGAATTGAATGGTGCAACTGATTTTGCTGTGCTGTGAAAATTCAGATATTTGCATGACTGCTTTTGTTTTATTTTGTGAATAGCAAAAAGCATTCAACCCCATAATACATGCTGTTTTATTGGTCGCTCGTTCATTTCATATCACATAGCTTAACCATTCATATATTTGGATTCCTCTCGACGAGGCGAGCAGTACGAGTACCACCTTGATGGGTCTGCGACGTTTCCTTCCAGAGTTATTACCAAAAAACCACAAAAATCCCAGAATCCTCTCGGTTTGGGGTCAAAATGTTGTCGCTCATTAAATCCCATAAGAAACGTCGCATCGAATGAATGTGATTGAATTCTCCCCGTCTGGAAGAGCGGAATTGAATGGTCCAACTGATTTTGCTGTGCTGTAAAAATTCAGATATTTGCATGACTGCTTTTGTTTTATTTTGTGAATAGCAAAAAGCATTCAACCCCATAATACATGTTGTTTTATTGGTCGCTCGTCCATTTCATATCCCATAGCTTAAGCATTCATATATTTGGATTCCTCTCGACGAGGCGAGCAGTACGAGTACCACCTTGATGGGTCTGCGACGTTTCCTTCCAGAGTTATTACCAAAAATACACAAACATCCCAGAATCCTCTCGGTTTGGGGTCAAAATGTTGTCGCTCATTAAATCCCATAAGAAACGTCGCATCGAATGAATGTGATTGAATTCTCCCCGTCTGGACGAGCGGAATTGAATGGTGCAACTGATTTTGCTGTGCTGTGAAAATTCAGATATTTGCATGACTGCTTTTGTTTTATTTTGTGAATAGCAAAAAGCATTCAACCCCATAATACATGTTGTTTTATTGGTCGCTCGTCCATTTCATATCCCATAGCTTAACCATTCATATATTTGGATTCCTCTCGACTAGGCAAGCAGTACGAGTACCACCTTGATGGGTCTGCGACGTTTCCTTCCAGAGTTATTACCAAAAAAACACAAAAATCCCAGAATCCTCTCGGTTTGGGGTCAAAATGTTGTCGCTCATTAAATCCCATAAGAAACGTCGCATCGAATGAATGTGATTGAATTCTCCCCGTCTGGAAGAGCGGAATTGAATGGTGCAACTGATTTTGCTGTGCTGTGAAAATTCAGATATTTGCATGACTGCTTTTGTTTTATTTTGTGAATAGCAAAAAGCATTCAACCCCATAATACATGTTGTTTTATTGGTCGCTCGTCCATTTCATATCCCATAGCTTAAGCATTCATATATTTGGATTCCTCTCGACGAGGCGAGCAGTACGACTACCACCTTGATGGGTCTGCGACGTTTCCTTCCAGAGTTATTACCAAAAAAACACAAACATCCCAGAATCCTCTCGGTTTGGGGTCAAAATGTTGTCGCTCATTAAATCCCATAAGAAACGTCGCATCGAATGAATGTGATTGAATTCTCCCCGTCTGGACGAGCGGAATTGAATGGTGCAACTGATTTTGCTGTGCTGTGAAAATTCAGATATTTGCATGACTGCTTTTGTTTTATTTTGTGAATATCAAAAACATTCAACCCCATAATACATGTTGTTTTATTGGTCGCTCGTCCATTTCATATCCCATAGCTTAAGCATTCATATATTTGGATTCCTCTCGACGAGTCGAGCAGTACGAGTACCACCTTGATGGGTCTGCGACGTTTCCTTCCAGAGTTATTACCAAAAAACCACAAACATCCCAGAATCCTCTCGGTTTGGGGTCAAAATGTTGTCGCTCATTAAATCCCATAAGAAACGTCGCATCGAATGAATGTGATTGAATTCTCCCCGTCTGGACGAGCGGAATTGAATGGTGCAACTGATTTTGCTGTGCTGTGAAAATTCAGATATTTGCATGACTGCTTTTGTTTTATTTTGTGAATAGCAAAAAGCATTCAACCCCATAATACATGTTGTTTTATTGGTCGCTCGTCCATTTCATATCCCATAGTTTAACAACTCATATATTTGGATTCCTCTCGATAAGGCGAGCAGTACGAGTACCACCTTGATGGGTCTGCGACGTTTTCTTCCAGAGTTATTACCAAAAAAACACAAACATCCCAGAATCCTCTCGGTTTGGGGTCAAAATGTTGTCGCTCATTAAATCCCATAAGAAACGTCGCATCGAATGAATGTGATTGAATTCTCCCCGTCTGGAAGAGCGGAATTGAATGGTACAACTGATTTTGCTGTGCTGTGAAAATTCAGATATTTGCATGACTGCTTTTGTTTTATTTTGTGAATAGCAAAAAGCATTCAACCCCATAATACATGCTGTTTTATTGGTCGCTCGTCCATTTCATATCCCATAGCTTAACCATTCATATATTTGGATTCCTTTCGACGAGACGAGCAGTACGAGTACCACCTTGATGGGTATGCGACGTTTCCTTCCAGAGTTATTACCAAAAAAACACAAACATCCCAGAATCCTCTCGGTTTGGGCTCAAAATGTTGTCGCTCATTAAATCCCATAAGAAACGTCGCATCGAATGAATGTGATTGAATTCTCCCCGTCTGGACGAGCGGAATTGAATGGTGCAACTGATTTTGCTGTGCTGTGAAAATTCAGATATTTGCATGACTGCTTTTGTTTTATTTTGTGAATAGCAAAAAGCATTCAACCCCATAATACATGTTGTTTTATTGGTCGCTCGTCCATTTCATATCCCATAGCTTAAGCATTCATATATTTGGATTCCTCTCGACGAGGCGAGCAGTACGACTACCACCTTGATGGGTCTGCGACGTTTCCTTCCAGAGTTATTACCAAAAAACCACAAACATCCCAGAATCCTCTCGGTTTGGGGTCAAAATGTTGTCGCTCATTAAATCCCATAAGAAACGTCGCATCGAATGAATGTGATTGAATTCTCCCCGTCTGGACGAGCGGAATTGAATGGTGCAACTGATTTTGCTGTGCTGTGAAAATTCAGATATTTGCATGACTGCTTTTGTTTTATTTTGTGAATATCAAAAACATTCAACCCCATAATACATGTTGTTTTATTGGTCGCTCGTCCATTTCATATCCCATAGCTTAAGCATTCATATATTTGGATTCCTCTCGACGAGTCGAGCAGTACGAGTACCACCTTGATGGGTCTGCGACGTTTCCTTCCAGAGTTATTACCAAAAAACCACAAACATCCCAGAATCCTCTCGGTTTGGGGTCAAAATGTTGTCGCTCATTAAATCCCATAAGAAACGTCGCATCGAATGAATGTGATTGAATTCTCCCCGTCTGGACGAGCGGAATTGAATGGTGCAACTGATTTTGCTGTGCTGTGAAAATTCAGATATTTGCATGACTGCTTTTGTTTTATTTTGTGAATAGCAAAAAGCATTCAACCCCATAATACATGTTGTTTTATTGGTCGCTCGTCCATTTCATATCCCATAGTTTAACAACTCATATATTTGGATTCCTCTCGATAAGGCGAGCAGTACGAGTACCACCTTGATGGGTCTGCGACGTTTTCTTCCAGAGTTATTACCAAAAAAACACAAACATCCCAGAATCCTCTCGGTTTGGGGTCAAAATGTTGTCGCTCATTAAATTCCATAAGAAACGTCGCATCGAATGAATGTGATTGAATTCTCCCCGTCTGGAAGAGCGGAATTGAATGGTACAACTGATTTTGCTGTGCTGTGAAAATTCAGATATTTGCATGACTGCTTTTGTTTTATTTTGTGAATAGCAAAAAGCATTCAACCCCATAATACATGCTGTTTTATTGGTCGCTCGTCCATTTCATATCCCATAGCTTAACCATTCATATATTTGGATTCCTTTCGACGAGGCGAGCAGTACGAGTACCACCTTGATGGGTATGCGACGTTTCCTTCCAGAGTTATTACCAAAAATACACAAACATCCCAGAATCCTCTCGGTTTGGGGTCAAAATGTTGTCGCTCATTAAATCCCATAAGAAACGTCGCATCGAATGAATGTGATTGAATTCTCCCCGTCTGGACGAGCGGAATTGAATGGTGCAACTGATTTTGCTGTGCTGTGAAAATTCAGATATTTGCATGACTGCTTTTGTTTTATTTTGTGAATAGCAAAAAGCATTCAACCCCATAATACATGTTGTTTTATTGGTCGCTCGTCCATTTCATATCCCATAGCTTAACCATTCATATATTTGGATTCCTTTCGACGAGGCGAGCAGTACGAGTACCACCTTGATGGGTATGCGACGTTTCCTTCCAGAGTTATTACCAAAAAACACAAACATCCCAGAATCCTCTCGGTTTGGGCTCAAAATGTTGTCGCTCATTAAATCCCATAAGAAACGTCGCATCGAATGAATGTGATTGAATTCTCCCCGTCTGGACGAGCGGAATTGAATGGTGCAACTGATTTTGCTGTGCTGTGAAAATTCAGATATTTGCATGACTGCTTTTGTTTTATTTTGTGAATAGCAAAAAGCATTCAACCCCATAATACATGTTGTTTTATTGGTCGCTCGTCCATTTCATATCCCATAGCTTAAGCATTCATATATTTGGATTCCTCTCGACGAGGCGAGCAGTACGAGTACCACCTTGATGGGTCTGCGACGTTTCCTTCCAGAGTTATTACCAAAAATACACAAACATCCCAGAATCCTCTCGGTTTGGGGTCAAAATGTTGTCGCTCATTAAATCCCATAAGAAACGTCGCATCGAATGAATGTGATTGAATTCTCCCCGTCTGGACGAGCGGAATTGAATGGTGCAACTGATTTTGCTGTGCTGTGAAAATTCAGATATTTGCATGACTGCTTTTGTTTTATTTTGTGAATAGCAAAAAGCATTCAACCCCATAATACATGTTGTTTTATTGGTCGCTCGTCCATTTCATATCCCATAGTTTAACAACTCATATATTTGGATTCCTCTCGATAAGGCGAGCAGTACGAGTACCACCTTGATGGGTCTGCGACGTTTTCTTCCAGAGTTATTACCAAAAAAACACAAACATCCCAGAATCCTCTCGGTTTGGGGTCAAAATGTTGTCGCTCATTAAATTCCATAAGAAACGTCGCATCGAATGAATGTGATTGAATTCTCCCCGTCTGGAAGAGCGGAATTGAATGGTACAACTGATTTTGCTGTGCTGTGAAAATTCAGATATTTGCATGACTGCTTTTGTTTTATTTTGTGAATAGCAAAAAGCATTCAACCCCATAATACATGCTGTTTTATTGGTCGCTCGTCCATTTCATATCCCATAGCTTAACCATTCATATATTTGGATTCCTTTCGACGAGGCGAGCAGTACGAGTACCACCTTGATGGGTATGCGACGTTTCCTTCCAGAGTTATTACCAAAAATACACAAACATCCCAGAATCCTCTCGGTTTGGGGTCAAAATGTTGTCGCTCATTAAATCCCATAAGAAACGTCGCATCGAATGAATGTGATTGAATTCTCCCCGTCTGGACGAGCGGAATTGAATGGTGCAACTGATTTTGCTGTGCTGTGAAAATTCAGATATTTGCATGACTGCTTTTGTTTTATTTTGTGAATAGCAAAAAGCATTCAACCCCATAATACATGTTGTTTTATTGGTCGCTCGTCCATTTCATATCCCATAGCTTAACCATTCATATATTTGGATTCCTTTCGACGAGGCGAGCAGTACGAGTACCACCTTGATGGGTATGCGACGTTTCCTTCCAGAGTTATTACCAAAAAACACAAACATCCCAGAATCCTCTCGGTTTGGGCTCAAAATGTTGTCGCTCATTAAATCCCATAAGAAACGTCGCATCGAATGAATGTGATTGAATTCTCCCCGTCTGGACGAGCGGAATTGAATGGTGCAACTGATTTTGCTGTGCTGTGAAAATTCAGATATTTGCATGACTGCTTTTGTTTTATTTTGTGAATAGCAAAAAGCATTCAACCCCATAATACATGTTGTTTTATTGGTCGCTCGTCCATTTCATATCCCATAGCTTAAGCATTCATATATTTGGATTCCTCTCGACGAGGCGAGCAGTACGAGTACCACCTTGATGGGTCTGCGACGTTTCCTTCCAGAGTTATTACCAAAAATACACAAACATCCCAGAATCCTCTCGGTTTGGGGTCAAAATGTTGTCGCTCATTAAATCCCATAAGAAACGTCGCATCGAATGAATGTGATTGAATTCTCCCCGTCTGGACGAGCGGAATTGAATGGTGCAACTGATTTTGCTGTGCTGTGAAAATTCAGATATTTGCATGACTGCTTTTGTTTTATTTTGTGAATAGCAAAAAGCATTCAACCCCATAATACATGTTGTTTTATTGGTCGCTCGTCCATTTCATATCCCATAGCTTAACCATTCATATATTTGGATTCCTCTCGACTAGGCAAGCAGTACGAGTACCACCTTGATGGGTCTGCGACGTTTCCTTCCAGAGTTATTACCAAAAAAACACAAAAATCCCAGAATCCTCTCGGTTTGGGGTCAAAATGTTGTCGCTCATTAAATCCCATAAGAAACGTCGCATCGAATGAATGTGATTGAATTCTCCCCGTCTGGAAGAGCGGAATTGAATGGTGCAACTGATTTTGCTGTGCTGTGAAAATTCAGATATTTGCATGACTGCTTTTGTTTTATTTTGTGAATAGCAAAAAGCATTCAACCCCATAATACATGTTGTTTTATTGGTCGCTCGTCCATTTCATATCCCATAGCTTAAGCATTCATATATTTGGATTCCTCTCGACGAGGCGAGCAGTACGACTACCACCTTGATGGGTCTGCGACGTTTCCTTCCAGAGTTATTACCAAAAAAACACAAACATCCCAGAATCCTCTCGGTTTGGGGTCAAAATGTTGTCGCTCATTAAATCCCATAAGAAACGTCGCATCGAATGAATGTGATTGAATTCTCCCCGTCTGGACGAGCGGAATTGAATGGTGCAACTGATTTTGCTGTGCTGTGAAAATTCAGATATTTGCATGACTGCTTTTGTTTTATTTTGTGAATATCAAAAACATTCAACCCCATAATACATGTTGTTTTATTGGTCGCTCGTCCATTTCATATCCCATAGCTTAAGCATTCATATATTTGGATTCCTCTCGACGAGTCGAGCAGTACGAGTACCACCTTGATGGGTCTGCGACGTTTCCTTCCAGAGTTATTACCAAAAAACCACAAACATCCCAGAATCCTCTCGGTTTGGGGTCAAAATGTTGTCGCTCATTAAATCCCATAAGAAACGTCGCATCGAATGAATGTGATTGAATTCTCCCCGTCTGGACGAGCGGAATTGAATGGTGCAACTGATTTTGCTGTGCTGTGAAAATTCAGATATTTGCATGACTGCTTTTGTTTTATTTTGTGAATAGCAAAAAGCATTCAACCCCATAATACATGTTGTTTTATTGGTCGCTCGTCCATTTCATATCCCATAGTTTAACAACTCATATATTTGGATTCCTCTCGATAAGGCGAGCAGTACGAGTACCACCTTGATGGGTCTGCGACGTTTTCTTCCAGAGTTATTACCAAAAAAACACAAACATCCCAGAATCCTCTCGGTTTGGGGTCAAAATGTTGTCGCTCATTAAATCCCATAAGAAACGTCGCATCGAATGAATGTGATTGAATTCTCCCCGTCTGGAAGAGCGGAATTGAATGGTACAACTGATTTTGCTGTGCTGTGAAAATTCAGATATTTGCATGACTGCTTTTGTTTTATTTTGTGAATAGCAAAAAGCATTCAACCCCATAATACATGCTGTTTTATTGGTCGCTCGTCCATTTCATATCCCATAGCTTAACCATTCATATATTTGGATTCCTTTCGACGAGACGAGCAGTACGAGTACCACCTTGATGGGTATGCGACGTTTCCTTCCAGAGTTATTACCAAAAAAACACAAACATCCCAGAATCCTCTCGGTTTGGGCTCAAAATGTTGTCGCTCATTAAATCCCATAAGAAACGTCGCATCGAATGAATGTGATTGAATTCTCCCTGTCTGGACGAGCGGAATTGAATGGTGCAACTGATTTTGCTGTGCTGTGAAAATTCAGATATTTGCATGACTGCTTTTGTTTTATTTTGTGAATAGCAAAAAGCAGTCAACCCCATAATACATGCTGTTTTATTGGTCGCTCGTCCATTTCATATCACATAGCTTAACCATTCATATATTTGGATTCCTCTCGACCAGGCGAGCAGTACGAGTACCACCTTGATGGGTCTGCGACGTTTCCTTCCAGAGTTATTACCAAAAAACCACAAAAATCCCAGAATCCTCTCGGTTTGGGGTCAACATGTTGTCGCTCATTAAATCCCATAAGAAACGTCGCATCGAATGAATGTGATTGAATTCTCCCCGTCTGGAAGAGCGGAATTGAATGGTGCAACTGATTTTGCTGTGCTGTGAAAATTCAGATATTTGCATGACTGCTTTTGTTTTATTTTGTGAATAGCAAAAAGCATTCAACCCCATAATACATGTTGTTTTATTGGTCGCTCGTCCATTTCATATCCCATAGCTTAAGCATTCATATATTTGGATTCCTCTCGACGAGGCGAGCAGTACGAGTACCACCTTGATGGGTCTGCGACGTTTCCTTCCAGAGTTATTACCAAAAATACACAAACATCCCAGAATCCTCTCGGTTTGGGGTCAAAATGTTGTCGCTCATTAAATCCCATAAGAAACGTCGCATCGAATGAATGTGATTGAATTCTCCCCGTCTGGACGAGCGGAATTGAATGGTGCAACTGATTTTGCTGTGCTGTGAAAATTCAGATATTTGCATGACTGCTTTTGTTTTATTTTGTGAATAGCAAAAAGCATTCAACCCCATAATACATGCTGTTTTATTGGTCGCTCGTCCATTTCATATCCCATAGCTTAACCATTCATATATTTGGATTCCTTTCGACGAGACGAGCAGTACGAGTACCACCTTGATGGGTATGCGACGTTTCCTTCCAGAGTTATTACCAAAAAAACACAAACATCCCAGAATCCTCTCGGTTTGGGCTCAAAATGTTGTCGCTCATTAAATCCCATAAGAAACGTCGCATCGAATGAATGTGATTGAATTCTCCCCGTCTGGACGAGCGGAATTGAATGGTGCAACTGATTTTGCTGTGCTATGAAAATTCAGATATTTGCATGACTGCTTTTGTTTTATTTTGTGAATAGCAAAAAGCAGTCAACCCCATAATACATGCTGTTTTATTGGTCGCTCGTCCATTTCATATCACATAGCTTAACCATTCATATATTTGGATTCCTCTCGACGAGGCGAGCAGTACGAGTACCACCTTGATGGGTCTGCGACGTTTCCTTCCAGAGTTATTACCAAAAAACCACAAAAATCCCAGAATCCTCTCGGTTTGGGGTCAAAATGTTGTCGCTCATTAAATCCCATAAGAAACGTCGCATCGAATGAATGTGATTGAATTCTCCCCGTCTGGAAGAGCGGAATTGAATGGTGCAACTGATTTTGCTGTGCTGTGAAAATTCAGATATTTGCATGACTGCTTTTGTTTTATTTTGTGAATAGCAAAAAGCATTCAACCCCATAATACATGTTGTTTTATTGGTCGCTCGTCCATTTCATATCCCATAGCTTAAGCATTCATATATTTGGATTCCTCTCGACGAGGCGAGCAGTACGAGTACCACCTTGATGGGTCTGCGACGTTTCCTTCCAGAGTTATTACCAAAAATACACAAACATCCCAGAATCCTCTCGGTTTGGGGTCAAAATGTTGTCGCTCATTAAATCCCATAAGAAACGTCGCATCGAATGAATGTGATTGAATTCTCCCCGTCTGGACGAGCGGAATTGAATGGTGCAACTGATTTTGCTGTGCTGTGAAAATTCAGATATTTGCATGACTGCTTTTGTTTTATTTTGTGAATAGCAAAAAGCATTCAACCCCATAATACATGCTGTTTTATTGGTCGCTCGTCCATTTCATATCCCATAGCTTAACCATTCATATATTTGGATTCCTTTCGACGAGGCGAGCAGTACGAGTACCACCTTGATGGGTATGCGACGTTTCCTTCCAGAGTTATTACCAAAAAAACACAAACATCCCAGAATCCTCTCGGTTTGGGCTCAAAATGTTGTCGCTCATTAAATCCCATAAGAAACGTCGCATCGAATGAATGTGATTGAATTCTCCCCGTCTGGACGAGCGGAATTGAATGGTGCAACTGATTTTGCTGTGCTGTGAAAATTCAGATATTTGCATGACTGCTTTTGTTTTATTTTGTGAATAGCAAAAAGCATTCAACCCCATAATACATGCTGTTTTATTGGTCGCTCGTCCATTTCATATCACATAGCTTAACCATTCATATATTTGGATTCCTCTCGACGAGGCGAGTAGTACGAATACCACCTTGATGTGTCTGCGACGTTTCCTTCCAGAGTTATTACCAAAAAAACACAAACATCCGAGAATCCTCTCGGTTTGGGGTCAAAATGTTGTCGCTCATTAAATCCCATAAGAAACGTCGCATCGAATGAATGTGATTGAATTCTCCCCGTCTGGACGAGCGGAATTGAATGGTGCAACTGATTTTGCTGTGCTGTGAAAATTCAGATATTTGCATGACTGCTTTTGTTTTATTTTGTGAATAGCAAAAAGCATTCAACCCCATAATACATGTTGTTTTATTGGTCGCTCGTCCATTTCATATCCCATAGCTTAACCATTCATATATTTGGATTCCATTCGACGAGGCGAGCAGTACGAGTACCACCTTGATGGGTATGCGACGTTTCCTTCCAGAGTTATTACCAAAAAACACAAACATCCCAGAATCCTCTCGGTTTGGGCTCAAAATGTTGTCGCTCATTAAATCCCATAAGAAACGTCGCATCGAATGAATGTGATTGAATTCTCCCCGTCTGGACGAGCGGAATTGAATGGTGCAACTGATTTTGCTGTGCTGTGAAAATTCAGATATTTGCATGACTGCTTTTGTTTTATTTTGTGAATAGCAAAAAGCATTCAACCCCATAATACATGCTGTTTTATTGGTCGCTCGTCCATTTCATATCACATAGCTTAACCATTCATATACTTGGATTCCTCTCGACGAGGCGAGCAGTACGAGTACCACCTTGATGGGTCTGCGACGTTTCCTTCCAGAGTTATTACCAAAAAACCACAAAAATCCCAGAATCCTCTCGGTTTGGGGTCAAAATGTTGTCGCTCATTAAATCCCATAAGAAACGTCGCATCGAATGAATGTGATTGAATTCTCCCCGTCTGGAAGAGCGGAATTGAATGGTCCAACTGATTTTGCTGTGCTGTAAAAATTCAGATATTTGCATGACTGCTTTTGTTTTATTTTGTGAATAGCAAAAAGCATTCAACCCCATAATACATTTTGTTTTATTGGTCGCTCGTCCATTTCATATCCCATAGCTTAAGCATTCATATATTTGGATTCCTCTCGACGAGGCGAGCAGTACGAGTACCACCTTGATGGGTCTGCGACGTTTCCTTCCAGAGTTATTACCAAAAATACACAAACATCCCAGAATCCTCTCGGTTTGGGGTCAAAATGTTGTCGCTCATTAAATCCCATAAGAAACGTCGCATCGAATGAATGTGATTGAATTCTCCCCGTCTGGACGAGCGGAATTGAATGGTGCAACTGATTTTGCTGTGCTGTGAAAATTCAGATATTTGCATGACTGCTTTTGTTTTATTTTGTGAATAGCAAAAAGCATTCAACCCCATAATACATGTTGTTTTATTGGTCGCTCGTCCATTTCATATCCCATAGCTTAACCATTCATATATTTGGATTCCTCTCGACTAGGCAAGCAGTACGAGTACCACCTTGATGGGTCTGCGACGTTTCCTTCCAGAGTTATTACCAAAAAAACACAAAAATCCCAGAATCCTCTCGGTTTGGGGTCAAAATGTTGTCGCTCATTAAATCCCATAAGAAACGTCGCATCGAATGAATGTGATTGAATTCTCCCCGTCTGGAAGAGCGGAATTGAATGGTGCAACTGATTTTGCTGTGCTGTGAAAATTCAGATATTTGCATGACTGCTTTTGTTTTATTTTGTGAATAGCAAAAAGCATTCAACCCCATAATACATGTTGTTTTATTGGTCGCTCGTCCATTTCATATCCCATAGCTTAAGCATTCATATATTTGGATTCCTCTCGACGAGGCGAGCAGTACGTCTACCACCTTGATGGGTCTGCGACGTTTCCTTCCAGAGTTATTACCAAAAAAACACAAACATCCCAGAATCCTCTCGGTTTGGGCTCAAAATGTTGTCGCTCATTAAATCCCATAAGAAACGTCGCATCGAATGAATGTGATTGAATTCTCCCCGTCTGGACGAGCGGAATTGAAAGGTGCAACTGATTTTGCTGTGCTGTGAAAATTCAGATATTTGCATGACTGCTTTTGTTTTATTTTGTGAATAGCAAAAAGCATTCAACCCCATAATACATGCTGTTTTATTGGTCGCTCGTCCATTTCATATCACATAGCTTAACCATTCATATATTTGGATTCCTCTCGACGAGGCGAGCAGTACGAGTACCACCTTGATGGGGCTGCGACGTTTCCTTCCAGAGTTATTACCAAAAAACCACAAACATCCCAGAATCCTCTCGGTTTGGGGTCAAAATGTTGTCGCTCATTAAATCCCATAAGAAACGTCGCATCGAATGAATGTGATTGAATTCTCCCCGTCTGGACGAGCGGAATTGAATGGTGCAACTGATTTTGCTGTGCTGTGAAAATTCAGATATTTGCATGACTGCTTTTGTTTTATTTTGTGAATATCAAAAACATTCAACCCCATAATACATGTTGTTTTATTGGTCGCTCGTCCATTTCATATCCCATAGCTTAAGCATTCATATATTTGGATTCCTCTCGACGAGGCGAGCAGTACGAGTACCACCTTGATGGGTCTGCGACGTTTCCTTCCAGAGTTATTACCAAAAAACCACAAACATCCCAGAATCCTCTCGGTTTGGGGTCAAAATGTTGTCGCTCATTAAATCCCATAAGAAACGTCGCATCGAATGAATGTGATTGAATTCTCCCCGTCTGGACGAGCGGAATTGAATGGTGCAACTGATTTTGCTGTGCTGTGAAAATTCAGATATTTGCATGACTGCTTTTGTTTTATTTTGTGAATAGCAAAAAGCATTCAACCCCATAATACATGTTGTTTTATTGGTCGCTCGTCCATTTCATATCCCATAGTTTAACAACTCATATATTTGGATTCCTCTCGATAAGGCGAGCAGTACGAGTACCACCTTGATGGGTCTGCGACGTTTTCTTCCAGAGTTATTACCAAAAAAACACAAACATCCCAGAATCCTCTCTGTTTGGGGTCAAAATGTTGTCGCTCATTAAATCCCATAAGAAACGTCGCATCGAATGAATGTGATTGAATTCTCCCCGTCTGGAAGAGCGGAATTGAATGGTACAACTGATTTTGCTGTGCTGTGAAAATTCAGATATTTGCATGACTGCTTTTGTTTTATTTTGTGAATAGCAAAAAGCATTCAACCCCATAATACATGCTGTTTTATTGGTCGCTCGTCCATTTCATATCCCATAGCTTAACCATTCATATATTTGGATTCCTTTCGACGAGACGAGCAGTACGAGTACCACCTTGATGGGTATGCGACGTTTCCTTCCAGAGTTATTAGCAAAAAAACACAAACATCCCAGAATCCTCTCGGTTTGGGCTCAAAATGTTGTCGCTCATTAAATCCCATAAGAAACGTCGCATCGAATGAATGTGATTGAATTCTCCCCGTCTGGACGAGCGGAATTGAATGGTGCAACTGATTTTGCTGTGCTGTGAAAATTCAGATATTTGCATGACTGCTTTTGTTTTATTTTGTGAATAGCAAAAAGCAGTCAACCCCATAATACATGCTGTTTTATTGGTCGCTCGTCCATTTCATATCACATAGCTTAACCATTCATATATTTGGATTCCTCTCGACCAGGCGAGCAGTACGAGTACCACCTTGATGGGTCTGCGACGTTTCCTTCCAGAGTTATTACCAAAAAACCACAAAAATCCCAGAATCCTCTCGGTTTGGGGTCAACATGTTGTCGCTCATTAAATCCCATAAGAAACGTCGCATCGAATGAATGTGATTGAATTCTCCCCGTCTGGAAGAGCGGAATTGAATGGTGCAACTGATTTTGCTGTGCTGTGAAAATTCAGATATTTGCATGACTGCTTTTGTTTTATTTTGTGAATAGCAAAAAGCATTCAACCCCATAATACATGTTGTTTTATTGGTCGCTCGTCCATTTCATATCCCATAGCTTAAGCATTCATATATTTGGATTCCTCTCGACGAGGCGAGCAGTACGAGTACCACCTTGATGGGTCTGCGACGTTTCCTTCCAGAGTTATTACCAAAAATACACAAACATCCCAGAATCCTCTCGGTTTGGGGTCAAAATGTTGTCGCTCATTAAATCCCATAAGAAACGTCGCATCGAATGAATGTGATTGAATTCTCCCCGTCTGGACGAGCGGAATTGAATGGTGCAAGTGATTTTGCTGTGCTGTGAAAATTCAGATATTTGCATGACTGCTTTTGTTTTATTTTGTGAATAGCAAAAAGCATTCAACCCCATAATACATGCTGTTTTATTGGTCGCTCGTCCATTTCATATCCCATAGCTTAACCATTCATATATTTGGATTCCTTTCGACGAGACGAGCAGTACGAGTACCACCTTGATGGGTATGCGACGTTTCCTTCCAGAGTTATTACCAAAAAAACACAAACATCCCAGAATCCTCTCGGTTTGGGCTCAAAATGTTGTCGCTCATTAAATCCCATAAGAAACGTCGCATCGAATGAATGTGATTGAATTCTCCCCGTCTGGACGAGCGGAATTGAATGGTGCAACTGATTTTGCTGTGCTATGAAAATTCAGATATTTGCATGACTGCTTTTGTTTTATTTTGTGAATAGCAAAAAGCAGTCAACCCCATAATACATGCTGTTTTATTGGTCGCTCGTCCATTTCATATCACATAGCTTAACCATTCATATATTTGGATTCCTCTCGACGAGGCGAGCAGTACGAGTACCACCTTGATGGGTCTGCGACGTTTCCTTCCAGAGTTATTACCAAAAAACCACAAAAATCCCAGAATCCTCTCGGTTTGGGGTCAAAATGTTGTCGCTCATTAAATCCCATAAGAAACGTCGCATCGAATGAATGTGATTGAATTCTCCCCGTCTGGAAGAGCGGAATTGAATGGTGCAACTGATTTTGCTGTGCTGTGAAAATTCAGATATTTGCATGACTGCTTTTGTTTTATTTTGTGAATAGCAAAAAGCATTCAACCCCATAATACATGTTGTTTTATTGGTCGCTCGTCCATTTCATATCCCATAGCTTAAGCATTCATATATTTGGATTCCTCTCGACGAGGCGAGCAGTACGAGTACCACCTTGATGGGTCTGCGACGTTTCCTTCCAGAGTTATTACCAAAAATACACAAACATCCCAGAATCCTCTCGGTTTGGGGTCAAAATGTTGTCGCTCATTAAATCCCATAAGAAACGTCGCATCGAATGAATGTGATTGAATTCTCCCCGTCTGGACGAGCGGAATTGAATGGTGCAACTGATTTTGCTGTGCTGTGAAAATTCAGATATTTGCATGACTGCTTTTGTTTTATTTTGTGAATAGCAAAAAGCATTCAACCCCATAATACATGCTGTTTTATTGGTCGCTCGTCCATTTCATATCCCATAGCTTAACCATTCATATATTTGGATTCCTTTCGACGAGGCGAGCAGTACGAGTACCACCTTGATGGGTATGCGACGTTTCCTTCCAGAGTTATTACCAAAAAAACACAAACATCCCAGAATCCTCTCGGTTTGGGCTCAAAATGTTGTCGCTCATTAAATCCCATAAGAAACGTCGCATCGAATGAATGTGATTGAATTCTCCCCGTCTGGACGAGCGGAATTGAATGGTGCAACTGATTTTGCTGTGCTGTGAAAATTCAGATATTTGCATGACTGCTTTTGTTTTATTTTGTGAATAGCAAAAAGCATTCAACCCCATAATACATGCTGTTTTATTGGTCGCTCGTCCATTTCATATCACATAGCTTAACCATTCATATATTTGGATTCCTCTCGACGAGGCGAGTAGTACGAATACCACCTTGATGTGTCTGCGACGTTTCCTTCCAGAGTTATTACCAAAAAAACACAAACATCCGAGAATCCTCTCGGTTTGGGGTCAAAATGTTGTCGCTCATTAAATCCCATAAGAAACGTCGCATCGAATGAATGTGATTGAATTCTCCCCGTCTGGACGAGCGGAATTGAATGGTGCAACTGATTTTGCTGTGCTGTGAAAATTCAGATATTTGCATGACTGCTTTTGTTTTATTTTGTGAATAGCAAAAAGCATTCAACCCCATAATACATGTTGTTTTATTGGTCGCTCGTCCATTTCATATCCCATAGCTTAACCATTCATATATTTGGATTCCTTTCGAAGAGGCGAGCAGTACGAGTACCACCTTGATGGGTATGCGACGTTTCCTTCCAGAGTTATTACCAAAAAACACAAACATCCCAGAATCCTCTCGGTTTGGGCTCAAAATGTTGTCGCTCATTAAATCCCATAAGAAACGTCGCATCGAATGAATGTGATTGAATTCTCCCCGTCTGGACGAGCGGAATTGAATGGTGCAACTGATTTTGCTGTGCTGTGAAAATTCAGATATTTGCATGACTGCTTTTGTTTTATTTTGTGAATAGCAAAAAGCATTCAACCCCATAATACATGCTGTTTTATTGGTCGCTCGTCCATTTCATATCACATAGCTTAACCATTCATATATTTGGATTCCTCTCGACGAGGCGAGCAGTACGAGTACCACCTTGATGGGTCTGCGACGTTTCCTTCCAGAGTTATTACCAAAAAACCACAAAAATCCCAGAATCCTCTCGGTTTGGGGTCAAAATGTTGTCGCTCATTAAATCCCATAAGAAACGTCGCATCGAATGAATGTGATTGAATTCTCCCCGTCTGGAAGAGCGGAATTGAATGGTCCAACTGATTTTGCTGTGCTGTAAAAATTCAGATATTTGCATGACTGCTTTTGTTTTATTTTGTGAATAGCAAAAAGCATTCAACCCCATAATACATGTTGTTTTATTGGTCGCTCGTCCATTTCATATCCCATAGCTTAAGCATTCATATATTTGGATTCCTCTCGACGAGGCGAGCAGTACGAGTACCACCTTGATGGGTCTGCGACGTTTCCTTCCAGAGTTATTACCAAAAATACACAAACATCCCAGAATCCTCTCGGTTTGGGGTCAAAATGTTGTCGCTCATTAAATCCCATAAGAAACGTCGCATCGAATGAATGTGATTGAATTCTCCCCGTCTGGACGAGCGGAATTGAATGGTGCAACTGATTTTGCTGTGCTGTGAAAATTCAGATATTTGCATGACTGCTTTTGTTTTATTTTGTGAATAGCAAAAAGCATTCAACCCCATAATACATGTTGTTTTATTGGTCGCTCGTCCATTTCATATCCCATAGCTTAACCATTCATATATTTGGATTCCTCTCGACTAGGCAAGCAGTACGAGTACCACCTTGATGGGTCTGCGACGTTTCCTTCCAGAGTTATTACCAAAAAAACACAAAAATCCCAGAATCCTCTCGGTTTGGGGTCAAAATGTTGTCGCTCATTAAATCCCATAAGAAACGTCGCATCGAATGAATGTGATTGAATTCTCCCCGTCTGGAAGAGCGGAATTGAATGGTGCAACTGATTTTGCTGTGCTGTGAAAATTGAGATATTTGCATGACTGCTTTTGTTTTATTTTGTGAATAGCAAAAAGCATTCAACCCCATAATACATGTTGTTTTATTGGTCGCTCGTCCATTTCATATCCCATAGCTTAACCATTCATATATTTGGATTCCTCTCGACGAGGCGAGCAGTACGACTACCACCTTGATGGGTCTGCGACGTTTCCTTCCAGAGTTATTACCAAAAAAACACAAACATCCCAGAATCCTCTCGGTTTGGGCTCAAAATGTTGTCGCTCATTAAATCCCATAAGAAACGTCGCATCGAATGAATGTGATTGAATTCTCCCCGTCTGGACGAGCGGAATTGAAAGGTGCAACTGATTTTGCTGTGCTGTGAAAATTCAGATATTTGCATGACTGCTTTTGTTTTATTTTGTGAATAGCAAAAAGCATTCAACCCCATAATACATGCTGTTTTATTGGTCGCTCGTCCATTTCATATCACATAGCTTAACCATTCATATATTTGGATTCCTCTCGACGAGGCGAGCAGTACGAGTACCACCTTGATGGGGCTGCGACGTTTCCTTCCAGAGTTATTACCAAAAAACCACAAACATCCCAGAATCCTCTCGGTTTGGGGTCAAAATGTTGTCGCTCATTAAATCCCATAAGAAACGTCGCATCGAATGAATGTGATTGAATTCTCCCCGTCTGGACGAGCGGAATTGAATGGTGCAACTGATTTTGCTGTGCTGTGAAAATTCAGATATTTGCATGACTGCTTTTGTTTTATTTTGTGAATATCAAAAACATTCAACCCCATAATACATGTTGTTTTATTGGTCGCTCGTCCATTTCATATCCCATAGCTTAAGCATTCATATATTTGGATTCCTCTCGACGAGGCGAGCAGTACGAGTACCACCTTGATGGGTCTGCGACGTTTCCTTCCAGAGTTATTACCAAAAAAACCACAAACATCCCAGAATCCTCTCGGTTTGGGGTCAAAATGTTGTCGCTCATTAAATCCCATAAGAAACGTCGCATCGAATGAATGTGATTGAATTCTCCCCGTCTGGACGAGCGGAATTGAATGGTGCAACTGATTTTGCTGTGCTGTGAAAATTCAGATATTTGCATGACTGCTTTTGTTTTATTTTGTGAATAGCAAAAAGCATTCAACCCCATAATACATGTTGTTTTATTGGTCGCTCGTCCATTTCATATCCCATAGTTTAACAACTCATATATTTGGATTCCTCTCGATAAGGCGAGCAGTACGAGTACCACCTTGATGGGTCTGCGACGTTTTCTTCCAGAGTTATTACCAAAAAAACACAAACATCCCAGAATCCTCTCTGTTTGGGGTCAAAATGTTGTCGCTCATTAAATCCCATAAGAAACGTCGCATCGAATGAATGTGATTGAATTCTCCCCGTCTGGAAGAGCGGAATTGAATGGTACAACTGATTTTGCTGTGCTGTGAAAATTCAGATATTTGCATGACTGCTTTTGTTTTATTTTGTGAATAGCAAAAAGCATTCAACCCCATAATACATGCTGTTTTATTGGTCGCTCGTCCATTTCATATCCCATAGCTTAACCATTCATATATTTGGATTCCTTTCGACGAGACGAGCAGTACGAGTACCACCTTGATGGGTATGCGACGTTTCCTTCCAGAGTTATTAGCAAAAAAACACAAACATCCCAGAATCCTCTCGGTTTGGGCTCAAAATGTTGTCGCTCATTAAATCCCATAAGAAACGTCGCATCGAATGAATGTGATTGAATTCTCCCCGTCTGGACGAGCGGAATTGAATGGTGCAACTGATTTTGCTGTGCTGTGAAAATTCAGATATTTGCATGACTGCTTTTGTTTTATTTTGTGAATAGCAAAAAGCAGTCAACCCCATAATACATGCTGTTTTATTGGTCGCTCGTCCATTTCATATCACATAGCTTAACCATTCATATATTTGGATTCCTCTCGACCAGGCGAGCAGTACGAGTACCACCTTGATGGGTCTGCGACGTTTCCTTCCAGAGTTATTACCAAAAAACCACAAAAATCCCAGAATCCTCTCGGTTTGGGGTCAACATGTTGTCGCTCATTAAATCCCATAAGAAACGTCGCATCGAATGAATGTGATTGAATTCTCCCCGTCTGGAAGAGCGGAATTGAATGGTGCAACTGATTTTGCTGTGCTGTGAAAATTCAGATATTTGCATGACTGCTTTTGTTTTATTTTGTGAATAGCAAAAAGCATTCAACCCCATAATACATGTTGTTTTATTGGTCGCTCGTCCATTTCATATCCCATAGCTTAAGCATTCATATATTTGGATTCCTCTCGACGAGGCGAGCAGTACGAGTACCACCTTGATGGGTCTGCGACGTTTCCTTCCAGAGTTATTACCAAAAATACACAAACATCCCAGAATCCTCTCGGTTTGGGGTCAAAATGTTGTCGCTCATTAAATCCCATAAGAAACGTCGCATCGAATGAATGTGATTGAATTCTCCCCGTCTGGACGAGCGGAATTGAATGGTGCAACTGATTTTGCTGTGCTGTGAAAATTCAGATATTTGCATGACTGCTTTTGTTTTATTTTGTGAATAGCAAAAAGCATTCAACCCCATAATACATGCTGTTTTATTGGTCGCTCGTCCATTTCATATCCCATAGCTTAACCATTCATATATTTTGATTCCTTTCGACGAGACGAGCAGTACGAGTACCACCTTGATGGGTATGCGACGTTTCCTTCCAGAGTTATTACCAAAAAAACACAAACATCCCAGAATCCTCTCGGTTTGGGCTCAAAATGTTGTCGCTCATTAAATCCCATAAGAAACGTCGCATCGAATGAATGTGATTGAATTCTCCCCGTCTGGACGAGCGGAATTGAATGGTGCAACTGATTTTGCTGTGCTATGAAAATTCAGATATTTGCATGACTGCTTTTGTTTTATTTTGTGAATAGCAAAAAGCAGTCAACCCCATAATACATGCTGTTTTATTGGTCGCTCGTCCATTTCATATCACATAGCTTAACCATTCATATATTTGGATTCCTCTCGACGAGGCGAGCAGTACGAGTACCACCTTGATGGGTCTGCGACGTTTCCTTCCAGAGTTATTACCAAAAAACCACAAAAATCCCAGAATCCTCTCGGTTTGGGGTCAAAATGTTGTCGCTCATTAAATCCCATAAGAAACGTCGCATCGAATGAATGTGATTGAATTCTCCCCGTCTGGAAGAGCGGAATTGAATGGTGCAACTGATTTTGCTGTGCTGTGAAAATTCAGATATTTGCATGACTGCTTTTGTTTTATTTTGTGAATAGCAAAAAGCATTCAACCCCATAATACATGTTGTTTTATTGGTCGCTCGTCCATTTCATATCCCATAGCTTAAGCATTCATATATTTGGATTCCTCTCGACGAGGCGAGCAGTACGAGTACCACCTTGATGGGTCTGCGACGTTTCCTTCCAGAGTTATTACCAAAAATACACAAACATCCCAGAATCCTCTCGGTTTGGGGTCAAAATGTTGTCGCTCATTAAATCCCATAAGAAACGTCGCATCGAATGAATGTGATTGAATTCTCCCCGTCTGGACGAGCGGAATTGAATGGTGCAACTGATTTTGCTGTGCTGTGAAAATTCAGATATTTGCATGACTGCTTTTGTTTTATTTTGTGAATAGCAAAAAGCATTCAACCCCATAATACATGCTGTTTTATTGGTCGCTCGTCCATTTCATATCCCATAGCTTAACCATTCATATATTTGGATTCCTTTCGACGAGGCGAGCAGTACGAGTACCACCTTGATGGGTATGCGACGTTTCCTTCCAGAGTTATTACCAAAAAAACACAAACATCCCAGAATCCTCTCGGTTTGGGCTCAAAATGTTGTCGCTCATTAAATCCCATAATAAACGTCGCATCGAATGAATGTGATTGAATTCTCCCCGTCTGGACGAGCGGAATTGAATGGTGCAACTGATTTTGCTGTGCTGTGAAAATTCAGATATTTGCATGACTGCTTTTGTTTTATTTTGTGAATAGCAAAAAGCATTCAACCCCATAATACATGTTGTTTTATTGGTCGCTCGTCCATTTCATATCCCATAGCTTAAGCATTCATATATATGGATTCCTCTCGACGAGGCGAGCAGTATGAGTACCACCTTGATGGGTCTGCGACGTTTCCTTCCAGAGTTATTACCAAAAAACCACAAACATCCCAGAATCCTCTCGGTTTGGGGTCAAAATGTTGTCGCTCATTAAATCCCATAAGAAACGTCGCATCGAATGAATGTGATTGAATTCTCCCCGTCTGGAAGAGCGGAATTGAATGGTGCAACTGATTTTGCTGTGCTGTGAAAATTCAGATATTTGCATGACTGCTTTTGTTTTATTTTGTGAATAGCAAAAAGCATTAAACCCCATAATACATGTTGTTTTATTGGTCGCTCGTCCATTTCATATCCCATAGCTTAACCATTCATATATTTGGATTCCTTTCGACGAGACGAGCAGTACGAGTACCACCTTGATGGGTATGCGACGTTTCCTTCCAGAGTTATTACCAAAAAAACACAAACATCCCAGAATCCTCTCGGTTTGGGCTCAAAATGTTGTCGCTCATTAAATCCCATAAGAAACGTCGCATCGAATGAATGTGATTGAATTCTCCCCGTCTGGACGAGCGGAATTGAATGGTGCAACTGATTTTGCTGTGCTATGAAAATTCAGATATTTGCATGACTGCTTTTGTTTTATTTTGTGAATAGCAAAAAGCAGTCAACCCCATAATACATGCTGTTTTATTGGTCGCTCGTCCATTTCAGATCACATAGCTTAACCATTCATATCTTTGGATTCCTCTCGACGAGGCGAGCAGTACGAGTACCACCTTGATGGGTCTGCGACGTTTCCTTCCAGAGTTATTACCAAAAAACCACAAAAATCCCAGAATCCTCTCGGTTTGGGGTCAAAATGTTGTCGCTCATTAAATCCCATAAGAAACGTCGCATCGAATGAATGTGATTGAATTCTCCCCGTCTGGAAGAGCGGAATTGAATGGTGCAACTGATTTTGCTGTGCTGTGAAAATTCAGATATTTGCATGACTGCTTTTGTTTTATTTTGTGAATAGCAAAAAGCATTAAACCCCATAATACATGTTGTTTTATTGGTCGCTCGTCCATTTCATATCCCATAGCTTAACAACTCATATATTTGGATTCCTATCGATAAGGCGAGCAGTACGAGTACCACCTTGATGGGTCTGCGACGTTTTCTTCCAGAGTTATTACCAAAAAACCACAAACATCCCAGAATCCTCTCGGTTTGGGGTCAAAATGTTGTCGCTCATTAAATTCCATAAGAAACGTCGCATCGAATGAATGTGATTGAATCCTCCCCGTCTGGACGAGCGGAATTGAATGGTGCAACTGATTTTGCTGTGCTGTGAAAATTCAGATATTTGCATGACTGCTTTTGATTTATTTTGTGAATAGCAAAAAGCATTCAACCCCATAATACATGTTGTTTTATTGGTCGCTCGTCCATTTCATATCCCATAGCTTAACAACTCATATATTTGGATTCCTCTCGATAAGGCGAGCAGTACGAGTACCACCTTGATGGGTCTGCGACGTTTTCTTCCAGAGTTATTACCAAAAAACCACAAACATCCCAGAATCCTCTCGGTTTGGGGTCAAAATGATGTCGCTCATTAAATCCCATAAGAAACGTCGCATCGAATGAATGTGATTGAATTCTCCCCGTCTGGACGAGCGGAATTGAATGGTGCAACTGATTTTGCTGTGCTGTGAAAATTCAGATATTTGCATGACTGCTTTTGTTTTATTTTGTGAATAGCAAAAAGCATTCAACCCCATAATACATGCTGTTTTATTGGTCGCTCGTCCATTTCATATCCCATAGCTTAACCATTCATATATTTGGATTCCTTTCGACGAGGCGAGCAGTACGAGTACCACCTTGATGGGTATGCGACGTTTCCTTCCAGAGTTATTACCAAAAAAACACAAACATCCCAGAATCCTCTCGGTTTGGGCTCAAAATGTTGTCGCTCATTAAATCCCATAAGAAACGTCGCATCGAATGAATGTGATTGAATTCTCCCCGTCTGGACGAGCGGAATTGAATGGTGCAACTGATTTTGCTGTGCTGTGAAAATTCAGATATTTGCATGACTGCTTTTGTTTTATTTTGTGAATAGCAAAAAGCATTCAACCCCATAATACATGCTGTTTTATTGGTCGCTCGTCCATTTCATATCACATAGCTTAACCATTCATATATTTGGATTCCTCTCGACGAGGCGAGCAGTACGAGTACCACCTTGATGGGTCTGCGACGTTTCCTTCCAGAGTTATTACCAAAAAACCACAAAAATCCCAGAATCCTCTCGGTTTGGGGTCAAAATGTTGTCGCTCATTAAATCCCATAAGAAACGTCGCTAAGAATGAATGTGATTGAATTATCCCCGTCTGGACGAGCGGAATTGAATGGTGCAACTGATTTTGCTGTGCTGTGAAAATTCAGATATTTGCATGACTGCTTTTGTTTTATTTTGTGAATAGCAAAAAGCATTCAACCCCATAATACATGCTGTTTTATTGGTCGCTCGTCCATTTCATATCACATAGCTTAACCATTCATATATTTGGATTCCTTTCGACGAGGCGAGCAGTACGAGTACCACCTTGATGGGTATGCGACGTTTCCTTCCAGAGTTATTACCAAAAAAACACAAACATCCCAGAATCCTCTCGGTTTGGGCTCAAAATGTTGTCGCTCATTAAATCCCATAAGAAACGTCGCATCGAATGAATGTGATTGAATTCTCCCCGTCTGGACGAGCGGAATTGAATGGTGCAACTGATTTTGCTGTGCTGTGAAAATTCAGATATTTGCATGACTGCTTTTGTTTTATTTTGTGAATAGCAAAAAGCATTCAACCCCATAATACATGCTGTTTTATTGGTCGCTCGTCCATTTCATATCCCATAGCTTAACCATTCATATATTTGGATTCCTTTCGACGAGGCGAGCAGTACGAGTACCACCTTGATGGGTATGCGACGTTTCCTTCCAGAGTTATTACCAAAAAAACACAAACATCCCAGAATCCGCTCGGTTTGGGCTCAAAATGTTGTCGCTCATTAAATCCCATAAGAAACGTCGCATCGAATGAATGTGATTGAATTCTTCCCGTCTGGACGAGCGGAATTGAATGGTGCAACTGATTTTGCTGTGCTGTGAAAATTCAGATATTTGCATGACTGCTTTTGTTTTATTTTGTGAATAGCAAAAAGCATTCAACCCCATAATACATGCTGTTTTATTGGTCGCTCGTCCATTTCATATCACATAGCTTAACCATTCATATATTTGGATTCCTCTCGACGAGGCGAGCAGTACGAGTACCACCTTGATGGGTCTGCGACGTTTCCTTCCAGAGTTATTACCAAAAAACCACAAAAATCCCAGAATCCTCTCGGTTTGGGGTCAAAATGTTGTCGCTCATTAAATCCCATAAGAAACGTCGCATCGAATGAATGTGATTGAATTCTCCCCGTCTGGAAGAGCGGAATTGAATGGTGCAACTGATTTTGCTGTGCTGTGAAAATTCAGATATTTGCATGACTGCTTTTGTTTTATTTTGTGAATAGCAAAAAGCATTCAACCCCATAATACATGTTGTTTTATTGGTCGCTCGTCCATTTCATATCCCATAGCTTAAGCATTCATATATTTGGATTCCTCTCGACGAGGCGAGCAGTACGAGTACCACCTTGATGGGTCTGCGACGTTTCCTTCCAGAGTTATTACCAAAAATACACAAACATCCCAGAATCCTCTCGGTTTGGGGTCAAAATGTTGTCGCTCATTAAATCCCATAAGAAACGTCGCATCGAATGAATGTGATTATATTCTCCCCGTCTGGACGAGCGGAATTGAATGGTGCAACTGATTTTGCTGTGCTGTGAAAATTCAGATATTTGCATGACTGCTTTTGTTTTATTTTGTGAATAGCAAAAAGCATTCAACCCCATAATACATGTTGTTTTATTGGTCGCTCGTCCATTTCATATCCCATAGCTTAACAACTCATATATTTGCATTCCTCTCGATAAGGCGAGCAGTACGAGTACCACCTTGATGGGTCTGCGACGTTTTCTTCCAGAGTTATTACCAAAAAACCACAAACATCCCAGAATCCTCTCGGTTTGGGGTCAAAATGTTGTCGCTCATTAAATCCCATAAGAAACGTCGCATCGAATGAATGTGATTGAATTCTCCCCGTCTGGACGAGCGGAATTGAATGGTGCAACTGATTTTGCTGTGCTGTGAAAATTCAGATATTTGCATGACTGCTTTTGTTTTATTTTGTTAATAGCAAAAAGCATTCAACCCCATAATACATGCTGTTTTATTGGTCGCTCGTCCATTTCATATCCCATAGCTTAACCATTCATATATTTGGATTCCTCTCGACGAGCCGAGCAGTACGAGTACCACCTTGATGGGTCTGCGACGTTTCCTTCCAGAGTTATTACCAAAAAACCACAAAAATCCCAGAATCCTCTCGGTTTGGGGTCAAAATGTTGTCGCTCATTAAATCCCATAAGAAACGTCGCATCGAATGAATGTGATTGAATTATCCCCGTCTGGAAGAGCGGAATTGAATGGTGCAACTGATTTTGCTGTGCGGTAAAAATTCAGATATTTGCATGACTGCTTTTGTTTTATTTTGTGAATAGCAAAAATCATTCAACCCCATAATACATGTTGTTTTATTGGTCGCTCGTCCATTTCATATCCCATAGCTTAAGCATTCATATATTTGGATTCCTCTCGACGAGGCGAGCAGTACGAGTACCACCTTGATGGGTCTGCGACGTTTCCTTCCAGAGTTATTACCAAAAATACACAAACATCCCAGAATCCTCTCGGTTTGGGGTCAAAATGTTGTCGCTCATTAAATCCCATAAGAAACGTCGCATCGAATGAATGTGATTGAATTCTCCCCGTCTGGACGAGCAGAATTGAATGGTGCAACTGATTTTGCTGTGCTGTGAAAATTCAGATATTTGCATGACTGCTTTTGTTTTATTTTGTGAATAGCAAAAAGCATTCAACCCCATAATACATGCTGTTTTATTGGTCGCTCGTCCATTTCATATCCCATAGCTTAACCATTCATATATTTGGATTCCTTTCGACGAGGCGAGCAGTACGAGTACCACCTTGATGGGTATGCGACGTTTCCTTCCAGAGTTATTAGAAAAAAAACACAAACATCCCAGAATCCTCTCGGTTTGGGCTCAAAATGTTGTCGCTCATTAAATCCCATAAGAAACGTCGCATCGAATGAATGTGATTGAATTCTTCCCGTCTGGACGAGCGGAATTGAATGGTGCAACTGATTTTGCTGTGCTGTGAAAATTCAGATATTTGCATGACTGCTTTTGTTTTATTTTGTGAATAGCAAAAAGCATTCAACCCCATAATACATGCTGTTTTATTGGTCGCTCGTCCATTTCATATCACATAGCTTAACCATTCATATATTTGGATTCCTCTCGACGAGGCGAGCAGTACGAGTACCACCTTGATGGGTCTGCGACGTTTCCTTCCAGAGTTATTACCAAAAAACCACAAAAATCCCAGAATCCTCTCGGTTTGGGGTCAAAATGTTGTCGCTCATTAAATCCCATAAGAAACGTCGCATCGAATGAATGTGATTGAATTCTCCCCGTCTGGAAGAGCGGAATTGAATGGTGCAACTGATTTTGCTGTGCTGTGAAAATTCAGATATTTGCATGACTGCTTTTGTTTTATTTTGTGAATAGCAAAAAGCATTCAACCCCATAATACATGTTGTTTTATTGGTCGCTCGTCCATTTCATATCCCATAGCTTAAGCATTCATATATTTGGATTCCTCTCGACGAGGCGAGCAGTACGAGTACCACCTTGATGGGTCTGCGACGTTTCCTTCCAGAGTTATTACCAAAAATACACAAACATCCCAGAATCCTCTCGGTTTGGGGTCAAAATGTTGTCGCTCATTAAATCCCATAAGAAACGTCGCATCGAATGAATGTGATTATATTCTCCCCGTCTGGACGAGCGGAATTGAATGGTGCAACTGATTTTGCTGTGCTGTGAAAATTCAGATATTTGCATGACTGCTTTTGTTTTATTTTGTGAATAGCAAAAAGCATTCAACCCCATAATACATGTTGTTTTATTGGTCGCTCGTCCATTTCATATCCCATAGCTTAACAACTCATATATTTGCATTCCTCTCGATAAGGCGAGCAGTACGAGTACCACCTTGATGGGTCTGCGACGTTTTCTTCCAGAGTTATTACCAAAAAACCACAAACATCCCAGAATCCTCTCGGTTTGGGGTCAAAATGTTGTCGCTCATTAAATCCCATAAGAAACGTCGCATCGAATGAATGTGATTGAATTCTCCCCGTCTGGACGAGCGGAATTGAATGGTGCAACTGATTTTGCTGTGCTGTGAAAATTCAGATATTTGCATGACTGCTTTTGTTTTATTTTGTTAATAGCAAAAAGCATTCAACCCCATAATACATGCTGTTTTATTGGTCGCTCGTCCATTTCATATCCCATAGCTTAACCATTCATATATTTGGATTCCTCTCGACGAGCCGAGCAGTACGAGTACCACCTTGATGGGTCTGCGACGTTTCCTTCCAGAGTTATTACCAAAAAACCACAAAAATCCCAGAATCCTCTCGGTTTGGGGTCAAAATGTTGTCGCTCATTAAATCCCATAAGAAACGTCGCATCGAATGAATGTGATTGAATTATCCCCGTCTGGAAGAGCGGAATTGAATGGTGCAACTGATTTTGCTGTGCGGTAAAAATTCAGATATTTGCATGACTGCTTTTGTTTTATTTTGTGAATAGCAAAAATCATTCAACCCCATAATACATGTTGTTTTATTGGTCGCTCGTCCATTTCATATCCCATAGCTTAAGCATTCATATATTTGGATTCCTCTCGACGAGGCGAGCAGTACGAGTACCACCTTGATGGGTCTGCGACGTTTCCTTCCAGAGTTATTACCAAAAATACACAAACATCCCAGAATCCTCTCGGTTTGGGGTCAAAATGTTGTCGCTCATTAAATCCCATAAGAAACGTCGCATCGAATGAATGTGATTGAATTCTCCCCGTCTGGACGAGCAGAATTGAATGGTGCAACTGATTTTGCTGTGCTGTGAAAATTCAGATATTTGCATGACTGCTTTTGTTTTATTTTGTGAATAGCAAAAAGCATTCAACCCCATAATACATGTTGTTTTATTGGTCGCTCGTCCATTTCATATCCCATAGCTTAACCATTCATATATTTGGATTCCTTTCGACGAGGCGAGCAGTACGAGTACCACCTTGATGGGTATGCGACGTTTCCTTCCAGAGTTATTACCAAAAAACACAAACATCCCAGAATCCTCTCGGTTTGGGCTCAAAATGTTGTCGCTCATTAAATCCCATAAGAAACGTCGCATCGAATGAATGTGATTGAATTCTCCCCGTCTGGACGAGCGGAATTGAATGGTGCAACTGATTTTGCTGTGCTGTGAAAATTCAGATATTTGCATGACTGCTTTTGTTTTATTTTGTGAATAGCAAAAAGCATTCAACCCCATAATACATGCTGTTTTATTGGTCGCTCGTCCATTTCATATCACATAGCTTAACCATTCATATATTTGGATTCCTCTCGACGAGGCGAGCAGTACGAGTACCACCTTGATGGGTCTGCGACGTTTCCTTCCAGAGTTATTACCAAAAAACCACAAAAATCCCAGAATCCTCTCGGTTTGGGGTCAAAATGTTGTCGCTCATTAAATCCCATAAGAAACGTCGCATCGAATGAATGTGATTGAATTCTCCCCGTCTGGAAGAGCGGAATTGAATGGTGCAACTGATTTTGCTGTGCTGTGAAAATTCAGATATTTGCATGACTGCTTTTGTTTTATTTTGTGAATAGCAAAAAGCATTCAACCCCATAATACATGCTGTTTTATTGGTCGCTCGTCCATTTCATATCACATAGCTTAACCATTCATATATTTGGATTCCTCTCGACGAGGCGAGCAGTACGAGTACCACCTTGATGGGTCTGCGACGTTTCCTTCCAGAGTTATTACCAAAAAACCACAAAAATCCCAGAATCCTCTCGGTTTGGGGTCAAAATGTTGTCGCTCATTAAATCCCATAAGAAACGTCGCATCGAATGAATGTGATTGAATTCTCCCCGTCTGGAAGAGCGGAATTGAATGGTGCAACTGATTTTGCTGTGCTGTGAAAATTCAGATATTTGCATGACTGCTTTTGTTTTATTTTGTGAATAGCAAAAAGCATTCAACCCCATAATACATGTTGTTTTATTGGTCGCTCGTCCATTTCATATCCCATAGCTTAAGCATTCATATATTTGGATTCCTCTCGACGAGGCGAGCAGTACGAGTACCACCTTGATGGGTCTGCGACGTTTCCTTCCAGAGTTATTACCAAAAATACACAAACATCCCAGAATCCTCTCGGTTTGGGGTCAAAATGTTGTCGCTCATTAAATCCCATAAGAAACGTCGCATCGAATGAATGTGATTATATTCTCCCCGTCTGGACGAGCGGAATTGAATGGTGCAACTGATTTTGCTGTGCTGTGAAAATTCAGATATTTGCATGACTGCTTTTGTTTTATTTTGTGAATAGCAAAAAGCATTCAACCCCATAATACATGTTGTTTTATTGGTCGCTCGTCCATTTCATATCCCATAGCTTAACAACTCATATATTTGCATTCCTCTCGATAAGGCGAGCAGTACGAGTACCACCTTGATGGGTCTGCGACGTTTTCTTCCAGAGTTATTACCAAAAAACCACAAACATCCCAGAATCCTCTCGGTTTGGGGTCAAAATGTTGTCGCTCATTAAATCCCATAAGAAACGTCGCATCGAATGAATGTGATTGAATTCTCCCCGTCTGGACGAGCGGAATTGAATGGTGCAACTGATTTTGCTGTGCTGTGAAAATTCAGATATTTGCATGACTGCTTTTGTTTTATTTTGTTAATAGCAAAAAGCATTCAACCCCATAATACATGCTGTTTTATTGGTCGCTCGTCCATTTCATATCCCATAGCTTAACCATTCATATATTTGGATTCCTCTCGACGAGCCGAGCAGTACGAGTACCACCTTGATGGGTCTGCGACGTTTCCTTCCAGAGTTATTACCAAAAAACCACAAAAATCCCAGAATCCTCTCGGTTTGGGGTCAAAATGTTGTCGCTCATTAAATCCCATAAGAAACGTCGCATCGAATGAATGTGATTGAATTATCCCCGTCTGGAAGAGCGGAATTGAATGGTGCAACTGATTTTGCTGTGCGGTAAAAATTCAGATATTTGCATGACTGCTTTTGTTTTATTTTGTGAATAGCAAAAATCATTCAACCCCATAATACATGTTGTTTTATTGGTCGCTCGTCCATTTCATATCCCATAGCTTAAGCATTCATATATTTGGATTCCTCTCGACGAGGCGAGCAGTACGAGTACCACCTTGATGGGTCTGCGACGTTTCCTTCCAGAGTTATTACCAAAAATACACAAACATCCCAGAATCCTCTCGGTTTGGGGTCAAAATGTTGTCGCTCATTAAATCCCATAAGAAACGTCGCATCGAATGAATGTGATTGAATTCTCCCCGTCTGGACGAGCAGAATTGAATGGTGCAACTGATTTTGCTGTGCTGTGAAAATTCAGATATTTGCATGACTGCTTTTGTTTTATTTTGTGAATAGCAAAAAGCATTCAACCCCATAATACATGTTGTTTTATTGGTCGCTCGTCCATTTCATATCCCATAGCTTAACCATTCATATATTTGGATTCCTTTCGACGAGGCGAGCAGTACGAGTACCACCTTGATGGGTATGCGACGTTTCCTTCCAGAGTTATTACCAAAAAACACAAACATCCCAGAATCCTCTCGGTTTGGGCTCAAAATGTTGTCGCTCATTAAATCCCATAAGAAACGTCGCATCGAATGAATGTGATTGAATTCTCCCCGTCTGGACGAGCGGAATTGAATGGTGCAACTGATTTTGCTGTGCTGTGAAAATTCAGATATTTGCATGACTGCTTTTGTTTTATTTTGTGAATAGCAAAAAGCATTCAACCCCATAATACATGCTGTTTTATTGGTCGCTCGTCCATTTCATATCACATAGCTTAACCATTCATATATTTGGATTCCTCTCGACGAGGCGAGCAGTACGAGTACCACCTTGATGGGTCTGCGACGTTTCCTTCCAGAGTTATTACCAAAAAACCACAAAAATCCCAGAATCCTCTCGGTTTGGGGTCAAAATGTTGTCGCTCATTAAATCCCATAAGAAACGTCGCATCGAATGAATGTGATTGAATTCTCCCCGTCTGGAAGAGCGGAATTGAATGGTGCAACTGATTTTGCTGTGCTGTGAAAATTCAGATATTTGCATGACTGCTTTTGTTTTATTTTGTGAATAGCAAAAAGCATTCAACCCCATAATACATGTTGTTTTATTGGTCGCTCGTCCATTTCATATCCCATAGCTTAAGCATTCATATATTTGGATTCCTCTCGACGAGGCGAGCAGTACGACTACCACCTTGATGGGTCTGCGACGTTTCCTTCCAGAGTTATTACCAAAAAACCACAAAAATCCCAGAATCCTCTCGGTTTGGGGTCAAAATGTTGTCGCTCATTAAATCCCATAAGAAACGTCGCATCGAATGAATGTGATTGAATTATCCCCGTCTGGAAGAGCGGAATTGAATGGTGCAACTGATTTTGCTGTGCTGTAAAAATTCAGATATTTGCATGACTGCTTTTGTTTTATTTTGTGAATAGCAAAAATCATTCAACCCCATAATACATGTTGTTTTATTGGTCGCTCGTCCATTTCATATCCCATAGCTTAAGCATTCATATATTTGGATTCCTCTCGACGAGGCGAGCAGTACGAGTACCACCTTGATGGGTCTGCGACGTTTCCTTCCAGAGTTATTACCAAAAATACACAAACATCCCAGAATCCTCTCGGTTTGGGGTCAAAATGTTGTCGCTCATTAAATCCCATAAGAAACGTCGCATCGAATGAATGTGATTGAATTCTCCCCGTCTGGACGAGCAGAATTGAATGGTGCAACTGATTTTGCTGTGCTGTGAAAATTCAGATATTTGCATGACTGCTTTTGTTTTATTTTGTGAATAGCAAAAAGCATTCAACCCCATAATACATGTTGTTTTATTGGTCGCTCGTCCATTTCATATCCGATAGCTTAACCATTCATATATTTGGATTCCTTTCGACGAGGCGAGCAGTACGAGTACCACCTTGATGGGTATGCGACGTTTCCTTCCAGAGTTATTACCAAAAAACACAAACATCCCAGAATCCTCTCGGTTTGGGCTCAAAATGTTGTCGCTCATTAAATCCCATAAGAAACGTCGCATCGAATGAATGTGATTGAATTCTCCCCGTCTGGACGAGCGGAATTGAATGGTGCAACTGATTTTGCTGTGCTGTGAAAATTCAGATATTTGCATGACTGCTTTTGTTTTATTTTGTGAATAGCAAAAAGCATTCAACCCCATAATACATGCTGTTTTATTGGTCGCTCGTCCATTTCATATCACATAGCTTAACCATTCATATATTTGGATTCCTCTCGACGAGGCGAGCAGTACGAGTACCACCTTGATGGGTCTGCGACGTTTCCTTCCAGAGTTATTACCAAAAAACCACAAAAATCCCAGAATCCTCTCGGTTTGGGGTCAAAATGTTGTCGCTCATTAAATCCCATAAGAAACGTCGCATCGAATGAATGTGATTGAATTCTCCCCGTCTGGAAGAGCGGAATTGAATGGTGCAACTGATTTTGCTGTGCTGTGAAAATTCAGATATTTGCATGACTGCTTTTGTTTTATTTTGTGAATAGCAAAAAGCATTCAACCCCATAATACATGTTGTTTTATTGGTCGCTCGTCCATTTCATATCCCATAGCTTAAGCATTCATATATTTGGATTCCTCTCGACGAGGCGAGCCGTACGACTACCACCTTGATGGGTCTGCGACGTTTCCTTCCAGAGTTATTACCAAAAAAACACAAACATCCCAGAATCCTCTCGGTTTGGGCTCAAAATGTTGTCGCTCATTAAATCCCATAAGAAACGTCGCATCGAATGAATGTGATTGAATTCTCCCCGTCTGGACGAGCGGAATTGAATGGTGCAACTGATTTTGCTGTGCTGTGAAAATTCAGATATTTGCATGACTGCTTTTGTTTTATTTTGTTAATAGCAAAAAGCATTCAACCCCATAATACATGCTGTTTTATTGGTCGCTCGTCCATTTCATATCCCATAGCTTAACCATTCATATATTTGGATTCCTTTCGACGAGGCGAGCAGTACGAGTACCACCTTGATGGGTATGCGACGTTTCCTTCCACAGTTATTACCAAAAAACACAAACATCCCAGAATCCTCTCGGTTTGGGCTCAAAATGTTGTCGCTCATTAAATCCCATAAGAAACGTCGCATCGAATGAATGTGATTGAATTCTCCCCGTCTGGACGAGCGGAATTGAATGGTGCAACTGATTTTGCTGTGCTGTGAAAATTCAGATATTTGCATGACTGCTTTTGTTTTATTTTGTGAATAGCAAAAAGCATTCAACCCCATAATACATGCTGTTTTATTGGTCGCTCGTCCATTTCATATCACATAGCTTAACCATTCATATATTTGGATTCCTCTCGACGAGGCGAGCAGTACGAGTACCACCTTGATGGGTCTGCGACGTTTCCTTCCAGAGTTATTACCAAAAAACCACAAAAATCCCAGAATCCTCTCGGTTTGGGGTCAAAATGTTGTCGCTCATTAAATCCCATAAGAAACGTCGCATCGAATGAATGTGATTGAATTCTCCCCGTCTGGAAGAGCGGAATTGAATGGTGCAACTGATTTTGCTGTGCTGTGAAAATTCAGATATTTGCATGACTGCTTTTGTTTTATTTTGTGAATAGCAAAAAGCATTCAACCCCATAATACATGCTTTTTTATTGGTCGCTCTTCCATTTCATATCACATAGCTTAACCATTCATATATTTGGATTCCTCTCGACGAGGCGAGCAGTATGAGTACCACCTTGATGGGTCTGCGACGTTTCCTTCCAGAGTTATTACCAAAAAACCAAAAAAATCCCAGAATCCTCTCGGTTTGGGGTCAAAATGTTGTCGCTCATTAAATCCCATAAGAAACGTCGCATCGAATGAATGTGATTGAATTATCCCCGTCTGGAAGAGCGGAATTGAATGGTGCAACTGATTTTGCTGTGCTGTAAAAATTCAGATATTTGCATGACTGCTTTTGTTTTATTTTGTGAATAGCAAAAATCATTCAACCCCATAATACATGTTGTTTTATTGGTCGCTCGTCCATTTCATATCCCATAGCTTAAGCATTCATATATTTGGATTCCTCTCGACAAGGCGAGCAGTACGAGTACCACCTTGATGGGTCTGCGACGTTTCCTTCCAGAGTTATTACCAAAAATACACAAACATCCCAGAATCCTCTCGGTTTGGGGTCAAAATGTTGTCGCTCATTAAATCCCATAAGAAACGTCGCATCGAATGAATGTGATTGAATTCTCCCCGTCTGGACGAGCGGAATTGAATGGTGCAACTGATTTTGCTGTGCTGTGAAAATTCAGATATTTGCATGACTGCTTTTGTTTTATTTTGTGAATAGCAAAAAGCATTCAACCCCATAATACATGTTGTTTTATTGGTCGCTCGTCCATTTCATATCCCATAGCTTAACCATTCATATATTTGGATTCCTTTCGACGAGGCGAGCAGTACGAGTACCACCTTGATGGGTATGCGACGTTTCCTTCCAGAGTTATTACCAAAAAACACAAACATCCCAGAATCCTCTCGGTTTGGGCTCAAAATGTTGTCGCTCATTAAATCCCATAAGAAACGTCGCATCGAATGAATGTGATTGAATTCTCCCCGTCTGGACGAGCGGAATTGAATGGTGCAACTGATTTTGCTGTGCTGTGAAAATTCAGATATTTGCATGACTGCTTTTGTTTTATTTTGTGAATAGCAAAAAGCATTCAACCCCATAATACATGCTGTTTTATTGGTCGCTCGTCCATTTCATATCACATAGCTTAACCATTCATATATTTGGATTCCTCTCGACGAGGCGAGCAGTACGAGTACCACCTTGATGGGTCTGCGACGTTTCCTTCCAGAGTTATTACCAAAAAACCACAAACATCCCAGAATCCTCTCGGTTTGGGGTCAAAATGTTGTCACTCATTAAATCCCATAAGAAACGTCGCATCGAATGAATGTGATTGAATTCTCCCCGTCTGGAAGAGCGGAATTGAATGGTGCAACTGATTTTGCTGTGCTGTAAAAATTCAGATATTTGCATGACTGCTTTTGTTTTATTTTGTGAATAGCAAAAAACATTCAACCCCATAATACATGTTGTTTTATTGGTCGCTCGTCCATTTCATATCCCATAGCTTAAGCATTCATATATTTGGATTCCTCTCGACGAGGCGAGCAGTACGAGTACCACCTTGATGGGTCTGCGACGTTTCCTTCCAGAGTTATTACCAAAAATACACAAACATCCCAGAATCCTCTCGGTTTGGGGTCAAAATGTTGTCGCTCATTAAATCCCATAAGAAACGTCGCATCGAATGAATGTGATTGAATTCTCCCCGTCTGGACGAGCGGAATTGAATGGTGCAACTGATTTTGCTGTGCTTTGAAAATTCAGATATTTGCATGACTGCTTTTGTTTTATTTTGTGAATAGCAAAAAGCATTCAACCCCATAATACATGTTGTTTTATTGGTCGCTCGTCCATTTCATATCCCATAGCTTAACCATTCATATATTTGGATTCCTCTCGACTAGGCAAGCAGTACGAGTACCACCTTGATGGGTCTGCGACGTTTCCTTCCAGAGTTATTACCAAAAAACCACAAAAATCCCAGAATCCTCTCGGTTTGGGGTCAAAATGTTGTCGCTCATTAAATCCCATAAGAAACGTCGCATCGAATGAATGTGATTGAATTCTCCCCGTCTGGAAGAGCGGAATTGAATGGTGCAACTGATTTTGCTGTGCTGTGAAAATTCAGATATTTGCATGACTGCTTTTGTTTTATTTTGTGAATAGCAAAAAGCATTCAACCCCATTATACATGTTGTTTTATTGGTCGCTCGTCCATTTCATATCCCATAGCTTAAGCATTCATATATTTGGATTCCTCTCGACGAGGCGAGCAGTACGACTACCACCTTGATGGGTCTGCGACGTTTCCTTCCAGAGTTATTACCAAAAAAACACAAACATCCCAGAATCCTCTCGGTTTGGGCTCAAAATGTTGTCGCTCATTAAATCCCATAAGAAACGTCGCATCGAATGAATGTGATTGAATTCTCCCCGTCTGGACGAGCGGAATTGAATGGTGCAACTGATTTTGCTGTGCTGTGAAAATTCAGATATTTGCATGACTGCTTTTGTTTTATTTTGTGAATAGCAAAAAGCATTCAACCCCATAATACATGTTGTTTTATTGGTCGCTCGTCCATTTCATATCCCATAGTTTAACAACTCATATATTTGGATTCCTCTCGATAAGGCGAGCAGTACGAGTACCACCTTGATGGGTCTGCGACGTTTTCTTCCAGAGTTATTACCAAAAAAACACAAACATCCCAGAATCCTCTCGGTTTGGGGTCAAAATGTTGTCGCTCATTAAATCCCATAAGAAACGTCGCATCGAATGAATGTGATTGAATTCTCCCCGTCTGGAAGAGCGGAATTGAATGGTGCAACTGATTTTGCTGTGCTGTGAAAATTCAGATATTTGCATGACTGCTTTTGTTTTATTTTGTGAATAGCAAAAAGCATTCAACCCCATAATACATGCTGTTTTATTGGTCGCTCGTCCATTTCATATCACATAGCTTAACCATTCATATATTTGGATTCCTCTCGACGAGCCGAGCAGTACGAGTACCACCTTGATGGGTCTGCGACGTTTCCTTCCAGAGTTATTACCAAAAAAACACAAACATCCCAGAATCCTCTCGGTTTGGGGTCAAAATGTTGTCGCTCATTAAATCCCATAAGAAACGTCGCATCGAATGAATGTGATTGAATTCTCCCCGTCTGGAAGAGCGGAATTGAATGGTGCAACTGATTTTGCTGTGCTGTGAAAATTCAGATATTTGCATGACTGCTTTTGTTTTATTTTGTGAATAGCAAAAAGCATTCAACCCCATAATACATGCTGTTTTATTGGTCGCTCGTCCATTTCATATCCCATAGCTTAACCATTCATATATTTGGATTCCTTTCGACGAGACGAGCAGTACGAGTACCACCTTGATGGGTATGCGACGTTTCCTTCCAGAGTTATTACCAAAAAAACACAAACATCCCAGAATCCTCTCGGTTTGGGCTCAAAATGTTGTCGCTCATTAAATCCCATAAGAAACGTCGCATCGAATGAATGTGATTGAATTCTCCCCGTCTGGACGAGCGGAATTGAATGGTGCAACTGATTTTGCTGTGCTGTGAAAATTCAGATATTTGCATGACTGCTTTTGTTTTATTTTGTGAATAGCAAAAAGCAGTCAACCCCATAATACATGCTGTTTTATTGGTCGCTCGTCCATTTCATATCACATAGCTTAACCATTCATATATTTGGATTCCTCTCGACGAGGCGAGCAGTACGAGTACCACCTTGATGGGTCTGCGACGTTTCCTTCCAGAGTTATTACCAAAAAACCACAAAAATCCCAGAATCCTCTCGGTTTGGGGTCAAAATGTTGTCGCTCATTAAATCCCATAAGAAACGTCGCATCGAATGAATGTGATTGAATTCTCCCCGTCTGGAAGAGCGGAATTGAATGGTGCAACTGATTTTGCTGTGCTGTGAAAATTCAGATATTTGCATGACTGCTTTTGTTTTATTTTGTGAATAGCAAAAAGCATTCAACCCCATAATACATGTTGTTTTATTGGTCGCTCGTCCATTTCATATCCCATAGCTTAAGCATTCATATATTTGGATTCCTCTCGACGAGGCGAGCAGTACGAGTACCACCTTGATGGGTCTGCGACGTTTCCTTCCAGAGTTATTACCAAAAAAACACAAACATCCCAGAATCCTCTCGGTTTGGGCTCAAAATGTTGTCGCTCATTAAATCCCATAAGAAACGTCGCATCGAATGAATGTGATTGAATTCTCCCCGTCTGGACGAGCGGAATTGAATGGTGCAACTGATTTTGCTGTGCTGTGAAAATTCAGATATTTGCATGACTGCTTTTGTTTTATTTTGTGAATAGCAAAAAGCAGTCAACCCCATAATACATGCTGTTTTATTGGTCGCTCGTCCATTTCATATCACATAGCTTAACCATTCATATATTTGGATTCCTTTCGACGAGACGAGCAGTACGAGTACCACCTTGATGGGTATGCGACGTTTCCTTCCAGAGTTATTACCAAAAAAACACAAACATCCCAGAATCCTCTCGGTTTGGGCTCAAAATGTTGTCGCTCATTAAATCCCATAAGAAACGTCGCATCGAATGAATGTGATTGAATTCTCCCCGTCTGGACGAGCGGAATTGAATGGTGCAACTGATTTTGCTGTGCTGTGAAAATTCAGATATTTGCATGACTGCTTTTGTTTTATTTTGTGAATAGCAAAAAGCAGTCAACCCCATAATACATGCTGTTTTATTGGTCGCTCGTCCATTTCATATCACATAGCTTAACCATTCATATATTTGGATTCCTCTCGACGAGGCGAGCAGTACGAGTACCACCTTGATGGGTCTGCGACGTTTCCTTCCAGAGTTATTACCAAAAAACCACAAAAATCCCAGAATCCTCTCGGTTTGGGGTCAAAATGTTGTCGCTCATTAAATCCCATAAGAAACGTCGCATCGAATGAATGTGATTGAATTCTCCCCGTCTGGAAGAGCGGAATTGAATGGTGCAACTGATTTTGCTGTGCTGTGAAAATTCAGATATTTGCATGACTGCTTTTGTTTTATTTTGTGAATAGCAAAAAGCATTCAACCCCATAATACATGTTGTTTTATTGGTCGCTCGTCCATTTCATATCCCATAGCTTAAGCATTCATATATTTGGATTCCTCTCGACGAGGCGAGCAGTACGAGTACCACCTTGATGGGTCTGCGACGTTTCCTTCCAGAGTTATTACCAAAAATACACAAACATCCCAGAATCCTCTCGGTTTGGGGTCAAAATGTTGTCGCTCATTAAATCCCATAAGAAACGTCGCATCGAATGAATGTGATTGAATTCTCCCCGTCTGGACGAGCGGAATTGAATGGTGCAACTGATTTTGCTGTGCTGTGAAAATTCAGATATTTGCATGACTGCTTTTGTTTTATTTTGTGAATAGCAAAAAGCATTCAACCCCATAATACATGCTGTTTTATTGGTCGCTCGTCCATTTCATATCCCATAGCTTAACCATTCATATATTTGGATTCCTTTCGACGAGGCGAGCAGTACGAGTACCACCTTGATGGGTATGCGACGTTTCCTTCCAGAGTTATTACCAAAAAAACACAAAGATCCCAGAATCCTCTCGGTTTGGGCTCAAAATGTTGTCGCTGATTAAATCCCATAAGAAACGTCGCATCGAATGAATGTGATTGAATTCTCCCCGTCTAGACGACCGGAATTGAATGGTGCAACTGATTTTGCTGTGCTGTGAAAATTCAGATATTTGCATGACTGCTTTTTTTTTTATTTTGTGAATAGCAAAAAGCATTCAACCCCATAATACATGCTGTTTTATTGGTCGCTCGTCCATTTCATATCACATAGCGTAACCATTCATATATTTGGATTCCTTTCAACGAGACGAGCAGTACGAGTACCACCTTGATGGGTCTGCGACGTTTCCTTCCAGAGTTATTACCAAAAAACCACAAAAATCCCAGAATCCTCTCGGTTTGGGGTCAAAATGTTGTCGCTCATTAAATCCCATAAGAAACGTCGCATCGAATGAATGTGATTGAATTCTCCCCGTCTGGACGAGCGGAATTGAATGGTGCAACTGATTTTGCTGTGCTGTGAAAATTCAGATATTTGCATGACTGCTTTTGTTTTATTTTGTGAATAGCAAAAAGCATTCAACCCCATAATACATGCTGTTTTATTGGTCGCTCGTCCATTTCATATCCCATAGCTTAACCATTCATATATTTGGATTCCTTTCGACGAGGCGAGCAGTACGAGTACCACCTTGATGGGTATGCGACGTTTCCTTCCAGAGTTATTACCAAAAAAACACAAACATCCCAGAATCCTCTCGGTTTGGGCTCAAAATGTTGTCGCTCATTAAATCCCATAATAAACGTCGCATCGAATGAATGTGATTGAATTCTCCCCGTCTGGACGAGCGGAATTGAATGGTGCAACTGATTTTGCTGTGCTGTGAAAATTCAGATATTTGCATGACTGCTTTTGTTTTATTTTGTGAATAGCAAAAAGCATTCAACCCCATAATACATGCTGTTTTATTGGTCGCTCGTCCATTTCATATCACATAGCTTAACCATTTATATATTTGGATTCCTCTCGACGAGGCGAGCAGTACGAATACCACCTTGATGTGTCTGCGACGTTTCCTTCCAGAGTTATTACCAAAAAAACACAAACATCCCAGAATCCTCTCGGTTTGGGGTCAAAATGTTGTCGCTCATTAAATCCCATAAGAAACGTCGCATCGAATGAATGTGATTGAATTCTCCCCGTCTGGAAGAGCGGAATTGAATGGTGCAACTGATTTTGCTGTGCTGTGAAAATTCAGATATTTGCATGACTGCTTTTGTTTTATTTTGTGAATAGCAAAAAGCATTCAACCCCATAATACATGTTGTTTTATTGGTCGCTCGTCCATTTCATATCCCATAGCTTAAGCATTCATATATTTGGATTCCTCTCGACGAGGCGAGCAGTACGAGTACCACCTTGATGGGTCTGCGACGTTTCCTTCCAGAGTTATTACCAAAAAACCACAAACATCCCAGAATCCTCTCGGTTTGGGGTCAAAATGTTGTCGCTCATTAAATCCCATAAGAAACGTCGCATCGAATGAATGTGATTGAATTCTCCCCGTCTGGAAGAGCGGAATTGAATGGTGCAACTGATTTTGCTGTGCTGTGAAAATTCAGATATTTGCATGACTGCTTTTGTTTTATTTTGTGAATAGCAAAAAGCATTAAACCCCATAATACATGTTGTTTTATTGGTCGCTCGTCCATTTCATATCCCATAGCTTAACAACTCATATATTTGGATTCCTCTCGAAAAGGCGAGCAGTACGAGTACCACCTTCATGGGTCTGCGACGTTTTCTTCCAGAGTTATTACCAAAAAACCACAAACATCCCAGAATCCTCTCGGTTTGGGGTCAAAATGTTGTCGCTCATTAAATCCCATAAGAAACGTCGCATCGAATGAATGTGATTGAATTCTCCCCGTCTGGACGAGCGGAATTGAATGGTGCAACTGATTTTGCTGTGCTGTGAAAATTCAGATATTTGCATGACTGCTTTTGTTTTATTTTGTGAATAGCAAAAAGCATTCAACCCCATAATACATGCTGTTTTATTGGTCGCTCGTCCATTTCATATCACATAGCTTAACCATTCATATATTTGGATTCCTCTCGACGAGGCGAGCAGTACGAGTACCACCTTGATGCATCTGCGACGTTTCCTTCCAGAGTTATTACCAAAAAAACACAAACATCCCAGAATCCTCTCGGTTTGGGGTCAAAATGTTGTCGCTCATTAAATCCCATAAGAAACGTCGCATCGAATGAATGTGATTGAATTCTCCCCGTCTGGAAGAGCGGAATTGAATGGTGCAACTGATTTTGCTGTGCTGTGAAAATTCAGATATTTGCATGACTGCTTTTTTTATTTTGTGAATAGCAAAAAGCATTCAACCCCATAATACATGCTGTTTTATTGGTCGCTCGTCCATTTCATATCACATAGCGTAACCATTCATATATTTGGATTCCTCTCAACGAGGCGAGCAGTACGAGTACCACCTTGATGGGTCTGCGACGTTTCCTTCCAGAGTTATTACCAAAAAACCACAAAAATCCCAGAATCCTCTCGGTTTGGGGTCAAAATGTTGTCGCTCATTAAATCCCATAAGAAACGTCGCATCGAATGAATGTGATTGAATTCTCCCCGTCTGGACGAGCGGAATTGAATGGTGCAACTGATTTTGCTGTGCTGTGAAAATTCAGATATTTGCATGACTGCTTTTGTTTTATTTTGTGAATAGCAAAAAGCATTCAACCCCATAATACATGCTGTTTTATTGGTCGCTCGTCCATTTCATATCCCATAGCTTAACCATTCATATATTTGGATTCCTTTCGACGATGCGAGCAGTACGAGTACCACCTTGATGGGTATGCGACGTTTCCTTCCAGAGTTATTACCAAAAAAACACAAACATCCCAGAATCCTCTCGGTTTGGGCTCAAAATGTTGTCGCTCATTAAATCCCATAAGAAACGTCGCATCGAATGAATGTGATTGAATTCTCCCCGTCTGGAAGAGCGGAATTGAATGGTGCAACTGATTTTGCTGTGCTGTGAAAATTCAGATATTTGCATGACTGCTTTTGTTTTATTTTGTGAATAGCAAAAAGCATTCAACCCCATAATACATGCTGTTTTATTGGTCGCTCGTCCATTTCATATCCCATAGCTTAACCATTCGTATATTTGGATTCCTTTCGACGAGGCGAGCAGTACGAGTACCACCTTGATGGGTATGCGACGTTTCCTTCCAGAGTTATTACCAAAAAAACACAAACATCCCAGAATCCTCTCGGTTTGGGCTCAAAATGTTGTCGCTCATTAAATCCCATAAGAAACGTCGCATCGAATGAATGTGATTGAATTCTCCCCGTCTGGACGAGCGGAATTGAATGGTGCAACTGATTTTGCTGTGCTGTGAAAATTCAGATATTTGCATGACTGCTATTGTTTTATTTTGTGAATAGCAAAAAGCATTCAACCCCATAATACATGCTGTTTTATTGGTCGCTCGTCCATTTCATATCACATAGCTTAACCATTCATATATTTGGATTCCTCTCGACGAGCCGAGCAGTACGAATACCACCTTGATGTCTCTGCGACGTTTCCTTCCAGAGTTATTACCAAAAAAACACATACATCCCAGAATCCTCTCGGTTTGGGGTCAAAATGTTGTCGCTCATTAAATCCCATAAGAAACGTCGCATCGAATGAATGTGATTGAATTCTCCCCGTCTGGAAGAGCGGAATTGAATGGTGCAACTGATTTTGCTGTGCTGTGAAAATTCAGATATTTGCATGACTGCTTTTGTTTTATTTTGTGAATAGCAAAAAGCATTCAACCCCATAATACATGTTGTTTTATTGGTCGCTCGTCCATTTCATATCCCATAGCTTAAGCATTCATATATTTGGATTCCTCTCGACGAGGCGAGCAGTACGAGTACCACCTTGATGGGTCTGCGACGTTTCCTTCCAGAGTTATTACCAAAAAACCACAAACATCCCAGAATCCTCTCGGTTTGGGGTCAAAATGTTGTCGCTCATTAAATCCCATAAGAAACGTCGCATCGAATGAATGTGATTGAATTCTCCCCGTCTGGAAGAGCGGAATTGAATGGTGCAACTGATTTTGCTGTGCTGTGAAAATTCAGATATTTGCATGACTGCTTTTGTTTTATTTTGTGAATAGCAAAAAGCATTAAACCCCATAATACATGTTGTTTTATTGGTCGCTCGTCCATTTCATATCACATAGCGTAACCATTCATATATTTGGATTCCTCTCAACGAGGCGAGCAGTACGAGTACCACCTTGATGGGTCTGCGACGTTTCCTTCCAGAGTTATTACCAAAAAACCACAAAAATCCCAGAATCCTCTCGGTTTGGGGTCAAAATGTTGTCGCTCATTAAATCCCATAAGAAACGTCGCATCGAATGAATGTGATTGAATTCTCCCCGTCTGGACGAGCGGAATTGAATGGTGCAACTGATTTTGCTGTGCTGTGAAAATTCAGATATTTGCATGACTGCTTTTGTTTTATTTTGTGAATAGCAAAAAGCATTCAACCCCATAATACATGCTGTTTTATTGGTCGCTCGTCCATTTCATATCCCATAGCTTAACCATTCATATATTTGGATTCCTTTCGACGAGGCGAGCAGTACGAGTACCACCTTGATGGGTATGCGACGTTTCCTTCCAGAGTTATTACCAAAAAAACACAAACATCCCAGAATCCTCTCGGTTTGGGCTCAAAATGTTGTCGCTCATTAAATCCCATAAGAAACGTCGCATCGAATGAATGTGATTGAATTCTCCCCGTCTGGACGAGCGGAATTGAATGGTGCAACTGATTTTGCTGTGCTGTGAAAATTCAGATATTTGCATGACTGCTATTGTTTTATTTTGTGAATAGCAAAAAGCATTCAACCCCATAATACATGCTGTTTTATTGGTCGCTCGTCCATTTCATATCACATAGCTTAACCATTCATATATTTGGATTCCTCTCGACGAGGCGAGCAGTACGAATACCACCTTTATGTGTCTGCGACGTTTCCTTCCAGAGTTATTACCAAAAAAACACAAACATCCCAGAATCCTCTCGGTTTGGGGTCAAAATGTTGTCGCTCATTAAATCCCATAAGAAACGTCGCATCGAATGAATGTGATTGAATTCTCCCCGTCTGGAAGAGCGGAATTGAATGGTGCAACTGATTTTGCTGTGCTGTGAAAATTCAGATATTTGCATGACTGCTTTTGTTTTATTTTGTGAATAGCAAAAAGCATTCAACCCCATAATACATGTTGTTTTATTGGTCGCTCGTCCATTTCATATCCCATAGCTTAAGCATTCATATATTTGGATTCCTCTCGACGAGGCGAGCAGTACGAGTACCACCTTGATGGGTCTGCGACGTTTCCTTCCAGAGTTATTACCAAAAATACACAAACATCCCAGAATCCTCTCGGTTTGGGGTCAAAATGTTGTCGCTCATTAAATCCCATAAGAAACGTCGCATCGAATGAATGTGATTGAATTCTCCCCGTCTGGAAGAGCGGAATTGAATGGTGCAACTGATTTTGCTGTGCTGTGAAAATTCAGATATTTGCATGACTGCTTTTGTTTTATTTTGTGAATAGCAAAAAGCATTCAACCCCATAATACATGTTGTTTTATTGGTCGCTCGTCTATTTCATATCCCATAGCTTAAGCATTCATATATTTGGATTCCTCTCGACGAGGCGAGCAGTACGAGTACCACCTTGATGGGTCTGCGACGTTTCCTTCCAGAGTTATTACCAAAAAACCACAAACATCCCAGAATCCTCTCGGTTTGGGGTCAAAATGTTGTCGCTCATTAAATCCCATAAGAAACGTCGCATCGAATGAATGTGATTGAATTCTCCCCGTCTGGAAGAGCGGAATTGAATGGTGCAACTGATTTTGCTGTGCTGTGAAAATTCAGATATTTGCATGACTGCTTTTGTTTTATTTTGTGAATAGCAAAAAGCATTCAACCCCATAATACATGTTGTTTTATTGGTCGCTCGTCCATTTCATATCCCATAGCTTAAGCATTCATATATTTGGATTCCGCTCGACGAGGCGAGCAGTACGAGTACCACCTTGATGGGTCTGCGACGTTTCCTTCCAGAGTTATTACCAAAAATACACAAACATCCCAGAATCCTCTCGGTTTGGGGTCAAAATGTTGTCGCTCATTAAATCCCATAAGAAACGTCGCATCGAATGAATGTGATTGAATTCTCCCCGTCTGGACGAGCGGAATTGAATGGTGCAACTGATTTTGCTTTGCTGTGAAAATTCAGATATTTGCATGACTGCTTTTGTTTTATTTTGTGAATAGCAAAAAGCATTCAACCCCATAATACATGCTGTTTTATTGGTCGCTCGTCCATTTCATATCACATAGCTTAACCATTCATATATTTGGATTCCTCTCGATAAGGCGAGCAGTACGAGTACCACCTTGATGGGTCTGCGACGTTTCCTTCCAGAGTTATTACCAAAAATACACAAACATCCCAGAATCCTCTCGGTTTGGGGTCAAAATGTTGTCGCTCATTAAATCCCATAAGAAACGTCGCATCGAATGAATGTGATTGAATTCTCCCCGTCTGGAAGAGCGGAATTGAATGGTGCAACTGATTTTGCTGTGCTGTGAAAATTCAGATATTTGCATGACTGCTTTTGTTTTATTTTGTGAATAGCAAAAAGCATTAAACCCCTTAATACATGTTGTTTTATTGGTCGCTCGTCCAATTCATATCACATAGCTTAAGCATTCATATATTTGGATTCCTCTCGACGAGGCGAGCAGTACGAGTACCACCTTGATGGGTCTGCGACGTTTCCTTCCAGAGTTATTACCAAAAAACCACAAACTTCCCAGAATCCTCTCGGTTTGGGGTCAAAATGTTGTCGCTCATTAAATCCCATAAGAAACGTCGCATCGAATGAATGTGATTGAATTCTCCCCGTCTGGAAGAGCGGAATTGAATGGTGCAACTGATTTTGCTGTGCTGTGAAAATTCAGATATTTGCATGACTGCTTTTGTTTTATTTTGTGAATGGCAAAAAGCATTAAACCCCTTAATACATGTTGTTTTATTGGTCGCTCGTCCATTTCATATCACATAGCTTAAGCATTCATATATTTGGATTCCTCTCGACGAGGCGAGCAGTACGAGTACCACCTTGATGGGTCTGCGACGTTTCCTTCCAGAGTTATTACCAAAAAACCACAAACTTCCCAGAATCCTCTCGGTTTGGGGTCAAAATGTTGTCGCTCATTAAATCCCATAAGAAACGTCGCATCGAATGAATGTGATTGAATTCTCCCAGTCTGGACGAGCGGAATTGAATGGTGCAACTGATTTTGCTGTGCTGTGAAAATTCAGATATTTGCATGACTGCTTTTGTTTTATTTTGTGAATAGCAAAAAGCATTCAACCCCATAATACATGTTGTTTTATTGGTCGCTCGTCCATTTCATATCCCATAGCTTAACAACTCATATATTTGGATTTCTCTCGATAAGGCGAGCAGTACGAGTACCACCTTGATGGGTCTGCGACGTTTTCTTCCAGAGTTATTACCAAAAAACCACAAACATCCCAGAATCCTCTCGGTTTGGGGTCAAAATGTTGTCGCTCATTAAATCCCATAAGAAACGTCGCATCGAATGAATGTGATTGAATTCTCCCCGTCTGGACGAGCGGAATTGAATGGTGCAACTGATTTTGCTTTGCTGTGAAAATTCAGATATTTGCATGACTGCTTTTGTTTTATTTTGTGAATAGCAAAAAGCATTCAACCCCATAATACATGCTGTTTTATTGGTCGCTCGTCCATTTCATATCACATAGCTTAACCATTCATATATTTGGATTCCTCTCGACAAGGCGAGCAGTACGTGTACCACCTTGATGGGTCTGCGACGTTTCCTTCCAGAGTTATTACCAAAAAAACACAAACATCCCAGAATCCTCTCGGTTTGGGGTCAAAATGTTGTCGCTCATTAAATCCCATAAGAAACGTCGCATCGAATGAATGTGATTGAATTCTCCCCGTCTGGAAGAGCGGAATTGAATGGTGCAACTGATTTTGCTGTGCTGTGAAAATTCAGATATTTGCATGACTGCTTTTGTTTTATTTTGTGAATAGCAAAAAGCATCCAACCCCATAATACATGCTGTTTTATTGGTCGCTCGTCCATTTCATATCCCATAGCTTAACCATTCATATATTTGGATTCCTTTCGACGAGGCGAGCAGTACGAGTACCACCTTGATGGGTAAGCGACGTTTCCTTCCAGAGTTATTACCAAAAAAACACAAACATCCCAGAATCCTCTCGGTTGGGCTCAAAATGTTGTCGCTCATTAAATCCCATAAGAAACGTCGCATCGAATGAATGTGATTGAATTCTCCCCGTCTGGACGAGCGGAATTGAATGGTGCAACTGATTTTGCTGTGCTGTGAAAATTCAGATATTTGCATGACTGCTTTTGTTTTATTTTGTGAATAGCAAAAAGCATTCAACCCCATAATACATGCTGTTTTATTGGTCGCTCGTCCATTTCATATCACATAGTTTAACCATTCATATATTTGGATTCCTCTCGACGAGGCGAGCAGTACGAATACCACCTTGATGTGTCTGCGACGTTTCCTTCCAGAGTTATTACCAAAAAAACACAAACATCCCAGAATCCTCTCGGTTTGGGGTCAAAATGTTGTCGCTCATTAAATCCCATAAGAAACGTCGCATCGAATGAATGTGATTGAATTCTCCCCGTCTGGAAGAGCGGAATTGAATGGTGCAACTGATTTTGCTGTGCTGTGAAAATTCAGATATTTGCATGACTGCTTTTGTTTTATTTTGTGAATAGCAAAAAGCATTCAACCCCATAATACATGTTGTTTTATTGGTCGCTCGTCCATTTCATATCCCATAGCTTAAGCATTCATATATTTGGATTCCTCTCGACGAGGCGAGCAGTACGAGTACCACCTTGATGGGTCTGCGACGTTTCCTTCCAGAGTTATTACCAAAAATACACAAACATCCCAGAATCCTCTGGGTTTGGGGTCAAAATGTTGTCGCTCATTAAATCCCAAAAGAAACGTCGCATCGAATGAATGTGATTGAATTCTCCCCGTCTGGAAGAGCGGAATTGAATGGTGCAACTGATTTTGCTGTGCTGTGAAAATTCAGATATTTGCATGACTGCTTTTGTTTTATTTTGTGAATAGCAAAAAGCATTCAACCCCATAATACATGTTGTTTTATTGGTCGCTCGTCCATTTCATATCCCATAGCTTAAGCATTCATATATTTGGATTCCTCTCGACGAGGCGAGCAGTACGACTACCACCTTGATGGGTCTGCGACGTTTCCTTCCAGAGTTATTACCAAAAAAACACAAACATCCCAGAATCCTCTCGGTTTGGGCTCAAAATGTTGTCGCTCATTAAATCCCATAAGAAACGTCGCATCGAATGAATGTGATTGAATTCTCCCCGTCTGGACGAGCGGAATTGAATGGTGCAACTGATTTTGCTGTGCTGTGAAAATTCAGATATTTGCATGACTGCTTTTGTTTTATTTTGTGAATAGCAAAAAGCATTCAACCCCATAATACATGTTGTTTTATTGGTCGCTCGTACATTTCATATCCCATAGCTTAACCATTCATATATTTGGATTCCTCTCGACTAGGCGAGCAGTACGTGTACCACCTTGATGGGTCTGCGACGTTTCCTTCCAGAGTTATTACCCAAAAACCACAAAAATCCCAGAATCCTCTCGGTTTGGGGTCAAAATGTTGTCGCTCATTAAATCCCATAAGAAACGTCGCATCGAATGAATGTGATTGAATTCTCCCCGTCTGGAAGAGCGGAATTGAATGGTGCAACTGATTTTGCTGTGCTGTGAAAATTCAGATATTTGCATGACTGCTTTTGTTTTATTTTGTGAATAGCAAAAAGCATTCAACCCCATAATACATGTTGTTTTATTGGTCGCTCGTCCATTTCATATCCCATAGCTTAAGCATTCATATATTTGGATTCCTCTCGACGAGGCGAGCAGTACGAGTACCACCTTGATGGGTCTGCGACGTTTCCTTCCAGAGTTATTACCAAAAATACACAAACATCCCAGAATCCTCTCGGTTTGGGGTCAAAATGTTGTCGCTCATTAAATCCCATAAGAAACGTCGCATCGAATGAATGTGATTGAATTCTCCCCGTCTGGACGAGCGGAATTGAATGGTGCAACTGATTTTGCTGTGCTGTGAAAATTCAGATATTTGCATGACTGCTTTTGTTTTATTTTGTGAATAGCAAAAAGCATTCAACCCCATAATACATGCTGTTTTCTTGGTCGCTCGTCCATTTCATATCACATAGCTTAACCATTCATATATTTGGATTCCTCTCGACGAGGCGAGCAGTACGAGTACCACCTTGATGGGTCTGCGACGTTTCCTTCCAGAGTTATTACCAAAAAAACACAAACATCCCAGAATCCTCTCGGTTTGGGGTCAAAATGTTGTCGCTCATTAAATCCCATAAGAAACGTCGCATCGAATGAATGTGATTGAATTCTCCCCGTCTGGACGAGCGGAATTGAATGGTGCAACTGATTTTGCTTTGCTGTGAAAATTCAGATATTTGCATGACTGCTTTTGTTTTATTTTGTGAATAGCAAAAAGCATTCAACCCCATAATACATGCTGTTTTATTGGTCGCTCGTCCATTTCATATCACATAGCTTAACCATTCATATATTTGGATTCCTCTCGACAAGGCGAGCAGTACGTGTACCACCTTGATGGGTCTGCGACGTTTCCTTCCAGAGTTATTACCAAAAAAACACAAACATCCCAGAATCCTCTCGGTTTGGGGTCAAAATGTTGTCGCTCATTAAATCCCATAAGAAACGTCGCATCGAATGAATGTGATTGAATTCTCCCCGTCTGGAAGAGCGGAATTGAATGGTGCAACTGATTTTGCTGTGCTGTGAAAATTCAGATATTTGCATGACTGCTTTTGTTTTATTTTGTGAATAGCAAAAAGCATCCAACCCCATAATACATGCTGTTTTATTGGTCGCTCGTCCATTTCATATCCCATAGCTTAACCATTCATATATTTGGATTCCTTTCGACGAGGCGAGCAGTACGAGTACCACCTTGATGGGTAAGCGACGTTTCCTTCCAGAGTTATTACCAAAAAAACACAAACATCCCAGAATCCTCTCGGTTGGGCTCAAAATGTTGTCGCTCATTAAATCCCATAAGAAACGTCGCATCGAATGAATGTGATTGAATTCTCCCCGTCTGGACGAGCGGAATTGAATGGTGCAACTGATTTTGCTGTGCTGTGAAAATTCAGATATTTGCATGACTGCTTTTGTTTTATTTTGTGAATAGCAAAAAGCATTCAACCCCATAATACATGCTGTTTTATTGGTCGCTCGTCCATTTCATATCACATAGTTTAACCATTCATATATTTGGATTCCTCTCGACGAGGCGAGCAGTACGAATACCACCTTGATGTGTCTGCGACGTTTCCTTCCAGAGTTATTACCAAAAAAACACAAACATCCCAGAATCCTCTCGGTTTGGGGTCAAAATGTTGTCGCTCATTAAATCCCATAAGAAACGTCGCATCGAATGAATGTGATTGAATTCTCCCCGTCTGGAAGAGCGGAATTGAATGGTGCAACTGATTTTGCTGTGCTGTGAAAATTCAGATATTTGCATGACTGCTTTTGTTTTATTTTGTGAATAGCAAAAAGCATTCAACCCCATAATACATGTTGTTTTATTGGTCGCTCGTCCATTTCATATCCCATAGCTTAAGCATTCATATATTTGGATTCCTCTCGACGAGGCGAGCAGTACGAGTACCACCTTGATGGGTCTGCGACGTTTCCTTCCAGAGTTATTACCAAAAATACACAAACATCCCAGAATCCTCTGGGTTTGGGGTCAAAATGTTGTCGCTCATTAAATCCCAAAAGAAACGTCGCATCGAATGAATGTGATTGAATTCTCCCCGTCTGGAAGAGCGGAATTGAATGGTGCAACTGATTTTGCTGTGCTGTGAAAATTCAGATATTTGCATGACTGCTTTTGTTTTATTTTGTGAATAGCAAAAAGCATTCAACCCCATAATACATGTTGTTTTATTGGTCGCTCGTCCATTTCATATCCCATAGCTTAAGCATTCATATATTTGGATTCCTCTCGACGAGGCGAGCAGTACGACTACCACCTTGATGGGTCTGCGACGTTTCCTTCCAGAGTTATTACCAAAAAAACACAAACATCCCAGAATCCTCTCGGTTTGGGCTCAAAATGTTGTCGCTCATTAAATCCCATAAGAAACGTCGCATCGAATGAATGTGATTGAATTCTCCCCGTCTGGACGAGCGGAATTGAATGGTGCAACTGATTTTGCTGTGCTGTGAAAATTCAGATATTTGCATGACTGCTTTTGTTTTATTTTGTGAATAGCAAAAAGCATTCAACCCCATAATACATGTTGTTTTATTGGTCGCTCGTACATTTCATATCCCATAGCTTAACCATTCATATATTTGGATTCCTCTCGACTAGGCGAGCAGTACGTGTACCACCTTGATGGGTCTGCGACGTTTCCTTCCAGAGTTATTACCCAAAAACCACAAAAATCCCAGAATCCTCTCGGTTTGGGGTCAAAATGTTGTCGCTCATTAAATCCCATAAGAAACGTCGCATCGAATGAATGTGATTGAATTCTCCCCGTCTGGAAGAGCGGAATTGAATGGTGCAACTGATTTTGCTGTGCTGTGAAAATTCAGATATTTGCATGACTGCTTTTGTTTTATTTTGTGAATAGCAAAAAGCATTCAACCCCATAATACATGTTGTTTTATTGGTCGCTCGTCCATTTCATATCCCATAGCTTAAGCATTCATATATTTGGATTCCTCTCGACGAGGCGAGCAGTACGAGTACCACCTTGATGGGTCTGCGACGTTTCCTTCCAGAGTTATTACCAAAAATACACAAACATCCCAGAATCCTCTCGGTTTGGGGTCAAAATGTTGTCGCTCATTAAATCCCATAAGAAACGTCGCATCGAATGAATGTGATTGAATTCTCCCCGTCTGGACGAGCGGAATTGAATGGTGCAACTGATTTTGCTGTGCTGTGAAAATTCAGATATTTGCATGACTGCTTTTGTTTTATTTTGTGAATAGCAAAAAGCATTCAACCCCATAATACATGCTGTTTTCTTGGTCGCTCGTCCATTTCATATCACATAGCTTAACCATTCATATATTTGGATTCCTCTCGACGAGGCGAGCAGTACGAGTACCACCTTGATGGGTCTGCGACGTTTCCTTCCAGAGTTATTACCAAAAAAACACAAACATCCCAGAATCCTCTCGGTTTGGGGTCAAAATGTTGTCGCTCATTAAATCCCATAAGAAACGTCGCATCGAATGAATGTGATTGAATTCTCCCCGTCTGGAAGAGCGGAATTGAATGGTGCAACTGATTTTGCTGTGCTGTGAAAATTCAGATATTTGCATGACTGCTTTTGTTTTATTTTGTGAATAGCAAAAAGCATTCAACCCCATAATACATGTTGTTTTATTGGTCGCTCGTCCATTTCATATCCCATAGCTTAAGCATTCATATATTTGGATTCCTCTCGACGAGGCGAGCAGTACGAGTACCACCTTGATGGGTCTGCGACGTTTCCTTCCAGAGTTATTACCAAAAAACCACAAACATCCCAGAATCCTCTCGGTTTGGGGTCAAAATGTTGTCGCTCATTAAATCCCATAAGAAACGTCGCATCGAATGAATGTGATTGAATTCTCCCCGTCTGGAAGAGCGGAATTGAATGGTGCAACTGATTTTGCTGTGCTGTGAAAATTCAGATATTTGCATGACTGCTTTTGTTTTATTTTGTGAATAGCAAAAAGCATTCAACCCCATAATACATGCTGTTTTATTGGTCGCTCGTCCATTTCATATCACATAGCTTAACCATTCATATATTTGGATTCCTCTCGATAAGGCGAGCAGTAGGAGTACCACCTTGATGGGTCTGCGACGTTTTCTTCCAGAGTTATTACCAAAAAACCACAAACATCCCAGAATCCTCTCGGTTTGGGGTCAAAATGTTGTCGCTCATTAAATCCCATAAGAAACGTCGCATCGAATGAATGTGATTGAATTCTCCCCGTCTGGACGAGCGGAATTGAATGGTGCAACTGATTTTGCTGTGCTGTGAAAATTCAGATATTTGCATGACTGCTTTTGTTTTATTTTGTGAATAGCAAAAAGCATTCAACCCCATAATACATGTTGTTTTATTGGTCGCTCGTCCATTTCATATCCCATAGCTTAACCATTCATATATTTGGATTCCTCTCGACTAGGCGAGCAGTACGAGTACCACCTTGATGGGTCTGCGACGTTTCCTTCCAGAGTTATTACCCAAAAACCACAAAAATCCCAGAATCCTCTCGGTTTGGGGTCAAAATGTTGTCGCTCATTAAATCCCATAAGAAACGTCGCATCGAATGAATGTGATTGAACTCTCCCCGTCTGGAAGAGCGGAATTGAATGGTGCAACTGATTTTGCTGTGCTGTGAAAATTCAGATATTTGCATGACTGCTTTTGTTTTATTTTGTGAATAGCAAAAAGCATTCAACCCCATAATACATGTTGTTTTATTGGTCGCTCGTCCATTTCATATCCCATAGCTTAACAACTCATATATTTGGATTCCTCTCGATAAGGCGAGCAGTACGAGTACCACCTTGATGGGTCTGCGACGTTTTCTTCCAGAGATATTACCAAAAAACCACAAACATCCCAGAATCCTCTCGGTTTGGGGTCAAAATGTTGTCGCTCATTAAATCCCATAAGAAACGTCGCATCGAATGAATGTGATTGAATTCTCCCCGTCTGGAAGAGCGGAATTGAATGGTGCAACTGATTTTGCTGTGCTGTGAAAATTCAGATATTTGCATGACTGCTTTTGTTTTATTTTGTGAATAGCAAAAAGCATTCAACCCCATAATACATGTTGTTTTATTGGTCGCTCGTCCATTTCATATCCCATAGCTTAAGCATTCATATATTTGGATTCCTCTCGACGAGGCGAGCAGTACGAGTACCACCTTGATGGGTCTGCGACGTTTCCTTCCAGAGTTATTACCAAAAAACCACAAACATCCCAGAATCCTCTCGGTTTGGGGTCAAAATGTTGTCGCTCATTAAATCCCATAAGAAACGTCGCATCGAATGAATGTGATTGAATTCTCCCCGTCTGGACGAGCGGAATTGAATGGTGCAACTGATTTTGCTGTGCTGTGAAAATTCAGATATTTGCATGACTGCTTTTGTTTTATGTTGTGAATAGCAAAAAGCATTCAACCCCATAATACATGTTGTTTTATTGGTCGCTCGTCCATTTCATATCCCATAGCTTAACAACTCATATATTTGGATTCCTCTCGATAAGGCGAGCAGTACGAGTACCACCTTGATGGGTCTGCGACGTTTTCTTCCAGAGATATTACCAAAAAACACAAACATCCCAGAATCCTCTCGGTTTGGGGTCAAAATGTTGTCGCTCATTAAATCCCATAAGAAACGTCGCATCGAATGAATGTGATTGAATTCTCCCCGTCTGGAAGAGCGGAATTGAATGGTGCAACTGATTTTGCTGTGCTGTGAAAATTCAGATATTTGCATGACTGCTTTTGTTTTATTTTGTGAATAGCAAAAAGCATTCAACCCCATAATACATGCTGTTTTATTGGTCGCTCGTCCATTTCATATCCCATAGCTTAAGCATTCATATATTTGGATTCCTCTCGACGAGGCGAGCAGTACGAGTACCACCTTGATGGGTCTGCGACGTTTCCTTCCAGAGTTATTACCAAAAAAACACAAACATCCCAGAATCCTCTCGGTTTGGGGTCAAAATGTTGTCGCTCATTAAATCCCATAAGAAACGTCGCATCGAATGAATGTGATTGAATTCTCCCCGTCTGGACGAGCGGAATTGAATGGTGCAACTGATTTTGCTGTGCTGTGAAAATTCAGATATTTGCATGACTGCTTTTGTTTTATTTTGTGAATAGCAAAAAGCATTCAACCCCATAATACATGTTGTTTTATTGGTCGCTCGTCCATTTCATATCCCATAGCTTAAGCATTCATATATTTGGATTCCTCTCGACGAGGCGAGCAGTACGAGTACCACCTTGATGGGTCTGCGACGTTTCCTTCCAGAGTTATTACCAAAAATACACAAACATCCCAGAATCCTCTCGGTTTGGGGTCAAAATGTTGTCGCTCATTAAATCCCATAAGAAACGTCGCATCGATTGAATTTGATTGAATTCTCCCCGTCTGGACGAGCGGAATTGAATGGTGCAACTGATTTTGCTGTGCTGTGAAAATTCAGATATTTGCATGACTGCTTTTGTTTTATTTTGTGAATAGCAAAAAGCATTCAACCCCATAATACATGCTGTTTTATTAGTCGCTCGTCCATTTCATATCCCATAGCTTAACCATTCATATATTTGGATTCCTTTCGACGAGGCGAGCAGTACGAGTACCACCTTGATGGGTATGCGACGTTTCCTTCCAGAGTTATTACCAAAAAAACACAAACATCCCAGAATCCTCTCGGTTTGGGGTCAAAATGTTGTCGCTCATTAAATCCCATAAGAAACGTCGCATCAAATGAATGTGATTGCATTCTCCCCGTCTGGAAGAGCGGAATTGAATGGTGCAACTGATTTTGCTGTGCTGTGAAAATTCAGATATTTGCATGACTGCTTTTGTTTTATTTTGTGAATAGCAAAAAGCATTCAACCCCATAATACATGTTGTTTTATTGGTCGCTCGTCCATTTCATATCCCATAGCTTAAGCATTCATATATTTGGATTCCTCTCGACGAGGCGAGCAGTACGAGTACCACCTTGATGGGTCTGCGACGTTTCCTTCCAGAGTTATTACCAAAAAACCACAAACATCCCAGAATCCTCTCGGTTTGGGGTCAAAATGTTGTCGCTCATTAAATCCCATAAGAAACGTCGCATCGAATGAATGTGATTGAATTCTCCCCGTCTGGACGAGCGGAATTGAATGGTGCAACTGATTTTGCTGTGCTGTGAAAATTCAGATATTTGCATGACTGCTTTTGTTTTATTTTGTGAATAGCAAAAAGCATTCAACCCCATAATACATGCTGTTTTATTGGTCGCTCGTCCATTTCATATCACATAGCTTAACCATTCATATATTTGGATTCCTCTCGACGAGGCGAGCAGTACGAGTACCACCTTGATGGGTCTGCGACGTTTCCTTCCAGAGTTATTACCAAAAAAACACAAACATCCCAGAATCCTCTCGGTTTGGGGTCAAAATGTTGTCGCTCATTAAATCCCATAAGAAACGTCGCATCGAATGAATGTGATTGAATTCTCCCCGTCTGGAAGAGCGGAATTGAATGGTGCAACTGATTTTGCTGTGCTGTGAAAATTCAGATATTTGCATGACTGCTTTTGTTTTATTTTGTGAATAGCAAAAAGCATTCAACCCCATAATACATGCTGTTTTATTAGTCGCTCGTCCATTTCATATCCCATAGCTTAACCATTCATATATTTGGATTCCTTTCGACGAGGCGAGCAGTACGAGTACCACCTTGATGGGTATGCGACGTTTCCTTCCAGAGTTATTACCAAAAAAACACAAACATCCCAGAATCCTCTCGGTTTGGGGTCAAAATGTTGTCGCTCATTAAATCCCATAAGAAACGTCGCATCAAATGAATGTGATTGCATTCTCCCCGTCTGGAAGAGCGGAATTGAATGGTGCAACTGATTTTGCTGTGCTGTGAAAATTCAGATATTTGCATGACTGCTTTTGTTTTATTTTGTGAATAGCAAAAAGCATTCAACCCCATAATACATGTTGTTTTATTGGTCGCTCGTCCATTTCATATCCCATAGCTTAAGCATTCATATATTTGGATTCCTCTCGACGAGGCGAGCAGTACGAGTACCACCTTGATGGGTCTGCGACGTTTCCTTCCAGAGTTATTACCAAAAAACCACAAACATCCCAGAATCCTCTCGGTTTGGGGTCAAAATGTTGTCGCTCATTAAATCCCATAAGAAACGTCGCATCGAATGAATGTGATTGAATTCTCCCCGTCTGGACGAGCGGAATTGAATGGTGCAACTGATTTTGCTGTGCTGTGAAAATTCAGATATTTGCATGACTGCTTTTGTTTTATTTTGTGAATAGCAAAAAGCATTCAACCCCATAATACATGCTGTTTTATTGGTCGCTCGTCCATTTCATATCACATAGCTTAACCATTCATATATTTGGATTCCTCTCGACGAGGCGAGCAGTACGAGTACCACCTTGATGGGTCTGCGACGTTTCCTTCCAGAGTTATTACCAAAAAAACACAAACATCCCAGAATCCTCTCGGTTTGGGGTCAAAATGTTGTCGCTCATTAAATCCCATAAGAAACGTCGCATCGAATGAATGTGATTGAATTCTCCCCGTCTGGAAGAGCGGAATTGAATGGTGCAACTGATTTTGCTGTGCTGTGAAAATTCAGATATTTGCATGACTGCTTTTGTTTTATTTTGTGAATAGCAAAAAGCATTCAACCCCATAATACATGTTGTTTTATTGGTCGCTCGTCCATTTCATATCCCATAGCTTAAGAATTCATATATTTGGATTCCTCTCGACGAGGCGAGCAGTACGAGTACCACCTTGATGGGTCTGCGACGTTTCCTTCCAGAGTTATTACCAAAAAACCACAAACATCCCAGAATCCTCTCGGTTTGGGGTCAAAATGTTGTCGCTCATTAAATCCCATAAGAAACGTCGCATCGAATGAATGTGATTGAATTCTCCCCGTCTGGACGAGCGGAATTGAATGGTGCAACTGATTTTGCTGTGCTGTGAAAATTCAGATATTTGCATGACTGCTTTTGTTTTATTTTGTGAATAGCAAAAAGCATTCAACCCCATAATACATGTTGTTTTATTGGTCGCTCGTCCATTTCATATCCCATAGCTTAACAACTCATATATTTGGATTCCTCTCGATAAGGCGAGCAGTACGAGTACCACCTTGATGGGTCTGCGACGTTTTCTTCCAGAGATATTACCAAAAAACCACAAACATCCCAGAATCCTCTCGGTTTGGGGTCAAAATGTTGTCGCTCATTAAATCCCATAAGAAACGTCGCATCGAATGAATGTGATTGAATTCTCCCCGTCTGGAAGAGCGGAATTGAATGGTGCAACTGATTTTGCTGTGCTGTGAAAATTCAGATATTTGCATGACTGCTTTTGTTTTATTTTGTGAATAGCAAAAAGCATTCAACCCCATAATACATGTTGTTTTATTGGTCGCTCGTCCATTTCATATCCCATAGCTTAAGCATTCATATATTTGGATTCCTCTCGACGAGGCGAGCAGTACGAGTACCACCTTGATGGGTCTGCGACGTTTCCTTCCAGAGTTATTACCAAAAAACCACAAACATCCCAGAATCCTCTCGGTTTGGGGTCAAAATGTTGTCGCTCATTAAATCCCATAAGAAACGTCGCATCGAATGAATGTGATTGAATTCTCCCCGTCTGGAAGAGCGGAATTGAATGGTGCAACTGATTTTGCTGTGCTGTGAAAATTCAGATATTTGCATGACTGCTTTTGTTTTATTTTGTGAATAGCAAAAAGCATTCAACCCCATAATACATGTTGTTTTATTGGTCGCTCGTCCATTTCATATCCCATAGCTTAAGCATTCATATATTTGGATTCCTCTCGACGAGGCGAGCAGTACGAGTACCACCTTGATGGGTCTGCGACGTTTCCTTCCAGAGTTATTACCAAAAAACCACAAACATCCCAGAATCCTCTCGGTTTGGGGTCAAAATGTTGTCGCTCATTAAATCCCATAAGAAACGTCGCATCGAATGAATGTGATTGAATTCTCCCCGTCTGGACGAGCGGAATTGAATGGTGCAACTGATTTTGCTGTGCTGTGAAAATTCAGATATTTGCATGACTGCTTTTGTTTTATTTTGTGAATAGCAAAAAGCATTCAACCCCATAATACATGTTGTTTTATTGGTCGCTCGTCCATTTCATATCACATAGCTTAACAACTCATATATTTGGATTCCTCTCGATAAGGCGAGCAGTACGAGTACCACCTTGATGGGTCTGCGACGTGTTCTTCCAGAGTTATTACCAAAAAACCACAAACATCCCAGAATCCTCTCGGTTTGGGGTCAAAATGTTGTCGCTCATTAAATCCCATAAGAAACGTCGCATCGAATGAATGTGATTGAATTCTCCCCGTCTGGACGAGCGGAATTGAATGGTGCAACTGATTTTGCTGTGCTGTGAAAATTCAGATATTTGCATGACTGCTTTTGTTTTATTTTGTGAATAGCAAAAAGCATTCAACCCCATAATACATGCTGTTTTATTGGTCGCTCGTCCATTTCATATCACATAGCTTAACCATTCATATATTTGGATTCCTCTCGACGAGGCGAGCAGTACGAGTACCACCTTGATGGGTATGCGACGTTTCCTTCCAGAGTTATTACCAAAAAAACACAAACATCCCAGAATCCTCTCGGTTTGGGCTCAAAATGTTGTCGCTCATTAAATCCCATAAGAAACGTCGCATCGAATGAATGTGATTGAATTCTCCCCGTCTGGACGAGCGGAATTGAATGGTGCAACTGATTTTGCTGTGCTGTGAAAATTCAGATATTTGCATGACTGCTTTTGTTTTATTTTGTGAATAGCAAAAAGCATTCAACCCCATAATACATGTTGTTTTATTGGTCGCTCGTCCATTTCATATCCCATAGCTTAAGAATTCATATATTTGGATTCCTCTCGACGAGGCGAGCAGTACGAGTACCACCTTGATGGGTCTGCGACGTTTCCTTCCAGAGTTATTACCAAAAAACCACAAACATCCCAGAATCCTCTCGGTTTGGGGTCAAAATGTTGTCGCTCATTAAATCCCATAAGAAACGTCGCATCGAATGAATGTGATTGAATTCTCCCCGTCTGGACGAGCGGAATTGAATGGTGCAACTGATTTTGCTGTGCTGTGAAAATTCAGATATTTGCATGACTGCTTTTGTTTTATTTTGTGAATAGCAAAAAGCATTCAACCCCATAATACATGTTGTTTTATTGGTCGCTCGTCCATTTCATATCCCATAGCTTAACAACTCATATATTTGGATTCCTCTCGATAAGGCGAGCAGTACGAGTACCACCTTGATGGGTCTGCGACGTTTTCTTCCAGAGTTATTACCAAAAAACCACAAACATCCCAGAATCCTCTCGGTTTGGGGTCAAAATGTTGTCGCTCATTAAATCCCATAAGAAACGTCGCATCGAATGAATGTGATTGAATTCTCCCCGTCTGGACGAGCGGAATTGAATGGTGCAACTGATTTTGCTGTGCTGTGAAAATTCAGATATTTGCATGACTGCTTTTGTTTTATTTTGTGAATAGCAAAAAGCATTCAACCCCATAATACATGCTGTTTTATTGGTCGCTCGTCCATTTCATATCACATAGCTTAACCATTCATATATTTGGATTCCTCTCGACGAGGCGAGCAGTACGAGTACCACCTTGATGGGTCTGCGACGTTTCCTTCCAGAGTTATTACCAAAAAACCACAAACATCCCAGAATCCTCTCGGTTTGGGGTCAAAATGTTGTCGCTCATTAAATCCCATAAGAAACGTCGCATCGAATGAATGTGATTGAATTCTCCCCGTCTGGACGAGCGGAATTGAATGGTGCAACTGATTTTGCTGTGCTGTGAAAATTCAGATATTTGCATGACTGCTTTTGTTTTATTTTGTGAATAGCAAAAAGCATTCAACCCCATAATACATGCTGTTTTATTGGTCGCTCGTCCATTTCATATCCCATAGCTTAACCATTCATATATTTGGATTCCTTTCGACGAGACGAGCAGTACGAGTACCACCTTGATGGGTATGCGACGTTTCCTTCCAGAGTTATTACCAAAAAAACACAAACATCCCAGAATCCTCTCGGTTTGGGGTCAAAATGTTGTCGCTCATTAAATCCCATAAGAAACGTCGCATCGAATGAATGTGATTGAATTCTCCCCGTCTGGACGAGCGGAATTGAATGGTGCAACTGATTTTGCTTTGCTGTGAAAATTCAGATATTTGCATGACTGCTTTTGTTTTATTTTGTGAATAGCAAAAAGCATTCAACCCCATAATACATGCTGTTTTATTGGTCGCTCGTCCATTTCATATCACATAGCTTAACCATTCATATATTTGGATTCCTCTCGACGAGGCGAGCAGTACGAGTACCACCTTGATGGGTCTGCGACGTTTCCTTCCAGAGTTATTACCAAAAAACCACAAAAATCCCAGAATCCTCTCGGTTTGGGGTCAAAATGTTGTCGCTCATTAAATCCCCTAAGAAACGTCGCATCGAATGAATGTGATTGAATTCTCCCCGTCTGGAAGAGCGGAATTGAATGGTGCAACTGATTTTGCTGTGCTGTGAAAATTCAGATATTTGCATGACTGCTTTTGTTTTATTTTGTGAATAGCAAAATGCATTCAACCCCATAATACATGTTGTTTTATTGGTCGCTCGTCCATTTCATATCCCATAGCTTAAGCATTCATATATTTGGATTCCTCTCGACGAGGCGAGCAGTACGAGTACCACCTTGATGGGTCTGCGACGTTTCCTTCCAGAGTTATTACCAAAAATACACAAACATCCCAGAATCCTCTCGGTTTGGGGTCAAAATGTTGTCGCTCATTAAATCCCATAAGAAACGTCGCATCGAATGAATGTGATTGAATTCTCCCTGTCTGGACGAGCGGAATTGAATGGTGCAACTGATTTTGCTGTGCTGTGAAAATTCAGATATTTGCATGACTGCTTTTGTTTTATTTTGTGAATAGCAAAAAGCATTCAACCCCATAATACATGCTGTTTTATTGGTCGCTCGTCCATTTCATATCTCATAGCTTAACCATTCATATATTTGGATTCCTTTCGACGAGGCGAGCAGTACGAGTACCACCTTGATGGGTATGCGACGTTTCCTTCCAGAGTTATTACCAAAAAAACACAAACATCCCAGAATCCTCTCGGTTTGGGCTCAAAATGTTGTCGCTCATTAAATCCCATAAGAAACGTCGCATCGAATGAATGTGATTGAATTCTCCCCGTCTGGACGAGCGGAATTGAATGGTGCAACTGATTTTGCTGTGCTGTGAAAATTCAGATATTTGCATGACTGCTTTTGTTTTATTTTGTGAATAGCAAAAAGCATTCAACCCCATAATACATGCTGTTTTATTGGTCGCTCGTCCATTTCATATCACATAGCTTAACCATTCATATATTTGGATTCCTCTCGACGAGGCGAGCAGTACGAGTACCACCTTGATGGGTCTGCGACGTTTCCTTCCAGAGTTATTACCAAAAAAACACAAAAATCCCAGAATCCTCTCGGTTTGGGGTCAAAATGTTGTCGCTCATTAAATCCCATAAGAAACGTCGCATCGAATGAATGTGATTGAATTCTCCCCGTCTGGACGAGCGGAATTGAATGGTGCAACTGATTTTGCTGTGCTGTGAAAATTCAGATATTTGCATGACTGCTTTTATTTTATTTTGTGAATAGCAAAAAGCATTCAACCCCATAATACATGTTGTTTTATTGGTCGCTCGTCCATTTCATATCCCATAGCTTAACAACTCATATATTTGGATTCCTCTCGATAAGGCGAGCAGTACGAGTACCACCTTGATGGGTCTGCGACGTTTCCTTCCAGAGTTATTACCAAAAAACCACAAACATCCCAGAATCCTCTCGGTTTGGGGTCAAAATGTTGTCGCTCATTAAATCCCATAAGAAACGTCGCATCGAATGAATGTGATTGAATTCTCCCCGTCTGGACGAGCGGAATTGAATGGTGCAACTGATTTTGCTGTGCTGTGAAAATTCAGATATTTGCATGACTGCTTTTGTTTTATTTTGTGAATAGCAAAAAGCATTCAACCCCATAATACATGTTGTTTTATTGGTCGCTCGTCCATTTCATATCCCATAGCTTAACAACTCATATATTTGGATTCCTCTCGATAAGGCGAGCAGTACGAGTACCACCTTGATGGGTCTGCGACGTTTTCTTCCAGAGTTATTACCAAAAAACCACAAACATCCCAGAATCCTCTCGGTTTGGGGTCAAAATGTTGTCGCTCATTAAATCCCATAAGAAACGTCGCATCGAATGAATGTGATTGAATTCTCCCCGTCTGGACGAGCGGAATTGAATGGTGCAACTGATTTTGCTGTGCTGTGAAAATTCAGATATTTGCATGACTGCTTTTGTTTTATTTTGTGAATAGCAAAAAGCATTCAACCCCATAATACATGCTGTTTTATTGGTCGCTCGTCCATTTCATATACCATAGCTTAACCATTCATATATTTGGATTCCTTTCGACGAGGCGAGCAGTACGAGTACCACCTTGATGGGTCTGCGACGTTTCCTTCCAGAGTTATTACCAAAAAACCACAAACATCCCAGCATCCTCTCGGTTTGGGGTCAAAATGTTGTCGCTCATTAAATCCCATAAGAAACGTCGCATCGAATGAATGTGATTGAATTCTCCCCGTCTGGACGAGCGGAATTGAATGGTGCAACTGATTTTGCTGTGCTGTGAAAATTCAGATATTTGCATGACTGCTTTTGTTTTATTTTGTGAATAGCAAAAAGCATTCAACCCCATAATACATGTTGTTTTATTGGTCGCTCGTCCATTTCATATCCCATAGCTTAACAACTCATATATTTGGATTCCTCTCGATAAGGCGAGCAGTACGAGTACCACCTTGATGGGTCTGCGACGTTTTCTTCCAGAGTTATTACCAAAAAACCACAAACATCCCAGAATCCTCTCGGTTTGGGGTCAAAATGTTGTCGCTCATTAAATCCCATAAGAAACGTCGCATCGAATGAATGTGATTGAATTCTCCCCGTCTGGACGAGCGGAATTGAATGGTGCAACTGATTTTGCTGTGCTGTGAAAATTCAGATATTTGCATGACTGCTTTTGTTTTATTTTGTGAATAGCAAAAAGCATTCAACCCCATAATACATGCTGTTTTATTGGTCGCTCGTCCATTTCATATCCCATAGCTTAACCATTCATATATTTGGATTCCTTTCGACGAGACGAGCAGTACGAGTACCACCTTGATGGGTATGCGACGTTTCCTTCCAGAGTTATTACCAAAAAAACACAAACATCCCAGAATCCTCTCGGTTTGGGCTCAAAATGTTGTCGCTCATTAAATCCCATAAGAAACGTCGCATCGAATGAATGTGATTGAATTCTCCCCGTCTGGACGAGCGGAATTGAATGGTGCAACTGATTTTGCTGTGCTGTGAAAATTCAGATATTTGACATGACTGCTTTTGTTTTATTTTGTGAATAGCAAAAAGCATTCAACCCCATAATACATGCTGTTTTATTGGTCGCCCGTCCATTTCATATCACATAGCTTAACCATTCATATATTTGGATTCCTCTCGACGAGGCGAGCAGTACGAGTACCACCTTGATGGGTCTGCGACGTTTCCTTCCAGAGTTATTACCAAAAAACCACAAAAATCCCAGAATCCTCTCGGTTTGGGGTCAAAATGTTGTCGCTCATTAAATCCCCTAAGATACGTCGCATCGAATGAATGTGATTGAATTCTCCCCGTCTGGAAGAGCGGAATTGAATGGTGCAACTGATTTTGCTGTGCTGTGAAAATTCAGATATTTGCATGACTGCTTTTGTTTTATTTTGTGAATAGCAAAAAGCATTCAACCCCATAATACATGTTGTTTTATTGGTCGCTCGTCCATTTCATATCCCATAGCTTAAGCATTCATATATTTGGATTCCTCTCGACGAGGCGAGCAGTACGAGTACCACCTTGATGGGTCTGCGACGTTTCCTTCCAGAGTTATTACCAAAAATACACAAACATCCCAGAATCCTCTCGGTTTGGGGTCAAAATGTTGTCGCTCATTAAATCCCATAAGAAACGTCGCATCGAATGAATGTGATTGAATTCTCCCTGTCTGGACGAGCGGAATTGAATGGTGCAACTGATTTTGCTGTGCTGTGAAAATTCAGATATTTGCATGACTGCTTTTGTTTTATTTTGTGATTAGCAAAAAGCATTCAACCCCATAATACATGCTGTTTTATTGGTCGCTCGTCCATTTCATATCCCATAGCTTAACCATTCATATATTTGGATTCCTTTCGACGAGGCGAGCAGTACGAGTACCACCTTGATGGGTATGCGACGTTTCCTTCCAGAGTTATTACCAAAAAAACACAAACATCCCAGAATCCTCTCGGTTTGGGCTCAAAATGTTGTCGCTCATTAAATCCCATAAGAAACGTCGCATCGAATGAATGTGATTGAATTCTCCCCGTCTGGACGAGCGGAATTGAATGGTGCAACTGATTTTGCTGTGCTGTGAAAATTCAGATATTTGCATGACTGCTTTTGTTTTATTTTGTGAATAGCAAAAAGCATTCAACCCCATAATACATGCTGTTTTATTGGTCGCTCGTCCATTTCATATCACATAGCTTAACCATTCATATATTTCGATTCCTCTCGACGAGGCGAGCAGTACGAGTACCACCTTGATGGGTCTGCGACGTTTCCTTCCAGAGTTATTACCAAAAAAACACAAAAATCCCAGAATCCTCTCGGTTTGGGGTCAAAATGTTGTCGCTCATTAAATCCCATAAGAAACGTCGCATCGAATGAATGTGATTGAATTCTCCCCGTCTGGACGAGCGGAATTGAATGGTGCAACTGATTTTGCTGTGCTGTGAAAATTCAGATATTTGCATGACTGCTTTTATTTTATTTTGTGAATAGCAAAAAGCATTCAACCCCATAATACATGTTGTTTTATTGGTCGCTCGTCCATTTCATATCCCATAGCTTAACAACTCATATATTTGGATTCCTTTCGACGAGGCGAGCAGTACGAGTACCACCTTGATGGGTCTGCGACGTTTCCTTCCAGAGTTATTACCAAAAAAACACAAACATCCCAGAATCCTCTCGGTTTGGGCTCAAAATGTTGTCGCTCATTAAATCCCATAAGAAACGTCGCATCGAATGAATGTGATTGAATTCTCCCCGTCTGGACGAGCGGAATTGAATGGTGCAACTGATTTTGCTGTGCTGTGAAAATTCAGATATTTGCATGACTGCTTTTGTTTTATTTTGTGAATAGCAAAAAGCATTCAACCCCATAATACATGCTGTTTTATTGGTCGCTCGTCCATTTAATATCACATAGCTTAACCATTCATATATTTGGATTCCTCTCGACGAGGCGAGCAGTACAAGTACCACCTTGATGGGTCTGCGACGTTTCCTTCCAGAGTTATTACCAAAAAAACACAAAAATCCCAGAATCCTCTCGGTTTGGGGTCAAAATGTTGTCGCTCATTAAATCCCATAAGAAACGTCGCATCGAATGAATGTGATTGAATTCTCCCCGTCTGGACGAGCGGAATTGAATGGTGCAACTGATTTTGCTGTGCTGTGAAAATTCAGATATTTGCATGACTGCTTTTATTTTATTTTGTGAATAGCAAAAAGCATTCAACCCCATAATACATGTTGTTTTATTGGTCGCTCGTCCATTTCATATCCCATAGCTTAACAACTCATATATTTGGATTCCTCTCGATAAGGCGAGCAGTACGAGTACCACCTTGATGGGTCTGCGACGTTTTCTTCCAGAGTTATTACCAAAAAACCACAAACATCCCAAAATCCTCTCGGTTTGGGGTCAAAATGTTTTCGCTCATTAAATCCCATAAGAAACGTCGCATCGAATGAATGTGATTGAATTCTCCCCGTCTGGACGAGCGGAATTGAATGGTGCAACTGATTTTGCTGTGCTGTGAAAATTCAGATATTTGCATGACTGCTTTTGTTTTATTTTGTGAATAGCAAAAAGCATTCAACCCCATAATACATGCTGTTTTATTGGTCGCTCGTCCATTTCATATCCCATAGCTTAACCATTCATATATTTGGATTCCTTTCGACGAGGCGAGCAGTACGAGTACCACCTTGATGGGTATGCGACGTTTCCTTCCAGAGTTATTACCAAAAAAACACAAACATCCCAGAATCCTCTCGGTTTGGTCTCAAAATGTTGTCGCTCATTAAATCCCATAAGAAACGTCGCATCGAATGAATGTGGTTGAATTCTCCCCGTCTGGACGAGCGGAATTGAATGGTGCAACTGATTTTGCTGTGCTGTGAAAATTCAGATATTTGCATGACTGCTTTTGTTTTATTTTGTGAATAGCAAAAAGCATTCAACCCCATAATACATGCTGATTTATTGGTCGCTCGTCCATTTCATATCACATAGCTTAACCATTCATATATTTGGATTCCTCTCGACGAGGCGAGCAGTACGAGTACCACCTTGATGGGTCTGCGACGTTTCCTTCCAGAGTTATTACCAAAAAAACACAAACATCCCAGAATCCTCTCGGTTTGGGGTCAAAATGTTGTCGCTCATTAAATCCCATAAGAAACGTCGCATCGAATGAATGTGATTGAATTCTCCCCGTCTGGACGAGCGGAATTGAATGGTGCAACTGATTTTGCTGTGCTGTGAAAATTCAGATATTTGCATGACTGCTTTTATTTTATTTTGTGAATAGCAAAAAGCATTCAACCCCATAATACATGTTGTTTTATTGGTCGCTCGTCCATTTCATATCCCATAGCTTAACAACTCATATATTTGGATTCCTCTCGATAAGGCGAGCAGTACGAGTACCACCTTGATGGGTCTGCCACGTTTTCTTCCAGAGTTATTACCAAAAAACCACAAACATCCCAAAATCCTCTCGGTTTGGGGTCAAAATATTTTCGCTCATTAAATCCCATAAGAAACGTCGCATCGAATGAATGTGATTGAATTCTCCCCGTCTGGACGAGCGGAATTGAATGGTGCAACTGATTTTGCTGTGCTGTGAAAATTCAGATATTTGCATGACTGCTTTTGTTTTATTTTGTGAATAGCAAAAAGCATTCAACCCCATAATACATGCTGTTTTATTGGTCGCTCGTCCATTTCATATCCCATAGCTTAACCATACATATATTTGGATTCCTTTCGACGAGGCGAGCAGTACGAGTACCACCTTGATGGGTATGCGACGTTTCCTTCCAGAGTTATTACCAAAAAAACACAAACATCCCAGAATCCTCTCGGTTTGGTCTCAAAATGTTGTCGCTCATTAAATCCCATAAGAAACGTCGCATCGAATGAATGTGATTGAATTCTCCCCGTCTGGACGAGCGGAATTGAATGGTGCAACTGATTTTGCTGTGCTGTGAAAATTCAGATATTTGCATGACTGCTTTTGTTTTATTTTGTGAATAGCAAAAAGCATTCAACCCCATAATACATGCTGTTTTATTGGTCGCTCGTCCATTTCATATCACATAGCTTAACCATTCATATATTTGGATTCCTCTCGACGAGGCGAGCAGTACGAATACCACCTTGATGTGTCTGCGACTTTTCCTTCCAGAGTTATTACCAAAAAAACACAAACATCCCAGAATCCTCTCGGTTTGGGGTCAAAATGTTGTCGCTCATTAAATCCCATAAGAAACGTCGCATCGAATGAATGTGATTGAATTCTCCCCGTCTGGAAGAGCGGAATTGAATGGTGCAACTGATTTTGCTGTGCTGTGAAAATTCAAATGTTTGCATGACTGCTTTTGTTTTATTTTGTGAATAGCAAAAAGCATTCAACCCCATAATACATGTTGTTTTATTGGTCGCTCGTCCATTTCATATCCCATAGCTTAGGCATTCACATATTTGGATTCCTCTCGACGAGGCGAGCAGTACGAGTACCACCTTGATGGGTCTGCGACGTTTCCTTCCAGAGTTATTACCAAAAAACCACAAACATCCCAGAATCCTCTCGGTTTGGGGTCAAAATGTTGTCGCTCATTAAATCCCATAAGAAACGTCGCATCGAATGAATGTGATTGAATTCTCCCCGTCTGGACGAGCGGAATTGAATGGTGCAACTGATTTTGCTGTGCTGTGAAAATTCGGATATTTGCATGACTGCTTTTGTTTTATTTTGTGAATAGCAAAAAGCATTCAACCCCATAATACATGTTGTTTTATTGGTCGCTCGTCCATTTCATATCCCATAGCTTAACAACTCATATATTTGGATTCCTCTCGATAAGGCGAGCAGTACGAGTACCACCTTGATGGGTCTGCGACGTTTTCTTCCAGAGTTATTACCAAAAAACCACAAACATCCCAGAATCCTCTCGGTTTGGGCTCAAAATGTTGTCGCTCATTAAATCCCATAAGAAACGTCGCATCGAATGAATGTGATTGAATTCTCCCCGTCTGGACGAGCGGAATTGAATGGTGCAACTGATTTTGCTGTGCTGTGAAAATTCAGATATTTGCATGACTGCTTTTGCTTTATTTTGTGAATAGCAAAAAGCATTCAACCCCATAATACATGCTGTTTTATTGGTCGCTCGTCCATTTCATATCACATAGCTTAACCATTCATATATTTGGATTCCTCTCGACGAGGCGAGCAGTACGAGTACCACCCTGATGGGTCTGTGACGTTTCCTTCCAGAGTTATTACCAAAAAACCACAAAAATCCCAGAATCCTCTCGGTTTGGGGTCAAAATGTTGTCGCTCATTAAATCCCATAAGAAACGTCGCATCGAATGAATGTGATTGAATTCTCCCCGTCTGGAAGAGCGGAATTGAATGGTGCAACTGATTTTGCTGTGCTGTGAAAATTCAGATATTTGCATGACTGCTTTTGTTTTATTTTGTGAATAGCAAAAAGCATTCAACCCCATAATACATGTTGTTTTATTAGTCGCTCGTCCATTTCATATCCCATAGCTGAACCACTCATATATTTGGATTCTGCTCGACGAGCCGAGCAGTACGAGTACCATCTTGATGGGTCTGCGACGTTTCCTTTCAGAGTTATTACCAAAAAAACACAAACATCCCAGAATCCTCTCGGTTTGGGGTCAAAATGTTGTCGCTTATTAAATCCCATAAGTAACGTCGCATCGAATGAATGTGATTGAATTCTCCCCGTCTGGACGAGCGGATAGGGGGGTTCACGAGGGGGGCATAGGTGGGGGTTGCCAGGGGGGGCAAGGGGGGTGGTCGTGGAGGGGTCGTGTGGGGGGAATGGGGGGTTGTGAAGGGCGAGGGGCTGGGGGGGAAAGGGGGAGCATGGGGGAGGAGCTTAGGTGAGGGGGAGGAGCTAATGGCTATTACACCACGCCGCGTCTTGCGCCACGTGCTTCCCCTGGCAGTTTGGCCGTTAGGCGTGGAACCGAGCTGTGGGTGAGTGGTGGCGGTGGTGGTGTGAGTCTTTCTATGTGAGTCTGTGTGTGAGTCTCTCTAAGTGAGTCTCTGTGTGAGTCTCTCTGTGTGAGTCTGTGTACGTGTGTCTGGGTCAGTGTGAGTCTGTGTGTAGCAGTGACCCGATTTCAAATGAGTACCTGGTGCGATGCGTAAACATCGCCACTGGGGAGACAAAGGCGGTCGGGCATGGTGCTAACCACCCACCCCTTCGTGTACCGTGCCGGCCTTCATACGTACTGCTGGCTAACAGCACTTGCCCCTACAGCCTGTTAAGGCTCTATGAGGATCGTTGTCTTTGGTGTCCTGTATTAGCAGGAGGAGTGGTGGTGTTAATGTTGGTGGTATTAGTGGTGGTGGTGTTAGTGATGGTGGTGTTAGTGGTGGTGTTTGTGGTGTTAATAATGGTGGTATTGGTGTTAGTGATGGTGGTGTTAGTGGTGGTGGTGGTTGTTCGAGGTATTGTTGCTGGTGTTAGTGATGGTGGTGTTGGTGGTATTAGTGGTGGTCGTGTTAGTGATGGTGGTATTATTGGTGGTATTATTGGTGGTAGTGTTAGTGGTGGTGGTGTTTTTGGTGGTGGTGTTGGTGGTGGTGGAGTTGATGTTGGTGGTGGTGTTTTTAGGGTTCGTAGTGTTAGTGGTGGTGTTAGGAGTGGTGTTAGTGCTGGTGTTAGTTGTGGTGTTAGTTGAGTGGAGCGGTAGTGTAGCGGTTAACGTGCTGCACTACAAACCTGGCGACCCGGGTTCGATTTCCGCTCACGGCCAACACCAGTAACGATTATCTGAACCGGTCCTGGGCCTCCCCTAGGTAGACTCAGCCTCAAATGAATACCTGGTACGATGTGTAAACATCGCTGCTAGGGAGACAAAGGTGGCCAGGCGTGGTGTTAGCCACCCACCCCCTCGTGTGCCATGCCGACCTTTATAGGTGCTCGCTAGCAGAAATTGCCCCTACAGTATATTCAGGCTATACGGGAGATCTGTCTTTGTTAGTGGTGGTGGTGTTAGCAGTGGTGTTAGTGGTGGTGCTAGTGGTGGTGTTTGTCGCGGTGTTGCTGGTGTCCGAACAAAGGAGCGATGGTCACAACAACGACCTTTGACCTGGGCGGCTGAAATGTAGCACGTTGGCACAGTCATCTCAGTCAGTCAACTCTTGGCATCTGGGTCTGACCTGTGACCTGTCAGTGAGCCTTCAGCATTTCACTTGGTCTCAAAGTGCACCTGGCCTGGCATTTGCCGCTACTTAGTGGCAAATGGCGGTCTTTGTTGTTTTTGTTGTGTTTCGTGTTGTGGGTGAGTGGTGAGGTTGTGAGTCTGTGATGATGATGTGAGTCCGTGTTGATGATGAGAGTCCGCATTGTGACATGACGCGTGTTTAGACATGAGTATTGTCGCACACCATCGGTTTTGTGTGACCCTCGCCTGCGTCTCCCGCTCTCCACGCAGAGACCCGGACCGTGCGAGAAACGCAGTGAGCTCTGAGCACCCTACTCTGCAAGTTGCTGCCATGGAGGTACGTGTGGCTCTTCAACTCGTGTGGTAAAATATGGGTGGACGTGTGTTTTCCCCTCGACTTGTGCCTACCTGTCACCTACTTGTATACCTGGATGTGCTTCTCCTTGTCCGCCTGAGTATGTGTATGTCTATCAGAGCGTGTCTCCGAGATCCTGTTGGTGTGCCTGCCTGTCTACGCGTGAGCATTTACAGCACTATTATCTATCCACTGATGAATGAGAATGCCTTCCTCCCTTGGACCTTGCTACCCCTCAAATGCTGTGATGGAATAATCCGCCAAGCGCCGATTTTGTCGCACCATCTCTCTGGTGGCTCTCCTCTCCGATGTGTTTCCTTCCTTGGCTGCTGCTCCGTTATTATTCTTCACTATCAGCCATTGTTGTCCCTCCTTGCCATGGCTCGTCATGCCCGATCCCCAATCACTCTTTAACAATTTGAACAACCCCTGCGTGTGACCTCAAAATCCACGCATCTTTCATTGTGAATCCAAGCATGGCATCTGATATTGGCCAAATATCCCAATGCTGAGAAACGACAACATCTCGGCAGGACCCTCCTGAATGTGGAGCCCAGGATCTCAGAGATGCTGGCTCAGTGCTCGCCTTCTGCACTTGCTCCAACATCTTAATCAAGCCTATGTGGTGGACCTTTGTCTTTGTGTGTGTGTAGATGAGCCGAGCTGGAGAGGCTCGGAGTAACGACACGTCTTGCACCACGTGGAGTGCGCTGTCCTCAGAGGGCACCGGCTCCATCTGTAGCAAATCGCCGAAAGGTAAGAACAGTAATGAGGGACGTCACAGTGGCCACGGTAAATAGTGGGACATCACGATGGCCATGTTGCATGGGGGACGTAACAGTGCCTTTGGTGTATGAGAGATTTTATGGTGATTGTATGGGTGATGTCAAGATAGCAATGCTACATGGGGGACTTAATGGTAATCATGTTTTGATTTAAAGCTTTCGTGGCTGCAGGGATTCATATTCTTGGTTCTTTCGGTAAACTCACGTAGAAGGGCAACAATACAATTATAAAAATATAAAACAATAAAATTCTCACGACGTTTCGACTGCAACACAAGTAATCATCATCAGGTGTGAAAACCACAGCAAGAACCACAGCAAGAAAAATTGAAATTTTCTTGCTGTGGTTTTCACACCTGATGATGATTGCTTGTGTTGCAGTCGAAACGTCGTGAGAATTGTATTTTTTTATTATTTTATTGTTTCCCTTCTACGTGACTTTACCGAAAGAACCAAGAATATGGTAATCATGTTGCATTAGAGACTGCATAATGGTTGCCATGTTACATGGGGGACTTCATGGTGGCCATGTTGCATGGGGATAATTATCTGTGCTCTGGCCTCAGTACTGAAACAACATCAAACGCTTTCAGAATTGCTTCTGCGGCCATCTTGAATGCTCTTCCAATATTAGGAAACCACTGAAGCTATGCGCGTTTAAATCATCTAGTTTGACAACTAATATCTATACTCATTCGCTCTTTCGGTAATGTCACGTAGGTAGAAATAAAATAAAACAAATCACGACGTTTCTATCGCAACACAATCAATCTTCATCAGGTGGAACAACCACAGCAATAATAAAATGCTGAAGTAGGTGAGAGAGCTGCTGTGGCAAGAGGTTATCGGTAAGAAAGGGGGGAGGAGCAAGGGGGGGAGAGAGAGGGGAGCTGCGTGAGCGCTAGGGGGAGAAGAAGTGAGGCTGGGGGGGACGTAGGCGGAGGTAGAAGTGGTAAGCTGAGTATGGGACATGGTGGGAAAGTAAATCTGAAAAATCTACCAGTACCTGGCGCGTGTGATGGAAACAACCACAACCAGTTAAGGCTTTACCTAGTTAATAACATCCATCGAATGATTGCTCAATTTGTATCCATCTTCTCGGTTGAAGTTATGTCTATGTTAGTATATCTTTATGGCTTCATGAAAAAACCTTTGATAGTTACCTGAAGGTTTGCAGAGTACCTTGGTCTCGGAAAAAAACAATATCACGCGAGCCCACAGCGTTATAACAATGGTCAGACACGGCAGAGGTATTGGTTCTGCGATGTTTCAGATCTGCCTTGTGTTCGCTAACACGGTCCGCGACATGTCAATTCGTTTTCCCAATGTAACTGCTACCGCAGGTACAACTCAGTTTGTCGACTCCAGGATATTGCATGTCAGGATGGGATTAGATCACGGATTTTGTGTACTGTATTGAATCGGACTTGGATCTTGTGTTTGTTTAAGATTTTGGAAATATTTTTGGTAACACCTGCTATGTATGGTAAAGTGATGGTCTTGATAGGCGTCTCAGTGGATTGTTTCTACATGGTTGGAGAAACAGCTTTGCGAATAATGCTGTCCCAGTACCCATTCATCTTAAGAGTCTGGTGTACGTGTTCCAGTTCACTGGCTTGGTGGTGTTGGTTGCAAATGCAGTGGCCCTATGGTGTAGTGGTTTGATGAGGGAATTCTTCTGCGCCGGATGGTGGTGGGAATTAGGTTTTAGATAGGTCTCTTCTCAAACAAAACATCCAGGAATTAGTAGCTTACCATCCTTCTCCACTTCCATGGTGAATTTGATGGATGGGTGTATGGAATTTATGTTGTTGAGAAATTGATTCAATGTTGGCAGGCCATGTGGCCAAATGACGAAAGTGTGATCTATGTATCTCTTCCCAAGGAAGGACGTTGGGTGCATGTCTGGATGACATCAGTTTCAAATTTCTCCATGAAAACATTCGCTATCACTGGTGATAAGGGGGGACCCATGTGGGTACCTTGATTTTGTTTGTAGAAAGTACCATTCCTGGTGAAGTAAGTGCCGGTTCAGCGTTTCTACTGCTGCATGATTTTTTTCCGCCTGAGGACGACCGCTTGTGTTGCGATCGAAACGTCGTCATTTATTTTATTTTATCCATATGTGACTTTATCGAAAAAAACAAAGAGTAAATGTTAGTAAGGCAGTTCCTAACCAAAGTTGGTCCATGTTGGACCAAGTCTTCAATTATTGCTAAGGTGTCAGGTACAGGAACCTTGGTGAACAGAGAGACTACATCAAAGCTGACGAGCAAATCATCTGGGGACAGTGAAATGCCTTTGATTAGAGAGATAAAGTGAGCTGAGTTTCATACTGCTGAGGTAGTCTTGCCCGTGAATGGAAGCAAGGTCTCAGACAGAAATTGGGCCAGTTTGTAGGGAGGTGAGTTGATAGTGGAAACGATGGGTCGAAGTGGAGTATCTTCTTTATGGATTTTTGGAAGACCATATAATCTGGGTGGTCTATTAGCAGAAGGTTTTAGGGAGAACTGCTTGAATGGTTCGATTAGAGAAGTCGAATTGGTAATGATATTGTTTGTTTTTATAGCCAGGCAGTTGGTCGGATCTTTGTTGATTTTGGTGTAATTGCTATCATTAAGAAGGTCCTGGATTATGTTGCTGAATGTGGTTTTATCCATGATGACAGTAGCATTGCCCTTGTCGGCTGAGAGGATGACTTTGTCCTCTCTATTTTTTAATTTGGTGAATTCAGAGCGCTCGTCCTTGCTGATGTTATTAATAGGATTCTTAGCATTTTTAAAGATGGTGGCAATTTTAAATCTTGCCACGTCTGTCGGGATGTGTCCCAAGCCTTTGAGGGCTACATCTACCTGGGTTTTTATATCATCCACTGGGATGTGTTTGAGGGTGACAGCAAAATTCAGCCCTCTAGCTAGTACCGATTTTAGGCTATCGGAGATTGTGCTGTTACTCTGATTAATAGCAGTCTTTTTAAGTGTGGATCTGGTTTCTTTTTTGACAAGTTATTGAATTTAGCAATAAGGTTAACCTTGCATTTGGAAGACATTGTTGTGGCAGAAGAAGCAGTCATGTTATCTACAAGGTTCCAATCAGATGCGGACATTTTATCTTTTGATTTAAAGCTTTCGTGACTGCAGTAATTCATATTCTTAGTTTTTTCGGTAAAGTCACGTTGAAGGGAAACAACAAAATAATAAAATATATATAACAATAAAAAATTCTCACGACGTTTCGACCATAACTCAAACGGTCGTCTTCAGGTGTGTTGGACCAACACCTCGGCCGTGACAGATCATTGTTATAATTCAGTAGGCTCACATGACATTGACTTTTCCAAGACAGAGGTTCTTTGTAAGCCATCTGGCTTCCATGAGAGATTCGTTCATGAGGCTATCCACATATACAAGCACAGAGACAATTTCAACCGAGAAGATTGATTCTATCTTAGCAATCATTGGAAAGATTTGATAAACCATTTCAGGTCTTAATTGATTGTTCACGCTTACAGTGGCTTTCAGACAGCATACATTATAAAAAATAAAAAAATAAAAAAAAAATTGTCTCCCCCCTCCTCTTTTCAGAATATAGATGGACTAGTCCTAAATAAACTGCCAAATCGTTGCGCATGGCGCTAACGTTTTTTTATAAATAAATAAATGCGCCGTTTACAAATAAATTTATGCAAACCAACACACCTGAAGACGACTGTTTGAGTTATGGTCGAAACGTCGTGAGAATTTTTTATTGTTTTATATATATTATTATTTTGTTGTTTCCCTTCAACGTGACTTTACCGAAAAAACTAAGATTATGACTTTTTATCTGTTAATGTTAAGTGTGATTGTAGGAGACATTTGTCTAAATTATCAAGTTCAAGCCGGAGTATTCTTATCCTCTCTGAGATTAGAGAAAGGCTAGCTCTGAATAAGATCCGGTTAGAGTTGGGTTAAGTGACAGAAGCAGATGTGAGTTTAAATGTGGTCGGTATTATCTTGTTGTCGCGGCATCTCTTCAGAAAGGTGAGTGACTCGATCATGTGAGCCTTCTTGTCTCGCAGTCTGTTAAAGGTTCTAACAGATGTGTGGAACCTATTTGCGTGGTTAGTTTATTAACCTTCCCCCACACTGTTGATTAGCACCATTGGCTACATGCGGTGCAAAAGAATTTCAACATACATAGCTGGGATTGGCAAAAACATCCCAATCCTGAAATATTTACCCTATAAATTGCTCAAAATTTAGGTTCACACACCTGTTGTTGTTATTCTCCTCGTGCCTACAGAAATCCTGGCTCACTTTGGCCCTCACTTGACCGACCGCGAAAAGCTGGAGCTCGCAGCCATGCAAGAAGTGTGGTACTTTGCACTCGACAACAAACCCAAGGGATGCAACAGGCATGGATATGATGACGATGAACGTAATTACATTCTGGTGAGGCTCACCACAAAACTACAGCCTTGGGGGCGGTCACAGGGCCCAGAGGTAGCGGGGTTTGTGGTTTCTTATTATTGCACCTGAATTACCAACCAGGGCACACACCAACGCACTTCAAAATCAGAATGTTTAATCCCGAGTAAAGCCCTTTTAGATAAGAAGCAATTTTTCAAGGGAATCTTCGCCAGCAGACAGTATCAAAGCATTCGACAATTACACCCACTCACACACTTACTCACCCACCCCCAGACGCACTCACTTGCTGACTCACTCACTCATTCACCCACTCAATCACTCACCGACCCACTCGCCCACTCACCAATGCACTCACCCGCACACATCTGAATCAGAAGTTTATTTCCCGAGTAAAGCCCATTGAGCTCAGAAGCTCTTTTTAAGGGTGACTCAGCCAGCAGACATCTGAGCATTCCAAATTATGGTTAAAAATAACTTCATAATTCCAAGCAATTTTTTTTGTTAAAATTACATTCGCACTTCTTAAACGTTGTGATTTTAACAATAGTCAGTTTAAATGATTGTACCTTTTGTTCAGTTCCGACATGATCACCTCCACTACCGCTATGAGGTGCTCAAGATGATTGGGGAAGGAGGTCAAGGCCAGGTGATCCAGTGCCTTGACCACAAGAGGAACACCCTGGTAGCTGTAAAGATCCTGGTGTCACCGTCGAGGTAAGACTTCAGAGACGTGCCATCACGAGGCCGACGTTGTTAAGTCCATTGCCGTGCAATGCGGTGGTGACACTCATGCTTCACAGCGAGAAGGGGGGCCTTGGTTCGGCTCCTGACTCGGGCACCATCGTGTGTGGAGTGTGTACCTTCTACCCCTGTTCTGCATCGGTTCCTTCTAGGTACTCTGGTTTTTCGTCTCTAAAGCTTAAAATACATACACACAGTGTGAACTGGTATCGGCCAAAACATCCCATTGCTACAAGATTACCTCCACATTACAGTAAGTCATCATTTAATGCTGTAGATACATTCATGAAAAGTTCCGCGTTAAGCGAAAAAGCATTGAGCGAAAAGAATCTCTCCATAAATAATGTAACAATAAAGTTTGCCGAGATGCAATGTATGCATACACTGTGAGATGATGATACCAATAACTGAGGCTATGCTATAGTAATAGGTTTTACCCTTTTAACTGGCACAAAAACTGACACCTTCTTTGGTTCTTTCGGTAATGTCACGTAGAATGAGAATAAAATAATAAAATAATACAATAAATTTTCTCACGACGTTTCGGCCACAACGCAAGCGGCCGTCTTCAGGTGAAAGTTACAGACCTGTCGGGACGACAGAGCTCAACACACCCGAGACGGCTTTTCTTAGAGCTTAGTCTCCACTGGTGTTGGACCAGAAGAGTGGAGACTAGGCTCTAAGAAAAGCCGTCTCGGGTGTGGACCAATCAAATTCAAGGACAGTGCATATTATTATTATCAGAGTTGTCTCTTTTGTTTGCATTTTGACTGCTTGTGTTGTGGTTATTGCAAACATGATGCCTTGAATAAAGGTGTCAGTTTTTGTGCCAGTTAAAAGGGTAAAACCTATTACTATATCTTGTTACTGGCAAAGGAGGTCTCATAATGAGGCTATGCTGTCACGTTACTTTTATCATTCCGAGTACTGTATCATACCGCTCAACAGTGCAGCTCAAAAAAGTATTTTGTTGTCGACTACTCACAAACCACGTTATGATGGGCTTATTCCCTGTTATAATGGGTGCGTATCTTGTTAGAATGTGCGTGTTCCATGTTGTAATGGTCGCGTTTCTTGTTACAACGGACACATTCTGCATTGTGTAAAAAGTGTTGAAGAACCACGTTATAACGAAAACGCGTTGTTTTAACGGGCGTTTGCATTTAGTTTTCCCGAATGACCAATCCGATTTGAATGGCTCTTCACCTTCAAATCCTATTGGGTACCCTAAGCCAGCTCCTGCGCCCCGTATGGTACCAATGAGAGTCGAGAACGCTACTCTAGCTCACAATGCCGTTAGACCTGGTGAAAGTATATTTAATTATTAATTCTGAATAGCATTTGCCTCTGGGTGTCCCTTAAGCAAGTGTAAGTTATTAATTTGTGGACTTCCTCTGCGCAGCTCCAAGGAAGAAACATTGCAGAGGATGGAGCTCCAGATAGCTCTGGAACTTCAGAGTGAGGACAGCAATGAAGATTACAACGTCATCAAAGTCCTAAACAGCTTTGATTTCAGGGGACACCACTGCCTTGTCCTGGAGCTGTTGAAGTATGTACCGCGTGTTCCATCTCCCCCTCCCTCCGCTAATAGCGTGGTTAACTGATTAACTAAAAAAACTTTTTTTGTTTTCGTGGGAAAGTCCACTGACCTATTAGTTATTTTTTTGTAAGCGACCTGCCCACAAATGATAGCTTAACAAAGTAACTTATCACGTGGAAATGTATAGCAGCCAAATACTATGAATGCATGTCGATTCGAAATGTGGAAGGGAAAACCAGAGGACCTACAGAATAATCCACATGATCACAGGGAGAACATGCAAACTCCAAATGTACATGCGTCAGGTTCGGGATCAAACCCCACGACCTTACCAGGCGGAGTTGTTATCTTCTCCCCATGGATAACCCTCTACCACCTGGCAAAAATGCCAATGAAATCAAGTTGTCAAGTGGGCAAATGAGCCAACTAATTTGGTTCATCGACAAACCAACGACCTGAACCTACACTGAACTATGACTCTGAATATTGGTCGTGAACATGCACGAACAATATTAAGATTGTTGTTAGCAGAATCAGCACAGCATTTAAGGAGATGACACTGACACTGTGTTGGTGTTGTTTCTGCTTTTGTCTCTCTCACAGGGAGAGCCTTTATGATGTGATGAGAGAATCGGGGTTCCGGTTGGACATGGAAATGGTGAAAAGTTATACCAGGGGAATCCTCATGTTCCTGTCCCACATCTCTTCCAGGAACATAGTTCACGCGGACATCAAGCCAGTGAGTGGACACAGCATTCAGTATGATTTTGTTGCAGAGGCGTATTGTTAGTAGGGAATCGTTCCACGGAGAAAACCGGCCACATTAGTCACAAGGTCTATGCGTTCGCTGTTTCCATCTAACTGGAAGGAGGCAGGGTCATTGTACCCCTGGTGAAGATAATGCGGTATGAATTAAACTGTAGTGTAGAGTCGTGTCGGTATTGGGGACTCACCATAGACAAAACCGGCAACGTTGATCACAGCGTTGCCCCAGTCCTTCGGAGACAGAAACTGGAGCAAATAAAGACTATTTCCTAAGTGTGCCAAACGTGTATTTTGACCTGACAGCTGCCCGTTGTCGGCTTCCACACTGCGAATGGAAAACTTCCGAAGACAAACGCGCGGTGGATAGCGTCATGGAATACGCGAGCTCTCATGTGTAGCTTTTGGTCCGTAACCCGTTAAAGGGCACTCTTGCAGCTGTGAGCTCAATGCACTCTCCTGTCAGAGGAACCATGATCAGTTGTCAATAGAGCTGCCCTCCTTTACTTCGATGGTCCCTTAGAGTGCTTTGAACATGAGCCTCAAATCAAATCTCTTTTCTAGATGCAATTGAAAGGGGCAACCCCCAGTAATAGCTGTCAACAAACATCAAATGTTGCACTTGACTGACGCTCGTTGACGGCACTACGCCTCGTCTAGTTCCCCTGTTTAGCGTAGGTGGTGGTACGTGATCGTTCCACTGCTGGCTGAATGTTATCGGCATAACCTCTGCATTTGAATTCATTCTGCCCCTTCTCCTGCAGGAAAATGTTCTCATCAAGGACACCGTGACCGGCACTGTGAGGGTCACGGACTTTGGCACGAGCTTTTTTGTGGAAAGTCAACGTGAGTGACCTCTCCTGGGTGTGTGAGCGTCTGCGTGTGGGTGTTTGTCTGATTGTGGATATGTGTGAGTATCTGCATCTCTGTACATGTGACTGTTCATGTGTGTGATGAAGATGCTGTTTAAGAAACAGTGAGTACACAAACACATATATGTGTTGTTCTTGTGATTGGTGTGCAGCTATGAATGTTGGTGGGACTCTGGAATACTCGGCTCCGGAGCTGCACTTGGGCTACAGCTTGACCTGTGGCGTAGACATGTGGGCGCTGGGTTGCACGGTGGCGGAGTTGGCGACGGGCAGGCAATTATTTCAGTCCGACAGTGACAAAGATTACCTCCCGCGCTGCATTGAGGTATTTCCCACTGGGCGTCCATCCGCTCGTGATGCCCCTCTCTTTCCTTGGAGTCGTGGGTTTTGGGGGTGGCAGGAGGGGAGGTGGCCACTTAGTGATCTGGCGAATAGCGGCCGTCGTATGTTGTGTATGAGTGTACACGTGTCCATCTTGTACGTGTGAGGGGAGCAGTAGTGTAGCGGTTAGCATGCTGCGCTCATGGCCCACACTAGTGATGATTATCTGAACCGGTCCTGGGCCTCCCTTAGTTAGACTCAGCCTTAAATGAGTACCTAGTGCAGTGTGTAAAATACCTGGGTCAATGTGGCCCACCACCCCCTGTCTCTATGTGCCATAATGCTTGCCCTCAACAAGCGCTGCTGCTGTTGTTACGCTATACTAACAGCACTTGCCCCTACAGTCAGCTGAGGATACACGGGTGACCTTTGTCTTTGTCTCAACCATGTGCAGATTCTGGGAATGCCTCCACGATACATGGTGAATTCAGCTCCCGACAGAAGGCAGTTTTTTGGTGAGTTAAAGGGTGGTGCGAGTGACGGACCGGATTCAGTTTTAAGAAGAGACCTGCGGCTGTTGTTATTTTTTTGGTGGGAGGGGGGGGGGGAATGGCCTCTTTTTATTTTAAATTCCTTGGGTGAGTGGGTGGGTAAGTCGGTGTGTGGGCAAGTAGGTTGTAGGGTAAGTGGGCGAATTGGTCAGTGGGTAAGCGGGTGGGCGGGTGAGTGGGAGGTGGTTCGGTGATTGGGTAGGTGAGTGAGTGATTGTGTAGGTGGAAGAGTGGGTGGGTGGGTGAGTAGGTTGATGGATGGGTCGGTAAGTGGGTAAGTAGGTGACGTGGTGGTTGGTGACTGCATCTGTCCCGCTGTGCATGGCTCCCGCAGACCGTCAAGGGAAGATGTTGTGCCCAGGCAAGAAAAGGGTACCGGGGAGCTTCCCACTTGAAAGTGTGCTCAAAAGCCACGACCCGGCGTTTGTGGAATTCGTCAGCTTCTGTCTGCGGTAAGACACACCCACCACCCCCTCCCAATGAGGATCCCCCCCCCTCCAATTGATCGGCGATCACTCTCCACCGATCGCCAGGAAAATGTGGAGCTGAGTGGGACTGCCGATGTGCAGTACCACCGGTGTCAAAATCGCCCTCTGTGGAGGATGGGGAGGTCCGTGCAAGATGCTGCTGGCCAATGCGATGCTCGGGGCATTTTTAGTCTACTGGGCATCAGAGGATTGCCACTGTTCCTGCTGCTTCCGCTGCTGCCGTGCATTCCTGACCTTGTAGGAGAAGGGAAGCAACTTCAATGCTCTCACCACACTTCTCTCACTACGTGTGGCGCGTGTGTCTCCCACGCGTCTCTCAACAGATGGGTTCCGGATTCTCGTATGACGCCAGCGCAGGCGCTGGATCACAGCTGGCTCCGGACCGCGGCCACCAGCACCACCAGCAATGCCACCACCACTGCTACTCCTGGCCGTGTCCAGTGCTTTGGAGCTGCTGAACGACGGTAACCCACATTCTGCTGACCAATTTTCAAGGCAGTCCATAGAGAGGTGTGGGGCCCAGTGCAAGTCACAACTCCCACATGGAGAAAGTGGCCCAAGTATGGGCATCAAACCCAGGTCCCTCTTTGGCTGTGAGTTCCAGCCCTGCCGCCCACAAACTAACACACGGAGAGTTCAAATCTCACCTGTACATTCGGTTATATACGGATGTATTTTTATAATTGCTTTCTGGGTGAGGACAAATAATGAAGTGGCCATATCTTTGCCATGTAGGTAACCCTTCATCCACTGTGACATCGCCAGCTCCCCCCCTCCCCCCCGATGGTGGGGGAGGGGATGGCTGCGATCTCTGCTGCAGCAGTAAGTTGGAACAATGTCGTGCGCATATCTTCACAGAGCGGAGCCGGCGCTGCCCCCATTCTCTTTGCTCGCCTGGGCCTCTGATTGGAGGCTGAAGGTTGTGGAGGAAGAGGAAACCCAGGTGGAGGAGCTGGTGTTGCAGGAGGAAGAGACCCTGGTGGAGGAGCTGGTGGTGCAAGAGGAGGAGACTCTGGTGGAAGAGCTGGTGGTGCAGGAGGAGGAGACCTTGGTTGAGGAGCTGGTTTTGCAGGAGGAGGAGGCCTTGGTGGAGGAGCTGGTTTTGCAGGAGGAGGAGACCTTAGTGGAGGAGCTGGTTTTGCCAGAGGAGGAGACTCTGGTGGAGGAGCTGGTGGTGCAGGAGGAGGACACCCTGGTGGAGGAGATCGTTGTGGAAGAGATGGTGGTGGAGGAGAAGGAGAAAACAAGGAAAGAGGATCAAGTGATGGTGATGCAGGAGAAGAGGAAGCCAGGGGGCCTGGCCCGCATGGGGAGAGTCATCCGCTCACTCCTCCGACGCGTGCTGCTGTGTGGTGGCCGGTCCACCGCACAGTAGAGATGGAGGTGGTCGTTGATCGGTCTGATCCATGACCACTATCACCACACCTACCACACACACCCTGTACCCACCCACCCCGTGACACCCACCACACTCCACACACACCCTGCACCCACCCACCCCGTGACACCCACCATCCACCACACTCCACACACACCCTGCACCCACCCCATGAAACCCGCCACACTCCACACACACCCTGCACCTACCCACACTGTGACACCCACCACCCACCACACTCCACACACACCCTGCACCCACCCACCCCGTGACACCCACCATCCACCACACTCCACACACACACCCTGCACCCACCCACCCCGTGACACCCGCCACCCACCACACTCCACACACACACCCTGCACCCACCCACCCCGTGGCACCAACCACCCATCACACACCACACACACCCTGCACCCATCCACCCCGTGACACCCACCATCCACCACATTCCACACACACCCTGCACCCACCCACCCCGTGACACCCATCACCCACCACACACCCTGCACCCACCCACCCCGTGACACCCACCACACTCCACACACCCTGCACCCACCCACACCGTTACACCCACCACACACCACACTCCACACACCCTGCACCCACCCACCCCGTGACACCCACCACACTCCACACACCACACACCCTGCACCCACCCACCCCGTGACACCCGCCACCCACCACACTCCACACACACACCCTGCACCCACCCACCCCGTGGCACCAACCACCCATCACACACCACTCACACCCTGCACCCATCCACCCCGTGACACCCACCATCCACCACATTCCACACACACCCTGCACCCACCCACCCCGTGACACCCATCACCCACCACACACCCTGCACCCACCCACCCCGTGACACCCACCACACTCCACACACCCTGTACCCACCCACGCCGTGACACCCACCACACACCACACTCCAAACACCCTGCACCCACCCACCCCGTGACACCCACCACACTCCACACACCACACACCCTGCAACCACCCAACCCGTGACACCCACCACACACCACACACCCTGCACCCACCCACCCCCTTGACACCCACCACCCACCACAATCCACTCACACCCTGCACCCACCCACCCTGTGACACCCAACACACTCCACACACCCTGCACTCACCCACCCCATGACACCCACCACTCACCACACACCCTGCAACCACCCACCCCGTGGCACCCATCACCCACCACACACCCTGTACCCACCCACCCCATGACACCCACCACCCACCACACTCCACACACACCCTGCACCCACCCACCCCGTGACACCCATCACCCACCACATACCCTGCACCCACCCACCCCGTGACACGCACCACCCACCACACTCCACACACCCTGCACCCACTCACCCTGTGACACCAACCACACTCCACACACACCCTGCACCCACCCCGTGACACCCACCAGCCACCACACTCCACACACCCCCTGCACCCACCCACTCCGTGACACCCACCACCCACCACACTCCACACACACCCTGCACCCACCTACCCCGTGACAACCACCACACACCACACTCCACACAAAGGGTTAAGGGTTTTGAGGGTTACGTGTTTAAAGGATTAGGGGTGGAGAGATCTAGGGGTTTATAGAATTATGGTTTTAACAGTAAAGGGGTATAGAGTGTTAGGGGGTTTGGGATTTTTTGTTGTATTTGGGTTATGGTTTCAAAAGGTGAGGAGTTTAGATGGATAGGGTTTTATGGGTAAATCGGTTTAAAGGGTTAGGGATTTAGAGGATTATAAGTTAAGGGTTTAGAGGTTTACAGGGTGATGGGTTTAGGGGTTTAGAGGGTTAGGTATTAAGAGGGTGTGTGGTTTAGAGGTTTAGGGGTTTAGAGGCTGAGGGTTTTAAGGGTAAAATGTTTTAGAGGTTTAGCGGTTTAGAAGGTGATTAGCTTAGAGGGTTAGGGTTTTAGAGGGGTACAGTTTAGAAGGTTATGGGTTTATAGGGTTATAATTGTAAGGAGTTTGGTGTCCTGAGGTTTAGACGGTTTATGGGTTTCGATTGTTAAAGGGTTAGTGGTTTAGAGGGCTTGGAGTTTATAAGGTTACGTGTTAAGGGTTTAGAGGTTTTTTAGGGGATAAGCGTCTTCGATGTTTTGGGGGTTTCTAGGGTTATGGTGTTTAGGGGTTGAGCGTTTTAGGGGTTGAGGATTTTAAGGGTTAGGGGTTTAGAGGGTTGGTGTTTAGAGGGTTAGGGGTGCAGAGATCTAGGGCTTTTGAGAATTCGGATTTTAACGGTAAAGGGGTTTAGAGTGTTAGGGGGTTTGGGGTTTCAGGGTATTTGGGTTCTGGTTTCAAAGGGTGAGGAGTTTAGAAAGGATTTGATTTAATGGGTAAAGGCGTTTAGAGGGTTTGGGATTTAGAGGATTATAAGTTGAGCCGTTTAGAGGTTTACAGGGTTATGGGTTTAGGGGTTTAGAGGTTTAGGGGGTTAGAGGGTGAAGGTTTTAAGGATAAAGGGGTTTAGAGTGTTATGGGTTTCGAGAAGTAGCTGTTTAATGGGTTTATGGGTTTCGATTGTTATAGGTTAAGTGGTTTAGAGGGTTAGGAGCTTAGAAGTTTCGGGGTGTTTCGGGGATAAGGGGTTTCGTGGTTTATAGACTTCGAGGGTTTAGGGGTTGAGAGTGTTAGCGCTTGAGGGGATTCAAGGGTTAGGGGTTTAGAGGGTTAGGGTTTTAAGGTTAAAGGGCTTTATAGTGTTAGGTGTTTATAGGATTGGGCTATTAGTGGTGTAGGAGTTTAGAGGGTGAGGGGTTTAGCAGGTTAGGTGCCGAGAAGGTTACGGTTTTAGGGGTTGCGGAGTTTAGAGGGTTTGGTGTTTAGACAGTTAGAGTTTTGGGGGTTTATGGGTGGGGTTTTCGAGGGAGAGGTTTTTAGACAGTTAGGGTTTTAAGGGTAAGGTCGTTTAGAGGATTAGGTGTTTAGAATGTTAGAGTTTAGAAGATTTTGGGGTAAAGAGGGTTGGGGGTTTAGAGAGTTAGGTGTTTAGAGATGTATGGGTTTCGATTGTTAGAGGTTGAATGGTTTAGATGGTTAGGAGTTTAGGAGGTTATAATTGTATGTGTTTAGGGGTTTAGAGGTATGGGGGTTTTGAGGGTTAGGGGTTTATAGGGTAATGGGGTTTAGCGGTATAGAGGGTTATGGGTTTTGGGATTTGGGAGTTTAGAGGGTTTAACACCAAGACTTTGACAACTAATATTATCCATACTAAAGGTGTTTTGGATTTCTCTCCGACACTTAATGGCACTTTTTTATTGTCATGACAAACTTTACTAATTGGCTGTGTCGGGTGGTGTCTGGTTTAACGACACATTTATATTTACACGATCTAACCCGAAAATATATTTATTATGGGTTTAGAGGGTTAGGGGCTTAGAGTGTTATGTGTTTAGAGGGTTAGCGTTTTAGGGGTATAGGTGTTTTAAGGGTTAGGTGTCTTGAGGGTTAGTTCTTTAGAGGGTATGGGTGTTAAATGTAGATTTGAAGTTTTCGTGACTGCAGGGATCCATATTCTTTGGTTCTTTCGGTAAAGTGACATAGATAGAAATAAAATAAAACAAATCGCGACGTTTTGATCGCAACACAAGCGATCTTCATCAGGTGGGACAAAACACAAGCGATCTTCATCAGGTGGGACAACCACAGCAAGAAATGCTGAAGTCGGCGGGAGAGCTGCCATGGCAAGAGGTTATATAGTTAAGAGAGAGGGGAAGAGGCAAGGGGACAGAGAGAAAAGGGGGGGGTGTGGGGTAGGAAAAGGGGGGGGGGCACGTAAGCGCTAGGGGAAGAGGACGTTAGGCTGGTGGGGGGACATGGGCGGGGCAGCAGTAAAACCGGCAGGTAATGATGGAAACAACAACACAAGTTAAGGCATTACCTGATTGATAACATCCTTCCAGTGATTGTTTAATTTGTATCCATCTTCTCGGTTGAAGTTTTGTCTATACCCTGGAGTCTACAAACTGAGTTGTAACTTCGGCCGCAGTTACGTTGGAGAAATAAAACGACACGTCTCGGACCGTGTTCGCGAACACAAGGCGGATCTGAAACATGGCAGAACCAATACCTCTGCCGTAGTGGCCATTGTTATAACGCTGTGGGCTCGCATGATATTGTTATTTTCGGAGGCCAAGGACAAAACTTCAATCGAGAAGATGGATACAAATTAAACAATCACTGGAAGGATGTTATCAACCAGGTAATGCCTTAACTTGTGTTGTTGTTTCCATCGTTACCTGCCGATTACTGCTAGCCCCGCCCACGTCCCCCCACCCCAGCCTCACGTCCTCTTCTCCTAGCGCTCACGCGGCCCCCCTTCCTCTCCCTACCCCACACCCTCCCCTCTCTCTCTCCCCCCTTGCCTCCTCCCCCATCTCATACCTGTATAACCTCTTGCCACGGCAGCTCTCCCGCCGACTTCAGCATTTTCTTGCTGTGGTTGTCCCACCTGAAAATATCACTTATGTTGCGATCGAAACGTCGTGATTTGTTTAATTTTATTTAATTTATACCTACGTGACTTTACTGAAAGAACCAAAGAGTATGGATTCCTGCAGTCACGAAAGCTTCAAATAAAGATTAAAATAGTTTAGTTTAATTTGTTTATTTTTGAACAGTTTGTCTTTCCTGTCATTTTTTGTATTTTTTTAGTTATGTTCTGACCTGCCCGATTGGACAGCTGTGAAAACAGATCTTTGTAGCTCATCGATTTCATCCAGTGTAAATAAATATTCAGATTTAAATTTTATTGACCTCTGTGCGAGTCTATGGATTTCTGAGTTTGTGGGCCTCTGTGAGTGTATGGGTCTCTGTCTGAGTCTATGGATCCCTGTGTCAGTATATAGGGTCGCCGTATGAGTCTGAGTGTCTGAAGGAATGTATGGGTCTCTGTTGGAGTCTATGGGTTTCTGGTTCTGGGTCTGAGTGGGAATCTATGGTTCTCTGAGTATGGTTGTTTGTGCGAGTCTTAAGTGCACAAACTGAACTTAAAAAGGGCATTGAGGGGTGCGGAATCCAAGTTGACTATTAAGCTCCCCGCAGTGCAAGCCAGCTCTCTAGTCGTGTCATCATACAGCCCCTGTAATTCTTTATAATAATAATTAGACTTACTCCAGCAAAGCCACGCTGAGTCATAGTAAGGTCCTGAATTTGTTTTTTATTGTAAGATCTTTTCAATCAATGAATAACGAATTCTTACACAAGTGGGGGGAAACCGGAGCACCCGGAGAAAACAAACGTATGTGAAGGGGCAGCAGGCAGCATTTTAAACCGTACAAGTGACGATGGCGATGATCCCACTTGCTATAATGCCTTCTCCTGGCCAGTCAGATGCTTTCTCCTGGCCAGCCAGGAGAAGGCACCTCAATGTCCACGGGAAGGGGGTTTCACAATATTTACTGTGTGATCCACCAACCCTTGCTGCCTTCTACAGTGCTGGATCGCAGGCTTGCGTCACCACCTTCTGGCGAGTATTTGTAGTTATTATTTAAAGCTATATAGCACTCACAAGAACGACTCAAGAGGCACGAGGAGCCACAGACATGCAGGAAGGAAGCCACGTGGTGAGCCAGCACCAACGATTGTCCAGGCTCTACGGTACTCTATGTATGGAGGCATTATTGGCTAATTAATAACGAGTGTTTGTACAAGTGGGGGAAATCGGAGCACCCAGAGAAAAGCCACGTGTGTGAAGGGCAGCATTTTAAACCGTACAGGTGACGATGGCGATGAGTCCACTTGCTGTACTGCCTTCTCCTGGCGAGGCAGGTTATGCACCTCGACGCCCACGGGAAGAGGATTTCACAACATCATTGTGCGGTGATTTACGAACCCTCGCTGCCTTCCCCAGTGCTGGATTTGAGACGTGCACCACTAACACCAGGCGAATGATAACAACAACAACAATAACTATACTTATTACTTGGTAGCAACAGGCGAAAGAAAACAACAGGCAAATTATAACAGTCCAATTAAAACAGGCGAATGATAACAGGCAAATGAAAACAGGCGAATGATAACAGGCGAATGATAACAACAGGCGTATGTTTAGAACAGGCGAGTAGTAACAACAACAATTATTATTTACACTTAGAACTTGATAACAACAATATTTATACTTATAACGTGATCAAGCATGCCTCAGAGGTGCGAGGAACCACAGACAATCAGGAAGGAAGCCACTTGGTAAGCTGGCACCAACGATTGCCCAAGCTCTGTGACCCTATTGATACGTTTTTATCGACCAGATAGGGAGCGTTACGTGTGGGGGGGGAACCGCCCCCTTCGGTGCCTCCATGGTCCAATAGCTGGTCTTCTTGGCGCCACGGTCCCGAGCCCCCTAAAAGTTCCTCATGGAGCAAATCAACGGGTGGGCCATTGCCTTGTCAGGGCTCATTCATTGCTCCGGATCCCACCTGAAAATGCCAGGCGCAGATCCCCACATCATTAAAGCCACGGGTGCATTTATCCCAGATATAAACAATCGCAAACTATTTGACTATTTTTTTTTACTTTAACCAGGCAAGGCCCACTGAGCTATACAGCTCTCTTTCAGAAGCGGCCACACAATTACAGCTCAACAAATTAGCTTATTACGTGGACATTAGTAGCCAAATACTCTAAACATGTGTTAATAAATGTGGAGGGAAAACCCGGAGGATCCGGAGAAAAATACACGCGACCACGGGGAGATAACATACAAACTCCAAATACAAAGGTGTCAGGGTAAGGATTTAATACACGACCTCCTGTATACCCTACAAAATAGTTAACATCTCGCCACCGTGGCGCCCAATTCTGATCACATGACATAGCAAAACGAACGTCGCGGTGCATAGCAATAATTCAATTGGGCAATTACTGAGCGTTCATAAACGTGAGGGGATACAGGAGTACCCAGAGAAAACCCACTCGTGCAAGGGGGCAACCCTCTATCCCATGCAGACAGAGATGGTGCTTATCCCACTTGCTGTACTGCCTTCTCCTGGCCAGCCAGGATATGCCACCTCAACACCCACTACACCATGAACTTTGTGAACCGAGTTCAATGATAGCGATGGTGTCACCATCGCTATCATTGAAGACCTGGTTCATCAAGGACTGCATACTGATGTACCCCCCCTGGTGAGACATTGCTTAACCAACACTTACTTCACCTGGAATGGAACTTTCTACAAACAAACTGAGGGCACCCCAATGGTCTCCCCCCTATCTCCGGTTGTAGCCAATGTATTCATGGAAAAATTTGAAACTGACGCCATCCAGACTGCCACTCTACGCCCGACCTTATGGAAGAGGTACGTTGATGACACCTTTGTCATCTGGCCACATGGCCAGCCTGCTCTAGACCAATTCCGCGACCACATCAATTCCATACACCCAGCCATCAGATTTACCATGGAGGTCGAAAAAGATGGCAAACTACCCTTTTTGGATGTCTTAATTAAAAGAAGACATGATGGTTCAATGAGCCACTCTGTCTACAGGAAAGCTACCCATACAGATGCTTACTTGAAACCGGATTCCCACCACCATCCATCCCAAAAAAACTCCCTCATCAAGACTCTATACCATAGAGCCCAATGCATTTCCGACCAGGAACACATTACCAGTGAACTCAAGCACGTACACCAGGCTCTCAGGGCTAATGGCTACTCCGACTACACAATCCGCAAAGCCATCACTCCAGTCATGAAGAAGGATCCTCTTTTGGAGCCACTCAAAACCATCACCTTACCCTACATTGCAGGGGTCACTAAAAAGATCTCCAAAATCCTGAACAAACACAAGATCCAGGTCCGATTCAACACAGTACATAAAATCCGTGATTTAGTTCCATCTGTAAAAGATGCTGTTCCAGACATACAGTACCCAGGCGTTTACAAACTAAAGTGCCTCTGTGGTAGTAGCTACATTGGAGAAACCAAAAGACATATCTCGGACCGCATCCGCGAACACAAAGCAGACTTGAAACACGGTAGGACGAACTCCTCTGCCGTGGCAGATCACTGTTATAATTCAGTGGGCTCACATGACATTGACTTCTCCAAGACGGAGGTTCTTTGCAAACCAACCGGCTACCATGAGAGATTCGTTCATGAGGCCATTCACATATACAAGCACAGAGACAATTTCAACCGAGAAGATGGATTCAGGCTTAGTAACCACTGGAAAGATGTTTTAAATCATTTCTGTTCTTAATTAATTGTATTTTTACGATGACCTTCAGACCGCAGCTCTTTCGCCAGCATTGCCTCTTAATACCTCTCACACCACGGTTAATGGTATAGTTTTACAATATGGAGCATACTAGGGCCTCGCAGCTGTCTCTCTCCCCCTCCTCTGTTCCGACCATGGACGAACTCGTCCGTCTGAACGGGACCCGTAGCTATCCGTGGGGCTGAAATTTGAGGGTAAGAATCCACCCATTTTTTCGCCATATAGCATTGTGATATATAACGACTTATTGTTGGTAGCTTAGCTGATTGGAGAATATAGAGTTTATTGATAACATGAAGGTAATTTATATTTTAGTTTTTATTGGTTCACTATATAGTACTGTGAATAGCTCAAATGTGTAGTCATTTCTGTGACCAGTCACTAGCTAATCACTCAGTTGTTTCAATGCTGGATTCGCCTAGTTATTTCAATGCTAAATTCTCCTGTTTGATTTGTACTAAGGGCCTCGGTGAATGTGTATGCTCTGACTTTAACGTAGCTATTTCTGCAGCAGGTACAAGCTAACCACTCAGCTATCTCAATGCTAAATTCTATGCTAATTCCATTGTCAAGATGTGTATGCCTTAACTTAGCTATTTCAATGCTAAATTCTATGCTAATCCCTTTAACAATGGGTGCCTCTGCGGGTGTGTATGCTTTAACTTTTAACATAGCTATTTCTGTGACCAGTCACAAGCTAATCATTCAGCCATTTCAATGCTAAAATCTATGCTAATTCCTTTGTCAAGGCGCTTTGTTCCTCTCACACAGCTTAAAGGCCGTATCTGAACGTGGCTCTTTCACTCCAGCGCTGTCCTACCAGACAGTCTCGCTCCCTTCACCTGATGAAAGCCGCTTGTGTTGTGGCCGAAACGTCGTGAGAATATTATTGTGTTATTTTATTTTATCAATTTATTATTTTATTATCATTCTACGTGACTTTACCGAAAGAACCAAAGAAGATGAATCATTGCAGTCACGAAAGCTTTAAATCGAAACTCTAAACATGTGTTAATAAATGTGGAGGGAAAACCCGGAGGATCCGGAGAAAAATACACGCGACCACGGGGAGATAACATACAAACTCCAAATACAAAGGTGTCAGGGTAAGGATTGAATACACGACCTCCTGTATACCCTACAAAATAGTTAACATCTCGCCACCGTGGCGCCCAATTCTGATCACATGACATAGCAAAACGAACGTCGCGGTGCATAGCAATAATTCAATTGGGCAATTACTGAGCGTTCATAAACGTGAGGGGATACAGGAGTACCCAGAGAAAACCCACTCGTGCAAGGGGGCAACCCTCTATCCCATGCAGACAGAGATGGTGCTTATCCCACTTGCTGTACTGCCTTCTCCTGGCCAGCCAGGATATGCCACCTCAACACCCACTACACCATGAACTTTGTGAACCGAGTTTAAATTTCTGGCCACGGCGAACATCAGTGGCTATCTCCCTCTTCCTCTCTCGTCCCTGCTATTATCTCCCTCTTCTTCCCGCGTCCCTCCCACTATCTACCTCTCCAATCCGTCCCACCATCTTCCTCCCTCGTCCCTCCCACCATCTCCCACTTCCTCCCCAGTACCTTCCACTATCTCCCTCTTCCTCCCACTTGGCTCTACTATCTCCCTCTTCTCCCGTCCCTCGCACCATCTCCCTTTTCTTCCCCCATCCTTCCCACTATCTCCCTCTGCATCTCCAATCCCTCGCACTCTCTCCCTCTTCCTTCCCCTTCCTTCCCACTATCACCTTCTTACTCTAACCGATCTGCCTAATCCTCCCAAATCACTCCCACTATCTCCCTCTACTTCCCCAGTCGCTCCAACTATCTCCCTCTTCATTCCCCTTTCCTGCCACTATCTCCCTCTTCCACTCCCTTCCCTCCCACTATCTCCCTCTTCCTCTGCCGTCCCCCCCGCTATCTCCTTCTTTCTCTCCCATCCCTCCCACTTTCTTCCTCCCCCGTCCCTCCCACTATCTTCTCATCCTCCCCCATCCATCCCACGATCTTCCTCATCCTCTCCCGTACCTTCCGCACCTTCCTTATTTAACACCATCAGGTTCACAGACTCGCCCTCGCGTCTCCCAAGTCAAATAGCCTAGCTTAGACACAACCCTCACCATGTTACACTGACGGCATCGACCGAGACAGCCAACAACTATCCGGCCGCCCAATTATCTAGTGAAGACGGCAGCGACCAAGTCGGCAAAGACAGTGCCAACGAGACGACTCCACTTCCCAGAACCTGCAACCACGAGCTCTCGCTCTCCGCTGCTTTTATCCGACTCGGCGCGGCCTGGCTCCGCCCTGGCCGCGCCTCCCTTCTCCAACCCACGAGCGGGTTCCAGGGTCTTCCAGACAGGGTCTCTGTGATCCTTGCCCCAGTGCCTCCGCCCTGCTGACAAACACGCGTGAGGCTCACTGGCGTGTGTACTCCCCGTCCACCGCAGTTGCCGCTGCTGGACAACAACTATTACTCTACAGTTGTACTGCCCTTCTGTACCGTGCCCCCGAGCCATCAACACGGACTCACAGCATCAACACAGACTCACATGATCAACAGACTCCCACGATCAACACTCACAGCATCAATACGGACTCACACCATCAACACGGAAACACAGGGTCAGTGAGCGAGATGGCGGATGAGTGCATACATGATGTGAGTCGTGGTGAGTTCAAGTTGAGCACCCAGTTTTAAATCTCATTTACTCCCACCACCCTACACACCCTACATACAACAGTCGGAAGTAAATGCCTACACACCCTACATACAATCGTCAGTAGTAGGAGTGGGGAGAAGAGGGCATCAGTGGGGGCGAGGCATGAAGCGTTGAGAAGCCCTCAGATACTCCATAAAACCCCGAGTTTCATGGAGTATAATTTTCAGCATTACAGTTCCATTTTTTTTTACGTTAACAAATGTCTCGCGATATATTACACCGTATAGGTAACTAGATTGGGCGAGGGATGGTCTTTTTTGTTGAACAATCAATAAAGCTACGGTGTCGTACTGTGCCCGTATCCGTGTACGGTACTGTGCACTAAAGGAAGAAAAATCGAGCGGCTGAACCTCACTGCCTCCTTACCGGAGGCTGTAAACATCAAGTGACCTGAAAACTGCGATGGGACGTGAAAGACAATATGGAGAGACAAGAGGGCGCCACGTGTGTTCTTCCATGCCAGCAGCAGCATCATCGCAGGCAATGAGGTTCAAATGGGCACAGGAACTTTGAGGTGGACCCACGAGTGGTCGAGCCACAGGGGCGCGCAATCGGCGACCTCTATACGCTTGGCGCAATCCGCATCGTCATTTCACGGAGCCCTTGTCCACTCGACGAGTGCGACGACGCCGTCCCACCGTCATTCGGCGCCTCGTGGTGACATCACAACAGCAAAGCGACAGATGTTGATTATTCATTTCTTGAGGCAATTCGAGGGCCCGGTTACATCACGTTGTGATACACGCACACACCATCAACATATACTACACCGGTCATAAAAAAAAGCAGGGGATAGAAAGGTGGGGGAGCGGACCCGACCACAGGTATTGTTTAAAAGACGTCAAGCGGACCGGTGGTTTTAAATGCAAGTCCATGCAAACACCAACATCCGAACGATTGTACCAATAAATCCTGAACCTTCTGGAAGATTTCAGCTCCCGCTGGTTTGGATCAGGGTGATGTTGGGGCAAATTCCATTAATTGGGAAAGGTGGCAATCTTGTGGGAATGTCCTCGCCAGAGAAGAAACTTGTCGCTTCCATGTTTTATTTTCATCCAACGTCCCATTAGCGAGATCCAGAGCGTGACGGACTCATATGGAGTCGGCCTCCTGTAATTTTTCTGGTCTCATTCTCACCACAGGTGAAAGCAGAGCCACACATCAACGTGCCAATGGGGCCACGGTTGAAGTGGTGGGGCCACGGTTGAAGTGGCGGTGGCCACGGGTCATGTGGCCTCGATGTATTTTCCATGTTGAAGGCCGATTGCCCCAAACATTGCCCGTCATATGCAGTGTCACTGAATAACGTGTGAAACATACTGTAGCATATACAAAATTTTATTTTCTTCATACATTAAATACAATAAACACAATAAACATGAAATGCATATAGGACATTTATAACTCTCTCAATGACCAAACTTGTATTTTATGAACACACTTATACAAGCAAAATATGACAAAAGTGTTCCAGATTACAGTTTCAATTGAGACTGAAATCCGGAATCATTACCCCCTACTGACAGACTAATAATACCCGCTCGCAGGCCAAGTGCTGATTCACCTTGGGGCCTCGCCTGGTATAGAGGTCGTGGGTTAAATCCCGACGCCTGTATATCTGGAGTTTGCATGTTCTCCCCGTGACCACGTGGATTTTTCTCTGGGTCCTTCGGTTTTTCCCTCCACATTTAGAAACATGCGTTTAAAAGTATTTGGCTGCTATATATTTCTGCGTGACAAGCCACTTTATAGCACTTTCATTTGTGGCCCGGTCGTTCCTGAAAGAGAGCTATACAGCTGAGTGGGCCTTACCTGGTAAAATAAAAATAGATTAGTTTTGTTAGTTTATTTTGTGCCACAGGGGGACAGCTACAGGGGGGGGGGGGTGCCCATTAAAATGGTCGAGATGAGATGCAACTTAAGGCGCTTGTGACTTCCCAAAAATATTATTTATGGCAGGTTTTCACATCTAAACATCCCGGGTGGCATTGAAGCCAAGAGCTCCCACCCTAGGCGAGTAGCTACGAGAGCGGTGCTGTGCACGGCGACACGCCACTTTCTCCATCTGCCTGACTTGGTATTTTCTTTTTTGTTACTTAAATAAATGTTAATGTTTCGTTTTGTGTATGCATGTATGTACACCGTTTGGGGAGCGGTGGTGCAGCAGTTAGCGCACTACGAACTCAGACATCTGAGTACATCGTGTGGTGTGTATAACATCGCAAAACTGGGGAGGACAAAGGCAGCCAGACGTGGGGCTGGCCACACAACCACTTCTGTGCCATGCCGGCCATCATAGGTGCTACCCGTTAACAGCACTTGCCCCAGCAATCTGTTAACGGCGATACGGAGTACCATTGTCTTTTTGTGCAATTGTGTGCTTCTGTGTGCCACGCATGCGACGATGTAAATGTTTGTGTTTGATAAATGTACATCTGCAATGTGTGTGTGACGCGTATAATGCACGTGTGTGACGACGGTTGGAACAGCGATTCACGCACTGCCCTATCCACGCGGCGACCTCTCCTCAACGTCTCGAGCCTCGGCGGAGAGCGCCGCGAGGTTCGACTCCAACTCCGGCTTTCCAGGGACAAACCCCCCCCCCAATGCCCCACCCCCCAGGCCCATGGGGGGGGGGGGAAGTCGCTCCCCTCCCTCACTCCACGCTCAGGAACTTCCTCTTCTTCGCCGTGTTCATGTACGGTCGCCAAGGCCACTCCACCTCGGCGGTGGCCGCGTTGTCCAGCGTGCCCAGTTTAATCTCATAGACTGCGCGACACACAAAAGCAAAGATCCCCCCCATGCAGCCTTTAACAGACGGCGTGGGAAAAGCGCTGTTCGTGTGTTAGCATGTAGGAAAGCCAGCACGGCACACCAAGGGGTGGGTGTGGGTGGCCAGCATTACGTCCGATCATCTTTGAATTTACACATCGCATCTGGGGTGGGGGAATGCGAGTCGGGTCACGGTACAGCGAATGCGACCAGAGCAGCGACCCCACCGACTCAAGTTCCGATCCGCTCTACAAGTCACCCGCGGGCCACCTAGCCCGAGGTTAGACTCTTACATTCAGCCCATCATCCTCTCAGGGGTCGATAAAATTTACAACCACTTCGTAGGGAAGTCCACAAGGAATGTGGAATTTCCACCGCCTCTGCTGGGGTGTAAAGTGGAGACGAGTAACAATGTGTCAGGCAGACTTACGCTCCATCTCGAATCACGGTCCCACCTCCTTCAACTCGATGTCCTTGCCGTCGCGCTTGTAGACGTTGTGCCTGTTGGGAGGGGGGAAGGGGGGCACAGAAGTCACGGGAGGGGTCGCGGCAAGTCACACGGACGGCGCTGGACTCTCATTACGCGTCCTCGCAGACGTTTGCCAGTTAGAGGCCAGCGGCCACCCTGTTTAAAACTGCGTATGCATTAACAAATGAACAACATTACGCGCCTTCAGCTTCAGAGATGGCGTTAAATAAAAACTCTGTACTGTTGCTCAAAAACTAAAGTAAAACGAAACTATTTTTATTTTACCACTGAGCTATGTAGCTCTTTTTCACATAAAAATGTATAGCAGCAAAATACTCGAAATTCAAGTTTCTAAATGTGTAGGGAAAAACCCGGAGGACCCGGAGAAAAATCAAAGTGACCAGGAGGAGAACATGCAAACTCCGAATATACAGGCGGACACACAGCACCTGGCCCAAAAGTCTGCTCACTCTTTCCCATTCCGAGACATCTGCAAGTTGCCGGGTGGTAGGTGTCACGTTCACCGCTGAATCTCGGTACGTGCGAGCGGCTCGGCGTTAATTTTATTTATAGAGGCGTAGCGCTGCTGTTTTTAAAAGGCGTTGCCCTCACCGCAGAGAACCGTAGTGACACGACCGGCACTCTATGGAACAAAACTGTGCCACACGCCCTCCCGCATGGTCTTATGGGAGCCTCGGTATGTCTTCAGGTCAGAAGACGTACTTGAGTTTTTCTTACGGTTCCGTTTCGACGACGTATATGTACATCATGAAAATGAGAAAGGGTTATAGCCTATACGAGGGATCTTTGTGCTTTGGGGATGGGGGAGGAAGATGTGGGTGAGACTGGCACGGTGCCCGCACGCACCCTCTTTCCGAGTCGCGACGTGAAGTTGTGCATCACGAGGTGTGGGAATGCATCGGACATCATGTCCACGTCCGGATGTCGTGCCGCATCACCACGCTCGAGAGTGTCAAGTACACCGTGGCATCGTACCACGTGTCACATGAACAGCATGCCGGAAAGTTAGACACACCACAGGTGTCACACAGACTGTACTGGAGAGTTAAACACACTGCCCTTCCATCAGCGGCATCATACCATATCACACCACATACACAGTTAAGACACCACAATTCCATGTCTGCAGCGTCATACTACACACCGCACATCGTACGCACAGCTAAATACACCTCCATCCCCCGTCTGTTGCACCGCATCACACACGTCACACCATGCATCACACCGGGGAGCGGAGTGGCTATCTCATTACACTACAAATCCGGTGACCTGACTTCGACTTCCGGTGTGTCCAAGCATCGACAGTGGGGAGACAAAAGGGGCCAGATGCGGTAATGACCACACCACCCACCCCGCCGTGTGCCCTGCCGGCCTTCGTAGGTCGCTCGACAAACAGCACTTGCCCTGACAGCCTGTTAAAGGCTACACGGGGGAGCTTTGTCGACTGTGGTGCATGCGCGTGCCTGGCATACCGCGGTGCTCATGCAGGACGATGAAGTCGTTGACGGCGTTGGCGCAGCACGCCCACACCAGCGCCTGCAGCTTGTGGCCTCCGTGGTTCATCGGCTGAGCGTTCGGCAGGATCAGCTTCATCTCCTGCGGTGGTGGTGGGATGGTGGTGGTGGTGTGGTAACATGACAGCAACCGGTCACACGCCAAGTCCGCTCTTCCCACCGGCGTCCGTCCCGGCCACGCTGCGTTCGCCCCCCCACCTCCCCGCCCTCCCACTGTATCCGACTCGGGTTGTGTTGTTTGTTTTTTCCATTGCGGAAGCCGAGCCGAGCCGTACCGGTATACGGGGTCGCCAAACCCCGTGTTGGCACAACTGGGATGCACCATTGGAAAAACTTTACTATTTTTATTTTACCAGGTAAGGCCCACTGAGCTATGCAGCTCTTTTCCAGAAGCAACCTGGCCACAAATCATAGCTCAACTAAGTGGCTTATCGTCATGTGGAAATTTATAGCAGCCAAATACTCTTAAACGGACGTCGATTCTAAATGCGGAGGGAAAAACCGGAGGACCTGGAGAGAAATCCACGCGACTCCTCGGAAAGAGGCACGCAACTCCAAATATACAGCAGGCATCAGGGTCAGGATTGAACCTGCGACCTCCTGGATACCAGGTGAGGGAGTTAACATCTCGCCACAGTGGCGCCCCCAATGGTACATCTTTCCGTGACCACCGACCGTGCGTAGTGCTACAGTAGATACATTTTCGATGAATGGAAGGGATCGGTCATCGGGAAAAGGCGGACTGAATCGCGAGGAATGAAGTTGGCAAAAGCTGCATGCACCAAACCAAAGTGTCCAACGCTCCACCACTTACGACCCCCCCCCCCCACACAGCCTCCACGTTTCATCAACAACCAGATTTCTTCTGGTTAACTCAACGGATGCGAGTTGTCTCACACCGCACAAGCCCGATGATTGGTCGACACGGCTCGTGTGAGGTGAAAGGAACTGATTCTAAAGCCGATAGAGAACACGTGTGTGTGTGCGGTAATTTAGCAGTTAGCATGCTGCCCCACAAACCTAGTGACCCGAGGTTGATTTCCGTTCATGGCCAACACCAGTGGCGATTATCTGAACTGGTCCTGGGCCTCCCCTAGATCAACTCAGCCTCAAATGAGTACCTAGTGCGGTGTGTAAACATCATTACCAGAGAGATAAAGGTGGCCAGTTGTGGTGCTAGCCACCTACACCCTCGCAAACAGCACCTGTCCCAAAAGCCTGTTAAGGCTATATGGGGGACCTCTGTCTTTGCGCGCTTGTACACATGCAATACACGAGGACCCACATTCCTCGTGTGACCCCAAACCCTGTAGCCCCTGTGACCCCGTGCCCGCACCTTGATGAACTGCTTGAGGAGGGAGCTGGGGTCGCGTGAGGTCATCGCCATGATGTGTGGGTCCTTCACGCCGGCTCAGCGGTACTCGTCATCCATGTGGCTGCTCACTCCTACTGACACGGGGGGGGGGGGGTGGATAGAAAGAGGTGGTAGATGGGGCAGGGGGGGCGGAGAGGGTAGGTTATCATTTGCCATACTTCCCCGTGCAGGTGAGTGAAGGTGTGTGTGTGGGTGGATGGAAGGAGCGACCAGGAATGGTTTAGAATATCACTCTGCAGTGGTCGCGTTGATTTTGTGTAGCGAGCGGAGCACTAATGAGACCTGGATGAGTCCCAATTGCAAGAGTGGGTGGGTGATATGGCAGGTGAGTGGGTAAATTGAGTAAAATGATGAGTGAGTGAATGAGTGGGTCAGTGCATGTTAAACCTCTTTGTTACAGCACGTAGCCAACCGTGGTAATCGGAAGTGTGACAAACTAACCACAAAAAGTAGTTCTCAAGAAATGAGTTTGTCAATCTAGACGATGATTTAAAAGTGCAAAGCTCCAGTGGCTTCCTAATATTGTAAGGAAGACCGCTGCAGAAGGAAGACTGCTCCAGAAGCACACGTTATGTGGTGACCACGGCCTTCATTTGACAATCCACCAAAATTTACGCCAGCCACCACACACACACACGGCCGACTCTTTTTCCGCGTTCACGCCACGGGATTTTTCAAAGTCCACTTGGGAAGCAATCGCCGTGCAGTATTTACGGTCAACGCAACTGCGGCATTAAACCCATTAAACCGGTGGGGGGGGGGGGGGGGGGGTTGAGGGCCCGCCGTTCTCGAACCGCGAACCTCCGCGGCAAAATACGGTGCCACCGCTTGGCAGGAAGGACCGACGGCGAGCCGGGGATGCGCGCCGACTCGGCGTGTCTAGCGGGCGGAGACGCGCGACGCTTATCCCTCTGCCTCGGGAGTCTCGCGGGAAGGAAGAGAGAGAGAGATGCGAGGAGACGTGATGGTGAGGGATGTGAGATCACCCTCCCCTCCCTGGTCGAACTCCACGGCCTTCTGGAGTTCAAGCGCCTCCCACCGCAGGTCCGTAGGCAGCACCAGGTTTTCTTCGGTGACGACGTCAGGGGGACAGGGGGCAGTGGGTGGGGGGCGGGCAGGGGAGAATTAACAAGGAAGAAAAATCATGCGCACGCATGGATTCATTCGGAAACGCTTTCCAACGCGCGGTTGTCTTCTCGCCTGTATTGTCAGACCGTCTTGTCCCATCTTAGTCCGTCTTGCGTGTCTCATTTTCTCTAGATCCGTCTCTAGTCTGTCTTGCGTGTCTCAACGTCTCTAGTCTGTCTCACTGTCTCTCGTCTGTCTTGTCGTCGCGAGCCCATCTCTAGATCCGTCTCGCCGCCCGTTACCATCGAGCGCCCTCTTGAGCTGCGCCTTCTCCTCTACGAGGACCTTCTTGGCCTCCTGCGCCTTGCGGTAGAGGTACTCGCCGTGCAGTTGCGCCTCCTCAGCTGCACCACCAAACAAAGACAAAGATCCCCCATGTAGCCTTCGACAGGACTGTCGGGTGCAAGTGCTGTTAACGAGCAGCACCTTTGATACACGAAGGGGGGTAGGTGGCCAGCACCACATCCGGCCGCCTTAATTTCCCCAGTGGCGATGTTTACACAACGCACCAGGTACTCATTTGAGGCTGAGTTGACCAAGGGGAGGCCCAGGAACGGAATCGTCACCAGTGTTGGCCGTGAGCGGGAATTGAACTCGGGTCGCTGGGTTAGTAGTGCAGCGTAGTGCTAATCGCGAGACGACCATAAACAACAACCGCCATTCGCCACGAAGTGGTGGAGATGTCACCACGGCGCTCGTGCCAGGCTACGTGCAGGTTAAGGCCACATGAAGCGTCGAACGCCCGCTGGCAGCAGGAGGTCACAGACAGACAGACCCAGGTTGCCATTGGTTGCTTGACTGAGATGACTGGCCGATGCACCACCTGTGCCCCCTACTGTGCTACACTACCGCTCCCACCTACACAAACTCTCTTGGGCTATACTCTTTGGTTCTTTCGGTAAAGTCACATAGGCATAAAATATAAAATAAATTAAATCACGACGTTTCGGGCACAACACAAGCGTCCATCATCAGGTGGGACAAACCACAGCAAGAAACAATTGCCGACGTGGGCAAAAGAGCTGCTGTAAACAAGAGACTATATAGGTAAGAGAAGGGGGGAGGATCAGGGAGGAGAGATAGAGAGAGGGGGTATGAGGGGAGTGCTGAAGAGAGCGGGGCTGGGAGTGGGAAGCTTAAGAAATTAGAGATGCGGAAAGTTAAGGCAACACCATAAAGCAGTTAAGGTTTTACCTGGTTAATAACATTCTTCCAATGATTACTCAATTTGTATCCATCTTCTCGGTTGAAGTTATGTCTGTGTTTATATATCTGGATGGCTTGATGAACAAACCTTTGATAGTAGCCCGAAGGTTTGCAGAGCGGCACCACGATACTCCTAGCGACGTCGTTGATTAATGTCTGTAATTAATATCGATGGTGAATCTCTGTAATTAATATCGATGATTCGATTCCACGAGAACAGATTCCACAAGAATCGATTCCACAACTATTTTAGTAAAGCGAAGTACGCGATTCGATTCAAACGTGTTCGTTCCGGTCTCATCAGAATCGGTATTGATTCTGTGCTGGAGGAATCCAATGAGCTATAAAGCTCTTTGATCAAAGATGTGCCAGTAGGGGGCACGGGGTCATAACGTCACAACAACAAACAATACAAAAACGATAGGAGTGCAAAGGGAATGGTAGCAAACCACTAAAAATAGGTTAAATAAACCATATAAGTTCATACTCTTTGGTTCTTTCGGTAAGAAGTCTCGCTCTCCGTTCCACCCACTACAACTGGCGTCAGAAGTAGCCAAATAGTAAGATGAATCGCTATAATGGAGACGCGAAGAAAAACTCGTACCAGGGCTCCAGTGGAAGAGGAGGACGACTCAACACCACCGGGGTTGGCAGCCCAGGAAGGGGGAGGAGAAGCGACGACGGCCGAGCTGCTCACTGCCCGGCCGCCCGGCGGCTCACCACCGTCGGAGAGGGCGCTTCAGGTGGCTCACTCCCGCCTCGCCCAACTCCTGCACGCGGCGGCATCCATCCTCGACGAAATACATCGCGGGTTATAACCACAACAAATATAATCACAATCACTGCGACCATAATCGCCGTAACCACAAATATAATCATAACCACCAGCTACATAACCACAAGTATAAACACTACTGCCACAAATATAACCATAACCACCACAACCATAACAACCAACATAACCACCACAACAACCACAATGATGCTGATACACTCTCACACCATATGGGTCCCCTTGTCTCCTTGTGTCTCCCTGTGGGTGAGTGGATGGGTTGGCGAGAGAGTCGGTGGGTTGGCAAGAGAGTCGGTGGGTTGGTGAGAGAGTGGGTGGGTGGCAGAGTGAGTGACCGGTGGCAGAGTGAATGACCGGTGGCAGTGGGTGACCGGTGACTAAGTGGGTGGGTGGCAGTGGGTGACCGGTGACCAAGTGGGTGGGTGGCAGTGGGTGACCGGTGACCAAGTGGGTGAGAGAGTGGGTGGCTGAGTGGGTGGCCGAGTGGGTGGCTGAGTGAATTGGTGAGTGGATGAGTGCCAGAGTGGGTGGGTGAATGGCTGAGTGGGTGGGTGAGAATCAGTATGTTTTTGCTGGAGGAATCCGATGAGCTATGAAGCTCTTTTTTCATAGATGCCCAGAGAGTGGCTGAGTGGGTGGCTGAGTGAGTGTCGGTGGGTGTGAGTGGGAATGAAATCTAACCTGCACCTCTGCATTGCAAATCCAGCGAGCTAACGCCCTGCGTGTGGTGGGGTAAAGTGTGGGCATGGCCACTTTGCTCCAACACGTCCGGACCAGCGTGGAAGAGTAGACCAAATACCTCTATATAGCGGCCTCTAGTGGATGCCTTTTCCAGCAGCAGGCGATTCGCATCCACAACAAACCCGTCCCTCCAGGGATAAAAACACACGGCAGTCTGGGAGTGCCTCTCATCAGCTATGGCTCAACACGAGGGCCACTCTGGGGCCGGTTTCCACCGTCAGCGCCTCATCATCAGCAGCAGCAGGGCCGGGCTCTGCTTGAAGCAGCGCCGTGAACTCAGCAGGCGTCTAGGACGTGACGGCTGTGGGCCAGGCGCCTCCTCCTCTGTCTCCCCCCACCACCGCCGCCACTGCTGATGTGTGCACACCGCGCGAGGTTCTCACCTTCAGGCTGAGTCGACGTAGAGGAGGCCCAGCGAGCCGCCGCTTCAGAAGCTTTCGCGAGCCACTGACGGTGGCCGTGAGCGGGAAACCAAATCAGCCGCTCGCCACCCACAATCCACAGCGCGCGCCGCCTCCACTCGCCCCCTGCCTGACTGTAAGTAGCAGCGGGGGGAGGGGGGTGGGCAATGGGGGCGTGAGGGGGGGGGTTTGAGGGGGAGCATGGGCGGGGGTTGCCAGGGGGGGCAAGGGGGGTCGCGAGGGGGGGGATGCTTGGGGGGGGGGTTGTGAAGGGGGAGGGGCAGGGGGGGAAAGAGGGAGCATGGGGGAGGAGCTTAGGTGAGGGGGAGGAGCTAATGGCTATTACACCACGCCGCGTCTCGCGCCACGTGCTTCCCCTGGCAGTTTGGCCGTTAGGCGTGGAACCGAGCTGTGGGTGAGTGGTGGCGGTGGTGGTGTGAGTCTTTCTATGTGAGTCTGTGTGTGAGTCTCTCTAAGTGAGTCTCTGTGTGAGTCTGTGTGCGTGTGTGTGGGTCTGTGTGAGTCTGTGTGTAGCAGTGACCCGGTCTCAAATGAGTACCTGGTGCGATGCGTAAACATCGCCACTGGGGAGACAAAGGCGGTCGGGCGTGGTGCTAACCACCCACCCCTTCGTTTACCGTGCCGGCCTTCATACGTACTGCTTGCTAACAGCACTTGCCCCTACAGCCTGTTAAGGCTCTATGAGGATCGTTGTCTTTGGTGTCCTGTATTAGCAGGAGGAGGAGTGGTGGTGTTAATGTTGGTGGTATTAGTGGTGGTGGTGTTAGTGATGGTGGTGTTAGTGGTGGTGTTTGTGGTCTTAATAATGGTGGTGTTGGTGTTAGTGATGGTGGTGTTAGTGGTGGTGGTTCGAGGTATTGTTGCTGGTGTTAGTGATGGTGGTGTTGGTGGTATTAGTGGTGGTCGTGTTAGTGATGGTGGTATTATTGGTGGTATTATTGGTGGTAGTGTTAGTGGTGGTGGTGTTAGTGGTGTTGGTGGTGGTGGAGTTGATGTTGGTGGTGGTGTTTTTAGGGTTCGTAGTGTTAGTGGTGGTGTTAGGAGTGGTGTTAGTGCTGGTGTTAGTTGTGGTGTTAGTTGAGGGGAGCGGTAGTGTAGCGGTTAACGTGCTGCGCTACAAACCTGGCGACCCGGGTTCGATTTCCGCTCACGGCCAACACCAGCAACGATTATCTGAACCGCTCCTGGGCCTCCCCTAGGTAAACTCAGCCTCAAATGAATACCTGGTACGATGTGTAAACATCGCCGCTAGGGAGACAAAGGCGGCCAGGCGTGGTGTTAGCCACCCACCCCCTCGTGTGCCATGCCGACCTTTATAGGTGCTCGCTAGCAGAAATTGCCCCTACAGTATATTCAGGCTATACGGGGGATCTGTCTTTGTGAGTGATGGTGGTGTTAGTAGTGGTGTTAGTGGTGGTGCTAGTGGTGGTGTTTGTCGCGGTGTTGCTGGTGTCCGAACAAAGGAGCGACGCTCACAACAACGACCTTTGACCTGGGCGGCTGAAATGTAGCACGTTGGCAGTCATCTCAGTCAGTCAACTCTTGGCACCTGGGTCTGACCTGTGACCTGTCAGTGAGCCTTCAGCATTTCACGTGGTCTCAAAGTGCACCTGGCCTGGCATTTGCTGCTGCTTAGTGGCAAATGGCGGTCTTTGTTGTTTTTGTTGTGTTTCGTGTTGTGGGTGAGTGGTGAGGTTGTGAGTCTGTGATGATGATGTGAGTCCGTGTTGATGATGAGAGTCCGCATTGTGACATGACGCGTGTTTAGACATGAGTATTGTCGCACACCATCGGTTTTGTGTGACCCTCACCTGCGTCTCCCGCTCTCCACGCAGAGACCCGGACCGTGCGAGAAACGCAGTGAGCTCTGAGCACCCTACTCTGCAAGTTGCTGCCATGGAGGTACGTGTGGCTCTTCAACTCGTGTGGTAAAATATGGGTGGACGTGTGTTTTCCCCTCGACTTGTGCCTACCTGTCACCTACCTGTATACCTGGATGTGCTTCTCCTTGTCCGCCTGAGTATGTGTATGTCTATCAGAGTGTGTCTCCGAGATCCTGTTGGTGTGCCTGCCTGTCTACGCGTGAGCATTTACAGCACTATTATCTATCCACTGATGAATGAGAATGCCTTCCTCCCTGAGACCTTGCTACCCCTCAAATGCTGTGATGGAATAATCCGCCAAGCGCCGATTTTGTCGCACCATCTCTCTGGTGGCTCTCCTCTCCGATGTGTTTCCTTCCTTGGCTGCCGCTCCGTTATTATTCTTCACTATCAGCCATTGTTGTCCCTCCTTGCCATGGCTCGTCATGCCCGATCCCCAATCACTCTTTAACAATTTGAACAATCCCTGCGTGTGACCTCAAAATCCACGCATCTTTCATTGTTAATCCAAGCATGGCATCTGATATTGGCCAAATATTCCAATGCTGAGAAACGACAACATCTCGGCAGGACCCTCCTGAATGTGGAGCCCAGGATCTCAGAGATGCTGGCTCAGTGCTCGCCTTCTGCACTTGCTCCAACATCTTAATCAAGCCTATGTGGTGGACCTTTGTCTTTGTGTGTGTGTAGATGAGCCGAGCTGGAGAGGCTCGGAGTAACGACACGTCTTGCACCACGTGGAGTGCGCTGTCCTCAGACGGCACCGGCTCCATCTGTAGCAAATCGCCGAAAGGTAAGAACAGTAATGAGGGACGTCACAGTGGCCACGGTAAATAGTGGGACATCATGATGGCCATGTTGCATGGGGGACGTCACAGTGCCTTTGGTGTATGAGAGATTTTATGGTGATTGTATGGGTGATATCAAGATAGCAATGCTACATGGGGGACTTAATGGTAATCATGTTTTGATTTAAAGCTTTCGTGGCTGCAGGGATTCATATTCTTGGTTCTTTCGGTAAAATCACGTAGAAGGGCAACAATAAAATTATAAAAATATAAAACAATAAAAATCTCACAACGTTTCGACTGCAACACAAGTAATCATCATCAGGTGTGAAAACCACAGCAAGAACCACAGCAAGAAAAATTGAAATTTTCTTGCTGTGGTTTTCACACCTGATGATGATTGCTTGTGTTGCAGTCGAAACGTCGTGAGAATTGTATTATTTTATTATTTTATTGTTTCCCTTCTACGTGACTTTACCGAAAGAACCAAGAATATGGTAATCATGTTGCATTAGAGACTGCATCATGGTTGCCATGTTACATGGGGGACTTCATGGTGGCCATGTTGCATGGGGATAATTATCTGTGCTCTGGCCTCAGTACTGAAACAACATCAAACGCTTTCAGAATTGCTTCTGCGGCCATCTTGAATGCTCTTCCAATATTAGGAAACCACTGAAGCTATCCGCGTTTAAATCATCAAGTTTGACAACTAATATCTATACTCATTCGCTCTTTCGGTAATGTCACCTAGGTAGAAATAAAATAAAACAAATCACGACGTTTCTATCGCAACACAATCAATCTTCATCAGGTGGAACAACCACAGCAATAATAAAATGCTGAAGTAGGTGAGAGAGCTGCTGTGGCAAGAGGTTATCGGTAAGAAAGGGGGGAGGAGCAAGCGGGGGAGAGAGAGGGGAGCTGCGTGAGCGCTAGGGGGAGAAGAAGTGAGGCTGGGGGGGGACGTAGGCGGAGGTAGAAGTGGTAAGCTGAGTATGGGACATGGTGGGAAAGTAAATCTGAAAAATCTACTAGTACCTGGCGCGTGTGATGGAAACAACCACAACCAGTTAAGGCTTTACCTAGTTAATAACATCCATCGAATGATTGCTCAATTTGTATCCATCTTCTCGGTTGAAGTTATGTCTATGTTTGTATATCTGGATGGCTTCATGAAAAAACCTTTGATAGTTACCTGAAGGTTTGCAGAGTACCTTGGTCTCGGAAAAAAACAATATCACGCGAGCCCACAGCGTTATAACAATGGTCAGACACGGCAGAGGTATTGGTTCTGCGATGTTTCAGATCTGCCTTGTGTTCGCTAACACGGTCCGCGACATGTCAATTCGTTTTCCCAATGTAACTGCTACCGCAGGTACAACTCAGTTTGTCGACTCCAGGATATTGCATGTCAGGATGGGATTAGATCACGGATTTTGTGTACTGTATTGAATCGGACTTGGATCTTGTGTTTGTTTAAGATTTTGGAAATATTTTTGGTAACACCTGCTATGTATGGTAAAGTGATGGTCTTGATAGGCGTCTCAGTGGATTGTTTCTACATGGTTGGAGAAACAGCTTTGCGAATAATGCTGTCCCAGTACCCATTCATCTTAAGAGTCTGGTGTACGTGTTCCAGTTCACTGGCTTGGTGGTGTTGGTTGCAAATGCAGTGGCCCTATGGTGTAGTGGTTTGATGAGGGAATTCTTCTGCGCCGGATGGTGGTGGGAATTAGGTTTTAGATAGGTCTCTTCTCAAACAAAACATCCAAGAATTAGTAGCTTACCATCATTCTCCACTTCCATGGTGAATTTGATGGATGGGTGTATGGAATTTATGTTGTTGAGAAATTGATTCAATGTTGGCAGGCCATGTGGCCAAATGACGAAAGTGTGATCTACGTATCTCTTCCACAAGGAAGGACGTTGGGTGCATGTCTGGATGACATCAGTTTCAAATTTCTCCATGAAAACATTCGCTATCACTGGTGATAAGGGGGGACCCATGTGGGTACCTTCATTTTGTTTGTAGAAAGTACCATTCCTGGTGAAGTAAGTGCTGGTTCAGCGTTTCTACTGCTGCATGCATTTTTTTTCCGCCTGAGGACGACCGCTTGTGTTGCGATCGAAACGTCGTCATTTATTTTATTTTATCCATATGTGACTTTACCGAAAAAAACAAAGAGGAAGTGTTAGTAAGGCAGTTCCTAACCAAAGTTGGTACATCAGCATTCAGTCCATGTTGGACCAAGTCTTCAATTATTGCTAAGGTGTCAGGTACAGGAACCTTGGTGAACAGAAAGACTACATCAAAGCTGACGAGCAAATCATCTGGGGACAGTGAAATGCCTTTGATTAGAGAGATAAAGTGAGCTGAGTTTCATACTGCTGAGGTAGTCTTGCCCGTGAATGGAAGCAAGGTCTCAGACAGAAATTGGGCCAGTTTGTAGGGAGGTGAGTTGATAGTGGAAACGATGGGTCGAAGTGGAGTATCTTCTTTATGGATTTTTGGAAGACCATATAATCTGGGTGGTCTATTAGCAGAAGGTTTTAGGGAGAACTGCTTGAATGGTTCGATTAGAGAAGTCGAATTGGTAATGATATTGTTTGTTTTTAAAGCCAGGCAGTTGGTCGGATCTTTGTTGATTTTGGTGTAATTGCTATCATTAAGAAGGTCCTGGATTATGTTGCTGAATGTGGTTTTATCCATGACGACAGTAGCATTGCCCTTGTTGGCTGAGAGGATGACTTTGTCCTCTCTATTTTTTAATTTGGTGAGTTCAGAGCGCTCGTCCTTGCTGATGTTATTAATAGGATTCTTAGCATTTTTAAAGATGGTGGCAATTTTAAATCTTGCCACGTCTGTCGGGATGTGTCCCAAGCCTTTGAGGGCTACATCTACCTGGGTTTTTATATCATCCACTGGGATGTGTTTGAGGGTGACAGCAAAATTCAGCCCTCTAGCTAGTACCGATTTTAGGCTATCGGAGATTGTGCTGTTACTCTGATTAATAGCAGTCTTTTTTATGTGTGGATCTGGTTTCTTTTTTGACAAGTTATTGAATTTAGCAATAAGGTTAACCTTGCATTTGGAAGACATTGTTGTGGCAGAAGAAGCAGTCATGTTATCTACAAGGTTCCAATCAGATGCGGACATTTTATCTGTTAATGTTAAGTGTTATTGTAGGAGACATTTGTCTAAATTATCAAGTTCAAGCCGGAGTAGTCTTATCCTCTCTGAGATTAGAGAAAGGCTAGCTCTGAATAAGATCCGTTTAGAGTTGGGTTAAGTGACAGAAGCAGATGTGAGTTTAAATGTGGTCGGTATTATCTTGTTGTCGCGGCATCTCTTCAGAAAGGTGAGTGACTCGATCATGTGAGCCTTCTTGTCTCGCAGTCTGTTAATGGTTCTAACAAATGTGTGGAACCTATTTGCGTGGTTAGTTTATTAACCTTCCCCCACACTGTTCATTAGCACCATTGGCTACATGTGGTGCAAAAGAATTTCAACATACATAGCTGGGATTGGCAAAAACATCCCAATCCTGAAATATTTACTCTATAAATTGCTCAAAAGTTTGGTTCACACACCTGTTGTTGTTATTCTCCTCGTGCCTACAGAAATCCTGGCTCACTTTGGCCCTCACTTGACCGACCGCGAAAAGCTGGAGCTCGCAGCCATGCAAGAAGTGTGGTACTTTGCACTCGACAACAAACCCAAGGGATGCAACAGGCATGGATATGATGACGACGAACGTAATTACATTCTGGTGAGGCTCACCACAAAACTACAGCCTTGGGGGCGGTCACAGGGCCCAGAGATAGCGGGGTTTGTGGCTTCTTATTATTGCACCTGAATTACCAACCAGGGCACACACCAACGCGCTTCAAAATCAGAATGTTTAATCCCGAGTAAAGCCCTTTTAGATAAGAAGCAATTTTTCAAGGGAATCTTCGCCAGCAGACAGTATCAAAGCATTCGACAATTACACCCACTCACACACTTACTCACCCACCCCCAGATGCACTCACTTGCTGACTCACTCACTCATTCACCCACTCAATCACTCACCGACCCACTCGCCCACTCACCAATGCACTCACCCGCACACATCTGAATCAGAAGTTTATTTCCCGAGTAAAGCCCATTGAGCTCAGAAGCTCTTTTTAAGGGTGACTCAGCCAGCAGACATCTGAGCATTCCAAATTATGGTTAAAATAACTTCATAATTCCAAGCAAATGTTTTTGTTAAAATTACATTCTCACTTCTTAAACGTTGTGATTTTAACAATAGTCAGTTTAAATGATTGTACCTTTTGTTCAGTTCCGACATGATCACCTCCACTACCGCTATGAGGTGCTCAAGATGATTGGGGAAGGAGGTCAAGGCCAGGTGATCCAGTGCCTTGACCACAAGAGGAACACCCTGGTAGCTGTAAAGATCCTGGTGTCACCGTCGAGGTAAGACTTCAGAGACGTGCCATCACGAGGCCGACGTTGTTAAGTCCATTGCCATGCAATGCGGTGGTGACACTCATGCTTCACAGCGAGAAGGGGGGCCTTGGTTCGGCTCCTGACTCGGGCACCATCGTGTGTGGAGTGTGTACCTTCTACCCCTGTTCTGCATCGGTTCCTTCTAGGTACTCTGGTTTTTCGTCTCTAAAGCTTAAAATACATACACACACAGTGTGAACTGGTATCGGCCAAAACATCCCATTGCTACAAGATTACCTCCACATTACAGTAAGTCATCATTTAATGCTGTAGATACATTCATGAAAAGTTCCGCGTTAAGCGAAAAAGCATTGAGCGAAAAGAATCTCTCCATAAATAATGTAACAATAAAGTTTGGCGAGATGCAATGTATGCATACACTGTGAGATGATGAGACCAATAACTGAGGCTATGCTATAGTAATAGGTTTTACCCTTTTAACTGGCACAAAAACTGACACCTTCTTTGGTTCTTTCGGTAATGTCACGTAGAATGAGAATAAAATAATAAAATAATACAATAAAATTATCACGACGTTTCGGCCACAATGCAAGCGGCCGTCTTCAGGTGAAAGTTACAGACCTGTCGGGACGACAGAGCTCAACACACCCGAGACGGCTTTTCTTAGAGCTTAGTCTCCACTGGTGTTGGACCAGAAGAGTGGAGACTAGGCTCTAAGAAAAGCCGTCTCGGGTGTGGACCAATCAAATTCAAGGACAGTGCATATTATTATCAGAGTTGTCTCTTTTGTTTGCATTTTGACTGCTTGTGTTGTGGTTATTGCAAACATGATGCCTTGAATAAAGGTGTCAGTTTTTGTGCCAGTTAAAAGGGTAAAACCTATTACTATATCTTGTTACTGGCAAAGGAGGTCTCATAATGAGGCTATGCTGTCACGTTACTTTTATCATTCCGAGTACTGTATCATACCGCTCAACAGTGCAGCTCAAAAAAGTATTTTGTTGTCGACTACTCACAAACCACGTCATGATGGGCTTATTCCGTGTTATAATGGGTGCGTATCTTCTTAGAATGTGCGTGTTCCATGTTGTAATGGTCGCGTTTCTTGTTACAACGGACACATTCTGCATTGTGTAAAAAGTGTTGAAGAACCACGTTATAACGAAAACGCGTTGTTTTAACGGGCGTTTGCATTTAGTTTTCCCGAATGACCAATCCAATTTGAATGGCTCTTCACCTTCAAATCCTATTGGGTACCCTACGCCAGCTCCTGCGCCCCGTATGGTACCAATGAGAGTCGAGAACGCTACTCTAGCTCACAATGCCGTTAGACCTGGTGAAAGTATATTTAATTATTAATTCTGAATAGCATTTGCCTCTGGGTGTCCCTTAAGCAAGTGTAAGTTATTAATTTGTGGACTTCCTCTGCGCAGCTCCAAGGAAGAAACATTGCAGAGGATGGAGCTCCAGATAGCTCTGGAACTTCAGAGTGAGGACAGCAATGAAGATTACAACGTCATCAAAGTCCTAAACAGCTTTGATTTCAGGGGACACCACTGCCTTGTCCTGGAGCTGTTGAAGTATGTACCGCGTGTTCCATCTCCCCCTCCCTCCGCTAATAGCGTGGTTAACTGATTAACTAAACAAACTTTTTTTGTTTTCGTGGGAAAGTCCACTGACCTATTAGTTATTTTTTTGTTTAAGCGACCTGCCCACAAATGATAGCTTAACAAAGTAACTTATCACGTGGAAATGTATAGCAGCCAAATACTACGAATGCATGTCGATTCGAAATGTGGAGGGGAAAACCAGAGGACCTACAGAATAATCCACATGATCACAGGGAGAACATGCAAACTCCAAATGTACATGCGTCAGGTTCGGGATCAAACCCCACGACCTTACCAGGCGGAGTTGTTATCTTCTCCCCATGGATAACCCTCTACCACCTGGCAAAAATTCCAATGAAATCAAGTTGTCAAGTGGGCAAATGAGCCAACTAATTTGGTTTATCGACAAACCAACGACCTGAACCTACACTGAACTATGACTCTGAATATTGGTCGTGAACATGCACGAACAATATTAAGATTGTTGTTAGCAGAATCAGCACAGCATTTAAGGAGATGACACTGACACTGTGTTGGTGTTGTTTCTGCTTTTGTCTCTCTCACAGGGAGAGCCTTTATGATGTGATGAGAGAATCGGGGTTCCGGTTGGACATGGAAATGGTGAAAAGTTATACCAGGGGAATCCTCATGTTCCTGTCCCACATCTCTTCCAGGAACATAGTTCACGCGGACATCAAGCCAGTGAGTGGACACAGCATTCAGTATGATTTTGTTGCAGAGGCGTATTGTTAGTAGGGAATCGTTCCACGGAGAAAACCGGCCACATTAGTCACAAGGTCTATGCGTTCGCTGTTTCCATCTAACTGGAAGGAGGCAGGGTCATTGTACCCCTGGTGAAGATAATGCAGTATGAATTAAACTGTAGTGTAGAGTCGTGTCGGTATTGGGGACTCACCATAGACAAAACCGGCAACGTTGATCACAGCGTTGCCCCAGTCCTTCGGAGACAGAAACTGGAGCAAATAAAGACTATTTCCTAAGTGTGCCAAACGTGTATTTTGACCTGACAGCTGCCCGTTGTCGGCTTCCACACTGCGAATGGAAAACTTCCGAAGACAAACGCGCGGTGGATAGCGTCATGGAATACGCGAGCTCTCATGTGTAGCTTTTGGTCCGTAACCCGTTAAAGGGCACTCTTGCAGCTGTGAGCTCAATGCACTCTCCTGTCAGAGGAACCATGATCAGTTGTCAATAGAGCTGCCCTCCTTTACTTCGATGGTCCCTTAGAGTGCTTTGAACATGAGCCTCAAATCAAATCTCTTTTCTAGATGCAATTGAAAGGGGCAACCCCCAGTAATAGCTGTCAACAAACATCAAATGTTGCACTTGACTGACGCTCGTTGACGGCACTACGCCTCGTCTAGTTCCCCTGTTTAGCGTAGGTGGTGGTACGGTGATCGTTCCACTGCTGGCTGAATGTTATCGGCATAACCTCTGCATTTGAATTCATTCTGCCCCTTCTCCTGCAGGAAAATGTTCTCATCAAGGACACCGTGACCGGCACTGTGAGGGTCACGGACTTTGGCACGAGCTTTTTTGTGGAAAGTCAACGTGAGTGACCTCTCCTGGGTGTGTGAGCGTCTGCGTGTGGGTGTTTGTCTGATTGTGGATATGTGTGAGTATCTGCATCTCTGTACATGTGACTGTTCATGTGTGTGATGAAGATGCTGTTTAAGAAACAGTGAGTACACAAACACATATATGTGTTGTTCTTGTGATTGGTGTGCAGCTATGAATGTTGGTGGGACTCTGGAATACTCGGCTCCGGAGCTGCACTTGGGCTACAGCTTGACCTGTGGCGTAGACATGTGGGCGCTGGGTTGCACGGTGGCGGAGTTGGCGACGGGCAGGCAATTATTTCAGTCCGACAGTGACAAAGATTACCTCCCGCGCTGCATTGAGGTATTTCCCACTGGGCGTCCATCCGCTCGTGATGCCCCTCTCTTTCCTTGGAGTCGTGGGTTTTGGGGGTGGCAGGAGGGGAGGTGGCCACTTAGTGATCTGGCGAATAGCGGCCGTCGTATGTTGTGTATGAGTGTACACGTGTCCATCTTGTACGTGTGAGGGGAGCAGTAGTGTAGCGGTTAGCATGCTGCGCTCATGGCCCACACTAGTGATGATTATCTGAACCGGTCCTGGGCCTCCCTTAGTTAGACTCAGCCTTAAATGAGTACCTAGTGCAGTGTGTAAAATACCTGGGTCAATGTGGCCCACCACCCCCTGTCTCTATGTGCCATAATGCTTGCCCTCAACAAGCGCTGCTGCTGTTGTTACGCTATACTAACAGCACTTGCCCCTACAGTCAGCTGAGGATACACGGGTGACCTTTGTCTTTGTCTCAACCATGTGCAGATTCTGGGAATGCCTCCACGATACATGGTGAATTCAGCTCCCGACAGAAGGCAGTTTTTTGGTGAGTTAAAGGGTGGTGCGAGTGACGGACCGGATTCAGTTTTAAGAAGAGGCCTGCGGCTGTTGTTATTTTTTTGGTGGGAGGGGGGGGGGAATGGCCTCTTTTTATTTTAAATTCCTTGGGTGAGTGGGTGGGTAAGTCGGTGTGTGGGCAAGTAGGTTGTAGGGTAAGTGGGCGAATTGGTCAGTGGGTAAGCGGGTGGGCGGGTGAGTGGGAGGTGGTTCGGTGATTGGGTAGGTGAGTGAGTGATTGTGTAGGTGGAAGAGTGGGTGGGTGGGTGAGTAGGTTGATGGATGGGTCGGTAAGTGGGTAAGTAGGTGACGTGGTGGTTGGTGACTGCATCTGTCCCGCTGTGCATGGCTCCCGCAGACCGTCAAGGGAAGATGTTGTGCCCAGGCAAGAAAAGGGTACCGGGGAGCTTCCCACTTGAAAGTGTGCTCAAAAGCCACGACCCGGCGTTTGTGGAATTCGTCAGCTTCTGTCTGCGGTAAGACACACCCACCACCCCCTCCCAATGAGGATCCCCCCCCCTCCAATTGATCGGTGATCACTCTCCACCGATCGCCAGGAAAATGTGGAGCTGAGTGGGACTGCCGATGTGCAGTACCACCGGTGTCAAGATCGCCCTCTGTGGAGGATGGGGAGGTCCGTGCAAGATGCTGCTGGCCAATGCGATGCTCGGGGCATTTTTAGTCTACTGGGCATCAGAGGATTGCCACTGTTCCTGCTGCTTCCGCTGCTGCCGTGCATTCCTGACCTTGTAGGAGAAGGGAAGCAACTTCAATGCTCTCACCACACTTCTCTCACTACGTGTGGCGCGTGTGTCTCCCACGCGTCTCTCAACAGATGGGTTCCGGATTCTCGTATGACGCCAGCGCAGGCGCTGGATCACAGCTGGCTCCGGACCGCAGCCACCAGCACCACCAGCAATGCCACCACCACTGCTACTCCTGGCCGTGTCCAGTGCTTTGGAGCTGCTGAACGACGGTAACCCACATTCTGCTGACCAATTTTCAAGGCAGTCCATAGAGAGGTGTGGGGCCCAGGGCAAGTCACAACTCCCACATGGAGAAAGTGGCCCAAGTATGGGCATCAAACCCAGGTCCCTCTTTGGCTGTGAGTTCCAGCCCTGCCGCCCACAAACTAACACACGGAGAGTTCAAATCTCACCTGTACATTCGGTTATATACGGATGTATTTTTATAATTGCTTTCTGGGTGAGGACAAATAATGAAGTGGCCATATCTTTGCCATGTAGGTAACCCTTCATCCACTGTGACATCGCCAGCTCCCCCCCTCCCCCCCCGATGGTGGGGGAGGGGATGGCTGCGATCTCTGCTGCAGCAGTAAGTTGGAACAATGTCGTGCGCATATCTTCACAGAGCGGAGCCGGCGCTGCCCCCATTCTCTTTGCTCGCCTGGGCCTCTGATTGGAGGCTGAAGGTTGTGGAGGAAGAGGAAACCCAGGTGGAGGAGCTGGTGTTGCAGGAGGAAGAGACCCTGGTGGAGGAGCTGGTGGTGCAAGAGGAGGAGACTCTGGTGGAAGAGCTGGTGGTGCAGGAGGAGGAGACCTTGGTTGAGGAGCTGGTTTTGCAGGAGGAGGAGGCCTTGGTGGAGGAGCTGGTTTTGCAGGAGGAGGAGACCTTAGTGGAGGAGCTGGTTTTGCCAGAGGAGGAGACTCTGGTGGAGGAGCTGGTGGTGCAGGAGGAGGACACCCTGGTGGAGGAGATCGTTGTGGAAGAGATGGTGGTGGAGGAGAAGGAGAAAACAAGGAAAGAGGATCAAGTGATGGTGATGCAGGAGAAGAGGAAGCCAGGGGGCCTGGCCCGCATGGGGAGAGTCATCCGCTCACTCCTCCGACGCGTGCTGCTGTGTGGTGGCCGGTCCACCGCACAGTAGAGATGGAGGTGGTCGTTGATCGGTCTGATCCATGACCACTATCACCACACCTACCACACACACCCTGTACCCACCCACCCCGTGACACCCACCACACTCCACACACACCCTGCACCCACCCACCCCGTGACACCCACCATCCACCACACTCCACACACACCCTGCACCCACCCCATGAAACCCGCCACACTCCACACACACCCTGCACCTACCCACACTGTGACACCCACCACCCACCACACTCCACACACACCCTGCACCCACCCACCCCGTGACACCCACCATCCACCACACTCCACACACACACCCTGCACCCACCCACCCCGTGACACCCGCCACCCACCACACTCCACACACACACCCTGCACCCACCCACCCCGTGGCACCAACCACCCATCACACACCACACACACCCTGCACCCATCCACCCCGTGACACCCACCATCCACCACATTCCACACACACCCTGCACCCACCCACCCCGTGACACCCATCACCCACCACACACCCTGCACCCACCCACCCCGTGACACCCACCACACTCCACACACCCTGCACCCACCCACACCGTTACACCCACCACACACCACACTCCACACACCCTGCACCCACCCACCCCGTGACACCCACCACACTCCACACACCACACACCCTGCACCCACCCACCCCGTGACACCCGCCACCCACCACACTCCACACACACACCCTGCACCCACCCACCCCGTGGCACCAACCACCCATCACACACCACTCACACCCTGCACCCATCCACCCCGTGACACCCACCATCCACCACATTCCACACACACCCTGCACCCACCCACCCCGTGACACCCATCACCCACCACACACCCTGCACCCACCCACCCCGTGACACCCACCACACTCCACACACCCTGTACCCACCCACGCCGTGACACCCACCACACACCACACTCCAAACACCCTGCACCCACCCACCCCGTGACACCCACCACACTCCACACACCACACACCCTGCAACCACCCAACCCGTGACACCCACCACACACCACACACCCTGCACCCACCCACCCCCTTGACACCCACCACCCACCACAATCCACTCACACCCTGCACCCACCCACCCTGTGACACCCAACACACTCCACACACCCTGCACTCACCCACCCCATGACACCCACCACTCACCACACACCCTGCAACCACCCACCCCGTGGCACCCATCACCCACCACACACCCTGTACCCACCCACCCCATGACACCCACCACCCACCACACTCCACACACACCCTGCACCCACCCACCCCGTGACACCCATCACCCACCACATACCCTGCACCCACCCACCCCGTGACACGCACCACCCACCACACTCCACACACCCTGCACCCACTCACCCTGTGACACCAACCACACTCCACACACACCCTGCACCCACCCCGTGACACCCACCAGCCACCACACTCCACACACCCCCTGCACCCACCCACTCCGTGACACCCACCACCCACCACACTCCACACACACCCTGCACCCACCTACCCCGTGACAACCACCACACACCACACTCCACACAAAGGGTTAAGGGTTTTGAGGGTTACGTGTTTAAAGGATTAGGGGTGGAGAGATCTAGGGGTTTATAGAATTATGGTTTTAACAGTAAAGGGGTATAGAGTGTTAGGGGGTTTGGGATTTTTTGTTGTATTTGGGTTATGGTTTCAAAAGGTGAGGAGTTTAGATGGATAGGGTTTTATGGGTAAATCGGTTTAAAGGGTTAGGGATTTAGAGGATTATAAGTTAAGGGTTTAGAGGTTTACAGGGTGATGGGTTTAGGGGTTTAGAGGGTTAGGTATTTAGAGGGTGTGTGGTTTAGAGGTTTAGGGGTTTAGAGGCTGAGGGTTTTAAGGGTAAAATGTTTTAGAGGTTTAGCGGTTTAGAAGGTGATTAGCTTAGAGGGTTAGGGTTTTAGAGGGGTACAGTTTAGAAGGTTATGGGTTTATAGGGTTATAATTGTAAGGAGTTTGGTGTCCTGAGGTTTAGACGGTTTATGGGTTTCGATTGTTAAAGGGTTAGTGGTTTAGAGGGCTTGGAGTTTATAAGGTTACGTGTTAAGGGTTTAGAGGTTTTTTAGGGGATAAGCGTCTTCGATGTTTTGGGGGTTTCTAGGGTTATGGTGTTTAGGGGTTGAGCGTTTTAGGGGTTGAGGATTTTAAGGGTTAGGGGTTTAGAGGGTTGGTGTTTAGAGGGTTAGGGGTGCAGAGATCTAGGGCTTTTGAGAATTCGGATTTTAACGGTAAAGGGGTTTAGAGTGTTAGGGGGTTTGGGGTTTCAGGGTATTTGGGTTCTGGTTTCAAAGGGTGAGGAGTTTAGAAAGGATTTGATTTAATGGGTAAAGGCGTTTAGAGGGTTTGGGATTTAGAGGATTATAAGTTGAGCCGTTTAGAGGTTTACAGGGTTATGGGTTTAGGGGTTTAGAGGTTTAGGGGGTTAGAGGGTGAAGGTTTTAAGGATAAAGGGGTTTAGAGTGTTATGGGTTTCGAGAAGTAGCTGTTTAATGGGTTTATGGGTTTCGATTGTTATAGGTTAAGTGGTTTAGAGGGTTAGGAGCTTAGAAGTTTCGGGGTGTTTCGGGGATAAGGGGTTTCGTGGTTTATAGACTTCGAGGGTTTAGGGGTTGAGAGTGTTAGCGCTTGAGGGGATTCAAGGGTTAGGGGTTTAGAGGGTTAGGGTTTTAAGGTTAAAGGGCTTTATAGTGTTAGGTGTTTATAGGATTGGGCTATTAGTGGTGTAGGAGTTTAGAGGGTGAGGGGTTTAGCAGGTTAGGTGCCGAGAAGGTTACGGTTTTAGGGGTTGCGGAGTTTAGAGGGTTTGGTGTTTAGACAGTTAGAGTTTTGGGGGTTTATGGGTGGGGTTTTCGAGGGAGAGGTTTTTAGACAGTTAGGGTTTTAAGGGTAAGGTCGTTTAGAGGATTAGGTGTTTAGAATGTTAGAGTTTAGAAGATTTTGGGGTAAAGAGGGTTGGGGGTTTAGAGAGTTAGGTGTTTAGAGATGTATGGGTTTCGATTGTTAGAGGTTGAATGGTTTAGATGGTTAGGAGTTTAGGAGGTTATAATTGTATGTGTTTAGGGGTTTAGAGGTATGGGGGTTTTGAGGGTTAGGGGTTTATAGGGTAATGGGGTTTAGCGGTTTAGAGGGTTATGGGTTTTGGGATTTGGGAGTTTAGAGGGTTTAACACCAAGACTTTGACAACTAATATTATCCATACTAAAGGTGTTTTGGATTTCTCTCCGACACTTAATGGCACTTTTTTATTGTCATGACAAACTTTACTAATTGGCTGTGTCGGGTGGTGTCTGGTTTAACGACACATTTATATTTACACGATCTAACCCGAAAATATATTTATTATGGGTTTAGAGGGTTAGGGGCTTAGAGTGTTATGTGTTTAGAGGGTTAGCGTTTTAGGGGTATAGGTGTTTTAAGGGTTAGGTGTCTTGAGGGTTAGTTCTTTAGAGGGTATGGGTGTTAAATGTAGATTTGAAGTTTTCGTGACTGCAGGGATCCATATTCTTTGGTTCTTTCGGTAAAGTGACATAGATAGAAATAAAATAAAACAAATCGCGACGTTTTGATCGCAACACAAGCGATCTTCATCAGGTGGGACAAAACACAAGCGATCTTCATCAGGTGGGACAACCACAGCAAGAAATGCTGAAGTCGGCGGGAGAGCTGCCATGGCAAGAGGTTATATAGTTAAGAGAGAGGGGAAGAGGCAAGGGGACAGAGAGAAAAGGGGGGGGTGTGGGGTAGGAAAAGGGGGGGGGGCACGTAAGCGCTAGGGGAAGAGGACGTTAGGCTGGTGGGGGGACATGGGCGGGGCAGCAGTAAAACCGGCAGGTAATGATGGAAACAACAACACAAGTTAAGGCATTACCTGATTGATAACATCCTTCCAGTGATTGTTTAATTTGTATCCATCTTCTCGGTTGAAGTTTTGTCTATACCCTGGAGTCTACAAACTGAGTTGTAACTTCGGCCGCAGTTACGTTGGAGAAATAAAACGACACGTCTCGGACCGTGTTCGCGAACACAAGGCGGATCTGAAACATGGCAGAACCAATACCTCTGCCGTAGTGGCCATTGTTATAACGCTGTGGGCTCGCATGATATTGTTATTTTCGGAGGCCAAGGACAAAACTTCAATCGAGAAGATGGATACAAATTAAACAATCACTGGAAGGATGTTATCAACCAGGTAATGCCTTAACTTGTGTTGTTGTTTCCATCGTTACCTGCCGATTACTGCTAGCCCCGCCCACGTCCCCCCACCCCAGCCTCACGTCCTCTTCTCCTAGCGCTCACGCGGCCCCCCTTCCTCTCCCTACCCCACACCCTCCCCTCTCTCTCTCCCCCCTTGCCTCCTCCCCCATCTCATACCTGTATAACCTCTTGCCACGGCAGCTCTCCCGCCGACTTCAGCATTTTCTTGCTGTGGTTGTCCCACCTGAAAATATCACTTATGTTGCGATCGAAACGTCGTGATTTGTTTAATTTTATTTAATTTATACCTACGTGACTTTACTGAAAGAACCAAAGAGTATGGATTCCTGCAGTCACGAAAGCTTCAAATAAAGATTAAAATAGTTTAGTTTAATTTGTTTATTTTTGAACAGTTTGTCTTTCCTGTCATTTTTTGTATTTTTTTAGTTATGTTCTGACCTGCCCGATTGGACAGCTGTGAAAACAGATCTTTGTAGCTCATCGATTTCATCCAGTGTAAATAAATATTCAGATTTAAATTTTATTGACCTCTGTGCGAGTCTATGGATTTCTGAGTTTGTGGGCCTCTGTGAGTGTATGGGTCTCTGTCTGAGTCTATGGATCCCTGTGTCAGTATATAGGGTCGCCGTATGAGTCTGAGTGTCTGAAGGAATGTATGGGTCTCTGTTGGAGTCTATGGGTTTCTGGTTCTGGGTCTGAGTGGGAATCTATGGTTCTCTGAGTATGGTTGTTTGTGCGAGTCTTAAGTGCACAAACTGAACTTAAAAAGGGCATTGAGGGGTGCGGAATCCAAGTTGACTATTAAGCTCCCCGCAGTGCAAGCCAGCTCTCTAGTCGTGTCATCATACAGCCCCTGTAATTCTTTATAATAATAATTAGACTTACTCCAGCAAAGCCACGCTGAGTCATAGTAAGGTCCTGAATTTGTTTTTTATTGTAAGATCTTTTCAATCAATGAATAACGAATTCTTACACAAGTGGGGGGAAACCGGAGCACCCGGAGAAAACAAACGTATGTGAAGGGGCAGCAGGCAGCATTTTAAACCGTACAAGTGACGATGGCGATGATCCCACTTGCTATAATGCCTTCTCCTGGCCAGTCAGATGCTTTCTCCTGGCCAGCCAGGAGAAGGCACCTCAATGTCCACGGGAAGGGGGTTTCACAATATTTACTGTGTGATCCACCAACCCTTGCTGCCTTCTACAGTGCTGGATCGCAGGCTTGCGTCACCACCTTCTGGCGAGTATTTGTAGTTATTATTTAAAGCTATATAGCACTCACAAGAACGACTCAAGAGGCACGAGGAGCCACAGACATGCAGGAAGGAAGCCACGTGGTGAGCCAGCACCAACGATTGTCCAGGCTCTACGGTACTCTATGTATGGAGGCATTATTGGCTAATTAATAACGAGTGTTTGTACAAGTGGGGGAAATCGGAGCACCCAGAGAAAAGCCACGTGTGTGAAGGGCAGCATTTTAAACCGTACAGGTGACGATGGCGATGAGTCCACTTGCTGTACTGCCTTCTCCTGGCGAGGCAGGTTATGCACCTCGACGCCCACGGGAAGAGGATTTCACAACATCATTGTGCGGTGATTTACGAACCCTCGCTGCCTTCCCCAGTGCTGGATTTGAGACGTGCACCACTAACACCAGGCGAATGATAACAACAACAACAATAACTATACTTATTACTTGGTAGCAACAGGCGAAAGAAAACAACAGGCAAATTATAACAGTCCAATTAAAACAGGCGAATGATAACAGGCAAATGAAAACAGGCGAATGATAACAGGCGAATGATAACAACAGGCGTATGTTTAGAACAGGCGAGTAGTAACAACAACAATTATTATTTACACTTAGAACTTGATAACAACAATATTTATACTTATAACGTGATCAAGCATGCCTCAGAGGTGCGAGGAACCACAGACAATCAGGAAGGAAGCCACTTGGTAAGCTGGCACCAACGATTGCCCAAGCTCTGTGACCCTATTGATACGTTTTTATCGACCAGATAGGGAGCGTTACGTGTGGGGGGGGAACCGCCCCCTTCGGTGCCTCCATGGTCCAATAGCTGGTCTTCTTGGCGCCACGGTCCCGAGCCCCCTAAAAGTTCCTCATGGAGCAAATCAACGGGTGGGCCATTGCCTTGTCAGGGCTCATTCATTGCTCCGGATCCCACCTGAAAATGCCAGGCGCAGATCCCCACATCATTAAAGCCACGGGTGCATTTATCCCAGATATAAACAATCGCAAACTATTTGACTATTTTTTTTTACTTTAACCAGGCAAGGCCCACTGAGCTATACAGCTCTCTTTCAGAAGCGGCCACACAATTACAGCTCAACAAATTAGCTTATTACGTGGACATTAGTAGCCAAATACTCTAAACATGTGTTAATAAATGTGGAGGGAAAACCCGGAGGATCCGGAGAAAAATACACGCGACCACGGGGAGATAACATACAAACTCCAAATACAAAGGTGTCAGGGTAAGGATTTAATACACGACCTCCTGTATACCCTACAAAATAGTTAACATCTCGCCACCGTGGCGCCCAATTCTGATCACATGACATAGCAAAACGAACGTCGCGGTGCATAGCAATAATTCAATTGGGCAATTACTGAGCGTTCATAAACGTGAGGGGATACAGGAGTACCCAGAGAAAACCCACTCGTGCAAGGGGGCAACCCTCTATCCCATGCAGACAGAGATGGTGCTTATCCCACTTGCTGTACTGCCTTCTCCTGGCCAGCCAGGATATGCCACCTCAACACCCACTACACCATGAACTTTGTGAACCGAGTTCAATGATAGCGATGGTGTCACCATCGCTATCATTGAAGACCTGGTTCATCAAGGACTGCATACTGATGTACCCCCCCTGGTGAGACATTGCTTAACCAACACTTACTTCACCTGGAATGGAACTTTCTACAAACAAACTGAGGGCACCCCAATGGTCTCCCCCCTATCTCCGGTTGTAGCCAATGTATTCATGGAAAAATTTGAAACTGACGCCATCCAGACTGCCACTCTACGCCCGACCTTATGGAAGAGGTACGTTGATGACACCTTTGTCATCTGGCCACATGGCCAGCCTGCTCTAGACCAATTCCGCGACCACATCAATTCCATACACCCAGCCATCAGATTTACCATGGAGGTCGAAAAAGATGGCAAACTACCCTTTTTGGATGTCTTAATTAAAAGAAGACATGATGGTTCAATGAGCCACTCTGTCTACAGGAAAGCTACCCATACAGATGCTTACTTGAAACCGGATTCCCACCACCATCCATCCCAAAAAAACTCCCTCATCAAGACTCTATACCATAGAGCCCAATGCATTTCCGACCAGGAACACATTACCAGTGAACTCAAGCACGTACACCAGGCTCTCAGGGCTAATGGCTACTCCGACTACACAATCCGCAAAGCCATCACTCCAGTCATGAAGAAGGATCCTCTTTTGGAGCCACTCAAAACCATCACCTTACCCTACATTGCAGGGGTCACTAAAAAGATCTCCAAAATCCTGAACAAACACAAGATCCAGGTCCGATTCAACACAGTACATAAAATCCGTGATTTAGTTCCATCTGTAAAAGATGCTGTTCCAGACATACAGTACCCAGGCGTTTACAAACTAAAGTGCCTCTGTGGTAGTAGCTACATTGGAGAAACCAAAAGACATATCTCGGACCGCATCCGCGAACACAAAGCAGACTTGAAACACGGTAGGACGAACTCCTCTGCCGTGGCAGATCACTGTTATAATTCAGTGGGCTCACATGACATTGACTTCTCCAAGACGGAGGTTCTTTGCAAACCAACCGGCTATCATGAGAGATTCGTTCATGAGGCCATTCACATATACAAGCACAGAGACAATTTCAACCGAGAAGATGGATTCAGGCTTAGTAACCACTGGAAAGATGTTTTAAATCATTTCTGTTCTTAATTAATTGTATTTTTACGATGACCTTCAGACCGCAGCTCTTTCGCCAGCATTGCCTCTTAATACCTCTCACACCACGGTTAATGGTATAGTTTTACAATATGGAGCATACTAGGGCCTCGCAGCTGTCTCTCTCCCCCTCCTCTGTTCCGACCATGGACGAACTCGTCCGTCTGAACGGGACCCGTAGCTATCCGTGGGGCTGAAATTTGAGGGTAAGAATCCACCCATTTTTTCGCCATATAGCATTGTGATATATAACGACTTATTGTTGGTAGCTTAGCTGATTGGAGAATATAGAGTTTATTGATAACATGAAGGTAATTTATATTTTAGTTTTTATTGGTTCACTATATAGTACTGTGAATAGCTCAGATGTGTAGTCATTTCTGTGACCAGTCACTAGCTAATCACTCAGTTGTTTCAATGCTGGATTCGCCTAGTTATTTCAATGCTAAATTCTCCTGTTTGATTTGTACTAAGGGCCTCGGTGAATGTGTATGCTCTGACTTTAACGTAGCTATTTCTGCAGCAGGTACAAGCTAACCACTCAGCTATCTCAATGCTAAATTCTATGCTAATTCCATTGTCAAGATGTGTATGCCTTAACTTAGCTATTTCAATACTAAATTCTATGCTAATCCCTTTAACAATGGGTGCCTCTGCGGGTGTGTATGCTTTAACTTTTAACATAGCTATTTCTGTGACCAGTCACAAGCTAATCATTCAGCCATTTCAATGCTAAAATCTATGCTAATTCCTTTGTCAAGGCGCTTTGTTCCTCTCACACAGCTTAAAGGCCGTATCTGAACGTGGCTCTTTCACTCCAGCGCTGTCCTACCAGACAGTCTCGCTCCCTTCACCTGATGAAAGCCGCTTGTGTTGTGGCCGAAACGTCGTGAGAATATTATTGTGTTATTTTATTTTATCAATTTATTATTTTATTATCATTCTACGTGACTTTACCGAAAGAACCAAAGAAGATGAATCATTGCAGTCACGAAAGCTTTAAATCGAAACTCTAAACATGTGTTAATAAATGTGGAGGGAAAACCCGGAGGATCCGGAGAAAAATACACGCGACCACGGGGAGATAACATACAAACTCCAAATACAAAGGTGTCAGGGTAAGGATTGAATACACGACCTCCTGTATACCCTACAAAATAGTTAACATCTCGCCACCGTGGCGCCCAATTCTGATCACATGACATAGCAAAACGAACGTCGCGGTGCATAGCAATAATTCAATTGGGCAATTACTGAGCGTTCATAAACGTGAGGGGATACAGGAGTACCCAGAGAAAACCCACTCGTGCAAGGGGGCAACCCTCTATCCCATGCAGACAGAGATGGTGCTTATCCCACTTGCTGTACTGCCTTCTCCTGGCCAGCCAGGATATGCCACCTCAACACCCACTACACCATGAACTTTGTGAACCGAGTTTAAATTTCTGGCCACGGCGAACATCAGTGGCTATCTCCCTCTTCCTCTCTCGTCCCTGCTATTATCTCCCTCTTCTTCCCGCGTCCCTCCCACTATCTACCTCTCCAATCCGTCCCACCATCTTCCTCCCTCGTCCCTCCCACCATCTCCCACTTCCTCCCCAGTACCTTCCACTATCTCCCTCTTCCTCCCACTTGGCTCTACTATCTCCCTCTTCTCCCGTCCCTCGCACCATCTCCCTTTTCTTCCCCCATCCTTCCCACTATCTCCCTCTGCATCTCCAATCCCTCGCACTCTCTCCCTCTTCCTTCCCCTTCCTTCCCACTATCACCTTCTTACTCTAACCGATCTGCCTAATCCTCCCAAATCACTCCCACTATCTCACTCTACTTCCCCAGTCGCTCCAACTATCTCCCTCTTCATTCCCCTTTCCTGCCACTATCTCCCTCTTCCACTCCCTTCCCTCCCACTATCTCCCTCTTCCTCTGCCGTCCCCCCCGCTATCTCCTTCTTTCTCTCCCATCCCTCCCACTTTCTTCCTCCCCCGTCCCTCCCACTATCTTCTCATCCTCCCCCATCCATCCCACGATCTTCCTCATCCTCTCCCGTACCTTCCGCACCTTCCTTATTTAACACCATCAGGTTCACAGACTCGCCCTCGCGTCTCCCAAGTCAAATAGCCTAGCTTAGACACAACCCTCACCATGTTACACTGACGGCATTGACCGAGACAGCCAACAACTATCCGGCCGCCCAATTATCTAGTGAAGACGGCAGCGACCAAGTCGGCAAAGACAGTGCCAACGAGACGACTCCACTTCCCAGAACCTGCAACCACGAGCTCTCGCTCTCCGCTGCTTTTATCCGACTCGGCGCGGCCTGGCTCCGCCCTGGCCGCGCCTCCCTTCTCCAACCCACGAGCGGGTTCCAGGGTCTTCCAGACAGGGTCTCTGTGATCCTTGCCCCAGTGCCTCAGCCCTGCTGACAAACACGCGTGAGGCTCACTGGCGTGTGTACTCCCCGTCCACCGCAGTTGCCGCTGCTGGACAACAACTATTACTCTACAGTTGTACTGCCCTTCTGTACCGTGCCCCCGAGCCATCAACACGGACTCACAGCATCAACACAGACTCACATGATCAACAGACTCCCACGATCAACACTCACAGCATCAATACGGACTCACACCATCAACACGGAAACACAGGGTCAGTGAGCGAGATGGCGGATGAGTGCATACATGATGTGAGTCGTGGTGAGTTCAAGTTGAGCACCCAGTTTTAAATCTCATTTACTCCCACCACCCTACACACCCTACATACAACAGTCGGAAGTAAATGCCTACACACCCTACATACAATCGTCAGTAGTAGGAGTGGGGAGAAGAGGGCATCAGTGGGGGCGAGGCATGAAGCGTTGAGAAGCCCTCAGATACTCCATAAAACCCCGAGTTTCATGGAGTATAATTTTCAGCATTACAGTTCCATTTTTTTTTACGTTAACAAATGTCTCGCGATATATTACACCGTATAGGTAACTAGATTGGGCGAGGGATGGTCTTTTTTGTTGAACAATCAATAAAGCTACGGTGTCGTACTGTGCCCGTATCCGTGTACGGTACTGTGCACTAAAGGAAGAAAAATCGAGCGGCTGAACCTCACTGCCTCCTTACCGGAGGCTGTAAACATCAAGTGACCTGAAAACTGCGATGGGACGTGAAAGACAATATGGAGAGACAAGAGGGCGCCACGTGTGTTCTTCCATGCCAGCAGCAGCATCATCGCAGGCAATGAGGTTCAAATGGGCACAGGAACTTTGAGGTGGACCCACGAGTGGTCGAGCCACAGGGGCGCGCAATCGGCGACCTCTATACGCTTGGCGCAATCCGCGTCATTTCACGGAGCCCTTGTCCGCTCGACGAGTGCGACGACGCCGTCCCACCGTCATTCGGCGCCTCGTGGTGACATCACAACAGCAAAGCGACAGATGTTGATTATTCATTTCTTGAGGCAATTCGAGGGCCCGGTTACATCACGTTGTGATACACGCACACACCGTCAACATATACTACACCGGTCATAAAAAAAAGCAGGGGATAGAAAGGTGGGGGAGCGGACCCGACCACAGGTATTGTTTAAAAGACGTCAAGCGGACCGGTGGTTTTAAATGCAAGTCCATGCAAACACCAACATCCGAACGATTGTACCAATAAATCCTGAACCTTCTGGAAGATTTCAGCTCCCGCTGGTTTGGATCAGGGTGATGTTGGGGCAAATTCCATTAATTGGGAAAGGTGGCAATCTTGTGGGAATGTCCTCGCCAGAGAAGAAACTTGTCGCTTCCATGTTTTATTTTCATCCAACGTCCCATTAGCGAGATCCAGAGCGTGACGGACTCATATGGAGTCGGCCTCCTGTAATTTTTCTGGTCTCATTCTCACCACAGGTGAAAGCAGAGCCACACATCAACGTGCCAATGGGGCCACGGTTGAAGTGGTGGGGCCACGGTTGAAGTGGCGGTGGCCACGGGTCATGTGGCCTCGATGTATTTTCCATGTTGAAGGCCGATTGCCCCAAACATTGCCCGTCATATGCAGTGTCACTGAATAACGTGTGAAACATACTGTAGCATATACAAAATTTTATTTTCTTCATACATTAAATACAATAAACACAATAAACATAAAATGCATATAGGACATTTATAACTCTCTCAATGACCAAACTTGTATTTTATGAACACACTTATACAAGCAAAATATGACAAAAGTGTTCCAGATTACAGTTTCAATTGAGACTGAAATCCGGAATCATTACCCCCTACTGACAGACTAATAATACCCGCTCGCAGGCCAAGTGCTGATTCACCTTGGGGCCTCGCCTGGTATAGAGGTCGTGGGTTAAATCCCGACGCCTGTATATCTGGAGTTTGCATGTTCTCCCCGTGACCACGTGGATTTTTCTCTGGGTCCTTCGGTTTTTCCCTCCACATTTAGAAACATGCGTTTAAAAGTATTTGGCTGCTATATATTTCTGCGTGACAAGCCACTTTATAGCACTTTCATTTGTGGCCCGGTCGTTCCTGAAAGAGAGCTATACAGCTGAGTGGGCCTTACCTGGTAAAATAAAAATAGATTAGTTTTGTTAGTTTATTTTGTGCCACAGGGGGACAGCTACAGGGGGGGGGGTGCCCATTAAAATGGTCGAGATGAGATGCAACTTAAGGCGCTTGTGACTTCCCAAAAATATTATTTATGGCAGGTTTTCACATCTAAACATCCCGGGTGGCATTGAAGCCAAGAGCTCCCACCCTAGGTGAGTAGCTACGAGAGCGGTGCTGTGCACGGCGACACGCCACTTTCTCCATCTGCCTGACTTGGTATTTTCTTTTTTGTTACTTAAATAAATGTTAATGTTTCGTTTTGTGTATGCATGTATGTACACCGTTTGGGGAGCGGTGGTGCAGCAGTTAGCGCACTACGAACTCAGACATCTGAGTACATCGTGTGGTGTGTATAACATCGCAAAACTGGGGAGGACAAAGGCAGCCAGACGTGGGGCTGGCCACACAACCACTTCTGTGCCATGCCGGCCATCATAGGTGCTACCCGTTAAAAGCACTTGCCCCAGCAATCTGTTAACGGCGATACGGAGTACCATTGTCTTTTTGTGCAATTGTGTGCTTCTGTGTGCCACGCATGCGACGATGTAAATGTTTGTGTTTGATAAATGTACATCCGCAATGTGTGTGTGACGCGTATAATGCACGTGTGTGACGACGGTTGGAACAGCGATTCACGCACTGCCCTATCCACGCGGCGACCTCTCCTCAACGTCTCGAGCCTCGGCGGAGAGCGCAGCGAGGTTCGACTCCAACTCCGGCTTTCCAGGGACAAACCCCCCCCCCAATGCCCCACCCCCCAGGCCCATGGGGGGGGGGGAAGTCGCTCCCCTCCCTCACTCCACGCACAGGAACTTCCTCTTCTTCGCCGTGTTCATGTACGGTCGCCAAGGCCACTCCACCTCGGCGGTGGCCGCGTTGTCCAGCGTGCCCAGTTTAATCTCACAGACTGCGCGACACACAAAAGCAAAGATCCCCCCCATGCAGCCTTTAACAGACGGCGTGGGAAAAGCACTGTTCGTGTGTTAGCATGTAGGAAAGCCAGCACGGCACACCAAGGGGTGGGTGTGGGTGGCCAGCATTACGTCCGATCATCTTTGAATTTACACATCGCATCTGGGGTGGGGGAATGCGAGTCGGGTCACGGTACAGCGAATGCGACCAGAGCAGCGACCCCACCGACTCAAGTTCCGATCCGCTCTACAAGTCACCCGCGGGCCACCTAGCCCGAGGTTAGACTCTTACATTCAGCCCATCATCCTCTCAGGGGTCGATAAAATTTACAACCACTTCGTAGGGAAGTCCACAAGGAATGTGGAATTTCCACCGCCTCTGCTGGGGTGTAAAGTGGAGACGAGTAACAATGTGTCAGGCAGACTTACGCTCCATCTCGAATCACGGTCCCACCTCCTTCAACTCGATGTCCTTGCCGTCGCGCTTGTAGACGTTGTGCCTGTTGGGAGGGGGGAAGGGGGGCACAGAAGTCACGGGAGGGGTCGCGGCAAGTCACACGGACGGCGCTGGACTCTCATTACGCGTCCTCGCAGACGTTTGCCAGTTAGAGGCCAGCGGCCACCCTGTTTAAAACTGCGGATGCATTAACAAATGAACAACATTACGCGCCTTCAGCTTCAGAGATGGCGTTAAATAAAAACTCTGTACTGTTGCTCAAAAACTAAAGTAAAACGAAACTATTTTTATTTTACCACTGAGCTATGTAGCTCTTTTTCACATAAAAATGTATAGCAGCAAAATACTCGAAATTCAAGTTTCTAAATGTGTAGGGAAAAACCCGGAGGACCCGGAGAAAAATCAAAGTGACCAGGAGGAGAACATGCAAACTCCGAATATACAGGCGGACACACAGCACCTGGCCCAAAAGTCTGCTCACTCTTTCCCATTCCGAGACATCTGCAAGTTGCCGGGTGGTAGGTGTCACGTTCACCGCTGAATCTCGGTACGCGCGAGCGGCTCGGCGTTAATTTTATTTATAGAGGCGTAGCGCTGCTGTTTTTAAAAGGCGTTGCCCTCACCGCAGAGAACCGTAGTGACACGACCGGCACTCTATGGAACAAAACTGTGCCACACGCCCTCCCGCATGGTCTTATGGGAGCCTCGGTATGTCTTCAGGTCAGAAGACGTACTTGAGTTTTTCTTAAGGTTCCGTTTCGACGACGTATATGTACATCATGAAAATGAGAAAGGGTTATAGCCTATACGAGGGATCTTTGTGCTTTGGGGATGGGGGAGGAAGATGTGGGTGAGACTGGCACGGTGCCCGCACGCACCCTCTTTCCGAGTCGCGACGTGAAGTTGTGCATCACGAGGTGTGGGAATGCATCGGACATCATGTCCACGTCCGGATGTCGTGCCGCATCACCACGCTCGAGAGTGTCAAGTACACCGTGGTATCGTACCACGTGTCACATGAACAGCATGCCGGAAAGTTAGACACACCACAGGTGTCACACAGACTGTACTGGAGAGTTAAACACACTGCCCTTCCATCAGCGGCATCATACCATATCACACCACATACACAGTTAAGACACCACAATTCCATGTCTGCAGCGTCATACTACACACCGCACATCGTACGCACAGCTAAATACACCTCCATCCCCCGTCTGTTGCACCGCATCACACACGTCACACCATGCATCACACCGGGGAGCGGAGTGGCTATCTCATTACACTACAAATCCGGTGACCTGACTTCGACTTCCGGTGTGTCCAAGCATCGACAGTGGGGAGACAAAAGGGGCCAGATGCGGTAATGACCACACCACCCACCCCGCCGTGTGCCCTGCCGGCCTTCGTAGGTCGCTCGACAAACAGCACTTGCCCTGACAGCCTGTTAAAGGCTACACGGGGGAGCTTTGTCGACTGTGGTGCATGCGCGTGCCTGGCATACCGCGGTGCTCATGCAGGACGATGAAGTCGTTGACGGCGTTGGCGCAGCACGCCCACACCAGCGCCTGCAGCTTGTGGCCTCCGTGGTTCATCGGCTGAGCGTTCGGCAGGATCAGCTTCATCTCCTGCGGTGGTGGTGGGATGGTGGTGGTGGTGTGGTAACATGACAGCAACCGGTCACACGCCAAGTCCGCTCTTCCCACCGGCGTCCGTCCCGGCCACGCTGCGTTCGCCCCCCCACCTCCCCGCCCTCCCACTGTATCCGACTCGGGTTGTGTTGTTTGTTTTTTCCATTGCGGAAGCCGAGCCGAGCCGTACCGGTATACGGGGTCGCCAAACCCCGTGTTGGCACAACTGGGATGCACCATTGGAAAAACTTTACTATTTTTATTTTACCAGGTAAGGCCCACTGAGCTATGCAGCTCTTTTCCAGAAGCAACCTGGCCACAAATCATAGCTCAACTAAGTGGCTTATCGTCATGTGGAAATTTATAGCAGCCAAATACTCTTAAACGGACGTCGATTCTAAATGCGGAGGGAAAAACCGGAGGACCTGGAGAGAAATCCACGCGACTCCTCGGAAAGAGGCACGCAACTCCAAATATACAGCAGGCATCAGGGTCAGGATTGAACCTGCGACCTCCTGGATACCAGGTGAGGGAGTTAACATCTCGCCACAGTGGCGCCCCCAATGGTACATCTTTCCGTGACCACCGACCGTGCGTAGTGCTACAGTAGATACATTTTCGATGAATGGAAGGGATCAGTCATCGGGAAAAGGCGGACTGAATCGCGAGGAATGAAGTTGGCAAAAGCTGCATGCACCAAACCAAAGTGTCCAACGCTCCACCACTTACGACCCCCCCCCCCCCACACAGCCTCCACGTTTCATCAACAACCAGATTTCTTCTGGTTAACTCAACGGATGCGAGTTGTCTCACACCGCACAAGCCCGATGATTGGTCGACACGGCTCGTGTGAGGTGAAAGGAACTGATTCTAAAGCCGATAGAGAACACGTGTGTGTGTGCGGTAATTTAGCAGTTAGCATGCTGCCCCACAAACCTAGTGACCCGAGGTTGATTTCCGTTCATGGCCAACACCAGTGGCGATTATCTGAACTGGTCCTGGGCCTCCCCTAGATCAACTCAGCCTCAAATGAGTACCTAGTGCGGTGTGTAAACATCATTACCAGAGAGATAAAGGTGGCCAGTTGTGGTGCTAGCCACCTACACCCTCGCAAACAGCACCTGTCCCAAAAGCCTGTTAAGGCTATATGGGGGACCTCTGTCTTTGCGCGCTTGTACACATGCAATACACGAGGACCCACATTCCTCGTGTGACCCCAAACCCTGTAGCCCCTGTGACCCCGTGCCCGCACCTTGATGAACTGCTTGAGGAGGGAGCTGGGGTCGCGTGAGGTCATCGCCATGATGTGTGGGTCCTTCACGCCGGCTCAGCGGTACTCGTCATCCATGTGGCTGCTCACTCCTACTGACACGGGGGGGGGGGGTGGATAGAAAGAGGTGGTAGATGGGGCAGGGGGGACGGAGAGGGTAGGTTATCATTTGCCATACTTCCCCGTGCAGGTGAGTGAAGGTGTGTGTGTGGGTGGATGGAAGGAGCGACCAGGAATGGTTTAGAATATCACTCTGCAGTGGTCGCGTTGATTTTGTGTAGCGAGCGGAGCACTAATGAGACCTGGATGAGTCCCAATTGCAAGAGTGGGTGGGTGATATGGCAGGTGAGTGGGTAAATTGAGTAAAATGATGAGTGAGTGAATGAGTGGGTCAGTGCATGTTAAACCTCTTTGTTACAGCACGTAGCCAACCGTGGTAATCGGAAGTGTGACAAACTAACCACAAAAAGTAGTTCTCAAGAAATGAGTTTGTCAATCTAGACGATGATTTAAAAGTGCAAAGCTCCAGTGGCTTCCTAATATTGTAAGGAAGACCGCTGCAGAAGGAAGACTGCTCCAGAAGCACACGTTATGTGGTGACCACGGCCTTCATTCGACAATCCACCAAAATTTACGCCAGCCACCACACACACACACACGGCCGACTCTTTTCCGCGTTCACGCCACGGGATTTTTCAAAGTCCACTTGGGAAGCAATCGCCGTGCAGTATTTACGGTCAACGCAACTGCGGCATTAAACCCATTAAACCGGTGGGGGGGGGGGGGGTTGAGGGCCCGCCGTTCTCGAACCGCGAACCTCCGCGGCAAAATACGGTGCCACCGCTTGGCAGGAAGGACCGACGGCGAGCCGGGGATGCGCGCCGACTCGGCGTGTCTAGCGGGCGGAGACGCGCGACGCTTATCCCTCTGCCTCGGGAGTCTCGCGGGAAGGAAGAGAGAGAGAGATGCGAGGAGACGTGATGGTGAGGGATGTGAGATCACCCTCCCCTCCCTGGTCGAACTCCACGGCCTTCTGGAGTTCAAGCGCCTCCCACCGCAGGTCCGTAGGCAGCACCAGGTTTTCTTCGGTGACGACGTCAGGGGGACAGGGGGCAGTGGGTGGGGGGCGGGCAGGGGAGAATTAACAAGGAAGAAAAATCATGCGCACGCATGGATTCATTCGGAAACGCTTTCCAACGCGCGGTTGTCTTCTCGCCTGTATTGTCAGACCGTCTTGTCCCATCTTAGTCCGTCTTGCGTGTCTCATTTTCTCTAGATCCGTCTCTAGTCTGTCTTGCGTGTCTCAACGTCTCTAGTCTGTCTCACTGTCTCTCGTCTGTCTTGTCGTCGCGAGCCCATCTCTAGATCCGTCTCGCCGCCCGTTACCATCGAGCGCCCTCTTGAGCTGCGCCTTCTCCTCTACGAGGACCTTCTTGGCCTCCTGCGCCTTGCGGTAGAGGTACTCGCCGTGCAGTTGCGCCTCCTCAGCTGCACCACCAAACAAAGACAAAGATCCCCCATGTAGACTTCGACAGGACTGTCGGGTGCAAGTGCTGTTAACGAGCAGCACCTTTGATACACGAAGGGGGGTAGGTGGCCAGCACCACATCCGGCCGCCTTAATTTCCCCAGTGGCGATGTTTACACAACGCACCAGGTACTCATTTGAGGCTGAGTTGACCAAGGGGAGGCCCAGGAACGGAATCGTCACCAGTGTTGGCCGTGAGCGGGAATTGAACTCGGGTCGCTGGGTTAGTAGTGCAGCGTAGTGCTAATCGCGAGACGACCATAAACAACAACCGCCATTCGCCACGAAGTGGTGGAGATGTCACCACGGCGCTCGTGCCAGGCTACGTGCAGGTTAAGGCCACATGAAGCGTCGAACGCCCGCTGGCAGCAGGAGGTCACAGACAGACAGACCCAGGTTGCCATTGGTTGCTTGACTGAGATGACTGGCCGATGCACCACCTGTGCCCCCTACTGTGCTACACTACCGCTCCCACCTACACAAACTCTCTTGGGCTATACTCTTTGGTTCTTTCGGTAAAGTCACATAGGCATAAAATATAAAATAAATTAAATCACGACGTTTCGGGCACAACACAAGCGTCCATCATCAGGTGGGACAAACCACAGCAAGAAACAATTGCCGACGTGGGCAAAAGAGCTGCTGTAAACAAGAGACTATATAGGTAAGAGAAGGGGGGAGGATCAGGGAGGAGAGATAGAGAGAGGGGGTATGAGGGGAGTGCTGAAGAGAGCGGGGCTGGGAGTGGGAAGCTTAAGAAATTAGAGATGCGGAAAGTTAAGGCAACACCATAAAGCAGTTAAGGTTTTACCTGGTTAATAACATTCTTCCAATGATTACTCAATTTGTATCCATCTTCTCGGTTGAAGTTATGTCTGTGTTTATATATCTGGATGGCTTGATGAACAAACCTTTGATAGTAGCCCGAAGGTTTGCAGAGCGGCACCACGATACTCCTAGCGACGTCGTTGATTAATGTCTGTAATTAATATCGATGGTGAATCTCTGTAATTAATATCGATGATTCGATTCCACGAGAACAGATTCCACAAGAATCGATTCCACAACTATTTTAGTAAAGCGAAGTACGCGATTCGATTCAAACGTGTTCGTTCCGGTCTCATCAGAATCGGTATTGATTCTGTGCTGGAGGAATCCAATGAGCTATAAAGCTCTTTGATCAAAGATGTGCCAGTAGGGGGCACGGGGTCATAACGTCACAACAACAAACAATACAAAAACGATAGGAGTGCAAAGGGAATGGTAGCAAACCACTAAAAATAGGTTAAATAAACCATATAAGTTCATACTCTTTGGTTCTTTCGGTAAGAAGTCTCGCTCTCCGTTCCACCCACTACAACTGGCGTCAGAAGTAGCCAAATAGTAAGATGAATCGCTATAATGGAGACGCGAAGAAAAACTCGTACCAGGGCTCCAGTGGAAGAGGAGGACGACTCAACACCACCGGGGTTGGCAGCCCAGGAAGGGGGAGGAGAAGCGACGACGGCCGAGCTGCTCACTGCCCGGCCGCCCGGCGGCTCACCACCGTCGGAGAGGGCGCTTCAGGTGGCTCACTCCCGCCTCGCCCAACTCCTGCACGCGGCGGCATCCATCCTCGACGAAATACATCGCGGGTTATAACCACAACAAATATAATCACAATCACTGCGACCATAATCGCCGTAACCACAAATATAATCATAACCACCAGCTACATAACCACAAGTATAAACACTACTGCCACAAATATAACCATAACCACCACAACCATAACAACCAACATAACCACCACAACAACCACAATGATGCTGATACACTCTCACACCATGTGGGTCCCCTTGTCTCCTTGTGTCTCCCTGTGGGTGAGTGGATGGGTTGGCGAGAGAGTCGGTGGGTTGGCAAGAGAGTCGGTGGGTTGGTGAGAGAGTGGGTGGGTGGCAGAGTGAGTGACCGGTGGCAGAGTGAATGACCGGTGGCAGTGGGTGACCGGTGACTAAGTGGGTGGGTGGCAGTGGGTGACCGGTGACCAAGTGGGTGGGTGGCAGTGGGTGACCAGTGACGAAGTGGGTGAGAGAGTGGGTGGCTGAGTGGGTGGCCGAGTGGGTGGCTGAGTGAATTGGTGAGTGGATGAGTGCCAGAGTGGGTGGGTGAATGGCTGAGTGGGTGGGTGAGAATCAGTATGTTTTTGCTGGAGGAATCCGATGAGCTATGAAGCTCTTTTTCATAGATGCCCAAAGAGTGGCTGAGTGGGTGGCTGAGTGAGTGTCGGTGGGTGTGAGTGGGAATGAAATCTAACCTGCACCTCTGCATTGCAAATCCAGCGAGCTAACGCCCTGCGTGTGGTGGGGTAAAGTGTGGGCATGGCCACTTTGCTCCAACACGTCCGGACCAGCGTGGAAGAGTAGACCAAATACCTCTATATAGCGGCCTCTAGTGGATGCCTTTTCCAGCAGCAGGCGGTTCGCATCCACAACAAACCCGTCCCTCCAGGGATAAAAACACACGGCAGTCTGGGAGTGCTTCTCATCAGCTATGGCTCAACACGAGGGCCACTCTGGGGCCGGTTTCCACCGTCAGCGCCTCATCATCAGCAGCAGCAGGGCCGGGCTCTGCTTGAAGCAGCGCCGTGAACTCAGCAGGCGTCTAGGACGTGACGGCTGTGGGCCAGGCGCCTCCTCCTCTGTCTCCCCCCACCACCGCCGCCACTGCTGATGTGTGCACACCGCGCGAGGTTCTCACCTTCAGGCTGAGTCGACGTAGAGGAGGCCCAGCGAGCCGCCGCTTCAGAAGCTTTCGCGAGCCACTGACGGTGGCCGTGAGCGGGAAACCAAATCAGCCGCTCGCCACCCACAATCCACAGCGCGCGCCGCCTCCACTCGCCCCCTGCCTGACTGTAAGTAGCAGCGGGGGGAGGGGGGTGGGCAATGGGGGCGTGAGGGGGGGGGGTTTGAGGGGGAGCATGGGCGGGGGTTGCCAGGGGGGGCAAGGGGGGTCGCGAGGGGGGGGATGCTTGGGGGGGGGGGGGTTGTGAAGGGGGAGGGGCAGGGGGGGAAAGAGGGAGCATGGGGGAGGAGCTTAGGTGAGGGGGAGGAGCTAATGGCTATTACACCACGCCGCGTCTCGCGCCACGTGCTTCCCCTGGCAGTTTGGCCGTTAGGCGTGGAACCGAGCTGTGGGTGAGTGGTGGCGGTGGTGGTGTGAGTCTTTCTATGTGAGTCTGTGTGTGAGTCTCTCTAAGTGAGTCTGTGTGTGAGTCTCTCTGTGTGAGTCTGTGTACGTGTGTGTGGGTCTGTGTGAGTCTGTGTGTAGCAGTGACCCGGTCTCAAATGAGTACCTGGTGCGATGCGTAAACATCGCCACTGGGGAGACAAAGGCGGTCGGGCGTGGTGCTAACCACCCACCCCTTCGTTTACCGTGCCGGCCTTCATATGTACTGCTTGCTAACAGCACTTGCCCCTACAGCCTGTTAAGGCTCTATGAGGATCGTTGTCTTTGGTGTCCTGTATTAGCAGGAGGAGGAGTGGTGGTGTTAATGTTGGTGGTATTAGTGGTGGTGGTGTTAGTGATGGTGGTGTTAGTGGTAATAATGGTGGTGTTGGTGTTAGTGATGGTGGTGTTAGTGGTGGTGGTTGTTCGAGGTATTGTTGCTGGTGTTAGTGATGGTGGTGTTGGTGGTATTAGTGGTGGTCGTGTTAGTGATGGTGGTATTATTGGTGGTATTATTGGTGGTAGTGTTAGTGGTGGTGGTGTTAGTGGTAGTGGTGTTGGTGGTGGTGGAGTTGATGTTGGTGGTGGTGTTTTTAGGGTTCGTAGTGTTAGTGGTGGTGTTAGGAGTGGTGTTAGTGCTGGTGTTAGTTGTGGTGTTAGTTGAGGGGAGCGGTAGTGTAGCGGTTAACGTGCTGCGCTACAAACCTGGCGACCCGGGTTCGATTTCCGCTCACGGCCAACACCAGCAACGATTATCTGAACCGGTCCTGGGCCTCCCCTAGGTAGACTCAGCCTCAAATGAATACCTGGTACGATGTGTAAACATCGCCGCTAGGGAGACAAAGGCGGCCAGGCGTGGTGTTAGCCACCCACCCCCTCGTGTGCCATGCCGACCTTTATAGGTGCTCGCTAGCAGAAATTGCCCCTACAGTATATTCAGGCTATACGGGGGATCTGTCTTTGTTAGTGGTGGTGGTGTTAGTAGTGGTGTTAGTGGTGGTGCTAGTGGTGGTGTTTGTCGCGGTGTTGCTGGTGTCCGAACAAAGGAGCGACGCTCACAACAACGACCTTTGACCTGGGCGGCTGAAATGTAGCACGTTGGCACAGTCATCTCAGTCAGTCAACTCTTGGCACCTGGGTCTGACCTGTGACCTGTCAGTGAGCCTTCAGCATTTCACGTGGTCTCAAAGTGCACCTGGCCTGGCATTTGCTGCTGCTTAGTGGCAAATGGCGGTCTTTGTTGTTTTTGTTGTGTTTCGTGTTGTGGGTGAGTGGTGAGGTTGTGAGTCTGTGATGATGATGTGAGTCCGTGTTGATGATGAGAGTCCGCATTGTGACATGACGCGTGTTTAGACATGAGTATTGTCGCACACCATCGGTTTTGTGTGACCCTCACCTGCGTCTCCCGCTCTCCACGCAGAGACCCGGACCGTGCGAGAAACGCAGTGAGCTCTGAGCACCCTACTCTGCAAGTTGCTGCCATGGAGGTACGTGTGGCTCTTCAACTCGTGTGGTAAAATATGGGTGGACGTGTGTTTTCCCCTCGACTTGTGCCTACCTGTCACCTACCTGTATACCTGGATGTGCTTCTCCTTGTCCGCCTGAGTATGTGTATGTCTATCAGAGTGTGTCTCCGAGATCCTGTTGGTATGCCTGCCTGTCTACGCTTGAGCATTTACAGCACTATTATCTATCCACTGATGAATGAGAATGCCTTCCTCCCTGAGACCTTGCTACCCCTCAAATGCTGTGATGGAATAATCCGCCAAGCGCCGATTTTGTCGCACCATCTCTCTGGTGGCTCTCCTCTCCGATGTGTTTCCTTCCTTGGCTGCCGCTCCATTATTATTCTTCACTATCAGCCATTGTTGTCCCTCCTTGCCATGGCTCGTCATGCCCGATCCCCAATCACTCTTTAACAATTTGAACAATCCCTGCGTGTGACCTCAAAATCCACGCATCTTTCATTGTTAATCCAAGCATGGCATCTGATATTGGCCAAATATTCCAATGCTGAGAAACGACAACATCTCGGCAGGACCCTCCTGAATGTGGAGCCCAGGATCTCAGAGATGCTGGCTCAGTGCTCGCCTTCTGCACTTGCTCCAACATCTTAATCAAGCCTATGTGGTGGACCTTTGTCTTTGTGTGTGTGTAGATGAGCCGAGCTGGAGAGGCTCGGAGTAACGACACGTCTTGCACCACGTGGAGTGCGCTGTCCTCAGACGGCACCGGCTCCATCTGTAGCAAATCGCCGAAAGGTAAGAACAGTAATGAGGGACGTCACAGTGGCCACGGTAAATAGTGGGACATCATGATGGCCATGTTGCATGGGGGACGTCACAGTGCCTTTGGTGTATGAGAGATTTTATGGTGATTGTATGGGTGATATCAAGATAGCAATGCTACATGGGGGACTTAATGGTAATCATGTTTTGATTTAAAGCTTTCGTGGCTGCAGGGATTCATATTCTTGGTTCTTTCGGTAAAATCACGTAGAAGGGCAACAATAAAATTATAAAAATATAAAACAATAAAAATCTCACGACGTTTCGACTGCAACACAAGTAATCATCATCAGGTGTGAAAACCACAGCAAGAACCACAGCAAGAAAAATTGAAATTTTCTTGCTGTGGTTTTCACACCTGATGATGATTGCTTGTGTTGCAGTCGAAACGTCGTGAGAATTGTATTATTTTATTATTTTATTGTTTCCCTTCTACGTGACTTTACCGAAAGAACCAAGAATATGGTAATCATGTTGCATTAGAGACTGCATCATGGTTGCCATGTTACATGGGGGACTTCATGGTGGCCATGTTGCATGGGGATAATTATCTGTGCTCTGGCCTCAGTACTGAAACAACATCAAACGCTTTCAGAATTGCTTCTGCGGCCATCTTGAATGCTCTTCCAATATTAGGAAACCACTGAAGCTATCCGCGTTTAAATCATCAAGTTTGACAACTAATATCTATACTCATTCGCTCTTTTGGTAATGTCACCTAGGTAGAAATAAAATAAAACAAATCACGACGTTTCTATCGCAACACAATCAATCTTCATCAGGTGGAACAACCACAGCAATAATAAAATGCTGAAGTAGGTGAGAGAGCTGCTGTGGCAAGAGGTTATCGGTAAGAAAGGGGGGAGGAGCAAGCGGGGGAGAGAGAGGGGAGCTGCGTGAGCGCTAGGGGGAGAAGAAGTGAGGCTGGGGGGGGATGTAGGCGGAGGTAGAAGTGGTAAGCTGAGTATGGGACATGGTGGGAAAGTAAATCTGAAAAATCTACTAGTACCTGGCGCGTGTGATGGAAACAACCACAACCAGTTAAGGCTTTACCTAGTTAAAAACATCCATCGAATGATTGCTCAATTTGTATCCATCTTCTCGGTTGAAGTGATGTCTATGTTTGTATATCTGGATGGCTTCATGAAAAAACCTTTGATAGTTACCTGAAGGTTTGCAGAGTACCTTGGTCTCGGAAAAAAACAATATCACGCGAGCCCACAGCGTTATAACAATGGTCAGACACGGCAGAGGTATTGGTTCTGCGATGTTTCAGATCTGCCTTGTGTTCGCTAACACGGTCCGCGACATGTCAATTCGTTTTCCCAATGTAACTGCTACCGCAGGTACAACTCAGTTTGTCGACTCCAGGATATTGCATGTCAGGATGGGATTAGATCACGGATTTTGTGTACTGTATTGAATCGGACTTGGATCTTGTGTTTGTTTAAAATTTTGGAAATATTTTTGGTAACACCTGCTATGTATGGTAAAGTGATGGTCTTGATAGGCGTCTCAGTGGATTGTTTCTACATGGTTGGAGAAACAGCTTTGCGAATAATGCTGTCCCAGTACCCATTCATCTTAAGAGTCTGGTGTACGTGTTCCAGTTCACTGGCTTGGTGGTGTTGGTTGCAAATGCAGTGGCCCTATGGTGTAGTGGTTTGATGAGGGAATTCTTCTGCGCCGGATGGTGGTGGGAATTAGGTTTTAGATAGGTCTCTTCTCAAACAAAACATCCAGGAATTAGTAGCTTACCATCATTCTCCACTTCCATGGTGAATTTGATGGATGGGTGTATGGAATTTATGTTGTTGAGAAATTGATTCAATGTTGGCAGGCCATGTGGCCAAATGACGAAAGTGTGATCTACGTATCTCTTCCACAAGGAAGGACGTTGGGTGCATGTCTGGATGACATCAGTTTCAAATTTCTCCATGAAAACATTCGCTATCACTGGTGATAAGGGGGGACCCATGTGGGTACCTTCATTTTGTTTGTAGAAAGTACCATTCCTGGTGAAGTAAGTGCTGGTTCAGCGTTTCTACTGCTGCATGCATTTTTTTTCCACCTGAGGACGACCGCTTGTGTTGCGATCGAAACGTCGTCATTTATTTTATTTTATCCATATGTGACTTTACCGAAAAAAACAAAGAGGAAGTGTTAGTAAGGCAGTTCCTAACCAAAGTTGGTACATCAACATTCAGTCCATGTTGGACCAAGTCTTCAATTATTGCTAAGGTGTCAGGTACAGGAACCTTGGTGAACAGAAAGACTACATCAAAGCTGACGAGCAAATCATCTGGGGACAGTGAAATGCCTTTGATTAGAGAGATAAAGTGAGCTGAGTTTCATACTGCTGAGGTAGTCTTGCCCGTGAATGGAAGCAAGGTCTCAGACAGAAATTGGGCCAGTTTGTAGGGAGGTGAGTTGATAGTGGAAATGATGGGTCGAAGTGGAGTATCTTCTTTATGGATTTTTGGAAGACCATATAATCTGGGTGGTCTATTAGCAGAAGGTTTTAGGGAGAACTGCTTGAATGGTTCGATTAGAGAAGTCGAATTGGTAATGATATTGTTTGTTTTTAAAGCCAGGCAGTTGGTCGGATCTTTGTTGATTTTGGTGTAATTGCTATCATTAAGAAGGTCCTGGATTATGTTGCTGAATGTGGTTTTATCCATGACGACAGTAGCATTGCCCTTGTTGGCTGAGAGGATGACTTTGTCCTCTCTATTTTTTAATTTGGTGAGTTCAGAGCGCTCGTCCTTGCTGATGTTATTAATAGGATTCTTAGCATTTTTAAAGATGGTGGCAATTTTAAATCTTGCCACGTCTGTCGGGATGTGTCCCAAGCCTTTGAGGGCTACATCTACCTGGGTTTTTATATCATCCACTGGGATGTGTTTGAGGGTGACAGCAAAATTCAGCCCTCTAGCTAGTACCGATTTTAGGCTATCGGAGATTGTGCTGTTACTCTGATTAATAGCAGTCTTTTTTATGTGTGGATCTGGTTTCTTTTTTGACAAGTTATTGAATTTAGCAATAAGGTTAACCTTGCATTTGGAAGACATTGTTGTGGCAGAAGAAGCAGTCATGTTATCTACAAGGTTCCAATCAGATGCGGACATTTCATCTGTTAATGTTAAGTGTGATTGTAGGAGACATTTGTCTAAATTATCAAGTTCAAGCCGGAGTAGTCTTATCCTCTCTGAGATTAGAGAAAGGCTAGCTCTGAATAAGATCCGTTTAGAGTTGGGTTAAGTGACAGAAGCAGATGTGAGTTTAAATGTGGTCGGTATTATCTTGTTGTCGCGGCTTCTCTTCAGAAAGGTGAGTGACTCGATCATGTGAGCCTTCTTGTCTCGCAGTCTGTTAATGGTTCTAACAGATGTGTGGAACCTATTTGCGTGGTTAGTTTATTAACCTTCCCCCACACTGTTGATTAGCACCATTGGCTACATGCGGTGCAAAAGAATTTCAACATACATAGATGGGATTGGCAAAAACATCCCAATCCTGAAATATTTACTCTATAAATTGCTCAAAATTTAGGTTCACACACCTGTTGTTGTTATTCTCCTCGTGCCTACAGAAATCCTGGCTCACTTTGGCCCTCACTTGACCGACCGCGAAAAGCTGGAGCTCGCAGCCATGCAAGAAGTGTGGTACTTTGCGCTCGACAACAAACCCAAGGGATGCAACAGGCATGGATATGATGACGACGAACGTAATTACATTCTGGTGAGGCTCACCACAAAACTACAGCCTTGGGGGCGGTCACAGGGCCCAGAGATAGCGGGGTTTGTGGCTTCTTATTATTGCACCTGAATTACCAACCAGGGCACACACCAACGCGCTTCAAAATCAGAATGTTTAATCCCGAGTAAAGCCCTTTTAGATAAGAAGCAATTTTTCAAGGGAATCTTCGCCAGCAGACAGTATCAAAGCATTCGACAATTACACCCACTCACACACTTACTCACCCACCCCCAGACGCACTCACTTGCTGACTCACTCACTCATTCACCCACTCAATCACTCACCGACCCACTCGCCCACTCACCAATGCACTCACCCGCACACATCTGAATCAGAAGTTTATTTCCCGAGTAAAGCCCATTGAGCTCAGAAGCTCTTTTTAAGGGTGACTCAGCCAGCAGACATCTGAGCATTCCAAATTATGGTTAAAATAACTTCATAATTCCAAGCAAATGTTTTTGTTAAAATTACATTCTCACTTCTTAAACGTTGTGATTTTAACAATAGTCAGTTTAAATGATTGTACCTTTTGTTCAGTTCCGACATGATCACCTCCACTACCGCTATGAGGTGCTCAAGATGATTGGGGAAGGAGGTCAAGGCCAGGTGATCCAGTGCCTTGACCACAAGAGGAACACCCTGGTAGCTGTAAAGATCCTGGTGTCACCGTCGAGGTAAGACTTCAGAGACGTGCCATCACGAGGCCGACGTTGTTAAGTCCATTGCCATGCAATGCGGTGGTGACACTCATGCTTCACAGCGAGAAGGGGGGCCTTGGTTCGGCTCCTGACTCGGGCACCATCGTGTGTGGAGTGTGTACCTTCTACCCCTGTTCTGCATCGGTTCCTTCTAGGTACTCTGGTTTTTCGTCTCTAAAGCTTAAAATACATACACACACAGTGTGAACTGGTATCGGCCAAAACATCCCATTGCTACAAGATTACCTCCACATTACAGTAAGTCATCATTTAATGCTGTAGATACATTCATGAAAAGTTCCGCGTTAAGCGAAAAAGCATTGAGCGAAAAGAATCTCTCCATAAATAATGTAACAATAAAGTTTGGCGAGATGCAATGTATGCATACACTGTGAGATGATGAGACCAATAACTGAGGCTATGCTATAGTAATAGGTTTTACCCTTTTAACTGGCACAAAAACTGACACCTTCTTTGGTTCTTTCGGTAATGTCACGTAGAATGAGAATAAAATAATAAAATAATACAATAAAATTATCACGACGTTTCGGCCACAATGCAAGCGGCCGTCTTCAGGTGAAAGTTACAGACCTGTCGGGACGACAGAGCTCAACACACCCGAGACGGCTTTTCTTAGAGCTTAGTCTCCACTGGTGTTGGACCAGAAGAGTGGAGACTAGGCTCTAAGAAAAGCCGTCTCGGGTGTGGACCAATCAAATTCAAGGACAGTGCATATTATTATCAGAGTTGTCTCTTTTGTTTGCATTTTGACTGCTTGTGTTGTGGTTATTGCAAACATGATGCCTTGAATAAAGGTGTCAGTTTTTGTGCCAGTTAAAAGGGTAAAACCTATTACTATATCTTGTTACTGGCAAAGGAGGTCTCATAATGAGGCTATGCTGTCACGTTACTTTTATCATTCCGAGTATTGTATCATACCGCTCAACAGTGCAGCTCAAAAAAGTATTTTGTTGTCGACTACTCACAAACCACGTCATGATGGGCTTATTCCGTGTTATAATGGGTGCGTATCTTCTTAGAATGTGCGTGTTCCATGTTGTAATGGTCGCGTTTCTTGTTACAACGGACACATTCTGCATTGTGTAAAAAGTGTTGAAGAACCACGTTATAACGAAAACGCGTTGTTTTAACGGGCGTTTGCATTTAGTTTTCCCGAATGACCAATCCGATTTGAATGGCTCTTCACCTTCAAATCCTATTGGGTACCCTACGCCAGCTCCTGCGCCCCGTATGGTACCAATGAGAGTCGAGAACGCTACTCTAGCTCACAATGCCGTTAGACCTGGTGAAAGTATATTTAATTATTAATTCTGAATAGCATTTGCCTCTGGGTGACCCTTAAGCAAGTGTAAGTTATTAATTTGTGGACTTCCTCTGCGCAGCTCCAAGGAAGAAACATTGCAGAGGATGGAGCTCCAGATAGCTCTGGAACTTCAGAGTGAGGACAGCAATGAAGATTACAACGTCATCAAAGTCCTAAACAGCTTTGATTTCAGGGGACACCACTGCCTTGTCCTGGAGCTGTTGAAGTATGTACCGCGTGTTCCATCTCCCCCTCCCTCCGCTAATAGCGTGGTTAACTGATTAACTAAACAAACTTTTTTGTTTTCGTGGGAAAGTCCACTGACCTATTAGTTATTTTTTTGTAAGCGACCTGCCCACAAATGATAGCTTAACAAAGTAACTTATCACGTGGAAATGTACGGCAGCCAAATACTATGAATGCATGTCGATTCTAAATGTGGAGTGGAAAACCAGAGGACCTACAGAATAATCCACATGATCACAGGAAGAACATGCAAACTCCAAATGTACATGCGTCAGGTTCGGGATCAAACCCCACGACCTTACCAGGCGGAGTTGTTATCTTCTCCCCATGGATAACCCTCTACCACCTGGCAAAAATGCCAATGAAATCAAGTTGTCAAGTGGGCAAATGAGCCAACTAATTTGGTTCATCGACAAACCAACGACCTGAACCTACACTGAACTATGACTCTGAATATTGGTCATGAACATGCACGAACAATATTAAGATTGTTGTTAGCAGAATCAGCACAGCATTTAAGGAGATAACACTGACACTGTGTTGGTGTTGTTTCTGCTTTTGTCTCTCTCACAGGGAGAGCCTTTATGATGTGATGAGAGAATCGGGGTTCCGGTTGGACATGGAAATGGTGAAAAGTTATACCAGGGGAATCCTCATGTTCCTGTCCCACATCTCTTCCAGGAACATAGTTCACGCGGACATCAAGCCAGTGAGTGGACACAGCATTCAGTATGATTTTGTTGCAGAGGCATATTGTTAGTAGGGAATCGTTCCACGGAGAAAACCGGCCACATTAGTCACAAGGTCTATGCGTTCGCTGTTTCCATCTAACTGGAAGGAGGCAGGGTCATTGTACCCCTGGTGAAGATAATGCGGTATGAATTAAACTGTAGTGTAGAGTCGTGTCGGTATTGGGGACTCACCATAGACAAAACCGGCAACGTTGATCACAGCGTTGCCCCAGTCCTTCGGAGACAGAAACTGGAGCAAATAAAGACTATTTCCTAAGTGTGCCAAACGTGTATTTTGACCTGACAGCTGCCCGCTGTCGGCTTCCACACTGCGAATGGAAAACTTCCGAAGACAAACGCGCGGTGGATAGCGTCATGGAATACGCGAGCTCTCATGTGTAGCTTTTGGTCCGTAACCCGTTAAAGGGCACTATTGCAGCTGTGAGCTCAATGCACTCTCCTGTCAGAGGAACCATGATCAGTTGTCAATAGAGCTGCCCTCCTTTACTTCGATGGTCCCTTAGAGTGCTTTGAACATGAGCCTCAAATCAAATCTCTTTTCTAGATGCAATTGAAAGGGGCAACCCCCAGTAATAGCTGTCAACAAACATCAAATGTTGCACTTGACTGACGCTCGTTGACGGCACTACGCCTCGTCTAGTTCCCCTGTTTAGCGTAGGTGGTGGTACGTGATCGTTCCACTGCTGGCTGAATGTTATCGGCATAACCTCTGCATTTGAATTCATTCTGCCCCTTCTCCTGCAGGAAAATGTTCTCATCAAGGACACCGTGACCGGCACTGTGAGGGTCACGGACTTTGGCACGAGCTTTTTTGTGGAAAGTCAACGTGAGTGACCTCTCCTGGGTGTGTGAGCGTCTGCGTGTGGGTGTTTGTCTGATTGTGTATATGTGTGAGTATCTGCGTGTCTGTACATGTGACTGTTCATGTGTGTGATGAGGATGCTGTTTAAGAAACAGTGAGTACACAAACACATATATGTGTTGTTCTTGTGATTGGTGTGCAGCTATGAATGTTGGTGGGACTCTGGAATACTCGGCTCCGGAGCTGCACTTGGGCTACAGCTTGACCTGTGGCGTAGACATGTGGGCGCTGGGTTGCACGGTGGCGGAGTTGGCGACGGGCAGGCAATTATTTCAGTCCGACAGTGACAAAGATTACCTCCCGCGCTGCATTGAGGTATTTCCCACTGGGCGTCCATCCGCTCGTGATGCCCCTCTCTTTCCTTGGAGTCGTGGGTTTTGGGGGTGGCAGGAGGGGAGGTGGCCACTTAGTGATCTGGCGAATAGCGGCCGTCGTATGTTGTGTATGAGTGTACACGTGTCCATCTTGTACGTGTGAGGGGAGCAGTAGTGTAGCGGTTAGCATGCGGCGCTCATGGCCCACACTAGTGATGATTATCTGAACCGGTCCTGGGCCTCCCTTAGTTAGACTCAGCCTTAAATGAGTACCTAGTGCAGTGTGTAAAATACCTGGGTCAATGTGGCCCACCACCCCCTGTCTCTGTGTGCCATAATGCTTGCCCTCAACAAGCGCTGCTGCTGTTGTTACGCTATACTAACATCACTTGCCCCTACAGTCAGCCGAGGATACACGGGTGACCTTTGTCTTTGTCTCAACCATGTGCAGATTCTGGGAATGCCTCCACGATACATGGTGAATTCAGCTCCCGACAGAAGGCAGTTTTTTGGTGAGTTAAAGGGTGGTGCGAGTGACGGACCGGATTCAGTTTTAAGAAGAGGCCTGCGGCTGTTGTTATTTTTTTGGTGGGAGGGGGGGGGAATGGCCTCTTTTTATTTTAAATTCCTTTGGTGAGTGGGTGGGTAAGTCGGTGTGTGGGCAAGTAGGTTGTAGGGTAAGTGGGCGAATTGGTCAGTGGGTAAGCGGGTGGGCGGGTGAGTGGGGGGGGTGGTTCGGTGATTGGGTAGGTGGGTAGGTGAGTGAGTGATTGTGTAGGTGGAAGAGTGGGTGGGTGGGTGAGTAGGTTGATGGATGGGTCGGTAAGTGGGTAAGTAGGTGACGTGGTGGTTGGTGACTGCATCTGTCCCGCTGTGCATGGCTCCCGCAGACCGTCAAGGGAAGATGTTGTGCCCAGGCAAGAAAAGGGTACCGGGGAGCTTCCCACTTGAAAGTGTGCTCAAAAGCCACGACCCGGCGTTTGTGGAATTCGTCAGCTTCTGTCTGCGGTAAGACACACCCACCACCCCCTCCCAATGAGGATCCCCCCCCCCCTCCAATTGATCGGCGATCACTCTCCACCGATCGCCAGGAAAATGTGGAGCTGAGTGGGACTGCCGATGTGCAGTACCACCGGTGTCAAGATCGCCCTCTGTGGAGGATGGGGAGGTCCGTGCAAGATGCTGCTGGCCAATGCGATGCTCGGGGCATTTTTAGTCTACTGGGCATCAGAGTATTGCCACTGTTCCTGCTGCTTCTGCTGCTGCCGTGCATTCCTGACCTTGTAGGAGAAGGGAAGCAACTTCAATGCTCTCACCACGCTTCTCTCACTACGTTTGGCGCGTGTGTCTCCCACGCGTCTCTCAACAGATGGGTTCCGGATTCTCGTATGACGCCAGCGCAGGCGCTGGATCACAGCTGGCTCCGGACCGCGGCCACCAGCACCACCAGCAATGCCACCACCACTGCTACTCCTGGCCGTGTCCAGTGCTTTGGAGCTGCTGAACGACGGTAACCCACATTCTGCTGACCAATTTTCAAGGCAGTCCATAGAGAGGTGTGGGGCCCAGGGCAAGTCACAACTCCCACATGGAGAAAGTGGCCCAAGTATGGGCATCAAACCCAGGTCCCTCTTTGGCTGTGAGTTCCAGCCCTGCCGCCCACAAACTAACACACGGAGAGTTCAAATCTCACCTGTACATTCGGTTATATACGGATGTATTTTTATAATTGCTTTCTGGGTGAGGACAAATAATGAAGTGGCCATATCTTTGCCATGTAGGTAACCCTTCATCCACTGTGACATCGCCAGCTCCCCCCCTCCCCCCCGATGGTGGGGGAGGGGATGGCTGCGATCTCTGCTGCAGCAGTAAGTTGGAACAATGTCGTGCGCATATCTTCACAGAGCGGAGCCGGCGCTGCCCCCATTCTCTTTGCTCGCCTGGGCCTCTGATTGGAGGCTGAAGGTTGTGGAGGAAGAGGAAACCCAGGTGGAGGAGCTGGTGTTGCAGGAGGAAGAGACCCTGGTGGAGGAGCTGGTGGTGCAAGAGGAGGAGACTCTGGTGGAAGAGCTGGTGGTGCAGGAGGAGGAGACCTTGGTTGAGGAGCTGGTTTTGCAGGAGGAGGAGGCCTTGGTGGAGGAGCTGGTGGTGCAGGAGGAGGAGACTCTGGTGGAGGAGCTGGTGGTGCAGGAGGAGGAGACCTTGGTGGAGGAGCTGGTTTTGCAGGAGGAGGAGACCTTGGTGGAGGAGCTGGTGGTGCAGGAGGAGGACACCCTGGTGGAGGAGATCGTTGTGGAAGAGATGGTGGTGGAGGAGAAGGAGAAAACAAGGAAAGAGGATCAAGTGATGGTGATGCAGGAGAAGAGGAAGCCAGGGGGCCTGGCCCGCATGGGGAGAGTCATCCGCTCACTCCTCCGACGCGTGCTGCTGTGTGGTGGCCGGTCCACCGCACAGTAGAGATGGTGGTGGTCGTTGATCGGTCTGATCCATGACCACTATCACCACACCTACCACACACACCCTGCACCCACCCACCCCGTGACACCCACCACACTCCACACACACCCTGCACCCACCCACCCCGTGACACCCACCATCCACCACACTCCACACACACACCCTGCACCCACCCACCCCATGACACCCGCCACACTCCACACACACCCTGCACCTACCCACACTGTGACACCCACCACCCACCACACTCCACACACACCCTGCACCCACCCACCCCGTGACACCCACCATCCACCACACTCCACACACACACCCTGCACCCACCCACCCCGTGACACCCGCCACCCACCACACTCCACACACACACCCTGCACCCACCCACCCCGTGGCACCAACCACCCATCACACACCACACACACCCTGCACCCATCCACCCCGTGACACCCACCATCCACCACATTCCACACACACCCTGCACCCACCCACCCCGTGACACCCATCACCCACCACACACCCTGCACCCACCCACCCCGTGATACCCACCACACTCCACACACCCTGCACCCACCCACGCCGTGACACCCACCACACACCACACTCCACACACCCTGCACCCACCCACCCCGTGACACCCACCACACTCCACACACCACACACCCTGCACCCACCCACCCCGTGGCACCAACCACCCATCACACACCACTCACACCCTGCACCCATCCACCCCGTGACACCCACCATCCACCACATTCCACACACACCCTGCACCCACCCACCCCGTGACACCCATCACCCACCACACACCCTGCACCCACCCACCCCGTGACACCCACCACACTCCACACACCACACACCCTGCAACCACCCACCCCGTGACACCCACCACACACCACACACCCTGCACCCACCCACCCCCTTGACACCCACCACCCACCACAATCCACTCACACCCTGCACCCACCCACCCTGTGACACCCAACACACTCCACACACCCTGCAACCACCCACCCCGTGGCACCCATCACCCACCACACACCCTGTACCCACCCACCCCATGACACCCACCACCCACCACACTCCACACACACCCTGCACCCACCCACCCCGTGACACCCATCACCCACCACATACCCTGCACCCACCCACCCCGTGACACGCACCACCCACCACACTCCACACACCCTGCACCCACTCACCCTGTGACACCAACCACACTCCACACACACCCTGCACCCACCCCGTGACACCCACCAGCCACCACACTCCACACACCCCCTGCACCCACCCACTCCGTGACACCCACCACCCACCACACTCCACACACACCCTGCACCCACCTACCCCGTGACAACCACCACACACCACACTCCACACAAAGGGTTAAGGGTTTTGAGGGTTACGTGTTTAAAGGATTATGGGTGGAGAGATCTAGGGGTTTATAGAATTATGGTTTTAACAGTAAAGGGGTATAGAGTGTTAGGGGGTTTGGGATTTTTTGTTGTATTTGGGTTATGGTTTCAAAAGGTGAGGAGTTTAGATGGATAGGGTTTTATGGGTAAATCGGTTTAAAGGGTTAGGGATTTAGAGGATTATAAGTTAAGGGTTTAGAGGTTTACAGGGTGATGGGTTTAGGGGTTTAGAGGGTTAGGTATTTAGAGGGTGTGTGGTTTAGAGGTTTAGGGGTTTAGAGGCTGAGGGTTTTAAGGGTAAAATGTTTTAGAGGTTTAGCGGTTTAGAGGGTGATTAGCTTAGAGGGTTAGGGTTTTAGAGGGGTACAGTTTAGAAGGTTATGGGTTTATAGGGTTATAATTGTAAGGAGTTTGGTGTCCTGAGGTTTAGACGGTTTATGGGTTTCGATTGTTAAAGGGTTAGTGGTTTAGAGGGCTTGGAGTTTATAAGGTTACGTGTTAAGGGTTTAGAGGTTTTGGGGTTTTTTAGGGGATAAGCGTCTTAGATGTTTTGGGGGTTTCTAGGCTTATGGTGTTTAGGGGTTGAGCGTTTTAGGGGTTGAGGATTTTAAGGGTTAGGGGTTTAGAGGGTTGGTGTTTAGAGGGTTAGGGGTGCAGAGATCTAGGGCTTTTGAGAATTCGGATTTTAACGGTAAAGGGGTTTAGAGTGTTAGGGGGTTTGGGGTTTCAGGGTATTTGGGTTCTGGTTTCAAAGGGTGAGGAGTTTAGAAAGGATTTGATTTAATGGGTAAAGGCGTTTAGAGGGTTAGGGATTTAGAGGATTATAAGTTGAGCCGTTTAGAGGTTTACAGGGTTAGGGGTTTAGAGGTTTAGGGGGTTAGAGGGTGAAGGTTTTAAGGATAAAGGGGTTTAGAGTGTTATGGGTTTTGAGAAGTAGCTGTTTAATGGGTTTATGGGTTTCGATTGTTATAGGTTAAGTGGTTTAGAGGGTTAGGAGCTTAGAAGTTTCGGGGTGTTTCGGGGATAAGGGGTTTCGTGGTTTATAGACTTCGAGGGTTTAGGGGTTGAGAGTGTTAGCGCTTGAGGGGATTCAAGGGTTAGGGGTTTAGATGCTTAGGGTTTTAAGGTTAAAGGGCTTTATAGTGTTAGATGTTTAGAGGATTGGGCTATTAGTGGTGTAGGAGTTTAGAGGGTGAGGGGTTTAGCAGGTTAGGTGCCGAGAGGGTTACAGTTTTAGGGGTTGCGGAGTTTAGAGGGTTTGGGGTTTAGACAGTTAGAGTTTTGGGGGTTTATGGGTGGGGTTTTCGAGGGAGAGGTTTTTAGACAGTTAGGGTTTTAAGGGTAAGGTCGTTTAGAGGATTAGGTGTTTAGGATGTTAGAGTTTAGAAGATTTTGGGGTTAGAGGGTTGGGGGTTTAGAGAGTTAGGTGTTTAGAGATGTATGGGTTTCGATTGTTAGAAGTTGAATGGTTTAGATGGTTAGGAGTTGAGGAGGTTATAATTGTATGTGTTTAGGGGTTTAGAGGTATGGGGGTTTTGAGGGTTAGGGGTTTATAGGGTAATGGGGTTTAGCGGTTTAGAGGGTTATGGGTTTTGGGATTTGGGAGTTTAGAGGGTTTAACACCAAGACTTTGACAACTAATATTATCCATACTAAACGTGTTTTGGATTTCTCTCCAACACTTAATGGCACTTTTTTATTGTCATGACAAACTTTACTAATTGGCTGTGTCGGGTGGTGTCTGGTTTAACGACACATTTATATTTACACGATCTAACCCGAAAATATATTTATTATGGGTTTAGAGGGTTAGGGGTTTAGAGTGTTATGTGTTTAGAGGGTTAGCGTTTTAGGGGTATAGGTGTTTTAAGGGTTAGGTGTCTTGAGGGTTAGTTCTTTAGAGGGTATGGGTGTTAAATGTAGATTTGAAGTTTTCGTGACTGCAGGGATCCATACTCTTTGGTTCTTTCGGTAAAGTCACATAGGTAGAAATAAAATAAAACAAATCGCGACGTTTTGATCGCAACACAAGCGATCTTCATCAGGTGGGACAACCACAGCAAGAAATGCTGAAGTCGGCGGGAGAGCTGCCATGGCAAGAGGTTATATAGTTTAGAGAGGGGGGAAGAGGCAAGGGGACAGAGAGAAAAGGGGGGGGGTGTGGGGTAGGAAGAGGGGGGGGCACGTAAGCGCTAGAGGAAGAGGACGTTGGGCTGGTGGGGGGACAATGGCGGGGCAGCAGTAAAACCGGCAGGTAATGATGGAAACAACACAAGTTAAGGCATTACCTGGTTGATAACATCCTTCCAGTGATTGTTTAATTTGTATCCATCTTCTCGGTTGAAGTTTTGTCTATACCCTGGAGTCTACAAACTGAGTTGTAACTTCGGCCGCAGTTACGTTGGAGAAATAAAACCGTGTTTGCGAACACAAGGCGGATCTGAAACATGGCAAACCAATACCTCTGCCGTAGTGGCCATTGTTATAACGCTGTGGGCTCGCATGATATTGTTATTTTCGGAGGCCAAGGACAAAACTTCAATCGAGAAGATGGATACAAATTAAACAATCACTGGAAGGATGTTATCAACCAGGTAATGCCTTAACTTGTGTTGTTGTTTCCATCATTACCTGCCGATTACTGCTAGCCCCGCCCACGTCCCCCCACCCCAGCCTCACGTCCTCTTCCCCTAGCGCTCACGCGGCCCCCCTTCCTCTCCCTACCCCACACCCTCCCCTCTCTCTCTCCCCCCTTGCCTCCTCCCCCATCTCATACCTGTATAACCTCTTGCCACGGCAGCTCTCCCGCCGACTTCAGCATTTTCTTGCTGTGGTTGTCCCACCTGAAAATATCACTTATGTTGCGATCGAAACGTCGTGATTTGTTTAATTTTATTTAATTTATACCTACGTGACTTTACCGAAAGAACCAAAGAGTATGGATTCCTGCAGTCACGAAAGCTTCAAATAAAGATTAAAATAGTTTAGTTTAATTTGTTTATTTTTGAACAGTTTGTCTTTCCTGTCATTTTTTGTATTTTTTTTAGTTATGTTCTGACCTGCCCGATTGGACAGCTGTGAAAACAGATCTTTGTAGCTCATCGATTTCATCCAGTGTAAATAAATATTCAGATTTAAATTTTATTGACCTCTGTGCGAGTCTATGGATTTCTGAGTTTGTGGGCCTCTGTGAGTGTATGGGTCTCTGTCTGAGTCTATGGATCCCTGTGTCAGTATATAGGGTCGCCGTATGAGTCTGAGTGTCTGAAGGAATGTATGGGTCTCTGTTGGAGTCTATGGGTTTCTGGTTCTGGGTCTGAGTGGGAATCTATGGTTCTCTGAGTATGGTTGTTTGTGCGAGTCTTAAGTGCACAAACTGAACTTAAAAAGGGCATTGAGGGGTGCGGAATCCAAGTTGACTATTAAGCTCCCCGCAGTGCAAGCCAGCTCTCTAGTCGTGTCATCATACAGCCCCTGTAATTCTTTATAATAATAATTAGACTTACTCCAGGAAAGCCACGCTGAGTCATAGTAAGGTCCTGAATTTGGTTTTTATTGTAAGATCTTTTCAATCAATGAATAACGAATGCTTACACAAGTGGTGGGAAACCGGAGCACCCGGAGAAAACAAACGTATGTGAAGGGGCAGCAGGCAGCATTTTAAACCGTACAGGTGACGATGGCGATGATCCCACTTGCTATAATGCCTTCTCCTGGCCAGTCAGATGCTTTCTCCTGGCCAGCCAGGAGAAGGCACCTCAATGTCCACGGGAATGGGGTTTCACAATATTTACTGTGTGATCCACCAACCCTTGCTGCCTTCTACAGTGCTGGATCGCAGGCTTGCGTCACCACCTTCTGGCGAGTATTTGTAGTTATTATTTAAAGCTATATAGCACTCACAAGAACGACTCAAGAGGCACGAGGAGCCACTGACATGCAGGAAGGAAGCCACGTGGTGAGCCAGCACCAACGATTGTCCAGGCTCTACGGTACTCTATGTATGGAGGCATTATTGGCTAATTAATAACGAGTGTTTGTACAAGTGGGGGAAATCGGAGCACCCAGAGAAAAGCCACGTGTGTGAAGGGCAGCATTTTAAACCGTACAGGTGACGATGGCGATGAGTCCACTTGCTGTACTGCCTTCTCCTGGCGAGGCAGGTTATGCACCTCGACGCCCACGGGAAGAGGATTTCACAACATCATTGTGCGGTGATTTACGAACCCTCGCTGCCTTCCCCAGTGCTGGATTTGAGACGTGCACCACTAACACCAGGCGAATGATAACAACAACAACAATAACTATACTTATTACTTGGTAGCAACAGGCGAAAGAAAACAACAGGCAAATTATAACAGTCCAATTAAAACAGGCGAATGATAACAGGCAAATGAAAACAGGCGAATGATAACAGGCGAATCATAACAACAGGCGTATGTTGTGAACAGGCGAGTAATAACAACAACAATTATTATTTACACTTAGAACTTGATAACAACAATATTTATACTTATAACGTGATCAAGCAGGCCTCAGAGGTGCGAGGAACCACAGACAATCAGGAAGGAAGCCACTTGGTAAGCTGGCACCAACGATTGCCCAAGCTCTGTGACCCTATTGATACATTTTGATCGACCAGATAGGGAGCGTTACGTGTGGGGGGGAAACCGCCCCTTTCGGTGCCTCCATGGTCCAATAGCTGGTCTTCTTGGCGCCACGGTCCCGAGCCCCCTAAAAGTTCCTCATGGAGCAAATCAACGGGTGGCCCATTGCCTTGTCAGGGCTCATTCATTGCTCCGGATCCCACCTGAAAATGCCAGGCGCAGATCCCCACATCATTAAAGCCACGGGTGCATTTATCCCAGATATAAACAATTGCAAACTATTTGACTATTTTTTTTTACTTTAACCAGGCAAGGCCCACTGAGCTATACAGCTCTCTTTCAGAAGCGGCCACACAATTACAGCTCAACAAATTGGCTTATTACGTGGACATTAGTAGCCAAATACTCTAAACATGTGTTAATAAATGTGGAGGGAAAACCCGGAGGATCCGGAGAAAAATACACGCGACCACGGGGAGATAACATACAAACTCCAAATACAAAGGTGTCAGGGTAAGGATTTAATACACGACCTCCTGTATACCCTACAAAATAGTTAACATCTCGCCACCGTGGCGCCCAATTCTGATCACATGACATAGCAAAACGAACGTCGCGGTGCATAGCAATAATTCAATTGGGCAATTACTGAGCGTTCATAAACGTGAGGGGATACAGGAGTACCCAGAGAAAACCCACTCGTGCAAGGGGGCAACCCTCTATCCCATGCAGACAGAGATGGTGCTTATCCCACTTGCTGTACTGCCTTCTCCTGGCCAGCCAGGATATGCCACCTCAACACCCACTACACCATGAACTTTGTGAACCGAGTTTAAATTTCTGGCCACGGCGAACATCAGTGGCTATCTCCCTCTTCCTCTCTCGTCCCTGCTATTATCTCCCTCTTCTTCCCGCGTCCCTCCCACTATCTACCTCTCCAATCCGTCCCACCATCTTCCTCCCTCGTCCCTCCCACCATCTCCCACTTCCTCCCCAGTACCTTCCACTATCTCCCTCTTCCTCCCACTTGGCTCTACTATCTCCCTCTTCTCCCGTCCCTCGCACCATCTCCATTTTCTTCCCCCATCCTTCCCACTATCTCCCTCTGCATCTCCAATCCCTCGCACTCTCTCCCTCTTCCTTCCCCTTCCTTCCCACTATCACCTTCTTACTCTAACCGATCTGCCTAATCCTCCCAAATCACTCCCACTATCTCCCTCTACTTCCCCAGTCGCTCCAACTATCTCCCTCTTCATTACCCTTTCCTGCCACTATCTCCCTCTTCCACCTCCTTCCCTCCCACTATCTCCCTCTTCCTCTCCCGTCCCCCCCGCTATCTCCTTCTTTCTCTCCCATCCCTCCCACTTTCTTCCTCCCCCGTCCCTCCCACTATCTTCTCATCCTCCCCCATCCATCCCACGATCTTCCTCATCCTCTCCCGTACCTTCCGCACCTTCCTTATTTAACACCATCAGGTTCACAGACTCGCCCTCGCTTCTCCCAAGTCAAATAGCCTAGCTTAGACACAACCCTCACCATGTTACACTGACGGCATCGACCGAGACAGCCAACAACTATCCGGCCGCCCAATTATCTAGTGAAGACGGCAGCGACCAAGTCGGCAAAGACAGTGCCAACGAGACGACTCCACTTCCCAGAACCTGCAACCACGAGCTCTCGCTCTCCGCTGCTTTTATCCAACTCGGCGCGGCCTGGCTCCGCCCTGGCCGCGCCTCCCTTCTCCAACCCACGAGCGGGTTCCAGGGTCTTCCAGACAGGGTCTCTGTGATCCTTGCCCCAGTGCCTCCGCCCTGCTGACATCCCAGAATCCTCTCGGTTTGGGGTCAAAATGTTGTCGCTCATTAAATCCCATAAGAAACGTCGCATCGAATGAATGTGATTGAATTCTCCCCGTCTGGACGAGCGGAATTGAATGGTGCAACTGATTTTGCTGTGCTGTGAAAATTCAGATATTTGCATGACTGCTTTTGTTTTATTTTGTGAATAGCAAAAAGCATTCAACCCCATAATACATGTTGTTTTATTGGTCGCTCGTCCATTTCATATCCCATAGCTTAAACATTTATATATTTGGATTCTTCTCGACGAGGCGAGCAGTACGAGTACCACCTTGATGGGTCTGCGACGTTTCCTTCCAGTGTTATTACCAAAAAACCACAAACATCCCAGAATTCTCTCGGTTTGGGGTCAAAATGTTGTCGCTCATTAAATCCCACAAGAAACGTCGCATCGAATGAATGTGATTGAATTCTCCCCGTCTGGACGAGCGGAATTGAATTGTGCAACTGATTTTGCTGTGCTGTGAAAATTCAGATATTTGCATGACTGCTTTTGTTTTATTTGTGAATAGCAAAAAGCATTCCACCCAATAATACATGTTGTTTTATTGGTCGTTCGTCCATTTCATATCCCATAGCTTAACAACTCATATATTTGGATTCCTCTCGACGAGGCGAGCAGTACGCGTACCACCTTGATGGGTTTCCGACGTTTCCTTCCAGAGTTATTACCAAAAAACCACAAACATCCCAGAATCCTCTCGGTTTGCTGTCAAAATGTTGTCGCTCATTAAATCCCATAAGAAACGTCGCATCGAATTAATGTGATTGAATTCTCCCCGTCTGGACGAGCGGAATTGAATGGTGCAACTGATTTTGCTGTGCTGTGAAAATTCAGATATTTGCATGACTGCTTTTGTTTTATTTTGTGAATAGCAAAAAGCATTCAACCCCATAATACATGCTGTTTTATTGGTCGCTCGTCCATTTCATATCCCATAGCTTAACCATTCACATATTTGGATTCCTCTCGACGAGGCGAGCAGTACGAGTACCACCTTGATGGGTCTGCGACGTTTCCTTCCAGAGTTATTACTAAAAAAACACAAACATCCCAGAATCCTCTCGGTTTGGGGTCAAAATGTTGTCGCTCATTAAATCCCACAAGAAACGTCGCATCAAATGAATGTGATTGAATTCTCCCCGTCTGGACGAGCGGAATTGAATGGTGCAACTGATTTTGCTGTGCTGTGAAAATTCAGATATTTGCATGACTGCTTTTGTTTTATTTTGTGAATAGCAAAAAGCATTCAACCCCATAATACATGTTGTTTTATTGGTCGCTCGTCAATTTCATATCCCATAGCTTAACAACTCATGTATTTGGATTCCTCTCGATGAGGCGAGCAGTACGAGTACCACCTTGATGGGTCTACGACGTTTCCTTCCAGAGTTATTACCAAAAAACCACAAACATCCCAGAATCCTCTCGATTTGGGGTCAAAATGTTGTCGCTCATTAAATTCCATAAGAAACGTCGCATCGAATGAATGTGATTGAATTCTCCCCGTCTGGACGAGCGGAATTGAATGGTGCAACTGATTTTGCTGTGCTGTGAAAATTCAGATATTTGCATGACTGCTTTTGTTTTATTTTGTGAATAGCAAAAAGCATTCAACCCCATAATACATGCTGTTTTATTGGTCGCTCGTCCATTTCATATCCCATAGCTTAACCATTCACATATTTGGATTCCTATCGACGAGGCGAGCAGTACGAGTACCACCTTGATGGGTCTGCGACGTTTCCTTCCAGAGTTATTACTAAAAAAACACAAACATCCCAGAATCCTCTCGGTTTGGGGTCAAAATGTTGTCGCTCATTAAATCCCACAAGAAACGTCGCATCAAATGAATGTGATTGAATTCTCCCCGTCTGGACGAGCGGAATTGAATGGTGCAACTGATTTTGCTGTGCTGTGAAAATTCAGATATTTGCATGACTGCTTTTGTTTTATTTTGTGAATAGCAAAAAGCATTCAACCCCATAATACATGTTGTTTTATTGGTCGCTCGTCAATTTCATATCCCATAGCTTAACAACTCATGTATTTGGATTCCTCTCGATGAGGCGAGCAGTACGAGTACCACCTTGATGGGTCTACGACGTTTCCTTCCAGAGTTATTACCAAAAAACCACAAACATCCCAGAATCCTCTCGATTTGGGGTCAAAATGTTGTCGCTCATTAAATTCCATAAGAAACGTCGCATCGAATGAATGTGATTGAATTCTCCCCGTCTGGACGAGCGGAATTGAATGGTGCAACTGATTTTGCTGTGCTGTGAAAATTCAGATATTTGCATGACTGCTTTTGTTTTATTTTGTGAATAGCAAAAAGCATTCAACCCCATAATACATGCTGTTTTATTGGTCGCTCGTCCATTTCATATCCCATAGCTTAACCATTCACATATTTGGATTCCTCTCCACGAGGCGAGCAGTACGATTACCACCTTGATGGGTCTGCGACGTTTCCTTCCAGAGTTATTACTAAAAAAACACAAACATCCCAGAATCCTCTCGGTTTGGGGTCAAAATGTTGTCGCTCATTAAATCCCACAAGAAACGTCGCATCAAATGAATGTGATTGAATTCTCCCCGTCTGGACGAGCGGAATTGAATGGTGCAACTGATTTTGCTGTGCTGTGAAAATTCAGATATTTGCATGACTGCTTTTGTTTTATTTTGTGAATAGCAAAAAGCATTCAACCCCATAATACATGTTGTTTTATTGGTCGCTCGTCAATTTCATATCCCATAGCTTAACAACTCATGTATTTGGATTCCTCTCGATGAGGCGAGCAGTACGAGTACCACCTTGATGGGTCTACGACGTTTCCTTCCAGAGTTATTACCAAAAAACCACAAACATCCCAGAATCCTCTCGATTTGGGGTCAAAATGTTGTCGCTCATTAAATTCCATAAGAAACGTCGCATCGAATGAATGTGATTGAATTCTCCCCGTCTGGACGAGCGGAATTGAATGGTGCAACTGATTTTGCTGTGCTGTGAAAATTCAGATATTTGCATGACTGCTTTTGTTTTATTTTGTGAATAGCAAAAAGCATTCAACCCCATAATACATGCTGTTTTATTGGTCGCTCGTCCATTTCATATCCCATAGCTTAACCATTCACATATTTGGATTCCTCTCGACGAGGCGAGCAGTACGAGTACCACCTTGATGGGTCTGCGACGTTTCCTTCCAGAGTTATTACTAAAAAAACACAAACATCCCAGAATCCTCTCGGTTTGGGGTCAAAATGTTGTCGCTCATTAAATCCCACAAGAAACGTCGCATCAAATGAATGTGATTGAATTCTCCCCGTCTGGACGAGCGGAATTGAATGGTGCAACTGATTTTGCTGTGCTGTGAAAATTCAGATATTTGCATGACTGCTTTTGTTTTATTTTGTGAATAGCAAAAAGCATTCAACCCCATAATACATGTTGTTTTATTGGTCGCTCGTCAATTTCATATCCCATAGCTTAACAACTCATGTATTTGGATTCCTCTCGATGAGGCGAGCAGTACGAGTACCACCTTGATGGGTCTACGACGTTTCCTTCCAGAGTTATTACCAAAAAACCACAAACATCCCAGAATCCTCTCGATTTGGGGTCAAAATGTTGTCGCTCATTAAATTCCATAAGAAACGTCGCATCGAATGAATGTGATTGAATTCTCCCCGTCTGGACGAGCGGAATTGAATGGTGCAACTGATTTTGCTGTGCTGTGAAAATTCAGATATTTGCATGACTGCTTTTGTTTTATTTTGTGAATAGCAAAAAGCATTCAACCCCATAATACATGCTGTTTTATTGGTCGCTCGTCCATTTCATATCCCATAGCTTAACCATTCATATATTTGGATTTCTATCGACGAGGCGAGCAGTACGAGTTCCACCTTGATGGCTCTGCGACGTTTCCTTCCAGAGTTATTACCAAAAAAACACAAACATCCCAGAATCCTCTCGGTTTGGGGTCAAAATGTTGTCGCTCATTAAATCCCATAAGAAACGTCGCATCGAATGAATGTGATTGAATTCTCCCCGTCTGGACGAGCGGAATTGAATGGTGCAACTGATTTTGCTGTGCTGTGAAAATTCAGATATTTGCATGACTGCTTTTGTTTTATTTTGTGAATAGCAAAAAGCATTCAACCCCATAATACATGTTGTTTTATTGGTCGCTCGTCCATTTCATATCCTATAGCTTAAACATTCATATATTTGGATTCTTCTCGACGAGGCGAGCAGTACGAGTACCACCTTGATGGGTCTGCGACGTTTCCTTCCAGAGTTATTACCAAAAAACCACAAACATCCCAGAATTCTCTCGATTTGGGGTCAAAATGTTGTCGCTCATTAAATTCCATAAGAAACGTCGCATCGAATGAATGTGATTGAATTCTCCCCGTCTGGACGAGCGGAATTGAATGGTGCAACTGATTTTGCTGTGCTGTGAAAATTCAGATATTTGCATGACTGCTTTTGTTTTATTTTGTGAATAGCAAAAAGCATTCAACCCCATAATACATGCTGTTTTATTGGTCGCTCGTCCATTTCATATCCCATAGCTTAACCATTCACATATTTGGATTCCTCTCGACGAGGTGAGCAGTACGAGTACCACCTTGATGGGTCTGCGACGTTTCCTTCCAGAGTTTTACTAAAAAAACACAAACATCCCAGAATCCTCTCGGTTTGGGGTCAAAATGTTGTCGCTCATTAAATCCCACAAGAAACGTCGCATCAAATGAATGTGATTGAATTCTCCCCGTCTGGACGAGCGGAATTGAATGGTGCAACTGATTTTGCTGTGCTGTGAAAATTCAGATATTTGCATGACTGCTTTTGTTTTATTTTGTGAATAGCAAAAAGCATTCAACCCCATAATACATGTTGTTTTATTGGTCGCTCGTCAATTTCATATCCCATAGCTTAACAACTCATGTATTTGGATTCCTCTCGATGAGGCGAGCAGTACGAGTACCACCTTGATGGGTCTACGACGTTTCCTTCCAGAGTTATTACCAAAAAACCACAAACATCCCAGAATCCTCTCGATTTGGGGTCAAAATGTTGTCGCTCATTAAATTCCATAAGAAACGTCGCATCGAATGAATGTGATTGAATTCTCCCCGTCTGGACGAGCGGAATTGAATGGTGCAACTGATTTTGCTGTGCTGTGAAAATTCAGATATTTGCATGACTGCTTTTGTTTTATTTTGTGAATAGCAAAAAGCATTCAACCCCATAATACATGCTGTTTTATTGGTCGCTCGTCCATTTCATATCCCATAGCTTAAGCATTCATATATTTGGATTCTTCTCGACGAGGCGAGCAGTACGAGTACCACCTTGATGGGTCTGCGACGTTTCCTTCCAGAGTTATTACCAAAAATACACAAACATCCCAGAATCCTCTCGGTTTGGGGTCAAAATGTTGTCGCTCATTAAATCCAATAAGAAACGTCGCATCGAATGAATGTGATTGAATTCTCCCCGTCTGGACGAGCGGAATTGAATGGTGCAACTGATTTTGCTGTGCTGTGAAAATTCAGATATTTGCATGACTGCTTTTGTTTTATTTTATGAATAGCAAAAAGCATTCAACCCATAATACATGTTGTTTTATTGGTCGCTCGTCCATTTCATATCCCATAGCTTAACCATTCATATATTTGGATTCCTCTCGACGAGGCGAGCAGTACGAGTACCACCTTGATGGGTCTGCGACGTTTCCTTCCAGAGTTATTACCAAAAAACCACAAACATCCCAGAATTCTCTCGGTTTGGGGTCAAAATGTTGTCGCTCATTAAATCCCACAAGAAACGTCGCATCGAATGAATGTGATTGAATTCTCCCCGTCTGGAAGAGCGGAATTGAATGGTGCAACTGATTTTGCTGTGCTGTGAAAATTCAGATATTTGCATGACTGCTTTTGTTTTATTTTGTGAATAGCAAAAAGCATTCAACCCCATAATACATGTTGTTTTATTGGTCGCTCGTCCATTTCATATCCCATAGCTTAAACATTCATATATTTGGATTCTTCTCGACGAGGCGAGCAGTACGAGTACCAGCTTGATGGGTCTGCGACGTTTCCTTCCAGAGTTATTACCAAAAAACCACAAACATCCCAGAATTCTCTCGGTTTGGGGTCAAAATGTTGTCGCTCATTAAATCCCACAAGAAACGTCGCATCGAATGAATGTGATTGAATTCTCCCCGTCTGGACGAGCGGAATTGAATGGTGCAACTGATTTTGCTGTGCTGTGAAAATTCAGATATTTGCATGACTGCTTTTGTTTTATTTTGTGAATAGCAAAAAGCATTCAACCCCATAATACATGTTGTTTTATTGGTCGCTCGTCCATTTCATATCCCATAGCTTAACAACTCATATATTTGGATTCCTCTCGATGAGGCGAGCAGTACGAGTACCACCTTGATGGGTCTACGACGTTTCCTTCCAGAGTTATTACCAAAAAACCACAAACATCCCAGAATCCTCTCGATTTGGGGTCAAAATGTTGTCGCTCATTAAATTCCATAAGAAACGTCGCATCGAATGAATGTGATTGAATTCTCCCCGTCTGGACGAGCGGAATTGAATGGTGCAACTGATTTTGCTGTGCTGTGAAAATTAAGATATTTGCATGACTGCTTTTGTTTTATTTTGTGAATAGCAAAAAGCATTCAACCCCATAATACATGTTGTTTTATTGGTCGCTCGTCAATTTCATATCCCATAGCTTAACAACTCATGTATTTGGATTCCTCTCGATGAGGCGAGCAGTACGAGTACCACCTTGATGGGTCTACGACGTTTCCTTCCAGAGTTATTACCAAAAAACCACAAACATCCCAGAATCCTCTCGATTTGGGGTCAAAATGTTGTCGCTCATTAAATTCCATAAGAAACGTCGCATCGAATGAATGTGATTGAATTCTCCCCGTCTGGACGAGCGGAATTGAATGGTGCAACTGATTTTGCTGTGCTGTGAAAATTCAGATATTTGCATGACTGCTTTTGTTTTATTTTGTGAATAGCAAAAAGCATTCAACCCCATAATACATGCTGTTTTATTGGTCGCTCGTCCATTTCATATCCCATAGCTTAACCATTCACATATTTGGATTCCTCTCGACGAGGCGAGCAGTACGAGTACCACCTTGATGGGTCTGCGACGTTTCCTTCCAGAGTTATTACTAAAAAAACACAAACATCCCAGAATCCTCTCGGTTTGGGGTCAAAATGTTGTCGCTCATTAAATCCCACAAGAAACGTCGCATCAAATGAATGTGATTGAATTCTCCCCGTCTGGACGAGCGGAATTGAATGGTGCAACTGATTTTGCTGTGCTGTGAAAATTCAGATATTTGCATGACTGCTTTTGTTTTATTTTGTGAATAGCAAAAAGCATTCAACCCCATAATACATGTTGTTTTATTGGTCGCTCGTCAATTTCATATCCCATAGCTTAACAACTCATGTATTTGGATTCCTCTCGATGAGGCGAGCAGTACGAGTACCACCTTGATGGGTCTACGACGTTTCCTTCCAGAGTTATTACCAAAAAACCACAAACATCCCAGAATCCTCTCGATTTGGGGTCAAAATGTTGTCGCTCATTAAATTCCATAAGAAACGTCGCATCGAATGAATGTGATTGAATTCTCCCCGTCTGGACGAGCGGAATTGAATGGTGCAACTGATTTTGCTGTGCTGTGAAAATTCAGATATTTGCATGACTGCTTTTGTTTTATTTTGTGAATAGCAAAAAGCATTCAACCCCATAATACATGCTGTTTTATTGGTCGCTCGTCCATTTCATATCCCATAGCTTAACCATTCATATATTTGGATTTCTATCGACGAGGCGAGCAGTGCGAGTTCCACCTTGATGGCTCTGCGACGTTTCCTTCCAGAGTTATTACCAAAAAAACACAAACATCCCAGAATCCTCTCGGTTTGGGGTCAAAATGTTGTCGCTCATTAAATCCCATAAGAAACGTCGCATCGAATGAATGTGATTGAATTCTCCCCGTCTGGACGAGCGGAATTGAATGGTGCAACTGATTTTGCTGTGCTGTGAAAATTCAGATATTTGCATGACTGCTTTTGTTTTATTTTGTGAATAGCAAAAAGCATTCAACCCCATAATACATGTTGTTTTATTGGTCGCTCGTCCATTTCATATCCTATAGCTTAAACATTCATATATTTGGATTCTTCTCGACGAGGCGAGCAGTACGAGTACCACCTTGATGGGTCTGCGACGTTTCCTTCCAGAGTTATTACCAAAAAACCACAAACATCCCAGAATTCTCTCGATTTGGGGTCAAAATGTTGTCGCTCATTAAATTCCATAAGAAACGTCGCATCGAATGAATGTGATTGAATTCTCCCCGTCTGAACGAGCGGAATTGAATGGTGCAAATGATTTTGCTGTGCTGTGAAAATTCAGATATTTGCATGACTGCTTTTGTTTTATTTTGTGAATAGCAAAAAGCATTCAACCCCATAATACATGCTGTTTTATTGGTCGCTCGTCCATTTCATATCCCATAGCTTAACCATTCACATATTTGGATTCCTCTCGACGAGGTGAGCAGTACGAGTACCAGCTTGATGGGTCTGCGACGTTTCCTTCCAGAGTTTTACTAAAAAAACACAAACATCCCAGAATCCTCTCGGTTTGGGGTCAAAATGTTGTCGCTCATTAAATCCCACAAGAAACGTCGCATCAAATGAATGTGATTGAATTCTCCCCGTCTGGACGAGCGGAATTGAATGGTGCAACTGATTTTGCTGTGCTGTGAAAATTCAGATATTTGCATGACTGCTTTTGTTTTATTTTGTGAATAGCAAAAAGCATTCAACCCCATAATACATGTTGTTTTATTGGTCGCTCGTCAATTTCATATCCCATAGCTTAACAACTCATGTATTTGGATTCCTCTCGATGATGCGAGCAGTACGAGTACCACCTTGATGGGTCTACGACGTTTCCTTCCAGAGTTATTACCAAAAAACCACAAACATCCCAGAATCCTCTCGATTTGGGGTCAAAATGTTGTCGCTCATTAAATTCCATAAGAAACGTCGCATCGAATGAATGTGATTGAATTCTCCCCGTCTGGACGAGCGGAATTGAATGGTGCAACTGATTTTGCTGTGCTGTGAAAATTCAGATATTTGCATGACTGCTTTTGTTTTATTTTGTGAATAGCAAAAAGCATTCAACCCCATAATACATGCTGTTTTATTGGTCGCTCGTCCATTTCATATCCCATAGCTTAAGCATTCATATATTTGGATTCTTCTCGACGAGGCGAGCAGTACGAGTACCACCTTGATGGGTCTGCGACGTTTCCTTCCAGAGTTATTACCAAAAATACACAAACATCCCAGAATCCTCTCGGTTTGGGGTCAAAATGTTGTCGCTCATTAAATCCAATAAGAAACGTCGCATCGAATGAATGTGATTGAATTCTCCCCGTCTGGACGAGCGGAATTGAATGGTGCAACTGATTTTGCTGTGCTGTGAAAATTCAGATATTTGCATGACTGCTTTTGTTTTATTTTATGAATAGCAAAAAGCATTCAACCCATAATACATGTTGTTTTATTGGTCGCTCGTCCATTTCATATCCCATAGCTTAACCATTCATATATTTGGATTCCTCTCGACGAGGCGAGCAGTACGAGTACCACCTTGATGGGTCTGCGACGTTTCCTTCCAGAGTTATTACCAAAAAACCACAAACATCCCAGAATTCTCTCGGTTTGGGGTCAAAATGTTGTCGCTCATTAAATCCCACAAGAAACGTCGCATCGAATGAATGTGATTGAATTCTCCCCGTCTGGAAGAGCGGAATTGAATGGTGCAACTGATTTTGCTGTGCTGTGAAAATTCAGATATTTGCATGACTGCTTTTGTTTTATTTTGTGAATAGCAAAAAGCATTCAACCCCATAATACATGTTGTTTTATTGGTCGCTCGTCCATTTCATATCCCATAGCTTAAACATTCATATATTTGGATTCTTCTCGACGAGGCGAGCAGTACGAGTACCAGCTTGATGGGTCTGCGACGTTTCCTTCCAGAGTTATTACCAAAAAACCACAAACATCCCAGAATTCTCTCGGTTTGGGGTCAAAATGTTGTCGCTCATTAAATCCCACAAGAAACGTCGCATCGAATGAATGTGATTGAATTCTCCCCGTCTGGACGAGCGGAATTGAATGGTGCAACTGATTTTGCTGTGCTGTGAAAATTCAGATATTTGCATGACTGCTTTTGTTTTATTTTGTGAATAGCAAAAAGCATTCAACCCCATAATACATGTTGTTTTATTGGTCGCTCGTCCATTTCATATCCCATAGCTTAACAACTCATATATTTGGATTCCTCTCGATGAGGCGAGCAGTACGAGTACCACCTTGATGGGTCTACGACGTTTCCTTCCAGAGTTATTACCAAAAAACCACAAACATCCCAGAATCCTCTCGATTTGGGGTCAAAATGTTGTCGCTCATTAAATTCCATAAGAAACGTCGCATCGAATGAATGTGATTGAATTCTCCCCGTCTGGACGAGCGGAATTGAATGGTGCAACTGATTTTGCTGTGCTGTGAAAATTAAGATATTTGCATGACTGCTTTTGTTTTATTTTGTGAATAGCAAAAAGCATTCAACCCCATAATACATGCTGTTTTATTGGTCGCTCGTCCATTTCATATCCCATAGCTTAACCATTCATATATTTGGATTTCTCTCGACGAGGCGAGCAGTACGAGTACCACCTTCATGGGTCTGCGACGTTTCCTTCCAGAGTTATTACCAAAAAACCACAAACATCCCAGAATCCTCTCGATTTGGGGTCAAAATGTTGTCGCTCATTAAATTCCATAAGAAACGTCGCATCGAATGAATGTGATTGAATTCTCCCCGTCTGGACGAGCGGAATTGAATGGTGCAACTGATTTTGCTGTGCTGTGAAAATTCAGATATTTGCATGACTGCTTTTGTTTTATTTTGTGAATAGCAAAAAGCATTCAACCCCATAATACATGTTGTTTTATTGGTCGTTCGTCCATTTCATATCCCATAGCTTAACAACTCATATATTTGGAATCCTCTCGATGAGGCGAGCAGTACGAGTACCACCTTGATGGTTCTGCGACGTTTCCTTCCAGAGTTATTACCAAAAAACCACAAACATCCCAGAACCCTCTCGGTTTGGGGTCAAAATTTTGTCGCTCATTAAATCCCATAAGAAACGTCGCATCGAATGAAAGTGATTGAATTCTCCCCGTCTGGACGAGCGGAATTGAATGGTGCAACTGATTTTGCTGTGCTGTGAAAATTCAGATATTTGCATGACTGCTTTTGTTTTATTTTGTGAAAAGCAAAAAGAATTCAACCCCATAATACATGTTGTTTTATTGGTCGCTCGTCCATTTCATATCCCATAGCTTAACAACTCATGTATTTGGATTGCTCTCGATGAGGCGAGCAGTACGAGTACCACCTTGATGGTTCTGCGACGTTTCCTTCCAGAGTTATTACCAAAAAACCACAAACATCCCAGAACCCTCTCGGTTTGGGGTCAAAATTTTGTCGCTCATTAAATCCCATAAGAAACGTCGCATCGAATGAAAGTGATTGAATTCTCCCCGTCTGGACGAGCGGAATTGAATGGTGCAACTGATTTTGCTGTGCTGTGAAAATTCAGATATTTGCATGACTGCTTTTGTTTTATTTTGTGAATAGCAAAAAGCATTCAACCCCATAATACATGCTGTTTTATTGGTAGCTCGTCCATTTCATATCCCATAGCTTAACCATTCACATATTTGGATTCCTCTCGACGAGGCGAACAGTACGAGTACCACCTTGATGGGTCTGCGACGTTTCCTTCCAGAGTTATTACTAAAAAAACACAAACATCCCAGAATCCTCTCGGTTTGGGGTCAAAATGTTGTCGCTCATTAAATCCCACAAGAAACGTCGCATCAAATGAATGTGATTGAATTCTCCCGGTCTGGACGAGCGGAATTGAATGGTGCAACTGATTTTGCTGTGCTGTGAAAATTCAGATATTTGCATGACTGCTTTTGTTTTATTTTGTGAATAGCAAAAAGAATTCAACCCCATAATACATGTTGTTTTATTGGTCGCTCGTCCATTTCATATCCCATAGCTTAACAACTCATGTATTTGGATTGCTCTCGATGAGGCGAGCAGTACGAGTACCACCTTGATGGTTCTGCGACGTTTCCTTCCAGAGTTATTACGAAAAAACCACAAACATCCCAGAACCCTCTCGGTTTGGGGTCAAAATTTTGTCGCTCATTAAATCCCATAAGAAACGTCGCATCGAATGAAAGTGATTGAATTTTCTCCGTCTGGACGAGCGGAATTGAATGGTGCAACTGATTTTGCTGTGCTGTGAAAATTCAGATATTTGCATGACTGATTTTGTTTTATTTTGTGAATAGCAAAAAGCATTCAACCCCATAATACATGCTGTTTTATTATTAGCTCGTCCATTTCATATCCCATAGCTTAACCATTCACATATTTGGATTCCTCTCGACGAGGCGAACAGTACGAGTACCACCTTGATGGGTCTGCGACGTTTCCTTCCAGAGTTATTACTAAAAAAACACAAACATCCCAGAATCTTCTCTGTTTGGGGTCAAAATGTTGTCGCTCATTAAATCCCACAAGAAACGTCGCATCGAATGAATGTGATTGAATTCTCCCGGTCTGGACGAGCGGAATTGAATGGTGCAACTGATTTTGCTGTGCTGTAAAAATTCAGATATTTGCATGACTGCTTTTGTTTTATTTTGTGAATAGCAAAAATAATTCAACCCCATAATACATGTTGTTTTATTGGTCGCTCGTCCATTTCATATCCCATAGCTTAACAACTCATGTATTTGGATTACTCTCGATGAGGCGAGCAGTATGAGTACCACCTTGATGGGTCTACGACGTTTCCTTCCAGAGTTATTACCAAAAAACCACAAACATCCCAGAATCCTCTCGATTTGGGGTCAAAATGTTGTCGCTCATTAAATTCCATAAGAAACGTCGCATCGAATGAATGTGATTGAATTCTCCCCGTCTGGACGAGCGGAATTGAATGGTGCAACTGATTTTGCTGTGCTGTGAAAATTCAGATATTTGCATGACTGCTTTTGTTTTATTTTGTGAATAGCAAAAAGCATTCAACCCCATAATACATGCTGTTTTATTGGTCGCTCGTCCATTTCATATCCCATAGCTTAACCATTCATATATTTGGATTTCTCTCGACGAGGCGAGCAGTACGAGTACCACCTTGATGGGTCTGCGACGTTTCCTTCCAGAGTTATTACCAAAAAACCACAAACATCCCAGAATCCTCTCGATTTGGGGTCAAAATGTTGTCGCTCATTAAATTCCATAAGAAACGTCGCATCGAATGAATGTGATTGAATTCTCCCCGTCTGGACGAGCGGAATTGAATGGTGCAACTGATTTTGCTGTGCTGTAAAAATTCAGATATTTGCATGACTGCTTTTGTTTTATTTTGTGAATAGCAAAAAGCATTCAACCCCATAATACATGTTGTTTTATTGGTCGCTCGTCCATTTCATATCCCATAGCTTAAACATTCATATATTTGGATTCTTCTCGACGAGGCGAGCAGTAGGAGTACCAGCTTGATGGGGCTGCGACGTTTCCTTCCAGAGTTATTACCAAAAAACCACAAACATCCAAGAATTCTCTCGGTTTGGGGTCAAAATGTTGTCGCTCATTAAATTCCATAAGAAACGTCGCATCGAATGAATGTGATTGAATTCTCCCCGTCTGGACGAGCGGAATTGAATGGTGCAACTGATTTTGCTGTGCTGTGAAAATTCAGATATTTGCATGACTGCTTTTGTTTTATTTTGTGAATAGCAAAAAGCATTCAACCCCATAATACATGCTGTTTTATTGGTCGCTCGTCCATTTCATATCCCATAGCTTAACCATTCATATATTTGGATTTCTCTCGACGAGGCGAGCAGTACGAGTACCACCTTGATGGGTCTGCGACGTTTCCTTCCAGAGTTATTACCAAAAAACCACAAACATCCCAGAATCCTCTCGATTTGGGGTCAAAATGTTGTCGCTCATTAAATTCCATAAGAAACGTCGCATCGAATGAATGTGATTGAATTCTCCCCGTCTGGACGAGCGGAATTGAATGGTGCAACTGATTTTGCTGTGCTGTAAAAATTCAGATATTTGCATGACTGCTTTTGTTTTATTTTGTGAATAGCAAAAAGCATTCAACCCCATAATACATGTTGTTTTATTGGTCGCTCGTCCATTTCATATCCCATAGCTTAAACATTCATATATTTGGATTCTTCTCGACGAGGCGAGCAGTAGGAGTACCAGCTTGATGGGGCTGCGACGTTTCCTTCCAGAGTTATTACCAAAAAACCACAAACATCCAAGAATTCTCTCGGTTTGGGGTCAAAATGTTGTCGCTCATTAAATCCCACAAGAAACGTCGCATCGAATGAATGTGATTGAATTCTCCCCGTCTGGACGAGCGGAATTGAATGGTGCAACTGATTTTGCTGTGCTGTGAAAATTCAGATATTTGCATGACTGCTTTTGTTTTATTTTGTGAATAGCAAAAAGCATTCAACCCCATAATACATGTTGTTTTATTGGTCGTTCGTCCATTTCATATCCCATAGCTTAACAACTCATATATTTGGATTCCTCTCGATGAGGCGAGCAGTACGAGTACCACCTTGATGGTTCTGCGACGTTTCCTTCCAGAGTTATTACCAAAAAACCACAAACATCCCAGAATCCTCTCGGTTTGGGGTCAAAATTTTGTCGCTCATTAAATCCCATAAGAAACGTCGCATCGAATGAAAGTGATTGAATTCTCCCCGTCTGGACGAGCGGAATTGAATGGTGCAACTGATTTTGCTGTGCTGTGAAAATTCAGATATTTGCATGACTGCTTTTGTTTTATTTTGTGAATAGCAAAAAGCATTCAACCCCATAATACATGCTGTTTTATTGGTAGCTCGTCCATTTCATATCCCATAGCTTAACCATTCACATATTTGGATTCCTCTCGACGAGGCGAGCAGTACGAGTACCACCTTGATTGGTCTGCGACGTTTCCTTCCAGAGTTATTACCAAAAAACCACAAACATCCCAGAATCCTCTCGGTTTGGGGTCAAAATGTTGTCGCTTATTAAATCCCATAAGAAACGTCGCATCGAATGAATGTGATTGAATTCTCCCCGTCTGGACGAGCGGAATTGAATGGTGCAACTGATTTTGCTGTGCTGTGAAAATTCAGATATTTGCATGACTGCTTTTTTTTTATTTTGTGAATAGCAAAAAGCATTCAACCCCATAATACATGTTGTTTTATTGGTCGCTCGTCCATTTCATATCCCATAGCTTAAGCATTCATATATTTGGATTCCTCTCGACGAGGCGAGCAGTACGAGTACCACCTTGATGGGTCTGCGACGTTTCCTTCCAGAGTTATTACCAAAAAACCACAAACATCCCATAATCCTCTCGGTTTTGGGGTCAAAATGTTGTCGCTCATTAAATCCCATAAGAAACGTCGCATCGAATGAATGTGATTGAATTCTCCCCGTCTGGACGAGCGGAATTGAATGGTGCAACTGATATTGCTGTCCTGTGAAAATTCAGATATTTGCATGAATGCTTTTGTTTTATTTTGTGAATAGCAAAAAGAATTCAACCCCATAATACATGTTGTTTTATTGGTCGCTCGTCCATTTCATATCCCATAGCTTAACAACTCATGTATTTGGATTGCTCTCGATGAGGCGAGCAGTACGAGTACCACCTTGATGGTTCTGCGACGTTTCCTTCCAGAGTTATTACGAAAAAACCACAAACATCCCAGAACCCTCTCGGTTTGGGGTCAAAATTTTGTCGCTCATTAAATCCCATAAGAAACGTCGCATCGAATGAAAGTGATTGAATTTTCTCCGTCTGGACGAGCGGAATTGAATGGTGCAACTGATTTTGCTGTGCTGTGAAAATTCAGATATTTGCATGACTGATTTTGTTTTATTTTGTGAATAGCAAAAAGCATTCAACCCCATAATACATGCTGTTTTATTATTAGCTCGTCCATTTCATATCCCATAGCTTAACCATTCACATATTTGGATTCCTCTCGACGAGGCGAACAGTACGAGTACCACCTTGATGGGTCTGCGACGTTTCCTTCCAGAGTTATTACTAAAAAAACACAAACATCCCAGAATCTTCTCTGTTTGGGGTCAAAATGTTGTCGCTCATTAAATCCCACAAGAAACGTCGCATCGAATGAATGTGATTGAATTCTCCCGGTCTGGACGAGCGGAATTGAATGGTGCAACTGATTTTGCTGTGCTGTGAAAATTCAGATATTTGCATGACTGCTTTTGTTTTATTTTGTGAATAGCAAAAATAATTCAACCCCATAATACATGTTGTTTTATTGGTCGCTCGTCCATTTCATATCCCATAGCTTAACAACTCATGTATTTGGATTACTCTCGATGAGGCGAGCAGTATGAGTACCACCTTGATGGGTCTACGACGTTTCCTTCCAGAGTTATTACCAAAAAACCACAAACATCCCAGAATCCTCTCGATTTGGGGTCAAAATGTTGTCGCTCATTAAATTCCATAAGAAACGTCGCATCGAATGAATGTGATTGAATTCTCCCCGTCTGGACGAGCGGAATTGAATGGTGCAACTGATTTTGCTGTGCTGTGAAAATTCAGATATTTGCATGACTGCTTTTGTTTTATTTTGTGAATAGCAAAAAGCATTCAACCCCATAATACATGCTGTTTTATTGGTCGCTCGTCCATTTCATATCCCATAGCTTAACCATTCATATATTTGGATTTCTCTCGACGAGGCGAGCAGTACGAGTACCACCTTGATGGGTCTGCGACGTTTCCTTCCAGAGTTATTACCAAAAAACCACAAACATCCCAGAATCCTCTCGATTTGGGGTCAAAATGTTGTCGCTCATTAAATTCCATAAGAAACGTCGCATCGAATGAATGTGATTGAATTCTCCCCGTCTGGACGAGCGGAATTGAATGGTGCAACTGATTTTGCTGTGCTGTAAAAATTCAGATATTTGCATGACTGCTTTTGTTTTATTTTGTGAATAGCAAAAAGCATTCAACCCCATAATACATGTTGTTTTATTGGTCGCTCGTCCATTTCATATCCCATAGCTTAAACATTCATATATTTGGATTCTTCTCGACGAGGCGAGCAGTAGGAGTACCAGCTTGATGGGGCTGCGACGTTTCCTTCCAGAGTTATTACCAAAAAACCACAAACATCCAAGAATTCTCTCGGTTTGGGGTCAAAATGTTGTCGCTCATTAAATCCCACAAGAAACGTCGCATCGAATGAATGTGATTGAATTCTCCCCGTCTGGACGAGCGGAATTGAATGGTGCAACTGATTTTGCTGTGCTGTGAAAATTCAGATATTTGCATGACTGCTTTTGTTTTATTTTGTGAATAGCAAAAAGCATTCAACCCCATAATACATGTTGTTTTATTGGTCGTTCGTCCATTTCATATCCCATAGCTTAACAACTCATATATTTGGATTCCTCTCGATGAGGCGAGCAGTACGAGTACCACCTTGATGGTTCTGCGACGTTTCCTTCCAGAGTTATTACCAAAAAACCACAAACATCCCAGAATCCTCTCGGTTTGGGGTCAAAATTTTGTCGCTCATTAAATCCCATAAGAAACGTCGCATCGAATGAAAGTGATTGAATTCTCCCCGTCTGGACGAGCGGAATTGAATGGTGCAACTGATTTTGCTGTGCTGTGAAAATTCAGATATTTGCATGACTGCTTTTGTTTTATTTTGTGAATAGCAAAAAGCATTCAACCCCATAATACATGCTGTTTTATTGGTAGCTCGTCCATTTCATATCCCATAGCTTAACCATTCACATATTTGGATTCCTCTCGACGAGGCGAGCAGTACGAGTACCACCTTGATTGGTCTGCGACGTTTCCTTCCAGAGTTATTACCAAAAAACCACAAACATCCCAGAATCCTCTCGGTTTGGGGTCAAAATGTTGTCGCTTATTAAATCCCATAAGAAACGTCGCATCGAATGAATGTGATTGAATTCTCCCCGTCTGGACGAGCGGAATTGAATGGTGCAACTGATTTTGCTGTGCTGTGAAAATTCAGATATTTGCATGACTGCTTTTTTTTTATTTTGTGAATAGCAAAAAGCATTCAACCCCATAATACATGTTGTTTTATTGGTCGCTCGTCCATTTCATATCCCATAGCTTAAGCATTCATATATTTGGATTCCTCTCGACGAGGCGAGCAGTACGAGTACCACCTTGATGGGTCTGCGACGTTTCCTTCCAGAGTTATTACCAAAAAACCACAAACATCCCATAATCCTCTCGGTTTTGGGGTCAAAATGTTGTCGCTCATTAAATCCCATAAGAAACGTCGCATCGAATGAAAGTGATTGAATTTTCTCCGTCTGGACGAGCGGAATTGAATGGTGCAACTGATTTTGCTGTGCTGTGAAAATTCAGATATTTGCATGACTGATTTTGTTTTATTTTGTGAATAGCAAAAAGCATTCAACCCCATAATACATGCTGTTTTATTATTAGCTCGTCCATTTCATATCCCATAGCTTAACCATTCACATATTTGGATTCCTCTCGACGAGGCGAACAGTACGAGTACCACCTTGATGGGTCTGCGACGTTTCCTTCCAGAGTTATTACTAAAAAAACACAAACATCCCAGAATCTTCTCTGTTTGGGGTCAAAATGTTGTCGCTCATTAAATCCCACAAGAAACGTCGCATCGAATGAATGTGATTGAATTCTCCCGGTCTGGACGAGCGGAATTGAATGGTGCAACTGATTTTGCTGTGCTGTGAAAATTCAGATATTTGCATGACTGCTTTTGTTTTATTTTGTGAATAGCAAAAATAATTCAACCCCATAATACATGTTGTTTTATTGGTCGCTCGTCCATTTCATATCCCATAGCTTAACAACTCATGTATTTGGATTACTCTCGATGAGGCGAGCAGTATGAGTACCACCTTGATGGGTCTACGACGTTTCCTTCCAGAGTTATTACCAAAAAACCACAAACATCCCAGAATCCTCTCGATTTGGGGTCAAAATGTTGTCGCTCATTAAATTCCATAAGAAACGTCGCATCGAATGAATGTGATTGAATTCTCCCCGTCTGGACGAGCGGAATTGAATGGTGCAACTGATTTTGCTGTGCTGTGAAAATTCAGATATTTGCATGACTGCTTTTGTTTTATTTTGTGAATAGCAAAAAGCATTCAACCCCATAATACATGCTGTTTTATTGGTCGCTCGTCCATTTCATATCCCATAGCTTAACCATTCATATATTTGGATTTCTCTCGACGAGGCGAGCAGTACGAGTACCACCTTGATGGGTCTGCGACGTTTCCTTCCAGAGTTATTACCAAAAAACCACAAACATCCCAGAATCCTCTCGATTTGGGGTCAAAATGTTGTCGCTCATTAAATTCCATAAGAAACGTCGCATCGAATGAATGTGATTGAATTCTCCCCGTCTGGACGAGCGGAATTGAATGGTGCAACTGATTTTGCTGTGCTGTAAAAATTCAGATATTTGCATGACTGCTTTTGTTTTATTTTGTGAATAGCAAAAAGCATTCAACCCCATAATACATGTTGTTTTATTGGTCGCTCGTCCATTTCATATCCCATAGCTTAAACATTCATATATTTGGATTCTTCTCGACGAGGCGAGCAGTAGGAGTACCAGCTTGATGGGGCTGCGACGTTTCCTTCCAGAGTTATTACCAAAAAACCACAAACATCCAAGAATTCTCTCGGTTTGGGGTCAAAATGTTGTCGCTCATTAAATCCCACAAGAAACGTCGCATCGAATGAATGTGATTGAATTCTCCCCGTCTGGACGAGCGGAATTGAATGGTGCAACTGATTTTGCTGTGCTGTGAAAATTCAGATATTTGCATGACTGCTTTTGTTTTATTTTGTGAATAGCAAAAAGCATTCAACCCCATAATACATGTTGTTTTATTGGTCGTTCGTCCATTTCATATCCCATAGCTTAACAACTCATATATTTGGATTCCTCTCGATGAGGCGAGCAGTACGAGTACCACCTTGATGGTTCTGCGACGTTTCCTTCCAGAGTTATTACCAAAAAACCACAAACATCCCAGAATCCTCTCGGTTTGGGGTCAAAATTTTGTCGCTCATTAAATCCCATAAGAAACGTCGCATCGAATGAAAGTGATTGAATTCTCCCCGTCTGGACGAGCGGAATTGAATGGTGCAACTGATTTTGCTGTGCTGTGAAAATTCAGATATTTGCATGACTGCTTTTGTTTTATTTTGTGAATAGCAAAAAGCATTCAACCCCATAATACATGCTGTTTTATTGGTAGCTCGTCCATTTCATATCCCATAGCTTAACCATTCACATATTTGGATTCCTCTCGACGAGGCGAGCAGTACGAGTACCACCTTGATTGGTCTGCGACGTTTCCTTCCAGAGTTATTACCAAAAAACCACAAACATCCCAGAATCCTCTCGGTTTGGGGTCAAAATGTTGTCGCTTATTAAATCCCATAAGAAACGTCGCATCGAATGAATGTGATTGAATTCTCCCCGTCTGGACGAGCGGAATTGAATGGTGCAACTGATTTTGCTGTGCTGTGAAAATTCAGATATTTGCATGACTGCTTTTTTTTATTTTGTGAATAGCAAAAAGCATTCAACCCCATAATACATGTTGTTTTATTGGTCGCTCGTCCATTTCATATCCCATAGCTTAAGCATTCATATATTTGGATTCCTCTCGACGAGGCGAGCAGTACGAGTACCACCTTGATGGGTCTGCGACGTTTCCTTCCAGAGTTATTACCAAAAAACCACAAACATCCCATAATCCTCTCGGTTTTGGGGTCAAAATGTTGTCGCTCATTAAATCCCATAAGAAACGTCGCATCGAATGAATGTGATTGAATTCTCCCCGTCTGGACGAGCGGAATTGAATGGTGCAACTGATATTGCTGTCCTGTGAAAATTCAGATATTTGCATGAATGCTTTTGTTTTATTTTGTGAATAGCAAAAAGCATTCAACCCCATAATACATGTTGTTTTATTGGTCGCTCGTCCATTTCATATTCCATAGCTTAAGCATTCATATATTTGGATTCCTCTCGACGAGGCGAGCAGTACGAGTACCACCTTGATGGGTCTGCGACGTTTCCTTCCAGAGTTATTACCAAAAAACCACAAACATCCCAGAATCCTCTCGGTTTAGGGGTCAAAATGTTGTCGCTCATTAAATTCCATAAGAAACGTCGCATCGAATGAATGTGATTGAATTCTCCCCGTCTGGACGAGCGGAATTGAATGGTGCAACTGATTTTGCTGTGCTGTAAAAATTCAGATATTTGCATGACTGCTTTTGTTTTATTTTGTGAATAGCAAAAGCATTCAACCCCATAATACATGTTGTTTTATTGGTCGCTCGTCCATTTCATATCCCATAGCTTAAACATTCATATATTTGGATTCTTCTCGACGAGGCGAGCAGTAGGAGTACCAGCTTGATGGGGCTGCGACGTTTCCTTCCAGAGTTATTACCAAAAAACCACAAACATCCCAGAATTCTCTCGGTTTGGGGTCAAAATGTTGTCGCTCATTAAATCCCACAAGAAACGTCGCATCGAATGAATGTGATTGAATTCTCCCCGTCTGGACGAGCGGAATTGAATGGTGCAACTGATTTTGCTGTGCTGTGAAAATTCAGATATTTGCATGACTGCTTTTGTTTTATTTTGTGAATAGCAAAAAGCATTCAACCCCATAATACATGTTGTTTTATTGGTCGTTCGTCCATTTCATATCCCATAGCTTAACAACTCATATATTTGGATTCCTCTCGATGAGGCGAGCAGTACGAGTACCACCTTGATGGGTCTGCGACGTTTCCTTCCAGAGTTATTACCAAAAAACCACAAACATCCCAGAATCCTCTCGATTTGGGGTCAAAATGTTGTCGCTCATTAAATTCCATAAGAAACGTCGCATCGAATGAATGTGATTGAATTCTCCCCGTCTGGACGAGCGGAATTGAATGGTGCAACTGATTTTGCTGTGCTGTAAAAATTCAGATATTTGCATGACTGCTTTTGTTTTATTTTGTGAATAGCAAAAAGCATTCAACCCCATAATACATGTTGTTTTATTGGTCGCTCGTCCATTTCATATCCCATAGCTTAAACATTCATATATTTGGATTCTTCTCGACGAGGCGAGCAGTAGGAGTACCAGCTTGATGGGTCTGCGACGTTTCCTTCCAGAGTTATTACCAAAAAACCACAAACATCCCAGAATTCTCTCGGTTTGGGGTCAAAATGTTGTCGCTCATTAAATCCCACAAGAAACGTCGCATCGAATGAATGTGATTGAATTCTCCCCGTCTGGACGAGCGGAATTGAATGGTGCAACTGATTTTGCTGTGCTGTGAAAATTCAGATATTTGCATGACTGCTTTTGTTTTATTTTGTGAATAGCAAAAAGCATTCAACCCCATAATACATGTTGTTTTATTGGTCGTTCGTCCATTTCATATCCCATAGCTTAACAACTCATATATTTGGATTCCTCTCGATGAGGCGAGCAGTACGAGTACCACCTTGATGGTTCTGCGACGTTTCCTTCCAGAGTTATTACCAAAAAACCACAAACATCCCAGAATCCTCTCGGTTTGGGGTCAAAATTTTGTCGCTCATTAAATCCCATAAGAAACGTCGCATCGAATGAAAGTGATTGAATTCTCCCCGTCTGGACGAGCGGAATTGAATGGTGCAACTGATTTTGCTGTGCTGTGAAAATTCAGATATTTGCATGACTGCTTTTGTTTTATTTTGTGAATAGCAAAAAGCATTCAACCCCATAATACATGCTGTTTTATTGGTAGCTCGTCCATTTCATATCCCATAGCTTAAACATTCACATATTTGGATTCCTCTCGACGAGGCGAGCAGTACGAGTACCACCTTGATGGGTCTGCGACGTTTCCTTCCAGAGTTATTACCAAAAAACCACAAACATCCCAGAATCCTCTCGGTTTGGGGTCAAAATGTTGTCGCTCATTAAATCCCATAAGAAACGTCGCATCGAATGAATGTGATTGAATTCTCCCCGTCTGGACGAGCGGAATTGAATGGTGCAACTGATTTTGCTGTGCTGTGAAAATTCAGATATTTGCATGACTGCTTTTTTTTTATTTTGTGAATAGCAAAAAGCATTCAACCCCATAATACATGTTGTTTTATTGGTCGCTCGTCCATTTCATATCCCATAGCTTAAGCATTCATATATTTGGATTCCTCTCGACGAGGCGAGCAGTACGAGTACCACCTTGATGGGTCTGCGACGTTTCCTTCCAGAGTTATTACCAAAAAACCACAAACATCCCAGAATCCTCTCGGTTTGGGGTCAAAATTTTGTCGCTCATTAAATCCCATAAGAAACGTCGCATCGAATGAAAGTGATTGAATTCTCCCCGTCTGGACGAGCGGAATTGAATGGTGCAACTGATTTTGCTGTGCTGTGAAAATTCAGATATTTGCATGACTGCTTTTGTTTTATTTTGTGAATAGCAAAAAGCATTCAACCCCATAATACATGCTGTTTTATTGGTAGCTCGTCCATTTCATATCCCATAGCTTAAACATTCACATATTTGGATTCCTCTCGACGAGGCGAGCAGTACGAGTACCACCTTGATGGGTCTGCGACGTTTCCTTCCAGAGTTATTACCAAAAAACCACAAACATCCCAGAATCCTCTCGGTTTGGGGTCAAAATGTTGTCGCTCATTAAATCCCATAAGAAACGTCGCATCGAATGAATGTGATTGAATTCTCCCCGTCTGGACGAGCGGAATTGAATGGTGCAACTGATTTTGCTGTGCTGTGAAAATTCAGATATTTGCATGACTGCTTTTTTTTTATTTTGTGAATAGCAAAAAGCATTCAACCCCATAATACATGTTGTTTTATTGGTCGCTCGTCCATTTCATATCCCATAGCTTAAGCATTCATATATTTGGATTCCTCTCGACGAGGCGAGCAGTACGAGTACCACCTTGATGGGTCTGCGACGTTTCCTTCCAGAGTTATTACCAAAAAACCACAAACATCCCAGAATTCTCTCGGTTTGGGGTCAAAATGTTGTCGCTCATTAAATCCCACAAGAAACGTCGCATCGAATGAATGTGATTGAATTCTCCCCGTCTGGACGAGCGGAATTGAATGGTGCAACTGATTTTGCTGTGCTGTGAAAATTCAGATATTTGCATGACTGCTTTTGTTTTATTTTGTGAATAGCAAAAAGCATTCAACCCCATAATACATGTTGTTTTATTGGTCGTTCGTCCATTTCATATCCCATAGCTTAACAACTCATATATTTGGATTCCTCTCGATGAGGCGAGCAGTACGAGTACCACCTTGATGGGTCTGCGACGTTTCCTTCCAGAGTTATTACCAAAAAACCACAAACATCCCAGAATCCTCTCGATTTGGGGTCAAAATGTTGTCGCTCATTAAATTCCATAAGAAACGTCGCATCGAATGAATGTGATTGAATTCTCCCCGTCTGGACGAGCGGAATTGAATGGTGCAACTGATTTTGCTGTGCTGTAAAAATTCAGATATTTGCATGACTGCTTTTGTTTTATTTTGTGAATAGCAAAAAGCATTCAACCCCATAATACATGTTGTTTTATTGGTCGCTCGTCCATTTCATATCCCATAGCTTAAACATTCATATATTTGGATTCTTCTCGACGAGGCGAGCAGTAGGAGTACCAGCTTGATGGGTCTGCGACGTTTCCTTCCAGAGTTATTACCAAAAAACCACAAACATCCCAGAATTCTCTCGGTTTGGGGTCAAAATGTTGTCGCTCATTAAATCCCACAAGAAACGTCGCATCGAATGAATGTGATTGAATTCTCCCCGTCTGGACGAGCGGAATTGAATGGTGCAACTGATTTTGCTGTGCTGTGAAAATTCAGATATTTGCATGACTGCTTTTGTTTTATTTTGTGAATAGCAAAAAGCATTCAACCCCATAATACATGTTGTTTTATTGGTCGTTCGTCCATTTCATATCCCATAGCTTAACAACTCATATATTTGGATTCCTCTCGATGAGGCGAGCAGTACGAGTACCACCTTGATGGTTCTGCGACGTTTCCTTCCAGAGTTATTACCAAAAAACCACAAACATCCCAGAATCCTCTCGGTTTGGGGTCAAAATTTTGTCGCTCATTAAATCCCATAAGAAACGTCGCATCGAATGAAAGTGATTGAATTCTCCCCGTCTGGACGAGCGGAATTGAATGGTGCAACTGATTTTGCTGTGCTGTGAAAATTCAGATATTTGCATGACTGCTTTTGTTTTATTTTGTGAATAGCAAAAAGCATTCAACCCCATAATACATGCTGTTTTATTGGTAGCTCGTCCATTTCATATCCCATAGCTTAAACATTCACATATTTGGATTCCTCTCGACGAGGCGAGCAGTACGAGTACCACCTTGATGGGTCTGCGACGTTTCCTTCCAGAGTTATTACCAAAAAACCACAAACATCCCAGAATCCTCTCGGTTTGGGGTCAAAATGTTGTCGCTCATTAAATCCCATAAGAAACGTCGCATCGAATGAATGTGATTGAATTCTCCCCGTCTGGACGAGCGGAATTGAATGGTGCAACTGATTTTGCTGTGCTGTGAAAATTCAGATATTTGCATGACTGCTTTTTTTTTATTTTGTGAATAGCAAAAAGCATTCAACCCCATAATACATGTTGTTTTATTGGTCGCTCGTCCATTTCATATCCCATAGCTTAAGCATTCATATATTTGGATTCCTCTCGACGAGGCGAGCAGTACGAGTACCACCTTGATGGGTCTGCGACGTTTCCTTCCAGAGTTATTACCAAAAAACCACAAACATCCCAGAATCCTCTCGGTTTGGGGTCAAAATTTTGTCGCTCATTAAATCCCATAAGAAACGTCGCATCGAATGAAAGTGATTGAATTCTCCCCGTCTGGACGAGCGGAATTGAATGGTGCAACTGATTTTGCTGTGCTGTGAAAATTCAGATATTTGCATGACTGCTTTTGTTTTATTTTGTGAATAGCAAAAAGCATTCAACCCCATAATACATGCTGTTTTATTGGTAGCTCGTCCATTTCATATCCCATAGCTTAAACATTCACATATTTGGATTCCTCTCGACGAGGCGAGCAGTACGAGTACCACCTTGATGGGTCTGCGACGTTTCCTTCCAGAGTTATTACCAAAAAACCACAAACATCCCAGAATCCTCTCGGTTTGGGGTCAAAATGTTGTCGCTCATTAAATCCCATAAGAAACGTCGCATCGAATGAATGTGATTGAATTCTCCCCGTCTGGACGAGCGGAATTGAATGGTGCAACTGATTTTGCTGTGCTGTGAAAATTCAGATATTTGCATGACTGCTTTTTTTTTATTTTGTGAATAGCAAAAAGCATTCAACCCCATAATACATGTTGTTTTATTGGTCGCTCGTCCATTTCATATCCCATAGCTTAAGCATTCATATATTTGGATTCCTCTCGACGAGGCGAGCAGTACGAGTACCACCTTGATGGGTCTGCGACGTTTCCTTCCAGAGTTATTACCAAAAAACCACAAACATCCCATAATCCTCTCGGTTTTGGGGTCAAAATGTTGTCGCTCATTAAATCCCATAAGAAACGTCGCATCGAATGAATGTGATTGAATTCTCCCCGTCTGGACGAGCGGAATTGAATGGTGCAACTGATATTGCTGTCCTGTGAAAATTCAGATATTTGCATGAATGCTTTTGTTTTATTTTGTGAATAGCAAAAAGCATTCAACCCCATAATACATGTTGTTTTATTGGTCGCTCGTCCATTTCATATTCCATAGCTTAAGCATTCATATATTTGGATTCCTCTCGACGAGGCGAGCAGTACGAGTACCACCTTGATGGGTCTGCGACGTTTCCTTCCAGAGTTATTACCAAAAAACCACAAACATCCCAGAATCCTCTCGGTTTAGGGGTCAAAATGTTGCCGCTCATTAAATCTAAAAAACACGTCGCATCGAATGAATGTGATTGAATTCTCCCCGTCTGGACGAGCGGAATTGAATGGTGCAACTGATTTTGCTGTGCTGTGAAAATTCAGATATTTGCATGACTGCTTTTGTTTTATTTTGTGAATAGCAAAAAGCATTCAACCCCATAATACATGTTGTTTTATTGGTCGCTCGTCCATTTCATATCCCATAGCTTAAGCATTCATATATTTGGATTCCTGTCGACGAGGCGAGCAGTTCGAGTACCACCTTGATGGGTCTGCGACGTTTCCTTCCAGAGTTATTACCAAAAAAACACAAACATCCCAGAATCCTCTCGATTTGGGGTCAAAATGTTGTCGCTCATTAAATTCCATAAGAAACGTTGCATCGAATGAATGTGATTGAATTCTCCCCGTCTGGACGAGCGGAATTGAATGGTGCAACTGATTTTGCTGTGCTGTGAAAATTCAGATATTTGCATGACTGCTTTTGTTTTATTTTGTGAATAGCAAAAAGCATTCAACCGCATAATACATGCTGTTTTATTGGTCGCTCGTCCATTTCATATCCGATAGCTTAACCATTCATATATTTGGATTTCTCTCGACGAGGCGAGCAGTACGAGTACCACCTTGATGGGTCTGCGACGTTTCCTTCCAGAGTTATTACCAAAAATACACAAACATCCCAGAATCCTCTCGATTTGGGGTCAAAATGTTGTCGCTCATTAAATTCCATAAGAAACGTCGCATCGAATGAATGTGATTGAATTCTCTCCGTCTGGACGAGCGGAATTGAATGGTGCAACTGATTTTGCTGTGCTGTGAAAATTCAGATATTTGCATGACTGCTTTTGTTTTATTTTGTGAATAGCAAAAAGCATTCAACCGCATAATACATGCTGTTTTATTGGTCGCTCGTCCATTTCATATCCCATAGCTTAACCATTCATATATTTGGATTTCTCTCGACGAGGCGAGCAGTACGAGTACCACCTTGATGGGTCTGCGACGTTTCCTTCCAGAGTTATTACCAAAAAAACACAAACATCCCAGAATCCTCTCGGTTTGGGGTCAAAATGTTGTCGCTCATTAAATTCCATAAGAAACGTCACATCGAATGAATGTGATTGAATTCTCCCCGTCTGGACGAGCGGAATTGAATGGTGCAACTGATTTTGCTGTGCTGTGAAAATTCAGATATTTACATGACTGCTTTTGTTTTATTTTGTGAATAGCAAAAAGCATTCAACCGCATAATACATGCTGTTTTATTGGTCGCTCGTCCATTTCATATCCCATAGCTTAACCATTCATATATTTGGATTCCTCTCGATGAGGCGAGCAGTACGAGTACCACCTTGATGGGTCTGCGACGTTTCCTTCCAGAGTTATTACCAAAGATACACAAACATCCCAGAATCCTCTCGGTTTGGGGTCAAAATGTTGTCGCTCATTAAATTCCATAAGAAACGTCACATCGAATGAATGTGATTGAATTCTCCCCGTCTGGACGAGCGGAATTGAATGGTGCAACTGATTTTGCTATGCTGTGAAAATTCAGATATTTGCATGACTGCTTTTGTTTTATTTTGTGAATAGCAAAAAGCATTCAACCGCATAATACATGCTGTTTTATTGGTCGCTCGTCCATTTCATATCCCATAGCTTAACCATTCATATATTTGGATTTCTCCCGACGAGGCGAGCAGTTCGAGTACCACCTTGATGGGTCTGCGACGTTTCCTTCCAGAGTTATTACCAAAAAAACACAAACATCCCAGAATCCTCTCGGTTTGGGGTCAAAATGTTGTCGCTCATTAAATTCCATAAGAAACGTCACATCGAATGAATGTGATTGAATTCTCCCCGTCTGGACGAGCGGAATTGAATGGTGCAACTGATTTTGCTGTGCTGTGAAAATTCAGATATTTGCATGACTTCTTTTGTTTTATTTTGTGAATAGCAAAAAGCATTCAACCCCATAATACATGTTGTTTTATTGGTCGCTCGTCCATTTCATATCCCATAGCTTAAGCATTCATATATTTGGATTCCTCTCGATGAGGCGAGCAGTACGAGTACCACCTTGATGGGTCTGCGACGTTTCCTTCCAGAGTTATTACCAAAAATACACAAACATCCCAGAATCCTCTCGGTTTGGGGTCAAAATGTTGTCGCTCATTAAATCCAATAAGAAACGTCGCATCGAATGAATGTGATTGAATTCTCCCCGTCTGGACGAGCGGAATTGAATGGTGCAACTGATTTTGCTGTGCTGTGAAAATTCAGATATTTGCATGACTGCTTTTGTTTTATTTTGTGAATAGCAAAAAGCATTCAACCCCATAATACATGTTGTTTTATTGGTCGCTCGTCCATTTCATATCCGATAGCTTAACCATTCATATATTTGGATTCCTCTCGACGAGGCGAGCAGTTCGAGTCCCACCTTGATGGGTCTGCGACGTTTCCTTCCAGAGTTATTACCAAAAAACCACAAACATCCCAGAATCCTCTCGATTTGGGGTCAAAATGTTGTCGCTCATTAAATTCCATAAGAAACGTCGCATCGAATGAATGTGATTGAATTCTCTCCGTCTGGACGAGCGGAATTGAATGGTGCAACTGATTTTGCTGTGCTGTGAAAATTCAGATATTTGCATGACTGCTTTTGTTTTATTTTGTGAATAGCAAAAAGCATTCAACCGCATAATACATGCTGTTTTATTGGTCGCTCGTCCATTTCATATCCCATAGCTTAACCATTCATATATTTGGATTTCTCTCGACGAGGCGAGCAGTACGAGTACCACCTTGATGGGTCTGCGACGTTCCCTTCCAGAGTTATTACCAAAAAAACACAAACATCCCAGAATCCTCTCGGTTTGGGGTCAAAATGTTGTCGCTCATTAAATTCCATAAGAAACGTCACATCGAATGAATGTGATTGAATTCTCCCCGTCTGGACGAGCGGAATTGAATGGTGCAACTGATTTTGCTGTGCTGTGAAAATTCAGATATTTGCATTACTGCTTTTGTTTTATTTTGTGAATAGCAAAATGCATTCAACCCCATAATACATGCTGTTTTATTGGTCGCTCGTCCATTTCATATCCAATAGCTTAACGATTCACATATTTGGATTCCTCTCGACGAGGCGAGCATTTCGAGTACAACCTTGATGGGTCTGCGACGTTTCCTTCCAGAGTTATTACCAAAAAAACACAAACATCCCAGAATCCTCTCGGTTTGGGGTCAAAATGTTGTCGCTCATTAAATCCCATAAGACACGTCGCATCGAATGAATGTGATTGAATTATCCCCGTCTGGACGAGCGGAATTGAATGGTGCAACTGATTTTGCTGTGCTGTGAAAATTCAGATATTTGCATGACTGCTTTTGTTTTATTTTGTGAATAGCAAAAAGCATTCAACCGCATAATACATGCTGTTTTATTGGTCGCTCGTCCATTTCATATCCCATAGCTTAACCATTCATATATTTGGATTTCTCTCGACGAGGCGAGCAGTACGAGTACCACCTTGATGGGTCTGCGACGTTTCCTTCCAGAGTTATTACCAAAAAAACACAAACATCCCAGAATCCTCTCGGTTTGGGGTCAAAATGTTGTCGCTCATTAAATTCCATAAGAAACGTCACATCGAATGAATGTGATTGAATTCTCCCCGTCTGGACGAGCGGAATTGAATGGTGCAACTGATTTTGCTGTGCTGTGAAAATTCAGATATTTGCATGACTGCTTTTGTTTTATTTTGTGAATAGCAAAAAGCATTCAACCGCATAATACATGCTGTTTTATTGGTCGCTCGTCCATTTCATATCCCATAGCTTAACCATTCATATATTTGGATTTCTCCCGACGAGGCGAGCAGTTCGAGTACCACCTTGATGGGTCTGCGACGTTTCCTTCCAGAGTTATTACCAAAAAAACACAAACATCCCAGAATCCTCTCGGTTTGGGGTCAAAATGTTGTCGCTCATTAAATCCAATAAGAAACGTCGCATCGAATGAATGTGATTGAATTCTCCCCGTCTGGACGAGCGGAATTGAATGGTGCAACTGATTTTGCTGTGCTGTGAAAATTCAGATATTTGCATGACTGCTTTTGTTTTATTTTGTGAATAGCAAAAAGCATTCAACCCCATAATACATGTTGTTTTATTGGTCGCTCGTCCATTTCATATCCGATAGCTTAACCATTCATATATTTGGATTCCTCTCGACGAGGCGAGCAGTTCGAGTCCCACCTTGATGGGTCTGCGACGTTTCCTTCCAGAGTTATTACCAAAAAACCACAAACATCCCAGAATCCTCTCGATTTGGGGTCAAAATGTTGTCGCTCATTAAATTCCATAAGAAACGTCGCATCGAATGAATGTGATTGAATTCTCTCCGTCTGGACGAGCGGAATTGAATGGTGCAACTGATTTTGCTGTGCTGTGAAAATTCAGATATTTGCATGACTGCTTTTGTTTTATTTTGTGAATAGCAAAAAGCATTCAACCGCATAATACATGCTGTTTTATTGGTCGCTCGTCCATTTCATATCCCATAGCTTAACCATTCATATATTTGGATTTCTCTCGACGAGTCGAGCAGTACGAGTACCACCTTGATGGGTCTGCGACGTTTCCTTCCAGAGTTATTACCAAAAAAACACAAACATCCCAGAATCCTCTCGGTTTGGGGTCAAAATGTTGTCGCTCATTAAATTCCATAAGAAACGTCACATCGAATGAATGTGATTGAATTCTCCCCGTCTGGACGAGCGGAATTGAATGGTGCAACTGATTTTGCTGTGCTGTGAAAATTCAGATATTTGCATTACTGCTTTTGTTTTATTTTGTGAATAGCAAAATGCATTCAACCCCATAATACATGCTGTTTTATTGGTCGCTCGTCCATTTCATATCCAATAGCTTAACGATTCACATATTTGGATTCCTCTCGACGAGGCGAGCATTTCGAGTACAACCTTGATGGGTCTGCGACGTTTCCTTCCAGAGTTATTACCAAAAAAACACAAACATCCCAGAATCCTCTCGGTTTGGGGTCAAAATGTTGTCGCTCATTAAATCCCATAAGACACGTCGCATCGAATGAATGTGATTGAATTATCCCCGTCTGGACGAGCGGAATTGAATGGTGCAACTGATTTTGCTGTGCTGTGAAAATTCAGATATTTGCATGACTGCTTTTGTTTTATTTTGTGAATAGCAAAAAGCATTCAACCGCATAATACATGCTGTTTTATTGGTCGCTCGTCCATTTCATATCCCATAGCTTAACCATTCATATATTTGGATTTCTCTCGACGAGGCGAGCAGTACGAGTACCACCTTGATGGGTCTGCGACGTTTCCTTCCAGAGTTATTACCAAAAAAACACAAACATCCCAGAATCCTCTCGGTTTGGGGTCAAAATGTTGTCGCTCATTAAATTCCATAAGAAACGTCACATCGAATGAATGTGATTGAATTCTCCCCGTCTGGACGAGCGGAATTGAATGGTGCAACTGATTTTGCTGTGCTGTGAAAATTCAGATATTTGCATGACTGCTTTTGTTTTATTTTGTGAATAGCAAAAAGCATTCAACCGCATAATACATGCTGTTTTATTGGTCGCTCGTCCATTTCATATCCCATAGCTTAACCATTCATATATTTGGATTTCTCTCGACGAGGCGAGCAGTACGAGTACCACCTTGATGGGTCTGCGACGTTTCCTTCCAGAGTTATTACCAAAAAAACACAAACATCCCAGAATCCTCTCGGTTTGGGGTCAAAATGTTGTCGCTCATTAAATTCCATAAGAAACGTCACATCGAATGAATGTGATTGAATTCTCCCCGTCTGGACGAGCGGAATTGAATGGTGCAACTGATTTTGCTGTGCTGTGAAAATTCAGATATTTGCATGACTTCTTTTGTTTTATTTTGTGAATAGCAAAAAGCATTCAACCCCATAATACATGTTGTTTTATTGGTCGCTCGTCCATTTCATATCCCATAGCTTAAGCATTCATATATTTGGATTCCTCTCGATGAGGCGAGCAGTACGAGTACCACCTTGATGGGTCTGCGACGTTTCCTTCCAGAGTTATTACCAAAAATACACAAACATCCCAGAATCCTCTCGGTTTGGGGTCAAAATGTTGTCGCTCATTAAATTCCATAAGAAACGTCACATCGAATGAATGTGATTGAATTCTCCCCGTCTGGACGAGCGGAATTGAATGGTGCAACTGATTTTGCTGTGCTGTGAAAATTCAGATATTTGCATGACTGCTTTTGTTTTATTTTGTGAATAGCAAAAAGCATTCAACCGCATAATACATGCTGTTTTATTGGTCGCTCGTCCATTTCATATCCCATAGCTTAACCATTCATATATTTGGATTTCTCCCGATGAGGCGAGCAGTTCGAGTACCACCTTGATGGGTCTGCGACGTTTCCTTCCAGAGTTATTACCAAAAAAACACAAACATCCCAGAATCCTCTCGGTTTGGGGTCAAAATGTTGTCGCTCATTAAATTCCATAAGAAACGTCACATCGAATGAATGTGATTGAATTCTCCCCGTCTGGACGAGCGGAATTGAATGGTGCAACTGATTTTGCTGTGCTGTGAAAATTCAGATATTTGCATGACTTCTTTTGTTTTATTTTGTGAATAGCAAAAAGCATTCAACCCCATAATACATGTTGTTTTATTGGTCGCTCGTCCATTTCATATCCCATAGCTTAAGCATTCATATATTTGGATTCCTCTCGATGAGGCGAGCAGTACGAGTACCACCTTGATGGGTCTGCGACGTTTCCTTCCAGAGTTATTACCAAAAATACACAAACATCCCAGAATCCTCTCGGTTTGGGGTCAAAATGTTGTCGCTCATTAAATCCAATAAGAAACGTCGCATCGAATGAATGTGATTGAATTCTCCCCGTCTGGACGAGCGGAATTGAATGGTGCAACTGATTTTGCTGTGCTGTGAAAATTCAGATATTTGCATGACTGCTTTTGTTTTATTTTGTGAATAGCAAAAAGCATTCAACCCCATAATACATGTTGTTTTATTGGTCGCTCGTCCATTTCATATCCGATAGCTTAACCATTCATATATTTGGATTCCTCTCGACGAGGCGAGCAGTTCGAGTCCCACCTTGATGGGTCTGCGACGTTTCCTTCCAGAGTTATTACCAAAAAACCACAAACATCCCAGAATCCTCTCGATTTGGGGTCAAAATGTTGTCGCTCATTAAATTCCATAAGAAACGTCGCATCGAATGAATGTGATTGAATTCTCTCCGTCTGGACGAGCGGAATTGAATGGTGCAACTGATTTTGCTGTGCTGTGAAAATTCAGATATTTGCATGACTGCTTTTGTTTTATTTTGTGAATAGCAAAAAGCATTCAACCGCATAATACATGCTGTTTTATTGGTCGCTCGTCCATTTCATATCCCATAGCTTAACCATTCATATATTTGGATTTCTCTCGACGAGGCGAGCAGTACGAGTACCACCTTGATGGGTCTGCGACGTTTCCTTCCAGAGTTATTACCAAAAAAACACAAACATCCCAGAATCCTCTCGGTTTGGGGTCAAAATGTTGTCGCTCATTAAATTCCATAAGAAACGTCACATCGAATGAATGTGATTGAATTCTCCCCGTCTGGACGAGCGGAATTGAATGGTGCAACTGATTTTGCTGTGCTGTGAAAATTCAGATATTTGCATTACTGCTTTTGTTTTATTTTGTGAATAGCAAAATGCATTCAACCCCATAATACATGCTGTTTTATTGGTCGCTCGTCCATTTCATATCCAATAGCTTAACGATTCACATATTTGGATTCCTCTCGACGAGGCGAGCATTTCGAGTACAACCTTGATGGGTCTGCGACGTTTCCTTCCAGAGTTATTACCAAAAAAACACAAACATCCCAGAATCCTCTCGGTTTGGGGTCAAAATGTTGTCGCTCATTAAATCCCATAAGACACGTCGCATCGAATGAATGTGATTGAATTATCCCCGTCTGGACGAGCGGAATTGAATGGTGCAACTGATTTTGCTGTGCTGTGAAAATTCAGATATTTGCATGACTGCTTTTGTTTTATTTTGTGAATAGCAAAAAGCATTCAACCCCATAATACATGTTGTTTTATTGGTCGCTCGTCCATTTCATATCCCATAGCTTAAGCATTCATATATTTGGATTCCTCTCTACGAGGCGAGCAGTACGAGTACCACCTTGATGGGTCTGCGACGTTTCCTTCCAGAGTTATTACCAAAAAACACAAACATCCCAGAATCCTCTCGGTTTGGGGTCAAAATGTTGTCGCTCATTAAATCCCAAAAGACATGTCGCATCGAATGAATGTGATTGAATTATCCCCGTCTGGACGAGCGGAATTGAATGGTGCAACTGATTTTGCTGTGCTGTGAAAATTCAGATATTTGCATGACTTCTTTTGTTTTATTTTGTGAATAGCAAAAAGCATTCAACCCCATAATACATGTTGTTTTATTGGTCGCTCGTCCATTTCACATCCCATAGCTTAAGCATTCATATATTTGGATTCCTCTCGACGAGGCGAGCAGTACGAGTACCACCTTGATGGGTCTGCGACGTTTCCTTCCAGAGTTATTACCAAAAAACCACAAACATCCCAGAATCCTCTCGGTTTTGGGGTCAAAATGTTGTCGCTCATTAAATCCCATAAGAAACGTCGCATCGAATGAATGTGATTGAATTCTCCCCGTCTGGACGAGCGGAATTGAATGGTGCAACTGATATTGCTGTCCTGTGAAAATTCAGATATTTGCATGACTGCTTTTGTTTTATTTTGTGAATAGCAAAAAGCATTCAACCCCATAATACATGTTGTTTTATTGGTCGCTCGTCCATTTCATATCACATAGCTTAACCATTCATATATTTCGATTCCGCTCGACGAGCCGGGCAGTACGAGTACCACCATGATGGTTCTGCGACGTTTCCTTCCAGAGTTATTAAACCAAAAAACCACAAACATCCCAGAATCCTCTCGGTTTGGGGTCAAAATGTTGTCGCTTATTAAATCCCATAAAAAACGTCGCATCGAATGAATGTGATTGAATTCTCCTCGTCTGGACGAGCGGAATTGAATGGTGCAACTGATTTTGCTGTGCTGTGAAAATTCAGATATTTGCATGACTGCTTTTGTTTTATTTTGTGAATAGCAAAAAGCATTCAACCCCATAATACATGTTGTTTTATTGGTCGCTCGTCCATTTCATATCCAATAGCTTAACGATTCACATATTTGGATTCCTCTCGACGAGGCGAGCATTTCGAGTACAACCTTGATGGGTCTGCGACGTTTCCTTCCAGAGTTATTACCAAAAAAACACAAACATCCCAGAATCCTCTCGGTTTGGGGTCAAAATGTTGTCGCTCATTAAATCCCATAAGACACGTCGCATCGAATGAATGTGATTGAATTATCCCCGTCTGGACGAGCGGAATTGAATGGTGCAACTGATTTTGCTGTGCTATGAAAATTCAGATATTTGCATGACTGCTTTTGTTTTATTTTGTGAATAGCAAAAAGCATTCAACCCCATAATACATGTTGTTTTATTGGTCGCTCGTCCATTTCATATCCCATAGCTTAAGCATTCATATATTTGGATTCCTCTCGACGAGGCGAGCAGTACGAGTACCACCTTGATGGGTCTACGACGTTTCCTTCCAGAGTTATTACTAAAAAAACACAAACATCCCAGAATCCTCTCGGTTTGGGGTCAAAATGTTGTCGCTCATTAAATCCCACTAGAAACGTCGCATCGAATGAATGTGATTGAATTCTCTCCGTCTGGACGAGCGGAATTGAATGGTGCAACTGATTTTGCTGTGCTGTGAAAATTCAGATATTTGCATGACTTCTTTTGTTTTATTTTGTGAATAGCAAAAAGCATTCAACCCCATAATACATGTTGTTTTATTGGTCGCTCGTCCATTTCATATCCCATAGCTTAACCATTCACATATTTGGATTCCTCTCGACGAGGCGAGCAGTACGAGTACAAGGTTGATGGGTCTGCGACGTTTCTTTCCAGAGTTATTACCAAAAAAACACAAACATCCCAGAATCCTCTCGGTTTGGGGTCAAAATGTTGTCGCTCATTAAATCCCATAAGACACGTCGCATCGAATGAATGTGATTGAATTATCCCCGTCTTGACGAGCGGAATTGAATGGTGCAACTGATTTTGCTGTGCTGTGAAAATTCAGATATTTGCATGACTGCTTTTGTTTTATTTTGTGAATAGCAAAAAGCATTCAACCCCATAATACATGTTGTTTTATTGGTCGCTCGTCCATTTCATATCCCATAGCTTAAGCATTCATATATTTGGATTCCTCTCTACGAGGCGAGCAGTACGACTACCACCTTGATGGGTCTGCGACGTTTCCTTCCAGAGTTATTACCAAAAAAACACAAACATCCCAGAATCCTCTCGGTTTGGGGTCAAAATGTTGTCGCTCATTAAATCCCAAAAGACACGTCGCATCGAATGAATGTGATTGAATTATCCCCGTCTGGACGAGCGGAATTGAATGGTGCAACTGATTTTGCTGTGCTGTGAAAATTCAGATATTTGCATGACTTCTTTTGTTTTATTTTGTGAATAGCAAAAAGCATTCAACCCCATAATACATGTTGTTTTATTGGTCGCTCGTCCATTTCACATCCCATAGCTTAAGCATTCATATATTTGGATTCCTCTCGACGTGGCGAGCAGTACGAGTACCACCTTGATGGGTCTGCGACGTTTCCTTCCAGAGTTATTACCAAAAAACCACAAACATCCCAGAATCCTCTCGGTTTTGGGGTCAAAATGTTGTCGCTCATTAAATCCCATAAGAAACGTCGCATCGAATGAATGTGATTGAATTCTCCCCGTCTGGACGAGCGGAATTGAATGGTGCAACTGATTTTGCTGTGCTGTGAAAATTCAGATATTTGCATGACTGCTTTTGTTTTATTTTGTGAATAGCAAAAAGCATTCAACCCCATAATACATGTTGTTTTATTGGTCGCTCGTCCATTTCATATCCGATAGCTTAACCATTCATATATTTGGATTCCTCTCGACGAGGCGAGCAGTTCGAGTCCCACCTTGATGGGTCTGCGACGTTTCCTTCCAGAGTTATTACCAAAAAACCACAAACATCCCAGAATCCTCTCGATTTGGGGTCAAAATGTTGTCGCTCATTAAATTCCATAAGAAACGTCGCATCGAATGAATGTGATTGAATTCTCTCCGTCTGGACGAGCGGAATTGAATGGTGCAACTGATTTTGCTGTGCTGTGAAAATTCAGATATTTGCATGACTGCTTTTGTTTTATTTTGTGAATAGCAAAAAGCATTCAACCGCATAATACATGCTGTTTTATTGGTCGCTCGTCCATTTCATATCCCATAGCTTAACCATTCATATATTTGGATTTCTCTCGACGAGGCGAGCAGTACGAGTACCACCTTGATGGGTCTGCGACGTTTCCTTCCAGAGTTATTACCAAAAAAACACAAACATCCCAGAATCCTCTCGGTTTGGGGTCAAAATGTTGTCGCTCATTAAATTCCATAAGAAACGTCACATCGAATGAATGTGATTGAATTCTCCCCGTCTGGACGAGCGGAATTGAATGGTGCAACTGATTTTGCTGTGCTGTGAAAATTCAGATATTTGCATTACTGCTTTTGTTTTATTTTGTGAATAGCAAAATGCATTCAACCCCATAATACATGCTGTTTTATTGGTCGCTCGTCCATTTCATATCCAATAGCTTAACGATTCACATATTTGGATTCCTCTCGACGAGGCGAGCATTTCGAGAACAACCTTGATGGGTCTGCGACGTTTCCTTCCAGAGTTATTACCAAAAAAACACAAACATCCCAGAATCCTCTCGGTTTGGGGTCAAAATGTTGTCGCTCATTAAATCCCATAAGACACGTCGCATCGAATGAATGTGATTGAATTATCCCCGTCTGGACGAGCGGAATTGAATGGTGCAACTGATTTTGCTGTGCTGTGAAAATTCAGATATTTGCATGACTGCTTTTGTTTTATTTTGTGAATAGCAAAAAGCATTCAACCGCATAATACATGCTGTTTTATTGGTCGCTCGTCCATTTCATATCCCATAGCTTAACCATTCATATATTTGGATTTCTCTCGACGAGGCGAGCAGTACGAGTACCACCTTGATGGGTCTGCGACGTTTCCTTCCAGAGTTATTACCAAAAAAACACAAACATCCCAGAATCCTCTCGGTTTGGGGTCAAAATGTTGTCGCTCATTAAATTCCATAAGAAACGTCACATCGAATGAATGTGATTGAATTCTCCCCGTCTGGACGAGCGGAATTGAATGGTGCAACTGATTTTGCTGTGATGTGAAAATTCAGATATTTGCATGACTGCTTTTGTTTTATTTTGTGAATAGCAAAAAGCATTCAACCGCATAATACATGCTGTTTTATTGGTCGCTCGTCCATTTCATATCCCATAGCTTAACCATTCATATATTTGGATTTCTCTCGACGAGGCGAGCAGTACGAGTACCACCTTGATGGGTCTGCGACGTTTCCTTCCAGAGTTATTACCAAAAAAACACAAACATCCCAGAATCCTCTCGGTTTGGGGTCAAAATGTTGTCGCTCATTAAATTCCATAAGAAACGTCACATCGAATGAATGTGATTGAATTCTCCCCGTCTGGACGAGCGGAATTGAATGGTGCAACTGATTTTGCTGTGCTGTGAAAATTCAGATATTTGCATGACTTCTTTTGTTTTATTTTGTGAATAGCAAAAAGCATTCAACCCCATAATACATGTTGTTTTATTGGTCGCTCGTCCATTTCATATCCCATAGCTTAAGCATTCATATATTTGGATTCCTCTCGATGAGGCGAGCAGTACGAGTACCACCTTGATGGGTCTGCGACGTTTCCTTCCAGAGTTATTACCAAAAAAACACAAACATCCCAGAATCCTCTCGGTTTTGGGGTCAAAATGTTGTCGCTCATTAAATCCCATAAGAAACGTCGCATCGAATGAATGTGATTGAATTCTCCCCGTCTGGACGAGCGGAATTGAATGGTGCAACTGATTTTGCTGTGCTGTGAAAATTCAGATATTTGCATGACTGCTTTTGTTTTATTTTGTGAATAGCAAAAAGCATTCAACCCCATAATACATGTTGTTTTATTGGTCGCTCGTCCATTTCATATCCGATAGCTTAACCATTCATATATTTGGATTCCTCTCGACGAGGCGAGCAGTTCGAGTCCCACCTTGATGGGTCTGCGACGTTTCCTTCCAGAGTTATTACCAAAAAACCACAAACATCCCAGAATCCTCTCGATTTGGGGTCAAAATGTTGTCGCTCATTAAATTCCATAAGAAACGTCGCATCGAATGAATGTGATTGAATTCTCTCCGTCTGGACGAGCGGAATTGAATGGTGCAACTGATTTTGCTGTGCTGTGAAAATTCAGATATTTGCATGACTGCTTTTGTTTTATTTTGTGAATAGCAAAAAGCATTCAACCGCATAATACATGCTGTTTTATTGGTCGCTCGTCCATTTCATATCCCATAGCTTAACCATTCATATATTTGGATTTCTCTCGACGAGGCGAGCAGTACGAGTACCACCTTGATGGGTCTGCGACGTTTCCTTCCAGAGTTATTACCAAAAAAACACAAACATCCCAGAATCCTCTCGGTTTGGGGTCAAAATGTTGTCGCTCATTAAATTCCATAAGAAACGTCACATCGAATGAATGTGATTGAATTCTCCCCGTCTGGACGAGCGGAATTGAATGGTGCAACTGATTTTGCTGTGCTGTGAAAATTCAGATATTTGCATTACTGCTTTTGTTTTATTTTGTGAATAGCAAAATGCATTCAACCCCATAATACATGCTGTTTTATTGGTCGCTCGTCCATTTCATATCCAATAGCTTAACGATTCACATATTTGGATTCCTCTCGACGAGGCGAGCATTTCGAGAACAACCTTGATGGGTCTGCGACGTTTCCTTCCAGAGTTATTACCAAAAAAACACAAACATCCCAGAATCCTCTCGGTTTGGGGTCAAAATGTTGTCGCTCATTAAATCCCATAAGACACGTCGCATCGAATGAATGTGATTGAATTATCCCCGTCTGGACGAGCGGAATTGAATGGTGCAACTGATTTTGCTGTGCTGTGAAAATTCAGATATTTGCATGACTGCTTTTGTTTTATTTTGTGAATAGCAAAAAGCATTCAACCGCATAATACATGCTGTTTTATTGGTCGCTCGTCCATTTCATATCCCATAGCTTAACCATTCATATATTTGGATTTCTCTCGACGAGGCGAGCAGTACGAGTACCACCTTGATGGGTCTGCGACGTTTCCTTCCAGAGTTATTACCAAAAAAACACAAACATCCCAGAATCCTCTCGGTTTGGGGTCAAAATGTTGTCGCTCATTAAATTCCATAAGAAACGTCACATCGAATGAATGTGATTGAATTCTCCCCGTCTGGACGAGCGGAATTGAATGGTGCAACTGATTTTGCTGTGATGTGAAAATTCAGATATTTGCATGACTGCTTTTGTTTTATTTTGTGAATAGCAAAAAGCATTCAACCGCATAATACATGCTGTTTTATTGGTCGCTCGTCCATTTCATATCCCATAGCTTAACCATTCATATATTTGGATTTCTCTCGACGAGGCGAGCAGTACGAGTACCACCTTGATGGGTCTGCGACGTTTCCTTCCAGAGTTATTACCAAAAAAACACAAACATCCCAGAATCCTCTCGGTTTGGGGTCAAAATGTTGTCGCTCATTAAATTCCATAAGAAACGTCACATCGAATGAATGTGATTGAATTCTCCCCGTCTGGACGAGCGGAATTGAATGGTGCAACTGATTTTGCTGTGCTGTGAAAATTCAGATATTTGCATGACTTCTTTTGTTTTATTTTGTGAATAGCAAAAAGCATTCAACCCCATAATACATGTTGTTTTATTGGTCGCTCGTCCATTTCATATCCCATAGCTTAAGCATTCATATATTTGGATTCCTCTCGATGAGGCGAGCAGTACGAGTACCACCTTGATGGGTCTGCGACGTTTCCTTCCAGAGTTATTACCAAAAATACACAAACATCCCAGAATCCTCTCGGTTTGGGGTCAAAATGTTGTCGCTCATTAAATTCCATAAGAAACGTCACATCGAATGAATGTGATTGAATTCTCCCCGTCTGGACGAGCGGAATTGAATGGTGCAACTGATTTTGCTGTGCTGTGAAAATTCAGATATTTGCATGACTGCTTTTGTTTTATTTTGTGAATAGCAAAAAGCATTCAACCGCATAATACATGCTGTTTTATTGGTCGCTCGTCCATTTCATATCCCATAGCTTAACCATTCATATATTTGGATTTCTCCCGACGAGGCGAGCAGTTCGAGTACCACCTTGATGGGTCTGCGACGTTTCCTTCCAGAGTTATTACCAAAAAAACACAAACATCCCAGAATCCTCTCGGTTTGGGGTCAAAATGTTGTCGCTCATTAAATTCCATAAGAAACGTCACATCGAATGAATGTGATTGAATTCTCCCCGTCTGGACGAGCGGAATTGAATGGTGCAACTGATTTTGCTGTGCTGTGAAAATTCAGATATTTGCATGACTTCTTTTGTTTTATTTTGTGAATAGCAAAAAGCATTCAACCCCATAATACATGTTGTTTTATTGGTCGCTCGTCCATTTCATATCCCATAGCTTAAGCATTCAAATATTTGGATTCCTCTCGATGAGGCGAGCAGTACGAGTACCACCTTGATGGGTCTGCGACGTTTCCTTCCAGAGTTATTACCAAAAATACACAAACATCCCAGAATCCTCTCGGTTTGGGGTCAAAATGTTGTCGCTCATTAAATCCAATAAGAAACGTCGCATCGAATGAATGTGATTGAATTCTCCCCGTCTGGACGAGCGGAATTGAATGGTGCAACTGATTTTGCTGTGCTGTGAAAATTCAGATATTTGCATGACTGCTTTTGTTTTATTTTGTGAATAGCAAAATGCATTCAACCCCATAATACATGCTGTTTTATTGGTCGCTCGTCCATTTCATATCCAATAGCTTAACGATTCACATATTTGGATTCCTCTCGACTAGGCGAGCATTTCGAGTACAACCTTGATGGGTCTGCGACGTTTCCTTCCAGAGTTATTACCAAAAAAACACAAACATCCCAGAATCCTCTCGGTTTGGGGTCAAAATGTTGTCGCTCATTAAATCCCAAAAGACATGTCGCATCGAATGAATGTGATTGAATTATCCCCGTCTGGACGAGCGGAATTGAATGGTGCAACTGATTTTGCTGTGCTGTGAAAATTCAGATATTTGCATGACTTCTTTTGTTTTATTTTGTGAATAGCAAAAAGCATTCAACCCCATAATACATGTTGTTTTATTGGTCGCTCGTCCATTTCACATCCCATAGCTTAAGCATTCATATATTTGGATTCCTCTCGACGAGGCGAGCAGTACGAGTACCACCTTGATGGGTCTGCGACGTTTCCTTCCAGAGTTATTACCAAAAAACCACAAACATCCCAGAATCCTCTCGGTTTTGGGGTCAAAATGTTGTCGCTCATTAAATCCCATAAGAAACGTCGCATCGAATGAATGTGATTGAATTCTCCCCGTCTGGACGAGCGGAATTGAATGGTGCAACTGATATTGCTGTCCTGTGAAAATTCAGATATTTGCATGACTGCTTTTGTTTTATTTTGTGAATAGCAAAAAGCATTCAACCGCATAATACATGCTGTTTTATTGGTCGCTCGTCCATTTCATATCCCATAGCTTAACCATTCATATATTTGGATTTCTCTCGACGAGGCGAGCAGTACGAGTACCACCTTGATGGGTCTGCGACGTTTCCTTCCAGAGTTATTACCAAAAAAACACAAACATCCCAGAATCCTCTCGGTTTGGGGTCAAAATGTTGTCGCTCATTAAATTCCATAAGAAACGTCACATCGAATGAATGTGATTGAATTCTCCCCGTCTGGACGAGCGGAATTGAATGGTGCAACTGATTTTGCTGTGCTGTGAAAATTCAGATATTTGCATGACTTCTTTTGTTTTATTTTGTGAATAGCAAAAAGCATTCAACCCCATAATACATGTTGTTTTATTGGTCGCTCGTCCATTTCATATCCCATAGCTTAAGCATTCATATATTTGGATTCCTCTCGATGAGGCGAGCAGTACGAGTACCACCTTGATGGGTCTGCGACGTTTCCTTCCAGAGTTATTACCAAAAATACACAAACATCCCAGAATCCTCTCGGTTTGGGGTCAAAATGTTGTCGCTCATTAAATTCCATAAGAAACGTCACATCGAATGAATGTGATTGAATTCTCCCCGTCTGGACGAGCGGAATTGAATGGTGCAACTGATTTTGCTGTGCTGTGAAAATTCAGATATTTGCATGACTGCTTTTGTTTTATTTTGTGAATAGCAAAAAGCATTCAACCGCATAATACATGCTGTTTTATTGGTCGCTCGTCCATTTCATATCCCATAGCTTAACCATTCATATATTTGGATTTCTCCCGACGAGGCGAGCAGTTCGAGTACCACCTTGATGGGTCTGCGACGTTTCCTTCCAGAGTTATTACCAAAAAAACACAAACATCCCAGAATCCTCTCGGTTTGGGGTCAAAATGTTGTCGCTCATTAAATTCCATAAGAAACGTCACATCGAATGAATGTGATTGAATTCTCCCCGTCTGGACGAGCGGAATTGAATGGTGCAACTGATTTTGCTGTGCTGTGAAAATTCAGATATTTGCATGACTTCTTTTGTTTTATTTTGTGAATAGCAAAAAGCATTCAACCCCATAATACATGTTGTTTTATTGGTCGCTCGTCCATTTCATATCCCATAGCTTAAGCATTCAAATATTTGGATTCCTCTCGATGAGGCGAGCAGTACGAGTACCACCTTGATGGGTCTGCGACGTTTCCTTCCAGAGTTATTACCAAAAATACACAAACATCCCAGAATCCTCTCGGTTTGGGGTCAAAATGTTGTCGCTCATTAAATCCAATAAGAAACGTCGCATCGAATGAATGTGATTGAATTCTCCCCGTCTGGACGAGCGGAATTGAATGGTGCAACTGATTTTGCTGTGCTGTGAAAATTCAGATATTTGCATGACTGCTTTTGTTTTATTTTGTGAATAGCAAAATGCATTCAACCCCATAATACATGCTGTTTTATTGGTCGCTCGTCCATTTCATATCCAATAGCTTAACGATTCACATATTTGGATTCCTCTCGACTAGGCGAGCATTTCGAGTACAACCTTGATGGGTCTGCGACGTTTCCTTCCAGAGTTATTACCAAAAAAACACAAACATCCCAGAATCCTCTCGGTTTGGGGTCAAAATGTTGTCGCTCATTAAATCCCAAAAGACATGTCGCATCGAATGAATGTGATTGAATTATCCCCGTCTGGACGAGCGGAATTGAATGGTGCAACTGATTTTGCTGTGCTGTGAAAATTCAGATATTTGCATGACTTCTTTTGTTTTATTTTGTGAATAGCAAAAAGCATTCAACCCCATAATACATGTTGTTTTATTGGTCGCTCGTCCATTTCACATCCCATAGCTTAAGCATTCATATATTTGGATTCCTCTCGACGAGGCGAGCAGTACGAGTACCACCTTGATGGGTCTGCGACGTTTCCTTCCAGAGTTATTACCAAAAAACCACAAACATCCCAGAATCCTCTCGGTTTTGGGGTCAAAATGTTGTCGCTCATTAAATCCCATAAGAAACGTCGCATCGAATGAATGTGATTGAATTCTCCCCGTCTGGACGAGCGGAATTGAATGGTGCAACTGATATTGCTGTCCTGTGAAAATTCAGATATTTGCATGACTGCTTTTGTTTTATTTTGTGAATAGCAAAAAGCATTCAACCCCATAATACATGTTGTTTTATTGGTCGCTCGTCCATTTCATATCACATAGCTTAACCATTCATATATTTCGATTCCGCTCGACGAGCCGGGCAGTACGAGTACCACCATGATGGTTCTGCGACGTTTCCTTCCAGAGTTATTAAACCAAAAAACCACAAACATTCCAGAATCATCTCGGTTTGGGGTCAAAATGTTGTCGCTTATTAAATACCATAAGAAACGTCGCATCGAATGAATGTGATTGAATTCTCCCCGTCTGGACGAGCGGAATTTAATGGTGCAACTGATTTTGCTGTGCTGTGAAAATTCAGATATTTGCATGACTGCTTTTGTTTTATTTTGTGAATAGCAAAACGCATTCCACCCCATAATACGTGCTGTTTTATTGGTCGCTCGTCCATTTCATATCCCATAGCTTAACCATTCATATATTTGGATTCCTCTCGACGAGGCGAGCAGTACGAGTACCACATTGATGGGTCTGCGACGTTTCCTTCCAGAGTTATTACCAAAAAAACACAAACATCCCAGAATCCTCTCGGTTTGGGATCAAAATGTTGTCGCTCATTAAATCCCATAAGACACGTCGCATCGAATGAATGTGATTGAATGATCCCCGTCTGGACGAGCGGAATTGAATGGTGCAACTGATTTTGCTGTGCTGTGAAAATTCAGATATTTGCATGACTGCTTTTGTTTTATTTTGTGAATAGCAAAAAGCATTCAACCCCATAATACATGTTGTTTTATTGGTCGCTCGTCCATTTCATATCCCATAGCTTAAGCATTCATATATTTGGATTCCTCTCTACGAGGCGAGCATTTCGAGTACAACCTTGATGGGTCTGCGACGTTTCCTTCCAGAGTTATTACCAAAAAAACACAAACATCCCAGAATCCTCTCGGTTTGGGGTCAAAATGTTGTCGCTCATTAAATCCCAAAAGACATGTCGCATCGAATGAATGTGATTGAATTATCCCCGTCTGGACGAGCGGAATTGAATGGTGCAACTGATTTTGCTGTGCTGTGAAAATTCAGATATTTGCATGACTTCTTTTGTTTTATTTTGTGAATAGCAAAAAGCATTCAACCCCATAATACATGTTGTTTTATTGGTCGCTCGTCCATTTCACATCCCATAGCTTAAGCATTCATATATTTGGATTCCTCTCGACGAGGCGAGCAGTACGAGTACCACCTTGATGGGTCTGCGACGTTTCCTTCCAGAGTTATTACCAAAAAACCACAAATATCCCAGAATCCTCTCGGTTTTGGGGTCAAAATGTTGTCGCTCATTAAATCCCATAAGAAACGTCGCATCGAATGAATGTGATTGAATTCTCCCCGTCTGGACGAGCGGAATTGAATGGTGCAACTGATATTGCTGTCCTGTGAAAATTCAGATATTTGCATGACTGCTTTTGTTTTATTTTGTGAATAGCAAAAAGCATTCAACCCCATAATACATGTTGTTTTATTGGTCGCTCGTCCATTTCATATCACATAGCTTAACCATTCATATATTTCGATTCCGCTCGACGAGCCGGGCAGTACGAGTACCACCATGATGGTTCTGCGACGTTTCCTTCCAGAGTTATTAAACCAAAAAACCACAAACATCCCAGAATCCTCTCGGTTTGGGGTCAAAATGTTGTCGCTTATTAAATCCCATAAGAAACGTCGCATCGAATGAATGTGATTGAATTCTCCCCGTCTGGACGAGCGGAATTGAATGGTGCAACTGATTTTGCTGTGCTGTGAAAATTCAGATATTTGCATGACTGCTTTTGTTTTATTTTGTGAATAGCAAAACGCATTCCACCCCATAATACATGCTGTTTTATTGGTCGCTCGTCCATTTCATATCCCATAGCTTAACCATTCATATATTTGGATTCCTCTCGACGAGGCGAGCAGTACGAGTACCACATTGATGGGTCTGCGACGTTTCCTTCCAGAGTTATTACCAAAAAAACACAAACATCCCAGAATCCTCTCGGTTTGGGGTCAAAATGTTGTCGCTCATTAAATCCCATAAGACACGTCGCATCGAATGAATGTGATTGAATTATCCCCGTCTGGACGAGCGGAATTGAATGGTGCAACTGATTTTGCTGTGCTATGAAAATTCAGATATTTGCATGACTGCTTTTGTTTTATTTTGTGAATAGCAAAAAGCATTCAACCCCATAATACATGTTGTTTTATTGGTCGCTCGTCCATTTCATATCCCATAGCTTAAGCATTCATATATTTGGATTCCTCTCGACGAGGCGAGCAGTACGAGTACCACCTTGATGGGTCTACGACGTTTCCTTCCAGAGTTATTACTAAAAAAACACAAACATCCCAGAATCCTCTCGGTTTGGGGTCAAAATGTTGTCGCTCATTAAATCCCACTAGAAACGTCGCATCGAATGAATGTGATTGAATTCTCTCCGTCTGGACGAGCGGAATTGAATGGTGCAACTGATTTTGCTGTGCTGTGAAAATTCAGATATTTGCATGACTTCTTTTGTTTTATTTTGTGAATAGCAAAAAGCATTCAACCCCATAATACATGTTGTTTTATTGGTCGCTCGTCCATTTCATATCCCATAGCTTAACCATTCACATATTTGGATTCCTCTCGACGAGGCGAGCAGTACGAGTACAACGTTGATGGGTCTGCGACGTTTCTTTCCAGAGTTATTACCAAAAAAACACAAACATCCCAGAATCCTCTCGGTTTGGGGTCAAAATGTTGTCGCTCATTAAATCCCATAAGACACGTCGCATCGAATGAATGTGATTGAATTATCCCCGTCTTGACGAGCGGAATTGAATGGTGCAACTGATTTTGCTGTGCTGTGAAAATTCAGATATTTGCATGACTGCTTTTGTTTTATTTTGTGAATAGCAAAAAGCATTCAACCCCATAATACATGTTGTTTTATTGGTCGCTCGTCCATTTCATATCCCATAGCTTAAGCATTCATATATTTGGATTCCTCTCTACGAGGCGAGCAGTACGACTACCACCTTGATGGGTCTGCGACGTTTCCTTCCAGAGTTATTACCAAAAAAACACAAACATCCCAGAATCCTCTCGGTTTGGGGTCAAAATGTTGTCGCTCATTAAATCCCAAAAGACACGTCGCATCGAATGAATGTGATTGAATTATCCCCGTCTGGACGAGCGGAATTGAATGGTGCAACTGATTTTGCTGTGCTGTGAAAATTCAGATATTTGCATGACTTCTTTTGTTTTATTTTGTGAATAGCAAAAAGCATTCAACCCCATAATACATGTTGTTTTATTGGTCGCTCGTCCATTTCACATCCCATAGCTTAAGCATTCATATATTTGGATTCCTCTCGACGAGGCGAGCAGTACGAGTACCACCTTGATGGGTCTGCGACGTTTCCTTCCAGAGTTATTACCAAAAAACCACAAACATCCCAGAATCCTCTCGGTTTTGGGGTCAAAATGTTGTCGCTCATTAAATCCCATAAGAAACGTCGCATCGAATGAATGTGATTGAATTCTCCCCGTCTGGACGAGCGGAATTGAATGGTGCAACTGATATTGCTGTCCTGTGAAAATTCAGATATTTGCATGACTGCTTTTGTTTTATTTTGTGAATAGCAAAAAGCATTCAACCCCATAATACATGTTGTTTTATTGGTCGCTCGTCCATTTCATATCACATAGCTTAACCATTCATATATTTCGATTCCGCTCGACGAGCCGGGCAGTACGAGTACCACCATGATGGTTCTGCGACGTTTCCTTCCAGAGTTATTAAACAAAAAAACCACAAACATTCCAGAATCCTCTCGGTTTGGGGTCAAAATGTTGTCGCTTATTAAATACCATAAGAAACGTCGCATCGAATGAATGTGATTGAATTCTCCCCGTCTGGACGAGCGGAATTTAATGGTGCAACTGATTTTGCTGTGCTGTGAAAATTCAGATATTTGCATGACTGCTTTTGTTTTATTTTGTGAATAGCAAAACGCATTCCACCCCATAATACATGCTGTTTTATTGGTCGCTCGTCCATTTCATATCCCATAGCTTAACCATTCATATATTTGGATTCCTCTCGACGAGGCGAGCAGTACGAGTACCACATTGATGGGTCTGCGACGTTTCCTTCCAGAGTTATTACCAAAAAAACACAAACATCCCAGAATCCTCTCGGTTTGGGATCAAAATGTTGTCGCTCATTAAATCCCATAAGACACGTCGCATCGAATGAATGTGATTGAATTATCCCCGTCTGGACGAGCGGAATTGAATGGTGCAACTGATTTTGCTGTGCTATGAAAATTCAGATATTTGCATGACTGCTTTTGTTTTATTTTGTGAATAGCAAAAAGCATTCAACCCCATAATACATGTTGTTTTATTGGTCGCTCGTCCATTTCATATCCCATAGCTTAAGCATTCATATATTTGGATTCCTCTCGACGAGGCGAGCAGTACGAGTACCACCTTGATGGGTCTACGACGTTTCCTTCCAGAGTTATTACTAAAAAAACACAAACATCCCAGAATCCTCTCGGTTTGGGGTCAAAATGTTGTCGCTCATTAAATCCCACTAGAAACGTCGCATCGAATGAATGTGATTGAATTCTCCCCGTCTGGACGAGCGGAATTGAATGGTGCAACTGATTTTGCTGTGCTGTGAAAATTCAGATATTTGCATGACTTCTTTTGTTTTATTTTGTGAATAGCAAAAAGCATTCAACCCCATAATACATGTTGTTTTATTGGTCGCTCGTCCATTTCATATCCCATAGCTTAACCATTCACATATTTGGATTCCTCTCGACGAGGCGAGCAGTACGAGTACAACGTTGATGGGTCTGCGACGTTTCTTTCCAGAGTTATTACCAAAAAAACACAAACATCCCAGAATCCTCTCGGTTTGGGGTCAAAATGTTGTCGCTCATTAAATCCCATAAGACACGTCGCATCGAATGAATGTGATTGAATTATCCCCGTCTTGACGAGCGGAATTGAATGGTGCAACTGATTTTGCTGTGCTGTGAAAATTCAGATATTTGCATGACTGCTTTTGTTTTATTTTGTGAATAGCAAAAAGCATTCAACCCCATAATACATGTTGTTTTATTGGTCGCTCGTCCATTTCATATCCCATAGCTTAAGCATTCATATATTTGGATTCCTCTCTACGAGGCGAGCAGTACGACTACCACCTTGATGGGTCTGCGACGTTTCCTTCCAGAGTTATTACCAAAAAAACACAAACATCCCAGAATCCTCTCGGTTTGGGGTCAAAATGTTGTCGCTCATTAAATCCCAAAAGACACGTCGCATCGAATGAATGTGATTGAATTATCCCCGTCTGGACGAGCGGAATTGAATGGTGCAACTGATTTTGCTGTGCTGTGAAAATTCAGATATTTGCATGACTTCTTTTGTTTTATTTTGTGAATAGCAAAAAGCATTCAACCCCATAATACATGTTGTTTTATTGGTCGCTCGTCCATTTCACATCCCATAGCTTAAGCATTCATATATTTGGATTCCTCTCGACGAGGCGAGCAGTACGAGTACCACCTTGATGGGTCTGCGACGTTTCCTTCCAGAGTTATTACCAAAAAACCACAAACATCCCAGAATCCTCTCGGTTTTGGGGTCAAAATGTTGTCGCTCATTAAATCCCATAAGAAACGTCGCATCGAATGAATGTGATTGAATTCTCCCCGTCTGGATGAGCGGAATTGAATGGTGCAACTGATATTGCTGTCCTGTGAAAATTCAGATATTTGCATGACTGCTTTTGTTTTATTTTGTGAATAGCAAAAAGCATTCAACCCCATAATACATGCTGTTTTATTGGTCGCTCGTCCATTTCATATCACATAGCTTAACCATTCATATATTTCGATTCCGCTCGACGAGCCGGGCAGTACGAGTACCACCATGATGGTTCTGCGACGTTTCCTTCCAGAGTTATTAAACCAAAAAACCACAAACATTCCAGAATCCTCTCGGTTTGGGGTCAAAATGTTGTCGCTTATTAAATACCATAAGAAACGTCGCATCGAATGAATGTGATTGAATTCTCCCCGTCTGGACGAGCGGAATTGAATGGTGCAACTGATTTTGCTGTGCTGTGAAAATTCAGATATTTGCATGACTTCTTTTGTTTTATTTTGTGAATATCAAAAAGCATTCAACCCCATAATACATGTTGTTTTATTGGTCGCTCGTCCATTTCATATCCCATAGCTTAACCATTCACATATTTGGATTCCTCTCGACGAGGCGAGCAGTACGAGTACAACGTTGATGGGTCTGCGACGTTTCTTTCCAGAGTTATTACCAAAAAAACACAAACATCCCAGAATCCTCTCGGTTTGGGGTCAAAATGTTGTCGCTCATTAAATCCCATAAGACACGTCGCATCGAATGAATGTGATTGAATTATCCCCGTCTTGACGAGCGGAATTGAATGGTGCAAGTGATTTTGCTGTGCTGTGAAAATTCAGATATTTGCATGACTGCTTTTGTTTTATTTTGTGAATAGCAAAAAGCATTCAACCCCATAATACATGTTGTTTTATTGGTCGCTCGTCCATTTCATATCCCATAGCTTAAGCATTCATATATTTGGATTCCTCTCTACGAGGCGAGCAGTACGACTACCACCTTGATGGGTCTGCGACGTTTCCTTCCAGAGTTATTACCAAAAAAACACAAACATCCCAGAATCCTCTCGGTTTGGGGTCAAAATGTTGTCGCTCATTAAATCCCAAAAGACACGTCACATCGAATGAATGTGATTGAATTATCCCCGTCTGGACGAGCGGAATTGAATGGTGCAACTGATTTTGCTGTGCTGTGAAAATTCAGATATTTGCATGACTTCTTTTGTTTTATTTTGTGAATAGCAAAAAGCATTCAACCCCATAATACATGTTGTTTTATTGGTCGCTCGTCCATTTCACATCCCATAGCTTAAGCATTCATATATTTGGATTCCTCTCGACGAGGCGAGCAGTACGAGTACCACCTTGATGGGTCTGCGACGTTTCCTTCCAGAGTTATTACCAAAAAACCACAAACATCCCAGAATCCTCTCGGTTTTGGGGTCAAAATGTTGTCGCTCATTAAATCCCATAAGAAACGTCGCATCGAATGAATGTGATTGAATTCTCCCCGTCTGGACGAGCGGAATTGAATGGTGCAACTGATATTGCTGTCCTGTGAAAATTCAGATATTTGCATGACTGCTTTTGTTTTATTTTGTGAATAGCAAAAAGCATTCAACCCCATAATACATGTTGTTTTATTGGTCGCTCGTCCATTTCATATCACATAGCTTAACCATTCATATATTTCGATTCCGCTCGACGAGCCGGGCAGTACGAGTACCACCATGATGGTTCTGCGACGTTTCCTTCCAGAGTTATTAAACCAAAAAACCACAAACATTCCAGAATCCTCTCGGTTTGGGGTCAAAATGTTGTCGCTTATTAAATACCATAAGAAACGTCGCATCGAATGAATGTGATTGAATTCTCCCCGTCTGGACGAGCGGAATTTAATGGTGCAACTGATTTTGCTGTGCTGTGAAAATTCAGATATTTGCATGACTGCTTTTGTTTTATTTTGTGAATAGCAAAACGCATTCCACCCCATAATACATGCTGTTTTATTGGTCGCTCGTCCATTTCATATCCCATAGCTTAACCATTCATATATTTGGATTCCTCTCGACGAGGCGAGCAGTACGAGTACCACATTGATGGGTCTGCGACGTTTCCTTCCAGAGTTATTACCAAAAAAACACAAACATCCCAGAATCCTCTCGGTTTGGGATCAAAATGTTGTCGCTCATTAAATCCCATAAGACACGTCGCATCGAATGAATGTGATTGAATTATCCCCGTCTGGACGAGCGGAATTGAATGGTGCAACTGATTTTGCTGTGCTGTGAAAATTCAGATATTTGCATGACTTCTTTTGTTTTATTTTGTGAATAGCAAAAAGCATTCAACCCCATAATACATGTTGTTTTATTGGTCGCTCGTCCATTTCATATCCCATAGCTTAAGCATTCATATATTTGGATTCCTCTCGACGAGGCGAGCAGTACGAGTACCACCTTGATGGGGCTACGACGTTTCCTTCCAGAGTTATTACTAAAAAAACACAAACATCCCAGAATCCTCTCGGTTTGGGGTCAAAATGTTGTCGCTCATTAAATCCCACTAGAAACGTCGCATCGAATGAATGTGATTGAATTCTCCCCGTCTGGACGAGCGGAATTGAATGGTGCAACTGATTTTGCTGTGCTGTGAAAATTCAGATATTTGCATGACTTCTTTTGTTTTATTTTGTGAATAGCAAAAAGCATTCAACCCCATAATACATGTTGTTTTATTGGTCGCTCGTCCATTTCATATCCCATAGCTTAACCATTCACATATTTGGATTCCTCTCGACGAGGCGAGCAGTACGAGTACAACGTTGATGGGTCTGCGACGTTTCCTTCCAGAGTTATTACCAAAAAAACACAAACATCCCAGAATCCTCTCGGTTTGGGGTCAAAATGTTGTCGCTCATTAAATCCCATAAGACACGTCGCATCGAATGAATGTGATTGAATTATCCCCGCCTGGACGAGCGGAATTGAATGGTGCAACTGATTTTGCTGTGCTGTGAAAATTCAGATATTTGCATGACTGCTTTTGATTTATTTTGTGAATAGCAAAAAGCATTCAACCCCATAATACATGTTGTTTTATTGGTCGCTCGTCCATTTCATATCCCATAGCTTAAGCATTCATATATTTGGATTCCTCTCTATGAGGCGAGCAGTACGAGTACCACCTTGATGGGTCTGCGACGTTTCCTTCCAGAGTTATTACCAAAAAAACACAAACATCCCAGAATCCTCTCGGTTTGGGGTCAAAATGTTGTCGCTCATTAAATCCCAAAAGACACGTCGCATCGAATGAATGTGATTGAATTATCCCCGTCTGGACGAGCGGAATTGAATGGTGCAACTGATTTTGCTGTGCTGTGAAAATTCAGATATTTGCATGACTTCTTTTGTTTTATTTTGTGAATAGCAAAATGCATTCAACCCCATAATACATGTTGTTTTATTGGTCGCTCGTCAATTTCACATCCCATAGCTTAAGCATTCATACATTTGGATTCCTCTCGACGAGGCGAGCAGTACGAGTACCACCTTGATGGGTCTGCGACGTTTCCTTCCAGAGTTATTACCAAAAAACCACAAACATCCCAGAATCCTCTCGGTTTTGGGGTCAAAATGTTGTCGCTCATTAAATCCCATAAGAAACGTCGCATCGAATGAATGTGATTGAATTCTCCCCGTCTGGACGAGCGGAATTGAATGGTGCAACTGATATTGCTGTCCTGTGAAAATTCAGATATTTGCATGACTGCTTTTGTTTTATTTTGTGAATAGCAAAAAGCATTCAACACCATAATACATGTTGTTTTATTGGTCGCTCGTCCATTTCATATCACATAGCTTAACCATTCATATATTTCGATTCCGCTCGACGATCCGGGCAGTACGAGTACCACCATGATGGTTCTGCAACGTTTCCTTCAAGAGTTATTAAACCAAAAAACCACAAACATCCCAGAATCCTCTCGGTTTGGGGTCAAAATGTTGTCGCTCATTAAATCCCATAAGACACGTCGCATCGAATGAATGTGATTGAATTATCCCCGTCTGGACGAGCGGAATTGAATGGTGCAACTGATTTTGCTGTGCTGTGAAAATTCAGATATTTGCATGACTGCTTTTGATTTATTTTGTGAATAGCAAAAAGCATTCAACCCCATAATACATGTTGTTTTATTGGTCGCTCGTCCATTTCATATCCCATAGCTTAAGCATTCATATATTTGGATTCCTCTCTACGAGGCGAGCAGTACGAGTACCACCTTGATGGGTCTGCGACGTTTCCTTCCAGAGTTATTACCAAAAAAACACAAACATCCCAGAATCCTCTCGGTTTGGGGTCAAAATGTTGTCGCTCATTAAATCCCAAAAGACACGTCGCATCGAATGAATGTGATTGAATTATCCCCGTCTGGACGAGCGGAATTGAATGGTGCAACTGATTTTGCTGTGCTGTGAAAATTCAGATATTTGCATGACTTCTTTTGTTTTATTTTGTGAATAGCAAAAAGCATTCAACCCCATAATACATGTTGTTTTATTGGTCGCTCGTCCATTTCACATCCCATAGCTTAAGCATTCATATATTTGGATTCCTCTCGACGAGGCGAGCAGTACGAATACCACCTTGATGGGTCTGCGACGTTTCCTTCCAGAGTTATTACCAAAAAAACACAAACATCCCAGAATCCTCTCGGTTTTGGGGTCAAAATGTTGTCGCTCATTAAATCCCATAAGAAACGTCGCATCGAATGAATGTGATTGAATTCTCCCCGTCTGGACGAGCGGAATTGAATGGTGCAACTGATATTGCTGTCCTGTGAAAATTCAGATATTTGCATGACTGCTTTTGTTTTATTTTGTGAATAGCAAAAAGCATTCAACCCCATAATACATGTTGTTTTATTGGTCGCTCGTCCATTTCATATCACATAGCTTAACCATTCATATATTTCGATTCCGCTCGACGAGCCGGGCAGTACGAGTACCACCATGATGGTTCTGCGACGTTTCCTTCCAGAGTTATTAAACCAAAAAACCACAAACATCCCAGAATCCTCTCGGTTTGGGGTCAAAATGTTGTCGCTTATTAAATCCCATAAGAAACGTCGCATCGAATGAATGTGATTGAATTCTCCCCGTCTGGACGAGCGGAATTGAATGGTGCAACTGATTTTGCTGTGCTGTGAAAATTCAGATATTTGCATGACTGCTTTTGTTTTATTTTGTGAATAGCAAAACGCATTCCACCCCATAATACATGCTGTTTTATTGGTCGCTCGTCCATTTCATATCCCATATCTTAACCATTCATATATTTGGATTCCTCTCGACGAGGCGAGCAGTACGAGTACCACATTGATGGGTCTGCGACGTTTCCTTCCAGAGTTATTACCAAAAAAACACAAACATCCCAGAATCCTCTCGGTTTGGGGTCAAAATGTTGTCGCTCATTAAATCCCATAAGACACGTCGCATCGAATGAATGTGATTGAATTATCCCCGTCTGGACGAGCGGAATTGAATGGTGCAACTGATTTTGCTGTGCTATGAAAATTCAGATATTTGCATGACTGCTTTTGTTTTATTTTGTGAATAGCAAAAAGCATTCAACCCCATAATACATGTTGTTTTATTGGTCGCTCGTCCATTTCATATCCCATAGCTTAAGCATTCATATATTTGGATTCCTCTCGACGAGGCGAGCAGTACGAGTACCACCTTGATGGGTCTACGACGTTTCCTTCCAGAGTTATTACTAAAAAAACACAAACATCCCAGAATCCTCTCGGTTTGGGGTCAAAATGTTGTCGCTCATTAAATCCCACTAGAAACGTCGCATCGAATGAATGTGATTGAATTCTCCCCGTCTGGACGAGCGGAATTGAATGGTGCAACTGATTTTGCTGTGCTGTGAAAATTCAGATATTTGCATGACTTCTTTTGTTTTATTTTGTGAATAGCAAAAAGCATTCAACCCCATAATACATGTTGTTTTATTGGTCGCTCGTCCATTTCATATCCCATAGCTTAACCATTCACATATTTGGATTCCTCTCGACGAGGCGAGCAGTACGAGTACAACGTTGATGGGTCTGCGACGTTTCCTTCCAGAGTTATTACCAAAAAAACACAAACATCCCAGAATCCTCTCGGTTTGGGGTCAAAATGTTGTCGCTCATTAAATCCCATAAGACACGTCGCATCGAATGAATGTGATTGAATTATCCCCGTCAGGACGAGCGGAATTGAATGGTGCAACTGATTTTGCTGTGCTGTGAAAATTCAGATATTTGCATGACTGCTTTTGTTTTATTTTGTGAATAGCAAAAAGCATTCAACCCCATAATACATGCTGTTTTATTGGTCGCTCGTCCATTTCATATCCCATAGCTTAAGCATTCATATATTTGGATTCCTCTCGACGAGGCGAGCAGTACGAGTACCACCTTGATGGGTCTGCGACGTTTCCTTCCAGAGTTATTACCAAAAAACCACAAACATCACAGAATCCTCTCGGTTTGGGGTCAAACTGTTGTCGCTTATTAAATCCCATAAGAAACGTCGCATCGAATGAATGTGATTGAATTCTCCCCGTCTGGACGAGCGGAATTGAATGGTGCAACTGATTTTGCTGTGCTGTGAAAATTCAGATATTTGCATGACTTCTTTTGTTTTATTTTGTGAATAGCAAAAAGCATTCAACCCCATAATACATGTTGTTTTATTGGTCGCTCGTCCATTTCACATCCCATAGCTTAAGCATTCATATATTTGGATTCCTCTCGACGAGGCGAGCAGTACGAATACCACCTTGATGGGTCTGCGACGTTTCCTTCCAGAGTTATTACCAAAAAAACACAAACATCCCAGAATCCTCTCGGTTTTGGGGTCAAAATGTTGTCGCTCATTAAATCCCATAAGAAACGTCGCATCGAATGAATGTGATTGAATTCTCCCCGTCTGGACGAGCGGAATTGAATGGTGCAACTGATATTGCTGTCCTGTGAAAATTCAGATATTTGCATGACTGCTTTTGTTTTATTTTGTGAATAGCAAAAAGCATTCAACCCCATAATACATGTTGTTTTATTGGTCGCTCGTCCATTTCATATCACATAGCTTAACCATTCATATATTTCGATTCCGCTCGACGAGCCGGGCAGTACGAGTACCACCATGATGGTTCTGCGACGTTTCCTTCCAGAGTTATTAAACCAAAAAACCACAAACATCCCAGAATCCTCTCGGTTTGGGGTCAAAATGTTGTCGCTTATTAAATCCCATAAGAAACGTCGCATCGAATGAATGTGATTGAATTCTCCCCGTCTGGACGAGCGGAATTGAATGGTGCAACTGATTTTGCTGTGCTGTGAAAATTCAGATATTTGCATGACTGCTTTTGTTTTATTTTGTGAATAGCAAAACGCATTCCACCCCATAATACATGCTGTTTTATTGGTCGCTCGTCCATTTCATATCCCATATCTTAACCATTCATATATTTGGATTCCTCTCGACGAGGCGAGCAGTACGAGTACCACATTGATGGGTCTGCGACGTTTCCTTCCAGAGTTATTACCAAAAAAACACAAACATCCCAGAATCCTCTCGGTTTGGGGTCAAAATGTTGTCGCTCATTAAATCCCATAAGACACGTCGCATCGAATGAATGTGATTGAATTATCCCCGTCTGGACGAGCGGAATTGAATGGTGCAACTGATTTTGCTGTGCTATGAAAATTCAGATATTTGCATGACTGCTTTTGTTTTATTTTGTGAATAGCAAAAAGCATTCAACCCCATAATACATGTTGTTTTATTGGTCGCTCGTCCATTTCATATCCCATAGCTTAAGCATTCATATATTTGGATTCCTCTCGACGAGGCGAGCAGTACGAGTACCACCTTGATGGGTCTACGACGTTTCCTTCCAGAGTTATTACTAAAAAAACACAAACATCCCAGAATCCTCTCGGTTTGGGGTCAAAATGTTGTCGCTCATTAAATCCCACTAGAAACGTCGCATCGAATGAATGTGATTGAATTCTCCCCGTCTGGACGAGCGGAATTGAATGGTGCAACTGATTTTGCTGTGCTGTGAAAATTCAGATATTTGCATGACTTCTTTTGTTTTATTTTGTGAATAGCAAAAAGCATTCAACCCCATAATACATGTTGTTTTATTGGTCGCTCGTCCATTTCATATCCCATAGCTTAACCATTCACATATTTGGATTCCTCTCGACGAGGCGAGCAGTACGAGTACAACGTTGATGGGTCTGCGACGTTTCCTTCCAGAGTTATTACCAAAAAAACACAAACATCCCAGAATCCTCTCGGTTTGGGGTCAAAATGTTGTCGCTCATTAAATCCCATAAGACACGTCGCATCGAATGAATGTGATTGAATTATCCCCGTCAGGACGAGCGGAATTGAATGGTGCAACTGATTTTGCTGTGCTGTGAAAATTCAGATATTTGCATGACTGCTTTTGTTTTATTTTGTGAATAGCAAAAAGCATTCAACCCCATAATACATGCTGTTTTATTGGTCGCTCGTCCATTTCATATCCCATAGCTTAAGCATTCATATATTTGGATTCCTCTCGACGAGGCGAGCAGTACGAGTACCACCTTGATGGGTCTGCGACGTTTCCTTCCAGAGTTATTACCAAAAAACCACAAACATCACAGAATCCTCTCGGTTTGGGGTCAAACTGTTGTCGCTTATTAAATCCCATAAGAAACGTCGCATCGAATGAATGTGATTGAATTCTCCCCGTCTGGACGAGCGGAATTGAATGGTGCAACTGATTTTGCTGTGCTGTGAAAATTCAGATATTTGCATGACTGCTTTTGTTTTATTTTGTGAATAGCAAAACGCATTCAACCCCATAATACATGCTGTTTTATTGGTCGCTCGTCCATTTCATATCCCATAGCTTAACCATTCATATATTTGGATTCCTCTCGACGAGGCGAGCAGTACGAGTACCACCTTGATGGGTCTGCGACGTTTCCTTCCAGAGTTATTACCAAAAAAACACAAACATCCCAGAATCCTCTCGGTTTGGGGTCAAAATGTTGTCGCTCATTAAATCCCATAAGACACGTCGCATCGAATGAATGTGATTGAATTATCCCCGTCGGGACGAGCGGAATTGAATGGTGCAACTGATTTTGCTGTGCTGTGAAAATTCAGATATTTGCATGACTGCTTTTGTTTTATTTTGTGAATAGCAAAAAGCATTCAACCCCATAATACATGCTGTTTTATTGGTCGCTCGTCCATTTCATATCCCATAGCTTAAGCATTCATATATTTGGATTCCTTTCGACGAGGCGAGCAGTACGAGTACCACCTTGATGGGTCTGCGACGTTTCCTTCCAGAGTTATTACCAAAAAACCACAAACATCACAGAATCCTCTCGGTTTGGGGTCAAACTGTTGTCGCTTATTAAATCCCATAAGAAACGTCGCATCGAATGAATGTGATTGAATTCTCCCCGTCTGGACGAGCGGAATTGAATGGTGCAACTGATTTTGCTGTGCTGTGAAAATTCAGATATTTGCATGACTGCTTTTGTTTTATTTTGTGAATAGCAAAAAGCATTCAACCCCATAATACATGTTGTTTTATTGGTCGCTCGTTCATTTCATATCACATAGCTTAACCATTCATATATTTCGATTCTGCTCGACGAGCCGGGCAGTACGAGTACCACCATGATGGTTCTGCGACGTTTCCTTCCAGAGTTATTAAACCAAAAAACCACAAACATCCCAGAATCCTCTCGGTTTGGGGTCAAAATGTTGTCGCTTATTAAATCCCATAAGAAACGTCGCATCGAATGAATGTGATTGAATTCTCCCCGTCTGGACGAGCAGAATTGAATGGTGCAACTGATTTTGCTGTGCTGTGAAAATTCAGATATTTGCATGACTGCTTTTGTTTTATTTTGTGAATAGCAAAACGCATTCAACCCCATAATACATGCTGTTTTATTGGTCGCTCGTCCATTTCATATCCCATAGCTTAACCATTCATATATTTGGATTCCTCTCGACGAGGCGAGCAGTACGAGTACCACCTTGATGGGTCTGCGACGTTTCCTTCCAGAGTGATTACCAAAAAAACACAAACATCCCAGAATCCTCTCGGTTTGGGGTCAAAATGTTGTCGCTCATTAAATCCCATAAGACACGTCGCATCGAATGAATGTGATTGAATTATCCCCGTCGGGACGAGCGGAATTGAATGGTGCAACTGATTTTGCTGTGCTGTGAAAATTCAGATATTTGCATGACTGCTTTTGTTTTATTTTGTGAATAGCATAAAGCATTCAACCCCATAATACATGTTGTTTTATTGGTCGCTCGTCCATTTCATATCCCATAGCTTAAGCATTCATATATTTGGATTCCTCTCGACGAGGCGAGCAGTACGAGTACCACCTTGATGGGTCTACGACGTTTCCTTCCAGAGTTATTACTAAAAAACACACAAACATCCCAGAATCCTCTCGGTTTGGGGTCAAAATGTTGTCGCTCATTAAATCCCACTAGAAACGTCGCATCGAATGAATGTGATTGAATTCTCCCCGTCTGGATGAGCGGAATTGAATGGTGCAACTGATTTTGCTGTGCTGTGAAAATTCAGATATTTGCATGACTTCTTTTGTTTTATTTTGTGAATAGCAAAAAGCATTCAACCCCATAATACATGTTGTTTTATTGGTCGCTCGTCCATTTCATATCCCATAGCTTAAGCATTCATATATTTGGATTCCTCTCGACGAGGCGAGCAGTACGAGTACCATCTTGATGGGTCTGCGACGTTTCCTTCCAGAGTTATTACCAAAAATACACAAACATTCCAGAATCCTCTCGGTTTGGGGTCAAAATGTTGTCGCTCATTAAATCCCATAAGACACGTCGCATCGAATGAATGTGATTGAATTCTCCCCGTCTGGACGAGCGGAATTGAATGGTGCAACTGATTTTGCTGTGCTGTGAAAATTCAGATATTTGCATGACTGCTTTTGTTTTATTTTGTGAATAGCATAAAGCATTCAACCCCATAATACATGCTGTTTTATTGGTCGCTCGTCCATTTCATATCCCATAGCTTAACCATTCATATATTTGGATTTCTCTCGACGAGGCGAGCAGTACGAGTACCACCTTGTTGGGTCTGCGACGTTTCCTTCCAGAGTTATTACCAAAAAACCACAAAAATCCCAGAATCCTCTCGGTTTAGGGGTCAAAATGTTGTCGCTCATTTAATCCCATAAGAAACGTCGCATCGAATGAATGTGATTGAATTCTCCCCGTCTGGACGAGCGGAATTGAATGGTGCAACTGATATTGCTGTCCTGTGAAAATTCAGATATTTGCATTATATGCTTTTGTTTTATTTTGTGAATAGCAAGAAGCATTCACCCCATAATACATGTTGTTTTATTGGTCGCTCGTCCATTTCATATTCCATAGCTTAAGCATTCATATATTTGGATTCCTCTCGACGAGGCGAGCAGTACGAGTACCACCTTGATGGGTCTGCGACGTTTCCTTCCAGAGTTATTACCAAAAAACCACAAACATCACAGAATCCTCTCGGTTTGGGGTCAAACTGTTGTCGCTCATTAAATCCCATAAGAAACGTCGCATCGAATGAATGTGATTGAATTCTCCCCGTCTGGACGAGCGGAATTGAATGGTGCAACTGATTTTGCTGTGCTGTGAAAATTCAGATATTTGCATGACTTCTTTTGTTTTATTTTGTGAATAGCAAAAAGCATTCAACCCCATAATACATGTTGTTTTATTGGTCGCTCGTCCATTTCACATCCCATAGCTTAAGCATTCATATATTTGGATTCCTCTCGACGAGGCGAGCAGTACGAATACCACCTTGATGGGTCTGCGACGTTTCCTTCCAGAGTTATTACCAAAAAAACACAAACATCCCAGAATCCTCTCGGTTTTGGGGTCAAAATGTTGTCGCTCATTAAATCCCATAAGAAACGTCGCATCGAATGAATGTGATTGAATTCTCCCCGTCTGGACGAGCGGAATTGAATGGTGCAACTGATATTGCTGTCCTGTGAAAATTCAGATATTTGCATGACTGCTTTTGTTTTATTTTGTGAATAGCAAAAAGCATTCAACCCCATAATACATGTTGTTTTATTGGTCGCTCGTCCATTTCATATCACATAGCTTAACCATTCATATATTTCGATTCCGCTCGACGAGCCGGGCAGTACGAGTACCACCATGATGGTTCTGCGACGTTTCCTTCCAGAGTTATTAAACCAAAAAACCACAAACATCCCAGAATCCTCTCGGTTTGGGGTCAAAATGTTGTCGCTTATTAAATCCCATAAGAAACGTCGCATCGAATGAATGTGATTGAATTCTCCCCGTCTGGACGAGCGGAATTGAATGGTGCAACTGATTTTGCTGTGCTGTGAAAATTCAGATATTTGCATGACTGCTTTTGTTTTATTTTGTGAATAGCAAAACGCATTCCACCCCATAATACATGCTGTTTTATTGGTCGCTCGTCCATTTCATATCCCATATCTTAACCATTCATATATTTGGATTCCTCTCGACGAGGCGAGCAGTACGAGTACCACATTGATGGGTCTGCGACGTTTCCTTCCAGAGTTATTACCAAAAAAACACAAACATCCCAGAATCCTCTCGGTTTGGGGTCAAAATGTTGTCGCTCATTAAATCCCATAAGACACGTCGCATCGAATGAATGTGATTGAATTATCCCCGTCTGGACGAGCGGAATTGAATGGTGCAACTGATTTTGCTGTGCTATGAAAATTCAGATATTTGCATGACTGCTTTTGTTTTATTTTGTGAATAGCAAAAAGCATTCAACCCCATAATACATGTTGTTTTATTGGTCGCTCGTCCATTTCATATCCCATAGCTTAAGCATTCATATATTTGGATTCCTCTCGACGAGGCGAGCAGTACGAGTACCACCTTGATGGGTCTACGACGTTTCCTTCCAGAGTTATTACTAAAAAAACACAAACATCCCAGAATCCTCTCGGTTTGGGGTCAAAATGTTGTCGCTCATTAAATCCCACTAGAAACGTCGCATCGAATGAATGTGATTGAATTCTCCCCGTCTGGACGAGCGGAATTGAATGGTGCAACTGATTTTGCTGTGCTGTGAAAATTCAGATATTTGCATGACTTCTTTTGTTTTATTTTGTGAATAGCAAAAAGCATTCAACCCCATAATACATGTTGTTTTATTGGTCGCTCGTCCATTTCATATCCCATAGCTTAACCATTCACATATTTGGATTCCTCTCGACGAGGCGAGCAGTACGAGTACAACGTTGATGGGTCTGCGACGTTTCCTTCCAGAGTTATTACCAAAAAAACACAAACATCCCAGAATCCTCTCGGTTTGGGGTCAAAATGTTGTCGCTCATTAAATCCCATAAGACACGTCGCATCGAATGAATGTGATTGAATTATCCCCGTCAGGACGAGCGGAATTGAATGGTGCAACTGATTTTGCTGTGCTGTGAAAATTCAGATATTTGCATGACTGCTTTTGTTTTATTTTGTGAATAGCAAAAAGCATTCAACCCCATAATACATGCTGTTTTATTGGTCGCTCGTCCATTTCATATCCCATAGCTTAAGCATTCATATATTTGGATTCCTCTCGACGAGGCGAGCAGTACGAGTACCACCTTGATGGGTCTGCGACGTTTCCTTCCAGAGTTATTACCAAAAAACCACAAACATCACAGAATCCTCTCGGTTTGGGGTCAAACTGTTGTCGCTTATTAAATCCCATAAGAAACGTCGCATCGAATGAATGTGATTGAATTCTCCCCGTCTGGACGAGCGGAATTGAATGGTGCAACTGATTTTGCTGTGCTGTGAAAATTCAGATATTTGCATGACTGCTTTTGTTTTATTTTGTGAATAGCAAAACGCATTCAACCCCATAATACATGCTGTTTTATTGGTCGCTCGTCCATTTCATATCCCATAGCTTAACCATTCATATATTTGGATTCCTCTCGACGAGGCGAGCAGTACGAGTACCACCTTGATGGGTCTGCGACGTTTCCTTCCAGAGTTATTACCAAAAAAACACAAACATCCCAGAATCCTCTCGGTTTGGGGTCAAAATGTTGTCGCTCATTAAATCCCATAAGACACGTCGCATCGAATGAATGTGATTGAATTATCCCCGTCGGGACGAGCGGAATTGAATGGTGCAACTGATTTTGCTGTGCTGTGAAAATTCAGATATTTGCATGACTGCTTTTGTTTTATTTTGTGAATAGCAAAAAGCATTCAACCCCATAATACATGCTGTTTTATTGGTCGCTCGTCCATTTCATATCCCATAGCTTAAGCATTCATATATTTGGATTCCTTTCGACGAGGCGAGCAGTACGAGTACCACCTTGATGGGTCTGCGACGTTTCCTTCCAGAGTTATTACCAAAAAACCACAAACATCACAGAATCCTCTCGGTTTGGGGTCAAACTGTTGTCGCTTATTAAATCCCATAAGAAACGTCGCATCGAATGAATGTGATTGAATTCTCCCCGTCTGGACGAGCGGAATTGAATGGTGCAACTGATTTTGCTGTGCTGTGAAAATTCAGATATTTGCATGACTGCTTTTGTTTTATTTTGTGAATAGCAAAAAGCATTCAACCCCATAATACATGTTGTTTTATTGGTCGCTCGTTCATTTCATATCACATAGCTTAACCATTCATATATTTCGATTCTGCTCGACGAGCCGGGCAGTACGAGTACCACCATGATGGTTCTGCGACGTTTCCTTCCAGAGTTATTAAACCAAAAAACCACAAACATCCCAGAATCCTCTCGGTTTGGGGTCAAAATGTTGTCGCTTATTAAATCCCATAAGAAACGTCGCATCGAATGAATGTGATTGAATTCTCCCCGTCTGGACGAGCAGAATTGAATGGTGCAACTGATTTTGCTGTGCTGTGAAAATTCAGATATTTGCATGACTGCTTTTGTTTTATTTTGTGAATAGCAAAACGCATTCAACCCCATAATACATGCTGTTTTATTGGTCGCTCGTCCATTTCATATCCCATAGCTTAACCATTCATATATTTGGATTCCTCTCGACGAGGCGAGCAGTACGAGTACCACCTTGATGGGTCTGCGACGTTTCCTTCCAGAGTGATTACCAAAAAAACACAAACATCCCAGAATCCTCTCGGTTTGGGGTCAAAATGTTGTCGCTCATTAAATCCCATAAGACACGTCGCATCGAATGAATGTGATTGAATTATCCCCGTCGGGACGAGCGGAATTGAATGGTGCAACTGATTTTGCTGTGCTGTGAAAATTCAGATATTTGCATGACTGCTTTTGTTTTATTTTGTGAATAGCATAAAGCATTCAACCCCATAATACATGTTGTTTTATTGGTCGCTCGTCCATTTCATATCCCATAGCTTAAGCATTCATATATTTGGATTCCTCTCGACGAGGCGAGCAGTACGAGTACCACCTTGATGGGTCTACGACGTTTCCTTCCAGAGTTATTACTAAAAAACACACAAACATCCCAGAATCCTCTCGGTTTGGGGTCAAAATGTTGTCGCTCATTAAATCCCACTAGAAACGTCGCATCGAATGAATGTGATTGAATTCTCCCCGTCTGGATGAGCGGAATTGAATGGTGCAACTGATTTTGCTGTGCTGTGAAAATTCAGATATTTGCATGACTTCTTTTGTTTTATTTTGTGAATAGCAAAAAGCATTCAACCCCATAATACATGTTGTTTTATTGGTCGCTCGTCCATTTCATATCCCATAGCTTAAGCATTCATATATTTGGATTCCTCTCGACGAGGCGAGCAGTACGAGTACCATCTTGATGGGTCTGCGACGTTTCCTTCCAGAGTTATTACCAAAAATACACAAACATTCCAGAATCCTCTCGGTTTGGGGTCAAAATGTTGTCGCTCATTAAATCCCATAAGACACGTCGCATCGAATGAATGTGATTGAATTCTCCCCGTCTGGACGAGCGGAATTGAATGGTGCAACTGATTTTGCTGTGCTGTGAAAATTCAGATATTTGCATGACTGCTTTTGTTTTATTTTGTGAATAGCATAAAGCATTCAACCCCATAATACATGCTGTTTTATTGGTCGCTCGTCCATTTCATATCCCATAGCTTAACCATTCATATATTTGGATTTCTCTCGACGAGGCGAGCAGTACGAGTACCACCTTGTTGGGTCTGCGACGTTTCCTTCCAGAGTTATTACCAAAAAACCACAAAAATCCCAGAATCCTCTCGGTTTAGGGGTCAAAATGTTGTCGCTCATTTAATCCCATAAGAAACGTCGCATCGAATGAATGTGATTGAATTCTCCCCGTCTGGACGAGCGGAATTGAATGGTGCAACTGATATTGCTGTCCTGTGAAAATTCAGATATTTGCATTATATGCTTTTGTTTTATTTTGTGAATAGCAAGAAGCATTCACCCCATAATACATGTTGTTTTATTGGTCGCTCGTCCATTTCATATTCCATAGCTTAAGCATTCATATATTTGGATTCCTCTCGACGAGGCGAGCAGTACGAGTACCACCTTGATGGGTCTGCGACGTTTCCTTCCAGAGTTATTACCAAAAATACACAAACATCCCAGAATCCTCTCGGTTTGGGGTCAAAATGTTGTCGCTCATTAAATCCCATAAGAAACGTCGCATCGAATTAATGTGATTGAATTTTCCCCGTCTGGACGAGCGCAATTGAATGGTGCAACTGATTTTGCTGTGCTGTGAAAATTCAGATATTTGCATGACTGCTTTTGTTTTATTTTGTGAATAGCATAAAGCATTCAACCCCATAATACATGCTGTTTTATTGGTCGCTCGTCCATTTCATATCCCATAGCTTAACCATTCATATATTTGGATTTCTCTTGACGAGGCGAGCAGTACGAGTACCACCTTGTTGGGTATGCGACGTTTCCTTCCAGAGTTATTACCAAAAAACCACAAAAATCCCAGAATCCTCTCGGTTTAGGGGTCAAAATGTTGTCGCTCATTTAATCCCATAAGAAACGTCGCATCGAATGAATGTGATTGAATTCTCCCCGTCTGGACGAGCGGAATTGAATGGTGCAACTGATATTGCTGTCCTGTGAAAATTCAGATATTTGCATGATATGCTTTTGTTTTATTTTGTGAATAGCAAAAAGCATTCACCCCATAATACATGTTGTTTTATTGGTCGCTCGTCCATTTCATATTCCATAGCTTAAGCATTCATATATTTGGATTCCTCTCGACGAGGCGAGCAGTACGAGTACCACCTTGATGGGTCTGCGACGTTTCCTTCCAGAGTTATTACCAAAAATACACAAACATCCCAGAATCCTCTCGGTTTGGGGTAAAAATGTTGTCGCTCATTAAATCCCATAAGAAACGTCGCATCGAATTAATGTGATTGAATTTTCCCCGTCTGGACGAGCGAAATTGAATGGTGCAACTGATTTTGCTGTGCTGTGAAAATTCAGATATTTGCATGACTGCTTTTGTTTTATTTTGTGAATAGCCAAAAGCATTCAACCCCATAATACATGCTGTTTTATTGGTCGCTCGTCCATTTCATATCCCATAGCTTAACCATTCATATATTTGGATTCCTCTCGACGAGGCGAGCAGTAGGAGTACCACCTTGATGGGTCTGCGACGTTTCCTTCCAGAGTTATTACCAAAAAACCACAAACATCCCAGAATCCTCTCGGTTTTGGGGTCAAACTGTTGTCGCTCATTAAATCCCATAAGAAACGTCGCATCGAATGAATGTGATTGAATTCTCCCCGTCTGGACGAGCGGAATTGAATGGTACAACTGATTTTGCTGTGCTGTGAAAATTCAGATATTTGCATGACTGCTTTTGTTTTATTTTGTGAATAGCATAAAGCATTCAACCCCATAATACATGCTGTTTTATTTGTCGCTCGTCCATTTCATATCCCATACCTTAACCATTCATATATTTGGATTTCTCTTGACGAGGCGAGCAGTACGAGTACCACCTTGATGGGTCTGCGACGTTTCCTTCCAGAGTTATTACCAAAAAAACACAAACATCCCAGAATCCTCTCGGTTTGGGGTCAAAATGTTGTCGCTCATTAAATCCCATAAGAAACGTCGCATCGAATTAATGTGATTGAATTTTCCCCGTCTGGACGAGCGCAATTGAATGGTGCAACTGATTTTGCTGTGCTGTGAAAATTCAGATATTTGTATGACTGCTTTTGTTTTATTTTGTGAATAGCAAAAAGCATTCAACCCCATAATACATGCTGTTTTATTGGTCGCTCGTCCATTTCATATCCCATACCTTAACCATTCATATATTTGGATTTCTCTTGACGAGGCGAGCAGTACGAGTACCACCTTGATGGGTCTGCGACGTTTCCTTCCAGAGTTATTACCAAAAAACCACAAAAATCTCAGAATCCTCTCGGTTTAGGGTCAAAATGTTGTCGCTCATTAAATCCCATAAGAAACGTCGCATCGAATGAATGTGATTGAATTCTCCCCGTCTGGACGAGCGGAATTGAATGGTGCAACTGATTTTGCTGTGCTGTGAAAATTCAGATATTTGCATGATATGCTTTTGTTTTATTTTGTGAATAGCAAAAAGCATTCACCCCATAATACATGTTGTTTTATTAGTCGCTCGTTCATTTCATATCCCATAGCTGAACCACTCATATATTTGGATTCCTCTCGACGAGGCGAGCAGTACAAGTACAACCTTGATGGGTCTGCGACGTTTCCTTCCAGAGTTATTACCAAAAAAACACAAACATCCCAGAATCCTCTCGGTTTGGGGTCAAAATGTTGTCGCTCATTAAATCCCATAAGAAACGTCGCATCGAATTAATGTGATTGAATTTTCCCCGTCTGGACGAGCGCAATTGAATGGTGCAACTGATTTTGCTGTGCTGTGAAAATTCAGATATTTGTATGACTGCTTTTGTTTTATTTTGTGAATAGCAAAAAGCATTCAACCCCATAATACATGCTGTTTTATTGGTCGCTCGTCCATTTCATATCCCATACCTTAACCATTCATATATTTGGATTTCTCTTGACGAGGCGAGCAGTACGAGTACCACCTTGATGGGTCTGCGACGTTTCCTTCCAGAGTTATTACCAAAAAACCACAAAAATCTCAGAATCCTCTCGGTTTAGGGTCAAAATGTTGTCGCTCATTAAATCCCATAAGAAACGTCGCATCGAATGAATTTGATTGAATTCTCCCCGTCTGGACGAGCGGAATTGAATGGTGCAACTGATTTTGCTGTGCTGTGAAAATTCAGATATTTGCATGATATGCTTTTGTTTTATTTTGTGAATAGCAAAAAGCATTCACCCCATAATACATGTTGTTTTATTAGTCGCTCGTTCATTTCATATCCCATAGCTGAACCACTCATATATTTGGATTCCTCTCGACGAGGCGAGCAGTACAAGTACAACCTTGATGGGTCTGCGACGTTTCCTTCCAGAGTTATTACCAAAAAAACACAAACATCCCAGAATCCTCTCGGTTTGGGGTCAAAATGTTGTCGCTCATTAAATCCCATAAGAAACGTCGCATCGAATTAATGTGATTGAATTTTCCCCGTCTGGACGAGCGCAATTGAATGGTGCAACTGATTTTGCTGTGCTGTGAAAATTCAGATATTTGCATGACTGCTTTTGTTTTATTTTGTGAATAGCAAAAAGCATTCAACCCCATAATACATGCTGTTTTATTGGTCGCTCGTCCATTTCATATCCCATAGCTTAACCATTCATATATTTGGATTCCTCTCGACGAGGCGAGCAGTACGAGTACCACCTTGATGGATCTGCGACGTTTCCTTCCAGAGTTATTACCAAAAAACCACAAACATCCCAGAATCCTCTCGGTTTGGGGTCAAACTGTTGTCGCTCATTAAATCCAATAAGAAACGTCGCATCGAATGAATGTGATTGAATTCTCCCCGTCTGGACGAGCGGAATTGAATGGTGCAACTGATTTTGCTGTGCTGTGAAAATTCAGATATTTGCATGACTGCTTTTGTTTTATTTTGTGAATAGCCAAAAGCATTCAACCCCATAATACATGTTGTTTTATTGGTCGCTCGTCCATTTCATATCCGATAGCTTAACCGTTCATATATTTGGATTCCTCTCGACGAGGCGAGCAGTTCGAGTACCACCTTGATGGGTCTGCGACGTTTCCTTCCAGAGCTATTACCAAAAAACCACAAACATCCCAGAATCCTCTGGATTTGGGGTCAAAATGTTGTCGCTCATTAAATTCCATAAGAAACGTCGCATCGAATGAATGTGATTGAATTCTCCCCGTCTGGACGAGCGGAATTGAATGGTGCAACTGATTTTGCTGTGCTGTGAAAATTCAGATATTTGCATGACTGCTTTTGTTTTATTTTGTGAATAGCATAAAGCATTCAACCCCATAATACATGCTGTTTTATTTGTCGCTCGTCCATTTCATATCCCATAGCTTAACCATTCATATATTTGGATTTCTCTCGACGAGGCGAGCAGTACGAGTACCACCTTGATGGGTCTGCGACGTTTCCTTCCAGAGTTATTACCAAAAAACCACAAAAATCCCAGAATCCTCTCGGTTTAGGGTCAAAATGTTGTCGCTCATTACATCCCATAAGAAACGTCGCATCGAATGAATGTGATTGAATTCTCCCCGTCTGGACGAGCGGAATTGAATGGTGCAACTGATTTTGCTGTGCTGTGAAAATTCAGATATTTGCATGACTGCTTTTGTTTTATTTTGTGAATAGCAAAAAGCATTCAACCCCATAATACATGCTGTTTTATTTGTCGCTCGTCCATTTCATATTCCATAGCTTAACCATTCATATATTTGGATTTCTCTCGTCGAGGCGAGCAGTACGAGTACCACCTTGATGGGTCTGCGACGTTTCTTTCCAGAGTTATTACCAAAAAACCACAAAAATCCCAGAATCCTCTCGATTTAGGGTCAAAATGTTGTCGCTCATTAAATCCCATAAGAAACGTCGCATCGAATGAATGTGATTGAATTCTCCCCGTCTGGACGAGCGGAATTGAATGGTGCAACTGATTTTGCTGTGCTGTGAAAATTCAGATATTTGCATGATATGCTTTTGTTTTATTTTGTGAATAGCAAAAAGCATTCAACCCCATAATACATGTTGTTTTATTGGTCGCTCGTCCATTTCATATTCCATAGCTTAAGCATTCATATATTTGGATTCCTCTCGACGAGGCGAGCAGTACGAGTACCACCTTGATGGGTCTGCGACGTTTCCTTCCAGAGTTATTACCAAAAATACACAAACATCCCAGAATCCTCTCGGTTTGGGGTCAAAATGTTGTCGCTCATTAAATCCAATAAGAAACGTCGCATCGAATGAATGTGATTGAATTCTCCCCGTCTGGACGAGCGGAATTGAATGGTGCAACTGATTTTGCTGTGCTGTGAAAATTCAGATATTTGCATGACTGCTTTTGTTTTATTTTGTGAATAGCCAAAAGCATTCAACCCCATAATACATGCTGTTTTATTGGTCGCTCGTCCATTTCATATCCCATAGCTTAACCATTCATATATTTGGATTCCTCTCGACGAGGCGAGCAGTAGGAGTACCACCTTGATGGGTCTGCGACGTTTCCTTCCAGAGTTATTACCAAAAAACCACAAACATCCCAGAATCCTCTCGGTTTTGGGGTCAAACTGTTGTCGCTCATTAAATCCCATAAGAAACGTCGCATCGAATGAATGTGATTGAATTCTCCCCGTCTGGACGAGCGGAATTGAATGGTACAACTGATTTTGCTGTGCTGTGAAAATTCAGATATTTGCATGACTGCTTTTGTTTTATTTTGTGAATAGCATAAAGCATTCAACGCCATAATACATGCTGTTTTATTTGTCGCTCGTCCATTTCATATCCCATAGCTTAACCATTCATATATTTGGATTTCTCTCGACGAGGCGAGCAGTACGAGTACCACCTTGATGGGTCTGCGACGTTTCCTTCCAGAGTTATTTCCAAAAAACCACAAAAATCCCAGAATCCTCTCGGTTTAGGGTCAAAATGTTGTCGCTCATTATATCCCATAAGAAACGTCGCATCGAATGAATGTGATTGAATTCTCCCCGTCTGGACGAGCGGAATTGAATGGTGCAACTGATTTTGCTGTGCTGTGAAAATTCAGATATTTGCATGATATGCTTTTGTTTTATTTTGTGAATAGCAAAAAGCATTCACCCCATAATACATGTTGTTTTATTAGTCGCTCGTTCATTTCATATCCCATAGCTGAACCACTCATATATTTGGATTCCTCTCGACGAGGCGAGCAGTACAAGTACAACCTTGATGGGTCTGCGACGTTTCCTTCCAGAGTTATTACCAAAAAACCACAAACATCCCAGAATCCTCTCGGTTTGGGGTCAAAATGTTGTCGCTCATTAAATCCCATAAGAAACGTCGCATCGAATTAATGTGATTGAATTTTCCCCGTCTGGACGAGCGCAATTGAATGGTGCAACTGATTTTGCTGTGCTGTGAAAATTCAGATATTTGCATGACTGCTTTTGTTTTATTTTGTGAATAGCAAAAAGCATTCAACCCCATAATACATGCTGTTTTATTGGTCGCTCGTCCATTTCATATCCCATAGCTTAACCATTCATATACTTGGATTCCTCTCGACGAGGCGAGCAGTACGAGTACCACCTTGATGGGTCTGCGACGTTTCCTTCCAGAGTTATTACCAAAAAACCACAAAAATCCCAGAATCCTCTCGGTTTAGGGTCAAAATGTTGTCGCTCATTACATCCCATAAGAAACGTCGCATCGAATGAATGTGATTGAATTCTCCCCGTCTGGACGAGCGGAATTGAATGGTGCAACTGATTTTGCTGTGCTGTGAAAATTCAGATATTTGCATGACTGCTTTTGTTTTATTTTGTGAATAGCAAAAAGCATTCAACCCCATAATACATGCTGTTTTATTTGTCGCTCGTCCATTTCATATCCCATAGCTTAACCATTCATATATTTGGATTTCTCTCGTCGAGGCGAGCAGTACGAGTACCACCTTGATGGGTCTGCGACGTTTCTTTCCAGAGTTATTACCAAAAAACCACAAAAATCCCAGAATCCTCTCGGTTTTGGGGTCAAAATGTTGTCGCTCATTAAATCCCATAAGAAACGTCGCATCGAATGAATGTGATTGATTTCTCCCCGTCTGGACGAGCGGAATTGAATGGTGCAACTGATATTGCTGTCCTGTGAAAATTCAGATATTTGCATGACTGCTTTTGTTTTATTTTGTGAATAGCAAAAAGCATTCAACCCCATAATACATGTTGTTTTATTGGTCGCTCGTCCATTTCATATTCCATAGCTTAAGCATTCATATATTTGGATTCCTCTCGACGAGGCGAGCAGTACGAGTACCACCTTGATGGGTCTGCGACGTTTCCTTCCAGAGTTATTACCAAAAATACACAAACATCCCAGAATCCTCTCGATTTAGGGTCAAAATGTTGTCGCTCATTAAATCCCATAAGAAACGTCGCATCGAATGAATGTGATTGAATTCTCCCCGTCTGGACGAGCGGAATTGAATGGTGCAACTGATTTTGCTGTGCTGTGAAAATTCAGATATTTGCATGACTGCTTTTGTTTTATTTTGTGAATAGCCAAAAGCATTCAACCCCATAATACATGTTGTTTTATTGGTCGCTCGTCCATTTCATATCCAATAGCTTAACCATTCATATATTTGGATTCCTCTCGACGAGGCGAGCAGTTCGAGTACCACCTTGATGGGTCTGCGACGTTTCCTTCCAGAGTTATTACCAAAAAACCACAAACATCCCAGAATCCTCTCGATTTGGGGTCAAAATGTTGTCGCTCATTAAATTCCATAAGAAACGTCGCATCGAATGAATGTGATTGAATTCTCCCCGTCTGGACGAGCGGAATTGAATGGTGCAACTGATTTTGCTGTGCTGTGAAAATTCAGATATTTGCATGACTGCTTTTGTTTTATTTTGTGAATAGCAAAAAGCATTCAACCCCATAATACATGCTGTTTTATTTGTCGCTCGTCCATTTCATATCCCATAGCTTAACCATTCATATATTTGGATTTCTCTCGACGAGGCGAGCAGTACGAGTACCACCTTGATGGGTCTGCGACGTTTCTTTCCAGAGTTATTACCAAAAAACCACAAAAATCCCAGAATCCTCTCGATTTAGGGTCAAAATGTTGTCGCTCATTAAATCCCATCTGAAACGTCGCATCGAATGAATGTGATTGAATTCTCCCCGTCTGGACGAGCGGAATTGAATGGTGCAACTGATTTTGCTGTGCTGTGAAAATTCAGATATTTGCATGACTGCTTTTGTTTTATTTTGTGAATAGCAAAAAGCATTCAACCCCATAATACATGTTGTTTTATTGGTCGCTCGTCCATTTCATATCCCATAGCTGAACCACTCATATATTTGGATTCCGCTCGACGAGCCGGGCAGTACGAGTACCACCTTGATGGGTCTGCGACGTTTCCTTCCAGAGTTATTACCAAAAAACCACAAGCATCCCAGAATCCTCTCGGTTTGGGGTCAAAATGTTGTCGCTTATTAAATCCCATAAGAAACGTCGCATCGAATGAATGTGATTGAATTCTCCCCGTCTGGACGAGCAGAATTGAATGGTGCAACTGATTTTGCTGTGCTGTGAAAATTCAGATATTTGCATGACTGCTTTTGTTTTATTTTGTGAATAGCCAAAAGCATTCAACCCCATAATACATGTTGTTTTATTGGTCGCTCGTCCATTTCATATCCAATAGCTTAACCATTCATATATTTGGATTCCTCTCGACGAGGCGAGCAGTTCGAGTACCACCTTGATGGGTCTGCGACGTTTCCTTCCAGAGTTATTACCAAAAAAACACAAACATCCCAGAATCCTCTCGGTTTGGGGTCAAAATGTTGTCGCTCATTAAATCCCATAAGAAACGTCGCATCGAATGAATGTGATTGAATTCTCCCCGTCTGGACGAGCGGAATTGAATGGTGCAACTGATTTTGCTGTGCTGTGAAAATTCAGATATTTGCATGACTGCTTTTGTTTTATTTTGTGAATAGCAAAAAGCATTCAACCCCATAATACATGCTGTTTTATTTGTCGCTCGTCCATTTCATATCCCATAGCTTAACCATTCATATATTTGGATTCCGCTCGACGAGCCGGGCAGTACGAGTACCACTTGATGGGATTGCGACGTTTCCTTCCAGAGTTATTACCAAAAAACCACAAACATCCCAGAATCCTCTCGGTTTTGGGGTCAAAATGTTGTCGCTCATTAAATCCCATAAGAAACGTCGCATCGAATGAATGTGATTGAATTCTCCCCGTCTGGACGAGCGGAATTGAATGGTGCAACTGATATTGCTGTGCTGTGAAAATTCAGATATTTGCATGACTGCTTTTGTTTTATTTTGTGAATAGCAAAAAGCATTCAACCCCATAATACATGCTGTTTTATTGGTCGCTCGTCCATTTCATATTCCATAGCTTAAGCATTCATATATTTGGATTCCTCTCGACGAGCCGAGCAGTACGAGTACCACCTTGATGGGTCTGCGACGTTTCCTTCCAGAGTTATTACCAAAAAAACACAAACATCCCAGAATCCTCTCGGTTTGGGGTCAAAATGTTGTCGCTCATTAAATCCCATAAGAAACGTCGCATCGAATGAATGTGATTGAATTCTCCCCGTCTGGACGAGCGGAATTGAATGGTGCAACTGATTTTGCTGTGCTGTGAAAATTCAGATATTTGCATGACTGCTTTTGTTTTATTTTGTGAATAGCCAAAAGCATTCAACCCCATAATACATGTTGTTTTATTGGTCGCTCGTCCATTTCATATCCAATAGCTTATCCATTCATATATTTGGATTCCTCTCGACGAGGCGAGCAGTTCGAGTACCACCTTGATGGGTCTGCGACGTTTCCTTCCAGAGTTATTACCAAAAAACCACAAACATCCCAGAATCCTCTCGGTTTGGGGTCAAAATGCTGTCGCTCATTAAATCCCATAAGACACGTCGCATCGAATGAATGTGATTGAATTCTCCCCGTCTGGACGAGCGGAATTGAATGGTGCAACTGATTTTGCTGTGCTGTGAAAATTCAGATATTTGCATGACTGCTTTTTTTTTTATTTTGTGAATAGCCAAAAGCATTCAACCCCATAATACATGTTGTTTTATTGGTCGCTCGTCCATTTCATATCCCATAGCTTAAGCATTCATATATTTGGATTCCTCTCGACGAGGCGAGCAGTACGAGTACCACTTGATGGGACTGCGACGTTTCCTTCCAGAGTTATTACCAAAAAACCACAAACATCCCAGAATCCTCTCGGTTTTGGGGTCAAAATGTTGTCGCTCATTAAATCCCATAAGAAACGTCGCATCGAATGAATGTGATTGAATTCTCCCCGTCTGGACGAGCGGAATTGAATGGTGCAACTGATATTGCTGTCCTGTGAAAATTCAGATATTTGCATGACTGCTTTTGTTTTATTTTGTGAATAGCAAAAAGCATTCAACCCCATAATACATGTTGTTTTATTGGTCGCTCGTCCATTTCATATTCCATAGCTTAAGCATTCATATATTTGGATTCCTCTCGACGAGGCGAGCAGTACGAGTACCACCTTGATGGGTCTGCGACGTTTCCTTCCAGAGTTATTACCAAAAATACACAAACATCCCAGAATCCTCTCGGTTTAGGGTCAAAATGTTGTCGCTCATTAAATCCAATAAGAAACGTCGCATCGAATGAATGTGATTGAATTCTCCCCGTCTGGACGAGCGGAATTGAATGGTGCAACTGATTTTGCTGTGCTGTGAAAATTCAGATATTTGCATGACTGCTTTTGTTTTATTTTGTGAATAGCCAAAAGCATTGAACCCCATAATACATGTTGTTTTATTGGTCGCTCGTCCATTTCATATCCAATAGCTTAACCATTCATATATTTGGATTCCTCTCGACGAGGCGAGCAGTTCGAGTACCACCTTGATGGGTCTGCGACGTTTCCTTCCAGAGTTATTACCAAAAAACCACAAACATCCCAGAATCCTCTCGATTTGGGGTCAAAATGTTGTCGCTCATTAAATTCCATAAGAAACGTCGCATCGAATGAATGTGATTGAATTCTCCCCGTCTGGACGAGCGGAATTGAATGGTGCAACTGATTTTGCTGTGCTGTGAAAATTCAGATATTTGCATGACTGCTTTTGTTTTATTTTGTGAATAGCAAAAAGCATTCAACCCCATAATACATGCTGTTTTATTTTTCGCTCGTCCATTTCATATCCCATAGCTTAACCATTCATATATTTGGATTTCTCTCGACGAGGCGAGCAGTACGAGTACCACCTTGATGGGTCTGCGACGTTTCTTTCCAGAGTTATTACCAAAAAACCACAAAAATCCCAGAATCCTCTCGATTTAGGGTCAAAATGTTGTCGCTCATTAAATCCCATCTGAAACGTCGCATCGAATGAATGTGATTGAATTCTCCCCGTCTGGACGAGCGGAATTGAATGGTGCAACTGATTTTGCTGTGCTGTGAAAATTCAGATATTTGCATGATATTCTTTTGTTTTATTTTGTGAATAGCAAAAAGCATTCACCCCATAATACATGTTGTTTTATTAGTCGCTCGTTCATTTCATATCCCATAGCTGAACCACTCATATATTTGGATTCCGCTCGACGAGCCGGGCAGTACGAGTACCACCTTGATGGGTCTGCGACGTTTCCTTCCAGAGTTATTACCAAAAAACCACAAGCATCCCAGAATCTTCTCGGTTTGGGGTCAAAATGTTGTCGCTTATTAAATCCCATAAGAAACGTCGCATCGAATGAATGTGATTGAATTCTCCCCGTCTGGACGAGCAGAATTGAATGGTGCAACTGATTTTGCTGTGCTGTGAAAATTCAGATATTTGCATGACTGCTTTTGTTTTATTTTGTGAATAGCAAAACGCATTCAACCCCATAATACATGCTGTTTTATTGGTCTCTCGTCCATTTCATATTCCATAGCTTAACCATTCATAAATTTGGATTCCTCTCGACGAGGCGAGCAGTACGAGTACCACCTTGATGGGTCTGCGACGTTTCCTTCCAGAGTTATTACCAAAAAAACACAAACATCCCAGAATCCTCTCGGTTTGGGGTCAAAATGCTGTCGCTCATTAAATCCCATAAGACACGTCGCATCGAATGAATGTGATTGAATTCTCCCCGTCTGGACGAGCGGAATTGAATGGTGCAATTGATTTTGCTGTGCTGTGAAAATTCAGATATTTGCATGACTGCTTTTTTTTATTTTGTGAATAGCAAAAAGCATTCAACCCCATAATACATGCTGTTTTATTGGTCGCTCGTCCATTTCATATCCCATAGCTTAACCATTCATATATTTGGATTTCTCTCGACGAGCCGAGCAGTAGGAGTACCACCTTGATGGGTCTGCGACGTTTCCTTCCAGAGTTATTACCAAAAAACCACAAACATCCCAGAATCCTCTCGGTTTTGGGGTCAAACTGTTGTCGCTCATTAAATCCCATAAGAAACGTCGCATCGAATGAATGTGATTGAATTCTCCCCGTCTGGACGAGCGGAATTGAATGGTACAACTGATTTTGCTGTGCTGTGAAAATTCAGATATTTGCATGACTGCTTTTGTTTTATTTTGTGAATAGCATAAAGCATTCAACCCCATAATACATGCTGTTTTATTTGTCGCTCGTCCATTTCATATCCCATAGCTTAACCATTCATATATTTGGATTCCTCTCGACGAGGCGAGCAGTACAAGTACAACCTTGATGGGTCTGCGACGTTTCCTTCCAGAGTTATTACCAAAAAACCACAAACATCCCAGAATCCTCTCGGTTTGGGGTCAAAATGTTGTCGCTCATTAAATCCCATAAGAAACGTCGCATCGAATTAATGTGATTGAATTTTCCCCGTCTGGACGAGCGCAATTGAATGGTGCAACTGATTTTGCTGTGCTGTGAAAATTCAGATATTTGCATGACTGCTTTTGTTTTATTTTGTGAATAGCAAAAAGCATTCAACCCCATAATACATGCTGTTTTATTGGTCGCTCGTCCATTTCATATCCCATAGCTTAACCATTCATATACTTGGATTCCTCTCGACGAGGCGAGCAGTACGAGTACCACCTTGATGGGTCTGCGACGTTTCCTTCCAGAGTTATTACCAAAAAACCACAAAAATCCCAGAATCCTCTCGGTTTAGGGTCAAAATGTTGTCGCTCATTACATCCCATAAGAAACGTCGCATCGAATGAATGTGATTGAATTCTCCCCGTCTGGACGAGCGGAATTGAATGGTGCAACTGATTTTGCTGTGCTGTGAAAATTCAGATATTTGCATGACTGCTTTTGTTTTATTTTGTGAATAGCAAAAAGCATTCAACCCCATAATACATGCTGTTTTATTTGTCGCTCGTCCATTTCATATCCCATAGCTTAACCATTCATATATTTGGATTTCTCTCGTCGAGGCGAGCAGTACGAGTACCACCTTGATGGGTCTGCGACGTTTCTTTCCAGAGTTATTACCAAAAAACCACAAAAATCCCAGAATCCTCTCGATTTAGGGTCAAAATGTTGTCGCTCATTAAATCCCATAAGAAACGTCGCATCGAATGAATGTGATTGAATTCTCCCCGTCTGGACGAGCGGAATTGAATGGTGCAACTGATTTTGCTGTGCTGTGAAAATTCAGATATTTGCATGATATGCTTTTGTTTTATTTTGTGAATAGCAAAAAGCATTCAACCCCATAATACATGTTGTTTTATTGGTCGCTCGTCCATTTCATATTCCATAGCTTAAGCATTCATATATTTGGATTCCTCTCGACGAGGCGAGCAGTACGAGTACCACCTTGATGGGTCTGCGACGTTTCCTTCCAGAGTTATTACCAAAAATACACAAACATCCCAGAATCCTCTCGGTTTGGGGTCAAAATGTTGTCGCTCATTAAATCCAATAAGAAACGTCGCATCGAATGAATGTGATTGAATTCTCCCCGTCTGGACGAGCGGAATTGAATGGTGCAACTGATTTTGCTGTGCTGTGAAAATTCAGATATTTGCATGACTGCTTTGGTTTTATTTTGTGAATAGCCAAAAGCATTCAACCCCATAATACATGTTGTTTTATTGGTCGCTCGTCCATTTCATATCCCATAGCTTAAGCATTCATATATTTGGATTCCTCTCGACGAGGCGAGCAGTACGAGTACCACTTGATGGGACTGCGACGTTTCCTTCCAGAGTTATTACCAAAAAACCACAAACATCCCAGAATCCTCTCGGTTTTGGGGTCAAAATGTTGTCGCTCATTAAATCCCATAAGAAACGTCGCATCGAATTAATGTGATTGATTTCTCCCCGTCTGGACGAGCGGAATTGAATGGTGCAACTGATATTGCTGTCCTGTGAAAATTCAGATATTTGCATGACTGCTTTTGTTTTATTTTGTGAATAGCAAAAAGCATTCAACCCCATAATACATGTTGTTTTATTGGTCGCTCGTCCATTTCATATTCCATAGCTTAAGCATTCATATATTTGGATTCCTCTCGACGAGGCGAGCAGTACGAGTACCACCTTGATGGGTCTGCGACGTTTCCTTCCAGAGTTATTACCAAAAATACACAAACATCCCAGAATCCTCTCGGTTTGGGGTCAAAATGTTGTCGCTCATTAAATCCAATAAGAAACGTCGCATCGAATGAATGTGATTGAATTCTCCCCGTCTGGACGAGCGGAATTGAATGGTGCAACTGATTTTGCTGTGCTATGAAAATTCAGATATTTGCATGACTGCTTTTGTTTTATTTTGTGAATAGCCAAAAGCATTCAACCCCATAATACATGTTGTTTTATTGGTCGCTCGTCCATTTCATATCCAATAGCTTAACCATTCATATATTTGGATTCCTCTCGACGAGGCGAGCAGTTCGAGTACCACCTTGATGGGTCTGCGACGTTTCCTTCCAGAGTTATTACCAAAAAACCACAAACATCCCAGAATCCTCTCGATTTGGGGTCAAAATGTTGTCGCTCATTAAATTCCATAAGAAACGTCGCATCGAATGAATGTGATTGAATTCTCCCCGTCTGGACGAGCGGAATTGAATGGTGCAACTGATTTTGCTGTGCTGTGAAAATTCAGATATTTGCATGACTGCTTTTGTTTTATTTTGTGAATAGCAAAAAGCATTCAACCCCATAATACATGCTGTTTTATTTGTCGCTCGTCCATTTCATATCCCATAGCCTAACCATTCATATATTTGGATTTCTCTCGACGAGGCGAGCAGTACGAGTACCACCTTGATGGGTCTGCGACGTTTCTTTCCAGAGTTATTACCAAAAAACCACAAAAATCCCAGAATCCTCTCGATTTAGGGTCAAAATGTTGTCGCTCATTAAATCCCATCTGAAACGTCGCATCGAATGAATGTGATTGAATTCTCCCCGTCTGGACGAGCGGAATTGAATGGTGCAACTGATTTTGCTGTGCTGTGAAAATTCAGATATTTGCATGACTGCTTTTGTTTTATTTTGTGAATAGCAAAAAGCATTCACCCCATAATACATGTTGTTTATTAGTCGCTCGGTCATTTCATATCCCATAGCTGAACCACTCATATATTTGGATTCCGCTCGACGAGCCGGGCAGTACGAGTACCACCTTGATGGGTCTGCGACGTTTCCTTCCAGAGTTATTACCAAAAAACCACAAGCATCCCAGAATCTTCTCGGTTTGGGGTCAAAATGTTGTCGCTTATTAAATCCCATAAGAAACGTCGCATCGAATGAATGTGATTGAATTCTCCCCGTCTGGACGAGCAGAATTGAATGGTGCAACTGATTTTGCTGTGCTGTGAAAATTCAGATATTTGCATGACTGCTTTTGTTTTATTTTGTGAATAGCAAAACGCATTCAACCCCATAATACATGCTGTTTTATTGGTCGCTCGTCCATTTCATATCCCATAGCTTAACCATTCATATATTTGGATTTCTCTCGACGAGCCGAGCAGTACGAGTACCACCTTGATGGGTCTGCGACGTTTCCTTCCAGAGTTATTACCAAAAAAACACAAACATCCCAGAATCCTCTCGGTTTGGGGTCAAAATGTTGTCGCTCATTAAATCCCATAAGAAACGTCGCATCGAATGAATGTGATTGAATTCTCCCCGTCTGGACGAGCGGAATTGAATGGTGCAACTGATTTTGCTGTGCTGTGAAAATTCAGATATTTGCATGACTGCTTTTGTTTTATTTTGTGAATAGCCAAAAGCATTCAACCCCATAATACATGTTGTTTTATTGGTCGCTCGTCCATTTCATATCCAATAGCTTAACCATTCATATATTTGGATTCCTCTCGACGAGGCGAGCAGTTCGAGTACCACCTTGATGGGTCTGCGACGTTTCCTTCCAGAGTTATTACCAAAAAACCACAAACATCCCAGAATCCTCTCGGTTTGGGGTCAAAATGCTGTCGCTCATTAAATCCCATAAGACACGTCGCATCGAATGAATGTGATTGAATTCTCCCCGTCTGGACGAGCGGAATTGAATGGTGCAACTGATTTTGCTGTGCTGTGAAAATTCAGATATTTGCATGACTGCTTTTGTTTTATTTTGTGAATAGCCAAAAGCATTCAACCCCATAATACATGTTGTTTTATTGGTCGCTCGTCCATTTCATATCCCATAGCTTAAGCATTCATATATTTGGATTCCTCTCGACGAGGCGAGCAGTACGAGTACCACTTGATGGGACTGCGACGTTTCCTTCCAGAGTTATTACCAAAAAACCACAAACATCCCAGAATCCTCTCGGTTTTGGGGTCAAAATGTTGTCGCTCATTAAATCCCATAAGAAACGTCGCATCGAATGAATGTGATTGAATTCTCCCCGTCTGGACGAGCGGAATTGAATGGTGCAACTGATATTGCTGTCCTGTGAAAATTCAGATATTTGCATGACTGCTTTTGTTTTATTTTGTGAATAGCAAAAAGCATTCAACCCCATAATACATGTTGTTTTATTGGTCGCTCGTCCATTTCATATTCCATAGCTTAAGCATTCATATATTTGGATTCCTCTCGACGAGGCGAGCAGTACGAGTACCACCTTGATGGGTCTGCGACGTTTCCTTCCAGAGTTATTACCAAAAAAACACAAACATCCCAGAATCCTCTCGGTTTGGGGTCAAAATGTTGTCGCTCATTAAATCCCATAAGAAACGTCGCATCGAATGAATGTGATTGAATTCTCCCCGTCTGGACGAGCGGAATTGAATGGTGCAACTGATTTTGCTGTGCTGTGAAAATTCAGATATTTGCATGACTGCTTTTGTTTTATTTTGTGAATAGCCAAAAGCATTCAACCCCATAATACATGTTGTTTTATTGGTCGCTCGTCCATTTCATATCCAATAGCTTAACCATTCATATATTTGGATTCCTCTCGACGAGGCGAGCAGTTCGAGTACCACCTTGATGGGTCTGCGACGTTTCCTTCCAGAGTTATTACCAAAAAACCACAAACATCCCAGAATCCTCTCGGTTTGGGGTCAAAATGCTGTCGCTCATTAAATCCCATAAGACACGTCGCATCGAATGAATGTGATTGAATTCTCCCCGTCTGGACGAGCGGAATTGAATGGTGCAACTGATTTTGCTGTGCTGTGAAAATTCAGATATTTGCATTATATGCTTTTGTTTTATTTTGTGAATAGCAAGAAGCATTCACCCCATAATACATGTTGTTTTATTGGTCGCTCGTCCATTTCATATTCCATAGCTTAAGCATTCATATATTTGGATTCCTCTCGACGAGGCGAGCAGTACGAGTACCACCTTGATGGGTCTGCGACGTTTCCTTCCAGAGTTATTACCAAAAATACACAAACATCCCAGAATCCTCTCGGTTTGGGGTCAAAATGTTGTCGCTCATTAAATCCCATAAGACACGTCGCATCGAATGAATGTGATTGAATTCTCCCCGTCTGGACGAGCGGAATTGAATGGTGCAACTGATTTTGCTGTGCTGTGAAAATTCAGATATTTGCATTATATGCTTTTGTTTTATTTTGTGAATAGCAAGAAGCATTCACCCCATAATACATGTTGTTTTATTGGTCGCTCGTCCATTTCATATCCCATAGCTTAACCATTCATATATTTGGATTTCTCTCGACGAGCCGAGCAGTACGAGTACCACCTTGATGGGTCTGCGACGTTTCCTTCCAGAGTTATTACCAAAAAAACACAAACATCCCAGAATCCTCTCGGTTTGGGGTCAAAATGTTGTCGCTCATTAAATCCCATAAGAAACGTCGCATCGAATGAATGTGATTGAATTCTCCCCGTCTGGACGAGCGGAATTGAATGGTGCAACTGATTTTGCTGTGCTGTGAAAATTCAGATATTTGCATGACTGCTTTTGTTTTATTTTGTGAATAGCCAAAAGCATTCAACCCCATAATACATGTTGTTTTATTGGTCGCTCGTCCATTTCATATCCAATAGCTTAACCATTCATATATTTGGATTCCTCTCGACGAGGCGAGCAGTTCGAGTACCACCTTGATGGGTCTGCGACGTTTCCTTCCAGAGTTATTACCAAAAAACCACAAACATCCCAGAATCCTCTCGGTTTATGGGTCAAAATGCTGTCGCTCATTAAATCCCATAAGACACGTCGCATCGAATGAATGTGATTGAATTCTCCCCGTCTGGACGAGCGGAATTGAATGGTGCAACTGATTTTGCTGTGCTGTGAAAATTCAGATATTTGCATTATATGCTTTTGTTTTATTTTGTGAATAGCAAGAAGCATTCACCCCATAATACATGTTGTTTTATTGGTCGCTCGTCCATTTCATATTCCATAGCTTAAGCATTCATATATTTGGATTCCTCTCGACGAGGCGAGCAGTACGAGTACCACCTTGATGGGTCTGCGACGTTTCCTTCCAGAGTTATTACCAAAAATACACAAACATCCCAGAATCCTCTCGGTTTGGGGTCAAAATGTTGTCGCTCATTAAATCCCATAAGAAACGTCGCATCGAATTAATGTGATTGAATTTTCCCCGTCTGGACGAGCGCAATTGAATGGTGCAACTGATTTTGCTGTGCTGTGAAAATTCAGATATTTGCATGACTGCTTTGGTTTTATTTTGTGAATAGCCAAAAGCATTCAACCCCATAATACATGTTGTTTTATTGGTCGCTCGTCCATTTCATATCCCATAGCTTAAGCATTCATATATTTGGATTCCTCTCGACGAGGCGAGCAGTACGAGTACCACTTGATGGGACTGCGACGTTTCCTTCCAGAGTTATTACCAAAAAACCACAAACATCCCAGAATCCTCTCGGTTTTGGGGTCAAAATGTTGTCGCTCATTAAATCCCATAAGAAACGTCGCATCGAATGAATGTGATTGATTTCTCCCCGTCTGGACGAGCGGAATTGAATGGTGCAACTGATATTGCTGTCCTGTGAAAATTCAGATATTTGCATGACTGCTTTTGTTTTATTTTGTGAATAGCAAAAAGCATTCAACCCCATAATACATGTTGTTTTATTGGTCGCTCGTCCATTTCATATTCCATAGCTTAAGCATTCATATATTTGGATTCCTCTCGACGAGGCGAGCAGTACGAGTACCACCTTGATGGGTCTGCGACGTTTCCTTCCAGAGTTATTACCAAAAATACACAAACATCCCAGAATCCTCTCGGTTTGGGGTCAAAATGTTGTCGCTCATTAAATCCAATAAGAAACGTCGCATCGAATGAATGTGATTGAATTCTCCCCGTCTGGACGAGCGGAATTGAATGGTGCAACTGATTTTGCTGTGCTGTGAAAATTCAGATATTTGCATGACTGCTTTTGTTTTATTTTGTGAATAGCCAAAAGCATTCAACCCCATAATACATGTTGTTTTATTGGTCGCTCGTCCATTTCATATCCAATAGCTTAACCATTCATATATTTGGATTCCTCTCGACGAGGCGAGCAGTTCGAGTACCACCTTGATGGGTCTGCGACGTTTCCTTCCAGAGTTATTACCAAAAAACCACAAACATCCCAGAATCCTCTCGATTTGGGGTCAAAATGTTGTCGCTCATTAAATTCCATAAGAAACGTCGCATCGAATGAATGTGATTGAATTCTCCCCGTCTGGACGAGCGGAATTGAATGGTGCAACTGATTTTGCTGTGCTGTGAAAATTCAGATATTTGCATGACTGCTTTTGTTTTATTTTGTGAATAGCAAAAAGCATTCAACCCCATAATACATGCTGTTTTATTTGTCGCTCGTCCATTTCATATCCCATAGCTTAACCATTCATATATTTGGATTTCTCTCGACGAGGCGAGCAGTACGAGTACCACCTTGATGGGTCTGCGACGTTTCTTTCCAGAGTTATTACCAAAAAACCACAAAAATCCCAGAATCCTCTCGATTTAGGGTCAAAATGTTGTCGCTCATTAAATCCCATCTGAAACGTCGCATCGAATGAATGTGATTGAATTCTCCCCGTCTGGACGAGCGGAATTGAATGGTGCAACTGATTTTGCTGTGCTGTGAAAATTCAGATATTTGCATGACTGCTTTTGTTTTATTTTGTGAATAGCAAAAAGCATTCACCCCATAATACATGTTGTTTATTAGTCGCTCGGTCATTTCATATCCCATAGCTGAACCACTCATATATTTGGATTCCGCTCGACGAGCCGGGCAGTACGAGTACCACCTTGATGGGTCTGCGACGTTTCCTTCCAGAGTTATTACCAAAAAACCACAAGCATCCCAGAATCTTCTCGGTTTGGGGTCAAAATGTTGTCGCTTATTAAATCCCATAAGAAACGTCGCATCGAATGAATGTGATTGAATTCTCCCCGTCTGGACGAGCAGAATTGAATGGTGCAACTGATTTTGCTGTGCTGTGAAAATTCAGATATTTGCATGACTGCTTTTGTTTTATTTTGTGAATAGCAAAACGCATTCAACCCCATAATACATGCTGTTTTATTGGTCGCTCGTCCATTTCATATCCCATAGCTTAACCATTCATATATTTGGATTCCTCTCGACGAGGCGAGCAGTTCGAGTACCACCTTGATGGGTCTGCGACGTTTCCTTCCAGAGTTATTACCAAAAAACCACAAACATCCCAGAATCCTCTCGGTTTGGGGTCAAAATGCTGTCGCTCATTAAATCCCATAAGACACGTCGCATCGAATGAATGTGATTGAATTCTCCCCGTCTGGACGAGCGGAATTGAATGGTGCAACTGATTTTGCTGTGCTGTGAAAATTCAGATATTTGCATGACTGCTTTTGTTTTATTTTGTGAATAGCCAAAAGCATTCAACCCCATAATACATGTTGTTTTATTGGTCGCTCGTCCATTTCATATCCCATAGCTTAAGCATTCATATATTTGGATTCCTCTCGACGAGGCGAGCAGTACGAGTACCACTTGATGGGACTGCGACGTTTCCTTCCAGAGTTATTACCAAAAAACCACAAACATCCCAGAATCCTCTCGGTTTTGGGGTCAAAATGTTGTCGCTCATTAAATCCCATAAGAAACGTCGCATCGAATGAATGTGATTGAATTCTCCCCGTCTGGACGAGCGGAATTGAATGGTGCAACTGATATTGCTGTCCTGTGAAAATTCAGATATTTGCATGACTGCTTTTGTTTTATTTTGTGAATAGCAAAAAGCATTCAACCCCATAATACATGTTGTTTTATTGGTCGCTCGTCCATTTCATATTCCATAGCTTAAGCATTCATATATTTGGATTCCTCTCGACGAGGCGAGCAGTACGAGTACCACCTTGATGGGTCTGCGACGTTTCCTTCCAGAGTTATTACCAAAAAAACACAAACATCCCAGAATCCTCTCGGTTTGGGGTCAAAATGTTGTCGCTCATTAAATCCCATAAGAAACGTCGCATCGAATGAATGTGATTGAATTCTCCCCGTCTGGACGAGCGGAATTGAATGGTGCAACTGATTTTGCTGTGCTGTGAAAATTCAGATATTTGCATGACTGCTTTTGTTTTATTTTGTGAATAGCCAAAAGCATTCAACCCCATAATACATGTTGTTTTATTGGTCGCTCGTCCATTTCATATCCAATAGCTTAACCATTCATATATTTGGATTCCTCTCGACGAGGCGAGCAGTTCGAATACCACCTTGATGGGTCTGCGACGTTTCCTTCCAGAGTTATTACCAAAAAACCACAAACATCCCAGAATCCTCTCGGTTTGGGGTCAAAATGCTGTCGCTCATTAAATCCCATAAGACACGTCGCATCGAATGAATGTGATTGAATTCTCCCCGTCTGGACGAGCGGAATTGAATGGTGCAACTGATTTTGCTGTGCTGTGAAAATTCAGATATTTGCATGACTGCTTTTGTTTTATTTTGTGAATAGCAAAAAGCATTCAACCCCATAATACATGTTGTTTTATTGGTCGCTCGTCCATTTCATATTCCATAGCTTAAGCATTCATATATTTGGATTCCTCTCGACGAGGCGAGCAGTACGAGTACCACCTTGATGGGTCTGCGACGTTTCCTTCCAGAGTTATTACCAAAAAAACACAAACATCCCAGAATCCTCTCGGTTTGGGGTCAAAATGTTGTCGCTCATTAAATCCCATAAGAAACGTCGCATCGAATGAATGTGATTGAATTCTCCCCGTCTGGACGAGCGGAATTGAATGGTGCAACTGATTTTGCTGTGCTGTGAAAATTCAGATATTTGCATGACTGCTTTTGTTTTATTTTGTGAATAGCCAAAAGCATTCAACCCCATAATACATGTTGTTTTATTGGTCGCTCGTCCTTTTCATATCCAATAGCTTAACCATTCATATATTTGGATTCCTCTCGACGAGGCGAGCAGTTCGAGTACCACCTTGATGGGTCTGCGACGTTTCCTTCCAGAGTTATTACCAAAAAACCACAAACATCCCAGAATCCTCTCGGTTTGGGGTCAAAATGCTGTCGCTCATTAAATCCCATAAGACACGTCGCATCGAATGAATGTGATTGAATTCTCCCCGTCTGGACGAGCGGAATTGAATGGTGCAACTGATTTTGCTGTGCTGTGAAAATTCAGATATTTGCATAACTGCTTTTGTTTTATTTTGTGAATAGCAAAAAGCATTCAACCCCATAATACATGTTGTTTTATTGGTCGCTCGTCCATTTCATATTCCATAGCTTAAGCATTCATATATTTGGATTCCTCTCGACGAGGCGAGCAGTACGAGTACCACCTTGATGGGTCTGCGACGTTTCCTTCCAGAGTTATTACCAAAAATACACAAACATCCCAGAATCCTCTCGGTTTAGGGTCAAAATGTTGTCGCTCATTAAATCCAATAAGAAACGTCGCATCGAATGAATGTGATTGAATTCTCCCCGTCTGGACGAGCGGAATTGAATGGTGCAACTGATTTTGCTGTGCTGTGAAAATTCAGATATTTGCATGACTGCTTTTGTTTTATTTTGTGAATAGCCAAAAGCATTGAACCCCATAATACATGTTGTTTTATTGGTCGCTCGTCCATTTCATATCCAATAGCTTAACCATTCATATATTTGGATTCCTCTCGACGAGGCGAGCAGTTCGAGTACCACCTTGATGGGTCTGCGACGTTTCCTTCCAGAGTTATTACCAAAAAACCACAAACATCCCAGAATCCTCTCGATTTGGGGTCAAAATGTTGTCGCTCATTAAATTCCATAAGAAACGTCGCATCGAATGAATGTGATTGAATTCTCCCCGTCTGGACGAGCGGAATTGAATGGTGCAACTGATTTTGCTGTGCTGTGAAAATTCAGATATTTGCATGACTGCTTTTGTTTTATTTTGTGAATAGCAAAAAGCATTCAACCCCATAATACATGCTGTTTTATTTTTCGCTCGTCCATTTCATATCCCATAGCTTAACCATTCATATATTTGGATTTCTCTCGACGAGGCGAGCAGTACGAGTACCACCTTGATGGGTCTGCGACGTTTCTTTCCAGAGTTATTACCAAAAAACCACAAAAATCCCAGAATCCTCTCGATTTAGGGTCAAAATGTTGTCGCTCATTAAATCCCATCTGAAACGTCGCATCGAATGAATGTGATTGAATTCTCCCCGTCTGGACGAGCGGAATTGAATGGTGCAACTGATTTTGCTGTGCTGTGAAAATTCAGATATTTGCATGATATTCTTTTGTTTTATTTTGTGAATAGCAAAAAGCATTCACCCCATAATACATGTTGTTTTATTAGTCGCTCGTTCATTTCATATCCCATAGCTGAACCACTCATATATTTGGATTCCGCTCGACGAGCCGGGCAGTACGAGTACCACCTTGATGGGTCTGCGACGTTTCCTTCCAGAGTTATTACCAAAAAACCACAAGCATCCCAGAATCTTCTCGGTTTGGGGTCAAAATGTTGTCGCTTATTAAATCCCATAAGAAACGTCGCATCGAATGAATGTGATTGAATTCTCCCCGTCTGGACGAGCAGAATTGAATGGTGCAACTGATTTTGCTGTGCTGTGAAAATTCAGATATTTGCATGACTGCTTTTGTTTTATTTTGTGAATAGCAAAACGCATTCAACCCCATAATACATGCTGTTTTATTGGTCTCTCGTCCATTTCATATTCCATAGCTTAACCATTCATAAATTTGGATTCCTCTCGACGAGGCGAGCAGTACGAGTACCACCTTGATGGGTCTGCGACGTTTCCTTCCAGAGTTATTACCAAAAAAACACAAACATCCCAGAATCCTCTCGGTTTGGGGTCAAAATGCTGTCGCTCATTAAATCCCATAAGACACGTCGCATCGAATGAATGTGATTGAATTCTCCCCGTCTGGACGAGCGGAATTGAATGGTGCAATTGATTTTGCTGTGCTGTGAAAATTCAGATATTTGCATGACTGCTTTTTTTTATTTTGTGAATAGCAAAAAGCATTCAACCCCATAATACATGCTGTTTTATTGGTCGCTCGTCCATTTCATATCCCATAGCTTAACCATTCATATATTTGGATTTCTCTCGACGAGCCGAGCAGTACGAGTACCACCTTGATGGGTCTGCGACGTTTCCTTCCAGAGTTATTACCAAAAAAACACAAACATCCCAGAATCCTCTCGGTTTGGGGTCAAAATGTTGTCGCTCATTAAATCCCATAAGAAACGTCGCATCGAATGAATGTGATTGAATTCTCCCCGTCTGGACGAGCGGAATTGAATGGTGCAATTGATTTTGCTGTGCTGTGAAAATTCAGATATTTGCATGACTGCTTTTTTTTAATTTTGTGAATAGCAAAAAGCATTCAACCCCATAATACATGCTGTTTTATTGGTCGCTCGTCCATTTCATATCCCATAGCTTAACCATTCATATATTTGGATTTCTCTCGACGAGCCGAGCAGTACGAGTACCACCTTGATGGGTCTGCGACGTTTCCTTCCAGAGTTATTACCAAAAAAACACAAACATCCCAGAATCCTCTCGGTTTGGGGTCAAAATGTTGTCGCTCATTAAATCCCATAAGAAACGTCGCATCGAATGAATGTGATTGAATTCTCCCCGTCTGGACGAGCGGAATTGAATGGTGCAACTGATTTTGGTGTGCTGTGAAAATTCAGATATTTGCATGACTGCTTTTGTTTTATTTTGTGAATAGCAAAAAGCATTCAACCCCATAATACATGCTGTTTTATTTGTCGCTCGTCCATTTCATATCCCATAGCTTAACCATTCATATATTTGGATTTCTCTCGACGAGGCGAGCAGTACGAGTACCACCTTGATGGGTCTGCGACGTTTCTTTCCAGAGTTATTACCAAAAAACCACAAAAATCCCAGAATCCTCTCGATTTAGGGTCAAAATGTTGTCGCTCATTAAATCCCATAAGAAACGTCGCATCGAATGATTGTGATTGAATTCTCCCCGTCTGGACGAGCGGAATTGAATGGTGCAACTGATTTTGCTGTACTGTGAAAATTCAGATATTTGCATGATATGCTTTTGTTTTATTTTGTGAATAGCAAAAAGCATTCACCCCATAATACATGTTGTTTTATTAGTCGCTCGTTCATTTCATATCTCATAGCTGAACCACTCATATATTTGGATTCCGCTCGACGAGCCGGGCAGTACGAGTACCACCTTGATGGGTCTGCGACGTTTCCTTCCAGAGTTATTACCAAAAAACCACAAGCATCCCAGAATCCTCTCGGTTTGGGGTCAAAATGTTGTCGCTTATTAAATCCCATAAGAAACGTCGCATCGAATGAATGTGATTGAATTCTCCCCGTTTGGACGAGCGGAATTGAATGGTGCAACTGATTTTGCTGTGCTGTGAAAATTCAGATATTTGCATGACTGCTTTTGTTTTATTTTGTGAATAGCAAAAAGCATTCAACCCCATAATACATGCTGTTTTATTGGTCGCTCGTCCATTTCATATCCAATAGCTTAACCATTCACATATTTGGATTCCTCTCGACGAGGCGAGCAGTACGAGTGCAACCTTGATGGGTCTGCTACGTTTCCTTCCAGAGTTATTACCAAAAAACCACAAACATCTCAGAATCCTCTCGGTTTGGGGTCAAACTGTTGTCGCTTATTAAATCCCATAAGAAACGTCGCATCGAATGAATGTGATTGAATTCTCCCCGTCTGGACGAGCGGAATTGAATGGTGCAACTGATTTTGCTGTGCTGTGAAAATTCAGATATTTGCATGACTGCTTTTGTTTTATTTTGTGAATAGCAAAAAGCATTCAACCCCATAATACATGTTGTTTTATTGGTCGCTCGTTCATTTCATATCACATAGCTTAACCAATCATATATTTGGATTCCTCTCGACGAGGCGAGCAGTACGATTACCACCTTGATGGGTCTGCGACGTGTCCTTGCAGAGTTATTACCAAAAAACCACAAAAATCCCAGAATCCTCTCGGTTTAGGGTCAAAATGTTGTCGCTCATTAAATCCCATAAGAAACGTCGCATCGAATGAATGTGATTGAATTCTCCCCGTCTGGACGAGCGGAATTGAATGGTGCAACTGATTTTGCTGTGCTGTGAAAATTCAGATATTTGCATGATATGCTTTTGTTTTATTTTGTGAATAGCAAAAAGCATTCACCCCATAATACATGTTGTTTTATTAGTCGCTCGTTCATTTCATATCCCATAGCTGAACCACTCATATATTTGGATTCCGCTCGACGAGCCGGGCAGTACGAGTACCACCATGATGGTTCTGCGACGTTTCCTTCCAGAGTTATTACCAAAAAACCACAAACATCCCAGAATCCTCTCGGTTTGGGGTCAAAATGTTGTCACTTATTAAATCCCATAAGAAACGTCGCATCCAATGAATGTGATTGAATTCTCCCCGTCTGGACGAGCGGAATTGAATGGTGCAACTGATTTTGCTGTGCTGTGAAAATTCAGATATTTGCATGACTGCTTTTGTTTTATTTTGTGAATAGCAAAACGCATTCAACCCCATAATACATGCTGTTTTAATGGTCGCTCCTCCATTTCATATCCCATAGCTTAACCATTCATATATTTGGATTCCTCTCGACGAGGCGAGCAGTACGAGTACCACCTTGATGGGTCTGCGACGTTTCCTTCCAGAGTTATTACCAAAAAACCACAAAAATCCCAGAATCCTCTCGGTTTAGGGTCAAAATGTTGTCGCTCATTACATCCCATAAGAAACGTCGCATCGAATGAATGTGATTGAATTCTCCCCGTCTGGACGAGCGGAATTGAATGGTGCAACTGATTTTGCTGTGCTGTGAAAATTCAGATATTTGCATGACTGCTTTTGTTTTATTTTGTGAATAGCAAAAAGCATTCAACCCCATAATACATGCTGTTTTATTTGTCGCTCGTCCATTTCATATCCCATAGCTTAACCATTCATATATTTGGATTTCTCTCGTCGAGGCGAGCAGTACGAGTACCACCTTGATGGGTCTGCGACGTTTCTTTCCAGAGTTATTACCAAAAAACCACAAAAATCCCAGAATCCTCTCGATTTAGGGTCAAAATGTTGTCGCTCATTAAATCCCATAAGAAACGTCGCATCGAATGAATGTGATTGAATTCTCCCCGTCTGGACGAGCGGAATTGAATGGTGCAACTGATTTTGCTGTGCTGTGAAAATTCAGATATTTGCATGATATGCTTTTGTTTTATTTTGTGAATAGCAAAAAGCATTCAACCCCATAATACATGTTGTTTTATTGGTCGCTCGTCCATTTCATATTCCATAGCTTAAGCATTCATATATTTGGATTCCTCTCGACGAGGCGAGCAGTACGAGTACCACCTTGATGGGTCTGCGACGTTTCCTTCCAGAGTTATTACCAAAAATACACAAACATCCCAGAATCCTCTCGGTTTGGGGTCAAAATGTTGTCGCTCATTAAATCCAATAAGAAACGTCGCATCGAATGAATGTGATTGAATTCTCCCCGTCTGGACGAGCGGAATTGAATGGTGCAACTGATTTTGCTGTGCTGTGAAAATTCAGATATTTGCATGACTGCTTTGGTTTTATTTTGTGAATAGCCAAAAGCATTCAACCCCATAATACATGTTGTTTTATTGGTCGCTCGTCCATTTCATATCCCATAGCTTAAGCATTCATATATTTGGATTCCTCTCGACGAGGCGAGCAGTACGAGTACCACTTGATGGGACTGCGACGTTTCCTTCCAGAGTTATTACCAAAAAACCACAAACATCCCAGAATCCTCTCGGTTTTGGGGTCAAAATGTTGTCGCTCATTAAATCCCATAAGAAACGTCGCATCGAATGAATGTGATTGAATTCTCCCCGTCTGGACGAGCGGAATTGAATGGTGCAACTGATATTGCTGTCCTGTGAAAATTCAGATATTTGCATGACTGCTTTTGTTTTATTTTGTGAATAGCAAAAAGCATTCAACCCCATAATACATGTTGTTTTATTGGTCGCTCGTCCATTTCATATTCCATAGCTTAAGCATTCATATATTTGGATTCCTCTCGACGAGGCGAGCAGTACGAGTACCACCTTGATGGGTCTGCGACGTTTCCTTCCAGAGTTATTACCAAAAATACACAAACATCCCAGAATCCTCTCGGTTTAGGGTCAAAATGTTGTCGCTCATTAAATCCAATAAGAAACGTCGCATCGAATGAATGTGATTGAATTCTCCCCGTCTGGACGAGCGGAATTGAATGGTGCAACTGATTTTGCTGTGCTGTGAAAATTCAGATATTTGCATGACTGCTTTTGTTTTATTTTGTGAATAGCCAAAAGCATTGAACCCCATAATACATGTTGTTTTATTGGTCGCTCGTCCATTTCATATCCAATAGCTTAACCATTCATATATTTGGATTCCTCTCGACGAGGCGAGCAGTTCGAGTACCACCTTGATGGGTCTGCGACGTTTCCTTCCAGAGTTATTACCAAAAAACCACAAACATCCCAGAATCCTCTCGATTTGGGGTCAAAATGTTGTCGCTCATTAAATTCCATAAGAAACGTCGCATCGAATGAATGTGATTGAATTCTCCCCGTCTGGACGAGCGGAATTGAATGGTGCAACTGATTTTGCTGTGCTGTGAAAATTCAGATATTTGCATGACTGCTTTTGTTTTATTTTGTGAATAGCAAAAAGCATTCAACCCCATAATACATGCTGTTTTATTTGTCGCTCGTCCATTTCATATCCCATAGCTTAACCATTCATATATTTGGATTTCTCTCGACGAGGCGAGCAGTACGAGTACCACCTTGATGGGTCTGCGACGTTTCTTTCCAGAGTTATTACCAAAAAACCACAAAAATCCCAGAATCCTCTCGATTTAGGGTCAAAATGTTGTCGCTCATTAAATCCCATCTGAAACGTCGCATCGAATGAATGTGATTGAATTCTCCCCGTCTGGACGAGCGGAATTGAATGGTGCAACTGATTTTGCTGTGCTGTGAAAATTCAGATATTTGCATGATATTCTTTTGTTTTATTTTGTGAATAGCAAAAAGCATTCACCCCATAATACATGTTGTTTTATTAGTCGCTCGTTCATTTCATATCCCATAGCTGAACCACTCATATATTTGGATTCCGCTCGACGAGCCGGGCAGTACGAGTACCACCTTGATGGGTCTGCGACGTTTCCTTCCAGAGTTATTACCAAAAAACCACAAGCATCCCAGAATCTTCTCGGTTTGGGGTCAAAATGTTGTCGCTTATTAAATCCCATAAGAAACGTCGCATCGAATGAATGTGATTGAATTCTCCCCGTCTGGACGAGCAGAATTGAATGGTGCAACTGATTTTGCTGTGCTGTGAAAATTCAGATATTTGCATGACTGCTTTTGTTTTATTTTGTGAATAGCAAAACGCATTCAACCCCATAATACATGCTGTTTTATTGGTCTCTCGTCCATTTCATATTCCATAGCTTAACCATTCATAAATTTGGATTCCTCTCGACGAGGCGAGCAGTACGAGTACCACCTTGATGGGTCTGCGACGTTTCCTTCCAGAGTTATTACCAAAAAAACACAAACATCCCAGAATCCTCTCGGTTTGGGGTCAAAATGCTGTCGCTCATTAAATCCCATAAGACACGTCGCATCGAATGAATGTGATTGAATTCTCCCCGTCTGGACGAGCGGAATTGAATGGTGCAATTGATTTTGCTGTGCTGTGAAAATTCAGATATTTGCATGACTGCTTTTGTTTTATTTTGTGAATAGCAAAAAGCATTCAACCCCATAATACATGCTGTTTTATTTGTCGCTCGTCCATTTCATATCCCATAGCTTAACCATTCATATATTTGGATTTCTCTCGTCGAGGCGAGCAGTACGAGTACCACCTTGATGGGTCTGCGACGTTTCTTTCCAGAGTTATTACCAAAAAACCACAAAAATCCCAGAATCCTCTCGATTTAGGGTCAAAATGTTGTCGCTCATTAAATCCCATAAGAAACGTCGCATCGAATGAATGTGATTGAATTCTCCCCGTCTGGACGAGCGGAATTGAATGGTGCAACTGATTTTGCTGTGCTGTGAAAATTCAGATATTTGCATGATATGCTTTTGTTTTATTTTGTGAATAGCAAAAAGCATTCAACCCCATAATACATGTTGTTTTATTGGTCGCTCGTCCATTTCATATTCCATAGCTTAAGCATTCATATATTTGGATTCCTCTCGACGAGGCGAGCAGTACGAGTACCACCTTGATGGGTCTGCGACGTTTCCTTCCAGAGTTATTACCAAAAATACACAAACATCCCAGAATCCTCTCGGTTTGGGGTCAAAATGTTGTCGCTCATTAAATCCAATAAGAAACGTCGCATCGAATGAATGTGATTGAATTCTCCCCGTCTGGACGAGCGGAATTGAATGGTGCAACTGATTTTGCTGTGCTGTGAAAATTCAGATATTTGCATGACTGCTTTGGTTTTATTTTGTGAATAGCCAAAAGCATTCAACCCCATAATACATGTTGTTTTATTGGTCGCTCGTCCATTTCATATCCCATAGCTTAAGCATTCATATATTTGGATTCCTCTCGACGAGGCGAGCAGTACGAGTACCACTTGATGGGACTGCGACGTTTCCTTCCAGAGTTATTACCAAAAAACCACAAACATCCCAGAATCCTCTCGGTTTTGGGGTCAAAATGTTGTCGCTCATTAAATCCCATAAGAAACGTCGCATCGAATGAATGTGATTGAATTCTCCCCGTCTGGACGAGCGGAATTGAATGGTGCAACTGATATTGCTGTCCTGTGAAAATTCAGATATTTGCATGACTGCTTTTGTTTTATTTTGTGAATAGCAAAAAGCATTCAACCCCATAATACATGTTGTTTTATTGGTCGCTCGTCCATTTCATATTCCATAGCTTAAGCATTCATATATTTGGATTCCTCTCGACGAGGCGAGCAGTACGAGTACCACCTTGATGGGTCTGCGACGTTTCCTTCCAGAGTTATTACCAAAAATACACAAACATCCCAGAATCCTCTCGGTTTAGGGTCAAAATGTTGTCGCTCATTAAATCCAATAAGAAACGTCGCATCGAATGAATGTGATTGAATTCTCCCCGTCTGGACGAGCGGAATTGAATGGTGCAACTGATTTTGCTGTGCTGTGAAAATTCAGATATTTGCATGACTGCTTTTGTTTTATTTTGTGAATAGCCAAAAGCATTGAACCCCATAATACATGTTGTTTTATTGGTCGCTCGTCCATTTCATATCCAATAGCTTAACCATTCATATATTTGGATTCCTCTCGACGAGGCGAGCAGTTCGAGTACCACCTTGATGGGTCTGCGACGTTTCCTTCCAGAGTTATTACCAAAAAACCACAAACATCCCAGAATCCTCTCGATTTGGGGTCAAAATGTTGTCGCTCATTAAATTCCATAAGAAACGTCGCATCGAATGAATGTGATTGAATTCTCCCCGTCTGGACGAGCGGAATTGAATGGTGCAACTGATTTTGCTGTGCTGTGAAAATTCAGATATTTGCATGACTGCTTTTGTTTTATTTTGTGAATAGCAAAAAGCATTCAACCCCATAATACATGCTGTTTTATTTGTCGCTCGTCCATTTCATATCCCATAGCTTAACCATTCATATATTTGGATTTCTCTCGACGAGGCGAGCAGTACGAGTACCACCTTGATGGGTCTGCGACGTTTCTTTCCAGAGTTATTACCAAAAAACCACAAAAATCCCAGAATCCTCTCGATTTAGGGTCAAAATGTTGTCGCTCATTAAATCCCATCTGAAACGTCGCATCGAATGAATGTGATTGAATTCTCCCCGTCTGGACGAGCGGAATTGAATGGTGCAACTGATTTTGCTGTGCTGTGAAAATTCAGATATTTGCATGATATTCTTTTGTTTTATTTTGTGAATAGCAAAAAGCATTCACCCCATAATACATGTTGTTTTATTAGTCGCTCGTTCATTTCATATCCCATAGCTGAACCACTCATATATTTGGATTCCGCTCGACGAGCCGGGCAGTACGAGTACCATCTTGATGGGTCTGCGACGTTTCCTTCCAGAGTTATTACCAAAAAACCACAAGCATCCCAGAATCTTCTCGGTTTGGGGTCAAAATGTTGTCGCTTATTAAATCCCATAAGAAACGTCGCATCGAATGAATGTGATTGAATTCTCCCCGTCTGGACGAGCAGAATTGAATGGTGCAACTGATTTTGCTGTGCTGTGAAAATTCAGATATTTGCATGACTGCTTTTGTTTTATTTTGTGAATAGCAAAACGCATTCAACCCCATAATACATGCTGTTTTATTGGTCTCTCGTCCATTTCATATTCCATAGCTTAACCATTCATAAATTTGGATTCCTCTCGACGAGGCGAGCAGTACGAGTACCACCTTGATGGGTCTGCGACGTTTCCTTCCAGAGTTATTACCAAAAAAACACAAACATCCCAGAATCCTCTCGGTTTGGGGTCAAAATGCTGTCGCTCATTAAATCCCATAAGACACGTCGCATCGAATGAATGTGATTGAATTCTCCCCGTCTGGACGAGCGGAATTGAATGGTGCAATTGATTTTGCTGTGCTGTGAAAATTCAGATATTTGCATGACTGCTTTTTTTTATTTTGTGAATAGCAAAAAGCATTCAACCCCATAATACATGCTGTTTTATTGGTCGCTCGTCCATTTCATATCCCATAGCTTAACCATTCATATATTTGGATTTCTCTCGACGAGCCGAGCAGTACGAGTACCACCTTGATGGGTCTGCGACGTTTCCTTCCAGAGTTATTACCAAAAAAACACAAACATCCCAGAATCCTCTCGGTTTGGGGTCAAAATGTTGTCGCTCATTAAATCCCATAAGAAACGTCGCATCGAATGAATGTGATTGAATTCTCCCCGTCTGGACGAGCAGAATTGAATGGTGCAACTGATTTTGCTGTGCTGTGAAAATTCAGATATTTGCATGACTGCTTTTGTTTTATTTTGTGAATAGCAAAACGCATTCAACCCCATAATACATGCTGTTTTATTGGTCTCTCGTCCATTTCATATTCCATAGCTTAACCATTCATAAATTTGGATTCCTCTCGACGAGGCGAGCAGTACGAGTACCACCTTGATGGGTCTGCGACGTTTCCTTCCAGAGTTATTACCAAAAAAACACAAACATCCCAGAATCCTCTCGGTTTGGGGTCAAAATGCTGTCGCTCATTAAATCCCATAAGACACGTCGCATCGAATGAATGTGATTGAATTCTCCCCGTCTGGACGAGCGGAATTGAATGGTGCAATTGATTTTGCTGTGCTGTGAAAATTCAGATATTTGCATGACTGCTTTTTTTTAATTTTGTGAATAGCAAAAAGCATTCAACCCCATAATACATGCTGTTTTATTGGTCGCTCGTCCATTTCATATCCCATAGCTTAACCATTCATATATTTGGATTTCTCTCGACGAGCCGAGCAGTACGAGTACCACCTTGATGGGTCTGCGACGTTTCCTTCCAGAGTTATTACCAAAAAAACACAAACATCCCAGAATCCTCTCGGTTTGGGGTCAAAATGTTGTCGCTCATTAAATCCCATAAGAAACGTCGCATCGAATGAATGTGATTGAATTCTCCCCGTCTGGACGAGCGGAATTGAATGGTGCAACTGATTTTGGTGTGCTGTGAAAATTCAGATATTTGCATGACTGCTTTTGTTTTATTTTGTGAATAGCAAAAAGCATTCAACCCCATAATACATGCTGTTTTATTTGTCGCTCGTCCATTTCATATCCCATAGCTTAACCATTCATATATTTGGATTTCTCTCGACGAGGCGAGCAGTACGAGTACCACCTTGATGGGTCTGCGACGTTTCTTTCCAGAGTTATTACCAAAAAAACCACAAAAATCCCAGAATCCTCTCGATTTAGGGTCAAAATGTTGTCGCTCATTAAATCCCATAAGAAACGTCGCATCGAATGATTGTGATTGAATTCTCCCCGTCTGGACGAGCGGAATTGAATGGTGCAACTGATTTTGCTGTACTGTGAAAATTCAGATATTTGCATGATATGCTTTTGTTTTATTTTGTGAATAGCAAAAAGCATTCACCCCATAATACATGTTGTTTTATTAGTCGCTCGTTCATTTCATATCTCATAGCTGAACCACTCATATATTTGGATTCCGCTCGACGAGCCGGGCAGTACGAGTACCACCTTGATGGGTCTGCGACGTTTCCTTCCAGAGTTATTACCAAAAAACCACAAGCATCCCAGAATCCTCTCGGTTTGGGGTCAAAATGTTGTCGCTTATTAAATCCCATAAGAAACGTCGCATCGAATGAATGTGATTGAATTCTCCCCGTTTGGACGAGCGGAATTGAATGGTGCAACTGATTTTGCTGTGCTGTGAAAATTCAGATATTTGCATGACTGCTTTTGTTTTATTTTGTGAATAGCAAAAAGCATTCAACCCCATAATACATGCTGTTTTATTGGTCGCTCGTCCATTTCATATCCAATAGCTTAACCATTCACATATTTGGATTCCTCTCGACGAGGCGAGCAGTACGAGTGCAACCTTGATGGGTCTGCTACGTTTCCTTCCAGAGTTATTACCAAAAAACCACAAACATCTCAGAATCCTCTCGGTTTGGGGTCAAACTGTTGTCGCTTATTAAATCCCATAAGAAACGTCGCATCGAATGAATGTGATTGAATTCTCCCCGTCTGGACGAGCGGAATTGAATGGTGCAACTGATTTTGCTGTGCTGTGAAAATTCAGATATTTGCATGACTGCTTTTGTTTTATTTTGTGAATAGCAAAAAGCATTCAACCCCATAATACATGTTGTTTTATTGGTCGCTCGTTCATTTCATATCACATAGCTTAACCAATCATATATTTGGATTCCTCTCGACGAGGCGAGCAGTACGATTACCACCTTGATGGGTCTGCGACGTGTCCTTGCAGAGTTATTACCAAAAAACCACAAAAATCCCAGAATCCTCTCGGTTTAGGGTCAAAATGTTGTCGCTCATTAAATCCCATAAGAAACGTCGCATCGAATGAATGTGATTGAATTCTCCCCGTCTGGACGAGCGGAATTGAATGGTGCAACTGATTTTGCTGTGCTGTGAAAATTCAGATATTTGCATGATATGCTTTTGTTTTATTTTGTGAATAGCAAAAAGCATTCACCCCATAATACATGTTGTTTTATTAGTCGCTCGTTCATTTCATATCCCATAGCTGAACCACTCATATATTTGGATTCCGCTCGACGAGCCGGGCAGTACGAGTACCACCATGATGGTTCTGCGACGTTTCCTTCCAGAGTTATTACCAAAAAACCACAAACATCCCAGAATCCTCTCGGTTTGGGGTCAAAATGTTGTCACTTATTAAATCCCATAAGAAACGTCGCATCCAATGAATGTGATTGAATTCTCCCCGTCTGGACGAGCGGAATTGAATGGTGCAACTGATTTTGCTGTGCTGTGAAAATTCAGATATTTGCATGACTGCTTTTGTTTTATTTTGTGAATAGCAAAACGCATTCAACCCCATAATACATGCTGTTTTAATGGTCGCTCCTCCATTTCATATCCCATAGCTTAACCATTCATATATTTGGATTCCTCTCGACGAGGCGAGCAGTACGAGTACCACCTTGATGGGTCTGCGACGTTTCCTTCCAGAGTTATTACCAAAAAACCACAAAAATCCCAGAATCCTCTCGGTTTAGGGTCAAAATGTTGTCGCTCATTACATCCCATAAGAAACGTCGCATCGAATGAATGTGATTGAATTCTCCCCGTCTGGACGAGCGGAATTGAATGGTGCAACTGATTTTGCTGTGCTGTGAAAATTCAGATATTTGCATGACTGCTTTTGTTTTATTTTGTGAATAGCAAAAAGCATTCAACCCCATAATACATGCTGTTTTATTTGTCGCTCGTCCATTTCATATCCCATAGCTTAACCATTCATATATTTGGATTTCTCTCGTCGAGGCGAGCAGTACGAGTACCACCTTGATGGGTCTGCGACGTTTCTTTCCAGAGTTATTACCAAAAAACCACAAAAATCCCAGAATCCTCTCGATTTAGGGTCAAAATGTTGTCGCTCATTAAATCCCATAAGAAACGTCGCATCGAATGAATGTGATTGAATTCTCCCCGTCTGGACGAGCGGAATTGAATGGTGCAACTGATTTTGCTGTGCTGTGAAAATTCAGATATTTGCATGATATGCTTTTGTTTTATTTTGTGAATAGCAAAAAGCATTCAACCCCATAATACATGTTGTTTTATTGGTCGCTCGTCCATTTCATATTCCATAGCTTAAGCATTCATATATTTGGATTCCTCTCGACGAGGCGAGCAGTACGAGTACCACCTTGATGGGTCTGCGACGTTTCCTTCCAGAGTTATTACCAAAAATACACAAACATCCCAGAATCCTCTCGGTTTGGGGTCAAAATGTTGTCGCTCATTAAATCCAATAAGAAACGTCGCATCGAATGAATGTGATTGAATTCTCCCCGTCTGGACGAGCGGAATTGAATGGTGCAACTGATTTTGCTGTGCTGTGAAAATTCAGATATTTGCATGACTGCTTTGGTTTTATTTTGTGAATAGCCAAAAGCATTCAACCCCATAATACATGTTGTTTTATTGGTCGCTCGTCCATTTCATATCCCATAGCTTAAGCATTCATATATTTGGATTCCTCTCGACGAGGCGAGCAGTACGAGTACCACTTGATGGGACTGCGACGTTTCCTTCCAGAGTTATTACCAAAAAACCACAAACATCCCAGAATCCTCTCGGTTTTGGGGTCAAAATGTTGTCGCTCATTAAATCCCATAAGAAACGTCGCATCGAATGAATGTGATTGAATTCTCCCCGTCTGGACGAGCGGAATTGAATGGTGCAACTGATATTGCTGTCCTGTGAAAATTCAGATATTTGCATGACTGCTTTTGTTTTATTTTGTGAATAGCAAAAAGCATTCAACCCCATAATACATGTTGTTTTATTGGTCGCTCGTCCATTTCATATTCCATAGCTTAACCATTCATATATTTGGATTCCTCTCGACGAGGCGAGCAGTACGAGTACCACCTTGATGGGTCTGCGACGTTTCCTTCCAGAGTTATTACCAAAAATACACAAACATCCCAGAATCCTCTCGGTTTGGGGTCAAAATGTTGTCGCTCATTAAATCCAATAAGAAACGTCGCATCGAATGAATGTGATTGAATTCTCCCCGTCTGGACGAGCGGAATTGAATGGTGCAACTGATTTTGCTGTGCTGTGAAAATTCAGATATTTGCATGACTGCTTTTGTTTTATTTTGTGAATAGCCAAAAGCATTCAACCCCATAATACATGTTGTTTTATTGGTCGCTCGTCCATTTCATATCCAATAGCTTAACCATTCATATATTTGGATTCCTCTCGACGAGGCGAGCAGTTCGAGTACCACCTTGATGGGTCTGCGACGTTTCCTTCCAGAGTTATTACCAAAAAACCACAAACATCCCAGAATCCTCTCGATTTGGGGTCAAAATGTTGTCGCTCATTAAATTCCATAAGAAACGTCGCATCGAATGAATGTGATTGAATTCTCCCCGTCTGGACGAGCGGAATTGAATGGTGCAACTGATTTTGCTGTGCTGTGAAAATTCAGATATTTGCATGACTGCTTTTGTTTTATTTTGTGAATAGCAAAAAGCATTCAACCCCATAATACATGCTGTTTTATTTGTCGCTCGTCCATTTCATATCCCATAGCTTAACCATTCATATATTTGGATTTCGCTCGACGAGGCGAGCAGTACGAGTACCACCTTGATGGGTCTGCGACGTTTCTTTCCAGAGTTATTACCAAAAAACCACAAAAATCCCAGAATCCTCTCGATTTAGGGTCAAAATGTTGTCGCTCATTAAATCCCATCTGAAACGTCGCATCGAATGAATGTGATTGAATTCTCCCCGTCTGGACGAGCGGAATTGAATGGTGCAACTGATTTTGCTGTGCTGTGAAAATTCAGATATTTGCATGATATGCTTTTGTTTTATTTTGTGAATAGCAAAAAGCATTCACCCCATAATACATGTTGTTTTATTAGTCGCTCGTTCATTTCATATCCCATAGCTGAACCACTCATATATTTGGATTCCGCTCGACGAGCCGGGCAGTACGAGTACCACCTTGATGGGTCTGCGACGTTTCCTTCCAGAGTTATTACCAAAAAACCACAAAAATCCCAGAATCCTCTCGGTTTAGGGTCAAAATGTTGTCGCTCATTACATCCCATAAGAAACGTCGCATCGAATGAATGTGATTGAATTCTCCCCGTCTGGACGAGCGGAATTGAATGGTGCAACTGATTTTGCTGTGCTGTGAAAATTCAGATATTTGCATGACTGCTTTTGTTTTATTTTGTGAATAGCAAAAAGCATTCAACCCCATAATACATGCTGTTTTATTTGTCGCTCGTCCATTTCATATCCCATAGCTTAACCATTCATATATTTGGATTTCTCTCGTCGAGGCGAGCAGTACGAGTACCACCTTGATGGGTCTGCGACGTTTCTTTCCAGAGTTATTACCAAAAAACCACAAAAATCCCAGAATCCTCTCGATTTAGGGTCAAAATGTTGTCGCTCATTAAATCCCATAAGAAACGTCGCATCGAATGAATGTGATTGAATTCTCCCCGTCTGGACGAGCGGAATTGAATGGTGCAACTTATTTTGCTGTGCTGTGAAAATTCAGATATTTGCATGATATGCTTTTGTTTTATTTTGTGAATAGCAAAAAGCATTCAACCCCATAATACATGTTGTTTTATTGGTCGCTCGTCCATTTCATATTCCATAGCTTAAGCATTCATATATTTGGATTCCTCTCGACGAGGCGAGCAGTACGAGTACCACCTTGATGGGTCTGCGACGTTTCCTTCCAGAGTTATTACCAAAAATACACAAACATCCCAGAATCCTCTCGGTTTGGGGTCAAAATGTTGTCGCTCATTAAATCCAATAAGAAACGTCGCATCGAATGAATGTGATTGAATTCTCCCCGTCTGGACGAGCGGAATTGAATGGTGCAACTGATTTTGCTGTGCTGTGAAAATTCAGATATTTGCATGACTGCTTTGGTTTTATTTTGTGAATAGCCAAAAGCATTCAACCCCATAATACATGTTGTTTTATTGGTCGCTCGTCCATTTCATATCCCATAGCTTAAGCATTCATATATTTGGATTCCTCTCGACGAGGCGAGCAGTACGAGTACCACTTGATGGGACTGCGACGTTTCCTTCCAGAGTTATTACCAAAAAACCACAAACATCCCAGAATCCTCTCGGTTTTGGGGTCAAAATGTTGTCGCTCATTAAATCCCATAAGAAACGTCGCATCGAATGAAGGTGATTGAATTCTCCCCGTCTGGACGAGCGGAATTGAATGGTGCAACTGATATTGCTGTCCTGTGAAAATTCAGATATTTGCATGACTGCTTTTGTTTTATTTTGTGAATAGCAAAAAGCATTCAACCCCATAATACATGTTGTTTTATTGGTCGCTCGTCCATTTCATATTTCATAGCTTAAGCATTCATATATTTGGATTCCTCTCGACGAGGCGAGCAGTACGAGTACCACCTTGATGGGTCTGCGACGTTTCCTTCCAGAGTTATTACCAAAAATACACAAACATCCCAGAATCCTCTCGGTTTGGGGTCAAAATGTTGTCGCTCATTAAATCCAATAAGAAACGTCGCATCGAATGAATGTGATTGAATTCTCCCCGTCTGGACGAGCGGAATTGAATGGTGCAACTGATTTTGCTGTGCTGTGAAAATTCAGATATTTGCATGACTGCTTTTGTTTTATTTTGTGAATAGCCAAAAGCATTCAACCCCATAATACATGTTGTTTTATTGGTCGCTCGTCCATTTCATATCCAATAGCTTAACCATTCATATATTTGGATTCCTCTCGACGAGGCGAGCAGTTCGAGTACCACCTTGATGGGTCTGCGACGTTTCCTTCCAGAGTTATTACGAAAAAACCACAAACATCCCAGAATCCTCTCGATTTGGGGTCAAAATGTTGTCGCTCATTAAATTCCATAAGAAACGTCGCATCGAATGAATGTGATTGAATTCTCCCCGTCTGGACGAGCGGAATTGAATGGTGCAACTGATTTTGCTGTGCTGTGAAAATTCAGATATTTGCATGACTGCTTTTGTTTTATTTTGTGAATAGCAAAAAGCATTCAACCCCATAATACATGCTGTTTTATTTGTCGCTCGTCCATTTCATATCCCATAGCTTAACCATTCATATATTTGGATTTCTCTCGACGAGGCGAGCAGTACGTGTACCACCTTGATGGGTCTGCGACGTTTCTTTCCAGAGTTATTACCAAAAAACCACAAAAATCCCAGAATCCTCTCGATTTAGGGTCAAAATGTTGTCGCTCATTAAATCCCATCTGAAACGTCGCATCGAATGAATGTGATTGAATTCTCCCCGTCTGGACGAGCGGAATTGAATGGTGCAACTGATTTTGCTGTGCTGTGAAAATTCAGATATTTGCATGATATGCTTTTGTTTTATTTTGTGAATAGCAAAAAGCATTCACCCCATAATACATGTTGTTTTATTAGTCGCTCGTTCATTTCATATCCCATAGCTGAACCACTCATATATTTGGATTCCGCTCGACGAGCCGGGCAGTACGAGTACCACCTTGATGGGTCTGCGACGTTTCCTTCCAGAGTTATTACCAAAAAACCACAAGCATCCCAGAATCTTCTCGGTTTGGGGTCAAAATGTTGTCGCTTATTAAATCCCATAAGAAACGTCGCATCGAATGAATGTGATTGAATTCTCCCCGTCTGGACGAGCAGAATTGAATGGTGCAACTGATTTTGCTGTGCTGTGAAAATTCAGATATTTGCATGACTGCTTTTGTTTTATTTTGTGAATAGCCAAAAGCATTCAACCCCATAATACATGTTGTTTTATTGGTCGCTCGTCCATTTCATATCCAATAGCTTAACCATTCATATATTTGGATTCCTCTCGACGAGGCGAGCAGTTCGAGTACCACCTTGATGGGTCTGCGACGTTTCCTTCCAGAGTTATTACCAAAAAACCACAAACATCCCAGAATCCTCTCGGTTTGGGGTCAAAATGCTGTCGCTCATTAAATCCCATAAGACACGTCGCATCGAATGAATGTGATTGAATTCTCCCCGTCTGGACGAGCGGAATTGAATGGTGCAACTGATTTTGCTGTGCTGTGAAAATTCAGATATTTGCATGACTGCTTTTGTTTTATTTTGTGAATAGCAAAAAGCATTCAACCCCATAATACATGTTGTTTTATTGGTCGCTCGTCCATTTCATATTCCATAGCTTAAGCATTCATATATTTGGATTCCTCTCGACGAGGCGAGCAGTACGAGTACCACCTTGATGGGTCTGCGACGTTTCCTTCCAGAGTTATTACCAAAAATACACAAACATCCCAGAATCCTCTCGGTTTAGGGTCAAAATGTTGTCGCTCATTAAATCCAATAAGAAACGTCGCATCGAATGAATGTGATTGAATTCTCCCCGTCTGGACGAGCGGAATTGAATGGTGCAACTGATTTTGCTGTGCTGTGAAAATTCAGATATTTGCATGACTGCTTTTGTTTTATTTTGTGAATAGCCAAAAGCATTGAACCCCATAATACATGTTGTTTTATTGGTCGCTCGTCCATTTCATATTCCATAGCTTAAGCATTCATATATTTGGATTCCTCTCGACGAGGCGAGCAGTACGAGTACCACCTTGATGGGTCTGCGACGTTTCCTTCCAGAGTTATTACCAAAAATACACAAACATCCCAGAATCCTCTCGGTTTGGGGTCAAAATGTTGTCGCTCATTAAATCCAATAAGAAACGTCGCATCGAATGAATGTGATTGAATTCTCCCCGTCTGGACGAGCGGAATTGAATGGTGCAACTGATTTTGCTGTGCTGTGAAAATTCAGATATTTGCATGACTGCTTTTGTTTTATTTTGTGAATAGCCAAAAGCATTCAACCCCATAATACATGTTGTTTTATTGGTCGCTCGTCCATTTCATATCCAATAGCTTAACCATTCATATATTTGGATTCCTCTCGACGAGGCGAGCAGTTCGAGTACCACCTTGATGGGTCTGCGACGTTTCCTTCCAGAGTTATTACCAAAAAACCACAAACATCCCAGAATCCTCTCGATTTGGGGTCAAAATGTTGTCGCTCATTAAATTCCATAAGAAACGTCGCATCGAATGAATGTGATTGAATTCTCCCCGTCTGGACGAGCGGAATTGAATGGTGCAACTGATTTTGCTGTGCTGTGAAAATTCAGATATTTGCATGACTGCTTTTGTTTTATTTTGTGAATAGCAAAAAGCATTCAACCCCATAATACATGCTGTTTTATTTGTCGCTCGTCCATTTCATATCCCATAGCTTAACCATTCATATATTTGGATTTCTCTCGACGAGGCGAGCAGTACGAGTACCACCTTGATGGGTCTGCGACGTTTCTTTCCAGAGTTATTACCAAAAAACCACAAAAATCCCAGAATCCTCTCGATTTAGGGTCAAAATGTTGTCGCTCATTAAATCCCATCTGAAACGTCGCATCGAATGAATGTGATTGAATTCTCCCCGTCTGGACGAGCGGAATTGAATGGTGCAACTGATTTTGCTGTGCTGTGAAAATTCAGATATTTGCATGATATGCTTTTGTTTTATTTTGTGAATAGCAAAAAGCATTCACCCCATAATACATGTTGTTTTATTAGTCGCTCGTTCATTTCATATCCCATAGCTGAACCACTCATATATTTGGATTCCGCTCGACGAGCCGGGCAGTACGAGTACCACCTTGATGGGTCTGCGACGTTTCCTTCCAGAGTTATTACCAAAAAACCACAAAAATCCCAGAATCCTCTCGGTTTAGGGTCAAAATGTTGTCGCTCATTACATCCCATAAGAAACGTCGCATCGAATGAATGTGATTGAATTCTCCCCGTCTGGACGAGCGGAATTGAATGGTGCAACTGATTTTGCTGTGCTGTGAAAATTCAGATATTTGCATGACTGCTTTTGTTTTATTTTGTGAATAGCAAAAAGCATTCAACCCCATAATACATGCTGTTTTATTTGTCGCTCGTCCATTTCATATCCCATAGCTTAACCATTCATATATTTGGATTTCTCTCGTCGAGGCGAGCAGTACGAGTACCACCTTGATGGGTCTGCGACGTTTCTTTCCAGAGTTATTACCAAAAAACCACAAAAATCCCAGAATCCTCTCGATTTAGGGTCAAAATGTTGTCGCTCATTAAATCCCATAAGAAACGTCGCATCGAATGAATGTGATTGAATTCTCCCCGTCTGGACGAGCGGAATTGAATGGTGCAACTTATTTTGCTGTGCTGTGAAAATTCAGATATTTGCATGATATGCTTTTGTTTTATTTTGTGAATAGCAAAAAGCATTCAACCCCATAATACATGTTGTTTTATTGGTCGCTCGTCCATTTCATATTCCATAGCTTAAGCATTCATATATTTGGATTCCTCTCGACGAGGCGAGCAGTACGAGTACCACCTTGATGGGTCTGCGACGTTTCCTTCCAGAGTTATTACCAAAAATACACAAACATCCCAGAATCCTCTCGGTTTGGGGTCAAAATGTTGTCGCTCATTAAATCCAATAAGAAACGTCGCATCGAATGAATGTGATTGAATTCTCCCCGTCTGGACGAGCGGAATTGAATGGTGCAACTGATTTTGCTGTGCTGTGAAAATTCAGATATTTGCATGACTGCTTTGGTTTTATTTTGTGAATAGCCAAAAGCATTCAACCCCATAATACATGTTGTTTTATTGGTCGCTCGTCCATTTCATATCCCATAGCTTAAGCATTCATATATTTGGATTCCTCTCGACGAGGCGAGCAGTACGAGTACCACTTGATGGGACTGCGACGTTTCCTTCCAGAGTTATTACCAAAAAACCACAAACATCCCAGAATCCTCTCGGTTTTGGGGTCAAAATGTTGTCGCTCATTAAATCCCATAAGAAACGTCGCATCGAATGAAGGTGATTGAATTCTCCCCGTCTGGACGAGCGGAATTGAATGGTGCAACTGATATTGCTGTCCTGTGAAAATTCAGATATTTGCATGACTGCTTTTGTTTTATTTTGTGAATAGCAAAAAGCATTCAACCCCATAATACATGTTGTTTTATTGGTCGCTCGTCCATTTCATATTCCATAGCTTAAGCATTCATATATTTGGATTCCTCTCGACGAGGCGAGCAGTACGAGTACCACCTTGATGGGTCTGCGACGTTTCCTTCCAGAGTTATTACCAAAAATACACAAACATCCCAGAATCCTCTCGGTTTGGGGTCAAAATGTTGTCGCTCATTAAATCCAATAAGAAACGTCGCATCGAATGAATGTGATTGAATTCTCCCCGTCTGGACGAGCGGAATTGAATGGTGCAACTGATTTTGCTGTGCTGTGAAAATTCAGATATTTGCATGACTGCTTTTGTTTTATTTTGTGAATAGCCAAAAGCATTCAACCCCATAATACATGTTGTTTTATTGGTCGCTCGTCCATTTCATATCCAATAGCTTAACCATTCATATATTTGGATTCCTCTCGACGAGGCGAGCAGTTCGAGTACCACCTTGATGGGTCTGCGACGTTTCCTTCCAGAGTTATTACGAAAAAACCACAAACATCCCAGAATCCTCCCGATTTGGGGTCAAAATGTTGTCGCTCATTAAATTCCATAAGAAACGTCGCATCGAATGAATGTGATTGAATTCTCCCCGTCTGGACGAGCGGAATTGAATGGTGCAACTGATTTTGCTGTGCTGTGAAAATTCAGATATTTGCATGACTGCTTTTGTTTTATTTTGTGAATAGCAAAAAGCATTCAACCCCATAATACATGCTGTTTTATTTGTCGCTCGTCCATTTCATATCCCATAGCTTAACCATTCATATATTTGGATTTCTCTCGACGAGGCGAGCAGTACGAGTACCACCTTGATGGGTCTGCGACGTTTCTTTCCAGAGTTATTACCAAAAAACCACAAAAATCCCAGAATCCTCTCGATTTAGGGTCAAAATGTTGTCGCTCATTAAATCCCATCTGAAACGTCGCATCGAATGAATGTGATTGAATTCTCCCCGTCTGGACGAGCGGAATTGAATGGTGCAACTGATTTTGCTGTGCTGTGAAAATTCAGATATTTGCATGATATGCTTTTGTTTTATTTTGTGAATAGCAAAAAGCATTCACCCCATAATACATGTTGTTTTATTAGTCGCTCGTTCATTTCATATCCCATAGCTGAACCACTCATATATTTGGATTCCGCTCGACGAGCCGGGCAGTACGAGTACCACCTTGATGGGTCTGCGACGTTTCCTTCCAGAGTTATTACCAAAAAACCACAAGCATCCCAGAATCTTCTCGGTTTGGGGTCAAAATGTTGTCGCTTATTAAATCCCATAAGAAACGTCGCATCGAATGAATGTGATTGAATTCTCCCCGTCTGGACGAGCAGAATTGAATGGTGCAACTGATTTTGCTGTGCTGTGAAAATTCAGATATTTGCATGACTGCTTTTGTTTTATTTTGTGAATAGCAAAACGCATTCAACCCCATAATACATGCTGTTTTATTGGTCGCTCGTCCATTTCATATCCCATAGCTTAACCATTCATATATTTGGATTTCTCTCGACGAGCCGAGCAGTACGAGTACCACCTTGATGGGTCTGCGACGTTTCCTTCCAGAGTTATTACCAAAAAAACACAAACATCCCAGAATCCTCTCGGTTTGGGGTCAAAATGTTGTCGCTCATTAAATCCCATAAGAAACGTCGCATCGAATGAATGTGATTGAATTCTCCCCGTCTGGACGAGCGGAATTGAATGGTGCAACTGATTTTGCTGTGCTGTGAAAATTCAGATATTTGCATGACTGCTTTTGTTTTATTTTGTGAATAGCCAAAAGCATTCAACCCCATAATACATGTTGTTTTATTGGTCGCTCGTCCATTTCATATCCAATAGCTTAACCATTCATATATTTGGATTCCTCTCGACGAGGCGAGCAGTTCGAGTACCACCTTGATGGGTCTGCGACGTTTCCTTCCAGAGTTATTACCAAAAAACCACAAACATCCCAGAATCCTCTCGGTTTGGGGTCAAAATGCTGTCGCTCATTAAATCCCATAAGACACGTCGCATCGAATGAATGTGATTGAATTCTCCCCGTCTGGACGAGCGGAATTGAATGGTGCAACTGATTTTGCTGTGCTGTGAAAATTCAGATATTTGCATGACTGCTTTTGTTTTATTTTGTGAATAGCAAAAAGCATTCAACCCCATAATACATGTTGTTTTATTGGTCGCTCGTCCATTTCATATTCCATAGCTTAAGCATTCATATATTTGGATTCCTCTCGACGAGGCGAGCAGTACGAGTACCACCTTGATGGGTCTGCGACGTTTCCTTCCAGAGTTATTACCAAAAATACACAAACATCCCAGAATCCTCTCGGTTTAGGGTCAAAATGTTGTCGCTCATTAAATCCAATAAGAAACGTCGCATCGAATGAATGTGATTGAATTCTCCCCGTCTGGACGAGCGGAATTGAATGGTGCAACTGATTTTGCTGTGCTGTGAAAATTCAGATATTTGCATGACTGCTTTTGTTTTATTTTGTGAATAGCAAAAAGCATTCAACCCCATAATACATGCTGTTTTATTTGTCGCTCGTCCATTTCATATCCCATAGCTTAACCATTCATATATTTGGATTTCTCTCGACGAGTCGAGCAGTACGAGTACCACCTTGATGGGTCTGCGACGTTTCTTTCCAGAGTTATTACCAAAAAACCACAAAAATCCCAGAATCCTCTCGATTTAGGGTCAAAATGTTGTCGCTCATTAAATCCCATCTGAAACGTCGCATCGAATGAATGTGATTGAATTCTCCCCGTCTGGACGAGCGGAATTGAATGGTGCAACTGATTTTGCTGTGCTGTGAAAATTCAGATATTTGCATGATATTCTTTTGTTTTATTTTGTGAATAGCAAAAAGCATTCACCCCATAATACATGTTGTTTTATTAGTCGCTCGTTCATTTCATATCCCATAGCTGAACCACTCATATATTTGGATTCCGCTCCACGAGCCGGGCAGTACGAGTACCACCTTGATGGGTCTGCGACGTTTCCTTCCAGAGTTATTACCAAAAAACCACAAGCATCCCAGAATCTTCTCGGTTTGGGGTCAAAATGTTGTCGCTTATTAAATCCCATAAGAAACGTCGCATCGAATGAATGTGATTGAATTCTCCCCGTCTGGACGAGCAGAATTGAATGGTGCAACTGATTTTGCTGTGCTGTGAAAATTCAGATATTTGCATGACTGCTTTTGTTTTATTTTGTGAATAGCAAAACGCATTCAACCCCATAATACATGCTGTTTTATTGGTCTCTCGTCCATTTCATATTCCATAGCTTAACCATTCATAAATTTGGATTCCTCTCGACGAGGCGAGCAGTACGAGTACCACCTTGATGGGTCTGCGACGTTTCCTTCCAGAGTTATTACCAAAAAAACACAAACATCCCAGAATCCTCTCGGTTTGGGGTCAAAATGCTGTCGCTCATTAAATCCCATAAGACACGTCGCATCGAATGAATGTGATTGAATTCTCCCCGTCTGGACGAGCGGAATTGAATGGTGCAATTGATTTTGCTGTGCTGTGAAAATTCAGATATTTGCATGACTGCTTTTGTTTTATTTTGTGAATAGCCAAAAGCATTGAACCCCATAATACATGTTGTTTTATTGGTCGCTCGTCCATTTCATATCCACTAGCTTAACCATTCATATATTTGGATTCCTCTCGACGAGGCGAGCAGTTCGAGTACCACCTTGATGGGTCTGCGACGTTTCCTTCCAGAGTTATTACCAAAAAACCACAAACATCCCAGAATCCTCTCGATTTGGGGTCAAAATGTTGTCGCTCATTAAATTCCATAAGAAACGTCGCATCGAATGAATGTGATTGAATTCTCCCCGTCTGGACGAGCGGAATTGAATGGTGCAACTGATTTTGCTGTGCTGTGAAAATTCAGATATTTGCATGACTGCTTTTGTTTTATTTTGTGAATAGCAAAAAGCATTCAACCCCATAATACATGCTTTTTTATTTGTCGCTCGTCCATTTCATATCCCATAGCTTAACCATTCATATATTTGGATTTCTCTCGACGAGTCGAGCAGTACGAGTACCACCTTGATGGGTCTGCGACGTTTCTTTCCAGAGTTATTACCAAAAAACCACAAAAATCCCAGAATCCTCTCGATTTAGGGTCAAAATGTTGTCGCTCATTAAATCCCATCTGAAACGTCGCATCGAATGAATGTGATTGAATTCTCCCCGTCTGGACGAGCGGAATTGAATGGTGCAACTGATTTTGCTGTGCTGTGAAAATTCAGATATTTGCATGATATTCTTTTGTTTTATTTTGTGAATAGCAAAAAGCATTCACCCCATAATACATGTTGTTTTATTAGTCGCTCGTTCATTTCATATCCCATAGCTGAACCACTCATATATTTGGATTCCGCTCGACGAGCCGGGCAGTACGAGTACCACCTTGATGGGTCTGCGACGTTTCCTTCCAGAGTTATTACCAAAAAACCACAAGCATCCCAGAATCTTCTCGGTTTGGGGTCAAAATGTTGTCGCTTATTAAATCCCATAAGAAACGTCGCATCGAATGAATGTGATTGAATTCTCCCCGTCTGGACGAGCAGAATTGAATGGTGCAACTGATTTTGCTGTGCTGTGAAAATTCAGATATTTGCATGACTGCTTTTGTTTTATTTTGTGAATAGCAAAACGCATTCAACCCCATAATACATGCTGTTTTATTGGTCTCTCGTCCATTTCATATTCCATAGCTTAACCATTCATAAATTTGGATTCCTCTCGACGAGGCGAGCAGTACGAGTACCACCTTGATGGGTCTGCGACGTTTCCTTCCAGAGTTATTACCAAAAAACCACAAACATCCCAGAATCCTCTCGATTTGGGGTCAAAATGTTGTCGCTCATTAAATTCCATAAGAAACGTCGCATCGAATGAATGTGATTGAATTCTCCCCGTCTGGACGAGCGGAATTGAATGGTGCAACTGATTTTGCTGTGCTGTGAAAATTCAGATATTTGCATGACTGCTTTTGTTTTATTTTGTGAATAGCAAAAAGCATTCAACCCCATAATACATGCTGTTTTATTTGTCGCTCGTCCATTTCATATCCCATAGCTTAACCATTCATATATTTGGATTTCTCTCGACGAGGCGAGCAGTACGAGTACCACCTTGATGGGTCTGCGACGTTTCTTTCCAGAGTTATTACCAAAAAACCACAAAAATCCCAGAATCCTCTCGATTTAGGGTCAAAATGTTGTCGCTCATTAAATCCCATCTGAAACGTCGCATCGAATGAATGTGATTGAATTCTCCCCGTCTGGACGAGCGGAATTGAATGGTGCAACTGATTTTGCTGTGCTGTGAAAATTCAGATATTTGCATGATATTCTTTTGTTTTATTTTGTGAATAGCAAAAAGCATTCACCCCATAATACATGTTGTTTTATTAGTCGCTCGTTCATTTCATATCCCATAGCTGAACCACTCATATATTTGGATTCCGCTCGACGAGCCGGGCAGTACGAGTACCACCTTGATGGGTCTGCGACGTTTCCTTCCAGAGTTATTACCAAAAAACCACAAGCATCCCAGAATCTTCTCGGTTTGGGGTCAAAATGTTGTCGCTTATTAAATCCCATAAGAAACGTCGCATCGAATGAATGTGATTGAATTCTCCCCGTCTGGACGAGCAGAATTGAATGGTGCAACTGATTTTGCTGTGCTGTGAAAATTCAGATATTTGCATGACTGCTTTTGTTTTATTTTGTGAATAGCAAAACGCATTCAACCCCATAATACATGCTGTTTTATTGGTCTCTCGTCCATTTCATATTCCATAGCTTAACCATTCATAAATTTGGATTCCTCTCGACGAGGCGAGCAGTACGAGTACCACCTTGATGGGTCTGCGACGTTTCCTTCCAGAGTTATTACCAAAAAAACACAAACATCCCAGAATCCTCTCGGTTTGGGGTCAAAATGCTGTCGCTCATTAAATCCCATAAGACACGTCGCATCGAATGAATGTGATTGAATTCTCCCCGTCTGGACGAGCGGAATTGAATGGTGCAATTGATTTTGCTGTGCTGTGAAAATTCAGATATTTGCATGACTGCTTTTTTTTTATTTTGTGAATAGCAAAAAGCATTCAACCCCATAATACATGCTGTTTTATTGGTCGCTCGTCCATTTCATATCCCATAGCTTAACCATTCATATATTTGGATTTCTCTCGACGAGCCGAGCAGTACGAGTACCACCTTGATGGGTCTGCGACGTTTCCTTCCAGAGTTATTACCAAAAAAACACAAACATCCCAGAATCCTCTCGGTTTGGGGTCAAAATGTTGTCGCTCATTAAATCCCATAAGAAACGTCGCATCGAATGAATGTGATTGAATTCTCCCCGTCTGGACGAGCAGAATTGAATGGTGCAACTGATTTTGCTGTGCTGTGAAAATTCAGATATTTGCATGACTGCTTTTGTTTTATTTTGTGAATAGCAAAACGCATTCAACCCCATAATACATGCTGTTTTATTGGTCTCTCGTCCATTTCATATTCCATAGCTTAACCATTCATAAATTTGGATTCCTCTCGACGAGGCGAGCAGTACGAGTACCACCTTGATGGGTCTGCGACGTTTCCTTCCAGAGTTATTACCAAAAAAACACAAACATCCCAGAATCCTCTCGGTTTGGGGTCAAAATGCTGTCGCTCATTAAATCCCATAAGACACGTCGCATCGAATGAATGTGATTGAATTCTCCCCGTCTGGACGAGCGGAATTGAATGGTGCAATTGATTTTGCTGTGCTGTGAAAATTCAGATATTTGCATGACTGCTTTTTTTTTATTTTGTGAATAGCAAAAAGCATTCAACCCCATAATACATGCTGTTTTATTGGTCGCTCGTCCATTTCATATCCCATAGCTTAACCATTCATATATTTGGATTTCTCTCGACGAGGCGAGCAGTACGAGTACCACCTTGATGGGTCTGCGACGTTTCTTTCCAGAGTTATTACCAAAAAACCACAAAAATCCCAGAATCCTCTCGATTTAGGGTCAAAATGTTGTCGCTCATTAAATCCCATAAGAAACGTCGCATCGAATGATTGTGATTGAATTCTCCCCGTCTGGACGAGCGGAATTGAATGGTGCAACTGATTTTGCTGTACTGTGAAAATTCAGATATTTGCATGATATGCTTTTGTTTTATTTTGTGAATAGCAAAAAGCATTCACCCCATAATACATGTTGTTTTATTAGTCGCTCGTTCATTTCATATCTCATAGCTGAACCACTCATATATTTGGATTCCGCTCGACGAGCCGGGCAGTACGAGTACCACCTTGATGGGTCTGCGACGTTTCCTTCCAGAGTTATTACCAAAAAACCACAAGCATCCCAGAATCCTCTCGGTTTGGGGTCAAAATGTTGTCGCTTATTAAATCCCATAAGAAACGTCGCATCGAATGAATGTGATTGAATTCTCCCCGTTTGGACGAGCGGAATTGAATGGTGCAACTGATTTTGCTGTGCTGTGAAAATTCAGATATTTGCATGACTGCTTTTGTTTTATTTTGTGAATAGCAAAAAGCATTCAACCCCATAATACATGCTGTTTTATTGGTCGCTCGTCCATTTCATATCCAATAGCTTAACCATTCACATATTTGGATTCCTCTCGACGAGGCGAGCAGTACGAGTGCAACCTTGATGGGTCTGCGACGTTTCCTTCCAGAGTTATTACCAAAAAACCACAAACATCCCAGAATCCTCTCGGTTTGGGGTCAAACTGTTGTCGCTTATTAAATCCCATAAGAAACGTCGCATCGAATGAATGTGATTGAATTCTCCCCGTCTGGACGAGCGGAATTGAATGGTGCAACTGATTTTGCTGTGCTGTGAAAATTCAGATATTTGCATGACTGCTTTTGTTTTATTTTGTGAATAGCAAAAAGCATTCAACCCCATAATACATGCTGTTTTATTGGTCGCTCGTCCATTTCATATCCAATAGCTTAACCATTCACATATTTGGATTCCTCTCGACGAGGCGAGCAGTACGAGTGCAACCTTGATGGGTCTGCGACGTTTCCTTCCAGAGTTATTACCAAAAAACCACAAACATCCCAGAATCCTCTCGGTTTGGGGTCAAACTGTTGTCGCTTATTAAATCCCATAAGAAACGTCGCATCGAATGAATGTGATGGAATTCTCCCCGTCTGGACGAGCGGAATTGAATGGTGCAACTGATTTTGCTGTGCTGTGAAAATTCAGATATTTGCATGATATGCTTTTGTTTTATTTTGTGAATAGCAAAAAGCATTCACCCCATAATACATGTTGTTTTATTAGTCGCTCGTTCATTTCATATCCCATAGCTGAACCACTCATATATTTGGATTCCGCTCGACGAGCCGGGCAGTACGAGTACCACCATGATGGTTCTGCGACGTTTCCTTCCAGAGTTATTACCAAAAAACCACAAACATCCCAGAATCCTCTCGGTTTGGGGTCAAAATGTTGTCACTTATTAAATCCCATAAGAAACGTCGCATCCAATGAATGTGATTGAATTCTCCCCGTCTGGACGAGCGGAATTGAATGGTGCAACTGATTTTGCTGTGCTGTGAAAATTCAGATATTTGCATGACTGCTTTTGTTTTATTTTGTGAATAGCAAAACGCATTCAACCCCATAATACATGCTGTTTTAATGGTCGCTCCTCCATTTCATATCCCATAGCTTAACCATTCATATATTTGGATTCCTCTCGACGAGGCGAGCAGTACGAGTACCACCTTGATGGGTCTGCGACGTTTCCTTCCAGAGTTATTACCAAAAAAACACAAACATCCCAGAATCCTCTCGGTTTGGGGTCAAAATGTTGTCGCTCATTAAATCCCATAAGACACGTCGCATCGAATGAATGTGATTGAATTCTCCCCGTCTGGACGAGCGGAATTGAATGGTGCAACTGATTTTGCTGTGCTGTGAAAATTCAGATATTTGCATGACTGCTTTTGTTTTATTTTGTGAATAGCAAAACGCATTCAACCCCATAATACATGCTGTTTTAATGGTCGCTCCTCCATTTCATATCCCATAGCTTAACCATTCATATATTTGGATTCCTCTCGACGAGGCGAGCAGTACGAGTACCACCTTGATGGGTCTGCGACGTTTCCTTCCAGAGTTATTACCAAAAAAACACAAACATCCCAGAATCCTCTCGGTTTGGGGTCAAAATGTTGTCGCTCATTAAATCCCATAAGACACGTCGCATCGAATGAATGTGATTGAATTCTCCCCGTCTGGACGAGCGGAATTGAATGGTGCAACTGATTTTGCTGTGCTGTGAAAATTCAGATATTTGCATGACTGCTTTTGTTTTATTTTGTGAATAGCAAAAAGCATTCAACCCCATAATACATGCTGTTTTATTGGTCGCTCGTCCATTTCATATCCAATAGCTTAACCATTCACATATTTGGATTCCTCTCGACGAGGCGAGCAGTACGAGTACAACCTTGATGGGTCTGCGACGTTTCCTTCCAGAGTTATTACCAAAAAACCACAAACATCCCAGAATCCTCTCGGTTTGGGGTCAAACTGTTGTCGCTTATTAAATCCCATAAGAAAAGTCGCATCGAATGAATGTGATTGAATTCTCCCCGTCTGGACGAGCGGAATTGAATGGTGCAACTGATTTTGCTGTGCTGTGAAAATTCAGATATTTGCATGACTGCTTTTGTTTTATTTTGTGAATAGCAAAAAGCATTCAACCCCATAATACATGTTGTTTTATTGGTCGCTCGTTCATTTCATATCACATAGCTTAACCAATCATATATTTGGATTCCTCTCGACGAGGCGAGCAGTACGATTACCACCTTGATGGGTCTGCGACGTGTCCTTGCAGAGTTATTACCAAAAAACCACAAAAATCCCAGAATCCTCTCGGTTTAGGGTCAAAATGTTGTCGCTCATTAAATCCCATAAGAAACGTCGCATCGAATGAATGTGATTGAATTCTCCCCGTCTGGACGAGCGGAATTGAATGGTGCAACTGATTTTGCTGTGCTGTGAAAATTCAGATATTTGCATGACTGCTTTTGTTTTATTTTGTGAATAGCAAAACGCATTCAACCCCATAATACATGCTGTTTTAATGGTCGCTCCTCCATTTCATATCCCATAGCTTAACCATTCATATATTTGGATTCCTCTCGACGAGGCGAGCAGTACGAGTACCACCTTGATGGGTCTGCGACGTTTCCTTCCAGAGTTATTACCAAAAAAACACAAACATCCCAGAATCCTCTCGGTTTGGGGTGAAAATGTTGTCGCTCATTAAATCCCATAAGACACGTCGCATCGAATGAATGTGATTGAATTCTCCCCGTCTGGACGAGCGGAATTGAATGGTGCAACTGATTTTGCTGTGCTGTGAAAATTCAGATATTTGCATGACTGCTTTTGTTTTATTTTGTGAATAGCAAAAAACATTCAACCCCATAATACATGTTGTTTTATTGGTCGCTCGTCCATTTCATATCCCATAGCTTAAGCATTCATATATTTGGATTCCTCTCGACGAGGCGAGCAGTACGATTACCACCTTGATGGGTCTGCGACGTTTCCTTCCAGAGTTATTACCAAAAAACCACAAACATCCCAGAATCCTCTCGGTTTCGGGTCAAACTGTTGTCGCTTATTAAATCCCATAAGAAACGTCGCATCGAATGAATGTGATTGAATTCTCCCCGTCTGGACGAGCGGAATTGAATGGTGCAACTGATTTTGCTGTGCTGTGAAAATTCAGATATTTGCATGATATGCTTTTGTTTTATTTTGTGAATAGCAAAAAGCATTCACCCCATAATACATGTTGTTTTATTAGTCGCTCGTTCATTTCATATCCCATAGCTGAACCACTCATATATTTGGATTCCGCTCGACGAGCCGGGCAGTACGAGTACCACCATGTTGGTTCTGCGACGTTTCCTTCCAGAGTTATTACCAAAAAACCACAAACATCCCAGAATCCTCTCGGTTTGGGGTCAAAATGTTGTCACTTATTAAATCCCATAAGAAACGTCGCATCGAATGAATGTGATTGAATTCTCCCCGTCTGGACGAGCGGAATTGAATGGTGCAACTGATTTTGCTGTGCTGTGAAAATTCAGATATTTGCATGACTGCTTTTGTTTTATTTTGTGAATAGCAAAACGCATTCAACCCCATAATACATGCTGTTTTATTGGTCGCTCCTCCATTTCATATCCCATAGCTTAACCATTCATATATTTGGATTCCTCTCGACGAGGCGAACAGTACGAGTACCACCTTGATGGGTCTGCGACGTTTCCTTCCAGAGTTATTACCAAAAAAACACAAACATCCCAGAATCCTCTCGGTTTGGGGTCAAAATGTTGTCGCTCATTAAATCCCACAAGAAACGTCGAATCGAATGAATGTGATTGAATTCTCCCCGTCTGGACGAGCGGAATTGAATGGTGCAACTGATTTTGCTGTGCTGTGAAAATTCAGATATTTGCATGACTGCTTTTGTTTTATTTTGTGAATAGCAAAAAGCATTCAACCCCATAATACATGCTGTTTTATTGGTCGCTCGTCCATTTCATATCCAATAGCTTAACCATTCACATATTTGGATTCCTCTCGACGAGGCGAGCAGTACGAGTACAACCTTGATGGGTCTGCGACGTTTCCTTCCAGAGTTATTACCAAAAAACCACAAACATCCCAGAATCCTCTCGGTTTGGGGTCAAACTGTTGTCGCTTATTAAATCCCATAAGAAAAGTCGCATCGAATGAATGTGATTGAATTCTCCCCGTCTGGACGAGCGGAATTGAATGGTGCAACTGATTTTGCTGTGCTGTGAAAATTCAGATATTTGCATGACTGCTTTTGTTTTATTTTGTGAATAGCAAAAAGCATTCAACCCCATAATACATGTTGTTTTATTGGTCGCTCGTTCATTTCATATCACATAGCTTAACCAATCATATATTTGGATTCCTCTCGACGAGGCGAGCAGTACGATTACCACCTTGATGGGTCTGCGACGTGTCCTTGCAGAGTTATTACCAAAAAACCACAAAAATCCCAGAATCCTCTCGGTTTAGGGTCAAAATGTTGTCGCTCATTAAATCCCATAAGAAACGTCGCATCGAATGAATGTGATTGAATTCTCCCCGTCTGGACGAGCGGAATTGAATGGTGCAACTGATTTTGCTGTGCTGTGAAAATTCAGATATTTGCATGATATGCTTTTGTTTTATTTTGTGAATAGCAAAAAGCATTCACCCCATAATACATGTTGTTTTATTAGTCGCTCGTTCATTTCATATCCCATAGCTGAACCACTCATATATTTGGATTCCGCTCGACGAGCCGGGCAGTACGAGTACCACCATGATGGTTCTGCGACGTTTCCTTCCAGAGTTATTACCAAAAAACCACAAACATCCCAGAATCCTCTCGGTTTGGGGTCAAAATGTTGTCGCTCATTAAATCCCATAAGACACGTCGCATCGAATGAATGTGATTGAATTCTCCCCGTCTGGACGAGCGGAATTGAATGGTGCAACTGATTTTGCTGTGCTGTGAAAATTCAGATATTTGCATGACTGCTTTTGTTTTATTTTGTGAATAGCAAAAAGCATTCAACCCCATAATACATGCTGTTTTATTGGTCGCTCGTCCATTTCATATCCAATAGCTTAACCATTCACATATTTGGATTCCTCGCGACGAGGCGAGCAGTACGAGTACAACCTTGATGGGTCTGCGACGTTTCCTTCCAGAGTTATTACCAAAAAACCACAAACATCCCAGAATCCTCTCGGTTTGGGGTCAAACTGTTGTCGCTTATTAAATCCCATAAGAAAAGTCGCATCGAATGAATGTGATTGAATTCTCCCCGTCTGGACGAGCGGAATTGAATGGTGCAACTGATTTTGCTGTGCTGTGAAAATTCAGATATTTGCATGACTGCATTTTTTTAATTTTGTGAATAGCAAAAAGCATTCAACCCCATAATACATGCTGTTTTATTGGTCGCTCGTCCATTTCATATCCCAAAGCTTAACGATTCATTGATTTGGATTTCTCTCGACGAGGCGAGCAGTACGAGTACCACCTTGATGGGTCTGCGACGTTTCCTTCCAGAGTTATTACCAAAAATACACAAACATCCCAGAATCCTCTCGGTTTGGGGTCAAAATGTTGTCGCTCATTAAATCCCATAAGAAACGTCGCATCGAATGAATGTGATTGAATTTTTCCCGTCTGGACGAGCGGAATTGAATGGTGCAACTGATTTTGCTGTGCTGTGAAAATTCAGATATTTGCATGACTGCTTTTGTTTTATTTTGTGAATAGCAAAAAGCATTCAACCCCATAATACATGCTGTTTTATTGGTCGCTCGTCCATTTCATATCCAATAGCTTAACCATTCACATATTTGGATTCCTCTCGACGAGGCGAGCAGTATGAGTACAACCTTGATGGGTCTGCGACGTTTCCTTCCAGAGTTATTACCAAAAAACCACAAACATCCCAGAATCCTCTCGGTTTGGGGTCAAACTGTTGTCGCTTATTAAATCCCATAAGAAAAGTCGCATCGAATGAATGTGATTGAATTCTCCCCGTCTGGACGAGCGGAATTGAATGGTGCAACTGATTTTGCTGTGCTGTGAAAATTCAGATATTTGCATGACTGCTTTTGTTTTATTTTGTGAATAGCAAAAAGCATTCAACCCCATAATACATGTTGTTTTATTGGTCGCTCGTTCATTTCATATCACATAGCTTAACCAATCATATATTTGGATTCCTCTCGACGAGGCGAGCAGTACGATTACCACCTTGATGGGTCTGCGACGTGTCCTTGCAGAGTTATTACCAAAAAACCACAAAAATCCCAGAATCCTCTCGGTTTAGGGTCAAAATGTTGTCGCTCATTAAATCCCATAAGAAACGTCGCATCGAATGAATGTGATTGAATTCTCCCCGTCTGGACGAGCGGAATTGAATGGTGCAACTGATTTTGCTGTGCTGTGAAAATTCAGATATTTGCATGATATGCTTTTGTTTTATTTTGTGAATAGCAAAAAGCATTCACCCCATAATACATGTTGTTTTATTAGTCGCTCGTTCATTTCATATCCCATAGCTGAACCACTCATATATTTGGATTCCGCTCGACGAGCCGGGCAGTACGAGTACCACCATGATGGTTCTGCGACGTTTCCTTCCAGAGTTATTACCAAAAAACCACAAACATCCCAGAATCCTCTCGGTTTGGGGTCAAAATGTTGTCGCTCATTAAATCCCATAAGACACGTCGCATCGAATGAATGTGATTGAATTCTCCCCGTCTGGACGAGCGGAATTGAATGGTGCAACTGATTTTGCTGTGCTGTGAAAATTCAGATATTTGCATGACTGCTTTTGTTTTATTTTGTGAATAGCAAAAAGCATTCAACCCCATAATACATGCTGTTTTATTGGTCGCTCGTCCATTTCATATCCAATAGCTTAACCATTCACATATTTGGATTCCTCTCGACGAGGCGAGCAGTACGAGTACAACCTTGATGGGTCTGCGACGTTTCCTTCCCGAGTTATTACCAATAAACCACAAACATCACAGAATCCTCTCGGTTTGGGGTCAAACTGTTGTCGCTTATTAAATCCCATAAGAAAAGTCGCATCGAATGAATGTGAATGAATTCTCCCCGTCTGGACGAGCGGAATTGAATGGTGCAACTGATTTTGCTGTGCTGTGAAAATTCAGATATTTGCATGACTGCTTTTGTTTTATTTTGTGAATAGCAAAAAGCATTCAACCCCATAATACATGTTGTTTTATTGGTCGCTCGTTCATTTCATATCACATAGCTTAACCAATCATATATTTGGATTCCTCTCGACGAGGCGAGCAGTACGATTACCACCTTGATGGGTCTGCGACGTGTCCTTGCAGAGTTATTACCAAAAAACCACAAAAATCCCAGAATCCTCTCGGTTTAGGGTCAAAATGTTGTCGCTCATTAAATCCCATAAGAAACGTCGCCTCGAATGAATGTGATTGAATTCTCCCCGTCTGGACGAGCGGAATTGAATGGTGCAACTGATTTTGCTGTGCTGTGAAAATTCAGATATTTGCATGATATGCTTTTGTTTTATTTTGTGAATAGCAAAAAGCATTCACCCCATAATACATGTTGTTTTATTAGTCGCTCGTTCATTTCATATCCCATAGCTGAACCACTCATATATTTGGATTCCGCTCGACGAGCCGGGCAGTACGAGTACCACCATGATGGTTCTGCGACGTTTCCTTCCAGAGTTATTACCAAAAAACCACAAACATCCCAGAATCCTCTCGGTTTGGGGTCAAAATGTTGTCACTTATTAAATCCCATAAGAAACGTCGCATCGAATGAATGTGATTGAATTCTCCCCGTCTGGACGAGCGGAATTGAATGGTGCAACTGATTTTGCTGTGCTGTGAAAATTCAGATATTTGCATGACTGCTTTTGTTTTATTTTGTGAATAGCAAAAAGCATTCAACCCCATAATACATGTTGTTTTATTGGTCGCTCGTCCATTTCATATCCCATAGCTTAAGCATTCATATATTTGGATTCCTCTCGACGAGGCGAGCAGTACGATTACCACCTTGATGGGTCTGCGACGTTTCCTTCCAGAGTTATTACCAAAAAACCACAAACATCCCAGAATCCTCTCGGTTTGGGGTCAAACTGTTGTCGCTTATTAAATCCCATAAGAAACGTCGCATCGAATGAATGTGATTGAATTCTCCCCGTCTGGACGAGCGGAATTGAATGGTGCAACTGATTTTGCTGTGCTGTGAAAATTCAGATATTTGCATGACTGCTTTTGTTTTATTTTGTGAATAGCAAAAAGCATTCAACCCCATAATACATGTTGTTTTATTGGTCGCTCGTTCATTTCATATCACATAGCTTAACCAATCATATATTTGGATTCCTCTCGACGAGGCGAGCAGTACGATTACCACGTTGATGGGTCTGCGACGTGTCCTTGCAGAGTTATTACCAAAAAAACACAAAAATCCCAGAATCCTCTAGGTTTAGGGTCAAAATGTTGTCGCTCATTAAATCCCATAAGAAACGTCGCATCGAATGAATGTGATTGAATTCTCCCCGTCTGGACGAGCAGAATTGAATGGTGCAACTGATTTTGCTGTGCTGTGAAAATTCAGATATTTGCATGATATGCTTTTGTTTTATTTTGTGAATAGCAAAAAGCATTCACCCCATAATACATGTTGTTTTATTAGTCGCTCGTTCATTTCATATCCCATAGCTGAACCACTCATATATTTGGATTCCGCTCGACGAGCCGGGCAGTACGAGTACCACCATGTTGGTTCTGCGACGTTTCCTTCCAGAGTTATTACCAAAAAACCACAAACATCCCAGAATCCTCTCGGTTTGGGGTCAAAATGTTGTCACTTATTAAATCCCATAAGAAACGTCGCATCGAATGAATGTGATTGAATTCTCCCCGTCTGGACGAGCGGAATTGAATGGTGCAACTGATTTTGCTGTGCTGTGAAAATTCAGATATTTGCATGACTGCTTTTGTTTTATTTTGTGAATAGCAAAACGCATTCAACCCCATAATACATGCTGTTTTATTGGTCGCTCCTCCATTTCATATCCCATAGCTTAACCATTCATATATTTGGATTCCTCTCGACGAGGCGAGCAGTACGAGTACCACCTTGATGGGTCTGCGACGTTTCCTTCCAGAGTTATTACCAAAAAAACACAAACATCCCAGAATCCTCTCGGTTTGGGGTCAAAATGTTGTCGCTCATTAAATCCCACAAGAAACGTCGAATCGAATGAATGTGATTGAATTCTCCCCGTCTGGACGAGCGGAATTGAATGGTGCAACTGATTTTGCTGTGCTGTGAAAATTCAGATATTTGCATGACTGCTTTTTTTTATTTTGTGAATAGAAAAACGCATTCAACCCCATAATACATGCTGTTTTAATGGTCGCTCCTCCATTTCATATCCCATAGCTTAACCATTCATATATTTGGATTCCTCTCGACGAGGCGAGCAGTACGAGTACCACCTTGATGGGTCTGCGACGTTTCCTTCCAGAGTTATTACCAAAAAAACACAAACATCCCAGAATCCTCTCGGTTTGGGGTCAAAATGTTGTCGCTCATTAAATCCCACAAGAAACGTCGAATCGAATGAATGTGATTGAATTCTCCCCGTCTGGACGAGCGGAATTGAATGGTGCAACTGATTTTGCTGTGCTGTGAAAATTCAGATATTTGCATGACTGCTTTTTTTTATTTTGTGAATAGAAAAACGCATTCAACCCCATAATACATGCTTTTTTATTGGTCGCTCCTCCATTTCATATCCCATAGCTTAACCATTCATATATTTGGATTCCTCTCGACGAGGCGAGCAGTACGAGTACCAACTTGATGGGTCTGCGACGTTTCCTTCCAGAGTTATTACCAAAAAAACACAAACATCCCAGAATCCTCTCGGTTTGGGGTTAAAATGTTGTCGCTCATTAAATCCCACAAGAAACGTCGAATCGAATGAATGTGATTGAATTCTCCCCGTCTGGACGAGCGGAATTGAATGGTGCAACTGATTTTGCTGTGCTGTGAAAATTCAGATATTTGCATGACTGCATTTTTTTAATTTTGTGAATAGCAAAAAGCATTCAACCCCATAATACATGCTGTTTTATTGGTCGCTCGTCCATTTCATATCCCAAAGCTTAACGATTCATATATTTGGATTTCTCTCGACGAGGCGAGCAGTACGAGTACCACCTTGATGGGTCTGCGACGTTTCCTTCCAGAGTTATTACCAAAAAAACACAAACATCCCAGAATCCTCTCGGTTTGGGGTCAAAATGTTGTCGCTCATTAAATCCCATAAGAAACGTCGCATCGAATGAATGTGATTGAATTTTTCCCGTCTGGACGAGCGGAATTGAATGGTGCAACTGATTTTGCTGTGCTGTGAAAATTCAGATATTTGCATGACTGCTTTTGTTTTATTTTGTGAATAGCAAAAAGCATTCAACCCCATAATACATGCTGTTTTATTGGTCGCTCGTCCATTTCATATCCAATAGCTTAACCATTCACATATTTGGATTCCTCTCGACGAGGCGAGCAGTACGAGTACAACCTTGATGGGTCTGCGACGTTTCCTTCCAGAGTTATTACCAAAAAACCACAAACATCCCAGAATCCTCTCGGTTTGGGGTCAAACTGTTGTCGCTTATTAAATCCCATAAGAAACGTCGCATCGAATGAATGTGATTGAATTCTCCCCGTCTGGACGAGCGGAATTGAATGGTGCAACTGATTTTGCTGTGCTGTGAAAATTCAGATATTTGCATGACTGCTTTTGTTTTATTTTGTGAATAGCCAAAAGCATTCAACCCCATAATACATGTTGTTTTATTGGTCGCTCGTTCATTTCATATCACATAGCTTAACAAATCATATATTTGGATTCCTCTCGACGAGGCGAGCAGTACGATTACCACCTTGATGGGTCTGCGACGTGTCCTTGCAGAGTTATTACCAAAAAACCACAAAAATCCCAGAATCCTCTCGGTTTAGGGTCAAAATGTTGTCGCTCATTAAATCCCATAAGAAACGTCGCATCGAATGAATGTGATTGAATTCTCCCCGTCTGGACGAGCGGAATTGAATGGTGCAACTGATTTTGCTGTGCTGTGAAAATTCAGATATTTGCATGATATGCTTTTGTTTTATTTTGTGAATAGCAAAAAGCATTCACCCCATAATACATGTTGTTTTATTAGTCGCTCGTTCATTTCATATGCCATAGCTGAACCACTCATATATTTGGATTCCGCTCGACGAGCCGGGCAGTACGAGTACCACCATGATGGTTCTGCGACGTTTCCTTCCAGAGTTATTACCAAAAAACCACAAACATCCCAGAATCCTCTCGGTTTGGGGTCAAAATGTTGTCACTTATTAAATCCCATAAGAAACGTCGCATCGAATGAATGTGATTGAATTCTCCCCGTCTGGACGAGCGGAATTGAATGGTGCAACTGATTTTGCTGTGCTGTGAAAATTCAGATATTTGCATGACTGCTTTTGTTTTATTTTGTGAATAGCAAAACGCATTCAACCCCATAATACATGCTGTTTTATTGGTCGCTCCTCCATTTCATATCCCATAGCTTACCCATTCATATATTTGGATTCCTCTCGACGAGGCGAGCAGTACGAGTACCACCTTGATTGGTCTGCGACGTTTCCTTCCAGAGTTATTACCAAAAAAACACAAACATCCCAGAATCCTCTCGGTTTGGGGTGAAAATGTTGTCGCTCATTAAATCCCATAAGACACGTCGCATCGAATGAATGTGTTTGAATTCTCCCCGTCTGGACGAGCGGAATTGAATGGTGCAACTGATTTTGCTGTGCTGTGAAAATTCAGATATTTGCATGACTGCTTTTGTTTTATTTTGTGAATAGCAAAAAGCATCCAACCCCATAATACATGTTGTTTTATTGGTCGCTAGTCCAATTAATATCCCATAGCTTAAGCATTCATATATTTGGATTCCTCTCGACGAGGTGAGCAGTACGATTACCACCTTGATGGGTCTGCGACGTGTCCTTCCAGAGTTATTACCAAAAAACCACAAAAATCCCAGAATCCTCTCGGTTTAGGGTCAAAATGTTGTCGCTCATTAAATCCCATAAGAAACGTCGCATCGAATGAATGTGATTGAATTCTCCCCGTCTGGACGAGCGGAATTGAATGGTGCAACTGATTTTGCTGTGCTGTGAAAATTCAGATATTTGCATGATATGCTTTTGTTTTATTTTGTGAATAGCAAAAAGCATTCACCCCATAATACATGTTGTTTTATTAGTCGCTCGTTCATTTCATATCCCATAGCTGAACCACTCATATATTTGGATTCTGCTCTACGAGCGGGGCAGTACGAGTACCACCATGATTGTTCTGCGACGTTTCCTTCCAGAGTTATTACCAAAAAACCACAAACATCCCAGAATCCTCTCGGTTTGGGGTCAAAATGTTGTCGCTTATTAAATCCCATAAGAAACGTCGCATCGAATGAATGTGATTGAATTCTCCCCGTCTGGACGAGCGGAATTGAATGGTGCAACTGATTTTGCTGTGCTGTGAAAATTCAGATATTTGCATGACTGCTTTTGTTTTATTTTGTGAATAGCAAAACGCATTCAACCCCATAATACATGCTGTTTTATTGGTCGCTCGTCCATTTCATATCCCATAGCTTAAACATTCATATATTTGGATTCCTCTCGACGAGGCGAGTAGTACGAGTACCACCTTGATGGGTCTGCGACGTTTCCTTCCAGAGTTATTACCAAAAAAACACAAACATCCCAGAATCCTCTCGGTTTGGGGTCAAAATGTTGTCGCTCATTAAATTCCATAAGACACGTCGCATCGAATGAATGTGATTGAATTCTCCCCAGCTGGACGAGCGGAATTGAATGGTGCAACTGATTTTGCTGTGCTGTGAAAATTCAGATATTTGCATGACTGCTTTTGTTTTATTTTGTGAATAGCAAAAAGCATTCAACCCCATAATACATGTTGTTTTATTGGTCGCTCGTCCATTTCATATCCCATAGCTTAAGCATTCATATATTTGGATTCCTCTCGACGACGCGAGCAGGACGAGTACCACCTTGATGGGTCTGCGACGTTTCCTTCCAGAGTTATTACCAAAAAAACACAAACATCCCAGAATCCTCTCGGTTTGGGGTCAAAATGTTGTCGCTCATTAAATCCCACAAGAAACGTCGAATCGAATGAATGTGATTGAATTCTCCCCGTCTGGACGAGCGGAATTGAATGGTGCAACTGATTTTGCTGTGCTGTGAAAATTCAGATATTTGCATGACTGCTTTTTTTTATTTTGTGAATAGAAAAACGCATTCAACCCCATAATACATGCTTTTTTATTGGTCGCTCCTCCATTTCATATCCCATAGCTTAACCATTCATATATTTGGATTCCTCTCGACGAGGCGAGCAGTACGAGTACCAACTTGATGGGTCTGCGACGTTTCCTTCCAGAGTTATTACCAAAAAAACACAAACATCCCAGAATCCTCTCGGTTTGGGGTTAAAATGTTGTCGCTCATTAAATCCCACAAGAAACGTCGAATCGAATGAATGTGATTGAATTCTCCCCGTCTGGACGAGCGGAATTGAATGGTGCAACTGATTTTGCTGTGCTGTGAAAATTCAGATATTTGCATGACTGCATTTTTTTAATTTTGTGAATAGCAAAAAGCATTCAACCCCATAATACATGCTGTTTTATTGGTCGCTCGTCCATTTCATATCCCAAAGCTTAACGATTCATATATTTGGATTTCTCTCGACGAGGCGAGCAGTACGAGTACCACCTTGATGGGTCTGCGACGTTTCCTTCCAGAGTTATTACCAAAAAAACACAAACATCCCAGAATCCTCTCGGTTTGGGGTCAAAATGTTGTCGCTCATTAAATCCCATAAGAAACGTCGCATCGAATGAATGTGATTGCATTTTTCCCGTCTGGACGAGCGGAATTGAATGGTGCAACTGATTTTGCTGTGCTGTGAAAATTCAGATATTTGCATGACTGCTTTTGTTTTATTTTGTGAATAGCAAAAAGCATTCAACCCCATAATACATGCTGTTTTATTGGTCGCTCGTCCATTTCATATCCAATAGCTTAATCATTCACATATTTGGATTCCTCTCGACGAGGCGAGCAGTACGAGTACAACCTTGATGGGTCTGCGACGTTTCCTTCCAGAGTTATTACCAAAAAACCACAAACATCCCAGAATCCTCTCGGTTTGGGGTCAAACTGTTGTCGCTTATTAAATCCCATAAGAAACGTCGCATCGAATGAATGTGATTGAATTCTCCCCGTCTGGACGAGCGGAATTGAATGGTGCAACTGATTTTGCTGTGCTGTGAAAATTCAGATATTTGCATGACTGCTTTTGTTTTATTTTGTGAATAGCCAAAAGCATTCAACCCCATAATACATGTTGTTTTATTGGTCGCTCGTTCATTTCATATCACATAGCTTAACCAATCATATATTTGGATTCCTCTCGACGAGGCGAGCAGTACGATTACCACCTTGATGGGTCTGCGACGTGTCCTTGCAGAGTTATTACCAAAAAACCACAAAAATCCCAGAATCCTCTCGGTTTAGGGTCAAAATGTTGTCGCTCATTAAATCCCATAAGAAACGTCGCATCGAATGAATGTGATTGAATTCTCCCCGTCTGGACGAGCGGAATTGAATGGTGCAACTGATTTTGCTGTGCTGTGAAAATTCAGATATTTGCATGATATGCTTTTGTTTTATTTTGTGAATAGCAAAAAGCATTCACCCCATAATACATGTTGTTTTATTAGTCGCTCGTTCATTTCATATGCCATAGCTGAACCACTCATATATTTGGATTCCGCTCGACGAGCCGGGCAGTACGAGTACCACCATGATGGTTCTGCGACGTTTCCTTCCAGAGTTATTACCAAAAAACCACAAACATCCCAGAATCCTCTCGGTTTGGGGTCAAAATGTTGTCACTTATTAAATCCCATAAGAAACGTCGCATCGAATGAATGTGATTGAATTCTCCCCGTCTGGACGAGCGGAATTGAATGGTGCAACTGATTTTGCTGTGCTGTGAAAATTCAGATATTTGCATGACTGCTTTTGTTTTATTTTGTGAATAGCAAAACGCATTCAACCCCATAATACATGCTGTTTTATTGGTCGCTCCTCCATTTCATATCCCATAGCTTACCCATTCATATATTTGGATTCCTCTCGACGAGGCGAGCAGTACGAGTACCACCTTGATTGGTCTGCGACGTTTCCTTCCAGAGTTATTACCAAAAAAACACAAACATCCCAGAATCCTCTCGGTTTGGGGTGAAAATGTTGTCGCTCATTAAATCCCATAAGACACGTCGCATCGAATGAATGTGTTTGAATTCTCCCCGTCTGGACGAGCGGAATTGAATGGTGCAACTGATTTTGCTGTGCTGTGAAAATTCAGATATTTGCATGACTGCTTTTGTTTTATTTTGTGAATAGCAAAAAGCATCCAACCCCATAATACATGTTGTTTTATTGGTCGCTAGTCCAATTAATATCCCATAGCTTAAGCATTCATATATTTGGATTCCTCTCGACGAGGTGAGCAGTACGATTACCACCTTGATGGGTCTGCGACGTGTCCTTCCAGAGTTATTACCAAAAAACCACAAAAATCCCAGAATCCTCTCGGTTTAGGGTCAAAATGTTGTCGCTCATTAAATCCCATAAGAAACGTCGCATCGAATGAATGTGATTGAATTCTCCCCGTCTGGACGAGCGGAATTGAATGGTGCAACTGATTTTGCTGTGCTGTGAAAATTCAGATATTTGCATGATATGCTTTTGTTTTATTTTGTGAATAGCAAAAAGCATTCACCCCATAATACATGTTGTTTTATTAGTCGCTCGTTCATTTCATATCCCATAGCTGAACCACTCATATATTTGGATTCTGCTCTACGAGCGGGGCAGTACGAGTACCACCATGATTGTTCTGCGACGTTTCCTTCCAGAGTTATTACCAAAAAACCACAAACATCCCAGAATCCTCTCGGTTTGGGGTCAAAATGTTGTCGCTTATTAAATCCCATAAGAAACGTCGCATCGAATGAATGTGATTGAATTCTCCCCGTCTGGACGAGCGGAATTGAATGGTGCAACTGATTTTGCTGTGCTGTGAAAATTCAGATATTTGCATGACTGCTTTTGTTTTATTTTGTGAATAGCAAAACGCATTCAACCCCATAATACATGCTGTTTTATTGGTCGCTCGTCCATTTCATATCCCATAGCTTAAACATTCATATATTTGGATTCCTCTCGACGAGGCGAGTAGTACGAGTACCACCTTGATGGGTCTGCGACGTTTCCTTCCAGAGTTATTACCAAAAAAACACAAACATCCCAGAATCCTCTCGGTTTGGGGTCAAAATGTTGTCGCTCATTAAATTCCATAAGACACGTCGCATCGAATGAATGTGATTGAATTCTCCCCAGCTGGACGAGCGGAATTGAATGGTGCAACTGATTTTGCTGTGCTGTGAAAATTCAGATATTTGCATGACTGCTTTTGTTTTATTTTGTGAATAGCAAAAAGCATTCAACCCCATAATACATGTTGTTTTATTGGTCGCTCGTCCATTTCATATCCCATAGCTTAAGCATTCATATATTTGGATTCCTCTCGACGACGCGAGCAGGACGAGTACCACCTTGATGGGTCTGCGACGTTTCCTTCCATAGTTATTACCAAAAAACCACAAACATCCCAGAATCCACTCGGTTTGGGGTCAAAATGTTGTCGCTCATTAAATCCCATAAGAAACGTCGCATCGAATGAATGTGATTGAATTCTCCCCGTCTGGACGAGCGGAATTGAATGGTGCAACTGATATTGCTGTCCTGTGAAAATTCAGATATTTGCATGACTGCTTTTGTTTTATTTTGTGAATAGCAAAAAGCATTCAAACCCATAATACATGTTGTTTTATTGGTCGCTAGTCCAATTAATATCCCATAGCTTAAGCATTCATATATTTGGATTCCTCTCGACGAGGTGAGCAGTACGATTACCACCTTGATGGGTCTGCGACGTGTCCTTCCAGAGTTATTACCAAAAAACCACAAAAATCCCAGAATCCTCTCGGTTTAGGGTCAAAATGTTGTCGCTCATTAAATCCCATAAGAAACGTCGCATCGAATGAATGTGATTGAATTCTCCCCGTCTGGACGAGCGGAATTGAATGGTGCAACTGATTTTGCTGTGCTGTGAAAATTCAGATATTTGCATGATATGCTTTTGTTTTATTTTGTGAATAGCAAAAAGCATTCACCCCATAATACATGTTGTTTTATTAGTCGCTCGTTCATTTCATATCCCATAGCTGAACCACTCATATATTTGGATTCTGCTCTACGAGCGGGGCAGTACGAGTACCACCATGATTGTTCTGCGACGTTTCCTTCCAGAGTTATTACCAAAAAACCACAAACATCCCAGAATCCTCTCGGTTTGGGGTCAAAATGTTGTCGCTTATTAAATCCCATAAGAAACGTCGCATCGAATGAATGTGATTGAATTCTCCCCGTCTGGACGAGCGGAATTGAATGGTGCAACTGATTTTGCTGTGCTGTGAAAATTCAGATATTTGCATGACTGCTTTTGTTTTATTTTGTGAATAGCCAAAAGCATTCAACCCCATAATACATGTTGTTTTATTGGTCGCTCGTTCATTTCATATCACATAGCTTAACCAATCATATATTTGGATTCCTCTCGACGAGGCGAGCAGTACGATTACCACCTTGATGGGTCTGCGACGTGTCCTTGCAGAGTTATTACCAAAAAACCACAAAAATCCCAGAATCCTCTCGGTTTAGGGTCAAAATGTTGTCGCTCATTAAATCCCATAAGAAACGTCGCATCGAATGAATGTGATTGAATTCTCCCCGTCTGGACGAGCGGAATTGAATGGTGCAACTGATTTTGCTGTGCTGTGAAAATTCAGATATTTGCATGATATGCTTTTGTTTTATTTTGTGAATAGCAAAAAGCATTCACCCCATAATACATGTTGTTTTATTAGTCGCTCGTTCATTTCATATGCCATAGCTGAACCACTCATATATTTGGATTCCGCTCGACGAGCCGGGCAGTACGAGTACCACCATGATGGTTCTGCGACGTTTCCTTCCAGAGTTATTACCAAAAAACCACAAACATCCCAGAATCCTCTCGGTTTGGGGTCAAAATGTTGTCACTTATTAAATCCCATAAGAAACGTCGCATCGAATGAATGTGATTGAATTCTCCCCGTCTGGACGAGCGGAATTGAATGGTGCAACTGATTTTGCTGTGCTGTGAAAATTCAGATATTTGCATGACTGCTTTTGTTTTATTTTGTGAATAGCAAAACGGATTCAACCCCATAATACATGCTGTTTTATTGGTCGCTCCTCCATTTCATATCCCATAGCTTACCCATTCATATATTTGGATTCCTCTCGACGATGTGAGCAGTACGATTACCACCTTGATGGGTCTGTGACGTGTCCTTCCAGAGTTATTACCAAAAAACCACAAAAATCCCAGAATCCTCTCGGTTTAGGGTCAAAATGTTGTCGCTCATTAAATCCCATAAGAAACGTCGCATCGAATGAATGTGATTGAATTCTCCCCGTCTGGACGAGCGGAATTGAATGGTGCAACTGATTTTGCTGTGCTGTGAAAATTCAGATATTTGCATGATATGCTTTTGTTTTATTTTGTGAATAGCAAAAAGCATTCACCCCATAATACATGTTGTTTTATTAGTCGCTCGTTCATTTCATATCCCATAGCTGAACCACTCATATATTTGGATTCTGCTCTACGAGCGGGGCAGTACGAGTACCACCATGATTGTTCTGCGACGTTTCCTTCCAGAGTTATTACCAAAAAACCACAAACATCCCAGAATCCTCTCGGTTTGGGGTCAAAATGTTGTCGCTTATTAAATCCCATAAGAAACGTCGCATCGAATGAATGTGATTGAATTCTCCCCGTCTGGACGAGCGGAATTGAATGGTGCAACTGATTTTGCTGTGCTGTGAAAATTCAGATATTTGCATGACTGCTTTTGTTTTATTTTGTGAATAGCAAAACGCATTCAACCCCATAATACATGCTGTTTTATTGGTCGCTCGTCCATTTCATATCCCATAGCTTAAACATTCATATATTTGGATTCCTCTCGACGAGGCGAGCAGTACGAGTACCACCTTGATGGGTCTGCGACGTTTCCTTCCAGAGTTATTACCAAAAAAACACAAACATCCCAGAATCCTCTCGGTTTGGGGTCAAAATGTTGTCGCTCATTAAATCCCATAAGACACGTCGCATCGAATGAATGTGATTGAATTCTCCCCAGCTGGACGAGCGGAATTGAATGGTGCAACTGATTTTGCTGTGCTGTGAAAATTCAGATATTTGCATGACTGCTTTTGTTTTATTTTGTGAATAGCAAAAAGCATTCAACCCCATAATACATGTTGTTTTATTGGTCGCTCGTCCATTTCATATCCCATAGCTTAAGCATTCATATATTTGGATTCCTCTCGACGACGCGAGCAGGACGAGTACCACCTTGATGGGTCTGCGACGTTTCCTTCCATAGTTATTACCAAAAAACCACAAACATCCCAGAATCCTCTCGGTTTGGGGTCAAAATGTTGTCGCTCATTAAATCCCATAAGAAACGTCGCATCGAATGAATGTGATTGAATTCTCCCCGTCTGGACGAGCGGAATTGAATGGTGCAACTGATATTGCTGTCCTGTGAAAATTCAGATATTTGCATGACTGCTTTTGTTTTATTTTGTGAATAGCAAAAAGCATTCAAACCCATAATACATGTTGTTTTATTGGTCGCTCGTCCATTTCATATTCCATAGCTTAAGCATTCATATATTTGGATTCCTCTCGACGAGGCGAGCAGTACGAGTACCACCTTGATGGGTCTGCGACGTTTCCTTCCAGAGTTATTACCAAAAATACACAAACATCCCAGAATCCTCTCGGTTTGGGGTCAAAATGTTGTCGCTCATTAAATCCCATAAGAAACGTCGCATCGAATGAATGTGATTGAATTCTCCCCGTCTGGACGAGCGGAATTGAATGGTGCAACTGATTTTGCTGTGCTGTGAAAATTCAGATATTTGCATGACTGCTTTTGTTTTATTTTGTGAATAGCAAAAAGCATTCAACCCCATAATACATGTTGTTTTATTGGTCGCTCGTTCATTTCATATCACATAGCTTAACCAATCATATATTTGGATTCCTCTCGACGAGGCGAGCAGTAGGATTACCACCTTGATGGGTCTGGGACGTGTCCTTGCAGAGTTATTACCAAAAAAACAGAAAATCCCAGAATCCTCTCGGTTTAGGGTCAAAATGTTGTCGCTCATTAAATCCCATAAGAAACGTCGCATCGAATGAATGTGATTGAATTCTCCCCGTCTGGACGAGCGGAATTTAATGGTGCAACTGATTTTGCTGTGCTGTGAAAATTCAGATATTTGCATGATATGCTTTTGTTTTATTTTGTGAATAGCAAAAAGCATTCACCTCATAATACATGTTGTTTTATTAGTCGCTCGTTCATTTCATATCCCATAGCTGAACCACTCATATATTTGGATTCCGCTCGACGAGCCGGGCAGTACGAGTACCACCATGATGGTTCTGCGACGTTTCCTTCCAGATTTATTACCAAAAAACCACAAACATCCCAGAATCCTCTCGGTTTGGGGTCAAAATGTTGTCACTTATTAAATCCCATAAGAAACGTCGCATCGAATGAATGTGATTGAATTCTCCCCGTCCGGACGAGCGGAATTGAATGGTGCAACTGATTTTGCTGTGCTGTGAAAATTCAGATATTTGCATGACTGCTTTTGTTTTATTTTGTGAATAGCAAAACGCATTCAACCCCATAATACATGTTGTTTTATTGGTCGCTCGTCCATTTCATATCCGATAGCTTAACGATTCATAGATTTGGATTCCTCTCGACGAGGCGAGCAGTACGAGTACCACCTTGATGGGTCTGCGACGTTTCCTTCCAGAGTTATTACCAAAAAAACACAAACATCCCAGAATCCTCTCGGTTTGGGGTCAAAATGTTGTCGCTCATTAAATCCAATAAGAAACGTCGCATCGAATGAATGTGATTGAATTCTCCCCGTCTGGACGAGCGGAATTGAATGGTGCAACTGATTTTGCTGTGCTGTGAAAATTCAGATATTTGCATGACTGCTTTTGTTTTATTTTATGAATAGCAAAAAGCATTCAACCCATAATACATGTTGTTTTATTGGTCGCTCGTCCATTTCATATCCCATAGCTTAACCATTCATATATTTGGATTCCTCTCGACGAGGCGAGCAGTTCGAGTACCACCTTAATGGGTCTGCGACGTTTCCTTCCACAGTTATTACCAAAAAACCACAAACATCCCAGAATCCTCTCGGTTTGGGGTCAAAATGTTGTCGCTCATTAAATCCCATAAGAAACGTCGCATCGAATGAATGTGATTGAATTCTCCCCGTCTGGACGAGCGGAATTGAATGGTGCAACTGATATTGCTGTCCTGTGAAAATTCAGATATTTGCATGACTGCTTTTGTTTTATTTTGTGAATAGCAAAAAGCATTCAACCCCATAATACATGTTGTTTTATTAGTCGCTCGTCCATTTCATATCCCATAGCTTAAGCATTCATATATTTGGATTTCTCTCGACGAGGCGAGCAGTACGAGTACCACCTTGATGGGTCTGCGACGTTTCCTTCCAGAGTTATTACCAAAAATACACAAACATCCCAGAATCCTCTCGGTTTGGGGTCAAAATGTTGTCGCTCATTAAATCCAATAAGAAACGTCGCATCGAATGAATGTGATTGAATTCTCCCCGTCTGGACGAGCGGAATTGAATGGTGCAACTGATTTTGCTGTGCTGTGAAAATTCAGATATTTGCATGACTGCTTTTGTTTTATTTTATGAATAGCAAAAAGCATTCAACCCCATAATACATGTTGTTTTATTGGTCGCTCGTCCATTTCATATCCGATAGCTTAACCATTCATATATTTGGATTTCTCTCGACGAGGCGAGCAGTACGAGTACCACCTTGATGGGTCTGCGACGTTTCCTTCCAGAGTTATTACCAAAAATACACAAACATCCCAGAATCCTCTCGGTTTGGGGTCAAAATGTTGTCGCTCATTAAATACCATAAGAAACGTCGCATCGAATGAATGTGATTGAATTATCCCCGTCTGGACGAGCGGAATTGAATGGTGCAACTGATTTTGCTGTGCTGTGAAAATTCAGATATTTGCATGACTGCTTTTGTTTTATTTTGTGAATAGCAAAAAGCATTCAACCCCATAATACATGTTGTTTTATTGGTCGCTCGTCCATTTCATATCCGATAGCTTAACCATTCATAGATTTGGATTCCTCTCGACGAGCCGAGCAGTACGAGTACCACCTTGATGGGTCTGCGACGTTTCCTTCCAGAGTTATTACAAAAAAACCACAAACATCCCAGAATCCTCTCAGTTTGGGGTAAAAATGTTGTCGCTCATTAAATCCCATAAGAAACGTCGCATCGAATGAATGTGATTGAATTCTCCCCGTCTGGACGAGCAGAATTGAATGATGCAACTGATATTGCTGTCCTGTGAAAATTCAGATATTTGCATGACTTCTTTTGTTTTATTTTGTGAATAGCAAAAAGCATTCAACCCCATAATACATGTTGTTTTATTGGTCGCTCGTCCATTTCATATTCCATAGCTTAAGCATTCATATATTTGGATTCCTCTCGACGAGGCGAGCAGTACGAGTACCACCTTGATGGGTCTGCGACGTTTCCTTCCAGAGTTATTACCAAAAATACACAAACATCCCAGAATCCTCTCGGTTTGGGGTCAAAATGTTGTCGCTCATTAAATCCAATAAGAAACGTCGCATCGAATGAATGTGATTGAATTCTCCCCATCTTGACGAGCGGAATTGAATGGTGCAACTGATTTTGCTGTGCTGTGAAAATTCAGATATTTGCATGACTTCTTTTGTTTTATTTTGTGAATAGCAAAAAGCATTCAACCCCATAATACATGTTGTTTTATTGGTCGCTCGTCCATTTCATATCCGATAGCTTAACCATTCATAGATTTGGATTCCTCTCGACGAGCCGAGCAGTACGATTACCACCTTGATGGGTCTGCGACGTTTCCTTCCAGAGTTATTACCAAAAAAACCACAAACATCCCAGAATCCTCTCGGTTTGGGGTCAAAATGTTGTCGCTCATTAAATCCCACAAGAAACGTCGAATCGAATGAATGTGATTGAATTCTCCCCGTCTGGACGAGCGGAATTGAATGGTGCAACTGATTTTGCTGTGCTGTGAAAATTCAGATATTTGCATGACTTCTTTTGTTTTATTTTGTGAATAGCAAAAAGCATTCAACCCCATAATACATGTTGTTTTATTGGTCGCTAGTCCATTTCATATCCCATAGCTTAAGCATTCATATATTTGGATTTCTCTCGACGAGGCGAGCAGTACGAGTACCACCTTGATGGGTCTGCGACGTTTCGTTCCAGAGTTATTACCAAAAATACACAAACATCCCAGAATCCTCTCGGTTTGGGGTCAAAATGTTGTCGCTCATTAAATCCAATAAGAAACGTCGCATCGAATGAATGTGATTGAATTCTCCCCGTCTGGACGAGCGGAATTGAATGGTGCAACTGATTTTGCTGTGCTGTGAAAATTCAGATATTTGCATGACTGGTTTTGTTTTATTTTGTGAATAGCAAAAAGCATTCAACCCCATAATACATGTTGTTTTATTAGTCGCTCGTCCATTTCATATCCCATAGCTTAAGCATTCATATATTTGGATTTCTCTCGACGAGGCGAGCAGTACGAGTACCACCTTGATGGGTCTGCGACGTTTCCTTCCAGAGTTATTACCAAAAATACACAAACATCCCAGAATCCTCTCGGTTTGGGGTCAAAATGTTGTCGCTCATTAAATCCAATAAGAAACGTCGCATCGAATGAATGTGATTGAATTCTCCCCGTCTGGACGAGCGGAATTGAATGGTGCAACTGATTTTACTGTGCTGTGAAAATTCAGATATTTGCATGACTGCTTTTGTTTTATTTTGTGAATAGCAAAAAGCATTCAACCCCATAATACATGTTGTTTTATTGGTCGCTCGTCCATTTCATATCCGATAGCTTAACCATTCATAGATTTGGATTCCTCTCGACGAGCCGAGCAGTACGAGTACCACCTTGATGGGTCTGCGACGTTTCCTTCCAGAGTTATTACAAAAAAACCACAAACATCCCAGAATCCTCTCGGTTTGGGGTCAAAATGTTGTCGCTCATTAAATCCCATAAGAAACGTCGCATCGAATGAATGTGATTGAATTCTCCCCGTCTGGACGAGCGGAATTGAATGGTGCAACTGATTTTGCTGTGCTGTGAAAATTCAGATATTTGCATGACTTCTTTTGTTTTATTTTGTGAATAGCAAAAAGCATTGAACCCCATAATACATGTTGTTTTATTGGTCGCTAGTCCATTTCATATCCCATAGCTTAAGCATTCATATATTTGGATTTCTCTCGACGAGGCGAGCAGTACGAGTACCACCTTGATGGGTCTGCGACGTTTCGTTCCAGAGTTATTACCAAAAATACACAAACATCCCAGAATCCTCTCGGTTTGGGGTCAAAATGTTGTCGCTCATTAAATCCAATAAGAAACGTCGCATCGAATGAATGTGATTGAATTCTCCCCGTCTGGACGAGCGGAATTGAATGGTGCAACTGATTTTGCTGTGCTGTGAAAATTCAGATATTTGCATGACTTCTTTTGTTTTATTTTGTGAATAGCAAAAAGCATTCAACCCCATAATACATGTTGTTTTATTAGTCGCTCGTCCATTTCATATCCCATAGCTTAAGCATTCATATATTTGGATTTCTCTCGACGAGGCGAGCAGTACGAGTACCACCTTGATGGGTCTGCGACGTTTCCTTCCAGAGTTATTACCAAAAATACACAAACATCCCAGAATCCTCTCGGTTTGGGGTCAAAATGTTGTCGCTCATTAAATCCAATAAGAAACGTCGCATCGAATGAATGTGATTGAATTCTCCCCGTCTGGACGAGCGGAATTGAATGGTGCAACTGATTTTACTGTGCTGTGAAAATTCAGATATTTGCATGACTGCTTTTGTTTTATTTTGTGAATAGCAAAAAGCATTCAACCCCATAATACATGTTGTTTTATTGGTCGCTCGTCCATTTCATATCCGATAGCTTAACCATTCATAGATTTGGATTCCTCTCGACGAGCCGAGCAGTACGAGTACCACCTTGATGGGTCTGCGACGTTTCGTTCCAGAGTTATTACAAAAAAACCACAAACATCCCAGAATCCTCTCGGTTTGGGGTCAAAATGTTGTCGCTCATTAAATCCCATAAGAAACGTCGCATCGAATGAATGTGATTGAATTCTCCCCGTCTGGACGAGCAGAATTGAATGATGCAACTGATATTGCTGTCCTGTGAAAATTCAGATATTTGCATGACTTCTTTTGTTTTATTTTGTGAATAGCAAAAAGCATTCAACCCCATAATACATGTTGTTTTATTGGTCGCTCGTCCATTTCATATTCCATAGCTTAAGCATTCATATATTTGGATTCCTCTCGACGAGGCGAGCAGTACTAGTACCACCTTGATTGGTCTGCGACGTTTCCTTCCAGAGTTATTACCAAAAAACCACAAACATCCCAGAATCCTCTCGGTTTGGGGTCAAAATGTTTTCGCTCATTAAATCCAATAAGAAAAGTCGCATCGAATGAATGTGATTGAATTCTCCCCGTCTGGACGAGCGGAATTGAATGGTGCAACTGATTTTACTGTGCTGTGAAAATTCAGATATTTGCATGACTGCTTTTGTTTTATTTTGTGAATAGCAAAAAGCATTCAACCCCATAATACATGTTGTTTTATTGGTCGCTCGTCCATTTCATATCCGATAGCTTAACCATTCATAGATTTGGATTCCTCTCGACGAGCCGAGCAGTACGAGTACCACCTTGATGGGTCTGCGACGTTTCCTTCCAGAGTTATTACAAAAAAACCACAAACATCCCAGAATCCTCTCGGTTTGGGGTCAAAATGTTGTCGCTCATTAAATCCCATAAGAAACGTCGCATCGAATGAATGTGATTGAATTCTCCCCGTCTGGACGAGCGGAATTGAATGGTGCAACTGATTTTGCTGTGCTGTGAAAATTCAGATATTTGCATGACTTCTTTTGTTTTATTTTGTGAATAGCAAAAAGCATTGAACCCCATAATACATGTTGTTTTATTGGTCGCTAGTCCATTTCATATCCCATAGCTTAAGCATTCATATATTTGGATTTCTCTCGACGAGGCGAGCAGTACGAGTACCACCTTGATGGGTCTGCGACGTTTCGTTCCAGAGTTATTACCAAAAATACACAAACATCCCAGAATCCTCTCGGTTTGGGGTCAAAATGTTGTCGCTCATTAAATCCAATAAGAAACGTCGCATCGAATGAATGTGATTGAATTCTCCCCGTCTGGACGAGCGGAATTGAATGGTGCAACTGATTTTGCTGTGCTGTGAAAATTCAGATATTTGCATGACTGGTTTTGTTTTATTTTGTGAATAGCAAAAAGCATTCAACCCCATAATACATGTTGTTTTATTAGTCGCTCGTCCATTTCATATCCCATAGCTTAAGCATTCATATATTTGGATTTCTCTCGACGAGGCGAGCAGTACGAGTACCACCTTGATGGGTCTGCGACGTTTCCTTCCAGAGTTATTACCAAAAATACACAAACATCCCAGAATCCTCTCGGTTTGGGGTCAAAATGTTGTCGCTCATTAAATCCAATAAGAAACGTCGCATCGAATGAATGTGATTGAATTCTCCCCGTCTGGACGAGCGGAATTGAATGGTGCAACTGATTTTACTGTGCTGTGAAAATTCAGATATTTGCATGACTGCTTTTGTTTTATTTTGTGAATAGCAAAAAGCATTCAACCCCATAATACATGTTGTTTTATTGGTCGCTCGTCCATTTCATATCCGATAGCTTAACCATTCATAGATTTGGATTCCTCTCGACGAGCCGAGCAGTACGAGTACCACCTTGATGGGTCTGCGACGTTTCCTTCCAGAGTTATTACAAAAAAACCACAAACATCCCAGAATCCTCTCGGTTTGGGGTCAAAATGTTGTCGCTCATTAAATCCCATAAGAAACGTCGCATCGAATGAATGTGATTGAATTCTCCCCGTCTGGACGAGCAGAATTGAATGATGCAACTGATATTGCTGTCCTGTGAAAATTCAGATATTTGCATGACTTCTTTTGTTTTATTTTGTGAATAGCAAAAAGCATTCAACCCCATAATACATGTTGTTTTATTGGTCGCTCGTCCATTTCATATTCCATAGCTTAAGCATTCATATATTTGGATTCCTCTCGACGAGGCGAGCAGTACTAGTACCACCTTGATTGGTCTGCGACGTTTCCTTCCAGAGTTATTACCAAAAAACCACAAACATCCCAGAATCCTCTCGGTTTGGGGTCAAAATGTTTTCGCTCATTAAATCCAATAAGAAAAGTCGCATCGAATGAATGTGATTGAATTCTCCCCGTCTGGACGAGCGGAATTGAATGGTGCAACTGATTTTGCTGTGCTGTGAAAATTCAGATATTTGCATGACTGCTTTTGTTTTATTTTATGAATAGCAAAAAGCATTCAACCCATAATACATGTTGTTTTATTGGTCGCTCGTCCATTTCATATCCCATAGCTTAACCATTCATATATTTGGATTCCTCTCGACGAGGCGAGCAGTTCGAGTACCACCTTGATGGGTCTGCGACGTTTCCTTCCATAGTTATTATCAAAAAACCACAAACATCCCAGAATCCTCTCGGTTTGGGGTCAAAATGTTGTCGCTCATTAAATCCCATAAGAAACGTCGCATCGAATGAATGTGATTGAATTCTCCCCGTCTGGACGAGCGGAATTGAATGGTGCAACTGATATTGCTGTCCTGTGAAAATTCAGATATTTGCATGACTGCTTTTGTTTTATTTTGTGAATAGCAAAAAGCATTCAACCCCATAATACATGTTGTTTTATTAGTCGCTCGTCCATTTCATATCCCATAGCTTAAGCATTCATATATTTGGATTTCTCTCGACGAGGCGAGCAGTACGAGTACCACCTTGATGGGTCTGCGACGTTTCCTTCCAGAGTTATTACCAAAAATACACAAACATCCCAGAATCCTCTCGGTTTGGGGTCAAAATGTTGTCGCTCATTAAATCCAATAAGAAACGTCGCATCGAATGTGATTGAATTCTCCCCGTCTGGACGAGCGGAATTGAATGGTGCAACTGATTTTGCTGTGCTGTGAAAATTCAGATATTTGCATGACTGCTTTTGTTTTATTTTGTGAATAGCAAAAAGCATTCAACCCCATAATACATGTTGTTTTATTGGTCGCTCGTCCATTTCATATCCGATAGCTTAACCATTCATATATTTGGATTTCTCTCGACGAGGCGAGCAGTACGAGTACCACCTTGATGGGTCTGCGACGTTTCCTTCCAGAGTTATTACCAAAAATACACAAACATCCCAGAATCCTCTCGGTTTGGGGTCAAAATGTTGTCGCTCATTAAATCCAATAAGAAACGTCGCATCGAATGAATGTGATTGAATTCTCCCCGTCTGGACGAGCGGAATTGAATGGTGCAACTGATTTTGCTGTGCTGTGAAAATTCAGATATTTGCATGACTGCTTTTGTTTTATTTTGTGAATAGCAAAAAGCATTCAACCCCATAATACATGTTGTTTTATTGGTCGCTCGTCCATTTCATATCCGATAGCTTAACCATTCATAGATTTGGATTCCTCTCAACGAGCCGAGTAGTACGAGTACCACCTTGATGGGTCTGCGACGTTTCCTTCCAGAGTTATTACAAAAAAACCACAAACATCCCAGAATCCTCTCAGTTTGGGGTCAAAATGTTGTCGCTCATTAAATCCCATAAGAAACGTCGCATCGAATGAATGTGATTGAATTCTCCCCGTCTGGACGAGCAGAATTGAATGATGCAACTGATATTGCTGTCCTGTGAAAATTCAGATATTTGCATGACTTCTTTTGTTTTATTTTGTGAATAGCAAAAAGCATTCAACCCCATAATACATGTTGTTTTATTGGTCGCTCGTCCATTTCATATTCCATAGCTTAAGCATTCATATATTTGGATTCCTCTCGACGAGGCGAGCAGTACGAGTACCACCTTGATGGGTCTGCGACGTTTCCTTCCAGAGTTATTACCAAAAATACACAAACATCCCAGAATCCTCTCGGTTTGGGGTCAAAATGTTGTCGCTCATTAAATCCAATAAGAAACGTCGCATCGAATGAATGTGATTGAATTCTCCCCATCTTGACGAGCGGAATTGAATGGTGCAACTGATTTTGCTGTGCTGTGAAAATTCAGATATTTGCATGACTTCTTTTGTTTTATTTTGTGAATAGCAAAAAGCATTCAACCCCATAATACATGTTGTTTTATTGGTCGCTCGTCCATTTCATATCCGATAGCTTAACCATTCATAGATTTGGATTCCTCTCGACGAGCCGAGCAGTACGATTACCACCTTGATGGGTCTGCGACGTTTCCTTCCAGAGTTATTACCAAAAAACCACAAACATCCCAGAATCCTCTCGGTTTGGGGTCAAAATGTTGTCGCTCATTAAATCCCACAAGAAACGTCGAATCGAATGAATGTGATTGAATTCTCCCCGTCTGGACGAGCGGAATTGAATGGTGCAACTGATTTTGCTGTGCTGTGAAAATTCAGATATTTGCATGACTTCTTTTGTTTTATTTTGTGAATAGCAAAAAGCATTCAACCCCATAATACATGTTGTTTTATTGGTCGCTAGTCCATTTCATATCCCATAGCTTAAGCATTCATATATTTGGATTTCTCTCGACGAGGCGAGCAGTACGAGTACCACCTTGATGGGTCTGCGACGTTTCGTTCCAGAGTTATTACCAAAAATACACAAACATCCCAGAATCCTCTCGGTTTGGGGTCAAAATGTTGTCGCTCATTAAATCCAATAAGAAACGTCGCATCGAATGAATGTGATTGAATTCTCCCCGTCTGGACGAGCGGAATTGAATGGTGCAACTGATTTTGCTGTGCTGTGAAAATTCAGATATTTGCATGACTGGTTTTGTTTTATTTTGTGAATAGCAAAAAGCATTCAACCCCATAATACATGTTGTTTTATTAGTCGCTCGTCCATTTCATATCCCATAGCTTAAGCATTCATATATTTGGATTTCTCTCGACGAGGCGAGCAGTACGAGTACCACCTTGATGGGTCTGCGACGTTTCCTTCCAGAGTTATTACCAAAAATACACAAACATCCCAGAATCCTCTCGGTTTGGGGTCAAAATGTTGTCGCTCATTAAATCCAATAAGAAACGTCGCATCGAATAAATGTGATTGAATTCTCCCCGTCTGGACGAGCGGAATTGAATGGTGCAACTGATTTTACTGTGCTGTGAAAATTCAGATATTTGCATGACTGCTTTTGTTTTATTTTGTGAATAGCAAAAAGCATTCAACCCCATAATACATGTTGTTTTATTGGTCGCTCGTCCATTTCATATCCGATAGCTTAACCATTCATAGATTTGGATTCCTCTCGACGAGCCGAGCAGTACGAGTACCACCTTGATGGGTCTGCGACGTTTCCTTCCAGAGTTATTACAAAAAAACCACAAACATCCCAGAATCCTCTCGGTTTGGGGTCAAAATGTTGTCGCTCATTAAATCCCATAAGAAACGTCGCATCGAATGAATGTGATTGAATTCTCCCCGTCTGGACGAGCAGAATTGAATGATGCAACTGATATTGCTGTCCTGTGAAAATTCAGATATTTGCATGACTTCTTTTGTTTTATTTTGTGAATAGCACAAAGCATTCAACCCCATAATACATGTTGTTTTATTGGTCGCTCGTCCATTTCATATTCCATAGCTTAAGCATTCATATATTTGGATTCCTCTCGACGAGGCGAGCAGTACTAGTACCACCTTGATGGGTCTGCGACGTTTCCTTCCAGAGTTATTACCAAAAATACACAAACATCCCAGAATCCTCTCGGTTTGGGGTCAAAATGTTGTCGCTCATTAAATCCAATAAGAAACGTCGCATCGAATGAATGTGATTGAATTCTCCCCATCTTGACGAGCGGAATTGAATGGTGCAACTGATTTTGCTGTGCTGTGAAAATTCAGATATTTGCATGACTTCTTTTGTTTAATTTTGTGAATAGCAAAAAGCATTCAACCCCATAATACATGTTGTTTTATTGGTCGCTCGTCCATTTCATATCCGATAGCTTAACCATTCATAGATTTGGATTCCTCTCGACGAGCCGAGCAGTACGATTACCACCTTGATGGGTCTGCGACGTTTCCTTCCAGAGTTATTACCAAAAAACCACAAACATCCCAGAATCCTCTCGGTTTGGGGTCAAAATGTTGTCGCTCATTAAATCCCATAAGAAACGTCGAATCGAATGAATGTGATTGAATTCTCCCCGTCTGGACTAGCGGAATTGAATGGTGCAACTGATTTTGCTGTACTGTGAAAATTCAGATATTTGCATGACTTCTTTTGTTTTATTTTGTGAATAGCAAAAAGCATTCAACCCCATAATACATGTTGTTTTATTGGTCGCTAGTCCATTTCATATCCCATAGCTTAAGCATTCATATATTTGGATTTCTCTCGACGAGGCGAGCAGTACGAGTACCACCTTGATGGGTCTGCGACGTTTCCTTCCAGAGTTATTACCAAAAATACACAAACATCCCAGAATCCTCTCGGTTTGGGGTCAAAATGTTGTCGCTCATTAAATCCAATAAGAAACGTCGCATCGAATGAATGTGATTGAATTCTCCCCGTCTGGACGAGCGGAATTGAATGGTGCAACTGATTTTGCTGTACTGTGAAAATTCAGATATTTGCATGACTGCTTTTGTTTTATTTTATGAATAGCAAAAAGCATTCAACCCATAATACATGTTGTTTTATTGGTCGCTCGTCCATTTCATATCCCATAGCTTAACCATTCATATATTTGGATTCCTCTCGACGAGGCGAGCAGTACGAGTACCACCTTGATGGGTCTGCGACGTTTCCTTCCAGAGTTATTACCAAAAATACACAAACATTCCAGAATCCTCTCGGTTTGGGGTCAAAATGTTGTCGCTCATTAAATCCAATAAGAAACGTCGCATCGAATGAATGTGATTGAATTCTCCCCGTCTGGACGAGCGGAATTGAATGGTGCAACTGATTTTGCTGTGCTGTGAAAATTCAGATATTTGCATGACTGCTTTTGTTTTATTTTGTGAATAGCAAAAAGCATTCAACCCCATAATACATGTTGTTTTATTGGTCGCTCGTCCATTTCATATCCGATAGCTTAACCATTCATAGATTTGGATTCCTCTCGACGAGCCGAGCAGTACGAGTACCACCTTGATGGGTCTGCGACGTTTCCTTCCAGAGTTATTACAAAAAAACCACAAACATCCCAGAATCCTCTCGGTTTGGGGTCAAAATGTTGTCGCTCATTAAATACCATAAGAAACGTCGCATCGAATGAATGTGATTGAATTCTCCCCGTCTGGACGAGCAGAATTGAATGATGCAACTGATATTGCTGTCCTGTGAAAATTCAGATATTTGCATGACTTCTTTTGTTTTATTTTGTGAATAGCAAAAAGCATTCAACCCCATAATACATGTTGTTTTATTGGTCGCTCGTCCATTTCATATTCCATAGCTTAAGCAATCATATATTTGGATTCCTCTCGACGAGGCGAGCAGTACGAGTACCACCTTGATGGGTCTGCGACGTTTCCTTCCAGAGTTATTACCAAAAATACACAAACATCCCAGAATCCTCTCGGTTTGGGGTCAAAATGTTGTCGCTCATTAAATCCAATAAGAAACGTCGCATCGAATGAATGTGATTGAATTCTCCCCATCTTGACGAGCGGAATTGAATGGTGCAACTGATTTTGCTGTGCTGTGAAAATTCAGATATTTGCATGACTTCTTTTGTTTTATTTTGTGAATAGCAAAAAGCATTCAACCCCATAATACATGTTGTTTTATTGGTCGCTCGTCCATTTCATATCCGATAGCTTAACCATTCATAGATTTGGATTCCTCTCGACGAGCCGAGCAGTACGATTACCACCTTGATGGGTCTGCGACGTTTCCTTCCAGAGTTATTACCAAAAAACCACAAACATCCCAGAATCCTCTCGGTTTGGGGTCAAAATGTTGTCGCTCATTAAATCCCACAAGAAACGTCGAATCGAATGAATGTGATTGAATTCTCCCCGTCTGGACGAGCGGAATTGAATGGTGCAACTGATATTGCTGTCCTGTGAAAATTCAGATATTTGCATGACTTCTTTTGTTTTATTTTGTGAATAGCAAAAAGCATTCAACCCCATAATACATGTTGTTTTATTGGTCGCTCGTCCATTTCATATCCCATAGCTTAAGCATTCATATATTTGGATTTCTCTCGACGAGGCGAGCAGTACGAGTACCACCTTGATGGGTCTGCGACGTTTCCTTCCAGAGTTATTACCAAAAATACACAAACATCCCAGAATCCTCTCGGTTTGGGGTCAAAATGTTGTCGCTCATTAAATCCAATAAGAAACGTCGCATCGAATGAATGTGATTGAATTCTCCCCGTCTGGACGAGCGGAATTGAATGGTGCAACTGATTTTGCTGTGCTGTGAAAATTCAGATATTTGCATGACTGCTTTTGTTTTATTTTGTGAATAGCAAAAAGCATTCAACCCCATAATACATGTTGTTTTATTGGTCGCTCGTCCATTTCATATCCGATAGCTTAACCATTCATAGATTTGGATTCCTCTCAACGAGCCGAGCAGTACGAGTACCACCTTGATGGGTCTGCGACGTTTCCTTCCAGAGTTATTACAAAAAAACCACAAACATCCCAGAATCCTCTCGGTTTGGGGTCAAAATGTTGTCGCTCATTAAATCCCATAAGAAACGTCGCATCGAATGAATGTGATTGAATTTTCCCCGTCTGGACGAGCAGAATTGAATGATGCAACTGATATTGCTGTCCTGTGAAAATTCAGATATTTGCATGACTTCTTTTGTTTTATTTTGTGAATAGCAAAAAGCATTCAACCCCATAATACATGTTGTTTTATTGGTCGCTCGTCCATTTCATATTCCATAGCTTAAGCATTCATATATTTGGATTCCTCTCGACGAGGCGAGCAGTACTAGTACCACCTTGATGGGTCTGCGACGTTTCCTTCCAGAGTTATTACCAAAAATACACAAACATCCCAGAATCCTCTCGGTTTGGGGTCAAATTGTTGTCGCTCATTAAATCCAATAAGAAACGTCGCATCGAATGAATGTGATTGAATTCTCCCCATCTTGACGAGCGGAATTGAATGGTGCAACTGATTTTGCTGTGCTGTGAAAATTCAGATATTTGCATGACTTCTTTTGTTTTATTTTGTGAATAGCAAAAAGCATTCAACCCCATAATACATGTTGTTTAATTGGTCGCTCGTCCATTTCATATTCCATAGCTTAAGCATTCATATATTTGGATTCCTCTCGACGAGGCGAGCAGTACTAGTACCACCTTGATGGGTCTGCGACGTTTCCTTCCAGAGTTATTACCAAAAATACACAAACATCCCAGAATCCTCTCGGTTTGGGGTCAAATTGTTGTCGCTCATTAAATCCAATAAGAAACGTCGCATCGAATGAATGTGATTGAATTCTCCCCATCTTGACGAGCGGAATTGAATGGTGCAACTGATTTTGCTGTGCTGTGAAAATTCAGATATTTGCATGACTTCTTTTGTTTTATTTTGTGAATAGCAAAAAGCATTCAACCCCATAATACATGTTGTTTTATTGGTCGCTCGTCCATTTCATATCCGATAGCTTAACCATTCATAGATTTGGATTCCTCTCGACGAGCCGAGCAGTATGATTACCACCTTGATGGGTCTGCGACGTTTCCTTCCAGAGTTGTTACCAAAAATACACAAACATCCCAGAATCCTCTCGGTTTGGGGTCAAAATGTTGTCGCTCATTAAATCCAATAAGAAACGTCGCATCGAATTAATGTGATTGAATTCTCCCCGTCTGGACGAGCGGAATTGAATGGTGCAACTGATTTTGCTGTGCTGTGAAAATTCAGATATTTGCATGACTTCTTTTGTTTTATTTTGTGAATAGCAAAAAGCATTCAACCCCATAATACATGTTGTTTTATTGGTCGCTCGTCCATTTCATATCCGATAGCTTAACCATTCATAGATTTGGATTACTCTCGACGAGCCGAGCAGTACGAGTACCACCTTGATGGGTCTGCGACGTTTCCTTCCAGAGTTATTACAAAAAAACCACAAACATCCCAGAATCCTCTCGGTTTGGGGTCAAAATGTTGTCGCTCATTAAATCCCATAAGAAACGTCGCATCGAATGAATGTGATTGAATTCTCCCCGTCTGGACGAGCGGAATTGAATGGTGCAACTGATATTGCTGTCCTGTGAAAATTCAGATATTTGCATGACTGCTTTTGTTTTATTTTGTGAATAGCAAAAAGCATTCAACCCCATAATACATGTTGTTTTATTAGTCGCTCGTCCATTTCATATCCCATAGCTTAAGCATTCATATATTTGGATTTCTCTCGACGAGCCGAGCAGTACGAGTACCACCTTGATGGGTCTGCGACGTTTCCTTCCAGAGTTATTACCAAAAATACACAAACATCCCAGAATCCTCTCGGTTTGGGGTCAAAATGTTGTCGCTCATTAAATCCAATAAGAAACGTCGCATCGAATGAATGTGATTGAATTCTCCCCGTCTGGACGAGCGGAATTGAATGGTGCAACTGATTTTGCTGTGCTGTGAAATTTCAGATATTTGCATGACTGCTTTTGTTTTATTTTGTGAATAGCAAAAAGCATTCAACCCCATAATACATGTTGTTTTATTGGTCGCTCGTCCATTTCATATCCGATAGCTTAACCATTCATAGATTTGGATTCCTCTCAACGAGCCGAGCAGTACGAGTACCACCTTGATGGGTCTGCGACGTTTCCTTCCAGAGTTATTACAAAAAAACCACAAACATCCCAGAATCCTCTCGGTTTGGGGTCAAAATGTTGTCGCTCATTAAATCCCATAAGAAACGTCGCATCGAATGAATGTGATTGAATTTTCCCCGTCTGGACGAGCAGAATTGAATGATGCAACTGATATTGCTGTCCTGTGAAAATTCAGATATTTGCATGACTTCTTTTGTTTTATTTTGTGAATAGCAAAAAGCATTCAACCCCATAATACATGTTGTTTTATTGGTCGCTCGTCCATTTCATATTCCATAGCTTAAGCATTCATATATTTGGATTCCTCTCGACGAGGCGAGCAGTACTAGTACCACCTTGATGGGTCTGCGACGTTTCCTTCCAGAGTTATTACCAAAAATACACAAACATCCCAGAATCCTCTCGGTTTGGGGTCAAATTGTTGTCGCTCATTAAATCCAATAAGAAACGTCGCATCGAATGAATGTGATTGAATTCTCCCCATCTTGACGAGCGGAATTGAATGGTGCAACTGATTTTGCTGTGCTGTGAAAATTCAGATATTTGCATGACTTCTTTTGTTTTATTTTGTGAATAGCAAAAAGCATTCAACCCCATAATACATGTTGTTTTATTGGTCGCTCGTCCATTTCATATCCGATAGCTTAACCATTCATAGATTTGGATTCCTCTCGACGAGCCGAGCAGTATGATTACCACCTTGATGGGTCTGCGACGTTTCCTTCCAGAGTTATTACCAAAAATACACAAACATCCCAGAATCCTCTCGGTTTGGGGTCAAAATGTTGTCGCTCATTAAATCCAATAAGAAACGTCGCATCGAATTAATGTGATTGAATTCTCCCCGTCTGGACGAGCGGAATTGAATGGTGCAACTGATTTTGCTGTGCTGTGAAAATTCAGATATTTGCATGACTTCTTTTGTTGTATTTTGTGAATAGCAAAAAGCATTCAACCCCATAATACATGTTGTTTTATTGGTCGCTCGTCCATTTCATATCCGATAGCTTAACCATTCATAGATTTGGATTCCTCTCGACGAGCCGAGCAGTACGAGTACCACCTTGATGGGTCTGCGACGTTTCCTTCCAGAGTTATTACAAAAAAACCACAAACATCCCAGAATCCTCTCGGTTTGGGGTCAAAATGTTGTCGCTCATTAAATCCCATAAGAAACGTCGCATCGAATGAATGTGATTGAATTCTCCCCGTCTGGACGAGCAGAATTGAATGATGCAACTGATATTGCTGTCCTGTGAAAATTCAGATATTTGCATGACTTCTTTTGTTTTATTTTGTGAATAGCAAAAAGCATTCAACCCCATAATACATGTTGTTTTATTGGTCGCTCGTCCATTTCATATTCCATAGCTTAAGCATTCATATATTTGGATTCCTCTCGACGAGGCGAGCAGTACGAGTACCACCTTGATGGGTCTGCGACGTTTCCTTCCAGAGTTATTACCAAAAATACACAAACATCCCAGAATCCTCTCGGTTTGGGGTCAAAATGTTGTCGCTCATTAAATCCAATAAGAAACGTCGCATCGAATGAATGTGATTGAATTCTCCCCATCTTGACGAGCGGAATTGAATGGTGCAACTGATTTTGCTGTGCTGTGAAAATTCAGATATTTGCATGACTTCTTTTGTTTTATTTTGTGAATAGCAAAAAGCATTCAACCCCATAATACATGTTGTTTTATTGGTCGCTCGTCCATTTCATATCCGATAGCTTAACCATTCATAGATTTGGATTCCTCTCGACGAGCCGAGCAGTATGATTACCAACTTGATGGGACTGCGACGTTTCCTTCCAGAGTTATTACCAAAAATACACAAACATCCCAGAATCCTCTCGGTTTGGGGTCAAAATGTTGTCGCTCATTAAATCCAATAAGAAACGTTGCATCGAATGAATGTGATTGAATTCTCCCCGTCTGGACGAGCGGAATTGAATGGTGCAACTGATTTTGCTGTGCTGTGAAAATTCAGATATTTGCATGACTGCTTTTGTTTTATTTTGTGAATAGCAAAAAGCATTCAACCCCATAATACATGTTGTTTTATTGGTCGCTCGTCCATTTCATATCCGATAGCTTAACCATTCATAGATTTGGATTCCTCTCGACGAGCCGAGCAGTACGAGTACCACCTTGATGGGTCTGCGACGTTTCCTTCCAGAGTTATTACAAAAAAACCACAAACATCCCAGAATCCTCTCGGTTTGGGGTCAAAATGTTGTCGCTCATTAAATCCCATAAGAAACGTCGCATCGAATGAATGTGATTGAATTCTCCCCGTCTGGACGAGCAGAATTGAATGATGCAACTGATATTGCTGTCCTGTGAAAATTCAGATATTTGCATGACTTCTTTTGTTTTATTTTGTGAATAGCAAAAAGCATTCAACCCCATAATACATGTTGTTTTATTGGTCGCTCGTCCATTTCATATTCCATAGCTTAAGCATTCATATATTTGGATTCCTCTCGACGAGGCGAGCAGTACGAGTACTACCTTGATGGGTCTGCGACGTTTCCTTCCAGAGTTATTACCAAAAATACACAAACATCCCAGAATCCTCTCGGTTTGGGGTCAAAATGTTGTCGCTCATTAAATCCAATAAGAAACGTCGCATCGAATGAATGTGATTGAATTCTCCCCATCTTGACGAGCGGAATTGAATGGTGCAACTGATTTTGCTGTGCTGTGAAAATTCAGATATTTGCATGACTTCTTTTGTTTTATTTTGTGAATAGCAAAAAGCATTCAACCCCATAATACATGTTGTTTTATTGGTCGCTCGTCCATTTCATATCCGATAGCTTAACCATTCATAGATTTGGATTCCTCTCGACGAGCCGAGCAGTATGATTACCACCTTGATGGGTCTGCGACGTTTCCTTCCAGAGTTATTACCAAAAAACCACAAACATCCCAGAATCCTCTCGGTTTGGGGTCAAAATGTTGTCGCTCATTAAATCCCACAAGAAACGTCGAATCGAATGAATGTGATTGAATTCTCCCCGTCTGGACGAGCGGAATTGAATGGTGCAACTGATTTTGCTGTGCTGTGAAAATTCAGATATTTGCATGACTTCTTTTGTTTTATTTTGTGAATAGCAAAAAGCATTCAACCCCATAATACATGTTGTTTTATTGGTCGCTAGTCCATTTCATATCCCATAGCTTAAGCATTCATATATTTGGATTTCTCTCGACGAGGCGAGCAGTACGAGTACCACCTTGATGGGTCTGCGACGTTTCCTTCCAGAGTTATTACCAAAAATACACAAACATCCCAGAATCCTCTCGGTTTGGGGTCAAAATGTTGTCGATCATTAAATCCAATAAGAAACGTCGCATCGAATGAATGTGATTGAATTCTCCCCGTCTGGACGAGCGGAATTGACTGGTGCAACTGATTTTGCTGTGCTGTGAAAATTCAGATATTTGCATGACTGCTTTTGTTTTATTTTATGAATAGCAAAAAGCATTCAACCCATAATACATGTTGTTTTATTGGTCGCTCGTCCATTTCATATCCCATAGCTTAACCATTCATATATTTGGATTCCTCTCGACGAGGCGAGCAGTTCGAGTACCACCTTGATGGGTCTGCGACGTTTCCTTCCAGAGTTATTACAAAAAAACCACAAACATCCCAGAATCCTCTCGGTTTGGGGTCAAAATGTTGTCGCTCATTAAATCCCATAAGAAACGTCGCATCGAATGAATGTGATTGAATTCTCCCCGTCTGGACGAGCGGAATTGAATGGTGCAACTGATATTGCTGTCCTGTGAAAATTCAGATATTTGCATGACTGCTTTTGTTTTATTTTGTGAATAGCAAAAAGCATTCAACCCCATAATACATGTTGTTTTATTGGTCGCTCGTCCATTTCATATTCCATAGCTTAAGCATTCATATATTTGGATTCCTCTCGACGAGGCGAGCAGTTCGAGTACCACCTTGATGGGTCTGCGACGTTTCCTTCCAGAGTTATTACAAAAAAACCACAAACATCCCAGAATCCTCTCGGTTTGGGGTCAAAATGTTGTCGCTCATTAAATCCAATAAGAAACGTCGCATCGAATGAATGTGATTGAATTCTCCCCGTCTGGACGAGCGGAATTGAATGGTGCAACTGATATTGCTGTCCTGTGAAAATTCAGATATTTGCATGACTGCTTTTGTTTTATTTTGTGAATAGCAAAAAGCATTCAACCCCATAATACATGTTGTTTTATTAGTCGCTCGTCCATTTCATATCCCATAGCTTAAGCATTCATATATTTGGATTTCTCTCGACGAGGCGAGCAGTACGAGTACCACCTTGATGGGTCTGCGACGTTTCCTTCCAGAGTTATTACCAAAAATACACAAACATCCCAGAATCCTCTCGGTTTGGGGTCAAAATGTTGTCGCTCATTAAATCCAATAAGAAACGTCGCATCGAATGAATGTGATTGAATTCTCCCCGTCTGGACGAGCGGAATTGAATGGTGCAACTGATTTTGCTGTGCTGTGAAAATTCAGATATTTGCATGACTGCTTTTGTTTTATTTTGTGAATAGCAAAAAGCATTCAACCCCATAATACATGTTGTTTTATTGGTCGCTCGTCCATTTCATATCCGATAGCTTAACCATTCATAGATTTGGATTCCTCTCAACGAGCCGAGCAGTACGAGTACCACCTTGATGGGTCTGCGACGTTTCCTTCCAGAGTTATTACAAAAAAACCACAAACATCCCAGAATCCTCTCGGTTTGGGGTCAAAATGTTGTCGCTCATTAAATCCCATAAGAAACGTCGCATCGAATGAATGTGATTGAATTTTCCCCGTCTGGACGAGCAGAATTGAATGATGCAACTGATATTGCTGTCCTGTGAAAATTCAGATATTTGCATGACTTCTTTTGTTTTATTTTGTGAATAGCAAAAAGCATTCAACCCCATAATACATGTTGTTTTATTGGTCGCTCGTCCATTTCATATTCCATAGCTTAACCATTCATATATTTGGATTCCTCTCGACGAGGCGAGCAGTTCGAGTACCACCTTGATGGGTCTGCGACGTTTCCTTCCAGAGTTATTACAAAAAAACCACAAACATCCCAGAATCCTCTCGGTTTGGGGTCAAAATGTTGTCGCTCATTAAATCCCATAAGAAACGTCGCATCGAATGAATGTGATTGAATTCTCCCCGTCTGGACGAGCGGAATTGAATGGTGCAACTGATATTGCTGTCCTGTGAAAATTCAGATATTTGCATGACTGCTTTTGTTTTATTTTGTGAATAGCAAAAAGCATTCAACCCCATAATACATGTTGTTTTATTGGTCGCTCGTCCATTTCATATTCCATAGCTTAAGCATTCATATATTTGGATTCCTCTCGACGAGGCGAGCAGTTCGAGTACCACCTTGATGGGTCTGCGACGTTTCCTTCCAGAGTTATTACAAAAAAACCACAAACATCCCAGAATCCTCTCGGTTTGGGGTCAAAATGTTGTCGCTCATTAAATCCAATAAGAAACGTCGCATCGAATGAATGTGATTGAATTCTCCCCGTCTGGACGAGCGGAATTGAATGGTGCAACTGATATTGCTGTCCTGTGAAAATTCAGATATTTGCATGACTGCTTTTGTTTTATTTTGTGAATAGCAAAAAGCATTCAACCCCATAATACATGTTGTTTTATTAGTCGCTCGTCCATTTCATATCCCATAGCTTAAGCATTCATATATTTGGATTTCTCTCGACGAGGCGAGCAGTACGAGTACCACCTTGATGGGTCTGCGACGTTTCCTTCCAGAGTTATTACCAAAAATACACAAACATCCCAGAATCCTCTCGGTTTGGGGTCAAAATGTTGTCGCTCATTAAATCCAATAAGAAACGTCGCATCGAATGAATGTGATTGAATTCTCCCCGTCTGGACGAGCGGAATTGAATGGTGCAACTGATTTTGCTGTGCTGTGAAAATTCAGATATTTGCATGACTGCTTTTGTTTTATTTTGTGAATAGCAAAAAGCATTCAACCCCATAATACATGTTGTTTTATTGGTCGCTCGTCCATTTCATATCCGATAGCTTAACCATTCATAGATTTGGATTCCTCTCGACGAGCCGAGCAGTACGAGTACCACCTTGATGGGTCTGCGACGTTTCCTTCCAGAGTTATTACAAAAAAACCACAAACATCCCAGAATCCTCTCGGTTTGGGGTCAAAATGTTGTCGCTCATTAAATCCCATAAGAAACGTCGCATCGAATGAATGTGATTGAATTCTCCCCGTCTGGACGAGCAGAATTGAATGATGCAACTGATATTGCTGTCCTGTGAAAATTCAGATATTTGCATGACTTCTTTTGTTTTATTTTGTGAATAGCAAAAAGCATTCAACCCCATAATACATGTTGTTTTATTGGTCGCTCGTCCATTTCATATTCCATAGCTTAAGCATTCATATATTTGGATTCCTCTCGACGAGGCGAGCAGTACGAGTACCACCTTGATGGGTCTGCGACGTTTCCTTCCAGAGTTATTACCAAAAATACACAAACATCCCAGAATCCTCTCGGTTTGGGGTCAAAATGTTGTCGCTCATTAAATCCGATAAGAAACGTCGCATCGAATGAATGTGATTGAATTCTCCCCATCTTGACGAGCGGAATTGAATGGTGCAACTGATTTTGCTGTGCTGTGAAAATTCAGATATTTGCATGACTTCTTTTGTTTTATTTTGTGAATAGCAAAAAGCATTCAACCCCATAATACATGTTGTTTTATTGGTCGCTCGTCCATTTCATATCCGATAGCTTAACCATTCATAGATTTGGATTCCTCTCGACGAGCCGAGCAGTACGATTACCACCTTGATGGGTCTGCGACGTTTCCTTCCAGAGTTATTACCAAAAAACCACAAACATCCCAGAATCCTCTCGGTTTGGGGTCAAAATGTTGTCGCTCATTAAATCCCACAAGAAACGTCGAATCGAATGAATGTGATTGAATTCTCCCCGTCTGGACGAGCGGAATTGAATGGTGCAACTGATTTTGCTGTGCTGTGAAAATTCAGATATTTGCATGACTTCTTTTGTTTTATTTTGTGAATAGCAAAAAGCATTCAACCCCATAATACATGTTGTTTTATTGGTCGCTAGTCCATTTCATATCCCATAGCTTAAGCATTCATATATTTGGATTTCTCTCGACGAGGCGAGCAGTACGAGTACCACCTTGATGGGTCTGCGACGTTTCCTTCCAGAGTTATTACCAAAAATACACAAACATCCCAGAATCCTCTCGGTTTGGGGTCAAAATGTTGTCGCTCATTAAATCCAATAAGAAACGTCGCATCGAATGAATGTGATTGAATTCTCCCCGTCTGGACGAGCGGAATTGAATGGTGCAACTGATATTGCTGTCCTGTGAAAATTCAGATATTTGCATGACTTCTTTTGTTTTATTTTGTGAATAGCAAAAAGCATTCAACCCCATAATACATGTTGTTTTATTAGTCGCTCGTCCATTTCATATCCCATAGCTTAAGCATTCATATATTTGGATTTCTCTCGACGAGCCGAGCAGTACGAGTACCACCTTGATGGGTCTGCGACGTTTCGTTCCAGAGTTATTACCAAAAAACCACAAACATCCCAGAATCCTCTCGGTTTGGGGTCAAAATGTTGTCGCTCATTAAATCCAATAAGAAACGTCGCATCGAATGAATGTGATTGAATTCTCCCCGTCTGGACGAGCGGAATTGAATGGTGCAACTGATTTTGCTGTGCTGTGAAAATTCAGATATTTGCATGACTGCTTTTGTTTTATTTTATGAATAGCAAAAAGCATTCAACCCATACTACATGTTGTTTTATTGGTCGCTCGTCCATTTCATATCCCATAGCTTAACCATTCATATATTTGGATTTCTCTCGACGAGCCGAGCAGTACGAGTACCACCTTGATGGGTCTGCGACGTTTCCTTCCAGAGTTATTACAAAAAAACCACAAACATCCCAGAATCCTCTCGGTTTGGGGTCAAAATGTTGTCGCTCATTAAATCCCATAAGAAACGTCGCATCGAATGAATGTGATTGAATTCTCCCCGTCTGGACGAGCGGAATTGAATGGTGCAACTGATATTGCTGTCCTGTGAAAATTCAGATATTTGCATGACTGCTTTTGTTTTATTTTGTGAATAGCAAAAAGCATTCAACCCCATAATACATGTTGTTTTATTGGTCGCTCGTCCATTTCATATCCGATAGCTTAACCATTCATAGATTTGGATTCCTCTCGACGAGCCGAGCAGTACGAGTACCACCTTGATGGGTCTGCGACGTTTCCTTCCAGAGTTATTACAAAAAAACCACAAACATCCCAGAATCCTCTCGGTTTGGGGTCAAAATGTTGTCGCTCATTAAATCCCATAAGAAACGTCGCATCGAATGAATGTGATTGAATTCTCCCCGTCTGGACGAGCAGAATTGAATGATGCAACTGATATTGCTGTCCTGTGAAAATTCAGATATTTGCATGACTTCTTTTGTTTTATTTTGTGAATAGCAAAAAGCATTCAACCCCATAATACATGTTGTTTTATTGGTCGCTCGTCCATTTCATATTCCATAGCTTAAGCATTCATATATTTGGATTCCTCTCGACGAGGCGAGCAGTACGAGTACCACCTTGATGGGTCTGCGACGTTTCCTTCCAGAGTTATTACCAAAAATACACAAACATCCCAGAATCCTCTCGGTTTGGGGTCAAAATGTTGTCGCTCATTAAATCCAATAAGAAACGTCGCATCGAATGAATGTGATTGAATTCTCCCCATCTTGACGAGCGGAATTGAATGGTGCAACTGATTTTGCTGTGCTGTGAAAATTCAGATATTTGCATGACTTCTTTTGTTTTATTTTGTGAATAGCAAAAAGCATTCAACCCCATAATACATGTTGTTTTATTGGTCGCTCGTCCATTTCATATCCGATAGCTTAACCATTCATAGATTTGGATTCCTCTCGACGAGCCGAGCAGTACGATTACCACCTTGATGGGTCTGCGACGTTTCCTTCCAGAGTTATTACCAAAAAACCACAAACATCCCAGAATCCTCTCGGTTTGGGGTCAAAATGTTGTCGCTCATTAAATCCCACAAGAAACGTCGAATCGAATGAATGTGATTGAATTCTCCCCGTCTGGACGAGCGGAATTGAATGGTGCAACTGATTTTGCTGTGCTGTGAAAATTCAGATATTTGCATGACTTCTTTTGTTTTATTTTGTGAATAGCAAAAAGCATTCAACCCCATAATACATGTTGTTTTATTGGTCGCTAGTCCATTTCATATCCCATAGCTTAACCATTCATATATTTGGATTCCTCTCGACGAGGCGAGCAGTTCGAGTACCACCTTGATGGGTCTCCGACGTTTCCTTCCAGAGTTATTACAAAAAAACCACAAACATCCCAGAATCCTCTCGGTTTGGGGTCAAAATGTTGTCGCTCATTAAATCCCATAAGAAACGTCGCATCGAATGAATGTGATTGAATTCTCCCCGTCTGGACGAGCGGAATTGAATGGTGCAACTGATATTGCTGTCCTGTGAAAATTCAGATATTTGCATGACTGCTTTTGTTTTATTTTGTGAATAGCAAAAAGCATTCAACCCCATAATACATGTTGTTTTATTGGTCGCTCGTCCATTTCATATTCCATAGCTTAAGCATTCATATATTTGGATTCCTCTCGACGAGGCGAGCAGTACGAGTACCACCTTGATGGGTCTGCGACGTTTCCTTCCAGAGTTATTACCAAAAATACACAAACATCCCAGAATCCTCTCGGTTTGGGGTCAAAATGTTGTCGCTCATTAAATCCAATAAGAAACGTCGCATCGAATGAATGTGATTGAATTCTCCCCGTCTGGACGAGCGGAATTGAATGGTGCAACTGATATTGCTGTCCTGTGAAAATTCAGATATTTGCATGACTTCTTTTGTTTTATTTTGTGAATAGCAAAAAGCATTCAACCCCATAATACATGTTGTTTTATTAGTCGCTCGTCCATTTCATATCCCATAGCTTAAGCATTCATATATTTGGATTTCTCTCGACGAGCCGAGCAGTACGAGTACCACCTTGATGGGTCTGCGACGTTTCGTTCCAGAGTTATTACCAAAAAACCACAAACATCCCAGAATCCTCTCGGTTTGGGGTCAAAATGTTGTCGCTCATTAAATCCAATAAGAAACGTCGCATCGAATGAATGTGATTGAATTCTCCCCGTCTGGACGAGCGGAATTGAATGGTGCAACTGATTTTGCTGTGCTGTGAAAATTCAGATATTTGCATGACTGCTTTTGTTTTATTTTATGAATAGCAAAAAGCATTCAACCCATAATACATGTTGTTTTATTGGTCGCTCGTCCATTTCATATCCCATAGCTTAACTATTCATATATTTGGATTTCTCTCGACGAGGCGAGCAGTTCGAGTACCACCTTGATGGGTCTGCGACGTTTCCTTCCAGAGTTATTACAAAAAAACCACAAACATCCCAGAATCCTCTCGGTTTGGGGTCAAAATGTTGTCGCTCATTAAATCCCATAAGAAACGTCGCATCGAATGAATGTGATTGAATTCTCCCCGTCTGGACGAGCAGAATTGAATGATGCAACTGATATTGCTGTCCTGTGAAAATTCAGATATTTGCATGACTTCTTTTGTTTTATTTTGTGAATAGCAAAAAGCATTCAACCCCATAATACATGTTGTTTTATTGGTCGCTCGTCCATTTCATATTCCATAGCTTAACCATTCATATATTTGGATTCCTCTCGACGAGGCGAGCAGTTCGAGTACCACCTTGATGGGTCTCCGACGTTTCCTTCCAGAGTTATTACAAAAAAACCACAAACATCCCAGAATCCTCTCGGTTTGGGGTCAAAATGTTGTCGCTCATTAAATCCCATAAGAAACGTCGCATCGAATGAATGTGATTGAATTCTCCCCGTCTGGACGAGCGGAATTGAATGGTGCAACTGATATTGCTGTCCTGTGAAAATTCAGATATTTGCATGACTGCTTTTGTTTTATTTTGTGAATAGCAAAAAGCATTCAACCCCATAATACATGTTGTTTTATTGGTCGCTCGTCCATTTCATATTCCATAGCTTAAGCATTCATAAATTTGGATTCCTCTCGACGAGGCGAGCAGTACGAGTACCACCTTGATGGGTCTGCGACGTTTCCTTCCAGAGTTATTACCAAAAATACACAAACATCCCAGAATCCTCTCGGTTTGGGGTCAAAATGTTGTCGCTCATTAAATCCAATAAGAAACGTCGCATCGAATGAATGTGATTGAATTCTCCCCGTCTGGACGAGCGGAATTGAATGGTGCAACTGATATTGCTGTCCTGTGAAAATTCACATATTTGCATGACTTCTTTTGTTTTATTTTGTGAATAGCAAAAAGCATTCAACCCCATAATACATGTTGTTTTATTAGTCGCTCGTCCATTTCATATCCCATAGCTTAAGCATTCATATATTTGGATTTCTCTCGACGAGCCGAGCAGTACGAGTACCACCTTGATGGGTCTGCGACGTTTCGTTCCAGAGTTATTACCAAAAAACCACAAACATCCCAGAATCCTCTCGGTTTGGGGTCAAAATGTTGTCGCTCATTAAATCCAATAAGAAACGTCGCATCGAATGAATGTGATTGAATTCTCCCCGTCTGGACGAGCGGAATTGAATGGTGCAACTGATTTTGCTGTGCTGTGAAAATTCAGATATTTGCATGACTGCTTTTGTTTTATTTTATGAATAGCAAAAAGCATTCAACCCATAATACATGTTGTTTTATTGGTCGCTCGTCCATTTCATATCCCATAGCTTAACTATTCATATATTTGGATTTCTCTCGACGAGGCGAGCAGTTCGAGTACCACCTTGATGGGTCTGCGACGTTTCCTTCCAGAGTTATTACAAAAAAACCACAAACATCCCAGAATCCTCTCGGTTTGGGGTCAAAATGTTGTCGCTCATTAAATCCCATAAGAAACGTCGCATCGAATGAATGTGATTGAATTCTCCCCGTCTGGACGAGCAGAATTGAATGATGCAACTGATATTGCTGTCCTGTGAAAATTCAGATATTTGCATGACTTCTTTTGTTTTATTTTGTGAATAGCAAAAAGCATTCAACCCCATAATACATGTTGTTTTATTGGTCGCTCGTCCATTTCATATTCCATAGCTTAAGCATTCATATATTTGGATTCCTCTCGACGAGGCGAGCAGTACGAGTACCACCTTGATGGGTCTGCGACGTTTCCTTCCAGAGTTATTACCAAAAATACACAAACATCCCAGAATCCTCTCGGTTTGGGGTCAAAATGTTGTCGCTCATTAAATCCAATAAGAAACGTCGCATCGAATGAATGTGATTGAATTCTCCCCATCTTGACGAGCGGAATTGAATGGTGCAACTGATTTTGCTGTGCTGTGAAAATTCAGATATTTGCATGACTTCTTTTGTTTTATTTTGTGAATAGCAAAAAGCATTCAACCCCATAATACATGTTGTTTTATTGGTCGCTCGTCCATTTCATATCCGATAGCTTAACCATTCATAGATTTGGATTCCTCTCGACGAGCCGAGCAGTACGATTACCACCTTGATGGGTCTGCGACGTTTCCTTCCAGAGTTATTACCAAAAAACCACAAACATCCCAGAATCCTCTCGGTTTGGGGTCAAAATGTTGTCGCTCATTAAATCCCACAAGAAACGTCGAATCGAATGAATGTGATTGAATTCTCCCCGTCTGGACGAGCGGAATTGAATGGTGCAACTGATTTTGCTGTGCTGTGAAAATTCAGATATTTGCATGACTTCTTTTGTTTTATTTTGTGAATAGCAAAAAGCATTCAACCCCATAATACATGTTGTTTTATTGGTCGCTAGTCCATTTCATATCCCATAGCTTAACCATTCATATATTTGGATTCCTCTCGACGAGGCGAGCAGTTCGAGTACCACCTTGATGGGTCTCCGACGTTTCCTTCCAGAGTTATTACAAAAAAACCACAAACATCCCAGAATCCTCTCGGTTTGGGGTCAAAATGTTGTCGCTCATTAAATCCCATAAGAAACGTCGCATCGAATGAATGTGATTGAATTCTCCCCGTCTGGACGAGCGGAATTGAATGGTGCAACTGATATTGCTGTCCTGTGAAAATTCAGATATTTGCATGACTGCTTTTGTTTTATTTTGTGAATAGCAAAAAGCATTCAACCCCATAATACATGTTGTTTTATTGGTCGCTCGTCCATTTCATATTCCATAGCTTAAGCATTCATATATTTGGATTCCTCTCGACGAGGCGAGCAGTACGAGTACCACCTTGATGGGTCTGCGACGTTTCCTTCCAGAGTTATTACCAAAAATACACAAACATCCCAGAATCCTCTCGGTTTGGGGTCAAAATGTTGTCGCTCATTAAATCCAATAAGAAACGTCGCATCGAATGAATGTGATTGAATTCTCCCCGTCTGGACGAGCGGAATTGAATGGTGCAACTGATATTGCTGTCCTGTGAAAATTCAGATATTTGCATGACTTCTTTTGTTTTATTTTGTGAATAGCAAAAAGCATTCAACCTCATAATACATGTTGTTTTATTAGTCGCTCGTCCATTTCATATCCCATAGCTTAAGCATTCATATATTTGGATTTCTCTCGACGAGCCGAGCAGTACGAGTACCACCTTGATGGGTCTGCGACGTTTCGTTCCAGAGTTATTACCAAAAAACCACAAACATCCCAGAATCCTCTCGGTTTGGGGTCAAAATGTTGTCGCTCATTAAATCCAATAAGAAACGTCGCATCGAATGAATGTGATTGAATTCTCCCCGTCTGGACGAGCGGAATTGAATGGTGCAACTGATTTTGCTGTGCTGTGAAAATTCAGATATTTGCATGACTGCTTTTGTTTTATTTTATGAATAGCAAAAAGCATTCAACCCATAATACATGTTGTTTTATTGGTCGCTCGTCCATTTCATATCCCATAGCTTAACTATTCATATATTTGGATTTCTCTCGACGAGGCGAGCAGTTCGAGTACCACCTTGATGGGTCTGCGACGTTTCCTTCCAGAGTTATTACAAAAAAACCACAAACATCCCAGAATCCTCTCGGTTTGGGGTCAAAATGTTGTCGCTCATTAAATCCCATAAGAAACGTCGCATCGAATGAATGTGATTGAATTCTCCCCGTCTGGACGAGCAGAATTGAATGATGCAACTGATATTGCTGTCCTGTGAAAATTCAGATATTTGCATGACTTCTTTTGTTTTATTTTGTGAATAGCAAAAAGCATTCAACCCCATAATACATGTTGTTTTATTGGTCGCTCGTCCATTTCATATTCCATAGCTTAAGCATTCATATATTTGGATTCCTCTCGACGAGGCGAGCAGTACGAGTACCACCTTGATGGGTCTGCGACGTTTCCTTCCAGAGTTATTACCAAAAATACACAAACATCCCAGAATCCTCTCGGTTTGGGGTCAAAATGTTGTCGCTCATTAAATCCAATAAGAAACGTCGCATCGAATGAATGTGATTGAATTCTCCCCATCTTGACGATCGGAATTGAATGGTGCAACTGATTTTGCTGTGCTGTGAAAATTCAGATATTTGCATGACTTCTTTTGTTTTATTTTGTGAATAGCAAAAAGCATTCAACCCCATAATACATGTTGTTTTATTGGTCGCTCGTCCATTTCATATCCGATAGCTTAACCATTCATAGATTTGGATTCCTCTCGACGAGCCGAGCAGTACGAGTACCACCTTGATGGGTCTGCGACGTTTCCTTCCAGAGTTATTACCAAAAAACCACAAACATCCCAGAATCCTCTCGGTTTGGGGTCAAAATGTTGTCGCTCATTAAATCCAATAAGAAACGTCGCATCGAATGAATGTGATTGAATTCTCCCCGTCTGGACGAGCGGAATTGAATGGTGCAACTGATTTTGCTGTGCTGTGAAAATTCAGATATTTGCATGACTTCTTTTGTTTTATTTTGTGAATAGCAAAAAGCATTCAACCCCATAATACATGTTGTTTTATTGGTCGCTCGTCCATTTCATATCCGATAGCTTAACCATTCATAGATTTGGATTCCTCTCGACGAGCCGAGCAGTACGAGTACCACCTTGATGGGTCTGCGACGTTTCCTTCCAGAGTTATTACCAAAAAACCACAAACATCCCAGAATCCTCTCGGTTTGGGGTCAAAATGTTGTCGCTCATTAAATCCAATAAGAAACGTCGCATCGAATGAATGTGATTGAATTCTCCCCGTCTGGACGAGCGGAATTGAATGGTGCAACTGATTTTGCTGTGCTGTGAAAATTCAGATATTTGCATGACTGCTTTTGTTTTATTTTATGAATAGCAAAAAGCATTCAACCCATAATACATGTTGTTTTATTGGTCGCTCGTCCATTTCATATCCCATAGCTTAACCATTCATATATTTGGATTCCTCTCGACGAGGCGAGCAGTTCGAGTACCACCTGGATGGGTCTGCGACGTTTCCTTCCATAGTTATTACCAAAAAACCACAAACATCCCAGAATCCTCTCGGTTTGGGGTCAAAATGTTGTCGCTCATTAAATCCCATAAGAAACGTCGCATCGAATGAATGTGATTGAATTCTCCCCGTCTGGACGAGCGGAATTGAATGGTGCAACTGATTTTGCTGTGCTGTGAAAATTCAGATATTTGCATGACTGCTTTTGTTTTATTTTATGAATAGCAAAAAGCATTCAACCCATAATACATGTTGTTTTATTGGTCGCTCGTCCATTTCATATCCCATAGCTTAACCATTCATATATTTGGATTCCTCTCGACGAGGCGAGCAGTTCGAGTACCACCTTGATGGGTCTGCGACGTTTCCTTCCAGAGTTATTACAAAAAAACCACAAACATCCCAGAATCCTCTCGGTTTGGGGTCAAAATGTTGTCGCTCATTAAATCCCATAAGAAACGTCGCATCGAATGAATGTGATTGAATTCTCCCCGTCTGGACGAGCGGAATTGAATGGTGCAACTGGTATTGCTGTCCTGTGAAAATTCAGATATTTGCATGACTGCTTTTGTTTTATTTTGTGAATAGCAAAAAGCATTCAACCCCATAATACATGTTGTTTTATTGGTCGCTCGTCCATTTCATATTCCATAGCTTAAGCATTCATATATTTGGATTCCTCTCGACGAGGCGAGAAGTACGAGTACCACCTTGATGGGTCTGCGACGTTTCCTTCCAGAGTTATTACCAAAAATACACAAACATCCCAGAATCCTCTCGGTTTGGGGTCAAAATGTTGTCGCTCATTAAATCCCATAAGAAACGTCGCATCGAATGAATGTGATTGAATTCTCCCCGTCTGGACGAGCGGAATTGAATGGTGCAACTGATTTTGCTGTGCTGTGAAAATTCAGATATTTGCATGACTGCTTTTGTTTTATTTTATGAATAGCAAAAAGCATTCAACCCATAATACATGTTGTTTTATTGGTCGCTCGTCCATTTCATATCCCATAGCTTAACCATTCATATATTTGGATTCCTCTCGACGAGGCGAGCAGTTCGAGTACCACCTTGATGGGTCTGCGACGTTTCCTTCCAGAGTTATTACAAAAAAACCACAAACATCCCAGAATCCTCTCGGTTTGGGGTCAAAATGTTGTCGCTCATTAAATCCCATAAGAAACGTCGCATCGAATGAATGTGATTGAATTCTCCCCGTCTGGACGAGCGGAATTGAATGGTGCAACTGGTATTGCTGTCCTGTGAAAATTCAGATATTTGCATGACTGCTTTTGTTTTATTTTGTGAATAGCAAAAAGCATTCAACCCCATAATACATGTTGTTTTATTGGTCGCTCGTCCATTTCATATTCCATAGCTTAAGCATTCATATATTTGGATTCCTCTCGACGAGGCGAGAAGTACGAGTACCACCTTGATGGGTCTGCGACGTTTCCTTCCAGAGTTATTACCAAAAATACACAAACATCCCAGAATCCTCTCGGTTTGGGGTCAAAATGTTTTCGCTCATTAAATCCAATAAGAAACGTCGCATCGAATGAATGTGATTGAATTATACCCCGTCTGGACGAGCGGAATTGAATGGTGCAACTGATATTGCTGTCCTGTGAAAATTCAGATATTTGCATGACTTCTTTTGTTTTATTTTGTGAATAGCAAAAAGCATTCAACCCCATAATACATGTTGTTTTATTAGTCGCTCGTCCATTTCATATCCCATAGCTTAAGCATTCATATATTTGGATTTCTCTCGACGAGCCGAGCAGTACGAGTACCACCTTGATGGGTCTGCGACGTTTCGTTCCAGAGTTATTACCAAAAAACCACAAACATCCCAGAATCCTCTCGGTTTGGGGTCAAAATGTTGTCGCTCATTAAATCCAATAAGAAACGTCGCATCGAATGAATGTGATTGAATTCTCCCCGTCTGGACGAGCGGAATTGAATGGTGCAACTGATTTTGCTGTGCTGTGAAAATTCAGATATTTGCATGACTGCTTTTGTTTTATTTTATGAATAGCAAAAAGCATTCAACCCATAATACATGTTGTTTTATTGGTCGCTCGTCCATTTCATATCCCATAGCTTAACCATTCATATATTTGGATTTCTCTCGACGAGGCGAGCAGTTCGAGTACCACCTTGATGGGTCTGCGACGTTTCCTTCCAGAGTTATTACAAAAAAACCACAAACATCCCAGAATCCTCTCGGTTTGGGGTCAAAATGTTGTCGCTCATTAAATCCCATAATAAACGTCGCATCGAATGAATGTGATTGAATTCTCCCCGTCTGGACGAGCAGAATTGAATGATGCAACTGATATTGCTGTCCTGTGAAAATTCAGATATTTGCATGACTTCTTTTGTTTTATTTTGTGAATAGCAAAAAGCATTCAACCCCATAATACATGTTGTTTTATTGGTCGCTCGTCCATTTCATATTCCATAGCTTAAGCATTCATATATTTGGATTCCTCTCGACGAGGCGAGCAGTACGAGTACCACCTTGATGGGTCTGCGACGTTTCCTTCCAGAGTTATTACCAAAAATACACAAACATCCCAGAATCCTCTCGGTTTGGGGTCAAAATGTTGTCGCTCATTAAATCCCATAAGAAACGTCGCATCGAATGAATGTGATTGAATTCTCCCCGTCTGGACGAGCGGAATTGAATGGTGCAACTGATTTTGCTGTGCTGTGAAAATTCAGATATTTGCATGACTGCTTTTGTTTTATTTTATGAATAGCAAAAAGCATTCAACCCATAATACATGTTGTTTTATTGGTCGCTCGTCCATTTCATATCCCATAGCTTAACCATTCATATATTTGGATTCCTCTCGACGAGGCGAGCAGTTCGAGTACCACCTTGATGGGTCTGCGACGTTTCCTTCCAGAGTTATTACAAAAAAACCACAAACATCCCAGAATCCTCTCGGTTTGGGGTCAAAATGTTGTCGCTCATTAAATCCCATAAGAAACGTCGCATCGAATGAATGTGATTGAATTCTCCCCGTCTGGACGAGCGGAATTGAATGGTGCAACTGGTATTGCTGTCCTGTGAAAATTCAGATATTTGCATGACTGCTTTTGTTTTATTTTGTGAATAGCAAAAAGCATTCAACCCCATAATACATGTTGTTTTATTGGTCGCTCGTCCATTTCATATTCCATAGCTTAAGCATTCATATATTTGGATTCCTCTCGACGAGGCGAGAAGTACGAGTACCACCTTGATGGGTCTGCGACGTTTCCTTCCAGAGTTATTACCAAAAATACACAAACATCCCAGAATCCTCTCGGTTTGGGGTCAAAATGTTTTCGCTCATTAAATCCAATAAGAAACGTCGCATCGAATGAATGTGATTGAATTATACCCCGTCTGGACGAGCGGAATTGAATGGTGCAACTGATATTGCTGTCCTGTGAAAATTCAGATATTTGCATGACTTCTTTTGTTTTATTTTGTGAATAGCAAAAAGCATTCAACCCCATAATACATGTTGTTTTATTAGTCGCTCGTCCATTTCATATCCCATAGCTTAAGCATTCATATATTTGGATTTCTCTCGACGAGCCGAGCAGTACGAGTACCACCTTGATGGGTCTGCGACGTTTCGTTCCAGAGTTATTACCAAAAAACCACAAACATCCCAGAATCCTCTCGGTTTGGGGTCAAAATGTTGTCGCTCATTAAATCCAATAAGAAACGTCGCATCGAATGAATGTGATTGAATTCTCCCCGTCTGGACGAGCGGAATTGAATGGTGCAACTGATTTTGCTGTGCTGTGAAAATTCAGATATTTGCATGACTGCTTTTGTTTTATTTTATGAATAGCAAAAAGCATTCAACCCATAATACATGTTGTTTTATTGGTCGCTCGTCCATTTCATATCCCATAGCTTAACCATTCATATATTTGGATTTCTCTCGACGAGGCGAGCAGTTCGAGTACCACCTTGATGGGTCTGCGACGTTTCCTTCCAGAGTTATTACAAAAAAACCACAAACATCCCAGAATCCTCTCGGTTTGGGGTCAAAATGTTGTCGCTCATTAAATCCCATAATAAACGTCGCATCGAATGAATGTGATTGAATTCTCCCCGTCTGGACGAGCAGAATTGAATGATGCAACTGATATTGCTGTCCTGTGAAAATTCAGATATTTGCATGACTTCTTTTGTTTTATTTTGTGAATAGCAAAAAGCATTCAACCCCATAATACATGTTGTTTTATTGGTCGCTCGTCCATTTCATATTCCATAGCTTAAGCATTCATATATTTGGATTCCTCTCGACGAGGCGAGCAGTACGAGTACCACCTTGATGGGTCTGCGACGTTTCCTTCCAGAGTTATTACCAAAAATACACAAACATCCCAGAATCCTCTCGGTTTGGGGTCAAAATGTTGTCGCTCATTAAATCCAATAAGAAACGTCGCATCGAATGAATGTGATTGAATTCTCCCCATCTTGACGAGCGGAATTGAATGGTGCAACTGATTTTGCTGTGCTGTGAAAATTCAGATATTTGCATGACTTCTTTTGTTTTATTTTGTGAATAGCAAAAAGCATTCAACCCCATAATACATGTTGTTTTATTGGTCGCTCGTCCATTTCATATCCGATAGCTTAACCATTCATAGATTTGGATTCCTCTCGACGAGCCGAGCAGTACGAGTACCACCTTGATGGGTCTGCGACGTTTCCTTCCAGAGTTATTACCAAAAAACCACAAACATCCCAGAATCCTCTCGGTTTGGGGTCAAAATGTTGTCGCTCATTAAATCCAATAAGAAACGTCGCATCGAATGAATGTGATTGAATTCTCCCCGTCTGGACGAGCGGAATTGAATGGTGCAACTGATTTTGCTGTGCTGTGAAAATTCAGATATTTGCATGACTTCTTTTGTTTTATTTTGTGAATAGCAAAAAGCATTCAACCCCATAATACATGTTGTTTTATTGGTCGCTCGTCCATTTCATATCCGATAGCTTAACCATTCATAGATTTGGATTCCTCTCGACGAGCCGAGCAGTACGAGTACCACCTTGATGGGTCTGCGACGTTTCCTTCCAGAGTTATTACCAAAAAACCACAAACATCCCAGAATCCTCTCGGTTTGGGGTCAAAATGTTGTCGCTCATTAAATCCAATAAGAAACGTCGCATCGAATGAATGTGATTGAATTCTCCCCGTCTGGACGAGCGGAATTGAATGGTGCAACTGATTTTGCTGTGCTGTGAAAATTCAGATATTTGCATGACTGCTTTTGTTTTATTTTATGAATAGCAAAAAGCATTCAACCCATAATACATGTTGTTTTATTGGTCGCTCGTCCATTTCATATCCCATAGCTTAACCATTCATATATTTGGATTCCTCTCGACGAGGCGAGCAGTTCGAGTACCACCTTGATGGGTCTGCGACGTTTCCTTCCAGAGTTATTACAAAAAAAAACACAAACATCCCAAGAATCCTCTCGGTTTGGGGTCAAAATGTTGTCGCTCATTAAATCCCATAAGAAACGTCGCATCGAATGAATGTGATTGAATTCTCCCCGTCTGGACGAGCGGAATTGAATGGTGCAACTGGTATTGCTGTCCTGTGAAAATTCAGATATTTGCATGACTGCTTTTGTTTTATTTTGTGAATAGCAAAAAGCATTCAACCCCATAATACATGTTGTTTTATTGGTCGCTCGTCCATTTCATATTCCATAGCTTAAGCATTCATATATTTGGATTCCTCTCGACGAGGCGAGAAGTACGAGTACCACCTTGATGGGTCTGCGACGTTTCCTTCCAGAGTTATTACCAAAAATACACAAACATCCCAGAATCCTCTCGGTTTGGGGTCAAAATGTTGTCGCTCATTAAATCCAATAAGAAACGTCGCATCGAATGAATGTGATTGAATTCTCCCCGTCTGGACGAGTGGAATTGAATGGTGCAACTGATTTTGCTGTGCTGTGAAAATTCAGATATTTGCATGACTGCTTTTGTTTTATTTTATGAATAGCAAAAAGCATTCAACCCATAATACATGTTGTTTTATTGGTCGCTCGTCCATTTCATATCCCATAGCTTAACCATTCATATATTTGGATTCCTCTCGACGAGGCGAGCAGTTCGAGTACCACCTTGATGGGTCTGCGCCGTTTCCTTCCAGAGTTATTACCAAAAATACACAAACATCCCAGAATCCTCTCGGTTTGGGGTCAAAATGTTGTCGCTCATTAAATCCAATAAGAAACGTCGCATCGAATGAATGTGATTGAATTCTCCCCATCTTGACGAGCGGAATTGAATGGTGCAACTGATTTTGCTGTGCTGTGAAAATTCAGATATTTGCATGACTTCTTTTGTTTTATTTTGTGAATAGCAAAAAGCATTCAACCCCATAATACATGTTGTTTTATTGGTCGCTCGTCCATTTCATATCCGATAGCTTAACCATTCATAGATTTGGATTCCTCTCGACGAGCCGAGCAGTACGAGTACCACCTTGATGGGTCTGCGACGTTTCCTTCCAGAGTTATTACCAAAAAACCACAAACATCCCAGAATCCTCTCGGTTTGGGGTCAAAATGTTGTCGCTCATTAAATCCAATAAGAAACGTCGCATCGAATGAATGTGATTGAATTCTCCCCGTCAAGACGAGCGGAATTGAATGGTGCAACTGATTTTGCTGTGCTGTGATAATTCAGATATTTGCATGACTGCTTTTGTTTTATTTTATGAATAGCAAAAAGCATTCAACCCATAATACATGTTGTTTTATTGGTCGCTCGTCCATTTCATATCCCATAGCTTAACCATTCATATATTTGGATTCCTCTCGACGAGGCGAGCAGTTCGAGTACCACCTTGATGGGTCTGCGACGTTTCCTTCCAGAGTTATTACCAAAAAACCACAAACATCCCAGAATCCTCTCGGTTTGGGGTCAAAATGTTGTCGCTCATTAAATCCCATAAGAAACGTCGCATCGAATGAATGTGATTGAATTCTCCCCGTCTGGACGAGCGGAATTGAATGGTGCAACTGATATTGCTGTCCTGTGAAAATTCAGATATTTGCATGACTGCTTTTGTTTTATTTTGTGAATAGCAAAAAGCATTCAACCCCATAATACATGTTGTTTTATTGGTCGCTCGTCCATTTCATATTCCATAGCTTAAGCATTCATATATACATTTGGATTCCTCTCGACGAGGCGAGCAGTACGAGTACCACCTTGATGGGTCTGCGACGTTTCCTTCCAGAGTTATTACCAAAAATACACAAACATCCCAGAATCCTCTCGGTTTGGGGTCAAAATGTTGTCGCTCATTAAATCCAATAAGAAACGTCGCATCGAATGAATGTGATTGAATTCTCCCCGTCAAGACGAGCGGAATTGAATGGTGCAACTGATTTTGCTGTGCTGTGATAATTCAGATATTTGCATGACTGCTTTTGTTTTATTTTATGAATAGCAAAAAGCATTCAACCCATAATACATGTTGTTTTATTGGTCGCTCGTCCATTTCATATCCCATAGCTTAACCATTCATATATTTGGATTCCTCTCGACGAGGCGAGCAGTTCGAGTACCACCTTGATGGGTCTGCGACGTTTCCTTCCAGAGTTATTACCAAAAAACCACAAACATCCCAGAATCCTCTCGGTTTGGGGTCAAAATGTTGTCGCTCATTAAATCCCATAAGAAACGTCGCATCGAATGAATGTGATTGAATTCTCCCCGTCTGGACGAGCGGAATTGAATGGTGCAACTGATATTGCTGTCCTGTGAAAATTCAGATATTTGCATGACTGCTTTTGTTTTATTTTGTGAATAGCAAAAAGCATTCAACCCCATAATACATGTTGTTTTATTGGTCGCTCGTCCATTTCATATTCCATAGCTTAAGCATTCATATATACATTTGGATTCCTCTCGACGAGGCGAGCAGTACGAGTACCAACTTGATGGGTCTGCGACGTTTCCTTCCAGAGTTATTACCAAAAATACACAAACATCCCAGAATCCTCTCGGTTTGGGGTCAAAATGTTGTCGCTCATTAAATCCAATAAGAAACGTCGCATCGAATGAATGTGATTGAATTCTCCCCATCTTGACGAGCGGAATTGAATGGTGCAACTGATTTTGCTGTGCTGTGAAAATTCAGATATTTGCATGACTTCTTTTGTTTTATTTTGTGAATAGCAAAAAGCATTCAACCCCATAATACATGTTGTTTTATTGGTCGCTCGTCCATTTCATATCCGATAGCTTAACCATTCATAGATTTGGATTCCTCTCGACGAGCCGAGCAGTACGAGTACCACCTTGATGGGTCTGCGACGTTTCCTTTCAGAGTTATTACCAAAAAACCACAAACATCCCAGAATCCTCTCGGTTTGGGGTCAAAATGTTGTCGCTCATTAAATCCAATAAGAAACGTCGCATCGAATGAATGTGATTGAATTCTCCCCATCTTGACGAGCGGAATTGAATGGTGCAACTGATATTGCTGTCCTGTGAAAATTCAGATATTTGCATGACTGCTTTTGTTTTATTTTGTGAATAGCAAAAAGCATTCAACCCCATAATACATGTTGTTTTATTGGTCGCTCGTCCATTTCATATTCCATAGCTTAAGCATTCATAAATTTGGATTCCTCTCGACGAGGCGAGCAGTACGAGTACCACCTTGATGGGTCTGCGACGTTTCCTTCCAGAGTTATTACCAAAAATACACAAACATCCCAGAATCCTCTCGGTTTGGGGTCAAAATGTTGTCGCTCATTAAATCCAATAAGAAACGTCGCATCGAATGAATGTGATTGAATTCTCCCCATCTTGACGAGCGGAATTGAATGGTGCAACTGATTTTGCTGTGCTGTGAAAATTCAGATATTTGCATGACTTCTTTTGTTTTATTTTGTGAATAGCAAAAAGCATTCAACCCCATAATACATGTTGTTTTATTGGTCGCTCGTCCATTTCATATCCGATAGCTTAACCATTCATAGATTTGGATTCCTCTCGACGAGCCGAGCAGTACGAGTACCACCTTGATGGGTCTGCGACGTTTCCTTCCAGAGTTATTACCAAAAAACCACAAACATCCCAGAATCCTCTCGGTTTGGGGTCAAAATGTTGTCGCTCATTAAATCCCATAAGAAACGTCGCATCGAATGAATGTGATTGAATTCTCCCCGTCTGGACGAGCGGAATTGAATGGTGCAACTGATATTGCTGTCCTGTGAAAATTCAGATATTTGCATGACTGCTTTTGTTTTATTTTGTGAATAGCAAAAAGCATTCAACCCCATAATACATGTTGTTTTATTGGTCGCTCGTCCATTTCATATTCCATAGCTTAAGCATTCATATATTTGGATTCCTCTCGACGAGGCGAGCAGTACGAGTACCACCTTGATGGGTCTGCGACGTTTCCTTCCAGAGTTATTACCAAAAATACACAAACATCCCAGAATCCTCTCGGTTTGGGGTCAAAATGTTGTCGCTCATTAAATCCAATAAGAAACGTCGCATCGAATGAATGTGATTGAATTCTCCCCATCTTGACGAGCGGAATTGAATGGTGCAACTGATTTTGCTGTGCTGTGAAAATTCAGATATTTGCATGACTTCTTTTGTTTTATTTTGTGAATAGCAAAAAGCATTCAACCCCATAATACATGTTGTTTTATTGGTCGCTCGTCCATTTCATATTCCATAGCTTAAGCATTCATATATTTGGATTCCTCTCGACGAGGCGAGCAGTTCGAGTACCACCTTGATGGGTCTGCGACGTTTCCTTCCAGAGTTATTACAAAAAAACCACAAACATCCCAGAATCCTCTCGGTTTGGGGTCAAAATGTTGTCGCTCATTAAATCCCATAAGAAACGTCGCATCGAATGAATGTGATTGAATTCTCCCCGTCTGGACGAGCGGAATTGAATGGTGCAACTGGTATTGCTGTCCTGTGAAAATTCAGATATTTGCATGACTGCTTTTGTTTTATTTTGTGAATAGCAAAAAGCATTCAACCCCATAATACATGTTGTTTTATTGGTCGCTCGTCCATTTCATATTCCATAGCTTAAGCATTCATATATTTGGATTCCTCTCGACGAGGCGAGAAGTACGAGTACCACCTTGATGGGTCTGCGACGTTTCCTTCCAGAGTTATTACCAAAAATACACAAACATCCCAGAATCCTCTCGGTTTGGGGTCAAAATGTTTTCGCTCATTAAATCCAATAAGAAACGTCGCATCGAATGAATGTGATTGAATTCTCCCCGTCTGGACGAGCGGAATTGAATGGTGCAACTGATATTGCTGTCCTGTGAAAATTCAGATATTTGCATGACTTCTTTTGTTTTATTTTGTGAATAGCAAAAAGCATTCAACCCCATAATACATGTTGTTTTATTAGTCGCTCGTCCATTTCATATCCCATAGCTTAAGCATTCATATATTTGGATTTCTCTCGACGAGCCGAGCAGTACGAGTACCACCTTGATGGGTCTGCGACGTTTCGTTCCAGAGTTATTACCAAAAAACCACAAACATCCCAGAATCCTCTCGGTTTGGGGTCAAAATGTTGTCGCTCATTAAATCCAATAAGAAACGTCGCATCGAATGAATGTGATTGAATTCTCCCCGTCTGGACGAGCGGAATTGAATGGTGCAACTGATTTTGCTGTGCTGTGAAAATTCAGATATTTGCATGACTGCTTTTGTTTTATTTTATGAATAGCAAAAAGCATTCAACCCATAATACATGTTGTTTTATTGGTCGCTCGTCCATTTCATATCCCATAGCTTAACCATTCATATATTTGGATTTCTCTCGACGAGGCGAGCAGTTCGAGTACCACCTTGATGGGTCTGCGACGTTTCCTTCCAGAGTTATTACAAAAAAACCACAAACATCCCAGAATCCTCTCGGTTTGGGGTCAAAATGTTGTCGCTCATTAAATCCCATAATAAACGTCGCATCGAATGAATGTGATTGAATTCTCCCCGTCTGGACGAGCAGAATTGAATGATGCAACTGATATTGCTGTCCTGTGAAAATTCAGATATTTGCATGACTTCTTTTGTTTTATTTTGTGAATAGCAAAAAGCATTCAACCCCATAATACATGTTGTTTTATTGGTCGCTCGTCCATTTCATATTCCATAGCTTAAGCATTCATATATTTGGATTCCTCTCGACGAGGCGAGCAGTACGAGTACCACCTTGATGGGTCTGCAACGTTTCCTTCCAGAGTTATTACCAAAAATACACAAACATCCCAGAATCCTCTCGGTTTGGGGTCAAAATGTTGTCGCTCATTAAATCCAATAAGAAACGTCGCATCGAATGAATGTGATTGAATTATCCCCATCTTGACGAGCGGAATTGAATGGTGCAACTGATTTTGCTGTGCTGTGAAAATTCAGATATTTGCATGACTTCTTTTGTTTTATTTTGTGAATAGCAAAAAGCATTCAACCCCATAATACATGTTGTTTTATTGGTCGCTCGTCCATTTCATATCCGATAGCTTAACCATTCATAGATTTGGATTCCTCTCGACGAGCCGAGCAGTACGAGTACCACCTTGATGGGTCTGCGACGTTTCCTTCCAGAGTTATTACCAAAAAACCACAAACATCCCAGAATCCTCTCGGTTTGGGGTCAAAATGTTGTCGCTCATTAAATCCAATAAGAAACGTCGCATCGAATGAATGTGATTGAATTCTCCCCGTCTGGACGAGCGGAATTGAATGGTGCAACTGATTTTGCTGTGCTGTGAAAATTCAGATATTTGCATGACTTCTTTTGTTTTATTTTGTGAATAGCAAAAAGCATTCAACCCCATAATACATGTTGTTTTATTGGTCGCTCGTCCATTTCATATCCGATAGCTTAACCATTCATAGATTTGGATTTCTCTCGACGAGCCGAGCAGTACGAGTACCACCTTGATGGGTCTGCGACGTTTCCTTCCAGAGTTATTACCAAAAAACCACAAACATCCCAGAATCCTCTCGGTTTGGGGTCAAAATGTTGTCGCTCATTAAATCCAATAAGAAACGTCGCATCGAATGAATGTGATTGAATTCTCCCCGTCTGGACGAGCGGAATTGAATGGTGCAACTGATTTTGCTGTGCTGTGAAAATTCAGATATTTGCATGACTGCTTTTGTTTTATTTTATGAATAGCAAAAAGCATTCAACCCATAATACATGTTGTTTTATTGGTCGCTCGTCCATTTCATATCCCATAGCTTAACCATTCATATATTTGGATTCCTCTCGACGAGGCGAGCAGTTCGAGTACCACCTGGTTGGGTCTGCGACGTTTCCTTCCATAGTTATTACCAAAAAACCACAAACATCCCAGAATCCTCTCGGTTTGGGGTCAAAATGTTGTCGCTCATTAAATCCCATAAGAAACGTCGCATCGAATGAATGTGATTGAATTCTCCCCGTCTGGACGAGCGGAATTGAATGGTGCAACTGATTTTGCTGTGCTGTGAAAATTCAGATATTTGCATGACTGCTTTTGTTTTATTTTATGAATAGCAAAAAGCATTCAACCCATAATACATGTTGTTTTATTGGTCGCTCGTCCATTTCATATCCCATAGCTTAACCATTCATATATTTGGATTCCTCTCGACGAGTCGAGCAGTTCGAGTACCACCTTGATGGGTCTGCGACGTTTCCTTCCAGAGTTATTACAAAAAAACCACAAACATCCCAGAATCCTCTCGGTTTGGGGTCAAAATGTTGTCGCTCATTAAATCCCATAAGAAACGTCGCATCGAATGAATGTGATTGAATTCTCCCCGTCTGGACGAGCGGAATTGAATGGTGCAACTGGTATTGCTGTGCTGTGAAAATTCAGATATTTGCATGACTGCTTTTGTTTTATTTTATGAATAGCAAAAAGCATTCAACCCATAATACATGTTGTTTTATTGGTCGCTCGTCCATTTCATATCCCATAGCTTAACCATTCATATATTTGGATTCCTCTCGACGAGGCGAGCAGTTCGAGTACCACCTGGTTGGGTCTGCGACGTTTCCTTCCATAGTTATTACCAAAAAACCACAAACATCCCAGAATCCTCTCGGTTTGGGGTCAAAATGTTGTCGCTCATTAAATCCCATAAGAAACGTCGCATCGAATGAATGTGATTGAATTCTCCCCGTCTGGACGAGCGGAATTGAATGGTGCAACTGATTTTGCTGTGCTGTGAAAATTCAGATATTTGCATGACTGCTTTTGTTTTATTTTATGAATAGCAAAAAGCATTCAACCCATAATACATGTTGTTTTATTGGTCGCTCGTCCATTTCATATCCCATAGCTTAACCATTCATATATTTGGATTCCTCTCGACGAGGCGAGCAGTTCGAGTACCACCTTGATGGGTCTGCGACGTTTCCTTCCAGAGTTATTACAAAAAAACCACAAACATCCCAGAATCCTCTCGGTTTGGGGTCAAAATGTTGTCGCTCATTAAATCCCATAAGAAACGTCGCATCGAATGAATGTGATTGAATTCTCCCCGTCTGGACGAGCGGAATTGAATGGTGCAACTGGTATTGCTGTCCTGTGAAAATTCAGATATTTGCATGACTGCTTTTGTTTTATTTTGTGAATAGCAAAAAGCATTCAACCCCATAATACATGTTGTTTTATTGGTCGCTCGTCCATTTCATATTCCATAGCTTAAGCATTCATATATTTGGATTCCTCTCGACGAGGCGAGAAGTACGAGTACCACCTTGATGGGTCTGCGACGTTTCCTTCCAGAGTTATTACAAAAAAACCACAAACATCCCAGAATCCTCTCGGTTTGGGGTCAAAATGTTGTCGCTCATTAAATCCCATAAGAAACGTCGCATCGAATGAATGTGATTGAATTCTCCCCGTCTGGACGAGCGGAATTGAATGGTGCAACTGGTATTGCTGTCCTGTGAAAATTCAGATATTTGCATGACTGCTTTTGTTTTATTTTGTGAATAGCAAAAAGCATTCAACCCCATAATACATGTTGTTTTATTGGTCGCTCGTCCATTTCATATTCCATAGCTTAAGCATTCATATATTTGGATTCCTCTCGACGAGGCGAGAAGTACGAGTACCACCTTGATGGGTCTGCGACGTTTCCTTCCAGAGTTATTACCAAAAATACACAAACATCCCAGAATCCTCTCGGTTTGGGGTCAAAATGTTTTCGCTCATTAAATCCAATAAGAAACGTCGCATCGAATGAATGTGATTGAATTCTCTCCGTCTGGACGAGCGGAATTGAATGGTGCAACTGATATTGCTGTCCTGTGAAAATTCAGATATTTGCATGACTTCTTTTGTTTTATTTTGTGAATAGCAAAAAGCATTCAACCCCATAATACATGTTGTTTTATTAGTCGCTCGTCCATTTCGTATCCCATAGCTTAAGCATTCATATATTTGGATTTCTCTCGACGAGCCGAGCAGTACGAGTACCACCTTGATGGGTCTGCGACGTTTCGTTCCAGAGTTATTACCAAAAAACCACAAACATCCCAGAATCCTCTCGGTTTGGGGTCAAAATGTTGTCGCTCATTAAATCCAATAAGAAACGTCGCATCGAATGAATGTGATTGAATTCTCCCCGTCTGGACGAGCGGAATTGAATGGTGCAACTGATTTTGCTGTGCTGTGAAAATTCAGATATTTGCATGACTGCTTTTGTTTTATTTTATGAATAGCAAAAAGCATTCAACCCATAATACATGTTGTTTTATTGGTCGCTCGTCCATTTCATATCCCATAGCTTAACCATTCATATATTTGGATTTCTCTCGACGAGGCGAGCAGTTCGAGTACGACCTTGATGGGTCTGCGACGTTTCCTTCCAGAGTTATTACAAAAAAACCACAAACATCCCAGAATCCTCTCGGTTTGGGGTCAAAATGTTGTCGCTCATTAAATCCCATAATAAACGTCGCATCGAATGAATGTGATTGAATTCTCCCCGTCTGGACGAGCAGAATTGAATGATGCAACTGATATTGCTGTCCTGTGAAAATTCAGATATTTGCATGACTTCTTTTGTTTTATTTTGTGAATAGCAAAAAGCATTCAACCCCATAATACATGTTGTTTTATTGGTCGCTCGTCCATTTCATATTCCATAGCTTAAGCATTCATATATTTGGATTCCTCTCGACGAGGCGAGCAGTACGAGTACCACCTTGATGGGTCTGCGACGTTTCCTTCCAGAGTTATTACCAAAAATACACAAACATCCCAGAATCCTCTCGGTTTGGGGTCAAAATGTTGTCGCTCATTAAATCCAATAAGAAACGTCGCATCGAATGAATGTGATTGAATTCTCCCCATCTTGACGAGCGGAATTGAATGGTGCAACTGATTTTGCTGTGCTGTGAAAATTCAGATATTTGCATGACTTCTTTTGTTTTATTTTGTGAATAGCAAAAAGCATTCAACCCCATAATACATGTTGTTTTATTGGTCGCTCGTCCATTTCATATCCGATAGCTTAACCATTCATATATTTGGATTCCTCTCGACGAGCCGAGCAGTACGAGTACCACCTTGATGGGACTGCGACGTTTCCTTCCATAGTTATTACCAAAAAACCACAAACATCCCAGAATCCTCTCGGTTTGGGGTCAAAATGTTGTCGCTCATTAAATCCCATAAGAAACGTCGCATCGAATGAATGTGATTGAATTCTCCCCGTCTGGACGAGCGGAATTGAATGGTGCAACTGATTTTGCTGTGCTGTGAAAATTCAGATATTTGCATGACTGCTTTTGTTTTATTTTATGAATAGCAAAAAGCATTCAACCCATAATACATGTTGTTTTATTGGTCGCTCGTCCATTTCATATCCCATAGCTTAACCATTCATATATTTGGATTCCTCTCGACGAGGCGAGCAGTTCGAGTACCACCTTGATGGGTCTGCGACGTTTCCTTCCAGAGTTATTACAAAAAAACCACAAACATCCCAGAATCCTCTCGGTTTGGGGTCAAAATGTTGTCGCTCATTAAATCCCATAAGAAACGTCGCATCGAATGAATGTGATTGAATTCTCCCCGTCTGGACGAGCGGAATTGAATGGTGCAACTGGTATTGCTGTCCTGTGAAAATTCAGATATTTGCATGACTGCTTTTGTTTTATTTTGTGAATAGCAAAAAGCATTCAACCCCATAATACATGTTGTTTTATTGGTCGCTCGTCCATTTCATATTCCATAGCTTAAGCATTCATATATTTGGATTCCTCTCGACGAGGCGAGAAGTACGAGTACCACCTTGATGGGTCTGCGACGTTTCCTTCCAGAGTTATTACCAAAAATACACAAACATCCCAGAATCCTCTCGGTTTGGGGTCAAAATGTTTTCGCTCATTAAATCCAATAAGAAACGTCGCATCGAATGAATGTGATTGAATTCTCTCCGTCTGGACGAGCGGAATTGAATGGTGCAACTGATATTGCTGTCCTGTGAAAATTCAGATATTTGCATGACTTCTTTTGTTTTATTTTGTGAATAGCAAAAAGCATTCAACCCCATAATACATGTTGTTTTATTAGTCGCTCGTCCATTTCATATCCCATAGCTTAAGCATTCATATATTTGGATTTCTCTCGACGAGCCGAGCAGTACGAGTACCACCTTGATGGGTCTGCGACGTTTCGTTCCAGAGTTATTACCAAAAAACCACAAACATCCCAGAATCCTCTCGGTTTGGGGTCAAAATGTTGTCGCTCATTAAATCCAATAAGAAACGTCGCATCGAATGAATGTGATTGAATTCTCCCCGTCTGGACGAGCGGAATTGAATGGTGCAACTGATTTTGCTGTGCTGTGAAAATTCAGATATTTGCATGACTGCTTTTGTTTTATTTTATGAATAGCAAAAAGCATTCAACCCATAATACATGTTGTTTTATTGGTCGCTCGTCCATTTCATATCCCATAGCTTAACCATTCATATATTTGGATTTCTCTCGACGAGGCGAGCAGTTCGAGTACGACCTTGATGGGTCTGCGACGTTTCCTTCCAGAGTTATTACAAAAAAACCACAAACATCCCAGAATCCTCTCGGTTTGGGGTCAAAATGTTGTCGCTCATTAAATCCCATAATAAACGTCGCATCGAATGAATGTGATTGAATTCTCCCCGTCTGGACGAGCAGAATTGAATGATGCAACTGATATTGCTGTCCTGTGAAAATTCAGATATTTGCATGACTTCTTTTGTTTTATTTTGTGAATAGCAAAAAGCATTCAACCCCATAATACATGTTGTTTATTGGTCGCTCGTCCATTTCATATTCCATAGCTTAAGCATTCATATATTTGGATTCCTCTCGACGAGGCGAGCAGTACGAGTACCACCTTGATGGGTCTGCGACGTTTCCTTCCAGAGTTATTACCAAAAATACACAAACATCCCAGAATCCTCTCGGTTTGGGGTCAAAATGTTGTCGCTCATTAAATCCAATAAGAAACGTCGCATCGAATGAATGTGATTGAATTCTCCCCATCTTGACGAGCGGAATTGAATGGTGCAACTGATTTTGCTGTGCTGTGAAAATTCAGATATTTGCATGACTTCTTTTGTTTTATTTTGTGAATAGCAAAAAGCATTCAACCCCATAATACATGTTGTTTTATTGGTCGCTCGTCCATTTCATATCCGATAGCTTAACCATTCATAGATTTGGATTCCTCTCGACGAGCCGAGCAGTACGAGTACCACCTTGATGGGACTGCGACGTTTCCTTCCAGAGTTATTACCAAAAAACCACAAACATCCCAGAATCCTCTCGGTTTGGGGTCAAAATGTTGTCGCTCATTAAATCCAATAAGAAACGTCGCATCGAATGAATGTGATTGAATTCTCCCCGTCTGGACGAGCGGAATTGAATGGTGCAACTGATTTTGCTGTGCTGTGAAAATTCAGATATTTGCATGACTGCTTTTGTTTTATTTTATGAATAGCAAAAAGCATTCAACCCATAATACATGTTGTTTTATTGGTCGCTCGTCCATTTCATATCCCATAGCTTAACCATTCATATATTTGGATTCCTCTCGACGAGGCGAGCAGTTCGAGTACTACCTTGATGGGTCTGCGACGTTTCCTTCCAGAGTTATTACAAAAAAACCACAAACATCCCAGAATCCTCTCGGTTTGGGGTCAAAATGTTGTCGCTCATTAAATCCCATAAGAAACGTCGCATCGAATGAATGTGATTGAATTCTCCCCGTCTGGACGAGCGGAATTGAATGGTGCAACTGGTATTGCTGTCCTGTGAAAATTCAGATATTTGCATGACTGCTTTTGTTTTATTTTGTGAATAGCAAAAAGCATTCAACCCCATAATACATGTTGTTTTATTGGTCGCTCGTCCATTTCATATTCCATAGCTTAAGCATTCATATATTTGGATTCCTCTCGACGAGGCGAGAAGTACGAGTACCACCTTGATGGGTCTGCGACGTTTCCTTCCAGAGTTATTACCAAAAATACACAAACATCCCAGAATCCTCTCGGTTTGGGGTCAAAATGTTTTCGCTCATTAAATCCAATAAGAAACGTCGCATCGAATGAATGTGATTGAATTCTCCCCGTCTGGACGAGCGGAATTGAATGGTGCAACTGATATTGCTGTCCTGTGAAAATTCAGATATTTGCATGACTGCTTTTGTTTTATTTTGTGAATAGCAAAAAGCATTCAACCCCATAATACATGTTGTTTTATTGGTCGCTCGTCCATTTCATATTCCATAGCTTAAGCATTCATATATTTGGATTCCTCTCGAGGAGGCGAGCAGTACGAGTACCACCTTGATGGGTCTGCGACGTTTCCTTCCAGAGTTATTACCAAAAATACACAAACATCCCAGAATCCTCTCGGTTTGGGGTCAAAATGTTGTCGCTCATTAAATCCAATAAGAAACGTCGCATCGAATGAATGTGATTGAATTCTCCCCGTCTGGACGAGTGGAATTGAATGGTGCAACTGATTTTGCTGTGCTGTGAAAATTCAGATATTTGCATGACTGCTTTTGTTTTATTTTATGAATAGCAAAAAGCATTCAACCCATAATACATGTTGTTTTATTGGTCGCTCGTCCATTTCATATCCCATAGCTTAACCATTCATATATTTGGATTCCTCTCGACGAGGCGAGCAGTTCGACTACCACCTTGATGGGTCTGCGACGTTTCCTTTCAGAGTTATTACCAAAAATACACAAACATCCCAGAATCCTCTCGGTTTGGGGTCAAAATGTTGTCGCTCATTAAATCCAATAAGAAACGTCGCATCGAATGAATGTGATTGAATTCTCCCCATCTTGACGAGCGGAATTGAATGGTGCAACTGATTTTGCTGTGCTGTGAAAATTCAGATATTTGCATGACTGCTTTTGTTTTATTTTATGAATAGCAAAAAGCATTCAACCCATAATACATGTTGTTTTATTGGTCGCTCGTCCATTTCATATCCCATAGCTTAACCATTCATATATTTGGATTCCTCTCGACGAGGCGAGCAGTTCGAGTACCACCTTGATGGGTCTGCGACGTTTCCTTCCAGAGTTATTACCAAAAAACCACAAACATCCCAGAATCCTCTCGGTTTGGGGTCAAAATGTTGTCGCTCATTAAATCCCATAAGAAACGTCGCATCGAATGAATGTGATTGAATTCTCCCCGTCTGGACGAGCGGAATTGAATGGTGCAACTGATATTGCTGTCCTGTGAAAATTCAGATATTTGCATGACTGCTTTTGTTTTATTTTGTGAATAGCAAAAAGCATTCAACCCCATAATACATGTTGTTTTATTGGTCGCTCGTCCATTTCATATTCCATAGCTTATGCATTCATATATATATTTGGATTCCTCTCGACGAGGCGAGCAGTACGAGTACCACCTTGATGGGTCTGCGACGTTTCCTTCCAGAGTTATTACCAAAAATACACAAACATCCCAGAATCCTCTCGGTTTGGGGTCAAAATGTTGTCGCTCATTAAATCCAATAAGAAACGTCGCATCGAATGAATGTGATTGAATTCTCCCCATCTTGACGAGCGGAATTGAATGGTGCAACTGATTTTGCTGTGCTGTGAAAATTCAGATATTTGCATGACTTCTTTTGTTTTATTTTGTGAATAGCAAAAAGCATTCAACCCCATAATACATGTTGTTTTATTGGTCGCTCGTCCATTTCATATCCGATAGCTTAACCATTCATAGATTTGGATTCCTCTCGACGAGCCGAGCAGTACGAGTACCACCTTGATGGGTCTGCGACGTTTCCTTTCAGAGTTATTACCAAAAAACCACAAACATCCCAGAATCCTCTCGGTTTGGGGTCAAAATGTTGTCGCTCATTAAATCCAATAAGAAACGTCGCATCGAATGAATGTGATTGAATTCTCCCCATCTTGACGAGCGGAATTGAATGGTGCAACTGATATTGCTGTCCTGTGAAAATTCAGATATTTGCATGACTGCTTTTGTTTTATTTTGTGAATAGCAAAAAGCATTCAACCCCATAATACATGTTGTTTTATTGGTCGCTCGTCCATTTCATATTCCATAGCTTAAGCATTCATATATATATTTGGATTCCTCTCGACGAGGCGAGCAGTACGAGTACCACCTTGATGGGTCTGCGACGTTTCCTTCCAGAGTTATTACCAAAAATACACAAACATCCCAGAATCCTCTCGGTTTGGGGTCAAAATGTTGTCGCTCATTAAATCCAATAAGAAACGTCGCATCGAATGAATGTGATTGAATTCTCCCCATCTTGACGAGCGGAATTGAATGGTGCAACTGATTTTGCTGCGCTGTGAAAATTCAGATATTTGCATGACTTCTTTTGTTTTATTTTGTGAATAGCAAAAAGCATTCAACCCCATAATACATGTTGTTTTATTGGTCGCTCGTCCATTTCATATCCGATAGCTTAACCATTCATAGATTTGGATTCCTCTCGACGAGCCGAGCAGTACGAGTACCACCTTGATGGGTCTGCGACGTTTCCTTCTAGAGTTATTACCAAAAAACCACAAACATCCCAGAATCCTCTCGGTTTGGGGTCAAAATGTTGTCGCTCATTAAATCCCATAAGAAACGTCGCATCGAATGAATGTGATTGAATTCTCCCCGTCTGGACGAGCGGAATTGAATGGTGCAACTGATATTGCTGTCCTGTGAAAATTCAGATATTTGCATGACTGCTTTTGTTTTATTTTGTGAATAGCAAAAAGCATTCAACCCCATAATACATGTTGTTTTATTGGTCGCTCGTCCATTTCATATTCCATAGCTTAAGCATTCATATATTTGGATTCCGCTCGACGAGGCGAGCAGTACGAGTACCACCTTGATGGGTCTGCGACGTTTCCTTCCAGAGTTATTACCAAAAATACACAAACATCCCAGAATCCTCTCGGTTTGGGGTCAAAATGTTGTCGCTCATTAAATCCAATAAGAAACGTCGCATCGAATGAATGTGATTGAATTCTCCCCATCTTGACGAGCGGAATCGAATGGTGCAACTGATTTTGCTGTGCTGTGAAAATTCAGATATTTGCATGACTTCTTTTGTTTTATTTTGTGAATAGCAAAAAGCATTCAACCCCATAATACATGTTGTTTTATTGGTCGCTCGTCCATTTCATATCCGATAGCTTAACCATTCATAGATTTGGATTCCTCTCGACGAGCCGAGCAGTACGAGTACCACCTTGATGGGTCTGCGACGTTTCCTTCTAGAGTTATTACCAAAAAACCACAAACATCCCAGAATCCTCTCGGTTTGGGGTCAAAATGTTGTCGCTCATTAAATCCCATAAGAAACGTCGCATCGAATGAATGTGATTGAATTCTCCCCGTCTGGACGAGCGGAATTGAATGGTGCAACTGATATTGCTGTCCTGTGAAAATTCAGATATTTGCATGACTGCTTTTGTTTTATTTTGTGAATAGCAAAAAGCATTCAACCCCATAATACATGTTGTTTTATTGGTCGCTCGTCCATTTCATATTCCATAGCTTAAGCATTCATATATTTGGATTCCGCTCGACGAGGCGAGCAGTACGAGTACCACCTTGATGGGTCTGCGACGTTTCCTTCCAGAGTTATTACCAAAAATACACAAACATCCCAGAATCCTCTCGGTTTGGGGTCAAAATGTTGTCGCTCATTAAATCCAATAAGAAACGTCGCATCGAATGAATGTGATTGAATTCTCCCCATCTTGACGAGCGGAATTGAATGGTGCAACTGATTTTGCTGTGCTGTGAAAATTCAGATATTTGCATGACTTCTTTTGTTTTATTTTGTGAATAGCAAAAAGCATTCAACCCCATAATACATGTTGTTTTATTGGTCGCTCGTCCATTTCATATCCGATAGCTTAACCATTCATAGATTTGGATTCCTCTCGACGAGCCGAGCAGTACGAGTACCACCTTGATGGGTCTACGACGTTTCCTTCCAGAGTTATTACCAAAAAACCACAAACATCCCAGAATCCTCTCGGTTTGGGGTCAAAATGTTGTCGCTCATTAAATCCCATAAGAAACGTCGCATCGAATGAATGTGATTGAATTCTCCCCGTCTGGACGAGCGGAATTGAATGGTGCAACTGATATTGCTGTCCTGTGAAAATTCAGATATTTGCATGACTGCTTTTGTTTTATTTTGTGAATAGCAAAAAGCATTCAACCCCATAATACATGTTGTTTTATTGGTCGCTCGTCCATTTCATATTCCATAGCTTAAGCATTCATATATTTGGATTCCTCTCGACGAGCCGAGCAGTACGAGTACCACCTTCATGGGTCTGCGACGTTTCCTTCCAGAGTTATTACCAAAAATACACAAACATCCCAGAATCCTCTCGGTTTGGGGTCAAAATGTTGTCGCTCATTAAATCCAATAAGAAACGTCGCATCGAATGAATGTGATTGAATTCTCCCCATCTTGACGATCGGAATTGAATGGTGCAACTGATTTTGCTGTGCTGTGAAAATTCAGATATTTGCATGACTTCTTTTGTTTTATTTTGTGAATAGCAAAAAGCATTCAACCCCATAATACATGTTGTTTTATTGGTCGCTCGTCCATTTCATATCCGATAGCTTAACCATTCATAGATTTGGATTCCTCTCGACGAGCCGAGCAGTACGAGTACCACCTTGATGGGTCTGCGACGTTTCCTTCCAGAGTTATTACCAAAAAACCACAAACATCCCAGAATCCTCTCGGTTTGGGGTCAAAATGTTGTCGCTCATTAAATCCCATAAGAAACGTCGCATCGAATGAATGTGATTGAATTCTCCCCGTCTGGACGAGCGGAATTGAATGGTGCAACTGATATTGCTGTCCTGTGAAAATTCAGATATTTGCATGACTGCTTTTGTTTTATTTTGTGAATAGCAAAAAGCATTCAACCCCATAATACATGTTGTTTTATTGGTCGCTCGTCCATTTCATATTCCATAGCTTAAGCATTCATATATTTGGATTCCTCTCGACGAGGCGAGCAGTACGAGTACCACCTTGATGGGTCTGCCACGTTTCCTTCCAGAGTTATTACCAAAAATACACAAACATCCCAGAATCCTCTCGGTTTGGGGTCAAAATGTTGTCGCTCATTAAATCCAATAAGAAACGTCGCATCGAATGAATGTGATTGAATTCTCCCCATCTTGACGAGCGGAATTGAATGGTGCAACTGATTTTGCTGTGCTGTGAAAATTCAGATATTTGCATGACTTCTTTTGTTTTATTTTGTGAATAGCAAAAAGCATTCAACCCCATAATACATGTTGTTTTATTGGTCGCTCGTCCATTTCATATTCCATAGCTTAAGCATTCATATATTTGGATTCCTCTCGACGAGCCGAGCAGTACGAGTACCACCTTGATGGGTCTGCGACGTTTCCTTCTAGAGTTATTACCAAAAAACCACAAACATCCCAGAATCCTCTCGGTTTGGGGTCAAAATGTTGTCGCTCATTAAATCCCATAAGAAACGTCGCATCGAATGAATGTGATTGAATTCTCCCCGTCTGGACGAGCGGAATTGAATGGTGCAACTGATATTGCTGTCCTGTGAAAATTCAGATATTTGCATGACTGCTTTTGTTTTATTTTGTGAATAGCAAAAAGCATTCAACCCCATAATACATGTTGTTTTATTGGTCGCTCGTCCATTTCATATTCCATAGCTTAAGCATTCATATATTTGGATTCCGCTCGACGAGGCGAGCAGTACGAGTACCACCTTGATGGGTCTGCGACGTTTCCTTCCAGAGTTATTACCAAAAATACACAAACATCCCAGAATCCTCTCGGTTTGGGGTCAAAATGTTGTCGCTCATTAAATCCAATAAGAAACGTCGCATCGAATGAATGTGATTGAATTCTCCCCATCTTGACGAGCGGAATTGAATGGTGCAACTGATTTTGCTGTGCTGTGAAAATTCAGATATTTGCATGACTTCTTTTGTTTTATTTTGTGAATAGCAAAAAGCATTCAACCCCATAATACATGTTGTTTTATTGGTCGCTCGTCCATTTCATATCCGATAGCTTAACCATTCATAGATTTGGATTCCTCTCGACGAGCCGAGCAGTACGAGTACCACCTTGATGGGTCTACGACGTTTCCTTCCAGAGTTATTACCAAAAAACCACAAACATCCCAGAATCCTCTCGGTTTGGGGTCAAAATGTTGTCGCTCATTAAATCCCATAAGAAACGTCGCATCGAATGAATGTGATTGAATTCTCCCCGTCTGGACGAGCGGAATTGAATGGTGCAACTGATATTGCTGTCCTGTGAAAATTCAGATATTTGCATGACTGCTTTTGTTTTATTTTGTGAATAGCAAAAAGCATTCAACCCCATAATACATGTTGTTTTATTGGTCGCTCGTCCATTTCATATTCCATAGCTTAAGCATTCATATATTTGGATTCCTCTCGACGAGCCGAGCAGTACGAGTACCACCTTCATGGGTCTGCGACGTTTCCTTCCAGAGTTATTACCAAAAATACACAAACATCCCAGAATCCTCTCGGTTTGGGGTCAAAATGTTGTCGCTCATTAAATCCAATAAGAAACGTCGCATCGAATGAATGTGATTGAATTCTCCCCATCTTGACGAGCGGAATTGAATGGTGCAACTGATTTTGCTGTGCTGTGAAAATTCAGATATTTGCATGACTTCTTTTGTTTTATTTTGTGAATAGCAAAAAGCATTCAACCCCATAATACATGTTGTTTTATTGGTCGCTCGTCCATTTCATATCCGATAGCTTAACCATTCATAGATTTGGATTCCTCTCGACGAGCCGAGCAGTACGAGTACCACCTTGATGGGTCTGCGACGTTTCCTTCCAGAGTTATTACCAAAAAACCACAAACATCCCAGAATCCTCTCGGTTTGGGGTCAAAATGTTGTCGCTCATTAAATCCCATAAGAAACGTCGCATCGAATGAATGTGATTGAATTCTCCCCGTCTGGACGAGCGGAATTGAATGGTGCAACTGATATTGCTGTCCTGTGAAAATTCAGATATTTGCATGACTGCTTTTGTTTTATTTTGTGAATAGCAAAAAGCATTCAACCCCATAATACATGTTGTTTTATTGGTCGCTCGTCCATTTCATATTCCATAGCTTAAGCATTCATATATTTGGATTCCTCTCGACGAGGCGAGCAGTACGAGTACCACCTTGATGGGTCTGCGACGTTTCCTTCCAGAGTTATTACCAAAAATACACAAACATCCCAGAATCCTCTCGGTTTGGGGTCAAAATGTTGTCGCTCATTAAATCCAATAAGAAACGTCGCATCGAATGAATGTGATTGAATTCTCCCCATCTTGACGAGTGGAATTGAATGGTGCAACTGATTTTGCTGTGCTGTGAAAATTCAGATATTTGCATGACTTCTTTTGTTTTATTTTGTGAATAGCAAAAAGCATTCAACCCCATAATACATGTTGTTTTATTGGTCGCTCGTCCATTTCATATTCCATAGCTTAAGCATTCATATATTTGGATTCCTCTCGACGAGCCGAGCAGTACGAGTACCACCTTGATGGGTCTGCGACGTTTCCTTCCAGAGTTATTACCAAAAATACACAAACATCCCAGAATCCTCTCGGTTTGGGGTCAAAATGTTGTCGCTCATTAAATACAATAAGAAACGTCGCATCGAATGAATGTGATTGAATTCTCCCCATCTTGACGAGCGGAATTGAATGGTGCAACTGATTTTGCTGTGCTGTGAAAATTCAGATATTTGCATGACTTCTTTTGTTTTATTTTGTGAATAGCAAAAAGCATTCAACCCCATAATACATGTTGTTTTATTGGTCGCTCGTCCATTTCATATCCGATAGCTTAACCATTCATAGATTTGGATTCCTCTCGACGAGCCGAGCAGTACGAGTACCACCTTGATGGGTCTGCGACGTTTCCTTCCAGAGTTATTACCAAAAAACCACAAACATCCCAGAATCCTCTCGGTTTGGGGTCAAAATGTTGTCGCTCATTAAATCCCATAAGAAACGTCGCATCGAATGAATGTGATTGAATTCTCCCCGTCTGGACGAGCGGAATTGAATGGTGCAACTGATATTGCTGTCCTGTGAAAATTCAGATATTTGCATGACTGCTTTTGTTTTATTTTGTGAATAGCAAAAAGCATTCAACCCCATAATACATGTTGTTTTATTGGTCGCTCGTCCATTTCATATTCCATAGCTTAAGCATTCATATATTTGGATTCCTCTCGACGAGGCGAGCAGTACGAGTACCACCTTGATGGGTCTGCGACGTTTCCTTCCAGAGTTATTACCAAAAATACACAAACATCCCAGAATCCTCTCGGTTTGGGGTCAAAATGTTGTCGCTCATTAAATCCAATAAGAAACGTCGCATCGAATGAATGTGATTGAATTCTCCCCATCTTGACGAGCGGAATTGAATGGTGCAACTGATTTTGCTGTGCTGTGAAAATTCAGATATTTGCATGACTTCTTTTGTTTTATTTTGTGAATAGCAAAAAGCATTCAACCCCATAATACATGTTGTTTTATTGGTCGCTCGTCCATTTCATATCCGATAGCTTAACCATTCATAGATTTGGATTCCTCTCGACGAGCCGAGCAGTACGAGTACCACCTTGATGGGTCTGCGACGTTTCCTTTCAGAGTTATTACCAAAAAACCACAAAAATCCCAGAATCCTCTCGGTTTGGGGTCAAAATGTTGTCGCTCATTAAATCCAATAAGAAACGTCGCATCGAATGAATGTGATTGAATTCTCCCCATCTTGACGAGAGGAATTGAATGGTGCAACTGATATTGCTGTCCTGTGAAAATTCAGATATTTGCATGACTGCTTTTGTTTTATTTTGTGAATAGCAAAAAGCATTCAACCCCATAATACATGTTGTTTTATTGGTCGCTCGTCCATTTCATATTCCATAGCTTAAGCATTCATATATTTGGATTCCTCTCGACGAGGCGAGCAGTACGAGTACCACCTTGATGGGTCTGCGACGTTTCCTTCCAGAGTTATTACCAAAAATACACAAACATCCCAGAATCCTCTCGGTTTGGGGTCAAAATGTTGTCGCTCATTAAATCCAATAAGAAACGTCGCATCGAATGAATGTGATTGAATTCTCCCCATCTTGACGAGCGGAATTGAATGGTGCAACTGATTTTGCTGTGCTGTGAAAATTCAGATATTTGCATGACTTCTTTTGTTTTATTTTGTGAATAGCAAAAAGCATTCAACCCCATAATACATGTTGTTTTATTGGTCGCTCGTCCATTTCATATCCGATAGCTTAACCATTCATAGATTTGGATTCCTCTCGACGAGCCGAGCAGTACGAGTACCACCTTGATGGGTCTGCGACGTTTCCTTCCAGAGTTATTACCAAAAAACCACAAACATCCCAGAATCCTCTCGGTTTGGGGTCAAAATGTTGTCGCTCATTAAATCCCATAAGAAACGTCGCATCGAATGAATGTGATTGAATTCTCCCCGTCTGGACGAGCGGAATTGAATGGTGCAACTGATATTGCTGTCCTGTGAAAATTCAGATATTTGCATGACTGCTTTTGTTTTATTTTGTGAATAGCAAAAAGCATTCAACCCCATAATACATGTTGTTTTATTGGTCGCTCGTCCATTTCATATTCCATAGCTTAAGCATTCATATATTTGGATTCCTCTCGACGAGGCGAGCAGTACGAGTACCACCTTGATGGGTCTGCGACGTTTCCTTCCAGAGTTATTACCAAAAATACACAAACATCCCAGAATCCTCTCGGTTTGGGGTCAAAATGTTGTCGCTCATTAAATCCAATAAGAAACGTCGCATCGAATGAATGTGATTGAATTCTCCCCATCTTGACGAGCGGAATTGAATGGTGCAACTGATTTTGCTGTGCTGTGAAAATTCAGATATTTGCATGACTTCTTTTGTTTTATTTTGTGAATAGCAAAAAGCATTCAACCCCATAATACATGTTGTTTTATTGGTCGCTCGTCCATTTCATATCCGATAGCTTAACCATTCATAGATTTGGATTCCTCTCGACGAGCCGAGCAGTACGAGTACCACCTTGATGGGTCTGCGACGTTTCCTTCCAGAGTTATTACCAAAAACCACAAACATCCCAGAATCCTCTCGGTTTGGGGTCAAAATGTTGTCGCTCATTAAATCCCATAAGAAACGTCGCATCGAATGAATGTGATTGAATTCTCCCCGTCTGGACGAGCGGAATTGAATGGTGCAACTGATATTGCTGTCCTGTGAAAATTCAGATATTTGCATGACTGCTTTTGTTTTATTTTGTGAATAGCAAAAAGCATTCAACCCCATAATACATGTTGTTTTATTGGTCGCTCGTCCATTTCATATTCCATAGCTTAAGCATTCATATATTTGGATTCCTCTCGACGAGGCGAGCAGTACGAGTACCACCTTGATGGGTCTGCGACGTTTCCTTCCAGAGTTATTACCAAAAATACACAAACATCCCAGAATCCTCTCGGTTTGGGGTCAAAATGTTGTCGCTCATTAAATCCAATAAGAAACGTCGCATCGAATGAATGTGATTGAATTCTCCCCATCTTGACGAGCGGAATTGAATGGTGCAACTGATTTTGCTGTGCTGTGAAAATTCAGATATTTGCATGACTTCTTTTGTTTTATTTTGTGAATAGCAAAAAGCATTCAACCCCATAATACATGTTGTTTTATTGGTCGCTCGTCCATTTCATATCCGATAGCTTAACCATTCATAGATTTGGATTCCTCTCGACGAGCCGAGCAGTACGATTACCACCTTGATGGGTCTGCGACGTTTCCTTCCAGAGTTATTACCAAAAAACCACAAACATCCCAGAATCCTCTCGGTTTGGGGTCAAAATGTTGTCGCTCATTAAATCCCATAAGAAACGTCGCATCGAATGAATGTGATTGAATTCTCCCCGTCTGGACGAGCGGAATTGAATGGTGCAACTGATATTGCTGTCCTGTGAAAATTCAGATATTTGCATGACTGCTTTTGTTTTATTTTGTGAATAGCAAAAAGCATTCAACCCCATAATACATGTTGTTTTATTGGTCGCTCGTCCATTTCATATTCCATAGCTTAAGCATTCATATATTTGGATTCCTCTCGACGAGGCGAGCAGTACGAGTACCACCTTGATGGGTCTGCGACGTTTCCTTCCAGAGTTATTACCAAAAAACCACAAACATCCCAGAATCCTCTCGGTTTGGGGTCAAAATGTTGTCGCTCATTAAATCCAATAAGAAACGTCGCATCGAATGAATGTGATTGAATTCTCCCCATCTTGACGAGCGGAATTGAATGGTGCAACTGATTTTGCTGTGCTGTGAAAATTCAGATATTTGCATGACTTCTTTTGTTTTATTTTGTGAATAGCAAAAAGCATTCAACCCCATAATACATGTTGTTTTATTGGTCGCTCGTCCATTTCATATCCGATAGCTTAACCATTCATAGATTTGGATTCCTCTCGACGAGCCGAGCAGTACGAGTACCACCTTGATGGGTCTGCGACGTTTCCTTTCAGAGTTATTACCAAAAAACCACAAACATCCCAGAATCCTCTCGGTTTGGGGTCAAAATGTTGTCGCTCATTAAATCCAATAAGAAACGTCGCATCGAATGAATGTGATTGAATTCTCCCCATCTTGACGAGCGGAATTGAATGGTGCAACTGATATTGCTGTCCTGTGAAAATTCAGATATTTGCATGACTGCTTTTGTTTTATTTTGTGAATAGCAAAAAGCATTCAACCCCATAATACATGTTGTTTTATTGGTCGCTCGTCCATTTCATATTCCATAGCTTAAGCATTCATATATTTGGATTCCTCTCGACGAGCCGAGCAGTACGAGTACCACCTTGATGGGTCTGCGACGTTTCCTTCCAGAGTTATTACCAAAAATACACAAACATCCCAGAATCCTCTCGGTTTGGGGTCAAAATGTTGTCGCTCATTAAATCCAATAAGAAACGTCGCATCGAATGAATGTGATTGAATTCTCCCCATCTTGACGAGCGGAATTGAATGGTGCAACTGATTTTGCTGTGCTGTGAAAATTCAGATATTTGCATGACTTCTTTTGTTTTATTTTGTGAATAGCAAAAAGCATTCAACCCCATAATACATGTTGTTTTATTGGTCGCTCGTCCATTTCATATCCGATAGCTTAACCATTCATAGATTTGGATTCCTCTCGACGAGCCGAGCAGTACGAGTACCACCTTGATGGGTCTGCGACGTTTCATTTCAGAGTTATTACCAAAAAACCACAAACATCCCAGAATCCTCTCGGTTTGGGGTCAAAATGTTGTCGCTCATTAAATCCAATAAGAAACGTCGCATCGAATGAATGTGATTGAATTCTCCCCATCTTGACGAGCGGAATTGAATGGTGCAACTTATTTTGCTGTGCTGTGAAAATTCAGATATTTGCATGACTTCTTTTGTTTTATTTTGTGAATAGCAAAAAGCATTCAACCCCATAATACATGTTGTTTTATTGGTCGCTCGTCCATTTCATATCCGATAGCTTAACCATTCATAGATTTGGATTCCTCTCGACGAGCCGAGCAGTACGATTACCACCTTGATGGGTCTGCGACGTTTCCTTTCAGAGTTATTACCAAAAAACCACAAACATCCCAGAATCCTCTCGGTTTGGGGTCAAAATGTTGTCGCTCATTAAATCCAATAAGAAACGTCGCATCGAATGAATGTGATTGAATTCTCCCCATCTTGACGAGCGGAATTGAATGGTGCAACTGATATTGCTGTCCTGTGAAAATTCAGATATTTGCATGACTGCTTTTGTTTTATTTTGTGAATAGCAAAAAGCATTCAACCCCATAATACATGTTGTTTTATTGGTCGCTCGTCCATTTCATATTCCATAGCTTAAGCATTCATATATTTGGATTCCTCTCGACGAGGCGAGCAGTACGAGTACCACCTTGATGGGTCTGCGACGTTTCCTTCCAGAGTTATTACCAAAAATACACAAACATCCCAGAATCCTCTCGGTTTGGGGTCAAAATGTTGTCGCTCATTAAATCCAATAAGAAACGTCGCATCGAATGAATGTGATTGAATTCTCCCCATCTTGACGAGCGGAATTGAATGGTGCAACTGATTTTGCTGTGCTGTGAAAATTCAGATATTTGCATGACTTCTTTTGTTTTATTTTGTGAATAGCAAAAAGCATTCAACCCCATAATACATGTTGTTTTATTGGTCGCTCGTCCATTTCATATCCGATAGCTTAACCATTCATAGATTTGGATTCCTCTCGACGAGCCGAGCAGTACGAGTACCACCTTGATGGGTCTGCGACGTTTCATTTCAGAGTTATTACCAAAAAACCACAAACATCCCAGAATCCTCTCGGTTTGGGGTCAAAATGTTGTCGCTCATTAAATCCAATAAGAAACGTCGCATCGAATGAATGTGATTGAATTCTCCCCATCTTGACGAGCGGAATTGAATGGTGCAACTTATTTTGCTGTGCTGTGAAAATTCAGATATTTGCATGACTTCTTTTGTTTTATTTTGTGAATAGCAAAAAGCATTCAACCCCATAATACATGTTGTTTTATTGGTCGCTCGTCCATTTCATATCCGATAGCTTAACCATTCATAGATTTGGATTCCTCTCGACGAGCCGAGCAGTACGAGTACCACCTTGATGGGTCTGCGACGTTTCCTTCCAGAGTTATTACCAAAAAACCACAAACATCCCAGAATCCTCTCGGTTTGGGGTCAAAATGTTGTCGCTCATTAAATCCCATAAGAAACGTCGCATCGAATGAATGTGATTGAATTCTCCCCGTCTGGACGAGCGGAATTGAATGGTGCAACTGATATTGCTGTCCTGTGAAAATTCAGATATTTGCATGACTGCTTTTGTTTTATTTTGTGAATAGCAAAAAGCATTCAACCCCATAATACATGTTGTTTTATTGGTCGCTCGTCCATTTCATATTCCATAGCTTAAGCATTCATATATTTGGATTCCTCTCGACGAGGCGAGCAGTACGAGTACCACCTTGATGGGTCTGCGACGTTTCCTTCCAGAGTTATTACCAAAAAACCACAAACATCCCAGAATCCTCTCGGTTTGGGGTCAAAATGTTGTCGCTCATTAAATCCAATAAGAAACGTCGCATCGAATGAATGTGATTGAATTCTCCCCATCTTGACGAGCGGAATTGAATGGTGCAACTGATTTTGCTGTGCTGTGAAAATTCAGATATTTGCATGACTTCTTTTGTTTTATTTTGTGAATAGCAAAAAGCATTCAACCCCATAATACATGTTGTTTTATTGGTCGCTCGTCCATTTCATATTCCATAGCTTAAGCATTCATATATTTGGATTCCTCTCGACGAGGCGAGCAGTACGAGTACCACCTTGATGGGTCTGCGACGTTTCCTTCCAGAGTTATTACCAAAAATACACAAACATCCCAGAATCCTCTCGGTTTGGGGTCAAAATGTTGTCGCTCATTAAATCCAATAAGAAACGTCGCATCGAATGAATGTGATTGAATTCTCCCCATCTTGACGAGCGGAATTGAATGGTGCAACTGATTTTGCTGTGCTGTGAAAATTCAGATATTTGCATGACTTCTTTTGTTTTATTTTGTGAATAGCAAAAAGCATTCAACCCCATAATACATGTTGTTTTATTGGTCGCTCGTCCATTTCATATCCGATAGCTTAACCATTCATAGATTTCGATTCCTCTCGACGAGCCGAGCAGTACGAGTACCACCTTGATGGGTCTGCGACGTTTCATTTCAGAGTTATTACCAAAAAACCACAAACATCCCAGAATCCTCTCGGTTTGGGGTCAAAATGTTGTCGCTCATTAAATCCAATAAGAAACGTCGCATCGAATGAATGTGATTGAATTCTCCCCATCTTGACGAGCGGAATTGAATGGTGCAACTTATTTTGCTGTGCTGTGAAAATTCAGATATTTGCATGACTTCTTTTGTTTTATTTTGTGAATAGCAAAAAGCATTCAACCCCATAATACATGTTGTTTTATTGGTCGCTCGTCCATTTCATATCCGATAGCTTAACCATTCATAGATTTGGATTCCTCTCGACGAGCCGAGCAGTACGAGTACCACCTTGATGGGTCTGCGACGTTTCCTTTCAGAGTTATTACCAAAAAACCACAAACATCCCAGAATCCTCTCGGTTTGGGGTCAAAATGTTGTCGCTCATTAAATCCAATAAGAAACGTCGCATCGAATGAATGTGATTGAATTCTCCCCATCTTGACGAGCGGAATTGAATGGTGCAACTGATATTGCTGTCCTGTGAAAATTCAGATATTTGCATGACTGCTTTTGTTTTATTTTGTGAATAGCAAAAAGCATTCAACCCCATAATACATGTTGTTTTATTGGTCGCTCGTCCATTTCATATTCCATAGCTTAAGCATTCATATATTTGGATTCCTCTCGACGAGGCGAGCAGTACGAGTACCACCTTGATGGGTCTGCGACGTTTCCTTCCAGAGTTATTACCAAAAATACACAAACATCCCAGAATCCTCTCGGTTTGGGGTCAAAATGTTGTCGCTCATTAAATCCAATAAGAAACGTCGCATCGAATGAATGTGATTGAATTCTCCCCATCTTGACGAGCGGAATTTAATGGTGCAACTGATTTTGCTGTGCTGTGAAAATTCAGATATTTGCATGACTTCTTTTGTTTTATTTTGTGAATAGCAAAAAGCATTCAACCCCATAATACATGTTGTTTTATTGGTCGCTCGTCCATTTCATATCCGATAGCTTAACCATTCATAGATTTGGATTCCTCTCGACGAGCCGAGCAGTACGAGTACCACCTTGATGGGTCTGCGACGTTTCATTTCAGAGTTATTACCAAAAAACCACAAACATCCCAGAATCCTCTCGGTTTGGGGTCAAAATGTTGTCGCTCATTAAATCCAATAAGAAACGTCGCATCGAATGAATGTGATTGAATTCTCCCCATCTTGACGAGCGGAATTGAATGGTGCAACTTATTTTGCTGTGCTGTGAAAATTCAGATATTTGCATGACTTCTTTTGTTTTATTTTGTGAATAGCAAAAAGCATTCAACCCCATAATACATGTTGTTTTATTGGTCGCTCGTCCATTTCATATCCGATAGCTTAACCATTCATAGATTTGGATTCCTTTCGACGAGCCGAGCAGTACGAGTACCACCTTGATGGGTCTGCGACGTTTCCTTCCAGAGTTATTACCAAAAAACCACAAACATCCCAGAATCCTCTCGGTTTGGGGTCAAAATGTTGTCGCTCATTAAATCCAATAAGAAACGTCGCATCGAATGAATGTGATTGAATTCTCCCCGTCTGGACGAGCGGAATTGAATGGTGCAACTGATTTTGCTGTGCTGTGAAAATTCAGATATTTGCATGACTGCTTTTGTTTTATTTTATGAATAGCAAAAAGCATTCAACCCATAATACATGTTGTTTTATTGGTCGCTCGTCCATTTCATATCCCATAGCTTAACCATTCATATATTTGGATTCCTCTCGACGAGCCGAGCAGTACGAGTACCACCTTGATGGGTCTGCGACGTTTCCTTCCAGAGTTATTACCAAAAAACCACAAACATCCCAGAATCCTCTCGGTTTGGGGTCAAAATGTTGTCGCTCATTAAATCCCATAAGAAACGTCGCATCGAATGAATGTGATTGAATTCTCCCCGTCTGGACGAGCGGAATTGAATGGTGCAACTGATATTGCTGTCCTGTGAAAATTCAGATATTTGCATGACTGCTTTTGTTTTATTTTGTGAATAGCAAAAAGCATTCAACCCCATAATACATGTTGTTTTATTGGTCGCTCGTCCATTTCATATCCCATAGCTTAACCATTCATATATTTGGATTCCTCTCGACGAGGCGAGCAGTTCGAGTACCACCTTGATGGGTCTGCGACGTTTCCTTCCAGAGTTATTACCAAAAAACCACAAACATCCCAGAATCCTCTCGGTTTGGGGTCAAAATGTTGTCGCTCATTAAATCCCATAAGAAACGTCGCATCGAATGAATGTGATTGAATTCTCCCCGTCTGGACGAGCGGAATTGAATGGTGCAACTGATATTGCTGTCCTGTGAAAATTCAGATATTTGCATGACTGCTTTTGTTTTATTTTGTGAATAGCAAAAAGCATTCAACCCCATAATACATGTTGTTTTATTGGTCGCTCGTCCATTTCATATTCCATAGCTTAAGCATTCATATATATATTTGGATTCCTCTCGACGAGGCGAGCAGTACGAGTACCACCTTGATGGGTCTGCGACGTTTCCTTCCAGAGTTATTACCAAAAATACACAAACATCCCAGAATCCTCTCGGTTTGGGGTCAAAATGTTGTCGCTCATTAAATCCAATAAGAAACGTCGCATCGAATGAATGTGATTGAATTCTCCCCATCTTGACGAGCGGAATTGAATGGTGCAACTGATTTTGCTGTGCTGTGAAAATTCAGATATTTGCATGACTTCTTTTGTTTTATTTTGTGAATAGCAAAAAGCATTCAACCCCATAATACATGTTGCTTTATTGGTCGCTCGTCCATTTCATATCCGATAGCTTAACCATTCATAGATTTGGATTCCTCTCGACGAGCCGAGCAGTACGAGTACCACCTTGATGGGTCTGCGACGTTTCCTTCTAGAGTTATTACCAAAAAACCACAAACATCCCAGAATCCTCTCGGTTTGGGGTCAAAATGTTGTCGCTCATTAAATCCCATAAGAAACGTCGCATCGAATGAATGTGATTGAATTCTCCCCGTCTGGACGAGCGGAATTGAATGGTGCAACTGATATTGCTGTCCTGTGAAAATTCAGATATTTGCATGACTGCTTTTGTTTTATTTTGTGAATAGTAAAAAGCATTCAACCCCATAAGACATGTTGTTTTATTGGTCGCTCGTCCATTTCATATTCCATAGCTTAAGCATTCATATATTTGGATTCCTCTCGACGAGGCGAGCAGTACGAGTACCACCTTGATGGGTCTGCGACGTTTCCTTCCAGAGTTATTACCAAAAATACACAAACATCCCAGAATCCTCTCGGTTTGGGGTCAAAATGTTGTCGCTCATTAAATCCAATAAGAAACGTCGCATCGAATGAATGTGATTGAATTCTCCCCTTCTGGACGAGCGGAATTGAATGGTGCAACTGATATTGCTGTCCTGTGAAAATTCAGATATTTGCATGACTGCTTTTGTTTTATTTTGTGAATAGCAAAAAGCATTCAACCCCATAATACATGTTGTTTTATTGGTCGCTCGTCCATTTCATATTCCATAGCTTAAGCATTCATATATTTGGATTCCTCTCGACGTCGACGAGGCGAGCAGTACGAGTACCACCTTGATGGGTCTACGACGTTTCCTTCCAGAGTTATTACCAAAAATACACAAACATCCCAGAATCCTCTCGGTTTGGGGTCAAAATGTTGTCGCTCATTAAATCCAATAAGAAACGTCGCATCGAATGAATGTGATTGAATTCTCCCCATCTTGACGAGCGGAATTGAATGGTGCAACTGATTTTGCTGTGCTGTGAAAATTCAGATATTTGCATGACTTCTTTTGTTTTATTTTGTGAATAGCAAAAAGCATTCAACCCCATAATACATGTTGTTTTATTGGTCGCTCGTCCATTTCATATCCGATAGCTTAACCATTCATAGATTTGGATTCCTCTCGACGAGCCGAGCAGTACGAGTACCACCTTGATGGGTCTGCGACGTTTCCTTCCAGAGTTATTACCAAAAAACCACAAACATCCCAGAATCCTCTCGGTTTGGGGTCAAAATGTTGTCGCTCATTAAATCCCATAAGAAACGTCGCATCGAATGAATGTGATTGAATTCTCCCCGTCTGGACGAGCGGAATTGAATGGTGCAACTGATATTGCTGTCCTGTGAAAATTCAGATATTTGCATGACTGCTTTTGTTTTATTTTGTGAATAGCAAAAAGCATTCAACCCCATAATACATGTTGTTTTATTGGTCGCTCGTCCATTTCATATTCCATAGCTTAAGCATTCATATATATATTTGGATACCTCTCGACGAGGCGAGCAGTACGAGTACCACCTTGATGGGTCTGCGACGTTTCCTTCCAGAGTTATTACCAAAAATACACAAACATCCCAGAATCCTCTCGGTTTGGGGTCAAAATGTTGTCGCTCATTAAATCCAATAAGAAACGTCGCATCGAATGAATGTGATTGAATTCTCCCCATCTTGACGAGCGGAATTGAATGGTGCAACTGATTTTGCTGTGCTGTGAAAATTCAGATATTTGCATGACTTCTTTTGTTTTATTTTGTGAATAGCAAAAAGCATTCAACCCCATAATACATGTTGTTTTATTGGTCGCTCGTCCATTTCATATCCGATAGCTTAACCATTCATAGATTTGGATTCCTCTCGACGAGCCGAGCAGTACGAGTACCACCTTGATGGGTCTGCGACGTTTCATTTCAGAGTTATTACCAAAAAACCACAAACATCCCAGAATCCTCTCGGTTTGGGGTCAAAATGTTGTCGCTCATTAAATCCCATAAGAAACGTCGCATCGAATGAATGTGATTGAATTCTCCCCGTCTGGACGAGCGGAATTGAATGGTGCAACTGATATTGCTGTCCTGTGAAAATTCAGATATTTGCATGACTGCTTTTGTTTTATTTTGTGAATAGTAAAAAGCATTCAACCCCATAATACATGTTGTTTTATTGGTCGCTCGTCCATTTCATATTCCATAGCTTAAGCATTCATATATTTGGATTCCTCTCGACGAGGCGAGCAGTACGAGTACCACCTTGATGGGTCTGCGACGTTTCCTTCCAGAGTTATTACCAAAAATACACAAACATCCCAGAATCCTCTCGGTTTGGGGTCAAAATGTTGTCGCTCATTAAATCCAATAAGAAACGTCGCATCGAATGAATGTGATTGAATTCTCCCCGTCTGGACGAGCGGAATTGAATGGTGCAACTGATATTGCTGTCCTGTGAAAATTCAGATATTTGCATGACTGCTTTTGTTTTATTTTGTGAATAGCAAAAAGCATTCAACCCCATAATACATGTTGTTTTATTGGTCGCTCGTCCATTTCATATTCCATAGCTTAAGCATTCATATATTTGGATTCCTCTCGACGAGGCGAGCAGTACGAGTACCACCTTGATGGGTCTACGACGTTTCCTTCCAGAGTTATTACCAAAAATACACAAACATCCCAGAATCCTCTCGGTTTGGGGTCAAAATGTTGTCGCTCATTAAATCCAATAAGAAACGTCGCATCGAATGAATGTGATTGAATTCTCCCCATCTTGACGAGCGGAATTGAATGGTGCAACTGATTTTGCTGTGCTGTGAAAATTCAGATATTTGCATGACTTCTTTTGTTTTATTTTGTGAATAGCAAAAAGCATTCAACCCCATAATACATGTTGTTTTATTGGTCGCTCGTCCATTTCATATCCGATAGCTTAACCATTCATAGATTTGGATTCCTCTCGACGAGCCGAGCAGTACGAGTACCACCTTGATGGGTCTGCGACGTTTCCTTCCAGAGTTATTACCAAAAAACCACAAACATCCCAGAATCCTCTCGGTTTGGGGTCAAAATGTTGTCGCTCATTAAATCCCATAAGAAACGTCGCATCGAATGAATGTGATTGAATTCTCCCCGTCTGGACGAGCGGAATTGAATGGTGCAACTGATATTGCTGTCCTGTGAAAATTCAGATATTTGCATGACTGCTTTTGTTTTATTTTGTGAATAGCAAAAAGCATTCAACCCCATAATACATGTTGTTTTATTGGTCGCTCGTCCATTTCATATTCCATAGCTTAAGCATTCATATATTTGGATTCCTCTCGACGAGGCGAGCAGTACGAGTACCACTTTGATGGGTCTGCGACGTTTCCTTCCAGAGTTATTACCAAAAAACCACAAACATCCCAGAATCCTCTCGGTTTGGGGTCAAAATGTTGTCGCTCATTAAATCCCATAAGAAACGTCGCATCGAATGAATGTGATTGAATTATCCCCGTCTGGACGAGCGGAATTGAATGGTGCAACTGATATTGCTGTCCTGTGAAAATTCAGATATTTGCATGACTGCTTTTGTTTTATTTTGTGAATAGCAAAAAGCATTCAACCCCATAATACATGTTGTTTTATTGGTCGCTCGTCCATTTCATATTCCATAGCTTAAGCATTCATATATATATTTGGATACCTCTCGACGAGGCGAGCAGTACGAGTACCACCTTGATGGGTCTGTGACGTTTCCTTCCAGAGTTATTACCAAAAATACACAAACATCCCAGAATCCTCTCGGTTTGGGGTCAAAATGTTGTCGCTCATTAAATCCAATAAGAAACGTCGCATCGAATGAATGTGATTGAATTCTCCCCATCTTGACGAGCGGAATTGAATGGTGCAACTGATTTTGCTGTGCTGTGAAAATTCAGATATTTGCATGACTTCTTTTGTTTTATTTTGTGAATAGCAAAAAGCATTCAACCCCATAATACATGTTGTTTTATTGGTCGCTCGTCCATTTCATATTCCATAGCTTAAGCATTCATATATTTGGATTCCTCTCGACGAGGCGAGCAGTACGAGTACCACCTTGATGGGTCTGCGACGTTTCCTTCCAGAGTTATTACCAAAAAACCACAAACATCCCAGAATCCTCTCGGTTTGGGGTCAAAATGTTGTCGCTCATTAAATCCCATAAGAAACGTCGCATCGAATGAATGTGATTGAATTCTCCCCGTCTGGACGAGCGGAATTGAATGGTGCAACTGATATTGCTGTCCTGTGAAAATTCAGATATTTGCATGACTGCTTTTGTTTTATTTTGTGAATAGCAAAAAGCATTCAACCCCATAATACATGTTGTTTTATTGGTCGCTCGTCCATTTCATATTCCATAGCTTAAGCATTCATATATTTGGATTCCTCTCGACGAGGCGAGCAGTACGAGTACCACCTTGATGGGTCTGCGACGTTTCCTTCCAGAGTTATTACCAAAAAACCACAAACATCCCAGAATCCTCTCGGTTTGGGGTCAAAATGTTGTCGCTCATTAAATCCCATAAGAAACGTCGCATCGAATGAATGTGATTGAATTATCCCCGTCTGGACGAGCGGAATTGAATGGTGCAACTGATATTGCTGTCCTGTGAAAATTCAGATATTTGCATGACTGCTTTTGTTTTATTTTGTGAATAGCAAAAAGCATTCAACCCCATAATACATGTTGTTTTATTGGTCGCTCGTCCATTTCATATTCCATAGCTTAAGCATTCATATATATATTTGGATACCTCTCGACGAGGCGAGCAGTACGAGTACCACCTTGATGGGTCTGTGACGTTTCCTTCCAGAGTTATTACCAAAAATACACAAACATCCCAGAATCCTCTCGGTTTGGGGTCAAAATGTTGTCGCTCATTAAATCCAATAAGAAACGTCGCATCGAATGAATGTGATTGAATTCTCCCCATCTTGACGAGCGGAATTGAATGGTGCAACTGATTTTGCTGTGCTGTGAAAATTCAGATATTTGCATGACTTCTTTTGTTTTATTTTGTGAATAGCAAAAAGCATTCAACCCCATAATACATGTTGTTTTATTGGTCGCTCGTCCATTTCATATCCGATAGCTTAACCATTCATAGATTTGGATTCCTCTCGACGAGCCGAGCAGTACGAGTACCACCTTGATGGGTCTGCGACGTTTCATTTCAGAGTTATTACCAAAAAACCACAAACATCCCAGAATCCTCTCGGTTTGGGGTCAAAATGTTGTCGCTCATTAAATCCCATAAGAAACGTCGCATCGAATGAATGTGATTGAATTCTCCCCGTCTGGACGAGCGGAATTGAATGGTGCAACTGATATTGCTGTCCTGTGAAAATTCAGATATTTGCATGACTGCTTTTGTTTTATTTTGTGAATAGTAAAAAGCATTCAACCCCATAATACATGTTGTTTTATTGGTCGCTCGTCCATTTCATATTCCATAGCTTAAGCATTCATATATTTGGATTCCTCTCGACGAGGCGAGCAGTACGAGTACCACCTTGATGGGTCTGCGACGTTTCCTTCCAGAGTTATTACCAAAAATACACAAACATCCCAGAATCCTCTCGGTTTGGGGTCAAAATGTTGTCGCTCATTAAATCCAATAAGAAACGTCGCATCGAATGAATGTGATTGAATTCTCCCCGTCTGGACGAGCGGAATTGAATGGTGCAACTGATATTGCTGTCCTGTGAAAATTCAGATATTTGCATGACTGCTTTTGTTTTATTTTGTGAATAGCAAAAAGCATTCAACCCCATAATACATGTTGTTTTATTGGTCGCTCGTCCATTTCATATTCCATAGCTTAAGCATTCATATATTTGGATTCCTCTCGACGAGGCGAGCAGTACGAGTACCACCTTGATGGGTCTACGACGTTTCCTTCCAGAGTTATTACCAAAAATACACAAACATCCCAGAATCCTCTCGGTTTGGGGTCAAAATGTTGTCGCTCATTAAATCCAATAAGAAACGTCGCATCGAATGAATGTGATTGAATTCTCCCCATCTTGACGAGCGGAATTGAATGGTGCAACTGATTTTGCTGTGCTGTGAAAATTCAGATATTTGCATGACTTCTTTTGTTTTATTTTGTGAATAGCAAAAAGCATTCAACCCCATAATACATGTTGTTTTATTGGTCGCTCGTCCATTTCATATCCGATAGCTTAACCATTCATAGATTTGGATTCCTCTCGACGAGCCGAGCAGTACGAGTACCACCTTGATGGGTCTGCGACGTTTCCTTCCAGAGTTATTACCAAAAAACCACAAACATCCCAGAATCCTCTCGGTTTGGGGTCAAAATGTTGTCGCTCATTAAATCCCATAAGAAACGTCGCATCGAATGAATGTGATTGAATTCTCCCCGTCTGGACGAGCGGAATTGAATGGTGCAACTGATATTGCTGTCCTGTGAAAATTCAGATATTTGCATGACTGCTTTTGTTTTATTTTGTGAATAGCAAAAAGCATTCAACCCCATAATACATGTTGTTTTATTGGTCGCTCGTCCATTTCATATTCCATAGCTTAAGCATTCATATATTTGGATTCCTCTCGACGAGGCGAGCAGTACGAGTACCACCTTGATGGGTCTACGACGTTTCCTTCCAGAGTTATTACCAAAAATACACAAACATCCCAGAATCCTCTCGGTTTGGGGTCAAAATGTTGTCGCTCATTAAATCCAATAAGAAACGTCGCATCGAATGAATGTGATTGAATTCTCCCCATCTTGACGAGCGGAATTGAATGGTGCAACTGATTTTGCTGTGCTGTGAAAATTCAGATATTTGCATGACTTCTTTTGTTTTATTTTGTGAATAGCAAAAAGCATTCAACCCCATAATACATGTTGTTTTATTGGTCGCTCGTCCATTTCAAATCCGATAGCTTAACCATTCATAGATTTGGATTCCTCTCGACGAGCCGAGCAGTACGAGTACCACCTTGATGGGTCTGCGACGTTTCCTTCCAGAGTTATTACCAAAAAACCACAAACATCCCAGAATCCTCTCGGTTTGGGGTCAAAATGTTGTCGCTCATTAAATCCCATAAGAAACGTCGCATCGAATGAATGTGATTGAATTCTCCCCGTCTGGACGAGCGGAATTGAATGGTGCAACTGATATTGCTGTCCTGTGAAAATTCAGATATTTGCATGACTGCTTTTGTTTTATTTTGTGAATAGCAAAAAGCATTCAACCCCATAATACATGTTGTTTTATTGGTCGCTCGTCCATTTCATATTCCATAGCTTAAGCATTCATATATTTGGATTCCTCTCGACGAGGCGAGCAGTACGAGTACCACCTTGATGGGTCTACGACGTTTCCTTCCAGAGTTATTACCAAAAATACACAAACATCCCAGAATCCTCTCGGTTTGGGGTCAAAATGTTGTCGCTCATTAAATCCAATAAGAAACGTCGCATCGAATGAATGTGATTGAATTCTCCCCATCTTGACGAGCGGAATTGAATGGTGCAACTGATTTTGCTGTGCTGTGAAAATTCAGATATTTGCATGACTTCTTTTGTTTTATTTTGTGAATAGCAAAAAGCATTCAACCCCATAATACATGTTGTTTTATTGGTCGCTCGTCCATTTCATATCCGATAGCTTAACCATTCATAGATTTGGATTCCTCTCGACGAGCCGAGCAGTACGAGTACCACCTTGATGGGTCTGCGACGTTTCCTTCCAGAGTTATTACCAAAAAACCACAAACATCCCAGAATCCTCTCGGTTTGGGGTCAAAATGTTGTCGCTCATTAAATCCCATAAGAAACGTCGCATCGAATGAATGTGATTGAATTCTCCCCGTCTGGACGAGCGGAATTGAATGGTGCAACTGATATTGCTGTCCTGTGAAAATTCAGATATTTGCATGACTGCTTTTGTTTTATTTTGTGAATAGCAAAAAGCATTCAACCCCATAATACATGTTGTTTTATTGGTCGCTCGTCCATTTCATATTCCATAGCTTAAGCATTCATATATTTGGATTCCTCTCGACGAGGCGAGCAGTACGAGTACCACCTTGATGGGTCTACGACGTTTCCTTCCAGAGTTATTACCAAAAATACACAAACATCCCAGAATCCTCTCGGTTTGGGGTCAAAATGTTGTCGCTCATTAAATCCAATAAGAAACGTCGCATCGAATGAATGTGATTGAATTCTCCCCATCTTGACGAGCGGAATTGAATGGTGCAACTGATTTTGCTGTGCTGTGAAAATTCAGATATTTGCATGACTTCTTTTGTTTTATTTTGTGAATAGCAAAAAGCATTCAACCCCATAATACATGTTGTTTTATTGGTCGCTCGTCCATTTCATATCCGATAGCTTAACCATTCATAGATTTGGATTCCTCTCGACGAGCCGAGCAGTACGAGTACCACCTTGATGGGTCTGCGACGTTTCCTTCCAGAGTTATTACCAAAAAACCACAAACATCCCAGAATCCTCTCGGTTTGGGGTCAAAATGTTGTCGCTCATTAAATCCCATAAGAAACGTCGCATCGAATGAATGTGATTGAATTCTCCCCGTCTGGACGAGCGGAATTGAATGGTGCAACTGATATTGCTGTCCTGTGAAAATTCAGATATTTGCATGACTGCTTTTGTTTTATTTTGTGAATAGCAAAAAGCATTCAACCCCATAATACATGTTGTTTTATTGGTCGCTCGTCCATTTCATATTCCATAGCTTAAGCATTCATATATTTGGATTCCTCTCGACGAGGCGAGCAGTACGAGTACCACCTTGATGGGTCTACGACGTTTCCTTCCAGAGTTATTACCAAAAATACACAAACATCCCAGAATCCTCTCGGTTTGGGGTCAAAATGTTGTCGCTCATTAAATCCAATAAGAAACGTCGCATCGAATGAATGTGATTGAATTCTCCCCATCTTGACGAGCGGAATTGAATGGTGCAACTGATTTTGCTGTGCTGTGAAAATTCAGATATTTGCATGACTTCTTTTGTTTTATTTTGTGAATAGCAAAAAGCATTCAACCCCATAATACATGTTGTTTTATTGGTCGCTCGTCCATTTCATATCCGATAGCTTAACCATTCATAGATTTGGATTCCTCTCGACGAGCCGAGCAGTACGAGTACCACCTTGATGGGTCTGCGACGTTTCCTTCCAGAGTTATTACCAAAAAACCACAAACATCCCAGAATCCTCTCGGTTTGGGGTCAAAATGTTGTCGCTCATTAAATCCCATAAGAAACGTCGCATCGAATGAATGTGATTGAATTCTCCCCGTCTGGACGAGCGGAATTGAATGGTGCAACTGATATTGCTGTCCTGTGAAAATTCAGATATTTGCATGACTGCTTTTGTTTTATTTTGTGAATAGCAAAAAGCATTCAACCCCATAATACATGTTGTTTTATTGGTCGCTCGTCCATTTCATATTCCATAGCTTAAGCATTCATATATTTGGATTCCTCTCGACGAGGCGAGCAGTACGAGTACCACCTTGATGGGTCTGCGACGTTTCCTTCCAGAGTTATTACCAAAAAACCACAAACATCCCAGAATCCTCTCGGTTTGGGGTCAAAATGTTGTCGCTCATTAAATCCCATAAGAAACGTCGCATCGAATGAATGTGATTGAATTCTCCCCGTCTGGACGAGCGGAATTGAATGGTGCAACTGATATTGCTGTCCTGTGAAAATTCAGATATTTGCATGACTGCTTTTGTTTTATTTTGTGAATAGCAAAAAGCATTCAACCCCATAATACATGTTGTTTTATTGGTCGCTCGTCCATTTCATATTCCATAGCTTAAGCATTCATATATATATTTGGATACCTCTCGACGAGGCGAGCAGTACGAGTACCACCTTGATGGGTCTGCGACGTTTCCTTCCAGAGTTATTACCAAAAATACACAAACATCCCAGAATCCTCTCGGTTTGGGGTCAAAATGTTGTCGCTCATTAAATCCAATAAGAAACGTCGCATCGAATGAATGTGATTGAATTCTCCCCATCTTGACGAGCGGAATTGAATGGTGCAACTGATTTTGCTGTGCTGTGAAAATTCAGATATTTGCATGACTTCTTTTGTTTTATTTTGTGAATAGCAAAAAGCATTCAACCCCATAATACATGTTGTTTTATTGGTCGCTCGTCCATTTCATATCCGATAGCTTAACCATTCATAGATTTGGATTCCTCTCGACGAGCCGAGCAGTACGAGTACCACCTTGATGGGTCTGCGACGTTTCATTTCAGAGTTATTACCAAAAAACCACAAACATCCCAGAATCCTCTCGGTTTGGGGTCAAAATGTTGTCGCTCATTAAATCCCATAAGAAACGTCGCATCGAATGAATGTGATTGAATTCTCCCCGTCTGGACGAGCGGAATTGAATGGTGCAACTGATATTGCTGTCCTGTGAAAATTCAGATATTTGCATGACTGCTTTTGTTTTATTTTGTGAATAGTAAAAAGCATTCAACCCCATAATACATGTTGTTTTATTGGTCGCTCGTCCATTTCATATTCCATAGCTTAAGCATTCATATATTTGGATTCCTCTCGACGAGGCGAGCAGTACGAGTACCACCTTGATGGGTCTGCGACGTTTCCTTCCAGAGTTATTACCAAAAATACACAAACATCCCAGAATCCTCTCGGTTTGGGGTCAAAATGTTGTCGCTCATTAAATCCAATAAGAAACGTCGCATCGAATGAATGTGATTGAATTCTCCCCGTCTGGACGAGCGGAATTGAATGGTGCAACTGATATTGCTGTCCTGTGAAAATTCAGATATTTGCATGACTGCTTTTGTTTTATTTTGTGAATAGCAAAAAGCATTCAACCCCATAATACATGTTGTTTTATTGGTCGCTCGTCCATTTCATATTCCATAGCTTAAGCATTCATATATTTGGATTCCTCTCGACGAGGCGAGCAGTACGAGTACCACCTTGATGGGTCTACGACGTTTCCTTCCAGAGTTATTACCAAAAATACACAAACATCCCAGAATCCTCTCGGTTTGGGGTCAAAATGTTGTCGCTCATTAAATCCAATAAGAAACGTCGCATCGAATGAATGTGATTGAATTCTCCCCATCTTGACGAGCGGAATTGAATGGTGCAACTGATTTTGCTGTGCTGTGAAAATTCAGATATTTGCATGACTTCTTTTGTTTTATTTTGTGAATAGCAAAAAGCATTCAACCCCATAATACATGTTGTTTTATTGGTCGCTCGTCCATTTCATATCCGATAGCTTAACCATTCATAGATTTGGATTCCTCTCGACGAGCCGAGCAGTACGAGTACCACCTTGATGGGTCTGCGACGTTTCCTTCCAGAGTTATTACCAAAAAACCACAAACATCCCAGAATCCTCTCGGTTTGGGGTCAAAATGTTGTCGCTCATTAAATCCCATAAGAAACGTCGCATCGAATGAATGTGATTGAATTCTCCCCGTCTGGATGAGCGGAATTGAATGGTGCAACTGATATTGCTGTCCTGTGAAAATTCAGATATTTGCATGACTGCTTTTGTTTTATTTTGTGAATAGCAAAAAGCATTCAACCCCATAATACATGTTGTTTTATTGGTCGCTCGTCCATTTCATATTCCATAGCTTAAGCATTCATATATTTGGATTCCTCTCGACGAGGCGAGCAGTACGAGTACCACCTTGATGGGTCTGCGACGTTTCCTTCCAGAGTTATTACCAAAAAACCACAAACATCCCAGAATCCTCTCGGTTTGGGGTCAAAATGTTGTCGCTCATTAAATCCCATAAGAAACGTCGCATCGAATGAATGTGATTGAATTCTCCCCGTCTGGACGAGCGGAATTGAATGGTGCAACTGATATTGCTGTCCTGTGAAAATTCAGATATTTGCATGACTGCTTTTGTTTTATTTTGTGAATAGCAAAAAGCATTCAACCCCATAATACATGTTGTTTTATTGGTCGCTCGTCCATTTCATATTCCATAGCTTAAGCATTCATATATTTGGATTCCTCTCGACGAGGCGAGCAGTACGAGTACCACCTTGATGGGTCTGCGACGTTTCCTTCCAGAGTTATTACCAAAAATACACAAACATCCCAGAATCCTCTCGGTTTGGGGTCAAAATGTTGTCGCTCATTAAATCCAATAAGAAACGTCGCATCGAATGAATGTGATTGAATTCTCCCCATCTTGACGAGCGGAATTGAATGGTGCAACTGATTTTGCTGTGCTGTGAAAATTCAGATATTTGCATGACTTCTTTTGTTTTATTTTGTGAATAGCAAAAAGCATTCAACCCCATAATACATGTTGTTTTATTGGTCGCTCGTCCATTTCATATCCGATAGCTTAACCATTCATAGATTTGGATTCCTCTCGACGAGCCGAGCAGTACGAGTACCACCTTGATGGGTCTGCGACGTTTCCTTTCAGAGTTATTACCAAAAAAACACAAACATCCCAGAATCCTCTCGGTTTGGGGTCAAAATGTTGTCGCTCATTAAATCCAATAAGAAACGTCGCATCGAATGAATGTGATTGAATTCTCCCCATCTTGACGAGCGGAATTGAATGGTGCAACTGATATTGCTGTCCTGTGAAAATTCAGATATTTGCATGACTGCTTTTGTTTTATTTTGTGAATATCAAAAAGCATTCAACCCCATAATACATGTTGTTTTATTGGTCGCTCGTCCATTTCATATTCCATAGCTTAAGCATTCATATATTTGGATTCCTCTCGACGAGGCGAGCAGTACGAGTACCACCTTGATGGGTCTGCGACGTTTCCTTTCAGAGTTATTACCAAAAAACCACAAACATCCCAGAATCCTCTCGGTTTGGGGTCAAAATGTTGTCGCTCATTAAATCCAATAAGAAACGTCGCATCGAATGAATGTGATTGAATTCTCCCCATCTTGACGAGCGGAATTGAATGGTGCAACTGATATTGCTGTCCTGTGAAAATTCAGATATTTGCATGACTGCTTTTGTTTTATTTTGTGAATAGCAAAAAGCATTCAACCCCATAATACATGTTGTTTTATTGGTCGCTCGTCCATTTCATATTCCATAGCTTAAGCATTCATATATTTGGATTCCTCTCGACGAGGCGAGCAGTTCGAGTACCACCTTGATGGGTCTGCGACGTTTCCTTCCAGAGTTATTACCAAAAATACACAAACATCCCAGAATCCTCTCGGTTTGGGGTCAAAATGTTGTCGCTCATTAAATCCAATAAGAAACGTCGCATCGAATGAATGTGATTGAATTCTCCCCATCTTGACGAGCGGAATTGAATGGTGCAACTGATTTTGCTGTGCTGTGAAAATTCAGATATTTGCATGACTTCTTTTGTTTTATTTTGTGAATAGCAAAAAGCATTCAACCCCATAATACATGTTGTTTTATTGGTCGCTCGTCCATTTCATATCCGATAGCTTAACCATTCATAGATTTGGATTCCTCTCGACGAGCCGAGCAGTACGAGTACCACCTTGATGGGTCTGCGACGTTTCCTTTCAGAGTTATTACCAAAAAACCACAAACATCCCAGAATCCTCTCGGTTTGGGGTCAAAATGTTGTCGCTCATTAAATCCAATAAGAAACGTCGCATCGAATGAATGTGATTGAATTCTCCCCATCTTGACGAGCGGAATTGAATGGTGCAACTTATTTTGCTGTGCTGTGAAAATTCAGATATTTGCATGACTTCTTTTGTTTTATTTTGTGAATAGCAAAAAGCATTCAACCCCATAATACATGTTGTTTTATTGGTCGCTCGTCCATTTCATATCCGATAGCTTAACCATTCATAGATTTGGATTCCTTTCGACGAGCCGAGCAGTACGAGTACCACCTTGATGGGTCTGCGACGTTTCCTTCCAGAGTTATTACCAAAAAACCACAAACATCCCAGAATCCTCTCGGTTTGGGGTCAAAATGTTGTCGCTCATTAAATCCAATAAGAAACGTCGCATCGAATGAATGTGATTGAATTCTCCCCGTCTGGACGAGCGGAATTGAATGGTGCAACTGATTTTGCTGTGCTGTGAAAATTCAGATATTTGCATGACTGCTTTTGTTTTATTTTATGAATAGCAAAAAGCATTCAACCTATAATACATGTTGTTTTATTGGTCGCTCGTCCATTTCATATCCCATAGCTTAACCATTCATATATTTGGATTCCTCTCGACGAGCCGAGCAGTACGAGTACCACCTTGATGGGTCTGCGACGTTTCCTTCCAGAGTTATTACCAAAAATACACAAACATCCCAGAATCCTCTCGGTTTGGGGTCAAAATGTTGTCGCTCATTAAATCCAATAAGAAACGTCGCATCGAATGAATGTGATTGAATTCTCCCCATCTTGACGAGCGGAATTGAATGGTGCAACTGATTTTGCTGTGCTGTGAAAATTCAGATATTTGCATGACTTCTTTTGTTTTATTTTGTGAATAGCAAAAAGCATTCAACCCCATAATACATGTTGTTTTATTGGTCGCTCGTCCATTTCATATCCGATAGCTTAACCATTCATAGATTTGGATTCCTCTCGACGAGCCGAGCAGTACGAGTACCACCTTGATGGGTCTGCGACGTTTCCTTCCAGAGTTATTACCAAAAAACCACAAACATCCCAGAATCCTCTCGGTTTGGGGTCAAAATGTTGTCGCTCATTAAATCCCATAAGAAACGTCGCATCGAATGAATGTGATTGAATTCTCCCCGTCTGGATGAGCGGAATTGAATGGTGCAACTGATATTGCTGTCCTGTGAAAATTCAGATATTTGCATGACTGCTTTTGTTTTATTTTGTGAATAGCAAAAAGCATTCAACCCCATAATACATGTTGTTTTATTGGTCGCTCGTCCATTTCATATTCCATAGCTTAAGCATTCATATATTTGGATTCCTCTCGACGAGGCGAGCAGTACGAGTACCACCTTGATGGGTCTGCGACGTTTCCTTCCAGAGTTATTACCAAAAAACCACAAACATCCCAGAATCCTCTCGGTTTGGGGTCAAAATGTTGTCGCTCATTAAATCCCATAAGAAACGTCGCATCGAATGAATGTGATTGAATTCTCCCCGTCTGGACGAGCGGAATTGAATGGTGCAACTGATATTGCTGTCCTGTGAAAATTCAGATATTTGCATGACTGCTTTTGTTTTATTTTGTGAATAGCAAAAAGCATTCAACCCCATAATACATGTTGTTTTATTGGTCGCTCGTCCATTTCATATCCCATAGCTTAACCATTCATATATTTGGATTCCTCTCGACGAGCCGAGCAGTACGAGTACCACCTTGATGGGTCTGCGACGTTTCCTTCCAGAGTTATTACCAAAAATACACAAACATCCCAGAATCCTCTCGGTTTGGGGTCAAAATGTTGTCGCTCATTAAATCCAATAAGAAACGTCGCATCGAATGAATGTGATTGAATTCTCCCCATCTTGACGAGCGGAATTGAATGGTGCAACTGATTTTGCTGTGCTGTGAAAATTCAGATATTTGCATGACTTCTTTTGTTTTATTTTGTGAATAGCAAAAAGCATTCAACCCCATAATACATGTTGTTTTATTGGTCGCTCGTCCATTTCATATCCGATAGCTTAACCATTCATAGATTTGGATTCCTCTCGACGAGCCGAGCAGTACGAGTACCACCTTGATGGGTCTGCGACGTTTCCTTTCAGAGTTATTACCAAAAAAACACAAACATCCCAGAATCCTCTCGGTTTGGGGTCAAAATGTTGTCGCTCATTAAATCCAATAAGAAACGTCGCATCGAATGAATGTGATTGAATTCTCCCCATCTTGACGAGCGGAATTGAATGGTGCAACTGATATTGCTGTCCTGTGAAAATTCAGATATTTGCATGACTGCTTTTGTTTTATTTTGTGAATATCAAAAAGCATTCAACCCCATAATACATGTTGTTTTATTGGTCGCTCGTCCATTTCATATTCCATAGCTTAAGCATTCATATATTTGGATTCCTCTCGACGAGGCGAGCAGTACGAGTACCACCTTGATGGGTCTGCGACGTTTCCTTTCAGAGTTATTACCAAAAAACCACAAACATCCCAGAATCCTCTCGGTTTGGGGTCAAAATGTTGTCGCTCATTAAATCCAATAAGAAACGTCGCATCGAATGAATGTGATTGAATTCTCCCCATCTTGACGAGCGGAATTGAATGGTGCAACTGATATTGCTGTCCTGTGAAAATTCAGATATTTGCATGACTGCTTTTGTTTTATTTTGTGAATAGCAAAAAGCATTCAACCCCATAATACATGTTGTTTTATTGGTCGCTCGTCCATTTCATATTCCATAGCTTAAGCATTCATATATTTGGATTCCTCTCGACGAGGCGAGCAGTTCGAGTACCACCTTGATGGGTCTGCGACGTTTCCTTCCAGAGTTATTACCAAAAATACACAAACATCCCAGAATCCTCTCGGTTTGGGGTCAAAATGTTGTCGCTCATTAAATCCAATAAGAAACGTCGCATCGAATGAATGTGATTGAATTCTCCCCATCTTGACGAGCGGAATTGAATGGTGCAACTGATTTTGCTGTGCTGTGAAAATTCAGATATTTGCATGACTTCTTTTGTTTTATTTTGTGAATAGCAAAAAGCATTCAACCCCATAATACATGTTGTTTTATTGGTCGCTCGTCCATTTCATATCCGATAGCTTAACCATTCATAGATTTGGATTCCTCTCGACGAGCCGAGCAGTACGAGTACCACCTTGATGGGTCTGCGACGTTTCCTTTCAGAGTTATTACCAAAAAACCACAAACATCCCAGAATCCTCTCGGTTTGGGGTCAAAATGTTGTCGCTCATTAAATCCAATAAGAAACGTCGCATCGAATGAATGTGATTGAATTCTCCCCATCTTGACGAGCGGAATTGAATGGTGCAACTTATTTTGCTGTGCTGTGAAAATTCAGATATTTGCATGACTTCTTTTGTTTTATTTTGTGAATAGCAAAAAGCATTCAACCCCATAATACATGTTGTTTTATTGGTCGCTCGTCCATTTCATATCCGATAGCTTAACCATTCATAGATTTGGATTCCTTTCGACGAGCCGAGCAGTACGAGTACCACCTTGATGGGTCTGCGACGTTTCCTTCCAGAGTTATTACCAAAAAACCACAAACATCCCAGAATCCTCTCGGTTTGGGGTCAAAATGTTGTCGCTCATTAAATCCAATAAGAAACGTCGCATCGAATGAATGTGATTGAATTCTCCCCGTCTGGACGAGCGGAATTGAATGGTGCAACTGATTTTGCTGTGCTGTGAAAATTCAGATATTTGCATGACTGCTTTTGTTTTATTTTATGAATAGCAAAAAGCATTCAACCCATAATACATGTTGTTTTATTGGTCGCTCGTCCATTTCATATCCCATAGCTTAACCATTCATATATTTGGATTCCTCTCGACGAGCCGAGCAGTACGAGTACCACCTTGATGGGTCTGCGACGTTTCCTTCCAGAGTTATTACCAAAAAACCACAAACATCCCAGAATCCTCTCGGTTTGGGGTCAAAATGTTGTCGCTCATTAAATCCCATAAGAAACGTCGCATCGAATGAATGTGATTGAATTCTCCCCGTCTGGACGAGCGGAATTGAATGGTGCAACTGATATTGCTGTCCTGTGAAAATTCAGATATTTGCATGACTGCTTTTGTTTTATTTTGTGAATAGCAAAAAGCATTCAACCCCATAATACATGTTGTTTTATTGGTCGCTCGTCCATTTCATATTCCATAGCTTAAGCATTCATATATTTGGATTCCTCTCGACGAGGCGAGAAGTACGAGTACCACCTTGATGGGTCTGCGACGTTTCCTTCCAGAGTTATTACCAAAAATACACAAACATCCCAGAATCCTCTCGGTTTGGGATCAAAATGTTTTCGCTCATTAAATCCCATAAGAAACGTCGCATCGAATGAATGTGATTGAATTCTCCCCGTCTGGACGAGCGGAATTGAATGGTGCAACTGATTTTGCTGTGCTGTGAAAATTCAGATATTTGCATGACTGCTTTTGTTTTATTTTGTGAATAGCAAAAAGCATTCAACCCCATAATACATGTTGTTTTATTGGTCGCTCGTCCATTTCATATCCGATAGCTTAACCATTCATAGATTTGGATTCCGCTCGACGAGCCGAGCAGTACGAGTACCACCTTGATGGGTCTGCGACGTTTCCTTCCAGAGTTATTACCAAAAAAACACAAACATCCCAGAATTCTCTCGGTTTGGGGTCAAAATGTTGTCGCTCATTAAATCCAATAAGAAACGTCGCATAGAATGAATGTGATTGAATTCTCCCCGTCTGGACGAGCGGAATTGAATGGTGCAACTGATTTTGCTGTGCTGTGAAAATTCAGATATTTGCATGACTGCTTTTGTTTTATTTTGTGAATAGCAAAAAGCATTCAACCCCATAAAACATGTTGTTTTATTGGTCGCTCGTCCATTTCATATCCGATAGCTTAACCATTCATAGATTTGGATTCCGCTCGACGAGCCGAGCAGTACGAGTACCACCTTGATGGGTCTGCGACGTTTCCTTCCAGAGTTATTACCAAAAAACCACAAACATCCCAGAATCCTCTCGGTTTGGGGTCAAAATGTTGTCGCTCATTAAATCCAATAAGAAACGTCGCATCGAATGAATGTGATTGAATTCTCCCCGTCTGGACGAGCGGAATTGAATGGTGCAACTGATTTTGCTGTGCTGTGAAAATTCAGATATTTGCATGACTGCTTTTGTTTTATTTTATGAATAGCAAAAAGCATTCAACCCATAATACATGTTGTTTTATTGGTCGCTCGTCCATTTCATATCCCATAGCTTAACCATTCATAGATTTGGATTCCTCTCGACGAGGCGAGCAGTTCGAGTACCACCTTGATGGGTCTGCGACGTTTCCTTCCAGAGTTATTACCAAAAAACCACAAACATCCCAGAATCCTCTCGGTTTGGGGTCAAAATGTTGTCGCTCATTAAATCCAATAAGAAACGTCGCATCGAATGAATGTGATTGAATTCTCCCCGTCTGGACGAGCGGAATTGAATGGTGCAACTGATTTTGCTGTGCTGTGAAAATTCAGATATTTGCATGACTTCTTTTGTTTTATTTTGTGAATAGCAAAAAGCATTCAACCCCATAATACATGTTGTTTTATTGGTCGCTCGTCCATTTCATATTCCATACCTTAAGCATTCATATATTTGGATTCCTCTCGACGAGGCGAGAAGTACGAGTACCACCTTGATGGGTCTGCGACGTTTCCTTCCAGAGTTATTACCAAAAATACACAAACATCCCAGAATCCTCTCGGTTTGGGGTCAAAATGTTGTCGCTCATTAAATCCAATTAGAAACGTCGCATCGAATGAATGTGATTGAATTCTCCCCGTCTGGACGAGCGGAATTGAATGGTGCAACTGATTTTGCTGTGCTGTGAAAATTCAGATATTTGCATGACTGCTTTTGTTTTATTTTATGAATAGCAAAAAGCATTCAACCCATAATACATGTTGTTTTATTGGTCGCTCGTCCATTTCATATCCCATAGCTTAACCATTCATATATTTGGATTCCTCTCGACGAGGCGAGCAGTTCGAGTACCACCTTGATGGGTCTGCGACGTTTCCTTCCAGAGTTATTACCAAAAAACCACAAACATCCCAGAATCCTCTCGGTTTGGGGTCAAAATGTTGTCGCTCATTAAATCCCATAAGAAACGTCGCACCGAATGAATGTGATTGAATTTTCCCCGTCTCGACGAGCGGAATTGAATGGTGCAACTGATTTTGCTGTGCTGTGAAAATTCAGATATTTGCATGACTGCTTTTGTTTTATTTTGTGAATAGCAAAAAGCATTCAACCCCATAATACATGCTGTTTTATTGGTCGCTCGTCCATTTCATATCACATAGCTTAACCATTCATATATTTGGATTCGTCTCGACGAGCCGAGCAGTACGAGTACCACCTTGATGGGTCTGCGACATTTCCTTCCAGAGTTATTACCAAAAAAACACAAACATCCCAGAATCCTCTCGGTTTGGGGTCAAAATGTTGTCGCTCATTAAATCCCATAAGAAACGTCGCATCGAATGAATGTGATTGAATTCTCCCCGTCTCGAAGAGCGAAATTGAATGGTGCAACTGATTTTGCTGTGCTGTGAAAATTCAGATATTTGCATGACTGCTTTTGTTTTATTTTGTGAATAGCAAAAAGCATTAAAAACCATAATACATGTTGTTTTATTGGTCGCTCGTCCATTTCATATCCCATAGCTTAAGCATTCATATATTTGGATTCCTCTCGACGAGGCGAGCAGTACGAGTACCACCTTGATGGGTCTGCGACGTTTCTTTCCAGAGTTATTACCAAAAAACCACAAACATCCCAGAATCCTCTCGGTTTGGGGTCAAAATGTTGTCGCTCATTAAATCCCATAAGAAACGTCGCATCGAATGAATGTGATTGAATTCTCCCCGTCTGGACGAGCGGAATTGAATGGTGCAACTGATTTTGCTGTGCTGTGAAAATTCAGATATTTGCATGACTGCTTTTGTTTTATTTTGTGAATAGCAAAAGCATTCAACCCCATAATACATGTTGTTTTATTGGTCGCTCGTCCATTTCATATCCCATAGCTTAACCATTCATATATTTGGATTCCTCTCGACGAGGCGAGCAGTTCGAGTACCACCTTGATGGGTCTGCGACGTTTCCTTCCAGAGTTATTACCAAAAAACCACAAACATCCCAGAATCCTCTCGGTTTGGGGTCAAAATGTTGTCGCTCATTAAATCCCATAAGAAACGTCGCATCGAATGAATGTGATTGAATTCTCCCCGTCTGGACGAGCGGAATTGAATGGTGCAACTGATATTGCTGTCCTGTGAAAATTCAGATATTTGCATGACTGCTTTTGTTTTATTTTGTGAATAGCAAAAAGCATTCAACCCCATAATACATGTTGTTTTATTGGTCGCTCGTCCATTTCATATCCGATAGCTTAACCATTCATAGATTTGGATTCCGCTCGACGAGCCGAGCAGTACGAGTACCACCTTGATGGGTCTGCGACGTTTCCTTCCAGAGTTATTACAAAAAAACCACAAACATCCCAGAATCCTCTCGGTTTGGGGTCAAAATGTTGTCGCTCATTAAATCCAATAAGAAACGTCGCATCGAATGAATGTGATTGAATTCTCCCCGTCTGGACGAGCGGAATTGAATGGTGCAACTGATTTTGCTGTGCTGTGAAAATTCAGATATTTGCATGACTGCTTTTGTTTTATTTTATGAATAGCAAAAAGCATTCAACCCATAATACATGTTGTTTTATTGGTCGCTCGTCCATTTCATATCCCATAGCTTACCCATTCATATATTTGGATTCCTCTCGACGAGGCGAGCAGTTCGAGTACCACCTTGATGGGTCTGCGACGTTTCCTTCCAGAGTTATTACCAAAAAACCACAAACATCCCAGAATCCTCTCGGTTTGGGGTCAAAATGTTGTCGCTCATTAAATCCAATAAGAAACGTCGCATCGAATGAATGTGATTGAATTCTCCCCATCTTGACGAGCGGAATTGAATGGTGCAACTGATTTTGCTGTGCTGTGAAAATTCAGATATTTGCATGACTTCTTTTGTTTTATTTTGTGAATAGCAAAAAGCATTCAACCCCATAATACATGTTGTTTTATTGGTCGCTCGTCCATTTCATATCCGATAGCTTAACCATTCATAGATTTGGATTCCTCTCGACGAGCCGAGCAGTACGAGTACCACCTTGATGGGTCTCCGACGTTTCCTTCCAGAGTTATTACCAAAAAACCACAAACATCCCAGAATCCTCTCGGTTTGGGGTCAAAATGTTGTCGCTCATTAAATCCAATAAGAAACGTCGCATCGAATGAATGTGATTGAATTCTCCCCGTCTGGACGAGCGGAATTGAATGGTGCAACTGATTTTGCTGTGCTGTGAAAATTCAGATATTTGCATGACTGCTTTTGTTTTATTTTATGAATAGCAAAAAGCATTCAACCCATAATACATGTTGTTTTATTGGTCGCTCGTCCATTTCATATCCCATAGCTTAACCATTCATATATTTGGATTCCTCTCGACGAGGCGAGCAGTTCGAGTACCACCTTGATGGGTCTGCGACGTTTCCTCCAGAGTTATCACCAAAAAACCACAAACATCCCAGAATCCTCTCGGTTTGGGGTCAAAATGTTGTCGCTCATTAAATCCCATAAGAAACGTCGCACCGAATGAATGTGATTGAATTTTCCCCGTCTCGACGAGCGGAATTGAATGGTGCAACTGATTTTGCTGTGCTGTGAAAATTCAGATATTTGCATGACTTCTTTTGTTTTATTTTGTGAATAGCAAAAAGCATTCAACCCCATAATACATGTTGTTTTATTGGTCGCTCGTCCATTTCATATCCGAAAGCTTAACCATTCATATATTTGGATTCCTCTCGACGAGCCGAGCAGTACGAGTACCACCTTGATGGGTCTGCGACGTTTCCTTCCAGAGTTATTACCAAAAAACCACAAACATCCCAGAATCCTCTCGGTTTGGGGTCAAAATGTTGTCGCTCATTAAATCCAATAAGAAACGTCGCATCGAATGAATGTGATTGAATTCTCCCCGTCTGGACGAGCGGAATTGAATGGTGCAACTGATTTTGCTGTGCTGTGAAAATTCAGATATTTGCATGACTGCTTTTGTTTTATTTTATGAATAGCAAAAAGCATTCAACCCATAATACATGTTGTTTTATTGGTCGCTCGTCCATTTCATATCCCATAGCTTAACCATTCATATATTTGGATTCCTCTCGACGAGGCGAGCAGTTCGAGTACCACCTTGATGGGTCTGCGACGTTTCCTTCCAGAGTTATTACCAAAAAAACACAAACATCCCAGAATCCTCTCGGTTTGGGGTCAAAATGTTGTCGCTCATTAAATCCCATAAGAAACGTCGCATCGAATGAATGTGATTGAATTCTCCCCGTCTGGACGAGCGGAATTGAATGGTGCAACTGATATTGCTGTCCTGTGAAAATTCAGATATTTGCATGACTGCTTTTGTTTTATTTTGTGAATAGCAAAAAGCATTCAACCCCATAATACATGTTGTTTTATTGGTCGCTCGTCCATTTCATATTCCATAGCTTAAGCATTCATATATTTGGATTCCTCTCGACGAGGCGAGAAGTACGAGTACCACCTTGATGGGTCTGCGACGTTTCCTTCCAGAGTTATTACCAAAAATACACAAACATCCCAGAATCCTCTCGGTTTGGGGTCAAAATGTTTTCGCTCATTAAATCCAATAAGAAACGTCGCATCGAATGAATGTGATTGAATTCTCCCCGTCTGGACGAGCGGAATTGAATGGTGCAACTGATATTGCTGTCCTGTGAAAATTCAGATAATTGCATGACTGTTTTTGTTTTATTTTGTGAATAGCAAAAAGCATTCAACCCCATAATACATGTTGTTTTATTGGTCGCTCGTCCATTTCATATTCCATAGCTTAAGCATTCATATATTTGGATTCCTCTCGACGAGGCGAGCAGTACGAGTACCACCTTGATGGGTCTGCGACGTTTCCTTCCAGAGTTATTACCAAAAATACACAAACATCCAGGAATCCTCTCGGTTTGGGGTCAAAATGTTGTCGCTCATTAAATCCAATAAGAAACGTCGCATCGAATGAATGTGATTGAATTCTCCCCGTCTGGACGAGCGGAATTGAATGGTGCAACTGATTTTGCTGTGCTGTGAAAATTCAGATATTTGCATGACTGCTTTTGTTTTATTTTTTGAATAGCAAAAAGCATTCAACCCATAATACATGTTGTTTTATTGGTCGCTCGTCCATTTCATATCCCATAGCTTAACCATTCATATATTTGGATTCCTCTCGACGAGGCGAGAAGTACGAGTACCACCTTGATGGGTCTGCGACGTTTCCTTCCAGAGTTATTACCAAAAATACACAAACATCCCAGAATCCTCTCCGTTTGGGGTCAAAATGTTGTCGCTCATTAAATCCAATTAGAAACGTCGCATCGAATGAATGTGATTGAATTCTCCCCGTCTGGACGAGCGGAATTGAATGGTGCAACTGATTTTGCTGTGCTGTGAAAATTCAGATATTTGCATGACTTCTTTTGTTTTATTTTGTGAATAGCAAAAAGCATTCAACCCCATAATACATGTTGTTTTATTGGTCGCTCGTCCATTTCATATCCGAAAGCTTAACCATTCATATATTTGGATTCCTCTCGACGAGCCGAGCAGTACGAGTACCACCTTGATGGGTCTGCGACGTTTCCTTCCAGAGTTATTACCAAAAAACCACAAACATCCCAGAATCCTCTCGGTTTGGGGTCAAAATGTTGTCGCTCATTAAATCCAATAAGAAACGTCGCATCGAATGAATGTGATTGAATTCTCCCCGTCTGGACGAGCGGAATTGAATGGTGCAACTGATTTTGCTGTGCTGTGAAAATTCAGATATTTGCATGACTGCTTTTGTTTTATTTTATGAATAGCAAAAAGCATTCAACCCATAATACATGTTGTTTTATTGGTCGCTCGTCCATTTCATATCCCATAGCTTAACCATTCATATATTTGGATTCCTCTCGACGAGGCGAGCAGTTCGAGTACCACCTTGATGGGTCTGCGACGTTTCCTTCCAGAGTTATTACCAAAAAACCACAAACATCCCAGAATCCTCTCGGTTTGGGGTCAAAATGTTGTCGCTCATTAAATCCCATAAGAAACGTCGCATCGAATGAATGTGATTGAATTCTCCCCGTCTGGACGAGCGGAATTGAATGGTGCAACTGATATTGCTGTCCTGTGAAAATTCAGATATTTGCATGACTGCTTTTGTTTTATTTTGTGAATAGCAAAAAGCATTCAACCCCATAATACATGTTGTTTTATTGGTCGCTCGTCCATTTCATATTCCATAGCTTAAGCATTCATATATTTGGATTCCTCTCGACGAGGCGAGAAGTACGAGTACCACCTTGATGGGTCTGCGACGTTTCCTTCCAGAGTTATTACCAAAAATACACAAACATCCCAGAATCCTCTCGGTTTGGGGTCAAAATGTTTTCGCTCATTAAATCCAATAAGAAACGTCGCATCGAATGAATGTGATTGAATTCTCCCCGTCTGGACGAGCGGAATTGAATGGTGCAACTGATATTGCTGTCCTGTGAAAATTCAGATAATTGCATGACTGCTTTTGTTTTATTTTGTGAATAGCAAAAAGCATTCAACCCCATAATACATGTTGTTTTATTGGTCGCTCGTCCATTTCATATTCCATAGCTTAAGCATTCATATATTTGGATTCCTCTCGACGAGGCGAGCAGTACGAGTACCACCTTGATGGGTCTGCGACGTTTCCTTCCAGAGTTATTACCAAAAATACACAAACATCCAGGAATCCTCTCGGTTTGGGGTCAAAATGTTGTCGCTCATTAAATCCAATAAGAAACGTCGCATCGAATGAATGTGATTGAATTCTCCCCGTCTGGACGAGCGGAATTGAATGGTGCAACTGATTTTGCTGTGCTGTGAAAATTCAGATATTTGCATGACTGCTTTTGTTTTATTTTTTGAATAGCAAAAAGCATTCAACCCATAATACATGTTGTTTTATTGGTCGCTCGTCCATTTCATATCCCATAGCTTAACCATTCATATATTTGGATTCCTCTCGACGAGGCGAGAAGTACGAGTACCACCTTGATGGGTCTGCGACGTTTCCTTCCAGAGTTATTACCAAAAATACACAAACATCCCAGAATCCTCTCCGTTTGGGGTCAAAATGTTGTCGCTCATTAAATCCAATTAGAAACGTCGCATCGAATGAATGTGATTGAATTCTCCCCGTCTGGACGAGCGGAATTGAATGGTGCAACTTATTTTGCTGTGCTGTGAAAATTCAGATATTTGCATGACTGCTTTTGTTTTATTTTATGAATAGCAAAAAGCATTCAACCCATAATACATGTTGTTTTATTGGTCGCTCGTCCATTTCATATCCCATAGCTTAACCATTCATATATTTGGATTCCTCTCGACGAGGCGAGCAGTTCGAGTACCACCTTGATGGGTCTGCGACGTTTCCTTCCAGAGTTATTACCAAAAAACCACAAACATCACAGAATCCTCTCGGTTTGGGGTCAAAATGTTGTCGCTCATTAAATCCCATAAGAAACGTCGCACCGAATGAATGTGATTGAATTTTCCCCGTCTCGACGAGCGGAATTGAATGGTGCAACTGATTTTGCTGTGCTGTGAAAATTCAGATATTTGCATGACTGCTTTTGTTTTATTTTGTGAATAGCAAAAAGCATTCAACCCCATAATACATGCTGTTTTATTGGTCGCTCGTCCATTTCATATCCCATAGCTTAACCATTCATATATTTGGATTCGTCTCGACGAGCCGAGCAGTACGAGTACCACCTTGATGGGTCTGCGACGTTTCCTTCCAGAGTTATTACCAAAAAAACACAAACATCCCAGAATCATCTCGGTTTGGGGTCAAAATGTTGTCGCTCATTAAATCCCATAAGAAACGTCGCATCGAATGAATGTGATTGAATTCTCCCCGTCCGGAAGAGCGGAATTGAATGGTGCAACTGATTTTGCTGTGCTGTGAAAATTCAGATATTTGCATGACTGCTTTTGTTTTATTTTGTGAATAGCAAAAAGCATTAAACCCCATAATACATGTTGTTTTATTGGTCGCTCGTCCATTTCATATCCCATAGCTTAAGCATTCATATATTTGGATTCCTCTCGACGAGGCGAGCAGTACGAGTACCACCTTGATGGGTCTGCGACGTTTCCTTCCAGAGTTATTACCAAAAAACCACAAACATCCCAGAATCCTCTCGGTTTGGGGTCAAAATGTTGTCGCTCATTAAATCCAATTAGAAACGTCGCATCGAATGAATGTGATTGAATTCTCCCCGTCTGGACGAGCGGAATTGAATGGTGCAACTTATTTTGCTGTGCTGTGAAAATTCAGATATTTGCATGACTGCTTTTGTTTTATTTTATGAATAGCAAAAAGCATTCAACCCATAATACATGTTGTTTTATTGGTCGCTCGTCCATTTCATATCCCATAGCTTAACCATTCATATATTTGGATTCCTCTCGACGAGGCGAGCAGTTCGAGTACCACCTTGATGGGTCTGCGACGTTTCCTTCCAGAGTTATTACCAAAAAACCACAAACATCCCAGAATCCTCTCGGTTTGGGGTCAAAATGTTGTCGCTCATTAAATCCCATAAGAAACGTCGCACCGAATGAATGTGATTGAATTTTCCCCGTCTCGACGAGCGGAATTGAATGGTGCAACTGATTTTGCTGTGCTGTGAAAATTCAGATATTTGCATGACTGCTTTTGTTTTATTTTGTGAATAGCAAAAAGCATTCAACCCCATAATACATGCTGTTTTATTGGTCGCTCGTCCATTTCATATCCCATAGCTTAACCATTCATATATTTGGATTCGTCTCGACGAGCCGAGCAGTACGAGTACCACCTTGATGGGTCTGCGACGTTTCCTTCCAGAGTTATTACCAAAAAAACACAAACATCCCAGAATCCTCTCGGTTTGGGGTCAAAATGTTGTCGCTCATTAAATCCCATAAGAAACGTCGCATCGAATGAATGTGATTGAATTCTCCCCGTCTGGAAGAGCGGAATTGAATGGTGCAACTGATTTTGCTGTGCTGTGAAAATTCAGATATTTGCATGACTGCTTTTGTTTTATTTTGTGAATAGCAAAAAGCATTCAACCCCATAATACATGTTGTTTTATTGGTCGCTCGTCCATTTCATATTCCATAGCTTAAGCATTCATATATTTGGATTCCTCTCGACGAGGCGAGAAGTACGAGTACCACCTTGATGGGTCTGCGACGTTTCCTTCCAGAGTTATTACCAAAAATACACAAACATCCCAGAATCCTCTCGGTTTGGGGTCAAAATGTTTTCGCTCATTAAATCCAATAAGAAACGTCGCATCGAATGAATGTGATTGAATTCTCCCCGTCTGGACGAGCGGAATTGAATGGTGCAACTGATTTTGCTGTGCTGTGAAAATTCAGATATTTGCATGACTGCTTTTGTTTTATTTTGTGAATAGCAAAAAGCATTCAACCCCATAATACATGTTGTTTTATTGGTCGCTCGTCCATTTCATATCCGATAGCTTAACCATTCATAGATGTGGATTCCGCTCGACGAGCCGAGCAGTACGAGTACCACCTTGATGGGTCTGCGACGTTTCCTTCCAGAGTTATTACAAAAAAAAACACAAACATCCCAGAATCCTCTCGGTTTGGGGTCAAAATGTTGTCGCTCATTAAATCCAATAAGAAACTTCGCATCGAATGAATGTGATTGAATTCTCCCCGTCTGGACGAGCGGAATTGAATGGTGCAACTGATTTTGCTGTGCTGTGAAAATTCAGATATTTGCATGACTGCTTTTGTTTTATTTTGTGAATAGCAAAAAGCATTCAACCCCATAATACATGTTGTTTTATTGGTCGCTCGTCCATTTCATATTCCATAGCTTAAGCATTCATATATTTGGATTCCTCTCGACGAGGCGAGAAGTACGAGTACCACCTTGATGGGTCTGCGACGTTTCCTTCCAGAGTTATTACCAAAAATACACAAACATCCCAGAATCCTCTCGGTTTGGGGTCAAAATGTTGTCGCTCATTAAATCCAATTAGAAACGTCGCATCGAAAGAATGTGATTGAATTCTCCCCGTCTCGACGAGCGGAATTGAATGGTGCAACTGATTTTGCTGTGCTGTGAAAATTCAGATATTTGCATGACTGCTTTTGTTTTATTTTGTGAATAGCAAAAAGCATTCAACCCCATAATACATGCTGTTTTATTGGTCGCTCGTCCATTTCACATCCCATAGCTTAACCATTCATATATTTGGATTCGTCTCGACGAGCCGAGCAGTACGAGTACCACCTTGATGGGTCTGCGACGTTTCCTTCCAGAGTTATTACCAAAAAAACACAAACATCCCAGAATCCTCTCGGTTTGGGGTCAAAATGTTGTCGCTCATTAAATCCCATAAGAAACGTCGCATCGAATGAATGTGATTGAATTCTCCCCGTCTGGAAGAGCGGAATTGAATGGTGCAACTGATTTTGCTGTGCTGTGAAAATTCAGATATTTGCATGACTGCTTTTGTTTTATTTTGTGAATAGCAAAAAGCATTAAACCCCATAATACATGTTGTTTTATTGGTCGCTCGTCCATTTCATATCCCATAGCTTAAGCATTCATATATTTGGATTCCTCTCGACGAGGCGAGCAGTTCGAGTACCACCTTGATGGGTCTGCGACGTTTCCTTCCAGAGTTATTACCAAAAAAACCACAAACATCCCAGAATCCTCTCGGTTTGGGGTCAAAATGTTGTCGCTCATTAAATCCCATAAGAAACGTTGCATCGAATGAATGTGATTGAATTCTCCCCGTCTGGACGAGCGGAATTGAATGGTGCAACTGATATTGCTGTCCTGTGAAAATTCAGATATTTGCATGACTGCTTTTGTTTTATTTTGTAAATAGAAAAAAGCATTCAACCCCATAATACATGTTGTTTTATTGGTCGCTCGTCCATTTCATATTCCATAGCTTAAGCATTCATATATTTGGATTCCTCTCAACGAGGCGAGAAGGACGAGTACCACCTTGATGGGTCTGCGACGTTTCCTTCCGGAGTTATTACCAAAAATACACAAACATCCCAGAATCCTCTCGGTTTGGGGTCAAAATGTTTTCGCTCATTAAATCCAATAAGAAACGTCGCATCGAATGAATGTGATTGAATTCTCCCCGTCTGGACGAGCGGAATTGAATGGTGCAACTGATTTTGCTGTGCTGTGAAAATTCAGATATTTGCATGACTGCTTTTGTTTTATTTTATGAATAGCAAAAAGCATTCAACCCATAATACATGTTGTTTTATTGGTCGCTCGTCCATTTCATATCCCATAGCTTAACCATTCATATATTTGGATTCGTCTCGACGAGCCGAGCAGTACGAGTACCACCTTGATGGGTCTGCGACGTTTCCTTCCAGAGTTATTACCAAAAAAACACAAACATCCCAGAATCCTCTCGGTTTGGGGTCAAAATGTTGTCGCTCATTAAATCCCATAAGAAACGTCGCATCGAATGAATGTGATTGAATTCTCCCCGTCTGGAAGAGCGGAATTGAATGGTGCAACTGATTTTGCTGTGCTGTGAAAATTCAGATATTTGCATGACTGCTTTTGTTTTATTTTGTGAATAGCAAAAAGCATTCAACCCCATAATACATGTTGTTTTATTGGTCGCTCGTCCATTTCATATTCCATAGCTTAAGCATTCATATATTTGGATTCCTCTCGACGAGGCGAGAAGTACGAGTACCACCTTGATGGGTCTGCGACGTTTCCTTCCAGAGTTATTACCAAAAATACACAAACATCCCAGAATCCTCTCGGTTTGGGGTCAAAATGTTTTCGCTCATTAAATCCAATAAGAAACGTCGCATCGAATGAATGTGATTGAATTCTCCCCGTCTGGACGAGCGGAATTGAATGGTGCAACTGATTTTGCTGTGCTGTGAAAATTCAGATATTTGCATGACTGCTTTTGTTTTATTTTGTGAATAGCAAAAAGCATTCAACCCCATAATACATGTTGTTTTATTGGTCGCTCGTCCATTTCATATCCGATAGCTTAACCATTCATAGATGTGGATTCCGCTCGACGAGCCGAGCAGTACGAGTACCACCTTGATGGGTCTGCGACGTTTCCTTCCAGAGTTATTACAAAAAAAAACACAAACATCCCAGAATCCTCTCGGTTTGGGGTCAAAATGTTGTCGCTCATTAAATCCAATAAGAAACTTCGCATCGAATGAATGTGATTGAATTCTCCCCGTCTGGACGAGCGGAATTGAATGGTGCAACTGATTTTGCTGTGCTGTGAAAATTCAGATATTTGCATGACTGCTTTTGTTTTATTTTGTGAATAGCAAAAAGCATTCAACCCCATAATACATGTTGTTTTATTGGTCGCTCGTCCATTTCATATTCCATAGCTTAAGCATTCATATATTTGGATTCCTCTCGACGAGGCGAGAAGTACGAGTACCACCTTGATGGGTCTGCGACGTTTCCTTCCAGAGTTATTACCAAAAATACACAAACATCCCAGAATCCTCTCGGTTTGGGGTCAAAATGTTGTCGCTCATTAAATCCAATTAGAAACGTCGCATCGAAAGAATGTGATTGAATTCTCCCCGTCTCGACGAGCGGAATTGAATGGTGCAACTGATTTTGCTGTGCTGTGAAAATTCAGATATTTGCATGACTGCTTTTGTTTTATTTTGTGAATAGCAAAAAGCATTCAACCCCATAATACATGCTGTTTTATTGGTCGCTCGTCCATTTCACATCCCATAGCTTAACCATTCATATATTTGGATTCGTCTCGACGAGCCGAGCAGTACGAGTACCACCTTGATGGGTCTGCGACGTTTCCTTCCAGAGTTATTACCAAAAAAACACAAACATCCCAGAATCCTCTCGGTTTGGGGTCAAAATGTTGTCGCTCATTAAATCCCATAAGAAACGTCGCATCGAATGAATGTGATTGAATTCTCCCCGTCTGGAAGAGCGGAATTGAATGGTGCAACTGATTTTGCTGTGCTGTGAAAATTCAGATATTTGCATGACTGCTTTTGTTTTATTTTGTGAATAGCAAAAAGCATTAAACCCCATAATACATGTTGTTTTATTGGTCGCTCGTCCATTTCATATCCCATAGCTTAAGCATTCATATATTTGGATTCCTCTCGACGAGGCGAGCAGTTCGAGTACCACCTTGATGGGTCTGCGACGTTTCCTTCCAGAGTTATTACCAAAAAAACCACAAACATCCCAGAATCCTCTCGGTTTGGGGTCAAAATGTTGTCGCTCATTAAATCCCATAAGAAACGTTGCATCGAATGAATGTGATTGAATTCTCCCCGTCTGGACGAGCGGAATTGAATGGTGCAACTGATATTGCTGTCCTGTGAAAATTCAGATATTTGCATGACTGCTTTTGTTTTATTTTGTAAATAGAAAAAAGCATTCAACCCCATAATACATGTTGTTTTATTGGTCGCTCGTCCATTTCATATTCCATAGCTTAAGCATTCATATATTTGGATTCCTCTCAACGAGGCGAGAAGGACGAGTACCACCTTGATGGGTCTGCGACGTTTCCTTCCGGAGTTATTACCAAAAATACACAAACATCCCAGAATCCTCTCGGTTTGGGGTCAAAATGTTTTCGCTCATTAAATCCAATAAGAAACGTCGCATCGAATGAATGTGATTGAATTCTCCCCGTCTGGACGAGCGGAATTGAATGGTGCAACTGATTTTGCTGTGCTGTGAAAATTCAGATATTTGCATGACTGCTTTTGTTTTATTTTATGAATAGCAAAAAGCATTCAACCCATAATACATGTTGTTTTATTGGTCGCTCGTCCATTTCATATCCCATAGCTTAAACATTCATATATTTCGATTCCTCTCGACGAGGCGAGCAGTTCGAGTACCACCTTGATGGGTCTGCGACGTTTCCTTCCAGAGTTATCACCAAAAAACCACAAACATCCCAGAATCCTCTCGGTTTGGGGTCAAAATGTTGTCGCTCATTAAATCCCATAAGAAACGTCGCACCGAATGAATGTGATTGAATTTTCCCCGTCTCGACGAGCGGAATTGAATGGTGCAACTGATTTTGCTGTGCTGTGAAAATTCAGATATTTGCATGACTGCTTTTGTTTTATTTTGTGAATAGCAAAAAGCATTAAACCCCATAATACATGTTGTTTTATTGGTCGCTCGTCCATTTCATATCCCATAGCTTAAGCATTCATATATTTGGATTCCTCTCGACGAGGCGAGCAGTTCGAGTACCACCTTGATGGGTCTGCGACGTTTCCTTCCAGAGTTATTACCAAAAAACCACAAACATCCCAGAATCCTCTCGGTTTGGGGTCAAAATGTTGTCGCTCATTAAATCCCATAAGAAACGTTGCATCGAATGAATGTGATTGAATTCTCCCCGTCTGGACGAGCGGAATTGAATGGTGCAATTGATATTGCTGTCCTGTGAAAATTCAGATATTTGCATGACTGCTTTTGTTTTATTTTGTAAATAGCAAAAAGCATTCAACCCCATAATACATGTTGTTTTATTGGTCGCTCGTCCATTTCATATTCCATAGCTTAAGCATTCATATATTTGGATTCCTCTCGACGAGGCGAGAAGGACGAGTACCACCTTGATGGGTCTGCGACGTTTCCTTCCGGAGTTATTACCAAAAATACACAAACATCCCAGAATCCTCTCGGTTTGGGGTCAAAATGTTTTCGCTCATTAAATCCAATAAGAAACGTCGCATCGAATGAATGTGATTGAATTCTCCCCGTCTGGACGAGCGGAATTGAATGGTGCAACTGATTTTGCTGTGCTGTGAAAATTCAGATATTTGCATGACTGCTTTTGTTTTATTTTGTGAATAGCAAAAAGCATTCAACCCCATAATACATGTTGTTTTATTGGTCGCTCGTCCATTTCATATTCCATAGCTTAAGCATTCATATATTTGGATTCCTCTCGACGAGGCGAGAAGTACGAGTACCACCTTGATGGGTCTGCGACGTTTCCTTCCAGAGTTATTACCAAAAAACCACAAACATCCCAGAATCCTCTCGGTTTGGGGTCAAAATGTTGTCGCTCATTAAATCCAATAAGAAACGTCGCATCGAATGAATGTGATTGAATTCTCCCCGTCTGGACGAGCGGAATTGAATGGTGCAACTGATTTTGCTGTGCTGTGAAAATTCAGATATTTGCATGACTGCTTTTGTTTTATTTTATGAATAGCAAAAAGCATTCAACCCATAATACATGTTGTTTTATTGGTCGCTCGTCCATTTCATATCCCATAGCTTAAACATTCATATATTTGGATTCCTCTCGACGAGGCGAGCAGTTCGAGCACCACCTTGATGGGTCTGCGACGTTTCCTTCCAGAGTTATCACCAAAAAACCACAAACATCCCAGAATCCTCTCAGTTTGGGGTCAAAATGTTGTCGCTCATTAAATCCCATAAGAAACGTCGCACCGAATGAATGTGATTGAATTTTCCCCGTCTCGACGAGCGGAATTGAATGGTGCAACTGATTTTGCTGTGCTGTGAAAATTCAGATATTTGCATGACTGCTTTTGTTTTATTTTGTGAATAGCAAAAAGCATTCAACCCCATAATACATGCTGTTTTATTGGTCGCTCGTCCATTTCATATCCCATAGCTTAACCATTCATATATTTGGATTCGTCTCGACGAGCCGAGCAGTACGAGTACCACCTTGATGGGTCTGCGACGTTTCCTTCCAGAGTTATTACCAAAAAAACACAAACATCCCAGAATCCTCTCGGTTTGGGGTCAAAATGTTGTCGCTCATTAAATCCCATAAGAAACGTCGCATCGAATGAATGTGATTGAATTCTCCCCGTCTGGAAGAGCGGAATTGAATGGTGCAACTGATTTTGCTGTGCTGTGAAAATTCAGATATTTGCATGACTGCTTTTGTTTTATTTTGTGAATAGCAAAAAGCATTAAACCCCATAATACATGTTGTTTTATTGGTCGCTAGTCCATTTCATATCCCATAGCTTAATCATTCATATATTTGGATTCCTCTCGACGAGGCGAGCAGTACGAGTACCACCTTGATGGGTCTGCGACGTTTCCTTCCAGAGTTATTACCAAAAAACCACAAACATCCCAGAATCCTCTCGGTTTGGGGTCAAAATGTTGTCGCTCATTAAATCCCATAAGAAACGTCGCATCGAATGAATGTGATTGAATTCTCCCCGTCTGGACGAGCGGAATTGAATGGTGCAACTGATTTTGCTGTGCTGTGAAAATTCAGATATTTGCATGACTGCTTTTGTTTTATTTTGTGAATAGCAAAAGCATTCAAACCCATAATACATGTTGTTTTATTGGTCGCTCGTCCATTTCATATCCCATAGCTTAACAACTCATATATTTGGATTCCTCTCGATAAGGCGAGCAGTACGAGTACCACCTTGATGGGTCTGCGACGTTTTCTTCCAGAGTTATTACCAAAAAACCACAAACATCCCAGAATCCTCTCGGTTTGGGGTCAAAATGTTGTCGCTCATTAAATCCCATAAGAAACGTCGCATCGAATGAATGTGATTGAATTCTCCCCGTCTGGACGAGCGTAATTGAATGGTGCAACTGTTTTTGCTGTGTTGTGAAAATTCAGATATTTGCATGACTGCTTTTGTTTTATTTTGTGAATAGCAAAAAGCATTCAACCCCATAATACATGCTGTTTTATTGGTCGATCGTCCATTTCATATCACATAGCTTAACCATTCATATATTTGGATTCCTCTCGACGAGGCGAGCAGTACGAGTACAACCTTGATGGGTCTGCGACGTTTCCTTCCAGAGTTATTACCAAAAAAACACAAACATCCCAGAATCCTCTCGGTTTGGGGTCAAAATGTTGTCGCTCATTAAATCCCATAAGAAACGTCGCATCGAATGAATGTGATTGAATTCTCCCCGTCTGGAAGAGCGGAATTGAATGGTGCAACTGATTTTGCTGTGCTGTGAAAATTCAGATATTTGCATGACTGCTTTTGTTTTATTTTGTGAATAGCAAAAAGCATTCAACCCCATAATACATGTTGTTTTATTGGTCGCTCGTCCATTTCATATCCCATAGCTTAAGCATTCATATATTTGGATTCCTCTCGACGAGGCAAGCAGTACGAGTACCACCTTGATGGGTCTGCGACGTTTCCTTCCAGAGTTATTACCAAAAAACCACAAACATCCCAGAATCCTCTCGGTTTGGGGTCAAAATGTTGTCGCTCATTAAATCCCATAAGAAACGTCGCATCGAATGAATGTGATTGAATTCTCCCCGTCTGGACGAGCGAAATTGAATGGTGCAACTGATTTTGCTGTGCTGTGAAAATTCAGATATTTGCATGACTGCTTTTGTTTTATTTTGTGAATAGCAAAAAGCATTCAACCCCATAATACATGCTGTTTTATTGGTCGCTCGTCCATTTCATATCCCATAGCTTAACCATTCATATATTTGGATTCGTCTCGACGAGCCGAGCAGTACGAGTACCACCTTGATGGGTCTGCGACGTTTCCTTCCAGAGTTATTACCAAAAAAACACAAACATCCCAGAATCCTCTCGGTTTGGGGTCAAAATGTTGTCGCTCATTAAATCCCATAAGAAACGTCGCATCGAATTAATGTGATTGAATTCTCCCCGTCTGGACGAGCGGAATTGAATGGTGCAACTGATTTTGCTGTGCCGTGAAAATTCAGATATTTGCATGACTGCTTTTGTTTTATTTTGTGAATAGCAAAAAGCATTCAACCCCATAATACATGCTGTTTTATTGGTCGCTCGTCCATTTCATATCCCATAGCTTAACCATTCATATATTTGGATTCGTCTCGACGAGCCGAGCAGTACGAGTACCACCTTGATGGGTCTGCGACGTTTCCTTCCAGAGTTATTACCAAAAAAACACAAACATCCCAGAATCCTCTCGGTTTGGGGTCAAAATGTTGTCGCTCATTAAATCCCATAAGAAACGTCGCATCGAATGAATGTGATTGAATTCTCCCCGTCTGGAAGAGCGGAATTGAATGGTGCAACTGATTTTGCTGTGCTGTGAAAATTCAGATATTTGCATGACTGCTTTTGTTTTATTTTGTGAATAGCAAAAAGCATTAAACCCCATAATACATGTTGTTTTATTGGTCGCTAGTCCATTTCATATCCCATAGCTTAAGCATTCATATATTTGGATTCCTCTCGACGAGGCGAGCAGTACGAGTACCACCTTGATGGGTCTGCGACGTTTCCTTCCAGAGTTATTACCAAAAAACCACAAACATCCCAGAATCCTCTCGGTTTGGGGTCAAAATGTTGTCGCTCATTAAATCCCATAAGAAACGTCGCATCGAATGAATGTGATTGAATTCTCCCCGTCTGGACGAGCGTAATTGAATGGTGCAACTGTTTTTGCTGTGTTGTGAAAATTCAGATATTTGCATGACTGCTTTTGTTTTATTTTGTGAATAGCAAAAAGCATTCAACCCCATAATACATGCTGTTTTATTGGTCGATCGTCCATTTCATATCACATAGCTTAACCATTCATATATTTGGATTCCTCTCGACGAGGCGAGCAGTACGAGTACAACCTTGATGGGTCTGCGACGTTTCCTTCCAGAGTTATTACCAAAAAAACACAAACATCCCAGAATCCTCTCGGTTTGGGGTCAAAATGTTGTCGCTCATTAAATCCCATAAGAAACGTCGCATCGAATGAATGTGATTGAATTCTCCCCGTCTGGAAGAGCGGAATTGAATGGTGCAACTGATTTTGCTGTGCTGTGAAAATTCAGATATTTGCATGACTGCTTTTGTTTTATTTTGTGAATAGCAAAAAGCATTCAACCCCATAATACATGTTGTTTTATTGGTCGCTCGTCCATTTCATATCCCATAGCTTAAGCATTCATATATTTGGATTCCTCTCGACGAGGCGAGCAGTACGAGTACCACCTTGATGGGTCTGCGACGTTTCCTTCCAGAGTTATTACCAAAAAACCACAAACATCCCAGAATCCTCTCGGTTTGGGGTCAAAATGTTGTCGCTCATTAAATCCCATAAGAAACGTCGCATCGAATGAATGTGATTGAATTCTCCCCGTCTGGACGAGCGGAATTGAATGGTGCAACTGATTTTGCTGTGCTGTGAAAATTCAGATATTTGCATGACTGCTTTTGTTTTATTTTGTGAATAGCAAAAAGCATTCAACCCCATAATACATGCTGTTTTATTGGTCGCTCGTCCATTTCATATCCCATAGCTTAACCATTCATATATTTGGATTCGTCTCGACGAGCCGAGCAGTACGAGTACCACCTTGATGGGTCTGCGACGTTTCCTTCCAGAGTTATTACCAAAAAAAACACAAACATCCCAGAATCCTCTCGGTTTGGGGTCAAAATGTTGTCGCTCATTAAATCCCATAAGAAACGTCGCATCGAATGAATGTGATTGAATTCTCCCCGTCTGGAAGAGCGGAATTGAATGGTGCAACTGATTTTGCTGTGCTGTGAAAATTCAGATATTTGCATGACTGCGTTTGTTTTATTTTGTGAATAGCAAAAAGCATTCAACCCCATAATACATGTTGTTTTATTGGTCGCTCGTCCATTTCATATCCCATAGCTTAAGCATTCATATATTTGGATTCCTCTCGACGAGGCGAGCAGTACGAGTACCACCTTGATGGGTCTGCGACGTTTCCTTCCAGAGTTATTACCAAAAAACCACAAACATCCCAGAATCCTCTCGGTTTGGGGTCAAAATGTTGTCGCTCATTAAATCCCATAAGAAACGTCGCATCGAATGAATGTGATTGAATTCTCCCCGTCTGGACGAGCGGAATTGAATGGTGCAACTGATTTTGCTGTGCCGTGAAAATTCAGATATTTGCATGACTGCTTTTGTTTTATTTTGTGAATAGCAAAAAGCATTCAACCCCATAATACATGTTGTTTTATTGGTCGCTCGTCCATTTCATATCCCATAGCTTAACAACTCATATATTTGGATTCCTCTCGATAAGGCGAGCAGTACGAATACCACCTTGATGGGTCTGCGACGTTTTGTTCCAGAGTTATTACCAAAAAACCACAAACATCCCAGAATCCTCTCGGTTTGGGGTCAAAATGATGTCGCTCATTAAATCCCATAAGAAACGTCGCATCGAATGAATGTGATTGAATTCTCCCCGTCTGGACGAGCGGAATTGAATGGTGCAACTGATTTTGCTGTGCTGTGAAAATTCAGATATTTGCATGACTGCTTTTGTTTTATTTTGTGAATAGAAAAAAGCATTCAACCCCATAATACATGCTGTTTTATTGGTCGCTCGTCCATTTCATATCCCATAGCTTAACCATTCATATATTTGGATTCCTTTCGACGAGGCGAGCAGTACGAGTACCATGTTGATGGGTCTGCGACGTTTCCTTCCAGAGTTATTACCAAAAAACCACAAAAATCCCAGAATCCTCTCGGTTTGGGGTCAAAATGTTGTCGCTCATTAAATCCCATAAGAAACGTCGCATCGAATGAATGTGATTGAATTCTCCCCGTCTGGAAGAGCGGAATTGAATGGTGCAACTGATTTTGCTGTGCTGTGAAAATTCAGATATTTGCATGACTGCTTTTGTTTTATTTTGTGAATAGCAAAAAGCATTCAACCCCATAATACATGTTGTTTTATTGGTCGCTCGTCCATTTCATATCCCATAGCTTAAGCATTCATATATTTGGATTCCTCTCGACGAGGCGAGCAGTACGAGTACAACCTTGATGGGTCTGCGACGTTTCCTTCCAGAGTTATTACCAAAAAAACACAAACATCCCAGAATCCTCTCGGTTTGGGGTCAAAATGTTGTCGCTCATTAAATCCCATAAGAAACGTCGCATCGAATTAATGTGATTGAATTCTCCCCGTCTGGACGAGCAGAATTGAATGGTGCAACTGATTTTGCTGTGCTGTGAAAATTCAGATATTTGCATGACTGCTTTTGTTTTATTTTGTTAATAGCAAAAAGCATTCAACCCCATAATACATGCTGTTTTATTGGTCGCTCGTCCATTTCATATCCCATAGCTTAACCATTCATATATTTGGATTCCTTTCGACGAGGCGAGCAGTACGAGTACCACCTTGATGGGTATGCGACGTTTCCTTCCAGAGTTATTTCCAAAAAAACACAAACATCCCAGAATCCTCTCGGTTTGGGCTCAAAATGTTGTCGCTCATTAAATCCCATAAGAAACGTCGCATCGAATGAATGTGATTGAATTCTCCCCGTCTGGACGAGCGGAATTGAATGGTGCAACTGATTTTGCTGTGCTGTGAAAATTCAGATATTTGCATGACTGCTTTTGTTTTATTTTGTGAATAGCAAAAAGCATTCAACCCCATAATACATGCTGTTTTATTGGTCGCTCGTCCATTTCATATCACATAGCTTAACCATTCATATATTTGGATTCCTCTCGACGAGCCGAGCAGTACGAGTACCACCTTGATGGGTCTGCGACGTTTCCTTCCAGAGTTATTACCAAAAAACCACAAAAATCCCAGAATCCTCTCGGTTTGGGGTCAAAATGTTGTCGCTCATTAAATCCCATAAGAAACGTCGCATCGAATGAATGTGATTGAATTATCCCCGTCTGGAAGAGCGGAATTGAATGGTGCAACTGATTTTGCTGTGCTGTAAAAATTCAGATATTTGCATGACTGCTTTTGTTTTATTTTGTGAATAGCAAAAATCATTCAACCCCATAATACATGTTGTTTTATTGGTCGCTCGTCCATTTCATATCCCATAGCTTAAGCATTCATATATTTGGATTCCTCTCGACGAGGCGAGCAGTACGAGTACCACCTTGATGGGTCTGCGACGTTTCCTTCCAGAGTTATTACCAAAAATACACAAACATCCCAGAATCCTCTCGGTTTGGGGTCGAAATGTTGTCGCTCATTAAATCCCATAAGAAACGTCGCATCGAATGAATGTGATTGAATTCTCCCCGTCTGGACGAGCGGAATTGAATGGTGCAACTGATTTTGCTGTGCTGTGAAAATTCAGATATTTGCATGACTGCTTTTGTTTTATTTTGTGAATAGCAAAAAGCATTCAACCCCATAATACATGTTGTTTTATTGGTCGCTCGTCCATTTCATATCCCATAGCTTAACCATTCATATATTTGGATTCCTTTCGACGAGGCGAGCAGTACGAGTACCACCTTGATGGGTATGCGACGTTTCCTTCCAGAGTTATTACCAAAAAACACAAACATCCCAGAATCCTCTCGGTTTGGGCTCAAAATGTTGTCGCTCATTAAATCCCATAAGAAACGTCGCATCGAATGAATGTGATTGAATTCTCCCCGTCTGGACGAGCGGAATTGAATGGTGCAACTGATTTTGCTGTGCTGTGAAAATTCAGATATTTGCATGACTGCTTTTGTTTTATTTTGTGAATAGCAAAAAGCATTCAACCCCATAATACATGCTGTTTTATTGGTCGCTCGTCCATTTCATATCACATAGCTTAACCATTCATATATTTGGATTCCTCTCGACGAGGCGAGCAGTACGAGTACCACCTTGATGGGTCTGCGACGTTTCCTTCCAGAGTTATTACCAAAAAACCACAAAAATCCCAGAATCCTCTCGGTTTGGGGTCAAAATGTTGTCGCTCATTAAATCCCATAAGAAACGTCGCATCGAATGAATGTGATTGAATTCTCCCCGTCTGGAAGAGCGGAATTGAATGGTCCAACTGATTTTGCTGTGCTGTAAAAATTCAGATATTTGCATGACTGCTTTTGTTTTATTTTGTGAATAGCAAAAAGCATTCAACCCCATAATACATGTTGTTTTATTGGTCGCTCGTCCATTTCATATCCCATAGCTTAAGCATTCATATATTTGGATTCCTCTCGACGAGGCGAGCAGTACGAGTACCACCTTGATGGGTCTGCGACGTTTCCTTCCAGAGTTATTACCAAAAATACACAAACATCCCAGAATCCTCTCGGTTTGGGGTCAAAATGTTGTCGCTCATTAAATCCCATAAGAAACGTCGCATCGAATGAATGTGATTGAATTCTCCCCGTCTGGACGAGCGGAATTGAATGGTGCAACTGATTTTGCTGTGCTGTGAAAATTCAGATATTTGCATGACTGCTTTTGTTTTATTTTGTGAATAGCAAAAAGCATTCAACCCCATAATACATGTTGTTTTATTGGTCGCTCGTCCATTTCATATCCCATAGCTTAACCATTCATATATTTGGATTCCTCTCGACTAGGCAAGCAGTACGAGTACCACCTTGATGGGTCTGCGACGTTTCCTTCCAGAGTTATTACCAAAAAAACACAAAAATCCCAGAATCCTCTCGGTTTGGGGTCAAAATGTTGTCGCTCATTAAATCCCATAAGAAACGTCGCATCGAATGAATGTGATTGAATTCTCCCCGTCTGGAAGAGCGGAATTGAATGGTGCAACTGATTTTGCTGTGCTGTGAAAATTCAGATATTTGCATGACTGCTTTTGTTTTATTTTGTGAATAGCAAAAAGCATTCAACCCCATAATACATGTTGTTTTATTGGTCGCTCGTCCATTTCATATCCCATAGCTTAAGCATTCATATATTTGGATTCCTCTCGACGAGGCGAGCAGTACGACTACCACCTTGATGGGTCTGCGACGTTTCCTTCCAGAGTTATTACCAAAAAAACACAAACATCCCAGAATCCTCTCGGTTTGGGGTCAAAATGTTGTCGCTCATTAAATCCCATAAGAAACGTCGCATCGAATGAATGTGATTGAATTCTCCCCGTCTGGACGAGCGGAATTGAATGGTGCAACTGATTTTGCTGTGCTGTGAAAATTCAGATATTTGCATGACTGCTTTTGTTTTATTTTGTGAATATCAAAAAATTCAACCCCATAATACATGTTGTTTTATTGGTCGCTCGTCCATTTCATATCCCATAGCTTAAGCATTCATATATTTGGATTCCTCTCGACGAGTCGAGCAGTACGAGTACCACCTTGATGGGTCTGCGACGTTTCCTTCCAGAGTTATTACCAAAAAACCACAAACATCCCAGAATCCTCTCGGTTTGGGGTCAAAATGTTGTCGCTCATTAAATCCCATAAGAAACGTCGCATCGAATGAATGTGATTGAATTCTCCCCGTCTGGACGAGCGGAATTGAATGGTGCAACTGATTTTGCTGTGCTGTGAAAATTCAGATATTTGCATGACTGCTTTTGTTTTATTTTGTGAATAGCAAAAAGCATTCAACCCCATAATACATGTTGTTTTATTGGTCGCTCGTCCATTTCATATCCCATAGTTTAACAACTCATATATTTGGATTCCTCTCGATAAGGCGAGCAGTACGAGTACCACCTTGATGGGTCTGCGACGTTTTCTTCCAGAGTTATTACCAAAAAAACACAAACATCCCAGAATCCTCTCGGTTTGGGGTCAAAATGTTGTCGCTCATTAAATCCCATAAGAAACGTCGCATCGAATGAATGTGATTGAATTCTCCCCGTCTGGAAGAGCGGAATTGAATGGTACAACTGATTTTGCTGTGCTGTGAAAATTCAGATATTTGCATGACTGCTTTTGTTTTATTTTGTGAATAGCAAAAAGCATTCAACCCCATAATACATGCTGTTTTATTGGTCGCTCGTCCATTTCATATCCCATAGCTTAACCATTCATATATTTGGATTCCTTTCGACGAGACGAGCAGTACGAGTACCACCTTGATGGGTATGCGACGTTTCCTTCCAGAGTTATTACCAAAAAAACACAAACATCCCAGAATCCTCTCGGTTTGGGCTCAAAATGTTGTCGCTCATTAAATCCCATAAGAAACGTCGCATCGAATGAATGTGATTGAATTCTCCCCGTCTGGACGAGCGGAATTGAATGGTGCAACTGATTTTGCTGTGCTGTGAAAATTCAGATATTTGCATGACTGCTTTTGTTTTATTTTGTGAATAGCAAAAAGCATTCAACCCCATAATACATGTTGTTTTATTGGTCGCTCGTCCATTTCATATCCCATAGCTTAAGCATTCATATATTTGGATTCCTCTCGACGAGGCGAGCAGTACGACTACCACCTTGATGGGTCTGCGACGTTTCCTTCCAGAGTTATTACCAAAAAAACACAAACATCCCAGAATCCTCTCGGTTTGGGGTCAAAATGTTGTCGCTCATTAAATCCCATAAGAAACGTCGCATCGAATGAATGTGATTGAATTCTCCCCGTCTGGACGAGCGGAATTGAATGGTGCAACTGATTTTGCTGTGCTGTGAAAATTCAGATATTTGCATGACTGCTTTTGTTTTATTTTGTGAATATCAAAAACATTCAACCCCATAATACATGTTGTTTTATTGGTCGCTCGTCCATTTCATATCCCATAGCTTAAGCATTCATATATTTGGATTCCTCTCGACGAGTCGAGCAGTACGAGTACCACCTTGATGGGTCTGCGACGTTTCCTTCCAGAGTTATTACCAAAAAAACACAAACATCCCAGAATCCTCTCGGTTTGGGGTCAAAATGTTGTCGCTCATTAAATCCCATAAGAAACGTCGCATCGAATGAATGTGATTGAATTCTCCCCGTCTGGACGAGCGGAATTGAATGGTGCAACTGATTTTGCTGTGCTGTGAAAATTCAGATATTTGCATGACTGCTTTTGTTTTATTTTGTGAATAGCAAAAAGCATTCAACCCCATAATACATGTTGTTTTATTGGTCGCTCGTCCATTTCATATCCCATAGTTTAACAACTCATATATTTGGATTCCTCTCGATAAGGCGAGCAGTACGAGTACCACCTTGATGGGTCTGCGACGTTTTCTTCCAGAGTTATTACCAAAAAAACACAAACATCCCAGAATCCTCTCGGTTTGGGGTCAAAATGTTGTCGCTCATTAAATCCCATAAGAAACGTCGCATCGAATGAATGTGATTGAATTCTCCCCGTCTGGACGAGCGGAATTGAATGGTGCAACTGATTTTGCTGTGCTGTGAAAATTCAGATATTTGCATGACTGCTTTTGTTTTATTTTGTGAATAGCAAAAAGCATTCAACCCCATAATACATGCTGTTTTATTGGTCGCTCGTCCATTTCATATCACATAGCTTAACCATTCATATATTTGGATTCCTCTCGACGAGGCGAGCAGTACGAGTACCACCTTGATGGGTCTGCGACGTTTCCTTCCAGAGTTATTACCAAAAAACCACAAAAATCCCAGAATCCTCTCGGTTTGGGGTCAAAATGTTGTCGCTCATTAAATCCCATAAGAAACGTCGCATCGAATGAATGTGATTGAATTCTCCCCGTCTGGAAGAGCGGAATTGAATGGTCCAACTGATTTTGCTGTGCTGTAAAAATTCAGATATTTGCATGACTGCTTTTGTTTTATTTTGTGAATAGCAAAAAGCATTCAACCCCATAATACATGTTGTTTTATTGGTCGCTCGTCCATTTCATATCCCATATCTTAAGCATTCATATATTTGGATTCCTCTCGACGAGGCGAGCAGTACGAGTACCACCTTGATGGGTCTGCGACGTTTCCTTCCAGAGTTATTACCAAAAATACACAAACATCCCAGAATCCTCTCGGTTTGGGGTCAAAATGTTGTCGCTCATTAAATCCCATAAGAAACGTCGCATCGAATGAATGTGATTGAATTCTCCCCGTCTGGACGAGCGGAATTGAATGGTGCAACTGATTTTGCTGTGCTGTGAAAATTCAGATATTTGCATGACTGCTTTTGTTTTATTTTGTGAATAGCAAAAAGCATTCAACCCCATAATACATGTTGTTTTATTGGTCGCTCGTCCATTTCATATCCCATAGCTTAACCATTCATATATTTGGATTCCTCTCGACTAGGCAAGCAGTACGAGTACCACCTTGATGGGTCTGCGACGTTTCCTTCCAGAGTTATTACCCAAAAAACACAAAAATCCCAGAATCCTCTCGGTTTGGGGTCAAAATGTTGTCGCTCATTAAATCCCATAAGAAACGTCGCATCGAATGAATGTGATTGAATTCTCCCCGTCTGGAAGAGCGGAATTGAATGGTGCAACTGATTTTGCTGTGCTGTGAAAATTCAGATATTTGCATGACTGCTTTTGTTTTATTTTGTGAATAGCAAAAAGCATTCAACCCCATAATACATGTTGTTTTATTGGTCGCTCGTCCATTTAATATCCCATAGCTTAAGCATTCATATATTTGGATTCCTCTCGACGTGGCGAGCAGTACGACTACCACCTTGATGGGTCTGCGACGTTTCCTTCCAGAGTTATTACCAAAAAAACACAAACATCCCAGAATCCTCTCGGTTTGGGGTCAAAATGTTGTCGCTCATTAAATCCCATAAGAAACGTCGCATCGAATGAATGTGATTGAATTCTCCCCGTCTGGACGAGCGGAATTGAATGGTGCAACTGATTTTGCTGTGCTGTGAAAATTCAGATATTTGCATGACTGCTTTTGTTTTATTTTGTGAATATCAAAAACATTCAACCCCATAATACATGTTGTTTTATTGGTCGCTCGTCCATTTCATATCCCATAGCTTAAGCATTCATATATTTGGATTCCTCTCGACGAGTCGAGCAGTACGAGTACCACCTTGATGGGTCTGCGACGTTTCCTTCCAGAGTTATTACCAAAAAACCACAAACATCCCAGAATCCTCTCGGTTTGGGGTCAAAATGTTGTCGCTCATTAAATCCCATAAGAAACGTCGCATCGAATGAATGTGATTGAATTCTCCCCGTCTGGACGAGCGGAATTGAATGGTGCAACTGATTTTGCTGTGCTGTGAAAATTCAGATATTTGCATGACTGCTTTTGTTTTATTTTGTGAATAGCAAAAAGCATTCAACCCCATAATACATGTTGTTTTATTGGTCGCTCGTCCATTTCATATCCCATAGTTTAACAACTCATATATTTGGATTCCTCTCGATAAGGCGAGCAGTACGAGTACCACCTTGATGGGTCTGCGACGTTTTCTTCCAGAGTTATTACCAAAAAAACACAAACATCCCAGAATCCTCTCGGTTTGGGGTCAAAATGTTGTCGCTCATTAAATCCCATAAGAAACGTCGCATCGAATGAATGTGATTGAATTCTCCCCGTCTGGAAGAGCGGAATTGAATGGTACAACTGATTTTGCTGTGCTGTGAAAATTCAGATATTTGCATGACTGCTTTTGTTTTATTTTGTGAATAGCAAAAAGCATTCAACCCCATAATACATGCTTTTTTATTGGTCGCTCGTCCATTTCATATCCCATAGCTTAACCATTCATATATTTGGATTCCTTTCGACGAGACGAGCAGTACGAGTACCACCTTGATGGGTATGCGACGTTTCCTTCCAGAGTTATTACCAAAAAAACACAAACATCCCAGAATCCTCTCGGTTTGGGCTCAAAATGTTGTCGCTCATTAAATCCCATAAGAAACGTCGCATCGAATGAATGTGATTGAATTCTCCCCGTCTGGACGAGCGGAATTGAATGGTGCAACTGATTTTGCTGTGCTGTGAAAATTCAGATATTTGCATGACTGCTTTTGTTTTATTTTGTGAATAGCAAAAAGCAGTCAACCCCATAATACATGCTGTTTTATTGGTCGCTCGTCCATTTCATATCACATAGCTTAACCATTCATATATTTGGATTCCTCTCGACCAGGCGAGCAGTACGAGTACCACCTTGATGGGTCTGCGACGTTTCCTTCCAGAGTTATTACCAAAAAACCACAAAAATCCCAGAATCCTCTCGGTTTGGGGTCAACATGTTGTCGCTCATTAAATCCCATAAGAAACGTCGCATCGAATGAATGTGATTGAATTCTCCCCGTCTGGAAGAGCGGAATTGAATGGTGCAACTGATTTTGCTGTGCTGTGAAAATTCAGATATTTGCATGACTGCTTTTGTTTTATTTTGTGAATAGCAAAAAGCATTCAACCCCATAATACATGTTGTTTTATTGGTCGCTCGTCCATTTCATATCCCATAGCTTAAGCATTCATATATTTGGATTCCTCTCGACGAGGCGAGCAGTACGAGTACCACCTTGATGGGTCTGCGACGTTTCCTTCCAGAGTTATTACCAAAAATACACAAACATCCCAGAATCCTCTCGGTTTGGGGTCAAAATGTTGTCGCTCATTAAATCCCATAAGAAACGTCGCATCGAATGAATGTGATTGAATTCTCCCCGTCTGGACGAGCGGAATTGAATGGTGCAACTGATTTTGCTGTGCTGTGAAAATTCAGATATTTGCATGACTGCTTTTGTTTTATTTTGTGAATAGCAAAAAGCATTCAACCCCATAATACATGCTGTTTTATTGGTCGCTCGTCCATTTCATATCCCATAGCTTAACCATTCATATATTTGGATTCCTTTCGACGAGACGAGCAGTACGAGTACCACCTTGATGGGTATGCGACGTTTCCTTCCAGAGTTATTACCAAAAAAACACAAACATCCCAGAATCCTCTCGGTTTGGGCTCAAAATGTTGTCGCTCATTAAATCCCATAAGAAACGTCGCATCGAATGAATGTGATTGAATTCTCCCCGTCTGGACGAGCGGAATTGAATGGTGCAACTGATTTTGCTGTGCTATGAAAATTCAGATATTTGCATGACTGCTTTTGTTTTATTTTGTGAATAGCAAAAAGCAGTCAACCCCATAATACATGCTGTTTTATTGGTCGCTCGTCCATTTCATATCACATAGCTTAACCATTCATATATTTGGATTCCTCTCGACGAGGCGAGCAGTACGAGTACCACCTTGATGGGTCTGCGACGTTTCCTTCCAGAGTTATTACCAAAAAACCACAAAAATCCCAGAATCCTCTCGGTTTGGGGTCAAAATGTTGTCGCTCATTAAATCCCATAAGAAACGTCGCATCGAATGAATGTGATTGAATTCTCCCCGTCTGGAAGAGCGGAATTGAATGGTGCAACTGATTTTGCTGTGCTGTGAAAATTCAGATATTTGCATGACTGCTTTTGTTTTATTTTGTGAATAGCAAAAAGCATTCAACCCCATAATACATGTTGTTTTATTGGTCGCTCGTCCATTTCATATCCCATAGCTTAAGCATTCATATATTTGGATTCCTCTCGACGAGGCGAGCAGTACGAGTACCACCTTGATGGGTCTGCGACGTTTCCTTCCAGAGTTATTACCAAAAATACACAAACATCCCAGAATCCTCTCGGTTTGGGGTCAAAATGTTGTCGCTCATTAAATCCCATAAGAAACGTCGCATCGAATGAATGTGATTGAATTCTCCCCGTCTGGACGAGCGGAATTGAATGGTGCAACTGATTTTGCTGTGCTGTGAAAATTCAGATATTTGCATGACTGCTTTTGTTTTATTTTGTGAATAGCAAAAAGCATTCAACCCCATAATACATGCTGTTTTATTGGTCGCTCGTCCATTTCATATCCCATAGCTTAACCATTCATATATTTGGATTCCTTTCGACGAGACGAGCAGTACGAGTACCACCTTGATGGGTATGCGACGTTTCCTTCCAGAGTTATTACCAAAAAAACACAAACATCCCAGAATCCTCTCGGTTTGGGCTCAAAATGTTGTCGCTCATTAAATCCCATAAGAAACGTCGCATCGAATGAATGTGATTGAATTCTCCCCGTCTGGACGAGCGGAATTGAATGGTGCAACTGATTTTGCTGTGCTATGAAAATTCAGATATTTGCATGACTGCTTTTGTTTTATTTTGTGAATAGCAAAAAGCAGTCAACCCCATAATACATGCTGTTTTATTGGTCGCTCGTCCATTTCATATCACATAGCTTAACCATTCATATATTTGGATTCCTCTCGACGAGGCGAGCAGTACGAGTACCACCTTGATGGGTCTGCGACGTTTCCTTCCAGAGTTATTACCAAAAAACCACAAAAATCCCAGAATCCTCTCGGTTTGGGGTCAAAATGTTGTCGCTCATTAAATCCCATAAGAAACGTCGCATCGAATGAATGTGATTGAATTCTCCCCGTCTGGAAGAGCTGAATTGAATGGTGCAACTGATTTTGCTGTGCTGTGAAAATTCAGATATTTGCATGACTGCTTTTGTTTTATTTTGTGAATAGCAAAAAGCATTCAACCCCATAATACATGTTGTTTTATTGGTCGCTCGTCCATTTCATATCCCATAGCTTAAGCATTCATATATTTGGATTCCTCTCGACGAGGCGAGCAGTACGAGTACCACCTTGATGGGTCTGCGACGTTTCCTTCCAGAGTTATTACCAAAAATACACAAACATCCCAGAATCCTCTCGGTTTGGGGTCAAAATGTTGTCGCTCATTAAATCCCATAAGAAACGTCGCATCGAATGAATGTGATTGAATTCTCCCCGTCTGGACGAGCGGAATTGAATGGTGCAACTGATTTTGCTGTGCTGTGAAAATTCAGATATTTGCATGACTGCTTTTGTTTTATTTTGTGAATAGCAAAAAGCATTCAACCCCATAATACATGCTGTTTTATTGGTCGCTCAGCCATTTCATATCCCATAGCTTAACCATTCATATATTTGGATTCCTTTCGACGAGGCGAGCAGTACGAGTACCACCTTGATGGGTATGCGACGTTTCCTTCCAGAGTTATTACCAAAAAAACACAAACATCCCAGAATCCTCTCGGTTTGGGCTCAAAATGTTGTCGCTCATTAAATCCCATAAGAAACGTCGCATCGAATGAATGTGATTGAATTCTCCCCGTCTGGACGAGCGGAATTGAATGGTGCAACTGATTTTGCTGTGCTGTGAAAATTCAGATATTTGCATGACTGCTTTTGTTTTATTTTGTGAATAGCAAAAAGCATTCAACCCCATAATACATGCTGTTTTATTGGTCGCTCGTCCATTTCATATCACATAGCTTAACCATTCATATATTTGGATTCCTCTCGACGAGGCGAGTAGTACGAATACCACCTTGATGTGTCTGCGACGTTTCCTTCCAGAGTTATTACCAAAAAAACACAAACATCCGAGAATCCTCTCGGTTTGGGGTCAAAATGTTGTCGCTCATTAAATCCCATAAGAAACGTCGCATCGAATGAATGTGATTGAATTCTCCCCGTCTGGACGAGCGGAATTGAATGGTGCAACTGATTTTGCTGTGCTGTGAAAATTCAGATATTTGCATGACTGCTTTTGTTTTATTTTGTGAATAGCAAAAAGCATTCAACCCCATAATACATGTTGTTTTATTGGTCGCTCGTCCATTTCATATCCCATAGCTTAAGCATTCATATATTTGGATTCCTCTCGACGAGGCGAGCAGTACGAGTACCACCTTGATGGGTCTGCGACGTTTCCTTCCAGAGTTATTACCAAAAATACACAAACATCCCAGAATCCTCTCGGTTTGGGGTCAAAATGTTGTCGCTCATTAAATCCCATAAGAAACGTCGCATCGAATGAATGTGATTGAATTCTCCCCGTCTGGACGAGCGGAATTGAATGGTGCAACTGATTTTGCTGTGCTGTGAAAATTCAGATATTTGCATGACTGCTTTTGTTTTATTTTGTGAATAGCAAAAAGCATTCAACCCCATAATACATGCTGTTTTATTGGTCGCTCGTCCATTTCATATCCCATAGCTTAACCATTCATATATTTGGATTCCTTTCGACGAGACGAGCAGTACGAGTACCACCTTGATGGGTATGCGACGTTTCCTTCCAGAGTTATTACCAAAAAAACACAAACATCCCAGAATCCTCTCGGTTTGGGCTCAAAATGTTGTCGCTCATTAAATCCCATAAGAAACGTCGCATCGAATGAATGTGATTGAATTCTCCCCGTCTGGACGAGCGGAATTGAATGGTGCAACTGATTTTGCTGTGCTATGAAAATTCAGATATTTGCATGACTGCTTTTGTTTTATTTTGTGAATAGCAAAAAGCAGTCAACCCCATAATACATGCTGTTTTATTGGTCGCTCGTCCATTTCATATCACATAGCTTAACCATTCATATATTTGGATTCCTCTCGACGAGGCGAGCAGTACGAGTACCACCTTGATGGGTCTGCGACGTTTCCTTCCAGAGTTATTACCAAAAAACCACAAAAATCCCAGAATCCTCTCGGTTTGGGGTCAAAATGTTGTCGCTCATTAAATCCCATAAGAAACGTCGCATCGAATGAATGTGATTGAATTCTCCCCGTCTGGAAGAGCTGAATTGAATGGTGCAACTGATTTTGCTGTGCTGTGAAAATTCAGATATTTGCATGACTGCTTTTGTTTTATTTTGTGAATAGCAAAAAGCATTCAACCCCATAATACATGTTGTTTTATTGGTCGCTCGTCCATTTCATATCCCATAGCTTAAGCATTCATATATTTGGATTCCTCTCGACGAGGCGAGCAGTACGAGTACCACCTTGATGGGTCTGCGACGTTTCCTTCCAGAGTTATTACCAAAAATACACAAACATCCCAGAATCCTCTCGGTTTGGGGTCAAAATGTTGTCGCTCATTAAATCCCATAAGAAACGTCGCATCGAATGAATGTGATTGAATTCTCCCCGTCTGGACGAGCGGAATTGAATGGTGCAACTGATTTTGCTGTGCTGTGAAAATTCAGATATTTGCATGACTGCTTTTGTTTTATTTTGTGAATAGCAAAAAGCATTCAACCCCATAATACATGCTGTTTTATTGGTCGCTCGTCCATTTCATATCCCATAGCTTAACCATTCATATATTTGGATTCCTTTCGACGAGACGAGCAGTACGAGTACCACCTTGATGGGTATGCGACGTTTCCTTCCAGAGTTATTACCAAAAAAACACAAACATCCCAGAATCCTCTCGGTTTGGGCTCAAAATGTTGTCGCTCATTAAATCCCATAAGAAACGTCGCATCGAATGAATGTGATTGAATTCTCCCCGTCTGGACGAGCGGAATTGAATGGTGCAACTGATTTTGCTGTGCTATGAAAATTCAGATATTTGCATGACTGCTTTTGTTTTATTTTGTGAATAGCAAAAAGCAGTCAACCCCATAATACATGCTGTTTTATTGGTCGCTCGTCCATTTCATATCACATAGCTTAACCATTCATATATTTGGATTCCTCTCGACGAGGCGAGCAGTACGAGTACCACCTTGATGGGTCTGCGACGTTTCCTTCCAGAGTTATTACCAAAAAACCACAAAAATCCCAGAATCCTCTCGGTTTGGGGTCAAAATGTTGTCGCTCATTAAATCCCATAAGAAACGTCGCATCGAATGAATGTGATTGAATTCTCCCCGTCTGGAAGAGCGGAATTGAATGGTGCAACTGATTTTGCTGTGCTGTGAAAATTCAGATATTTGCATGACTGCTTTTGTTTTATTTTGTGAATAGCAAAAAGCATTCAACCCCATAATACATGTTGTTTTATTGGTCGCTCGTCCATTTCATATCCCATAGCTTAAGCATTCATATATTTGGATTCCTCTCGACGAGGCGAGCAGTACGAGTACCACCTTGATGGGTCTGCGACGTTTCCTTCCAGAGTTATTACCAAAAATACACAAACATCCCAGAATCCTCTCGGTTTGGGGTCAAAATGTTGTCGCTCATTAAATCCCATAAGAAACGTCGCATCGAATGAATGTGATTGAATTCTCCCCGTCTGGACGAGCGGAATTGAATGGTGCAACTGATTTTGCTGTGCTGTGAAAATTCAGATATTTGCATGACTGCTTTTGTTTTATTTTGTGAATAGCAAAAAGCATTCAACCCCATAATACATGCTGTTTTATTGGTCGCTCGTCCATTTCATATCCCATAGCTTAACCATTCATATATTTGGATTCCTTTCGACGAGACGAGCAGTACGAGTACCACCTTGATGGGTATGCGACGTTTCCTTCCAGAGTTATTACCAAAAAAACACAAACATCCCAGAATCCTCTCGGTTTGGGCTCAAAATGTTGTCGCTCATTAAATCCCATAAGAAACGTCGCATCGAATGAATGTGATTGAATTCTCCCCGTCTGGACGAGCGGAATTGAATGGTGCAACTGATTTTGCTGTGCTATGAAAATTCAGATATTTGCATGACTGCTTTTGTTTTATTTTGTGAATAGCAAAAAGCAGTCAACCCCATAATACATGCTGTTTTATTGGTCGCTCGTCCATTTCATATCACATAGCTTAACCATTCATATATTTGGATTCCTCTCGACGAGGCGAGCAGTACGAGTACCACCTTGATGGGTCTGCGACGTTTCCTTCCAGAGTTATTACCAAAAAACCACAAAAATCCCAGAATCCTCTCGGTTTGGGGTCAAAATGTTGTCGCTCATTAAATCCCATAAGAAACGTCGCATCGAATGAATGTGATTGAATTCTCCCCGTCTGGAAGAGCTGAATTGAATGGTGCAACTGATTTTGCTGTGCTGTGAAAATTCAGATATTTGCATGACTGCTTTTGTTTTATTTTGTGAATAGCAAAAAGCATTCAACCCCATAATACATGTTGTTTTATTGGTCGCTCGTCCATTTCATATCCCATAGCTTAAGCATTCATATATTTGGATTCCTCTCGACGAGGCGAGCAGTACGAGTACCACCTTGATGGGTCTGCGACGTTTCCTTCCAGAGTTATTACCAAAAATACACAAACATCCCAGAATCCTCTCGGTTTGGGGTCAAAATGTTGTCGCTCATTAAATCCCATAAGAAACGTCGCATCGAATGAATGTGATTGAATTCTCCCCGTCTGGACGAGCGGAATTGAATGGTGCAACTGATTTTGCTGTGCTGTGAAAATTCAGATATTTGCATGACTGCTTTTGTTTTATTTTGTGAATAGCAAAAAGCATTCAACCCCATAATACATGCTGTTTTATTGGTCGCTCAGCCATTTCATATCCCATAGCTTAACCATTCATATATTTGGATTCCTTTCGACGAGGCGAGCAGTACGAGTACCACCTTGATGGGTATGCGACGTTTCCTTCCAGAGTTATTACCAAAAAAACACAAACATCCCAGAATCCTCTCGGTTTGGGCTCAAAATGTTGTCGCTCATTAAATCCCATAAGAAACGTCGCATCGAATGAATGTGATTGAATTCTCCCCGTCTGGACGAGCGGAATTGAATGGTGCAACTGATTTTGCTGTGCTGTGAAAATTCAGATATTTGCATGACTGCTTTTGTTTTATTTTGTGAATAGCAAAAAGCATTCAACCCCATAATACATGCTGTTTTATTGGTCGCTCGTCCATTTCATATCACATAGCTTAACCATTCATATATTTGGATTCCTCTCGACGAGGCGAGTAGTACGAATACCACCTTGATGTGTCTGCGACGTTTCCTTCCAGAGTTATTACCAAAAAAACACAAACATCCGAGAATCCTCTCGGTTTGGGGTCAAAATGTTGTCGCTCATTAAATCCCATAAGAAACGTCGCATCGAATGAATGTGATTGAATTCTCCCCGTCTGGACGAGCGGAATTGAATGGTGCAACTGATTTTGCTGTGCTGTGAAAATTCAGATATTTGCATGACTGCTTTTGTTTTATTTTGTGAATAGCAAAAAGCATTCAACCCCATAATACATGTTGTTTTATTGGTCGCTCGTCCATTTCATATCCCATAGCTTAAGCATTCATATATTTGGATTCCTCTCGACGAGGCGAGCAGTACGAGTACCACCTTGATGGGTCTGCGACGTTTCCTTCCAGAGTTATTACCAAAAATACACAAACATCCCAGAATCCTCTCGGTTTGGGGTCAAAATGTTGTCGCTCATTAAATCCCATAAGAAACGTCGCATCGAATGAATGTGATTGAATTCTCCCCGTCTGGACGAGCGGAATTGAATGGTGCAACTGATTTTGCTGTGCTGTGAAAATTCAGATATTTGCATGACTGCTTTTGTTTTATTTTGTGAATAGCAAAAAGCATTCAACCCCATAATACATGCTGTTTTATTGGTCGCTCGTCCATTTCATATCCCATAGCTTAACCATTCATATATTTGGATTCCTTTCGACGAGACGAGCAGTACGAGTACCACCTTGATGGGTATGCGACGTTTCCTTCCAGAGTTATTACCAAAAAAACACAAACATCCCAGAATCCTCTCGGTTTGGGCTCAAAATGTTGTCGCTCATTAAATCCCATAAGAAACGTCGCATCGAATGAATGTGATTGAATTCTCCCCGTCTGGACGAGCGGAATTGAATGGTGCAACTGATTTTGCTGTGCTATGAAAATTCAGATATTTGCATGACTGCTTTTGTTTTATTTTGTGAATAGCAAAAAGCAGTCAACCCCATAATACATGCTGTTTTATTGGTCGCTCGTCCATTTCATATCACATAGCTTAACCATTCATATATTTGGATTCCTCTCGACGAGGCGAGCAGTACGAGTACCACCTTGATGGGTCTGCGACGTTTCCTTCCAGAGTTATTACCAAAAAACCACAAAAATCCCAGAATCCTCTCGGTTTGGGGTCAAAATGTTGTCGCTCATTAAATCCCATAAGAAACGTCGCATCGAATGAATGTGATTGAATTCTCCCCGTCTGGAAGAGCTGAATTGAATGGTGCAACTGATTTTGCTGTGCTGTGAAAATTCAGATATTTGCATGACTGCTTTTGTTTTATTTTGTGAATAGCAAAAAGCATTCAACCCCATAATACATGTTGTTTTATTGGTCGCTCGTCCATTTCATATCCCATAGCTTAAGCATTCATATATTTGGATTCCTCTCGACGAGGCGAGCAGTACGAGTACCACCTTGATGGGTCTGCGACGTTTCCTTCCAGAGTTATTACCAAAAATACACAAACATCCCAGAATCCTCTCGGTTTGGGGTCAAAATGTTGTCGCTCATTAAATCCCATAAGAAACGTCGCATCGAATGAATGTGATTGAATTCTCCCCGTCTGGACGAGCGGAATTGAATGGTGCAACTGATTTTGCTGTGCTGTGAAAATTCAGATATTTGCATGACTGCTTTTGTTTTATTTTGTGAATAGCAAAAAGCATTCAACCCCATAATACATGCTGTTTTATTGGTCGCTCAGCCATTTCATATCCCATAGCTTAACCATTCATATATTTGGATTCCTTTCGACGAGGCGAGCAGTACGAGTACCACCTTGATGGGTATGCGACGTTTCCTTCCAGAGTTATTACCAAAAAAACACAAACATCCCAGAATCCTCTCGGTTTGGGCTCAAAATGTTGTCGCTCATTAAATCCCATAAGAAACGTCGCATCGAATGAATGTGATTGAATTCTCCCCGTCTGGACGAGCGGAATTGAATGGTGCAACTGATTTTGCTGTGCTGTGAAAATTCAGATATTTGCATGACTGCTTTTGTTTTATTTTGTGAATAGCAAAAAGCATTCAACCCCATAATACATGCTGTTTTATTGGTCGCTCGTCCATTTCATATCACATAGCTTAACCATTCATATATTTGGATTCCTCTCGACGAGGCGAGTAGTACGAATACCACCTTGATGTGTCTGCGACGTTTCCTTCCAGAGTTATTACCAAAAAAACACAAACATCCGAGAATCCTCTCGGTTTGGGGTCAAAATGTTGTCGCTCATTAAATCCCATAAGAAACGTCGCATCGAATGAATGTGATTGAATTCTCCCCGTCTGGAAGAGCGGAATTGAATGGTCCAACTGATTTTGCTGTGCTGTGAAAATTCAGATATTTGCATGACTGCTTTTGTTTTATTTTGTGAATAGCAAAAAGCATTCAACCCCATAATACATGCTGTTTTATTGGTCGCTCAGCCATTTCATATCCCATAGCTTAACCATTCATATATTTGGATTCCTTTCGACGAGGCGAGCAGTACGAGTACCACCTTGATGGGTATGCGACGTTTCCTTCCAGAGTTATTACCAAAAAAACACAAACATCCCAGAATCCTCTCGGTTTGGGCTCAAAATGTTGTCGCTCATTAAATCCCATAAGAAACGTCGCATCGAATGAATGTGATTGAATTCTCCCCGTCTGGACGAGCGGAATTGAATGGTGCAACTGATTTTGCTGTGCTGTGAAAATTCAGATATTTGCATGACTGCTTTTGTTTTATTTTGTGAATAGCAAAAAGCATTCAACCCCATAATACATGCTGTTTTATTGGTCGCTCGTCCATTTCATATCACATAGCTTAACCATTCATATATTTGGATTCCTCTCGACGAGGCGAGTAGTACGAATACCACCTTGATGTGTCTGCGACGTTTCCTTCCAGAGTTATTACCAAAAAAACACAAACATCCGAGAATCCTCTCGGTTTGGGGTCAAAATGTTGTCGCTCATTAAATCCCATAAGAAACGTCGCATCGAATGAATGTGATTGAATTCTCCCCGTCTGGACGAGCGGAATTGAATGGTGCAACTGATTTTGCTGTGCTGTGAAAATTCAGATATTTGCATGACTGCTTTTGTTTTATTTTGTGAATAGCAAAAAGCATTCAACCCCATAATACATGTTGTTTTATTGGTCGCTCGTCCATTTCATATCCCATAGCTTAACCATTCATATATTTGGATTCCTTTCGACGAGGCGAGCAGTACGAGTACCACCTTGATGGGTATGCGACGTTTCCTTCCAGAGTTATTACCAAAAAACACAAACATCCCAGAATCCTCTCGGTTTGGGCTCAAAATGTTGTCGCTCATTAAATCCCATAAGAAACGTCGCATCGAATGAATGTGATTGAATTCTCCCCGTCTGGACGAGCGGAATTGAATGGTGCAACTGATTTTGCTGTGCTGTGAAAATTCAGATATTTGCATGACTGCTTTTGTTTTATTTTGTGAATAGCAAAAAGCATTCAACCCCATAATACATGCTGTTTTATTGGTCGCTCGTCCATTTCATATCACATAGCTTAACCATTCATATATTTGGATTCCTCTCGACGAGGCGAGCAGTACGAGTACCACCTTGATGGGTCTGCGACGTTTCCTTCCAGAGTTATTACCAAAAAACCACAAAAATCCCAGAATCCTCTCGGTTTGGGGTCAAAATGTTGTCGCTCATTAAATCCCATAAGAAACGTCGCATCGAATGAATGTGATTGAATTCTCCCCGTCTGGAAGAGCGGAATTGAATGGTCCAACTGATTTTGCTGTGCTGTAAAAATTCAGATATTTGCATGACTGCTTTTGTTTTATTTTGTGAATAGCAAAAAGCATTCAACCCCATAATACATGTTGTTTTATTGGTCGCTCGTCCATTTCATATCCCATAGCATAAGCATTCATATATTTGGATTCCTCTCGACGAGGCGAGCAGTACGAGTACCACCTTGATGGGTCTGCGACGTTTCCTTCCAGAGTTATTACCAAAAATACACAAACATCCCAGAATCCTCTCGGTTTGGGGTCAAAATGTTGTCGCTCATTAAATCCCATAAGAAACGTCGCATCGAATGAATGTGATTGAATTCTCCCCGTCTGGACGAGCGGAATTGAATGGTGCAACTGATTTTGCTGTGCTGTGAAAATTCAGATATTTGCATGACTGCTTTTGTTTTATTTTGTGAATAGCAAAAAGCATTCAACCCCATAATACATGTTGTTTTATTGGTCGCTCGTCCATTTCATATCCCATAGCTTAACCATTCATATATTTGGATTCCTCTCGACTAGGCAAGCAGTACGAGTACCACCTTGATGGGTCTGCGACGTTTCCTTCCAGAGTTATTACCAAAAAAACACAAAAATCCCAGAATCCTCTCGGTTTGGGGTCAAAATGTTGTCGCTCATTAAATCCCATAAGAAACGTCGCATCGAATGAATGTGATTGAATTCTCCCCGTCTGGAAGAGCGGAATTGAATGGTGCAACTGATTTTGCTGTGCTGTGAAAATTCAGATATTTGCATGACTGCTTTTGTTTTATTTTGTGAATAGCAAAAAGCATTCAACCCCATAATACATGTTGTTTTATTGGTCGCTCGTCCATTTCATATCCCATAGCTTAAGCATTCATATATTTGGATTCCTCTCGACGAGGCGAGCAGTACGACTACCACCTTGATGGGTCTGCGACGTTTCCTTCCAGAGTTATTACCAAAAAAACACAAACATCCCAGAATCCTCTCGGTTTGGGCTCAAAATGTTGTCGCTCATTAAATCCCATAAGAAACGTCGCATCGAATGAATGTGATTGAATTCTCCCCGTCTGGACGAGCGGAATTGAAAGGTGCAACTGATTTTGCTGTGCTGTGAAAATTCAGATATTTGCATGACTGCTTTTGTTTTATTTTGTGAATAGCAAAAAGCATTCAACCCCATAATACATGCTGTTTTATTGGTCGCTCGTCCATTTCATATCACATAGCTTAACCATTCATATATTTGGATTCCTCTCGACGAGGCGAGCAGTACGAGTACCACCTTGATGGGGCTGCGACGTTTCCTTCCAGAGTTATTACCAAAAAACCACAAACATCCCAGAATCCTCTCGGTTTGGGGTCAAAATGTTGTCGCTCATTAAATCCCATAAGAAACGTCGCATCGAATGAATGTGATTGAATTCTCCCCGTCTGGACGAGCGGAATTGAATGGTGCAACTGATTTTGCTGTGCTGTGAAAATTCAGATATTTGCATGACTGCTTTTGTTTTATTTTGTGAATATCAAAAACATTCAACCCCATAATACATGTTGTTTTATTGGTCGCTCGTCCATTTCATATCCCATAGCTTAAGCATTCATATATTTGGATTCCTCTCGACGAGGCGAGCAGTACGAGTACCACCTTGGTGGGTCTGCGACGTTTCCTTCCAGAGTTATTACCAAAAAACCACAAACATCCCAGAATCCTCTCGGTTTGGGGTCAAAATGTTGTCGCTCATTAAATCCCATAAGAAACGTCGCATCGAATGAATGTGATTGAATTCTCCCCGTCTGGACGAGCGGAATTGAATGGTGCAACTGATTTTGCTGTGCTGTGAAAATTCAGATATTTGCATGACTGCTTTTGTTTTATTTTGTGAATAGCAAAAAGCATTCAACCCCATAATACATGTTGTTTTATTGGTCGCTCGTCCATTTCATATCCCATAGTTTAACAACTCATATATTTGGATTCCTCTCGATAAGGCGAGCAGTACGAGTACCACCTTGATGGGTCTGCGACGTTTTCTTCCAGAGTTATTACCAAAAAAACACAAACATCCCAGAATCCTCTCTGTTTGGGGTCAAAATGTTGTCGCTCATTAAATCCCATAAGAAACGTCGCATCGAATGAATGTGATTGAATTCTCCCCGTCTGGAAGAGCGGAATTGAATGGTACAACTGATTTTGCTGTGCTGTGAAAATTCAGATATTTGCATGACTGCTTTTGTTTTATTTTGTGAATAGCAAAAAGCATTCAACCCCATAATACATGCTGTTTTATTGGTCGCTCGTCCATTTCATATCCCATAGCTTAACCATTCATATATTTGGATTCCTTTCGACGAGACGAGCAGTACGAGTACCACCTTGATGGGTATGCGACGTTTCCTTCCAGAGTTATTAGCAAAAAAACACAAACATCCCAGAATCCTCTCGGTTTGGGCTCAAAATGTTGTCGCTCATTAAATCCCATAAGAAACGTCGCATCGAATGAATGTGATTGAATTCTCCCCGTCTGGACGAGCGGAATTGAATGGTGCAACTGATTTTGCTGTGCTGTGAAAATTCAGATATTTGCATGACTGCTTTTGTTTTATTTTGTGAATAGCAAAAAGCAGTCAACCCCATAATACATGCTGTTTTATTGGTCGCTCGTCCATTTCATATCACATAGCTTAACCATTCATATATTTGGATTCCTCTCGACCAGGCGAGCAGTACGAGTACCACCTTGATGGGTCTGCGACGTTTCCTTCCAGAGTTATTACCAAAAAACCACAAAAATCCCAGAATCCTCTCGGTTTGGGGTCAACATGTTGTCGCTCATTAAATCCCATAAGAAACGTCGCATCGAATGAATGTGATTGAATTCTCCCCGTCTGGAAGAGCGGAATTGAATGGTGCAACTGATTTTGCTGTGCTGTGAAAATTCAGATATTTGCATGACTGCTTTTGTTTTATTTTGTGAATAGCAAAAAGCATTCAACCCCATAATACATGTTGTTTTATTGGTCGCTCGTCCATTTCATATCCCATAGCTTAAGCATTCATATATTTGGATTCCTCTCGACGAGGCGAGCAGTACGAGTACCACCTTGATGGGTCTGCGACGTTTCCTTCCAGAGTTATTACCAAAAATACACAAACATCCCAGAATCCTCTCGGTTTGGGGTCAAAATGTTGTCGCTCATTAAATCCCATAAGAAACGTCGCATCGAATGAATGTGATTGAATTCTCCCCGTCTGGACGAGCGGAATTGAATGGTGCAACTGATTTTGCTGTGCTGTGAAAATTCAGATATTTGCATGACTGCTTTTGTTTTATTTTGTGAATAGCAAAAAGCATTCAACCCCATAATACATGCTGTTTTATTGGTCGCTCGTCCATTTCATATCCCATAGCTTAACCATTCATATATTTGGATTCCTTTCGACGAGACGAGCAGTACGAGTACCACCTTGATGGGTATGCGACGTTTCCTTCCAGAGTTATTACCAAAAAAACACAAACATCCCAGAATCCTCTCGGTTTGGGCTCAAAATGTTGTCGCTCATTAAATCCCATAAGAAACGTCGCATCGAATGAATGTGATTGAATTCTCCCCGTCTGGACGAGCGGAATTGAATGGTGCAACTGATTTTGCTGTGCTATGAAAATTCAGATATTTGCATGACTGCTTTTGTTTTATTTTGTGAATAGCAAAAAGCAGTCAACCCCATAATACATGCTGTTTTATTGGTCGCTCGTCCATTTCATATCACATAGCTTAACCATTCATATATTTGGATTCCTCTCGACGAGGCGAGCAGTACGAGTACCACCTTGATGGGTCTGCGACGTTTCCTTCCAGAGTTATTACCAAAAAACCACAAAAATCCCAGAATCCTCTCGGTTTGGGGTCAAAATGTTGTCGCTCATTAAATCCCATAAGAAACGTCGCATCGAATGAATGTGATTGAATTCTCCCCGTCTGGAAGAGCTGAATTGAATGGTGCAACTGATTTTGCTGTGCTGTGAAAATTCAGATATTTGCATGACTGCTTTTGTTTTATTTTGTGAATAGCAAAAAGCATTCAACCCCATAATACATGTTGTTTTATTGGTCGCTCGTCCATTTCATATCCCATAGCTTAAGCATTCATATATTTGGATTCCTCTCGACGAGGCGAGCAGTACGAGTACCACCTTGATGGGTCTGCGACGTTTCCTTCCAGAGTTATTACCAAAAATACACAAACATCCCAGAATCCTCTCGGTTTGGGGTCAAAATGTTGTCGCTCATTAAATCCCATAAGAAACGTCGCATCGAATGAATGTGATTGAATTCTCCCCGTCTGGACGAGCGGAATTGAATGGTGCAACTGATTTTGCTGTGCTGTGAAAATTCAGATATTTGCATGACTGCTTTTGTTTTATTTTGTGAATAGCAAAAAGCATTCAACCCCATAATACATGCTGTTTTATTGGTCGCTCAGCCATTTCATATCCCATAGCTTAACCATTCATATATTTGGATTCCTTTCGACGAGGCGAGCAGTACGAGTACCACCTTGATGGGTATGCGACGTTTCCTTCCAGAGTTATTACCAAAAAAACACAAACATCCCAGAATCCTCTCGGTTTGGGCTCAAAATGTTGTCGCTCATTAAATCCCATAAGAAACGTCGCATCGAATGAATGTGATTGAATTCTCCCCGTCTGGACGAGCGGAATTGAATGGTGCAACTGATTTTGCTGTGCTGTGAAAATTCAGATATTTGCATGACTGCTTTTGTTTTATTTTGTGAATAGCAAAAAGCATTCAACCCCATAATACATGCTGTTTTATTGGTCGCTCGTCCATTTCATATCACATAGCTTAACCATTCATATATTTGGATTCCTCTCGACGAGGCGAGTAGTACGAATACCACCTTGATGTGTCTCCGACGTTTCCTTCCAGAGTTATTACCAAAAAAACACAAACATCCGAGAATCCTCTCGGTTTGGGGTCAAAATGTTGTCGCTCATTAAATCCCATAAGAAACGTCGCATCGAATGAATGTGATTGAATTCTCCCCGTCTGGACGAGCGGAATTGAATGGTGCAACTGATTTTGCTGTGCTGTGAAAATTCAGATATTTGCATGACTGCTTTTGTTTTATTTTGTGAATAGCAAAAAGCATTCAACCCCATAATACATGTTGTTTTATTGGTCGCTCGTCCATTTCATATCCCATAGCTTAACCATTCATATATTTGGATTCCTTTCGACGAGGCGAGCAGTACGAGTACCACCTTGATGGGTATGCGACGTTTCCTTCCAGAGTTATTACCAAAAAACACAAACATCCCAGAATCCTCTCGGTTTGGGCTCAAAATGTTGTCGCTCATTAAATCCCATAAGAAACGTCGCATCGAATGAATGTGATTGAATTCTCCCCGTCTGGACGAGCGGAATTGAATGGTGCAACTGATTTTGCTGTGCTGTGAAAATTCAGATATTTGCATGACTGCTTTTGTTTTATTTTGTGAATAGCAAAAAGCATTCAACCCCATAATACATGCTGTTTTATTGGTCGCTCGTCCATTTCATATCACATAGCTTAACCATTCATATATTTGGATTCCTCTCGACGAGGCGAGCAGTACGAGTACCACCTTGATGGGTCTGCGACGTTTCCTTCCAGAGTTATTACCAAAAAACCACAAAAATCCCAGAATCCTCTCGGTTTGGGGTCAAAATGTTGTCGCTCATTAAATCCCATAAGAAACGTCGCATCGAATGAATGTGATTGAATTCTCCCCGTCTGGAAGAGCGGAATTGAATGGTCCAACTGATTTTGCTGTGCTGTAAAAATTCAGATATTTGCATGACTGCTTTTGTTTTATTTTGTGAATAGCAAAAAGCATTCAACCCCATAATACATGTTGTTTTATTGGTCGCTCGTCCATTTCATATCCCATAGCATAAGCATTCATATATTTGGATTCCTCTCGACGAGGCGAGCAGTACGAGTACCACCTTGATGGGTCTGCGACGTTTCCTTCCAGAGTTATTACCAAAAATACACAAACATCCCAGAATCCTCTCGGTTTGGGGTCAAAATGTTGTCGCTCATTAAATCCCATAAGAAACGTCGCATCGAATGAATGTGATTGAATTCTCCCCGTCTGGACGAGCGGAATTGAATGGTGCAACTGATTTTGCTGTGCTGTGAAAATTCAGATATTTGCATGACTGCTTTTGTTTTATTTTGTGAATAGCAAAAAGCATTCAACCCCATAATACATGTTGTTTTATTGGTCGCTCGTCCATTTCATATCCCATAGCTTAACCATTCATATATTTGGATTCCTCTCGACTAGGCAAGCAGTACGAGTACCACCTTGATGGGTCTGCGACGTTTCCTTCCAGAGTTATTACCAAAAAAACACAAAAATCCCAGAATCCTCTCGGTTTGGGGTCAAAATGTTGTCGCTCATTAAATCCCATAAGAAACGTCGCATCGAATGAATGTGATTGAATTCTCCCCGTCTGGAAGAGCGGAATTGAATGGTGCAACTGATTTTGCTGTGCTGTGAAAATTCAGATATTTGCATGACTGCTTTTGTTTTATTTTGTGAATAGCAAAAAGCATTCAACCCCATAATACATGTTGTTTTATTGGTCGCTCGTCCATTTCATATCCCATAGCTTAAGCATTCATATATTTGGATTCCTCTCGACGAGGCGAGCAGTACGACTACCACCTTGATGGGTCTGCGACGTTTCCTTCCAGAGTTATTACCAAAAAAACACAAACATCCCAGAATCCTCTCGGTTTGGGCTCAAAATGTTGTCGCTCATTAAATCCCATAAGAAACGTCGCATCGAATGAATGTGATTGAATTCTCCCCGTCTGGACGAGCGGAATTGAAAGGTGCAACTGATTTTGCTGTGCTGTGAAAATTCAGATATTTGCATGACTGCTTTTGTTTTATTTTGTGAATAGCAAAAAGCATTCAACCCCATAATACATGCTGTTTTATTGGTCGCTCGTCCATTTCATATCACATAGCTTAACCATTCATATATTTGGATTCCTCTCGACGAGGCGAGCAGTACGAGTACCACCTTGATGGGTCTGCGACGTTTCCTTCCAGAGTTATTACCAAAAAACCACAAACATCCCAGAATCCTCTCGGTTTGGGGTCAAAATGTTGTCGCTCATTAAATCCCATAAGAAACGTCGCATCGAATGAATGTGATTGAATTCTCCCCGTCTGGACGAGCGGAATTGAATGGTGCAACTGATTTTGCTGTGCTGTGAAAATTCAGATATTTGCATGACTGCTTTTGTTTTATTTTGTGAATAGCAAAAAGCATTCAACCCCATAATACATGTTGTTTTATTGGTCGCTCGTCCATTTCATATCCCATAGTTTAACAACTCATATATTTGGATTCCTCTCGATAAGGCGAGCAGTACGAGTACCACCTTGATGGGTCTGCGACGTTTTCTTCCAGAGTTATTACCAAAAAAACACAAACATCCCAGAATCCTCTCTGTTTGGGGTCAAAATGTTGTCGCTCATTAAATCCCATAAGAAACGTCGCATCGAATGAATGTGATTGAATTCTCCCCGTCTGGAAGAGCGGAATTGAATGGTACAACTGATTTTGCTGTGCTGTGAAAATTCAGATATTTGCATGACTGCTTTTGTTTTATTTTGTGAATAGCAAAAAGCATTCAACCCCATAATACATGCTGTTTTATTGGTCGCTCGTCCATTTCATATCCCATAGCTTAACCATTCATATATTTGGATTCCTTTCGACGAGACGAGCAGTACGAGTACCACCTTGATGGGTATGCGACGTTTCCTTCCAGAGTTATTAGCAAAAAAACACAAACATCCCAGAATCCTCTCGGTTTGGGCTCAAAATGTTGTCGCTCATTAAATCCCATAAGAAACGTCGCATCGAATGAATGTGATTGAATTCTCCCCGTCTGGACGAGCGGAATTGAATGGTGCAACTGATTTTGCTGTGCTGTGAAAATTCAGATATTTGCATGACTGCTTTTGTTTTATTTTGTGAATAGCAAAAAGCAGTCAACCCCATAATACATGCTGTTTTATTGGTCGCTCGTCCATTTCATATCACATAGCTTAACCATTCATATATTTGGATTCCTCTCGACCAGGCGAGCAGTACGAGTACCACCTTGATGGGTCTGCGACGTTTCCTTCCAGAGTTATTACCAAAAAACCACAAAAATCCCAGAATCCTCTCGGTTTGGGGTCAACATGTTGTCGCTCATTAAATCCCATAAGAAACGTCGCATCGAATGAATGTGATTGAATTCTCCCCGTCTGGAAGAGCGGAATTGAATGGTGCAACTGATTTTGCTGTGCTGTGAAAATTCAGATATTTGCATGACTGCTTTTGTTTTATTTTGTGAATAGCAAAAAGCATTCAACCCCATAATACATGTTGTTTTATTGGTCGCTCGTCCATTTCATATCCCATAGCTTAAGCATTCATATATTTGGATTCCTCTCGACGAGGCGAGCAGTACGAGTACCACCTTGATGGGTCTGCGACGTTTCCTTCCAGAGTTATTACCAAAAATACACAAACATCCCAGAATCCTCTCGGTTTGGGGTCAAAATGTTGTCGCTCATTAAATCCCATAAGAAACGTCGCATCGAATGAATGTGATTGAATTCTCCCCGTCTGGACGAGCGGAATTGAATGGTGCAACTGATTTTGCTGTGCTGTGAAAATTCAGATATTTGCATGACTGCTTTTGTTTTATTTTGTGAATAGCAAAAAGCATTCAACCCCATAATACATGCTGTTTTATTGGTCGCTCGTCCATTTCATATCCCATAGCTTAACCATTCATATATTTGGATTCCTTTCGACGAGACGAGCAGTACGAGTACCACCTTGATGGGTATGCGACGTTTCCTTCCAGAGTTATTACCAAATAAACACAAACATCCCAGAATCCTCTCGGTTTGGGCTCAAAATGTTGTCGCTCATTAAATCCCATAAGAAACGTCGCATCGAATGAATGTGATTGAATTCTCCCCGTCTGGACGAGCGGAATTGAATGGTGCAACTGATTTTGCTGTGCTATGAAAATTCAGATATTTGCATGACTGCTTTTGTTTTATTTTGTGAATAGCAAAAAGCAGTCAACCCCATAATACATGCTGTTTTATTGGTCGCTCGTCCATTTCATATCACATAGCTTAACCATTCATATATTTGGATTCCTCTCGACGAGGCGAGCAGTACGAGTACCACCTTGATGGGTCTGCGACGTTTCCTTCCAGAGTTATTACCAAAAAACCACAAAAATCCCAGAATCCTCTCGGTTTGGGGTCAAAATGTTGTCGCTCATTAAATCCCATAAGAAACGTCGCATCGAATGAATGTGATTGAATTCTCCCCGTCTGGAAGAGCGGAATTGAATGGTGCAACTGATTTTGCTGTGCTGTGAAAATTCAGATATTTGCATGACTGCTTTTGTTTTATTTTGTGAATAGCAAAAAGCATTCAACCCCATAATACATGTTGTTTTATTGGTCGCTCGTCCATTTCATATCCCATAGCTTAAGCATTCATATATTTGGATTCCTCTCGACGAGGCGAGCAGTACGAGTACCACCTTGATGGGTCTGCGACGTTTCCTTCCAGAGTTATTACCAAAAATACACAAACATCCCAGAATCCTCTCGGTTTGGGGTCAAAATGTTGTCGCTCATTAAATCCCATAAGAAACGTCGCATCGAATGAATGTGATTGAATTCTCCCCGTCTGGACGAGCGGAATTGAATGGTGCAACTGATTTTGCTGTGCTGTGAAAATTCAGATATTTGCATGACTGCTTTTGTTTTATTTTGTGAATAGCAAAAAGCATTCAACCCCATAATACATGCTGTTTTATTGGTCGCTCGTCCATTTCATATCCCATAGCTTAACCATTCATATATTTGGATTCCTTTCGACGAGGCGAGCAGTACGAGTACCACCTTGATGGGTATGCGACGTTTCCTTCCAGAGTTATTACCAAATAAACACAAACATCCCAGAATCCTCTCGGTTTGGGCTCAAAATGTTGTCGCTCATTAAATCCCATAAGAAACGTCGCATCGAATGAATGTGATTGAATTCTCCCCGTCTGGACGAGCGGAATTGAATGGTGCAACTGATTTTGCTGTGCTATGAAAATTCAGATATTTGCATGACTGCTTTTGTTTTATTTTGTGAATAGCAAAAAGCAGTCAACCCCATAATACATGCTGTTTTATTGGTCGCTCGTCCATTTCATATCACATAGCTTAACCATTCATATATTTGGATTCCTCTCGACGAGGCGAGCAGTACGAGTACCACCTTGATGGGTCTGCGACGTTTCCTTCCAGAGTTATTACCAAAAAACCACAAAAATCCCAGAATCCTCTCGGTTTGGGGTCAAAATGTTGTCGCTCATTAAATCCCATAAGAAACGTCGCATCGAATGAATGTGATTGAATTCTCCCCGTCTGGAAGAGCGGAATTGAATGGTGCAACTGATTTTGCTGTGCTGTGAAAATTCAGATATTTGCATGACTGCTTTTGTTTTATTTTGTGAATAGCAAAAAGCATTCAACCCCATAATACATGTTGTTTTATTGGTCGCTCGTCCATTTCATATCCCATAGCTTAAGCATTCATATATTTGGATTCCTCTCGACGAGGCGAGCAGTACGAGTACCACCTTGATGGGTCTGCGACGTTTCCTTCCAGAGTTATTACCAAAAATACACAAACATCCCAGAATCCTCTCGGTTTGGGGTCAAAATGTTGTCGCTCATTAAATCCCATAAGAAACGTCGCATCGAATGAATGTGATTGAATTCTCCCCGTCTGGACGAGCGGAATTGAATGGTGCAACTGATTTTGCTGTGCTGTGAAAATTCAGATATTTGCATGACTGCTTTTGTTTTATTTTGTGAATAGCAAAAAGCATTCAACCCCATAATACATGCTGTTTTATTGGTCGCTCGTCCATTTCATATCCCATAGCTTAACCATTCATATATTTGGATTCCTTTCGACGAGGCGAGCAGTACGAGTACCACCTTGATGGGTATGCGACGTTTCCTTCCAGAGTTATTACCAAAAAAACACAAACATCCCAGAATCCTCTCGGTTTGGGCTCAAAATGTTGTCGCTCATTAAATCCCATAATAAACGTCGCATCGAATGAATGTGATTGAATTCTCCCCGTCTGGACGAGCGGAATTGAATGGTGCAACTGATTTTGCTGTGCTGTGAAAATTCAGATATTTGCATGACTGCTTTTGTTTTATTTTGTGAATAGCAAAAAGCATTCAACCCCATAATACATGTTGTTTTATTGGTCGCTCGTCCATTTCATATCCCATAGCTTAAGCATTCATATGTATGGATTCCTCTCGACGAGGCGAGCAGTATGAGTACCACCTTGATGGGTCTGCGACGTTTCCTTCCAGAGTTATTACCAAAAAACCACAAACATCCCAGAATCCTCTCGGTTTGGGGTCAAAATGTTGTCGCTCATTAAATCCCATAAGAAACGTCGCATCGAATGAATGTGATTGAATTCTCCCCGTCTGGAAGAGCGGAATTGAATGGTGCAACTGATTTTGCTGTGCTGTGAAAATTCAGATATTTGCATGACTGCTTTTGTTTTATTTTGTGAATAGCAAAAAGCATTAAACCCCATAATACATGTTGTTTTATTGGTCGCTCGTCCATTTCATATCCCATAGCTTAACCATTCATATATTTGGATTCCTTTCGACGAGACGAGCAGTACGAGTACCACCTTGATGGGTATGCGACGTTTCCTTCCAGAGTTATTACCAAAAAAACACAAACATCCCAGAATCCTCTCGGTTTGGGCTCAAAATGTTGTCGCTCATTAAATCCCATAAGAAACGTCGCATCGAATGAATGTGATTGAATTCTCCCCGTCTGGACGAGCGGAATTGAATGGTGCAACTGATTTTGCTGTGCTATGAAAATTCAGATATTTGCATGACTGCTTTTGTTTTATTTTGTGAATAGCAAAAAGCAGTCAACCCCATAATACATGCTGTTTTATTGGTCGCTCGTCCATTTCAGATCACATAGCTTAACCATTCATATCTTTGGATTCCTCTCGACGAGGCGAGCAGTACGAGTACCACCTTGATGGGTCTGCGACGTTTCCTTCCAGAGTTATTACCAAAAAACCACAAAAATCCCAGAATCCTCTCGGTTTGGGGTCAAAATGTTGTCGCTCATTAAATCCCATAAGAAACGTCGCATCGAATGAATGTGATTGAATTCTCCCCGTCTGGAAGAGCGGAATTGAATGGTGCAACTGATTTTGCTGTGCTGTGAAAATTCAGATATTTGCATGACTGCTTTTGTTTTATTTTGTGAATAGCAAAAAGCATTCAACCCCATAATACATGTTGTTTTATTGGTCGCTCGTCCATTTCATATCCCATAGCTTAAGCATTCATATATTTGGATTCCTCTCGACGAGGCGAGCAGTACGAGTACCACCTTGATGGGTCTGTGACGTTTCCTTCCAGAGTTATTACCAAAAATACACAAACATCCCAGAATCCTCTCGGTTTGGGGTCAAAATGTTGTCGCTCATTAAATCCCATAAGAAACGTCGCATCGAATGAATGTGATTGAATTCTCCCCGTCTGGACGAGCGGAATTGAATGGTGCAACTGATTTTGCTGTGCTGTGAAAATTCAGATATTTGCATGACTGCTTTTGTTTTATTTTGTGAATAGCAAAAAGCATTCAACCCCATAATACATGCTGTTTTATTGGTCGCTCGTCCATTTCATATCCCATAGCTTAACCATTCATATATTTGGATTCCTTTCGACGAGGCGAGCAGTACGAGTACCACCTTGATGGGTATGCGACGTTTCCTTCCAGAGTTATTACCAAAAAAACACAAACATCCCAGAATCCTCTCGGTTTGGGCTCAAAATGTTGTCGCTCATTAAATCCCATAATAAACGTCGCATCGAATGAATGTGATTGAATTCTCCCCGTCTGGACGAGCGGAATTTAATGGTGCAACTGATTTTGCTGTGCTGTGAAAATTCAGATATTTGCATGACTGCTTTTGTTTTATTTTGTGAATAGCAAAAAGCATTCAACCCCATAATACATGCTGTTTTATTGGTCGCTCGTCCATTTCATATCACATAGCTTAACCATTCATATATTTGGATTCCTCTCGACGAGGCGAGTAGTACGAATGCCACCTTGATGTGTCTGCGACGTTTCCTTCCAGAGTTATTACCAAAAAAACACAAACATCCGAGAATCCTCTCGGTTTGGGGTCAAAATGTTGTCGCTCATTAAATCCCATAAGAAACGTCGCATCGAATGAATGTGATTGAATTCTCCCCGTCTGGAATAGCGGAATTGAATGGTGCAACTGATTTTGCTGTGCTGTGAAAATTCAGATATTTGCATGACTGCTTTTGTTTTATTTTGTGAATAGCAAAAAGCATTCAACCCCATAATACATGTTGTTTTATTGGTCGCTCGTCCATTTCATATCCCATAGCTTAAGCATTCATATATATGGATTCCTCTCGACGAGGCGAGCAGTATGAGTACCACCTTGATGGGTCTGCGACGTTTCCTTCCAGAGTTATTACCAAAAAACCACAAACATCCCAGAATCCTCTCGGTTTGGGGTCAAAATGTTGTCGCTCATTAAATCCCATAAGAAACGTCGCATCGAATGAATGTGATTGAATTCTCCCCGTCTGGAAGAGCGGAATTGAATGGTGCAACTGATTTTGCTGTGCTGTGAAAATTCAGATATTTGCATGACTGCTTTTGTTTTATTTTGTGAATAGCAAAAAGCATTAAACCCCATAATACATGTTGTTTTATTGGTCGCTCGTCCATTTCATATCCCATAGCTTAACAACTCATATATTGGGATTCCTATCGATAAGGCGAGCAGTACGAGTACCACCTTGATGGGTCTGCGACGTTTTCTTCCAGAGTTATTACCAAAAAACCACAAACATCCCAGAATCCTCTCGGTTTGGGGTCAAAATGTTGTCGCTCATTAAATTCCATAAGAAACGTCGCATCGAATGAATGTGATTGAATCCTCCCCGTCTGGACGAGCGGAATTGAATGGTGCAATTGATTTTGCTGTGCTGTGAAAATTCAGATATTTGCATGACTGCTTTTGATTTATTTTGTGAATAGCAAAAAGCATTCAACCCCATAATACATGTTGTTTTATTGGTCGCTCGTCCATTTCATATCCCATAGCTTAACAACTCATATATTTGGATTCCTCTCGATAAGGCGAGCAGTACGAGTACCACCTTGATGGGTCTGCGACGTTTTCTTCCAGAGTTATTACCAAAAAACCACAAACATCCCAGAATCCTCTCGGTTTGGGGTCAAAATGATGTCGCTCATTAAATCCCATAAGAAACGTCGCATCGAATGAATGTGATTGAATTCTCCCCGTCTGGACGAGCGGAATTGAATGGTGCAACTGATTTTGCTGTGCTGTGAAAATTCAGATATTTGCATGACTGCTTTTGTTTTATTTTGTGAATAGCAAAAAGCATTCAACCCCATAATACATGCTGTTTTATTGGTCGCTCGTCCATTTCATATCCCATAGCTTAACCATTCATATATTTGGATTCCTTTCGACGAGGCGAGCAGTACGAGTACCACCTTGATGGGTATGCGACGTTTCCTTCCAGAGTTATTACCAAAAAAACACAAACATCCCAGAATCCTCTCGGTTTGGGCTCAAAATGTTGTCGCTCATTAAATCCCATAAGAAACGTCGCATCGAATGAATGTGATTGAATTCTCCCCGTCTGGACGAGCGGAATTGAATGGTGCAACTGATTTTGCTGTGCTGTGAAAATTCAGATATTTGCATGACTGCTTTTGTTTTATTTTGTGAATAGCAAAAAGCATTCAACCCCATAATACATGCTGTTTTATTGGTCGCTCGTCCATTTCATATCACATAGCTTAACCATTCATATATTTGGATTCCTCTCGACGAGGCGAGCAGTACGAGTACCACCTTGATGGGTCTGCGACGTTTCCTTCCAGAGTTATTACCAAAAAACCACAAAAATCCCAGAATCCTCTCGGTTTGGGGTCAAAATGTTGTCGCTCATTAAATCCCATAAGAAACGTCGCTAAGAATGAATGTGATTGAATTATCCCCGTCTGGACGAGCGGAATTGAATGGTGCAACTGATTTTGCTGTGCTGTGAAAATTCAGATATTTGCATGACTGCTTTTGTTTTATTTTGTGAATAGCAAAAAGCATTCAACCCCATAATACATGCTGTTTTATTGGTCGCTCGTCCATTTCATATCCCATAGCTTAACCATTCATATATTTGGATTCCTTTCGACGAGGCGAGCAGTACGAGTACCACCTTGATGGGTATGCGACGTTTCCTTCCAGAGTTATTACCAAAAAAACACAAACATCCCAGAATCCTCTCGGTTTGGGCTCAAAATGTTGTCGCTCATTAAATCCCATAAGAAACGTCGCATCGAATGAATGTGATTGAATTCTCCCCGTCTGGACGAGCGGAATTGAATGGTGCAACTGATTTTGCTGTGCTGTGAAAATTCAGATATTTGCATGACTGCTTTTGTTTTATTTTGTGAATAGCAAAAAGCATTCAACCCCATAATACATGCTGTTTTATTGGTCGCTCGTCCATTTCATATCCCATAGCTTAACCATTCATATATTTGGATTCCTTTCGACGAGGCGAGCAGTACGAGTACCACCTTGATGGGTATGCGACGTTTCCTTCCAGAGTTATTACCAAAAAAACACAAACATCCCAGAATCCTCTCGGTTTGGGCTCAAAATGTTGTCGCTCATTAAATCCCATAAGAAACGTCGCATCGAATGAATGTGATTGAATTCTCCCCGTCTGGACGAGCGGAATTGAATGGTGCAACTGATTTTGCTGTGCTGTGAAAATTCAGATATTTGCATGACTGCTTTTGTTTTATTTTGTGAATAGCAAAAAGCATTCAACCCCATAATACATGCTGTTTTATTGGTCGCTCGTCCATTTCATATCACATAGCTTAACCATTCATATATTTGGATTCCTCTCGACGAGGCGAGCAGTACGAGTACCACCTTGATGGGTCTGCGACGTTTCCTTCCAGAGTTATTACCAAAAAACCACAAAAATCCCAGAATCCTCTCGGTTTGGGGTCAAAATGTTGTCGCTCATTAAATCCCATAAGAAACGTCGCATCGAATGAATGTGATTGAATTCTCCCCGTCTGGAAGAGCGGAATTGAATGGTGCAACTGATTTTGCTGTGCTTTGAAAATTCAGATATTTGCATGACTGCTTTTGTTTTATTTTGTGAATAGCAAAAAGCATTCAACCCCATAATACATGCTGTTTTATTGGTCGCTCGTCCATTTCATATCACATAGCTTAACCATTCATATATTTGGATTCCTCTCGACGAGGCGAGCAGTACGAGTACCACCTTGATGGGTCTGCGACGTTTCCTTCCAGAGTTATTACCAAAAAACCACAAAAATCCCAGAATCCTCTCGGTTTGGGGTCAAAATGTTGTCGCTCATTAAATCCCATAAGAAACGTCGCTAAGAATGAATGTGATTGAATTATCCCCGTCTGGACGAGCGGAATTGAATGGTGCAACTGATTTTGCTGTGCTGTGAAAATTCAGATATTTGCATGACTGCTTTTGTTTTATTTTGTGAATAGCAAAAAGCATTCAACCCCATAATACATGCTGTTTTATTGGTCGCTCGTCCATTTCATATCCCATAGCTTAACCATTCATATATTTGGATTCCTTTCGACGAGGCGAGCAGTACGAGTACCACCTTGATGGGTATGCGACGTTTCCTTCCAGAGTTATTACCAAAAAAACACAAACATCCCAGAATCCTCTCGGTTTGGGCTCAAAATGTTGTCGCTCATTAAATCCCATAAGAAACGTCGCATCGAATGAATGTGATTGAATTCTCCCCGTCTGGACGAGCGGAATTGAATGGTGCAACTGATTTTGCTGTGCTGTGAAAATTCAGATATTTGCATGACTGCTTTTGTTTTATTTTGTGAATAGCAAAAAGCATTCAACCCCATAATACATGCTGTTTTATTGGTCGCTCGTCCATTTCATATCACATAGCTTAACCATTCATATATTTGGATTCCTCTCGACGAGGCGAGCAGTACGAGTACCACCTTGATGGGTCTCCGACGTTTCCTTCCAGAGTTATTACCAAAAAACCACAAAAATCCCAGAATCCTCTCGGTTTGGGGTCAAAATGTTGTCGCTCATTAAATCCCATAAGAAACGTCGCATCGAATGAATGTGATTGAATTCTCCCCGTCTGGAAGAGCGGAATTGAATGGTGCAACTGATTTTGCTGTGCTGTGAAAATTCAGATATTTGCATGACTGCTTTTGTTTTATTTTGTGAATAGCAAAAAGCATTCAACCCCATAATACATGTTGTTTTATTGGTCGCTCGTCCATTTCATATCCCATAGCTTAAGCATTCATATATTTGGATTCCTCTCGACGAGGCGAGCAGTACGAGTACCACCTTGATGGGTCTGCGACGTTTCCTTCCAGAGTTATTACCAAAAATACACAAACATCCCAGAATCCTCTCGGTTTGGGGTCAAAATGTTGTCGCTCATTAAATCCCATAAGAAACGTCGCATCGAATGAATGTGATTATATTCTCCCCGTCTGGACGAGCGGAATTGAATGGTGCAACTGATTTTGCTGTGCTGTGAAAATTCAGATATTTGCATGACTGCTTTTGTTTTATTTTGTGAATAGCAAAAAGCATTCAACCCCATAATACATGTTGTTTTATTGGTCGCTCGTCCATTTCATATCCCATAGCTTAACAACTCATATATTTGCATTCCTCTCGATAAGGCGAGCAGTACGAGTACCACCTTGATGGGTCTGCGACGTTTCCTTCCAGAGTTATTACCAAAAAACCACAAAAATCCCAGAATCCTCTCGGTTTGGGGTCAAAATGTTGTCGCTCATTAAATCCCATAAGAAACGTCGCTAAGAATGAATGTGATTGAATTATCCCCGTCTGGACGAGCGGAATTGAATGGTGCAACTGATTTTGCTGTGCTGTGAAAATTCAGATATTTGCATGACTGCTTTTGTTTTATTTTGTGAATAGCAAAAAGCATTCAACCCCATAATACATGCTGTTTTATTGGTCGCTCGTCCATTTCATATCACATAGCTTAACCATTCATATATTTGGATTCCTCTCGACGAGGCGAGCAGTACGAGTACCACCTTGATGGTTCTGCGACGTTTCCTTCCAGAGTTATTACCAAAAAACCACAAAAATCCCAGAATCCTCTCGGTTTGGGGTCAAAATGTTGTCGCTCATTAAATCCCATAAGAAACGTCGCTAAGAATGAATGTGATTGAATTATCCCCGTCTGGACGAGCGGAATTGAATGGTGCAACTGATTTTGCTGTGCTGTGAAAATTCAGATATTTGCATGACTGCTTTTGTTTTATTTTGTGAATAGCAAAAAGCATTCAACCCCATAATACATGCTGTTTTATTGGTCGCTCGTCCATTTCATATCCCATAGCTTAACCATTCATATATTTGGATTCCTTTCGACGAGGCGAGCAGTACGAGTACCACCTTGATGGGTATGCGACGTTTCCTTCCAGAGTTATTACCAAAAAAACACAAACATCCCAGAATCCTCTCGGTTTGGGCTCAAAATGTTGTCGCTCATTAAATCCCATAAGAAACGTCGCATCGAATGAATGTGATTGAATTCTCCCCGTCTGGACGAGCGGAATTGAATGGTGCAACTGATTTTGCTGTGCTGTGAAAATTCAGATATTTGCATGACTGCTTTTGTTTTATTTTGTGAATAGCAAAAAGCATTCAACCCCATAATACATGCTGTTTTATTGGTCGCTCGTCCATTTCATATCCCATAGCTTAACCATTCATATATTTGGATTCCTTTCGACGAGGCGAGCAGTACGAGTACCACCTTGATGGGTATGCGACGTTTCCTTCCAGAGTTATTACCAAAAAAACACAAACATCCCAGAATCCTCTCGGTTTGGGCTCAAAATGTTGTCGCTCATTAAATCCCATAAGAAACGTCGCATCGAATGAATGTGATTGAATTCTCCCCGTCTGGACGAGCGGAATTGAATGGTGCAACTGATTTTGCTGTGCTGTGAAAATTCAGATATTTGCATGACTGCTTTTGTTTTATTTTGTGAATAGCAAAAAGCATTCAACCCCATAATACATGCTGTTTTATTGGTCGCTCGTCCATTTCATATCACATAGCTTAACCATTCATATATTTGGATTCCTCTCGACGAGGCGAGCAGTACGAGTACCACCTTGATGGGTCTGCGACGTTTCCTTCCAGAGTTATTACCAAAAAACCACAAAAATCCCAGAATCCTCTCGGTTTGGGGTCAAAATGTTGTCGCTCATTAAATCCCATAAGAAACGTCGCATCGAATGAATGTGATTGAATTCTCCCCGTCTGGAAGAGCGGAATTGAATGGTGCAACTGATTTTGCTGTGCTGTGAAAATTCAGATATTTGCATGACTGCTTTTGTTTTATTTTGTGAATAGCAAAAAGCATTCAACCCCATAATACATGTTGTTTTATTGGTCGCTCGTCCATTTCATATCCCATAGCTTAAGCATTCATATATTTGGATTCCTCTCGACGAGGCGAGCAGTACGAGTACCACCTTGATGGGTCTGCGACGTTTCCTTCCAGAGTTATTACCAAAAATACACAAACATCCCAGAATCCTCTCGGTTTGGGGTCAAAATGTTGTCGCTCATTAAATCCCATAAGAAACGTCGCATCGAATGAATGTGATTATATTCTCCCCGTCTGGACGAGCGGAATTGAATGGTGCAACTGATTTTGCTGTGCTGTGAAAATTCAGATATTTGCATGACTGCTTTTGTTTTATTTTGTGAATAGCAAAAAGCATTCAACCCCATAATACATGTTGTTTTATTGGTCGCTCGTCCATTTCATATCCCATAGCTTAACAACTCATATATTTGCATTCCTCTCGATAAGGCGAGCAGTACGAGTACCACCTTGATGGGTCTGCGAAGTTTCCTTCCAGAGTTATTACCAAAAAACCACAAAAATCCCAGAATCCTCTCGGTTTGGGGTCAAAATGTTGTCGCTCATTAAATCCCATAAGAAACGTCGCTAAGAATGAATGTGATTGAATTATCCCCGTCTGGACGAGCGGAATTGAATGGTGCAACTGATTTTGCTGTGCTGTGAAAATTCAGATATTTGCATGACTGCTTTTGTTTTATTTTGTGAATAGCAAAAAGCATTCAACCCCATAATACATGCTGTTTTATTGGTCGCTCGTCCATTTCATATCCCATAGCTTAACCATTCATATATTTGGATTCCTTTCGACGAGGCGAGCAGTACGAGTACCACCTTGATGGGTATGCGACGTTTCCTTCCAGAGTTATTACCAAAAAAACACAAACATCCCAGAATCCTCTCGGTTTGGGCTCAAAATGTTGTCGCTCATTAAATCCCATAAGAAACGTCGCATCGAATGAATGTGATTGAATTCTCCCCGTCTGGACGAGCGGAATTGAATGGTGCAACTGATTTTGCTGTGCTGTGAAAATTCAGATATTTGCATGACTGCTTTTGTTTTATTTTGTGAATAGCAAAAAGCATTCAACCCCATAATACATGCTGTTTTATTGGTCGCTCGTCCATTTCATATCCCATAGCTTAACCATTCATATATTTGGATTCCTTTCGACGAGGCGAGCAGTACGAGTACCACCTTGATGGGTATGCGACGTTTCCTTCCAGAGTTATTACCAAAAAAACACAAACATCCCAGAATCCTCTCGGTTTGGGCTCAAAATGTTGTCGCTCATTAAATCCCATAAGAAACGTCGCATCGAATGAATGTGATTGAATTCTCCCCGTCTGGACGAGCGGAATTGAATGGTGCAACTGATTTTGCTGTGCTGTGAAAATTCAGATATTTGCATGACTGCTTTTGTTTTATTTTGTGAATAGCAAAAAGCATTCAACCCCATAATACATGCTGTTTTATTGGTCGCTCGTCCATTTCATATCACATAGCTTAACCATTCATATATTTGGATTCCTCTCGACGAGGCGAGCAGTACGAGTACCACCTTGATGGGTCTGCGACGTTTCCTTCCAGAGTTATTACCAAAAAACCACAAAAATCCCAGAATCCTCTCGGTTTGGGGTCAAAATGTTGTCGCTCATTAAATCCCATAAGAAACGTCGCATCGAATGAATGTGATTGAATTCTCCCCGTCTGGAAGAGCGGAATTGAATGGTGCAACTGATTTTGCTGTGCTGTGAAAATTCAGATATTTGCATGACTGCTTTTGTTTTATTTTGTGAATAGCAAAAAGCATTCAACCCCATAATACATGTTGTTTTATTGGTCGCTCGTCCATTTCATATCCCATAGCTTAAGCATTCATATATTTGGATTCCTCTCGACGAGGCGAGCAGTACGAGTACCACCTTGATGGGTCTGCGACGTTTCCTTCCAGAGTTATTACCAAAAATACACAAACATCCCAGAATCCTCTCGGTTTGGGGTCAAAATGTTGTCGCTCATTAAATCCCATAAGAAACGTCGCATCGAATGAATGTGATTATATTCTCCCCGTCTGGACGAGCGGAATTGAATGGTGCAACTGATTTTGCTGTGCTGTGAAAATTCAGATATTTGCATGACTGCTTTTGTTTTATTTTGTGAATAGCAAAAAGCATTCAACCCCATAATACATGTTGTTTTATTGGTCGCTCGTCCATTTCATATCCCATAGCTTAACAACTCATATATTTGCATTCCTCTCGATAAGGCGAGCAGTACGAGTACCACCTTGATGGGTCTGCGACGTTTTCTTCCAGAGTTATTACCAAAAAACCACAAACATCCCAGAATCCTCTCGGTTTGGGGTCAAAATGTTGTCGCTCATTAAATCCCATAAGAAACGTCGCATCGAATGAATGTGATTGAATTCTCCCCGTCTAGACGAGCGGAATTGAATGGTGCAACTGATTTTGCTGTGCTGTGAAAATTCAGATATTTGCATGACTGCTTTTGTTTTATTTTGTTAATAGCAAAAAGCATTCAACCCCATAATACATGCTGTTTTATTGGTCGCTCGTCCATTTCATATCCCATAGCTTAACCATTCATATATTTGGATTCCTCTCGACGAGCCGAGCAGTACGAGTACCACCTTGATGGGTCTGCGACGTTTCCTTCCAGAGTTATTACCAAAAAACCACAAAAATCCCAGAATCCTCTCGGTTTGGGGTCAAAATGTTGTCGCTCATTAAATCCCATAAGAAACGTCGCATCGAATGAATGTGATTGAATTATCCCCGTCTGGAAGAGCGGAATTGAATGGTGCAACTGATTTTGCTGTGCGGTAAAAATTCAGATATTTGCATGACTGCTTTTGTTTTATTTTGTGAATAGCAAAAAGCATTCAACCCCATAATACATGTTGTTTTATTGGTCGCTCGTCCATTTCATATCCCATAGCTTAACCATTCATATATTTGGATTCCTTTCGACGAGGCGAGCAGTACGAGTACCACCTTGATGGGTATGCGACGTTTCCTTCCAGAGTTATTACCAAAAAACACAAACATCCCAGAATCCTCTCGGTTTGGGCTCAAAATGTTGTCGCTCATTAAATCCCATAAGAAACGTCGCATCGAATGAATGTGATTGAATTCTCCCCGTCTGGACGAGCGGAATTGAATGGTGCAACTGATTTTGCTGTGCTGTGAAAATTCAGATATTTGCATGACTGCTTTTGTTTTATTTTGTGAATAGCAAAAAGCATTCAACCCCATAATACATGCTGTTTTATTGGTCGCTCGTCCATTTCATATCACATAGCTTACCATTCATATATTTGGATTCCTCTCGACGAGGCGAGCAGTACGAGTACCACCTTGATGGGTCTGCGACGTTTCCTTCCAGAGTTATTACCAAAAAACCACAAAAATCCCAGAATCCTCTCGGTTTGGGGTCAAAATGTTGTCGCTCATTAAATCCCATAAGAAACGTCGCATCGAATGAATGTGATTGAATTCTCCCCGTCTGGAAGAGCGGAATTGAATGGTGCAACTGATTTTGCTGTGCTGTGAAAATTCAGATATTTGCATGACTGCTTTTGTTTTATTTTGTGAATAGCAAAAAGCATTCAACCCCATAATACATGTTGTTTTATTGGTCGCTCGTCCATTTCATATCCCATAGCTTAAGCATTCATATATTTGGATTCCTCTCGACGAGGCGAGCAGTACGACTACCACCTTGATGGGTCTGCGACGTTTCCTTCCAGAGTTATTACCAAAAAACCACAAAAATCCCAGAATCCTCTCGGTTTGGGGTCAAAATGTTGTCGCTCATTAAATCCCATAAGAAACGTCGCATCGAATGAATGTGATTGAATTATCCCCGTCTGGAAGAGCGGAATTGAATGGTGCAACTGATTTTGCTGTGCTGTAAAAATTCAGATATTTGCATGACTGCTTTTGTTTTATTTTGTGAATAGCAAAAATCATTCAACCCCATAATACATGTTGTTTTATTGGTCGCTCGTCCATTTCATATCCCATAGCTTAAGCATTCATATATTTGGATTCCTCTCGACGAGGCGAGCAGTACGAGTACCACCTTGATGGGTCTGCGACGTTTCCTTCCAGAGTTATTACCAAAAATACACAAACATCCCAGAATCCTCTCGGTTTGGGGTCAAAATGTTGTCGCTCATTAAATCCCATAAGAAACGTCGCATCGAATGAATGTGATTGAATTCTCCCCGTCTGGACGAGCAGAATTGAATGGTGCAACTGATTTTGCTGTGCTGTGAAAATTCAGATATTTGCATGACTGCTTTTGTTTTATTTTGTGAATAGCAAAAAGCATTCAACCCCATAATACATGTTGTTTTATTGGTCGCTCGTCCATTTCATATCCCATAGCTTAACCATTCATATATTTGGATTCCTTTCGACGAGGCGAGCAGTACGAGTACCACCTTGATGGGTATGCGACGTTTCCTTCCAGAGTTATTACCAAAAAACACAAACATCCCAGAATCCTCTCGGTTTGGGCTCAAAATGTTGTCGCTCATTAAATCCCATAAGAAACGTCGCATCGAATGAATGTGATTGAATTCTCCCCGTCTGGACGAGCGGAATTGAATGGTGCAACTGATTTTGCTGTGCTGTGAAAATTCAGATATTTGCATGACTGCTTTTGTTTTATTTTGTGAATAGCAAAAAGCATTCAACCCCATAATACATGCTGTTTTATTGGTCGCTCGTCCATTTCATATCACATAGCTTAACCATTCATATATTTGGATTCCTCTCGACGAGGCGAGCAGTACGAGTATCACCTTGATGGGTCTGCGACGTTTCCTTCCAGAGTTATTACCAAAAAACCACAAAAATCCCAGAATCCTCTCGGTTTGGGGTCAAAATGTTGTCGCTCATTAAATCCCATAAGAAACGTCGCATCGAATGAATGTGATTGAATTCTCCCCGTCTGGAAGAGCGGAATTGAATGGTGCAACTGATTTTGCTGTGCTGTGAAAATTCAGATATTTGCATGACTGCTTTTGTTTTATTTTGTGAATAGCAAAAAGCATTCAACCCCATAATACATGTTGTTTTATTGGTCGCTCGTCCATTTCATATCCCATAGCTTAAGCATTCATATATTTGGATTCCTCTCGACGAGGCGAGCAGTACGACTACCACCTTGATGGGTCTGCGACGTTTCCTTCCAGAGTTATTACCAAAAAAACACAAACATCCCAGAATCCTCTCGGTTTGGGCTCAAAATGTTGTCGCTCATTAAATCCCATAAGAAACGTCGCATCGAATGAATGTGATTGAATTCTCCCCGTCTGGACGAGCGGAATTGAATGGTGCAACTGATTTTGCTGTGCTGTGAAAATTCAGATATTTGCATGACTGCTTTTGTTTTATTTTGTTAATAGCAAAAAGCATTCAACCCCATAATACATGCTGTTTTATTGGTCGCTCGTCCATTTCATATCCCATAGCTTAACCATTCATATATTTGGATTCCTTTCGACGAGGCGAGCAGTACGAGTACCACCTTGATGGGTATGCGACGTTTCCTTCCAGAGTTATTACCAAAAAACACAAACATCCCAGAATCCTCTCGTTTGGGCTCAAAATGTTGTCGCTCATTAAATCCCATAAGAAACGTCGCATCGAATGAATGTGATTGAATTCTCCCCGTCTGGACGAGCGGAATTGAATGGTGCAACTGATTTTGCTGTGCTGTGAAAATTCAGATATTTGCATGACTGCTTTTGTTTTATTTTGTGAATAGCAAAAAGCATTCAACCCCATAATACATGCTGTTTTATTGGTCGCTCGTCCATTTCATATCACATAGCTTAACCATTCATATATTTGGATTCCTCTCGACGAGGCGAGCAGTACGAGTACCACCTTGATGGGTCTGCGACGTTTCCTTCCAGAGTTATTACCAAAAAACCACAAAAATCCCAGAATCCTCTCGGTTTGGGGTCAAAATGTTGTCGCTCATTAAATCCCATAAGAAACGTCGCATCGAATGAATGTGATTGAATTCTCCCCGTCTGGAAGAGCGGAATTGAATGGTGCAACTGATTTTGCTGTGCTGTGAAAATTCAGATATTTGCATGACTGCTTTTGTTTTATTTTGTGAATAGCAAAAAGCATTCAACCCCATAATACATGCTTTTTTATTGGTCGCTCTTCCATTTCATATCACATAGCTTAACCATTCATATATTTGGATTCCTCTCGACGAGGCGAGCAGTACGAGTACCACCTTGATGGGTCTGCGACGTTTCCTTCCAGAGTTATTACCAAAAAACCAAAAAAATCCCAGAATCCTCTCGGTTTGGGGTCAAAATGTTGTCGCTCATTAAATCCCATAAGAAACTTCGCATCGAATGAATGTGATTGAATTATCCCCGTCTGGAAGAGCGGAATTGAATGGTGCAACTGATTTTGCTGTGCTGTAAAAATTCAGATATTTGCATGACTGCTTTTGTTTTATTTTGTGAATAGCAAAAATCATTCAACCCCATAATACATGTTGTTTTATTGGTCGCTCGTCCATTTCATATCCCATAGCTTAAGCATTCATATATTTGGATTCCTCTCGACGAGGCGAGCAGTACGAGTACCACCTTGATGGGTCTGCGACGTTTCCTTCCAGAGTTATTACCAAAAATACACAAACATCCCAGAATCCTCTCGGTTTGGGGTCAAAATGTTGTCGCTCATTAAATCCCATAAGAAACGTCGCATCGAATGAATGTGATTGAATTCTCCCCGTCTGGACGAGCGGAATTGAATGGTGCAACTGATTTTGCTGTGCTGTGAAAATTCAGATATTTGCATGACTGCTTTTGTTTTATTTTGTGAATAGCAAAAAGCATTCAACCCCATAATACATGCTGTTTTATTGGTCGCTCGTCCATTTCATATCACATAGCTTAACCATTCATATATTTGGATTCCTCTCGACGAGGCGAGCAGTACGAGTACCACCTTGATGGGTCTGCGACGTTTCCTTCCAGAGTTATTACCAAAAAACCACAAAAATCCCAGAATCCTCTCGGTTTGGGGTCAAAATGTTGTCGCTCATTAAATCCCATAAGAAACGTCGCATCGAATGAATGTGATTGAATTCTCCCCGTCTGGAAGAGCGGAATTGAATGGTGCAACTGATTTTGCTGTGCTGTAAAAATTCAGATATTTGCATGACTGCTTTTGTTTTATTTTGTGAATAGCAAAAAGCATTCAACCCCATAATACATGTTGTTTTATTGGTCGCTCGTCCATTTCATATCCCATAGCTTAAGCATTCATATATTTGGATTCCTCTCGACGAGGCGAGCAGTACGAGTACCACCTTGATGGGTCTGCGACGTTTCCTTCCAGAGTTATTACCAAAAATACACAAACATCCCAGAATCCTCTCGGTTTGGGGTCAAAATGTTGTCGCTCATTAAATCCCATAAGAAACGTCGCATCGAATGAATGTGATTGAATTCTCCCCGTCTGGACGAGCGGAATTGAATGGTGCAACTGATTTTGCTGTGCTTTGAAAATTCAGATATTTGCATGACTGCTTTTGTTTTATTTTGTGAATAGCAAAAAGCATTCAACCCCATAATACATGTTGTTTTATTGGTCGCTCGTCCATTTCATATCCCATAGCTTAACCATTCATATATTTGGATTCCTCTCGACTAGGCAAGCAGTACGAGTACCACCTTGATGGGTCTGCGACGTTTCCTTCCAGAGTTATTACCAAAAAACCACAAAAATCCCAGAATCCTCTCGGTTTGGGGTCAAAATGTTGTCGCTCATTAAATCCCATAAGAAACGTCGCATCGAATGAATGTGATTGAATTCTCCCCGTCTGGAAGAGCGGAATTGAATGGTGCAACTGATTTTGCTGTGCTGTGAAAATTCAGATATTTGCATGACTGCTTTTGTTTTATTTTGTGAATAGCAAAAAGCATTCAACCCCATAATACATGTTGTTTTATTGGTCGCTCGTCCATTTCATATCCCATAGCTTAAGCATTCATATATTTGGATTCCTCTCGACGAGGCGAGCAGTACGACTACCACCTTGATGGGTCTGCGACGTTTCCTTCCAGAGTTATTACCAAAAAAACACAAACATCCCAGAATCCTCTCGGTTTGGGCTCAAAATGTTGTCGCTCATTAAATCCCATAAGAAACGTCGCATCGAATGAATGTGATTGAATTCTCCCCGTCTGGACGAGCGGAATTGAATGGTGCAACTGATTTTGCTGTGCTGTGAAAATTCAGATATTTGCATGACTGCTTTTGTTTTATTTTGTGAATAGCAAAAAGCATTCAACCCCATAATACATGTTGTTTTATTGGTCGCTCGTCCATTTCATATCCCATAGTTTAACAACTCATATATTTGGATTCCTCTCGATAAGGCGAGCAGTACGAGTACCACCTTGATGGGTCTGCGACGTTTTCTTCCAGAGTTATTACCAAAAAAACACAAACATCCCAGAATCCTCTCGGTTTGGGGTCAAAATGTTGTCGCTCATTAAATCCCATAAGAAACGTCGCATCGAATGAATGTGATTGAATTCTCCCCGTCTGGAAGAGCGGAATTGAATGGTGCAACTGATTTTGCTGTGCTGTGAAAATTCAGATATTTGCATGACTGCTTTTGTTTTATTTTGTGAATAGCAAAAAGCATTCAACCCCATAATACATGCTGTTTTATTGGTCGCTCGTCCATTTCATATCACATAGCTTAACCATTCATATATTTGGATTCCTCTCGACGAGCCGAGCAGTACGAGTACCACCTTGATGGGTCTGCGACGTTTACTTCCAGAGTTATTACCAAAAAAACACAAACATCCCAGAATCCTCTCGGTTTGGGGTCAAAATGTTGTCGCTCATTAAATCCCATAAGAAACGTCGCATCGAATGAATGTGATTGAATTCTCCCCGTCTGGAAGAGCGGAATTGAATGGTGCAACTGATTTTGCTGTGCTGTGAAAATTCAGATATTTGCATGACTGCTTTTGTTTTATTTTGTGAATAGCAAAAAGCATTCAACCCCATAATACATGTTGTTTTATTGGTCGCTCGTCCATTTCATATCCCATAGCTTAAGCATTCATATATTTGGATTCCTCTCGACGAGGCGAGCAGTACGACTACCACCTTGATGGGTCTGCGACGTTTCCTTCCAGAGTTATTACCAAAAAAACACAAACATCCCAGAATCCTCTCGGTTTGGGCTCAAAATGTTGTCGCTCATTAAATCCCATAAGAAACGTCGCATCGAATGAATGTGATTGAATTCTCCCCGTCTGGACGAGCGGAATTGAATGGTGCAACTGATTTTGCTGTGCTGTGAAAATTCAGATATTTGCATGACTGCTTTTGTTTTATTTTGTGAATAGCAAAAAGCATTCAACCCCATAATACATGTTGTTTTATTGGTCGCTCGTCCATTTCATATCCCATAGTTTAACAACTCATATATTTGGATTCCTCTCGATAAGGCGAGCAGTACGAGTACCACCTTGATGGGTCTGCGACGTTTTCTTCCAGAGTTATTACCAAAAAAACACAAACATCCCAGAATCCTCTCGGTTTGGGGTCAAAATGTTGTCGCTCATTAAATCCCATAAGAAACGTCGCATCGAATGAATGTGATTGAATTCTCCCCGTCTGGAAGAGCGGAATTGAATGGTGCAACTGATTTTGCTGTGCTGTGAAAATTCAGATATTTGCATGACTGCTTTTGTTTTATTTTGTGAATAGCAAAAAGCATTCAACCCCATAATACATGCTGTTTTATTGGTCGCTCGTCCATTTCATATCACATAGCTTAACCATTCATATATTTGGATTCCTCTCGACGAGCCGAGCAGTACGAGTACCACCTTGATGGGTCTGCGACGTTTCCTTCCAGAGTTATTACCAAAAATACACAAACATCCCAGAATCCTCTCGGTTTGGGGTCAAAATGTTGTCGCTCATTAAATCCCATAAGAAACGTCGCATCGAATGAATGTGATTGAATTCTCCCCGTCTGGACGAGCGGAATTGAATGGTGCAACTGATTTTGCTGTGCTTTGAAAATTCAGATATTTGCATGACTGCTTTTGTTTTATTTTGTGAATAGCAAAAAGCATTCAACCCCATAATACATGTTGTTTTATTGGTCGCTCGTCCATTTCATATCCCATAGCTTAACCATTCATATATTTGGATTCCTCTCGACTAGGCAAGCAGTACGAGTACCACCTTGATGGGTCTGCGACGTTTCCTTCCAGAGTTATTACCAAAAAACCACAAAAATCCCAGAATCCTCTCGGTTTGGGGTCAAAATGTTGTCGCTCATTAAATCCCATAAGAAACGTCGCATCGAATGAATGTGATTGAATTCTCCCCGTCTGGAAGAGCGGAATTGAATGGTGCAACTGATTTTGCTGTGCTGTGAAAATTCAGATATTTGCATGACTGCTTTTGTTTTATTTTGTGAATAGCAAAAAGCATTCAACCCCATAATACATGTTGTTTTATTGGTCGCTCGTCCATTTCATATCCCATAGCTTAAGCATTCATATATTTGGATTCCTCTCGACGAGGCGAGCAGTACGACTACCACCTTGATGGGTCTGCGACGTTTCCTTCCAGAGTTATTACCAAAAAAACACAAACATCCCAGAATCCTCTCGGTTTGGGCTCAAAATGTTGTCGCTCATTAAATCCCATAAGAAACGTCGCATCGAATGAATGTGATTGAATTCTCCCCGTCTGGACGAGCGGAATTGAATGGTGCAACTGATTTTGCTGTGCTGTGAAAATTCAGATATTTGCATGACTGCTTTTGTTTTATTTTGTGAATAGCAAAAAGCATTCAACCCCATAATACATGTTGTTTTATTGGTCGCTCGTCCATTTCATATCCCATAGTTTAACAACTCATATATTTGGATTCCTCTCGATAAGGCGAGCAGTACGAGTACCACCTTGATGGGTCTGCGACGTTTTCTTCCAGAGTTATTACCAAAAAAACACAAACATCCCAGAATCCTCTCGGTTTGGGGTCAAAATGTTGTCGCTCATTAAATCCCATAAGAAACGTCGCATCGAATGAATGTGATTGAATTCTCCCCGTCTGGAAGAGCGGAATTGAATGGTGCAACTGATTTTGCTGTGCTGTGAAAATTCAGATATTTGCATGACTGCTTTTGTTTTATTTTGTGAATAGCAAAAAGCATTCAACCCCATAATACATGCTGTTTTATTGGTCGCTCGTCCATTTCATATCACATAGCTTAACCATTCATATATTTGGATTCCTCTCGACGAGCCGAGCAGTACGAGTACCACCTTGATGGGTCTGCGACGTTTCCTTCCAGAGTTATTACCAAAAAAACACAAACATCCCAGAATCCTCTCGGTTTGGGGTCAAAATGTTGTCGCTCATTAAATCCCATAAGAAACGTCGCATCGAATGAATGTGATTGAATTCTCCCCGTCTGGAAGAGCGGAATTGAATGGTGCAACTGATTTTGCTGTGCTGTGAAAATTCAGATATTTGCATGACTGCTTTTGTTTTATTTTGTGAATAGCAAAAAGCATTCAACCCCATAATACATGTTGTTTTATTGGTCGCTCGTCCATTTCATATCCCATAGCTTAAGCATTCATATATTTGGATTCCTCTCGACGAGGCGAGCAGTACGACTACCACCTTGATGGGTCTGCGACGTTTCCTTCCAGAGTTATTACCAAAAAAACACAAACATCCCAGAATCCTCTCGGTTTGGGCTCAAAATGTTGTCGCTCATTAAATCCCATAAGAAACGTCGCATCGAATGAATGTGATTGAATTCTCCCCGTCTGGACGAGCGGAATTGAATGGTGCAACTGATTTTGCTGTGCTGTGAAAATTCAGATATTTGCATGACTGCTTTTGTTTTATTTTGTGAATAGCAAAAAGCATTCAACCCCATAATACATGTTGTTTTATTGGTCGCTCGTCCATTTCATATCCCATAGTTTAACAACTCATATATTTGGATTCCTCTCGATAAGGCGAGCAGTACGAGTACCACCTTGATGGGTCTGCGACGTTTTCTTCCAGAGTTATTACCAAAAAAACACAAACATCCCAGAATCCTCTCGGTTTGGGGTCAAAATGTTGTCGCTCATTAAATCCCATAAGAAACGTCGCATCGAATGAATGTGATTGAATTCTCCCCGTCTGGAAGAGCGGAATTGAATGGTGCAACTGATTTTGCTGTGCTGTGAAAATTCAGATATTTGCATGACTGCTTTTGTTTTATTTTGTGAATAGCAAAAAGCATTCAACCCCATAATACATGCTGTTTTATTGGTCGCTCGTCCATTTCATATCACATAGCTTAACCATTCATATATTTGGATTCCTCTCGACGAGCCGAGCAGTACGAGTACCACCTTGATGGGTCTGCGACGTTTCCTTCCAGAGTTATTACCAAAAAAACACAAACATCCCAGAATCCTCTCGGTTTGGGGTCAAAATGTTGTCGCTCATTAAATCCCATAAGAAACGTCGCATCGAATGAATGTGATTGAATTCTCCCCGTCTGGAAGAGCGGAATTGAATGGTGCAACTGATTTTGCTGTGCTGTGAAAATTCAGATATTTGCATGACTGCTTTTGTTTTATTTTGTGAATAGCAAAAAGCATTCAACCCCATAATACATGCTGTTTTATTGGTCGCTCGTCCATTTCATATCCCATAGCTTAACCATTCATATATTTGGATTCCTTTCGACGAGACGAGCAGTACGAGTACCACCTTGATGGGTATGCGACGTTTCCTTCCAGAGTTATTACCAAAAAAACACAAACATCCCAGAATCCTCTCGGTTTGGGCTCAAAATGTTGTCGCTCATTAAATCCCATAAGAAACGTCGCATCGAATGAATGTGATTGAATTCTCCCCGTCTGGACGAGCGGAATTGAATGGTGCAACTGATTTTGCTGTGCTGTGAAAATTCAGATATTTGCATGACTGCTTTTGTTTTATTTTGTGAATAGCAAAAAGCAGTCAACCCCATAATACATGCTGTTTTATTGGTCGCTCGTCCATTTCATATCACATAGCTTAACCATTCATATATTTGGATTCCTCTCGACGAGGCGAGCAGTACGAGTACCACCTTGATGGGTCTGCGACGTTTCCTTCCAGAGTTATTACCAAAAAACCACAAAAATCCCAGAATCCTCTCGGTTTGGGGTCAAAATGTTGTCGCTCATTAAATCCCATAAGAAACGTCGCATCGAATGAATGTGATTGAATTCTCCCCGTCTGGAAGAGCGGAATTGAATGGTGCAACTGATTTTGCTGTGCTGTGAAAATTCAGATATTTGCATGACTGCTTTTGTTTTATTTTGTGAATAGCAAAAAGCATTCAACCCCATAATACATGTTGTTTTATTGGTCGCTCGTCCATTTCATATCCCATAGCTTAAGCATTCATATATTTGGATTCCTCTCGACGAGGCGAGCAGTACGAGTACCACCTTGATGGGTCTGCGACGTTTCCTTCCAGAGTTATTACCAAAAATACACAAACATCCCAGAATCCTCTCGGTTTGGGGTCAAAATGTTGTCGCTCATTAAATCCCATAAGAAACGTCGCATCGAATGAATGTGATTGAATTCTCCCCGTCTGGACGAGCGGAATTGAATGGTGCAACTGATTTTGCTGTGCTGTGAAAATTCAGATATTTGCATGACTGCTTTTGTTTTATTTTGTGAATAGCAAAAAGCATTCAACCCCATAATACATGCTGTTTTATTGGTCGCTCGTCCATTTCATATCCCATAGCTTAACCATTCATATATTTGGATTCCTTTCGACGAGGCGAGCAGTACGAGTACCACCTTGATGGGTATGCGACGTTTCCTTCCAGAGTTATTACCAAAAAAACACAAAGATCCCAGAATCCTCTCGGTTTGGGCTCAAAATGTTGTCGCTGATTAAATCCCATAAGAAACATCGCATCGAATGAATGTGATTGAATTCTCCCCGTCTAGACGACCGGAATTGAATGGTGCAACTGATTTTGCTGTGCTGTGAAAATTCAGATATTTGCATGACTGCTTTTGTTTTATTTTGTGAATAGCAAAAAGCAGTCAACCCCATAATACATGCTGTTTTATTGGTCGCTCGTCCATTTCATATCACATAGCTTAACCATTCATATATTTGGATTCCTCTCGACGAGGCGAGCAGTACGAGTACCACCTTGATGGGTCTGCGACGTTTCCTTCCAGAGTTATTACCAAAAAACCACAAAAATCCCAGAATCCTCTCGGTTTGGGGTCAAAATGTTGTCGCTCATTAAATCCCATCAGAAACGTCGCATCGAATGAATGTGATTGAATTCTCCCCGTCTGGAAGAGCGGAATTGAATGGTGCAACTGATTTTGCTGTGCTGTGAAAATTCAGATATTTGCATGACTGCTTTTGTTTTATTTTGTGAATAGCAAAAAGCATTCAACCCCATAATACATGTTGTTTTATTGGTCGCTCGTCCATTTCATATCCCATAGCTTAAGCATTCATATATTTGGATTCCTCTCGACGAGGCGAGCAGTACGAGTACCACCTTGATGGGTCTGCGACGTTTCCTTCCAGAGTTATTACCAAAAATACACAAACATCCCAGAATCCTCTCGGTTTGGGGTCAAAATGTTGTCGCTCATTAAATCCCATAAGAAACGTCGCATCGAATGAATGTGATTGAATTCTCCCCGTCTGGACGAGCGGAATTGAATGGTGCAACTGATTTTGCTGTGCTGTGAAAATTCAGATATTTGCATGACTGCTTTTGTTTTATTTTGTGAATAGCAAAAAGCATTCAACCCCATAATACATGCTGTTTTATTGGTCGCTCGTCCATTTCATATCCCATAGCTTAACCATTCATATATTTGGATTCCTTTCGACGAGGCGAGCAGTACGAGTACCACCTTGATGGGTATGCGACGTTTCCTTCCAGAGTTATTACCAAAAAAACACAAAGATCCCAGAATCCTCTCGGTTTGGGCTCAAAATGTTGTCGCTGATTAAATCCCATAAGAAACGTCGCATCGAATGAATGTGATTGAATTCTCCCCGTCTAGACGACCGGAATTGAATGGTGCAACTGATTTTGCTGTGCTGTGAAAATTCAGATATTTGCATGACTGCTTTTTTTTTATTTTGTGAATAGCAAAAAGCATTCAACCCCATAATACATGCTGTTTTATTGGTCGCTCGTCCATTTCATATCACATAGCGTAACCATTCATATATTTGGATTCCTTTCAACGAGACGAGCAGTACGAGTACCACCTTGATGGGTCTGCGACGTTTCCTTCCAGAGTTATTACCAAAAAACCACAAAAATCCCAGAATCCTCTCGGTTTGGGGTCAAAATGTTGTCGCTCATTAAATCCCATAAGAAACGTCGCATCGAATGAATGTGATTGAATTCTCCCCGTCTGGACGAGCGGAATTGAATGGTGCAACTGATTTTGCTGTGCTGTGAAAATTCAGATATTTGCATGACTGCTTTTGTTTTATTTTGTGAATAGCAAAAAGCATTCAACCCCATAATACATGCTGTTTTATTGGTCGCTCGTCCATTTCATATCCCATAGCTTAACCATTCATATATTTGGATTCCTTTCGACGAGGCGAGCAGTACGAGTACCACCTTGATGGGTATGCGACGTTTCCTTCCAGAGTTATTACCAAAAAAACACAAACATCCCAGAATCCTCTCGGTTTGGGCTCAAAATGTTGTCGCTCATTAAATCCCATAATAAACGTCGCATCGAATGAATGTGATTGAATTCTCCCCGTCTGGACGAGCGGAATTGAATGGTGCAACTGATTTTGCTGTGCTGTGAAAATTCAGATATTTGCATGACTGCTTTTGTTTTATTTTGTGAATAGCAAAAAGCATTCAACCCCATAATACATGCTGTTTTATTGGTCGCTCGTCCATTTCATATCACATAGCTTAACCATTTATATATTTGGATTCCTCTCGACGAGACGAGCAGTACGAATACCACCTTGATGTGTCTGCGACGTTTCCTTCCAGAGTTATTACCAAAAAAACACAAACATCCCAGAATCCTCTCGGTTTGGGGTCAAAATGTTGTCGCTCATTAAATCCCATAAGAAACGTCGCATCGAATGAATGTGATTGAATTCTCCCCGTCTGGAAGAGCGGAATTGAATGGTGCAACTGATTTTGCTGTGCTGTGAAAATTCAGATATTTGCATGACTGCTTTTGTTTTATTTTGTGAATAGCAAAAAGCATTCAACCCCATAATACATGTTGTTTTATTGGTCGCTCGTCCATTTCATATCCCATAGCTTAAGCATTCATATATTTGGATTCCTCTCGACGAGGCGAGCAGTACGAGTACCACCTTGATGGGTCTGCGACGTTTCCTTCCAGAGTTATTACCAAAAAACCACAAACATCCCAGAATCCTCTCGGTTTGGGGTCAAAATGTTGTCGCTCATTAAATCCCATAAGAAACGTCGCATCGAATGAATGTGATTGAATTCTCCCCGTCTGGAAGAGCGGAATTGAATGGTGCAACTGATTTTGCTGTGCTGTGAAAATTCAGATATTTGCATGACTGCTTTTGTTTTATTTTGTGAATAGCAAAAAGCATTAAACCCCATATTACATGTTGTTTTATTGGTCGCTCGTCCATTTCATATCCCATAGCTTAACAACTCATATATTTGGATTCCTCTCGAAAAGGCGAGCAGTACGAGTACCACCTTGATGGGTCTGCGACGTTTTCTTCCAGAGTTATTACCAAAAAACCACAAATATCCCAGAATCCTCTCGGTTTGGGGTCAAAATGTTGTCGCTCATTAAATCCCATAAGAAACGTCGCATCGAATGAATGTGATTGAATTCTCCCCGTCTGGACGAGCGGAATTGAATGGTGCAACTGATTTTGCTGTGCTGTGAAAATTCAGATATTTGCATGACTGCTTTTGTTTTATTTTGTGAATAGCAAAAAGCATTCAACCCCATAATACATGCTGTTTTATTGGTCGCTCGTCCATTTCATATCACATAGCTTAACCATTCATATATTTGGATTCCTCTCGAAGAGGCGAGCAGTACGAGTACCACCTTGATGCATCTGCGACGTTTCCTTCCAGAGTTATTACCAAAAAAACACAAACATCCCAGAATCCTCTCGGTTTGGGGTCAAAATGTTGTCGCTCATTAAATCCCATAAGAAACGTCGCATCGAATGAATGTGATTGAATTCTCCCCGTCTGGAAGAGCGGAATTGAATGGTGCAACTGATTTTGCTGTGCTGTGAAAATTCAGATATTTGCATGACTGCTTTTTTTATTTTGTGAATAGCAAAAAGCATTCAACCCCATAATACATGCTGTTTTATTGGTCGCTCGTCCATTTCATATCACATAGCGTAACCATTCATATATTTGGATTCCTCTCAACGAGGCGAGCAGTACGAGTACCACCTTGATGGGTCTGCGACGTTTCCTTCCAGAGTTATTACCAAAAAACCACAAAAATCCCAGAATCCTCTCGGTTTGGGGTCAAAATGTTGTCGCTCATTAAATCCCATAAGAAACGTCGCATCGAATGAATGTGATTGAATTCTCCCCGTCTGGACGAGCGGAATTGAATGGTGCAACTGATTTTGCTGTGCTGTGAAAATTCAGATATTTGCATGACTGCTTTTGTTTTATTTTGTGAATAGCAAAAAGCATTCAACCTCATAATACATGCTGTTTTATTGGTCGCTCGTCCATTTCATATCCCATAGCTTAACCATTCATATATTTGGATTCCTTTCGACGATGCGAGCAGTACGAGTACCACCTTGATGGGTATGCGACGTTTCCTTCCAGAGTTATTACCAAAAAAACACAAACATCCCAGAATCCTCTCGGTTTGGGCTCAAAATGTTGTCGCTCATTAAATCCCATAAGAAACGTCGCATCGAATGAATGTGATTGAATTCTCCCCGTCTGGAAGAGCGGAATTGAATGGTGCAACTGATTTTGCTGTGCTGTGAAAATTCAGATATTTGCATGACTGCTTTTGTTTTATTTTGTGAATAGCAAAAAGCATTCAACCCCATAATACATGCTGTTTTATTGGTCGCTCGTCCATTTCATATCCCATAGCTTAACCATTCATATATTTGGATTCCTTTCGACGAGGCGAGCAGTACGAGTACCACCTTGATGGGTATGCGACGTTTCCTTCCAGAGTTATTACCAAAAAAACACAAACATCCCAGAATCCTCTCGGTTTGGGCTCAAAATGTTGTCGCTCATTAAATCCCATAAGAAACGTCGCATCGAATGAATGTGATTGAATTCTCCCCGTCTGGACGAGCGGAATTGAATGGTGCAACTGATTTTGCTGTGCTGTGAAAATTCAGATATTTGCATGACTGCTATTGTTTTATTTTGTGAATAGCAAAAAGCATTCAACCCCATAATACATGCTGTTTTATTGGTCGCTCGTCCATTTCATATCACATAGCTTAACCATTCATATATTTGGATTCCTCTCGACGAGGCGAGCAGTACGAATACCACCTTGATGTCTCTGCGACGTTTCCTTCCAGAGTTATTACCAAAAAAACACAAACATCCCAGAATCCTCTCGGTTTGGGGTCAAAATGTTGTCGCTCATTAAATCCCATAAGAAACGTCGCATCGAATGAATGTGATTGAATTCTCCCCGTCTGGAAGAGCGGAATTGAATGGTGCAACTGATTTTGCTGTGCTGTGAAAATTCAGATATTTGCATGACTGCTTTTGTTTTATTTTGTGAATAGCAAAAAGCATTCAACCCCATAATACATGTTGTTTTATTGGTCGCTCGTCCATTTCATATCCCATAGCTTAAGCATTCATATATTTGGATTCCTCTCGACGAGGCGAGCAGTACGAGTACCACCTTGATGGGTCTGCGACGTTTCCTTCCAGAGTTATTACCAAAAAACCACAAACATCCCAGAATCCTCTCGGTTTGGGGTCAAAATGTTGTCGCTCATTAAATCCCATAAGAAACGTCGCATCGAATGAATGTGATTGAATTCTCCCCGTCTGGAAGAGCGGAATTGAATGGTGCAACTGATTTTGCTGTGCTGTGAAAATTCAGATATTTGCATGACTGCTTTTGTTTTATTTTGTGAATAGCAAAAAGCATTAAACCCCATAATACATGTTGTTTTATTGGTCGCTCGTCCATTTCATATCACATAGCGTAACCATTCATATATTTGGATTCCTCTCAACGAGGCGAGCAGTACGAGTACCACCTTGATGGGTCTGCGACGTTTCCTTCCAGAGTTATTACCAAAAAACCACAAAAATCCCAGAATCCTCTCGGTTTGGGGTCAAAATGTTGTCGCTCATTAAATCCCATAAGAAACGTCGCATCGAATGAATGTGATTGAATTCTCCCCGTCTGGACGAGCGGAATTGAATGGTGCAACTGATTTTGCTGTGCTGTGAAAATTCAGATATTTGCATGACTGCTTTTGTTTTATTTTGTGAATAGCAAAAAGCATTCAACCCCATAATACATGCTGTTTTATTGGTCGCTCGTCCATTTCATATCCCATAGCTTAACCATTCATATATTTGGATTCCTTTCGACGATGCGAGCAGTACGAGTACCACCTTGATGGGTATGCGACGTTTCCTTCCAGAGTTATTACCAAAAAAACACAAACATCCCAGAATCCTCTCGGTTTGGGCTCAAAATGTTGTCGCTCATTAAATCCCATAAGAAACGTCGCATCGAATGAATGTGATTGAATTCTCCCCGTCTGGAAGAGCGGAATTGAATGGTGCAACTGATTTTGCTGTGCTGTGAAAATTCAGATATTTGCATGACTGCTTTTGTTTTATTTTGTGAATAGCAAAAAGCATTCAACCCCATAATACATGCTGTTTTATTGGTCGCTCGTCCATTTCATATCCCATAGCTTAACCATTCATATATTTGGATTCCTTTCGACGAGGCGAGCAGTACGAGTACCACCTTGATGGGTATGCGACGTTTCCTTCCAGAGTTATTACCAAAAAAACACAAACATCCCAGAATCCTCTCGGTTTGGGCTCAAAATGTTGTCGCTCATTAAATCCCATAAGAAACGTCGCATCGAATGAATGTGATTGAATTCTCCCCGTCTGGACGAGCGGAATTGAATGGTGCAACTGATTTTGCTGTGCTGTGAAAATTCAGATATTTGCATGACTGCTATTGTTTTATTTTGTGAATAGCAAAAAGCATTCAACCCCATAATACATGCTGTTTTATTGGTCGCTCGTCCATTTCATATCACATAGCTTAACCATTCATATATTTGGATTCCTCTCGACGAGGCGAGCAGTACGAATACCACCTTGATGTGTCTGCGACGTTTCCTTCCAGAGTTATTACCAAAAAAACACAAACATCCCAGAATCCTCTCGGTTTGGGGTCAAAATGTTGTCGCTCATTAAATCCCATAAGAAACGTCGCATCGAATGAATGTGATTGAATTCTCCCCGTCTGGAAGAGCGGAATTGAATGGTGCAACTGATTTTGCTGTGCTGTGAAAATTCAGATATTTGCATGACTGCTTTTGTTTTATTTTGTGAATAGCAAAAAGCATTCAACCCCATAATACATGTTGTTTTATTGGTCGCTCGTCCATTTCATATCCCATAGCTTAAGCATTCATATATTTGGATTCCTCTCGACGAGGCGAGCAGTACGAGTACCACCTTGATGGGTCTGCGACGTTTCCTTCCAGAGTTATTACCAAAAATACACAAACATCCCAGAATCCTCTCGGTTTGGGGTCAAAATGTTGTCGCTCATTAAATCCCATAAGAAACGTCGCATCGAATGAATGTGATTGAATTCTCCCCGTCTGGAAGAGCGGAATTGAATGGTGCAACTGATTTTGCTGTGCTGTGAAAATTCAGATATTTGCATGACTGCTTTTGTTTTATTTTGTGAATAGCAAAAAGCATTCAACCCCATAATACATGCTGTTTTATTGGTCGCTCGTCCATTTCATATCCCATAGCTTAACCATTCATATATTTGGATTCCTTTCGACGAGGCGAGCAGTACGAGTACCACCTTGATGGGTATGCGACGTTTCCTTCCAGAGTTATTACCAAAAAAACACAAACATCCCAGAATCCTCTCGGTTTGGGCTCAAAATGTTGTCGCTCATTAAATCCCATAAGAAACGTCGCATCGAATGAATGTGATTGAATTCTCCCCGTCTGGACGAGCGGAATTGAATGGTGCAACTGATTTTGCTGTGCTGTGAAAATTCAGATATTTGCATGACTGCTATTGTTTTATTTTGTGAATAGCAAAAAGCATTCAACCCCATAATACATGCTGTTTTATTGGTCGCTCGTCCATTTCATATCACATAGCTTAACCATTCATATATTTGGATTCCTCTCGACGAGGCGAGCAGTACGAATACCACCTTGATGTGTCTGCGACGTTTCCTTCCAGAGTTATTACCAAAAAAACACAAACATCCCAGAATCCTCTCGGTTTGGGGTCAAAATGTTGTCGCTCATTAAATCCCATAAGAAACGTCGCATCGAATGAATGTGATTGAATTCTCCCCGTCTGGAAGAGCGGAATTGAATGGTGCAACTGATTTTGCTGTGCTGTGAAAATTCAGATATTTGCATGACTGCTTTTGTTTTATTTTGTGAATAGCAAAAAGCATTCAACCCCATAATACATGTTGTTTTATTGGTCGCTCGTCCATTTCATATCCCATAGCTTAAGCATTCATATATTTGGATTCCTCTCGACGAGGCGAGCAGTACGAGTACCACCTTGATGGGTCTGCGACGTTTCCTTCCAGAGTTATTACCAAAAATACACAAACATCCCAGAATCCTCTCGGTTTGGGGTCAAAATGTTGTCGCTCATTAAATCCCATAAGAAACGTCGCATCGAATGAATGTGATTGAATTCTCCCCGTCTGGAAGAGCGGAATTGAATGGTGCAACTGATTTTGCTGTGCTGTGAAAATTCAGATATTTGCATGACTGCTTTTGTTTTATTTTGTGAATAGCAAAAAGCATTAAACCCCATAATACATGTTGTTTTATTGGTCGCTCGTCTATTTCATATCCCATAGCTTAAGCATTCATATATTTGGATTCCTCTCGACGAGGCGAGCAGTACGAGTACCACCTTGATGGGTCTGCGACGTTTCCTTCCAGAGTTATTACCAAAAAACCACAAACATCCCAGAATCCTCTCGGTTTGGGGTCAAAATGTTGTCGCTCATTAAATCCCATAAGAAACGTCGCATCGAATGAATGTGATTGAATTCTCCCCGTCTGGAAGAGCGGAATTGAATGGTGCAACTGATTTTGCTGTGCTGTGAAAATTCAGATATTTGCATGACTGCTTTTGTTTTATTTTGTGAATAGCAAAAAGCATTCAACCCCATAATACATGTTGTTTTATTGGTCGCTCGTCCATTTCATATCCCATAGCTTAAGCATTCATATATTTGGATTCCGCTCGACGAGGCGAGCAGTACGAGTACCACCTTGATGGGTCTGCGACGTTTCCTTCCAGAGTTATTACCAAAAATACACAAACATCCCAGAATCCTCTCGGTTTGGGGTCAAAATGTTGTCGCTCATTAAATCCCATAAGAAACGTCGCATCGAATGAATGTGATTGAATTCTCCCCGTCTGGACGAGCGGAATTGAATGGTGCAACTGATTTTGCTTTGCTGTGAAAATTCAGATATTTGCATGACTGCTTTTGTTTTATTTTGTGAATAGCAAAAAGCATTCAACCCCATAATACATGCTGTTTTATTGGTCGCTCGTCCATTTCATATCACATAGCTTAACCATTCATATATTTGGATTCCTCTCGATAAGGCGAGCAGTACGAGTACCACCTTGATGGGTCTGCGACGTTTCCTTCCAGAGTTATTACCAAAAATACACAAACATCCCAGAATCCTCTCGGTTTGGGGTCAAAATGTTGTCGCTCATTAAATCCCATAAGAAACGTCGCATCGAATGAATGTGATTGAATTCTCCCCGTCTGGAAGAGCGGAATTGAATGGTGCAACTGATTTTGCTGTGCTGTGAAAATTCAGATATTTGCATGACTGCTTTTGTTTTATTTTGTGAATAGCAAAAAGCATTAAACCCCTTAATACATGTTGTTTTATTGGTCGCTCGTCCATTTCATATCACATAGCTTAAGCATTCATATATTTGGATTCCTCTCGACGAGGCGAGCAGTACGAGTACCACCTTGATGGGTCTGCGACGTTTCCTTCCAGAGTTATTACCAAAAAACCACAAACTTCCCAGAATCCTCTCGGTTTGGGGTCAAAATGTTGTCGCTCATTAAATCCCATAAGAAACGTCGCATCGAATTAATGTGATTGAATTCTCCCCGTCTGGAAGAGCGGAATTGAATGGTGCAACTGATTTTGCTGTGCTGTGAAAATTCAGATATTTGCATGACTGCTTTTGTTTTATTTTGTGAATAGCAAAAAGCATTAAACCCCTTAATACATGTTGTTTTATTGGTCGCTCGTCCATTTCATATCACATAGCTTAAGCATTCATATATTTGGATTCCTCTCGACGAGGCGAGCAGTACGAGTACCACCTTGATGGGTCTGCGACGTTTCCTTCCAGAGTTATTACCAAAAAACCACAAACTTCCCAGAATCCTCTCGGTTTGGGGTCAAAATGTTGTCGCTCATTAAATCCCATAAGAAACGTCGCATCGAATGAATGTGATTGAATTCTCCCAGTCTGGACGAGCGGAATTGAATGGTGCAACTGATTTTGCTGTGCTGTGAAAATTCAGATATTTGCATGACTGCTTTTGTTTTATTTTGTGAATAGCAAAAAGCATTCAACCCCATAATACATGTTGTTTTATTGGTCGCTCGTCCATTTCATACCCCATAGCTTAACAACTCATATATTTGGATTTCTCTCGATAAGGCGAGCAGTACGAGTACCACCTTGATGGGTCTGCGACGTTTTCTTCCAGAGTTATTACCAAAAAACCACAAACATCCCAGAATCCTCTCGGTTTGGGGTCAAAATGTTGTCGCTCATTAAATCCCATAAGAAACGTCGCATCGAATGAATGTGATTGAATTCTCCCCGTCTGGACGAGCGGAATTGAATGGTGCAACTGATTTTGCTTTGCTGTGAAAATTCAGATATTTGCATGACTGCTTTTGTTTTATTTTGTGAATAGCAAAAAGCATTCAACCCCATAATACATGCTGTTTTATTGGTCGCTCGTCCATTTCATATCACATAGCTTAACCATTCATATATTTGGATTCCTCTCGACAAGGCGAGCAGTACGAGTACCACCTTGATGGGTCTGCGACGTTTCCTTCCAGAGTTATTACCAAAAAAACACAAACATCCCAGAATCCTCTCGGTTTGGGGTCAAAATGTTGTCGCTCATTAAATCCCATAAGAAACGTCGCATCGAATGAATGTGATTGAATTCTCCCCGTCTGGAAGAGCGGAATTGAATGGTGCAACTGATTTTGCTGTGCTGTGAAAATTCAGATATTTGCATGACTGCTTTTTTTTATTTTGTGAATAGCAAAAAGCATTCAACCCCATAATACATGCTGTTTTATTGGTCGCTCTCCATTTCATATCACATAGCGTAATCATTCATATATTTGGATTCCTCTCAACGAGGCAAGCAGTACGAGTACCACCTTGATGGGTCTGCGACGTTTCCTTCCAGAGTTATTACCAAAAAACCACAAAAATCCCAGAATCCTCTCGGTTTGGGGTCAAAATGTTGTCGCTCATTAAATCCCATAAGAAACGTCGCATCGAATGAATGTGATTGAATTCTCCCCGTCTGGACGAGCGGAATTGAATGGTGCAACTGATTTTGCTGTGCTGTGAAAATTCAGATATTTGCATGACTGCTTTTGTTTTTTTTTGTGAATAACAAAAAGCATCCAACCCCATAATACATGCTGTTTTATTGGTCGCTCGTCCATTTCATATCCCATAGCTTAACCATTCATATATTTGGATTCCTTTCGACGAGGCGAGCAGTACGAGTACCACCTTGATGGGTAAGCGACGTTTCCTTCCAGAGTTATTACCAAAAAAACACAAACATCCCAGAATCCTCTCGGTTGGGCTCAAAATGTTGTCGCTCATTAAATCCCATAAGAAACGTCGCATCGAATGAATGTGATTGAATTCTCCCCGTCTGGACGAGCGGAATTGAATGGTGCAACTGATTTTGCTGTGCTGTGAAAATTCAGATATTTGCATGACTGCTTTTGTTTTATTTTGTGAATAGCAAAAAGCATTCAACCCCATAATACATGCTGTTTTATTGGTCGCTCGTCCATTTCATATCACATAGTTTAACCATTCATATATTTGGATTCCTCTCGACGAGGCGAGCAGTACGAATACCACCTTGATGTGTCTGCGACGTTTCCTTCCAGAGTTATTACCAAAAAAACACAAACATCCCAGAATCCTCTCGGTTTGGGGTCAAAATGTTGTCGCTCATTAAATCCCATAAGAAACGTCGCATCGAATGAATGTGATTGAATTCTCCCCGTCTGGAAGAGCGGAATTGAATGGTGCAACTGATTTTGCTGTGCTGTGAAAATTCAGATATTTGCATGACTGCTTTTGTTTTATTTTGTGAATAGCAAAAAGCATTCAACCCCATAATACATGTTGTTTTATTGGTCGCTCGTCCATTTCATATCCCATAGCTTAAGCATTCATATATTTGGATTCCTCTCGACGAGGCGAGCAGTACGAGTACCACCTTGATGGGTCTGCGACGTTTCCTTCCAGAGTTATTACCAAAAATACACAAACATCCCAGAATCCTCTGGGTTTGGGGTCAAAATGTTGTCGCTCATTAAATCCCAAAAGAAACGTCGCATCGAATGAATGTGATTGAATTCTCCCCGTCTGGAAGAGCGGAATTGAATGGTGCAACTGATTTTGCTGTGCTGTGAAAATTCAGATATTTGCATGACTGCTTTTGTTTTATTTTGTGAATAGCAAAAAGCATTCAACCCCATAATACATGTTGTTTTATTGGTCGCTCGTCCATTTCATATCCCATAGCTTAACAACTCATATATTTGGATTCCTCTCGATAAGGCGAGCAGTACGAGTACCACCTTGATGGGTCTGCGACGTTTTATTCCAGAGTTATTACCAAAAAACCACAAACATCCCAGAATCCTCTCGGTTTGGGGTCAAAATGATGTCGCTCATTAAATCCCATAAGAAACGTCGCATCGAATGAATGTGATTGAATTCTCCCCGTCTGGACGAGCGGAATTGAATGGTGCAACTGATTTTGCTGTGCTGTGAAAATTCAGATATTTGCATGACTGCTTTTGTTTTATTTTGTGAATAGCAAAAAGCATTCAACCCCATAATACATGTTTTTTTATTGGTCGCTCGTCCATTTCATATCACATAGCTTAACCATTCATATATTTGGATTCCTCTCGACGAGGCGAGCAGTACGAGTACCACCTTGATGGGTCTGCGACGTTTCCTTCCAGAGTTATTACCAAAAAAACACAAACATCCCAGAATCCTCTCGGTTTGGGGTCAAAATGTTGTCGCTCATTAAATCCCATAAGAAACGTCGCATAGAATGAATGTGATTGAATTCTCCCCGTCTGGAAGAGCGGAATTGAATGGTGCAACTGATTTTGCTGTGCTGTGAAAATTCAGATATTTGCATGACTGCTTTTGTTTTATTTTGTGAATAGCAAAAAGCATTCAACCCCATAATACATGTTGTTTTATTGGTCGCTCGTCCATTTCATATCCCATAGCTTAAGCATTCATATATTTGGATTCCGCTCGACGAGGCGAGCAGTACGACTACCACCTTGATGGGTCTGCGACGTTTCCTTCCAGAGTTATTACCAAAAAAACACAAACATCCCAGAATCCTCTCGGTTTGGGCTCAAAATGTTGTCGCTCATTAAATCCCATAAGAAACGTCGCATCGAATGAATGTGATTGAATTCTCCCCGTCTGGACGAGCGGAATTGAATGGTGCAAATGATTTTGCTGTGCTGTGAAAATTCAGATATTTGCATGACTGCTTTTGTTTTATTTTGTGAATAGCAAAAAGCATTCAACCCCATAATACATGTTGTTTTATTGGTCGCTCGTACATTTCATATCCCATAGCTTAACCATTCATATATTTGGATTCCTCTCGACTAGGCGAGCAGTACGTGTACCACCTTGATGGGTCTGCGACGTTTCCTTCCAGAGTTATTACCCAAAAACCACAAAAATCCCAGAATCCTCTCGGTTTGGGGTCAAAATGTTGTCGCTCATTAAATCCCATAAGAAACGTCGCATCGAATGAATGTGATTGAATTCTCCCCGTCTGGAAGAGCGGAATTTAATGGTGCAACTGATTTTGCTGTGCTGTGAAAATTCAGATATTTGCATGACTGCTTTTGTTTTATTTTGTGAATAGCAAAAAGCATTCAACCCCATAATACATGTTGTTTTATTGGTCGCTCGTCCATTTCATATCCCATAGCTTAAGCATTCATATATTTGGATTCCTCTCGACGAGGCGAGCAGTACGATTACCACCTTGATGGGTCTGCGACGTTTCCTTCCAGAGTTATTACCAAAAATACACAAACATCCCAGAATCCTCTCGGTTTGGGGTCAAAATGTTGTCGCTCATTAAATCCCATAAGAAACGTCGCATCGAATGAATGTGATTGAATTCTCCCCGTCTGGACGAGCGGAATTGAATGGTGCAACTGATTTTGCTGTGCTGTGAAAATTCAGATATTTGCATGACTGCTTTTGTTTTATTTTGTGAATAGCAAAAAGCATTCAACCCCATAATACATGCTGTTTTCTTGGTCGCTCGTCCATTTCATATCACATAGCTTAACCATTCATATATTTGGATTCCTCTCGACGAGGCGAGCAGTACGAGTACCACCTTGATGGGTCTGCGACGTTTCCTTCCAGAGTTATTACCAAAAAAACACAAACATCCCAGAATCCTCTCGGTTTGGGGTCAAAATGTTGTCGCTCATTAAATCCCATAAGAAACGTCGCATCGAATGAATGTGATTGAATTCTCCCCGTCTGGAAGAGCGGAATTGAATGGTGCAACTGATTTTGCTGTGCTGTGAAAATTCAGATATTTGCATGACTGCTTTTGTTTTATTTTGTGAATAGCAAAAAGCATTCAACCCCATAATACATGTTGTTTTATTGGTCGCTCGTCCATTTCATATCCCATAGCTTAAGCATTCATACATTTGGATTCCTCTCGACGAGGCGAGCAGTACGAGTACCACCTTGATGGGTCTGCGACGTTTCCTTCCAGAGTTATTACCAAAAAACCACAAACATCCCAGAATCCTCTCGGTTTGGGGTCAAAATGTTGTCGCTCATTAAATCCCATAAGAAACGTCGCATCGAATGAATGTGATTGAATTCTCCCCGTCTGGAAGAGCGGAATTGAATGGTGCAACTGATTTTGCTGTGCTGTGAAAATTCAGATATTTGCATGACTGCTTTTGTTTTATTTTGTGAATAGCAAAAAGCATTCAACCCCATAATACATGCTGTTTTATTGGTCGCTCGTCCATTTCATATCACATAGCTTAACCATTCATATATTTGGATTCCTCTCGATAAGGCGAGCAGTAGGAGTACCACCTTGATGGGTCTGCGACGTTTTCTTCCAGAGTTATTACCAAAAAACCACAAACATCCCAGAATCCTCTCGGTTTGGGGTCAAAATGTTGTCGCTCATTAAATCCCATAAGAAACGTCGCATCGAATGAATGTGATTGAATTCTCCCCGTCTGGACGAGCGGAATTGAATGGTGCAACTGATTTTGCTGTGCTGTGAAAATTCAGATATTTGCAAGACTGCTTTTGTTTTATTTTGTGAATAGCAAAAAGCATTCAACCCCATAATACATGTTGTTTTATTGGTCGCTCGTCCATTTCATATCCCATAGCTTAACCATTCATATATTTGGATTCCTCTCGACTAGGCGAGCAGTACGAGTACCACCTTGATGGGTCTGCGACGTTTCCTTCCAGAGTTATTACCCAAAAACCACAAAAATCCCAGAATCCTCTCGGTTTGGGGTCAAAATGTTGTCGCTCATTAAATCCCATAAGAAACGTCGCATCGAATGAATGTGATTGAATTCTCCCCGTCTGGAAGAGCGGAATTGAATGGTGCAACTGATTTTGCTGTGCTGTGAAAATTCAGATATTTGCATGACTGCTTTTGTTTTATTTTGTGAATAGCAAAAAGCATTCAACCCCATAATACATGTTGTTTTATTGGTCGCTCGTCCATTTCATATCCCATAGCTTAAGAATTCATATATTTGGATTCCTCTCGACGAGGCGAGCAGTACGAGTACCACCTTGATGGGTCTGCGACGTTTCCTTCCAGAGTTATTACCAAAAAACCACAAACATCCCAGAATCCTCTCGGTTTGGGGTCAAAATGTTGTCGCTCATTAAATCCCATAAGAAACGTCGCATCGAATGAATGTGATTGAATTCTCCCCGTCTGGACGAGCGGAATTGAATGGTGCAACTGATTTTGCTGTGCTGTGAAAATTCAGATATTTGCATGACTGCTTTTGTTTTATTTTGTGAATAGCAAAAAGCATTCAACCCCATAATACATGTTGTTTTATTGGTCGCTCGTCCATTTCATATCCCATAGCTTAACAACTCATATATTTGGATTCCTCTCGATAAGGCGAGCAGTACGAGTACCACCTTGATGGGTCTGCGACGTTTTCTTCCAGAGTTATTACCAAAAAACCACAAACATCCCAGAATCCTCTCGGTTTGGGGTCAAAATGTTGTCGCTCATTAAATCCCATAAGAAACGTCGCATCGAATGAATGTGATTGAATTCTCCCCGTCTGGACGAGCGGAATTGAATGGTGCAACTGATTTTGCTGTGCTGTGAAAATTCAGATATTTGCATGACTGCTTTTGTTTTATTTTGTGAATAGCAAAAAGCATTCAACCCCATAATACATGCTGTTTTATTGGTCGCTCGTCCATTTCATATCACATAGCTTAACCATTCATATATTTGGATTCCTCTCGACGAGGCGAGCAGTACGAGTACCACCTTGATGGGTCTGCGACGTTTCCTTCCAGAGTTATTACCAAAAAACCACAAACATCCCAGAATCCTCTCGGTTTGGGGTCAAAATGTTGTCGCTCATTAAATCCCATAAGAAACGTCGCATCGAATGAATGTGATTGAATTCTCCCCGTCTGGACGAGCGGAATTGAATGGTGCAACTGATTTTGCTGTGCTGTGAAAATTCAGATATTTGCATGACTGCTTTTGTTTTATTTTGTGAATAGCAAAAAGCATTCAACCCCATAATACATGTTGTTTTATTGGTCGCTCGTCCATTTCATATCCCATAGCTTAACAACTCATATATTTGGATTCCTCTCGATAAGGCGAGCAGTACGAGTACCACCTTGATGGGTCTGCGACGTTTTCTTCCAGAGTTATTACCAAAAAACCACAAACATCCCAGAATCCTCTCGGTTTGGGGTCAAAATGTTGTCGCTCATTAAATCCCATAAGAAACGTCGCATCGAATGAATGTGATTGAATTCTCCCCGTCTGGACGAGCGGAATTGAATGGTGCAACTGATTTTGCTGTGCTGTGAAAATTCAGATATTTGCATGACTGCTTTTGTTTTATTTTGTGAATAGCAAAAAGCATTCAACCCCATAATACATGCTGTTTTATTGGTCGCTCGTCCATTTCATATCACATAGCTTAACCATTCATATATTTGGATTCCTCTCGACGAGGCGAGCAGTACGAGTACCACCTTGATGGGTCTGCGACGTTTCCTTCCAGAGTTATTACCAAAAAAACACAAACATCCCAGAATCCTCTCGGTTTGGGGTCAAAATGTTGTCGCTCATTAAATCCCATAAGAAACGTCGCATCGAATGAATGTGATTGAATTCTCCCCGTCTGGACGAGCGGAATTGAATGGTGCAACTGATTTTGCTGTGCTGTGAAAATTCAGATATTTGCATGACTGCTTTTGTTTTATTTTGTGAATAGCAAAAAGCATTCAACCCCATAATACATGTTGTTTTATTGGTCGCTCGTCCATTTCATATCCCATAGCTTAACAACTCATATATTTGGATTCCTCTCGATAAGGCGAGCAGTACGAGTACCACCTTGATGGGTCTGCGACGTTTTCTTCCAGAGTTATTACCAAAAAACCACAAACATCCCAGAATCCTCTCGGTTTGGGGTCAAAATGTTGTCGCTCATTAAATCCCATAAGAAACGTCGCATCGAATGAATGTGATTGAATTCTCCCCGTCTGGACGAGCGGAATTGAATGGTGCAACTGATTTTGCTGTGCTGTGAAAATTCAGATATTTGCATGACTGCTTTTGTTTTATTTTGTGAATAGCAAAAAGCATTCAACCCCATAATACATGCTGTTTTATTGGTCGCTCGTCCATTTCATATCACATAGCTTAACCATTCATATATTTGGATTCCTCTCGACGAGGCGAGCAGTACGAGTACCACCTTGATGGGTCTGCGACGTTTCCTTCCAGAGTTATTACCAAAAAACCACAAACATCCCAGAATCCTCTCGGTTTGGGGTCAAAATGTTGTCGCTCATTAAATCCCATAAGAAACGTCGCATCGAATGAATGTGATTGAATTCTCCCCGTCTGGACGAGCGGAATTGAATGGTGCAACTGATTTTGCTGTGCTGTGAAAATTCAGATATTTGCATGACTGCTTTTGTTTTATTTTGTGAATAGCAAAAAGCATTCAACCCCATAATACATGTTGTTTTATTGGTCGCTCGTCCATTTCATATCCCATAGCTTAACAACTCATATATTTGGATTCCTCTCGATAAGGCGAGCAGTACGAGTACCACCTTGATGGGTCTGCGACGTTTTCTTCCAGAGTTATTACCAAAAAACCACAAACATCCCAGAATCCTCTCGGTTTGGGGTCAAAATGTTGTCGCTCATTAAATCCCATAAGAAACGTCGCATCGAATGAATGTGATTGAATTCTCCCCGTCTGGACGAGCGGAATTGAATGGTGCAACTGATTTTGCTGTGCTGTGAAAATTCAGATATTTGCATGACTGCTTTTGTTTTATTTTGTGAATAGCAAAAAGCATTCAACCCCATAATACATGCTGTTTTATTGGTCGCTCGTCCATTTCATATCACATAGCTTAACCATTCATATATTTGGATTCCTCTCGACGAGGCGAGCAGTACGAGTACCACCTTGATGGGTCTGCGACGTTTCCTTCCAGAGTTATTACCAAAAAAACACAAACATCCCAGAATCCTCTCGGTTTGGGGTCAAAATGTTGTCGCTCATTAAATCCCATAAGAAACGTCGCATCGAATGAATGTGATTGAATTCTCCCCGTCTGGAAGAGCGGAATTGAATGGTGCAACTGATTTTGCTGTGCTGTGAAAATTCAGATATTTGCATGACTGCTTTTGTTTTATTTTGTGAATAGCAAAAAGCATTCAACCCCATAATACATGTTGTTTTATTGGTCGCTCGTCCATTTCATATCCCATAGCTTAAGAATTCATATATTTGGATTCCTCTCGACGAGGCGAGCAGTACGAGTACCACCTTGATGGGTCTGCGACGTTTCCTTCCAGAGTTATTACCAAAAAACCACAAACATCCCAGAATCCTCTCGGTTTGGGGTCAAAATGTTGTCGCTCATTAAATCCCATAAGAAACGTCGCATCGAATGAATGTGATTGAATTCTCCCCGTCTGGACGAGCGGAATTGAATGGTGCAACTGATTTTGCTGTGCTGTGAAAATTCAGATATTTGCATGACTGCTTTTGTTTTATTTTGTGAATAGCAAAAAGCATTCAACCCCATAATACATGTTGTTTTATTGGTCGCTCGTCCATTTCATATCCCATAGCTTAACAACTCATATATTTGGATTCCTCTCGATAAGGCGAGCAGTACGAGTACCACCTTGATGGGTCTGCGACGTTTTCTTCCAGAGATATTACCAAAAAACCACAAACATCCCAGAATCCTCTCGGTTTGGGGTCAAAATGTTGTCGCTCATTAAATCCCATAAGAAACGTCGCATCGAATGAATGTGATTGAATTCTCCCCGTCTGGAAGAGCGGAATTGAATGGTGCAACTGATTTTGCTGTGCTGTGAAAATTCAGATATTTGCATGACTGCTTTTGTTTTATTTTGTGAATAGCAAAAAGCATTCAACCCCATAATACATGTTGTTTTATTGGTCGCTCGTCCATTTCATATCCCATAGCTTAACAACTCATATATTTGGATTCCTCTCGATAAGGCGAGCAGTACGAGTACCACCTTGATGGGTCTGCGACGTTTTCTTCCAGAGTTATTACCAAAAAACCACAAACATCCCAGAATCCTCTCGGTTTGGGGTCAAAATGTTGTCGCTCATTAAATCCCATAAGAAACGTCGCATCGAATGAATGTGATTGAATTCTCCCCGTCTGGACGAGCGGAATTGAATGGTGCAACTGATTTTGCTGTGCTGTGAAAATTCAGATATTTGCATGACTGCTTTTGTTTTATTTTGTGAATAGCAAAAAGCATTCAACCCCATAATACATGCTGTTTTATTGGTCGCTCGTCCATTTCATATCACATAGCTTAACCATTCATATATTTGGATTCCTCTCGACGAGGCGAGCAGTACGAGTACCACCTTGATGGGTCTGCGACGTTTCCTTCCAGAGTTATTACCAAAAAACCACAAACATCCCAGAATCCTCTCGGTTTGGGGTCAAAATGTTGTCGCTCATTAAATCCCATAAGAAACGTCGCATCGAATGAATGTGATTGAATTCTCCCCGTCTGGACGAGCGGAATTGAATGGTGCAACTGATTTTGCTGTGCTGTGAAAATTCAGATATTTGCATGACTGCTTTTGTTTTATTTTGTGAATAGCAAAAAGCATTCAACCCCATAATACATGTTGTTTTATTGGTCGCTCGTCCATTTCATATCCCATAGCTTAACAACTCATATATTTGGATTCCTCTCGATAAGGCGAGCAGTACGAGTACCACCTTGATGGGTCTGCGACGTTTTCTTCCAGAGTTATTACCAAAAAACCACAAACATCCCAGAATCCTCTCGGTTTGGGGTCAAAATGTTGTCGCTCATTAAATCCCATAAGAAACGTCGCATCGAATGAATGTGATTGAATTCTCCCCGTCTGGACGAGCGGAATTGAATGGTGCAACTGATTTTGCTGTGCTGTGAAAATTCAGATATTTGCATGACTGCTTTTGTTTTATTTTGTGAATAGCAAAAAGCATTCAACCCCATAATACATGCTGTTTTATTGGTCGCTCGTCCATTTCATATCACATAGCTTAACCATTCATATATTTGGATTCCTCTCGACGAGGCGAGCAGTACGAGTACCACCTTGATGGGTCTGCGACGTTTCCTTCCAGAGTTATTACCAAAAAAACACAAACATCCCAGAATCCTCTCGGTTTGGGGTCAAAATGTTGTCGCTCATTAAATCCCATAAGAAACGTCGCATCGAATGAATGTGATTGAATTCTCCCCGTCTGGAAGAGCGGAATTGAATGGTGCAACTGATTTTGCTGTGCTGTGAAAATTCAGATATTTGCATGACTGCTTTTGTTTTATTTTGTGAATAGCAAAAAGCATTCAACCCCATAATACATGTTGTTTTATTGGTCGCTCGTCCATTTCATATCCCATAGCTTAAGAATTCATATATTTGGATTCCTCTCGACGAGGCGAGCAGTACGAGTACCACCTTGATGGGTCTGCGACGTTTCCTTCCAGAGTTATTACCAAAAAACCACAAACATCCCAGAATCCTCTCGGTTTGGGGTCAAAATGTTGTCGCTCATTAAATCCCATAAGAAACGTCGCATCGAATGAATGTGATTGAATTCTCCCCGTCTGGACGAGCGGAATTGAATGGTGCAACTGATTTTGCTGTGCTGTGAAAATTCAGATATTTGCATGACTGCTTTTGTTTTATTTTGTGAATAGCAAAAAGCATTCAACCCCATAATACATGTTGTTTTATTGGTCGCTCGTCCATTTCATATCCCATAGCTTAACAACTCATATATTTGGATTCCTCTCGATAAGGCGAGCAGTACGAGTACCACCTTGATGGGTCTGCGACGTTTTCTTCCAGAGATATTACCAAAAAACCACAAACATCCCAGAATCCTCTCGGTTTGGGGTCAAAATGTTGTCGCTCATTAAATCCCATAAGAAACGTCGCATCGAATGAATGTGATTGAATTCTCCCCGTCTGGAAGAGCGGAATTGAATGGTGCAACTGATTTTGCTGTGCTGTGAAAATTCAGATATTTGCATGACTGCTTTTGTTTTATTTTGTGAATAGCAAAAAGCATTCAACCCCATAATACATGTTGTTTTATTGGTCGCTCGTCCATTTCATATCCCATAGCTTAACAACTCATATATTTGGATTCCTCTCGATAAGGCGAGCAGTACGAGTACCACCTTGATGGGTCTGCGACGTTTTCTTCCAGAGATATTACCAAAAAACCACAAACATCCCAGAATCCTCTCGGTTTGGGGTCAAAATGTTGTCGCTCATTAAATCCCATAAGAAACGTCGCATCGAATGAATGTGATTGAATTCTCCCCGTCTGGAAGAGCGGAATTGAATGGTGCAACTGATTTTGCTGTGCTGTGAAAATTCAGATATTTGCATGACTGCTTTTGTTTTATTTTGTGAATAGCAAAAAGCATTCAACCCCATAATACATGTTGTTTTATTGGTCGCTCATCCATTTCATATCCCATAGCTTAAGCATTCATATATTTGGATTCCTCTCGACGAGGCGAGCAGTACGAGTACCACCTTGATGGGTCTGCGACGTTTCCTTCCAGAGTTATTACCAAAAAACCACAAACATCCCAGAATCCTCTCGGTTTGGGGTCAAAATGTTGTCGCTCATTAAATCCCATAAGAAACGTCGCATCGAATGAATGTGATTGAATTCTCCCCGTCTGGACGAGCGGAATTGAATGGTGCAACTGATTTTGCTGTGCTGTGAAAATTCAGATATTTGCATGACTGCTTTTGTTTTATTTTGTGAATAGCAAAAAGCATTCAACCCCATAATACATGTTGTTTTATTGGTCGCTCGTCCATTTCATATCCCATAGCTTAACAACTCATATATTTGGATTCCTCTCGATAAGGCGAGCAGTACGAGTACCACCTTGATGGGTCTGCGACGTTTTCTTCCAGAGTTATTACCAAAAAACCACAAACATCCCAGAATCCTCTCGGTTTGGGGTCAAAATGTTGTCGCTCATTAAATCCCATAAGAAACGTCGCATCGAATGAATGTGATTGAATTCTCCCCGTCTGGACGAGCGGAATTGAATGGTGCAACTGATTTTGCTGTGCTGTGAAAATTCAGATATTTGCATGACTGCTTTTGTTTTATTTTGTGAATAGCAAAAAGCATTCAACCCCATAATACATGCTGTTTTATTGGTCGCTCGTCCATTTCATATCACATAGCTTAACCATTCATATATTTGGATTCCTCTCGACGAGGCGAGCAGTACGAGTACCACCTTGATGGGTCTGCGACGTTTCCTTCCAGAGTTATTACCAAAAAAACACAAACATCCCAGAATCCTCTCGGTTTGGGGTCAAAATGTTGTCGCTCATTAAATCCCATAAGAAACGTCGCATCGAATGAATGTGATTGAATTCTCCCCGTCTGGAAGAGCGGAATTGAATGGTGCAACTGATTTTGCTGTGCTGTGAAAATTCAGATATTTGCATGACTGCTTTTGTTTTATTTTGTGAATAGCAAAAAGCATTCAACCCCATAATACATGTTGTTTTATTGGTCGCTCGTCCATTTCATATCCCATAGCTTAAGAATTCATATATTTGGATTCCTCTCGACGAGGCGAGCAGTACGAGTACCACCTTGATGGGTCTGCGACGTTTCCTTCCAGAGTTATTACCAAAAAACCACAAACATCCCAGAATCCTCTCGGTTTGGGGTCAAAATGTTGTCGCTCATTAAATCCCATAAGAAACGTCGCATCGAATGAATGTGATTGAATTCTCCCCGTCTGGACGAGCGGAATTGAATGGTGCAACTGATTTTGCTGTGCTGTGAAAATTCAGATATTTGCATGACTGCTTTTGTTTTATTTTGTGAATAGCAAAAAGCATTCAACCCCATAATACATTTTGTTTTATTGGTCGCTCGTCCATTTCATATCCCATAGCTTAAGCATTCATATATTTGGATTCCTCTCGACGAGGCGAGCAGTACGAGTACCACCTTGATGGGTCTGCGACGTTTCCTTCCAGAGTTATTACCAAAAAACCACAAACATCCCAGAATCCTCTCGGTTTGGGGTCAAAATGTTGTCGCTCATTAAATCCCATAAGAAACGTCGCATCGAATGAATGTGATTGAATTCTCCCCGTCTGGACGAGCGGAATTGAATGGTGCAACTGATTTTGCTGTGCTGTGAAAATTCAGATATTTGCATGACTGCTTTTGTTTTATGTTGTGAATAGCAAAAAGCATTCAACCCCATAATACATGTTGTTTTATTGGTCGCTCGTCCATTTCATATCCCATAGCTTAACAACTCATATATTTGGATTCCTCTCGATAAGGCGAGCAGTACGAGTACCACCTTGATGGGTCTGCGACGTTTTCTTCCAGAGATATTACCAAAAAACCACAAACATCCCAGAATCCTCTCGGTTTGGGGTCAAAATGTTGTCGCTCATTAAATCCCATAAGAAACGTCGCATCGAATGAATGTGATTGAATTCTCCCCGTCTGGAAGAGCGGAATTGAATGGTGCAACTGATTTTGCTGTGCTGTGAAAATTCAGATATTTGCATGACTGCTTTTGTTTTATTTTGTGAATAGCAAAAAGCATTCAACCCCATAATACATGTTGTTTTATTGGTCGCTCGTCCATTTCATATCCCATAGCTTAAGCATTCATATATTTGGATTCCTCTCGACGAGGCGAGCAGTACGAGTACCACCTTGATGGGTCTGCGACGTTTCCTTCCAGAGTTATTACCAAAAAACCACAAACATCCCAGAATCCTCTCGGTTTGGGGTCAAAATGTTGTCGCTCATTAAATCCCATAAGAAACGTCGCATCGAATGAATGTGATTGAATTCTCCCCGTCTGGACGAGCGGAATTGAATGGTGCAACTGATTTTGCTGTGCTGTGAAAATTCAGATATTTGCATGACTGCTTTTGTTTTATTTTGTGAATAGCAAAAAGCATTCAACCCCATAATACATGTTGTTTTATTGGTCGCTCGTCCATTTCATATCCCATAGCTTAACAACTCATATATTTGGATTCCTCTCGATAAGGCGAGCAGTACGAGTACCACCTTGATGGGTCTGCGACGTTTTCTTCCAGAGTTATTACCAAAAAACCACAAACATCCCAGAATCCTCTCGGTTTGGGGTCAAAATGTTGTCGCTCATTAAATCCCATAAGAAACGTCGCATCTAATGAATGTGATTGAATTCTCCCCGTCTGGACGAGCGGAATTGAATGGTGCAACTGATTTTGCTGTGCTGTGAAAATTCAGATATTTGCATGACTGCTTTTGTTTTATTTTGTGAATAGCAAAAAGCATTCAACCCCATTATACATGCTGTTTTATTGGTCGCTCGTCCATTTCATATCACATAGCTTAACCATTCATATATTTGGATTCCTCTCGACGAGGCGAGCAGTACGAGTACCACCTTGATGGGTCTGCGACGTTTCCTTCCAGAGTTATTACCAAAAAAACACAAACATCCCAGAATCCTCTCGGTTTGGGGTCAAAATGTTGTCGCTCATTAAATCCCATAAGAAACGTCGCATCGAATGAATGTGATTGAATTCTCCCCGTCTGGAAGAGCGGAATTGAATGGTGCAACTGATTTTGCTGTGCTGTGAAAATTCAGATATTTGCATGACTGCTTTTGTTTTATTTTGTCAATAGCAAAAAGCATTCAACCCCATAATACATGTTGTTTTATTGGTCGCTCGTCCATTTCATATCCCATAGCTTAAGAATTCATATATTTGGATTCCTCTCGACGAGGCGAGCAGTACGAGTACCACCTTGATGGGTCTGCGACGTTTCCTTCCAGAGATATTACCAAAAAACCACAAACATCCCAGAATCCTCTCGGTTTGGGGTCAAAATGTTGTCGCTCATTAAATCCCATAAGAAACGTCGCATCGAATGAATGTGATTGAATTCTCCCCGTCTGGAAGAGCGGAATTGAATGGTGCAACTGATTTTGCTGTGCTGTGAAAATTCAGATATTTGCATGACTGCTTTTGTTTTATTTTGTGAATAGCAAAAAGCATTCAACCCCATAATACATGTTGTTTTATTGGTCGCTCGTCCATTTCATATCCCATAGCTTAACAACTCATATATTTGGATTCCTCTCGATAAGGCGAGCAGTACGAGTACCACCTTGATGGGTCTGCCACGTTTTCTTCCAGAGATATTACCAAAAAACCACAAACATCCCAGAATCCTCTCGGTTTGGGCTCAAAATGTTGTCGCTCATTAAATCCCATAAGAAACGTCGCATCGAATGAATGTGATTGAATTCTCCCCGTCTGGAAGAGCGGAATTGAATGGTGCAACTGATTTTGCTGTGCTGTGAAAATTCAGATATTTGCATGACTGCTTTTGTTTTATTTTGTGAATAGCAAAAAGCATTCAACCCCATAATACATGTTGTTTTATTGGTCGCTCGTCCATTTCATATCCCATAGCTTAAGCATTCATATATTTGGATTCCTCTCGACGAGGCGAGCAGTACGAGTACCACCTTGATGGGTCTGCGACGTTTCCTTCCAGAGTTATTACCAAAAAACCACAAACATCCCAGAATCCTCTCGGTTTGGGGTCAAAATGTTGTCGCTCATTAAATCCCATAAGAAACGTCGCATCGAATGAATGTGATTGAATTCTCCCCGTCTGGACGAGCGGAATTGAATGGTGCAACTGATTTTGCTGTGCTGTGAAAATTCAGATATTTGCATGACTGCTTTTGTTTTATTTTGTGAATAGCAAAAAGCATTCAACCCCATAATACATGTTGTTTTATTGGTCGCTCGTCCATTTCATATCCCATAGCTTAACAACTCATATATTTGGATTCCTCTCGATAAGGCGAGCAGTACGAGTACCACCTTGATGGGTCTGCGACGTTTTCTTCCAGAGTTATTACCAAAAAACCACAAACATCCCAGAATCCTCTCGGTTTGGGGTCAAAATGTTGTCGCTCATTAAATCCCATAAGAAACGTCGCATCGAATGAATGTGATTGAATTCTCCCCGTCTGGACGAGCGGAATTGAATGGTGCAACTGATTTTGCTGTGCTGTGAAAATTCAGATATTTGCATGACTGCTTTTGTTTTATTTTGTGAATAGCAAAAAGCATTCAACCCCATAATACATGCTGTTTTATTGGTCGCTCGTCCATTTCATATCACATAGCTTAACCATTCATATATTTGGATTCCTCTCGACGAGGCGAGCAGTACGAGTACCACCTTGATGGGTCTGCGACGTTTCCTTCCAGAGTTATTACCAAAAAACCACAAACATCCCAGAATCCTCTCGGTTTGGGGTCAAAATGTTGTCGCTCATTAAATCCCATAAGAAACGTCGCATCGAATGAATGTGATTGAATTCTCCCCGTCTGGAAGAGCGGAATTGAATGGTGCAACTGATTTTGCTGTGCTGTGAAAATTCAGATATTTGCATGACTGCTTTTGTTTTATTTTGTGAATAGCAAAAAGCATTCAACCCCATAATACATGCTGTTTTATTGGTCGCTCGTCCATTTCATATCCCATAGCTTAACCATTCATATATTTGGATTCCTTTCGACGAGACGAGCAGTACGAGTACCACCTTGATGGGTATGCGACGTTTCCTTCCAGAGTTATTACCAAAAAAACACAAACATCCCAGAATCCTCTCGGTTTGGGGTCAAAATGTTGTCGCTCATTAAATCCCATAAGAAACGTCGCATCGAATGAATGTGATTGAATTCTCCCCGTCTGGACGAGCGGAATTGAATGGTGCAACTGATTTTGCTTTGCTGTGAAAATTCAGATATTTGCATGACTGCTTTTGTTTTATTTTGTGAATAGCAAAAAGCATTCAACCCCATAATACATGCTGTTTTATTGGTCGCTCGTCCATTTCATATCACATAGCTTAACCATTCATATATTTGGATTCCTCTCGACGAGGCGAGCAGTACGAGTACCACCTTGATGGGTCTGCGACGTTTCCTTCCAGAGTTATTACCAAAAAACCACAAAAATCCCAGAATCCTCTCGGTTTGGGGTCAAAATGTTGTCGCTCATTAAATCCCCTAAGAAACGTCGCATCGAATGAATGTGATTGAATTCTCCCCGTCTGGAAGAGCGGAATTGAATGGTGCAACTGATTTTGCTGTGCTGTGAAAATTCAGATATTTGCATGACTGCTTTTGTTTTATTTTGTGAATAGCAAAAAGCATTCAACCCCATAATACATGTTGTTTTATTGGTCGCTCGTCCATTTCATATCCCATAGCTTAAGCATTCATATATTTGGATTCCTCTCGACGAGGCGAGCAGTACGAGTACCACCTTGATGGGTCTGCGACGTTTCCTTCCAGAGTTATTACCAAAAATACACAAACATCCCAGAATCCTCTCGGTTTGGGGTCAAAATGTTGTCGCTCATTAAATCCCATAAGAAACGTCGCATCGAATGAATGTGATTGAATTCTCCCTGTCTGGACGAGCGGAATTGAATGGTGCAACTGATTTTGCTGTGCTGTGAAAATTCAGATATTTGCATGACTGCTTTTGTTTTATTTTGTGAATAGCAAAAAGCATTCAACCCCATAATACATGCTGTTTTATTGGTCGCTCGTCCATTTCATATCTCATAGCTTAACCATTCATATATTTGGATTCCTTTCGACGAGGCGAGCAGTACGAGTACCACCTTGATGGGTATGCGACGTTTCCTTCCAGAGTTATTACCAAAAAAACACAAACATCCCAGAATCCTCTCGGTTTGGGCTCAAAATGTTGTCGCTCATTAAATCCCATAAGAAACGTCGCATCGAATGAATGTGATTGAATTCTCCCCGTCTGGACGAGCGGAATTGAATGGTGCAACTGATTTTGCTGTGCTGTGAAAATTCAGATATTTGCATGACTGCTTTTGTTTTATTTTGTGAATAGCAAAAAGCATTCAACCCCATAATACATGCTGTTTTATTGGTCGCTCGTCCATTTCATATCACATAGCTTAACCATTCATATATTTGGATTCCTCTCGACGAGGCGAGCAGTACGAGTACCACCTTGATGGGTCTGCGACGTTTCCTTCCAGAGTTATTACCAAAAAAACACAAAAATCCCAGAATCCTCTCGGTTTGGGGTCAAAATGTTGTCGCTCATTAAATCCCATAAGAAACGTCGCATCGAATGAATGTGATTGAATTCTCCCCGTCTGGACGAGCGGAATTGAATGATGCAACTGATTTTGCTGTGCTGTGAAAATTCAGATATTTGCATGACTGCTTTTATTTTATTTTGTGAATAGCAAAAAGCATTCAACCCCATAATACATGTTGTTTTATTGGTCGCTCGTCCATTTCATATCCCATAGCTTAACAACTCATATATTTGGATTCCTCTCGATAAGGCGAGCAGTACGAGTACCACCTTGATGGGTCTGCGACGTTTCCTTCCAGAGTTATTACCAAAAAACCACAAACATCCCAGAATCCTCTCGGTTTGGGGTCAAAATGTTGTCGCTCATTAAATCCCATAAGAAACGTCGCATCGAATGAATGTGATTGAATTCTCCCCGTCTGGACGAGCGGAATTGAATGGTGCAACTGATTTTGCTGTGCTGTGAAAATTCAGATATTTGCATGACTGCTTTTGTTTTATTTTGTGAATAGCAAAAAGCATTCAACCCCATAATACATGCTGTTTTATTGGTCGCTCGTCCATTTCATATACCATAGCTTAACCATTCATATATTTGGATTCCTTTCGACGAGGCGAGCAGTACGAGTACCACCTTGATGGGTCTGCGACGTTTCCTTCCAGAGTTATTACCAAAAAACCACAAACATCCCAGCATCCTCTCGGTTTGGGGTCAAAATGTTGTCGCTCATTAAATCCCATAAGAAACGTCGCATCGAATGAATGTGATTGAATTCTCCCCGTCTGGACGAGCGGAATTGAATGGTGCAACTGATTTTGCTGTGCTGTGAAAATTCAGATATTTGCATGACTGCTTTTGTTTTATTTTGTGAATAGCAAAAAGCATTCAACCCCATAATACATGTTGTTTTATTGGTCGCTCGTCCATTTCATATCCCATAGCTTAACAACTCATATATTTGGATTCCTCTCGATAAGGCGAGCAGTACGAGTACCACCTTGATGGGTCTGCGACGTTTTCTTCCAGAGTTATTACCAAAAAACCACAAACATCCCAGAATCCTCTCGGTTTGGGGTCAAAATGTTGTCGCTCATTAAATCCCATAAGAAACGTCGCATCGAATGAATGTGATTGAATTCTCCCCGTCTGGACGAGCGGAATTGAATGGTGCAACTGATTTTGCTGTGCTGTGAAAATTCAGATATTTGCATGACTGCTTTTGTTTTATTTTGTGAATAGCAAAAAGCATTCAACCCCATAATACATGCTGTTTTATTGGTCGCTCGTCCATTTCATATCCCATAGCTTAACCATTCATATATTTGGATTCCTTTCGACGAGACGAGCAGTACGAGTACCACCTTGATGGGTATGCGACGTTTCCTTCCAGAGTTATTACCAAAAAAACACAAACATCCCAGAATCCTCTCGGTTTGGGCTCAAAATGTTGTCGCTCATTAAATCCCATAAGAAACGTCGCATCGAATGAATGTGATTGAATTCTCCCCGTCTGGACGAGCGGAATTGAATGGTGCAACTGATTTTGCTGTGCTGTGAAAATTCAGATATTTGACATGACTGCTTTTGTTTTATTTTGTGAATAGCAAAAAGCATTCAACCCCATAATACATGCTGTTTTATTGGTCGCCCGTCCATTTCATATCACATAGCTTAACCATTCATATATTTGGATTCCTCTCGACGAGGCGAGCAGTACGAGTACCACCTTGATGGGTCTGCGACGTTTCCTTCCAGAGTTATTACCAAAAAACCACAAAAATCCCAGAATCCTCTCGGTTTGGGGTCAAAATGTTGTCGCTCATTAAATCCCCTAAGATACGTCGCATCGAATGAATGTGATTGAATTCTCCCCGTCTGGAAGAGCGGAATTGAATGGTGCAACTGATTTTGCTGTGCTGTGAAAATTCAGATATTTGCATGACTGCTTTTGTTTTATTTTGTGAATAGCAAAAAGCATTCAACCCCATAATACATGTTGTTTTATTGGTCGCTCGTCCATTTCATATCCCATAGCTTAAGCATTCATATATTTGGATTCCTCTCGACGAGGCGAGCAGTACGAGTACCACCTTGATGGGTCTGCGACGTTTCCTTCCAGAGTTATTACCAAAAATACACAAACATCCCAGAATCCTCTCGGTTTGGGGTCAAAATGTTGTCGCTCATTAAATCCCATAAGAAACGTCGCATCGAATGAATGTGATTGAATTCTCCCTGTCTGGACGAGCGGAATTGAATGGTGCAACTGATTTTGCTGTGCTGTGAAAATTCAGATATTTGCATGACTGCTTTTGTTTTATTTTGTGAATAGCAAAAAGCATTCAACCCCATAATACATGCTGTTTTATTGGTCGCTCGTCCATTTCATATCCCATAGCTTAACCATTCATATATTTGGATTCCTTTCGACGAGGAGAGCAGTACGAGTACCACCTTGATGGGTATGCGACGTTTCCTTCCAGAGTTATTACCAAAAAAACACAAACATCCCAGAATCCTCTCGGTTTGGGCTCAAAATGTTGTCGCTCATTAAATCCCATAAGAAACGTCGCATCGAATGAATGTGATTGAATTCTCCCCGTCTGGACGAGCGGAATTGAATGGTGCAACTGATTTTGCTGTGCTGTGAAAATTCAGATATTTGCATGACTGCTTTTATTTTATTTTGTGAATAGCAAAAAGCATTCAACCCCATAATACATGTTGTTTTATTGGTCGCTCGTCCATTTCATATCCCATAGCTTAACAACTCATATATTTGGATTCCTTTCGACGAGGCGAGCAGTACGAGTACCACCTTGATGGGTCTGCGACGTTTCCTTCCAGAGTTATTACCAAAAAAACACAAACATCCCAGAATCCTCTCGGTTTGGGCTCAAAATGTTGTCGCTCATTAAATCCCATAAGAAACGTCGCATCGAATGAATGTGATTGAATTCTCCCCGTCTGGACGAGCGGAATTGAATGGTGCAACTGATTTTGCTGTGCTGTGAAAATTCAGATATTTGCATGACTGCTTTTGTTTTATTTTGTGAATAGCAAAAAGCATTCAACCCCATAATACATGCTGTTTTATTGGTCGCTCGTCCATTTCATATCACATAGCTTAACCATTCATATATTTGGATTCCTCTCGACGAGGCGAGCAGTACAAGTACCACCTTGATGGGTCTGCGACGTTTCCTTCCAGAGTTATTACCAAAAAAACACAAAAATCCCAGAATCCTCTCGGTTTGGGGTCAAAATGTTGTCGCTCATTAAATCCCATAAGAAACGTCGCATCGAATGAATGTGATTGAATTCTCCCCGTCTGGACGAGCGGAATTGAATGGTGCAACTGATTTTGCTGTGCTGTGAAAATTCAGATATTTGCATGACTGCTTTTATTTTATTTTGTGAATAGCAAAAAGCATTCAACCCCATAATACATGTTGTTTTATTGGTCGCTCGTCCATTTCATATCCCATAGCTTAACAACTCATATATTTGGATTCCTCTCGATAAGGCGAGCAGTACGAGTACCACCTTGATGGGTCTGCGACGTTTTCTTCCAGAGTTATTACCAAAAAACCACAAACATCCCAAAATCCTCTCGGTTTGGGGTCAAAATGTTTTCGCTCATTAAATCCCATAAGAAACGTCGCATCGAATGAATGTGATTGAATTCTCCCCGTCTGGACGAGCGGAATTGAATGGTGCAACTGATTTTGCTGTGCTGTGAAAATTCAGATATTTGCATGACTGCTTTTGTTTTATTTTGTGAATAGCAAAAAGCATTCAACCCCATAATACATGCTGTTTTATTGGTCGCTCGTCCATTTCATATCCCATAGCTTAACCATTCATATATTTGGATTCCTTTCGACGAGGCGAGCAGTACGAGTACCACCTTGATGGGTATGCGACGTTTCCTTCCAGAGTTATTACCAAAAAAACACAAACATCCCAGAATCCTCTCGGTTTGGTCTCAAAATGTTGTCGCTCATTAAATCCCATAAGAAACGTCGCATCGAATGAATGTGGTTGAATTCTCCCCGTCTGGACTAGCGGAATTGAATGGTGCAACTGATTTTGCTGTGCTGTGAAAATTCAGATATTTGCATGACTGCTTTTGTTTTATTTTGTGAATAGCAAAAAGCATTCAACCCCATAATACATGCTGATTTATTGGTCGCTCGTCCATTTCATATCACATAGCTTAACCATTCATATATTTGGATTCCTCTCGACGAGGCGAGCAGTACGAGTACCACCTTGATGGGTCTGCGACGTTTCCTTCCAGAGTTATTACCAAAAAAACACAAACATCCCAGAATCCTCTCGGTTTGGGGTCAAAATGTTGTCGCTCATTAAATCCCATAAGAAACGTCGCATCGAATGAATGTGATTGAATTCTCCCCGTCTGGACGAGCGGAATTGAATGGTGCAACTGATTTTGCTGTGCTGTGAAAATTCAGATATTTGCATGACTGCTTTTATTTTATTTTGTGAATAGCAAAAAGCATTCAACCCCATAATACATGTTGTTTTATTGGTCGCTCGTCCATTTCATATCCCATAGCTTAACAACTCATATATTTGGATTCCTCTCGATAAGGCGAGCAGTACGAGTACCACCTTGATGGGTCTGCGACGTTTTCTTCCAGAGTTATTACCAAAAAACCACAAACATCCCAAAATCCTCTCGGTTTGGGGTCAAAATATTTTCGCTCATTAAATCCCATAAGAAACGTCGCATCGAATGAATGTGATTGAATTCTCCCCGTCTGGACGAGCGGAATTGAATGGTGCAACTGATTTTGCTGTGCTGTGAAAATTCAGATATTTGCATGACTGCTTTTGTTTTATTTTGTGAATAGCAAAAAGCATTCAACCCCATAATACATGCTGTTTTATTGGTCGCTCGTCCATTTCATATCCCATAGCTTAACCATTCATATATTTGGATTCCTTTCGACGAGGCGAGCAGTACGAGTACCACCTTGATGGGTATGCGACGTTTCCTTCCAGAGTTATTACCAAAAAAACACAAACATCCCAGAATCCTCTCGGTTTGGTCTCAAAATGTTGTCGCTCATTAAATCCCATAAGAAACGTCGCATCGAATGAATGTGATTGAATTCTCCCCGTCTGGACGAGCGGAATTGAATGGTGCAACTGATTTTGCTGTGCTGTGAAAATTCAGATATTTGCATGACTGCTTTTGTTTTATTTTGTGAATAGCAAAAAGCATTCAACCCCATAATACATGCTGTTTTATTGGTCGCTCGTCCATTTCATATCACATAGCTTAACCATTCATATATTTGGATTCCTCTCGACGAGGCGAGCAGTACGAATACCACCTTGATGTGTCTGCGACTTTTCCTTCCAGAGTTATTACCAAAAAAACACAAACATCCCAGAATCCTCTCGGTTTGGGGTCAAAATGTTGTCGCTCATTAAATCCCATAAGAAACGTCGCATCGAATGAATGTGATTGAATTCTCCCCGTCTGGAAGAGCGGAATTGAATGGTGCAACTGATTTTGCTGTGCTGTGAAAATTCAAATGTTTGCATGACTGCTTTTGTTTTATTTTGTGAATAGCAAAAAGCATTCAACCCCATAATACATGTTGTTTTATTGGTCGCTCGTCCATTTCATATCCCATAGCTTAGGCATTCACATATTTGGATTCCTCTCGACGAGGCGAGCAGTACGAGTACCACCTTGATGGGTCTGCGACGTTTCCTTCCAGAGTTATTACCAAAAAACCACAAACATCCCAGAATCCTCTCGGTTTGGGGTCAAAATGTTGTCGCTCATTAAATCCCATAAGAAACGTCGCATCGAATGAATGTGATTGAATTCTCCCCGTCTGGACGAGCGGAATTGAATGGTGCAACTGATTTTGCTGTGCTGTGAAAATTCGGATATTTGCATGACTGCTTTTGTTTTATTTTGTGAATAGCAAAAAGCATTCAACCCCATAATACATGTTGTTTTATTGGTCGCTCGTCCATTTCATATCCCATAGCTTAACAACTCATATATTTGGATTCCTCTCGATAAGGCGAGCAGTACGAGTACCACCTTGATGGGTCTGCGACGTTTTCTTCCAGAGTTATTACCAAAAAACCACAAACATCCCAGAATCCTCTCGGTTTGGGCTCAAAATGTTGTCGCTCATTAAATCCCATAAGAAACGTCGCATCGAATGAATGTGATTGAATTCTCCCCGTCTGGACGAGCGGAATTGAATGGTGCAACTGATTTTGCTGTGCTGTGAAAATTCAGATATTTGCATGACTGCTTTTGCTTTATTTTGTGAATAGCAAAAAGCATTCAACCCCATAATACATGCTGTTTTATTGGTCGCTCGTCCATTTCATATCACATAGCTTAACCATTCATATATTTGGATTCCTCTCGACGAGGCGAGCAGTACGAGTACCACCCTGATGGGTCTGTGACGTTTCCTTCCAGAGTTATTACCAAAAAACCACAAAAATCCCAGAATCCTCTCGGTTTGGGGTCAAAATGTTGTCGCTCATTAAATCCCATAAGAAACGTCGCATCGAATGAATGTGATTGAATTCTCCCCGTCTGGAAGAGCGGAATTGAATGGTGCAACTGATTTTGCTGTGCTGTGAAAATTCAGATATTTGCATGACTGCTTTTGTTTTATTTTGTGAATAGCAAAAAGCATTCAACCCCATAATACATGTTGTTTTATTAGTCGCTCGTCCATTTCATATCCCATAGCTGAACCACTCATATATTTGGATTCTGCTCGACGAGCCGAGCAGTACGAGTACCATCTTGATGGGTCTGCGACGTTTCCTTTCAGAGTTATTACCAAAAAAACACAAACATCCCAGAATCCTCTCGGTTTGGGGTCAAAATGTTGTCGCTTATTAAATCCCATAAGTAACGTCGCATCGAATGAATGTGATTGAATTCTCCCCGTCTGGACGAGCGGATAGGGGGGTTCACGAGGGGGGCATTAGTGGGGGTTGCCAGGGGGGGCAAGGGGGGTGGTCGTGGAGGGGTCGTGTGGGGGGAATGGGGGGTTGTGAAGGGCGAGGGGCTGGGGGGGAAAGGGGGAGCATGGGGGAGGAGCTTAGGTGAGGGGGAGGAGCTAATGGCTATTACACCACGCCGCGTCTCGCGCCACGTGCTTCCCCTGGCAGTTTGGCCGTTAGGCGTGGAACCGAGCTGTGGGTGAGTGGTGGCGGTGGTGGTGTGAGTCTTTCTATGTGAGTCTGTGTGTGAGTCTCTCTAAGTGAGTCTCTGTGTGAGTCTCTCTGTGTGAGTCTGTGTACGTGTGTCTGGGTCAGTGTGAGTCTGTGTGTAGCAGTGACCCGATTTCAAATGAGTACCTGGTGCGATGCGTAAACATCGCCACTGGGGAGACAAAGGCGGTCGGGCATGGTGCTAACCACCCACCCCTTCGTGTACCGTGCCGGCCTTCATACGTACTGCTGGCTAACAGCACTTGCCCCTACAGCCTGTTAAGGCTCTATGAGGATCGTTGTCTTTGGTGTCCTGTATTAGCAGGAGGAGTGGTGGTGTTAATGTTGGTGGTATTAGTGGTGGTGGTGTTAGTGATGGTGGTGTTAGTGGTGGTGTTTGTGGTGTTAATAATGGTGGTGTTGGTGTTAGTGATGGTGGTGTTAGTGGTGGTGGTGGTTGTTCGAGGTATTGTTGCTGGTGTTAGTGATGGTGGTGTTGGTGGTATTAGTGGTGGTCGTGTTAGTGATGGTGGTATTATTGGTGGTATTATTGGTGGTAGTGTTAGTGGTGGTGGTGTTTTTGGTGGTGGTGTTGGTGGTGGTGGAGTTGATGTTGGTGGTGGTGTTTTTAGGGTTCGTAGTGTTAGTGGTGGTGTTAGGAGTGGTGTTAGTGCTGGTGTTAGTTGTGGTGTTAGTTGAGTGGAGCGGTAGTGTAGCGGTTAACGTGCTGCACTACAAACCTGGCGACCCGGGTTCGATTTCCGCTCACGGCCAACACCAGTAACGATTATCTGAACCGGTCCTGGGCCTCCCCTAGGTAGACTCAGCCTCAAATGAATACCTGGTACGATGTGTAAACATCGCTGCTAGGGAGACAAAGGTGGCCAGGCGTGGTGTTAGCCACCCACCCCCTCGTGTGCCATGCCGACCTTTATAGGTGCTCGCTAGCAGAAATTGCCCCTACAGTATATTCAGGCTATACGGGAGATCTGTCTTTGTTAGTGGTGGTGGTGTTAGCAGTGGTGTTAGTGGTGGTGCTAGTGGTGGTGTTTGTCGCGGTGTTGCTGGTGTCCGAACAAAGGAGCGATGGTCACAACAACGACCTTTGACCTGGGCGGCTGAAATGTAGCACGTTGGCACAGTCATCTCAGTCAGTCAACTCTTGGCATCTGGGTCTGACCTGTGACCTGTCAGTGAGCCTTCAGCATTTCACTTGGTCTCAAAGTGCACCTGGCCTGGCATTTGCCGCTACTTAGTGGCAAATGGCGGTCTTTGTTGTTTTTGTTGTGTTTCGTGTTGTGGGTGAGTGGTGAGGTTGTGAGTCTGTGATGATGATGTGAGTCCGTGTTGATGATGAGAGTCCGCATTGTGACATGACGCGTGTTTAGACATGAGTATTGTCGCACACCATCGGTTTTGTGTGACCCTCGCCTGCGTCTCCCGCTCTCCACGCAGAGACCCGGACCGTGCGAGAAACGCAGTGAGCTCTGAGCACCCTACTCTGCAAGTTGCTGCCATGGAGGTACGTGTGGCTCTTCAACTCGTGTGGTAAAATATGGGTGGACGTGTGTTTTCCCCTCGACTTGTGCCTACCTGTCACCTACTTGTATACCTGGATGTGCTTCTCCTTGTCCGCCTGAGTATGTGTATGTCTATCAGAGCGTGTCTCCGAGATCCTGTTGGTGTGCCTGCCTGTCTACGCGTGAGCATTTACAGCACTATTATCTATCCACTGATGAATGAGAATGCCTTCCTCCCTTGGACCTTGCTACCCCTCAAATGCTGTGATGGAATAATCCGCCAAGCGCCGATTTTGTCGCACCATCTCTCTGGTGGCTCTCCTCTCCGATGTGTTTCCTTCCTTGGCTGCTGCTCCGTTATTATTCTTCACTATCAGCCATTGTTGTCCCTCCTTGCCATGGCTCGTCATGCCCGATCCCCAATCACTCTTTAACAATTTGAACAACCCCTGCGTGTGACCTCAAAATCCACGCATCTTTCATTGTGAATCCAAGCATGGCATCTGATATTGGCCAAATATCCCAATGCTGAGAAACGACAACATCTCGGCAGGACCCTCCTGAATGTGGAGCCCAGGATCTCAGAGATGCTGGCTCAGTGCTCGCCTTCTGCACTTGCTCCAACATCTTAATCAAGCCTATGTGGTGGACCTTTGTCTTTGTGTGTGTGTAGATGAGCCGAGCTGGAGAGGCTCGGAGTAACGACACGTCTTGCACCACGTGGAGTGCGCTGTCCTCAGAGGGCACCGGCTCCATCTGTAGCAAATCGCCGAAAGGTAAGAACAGTAATGAGGGACGTCACAGTGGCCACGGTAAATAGTGGGACATCACGATGGCCATGTTGCATGGGGGACGTAACAGTGCCTTTGGTGTATGAGAGATTTTATGGTGATTGTATGGGTGATGTCAAGATAGCAATGCTACATGGGGGACTTAATGGTAATCATGTTTTGATTTAAAGCTTTCGTGGCTGCAGGGATTCATATTCTTGGTTCTTTCGGTAAACTCACGTAGAAGGGCAACAATACAATTATAAAAATATAAAACAATAAAATTCTCACGACGTTTCGACTGCAACACAAGTAATCATCATCAGGTGTGAAAACCACAGCAAGAACCACAGCAAGAAAAATTGAAATTTTCTTGCTGTGGTTTTCACACCTGATGATGATTGCTTGTGTTGCAGTCGAAACGTCGTGAGAATTGTATTATTTTATTATTTTATTGTTTCCCTTCTACGTGACTTTACCGAAAGAACCAAGAATATGGTAATCATGTTGCATTAGAGACTGCATAATGGTTGCCATGTTACATGGGGGACTTCATGGTGGCCATGTTGCATGGGGATAATTATCTGTGCTCTGGCCTCAGTACTGAAACAACATCAAACGCTTTCAGAATTGCTTCTGCGGCCATCTTGAATGCTCTTCCAATATTAGGAAACCACTGAAGCTATGCGCGTTTAAATCATCTAGTTTGACAACTAATATCTATACTCATTCGCTCTTTCGGTAATGTCACGTAGGTAGAAATAAAATAAAACAAATCACGACGTTTCTATCGCAACACAATCAATCTTCATCAGGTGGAACAACCACAGCAATAATAAAATGCTGAAGTAGGTGAGAGAGCTGCTGTGGCAAGAGGTTATCGGTAAGAAAGGGGGGAGGAGCAAGGGGGGGAGAGAGAGGGGAGCTGCGTGAGCGCTAGGGGGAGAAGAAGTGAGGCTGGGGGGGACGTAGGCGGAGGTAGAAGTGGTAAGCTGAGTATGGGACATGGTGGGAAAGTAAATCTGAAAAATCTACCAGTACCTGGCGCGTGTGATGGAAACAACCACAACCAGTTAAGGCTTTACCTAGTTAATAACATCCATCGAATGATTGCTCAATTTGTATCCATCTTCTCGGTTGAAGTTATGTCTATGTTAGTATATCTTTATGGCTTCATGAAAAAACCTTTGATAGTTACCTGAAGGTTTGCAGAGTACCTTGGTCTCGGAAAAAAACAATATCACGCGAGCCCACAGCGTTATAACAATGGTCAGACACGGCAGAGGTATTGGTTCTGCGATGTTTCAGATCTGCCTTGTGTTCGCTAACACGGTCCGCGACATGTCAATTCGTTTTCCCAATGTAACTGCTACCGCAGGTACAACTCAGTTTGTCGACTCCAGGATATTGCATGTCAGGATGGGATTAGATCACGGATTTTGTGTACTGTATTGAATCGGACTTGGATCTTGTGTTTGTTTAAGATTTTGGAAATATTTTTGGTAACACCTGCTATGTATGGTAAAGTGATGGTCTTGATAGGCGTCTCAGTGGATTGTTTCTACATGGTTGGAGAAACAGCTTTGCGAATAATGCTGTCCCAGTACCCATTCATCTTAAGAGTCTGGTGTACGTGTTCCAGTTCACTGGCTTGGTGGTGTTGGTTGCAAATGCAGTGGCCCTATGGTGTAGTGGTTTGATGAGGGAATTCTTCTGCGCCGGATGGTGGTGGGAATTAGGTTTTAGATAGGTCTCTTCTCAAACAAAACATCCAGGAATTAGTAGCTTACCATCCTTCTCCACTTCCATGGTGAATTTGATGGATGGGTGTATGGAATTTATGTTGTTGAGAAATTGATTCAATGTTGGCAGGCCATGTGGCCAAATTACGAAAGTGTGATCTATGTATCTCTTCCCAAGGAAGGACGTTGGGTGCATGTCTGGATGACATCAGTTTCAAATTTCTCCATGAAAACATTCGCTATCACTGGTGATAAGGGGGGACCCATGTGGGTACCTTGATTTTGTTTGTAGAAAGTACCATTCCTGGTGAAGTAAGTGCCGGTTCAGCGTTTCTACTGCTGCATGATTTTTTTCCGCCTGAGGACGACCGCTTGTGTTGCGATCGAAACGTCGTCATTTATTTTATTTTATCCATATGTGACTTTATCGAAAAAAACAAAGAGTAAATGTTAGTAAGGCAGTTCCTAACCAAAGTTGGTCCATGTTGGACCAAGTCTTCAATTATTGCTAAGGTGTCAGGTACAGGAACCTTGGTGAACAGAGAGACTACATCAAAGCTGACGAGCAAATCATCTGGGGACAGTGAAATGCCTTTGATTAGAGAGATAAAGTGAGCTGAGTTTCATACTGCTGAGGTAGTCTTGCCCGTGAATGGAAGCAAGGTCTCAGACAGAAATTGGGCCAGTTTGTAGGGAGGTGAGTTGATAGTGGAAACGATGGGTCGAAGTGGAGTATCTTCTTTATGGATTTTTGGAAGACCATATAATCTGGGTGGTCTATTAGCAGAAGGTTTTAGGGAGAACTGCTTGAATGGTTCGATTAGAGAAGTCGAATTGGTAATGATATTGTTTGTTTTTATAGCCAGGCAGTTGGTCGGATCTTTGTTGATTTTGGTGTAATTGCTATCATTAAGAAGGTCCTGGATTATGTTGCTGAATGTGGTTTTATCCATGATGACAGTAGCATTGCCCTTGTCGGCTGAGAGGATGACTTTGTCCTCTCTATTTTTTAATTTGGTGAATTCAGAGCGCTCGTCCTTGCTGATGTTATTAATAGGATTCTTAGCATTTTTAAAGATGGTGGCAATTTTAAATCTTGCCACGTCTGTCGGGATGTGTCCCAAGCCTTTGAGGGCTACATCTACCTGGGTTTTTATATCATCCACTGGGATGTGTTTGAGGGTGACAGCAAAATTCAGCCCTCTAGCTAGTACCGATTTTAGGCTATCGGAGATTGTGCTGTTACTCTGATTAATAGCAGTCTTTTTAAGTGTGGATCTGGTTTCTTTTTTGACAAGTTATTGAATTTAGCAATAAGGTTAACCTTGCATTTGGAAGACATTGTTGTGGCAGAAGAAGCAGTCATGTTATCTACAAGGTTCCAATCAGATGCGGACATTTTATCTTTTGATTTAAAGCTTTCGTGACTGCAGTAATTCATATTCTTAGTTTTTTCGGTAAAGTCACGTTGAAGGGAAACAACAAAATAATAAAATATATATATATAACAATAAAAAATTCTCACGACGTTTCGACCATAACTCAAACGGTCGTCTTCAGGTGTGTTGGACCAACACCTCGGCCGTGACAGATCATTGTTATAATTCAGTAGGCTCACATGACATTGACTTTTCCAAGACAGAGGTTCTTTGTAAGCCATCTGGCTTCCATGAGAGATTCGTTCATGAGGCTATCCACATATACAAGCACAGAGACAATTTCAACCGAGAAGATTGATTCTATCTTAGCAATCATTGGAAAGATTTGATAAACCATTTCAGGTCTTAATTGATTGTTCACGCTTACAGTGGCTTTCAGACAGCATACATTATAAAAAATAAAAAAATAAAAAAAAATTGTCTCACCCCTCCTCTTTTCAGAATATAGATGGACTAGTCCTAAATAAACTGCCAAATCGTTGCGCATGGCGCTAACGTTTTTTTATAAATAAATAAATGCGCCGTTTACAAATAAATTTATGCAAACCAACACACCTGAAGACGACTGTTTGAGTTATGGTCGAAACGTCGTGAGAATTTTTTATTGTTTTATATATATTATTATTTTGTTGTTTCCCTTCAACGTGACTTTACCGAAAAAACTAAGATTATGACTTTTTATCTGTTAATGTTAAGTGTGATTGTAGGAGACATTTGTCTAAATTATCAAGTTCAAGCCGGAGTATTCTTATCCTCTCTGAGATTAGAGAAAGGCTAGCTCTGAATAAGATCCGGTTAGAGTTGGGTTAAGTGACAGAAGCAGATGTGAGTTTAAATGTGGTCGGTATTATCTTGTTGTCGCGGCATCTCTTCAGAAAGGTGAGTGACTCGATCATGTGAGCCTTCTTGTCTCGCAGTCTGTTAAAGGTTCTAACAGATGTGTGGAACCTATTTGCGTGGTTAGTTTATTAACCTTCCCCCACACTGTTGATTAGCACCATTGGCTACATGCGGTGCAAAATAATTTCAACATACATAGCTGGGATTGGCAAAAACATCCCAATCCTGAAATATTTACCCTATAAATTGCTCAAAATTTAGGTTCACACACCTGTTGTTGTTATTCTCCTCGTGCCTACAGAAATCCTGGCTCACTTTGGCCCTCACTTGACCGACCGCGAAAAGCTGGAGCTCGCAGCCATGCAAGAAGTGTGGTACTTTGCACTCGACAACAAACCCAAGGGATGCAACAGGCATGGATATGATGACGATGAACGTAATTACATTCTGGTGAGGCTCACCACAAAACTACAGCCTTGGGGGCGGTCACAGGGCCCAGAGGTAGCGGGGTTTGTGGTTTCTTATTATTGCACCTGAATTACCAACCAGGGCACACACCAACGCACTTCAAAATCAGAATGTTTAATCCCGAGTAAAGCCCTTTTAGATAAGAAGCAATTTTTCAAGGGAATCTTCGCCAGCAGACAGTATCAAAGCATTCGACAATTACACCCACTCACACACTTACTCACCCACCCCCAGACGCACTCACTTGCTGACTCACTCACTCATTCACCCACTCAATCACTCACCGACCCACTCGCCCACTCACCAATGCACTCACCCGCACACATCTGAATCAGAAGTTTATTTCCCGAGTAAAGCCCATTGAGCTCAGAAGCTCTTTTTAAGGGTGACTCAGCCAGCAGACATCTGAGCATTCCAAATTATGGTTAAAAATAACTTCATAATTCCAAGCAATTTTTTTTGTTAAAATTACATTCGCACTTCTTAAACGTTGTGATTTTAACAATAGTCAGTTTAAATGATTGTACCTTTTGTTCAGTTCCGACATGATCACCTCCACTACCGCTATGAGGTGCTCAAGATGATTGGGGAAGGAGGTCAAGGCCAGGTGATCCAGTGCCTTGACCACAAGAGGAACACCCTGGTAGCTGTAAAGATCCTGGTGTCACCGTCGAGGTAAGACTTCAGAGACGTGCCATCACGAGGCCGACGTTGTTAAGTCCATTGCCGTGCAATGCGGTGGTGACACTCATGCTTCACAGCGAGAAGGGGGGCCTTGGTTCGGCTCCTGACTCGGGCACCATCGTGTGTGGAGTGTGTACCTTCTACCCCTGTTCTGCATCGGTTCCTTCTAGGTACTCTGGTTTTTCGTCTCTAAAGCTTAAAATACATACACACAGTGTGAACTGGTATCGGCCAAAACATCCCATTGCTACAAGATTACCTCCACATTACAGTAAGTCATCATTTAATGCTGTAGATACATTCATGAAAAGTTCCGCGTTAAGCGAAAAAGCATTGAGCGAAAAGAATCTCTCCATAAATAATGTAACAATAAAGTTTGCCGAGATGCAATGTATGCATACACTGTGAGATGATGATACCAATAACTGAGGCTATGCTATAGTAATAGGTTTTACCCTTTTAACTGGCACAAAAACTGACACCTTCTTTGGTTCTTTCGGTAATGTCACGTAGAATGAGAATAAAATAATAAAATAATACAATAAATTTTCTCACGACGTTTCGGCCACAACGCAAGCGGCCGTCTTCAGGTGAAAGTTACAGACCTGTCGGGACGACAGAGCTCAACACACCCGAGACGGCTTTTCTTAGAGCTTAGTCTCCACTGGTGTTGGACCAGAAGAGTGGAGACTAGGCTCTAAGAAAAGCCGTCTCGGGTGTGGACCAATCAAATTCAAGGACAGTGCATATTATTATTATCAGAGTTGTCTCTTTTGTTTGCATTTTGACTGCTTGTGTTGTGGTTATTGCAAACATGATGCCTTGAATAAAGGTGTCAGTTTTTGTGCCAGTTAAAAGGGTAAAACCTATTACTATATCTTGTTACTGGCAAAGGAGGTCTCATAATGAGGCTATGCTGTCACGTTACTTTTATCATTCCGAGTACTGTATCATACCGCTCAACAGTGCAGCTCAAAAAAGTATTTTGTTGTCGACTACTCACAAACCACGTTATGATGGGCTTATTCCGTGTTATAATGGGTGCGTATCTTGTTAGAATGTGCGTGTTCCATGTTGTAATGGTCGCGTTTCTTGTTACAACGGACACATTCTGCATTGTGTAAAAAGTGTTGAAGAACCACGTTATAACGAAAACGCGTTGTTTTAACGGGCGTTTGCATTTAGTTTTCCCGAATGACCAATCCGATTTGAATGGCTCTTCACCTTCAAATCCTATTGGGTACCCTAAGCCAGCTCCTGCGCCCCGTATGGTACCAATGAGAGTCGAGAACGCTACTCTAGCTCACAATGCCGTTAGACCTGGTGAAAGTATATTTAATTATTAATTCTGAATAGCATTTGCCTCTGGGTGTCCCTTAAGCAAGTGTAAGTTATTAATTTGTGGACTTCCTCTGCGCAGCTCCAAGGAAGAAACATTGCAGAGGATGGAGCTCCAGATAGCTCTGGAACTTCAGAGTGAGGACAGCAATGAAGATTACAACGTCATCAAAGTCCTAAACAGCTTTGATTTCAGGGGACACCACTGCCTTGTCCTGGAGCTGTTGAAGTATGTACCGCGTGTTCCATCTCCCCCTCCCTCCGCTAATAGCGTGGTTAACTGATTAACTAAAAAAACTTTTTTTGTTTTCGTGGGAAAGTCCACTGACCTATTAGTTATTTTTTTGTAAGCGACCTGCCCACAAATGATAGCTTAACAAAGTAACTTATCACGTGGAAATGTATAGCAGCCAAATACTATGAATGCATGTCGATTCGAAATGTGGAAGGGAAAACCAGAGGACCTACAGAATAATCCACATGATCACAGGGAGAACATGCAAACTCCAAATGTACATGCGTCAGGTTCGGGATCAAACCCCACGACCTTACCAGGCGGAGTTGTTATCTTCTCCCCATGGATAACCCTCTACCACCTGGCAAAAATGCCAATGAAATCAAGTTGTCAAGTGGGCAAATGAGCCAACTAATTTGGTTCATCGACAAACCAACGACCTGAACCTACACTGAACTATGACTCTGAATATTGGTCGTGAACATGCACGAACAATATTAAGATTGTTGTTAGCAGAATCAGCACAGCATTTAAGGAGATGACACTGACACTGTGTTGGTGTTGTTTCTGCTTTTGTCTCTCTCACAGGGAGAGCCTTTATGATGTGATGAGAGAATCGGGGTTCCGGTTGGACATGGAAATGGTGAAAAGTTATACCAGGGGAATCCTCATGTTCCTGTCCCACATCTCTTCCAGGAACATAGTTCACGCGGACATCAAGCCAGTGAGTGGACACAGCATTCAGTATGATTTTGTTGCAGAGGCGTATTGTTAGTAGGGAATCGTTCCACGGAGAAAACCGGCCACATTAGTCACAAGGTCTATGCGTTCGCTGTTTCCATCTAACTGGAAGGAGGCAGGGTCATTGTACCCCTGGTGAAGATAATGCGGTATGAATTAAACTGTAGTGTAGAGTCGTGTCGGTATTGGGGACTCACCATAGACAAAACCGGCAACGTTGATCACAGCGTTGCCCCAGTCCTTCGGAGACAGAAACTGGAGCAAATAAAGACTATTTCCTAAGTGTGCCAAACGTGTATTTTGACCTGACAGCTGCCCGTTGTCGGCTTCCACACTGCGAATGGAAAACTTCCGAAGACAAACGCGCGGTGGATAGCGTCATGGAATACGCGAGCTCTCATGTGTAGCTTTTGGTCCGTAACCCGTTAAAGGGCACTCTTGCAGCTGTGAGCTCAATGCACTCTCCTGTCAGAGGAACCATGATCAGTTGTCAATAGAGCTGCCCTCCTTTACTTCGATGGTCCCTTAGAGTGCTTTGAACATGAGCCTCAAATCAAATCTCTTTTCTAGATGCAATTGAAAGGGGCAACCCCCAGTAATAGCTGTCAACAAACATCAAATGTTGCACTTGACTGACGCTCGTTGACGGCACTACGCCTCGTCTAGTTCCCCTGTTTAGCGTAGGTGGTGGTACGTGATCGTTCCACTGCTGGCTGAATGTTATCGGCATAACCTCTGCATTTGAATTCATTCTGCCCCTTCTCCTGCAGGAAAATGTTCTCATCAAGGACACCGTGACCGGCACTGTGAGGGTCACGGACTTTGGCACGAGCTTTTTTGTGGAAAGTCAACGTGAGTGACCTCTCCTGGGTGTGTGAGCGTCTGCGTGTGGGTGTTTGTCTGATTGTGGATATGTGTGAGTATCTGCATCTCTGTACATGTGACTGTTCATGTGTGTGATGAAGATGCTGTTTAAGAAACAGTGAGTACACAAACACATATATGTGTTGTTCTTGTGATTGGTGTGCAGCTATGAATGTTGGTGGGACTCTGGAATACTCGGCTCCGGAGCTGCACTTGGGCTACAGCTTGACCTGTGGCGTAGACATGTGGGCGCTGGGTTGCACGGTGGCGGAGTTGGCGACGGGCAGGCAATTATTTCAGTCCGACAGTGACAAAGATTACCTCCCGCTCTGCATTGAGGTATTTCCCACTGGGCGTCCATCCGCTCGTGATGCCCCTCTCTTTCCTTGGAGTCGTGGGTTTTGGGGGTGGCAGGAGGGGAGGTGGCCACTTAGTGATCTGGCGAATAGCGGCCGTCGTATGTTGTGTATGAGTGTACACGTGTCCATCTTGTACGTGTGAGGGGAGCAGTAGTGTAGCGGTTAGCATGCTGCGCTCATGGCCCACACTAGTGATGATTATCTGAACCGGTCCTGGGCCTCCCTTAGTTAGACTCAGCCTTAAATGAGTACCTAGTGCAGTGTGTAAAATACCTGGGTCAATGTGGCCCACCACCCCCTGTCTCTATGTGCCATAATGCTTGCCCTCAACAAGCGCTGCTGCTGTTGTTACGCTATACTAACAGCACTTGCCCCTACAGTCAGCTGAGGATACACGGGTGACCTTTGTCTTTGTCTCAACCATGTGCAGATTCTGGGAATGCCTCCACGATACATGGTGAATTCAGCTCCCGACAGAAGGCAGTTTTTTGGTGAGTTAAAGGGTGGTGCGAGTGACGGACCGGATTCAGTTTTAAGAAGAGACCTGCGGCTGTTGTTATTTTTTTGGTGGGAGGGGGGGGGGGAATGGCCTCTTTTTATTTTAAATTCCTTGGGTGAGTGGGTGGGTAAGTCGGTGTGTGGGCAAGTAGGTTGTAGGGTAAGTGGGCGAATTGGTCAGTGGGTAAGCGGGTGGGCGGGTGAGTGGGAGGTGGTTCGGTGATTGGGTAGGTGAGTGAGTGATTGTGTAGGTGGAAGAGTGGGTGGGTGGGTGAGTAGGTTGATGGATGGGTCGGTAAGTGGGTAAGTAGGTGACGTGGTGGTTGGTGACTGCATCTGTCCCGCTGTGCATGGCTCCCGCAGACCGTCAAGGGAAGATGTTGTGCCCAGGCAAGAAAAGGGTACCGGGGAGCTTCCCACTTGAAAGTGTGCTCAAAAGCCACGACCCGGCGTTTGTGGAATTCGTCAGCTTCTGTCTGCGGTAAGACACACCCACCACCCCCTCCCAATGAGGATCCCCCCCCCTCCAATTGATCGGCGATCACTCTCCACCGATCGCCAGGAAAATGTGGAGCTGAGTGGGACTGCCGATGTGCAGTACCACCGGTGTCAAAATCGCCCTCTGTGGAGGATGGGGAGGTCCGTGCAAGATGCTGCTGGCCAATGCGATGCTCGGGGCATTTTTAGTCTACTGGGCATCAGAGGATTGCCACTGTTCCTGCTGCTTCCGCTGCTGCCGTGCATTCCTGACCTTGTAGGAGAAGGGAAGCAACTTCAATGCTCTCACCACACTTCTCTCACTACGTGTGGCGCGTGTGTCTCCCACGCGTCTCTCAACAGATGGGTTCCGGATTCTCGTATGACGCCAGCGCAGGCGCTGGATCACAGCTGGCTCCGGACCGCGGCCACCAGCACCACCAGCAATGCCACCACCACTGCTACTCCTGGCCGTGTCCAGTGCTTTGGAGCTGCTGAACGACGGTAACCCACATTCTGCTGACCAATTTTCAAGGCAGTCCATAGAGAGGTGTGGGGCCCAGTGCAAGTCACAACTCCCACATGGAGAAAGTGGCCCAAGTATGGGCATCAAACCCAGGTCCCTCTTTGGCTGTGAGTTCCAGCCCTGCCGCCCACAAACTAACACACGGAGAGTTCAAATCTCACCTGTACATTCGGTTATATACGGATGTATTTTTATAATTGCTTTCTGGGTGAGGACAAATAATGAAGTGGCCATATCTTTGCCATGTAGGTAACCCTTCATCCACTGTGACATCGCCAGCTCCCCCCCTCCCCCCCGATGGTGGGGGAGGGGATGGCTGCGATCTCTGCTGCAGCAGTAAGTTGGAACAATGTCGTGCGCATATCTTCACAGAGCGGAGCCGGCGCTGCCCCCATTCTCTTTGCTCGCCTGGGCCTCTGATTGGAGGCTGAAGGTTGTGGAGGAAGAGGAAACCCAGGTGGAGGAGCTGGTGTTGCAGGAGGAAGAGACCCTGGTGGAGGAGCTGGTGGTGCAAGAGGAGGAGACTCTGGTGGAAGAGCTGGTGGTGCAGGAGGAGGAGACCTTGGTTGAGGAGCTGGTTTTGCAGGAGGAGGAGGCCTTGGTGGAGGAGCTGGTTTTGCAGGAGGAGGAGACCTTAGTGGAGGAGCTGGTTTTGCCAGAGGAGGAGACTCTGGTGGAGGAGCTGGTGGTGCAGGAGGAGGACACCCTGGTGGAGGAGATCGTTGTGGAAGAGATGGTGGTGGAGGAGAAGGAGAAAACAAGGAAAGAGGATCAAGTGATGGTGATGCAGGAGAAGAGGAAGCCAGGGGGCCTGGCCCGCATGGGGAGAGTCATCCGCTCACTCCTCCGACGCGTGCTGCTGTGTGGTGGCCGGTCCACCGCACAGTAGAGATGGAGGTGGTCGTTGATCGGTCTGATCCATGACCACTATCACCACACCTACCACACACACCCTGTACCCACCCACCCCGTGACACCCACCACACTCCACACACACCCTGCACCCACCCACCCCGTGACACCCACCATCCACCACACTCCACACACACCCTGCACCCACCCCATGACACCCGCCACACTCCACACACACCCTGCACCTACCCACACTGTGACACCCACCACCCACCACACTCCACACACACCCTGCACCCACCCACCCCGTGACACCCACCATCCACCACACTCCACACACACACCCTGCACCCACCCACCCCGTGACACCCGCCACCCACCACACTCCACACACACACCCTGCACCCACCCACCCCGTGGCACCAACCACCCATCACACACCACACACACCCTGCACCCATCCACCCCGTGACACCCACCATCCACCACATTCCACACACACCCTGCACCCACCCACCCCGTGACACCCATCACCCACCACACACCCTGCACCCACCCACCCCGTGACACCCACCACACTCCACACACCCTGCACCCACCCACACCGTTACACCCACCACACACCACACTCCACACACCCTGCACCCACCCACCCCGTGACACCCACCACACTCCACACACCACACACCCTGCACCCACCCACCCCGTGACACCCGCCACCCACCACACTCCACACACACACCCTGCACCCACCCACCCCGTGGCACCAACCACCCATCACACACCACTCACACCCTGCACCCATCCACCCCGTGACACCCACCATCCACCACATTCCACACACACCCTGCACCCACCCACCCCGTGACACCCATCACCCACCACACACCCTGCACCCACCCACCCCGTGACACCCACCACACTCCACACACCCTGTACCCACCCACGCCGTGACACCCACCACACACCACACTCCAAACACCCTGCACCCACCCACCCCGTGACACCCACCACACTCCACACACCACACACCCTGCAACCACCCAACCCGTGACACCCACCACACACCACACACCCTGCACCCACCCACCCCCTTGACACCCACCACCCACCACAATCCACTCACACCCTGCACCCACCCACCCTGTGACACCCAACACACTCCACACACCCTGCACTCACCCACCCCATGACACCCACCACTCACCACACACCCTGCAACCACCCACCCCGTGGCACCCATCACCCACCACACACCCTGTACCCACCCACCCCATGACACCCACCACCCACCACACTCCACACACACCCTGCACCCACCCACCCCGTGACACCCATCACCCACCACATACCCTGCACCCACCCACCCCGTGACACGCACCACCCACCACACTCCACACACCCTGCACCCACTCACCCTGTGACACCAACCACACTCCACACACACCCTGCACCCACCCCGTGACACCCACCAGCCACCACACTCCACACACCCCCTGCACCCACCCACTCCGTGACACCCACCACCCACCACACTCCACACACACCCTGCACCCACCTACCCCGTGACAACCACCACACACCACACTCCACACAAAGGGTTAAGGGTTTTGAGGGTTACGTGTTTAAAGGATTAGGGGTGGAGAGATCTAGGGGTTTATAGAATTATGGTTTTAACAGTAAAGGGGTATAGAGTGTTAGGGGGTTTGGGATTTTTTGTTGTATTTGGGTTATGGTTTCAAAAGGTGAGGAGTTTAGATGGATAGGGTTTTATGGGTAAATCGGTTTAAAGGGTTAGGGATTTAGAGGATTATAAGTTAAGGGTTTAGAGGTTTACAGGGTGATGGGTTTAGGGGTTTAGAGGGTTAGGTATTAAGAGGGTGTGTGGTTTAGAGGTTTAGGGGTTTAGAGGCTGAGGGTTTTAAGGGTAAAATGTTTTAGAGGTTTAGCGGTTTAGAAGGTGATTAGCTTAGAGGGTTAGGGTTTTAGAGGGGTACAGTTTAGAAGGTTATGGGTTTATAGGGTTATAATTGTAAGGAGTTTTGTGTCCTGAGGTTTAGACGGTTTATGGGTTTCGATTGTTAAAGGGTTAGTGGTTTAGAGGGCTTGGAGTTTATAAGGTTACGTGTTAAGGGTTTAGAGGTTTTTTAGGGGATAAGCGTCTTCGATGTTTTGGGGGTTTCTAGGGTTATGGTGTTTAGGGGTTGAGCGTTTTAGGGGTTGAGGATTTTAAGGGTTAGGGGTTTAGAGGGTTGGTGTTTAGAGGGTTAGGGGTGCAGAGATCTAGGGCTTTTGAGAATTCGGATTTTAATGGTAAAGGGGTTTAGAGTGTTAGGGGGTTTGGGGTTTCAGGGTATTTGGGTTCTGGTTTCAAAGGGTGAGGAGTTTAGAAAGGATTTGATTTAATGGGTAAAGGCGTTTAGAGGGTTTGGGATTTAGAGGATTATAAGTTGAGCCGTTTAGAGGTTTACAGGGTTATGGGTTTAGGGGTTTAGAGGTTTAGGGGGTTAGAGGGTGAAGGTTTTAAGGATAAAGGGGTTTAGAGTGTTATGGGTTTCGAGAAGTAGCTGTTTAATGGGTTTATGGGTTTCGATTGTTATAGGTTAAGTGGTTTAGAGGGTTAGGAGCTTAGAAGTTTCGGGGTGTTTCGGGGATAAGGGGTTTCGTGGTTTATAGACTTCGAGGGTTTAGGGGTTGAGAGTGTTAGCGCTTGAGGGGATTCAAGGGTTAGGGGTTTAGAGGGTTAGGGTTTTAAGGTTAAAGGGCTTTATAGTGTTAGGTGTTTATAGGATTGGGCTATTAGTGGTGTAGGAGTTTAGAGGGTGAGGGGTTTAGCAGGTTAGGTGCCGAGAAGGTTACGGTTTTAGGGGTTGCGGAGTTTAGAGGGTTTGGTGTTTAGACAGTTAGAGTTTTGGGGGTTTATGGGTGGGGTTTTCGAGGGAGAGGTTTTTAGACAGTTAGGGTTTTAAGGGTAAGGTCGTTTAGAGGATTAGGTGTTTAGAATGTTAGAGTTTAGAAGATTTTGGGGTAAAGAGGGTTGGGGGTTTAGAGAGTTAGGTGTTTAGAGATGTATGGGTTTCGATTGTTAGAGGTTGAATGGTTTAGATGGTTAGGAGTTTAGGAGGTTATAATTGTATGTGTTTAGGGGTTTAGAGGTATGGGGGTTTTGAGGGTTAGGGGTTTATAGGGTAATGGGGTTTAGCGGTATAGAGGGTTATGGGTTTTGGGATTTGGGAGTTTAGAGGGTTTAACACCAAGACTTTGACAACTAATATTATCCATACTAAAGGTGTTTTGGATTTCTCTCCGACACTTAATGGCACTTTTTTATTGTCATGACAAACTTTACTAATTGGCTGTGTCGGGTGGTGTCTGGTTTAACGACACATTTATATTTACACGATCTAACCCGAAAATATATTTATTATGGGTTTAGAGGGTTAGGGGCTTAGAGTGTTATGTGTTTAGAGGGTTAGCGTTTTAGGGGTATAGGTGTTTTAAGGGTTAGGTGTCTTGAGGGTTAGTTCTTTAGAGGGTATGGGTGTTAAATGTAGATTTGAAGTTTTCGTGACTGCAGGGATCCATATTCTTTGGTTCTTTCGGTAAAGTGACATAGATAGAAATAAAATAAAACAAATCGCGACGTTTTGATCGCAACACAAGCGATCTTCATCAGGTGGGACAAAACACAAGCGATCTTCATCAGGTGGGACAACCACAGCAAGAAATGCTGAAGTCGGCGGGAGAGCTGCCATGGCAAGAGGTTATATAGTTAAGAGAGAGGGGAAGAGGCAAGGGGACAGAGAGAAAAGGGGGGGGTGTGGGGTAGGAAAAGGGGGGGGGGCACGTAAGCGCTAGGGGAAGAGGACGTTAGGCTGGTGGGGGGACATGGGCGGGGCAGCAGTAAAACCGGCAGGTAATGATGGAAACAACAACACAAGTTAAGGCATTACCTGATTGATAACATCCTTCCAGTGATTGTTTAATTTGTATCCATCTTCTCGGTTGAAGTTTTGTCTATACCCTGGAGTCTACAAACTGAGTTGTAACTTCGGCCGCAGTTACGTTGGAGAAATAAAACGACACGTCTCGGACCGTGTTCGCGAACACAAGGCGGATCTGAAACATGGCAGAACCAATACCTCTGCCGTAGTGGCCATTGTTATAACGCTGTGGGCTCGCATGATATTGTTATTTTCGGAGGCCAAGGACAAAACTTCAATCGAGAAGATGGATACAAATTAAACAATCACTGGAAGGATGTTATCAACCAGGTAATGCCTTAACTTGTGTTGTTGTTTCCATCGTTACCTGCCGATTACTGCTAGCCCCGCCCACGTCCCCCCACCCCAGCCTCACGTCCTCTTCTCCTAGCGCTCACGCGGCCCCCCTTCCTCTCCCTACCCCACACCCTCCCCTCTCTCTCTCCCCCCTTGCCTCCTCCCCCATCTCATACCTGTATAACCTCTTGCCACGGCAGCTCTCCCGCCGACTTCAGCATTTTCTTGCTGTGGTTGTCCCACCTGAAAATATCACTTATGTTGCGATCGAAACGTCGTGATTTGTTTAATTTTATTTAATTTATACCTACGTGACTTTACTGAAAGAACCAAAGAGTATGGATTCCTGCAGTCACGAAAGCTTCAAATAAAGATTAAAATAGTTTAGTTTAATTTGTTTATTTTTGAACAGTTTGTCTTTCCTGTCATTTTTTGTATTTTTTTAGTTATGTTCTGACCTGCCCGATTGGACAGCTGTGAAAACAGATCTTTGTAGCTCATCGATTTCATCCAGTGTAAATAAATATTCAGATTTAAATTTTATTGACCTCTGTGCGAGTCTATGGATTTCTGAGTTTGTGGGCCTCTGTGAGTGTATGGGTCTCTGTCTGAGTCTATGGATCCCTGTGTCAGTATATAGGGTCGCCGTATGAGTCTGAGTGTCTGAAGGAATGTATGGGTCTCTGTTGGAGTCTATGGGTTTCTGGTTCTGGGTCTGAGTGGGAATCTATGGTTCTCTGAGTATGGTTGTTTGTGCGAGTCTTAAGTGCACAAACTGAACTTAAAAAGGGCATTGAGGGGTGCGGAATCCAAGTTGACTATTAAGCTCCCCGCAGTGCAAGCCAGCTCTCTAGTCGTGTCATCATACAGCCCCTGTAATTCTTTATAATAATAATTAGACTTACTCCAGCAAAGCCACGCTGAGTCATAGTAAGGTCCTGAATTTGTTTTTTATTGTAAGATCTTTTCAATCAATGAATAACGAATTCTTACACAAGTGGGGGGAAACCGGAGCACCCGGAGAAAACAAACGTATGTGAAGGGGCAGCAGGCAGCATTTTAAACCGTACAAGTGACGATGGCGATGATCCCACTTGCTATAATGCCTTCTCCTGGCCAGTCAGATGCTTTCTCCTGGCCAGCCAGGAGAAGGCACCTCAATGTCCACGGGAAGGGGGTTTCACAATATTTACTGTGTGATCCACCAACCCTTGCTGCCTTCTACAGTGCTGGATCGCAGGCTTGCGTCACCACCTTCTGGCGAGTATTTGTAGTTATTATTTAAAGCTATATAGCACTCACAAGAACGACTCAAGAGGCACGAGGAGCCACAGACATGCAGGAAGGAAGCCACGTGGTGAGCCAGCACCAACGATTGTCCAGGCTCTACGGTACTCTATGTATGGAGGCATTATTGGCTAATTAATAACGAGTGTTTGTACAAGTGGGGGAAATCGGAGCACCCAGAGAAAAGCCACGTGTGTGAAGGGCAGCATTTTAAACCGTACAGGTGACGATGGCGATGAGTCCACTTGCTGTACTGCCTTCTCCTGGCGAGGCAGGTTATGCACCTCGACGCCCACGGGAAGAGGATTTCACAACATCATTGTGCGGTGATTTACGAACCCTCGCTGCCTTCCCCAGTGCTGGATTTGAGACGTGCACCACTAACACCAGGCGAATGATAACAACAACAACAATAACTATACTTATTACTTGGTAGCAACAGGCGAAAGAAAACAACAGGCAAATTATAACAGTCCAATTAAAACAGGCGAATGATAACAGGCAAATGAAAACAGGCGAATGATAACAGGCGAATGATAACAACAGGCGTATGTTTAGAACAGGCGAGTAATAACAACAACAATTATTATTTACACTTAGAACTTGATAACAACAATATTTATACTTATAACGTGATCAAGCATGCCTCAGAGGTGCGAGGAACCACAGACAATCAGGAAGGAAGCCACTTGGTAAGCTGGCACCAACGATTGCCCAAGCTCTGTGACCCTATTGATACGTTTTTATCGACCAGATAGGGAGCGTTACGTGTGGGGGGGAAACCGCCCCCTTCGGTGCCTCCATGGTCCAATAGCTGGTCTTCTTGGCGCCACGGTCCCGAGCCCCCTAAAAGTTCCTCATGGAGCAAATCAACGGGTGGGCCATTGCCTTGTCAGGGCTCATTCATTGCTCCGGATCCCACCTGAAAATGCCAGGCGCAGATCCCCACATCATTAAAGCCACGGGTGCATTTATCCCAGATATAAACAATCGCAAACTATTTGACTATTTTTTTTTACTTTAACCAGGCAAGGCCCACTGAGCTATACAGCTCTCTTTCAGAAGCGGCCACACAATTACAGCTCAACAAATTGGCTTATTACGTGGACATTAGTAGCCAAATACTCTAAACATGTGTTAATAAATGTGGAGGGAAAACCCGGAGGATCCGGAGAAAAATACACGCGACCACGGGGAGATAACATACAAACTCCAAATACAAAGGTGTCAGGGTAAGGATTTAATACACGACCTCCTGTATACCCTACAAAATAGTTAACATCTCGCCACCGTGGCACCCAATTCTGATCACATGACATAGCAAAACGAACGTCGCGGTGCATAGCAATAATTCAATTGGGCAATTACTGAGCGTTCATAAACGTGAGGGGATACAGGAGTACCCAGAGAAAACCCACTCGTGCAAGGGGGCAACCCTCTATCCCATGCAGACAGAGATGTGCTTATCCCACTTGCTGTACTGCCTTCTCCTGGCCAGCCAGGATATGCCACCTCAACACCCACTACACCATGAACTTTGTGAACCGAGTTCAATGATAGCGATGGTGTCACCATCGCTATCATTGAAGACCTGGTTCATCAAGGACTGCATACTGATGTACCCCCCCTGGTGAGACATTGCTTAACCAACACTTACTTCACCTGGAATGGAACTTTCTACAAACAAACTGAGGGCACCCCAATGGTCTCCCCCCTATCTCCGGTTGTAGCCAACGTATTCATGGAAAAATTTGAAACTGACGCCATCCAGACTGCCACTCTACGCCCGACCTTATGGAAGAGGTACGTTGATGACACCTTTGTCATCTGGCCACATGGCCAGCCTGCTCTAGACCAATTCCGCGACCACATCAATTCCATACACCCAGCCATCAGATTTACCATGGAGGTCGAAAAAGATGGCAAACTACCCTTTTTGGATGTCTTAATTAAAAGAAGACATGATGGTTCAATGAGCCACTCTGTCTACAGGAAAGCTACCCATACAGATGCTTACTTGAAACCGGATTCCCACCACCATCCATCCCAAAAAAACTCCCTCATCAAGACTCTATACCATAGAGCCCAATGCATTTCCGACCAGGAACACATTACCAGTGAACTCAAGCACGTACACCAGGCTCTCAGGGCTAATGGCTACTCCGACTACACAATCCGCAAAGCCATCACTCCAGTCATGAAGAAGGATCCTCTTTTGGAGCCACTCAAAACCATCACCTTACCCTACATTGCAGGGGTCACTAAAAAGATCTCCAAAATCCTGAACAAACACAAGATCCAGGTCCGATTCAACACAGTACATAAAATCCGTGATTTAGTTCCATCTGTAAAAGATGCTGTTCCAGACATACAGTACCCAGGCGTTTACAAACTAAAGTGCCTCTGTGGTAGTAGCTACATTGGAGAAACCAAAAGACATATCTCGGACCGCATCCGCGAACACAAAGCAGACTTGAAACACGGTAGGACGAACTCCTCTGCCGTGGCAGATCACTGTTATAATTCAGTGGGCTCACATGACATTGACTTCTCCAAGACGGAGGTTCTTTGCAAACCAACCGGCTACCATGAGAGATTCGTTCATGAGGCCATTCACATATACAAGCACAGAGACAATTTCAACCGAGAAGATGGATTCAGGCTTAGTAACCACTGGAAAGATGTTTTAAATCATTTCTGTTCTTAATTAATTGTATTTTTACGATGACCTTCAGACCGCAGCTCTTTCGCCAGCATTGCCTCTTAATACCTCTCACACCACGGTTAATGGTATAGTTTTACAATATGGAGCATACTAGGGCCTCGCAGCTGTCTCTCTCCCCCTCCTCTGTTCCGACCATGGACGAACTCGTCCGTCTGAACGGGACCCGTAGCTATCCGTGGGGCTGAAATTTGAGGGTAAGAATCCACCCATTTTTTCGCCATATAGCATTGTGATATATAACGACTTATTGTTGGTAGCTTAGCTGATTGGAGAATATAGAGTTTATTGATAACATGAAGGTAATTTATATTTTAGTTTTTATTGGTTCACTATATAGTACTGTGAATAGCTCAGATGTGTAGTCATTTCTGTGACCAGTCACTAGCTAATCACTCAGTTGTTTCAATGCTGGATTCGCCTAGTTATTTCAATGCTAAATTCTCCTGTTTGATTTGTACTAAGGGCCTCGGTGAATGTGTATGCTCTGACTTTAACGTAGCTATTTCTGCAGCAGGTACAAGCTAACCACTCAGCTATCTCAATGCTAAATTCTATGCTAATTCCATTGTCAAGATGTGTATGCCTTAACTTAGCTATTTCAATGCTAAATTCTATGCTAATCCCTTTAACAATGGGTGCCTCTGCGGGTGTGTATGCTTTAACTTTTAACATAGCTATTTCTGTGACCAGTCACAAGCTAATCATTCAGCCATTTCAATGCTAAAATCTATGCTAATTCCTTTGTCAAGGCGCTTTGTTCCTCTCACACAGCTTAAAGGCCGTATCTGAACGTGGCTCTTTCACTCCAGCGCTGTCCTACCAGACAGTCTCGCTCCCTTCACCTGATGAAAGCCGCTTGTGTTGTGGCCGAAACGTCGTGAGAATATTATTGTGTTATTTTATTTTATCAATTTATTATTTTATTATCATTCTACGTGACTTTACCGAAAGAACCAAAGAAGATGAATCATTGCAGTCACGAAAGCTTTAAATCGAAACTCTAAACATGTGTTAATAAATGTGGAGGGAAAACCCGGAGGATCCGGAGAAAAATACACGCGACCACGGGGAGATAACATACAAACTCCAAATACAAAGGTGTCAGGGTAAGGATTTAATACACGACCTCCTGTATACCCTACAAAATAGTTAACATCTCGCCACCGTGGCGCCCAATTCTGATCACATGACATAGCAAAACGAACGTCGCGGTGCATAGCAATAATTCAATTGGGCAATTACTGAGCGTTCATAAACGTGAGGGGATACAGGAGTACCCAGAGAAAACCCACTCGTGCAAGGGGGCAACCCTCTATCCCATGCAGACAGAGATGGTGCTTATCCCACTTGCTGTACTGCCTTCTCCTGGCCAGCCAGGATATGCCACCTCAACACCCACTACACCATGAACTTTGTGAACCGAGTTTAAATTTCTGGCCACGGCGAACATCAGTGGCTATCTCCCTCTTCCTCTCTCGTCCCTGCTATTATCTCCCTCTTCTTCCCGCGTCCCTCCCACTATCTACCTCTCCAATCCGTCCCACCATCTTCCTCCCTCGTCCCTCCCACCATCTCCCACTTCCTCCCCAGTACCTTCCACTATCTCCCTCTTCCTCCCACTTGGCTCTACTATCTCCCTCTTCTCCCGTCCCTCGCACCATCTCCCTTTTCTTCCCCCATCCTTCCCACTATCTCCCTCTGCATCTCCAATCCCTCGCACTCTCTCCCTCTTCCTTCCCCTTCCTTCCCACTATCACCTTCTTACTCTAACCGATCTGCCTAATCCTCCCAAATCACTCCCACTATCTCCCTCTACTTCCCCAGTCGCTCCAACTATCTCCCTCTTCATTCCCCTTTCCTGCCACTATCTCCCTCTTCCACTCCCTTCCCTCCCACTATCTCCCTCTTCCTCTGCCGTCCCCCCCGCTATCTCCTTCTTTCTCTCCCATCCCTCCCACTTTCTTCCTCCCCCGTCCCTCCCACTATCTTCTCATCCTCCCCCATCCATCCCACGATCTTCCTCATCCTCTCCCGTACCTTCCGCACCTTCCTTATTTAACACCATCAGGTTCACAGACTCGCCCTCGCGTCTCCCAAGTCAAATAGCCTAGCTTAGACACAACCCTCACCATGTTACACTGACGGCATCGACCGAGACAGCCAACAACTATCCGGCCGCCCAATTATCTAGTGAAGACGGCAGCGACCAAGTCGGCAAAGACAGTGCCAACGAGACGACTCCACTTCCCAGAACCTGCAACCACGAGCTCTCGCTCTCCGCTGCTTTTATCCGACTCGGCGCGGCCTGGCTCCGCCCTGGCCGCGCCTCCCTTCTCCAACCCACGAGCGGGTTCCAGGGTCTTCCAGACAGGGTCTCTGTGATCCTTGCCCCAGTGCCTCCGCCCTGCTGACAAACACGCGTGAGGCTCACTGGCGTGTGTACTCCCCGTCCACCGCAGTTGCCGCTGCTGGACAACAACTATTACTCTACAGTTGTACTGCCCTTCTGTACCGTGCCCCCGAGCCATCAACACGGACTCACAGCATCAACACAGACTCACATGATCAACAGACTCCCACGATCAACACTCACAGCATCAATACGGACTCACACCATCAACACGGAAACACAGGGTCAGTGAGCGAGATGGCGGATGAGTGCATACATGATGTGAGTCGTGGTGAGTTCAAGTTGAGCACCCAGTTTTAAATCTCATTTACTCCCACCACCCTACACACCCTACATACAACAGTCGGAAGTAAATGCCTACACACCCTACATACAATCGTCAGTAGTAGGAGTGGGGAGAAGAGGGCATCAGTGGGGGCGAGGCATGAAGCGTTGAGAAGCCCTCAGATACTCCATAAAACCCCGAGTTTCATGGAGTATAATTTTCAGCATTACAGTTCCATTTTTTTTTACGTTAACAAATGTCTCGCGATATATTACACCGTATAGGTAACTAGATTGGGCGAGGGATGGTCTTTTTTGTTGAACAATCAATAAAGCTACGGTGTCGTACTGTGCCCGTATCCGTGTACGGTACTGTGCACTAAAGGAAGAAAAATCGAGCGGCTGAACCTCACTGCCTCCTTACCGGAGGCTGTAAACATCAAGTGACCTGAAAACTGCGATGGGACGTGAAAGACAATATGGAGAGACAAGAGGGCGCCACGTGTGTTCTTCCATGCCAGCAGCAGCATCATCGCAGGCAATGAGGTTCAAATGGGCACAGGAACTTTGAGGTGGACCCACGAGTGGTCGAGCCACAGGGGCGCGCAATCGGCGACCTCTATACGCTTGGCGCAATCCGCATCGTCATTTCACGGAGCCCTTGTCCACTCGACGAGTGCGACGACGCCGTCCCACCGTCATTCGGCGCCTCGTGGTGACATCACAACAGCAAAGCGACAGATGTTGATTATTCATTTCTTGAGGCAATTCGAGGGCCCGGTTACATCACGTTGTGATACACGCACACACCATCAACATATACTACACCGGTCATAAAAAAAAGCAGGGGATAGAAAGGTGGGGGAGCGGACCCGACCACAGGTATTGTTTAAAAGACGTCAAGCGGACCGGTGGTTTTAAATGCAAGTCCATGCAAACACCAACATCCGAACGATTGTACCAATAAATCCTGAACCTTCTGGAAGATTTCAGCTCCCGCTGGTTTGGATCAGGGTGATGTTGGGGCAAATTCCATTAATTGGGAAAGGTGGCAATCTTGTGGGAATGTCCTCGCCAGAGAAGAAACTTGTCGCTTCCATGTTTTATTTTCATCCAACGTCCCATTAGCGAGATCCAGAGCGTGACGGACTCATATGGAGTCGGCCTCCTGTAATTTTTCTGGTCTCATTCTCACCACAGGTGAAAGCAGAGCCACACATCAACGTGCCAATGGGGCCACGGTTGAAGTGGTGGGGCCACGGTTGAAGTGGCGGTGGCCACGGGTCATGTGGCCTCGATGTATTTTCCATGTTGAAGGCCGATTGCCCCAAACATTGCCCGTCATATGCAGTGTCACTGAATAACGTGTGAAACATACTGTAGCATATACAAAATTTTATTTTCTTCATACATTAAATACAATAAACACAATAAACATGAAATGCATATAGGACATTTATAACTCTCTCAATGACCAAACTTGTATTTTATGAACACACTTATACAAGCAAAATATGACAAAAGTGTTCCAGATTACAGTTTCAATTGAGACTGAAATCCGGAATCATTACCCCCTACTGACAGACTAATAATACCCGCTCGCAGGCCAAGTGCTGATTCACCTTGGGGCCTCGCCTGGTATAGAGGTCGTGGGTTAAATCCCGACGCCTGTATATCTGGAGTTTGCATGTTCTCCCCGTGACCACGTGGATTTTTCTCTGGGTCCTTCGGTTTTTCCCTCCACATTTAGAAACATGCGTTTAAAAGTATTTGGCTGCTATATATTTCTGCGTGACAAGCCACTTTATAGCACTTTCATTTGTGGCCCGGTCGTTCCTGAAAGAGAGCTATACAGCTGAGTGGGCCTTACCTGGTAAAATAAAAATAGATTAGTTTTGTTAGTTTATTTTGTGCCACAGGGGGACAGCTACAGGGGGGGGGGTGCCCATTAAAATGGTCGAGATGAGATGCAACTTAAGGCGCTTGTGACTTCCCAAAAATATTATTTATGGCAGGTTTTCACATCTAAACATCCCGGGTGGCATTGAAGCCAAGAGCTCCCACCCTAGGCGAGTAGCTACGAGAGCGGTGCTGTGCACGGCGACACGCCACTTTCTCCATCTGCCTGACTTGGTATTTTCTTTTTTGTTACTTAAATAAATGTTAATGTTTCGTTTTGTGTATGCATGTATGTACACCGTTTGGGGAGCGGTGGTGCAGCAGTTAGCGCACTACGAACTCAGACATCTGAGTACATCGTGTGGTGTGTATAACATCGCAAAACTGGGGAGGACAAAGGCAGCCAGACGTGGGGCTGGCCACACAACCACTTCTGTGCCATGCCGGCCATCATAGGTGCTACCCGTTAACAGCACTTGCCCCAGCAATCTGTTAACGGCGATACGGAGTACCATTGTCTTTTTGTGCAATTGTGTGCTTCTGTGTGCCACGCATGCGACGATGTAAATGTTTGTGTTTGATAAATGTACATCTGCAATGTGTGTGTGACGCGTATAATGCACGTGTGTGACGACGGTTGGAACAGCGATTCACGCACTGCCCTATCCACGCGGCGACCTCTCCTCAACGTCTCGAGCCTCGGCGGAGAGCGCCGCGAGGTTCGACTCCAACTCCGGCTTTCCAGGGACAAACCCCCCCCCCAATGCCCCACCCCCCAGGCCCATGGGGGGGGGGGAAGTCGCTCCCCTCCCTCACTCCACGCTCAGGAACTTCCTCTTCTTCGCCGTGTTCATGTACGGTCGCCAAGGCCACTCCACCTCGGCGGTGGCCGCGTTGTCCAGCGTGCCCAGTTTAATCTCATAGACTGCGCGACACACAAAAGCAAAGATCCCCCCCATGCAGCCTTTAACAGACGGCGTGGGAAAAGCGCTGTTCGTGTGTTAGCATGTAGGAAAGCCAGCACGGCACACCAAGGGGTGGGTGTGGGTGGCCAGCATTACGTCCGATCATCTTTGAATTTACACATCGCATCTGGGGTGGGGGAATGCGAGTCGGGTCACGGTACAGCGAATGCGACCAGAGCAGCGACCCCACCGACTCAAGTTCCGATCCGCTCTACAAGTCACCCGCGGGCCACCTAGCCCGAGGTTAGACTCTTACATTCAGCCCATCATCCTCTCAGGGGTCGATAAAATTTACAACCACTTCGTAGGGAAGTCCACAAGGAATGTGGAATTTCCACCGCCTCTGCTGGGGTGTAAAGTGGAGACGAGTAACAATGTGTCAGGCAGACTTACGCTCCATCTCGAATCACGGTCCCACCTCCTTCAACTCGATGTCCTTGCCGTCGCGCTTGTAGACGTTGTGCCTGTTGGGAGGGGGGAAGGGGGGCACAGAAGTCACGGGAGGGGTCGCGGCAAGTCACACGGACGGCGCTGGACTCTCATTACGCGTCCTCGCAGACGTTTGCCAGTTAGAGGCCAGCGGCCACCCTGTTTAAAACTGCGTATGCATTAACAAATGAACAACATTACGCGCCTTCAGCTTCAGAGATGGCGTTAAATAAAAACTCTGTACTGTTGCTCAAAAACTAAAGTAAAACGAAACTATTTTTATTTTACCACTGAGCTATGTAGCTCTTTTTCACATAAAAATGTATAGCAGCAAAATACTCGAAATTCAAGTTTCTAAATGTGTAGGGAAAAACCCGGAGGACCCGGAGAAAAATCAAAGTGACCAGGAGGAGAACATGCAAACTCCGAATATACAGGCGGACACACAGCACCTGGCCCAAAAGTCTGCTCACTCTTTCCCATTCCGAGACATCTGCAAGTTGCCGGGTGGTAGGTGTCACGTTCACCGCTGAATCTCGGTACGTGCGAGCGGCTCGGCGTTAATTTTATTTATAGAGGCGTAGCGCTGCTGTTTTTAAAAGGCGTTGCCCTCACCGCAGAGAACCGTAGTGACACGACCGGCACTCTATGGAACAAAACTGTGCCACACGCCCTCCCGCATGGTCTTATGGGAGCCTCGGTATGTCTTCAGGTCAGAAGACGTACTTGAGTTTTTCTTACGGTTCCGTTTCGACGACGTATATGTACATCATGAAAATGAGAAAGGGTTATAGCCTATACGAGGGATCTTTGTGCTTTGGGGATGGGGGAGGAAGATGTGGGTGAGACTGGCACGGTGCCCGCACGCACCCTCTTTCCGAGTCGCGACGTGAAGTTGTGCATCACGAGGTGTGGGAATGCATCGGACATCATGTCCACGTCCGGATGTCGTGCCGCATCACCACGCTCGAGAGTGTCAAGTACACCGTGGCATCGTACCACGTGTCACATGAACAGCATGCCGGAAAGTTAGACACACCACAGGTGTCACACAGACTGTACTGGAGAGTTAAACACACTGCCCTTCCATCAGCGGCATCATACCATATCACACCACATACACAGTTAAGACACCACAATTCCATGTCTGCAGCGTCATACTACACACCGCACATCGTACGCACAGCTAAATACACCTCCATCCCCCGTCTGTTGCACCGCATCACACACGTCACACCATGCATCACACCGGGGAGCGGAGTGGCTATCTCATTACACTACAAATCCGGTGACCTGACTTCGACTTCCGGTGTGTCCAAGCATCGACAGTGGGGAGACAAAAGGGGCCAGATGCGGTAATGACCACACCACCCACCCCGCCGTGTGCCCTGCCGGCCTTCGTAGGTCGCTCGACAAACAGCACTTGCCCTGACAGCCTGTTAAAGGCTACACGGGGGAGCTTTGTCGACTGTGGTGCATGCGCGTGCCTGGCATACCGCGGTGCTCATGCAGGACGATGAAGTCGTTGACGGCGTTGGCGCAGCACGCCCACACCAGCGCCTGCAGCTTGTGGCCTCCGTGGTTCATCGGCTGAGCGTTCGGCAGGATCAGCTTCATCTCCTGCGGTGGTGGTGGGATGGTGGTGGTGGTGTGGTAACATGACAGCAACCGGTCACACGCCAAGTCCGCTCTTCCCACCGGCGTCCGTCCCGGCCACGCTGCGTTCGCCCCCCCACCTCCCCGCCCTCCCACTGTATCCGACTCGGGATGTGTTGTTTGTTTTTTCCATTGCGGAAGCCGAGCCGAGCCGTACCGGTATACGGGGTCGCCAAACCCCGTGTTGGCACAACTGGGATGCACCATTGGAAAAACTTTACTATTTTTATTTTACCAGGTAAGGCCCACTGAGCTATGCAGCTCTTTTCCAGAAGCAACCTGGCCACAAATCATAGCTCAACTAAGTGGCTTATCGTCATGTGGAAATTTATAGCAGCCAAATACTCTTAAACGGACGTCGATTCTAAATGCGGAGGGAAAAACCGGAGGACCTGGAGAGAAATCCACGCGACTCCTCGGAAAGAGGCACGCAACTCCAAATATACAGCAGGCATCAGGGTCAGGATTGAACCTGCGACCTCCTGGATACCAGGTGAGGGAGTTAACATCTCGCCACAGTGGCGCCCCCAATGGTACATCTTTCCGTGACCACCGACCGTGCGTAGTGCTACAGTAGATAAATTTTCGATGAATGGAAGGGATCGGTCATCGGGAAAAGGCGGACTGAATCGCGAGGAATGAAGTTGGCAAAAGCTGCATGCACCAAACCAAAGTGTCCAACGCTCCACCACTTACGACCCCCCCCCCCCACACAGCCTCCACGTTTCATCAACAACCAGATTTCTTCTGGTTAACTCAACGGATGCGAGTTGTCTCACACCGCACAAGCCCGATGATTGGTCGACACGGCTCGTGTGAGGTGAAAGGAACTGATTCTAAAGCCGATAGAGAACACGTGTGTGTGTGCGGTAATTTAGCAGTTAGCATGCTGCCCCACAAACCTAGTGACCCGAGGTTGATTTCCGTTCATGGCCAACACCAGTGGCGATTATCTGAACTGGTCCTGGGCCTCCCCTAGATCAACTCAGCCTCAAATGAGTACCTAGTGCGGTGTGTAAACATCATTACCAGAGAGATAAAGGTGGCCAGTTGTGGTGCTAGCCACCTACACCCTCGCAAATAGCACCTGTCCCAAAAGCCTGTTAAGGCTATATGGGGGACCTCTGTCTTTGCGCGCTTGTACACATGCAATACACGAGGACCCACATTCCTCGTGTGACCCCAAACCCTGTAGCCCCTGTGACCCCGTGCCCGCACCTTGATGAACTGCTTGAGGAGGGAGCTGGGGTCGCGTGAGGTCATCGCCATGATGTGTGGGTCCTTCACGCCGGCTCAGCGGTACTCGTCATCCATGTGGCTGCTCACTCCTACTGACACGGGGGGGGGGGGGTGGATAGAAAGAGGTGGTAGATGGGGCAGGGGGGACGGAGAGGGTAGGTTATCATTTGCCATACTTCCCCGTGCAGGTGAGTGAAGGTGTGTGTGTGGGTGGATGGAAGGAGCGACCAGGAATGGTTTAGAATATCACTCTGCAGTGGTCGCGTTGATTTTGTGTAGCGAGCGGAGCACTAATGAGACCTGGATGAGTCCCAATTGCAAGAGTGGGTGGGTGATATGGCAGGTGAGTGGGTAAATTGAGTAAAATGATGAGTGAGTGAATGAGTGGGTCAGTGCATGTTAAACCTCTTTGTTACAGCACGTAGCCAACCGTGGTAATCGGAAGTGTGACAAACTAACCACAAAAAGTAGTTCTCAAGAAATGAGTTTGTCAATCTAGACGATGATTTAAAAGTGCAAAGCTCCAGTGGCTTCCTAATATTGTAAGGAAGACCGCTGCAGAAGGAAGACTGCTCCAGAAGCACACGTTATGTGGTGACCACGGCCTTCATTTGACAATCCACCAAAATTTACGCCAGCCACCACACACACACACGGCCGACTCTTTTTCCGCGTTCACGCCACGGGATTTTTCAAAGTCCACTTGGGAAGCAATCGCCGTGCAGTATTTACGGTCAACGCAACTGCGGCATTAAACCCATTAAACCGGTGGGGGGGGGGGGGGGGGGGTTGAGGGCCCGCCGTTCTCGAACCGCGAACCTCCGCGGCAAAATACGGTGCCACCGCTTGGCAGGAAGGACCGACGGCGAGCCGGGGATGCGCGCCGACTCGGCGTGTCTAGCGGGCGGAGACGCGCGACGCTTATCCCTCTGCCTCGGGAGTCTCGCGGGAAGGAAGAGAGAGAGAGATGCGAGGAGACGTGATGGTGAGGGATGTGAGATCACCCTCCCCTCCCTGGTCGAACTCCACGGCCTTCTGGAGTTCAAGCGCCTCCCACCGCAGGTCCGTAGGCAGCACCAGGTTTTCTTCGGTGACGACGTCAGGGGGACAGGGGGCAGTGGGTGGGGGGCGGGCAGGGGAGAATTAACAAGGAAGAAAAATCATGCGCACGCATGGATTCATTCGGAAACGCTTTCCAACGCGCGGTTGTCTTCTCGCCTGTATTGTCAGACCGTCTTGTCCCATCTTAGTCCGTCTTGCGTGTCTCATTTTCTCTAGATCCGTCTCTAGTCTGTCTTGCGTGTCTCAACGTCTCTAGTCTGTCTCACTGTCTCTCGTCTGTCTTGTCGTCGCGAGCCCATCTCTAGATCCGTCTCGCCGCCCGTTACCATCGAGCGCCCTCTTGAGCTGCGCCTTCTCCTCTACGAGGACCTTCTTGGCCTCCTGCGCCTTGCGGTAGAGGTACTCGCCGTGCAGTTGCGCCTCCTCAGCTGCACCACCAAACAAAGACAAAGATCCCCCATGTAGCCTTCGACAGGACTGTCGGGTGCAAGTGCTGTTAACGAGCAGCACCTTTGATACACGAAGGGGGGTAGGTAGCCAGCACCACATCCGGCCGCCTTAATTTCCCCAGTGGCGATGTTTACACAACGCACCAGGTACTCATTTGAGGCTGAGTTGACCAAGGGGAGGCCCAGGAACGGAATCGTCACCAGTGTTGGCCGTGAGCGGGAATTGAACTCGGGTCGCTGGGTTAGTAGTGCAGCGTAGTGCTAATCGCGAGACGACCATAAACAACAACCGCCATTCGCCACGAAGTGGTGGAGATGTCACCACGGCGCTCGTGCCAGGCTACGTGCAGGTTAAGGCCACATGAAGCGTCGAACGCCCGCTGGCAGCAGGAGGTCACAGACAGACAGACCCAGGTTGCCATTGGTTGCTTGACTGAGATGACTGGCCGATGCACCACCTGTGCCCCCTACTGTGCTACACTACCGCTCCCACCTACACAAACTCTCTTGGGCTATACTCTTTGGTTCTTTCGGTAAAGTCACATAGGCATAAAATATAAAATAAATTAAATCACGACGTTTCGGGCACAACACAAGCGTCCATCATCAGGTGGGACAAACCACAGCAAGAAACAATTGCCGACGTGGGCAAAAGAGCTGCTGTAAACAAGAGACTATATAGGTAAGAGAAGGGGGGAGGATCAGGGAGGAGAGATAGAGAGAGGGGGTATGAGGGGAGTGCTGAAGAGAGCGGGGCTGGGAGTGGGAAGCTTAAGAAATTAGAGATGCGGAAAGTTAAGGCAACACCATAAAGCAGTTAAGGTTTTACCTGGTTAATAACATTCTTCCAATGATTACTCAATTTGTATCCATCTTCTCGGTTGAAGTTATGTCTGTGTTTATATATCTGGATGGCTTGATGAACAAACCTTTGATAGTAGCCCGAAGGTTTGCAGAGCGGCACCACGATACTCCTAGCGACGTCGTTGATTAATGTCTGTAATTAATATCGATGGTGAATCTCTGTAATTAATATCGATGATTCGATTCCACGAGAACAGATTCCACAAGAATCGATTCCACAACTATTTTAGTAAAGCGAAGTACGCGATTCGATTCAAACGTGTTCGTTCCGGTCTCATCAGAATCGGTATTGATTCTGTGCTGGAGGAATCCAATGAGCTATAAAGCTCTTTGATCAAAGATGTGCCAGTAGGGGGCACGGGGTCATAACGTCACAACAACAAACAATACAAAAACGATAGGAGTGCAAAGGGAATGGTAGCAAACCACTAAAAATAGGTTAAATAAACCATATAAGTTCATACTCTTTGGTTCTTTCGGTAAGAAGTCTCGCTCTCCGTTCCACCCACTACAACTGGCGTCAGAAGTAGCCAAATAGTAAGATGAATCGCTATAATGGAGACGCGAAGAAAAACTCGTACCAGGGCTCCAGTGGAAGAGGAGGACGACTCAACACCACCGGGGTTGGCAGCCCAGGAAGGGGGAGGAGAAGCGACGACGGCCGAGCTGCTCACTGCCCGGCCGCCCGGCGGCTCACCACCGTCGGAGAGGGCGCTTCAGGTGGCTCACTCCCGCCTCGCCCAACTCCTGCACGCGGCGGCATCCATCCTCGACGAAATACATCGCGGGTTATAACCACAACAAATATAATCACAATCACTGCGACCATAATCGCCGTAACCACAAATATAATCATAACCACCAGCTACATAACCACAAGTATAAACACTACTGCCACAAATATAACCATAACCACCACAACCATAACAACCAACATAACCACCACAACAACCACAATGATGCTGATACACTCTCACACCATATGGGTCCCCTTGTCTCCTTGTGTCTCCCTGTGGGTGAGTGGATGGGTTGGCGAGAGAGTCGGTGGGTTGGCAAGAGAGTCGGTGGGTTGGTGAGAGAGTGGGTGGGTGGCAGAGTGAGTGACCGGTGGCAGAGTGAATGACCGGTGGCAGTGGGTGACCGGTGACTAAGTGGGTGGGTGGCAGTGGGTGACCGGTGACCAAGTGGGTGGGTGGCAGTGGGTGACCGGTGACCAAGTGGGTGAGAGAGTGGGTGGCTGAGTGGGTGGCCGAGTGGGTGGCTGAGTGAATTGGTGAGTGGATGAGTGCCAGAGTGGGTGGGTGAATGGCTGAGTGGGTGGGTGAGAATCAGTATGTTTTTGCTGGAGGAATCCGATGAGCTATGAAGCTCTTTTTTCATAGATGCCCAGAGAGTGGCTGAGTGGGTGGCTGAGTGAGTGTCGGTGGGTGTGAGTGGGAATGAAATCTAACCTGCACCTCTGCATTGCAAATCCAGCGAGCTAACGCCCTGCGTGTGGTGGGGTAAAGTGTGGGCATGGCCACTTTGCTCCAACACGTCCGGACCAGCGTGGAAGAGTAGACCAAATACCTCTATATAGCGGCCTCTAGTGGATGCCTTTTCCAGCAGCAGGCGATTCGCATCCACAACAAACCCGTCCCTCCAGGGATAAAAACACACGGCAGTCTGGGAGTGCCTCTCATCAGCTATGGCTCAACACGAGGGCCACTCTGGGGCCGGTTTCCACCGTCAGCGCCTCATCATCAGCAGCAGCAGGGCCGGGCTCTGCTTGAAGCAGCGCCGTGAACTCAGCAGGCGTCTAGGACGTGACGGCTGTGGGCCAGGCGCCTCCTCCTCTGTCTCCCCCCACCACCGCCGCCACTGCTGATGTGTGCACACCGCGCGAGGTTCTCACCTTCAGGCTGAGTCGACGTAGAGGAGGCCCAGCGAGCCGCCGCTTCAGAAGCTTTCGCGAGCCACTGACGGTGGCCGTGAGCGGGAAACCAAATCAGCCGCTCGCCACCCACAATCCACAGCGCGCGCCGCCTCCACTCGCCCCCTGCCTGACTGTAAGTAGCAGCGGGGGGAGGGGGGTGGGCAATGGGGGCGTGAGGGGGGGGGTTTGAGGGGGAGCATGGGCGGGGGTTGCCAGGGGGGGCAAGGGGGGTCGCGAGGGGGGGGATGCTTGGGGGGGGGGTTGTGAAGGGGGAGGGGCAGGGGGGGAAAGAGGGAGCATGGGGGAGGAGCTTAGGTGAGGGGGAGGAGCTAATGGCTATTACACCACGCCGCGTCTCGCGCCACGTGCTTCCCCTGGCAGTTTGGCCGTTAGGCGTGGAACCGAGCTGTGGGTGAGTGGTGGCGGTGGTGGTGTGAGTCTTTCTATGTGAGTCTGTGTGTGAGTCTCTCTAAGTGAGTCTCTGTGTGAGTCTGTGTGCGTGTGTGTGGGTCTGTGTGAGTCTGTGTGTAGCAGTGACCCGGTCTCAAATGAGTACCTGGTGCGATGCGTAAACATCGCCACTGGGGAGACAAAGGCGGTCGGGCGTGGTGCTAACCACCCACCCCTTCGTTTACCGTGCCGGCCTTCATACGTACTGCTTGCTAACAGCACTTGCCCCTACAGCCTGTTAAGGCTCTATGAGGATCGTTGTCTTTGGTGTCCTGTATTAGCAGGAGGAGGAGTGGTGGTGTTAATGTTGGTGGTATTAGTGGTGGTGGTGTTAGTGATGGTGGTGTTAGTGGTGGTGTTTGTGGTCTTAATAATGGTGGTGTTGGTGTTAGTGATGGTGGTGTTAGTGGTGGTGGTTCGAGGTATTGTTGCTGGTGTTAGTGATGGTGGTGTTGGTGGTATTAGTGGTGGTCGTGTTAGTGATGGTGGTATTATTGGTGGTATTATTGGTGGTATTGTTAGTGGTGGTGGTGTTAGTGGTGTTGGTGGTGGTGGAGTTGATGTTGGTGGTGGTGTTTTTAGGGTTCGTAGTGTTAGTGGTGGTGTTAGGAGTGGTGTTAGTGCTGGTGTTAGTTGTGGTGTTAGTTGAGGGGAGCGGTAGTGTAGCGGTTAACGTGCTGCGCTACAAACCTGGCGACCCGGGTTCGATTTCCGCTCACGGCCAACACCAGCAACGATTATCTGAACCGGTCCTGGGCCTCCCCTAGGTAAACTCAGCCTCAAATGAATACCTGGTACGATGTGTAAACATCGCCGCTAGGGAGACAAAGGCGGCCAGGCGTGGTGTTAGCCACCCACCCCCTCGTGTGCCATGCCGACCTTTATAGGTGCTCGCTAGCAGAAATTGCCCCTACAGTATATTCAGGCTATACGGGGGATCTGTCTTTGTGAGTGATGGTGGTGTTAGTAGTGGTGTTAGTGGTGGTGCTAGTGGTGGTGTTTGTCGCGGTGTTGCTGGTGTCCGAACAAAGGAGCGACGCTCACAACAACGACCTTTGACCTGGGCGGCTGAAATGTAGCACGTTGGCAGTCATCTCAGTCAGTCAACTCTTGGCACCTGGGTCTGACCTGTGACCTGTCAGTGAGCCTTCAGCATTTCACGTGGTCTCAAAGTGCACCTGGCCTGGCATTTGCTGCTGCTTAGTGGCAAATGGCGGTCTTTGTTGTTTTTGTTGTGTTTCGTGTTGTGGGTGAGTGGTGAGGTTGTGAGTCTGTGATGATGATGTGAGTCCGTGTTGATGATGAGAGTCCGCATTGTGACATGACGCGTGTTTAGACATGAGTATTGTCGCACACCATCGGTTTTGTGTGACCCTCACCTGCGTCTCCCGCTCTCCACGCAGAGACCCGGACCGTGCGAGAAACGCAGTGAGCTCTGAGCACCCTACTCTGCAAGTTGCTGCCATGGAGGTACGTGTGGCTCTTCAACTCGTGTGGTAAAATATGGGTGGACGTGTGTTTTCCCCTCGACTTGTGCCTACCTGTCACCTACCTGTATACCTGGATGTGCTTCTCCTTGTCCGCCTGAGTATGTGTATGTCTATCAGAGTGTGTCTCCGAGATCCTGTTGGTGTGCCTGCCTGTCTACGCGTGAGCATTTACAGCACTATTATCTATCCACTGATGAATGAGAATGCCTTCCTCCCTGAGACCTTGCTACCCCTCAAATGCTGTGATGGAATAATCCGCCAAGCGCCGATTTTGTCGCACCATCTCTCTGGTGGCTCTCCTCTCCGATGTGTTTCCTTCCTTGGCTGCCGCTCCGTTATTATTCTTCACTATCAGCCATTGTTGTCCCTCCTTGCCATGGCTCGTCATGCCCGATCCCCAATCACTCTTTAACAATTTGAACAATCCCTGCGTGTGACCTCAAAATCCACGCATCTTTCATTGTTAATCCAAGCATGGCATCTGATATTGGCCAAATATTCCAATGCTGAGAAACGACAACATCTCGGCAGGACCCTCCTGAATGTGGAGCCCAGGATCTCAGAGATGCTGGCTCAGTGCTCGCCTTCTGCACTTGCTCCAACATCTTAATCAAGCCTATGTGGTGGACCTTTGTCTTTGTGTGTGTGTAGATGAGCCGAGCTGGAGAGGCTCGGAGTAACGACACGTCTTGCACCACGTGGAGTGCGCTGTCCTCAGACGGCACCGGCTCCATCTGTAGCAAATCGCCGAAAGGTAAGAACAGTAATGAGGGACGTCACAGTGGCCACGGTAAATAGTGGGACATCATGATGGCCATGTTGCATGGGGGACGTCACAGTGCCTTTGGTGTATGAGAGATTTTATGGTGATTGTATGGGTGATATCAAGATAGCAATGCTACATGGGGGACTTAATGGTAATCATGTTTTGATTTAAAGCTTTCGTGGCTGCAGGGATTCATATTCTTGGTTCTTTCGGTAAAATCACGTAGAAGGGCAACAATAAAATTATAAAAATATAAAACAATAAAAATCTCACAACGTTTCGACTGCAACACAAGTAATCATCATCAGGTGTGAAAACCACAGCAAGAACCACAGCAAGAAAAATTGAAATTTTCTTGCTGTGGTTTTCACACCTGATGATGATTGCTTGTGTTGCAGTCGAAACGTCGTGAGAATTGTATTATTTTATTATTTTATTGTTTCCCTTCTACGTGACTTTACCGAAAGAACCAAGAATATGGTAATCATGTTGCATTAGAGACTGCATCATGGTTGCCATGTTACATGGGGGACTTCATGGTGGCCATGTTGCATGGGGATAATTATCTGTGCTCTGGCCTCAGTACTGAAACAACATCAAACGCTTTCAGAATTGCTTCTGCGGCCATCTTGAATGCTCTTCCAATATTAGGAAACCACTGAAGCTATCCGCGTTTAAATCATCAAGTTTGACAACTAATATCTATACTCATTCGCTCTTTCGGTAATGTCACCTAGGTAGAAATAAAATAAAACAAATCACGACGTTTCTATCGCAACACAATCAATCTTCATCAGGTGGAACAACCACAGCAATAATAAAATGCTGAAGTAGGTGAGAGAGCTGCTGTGGCAAGAGGTTATCGGTAAGAAAGGGGGGAGGAGCAAGCGGGGGAGAGAGAGGGGAGCTGCGTGAGCGCTAGGGGGAGAAGAAGTGAGGCTGGGGGGGGACGTAGGCGGAGGTAGAAGTGGTAAGCTGAGTATGGGACATGGTGGGAAAGTAAATCTGAAAAATCTACTAGTACCTGGCGCGTGTGATGGAAACAACCACAACCAGTTAAGGCTTTACCTAGTTAATAACATCCATCGAATGATTGCTCAATTTGTATCCATCTTCTCGGTTGAAGTTATGTCTATGTTTGTATATCTGGATGGCTTCATGAAAAAACCTTTGATAGTTACCTGAAGGTTTGCAGAGTACCTTGGTCTCGGAAAAAAACAATATCACGCGAGCCCACAGCGTTATAACAATGGTCAGACACGGCAGAGGTATTGGTTCTGCGATGTTTCAGATCTGCCTTGTGTTCGCTAACACGGTCCGCGACATGTCAATTCGTTTTCCCAATGTAACTGCTACCGCAGGTACAACTCAGTTTGTCGACTCCAGGATATTGCATGTCAGGATGGGATTAGATCACGGATTTTGTGTACTGTATTGAATCGGACTTGGATCTTGTGTTTGTTTAAGATTTTGGAAATATTTTTGGTAACACCTGCTATGTATGGTAAAGTGATGGTCTTGATAGGCGTCTCAGTGGATTGTTTCTACATGGTTGGAGAAACAGCTTTGCGAATAATGCTGTCCCAGTACCCATTCATCTTAAGAGTCTGGTGTACGTGTTCCAGTTCACTGGCTTGGTGGTGTTGGTTGCAAATGCAGTGGCCCTATGGTGTAGTGGTTTGATGAGGGAATTCTTCTGCGCCGGATGGTGGTGGGAATTAGGTTTTAGATAGGTCTCTTCTCAAACAAAACATCCAAGAATTAGTAGCTTACCATCATTCTCCACTTCCATGGTGAATTTGATGGATGGGTGTATGGAATTTATGTTGTTGAGAAATTGATTCAATGTTGGCAGGCCATGTGGCCAAATGACGAAAGTGTGATCTACGTATCTCTTCCACAAGGAAGGACGTTGGGTGCATGTCTGGATGACATCAGTTTCAAATTTCTCCATGAAAACATTCGCTATCACTGGTGATAAGGGGGGACCCATGTGGGTACCTTCATTTTGTTTGTAGAAAGTACCATTCCTGGTGAAGTAAGTGCTGGTTCAGCGTTTCTACTGCTGCATGCATTTTTTTTCCGCCTGAGGACGACCGCTTGTGTTGCGATCGAAACGTCGTCATTTATTTTATTTTATCCATATGTGACTTTACCGAAAAAAACAAAGAGGAAGTGTTAGTAAGGCAGTTCCTAACCAAAGTTGGTACATCAGCATTCAGTCCATGTTGGACCAAGTCTTCAATTATTGCTAAGGTGTCAGGTACAGGAACCTTGGTGAACAGAAAGACTACATCAAAGCTGACGAGCAAATCATCTGGGGACAGTGAAATGCCTTTGATTAGAGAGATAAAGTGAGCTGAGTTTCATACTGCTGAGGTAGTCTTGCCCGTGAATGGAAGCAAGGTCTCAGACAGAAATTGGGCCAGTTTGTAGGGAGGTGAGTTGATAGTGGAAACGATGGGTCGAAGTGGAGTATCTTCTTTATGGATTTTTGGAAGACCATATAATCTGGGTGGTCTATTAGCAGAAGGTTTTAGGGAGAACTGCTTGAATGGTTCGATTAGAGAAGTCGAATTGGTAATGATATTGTTTGTTTTTAAAGCCAGGCAGTTGGTCGGATCTTTGTTGATTTTGGTGTAATTGCTATCATTAAGAAGGTCCTGGATTATGTTGCTGAATGTGGTTTTATCCATGACGACAGTAGCATTGCCCTTGTTGGCTGAGAGGATGACTTTGTCCTCTCTATTTTTTAATTTGGTGAGTTCAGAGCGCTCGTCCTTGCTGATGTTATTAATAGGATTCTTAGCATTTTTAAAGATGGTGGCAATTTTAAATCTTGCCACGTCTGTCGGGATGTGTCCCAAGCCTTTGAGGGCTACATCTACCTGGGTTTTTATATCATCCACTGGGATGTGTTTGAGGGTGACAGCAAAATTCAGCCCTCTAGCTAGTACCGATTTTAGGCTATCGGAGATTGTGCTGTTACTCTGATTAATAGCAGTCTTTTTTATGTGTGGATCTGGTTTCTTTTTTGACAAGTTATTGAATTTAGCAATAAGGTTAACCTTGCATTTGGAAGACATTGTTGTGGCAGAAGAAGCAGTCATGTTATCTACAAGGTTCCAATCAGATGCGGACATTTTATCTGTTAATGTTAAGTGTTATTGTAGGAGACATTTGTCTAAATTATCAAGTTCAAGCCGGAGTAGTCTTATCCTCTCTGAGATTAGAGAAAGGCTAGCTCTGAATAAGATCCGTTTAGAGTTGGGTTAAGTGACAGAAGCAGATGTGAGTTTAAATGTGGTCGGTATTATCTTGTTGTCGCGGCATCTCTTCAGAAAGGTGAGTGACTCGATCATGTGAGCCTTCTTGTCTCGCAGTCTGTTAATGGTTCTAACAGATGTGTGGAACCTATTTGCGTGGTTAGTTTATTAACCTTCCCCCACACTGTTCATTAGCACCATTGGCTACATGCGGTGCAAAAGAATTTCAACATACATAGCTGGGATTGGCAAAAACATCCCAATCCTGAAATATTTACTCTATAAATTGCTCAAAAGTTTGGTTCACACACCTGTTGTTGTTATTCTCCTCGTGCCTACAGAAATCCTGGCTCACTTTGGCCCTCACTTGACCGACCGCGAAAAGCTGGAGCTCGCAGCCATGCAAGAAGTGTGGTACTTTGCACTCGACAACAAACCCAAGGGATGCAACAGGCATGGATATGATGACGACGAACGTAATTACATTCTGGTGAGGCTCACCACAAAACTACAGCCTTGGGGGCGGTCACAGGGCCCAGAGATAGCGGGGTTTGTGGCTTCTTATTATTGCACCTGAATTACCAACCAGGGCACACACCAACGCGCTTCAAAATCAGAATGTTTAATCCCGAGTAAAGCCCTTTTAGATAAGAAGCAATTTTTCAAGGGAATCTTCGCCAGCAGACAGTATCAAAGCATTCGACAATTACACCCACTCACACACTTACTCACCCACCCCCAGACGCACTCACTTGCTGACTCACTCACTCATTCACCCACTCAATCACTCACCGACCCACTCGCCCACTCACCAATGCACTCACCCGCACACATCTGAATCAGAAGTTTATTTCCCGAGTAAAGCCCATTGAGCTCAGAAGCTCTTTTTAAGGGTGACTCAGCCAGCAGACATCTGAGCATTCCAAATTATGGTTAAAATAACTTCATAATTCCAAGCAAATGTTTTTGTTAAAATTACATTCTCACTTCTTAAACGTTGTGATTTTAACAATAGTCAGTTTAAATGATTGTACCTTTTGTTCAGTTCCGACATGATCACCTCCACTACCGCTATGAGGTGCTCAAGATGATTGGGGAAGGAGGTCAAGGCCAGGTGATCCAGTGCCTTGACCACAAGAGGAACACCCTGGTAGCTGTAAAGATCCTGGTGTCACCGTCGAGGTAAGACTTCAGAGACGTGCCATCACGAGGCCGACGTTGTTAAGTCCATTGCCATGCAATGCGGTGGTGACACTCATGCTTCACAGCGAGAAGGGGGGCCTTGGTTCGGCTCCTGACTCGGGCACCATCGTGTGTGGAGTGTGTACCTTCTACCCCTGTTCTGCATCGGTTCCTTCTAGGTACTCTGGTTTTTCGTCTCTAAAGCTTAAAATACATACACACACAGTGTGAACTGGTATCGGCCAAAACATCCCATTGCTACAAGATTACCTCCACATTACAGTAAGTCATCATTTAATGCTGTAGATACATTCATGAAAAGTTCCGCGTTAAGCGAAAAAGCATTGAGCGAAAAGAATCTCTCCATAAATAATGTAACAATAAAGTTTGGCGAGATGCAATGTATGCATACACTGTGAGATGATGAGACCAATAACTGAGGCTATGCTATAGTAATAGGTTTTACCCTTTTAACTGGCACAAAAACTGACACCTTCTTTGGTTCTTTCGGTAATGTCACGTAGAATGAGAATAAAATAATAAAATAATACAATAAAATTCTCACGACGTTTCGGCCACAATGCAAGCGGCCGTCTTCAGGTGAAAGTTACAGACCTGTCGGGACGACAGAGCTCAACACACCCGAGACGGCTTTTCTTAGAGCTTAGTCTCCACTGGTGTTGGACCAGAAGAGTGGAGACTAGGCTCTAAGAAAAGCCGTCTCGGGTGTGGACCAATCAAATTCAAGGACAGTGCATATTATTATCAGAGTTGTCTCTTTTGTTTGCATTTTGACTGCTTGTGTTGTGGTTATTGCAAACATGATGCCTTGAATAAAGGTGTCAGTTTTTGTGCCAGTTAAAAGGGTAAAACCTATTACTATATCTTGTTACTGGCAAAGGAGGTCTCATAATGAGGCTATGCTGTCACGTTACTTTTATCATTCCGAGTACTGTATCATACCGCTCAACAGTGCAGCTCAAAAAAGTATTTTGTTGTCGACTACTCACAAACCACGTCATGATGGGCTTATTCCGTGTTATAATGGGTGCGTATCTTCTTAGAATGTGCGTGTTCCATGTTGTAATGGTCGCGTTTCTTGTTACAACGGACACATTCTGCATTGTGTAAAAAGTGTTGAAGAACCACGTTATAACGAAAACGCGTTGTTTTAACGGGCGTTTGCATTTAGTTTTCCCGAATGACCAATCCAATTTGAATGGCTCTTCACCTTCAAATCCTATTGGGTACCCTACGCCAGCTCCTGCGCCCCGTATGGTACCAATGAGAGTCGAGAACGCTACTCTAGCTCACAATGCCGTTAGACCTGGTGAAAGTATATTTAATTATTAATTCTGAATAGCATTTGCCTCTGGGTGTCCCTTAAGCAAGTGTAAGTTATTAATTTGTGGACTTCCTCTGCGCAGCTCCAAGGAAGAAACATTGCAGAGGATGGAGCTCCAGATAGCTCTGGAACTTCAGAGTGAGGACAGCAATGAAGATTACAACGTCATCAAAGTCCTAAACAGCTTTGATTTCAGGGGACACCACTGCCTTGTCCTGGAGCTGTTGAAGTATGTACCGCGTGTTCCATCTCCCCCTCCCTCCGCTAATAGCGTGGTTAACTGATTAACTAAACAAACTTTTTTTGTTTTCGTGGGAAAGTCCACTGACCTATTAGTTATTTTTTTGTTTAAGCGACCTGCCCACAAATGATAGCTTAACAAAGTAACTTATCACGTGGAAATGTATAGCAGCCAAATACTACGAATGCATGTCGATTCGAAATGTGGAGGGGAAAACCAGAGGACCTACAGAATAATCCACATGATCACAGGGAGAACATGCAAACTCCAAATGTACATGCGTCAGGTTCGGGATCAAACCCCACGACCTTACCAGGCGGAGTTGTTATCTTCTCCCCATGGATAACCCTCTACCACCTGGCAAAAATTCCAATGAAATCAAGTTGTCAAGTGGGCAAATGAGCCAACTAATTTGGTTTATCGACAAACCAACGACCTGAACCTACACTGAACTATGACTCTGAATATTGGTCGTGAACATGCACGAACAATATTAAGATTGTTGTTAGCAGAATCAGCACAGCATTTAAGGAGATGACACTGACACTGTGTTGGTGTTGTTTCTGCTTTTGTCTCTCTCACAGGGAGAGCCTTTATGATGTGATGAGAGAATCGGGGTTCCGGTTGGACATGGAAATGGTGAAAAGTTATACCAGGGGAATCCTCATGTTCCTGTCCCACATCTCTTCCAGGAACATAGTTCACGCGGACATCAAGCCAGTGAGTGGACACAGCATTCAGTATGATTTTGTTGCAGAGGCGTATTGTTAGTAGGGAATCGTTCCACGGAGAAAACCGGCCACATTAGTCACAAGGTCTATGCGTTCGCTGTTTCCATCTAACTGGAAGGAGGCAGGGTCATTGTACCCCTGGTGAAGATAATGCAGTATGAATTAAACTGTAGTGTAGAGTCGTGTCGGTATTGGGGACTCACCATAGACAAAACCGGCAACGTTGATCACAGCGTTGCCCCAGTCCTTCGGAGACAGAAACTGGAGCAAATAAAGACTATTTCCTAAGTGTGCCAAACGTGTATTTTGACCTGACAGCTGCCCGTTGTCGGCTTCCACACTGCGAATGGAAAACTTCCGAAGACAAACGCGCGGTGGATAGCGTCATGGAATACGCGAGCTCTCATGTGTAGCTTTTGGTCCGTAACCCGTTAAAGGGCACTCTTGCAGCTGTGAGCTCAATGCACTCTCCTGTCAGAGGAACCATGATCAGTTGTCAATAGAGCTGCCCTCCTTTACTTCGATGGTCCCTTAGAGTGCTTTGAACATGAGCCTCAAATCAAATCTCTTTTCTAGATGCAATTGAAAGGGGCAACCCCCAGTAATAGCTGTCAACAAACATCAAATGTTGCACTTGACTGACGCTCGTTGACGGCACTACGCCTCGTCTAGTTCCCCTGTTTAGCGTAGGTGGTGGTACGGTGATCGTTCCACTGCTGGCTGAATGTTATCGGCATAACCTCTGCATTTGAATTCATTCTGCCCCTTCTCCTGCAGGAAAATGTTCTCATCAAGGACACCGTGACCGGCACTGTGAGGGTCACGGACTTTGGCACGAGCTTTTTTGTGGAAAGTCAACGTGAGTGACCTCTCCTGGGTGTGTGAGCGTCTGCGTGTGGGTGTTTGTCTGATTGTGGATATGTGTGAGTATCTGCATCTCTGTACATGTGACTGTTCATGTGTGTGATGAAGATGCTGTTTAAGAAACAGTGAGTACACAAACACATATATGTGTTGTTCTTGTGATTGGTGTGCAGCTATGAATGTTGGTGGGACTCTGGAATACTCGGCTCCGGAGCTGCACTTGGGCTACAGCTTGACCTGTGGCGTAGACATGTGGGCGCTGGGTTGCACGGTGGCGGAGTTGGCGACGGGCAGGCAATTATTTCAGTCCGACAGTGACAAAGATTACCTCCCGCGCTGCATTGAGGTATTTCCCACTGGGCGTCCATCCGCTCGTGATGCCCCTCTCTTTCCTTGGAGTCGTGGGTTTTGGGGGTGGCAGGAGGGGAGGTGGCCACTTAGTGATCTGGCGAATAGCGGCCGTCGTATGTTGTGTATGAGTGTACACGTGTCCATCTTGTACGTGTGAGGGGAGCAGTAGTGTAGCGGTTAGCATGCTGCGCTCATGGCCCACACTAGTGATGATTATCTGAACCGGTCCTGGGCCTCCCTTAGTTAGACTCAGCCTTAAATGAGTACCTAGTGCAGTGTGTAAAATACCTGGGTCAATGTGGCCCACCACCCCCTGTCTCTATGTGCCATAATGCTTGCCCTCAACAAGCGCTGCTGCTGTTGTTACGCTATACTAACAGCACTTGCCCCTACAGTCAGCTGAGGATACACGGGTGACCTTTGTCTTTGTCTCAACCATGTGCAGATTCTGGGAATGCCTCCACGATACATGGTGAATTCAGCTCCCGACAGAAGGCAGTTTTTTGGTGAGTTAAAGGGTGGTGCGAGTGACGGACCGGATTCAGTTTTAAGAAGAGGCCTGCGGCTGTTGTTATTTTTTTGGTGGGAGGGGGGGGGGAATGGCCTCTTTTTATTTTAAATTCCTTGGGTGAGTGGGTGGGTAAGTCGGTGTGTGGGCAAGTAGGTTGTAGGGTAAGTGGGCGAATTGGTCAGTGGGTAAGCGGGTGGGCGGGTGAGTGGGAGGTGGTTCGGTGATTGGGTAGGTGAGTGAGTGATTGTGTAGGTGGAAGAGTGGGTGGGTGGGTGAGTAGGTTGATGGATGGGTCGGTAAGTGGGTAAGTAGGTGACGTGGTGGTTGGTGACTGCATCTGTCCCGCTGTGCATGGCTCCCGCAGACCGTCAAGGGAAGATGTTGTGCCCAGGCAAGAAAAGGGTACCGGGGAGCTTCCCACTTGAAAGTGTGCTCAAAAGCCACGACCCGGCGTTTGTGGAATTCGTCAGCTTCTGTCTGCGGTAAGACACACCCACCACCCCCTCCCAATGAGGATCCCCCCCCCTCCAATTGATCGGTGATCACTCTCCACCGATCGCCAGGAAAATGTGGAGCTGAGTGGGACTGCCGATGTGCAGTACCACCGGTGTCAAGATCGCCCTCTGTGGAGGATGGGGAGGTCCGTGCAAGATGCTGCTGGCCAATGCGATGCTCGGGGCATTTTTAGTCTACTGGGCATCAGAGGATTGCCACTGTTCCTGCTGCTTCCGCTGCTGCCGTGCATTCCTGACCTTGTAGGAGAAGGGAAGCAACTTCAATGCTCTCACCACACTTCTCTCACTACGTGTGGCGCGTGTGTCTCCCACGCGTCTCTCAACAGATGGGTTCCGGATTCTCGTATGACGCCAGCGCAGGCGCTGGATCACAGCTGGCTCCGGACCGCAGCCACCAGCACCACCAGCAATGCCACCACCACTGCTACTCCTGGCCGTGTCCAGTGCTTTGGAGCTGCTGAACGACGGTAACCCACATTCTGCTGACCAATTTTCAAGGCAGTCCATAGAGAGGTGTGGGGCCCAGGGCAAGTCACAACTCCCACATGGAGAAAGTGGCCCAAGTATGGGCATCAAACCCAGGTCCCTCTTTGGCTGTGAGTTCCAGCCCTGCCGCCCACAAACTAACACACGGAGAGTTCAAATCTCACCTGTACATTCGGTTATATACGGATGTATTTTTATAATTGCTTTCTGGGTGAGGACAAATAATGAAGTGGCCATATCTTTGCCATGTAGGTAACCCTTCATCCACTGTGACATCGCCAGCTCCCCCCCTCCCCCCCGATGGTGGGGGAGGGGATGGCTGCGATCTCTGCTGCAGCAGTAAGTTGGAACAATGTCGTGCGCATATCTTCACAGAGCGGAGCCGGCGCTGCCCCCATTCTCTTTGCTCGCCTGGGCCTCTGATTGGAGGCTGAAGGTTGTGGAGGAAGAGGAAACCCAGGTGGAGGAGCTGGTGTTGCAGGAGGAAGAGACCCTGGTGGAGGAGCTGGTGGTGCAAGAGGAGGAGACTCTGGTGGAAGAGCTGGTGGTGCAGGAGGAGGAGACCTTGGTTGAGGAGCTGGTTTTGCAGGAGGAGGAGGCCTTGGTGGAGGAGCTGGTTTTGCAGGAGGAGGAGACCTTAGTGGAGGAGCTGGTTTTGCCAGAGGAGGAGACTCTGGTGGAGGAGCTGGTGGTGCAGGAGGAGGACACCCTGGTGGAGGAGATCGTTGTGGAAGAGATGGTGGTGGAGGAGAAGGAGAAAACAAGGAAAGAGGATCAAGTGATGGTGATGCAGGAGAAGAGGAAGCCAGGGGGCCTGGCCCGCATGGGGAGAGTCATCCGCTCACTCCTCCGACGCGTGCTGCTGTGTGGTGGCCGGTCCACCGCACAGTAGAGATGGAGGTGGTCGTTGATCGGTCTGATCCATGACCACTATCACCACACCTACCACACACACCCTGTACCCACCCACCCCGTGACACCCACCACACTCCACACACACCCTGCACCCACCCACCCCGTGACACCCACCATCCACCACACTCCACACACACCCTGCACCCACCCCATGACACCCGCCACACTCCACACACACCCTGCACCTACCCACACTGTGACACCCACCACCCACCACACTCCACACACACCCTGCACCCACCCACCCCGTGACACCCACCATCCACCACACTCCACACACACACCCTGCACCCACCCACCCCGTGACACCCGCCACCCACCACACTCCACACACACACCCTGCACCCACCCACCCCGTGGCACCAACCACCCATCACACACCACACACACCCTGCACCCATCCACCCCGTGACACCCACCATCCACCACATTCCACACACACCCTGCACCCACCCACACCGTGACACCCATCACCCACCACACACCCTGCACCCACCCACCCCGTGACACCCACCACACTCCACACACCCTGCACCCACCCACACCGTTACACCCACCACACACCACACTCCACACACCCTGCACCCACCCACCCCGTGACACCCACCACACTCCACACACCACACACCCTGCACCCACCCACCCCGTGACACCCGCCACCCACCACACTCCACACACACACCCTGCACCCACCCACCCCGTGGCACCAACCACCCATCACACACCACTCACACCCTGCACCCATCCACCCCGTGACACCCACCATCCACCACATTCCACACACACCCTGCACCCACCCACCCCGTGACACCCATCACCCACCACACACCCTGCACCCACCCACCCCGTGACACCCACCACACTCCACACACCCTGTACCCACCCACGCCGTGACACCCACCACACACCACACTCCAAACACCCTGCACCCACCCACCCCGTGACACCCACCACACTCCACACACCACACACCCTGCAACCACCCACCCCGTGACACCCACCACACACCACACACCCTGCACCCACCCACCCCCTTGACACCCACCACCCACCACAATCCACTCACACCCTGCACCCACCCACCCTGTGACACCCAACACACTCCACACACCCTGCACTCACCCACCCCATGACACCCACCACTCACCACACACCATGCAACCACCCACCCCGTGGCACCCATCACCCACCACACACCCTGTACCCACCCACCCCATGACACCCACCACCCACCACACTCCACACACACCCTGCACCCACCCACCCCGTGACACCCATCACCCACCACATACCCTGCACCCACCCACCCCGTGACACGCACCACCCACCACACTCCACACACCCTGCACCCACTCACCCTGTGACACCAACCACACTCCACACACACCCTGCACCCACCCCGTGACACCCACCAGCCACCACACTCCACACACCCCCTGCACCCACCCACTCCGTGACACCCACCACCCACCACACTCCACACACACCCTGCACCCACCTACCCCGTGACAACCACCACACACCACACTCCACACAAAGGGTTAAGGGTTTTGAGGGTTACGTGTTTAAAGGATTAGGGGTGGAGAGATCTAGGGGTTTATAGAATTATGGTTTTAACAGTAAAGGGGTATAGAGTGTTAGGGGGTTTGGGATTTTTTGTTGTATTTGGGTTATGGTTTCAAAAGGTGAGGAGTTTAGATGGATAGGGTTTTATGGGTAAATCGGTTTAAAGGGTTAGGGATTTAGAGGATTATAAGTTAAGGGTTTAGAGGTTTACAGGGTGATGGGTTTAGGGGTTTAGAGGGTTAGGTATTTAGAGGGTGTGTGGTTTAGAGGTTTAGGGGTTTAGAGGCTGAGGGTTTTAAGGGTAAAATGTTTTAGAGGTTTAGCGGTTTAGAAGGTGATTAGCTTAGAGGGTTAGGGTTTTAGAGGGGTACAGTTTAGAAGGTTATGGGTTTATAGGGTTATAATTGTAAGGAGTTTGGTGTCCTGAGGTTTAGACGGTTTATGGGTTTCGATTGTTAAAGGGTTAGTGGTTTAGAGGGCTTGGAGTTTATAAGGTTACGTGTTAAGGGTTTAGAGGTTTTTTAGGGGATAAGCGTCTTCGATGTTAAGGGGGTTTCTAGGGTTATGGTGTTTAGGGGTTGAGCGTTTTAGGGGTTGAGGATTTTAAGGGTTAGGGGTTTAGAGGGTTGGTGTTTAGAGGGTTAGGGGTGCAGAGATCTAGGGCTTTTGAGAATTCGGATTTTAACGGTAAAGCGGTTTAGAGTGTTAGGGGGTTTGGGGTTTCAGGGTATTTGGGTTCTGGTTTCAAAGGGTGAGGAGTTTAGAAAGGATTTGATTTAATGGGTAAAGGCGTTTAGAGGGTTTGGAATTTAGAGGATTATAAGTTGAGCCGTTTAGAGGTTTACAGGGTTATGGGTTTAGGGGTTTAGAGGTTTAGGGGGTTAGAGGGTGAAGGTTTTAAGGATAAAGGGGTTTAGAGTGTTATGGGTTTCGAGAAGTAGCTGTTTAATGGGTTTATGGGTTTCGATTGTTATAGGTTAAGTGGTTTAGAGGGTTAGGAGCTTAGAAGTTTCGGGGTGTTTCGGTGATAAGGGGTTTCGTGGTTTATAGACTTCGAGGGTTTAGGGGTTGAGAGTGTTAGCGCTTGAGGGGATTCAAGGGTTAGGGGTTTAGAGGGTTAGGGTTTTAAGGTTAAAGGGCTTTATAGTGTTAGGTGTTTAGAGGATTGGGCTATTAGTGGTGTAGGAGTTTAGAGGGTGAGGGGTTTAGCAGGTTAGGTGCCGAGAGGGTTACGGTTTTAGGGGTTGCGGAGTTTAGAGGGTTTGGTGTTTAGACAGTTAGAGTTTTGGGGGTTTATGGGTGGGGTTTTCGAGGGAGAGGTTTTTAGACAGTTAGGGTTTTAAGGGTAAGGTCGTTTAGAGGATTAGGTGTTTAGAATGTTAGAGTTTAGAAGATTTTGGGGTAAAGAGGGTTGGGGGTTTAGAGAGTTAGGTGTTTAGAGATGTATGGGTTTCGATTGTTAGAGGTTGAATGGTTTAGATGGTTAGGAGTTTAGGAGGTTATAATTGTATGTGTTTAGGGGTTTAGAGGTATGGGGGTTTTGAGGGTTAGGGGTTTATAGGGTAATGGGGTTTAGCGGTTTAGAGGGTTATGGGTTTTGGGATTTGGGAGTTTAGAGGGTTTAACACCAAGACTTTGACAACTAATATTATCCATACTAAAGGTGTTTTGGATTTCTCTCCGACACTTAATGGCACTTTTTTATTGTCATGACAAACTTTACTAATTGGCTGTGTCGGGTGGTGTCTGGTTTAACGACACATTTATATTTACACGATCTAACCCGAAAATATATTTATTATGGGTTTAGAGGGTTAGGGGCTTAGAGTGTTATGTGTTTAGAGGGTTAGCGTTTTAGGGGTATAGGTGTTTTAAGGGTTAGGTGTCTTGAGGGTTAGTTCTTTAGAGGGTATGGGTGTTAAATGTAGATTTGAAGTTTTCGTGACTGCAGGGATCCATATTCTTTGGTTCTTTCGGTAAAGTGACATAGATAGAAATAAAATAAAACAAATCGCGACGTTTTGATCGCAACACAAGCGATCTTCATCAGGTGGGACAAAACACAAGCGATCTTCATCAGGTGGGACAACCACAGCAAGAAATGCTGAAGTCGGCGGGAGAGCTGCCATGGCAAGAGGTTATATAGTTAAGAGAGAGGGGAAGAGGCAAGGGGACAGAGAGAAAAGGGGGGGGTGTGGGGTAGGAAAAGGGGGGGGGCACGTAAGCGCTAGGGGAAGAGGACGTTAGGCTGGTGGGGGGACATGGGCGGGGCAGCAGTAAAACCGGCAGGTAATGATGGAAACAACAACACAAGTTAAGGCATTACCTGATTGATAACATCCTTCCAGTGATTGTTTAATTTGTATCCATCTTCTCGGTTGAAGTTTTGTCTATACCCTGGAGTCTACAAACTGAGTTGTAACTTCGGCCGCAGTTACGTTGGAGAAATAAAACGACACGTCTCGGACCGTGTTCGCGAACACAAGGCGGATCTGAAACATGGCAGAACCAATACCTCTGCCGTAGTGGCCATTGTTATAACGCTGTGGGCTCGCATGATATTGTTATTTTCGGAGGCCAAGGACAAAACTTCAATCGAGAAGATGGATACAAATTAAACAATCACTGGAAGGATGTTATCAACCAGGTAATGCCTTAACTTGTGTTGTTGTTTCCATCGTTACCTGCCGATTACTGCTAGCCCCGCCCATGTCCCCCCACCCCAGCCTCACGTCCTCTTCTCCTAGCGCTCACGCGGCCCCCCTTCCTCTCCCTACCCCACACCCTCCCCTCTGTCTCTCCCCCCTTGCCTCCGCCCCCATCTCATACCTGTATAACCTCTTGCCACGGCAGCTCTCCCGCCGACTTCAGCATTTTCTTGCTGTGGTTGTCCCACCTGAAAATATCACTTATGTTGCGATCGAAACGTCGTGATTTGTTTAATTTTATTTAATTTATACCTACGTGACTTTACTGAAAGAACCAAAGAGTATGGATTCCTGCAGTCACGAAAGCTTCAAATAAAGATTAAAATAGTTTAGTTTAATTTGTTTATTTTTGAACAGTTTGTCTTTCCTGTCATTTTTTGTATTTTTTTAGTTATGTTCTGACCTGCCCGATTGGACAGCTGTGAAAACAGATCTTTGTAGCTCATCGATTTCATCCAGTGTAAATAAATATTCAGATTTAAATTTTATTGACCTCTGTGCGAGTCTATGGATTTCTGAGTTTGTGGGCCTCTGTGAGTGTATGGGTCTCTGTCTGAGTCTATGGATCCCTGTGTCAGTATATAGGGTCGCCGTATGAGTCTGAGTGTCTGAAGGAATGTATGGGTCTCTGTTGGAGTCTATGGGTTTCTGGTTCTGGGTCTGAGTGGGAATCTATGGTTCTCTGAGTATGGTTGTTTGTGCGAGTCTTAAGTGCACAAACTGAACTTAAAAAGGGCATTGAGGGGTGCGGAATCCAAGTTGACTATTAAGCTCCCCGCAGTGCAAGCCAGCTCTCTAGTCGTGTCATCATACAGCCCCTGTAATTCTTTATAATAATAATTAGACTTACTCCAGGAAAGCCACGCTGAGTCATAGTAAGGTCCTGAATTTGTTTTTTATTGTAAGATCTTTTCAATCAATGAATAACGAATTCTTACACAAGTGGGGGGAAACCGGAGCACCCGGAGAAAACAAACATATGTGAAGGGGCAGCAGGCAGCATTTTAAACCGTACAAGTGACGATGGCGATGATCCCACTTGCTATAATGCCTTCTCCTGGCCAGTCAGATGCTTTCTCCTGGCCAGCCAGGAGAAGGCACCTCAATGTCCACGGGAAGGGGGTTTCACAATATTTACTGTGTGATCCACCAACCCTTGCTGCCTTCTACAGTGCTGGATCGCAGGCTTGCGTCACCACCTTCTGGCGAGTATTTGTAGTTATTATTTAAAGCTATATAGCACTCACAAGAACGACTCAAGAGGCACGAGGAGCCACAGACATGCAGGAAGGAAGCCACGTGGTGAGCCAGCACCAACGATTGTCCAGGCTCTACGGTACTCTATGTATGGAGGCATTATTGGCTAATTAATAACGAGTGTTTGTACAAGTGGGGGAAATCGGAGCACCCAGAGAAAAGCCACGTGTGTGAAGGGCAGCATTTTAAACCGTACAGGTGACGATGGCGATGAGTCCACTTGCTGTACTGCCTTCTCCTGGCGAGGCAGGTTATGCACCTCGACGCCCACGGGAAGAGGATTTCACAACATCATTGTGCCGTGATTTACGAACCCTCGCTGCCTTCCCCAGTGCTGGATTTGAGACGTGCACCACTAACACCAGGCGAATGATAACAACAACAACAATAACTATACTTATTACTTGGTAGCAACAGGCGAAAGAAAACAACAGGCAAATTATAACAGTCCAATTAAAACAGGCGAATGATAACAGGCAAATGAAAACAGGCGAATGATAACTGGCGAATGATAACAACAGGCGTATGTTTAGAACAGGCGAGTAGTAACAACAACAATTATTATTTACACTTAGAACTTGATAACAACAATATTTATACTTATAACGTGATCAAGCATGCCTCAGAGGTGCGAGGAACCACAGACAATCAGGAAGGAAGCCACTTGGTAAGCTGGCACCAACGATTGCCCAAGCTCTGTGACCCTATTGATACGTTTTTATCGACCAGATACGGAGCATTACGTGTGGGGGGGAAACCGCCCCCTTCGGTGCCTCCATGGTCCAATAGCTGGTCTTCTTGGCGCCACGGTCCCGAGCCCCCTAAAAGTTCCTCATGGAGCAAATCAACGGGTGGGCCATTGCCTTGTCAGGGCTCATTCATTGCTCCGGATCCCACCTGAAAATGCCAGGCGCAGATCCCCACATCATTAAAGCCACGGGTGCATTTATCCCAGATATAAACAATCGCAAACTATTTGACTATTTTTTTTTACTTTAACCAGGCAAGGCCCACTGAGCTATACAGCTCTCTTTCAGAAGCGGCCACACAATTACAGCTCAACAAATTGGCTTATTACGTGGACATTAGTAGCCAAATACTCTAAACATGTGTTAATAAATGTGGAGGGAAAACCCGGAGGATCCGGAGAAAAATACACGCGACCACGGGGAGATAACATACAAACTCCAAATACAAAGGTGTCAGGGTAAGGATTTAATACACGACCTCCTGTATACCCTACAAAATAGTTAACATCTCGCCACCGTGGCGCCCAATTCTGATCACATGACATAGCAAAACGAACGTCGCGGTGCATAGCAATAATTCAATTGGGCAATTACTGAGCGTTCATAAACGTGAGGGGATACAGGAGTACCCAGAGAAAACCCACTCGTGCAAGGGGGCAACCCTCTATCCCATGCAGACAGAGATGGTGCTTATCCCACTTGCTGTACTGCCTTCTCCTGGCCAGCCAGGATATGCCACCTCAACACCCACTACACCATGAACTTTGTGAACCGAGTTCAATGATAGCGATGGTGTCACCATCGCTATCATTGAAGACCTGGTTCATCAAGGACTGCATACTGATGTACCCCCCCTGGTGAGACATTGCTTAACCAACACTTACTTCACCTGGAATGGAACTTTCTACAAACAAACTGAGGGCACCCCAATGGTCTCCCCCCTATCTCCGGTTGTAGCCAACGTATTCATGGAAAAATTTGAAACTGACGCCATCCAGACTGCCACTCTACGCCCGACCTTATGGAAGAGGTACGTTGATGACACCTTTGTCATCTGGCCACATGGCCAGCCTGCTCTAGACCAATTCCGCGACCACATCAATTCCATACACCCAGCCATCAGATTTACCATGGAGGTCGAAAAAGATGGCAAACTACCCTTTTTGGATGTCTTAATTAAAAGAAGACATGATGGTTCAATGAGCCACTCTGTCTACAGGAAAGCTACCCATACAGATGCTTACTTGAAACCGGATTCCCACCACCATCCATCCCAAAAAAACTCCCTCATCAAGACTCTATACCATAGAGCCCAATGCATTTCCGACCAGGAACACATTACCAGTGAACTCAAGCACGTACACCAGGCTCTCAGGGCTAATGGCTACTCCGACTACACAATCCGCAAAGCCATCACTCCAGTCATGAAGAAGGATCCTCTTTTGGAGCCACTCAAAACCATCACCTTACCCTACATTGCAGGGGTCACTAAAAAGATCTCCAAAATCCTGAACAAACACAAGATCCAGGTCCGATTCAACACAGTACATAAAATCCGTGATTTAGTTCCATCTGTAAAAGATGCTGTTCCAGACATACAGTACCCAGGCGTTTACAAACTAAAGTGCCTCTGTGGTAGTAGCTACATTGGAGAAACCAAAAGACATATCTCGGACCGCATCCGCGAACACAAAGCAGACTTGAAACACGGTAGGACGAACTCCTCTGCCGTGGCAGATCACTGTTATAATTCAGTGGGCTCACATGACATTGACTTCTCCAAGACGGAGGTTCTTTGCAAACCAACCGGCTACCATGAGAGATTCGTTCATGAGGCCATTCACATATACAAGCACAGAGACAATTTCAACCGAGAAGATGGATTCAGGCTTAGTAACCACTGGAAAGATGTTTTAAATCATTTCTGTTCTTAATTAATTGTATTTTTACGATGACCTTCAGACCGCAGCTCTTTCGCCAGCATTGCCTCTTAATACCTCTCACACCACGGTTAATGGTATAGTTTTACAATATGGAGCATACTAGGGCCTCGCAGCTGTCTCTCTCCCCCTCCTCTGTTCCGACCATGGACGAACTCGTCCGTCTGAACGGGACCCGTAGCTATCCGTGGGGCTGAAATTTGAGGGTAAGAATCCACCCATTTTTTCGCCATATAGCATTGTGATATATAACGACTTATTGTTGGTAGCTTAGCTGATTGGAGAATATAGAGTTTATTGATAACATGAAGGTAATTTATATTTTAGTTTTTATTGGTTCACTATATAGTACTGTGAATAGCTCAGATGTGTAGTCATTTCTGTGACCAGTCACTAGCTAATCACTCAGTTGTTTCAATGCTGGATTCGCCTAGTTATTTCAATGCTAAATTCTCCTGTTTGATTTGTACTAAGGGCCTCGGTGAATGTGTATGCTCTGACTTTAACGTAGCTATTTCTGCAGCAGGTACAAGCTAACCACTCAGCTATCTCAATGCTAAATTCTATGCTAATTCCATTGTCAAGATGTGTATGCCTTAACTTAGCTATTTCAATGCTAAATTCTATGCTAATCCCTTTAACAATGGGTGCCTCTGCGGGTGTGTATGCTTTAACTTTTAACATAGCTATTTCTGTGACCAGTCACAAGCTAATCATTCAGCCATTTCAATGCTAAAATCTATGCTAATTCCTTTGTCAAGGCGCTTTGTTCCTCTCACACAGCTTAAAGGCCGTATCTGAACGTGGCTCTTTCACTCCAGCGCTGTCCTACCAGACAGTCTCGCTCCCTTCACCTGATGAAAGCCGCTTGTGTTGTGGCCGAAACGTCGTGAGAATATTATTGTGTTATTTTATTTTATCAATTTATTATTTTATTATCATTCTACGTGACTTTACCGAAAGAACCAAAGAAGATGAATCATTGCAGTCACGAAAGCTTTAAATCGAAACTCTAAACATGTGTTAATAAATGTGGAGGGAAAACCCGGAGGATCCGGAGAAAAATACACGCGACCACGGGGAGATAACATACAAACTCCAAATACAAAGGTGTCAGGGTAAGGATTGAATACACGACCTCCTGTATACCCTACAAAATAGTTAACATCTCGCCACCGTGGCGCCCAATTCTGATCACATGACATAGCAAAACGAACGTCGCGGTGCATAGCAATAATTCAATTGGGCAATTACTGAGCGTTCATAAACGTGAGGGGATACAGGAGTACCCAGAGAAAACCCACTCGTGCAAGGGGGCAACCCTCTATCCCATGCAGACAGAGATGGTGCTTATCCCACTTGCTGTACTGCCTTCTCCTGGCCAGCCAGGATATGCCACCTCAACACCCACTACACCATGAACTTTGTGAACCGAGTTTAAATTTCTGGCCACGGCGAACATCAGTGGCTATCTCCCTCTTCCTCTCTCGTCCCTGCTATTATCTCCCTCTTCTTCCCGCGTCCCTCCCACTATCTACCTCTCCAATCCGTCCCACCATCTTCCTCCCTCGTCCCTCCCACCATCTCCCACTTCCTCCCCAGTACCTTCCACTATCTCCCTCTTCCTCCCACTTGGCTCTACTATCTCCCTCTTCTCCCGTCCCTCGCACCATCTCCCTTTTCTTCCCCCATCCTTCCCACTATCTCCCTCTGCATCTCCAATCCCTCGCACTCTCTCCCTCTTCCTTCCCCTTCCTTCCCACTATCACCTTCTTACTCTAACCGATCTGCCTAATCCTCCCAAATCACTCCCACTATCTCCCTCTACTTCCCCAGTCGCTCCAACTATCTCCCTCTTCATTCCCCTTTCCTGCCACTATCTCCCTCTTCCACTCCCTTCCCTCCCACTATCTCCCTCTTCCTCTGCCGTCCCCCCCGCTATCTCCTTCTTTCTCTCCCATCCCTCCCACTTTCTTCCTCCCCCGTCCCTCCCACTATCTTCTCATCCTCCCCCATCCATCCCACGATCTTCCTCATCCTCTCCCGTACCTTCCGCACCTTCCTTATTTAACACCATCAGGTTCACAGACTCGCCCTCGCGTCTCCCAAGTCAAATAGCCTAGCTTAGACACAACCCTCACCATGTTACACTGACGGCATTGACCGAGACAGCCAACAACTATCCGGCCGCCCAATTATCTAGTGAAGACGGCAGCGACCAAGTCGGCAAAGACAGTGCCAACGAGACGACTCCACTTCCCAGAACCTGCAACCACGAGCTCTCGCTCTCCGCTGCTTTTATCCGACTCGGCGCGGCCTGGCTCCGCCCTGGCCGCGCCTCCCTTCTCCAACCCACGAGCGGGTTCCAGGGTCTTCCAGACAGGGTCTCTGTGATCCTTGCCCCAGTGCCTCCGCCCTGCTGACAAACACGCGTGAGGCTCACTGGCGTGTGTACTCCCCGTCCACCGCAGTTGCCGCTGCTGGACAACAACTATTACTCTACAGTTGTACTGCCCTTCTGTACCGTGCCCCCGAGCCATCAACACGGACTCACAGCATCAACACAGACTCACATGATCAACAGACTCCCACGATCAACACTCACAGCATCAATACGGACTCACACCATCAACACGGAAACACAGGGTCAGTGAGCGAGATGGCGGATGAGTGCATACATGATGTGAGTCGTGGTGAGTTCAAGTTGAGCACCCAGTTTTAAATCTCATTTACTCCCACCACCCTACACACCCTACATACAACAGTCGGAAGTAAATGCCTACACACCCTACATACAATCGTCAGTAGTAGGAGTGGGGAGAAGAGGGCATCAGTGGGGGCGAGGCATGAAGCGTTGAGAAGCCCTCAGATACTCCATAAAACCCCGAGTTTCATGGAGTATAATTTTCAGCATTACAGTTCCATTTTTTTTTACGTTAACAAATGTCTCGCGATATATTACACCGTATAGGTAACTAGATTGGGCGAGGGATGGTCTTTTTTGTTGAACAATCAATAAAGCTACGGTGTCGTACTGTGCCCGTATCCGTGTACGGTACTGTGCACTAAAGGAAGAAAAATCGAGCGGCTGAACCTCACTGCCTCCTTACCGGAGGCTGTAAACATCAAGTGACCTGAAAACTGCGATGGGACGTGAAAGACAATATGGAGAGACAAGAGGGCGCCACGTGTGTTCTTCCATGCCAGCAGCAGCATCATCGCAGGCAATGAGGTTCAAATGGGCACAGGAACTTTGAGGTGGACCCACGAGTGGTCGAGCCACAGGGGCGCGCAATCGGCGACCTCTATACGCTTGGCGCAATCCGCATCGTCATTTCACGGAGCCCTTGTCCGCTCGACGAGTGCGACGACGCCGTCCCACCGTCATTCGGCGCCTCGTGGTGACATCACAACAGCAAAGCGACAGATGTTGATTATTCATTTCTTGAGGCAATTCGAGGGCCCGGTTACATCACGTTGTGATACACGCACACACCGTCAACATATACTACACCGGTCATAAAAAAAAGCAGGGGATAGGAAGGTGGGGGAGCGGACCCGACCACAGGTATTGTTTAAAAGACGTCAAGCGGACCGGTGGTTTTAAATGCAAGTCCATGCAAACACCAACATCCGAACGATTGTACCAATAAATCCTGAACCTTCTGGAAGATTTCAGCTCCCGCTGGTTTGGATCAGGGTGATGTTGGGGCAAATTCCATTAATTGGGAAAGGTGGCAATCTTGTGGGAATGTCCTCGCCAGAGAAGAAACTTGTCGCTTCCATGTTTTATTTTCATCCAACGTCCCATTAGCGAGATCCAGAGCGTGACGGACTCATATGGAGTCGGCCTCCTGTAATTTTTCTGGTCTCATTCTCACCACAGGTGAAAGCAGAGCCACACATCAACGTGCCAATGGGGCCACGGTTGAAGTGGTGGGGCCACGGTTGAAGTGGCGGTGGCCACGGGTCATGTGGCCTCGATGTATTTTCCATGTTGAAGGCCGATTGCCCCAAACATTGCCCGTCATATGCAGTGTCACTGAATAACGTGTGAAACATACTGTAGCATATACAAAATTTTATTTTCTTCATACATTAAATACAATAAACACAATAAACATAAAATGCATATAGGACATTTATAACTCTCTCAATGACCAAACTTGTATTTTATGAACACACTTATACAAGCAAAATATGACAAAAGTGTTCCAGATTACAGTTTCAATTGAGACTGAAATCCGGAATCATTACCCCCTACTGACAGACTAATAATACCCGCTCGCAGGCCAAGTGCTGATTCACCTTGGGGCCTCGCCTGGTATAGAGGTCGTGGGTTAAATCCCGACGCCTGTATATCTGGAGTTTGCATGTTCTCCCCGTGACCACGTGGATTTTTCTCTGGGTCCTTCGGTTTTTCCCTCCACATTTAGAAACATGCGTTTAAAAGTATTTGGCTGCTATATATTTCTGCGTGACAAGCCACTTTATAGCACTTTCATTTGTGGCCCGGTCGTTCCTGAAAGAGAGCTATACAGCTGAGTGGGCCTTACCTGGTAAAATAAAAATAGATTAGTTTTGTTAGTTTATTTTGTGCCACAGGGGGACAGCTACAGGGGGGGGGGGTGCCCATTAAAATGGTCGAGATGAGATGCAACTTAAGGCGCTTGTGACTTCCCAAAAATATTATTTATGGCAGGTTTTCACATCTAAACATCCCGGGTGGCATTGAAGCCAAGAGCTCCCACCCTAGGTGAGTAGCTACGAGAGCGGTGCTGTGCACGGCGACACGCCACTTTCTCCATCTGCCTGACTTGGTATTTTCTTTTTTGTTACTTAAATAAATGTTAATGTTTCGTTTTGTGTATGCATGTATGTACACCGTTTGGGGAGCGGTGGTGCAGCAGTTAGCGCACTACGAACTCAGACATCTGAGTACATCGTGTGGTGTGTATAACATCGCAAAACTGGGGAGGACAAAGGCAGCCAGACGTGGGGCTGGCCACACAACCACTTCTGTGCCATGCCGGCCATCATAGGTGCTACCCGTTAAAAGCACTTGCCCCAGCAATCTGTTAACGGCGATACGGAGTACCATTGTCTTTTTGTGCAATTGTGTGCTTCTGTGTGCCACGCATGCGACGATGTAAATGTTTGTGTTTGATAAATGTACATCCGCAATGTGTGTGTGACGCGTATAATGCACGTGTGTGACGACGGTTGGAACAGCGATTCACGCACTGCCCTATCCACGCGGCGACCTCTCCTCAACGTCTCGAGCCTCGGCGGAGAGCGCAGCGAGGTTCGACTCCAACTCCGGCTTTCCAGGGACAAACCCCCCCCCCAATGCCCCACCCCCCAGGCCCATGGGGGGGGGGGAAGTCGCTCCCCTCCCTCACTCCACGCACAGGAACTTCCTCTTCTTCGCCGTGTTCATGTACGGTCGCCAAGGCCACTCCACCTCGGCGGTGGCCGCGTTGTCCAGCGTGCCCAGTTTAATCTCACAGACTGCGCGACACACAAAAGCAAAGATCCCCCCCATGCAGCCTTTAACAGACGGCGTGGGAAAAGCACTGTTCGTGTGTTAGCATGTAGGAAAGCCAGCACGGCACACCAAGGGGTGGGTGTGGGTGGCCAGCATTACGTCCGATCATCTTTGAATTTACACATCGCATCTGGGGTGGGGGAATGCGAGTCGGGTCACGGTACAGCGAATGCGACCAGAGCAGCGACCCCACCGACTCAAGTTCCGATCCGCTCTACAAGTCACCCGCGGGCCACCTAGCCCGAGGTTAGACTCTTACATTCAGCCCATCATCCTCTCAGGGGTCGATAAAATTTACAACCACTTCGTAGGGAAGTCCACAAGGAATGTGGAATTTCCACCGCCTCTGCTGGGGTGTAAAGTGGAGACGAGTAACAATGTGTCAGGCAGACTTACGCTCCATCTCGAATCACGGTCCCACCTCCTTCAACTCGATGTCCTTGCCGTCGCGCTTGTAGACGTTGTGCCTGTTGGGAGGGGGGAAGGGGGGCACAGAAGTCACGGGAGGGGTCGCGGCAAGTCACACGGACGGCGCTGGACTCTCATTACGCGTCCTCGCAGACGTTTGCCAGTTAGAGGCCAGCGGCCACCCTGTTTAAAACTGCGGATGCATTAACAAATGAACAACATTACGCGCCTTCAGCTTCAGAGATGGCGTTAAATAAAAACTCTGTACTGTTGCTCAAAAACTAAAGTAAAACGAAACTATTTTTATTTTACCACTGAGCTATGTAGCTCTTTTTCACATAAAAATGTATAGCAGCAAAATACTCGAAATTCAAGTTTCTAAATGTGTAGGGAAAAACCCGGAGGACCCGGAGAAAAATCAAAGTGACCAGGAGGAGAACATGCAAACTCCGAATATACAGGCGGACACACAGCACCTGGCCCAAAAGTCTGCTCACTCTTTCCCATTCCGAGACATCTGCAAGTTGCCGGGTGGTAGGTGTCACGTTCACCGCTGAATCTCGGTACGCGCGAGCGGCTCGGCGTTAATTTTATTTATAGAGGCGTAGCGCTGCTGTTTTTAAAAGGCGTTGCCCTCACCGCAGAGAACCGTAGTGACACGACCGGCACTCTATGGAACAAAACTGTGCCACACGCCCTCCCGCATGGTCTTATGGGAGCCTCGGTATGTCTTCAGGTCAGAAGACGTACTTGAGTTTTTCTTAAGGTTCCGTTTCGACGACGTATATGTACATCATGAAAATGAGAAAGGGTTATAGCCTATACGAGGGATCTTTGTGCTTTGGGGATGGGGGAGGAAGATGTGGGTGAGACTGGCACGGTGCCCGCACGCACCCTCTTTCCGAGTCGCGACGTGAAGTTGTGCATCACGAGGTGTGGGAATGCATCGGACATCATGTCCACGTCCGGATGTCGTGCCGCATCACCACGCTCGAGAGTGTCAAGTACACCGTGGTATCGTACCACGTGTCACATGAACAGCATGCCGGAAAGTTAGACACACCACAGGTGTCACACAGACTGTACTGGAGAGTTAAACACACTGCCCTTCCATCAGCGGCATCATACCATATCACACCACATACACAGTTAAGACACCACAATTCCATGTCTGCAGCGTCATACTACACACCGCACATCGTACGCACAGCTAAATACACCTCCATCCCCCGTCTGTTGCACCGCATCACACACGTCACACCATGCATCACACCGGGGAGCGGAGTGGCTATCTCATTACACTACAAATCCGGTGACCTGACTTCGACTTCCGGTGTGTCCAAGCATCGACAGTGGGGAGACAAAAGGGGCCAGATGCGGTAATGACCACACCACCCACCCCGCCGTGTGCCCTGCCGGCCTTCGTAGGTCGCTCGACAAACAGCACTTGCCCTGACAGCCTGTTAAAGGCTACACGGGGGAGCTTTGTCGACTGTGGTGCATGCGCGTGCCTGGCATACCGCGGTGCTCATGCAGGACGATGAAGTCGTTGACGGCGTTGGCGCAGCACGCCCACACCAGCGCCTGCAGCTTGTGGCCTCCGTGGTTCATCGGCTGAGCGTTCGGCAGGATCAGCTTCATCTCCTGCGGTGGTGGTGGGATGGTGGTGGTGGTGTGGTAACATGACAGCAACCGGTCACACGCCAAGTCCGCTCTTCCCACCGGCGTCCGTCCCGGCCACGCTGCGTTCGCCCCCCCACCTCCCCGCCCTCCCACTGTATCCGACTCGGGTTGTGTTGTTTGTTTTTTCCATTGCGGAAGCCGAGCCGAGCCGTACCGGTATACGGGGTCGCCAAACCCCGTGTTGGCACAACTGGGATGCACCATTGGAAAAACTTTACTATTTTTATTTTACCAGGTAAGGCCCACTGAGCTATGCAGCTCTTTTCCAGAAGCAACCTGGCCACAAATCATAGCTCAACTAAGTGGCTTATCGTCATGTGGAAATTTATAGCAGCCAAATACTCTTAAACGGACGTCGATTCTAAATGCGGAGGGAAAAACCGGAGGACCTGGAGAGAAATCCACGCGACTCCTCGGAAAGAGGCACGCAACTCCAAATATACAGCAGGCATCAGGGTCAGGATTGAACCTGCGACCTCCTGGATACCAGGTGAGGGAGTTAACATCTCGCCACAGTGGCGCCCCCAATGGTACATCTTTCCGTGACCACCGACCGTGCGTAGTGCTACAGTAGATACATTTTCGATGAATGGAAGGGATCAGTCATCGGGAAAAGGCGGACTGAATCGCGAGGAATGAAGTTGGCAAAAGCTGCATGCACCAAACCAAAGTGTCCAACGCTCCACCACTTACGACCCCCCCCCCCCCACACAGCCTCCACGTTTCATCAACAACCAGATTTCTTCTGGTTAACTCAACGGATGCGAGTTGTCTCACACCGCACAAGCCCGATGATTGGTCGACACGGCTCGTGTGAGGTGAAAGGAACTGATTCTAAAGCCGATAGAGAACACGTGTGTGTGTGCGGTAATTTAGCAGTTAGCATGCTGCCCCACAAACCTAGTGACCCGAGGTTGATTTCCGTTCATGGCCAACACCAGTGGCGATTATCTGAACTGGTCCTGGGCCTCCCCTAGATCAACTCAGCCTCAAATGAGTACCTAGTGCGGTGTGTAAACATCATTACCAGAGAGATAAAGGTGGCCAGTTGTGGTGCTAGCCACCTACACCCTCGCAAACAGCACCTGTCCCAAAAGCCTGTTAAGGCTATATGGGGGACCTCTGTCTTTGCGCGCTTGTACACATGCAATACACGAGGACCCACATTCCTCGTGTGACCCCAAACCCTGTAGCCCCTGTGACCCCGTGCCCGCACCTTGATGAACTGCTTGAGGAGGGAGCTGGGGTCGCGTGAGGTCATCGCCATGATGTGTGGGTCCTTCACGCCGGCTCAGCGGTACTCGTCATCCATGTGGCTGCTCACTCCTACTGACACGGGGGGGGGGGGGTGGATAGAAAGAGGTGGTAGATGGGGCAGGGGGGACGGAGAGGGTAGGTTATCATTTGCCATACTTCCCCGTGCAGGTGAGTGAAGGTGTGTGTGTGGGTGGATGGAAGGAGCGACCAGGAATGGTTTAGAATATCACTCTGCAGTGGTCGCGTTGATTTTGTGTAGCGAGCGGAGCACTAATGAGACCTGGATGAGTCCCAATTGCAAGAGTGGGTGGGTGATATGGCAGGTGAGTGGGTAAATTGAGTAAAATGATGAGTGAGTGAATGAGTGGGTCAGTGCATGTTAAACCTCTTTGTTACAGCACGTAGCCAACCGTGGTAATCGGAAGTGTGACAAACTAACCACAAAAAGTAGTTCTCAAGAAATGAGTTTGTCAATCTAGACGATGATTTAAAAGTGCAAAGCTCCAGTGGCTTCCTAATATTGTAAGGAAGACCGCTGCAGAAGGAAGACTGCTCCAGAAGCACACGTTATGTGGTGACCACGGCCTTCATTCGACAATCCACCAAAATTTACGCCAGCCACCACACACACACACACACGGCCGACTCTTTTCCGCGTTCACGCCACGGGATTTTTCAAAGTCCACTTGGGAAGCAATCGCCGTGCAGTATTTACGGTCAACGCAACTGCGGCATTAAACCCATTAAACCGGTGGGGGGGGGGGGGGTTGAGGGCCCGCCGTTCTCGAACCGCGAACCTCCGCGGCAAAATACGGTGCCACCGCTTGGCAGGAAGGACCGACGGCGAGCCGGGGATGCGCGCCGACTCGGCGTGTCTAGCGGGCGGAGACGCGCGACGCTTATCCCTCTGCCTCGGGAGTCTCGCGGGAAGGAAGAGAGAGAGAGATGCGAGGAGACGTGATGGTGAGGGATGTGAGATCACCCTCCCCTCCCTGGTCGAACTCCACGGCCTTCTGGAGTTCAAGCGCCTCCCACCGCAGGTCCGTAGGCAGCACCAGGTTTTCTTCGGTGACGACGTCAGGGGGACAGGGGGCAGTGGGTGGGGGGCGGGCAGGGGAGAATTAACAAGGAAGAAAAATCATGCGCACGCATGGATTCATTCGGAAACGCTTTCCAACGCGCGGTTGTCTTCTCGCCTGTATTGTCAGACCGTCTTGTCCCATCTTAGTCCGTCTTGCGTGTCTCATTTTCTCTAGATCCGTCTCTAGTCTGTCTTGCGTGTCTCAACGTCTCTAGTCTGTCTCACTGTCTCTCGTCTGTCTTGTCGTCGCGAGCCCATCTCTAGATCCGTCTCGCCGCCCGTTACCATCGAGCGCCCTCTTGAGCTGCGCCTTCTCCTCTACGAGGACCTTCTTGGCCTCCTGCGCCTTGCGGTAGAGGTACTCGCCGTGCAGTTGCGCCTCCTCAGCTGCACCACCAAACAAAGACAAAGATCCCCCATGTAGCCTTCGACAGGACTGTCGGGTGCAAGTGCTGTTAACGAGCAGCACCTTTGATACACGAAGGGGGGTAGGTGGCCAGCACCACATCCGGCCGCCTTAATTTCCCCAGTGGCGATGTTTACACAACGCACCAGGTACTCATTTGAGGCTGAGTTGACCAAGGGGAGGCCCAGGAACGGAATCGTCACCAGGGTTGGCCGTGAGCGGGAATTGAACTCGGGTCGCTGGGTTAGTAGTGCAGCGTAGTGCTAATCGCGAGACGACCATAAACAACAACCGCCATTCGCCACGAAGTGGTGGAGATGTCACCACGGCGCTCGTGCCAGGCTACGTGCAGGTTAAGGCCACATGAAGCGTCGAACGCCCGCTGGCAGCAGGAGGTCACAGACAGACAGACCCAGGTTGCCATTGGTTGCTTGACTGAGATGACTGGCCGATGCACCACCTGTGCCCCCTACTGTGCTACACTACCGCTCCCACCTACACAAACTCTCTTGGGCTATACTCTTTGGTTCTTTCGGTAAAGTCACATAGGCATAAAATATAAAATAAATTAAATCACGACGTTTCGGGCACAACACAAGCGTCCATCATCAGGTGGGACAAACCACAGCAAGAAACAATTGCCGACGTGGGCAAAAGAGCTGCTGTAAACAAGAGACTATATAGGTAAGAGAAGGGGGGAGGATCAGGGAGGAGAGATAGAGAGAGGGGGTATGAGGGGAGTGCTGAAGAGAGCGGGGCTGGGAGTGGGAAGCTTAAGAAATTAGAGATGCGGAAAGTTAAGGCAACACCATAAAGCAGTTAAGGTTTTACCTGGTTAATAACATTCTTCCAATGATTACTCAATTTGTATCCATCTTCTCGGTTGAAGTTATGTCTGTGTTTATATATCTGGATGGCTTGATGAACAAACCTTTGATAGTAGCCCGAAGGTTTGCAGAGCGGCACCACGATACTCCTAGCGACGTCGTTGATTAATGTCTGTAATTAATATCGATGGTGAATCTCTGTAATTAATATCGATGATTCGATTCCACGAGAACAGATTCCACAAGAATCGATTCCACAACTATTTTAGTAAAGCGAAGTACGCGATTCGATTCAAACGTGTTCGTTCCGGTCTCATCAGAATCGGTATTGATTCTGTGCTGGAGGAATCCAATGAGCTATAAAGCTCTTTGATCAAAGATGTGCCAGTAGGGGGCACGGGGTCATAACGTCACAACAACAAACAATACAAAAACGATAGGAGTGCAAAGGGAATGGTAGCAAACCACTAAAAATAGGTTAAATAAACCATATAAGTTCATACTCTTTGGTTCTTTCGGTAAGAAGTCTCGCTCTCCGTTCCACCCACTACAACTGGCGTCAGAAGTAGCCAAATAGTAAGATGAATCGCTATAATGGAGACGCGAAGAAAAACTCGTACCAGGGCTCCAGTGGAAGAGGAGGACGACTCAACACCACCGGGGTTGGCAGCCCAGGAAGGGGGAGGAGAAGCGACGACGGCCGAGCTACTCACTGCCCGGCCGCCCGGCGGCTCACCACCGTCGGAGAGGGCGCTTCAGGTGGCTCACTCCCGCCTCGCCCAACTCCTGCACGCGGCGGCATCCATCCTCGACGAAATACATCGCGGGTTATAACCACAACAAATATAATCACAATCACTGCGACCATAATCGCCGTAACCACAAATATAATCATAACCACCAGCTACATAACCACAAGTATAAACACTACTGCCACAAATATAACCATAACCACCACAACCATAACAACCAACATAACCACCACAACAACCACAATGATGCTGATACACTCTCACACCATGTGGGTCCCCTTGTCTCCTTGTGTCTCCCTGTGGGTGAGTGGATGGGTTGGCGAGAGAGTCGGTGGGTTGGCAAGAGAGTCGGTGGGTTGGTGAGAGAGTGGGTGGGTGGCAGAGTGAGTGACCGGTGGCAGAGTGAATGACCGGTGGCAGTGGGTGACCGGTGACTAAGTGGGTGGGTGGCAGTGGGTGACCGGTGACCAAGTGGGTGGGTGGCAGTGGGTGACCAGTGACGAAGTGGGTGAGAGAGTGGGTGGCTGAGTGGGTGGCCGAGTGGGTGGCTGAGTGAATTGGTGAGTGGATGAGTGCCAGAGTGGGTGGGTGAATGGCTGAGTGGGTGGGTGAGAATCAGTATGTTTTTGCTGGAGGAATCCGATGAGCTATGAAGCTCTTTTTCATAGATGCCCAAAGAGTGGCTGAGTGGGTGGCTGAGTGAGTGTCGGTGGGTGTGAGTGGGAATGAAATCTAACCTGCACCTCTGCATTGCAAATCCAGCAAGCTAACGCCCTGCGTGTGGTGGGGTAAAGTGTGGGCATGGCCACTTTGCTCCAACACGTCCGGACCAGCGTGGAAGAGTAGACCAAATACCTCTATATAGCGGCCTCTAGTGGATGCCTTTTCCAGCAGCAGGCGGTTCGCATCCACAACAAACCCGTCCCTCCAGGGATAAAAACACACGGCAGTCTGGGAGTGCTTCTCATCAGCTATGGCTCAACACGAGGGCCACTCTGGGGCCGGTTTCCACCGTCAGCGCCTCATCATCAGCAGCAGCAGGGCCGGGCTCTGCTTGAAGCAGCGCCGTGAACTCAGCAGGCGTCTAGGACGTGACGGCTGTGGGCCAGGCGCCTCCTCCTCTGTCTCCCCCCACCACCGCCGCCACTGCTGATGTGTGCACACCGCGCGAGGTTCTCACCTTCAGGCTGAGTCGACGTAGAGGAGGCCCAGCGAGCCGCCGCTTCAGAAGCTTTCGCGAGCCACTGACGGTGGCCGTGAGCGGGAAACCAAATCAGCCGCTCGCCACCCACAATCCACAGCGCGCGCCGCCTCCACTCGCCCCCTGCCTGACTGTAAGTAGCAGCGGGGGGAGGGGGGTGGGCAATGGGGGCGTGAGGGGGGGGGGTTTGAGGGGGAGCATGGGCGGGGGTTGCCAGGGGGGGCAAGGGGGGTCGCGAGGGGGGGGATGCTTGGGGGGGGGGTTGTGAAGGGGGAGGGGCAGGGGGGGAAAGAGGGAGCATGGGGGAGGAGCTTAGGTGAGGGGGAGGAGCTAATGGCTATTACACCACGCCGCGTCTCGCGCCACGTGCTTCCCCTGGCAGTTTGGCCGTTAGGCGTGGAACCGAGCTGTGGGTGAGTGGTGGCGGTGGTGGTGTGAGTCTTTCTATGTGAGTCTGTGTGTGAGTCTCTCTAAGTGAGTCTGTGTGTGAGTCTCTCTGTGTGAGTCTGTGTACGTGTGTGTGGGTCTGTGTGAGTCTGTGTGTAGCAGTGACCCGGTCTCAAATGAGTACCTGGTGCGATGCGTAAACATCGCCACTGGGGAGACAAAGGCGGTCGGGCGTGGTGCTAACCACCCACCCCTTCGTTTACCGTGCCGGCCTTCATATGTACTGCTTGCTAACAGCACTTGCCCCTACAGCCTGTTAAGGCTCTATGAGGATCGTTGTCTTTGGTGTCCTGTATTAGCAGGAGGAGGAGTGGTGGTGTTAATGTTGGTGGTATTAGTGGTGGTGGTGTTAGTGATGGTGGTGTTAGTGGTGGTGTTTGTGGTCTTAATAATGGTGGTGTTGGTGTTAGTGATGGTGGTGTTAGTGGTGGTGGTTGTTCGAGGTATTGTTGCTGGTGTTAGTGATGGTGGTGTTGGTGGTATTAGTGGTGGTCGTGTTAGTGATGGTGGTATTATTGGTGGTATTATTGGTGGTAGTGTTAGTGGTGGTGGTGTTAGTGGTAGTGGTGTTGGTGGTGGTGGAGTTGATGTTGGTGGTGGTGTTTTTAGGGTTCGTAGTGTTAGTGGTGGTGTTAGGAGTGGTGTTAGTGCTGGTGTTAGTTGTGGTGTTAGTTGAGGGGAGCGGTAGTGTAGCGGTTAACGTGCTGCGCTACAAACCTGGCGACCCGGGTTCGATTTCCGCTCACGGCCAACACCAGCAACGATTATCTGAACCGGTCCTGGGCCTCCCCTAGGTAGACTCAGCCTCAAATGAATACCTGGTACGATGTGTAAACATCGCCGCTAGGGAGACAAAGGCGGCCAGGCGTGGTGTTAGCCACCCACCCCCTCGTGTGCCATGCCGACCTTTATAGGTGCTCGCTAGCAGAAATTGCCCCTACAGTATATTCAGGCTATACGGGGGATCTGTCTTTGTTAGTGGTGGTGGTGTTAGTAGTGGTGTTAGTGGTGGTGCTAGTGGTGGTGTTTGTCGCGGTGTTGCTGGTGTCCGAACAAAGGAGCGACGCTCACAACAACGACCTTTGACCTGGGCGGCTGAAATGTAGCACGTTGGCACAGTCATCTCAGTCAGTCAACTCTTGGCACCTGGGTCTGACCTGTGACCTGTCAGTGAGCCTTCAGCATTTCACGTGGTCTCAAAGTGCACCTGGCCTGGCATTTGCTGCTGCTTAGTGGCAAATGGCGGTCTTTGTTGTTTTTGTTGTGTTTCGTGTTGTGGGTGAGTGGTGAGGTTGTGAGTCTGTGATGATGATGTGAGTCCGTGTTGATGATGAGAGTCCGCATTGTGACATGACGCGTGTTTAGACATGAGTATTGTCGCACACCATCGGTTTTGTGTGACCCTCACCTGCGTCTCCCGCTCTCCACGCAGAGACCCGGACCGTGCGAGAAACGCAGTGAGCTCTGAGCACCCTACTCTGCAAGTTGCTGCCATGGAGGTACGTGTGGCTCTTCAACTCGTGTGGTAAAATATGGGTGGACGTGTGTTTTCCCCTCGACTTGTGCCTACCTGTCACCTACCTGTATACCTGGATGTGCTTCTCCTTGTCCGCCTGAGTATGTGTATGTCTATCAGAGTGTGTCTCCGAGATCCTGTTGGTGTGCCTGCCTGTCTACGCTTGAGCATTTACAGCACTATTATCTATCCACTGATGAATGAGAATGCCTTCCTCCCTGAGACCTTGCTACCCCTCAAATGCTGTGATGGAATAATCCGCCAAGCGCCGATTTTGTCGCACCATCTCTCTGGTGGCTCTCCTCTCCGATGTGTTTCCTTCCTTGGCTGCCGCTCCATTATTATTCTTCACTATCAGCCATTGTTGTCCCTCCTTGCCATGGCTCGTCATGCCCGATCCCCAATCACTCTTTAACAATTTGAACAATCCCTGCGTGTGACCTCAAAATCCACGCATCTTTCATTGTTAATCCAAGCATGGCATCTGATATTGGCCAAATATTCCAATGCTGAGAAACGACAACATCTCGGCAGGACCCTCCTGAATGTGGAGCCCAGGATCTCAGAGATGCTGGCTCAGTGCTCGCCTTCTGCACTTGCTCCAACATCTTAATCAAGCCTATGTGGTGGACCTTTGTCTTTGTGTGTGTGTAGATGAGCCGAGCTGGAGAGGCTCGGAGTAACGACACGTCTTGCACCACGTGGAGTGCGCTGTCCTCAGACGGCACCGGCTCCATCTGTAGCAAATCGCCGAAAGGTAAGAACAGTAATGAGGGACGTCACAGTGGCCACGGTAAATAGTGGGACATCATGATGGCCATGTTGCATGGGGGACGTCACAGTGCCTTTGGTGTATGAGAGATTTTATGGTGATTGTATGGGTGATATCAAGATAGCAATGCTACATGGGGGACTTAATGGTAATCATGTTTTGATTTAAAGCTTTCGTGGCTGCAGGGATTCATATTCTTGGTTCTTTCGGTAAAATCACGTAGAAGGGCAACAATAAAATTATAAAAATATAAAACAATAAAAATCTCACGACGTTTCGACTGCAACACAAGTAATCATCATCAGGTGTGAAAACCACAGCAAGAACCACAGCAAGAAAAATTGAAATTTTCTTGCTGTGGTTTTCACACCTGATGATGATTGCTTGTGTTGCAGTCGAAACGTCGTGAGAATTGTATTATTTTATTATTTTATTGTTTCCCTTCTACGTGACTTTACCGAAAGAACCAAGAATATGGTAATCATGTTGCATTAGAGACTGCATCATGGTTGCCATGTTACATGGGGGACTTCATGGTGGCCATGTTGCATGGGGATAATTATCTGTGCTCTGGCCTCAGTACTGAAACAACATCAAACGCTTTCAGAATTGCTTCTGCGGCCATCTTGAATGCTCTTCCAATATTAGGAAACCACTGAAGCTATCCGCGTTTAAATCATCAAGTTTGACAACTAATATCTATACTCATTCGCTCTTTCGGTAATGTCACCTAGGTAGAAATAAAATAAAACAAATCACGACGTTTCTATCGCAACACAATCAATCTTCATCAGGTGGAACAACCACAGCAATAATAAAATGCTGAAGTAGGTGAGAGAGCTGTTGTGGCAAGAGGTTATTGGTAAGAAAGGGGGGAGGAGCAAGGGGGGGAGAGAGAGGGGAGCTGCGTGAGCGCTAGGGGGAGAAGAAGTGAGGCTGGGGGGGGACGTAGGCGGAGGTAGAAGTGGTAAGCTGAGTATGGGACATGGTGGGAAAGTAAATCTGAAAAATCTACTAGTACCTGGCGCGTGTGATGGAAACAACCACAACCAGTTAAGGCTTTACCTAGTTAATAACATCCATCGAATGATTGCTCAATTTGTATCCATCTTCTCGGTTGAAGTTATGTCCATGTTTGTATATCTGGATGGCTTCATGAAAAAACCTTTGATAGTTACCTGAAGGTTTGCAGAATACCTTGGTCTCGGAAAAAAAACAATATCACGCGAGCCCACAGCGTTATAACAATGGTCAGACACGGCAGAGGTATTGGTTCTGCGATGTTTCAGATCTGCCTTGTGTTCGCTAACACGGTCCGCGACATGTCAATTCGTTTTCCCAATGTAACTGCTACCGCAGGTACAACTCAGTTTGTCGACTCCAGGATATTGCATGTCAGGATGGGATTAGATCACGGATTTTGTGTACTGTATTGAATCGGACTTGGATCTTGTGTTTGTTTAAGATTTTGGAAATATTTTTGGTAACACCTGCTATGTATGGTAAAGTGATGGTCTTGATAGGCGTCTCAGTGGATTGTTTCTACATGGTTGGAGAAACAGCTTTGCGAATAATGCTGTCCCAGTACCCATTCATCTTAAGAGTCTGGTGTACGTGTTCCAGTTCACTGGCTTGGTGGTGTTGGTTGCAAATGCAGTGGCCCTATGGTGTAGTGGTTTGATGAGGGAATTCTTCTGCGCCGGATGGTGGTGGGAATTAGGTTTTAGATAGGTCTCTTCTCAAACAAAACATCCAGGAATTAGTAGCTTACCATCATTCTCCACTTCCATGGTGAATTTGATGGATGGGTGTATGGAATTTATGTTGTTGAGAAATTGATTCAATGTTGGCAGGCCATGTGGCCAAATGACGAAAGTGTGATCTACGTATCTCTTCCACAAGGAAGGACGTTGGGTGCATGTCTGGATGACATCAGTTTCAAATTTCTCCATGAAAACATTCGCTATCACTGGTGATAAGGGGGGACCCATGTGGGTACCTTCATTTTGTTTGTAGAAAGTACCATTCCTGGTGAAGTAAGTGCTGGTTCAGCGTTTCTACTGCTGCATGCATTTTTTTTCCGCCTGAGGACGACCGCTTGTGTTGCGATCGAAACGTCGTCATTTATTTTATTTTATCCATATGTGACTTTACCGAAAAAAACAAAGAGGAAGTGTTAGTAAGGCAGTTCCTAACCAAAGTTGGTACATCAGCATTCAGTCCATGTTGGACCAAGTCTTCAATTATTGCTAAGGTGTCAGGTACAGGAACCTTGGTGAACAGAAAGACTACATCAAAGCTGACGAGCAAATCATCTGGGGACAGTGAAATGCCTTTGATTAGAGAGATAAAGTGAGCTGAGTTTCATACTGCTGAGGTAGTCTTGCCCGTGAATGGAAGCAAGGTCTCAGACAGAAATTGGGCCAGTTTGTAGGGAGGTGAGTTGATAGTGGAAACGATGGGTCGAAGTGGAGTATCTTCTTTATGGATTTTTGGAAGACCATATAATCTGGGTGGTCTATTAGCAGAAGGTTTTAGGGAGAACTGCTTGAATGGTTCGATTAGAGAAGTCGAATTGGTAATGATATTGTTTGTTTTTAAAGCCAGGCAGTTGGTCGGATCTTTGTTGATTTTGGTGTAATTGCTATCATTAAGAAGGTCCTGGATTATGTTGCTGAATGTGGTTTTATCCATGATGACAGTAGCATTGCCCTTGTCGGCTGAGAGGATGACTTTGTCCTCTCTATTTTTTAATTTGGTGAGTTCAGAGCGCTCGTCCTTGCTGATGTTATTAATAGGATTCTTAGCATTTTTAAAGATGGTGGCAATTTTAAATCTTGCCACGTCTGTCGGGATGTGTCCCAAGCCTTTGAGGGCTACATCTACCTGGGTTTTTATATCATCCACTGGGATGTGTTTGAGGGTGACAGCAAAATTCAGCCCTCTAGCTAGTACCGATTTTAGGCTATCGGAGATTGTGCTGTTACTCTGATTAATAGCAGTCTTTTTTATGTGTGGATCTGGTTTCTTTTTTGACAAGTTATTGAATTTAGCAATAAGGTTAACCTTGCATTTGGAAGACATTGTTGTGGCAGAAGAAGCAGTCATGTTATCTACAAGGTTCCAATCAGATGCGGACATTTTATCTGTTAATGTTAAGTGTGATTGTAGGAGACATTTGTCTAAATTATCAAGTTCAAGCCGGAGTAGTCTTATCCTCTCTGAGATTAGAGAAAGGCTAGCTCTGAATAAGATCCGTTTAGAGTTGGGTTAAGTGACAGAAGCAGATGTGAGTTTAAATGTGGTCGGTATTATCTTGTTGTCGCGGCATCTCTTCAGAAAGGTGAGTGACTCGATCATGTGAGCCTTCTTGTCTCGCAGTCTGTTAATGGTTCTAACAGATGTGTGGAACCTATTTGCGTGGTTAGTTTATTAACCTTCCCCCACACTGTTGATTAGCACCATTGGCTACATGCGGTGCAAAATAATTTCAACATACATAGCTGGGATTGGCAAAAACATCCCAATCCTGAAATATTTACTCTATAAATTGCTCAAAAGTTTGGTTCACACACCTGTTGTTGTTATTCTCCTCGTGCCTACAGAAATCCTGGCTCACTTTGGCCCTCACTTGACCGACCGCGAAAAGCTGGAGCTCGCAGCCATGCAAGAAGTGTGGTACTTTGCGCTCGACAACAAACCCAAGGGATGCAACAGGCATGGATATGATGACGACGAACGTAATTACATTCTGGTGAGGCTCACCACAAAACTACAGCCTTGGGGGCGGTCACAGGGCCCAGAGATAGCGGGGTTTGTGGCTTCTTATTATTGCACCTGAATTACCAACCAGGGCACACACCAACGCGCTTCAAAATCAGAATGTTTAATCCCGAGTAAAGCCCTTTTAGATAAGAAGCAATTTTTCAAGGGAATCTTCGCCAGCAGACAGTATCAAAGCATTCGACAATTACACCCACTCACACACTTACTCACCCACCCCCAGACGCACTCACTTGCTGACTCACTCACTCATTCACCCACTCAATCACTCACCGACCCACTCGCCCACTCACCAATGCACTCACCCGCACACATCTGAATCAGAAGTTTATTTCCCGAGTAAAGCCCATTGAGCTCAGAAGCTCTTTTTAAGGGTGACTCAGCCAGCAGACATCTGAGCATTCCAAATTATGGTTAAAATAACTTCATAATTCCAAGCAAATGTTTTTGTTAAAATTACATTCTCACTTCTTAAACGTTGTGATTTTAACAATAGTCAGTTTAAATGATTGTACCTTTTGTTCAGTTCCGACATGATCACCTCCACTACCGCTATGAGGTGCTCAAGATGATTGGGGAAGGAGGTCAAGGCCAGGTGATCCAGTGCCTTGACCACAAGAGGAACACCCTGGTAGCTGTAAAGATCCTGGTGTCACCGTCGAGGTAAGACTTTAGAGACGTGTCATCACGAGGCCGACGTTGTTAAGTCCATTGGCGTGCAATGCGGTGGTGACACTCATGCTTCACAGCGAGAAGGGGGGCCTTGGTTCGGCTCCTGACTCGGGCACCATCGTGTGTGGAGTGTGTACCTTCTACCCCTGTTTTGCATCGGTTCCTTCTAGGTACTCTGGTTTTTCGTCTCTAGGCTCTAAGAAAAGCCGTCTCGGGTGTGGACCAATCAAATTCAAGGACAGTGCATATTATTATCAGAGTTGTCTCTTTTGTTTGCATTTTGACTGCTTGTGTTGTGGTTATTGCAAACATGATGCCTTGAATAAAGGTGTCAGTTTTTGTGCCAGTTAAAAGGGTAAAACCTATTACTATATCTTGTTACTGGCAAAGGAGGTCTCATAATGAGGCTATGCTGTCACATTACTTTTATCATTCCGAGTACTGTATCATACCGCTCAACAGTGCAGCTCAAAAAAGTATTTTGTTGTCGACTACTCACAAACCACGTTATGATGGGCTTATTCCGTGTTATAATGGGTGCGTATCTTGTTAGAATGTGCGTGTTCCATGTTGTAATGGTCGCGTTTCTTGTTACAACGGACACATTCTGCATTGTGTAAAAAGTGTTGAAGAACCACGTTATAACGAAAACGCGTTGTTTTAACGGGCGTTTGCATTTAGTTTTCCCGAATGACCAATCCGATTTGAATGGCTCTTCACCTTCAAATCCTATTGGGTACCCTACGCCAGCTCCTGTGCCCCGTATGGTACCAATGAGAGTCGAGAACGCTACTCTAGCTCACAATGCCGTTAGACCTGGTGAAAGTATATTTAATTATTAATTCTGAATAGCATTTGCCTCTGGGTGTCCCTTAAGCAAGTGTAAGTTATTAATTTGTGGACTTCCTCTGCGCAGCTCCAAGGAAGAAACATTGCAGAGGATGGAGCTCCAGATAGCTCTGGAACTTCAGAGTGAGGACAGCAATGAAGATTACAACGTCATCAAAGTCCTAAACAGCTTTGATTTCAGGGGACACCACTGCCTTGTCCTGGAGCTGTTGAAGTATGTACCGCGTGTTCCATCTCCCTCTCCCTCCGCTAATAGCGTGGTTAACTGATTAACTAAACAAACTTTTTTGTTTTCGTGGGAAAGTCCACTGACCTATTAGTTATTTTTTTGTAAGCGACCTGCCCACAAATGATAGCTTAACAAAGTAACTTATCACGTGGAAATGTATAGCAGCCAAATACTATGAATGCATGTCGATTCGAAATGTGGAGGGGAAAACCAGAGGACCTACAGAATAATCCACATGATCACAGGGAGAACATGCAAACTCCAAATGTACATGCGTCAGGTTCGGGATCAAACCCCACGACCTTACCAGGCGGAGTTGTTATCTTCTCCCCATGGATAACCCTCTACCACCTGGCAAAAATGCCAATGAAATCAAGTTGTCAAGTGGGCAAATGAGCCAACTAATTTGGTTCATCGACAAACCAACGACCTGAACCTACACTGAACTATGACTCTGAATATTGGTCGTGAACATGCACGAACAATATTAAGATTGTTGTTAGCAGAATCAGCACAGCATTTAAGGAGATGACACTGACACTGTGTTGCTGTTGTTTCTGCTTTTGTCTCTCTCACAGGGAGAGCCTTTATGATGTGATGAGAGAATCGGGGTTCCGGTTGGACATGGAAATGGTGAAAAGTTATACCAGGGGAATCCTCATGTTCCTGTCCCACATCTCTTCCAGGAACATAGTTCACGCGGACATCAAGCCAGTGAGTGGACACAGCATTCAGTATGATTTTGTTGCAGAGGCGTATTGTTAGTAGGGAATCGTTCCACGGAGAAAACCGGCCACATTAGTCACAAGGTCTATGCGTTCGCTGTTTCCATCTAACTGGAAGGAGGCAGGGTCATTGTACCCCTGGTGAAGATAATGCAGTATGAATTAAACTGTAGTGTAGAGTCGTGTCGGTATTGGGGACTCACCATAGACAAAACCGGCAACGTTGATCACAGCGTTGCCCCAGTCCTTCGGAGACAGAAACTGGAGCAAATAAAGACTATTTCCTAAGTGTGCCAAACGTGTATTTTGACCTGACAGCTGCCCGTTGTCGGCTTCCACACTGCGAATGGAAAACTTCCGAAGACAAACGCGCGGTGGATAGCGTCATGGAATACGCGAGCTCTCATGTGTAGCTTTTGGTCCGTAACCCGTTAAAGGGCACTCTTGCAGCTGTGAGCTCAATGCACTCTCCTGTCAGAGGAACCATGATCAGTTGTCAATAGAGCTGCCCTCCTTTACTTCGATGGTCCCTTAGAGTGCTTTGAACATGAGCCTCAAATCAAATCTCTTTTCTAGATGCAATTGAAAGGGGCAACCCCCAGTAATAGCTGTCAACAAACATCAAACGTGATCGTTCCACTGCTGGCTGAATGTTATCGGCATAACCTCTGCATTTGAATTCATTCTGCCCCTTCTCCTGCAGGAAAATGTTCTCATCAAGGACACCGTGACCGGCACTGTGAGGGTCACTGACTTTGGCACGAGCTTTTTTGTGGAAAGTCAACGTGAGTGACCTCTCCTGGGTGTGAGCGTCTGCGTGTGGGTGTTTGTCTGATTGTGTATATGTGTGAGTATCTGCGTGTCTGTACATGTGACTGTTCATGTGTGTGATGAAGATGCTGTTTAAGAAACAGTGAGTACACAAACACATATATGTGTTGTTCTTGTGATTGGTGTGCAGCTATGAATGTTGGTGGGACTCTGGAATACTCGGCTCCGGAGCTGCACTTGGGCTACAGCTTGACCTGTGGCGTAGACATGTGGGCGCTGGGTTGCACGGTGGCGGAGTTGGCGACGGGCAGGCAATTATTTCAGTCCGACAGTGACAAAGATTACCTCCCGCGCTGCATTGAGGTATTTCCCACTGGGCGTCCATCCGCTCGTGATGCCCCTCTCTTTCCTTGGAGTCGTGGGTTTTGGGGGTGGCAGGAGGGGAGGTGGCCACTTAGTGATCTGGCGAATAGCGGCCGTCGTATGTTGTGTATGAGTGTACACGTGTCCATCTTGTACGTGTGAGGGGAGCAGTAGTGTAGCGGTTAGCATGCTGCGCTCATGGCCCACACTAGTGATGATTATCTGAACCGGTCCTGGGCCTCCCTTAGTTAGACTCAGCCTTAAATGAGTACCTAGTGCAGTGTGTAAAATACCTGGGTCAATGTGGCCCACCACCCCCTGTCTCTGTGTGCCATAATGCTTGCCCTCAACAAGCGCTGCTGCTGTTGTTACGCTATACTAACAGCACTTGCCCCTACAGTCAGCCGAGGATACACGGGTGACCTTTGTCTTTGTCTCAACCATGTGCAGATTCTGGGAATGCCTCCACGATACATGGTGAATTCAGCTCCCGACAGAAGGCAGTTTTTTGGTGAGTTAAAGGGTGGTGCGAGTAACGGACCGGATTCAGTTTTAAGAAGAGGCCTGCGGCTGTTGTTATTTTTTTGGTGGGAGGGGGGGGGGAATGGCCTCTTTTTATTTTAAATTCCTTGGGTGAGTGGGTGGGTAAGTCGGTGTGTGGGCAAGTAGGTTGTAGGGTAAGTGGGCGAATTGGTCAGTGGGTAAGCGGGTGGGCGGGTGAGTGGGAGGTGGTTCGGTGATTGGGTAGGTGAGTGAGTGATTGTGTAGGTGGAAGAGTGGGTGGGTGGGTGAGTAGGTTGATGGATGGGTCGGTAAGTGGGTAAGTAGGTGACGTGGTGGTTGGTGACTGCATCTGTCCCGCTGTGCATGGCTCCCGCAGACCGTCAAGGGAAGATGTTGTGCCCAGGCAAGAAAAGGGTACCGGGGAGCTTCCCACTTGAAAGTGTGCTCAAAAGCCACGACCCGGCGTTTGTGGAATTCGTCAGCTTCTGTCTGCGGTAAGACACACCCACCACCCCCTCCCAATGAGGATCCCCCCCCCCTCCAATTGATCGGCGATCACTCTCCACCGATCGCCAGGAAAATGTGGAGCTGAGTGGGACTGCCGATGTGCAGTACCACCGGTGTCAAGATCGCCCTCTGTGGAGGATGGAGAGGTCCGTGCAAGACGCTGCTGGCCAATGCGATGCTCGGGGCATTTTTAGTCTACTGGGCATCAGAGGATTGCCACTGTTCCTGCTGCTTCCGCTGCTGCCGTGCATTCCTGACCTTGTAGGAGAAGGGAAGCAACTTCAATGCTCTCACCACGCTTCTCTCACTACGTGTGGCGCGTGTGTCTCCCACGCGTCTCTCAACAGATGGGTTCCGGATTCTCGTATGACGCCAGCGCAGGCGCTGGATCACAGCTGGCTCCGGACCGCGGCCACCAGCACCACCAGCAATGCCACCACCACTGCTACTCCTGGCCGTGTCCAGTGCTTTGGAGCTGCTGAACGACGGTAACCCACATTCTGCTGACCAATTTTCAAGGCAGTCCATAGAGAGGTGTGGGGCCCAGGGCAAGTCACAACTCCCACATGGAGAAAGTGGCCCAAGTATGGGCATCAAACCCAGGTCCCTCTTTGGCTGTGAGTTCCAGCCCTGCCGCCCACAAACTAACACACGGAGAGTTCAAATCTCACCTGTACATTCGGTTATATACGGATGTATTTTTATAATTGCTTTCTGGGTGAGGACAAATAATGAAGTGGCCATATCTTTGCCATGTAGGTAACCCTTCATCCACTGTGACATCGCCAGCTCCCCCCCTCCCCCCCGATGGTGGGGGAGGGGATGGCTGCGATCTCTGCTGCAGCAGTAAGTTGGAACAATGTCGTGCGCATATCTTCACAGAGCGGAGCCGGCGCTGCCCCCATTCTCTTTGCTCGCCTGGGCCTCTGATTGGAGGCTGAAGGTTGTGGAGGAAGAGGAAACCCAGGTGGAGGAGCTGGTGTTGCAGGAGGAAGAGACCCTGGTGGAGGAGCTGGTGGTGCAAGAGGAGGAGACTCTGGTGGAAGAGCTGGTGGTGCAGGAGGAGGAGACCTTGGTTGAGGAGCTGGTTTTGCAGGAGGAGGATGCCTTGGTGGAGGAGCTGGTTTTGCAGGAGGAGGAGACCTTAGTGGAGGAGCTGGTTTTGCCAGAGGAGGAGACTCTGGTGGAGGAGCTGGTGGTGCAGGAGGAGGACACCCTGGTGGAGGAGATCGTTGTGGAAGAGATGGTGGTGGAGGAGAAGGAGAAAACAAGGAAAGAGGATCAAGTGATGGTGATGCAGGAGAAGAGGAAGCCAGGGGGCCTGGCCCGCATGGGGAGAGTCATCCGCTCACTCCTCCGACGCGTGCTGCTGTGTGGTGGCCGGTCCACCGCACAGTAGAGATGGAGGTGGTCGTTGATCGGTCTGATCCATGACCACTATCACCACACCTACCACACACACCCTGTACCCACCCACCCCGTGACACCCACTACACTCCACACACACCCTGCACCCACCCCGTGACACCCACCATCCACCACACTCCACACACACCCTGCACCCACGCCATGACATCCGCCACACTCCACACACACCCTGCACCTACCCACACTGTGACACCCACCACCCACCACACTCCACACACACCCTGCACCCACCCACCCCGTTACACCCACCATCCACCACACTCCACACACACACCCTGCACCCACCCACCCCGTGACACCCGCCACCCACCACACTCCACACACACACCCTGCACCCACCCACCCCGTGGCACCAACCACCCATCACACACCACACACACCCTGCACCCATCCACCCCGTGACACCCACCATCCACCACATTCCACACACACCCTGCACCCACCCACCCCGTGACACCCATCACCCACCACACACCCTGCACCCACCCACCCCGTGACACCCACCACACTCCACACACCCTGCACCCACCCACACCGTTACACCCACCACACACCACACTCCACACACCCTGCACCCACCCACCCCGTGACACCCACCACACTCCACACACCACACACCCTGCACCCACCCACCCCGTGACACCCGCCACCCACCACACTCCACACACACACCCTGCACCCACCCACCCCGTGGCACCAACCACCCATCACACACCACTCACACCCTGCACCCATCCACCCCGTGACACCCACCATCCACCACATTCCACACACACCCTGCACCCACCCACCCCGTGACACCCATCACCCACCACACACCCTGCACCCACCCACCCCGTGACACCCACCACACTCCACACACCACACACCCTGCAACCACCCACCCCGTGACACCCACCACACACCACACACCCTGCACCCACCCACCCCCTTGACACCCACCACCCACCACAATCCACTCACACCCTGCACCCACCCACCCTGTGACACCCAACACACTCCACACACCCTGCACTCACCCACCCCATGACACCCACCACTCACCACACACCCTGCAACCACCCACCCCGTGGCACCCATCACCCACCACACACCCTGTACCCACCCACCCCATGACACCCACCACCCACCACACTCCACACACACCCTGCACCCACCCACCCCGTGACACCCATCACCCACCACATACCCTGCACCCACCCACCCCGTGACACGCACCACCCACCACACTCCACACACCCTGCACCCACTCACCCTGTGACACCAACCACACTCCACACACACCCTGCACCCACCCCGTGACACCCACCAGCCACCACACTCCACACACCCCCTGCACCCACCCACTCCGTGACACCCACCACCCACCACTCTCCACACACCCTGCACCCACCTACCCCGTGACAACCACCACACACCACACTCCACACAAAGGGTTAAGGGTTTTGAGGGTTACGTGTTTAAAGGATTAGGGGTGGAGAGATCTAGGGGTTTATAGAATTATGGTTTTAACAGTAAAGGGGTATAGAGTGTTAGGGGGTTTGGGATTTTTTGTTGTATTTGGGTTATGGTTTCAAAAGGTGAGGAGTTTAGATGGATAGGGTTTTATGGGTAAATCGGTTTAAAGGGTTAGGGATTTAGAGGATTATAAGTTAAGGGTTTAGAGGTTTACAGGGTGATGGGTTTAGGGGTTTAGAGGGTTAGGTATTTAGAGGGTGTGTGGTTTAGAGGTTTAGGGGTTTAGAGGCTGAGGGTTTTAAGGGTAAAATGTTTTAGAGGTTTAGCGGTTTAGAAGGTGATTAGCTTAGAGGGTTAGGGTTTTAGAGGGGTACAGTTTAGAAGGTTATGGGTTTATAGGGTTATAATTGTAAGGAGTTTGGTGTCCTGAGGTTTAGACGGTTTATGGGTTTCGATTGTTAAAGGGTTAGTGGTTTAGAGGGCTTGGAGTTTATAAGGTTACGTGTTAAGGGTTTAGAGGTTTTTTAGGGGATAAGCGTCTTCGATGTTTTGGGGGTTTCTAGGGTTATGGTGTTTAGGGGTTGAGCGTTTTAGGGGTTGAGGATTTTAAGGGTTAGGGGTTTAGAGAGTTGGTGTTTAGAGGGTTAGGGGTGCAGAGATCTAGGGCTTTTGAGAATTCGGATTTTAACGGTAAAGGGGTTTAGAGTGTTAGGGGGTTTGGGGTTTCAGGGTATTTGGGTTCTGGTTTCAAAGGGTGAGGAGTTTAGAAAGGATTTGATTTAATGGGTAAAGGCGTTTAGAGGGTTTGGGATTTAGAGGATTATAAGTTGAGCCGTTTAGAGGTTTATAGGGTTATGGGTTTAGGGGTTTAGAGGTTTAGGGGTTTAGAGGGTGATGGTTTTAAGGATAAAGGGGTTTAGAGTGTTATGGGTTTCGATTGTTATAGGTTAAGTGGTTTAGAGGGTTAGGAGCTTAGAAGTTTCGGGGTGTTTCGGGGATAAGGGGTTTCGTGGTTTATAGACTTCGAGGGTTTAGGGGTTGAGAGTGTTAGCGCTTGAGGGGATTCAAGGGTTAGGGGTTTAGAGGGTTAGGGTTTTAAGGTTAAAGGGCTTTATAGTGTTAGGTGTTTAGAGGATTGGGCTATTAGTGGTGTAGGAGTTTAGAGGGTGAGGGGTTTAGCAGGTTAGGTGCCGAGAGGGTTACGGTTTTAGGGGTTGCGGAGTTTAGAGGGTTTGGTGTTTAGACAGTTAGAGTTTTGGGGGTTTATGGGTGGGGTTTTCGAGGGAGAGGTTTTTAGACAGTTAGGGTTTTAAGGGTAAGGTCGTTTAGAGGATTAGGTGTTTAGAATGTTAGAGTTTAGAAGATTTTGGGGTAAAGAGGGTTGGGGGTTTAGAGAGTTAGGTGTTTAGAGATGTATGGGTTTCGATTGTTAGAGGTTGAATGGTTTAGATGGTTAGGAGTTTAGGAGGTTATAATTGTATGTGTTTAGGGGTTTAGAGGTATGGGGGTTTTGAGGGTTAGGGGTTTATAGGGTAATGGGGTTTAGCGGTTTAGAGGGTTATGGGTTTTGGGATTTGGGAGTTTAGAGGGTTTAACACCAAGACTTTGACAACTAATATTATCCACACTAAAGGTGTTTTGGATTTCTCTCCGACACTTAATGGCACTTTTTTATTGTCATGACAAACTTTACTAATTGGCTGTGTCGGGTGGTGTCTGGTTTAACGACACATTTATATTTACACGATCTAACCCGAAAATATATTTATTATGGGTTTAGAGGGTTAGGGGCTTAGAGTGTTATGTGTTTAGAGGGTTAGCGTTTTAGGGGTATAGGTGTTTTAAGGGTTAGGTGTCTTGAGGGTTAGTTCTTTAGAGGGTATGGGTGTTAAATGTAGATTTGAAGTTTTCGTGACTGCAGGGATCCATACTCTTTGGTTCTTTCGGTAAAGTGACATAGATAGAAATAAAATAAAACAAATCGCGACGTTTTGATCGCAACACAAGCGATCTTCATCAGGTGGGACAAAACACAAACGATCTTCATCAGGTGGGACAACCACAGCAAGAAATGCTGAAGTCGGCGGGAGAGCTGCCATGGCAAGAGGTTATATAGTTAAGAGAGGGGGGAAGAGGCAAGGGGACAGAGAGAAAAGGGGGGGGGGGGTGTGGGGTAGGAAAAGGGGGGGGCACGTAAGCGCTAGGGGAAGAGGACGTTAGGCTGGTGGGGGGACATGGGCGGGGCAGCAGTAAAACCGGCAGGTAATGATGGAAACAACAACACAAGTTAAGGCATTACCTGGTTGATAACATCCTTCCAGTGATTGTTTAATTTGTATCCATCTTCTCGGTTGAAGTTTTGTCTATACCCTGGAGTCTACAAACTGAGTTGTAACTTCGGCCGCAGTTACGTTGGAGAAATAAAACGACACGTCTCGGACCGTGTTCGCGAACACAAGGCGGATCTGAAACATGGCAGAACCAATACCTCTGCCGTAGTGGCCATTGTTATAACGCTGTGGGCTCGCATGATATTGTTATTTTCGGAGGCCAAGGACAAAACTTCAATCGAGAAGATGGATACAAATTAAACAATCACTGGAAGGATGTTATCAACCAGGTAATGCCTTAACTTGTGTTGTTGTTTCCATCATTACCTGCCGATTACTGCTAGCCCCGCCCACGTCCCCCCACCCCAGCCTCACGTCCTCTTCTCCTAGCGCTCACGCGGCCCCCCTTCCTCTCCCTACCCCACACCCTCCCCTCTCTCTCTCCCCCCTTGCCTCCGCCCCCATCTCATACCTGTATAACCTCTTGCCACGGCAGCTCTCCCGCCGACTTCAGCATTTTCTTGCTGTGGTTGTCCCACCTGAAAATATCACTTATGTTGCGATCGAAACGTCGTGATTTGTTTAATTTTATTTAATTTATACCTACGTGACTTTACTGAAAGAACCAAAGAGTATGGATTCCTGCAGTCACGAAAGCTTCAAATAAAGATTAAAATAGTTTAGTTTAATTTGTTTATTTTTGAACAGTTTGTCTTTCCTGTCATTTTTTGTATTTTTTTAGTTATGTTCTGACCTGCCCGATTGGACAGCTGTGAAAACAGATCTTTGTAGCTCATCGATTTCATCCAGTGTAAATAAATATTCAGATTTAAATTTTATTGACCTCTGTGCGAGTCTATGGATTTCTGAGTTTGTGGGCCTCTGTGAGTGTATGGGTCTCTGTCTGAGTCTATGGATCCCTGTGTCAGTATATAGGGTCGCCGTATGAGTCTGAGTGTCTGAAGGAATGTATGGGTCCCTGTTGGAGTCTATGGGTTTCTGGGTCTGAGTGGGAATCTATGGTTCTCTGAGTATGGTTGTTTGTGCGAGTCTTAAGTGCACAAACTGAACTTAAAAAGGGCATTGAGGGGTGCGGAATCCAAGTTGACTATTAAGCTCCCCGCAGTGCAAGCCAGCTCTCTAGTCGTGTCATCATACAGCCCCTGTAATTCTTTATAATAATAATTAGACTTACTCCAGGAAAGCCACGCTGAGTCATAGTAAGGTCCTGAATTTGTTTTTTATTGTAAGATCTTTTCAATCAATGAATAACGAATGCTTACACAAGTGGGGGGAAACCGGAGCACCCGGAGAAAACAAACGTATGTGAAGGGGCAGCAGGCACCATTTTAAACCGTACAGGTGACGATGGCGATGATCCCACTTGCTATAATGCCTTCTCCTGGCCAGTCAGATGCTTTCTCCTGGCCAGCCAGGAGAAGGCACCTCAATGTCCACGGGAAGGGGGTTTCACAATATTTACTGTGTGATCCACCAACCCTTGCTGCCTTCTACAGTGCTGGATCGCAGGCTTGCGTCACCACCTTCTGGCGAGTATTTGTAGTTATTATTTAAAGCTATATAGCACTCACAAGAACGACTCAAGAGGCGTGAGGAGCCACAGACATGCAGGAAGGAAGCCACGTGGTGAGCCAGCACCAACGATTGTCCAGGCTCTACGGTACTCTATGTATGGAGGCATTATTGGCTAATTAATAACGAGTGTTTGTACAAATGGGGGAAATCGGAGCACCCAGAGAAAAGCCACGTGTGTGAAGGGCAGCATTTTAAACCGTACAGGTGACGATGGCGATGAGTCCACTTGCTGTACTGCCTTCTCCTGGCGAGGCAGGTTATGCACCTCGACGCCCACGGGAAGAGGATTTCACAACATCATTGTGCGGTGATTTACGAACCCTCGCTGCCTTCCCCAGTGCTGGATTTGAGACGTGCACCACTAACACCAGGCGAATGATAACAACAACAACAATAACTATACTTATTACTTGGTAGCAACAGGCGAAAGAAAACAACAGGCAAATTATAACAGTCCAATTAAAACAGGCGAATGATAACAGGCAAATGAAAACAGGCGAATGATAACAACAGGCGTATGTTTAGAACAGGCGAGTAATAACAACAACAATTATTATTATTTACACTTAGAACTTGATAACAACAATATTTATACTTATAACGTGATCAAGCAGGCCTCAGAGGTGCGAGGAACCACAGACAATCAGGAAGGAAGCCACTTGGTAAGCTGGCACCAACGATTGCCCAAGCTCTGTGACCCTATTGATACGTTTTTATCGACCAGATAGGGAGCGTTACGTGTGGGGGGGAAACCGCCCCCTTCGGTGCCTCCATGGTCCAATAGCTGGTCTTCTTGGCGCCACGGTCCCGAGCCCCCTAAAAGTTCCTCATGGAGCAAATCAACGGGTGGGCCATTGCCTTGTCAGGGCTCATTCATTGCTCCGGATCCCACCTGAAAATGGCAGGCGCAGATCCCCACATCATTAAAGCCACGGGTGCATTTATCCCAGATATAAACAATTGCAAACTATTTGACTATTTTTTTTTACTTTAACCAGGCAAGGCCCACTGAGCTATACAGCTCTCTTTCAGAAGCGGCCACACAATTACAGCTCAACAAATTGGCTTATTACGTGGACATTAGTAGCCAAATACTCTAAACATGTGTTAATAAATGTGGAGGGAAAACCCGGAGGATCCGGAGAAAAATACACGCGACCACGGGGAGATAACATACAAACTCCAAATACAAAGGTGTCAGGGTAAGGATTTAATACACGACCTCCTGTATACCCTACAAAATAGTTAACATCTCGCCACCGTGGCGCCCAATTCTGATCACATGACATAGCAAAACGAACGTCGCGGTGCATAGCAATAATTCAATTGGGCAATTACTGAGCGTTCATAAACGTGAGGGGATACAGGAGTACCCAGAGAAAACCCACTCGTGCAAGGGGGCAACCCTCTATCCCATGCAGACAGAGATGGTGCTTATCCCACTTGCTGTACTGCCTTCTCCTGGCCAGCCAGGATATGCCACCTCAACACCCACTACACCATGAACTTTGTGAACCGAGTTCAATGATAGCGATGGTGTCACCATCGCTATCATTGAAGACCTGGTTCATCAAGGACTGCATACTGATGTACCCCCCCTGGTGAGACATTGCTTAACCAACACTTACTTCACCTGGAATGGAACTTTCTACAAACAAACTGAGGGCACCCCAATGGTCTCCCCCCTATCTCCGGTTGTAGCCAACGTATTCATGGAAAAATTTGAAACTGACGCCATCCAGACTGCCACTCTACGCCCGACCTTATGGAAGAGGTACGTTGATGACACCTTTGTCATCTGGCCACATGGCCAGCCTGCTCTAGACCAATTCCGCGACCACATCAATTCCATACACCCAGCCATCAGATTTACCATGGAGGTCGAAAAAGATGGCAAACTACCCTTTTTGGATGTCTTAATTAAAAGAAGACATGATGGTTCAATGAGCCACTCTGTCTACAGGAAAGCTACCCATACAGATGCTTACTTGAAACCGGATTCCCACCACCATCCATCCCAAAAAAACTCCCTCATCAAGACTCTATACCATAGAGCCCAATGCATTTCCGACCAGGAACACATTACCAGTGAACTCAAGCACGTACACCAGGCTCTCAGGGCTAATGGCTACTCCGACTACACAATCCGCAAAGCCATCACTCCAGTCATGAAGAAGGATCCTCTTGTGGAGCCACTCAAAACCATCACCTTACCCTACATTGCAGGGGTCACTAAAAAGATCTCCAAAATCCTGAACAAACTGAAGATCCAGGTCTGATTCAACACAGTACATAAAATCCGTGATTTAGTTCCATCTGTAAAAGATGCTGTTCCAGACATACAGTACCCGGGCGTTTACAAACTAAAGTGCCTCTGTGGTAGTAGCTACATTGGAGAAACCAAAAGACATATCTCGGACCGCATCCGCGAACACAAAGCAGACTTGAAACACGGTAGGACGAACTCCTCTGCCGTGGCAGATCACTGTTATAATTCAGTGGGCTCACATGACATTGACTTCTCCAAGACGGAGGTTCTTTGCAAACCAACCGGCTACCATGAGAGATTCGTTCATGAGGCCATTCACATATACAAGCACAGAGACAATTTCAACCGAGAAGATGGATTCAGGCTTAGTAACCACTGGAAAGATGTTTTAAATCATTTCTGTTCTTAATTAATTGTATTTTTACGATGACCTTCAGACCGCAGCTCTTTCGCCAGCATTGCCTCTTAATACCTCTCACACCACGGTTAATGGTATAGTTTTACAATATGGAGCATACTAGGGCCTCGCAGCTGTCTCTCTCCCCCTCCTCTGTTCCGACCATGGACGAACTCGTCCGTCTGAACGGGACCCGTAGCTATCCGTGGGGCTGAAATTTGAGGGTAAGAATCCACCCATTTTTTCGCCATATAGCATTGTGATATATAACGACTTATTGTTGGTAGCTTAGCTGATTGGAGAATATAGAGTTTATTGATAACATGAAGGTAATTTATATTTTAGTTTTTATTGGTTCACTATATAGTACTGTGAATAGCTCAGATGTGTAGTCATTTCTGTGACCAGTCACTAGCTAATCACTCAGTTGTTTCAATGCTGGATTCGCCTAGTTATTTCAATGCTAAATTCTCCTGTTTGATTTGTACTAAGGGCCTCGGTGAATGTGTATGCTCTGACTTTAACGTAGTTATTTCTGCAGCAGGTACAAGCTAACCACTCAGCTATCTCAATGCTAAATTCTATGCTAATTCCATTGTCAAGATGTGTATGCCTTAACTTAGCTATTTCAATGCTAAATTCTATGCTAATCCCTTTAACAATGGGTGCCTCTGCGGGTGTGTATGCTTTAACTTTTAACATAGCTATTTCTGTGACCAGTCACAAGCTAATCATTCAGCCATTTCAATGCTAAAATCTATGCTAATTCCTTTGTCAAGGCGCTTTGTTCCTCTCACACAGCTTAAAGGCCGTATCTGAACGTGGCTCTTTCACTCCAGCGCTGTCCTACCATACAGTCTCGCTCCCTTCACCTGATGAAGGCCGCTTGTGTTGTGGCCGAAACGTCGTGAGAATATTATTGTCTTATTTTATTTTATCAATTTATTATTTTATTATCATTCTACGTGACTTTACCGAAAGAACCAAAGAAGATGAATCATTGCAGTCACGAAAGCTTTAAATCGAAACTCTAAACATGTGTTAATAAATGTGGAGGGAAAACCCGGAGGATCCGGAGAAAAATACACGCGACCACGGGGAGATAACATACAAACTCCAAATACAAAGGTGTCAGGGTAAGGATTTAATACACGACCTCCTGTATACCCTACAAAATAGTTAACATCTCGCCACCGTGGCGCCCAATTCTGATCACATGACATAGCAAAACGAACGTCGCGGTGCATAGCAATAATTCAATTGGGCAATTACTGAGCGTTCATAAACGTGAGGGGATACAGGAGTACCCAGAGAAAACCCACTCGTGCAAGGGGGCAACCCTCTATCCCATGCAGACAGAGATGGTGCTTATCCCACTTGCTGTACTGCCTTCTCCTGGCCAGCCAGGATATGCCACCTCAACACCCACTACACCATGAACTTTGTGAACCGAGTTTAAATTTCTGGCCACGGCGAACATCAGTGGCTATCTCCCTCTTCCTCTCTCGTCCCTGCTATTATCTCCCTCTTCTTCCCGCGTCCCTCCCACTATCTACCTCTCCAATCCGTCCCACCATCTTCCTCCCTCGTCCCTCCCACCATCTCCCACTTCCTCCCCAGTACCTTCCACTATCTCCCTCTTCCTCCCACTTGGCTCTACTATCTCCCTCTTCTCCCGTCCCTCGCACCATCTCCCTTTTCTTCCCCCATCCTTCCCACTATCTCCCTCTGCATCTCCAATCCCTCGCACTCTCTCCCTCTTCCTTCCCCTTCCTTCCCACTATCACCTTCTTACTCTAACCGATCTGCCTAATCCTCCCAAATCACTCCCACTATCTCCCTCTACTTCCCCAGTCGCTCCAACTATCTCCCTCTTCATTCCCCTTTCCTGCCACTATCTCCCTCTTCCACTCCCTTCCCTCCCACTATCTCCCTCTTCCTCTCCCGTCCCCCCCGCTATCTCCTTCTTTCTCTCCCATCCCTCCCACTTTCTTCCTCCCCCGTCCCTCCCACTATCTTCTCATCCTCCCCCATCCATCCCACGATCTTCCTCATCCTCTCCCGTACCTTCCGCACCTTCCTTATTTAACACCATCAGGTTCACAGACTCGCCCTCGCTTCTCCCAAGTCAAATAGCCTAGCTTAGACACAACCCTCACCATGTTACACTGACGGCATCGACCGAGACAGCCAACAACTATCCGGCCGCCCAATTATCTAGTGAAGACGGCAGCGACCAAGTCGGCAAAGACAGTGCCAACGCGACGACTCCACTTCCCAGAACCTGCAACCACGAGCTCTCGCTCTCCGCTGCTTTTATCCGACTCGGCGCGGCCTGGCTCCGCCCTGGCCGCGCCTCCCTTCTCCAACCCACGAGCGGGTTCCAGGGTCTTCCAGACAGGGTCTCTGTGATCCTTGCCCCAGTGCCTCCGCCCTGCTGACAAACACGCGTGAGGCTCACTGGCGTGTGTACTCCCCGTCCACCGCAGTTGCCGCTGCTGGACAACAACTATTACTCTACAGTTGTACTGCCCTTCTGTACCGTGCCCCCGAGCCATCAACACGGACTCACAGCATCAACACAGACTCACATGATCAACACAGACTCCCACGATCAACACTCACAGCATCAATACGGACTCACACCATCAACACGGAAACACAGGGTCAGTGAGCGAGATGGCGGATGAGTGCATACATGATGTGAGTGGTGGTGAGTTCAAGTTGAGCACCCAGTTTTAAATCTCATTTACTCCCACCACCCTACACACCCTACATACAACAGTCGGAAGTAAATGCCTACACACCCTACATACAATCGTCAGTAGTAGGAGTGGGGAGAAGAGGGCATCAGTGGGGGCGAGGCATGAAGCGTTGAGAAGCCCTCAGATACTCCATAAAACCCCGAGTTTCATGGAGTATAATTTTCAGCATTACAGTTCCATTTTTTTTACGTTAACAAATGTCTCGCGATATATTACACCGTATAGGTAACTAGATTGGGCGAGGGATGGTCTTTTTTGTTGAACAATCAATAAAGCTACGGTGTCATACTGTGCCCGTATCCGTGTACGGTACTGTGCACTAAAGGAAGAAAAATGGAGCGGCTGAACCTCACTGCCTCCTTACCGGAGGCTGTAAACATCAAGTGACCTGAAAACTGCGATGGGACGTGAAAGACAACATGGAGAGACAAGAGGGCGCCACGTGTGTTCTTCCATGCCAGCAGCAGCATCATCGCAGGCAATGAGGTTCAAATGGGCACAGGAACTTTGAGGTGGACCCACGAGTGGTCGAGCCACAGCGGCGTGCAATCGGCGACCTCTATACGCTTGGCGCAATCCGCATCGTCATTTCACGGAGCCCTTGTCCACTCGACGAGTGCGACGACGCCGTCCCACCGTCATTCGGCGCCTCGTGGTGACATCACAACAGCAAAGCGACAGATGTTGATTATTCATTTCTTGAGGCAATTCGAGGGCCCGGTTACATCACGTTGTGATACACGCACACACCGTCAAGATATACTACACCGGTCATAAAAAAAGCAGGGGATAGAAAGGTGGGGGAGCGGACCCGACCACAGGTATTGTTTAAAAGACGTCAAGCGGACCGGTGGTTTTAAATGCAAGTCCATGCAAACACCAACATCCGAACGATTGTACCAATAAATCCTGAACCTTCTGGAAGATTTCAGCTCCCGCTGGTTTGGATCAGGGTGATGTTGGGGCAAATTCCATTAATTGGGAAAGGTGGCAATCTTGTGGGAATGTCCTCGCCAGAGAAGAAACTTGTCGCTTCCATGTTTTATTTTCATCCAACGTCCCATTAGCGAGATCCAGAGCGTGACGAACTCATATGGAGTCGGCCTCCTGTAATTTTTCTGGTCTCATTCTCACCACAGGTGAAAGCAGAGCCACACATCAACGTGCCAATGGGGCCACGGTTGAAGTGGTGGGGCCACGGTTGAAGTGGCGGTGGCCACGGGTCATGTGGCCTCGATGTATTTTCCATGTTGAAGGCCGATTGCCCCAAACATTGCCCGTCATATGCAGTGTCACTGAATAACGTGTGAAACATACTGTAGCATATACAAAATTTTATTTTCTTCATACATTAAATACAATAAACACAATAAACATGAAATGCATATAGGACATTTATAACTCTCTCAATGACCAAACTTGTATTTTATGAACACACTTATACAAGCAAAATATGACAAAAGTGTTCCAGATTACAGTTTCAATTGAGACTGAAATCCGGAATCATTACCCCCTACTGACAGACTAATAATACCCGCTCGCAGGCCAAGTGCTGATTCACCTTGGGGCCTCGCCTGGTATAGAGGTCGTGGGTTAAATCCCGACGCCTGTATATCTGGAGTTTGCATGTTCTCCCCGTGACCGCGTGGATTTTTCTCTGGGTCCTTCGGTTTTTCCCTCCACATTTAGAAACATGCGTTTAAAAGTATTTGGCTGCTATATATTTCTGCGTGACAAGCCACTTTATAGCACTTTCATTTGTGGCCCGGTCGTTCCTGAAAGAGAGCTATACAGCTGAGTGGGCCTTACCTGGTAAAATAAAAATAGATTAGTTTTGTTAGTTTATTTTGTGCCACAGGGGGACAGCTACAGGGGGGGGGGGGGGGTGCCCATTAAAATGGTCGAGATGAGATGCAACTTAAGGCGCTTGTGACTTCCCAAAAATATTATTTATGGCAGGTTTTCACATCTAAACATCCCGGGTGGCATTGAAGCCAAGAGCTCCCACCCTAGGTGAGTAGCTACGAGAGCGGTGCTGTGCACGGCGACACGCCACTTTCTCCATCTGCCTGACTTGGTATTTTCTTTTTTGTTACTTAAATAAATGTTAATGTTTCGTTTTGTGTACGCGTGTATGTACACCGTTTGGGGAGCGGTGGTGCAGCAGTTAGCGCACTACGAACTCAGACATCTGAGTACGTGGTGTGGGGTGTGTATAACATCGCAAAACTGGGGAGGACAAAGGCAGCCAGACGTGGGGCTGGCCACACAACCACTTCTGTGCCATGCCGGCCATCATAGGTGCTACCCGTTAACAGCACTTGCCCCAGCAATCTGTTAACGGCGATACGGAGTACCTTTGTCTTTTTGTGCAATTGTGTGCTTCTGTGTGCGACGCATGCGACGATGTGCATGTTTGTGTTTGATAAATGTACATCCGCAATGTGTGTGTGACGCGTATAATGCGCGTGTGTGACGAGGGTTGGAACAGCGATTCACGCACTGCCCTATCCACGCGGCGACCTCTCCTCAACGTCTCGAGCCTCGGCGGAGAGCGCCGCGAGGTTCGACTCCAACTCCGGCTTTCCAGGGACAAACCCCCCCCCCAATGCCCCTCCCCCCAGGCCCATGGGGGGGGGGAAGTCCTCCCCTCCCTCACTCCACGCTCAGGAACTTCCTCTTCTTCGCCGTGTTCATGTACGGTCGCCAAGGCCACTCCACCTCGGCGGTGGCCGCGTTGTCCAGCGTGCCCAGTTTAATCTCATAGACTGCGCGACACACAAAAGCAAAGTTCCCCCCCATGCAGCCTTTAACAGACGGCGTGGGAAAAGCGCTGTTCGTGTGTTAGCATGTAGGAAAGCCAGCACGGCACACCAAGGGGTGGGTGTGGGTGGCCAGCATTACGTCCGATCATCTTTGAATTTACACATCGCATCCGGGGTGGGGGAATGCGAGTCGGGTCACGGTACAGCGAATGCGACCAGAGCAGCGACCCCACCGACTCAAGTTCCGATCCGCTCTACAAGTCACCCGCGGGCCACCTAGCCCAAGGCTAGACTCTTACATTCAGCCCATCATCCTCTCAGGGGTCGATAAAATTTACAACCACTTCGTAGGGAAGTCCACAAGGAATGTGGAATTTCCACCGCCTCTGCAGGGGTGTAAAGTGGAGACGAGTAACAATGTGTCAGGCAGACTTACGCTCCATCTCGAATCACGGTCCCACCTCCTTCAACTCGATGTCCTTGCCGTCGCGCTTGTAGACGTTGTGCCTGTTGGGAGGGGGGAAGGGGGGCACAGAAGTCACGGGAGGGGTCGCGGCAAGTCACACGGACGGCGCTGGACTCTCATTACGTGTCCTCGCAGACGTTTGCCAGTTAGAGGCCAGCGGCCACCCTGTTTAAAACTGCGGATGCATTAGCAAATGAACAACATTACGCGCCTTCAGCTTCAGAGATGGCGTTAAATAAAAACTCTGTGCTGTTGCTCGAAAACTAAAGTAAAACGAAACTATTTTTATTTTACCACTGAGCTATGTAGCTCTTTTTCACATAAAAATGTATAGCAGCAAAATACTCGAAATTCAAGTTTCTAAATGTGTAGGGAAAAACCCGGAGGACCCGGAGAAAAATCAAAGTGACCAGCAGGAGAACATGCAAACTCCGAATATACAGGCGGACACACAGCACCTGGCCCAAAAGTCTGCTCACTCTTTCCCATTCCGAGACATCTGCAAGTTGCCGGGTGGTAGGTGTCACGTTCACCGCTGAATCTCGGTACGCGCGAGCGGCTCGGCGTTAATTTTATTTATAGAGGCGTAGCGCTGCTGTTTTTAAAAGGCGTTGCCCTCACCGCAGAGAACCGTAGTGACACGACCGGCACTCTATGGAACAAAACTGTGCCACACGCCCTCCCGCATAGTCTTATGGGAGCAAAAGGTATGTCTTCAGGTCAGAAGACGTACTTGAGTTTTTCTTACGGTTCCGTTTCGACGACGTATATGTACATCATGGAAATGAGAAAGGGTTATAGCCTATACGAGGGATCTTTGTGCTTTGGGGATGGGGGAGGAAGATGTGGGTGAGACTGGCACGGTGCCCGCACGCACCGTCTTTCCGAGTCGCGACGTGAAGTTGTGCATCACGAGGTGTTGGAATGCCTCGGACATCATGTCCACGTCCGGATGTCGTGCCGCATCACCACGCTCGAGAGTGTCAAGTACACCGTGGCATCGTACCACGTGTCACATGAACAGCATGCCGGAAAGTTAGACACACCACAGGTGTCACACAGACTGTACTGGAGAGTTAAACAGACTGCCCTTCCATCTGCGGCATCATACCACATCACACCACATACACAGTTAAAACACCACAATTCCATGTCTGCAGCATCATACTACACACCGCACATCGTACGCACAGCTAAATACACCTCCATCCCCGTCTGTTGCACCGCATCACACACGTCACACCATGCATCACACCGGGGAGCGGGAGCGGAGTGGCTATCTCATTACACTACAAATCCGGTGACCTGACTTCGATTTCCGGTGTGTCCAAGCATCGACAGTGGGGAGACAAAAGGGGCCAGATGCGGTAATGACCACACCACCCACCCCGCCATGTGCCCTGCCGGCCTTCGTAGGTCGCTCGACAAACAGCATTTGCCCTGACAGCCTGTTAAAGGCTACACGGGGGAGCTTTGTCGACTGCGGTGCGTGCGCGTGCCTGGCATACCGCGGTGCTCATGCAGGACGATGAAGTCGTTGACGGCGTTGGCGCAGCACGCCCACACCAGCGCCTGCAGCTTGTGGCCTCCGTGGTTCATCGGCTGAGCGTTCGGCAGGATCAGCTTCATCTCCTGCGGTGGTGGTGGGAGGGTGGTGGTGGTGTGGTAACATGACAGCAAGCGGTCACACGCCGAGTCCGCTCTTCCCACCGGCGTCCGTCCCGGCCACGCTGCTTTCGCCCCCCCCACTTCCCCGCCCCCCCACTGTATCCGACTCGGGTTGTGTTGTTTGTTTTTTCCATTGCGGAAGCCGAGCCGAGCCGTGCCGGTATACGGGGTCGCCAAACCCCGTGTTGGCACAACTGGGATGCACCATTGGAAAAACTTTACTATTTTTATTTTACCAGGTAAGGCCCACTGAGCTATGCAGCTCTTTTCCAGAAGCGACCTGGCCACAAATCATAGCTCAACTAAGTGGCTTATCGCCATGTGGAAATTTATAGCAGCCAAATACTCTTAAACGGACGTTGATTCTAAATGCGGAGGGAAAAACCGGAGGACCTGGAGAGAAATCCACGCGACTCCTCGGAAAGAGGCACGCAACTCCAAATATACAGCAGGCATCAGGGTCAGGATTGAACCTGCGACCTCCTGTATACCAGGTGAGGGAGTTAACATCTCGCCACAGTGGCGCCCCCAATGGTACATCTTTCCGTGACCACCGACCGTGCGTAGTGCTACAGTAGATACATTTTCGATGAATGGAAGGGATCGGTCATCGCGAAAAGGCGGACTGAATCGCGAGGAATGAAGTTGACAAAAGCTGCATGCACCAAACCAAAGTGTCCAACGCTCCACCACTTACGACCCCACCCCCCCCACACAGCCTCCACCTTTCATCAACAACCAGATTTCTTCTGGTTAACTCAACGGATGCGAGTTGTCTCACACTGCACAAGCCCGATGATTGGTCGACACGACTCGTGTGAGGTGCAAGGAACTGATTCTAAAGCCGATAGAGAACACGTGTGTGTGTGCGGTAATTTAGCAGTTAGCATGCTGCCCCACAAACCTAGTGACCCGAGGTTTATTTCCGTTCATGGCCAACACCAGTGGCGATTATCTGAACTGGTCCTGGGCCTTCCCTAGATCAACTCAGCCTCAAACGAGTACCTAGTGCGGTGTTTAAACATCATTACCAGAGAGATAAAGGTGGCCAGTTGTGGTGCTAGCCACCTACACCCTCGCAAACAGCACCTGTCCCAAAAACCTGTTAAGGCTATATGGGGGACCTCTGTCTTTGCGCGCTTGTACACATGCAATACACGAGGACCCACATTCCTCGTGTGACCCCAAACCCTGTAGCCCCTGTGACCCCGTGCGCGCACCTTGATGAACTGCTTGAGGAGGGAGCTGGGGTCGCGTGAGGTCGTCGCCATGATGTGTGGGTCCTTCACGCCGGCTCAGCGGTACTCGTCATCCATGTGGCTGCTCACTCCTACTGACACGGGGGGGGGGGGGTGGATAGAAAGAGGTGGTAGATGGGGCAGGGGGGACGGAGAGGGTAGGTTATCATTTGCCATACTTCACCGTGCAGGTGAGTGAAGGTGTGTGTGTGGGTGGATGGATGGAAGGAGCGACCAGGAATAGTTGAGAATATCACTCTGCAGTGATCGCGTTGATTTTGTGTAGCGAGCTGAGCAATAATGAGACCTGGATGAGTCCCAATTGCAAGAGTGGGTGGGTGATATGGCAGGTGAGTGGGTAAATTGAGTAAAATGATGAGTGAGTGAATGAGTGCGTCAGTGCATGTTAAACCTCTTTGTTACAGCACGTAGCCAACCGTGGTAATCGGAAGTGTGACAAACTAACCACAAAAAGTAGTTCTCAAGAAATGAGTTTGTCAATCTAGACGATGATTTAAAAGTGCAAAGCTCCAGTGGCTTCCTAATATTGTAAGGAAGACCGCTCCAGAAGGAAGACTGCTCCAGAAGCACACGTTATGTGGTGACCACGGCCTTCATTTGACATTCCACCAAAATTTACGCCAGCCATCACACACACACGGCCAACTCTTTTTCCACGTTCACGCCACGGGATTTTTCAAAGTCCACTTGGGAAGCAATCGCCGTGCAGTATTTACGGTCAACGCAACTGCGGCATTAAACCCATTAAACCGGTGGGGGGGGGGGGTTGAGGGCCCGCCGTTCTCGAACCGCGAACCTCCGCGGCAAAACACGGTGCCACCGCTTGGCAGGAAGGACCGACGGCGAGCCGGGGATGCGCGCCGACTCGGCGTGTCTAGCGGGCGGAGACGCGCGACGCTTATCCCTCTGCCTCGGGAGTCTCGCGGGAAGGAAGAGAGAGAGAGATGCGAGGAGACGTGATGGTGAGGGATGTGAGATCACCCTCCCCTCCCTGGTCGAACTCCACGGCCTTCTGGAGTTCAAGCGCCTCCCACCGCAGGTCCGTAGGCAGCACCAGGTTTTCTTCGGTGACGACGTCAGGGGGACAGGGGGCAGTGGGTGGGGGGCGGGCAGGGGAGAATTAACAAGGAAGAAAAATCATGCGCACGCATGGATTCATTCGGAAACGCTTTCCAACGTGCGGTTGTCTTCTCGCCTGTATTGTGAGACCGTCTTGTCCCATCTTAGTCCGTCTTGCGTGTCTCATTGTCTCTAGATCCGTCTCTAGTCTGTCTTGCGTGTCTCAACGTCTCTAGTCTGTCTCGCTGTCTCTCGTCTGTCTTGTCGTCGCGAGCCCATCTCTAGATCCGTCTCGCCGCCCGTTACCATCGAGCGCCCTCTTGAGCTGCGCCTTCTCCTCTACGAGGACCTTCTTGGCCTCCTGCGCCTTGCGGTAGAGGTACTCGCCGTGCAGTTGCGCCTCCTCAGCTGCACCACCAAACAAAGACAAAGATCCCCCATGTAGCCTTCGACAGGACTGTCGGGTGCAAGTGCTGTTAACGAGCAGCACCTTTGATACACGAAGGGGGGTAGGTGGCCAGCACCACATCCGGCCGCCTTAATTTCCCCAGTGGCGATGTTTACACAACGCACCAGGTACTCATTTGAGGCTGAGTTGACCAAGGGGAGGCCCAGGAACGGAATCGTCACCAGTGTTGGCCGTGAGCGGGAATTGAACTCGGGTCGCTGGGTTAGTAGTGCAGCGTAGTGCTAATCGCGAGACGACCATAAACAACAACCGCCATTCGCCACGAAGTGGTGGAGATGTCACCACGGCGCTCGTGCCAGGCTACGTGCAGGTTAAGGCCACATGAAGCGTCGAACGCCCGCTGGCAGCAGGAGGTCACAGACAGACAGACCCAGGTTGCCATTGGTTGCTTGACTGAGATGACTGGCCGATGCACCACCTGTGCCCCCTACTGTGCTACACTACCGCTCCAACCTACACAAACTCTCTTGGGCTATACTCTTTGGTTCTTTCGGTAAAGTCACATAGGCATAAAATATAAAATAAATTAAATCACGACGTTTCGGGCACAACACAAGCGTCCATCATCAGGTGGGACAAACCACAGCAAGAAACAATTGCCGACGTGGGCAAAAGAGCTGCTGTAAACAAGAGACTATATAGGTAAGAGAAGGGGGGAGGATCAGGGAGGAGAGATAGAGAGGGGGGGTATGAGGGGAGTGCTGAAGAGAGCGGGGCTGGGAGTGGGAAGCTTAAGAAATTAGAGATGCGGAAAGTTAAGGCAACACCATAAAGCAGTTAAGGTTTTACCTGGTTAATAACATTCTTCCAATGATTACTCAATTTGTATCCATCTTCTCGGTTGAAGTTATGTCTGTGTTTATATATCTGGATGGCTTGATGAACAAACCTTTGATAGTAGCCCGAAGGTTTGCAGAGCGGCACCACGATACTCCTAGCGACGTCGTTGATTAATGTCTGTAATTAATATCGATGGTGAATCTCTGTAATTAATATCGATGATTCGATTCCACGAGAACAGATTCCACAAGAATCGATTCCACAACTATTTTAGTAAAGCGAAGTACGCGATTCGATTCAAACGTGTTCGTTCCGGTCTCATCAGAATCGGTATTGATTCTGTGCTGGAGGAATCCAATGAGCTATAAAGCTCTTTGATCAAAGATGTGCCAGTAGGGGGCACGGGGTCATAACGTCACAACAAACAATACAAAAACGATAGGAGTGCAAAGGGAATGGTAGCAAACCACTAAAAATAGATGAAATAAACCATATAAGTTCATACTCTTTGGTTCTTTCGGTAAGAAGTCTCGCTCTCCGTTCCACCCACTACAACTGGCGTCAGAAGTAGCCAAATAGTAAGATGAATCGCTATAATGGAGACGCGAAGAAAAACTCGTACCAGGGCTCCAGTGGAAGAGGAGGACGACTCAACACCACTGGGGTTGGCAGCCCCGGAAGGGGGAGGAGAAGCGACGACGGCCGAGCTGCTCACTGCCCGGCCGCCCGGCGGCTCACCACCGTCGGAGAGGGCGCTTCAGGTGGCTCACTCCCGCCTCGCCCAACTCCTGCACGCGGCGGCATCCATCCTCGACGAAATACATCGCGGGTTATAACCACAACAAATATAATCACAATCACTGCGACCATAATCGCCGTAACCACAAATATAATCATAACCACCAGCTACATAACCACAAGTATAAACACTACTGCCACAAATATAACCATAACCACCACAACCATAACAACCAACATAACCACCACAACAACCACAATGATGCTGATACACTCTCACACCATGTGGGTCCCCTTGTCTCCTTGTGTCTCCCTGTGGGTGAGTGGATGGGTTGGCGAGAGAGTCGGTGGGTTGGCAAGAGAGTCGGTGGGTTGGTGAGAGAGTGGGTGGGTGGCAGAGTGAGTGACCGGTGGCAGAGTGAGTGACCGGTGGCAGTGGGTGACCGGTGACTAAGTGGGTGGGTGGCAGTGGGTGACCGGTGACCAAGTGGGTGGGTGGCAGTGGGTGACCGGTGACGAAGTGGGTGAGAGAGTGGGTGGCTGAGTGGGTGGCCGAGTGGGTGGCTGAGTGAATTGGTGAGTGGATGAGTGCCAGAGTGGGTGGGTGAATGGCTGAGTGGGTGGGTGAGAATCAGTATGTTTTTGCTGGAGGAATCCGATGAGCTATGAAGCTCTTTTTCATAGATGCCCAGAGAGTGGCTGAGTGGGTGGCTGAGTGAGTGTCGGTGGGTGTGAGTGGGAATGAAATCTAACCTGCACCTCTGCATTGCAAATCCAGCGAGCTAACGCCCTGCGTGTGGTGGGGTAAAGTGTGGGCATGGCCACTTTGCTCCAACACGTCCGGACCAGCGTGGAAGAGTAGACCAAATACCTCTATATAGCGGCCTCTAGTGGATGCCTTTTCCAGCAGCAGGCGATTCGCATCCACAACAAACCCGTCCCTCCAGGGATAAAAACACACGGCAGTCTGGGAGTGCCTCTCATCAGCTATGGCTCAACACGAGGGCCACTCTGGGGCCGGTTTCCACCGTCAGCGCCTCATCATCAGCAGCAGGGCCGGGCTCTGCTTGAAGCAGCGCCGTGAACTCAGCAGGCGTCTAGGACGTGACGGCTGTGGGCCAGGCGCCTCCTCCTCTGTCTCCCCCCACCACCGCCGCCACTGCTGATGTGTGCACACCGCGCGAGGTTCTCACCTTCAGGCTGAGTCGACGTAGAGGAGGCCCAGCGAGCCGCCGCTTCAGAAGCTTTCGCGAGCCACTGACGGTGGCCGTGAGCGGGAAACCAAATCAGCCGCTCGCCACCCACAATCCACAGCGCGCGCCGCCTCCACTCGCCCCCTGCCTGACTGTAAGTAGCAGCGGGGGGAGGGGGGTGGGCAATGGGGGCGTGAGGGGGGGGGTTTGAGGGGGAGCATGGGCGGGGGTTGCCAGGGGGGGCAAGGGGGGTCGCGAGGGGGGGGATGCTTGGGGAGGGGGTTGTGAAGGGGGAGGGCCAGGGGGGGAAAGAGGGAGCATGGGGGAGGAGCTTAGGTGAGGGGGAGGAGCTAATGGCTATTACACCACGCCGCGTCTCGCGCCACGTGCTTCCCCTGGCAGTTTGGCCGTTAGGCGTGGAACCGAGCTGTGGGTGAGTGGTGGCGGTGGTGGTGTGAGTCTTTCTATGTGAGTCTGTGTGTGAGTCTCTCTAAGTGAGTCTCTGTGTGAGTCTCTCTGTGTGAGTCTGTGTACGTGTGTGTGGGTCTGTGTGAGTCTGTGTGTAGCAGTGACCCGGTCTCAAATGAGTACCTGGTGCGATGCGTAAACATCGCCACTGGGGAGACAAAGGCGGTCGGGCGTGGTGCTAACCACCCACCCCTTCGTTTACCGTGCCGGCCTTCATACGTACTGCTTGCTAACAGCACTTGCCTCTACAGCCTGTTAAGGCTCTATGAGGATCGTTGTCTTTGGTGTCCTGTATTAGCAGGAGGAGGAGTGGTGGTGTTAATGTTGGTGGTATTAGTGGTGGTGGTGTTAGTGATGGTGGTGTTAGTGGTGGTGTTTGTGGTCTTAATAATGGTGGTGTTGGTGTTAGTGATGGTGGTGTTAGTGGTGGTGGTTGTTCGAGGTATTGTTGCTGGTGTTAGTGATGGTGGTGTTGGTGGTATTAGTGGTGGTCGTGTTAGTGATGGTGGTATTATTGGTGGTATTATTGGTGGTAGTGTTAGTGGTGGTGGTATTAGTGGTAGTGGTGTTGGTGGTGGTGGAGTTGATGTTGGTGGTGGTGTTTTTAGGGTTCGTAGTGTTAGTGGTGGTGTTAGGAGTGGTGTTAGTGCTGGTGTTAGTTGTGGTGTTAGTTGAGGGGAGCGGTAGTGTAGCGGTTAACGTGCTGCGCTACAAACCTGGCGACCCGGGTTCGATTTCCGCTCACGGCCAACACCAGCAACGATTATCTGAACCGGTCCTGGGCCTCCCCTAGGTAGACTCAGCCTCAAATGAATACCTGGTACGATGTGTAAGCATCGCCGCTAGGGAGACAAAGGCGGCCAGGCGTGGTGTTAGCCACCCACCCCCTCGTGTGCCATGCCGACCTTTATAGGTGCTCGCTAGCAGAAATTGCCCCTACAGTATATTCAGGCTATACGGGGGATCTGTCTTTGTTAGTGGTGGTGGTGTTAGTAGTGGTGTTAGTGGTGGTGCTAGTGGTGGTGTTTGTCGCGGTGTTGCTGGTGTCCGAACAAAGGAGCGACGCTCACAACAACGACCTTTGACCTGGGCGGCTGAAATGTAGCACGTTGGCACAGTCATCTCAGTCAGTCAACTCTTGGCACCTGGGTCTGACCTGTGACCTGTCAGTGAGCCTTCAGCATTTCACGTGGTCTCAAAGTGCACCTGGCCTGGCATTTGCTGCTGCTTAGTGGCAAATGGCGGTCTTTGTTGTTTTTGTTGTGTTTCGTGTTGTGGGTGAGTGGTGAGGTTGTGAGTCTGTGATGATGATGTGAGTCCGTGTTGATGATGAGAGTCCGCATTGTGACATGACGCGTGTTTAGACATGAGTATTGTCGCACACCATCGGTTTTGTGTGACCCTCACCTGCGTCTCCCGCTCTCCACGCAGAGACCCGGACCGTGCGAGAAACGCAGTGAGCTCTGAGCACCCTACTCTGCAAGTTGCTGCCATGGAGGTACGTGTGGCTCTTCAACTCGTGTGGTAAAATATGGGTGGACGTGTGTTTTCCCCTCGACTTGTGCCTACCTGTCACCTACCTGTATACCTGGATGTGCTTCTCCTTGTCCGCCTGAGTATGTGTATGTCTATCAGAGTGTGTCTCCGAGATCCTGTTGGTGTGCCTGCCTGTCTACGCGTGAGCATTTACAGCACTATTATCTATCCACTGATGAATGAGAATGCCTTCCTCCCTGAGACCTTGCTACCCCTCAAATGCTGTGATGGAATAATCCGCCAAGCGCCGATTTTGTCGCACCATCTCTCTGGTGGCTCTCCTCTCCGATGTGTTTCCTTCCTTGGCTGCCGCTCCATTATTATTCTTCACTATCAGCCATTGTTGTCCCTCCTTGCCATGGCTCGTCATGCCCGATCCCCAATCACTCTTTAACAATTTGAACAATCCCTGCGTGTGACCTCAAAATCCACGCATCTTTCATTGTTAATCCAAGCATGGCATCTGATATTGGCCAAATATTCCAATGCTGAGAAACGACAACATCTCGGCAGGACCCTCCTGAATGTGGAGCCCAGGATCTCAGAGATGCTGGCTCAGTGCTCGCCTTCTGCACTTGCTCCAACATCTTAATCAAGCCTATGTGGTGGACCTTTGTCTTTGTGTGTGTGTAGATGAGCCGAGCTGGAGAGGCTCGGAGTAACGACACGTCTTGCACCACGTGGAGTGCGCTGTCCTCAGACGGCACCGGCTCCATCTGTAGCAAATCGCCGAAAGGTAAGAACAGTAATGAGGGACGTCACAGTGGCCACGGTAAATAGTGGGACATCATGATGGCCATGTTGCATGGGGGACGTCACAGTGCCTTTGGTGTATGAGAGATTTTATGGTGATTGTATGGGTGATATCAAGATAGCAATGCTACATGGGGGACTTAATGGTAATCATGTTTTGATTTAAAGCTTTCGTGGCTGCAGGGATTCATATTCTTGGTTCTTTCGGTAAAATCACGTAGAAGGGCAACAATAAAATTATAAAAATATAAAACAATAAAAATCTCACGACGTTTCGACTGCAACACAAGTAATCATCATCAGGTGTGAAAACCACAGCAAGAACCACAGCAAGAAAAATTGAAATTTTCTTGCTGTGGTTTTCACACCTGATGATGATTGCTTGTGTTGCAGTCGAAACGTCGTGAGAATTGTATTATTTTATTATTTTATTGTTTCCCTTCTACGTGACTTTACCGAAAGAACCAAGAATATGGTAATCATGTTGCATTAGAGACTGCATCATGGTTGCCATGTTACATGGGGGACTTCATGGTGGCCATGTTGCATGGGGATAATTATCTGTGCTCTGGCCTCAGTACTGAAACAACATCAAACGCTTTCAGAATTGCTTCTGCGGCCATCTTGAATGCTCTTCCAATATTAGGAAACCACTGAAGCTATCCGCGTTTAAATCATCAAGTTTGACAACTAATATCTATACTCATTCGCTCTTTCGGTAATGTCACCTAGGTAGAAATAAAATAAAACAAATCACGACGTTTCTATCGCAACACAATCAATCTTCATCAGGTGGAACAACCACAGCAATAATAAAATGCTGAAGTAGGTGAGAGAGCTGTTGTGGCAAGAGGTTATCGGTAAGAAAGGGGGGAGGAGCAAGGGGGGGAGAGAGAGGGGAGCTGCGTGAGCGCTAGGGGGAGAAGAAGTGAGGCTGGGGGGGGACGTAGGCGGAGGTAGAAGTGGTAAGCTGAGTATGGGACATGGTGGGAAAGTAAATCTGAAAAATCTACTAGTACCTGGCGCGTGTGATGGAAACAACCACAACCAGTTAAGGCTTTACCTAGTTAATAACATCCATCGAATGATTGCTCAATTTGTATCCATCTTCTCGGTTGAAGTTATGTCTATGTTTGTATATCTGGATGGCTTCATGAAAAAACCTTTGATAGTTACCTGAAGGTTTGCAGAGTACCTTGGTCTCGGAAAAAAACAATATCGCGCGAGCCCACAGCGTTATAACAATGGTCAGACACGGCAGAGGTATTGGTTCTGCGATGTTTCAGATCTGCCTTGTGTTCGCTAACACGGTCCGCGACATGTCAATTCGTTTTCCCAATGTAACTGCTACCGCAGGTACAACTCAGTTTGTCGACTCCAGGATATTGCATGTCAGGATGGGATTAGATCACGGATTTTGTGTACTGTATTGAATCGGACTTGGATCTTGTGTTTGTTTAAGATTTTGGAAATATTTTTGGTAACACCTGCTATGTATGGTAAAGTGATGGTCTTGATAGGCGTCTCAGTGGATTGTTTCTACATGGTTGGAGAAACAGCTTTGCGAATAATGCTGTCCCAGTACCCATTCATCTTAAGAGTCTGGTGTACGTGTTCCAGTTCACTGGCTTGGTGGTGTTGGTTGCAAATGCAGTGGCCCTATGGTGTAGTGGTTTGATGAGGGAATTCTTCTGCGCCGGATGGTGGTGGGAATTAGGTTTTAGATAGGTCTCTTCTCAAACAAAACATCCAGGAATTAGTAGCTTACCATCATTCTCCACTTCCATGGTGAATTTGATGGATGGGTATATGGAATTTATGTTGTTGAGAAATTGATTCAATGTTGGCAGGCCATGTGGCCAAATGACGAAAGTGTGATCTACATATCTCTTCCACAAGGAAGGACGTTGGGTGCATGTCTGGATGACATCAGTTTCAAATTTCTCCATGAAAACATTCGCTATCACTGGTGATAAGGGGGGACCCATGTGGGTACCTTCATTTTGTTTGTAGAAAGTACCATTCCTGGTGAAGTAAGTGCTGGTTCAGCGTTTCTACTGCTGCATGCATTTTTTTTCCGCCTGAGGACGACCGCTTGTGTTGCGATCGAAACGTCGTCATTTATTTTATTTTATCCATATGTGACTTTACCGAAAAAAACAAAGAGGAAGTGTTAGTAAGGCAGTTCCTAACCAAAGTTGGTACATCAGCATTCAGTCCATGTTGGACCAAGTCTTCAATTATTGCTAAGGTGTCAGGTACAGGAACCTTGGTGAACAGAAAGACTACATCAAAGCTGACGAGCAAATCATCTGGGGACAGTGAAATGCCTTTGATTAGAGAGATAAAGTGAGCTGAGTTTCATACTGCTGAGGTAGTCTTGCCCGTGAATGGAAGCAAGGTCTCAGACAGAAATTGGGCCAGTTTGTAGGGAGGTGAGTTGATAGTGGAAACGATGGGTCGAAGTGGAGTATCTTCTTTATGGATTTTTGGAAGACCATATAATCTGGGTGGTCTATTAGCAGAAGGTTTTAGGGAGAACTGCTTGAATGGTTCGATTAGAGAAGTCGAATTGGTAATGATATTGTTTGTTTTTAAAGCCAGGCAGTTGGTCGGATCTTTGTTGATTTTGGTGTAATTGCTATCATTAAGAAGGTCCTGGATTATGTTGCTGAATGTGGTTTTATCCATGACGACAGTAGCATTGCCCTTGTTGGCTGAGAGGATGACTTTGTCCTCTCTATTTTTTAATTTGGTGAGTTCAGAGCGCTCGTCCTTGCTGATGTTATTAATAGGATTCTTAGCATTTTTAAAGATGGTGGCAATTTTAAATCTTGCCACGTCTGTCGGGATGTGTCCCAAGCCTTTGAGGGCTACATCTACCTGGGTTTTTATATCATCCACTGGGATGTGTTTGAGGGTGACAGCAAAATTCAGCCCTCTAGCTAGTACCGATTTTAGGCTATCGGAGATTGTGCTGTTACTCTGATTAATAGCAGTCTTTTTTATGTGTGGATCTGGTTTCTTTTTTGACAAGTTATTGAATTTAGCAATAAGGTTAACCTTGCATTTGGAAGACATTGTTGTGGCAGAAGAAGCAGTCATGTTATCTACAAGGTTCCAATCAGATGCGGACATTTTATCTGTTAATGTTAAGTGTGATTGTAGGAGACATTTGTCTAAATTATCAAGTTCAAGCCGGAGTAGTCTTATCCTCTCTGAGATTAGAGAAAGGCTAGCTCTGAATAAGATCCGTTTAGAGTTGGGTTAAGTGACAGAAGCAGATGTGAGTTTAAATGTGGTCGGTATTATCTTGTTGTCGCGGCATCTCTTCAGAAAGGTGAGTGACTCGATCATGTGAGCCTTCTTGTCTCGCAGTCTGTTAATGGTTCTAACAGATGTGTGGAACCTATTTGCGTGGTTAGTTTATTAACCTTCCCCCACACTGTTGATTAGCACCATTGGCTACATGCGGTGCAAAATAATTTCAACATACATAGCTGGGATTGGCAAAAACATCCCAATCCTGAAATATTTACTCTATAAATTGCTCAAAAGTTTGGTTCACACACCTGTTGTTGTTATTCTCCTCGTGCCTACAGAAATCCTGGCTCACTTTGGCCCTCACTTGACCGACCGCGAAAAGCTGGAGCTCGCAGCCATGCAAGAAGTGTGGTACTTTGCGCTCGACAACAAACCCAAGGGATGCAACAGGCATGGATATGATGACGACGAACGTAATTACATTCTGGTGAGGCTCACCACAAAACTACAGCCTTGGGGGCGGTCACAGGGCCCAGAGATAGCGGAGTTTGTGGCTTCTTATTATTGCACCTGAATTACCAACCAGGGCACACACCAACGCGCTTCAAAATCAGAATGTTTAATCCCGAGTAAAGCCCTTTTAGATAAGAAGCAATTTTTCAAGGGAATCTTCGCCAGCAGACAGTATCAAAGCATTCGACAATTACACCCACTCACACACTTACTCACCCACCCCCAGACGCACTCACTTGCTGACTCACTCACTCATTCACCCACTCAATCACTCACCGACCCACTCGCCCACTCACCAATGCACTCACCCGCACACATCTGAATCAGAAGTTTATTTCCCGAGTAAAGCCCATTGAGCTCAGAAGCTCTTTTTAAGGGTGACTCAGCCAGCAGACATCTGAGCATTCCAAATTATGGTTAAAATAACTTCATAATTCCAAGCAAATGTTTTTGTTAAAATTACATTCTCACTTCTTAAACGTTGTGATTTTAACAATAGTCAGTTTAAATGATTGTACCTTTTGTTCAGTTCCGACATGATCACCTCCACTACCGCTATGAGGTGCTCAAGATGATTGGGGAAGGAGGTCAAGGCCAGGTGATCCAGTGCCTTGACCACAAGAGGAACACCCTGGTAGCTGTAAAGATCCTGGTGTCACCGTCGAGGTAAGACTTCAGAGACGTGCCATCACGAGGCCGACGTTGTTAAGTCCATTGCCGTGCAATGCGGTGGTGACACTCATGCTTCACAGCGAGAAGGGGGGCCTTGGTTCGGCTCCTGACTCGGGCACCATCGTGTGTGGAGTGTGTACCTTCTACCCCTGTTCTGCATCGGTTCCTTCTAGGTACTCTTGTTTTTCGTCTCTAAAGCTTAAAATACATACACACACAGTGTGAACTGGTATCGGCCAAAACATCCCATTGCTACAAGATTACCTCCACATTACAGTAAGTCATCATTTAATGCTGTAGATACATTCATGAAAAGTTCCGCGTTAAGCGAAAAAGCATTGAGCGAAAAGAATCTCTCCATAAATAATGTAACAATAAAGTTTGGCGAGATGCAATGTATGCATACACTGTGAGATGATGAGACCAATAACTGAGGCTATGCTATAGTAATAGGTTTTACCCTTTTAACTGGCACAAAAACTGACACCTTCTTTGGTTCTTTCGGTAATGTCACGTAGAATGAGAATAAAATAATAAAATAATACAATAAAATTCTCACGACGTTTCGGCCACAATGCAAGCGGCCGTCTTCAGGTGAAAGTTACAGACCTGTCGGGACGACAGAGCTCAACACACCCGAGACGGCTTTTCTTAGAGCTTAGTCTCCACTGGTGTTGGACCAGAAGAGTGGAGACTAGGCTCTAAGAAAAGCCGTCTCGGGTGTGGACCAATCAAATTCAAGGACAGTGCATATTATTATCAGAGTTGTCTCTTTTGTTTGCATTTTGACTGCTTGTGTTGTGGTTATTGCAAACATGATGCCTTGAATAAAGGTGTCAGTTTTTGTGCCAGTTAAAAGGGTAAAACCTATTACTATATCTTGTTACTGGCAAAGGAGGTCTCATAATGAGGCTATGCTGTCACGTTACTTTTATCATTCCGAGTACTGTATCATACCGCTCAACAGTGCAGCTCAAAAAAGTATTTTGTTGTCGACTACTCACAAACCACGCCATGATGGGCTTATTCCGTGTTATAATGGGTGCGTATCTTGTTAGAATGTGCGTGTTCCATGTTGTAATGGTCGCGTTTCTTGTTACAACGGACACATTCTGCATTGTGTAAAAAGTGTTGAAGAACCACGTTATAACGAAAACGCGTTGTTTTAACAGGCGTTTGCATTTAGTTTTCCCGAATGACCAATCCAATTTGAATGGCTCTTCACCTTCAAATCCTATTGGGTACCCTACGCCAGCTCCTGCGCCCCGTATGGTACCAATGAGAGTCGAGAACGCTACTCTAGCTCACAATGCCGTTAGACCTGGTGAAAGTATATTTAATTATTAATTCTGAATAGCATTTGCCTCTGGGTGTCCCTTAAGCAAGTGTAAGTTATTAATTTGTGGACTTCCTCTGCGCAGCTCCAAGGAAGAAACATTGCAGAGGATGGAGCTCCAGATAGCTCTGGAACTTCAGAGTGAGGACAGCAATGAAGATTACAACGTCATCAAAGTCCTAAACAGCTTTGATTTCAGGGGACACCACTGCCTTGTCCTGGAGCTGTTGAAGTATGTACCGCGTGTTCCATCTCCCCCTCCCTCCGCTAATAGCGTGGTTAACTGATTAACTAAACAAACTTTTTTTGTTTTCGTGGGAAAGTCCACTGACCTATTAGTTATTTTTTTGTAAGCGACCTGCCCACAAATGATAGCTTAACAAAGTAACTTATCACGTGGAAATGTACGGCAGCCAAATACTATGAATGCATGTCGATTCGAAATGTGGAGGGGAAAACCAGAGGACCTACAGAATAATCCACATGATCACAGGGAGAACATGCAAACTCCAAATGTACATGCGTCAGGTTCGGGATCAAACCCCACGACCTTACCAGGCGGAGTTGTTATCTTCTCCCCATGGATAACCCTCTACCACCTGCCAAAAATGCCAATGAAATCAAGTTGTCAAGTGGGCAAATGAGCCAACTAATTTGGTTCATCGACAAACCAACGACCTGAACCTACACTGAACTATGACTCTGAATATTGGTCATGAACATGCACGAACAATATTAAGATTGTTGTTAGCAGAATCAGCACAGCATTTAAGGAGATGACACTGACACTGTGTTGGTGTTGTTTCTGCTTTTGTCTCTCTCACAGGGAGAGCCTTTATGATGTGATGAGAGAATCGGGGTTCCGGTTGGACATGGAAATGGTGAAAAGTTATACCAGGGGAATCCTCATGTTCCTGTCCCACATCTCTTCCAGGAACATAGTTCACGCGGACATCAAGCCAGTGAGTGGACACAGCATTCAGTATGATTTTGTTGCAGAGGCGTATTGTTAGTAGGGAATCGTTCCACGGAGAAAACCGGCCACATTAGTCACAAGGTCTATGCGTTCGCTGTTTCCATCTAACTGGAAGGAGGCAGGGTCATTGTACCCCTGGTGAAGATAATGCGGTATGAATTAAACTGTAGTGTAGAGTCGTGTCGGTATTGGGGACTCACCATAGACAAAACCGGCAACGTTGATCACAGCGTTGCCCCAGTCCTTCGGAGACAGAAGCTGGAGCAAATAAAGACTATTTCCTAAGTGTGCCAAACGTGTATTTTGACCTGACAGCTGCCCGTTGTCGGCTTCCACACTGCGAATGGAAAACTTCCGAAGACAAACGCGCGGTGGATAGCGTCATGGAATACGCGAGCTCTCATGTGTAGCTTTTGGTCCGTAACCCGTTAAAGGGCACTCTTGCAGCTGTGAGCTCAATGCACTCTCCTGTCAGAGGAACCATGATCAGTTGTCAATAGAGCTGCCCTCCTTTACTTCGATGGTCCCTTAGAGTGCTTTGAACATGAGCCTCAAATCAAATCTCTTTTCTAGATGCAATTGAAAGGGGCAACCCCCAGTAATAGCTGTCAACAAACATCAAATGTTGCACTTGACTGACGCTCGTTGACGGCACTACGCCTCGTCTAGTTCCCCTGTTTAGCGTAGGTGGTGGTACGTGATCGTTCCACTGCTGGCTGAATGTTATCGGCATAACCTCTGCATTTGAATTCATTCTGCCCCTTCTCCTGCAGGAAAATGTTCTCATCAAGGACACCGTGACCGGCACTGTGAGGGTCACGGACTTTGGCACGAGCTTTTTTGTGGAAAGTCAACGTGAGTGACCTCTCCTGGGTGTGTGAGCGTCTGCGTGTGGGTGTTTGTCTGATTGTGTATATGTGTGAGTATCTGCGTGTCTGTACATGTGACTGTTCATGTGTGTGATGAGGATGCTGTTTAAGAAACAGTGAGTACACAAACACATATATGTGTTGTTCTTATGATTGGTGTGCAGCTATGAATGTTGGTGGGACTCTGGAATACTCGGCTCCGGAGCTGCACTTGGGCTACAGCTTGACCTGTGGCGTAGACATGTGGGCGCTGGGTTGCACGGTGGCGGAGTTGGCGACGGGCAGGCAATTATTTCAGTCCGACAGTGACAAAGATTACCTCCCGCGCTGCATTGAGGTATTTCCCACTGGGCGTCCATCCGCTCGTGATGCCCCTCTCTTTCCTTGGAGTCGTGGGTTTTGGGGGTGGCAGGAGGGGAGGTGGCCACTTAGTGATCTGGCGAATAGCGGCCGTCGTATGTTGTGTATGAGTGTACACGTGTCCATCTTGTACGTGTGAGGGGAGCAGTAGTGTAGCGGTTAGCATGCGGCGCTCATGGCCCACACTAGTGATGATTATCTGAACCGGTCCTGGGCCTCCCTTAGTTAGACTCAGCCTTAAATGAGTACCTAGTGCAGTGTGTAAAATACCTGGGTCAATGTGGCCCACCACCCCCTGTCTCTGTGTGCCATAATGCTTGCCCTCAACAAGCGCTGCTGCTGTTGTTACGCTATACTAACAGCACTTGCCCCTACAGTCAGCCGAGGATACACGGGTGACCTTTGTCTTTGTCTCAACCATGTGCAGATTCTGGGAATGCCTCCACGATACATGGTGAATTCAGCTCCCGACAGAAGGCAGTTTTTTGGTGAGTTAAAGGGTGGTGCGAGTGACGGACCGGATTCAGTTTTAAGAAGAGGCCTGCGGCTGTTGTTATTTTTTGGTGGGAGGGGGGGGGAATGGCCTCTTTTTATTTTAAATTCCTTTGGTGAGTGGGTGGGTAAGTCGGTGTGTGGGCAAGTAGGTTGTAGGGTAAGTGGGCGAATTGGTCAGTGGGTAAGCGGGTGGGCGGGTGAGTGGGGGGGGTGGTTCGGTGATTGGGTAGGTGGGTAGGTGAGTGAGTGATTGTGTAGGTGGAAGAGTGGGTGGGTGAGTAGGTTGATGGATGGGTCGGTAAGTGGGTAAGTAGGTGACGTGGTGGTTGGTGACTGCATCTGTCCCGCTGTGCATGGCTCCCGCAGACCGTCAAGGGAAGATGTTGTGCCCAGGCAAGAAAAGGGTACCGGGGAGCTTCCCACTTGAAAGTGTGCTCAAAAGCCACGACCCGGCGTTTGTGGAATTCGTCAGCTTCTGTCTGCGGTAAGACACACCCACCACCCCCTCCCAATGAGGATCCCCCCCCCCTCCAATTGATCGGCGATCACTCTCCACCGATCGCCAGGAAAATGTGGAGCTGAGTGGGACTGCCGATGTGCAGTACCACCGGTGTCAAGATCGCCCTCTGTGGAGGATGGGGAGGTCCGTGCAAGATGCTGCTGGCCAATGCGATGCTCGGGGCATTTTTAGTCTACTGGGCATCAGAGGATTGCCACTGTTCCTGCTGCTTCCGCTGCTGCCGTGCATTCCTGACCTTGTAGGAGAAGGGAAGCAACTTCAATGCTCTCACCACGCTTCTCTCACTACGTGTGGCGCGTGTGTCTCCCACGCGTCTCTCAACAGATGGGTTCCGGATTCTCGTATGACGCCAGCGCAGGCGCTGGATCACAGCTGGCTCCGGACCGCGGCCACCAGCACCACCAGCAATGCCACCACCACTGCTACTCCTGGCCGTGTCCAGTGCTTTGGAGCTGCTGAACGACGGTAACCCACATTCTGCTGACCAATTTTCAAGGCAGTCCATAGAGAGGTGTGGGGCCCAGGGCAAGTCACAACTCCCACATGGAGAAAGTGGCCCAAGTATGGGCATCAAACCCAGGTCCCTCTTTGGCTGTGAGTTCCAGCCCTGCCGCCCACAAACTAACACACGGAGAGTTCAAATCTCACCTGTATATTCGGTTATATACGGATGTATTTTTATAATTGCTTTCTGGGTGAGGACAAAAAATGAAGTGGCCATATCTTTGCCATGTAGGTAACCCTTCATCCACTGTGACATCGCCAGCTCCCCCCCTCCCCCCCGATGGTGGGGGAGGGGATGGCTGCGATCTCTGCTGTAGCAGTAAGTTGGAACAATGTCGTGCGCATATCTTCACAGAGCGGAGCCGGCGCTGCCCCCATTCTCTTTGCTCGCCTGGGCCTCTGATTGGAGGCTGAAGGTTGTGGAGGAAGAGGAAACCCAGGTGGAGGAGCTGGTGTTGCAGGAGGAAGAGACCCTGGTGGAGGAGCTGGTGGTGCAAGAGGAGGAGACTCTGGTGGAAGAGCTGGTGGTGCAGGAGGAGGAGACCTTGGTTGAGGAGCTGGTTTTGCAGGAGGAGGAGGCCTTGGTGGAGGAGCTGGTGGTGCAGGAGGAGGAGACTCTGGTGGAGGAGCTGGTGGTGCAGGAGGAGGAGACCTTGGTGGAGGAGCTGGTTTTGCAGGAGGAGGAGACCTTGGTGGAGGAGCTGGTTTTGCAGGAGGAGGGGACCTTAGTGGAGGAGCTGGTTTTGCCAGAGGAGGAGACTCTGGTGGAGGAGCTGGTGGTGCAGGAGGAGGACACCCTGGTGGAGGAGATCGTTGTGGAAGAGATGGTGGTGGAGGAGAAGGAGAAAACAAGGAAAGAGGATCAAGTGATGGTGATGCAGGAGAAGAGGAAGCCAGGGGGCCTGGCCCGCATGGGGAGAGTCATCCGCTCACTCCTCCGACGCGTGCTGCTGTGTGGTGGCCGGTCCACCGCACAGTAGAGATGGTGGTGGTCGTTGATCGGTCTGATCCATGACCACTATCACCACACCTACCACACACACCCTGTACCCACCCACCCCGTGACACCCACCACACTCCACACACACCCTGCACCCACCCACCCCGTGACACCCACCATCCACCACACTCCACACACACACTCTGCACCCACCCACCCCATGACACCCGCCACACTCCACACACACCCTGCACCTACCCACACTGTGACACCCACCACCCACCACACTCCACACACACCCTGCACCCACCCACCCCGTGACACCCACCATCCACCACACTCCACACACACACCCTGCACCCACCCACCCCGTGACACCCGCCACCCACCACACTCCACACACACACCCTGCACCCACCCACCCCGTGGCACCAACCACCCATCACACACCACACACACCCTGCACCCATCCACCCCGTGACACCCACCATCCACCACATTCCACACACACCCTGCACCCACCCACCCCGTGACACCCATCACCCACCACACACCCTGCACCCACCCACCCCGTGACACCCACCACACTCCACACACTCTGCACCCACCCACGCCGTGACACCCACCACACACCACACTCCACACACCCTGCACCCACCCACCCCGTGACACCCACCACACTCCACACACCACACACCCTGCACCCACCCACCCCGTGACACCCGCCACCCACCACACTCCACACACACACCCTGCACCCACCCACCCCGTGGCACCAACCACCCATCACACACCACTCACACCCTGCACCCATCCACCCCGTGACACCCACCATCCACCACATTCCACACACACCCTGCACCCACCCACCCCGTGACACCCATCACCCACCATACACCCTGCACCCACCCACCCCGTGACACCCACCACACTCCACACACCCTGTACCCACCCACGCCGTGACACCCACCACACACCACACTCCAAACACCCTGCACCCACCCACCCCGTGACACCCACCACACTCCACACACCACACACCCTGCAACCACCCACCCCGTGACACCCACCACACACCACACACCCTGCACCCACCCACCCCCTTGACACCCACCACCCACCACAATCCACTCACACCCTGCACCCACCCACCCTGTGACACCCAACACACTCCACACACCCTGCACTCACCCACCCCATGACACCCACCACTCACCACACACCCTGCAACCACCCACCCCGTGGCACCCATCACCCACCACACACCCTGTACCCACCCACCCCATGACACCCACCACACTCCACACACACCCTGCACCCACCCACCCCGTGACACCCATCACCCACCACATACCCTGCACTCACCCACCCCGTGACACGCACCACCCACCACACTCCACACACCCTGCACCCACTCACCCTGTGACACCAACCACACTCCACACACACCCTGCACCCACCCCGTGACACCCACCAGCCACCACACTCCACACACCCCCTGCACCCACCCACTCCGTGACACCCACCACCCACCACACTCCACACACACCCTGCACCCACCTACCCCGTGACAACCACCACACACCACACTCCACACAAAGGGTTAAGGGTTTTGAGGGTTACGTGTTTAAAGGATTAGGGGTGGAGAGATCTAGGGGTTTATAGAATTATGGTTTTAACAGTAAAGGGGTATAGAGTGTTAGGGGGTTTGGGATTTTTTGTTGTATTTGGGTTATGGTTTCAAAAGGTGAGGAGTTTAGATGGATAGGGTTTTATGGGTAAATCGGTTTAAAGGGTTAGGGATTTAGAGGATTATAAGTTAAGGGTTTAGAGGTTTACAGGGTGATGGGTTTAGGGGTTTAGAGGGTTAGGTATTTAGAGGGTGTGTGGTTTAGAGGTTTAGGGGTTTAGAGGCTGAGGGTTTTAAGGGTAAAATGTTTTAGAGGTTTAGCGGTTTAGAAGGTGATTAGCTTAGAGGGTTAGGGTTTTAGAGGGGTACAGTTTAGAAGGTTATGGGTTTATAGGGTTATAATTGTAAGGAGTTTGGTGTCCTGAGGTTTAGACGGTTTATGGGTTTCGATTGTTAAAGGGTTAGTGGTTTAGAGGGCTTGGAGTTTATAAGGTTACGTGTTAAGGGTTTAGAGGTTTTGGGGTTTTTAGGGGATAAGCGTCTTCGATGTTTTGGGGGTTTCTAGGGTTATGGTGTTTAGGGGTTGAGCGTTTTAGGGGTTGAGGATTTTAAGGGTTAGGGGTTTAGAGGGTTGGTGTTTAGAGGGTTAGGGGTGCAGAGATCTAGGGCTTTTGAGAATTCGGATTTTAACGGTAAAGGGGTTTAGAGTGTTAGGGGGTTTGGGGTTTCAGGGTATTTGGGTTCTGGTTTCAAAGGGTGAGGAGTTTAGAAAGGATTTGATTTAATGGGTAAAGGCGTTTAGAGGGTTTGGGATTTAGAGGATTATAAGTTGAGCCGTTTAGAGGTTTACAGGGTTATGGGTTTAGGGGTTTAGAAGTTTAGGGGGTTAGAGGGTGAAGGTTTTAAGGATAAAGGGGTTTAGAATGTTATGGGTTTCGAGAAGTAGCTGTTTAATGGGTTTATGGGTTTCGATTGTTATAGGTTAAGTGGTTTAGAGGGTTAGGAGCTTAGAAGTTTCGGGGTGTTTCGGGGATAAGGGGTTTCGTGGTTTATAGACTTCGAGGGTTTAGGGGTTGAGAGTGTTAGCGCTTGAGGGGATTCAAGGGTTAGGGGTTTAGAGGGTTAGGGTTTTAAGGTTAAAGGGCTTTATAGTGTTAGGTGTTTAGAGGATTGGGCTATTAGTGGTGTAGGAGTTTAGAGGGTGAGGGGTTTAGCAGGTTAGGTGCCGAGAGGGTTACGGTTTTAGGGGTTGTGGAGTTTAGAGGGATTGGTGTTTAGACAGTTAGAGTTTTGGGGGTTTATGGGTGGGGATTTTCGAGGGAGAGGTTTTTAGACAGTTAGGGTTTTAAGGGTAAGGTCGTTTAGAGGATTAGGTGTTTAGAATGTTAGAGTTTAGAAGATTTTGGAGTAAAGAGGGTTGGGGGTTTAGAGAGTTAGGTGTTTAGAGATGTATGGGTTTCGATTGTTAGAGGTTGAATGGTTTAGATGGTTAGGAGTTTAGGAGGTTATAATTGTATGTGTTTAGGGGTTTAGAGGTATGGGGGTTTCGAGGGTTAGGGGTTTATAGGGTAATGGGGTTTAGCGGTTTAGAGGGTTATGGGTTTTGGGATTTGGGAGTTTAGAGGGTTTAACACCAAGACTTTGACAACTAATATTATCCATACTAAAGGTGTTTTGGATTTCTCTCCGACACTTAATGGCACTTTTTTATTGTCATGACAAACTTTACTAATTGGCTGTGTCGGGTGGTGTCTGGTTTAACGACACATTTATATTTACACAATCTAACCCGAAAATATATTTATTATGGGTTTAGAGGGTTAGGGGCTTAGAGTGTTATGTGTTTAGAGGGTTAGCGTTTTAGGGGTATAGGTGTTTTAAGGGTTAGGTGTCTTGAGGGTTAGTTCTTTAGAGGGTATGGGTGTTAAATGTAGATTTGAAGTTTTCGTGACTGCAGGGATCCATACTCTTTGGTTCTTTCGGTAAAGTCACATAGGTAGAAATAAAATAAAACAAATCACGACGTTTTGATCGCAACACAAGCGATCTTCATCAGGTGGGACAAAACACAAGCGATCTTCATCAGGTGGGACAACCACAGCAAGAAATGCTGAAGTCGGCGGGAGAGCTGCCATGGCAAGAGGTTATATAGTTTAGAGAGGGGGGAAGAGGCAAGGGGACAGAGAGAAAAGGGGGGGGGGTGTGGGGTAGGAAGAGGGGGGGGGGCACGTAAGCGCTAGGGGAAGAGGACGTTAGGCTGGTGGGGGGACATGGGCGGGGCAGCAGTAAAACCGGCAGGTAATGATGGAAACAACAACACAAGTTAAGGCATTACCTGGTTGATAACATCCTTCCAGTGATTGTTTAATTTGTATCCATCTTCTCGGTTGAAGTTTTGTCTATACCCTGGAGTCTACAAACTGAGTTGTAACTTCGGCCGCAGTTACGTTGGAGAAATAAAACGACACGTCTCGGACCGTGTTCGCGAACACAAGGCTGATCTGAAACATGGCAGAACCAATACCTCTGCCGTAGTGGCCATTGTTATAAGGCTGTAGGCTCGCATGATATTGTTATTTTCGGAGGCCAAGGACAAAACTTCAATCGAGAAGATGGATACAAATTAAACAATCACTGGAAGGATGTTATCAACCAGGTAATGCCTTAACTTGTGTTGTTGTTTCCATCATTACCTGCCGATTACTGCTAGCCCCGCCCACGTCCCCCCACCCCAGCCTCACGTCATCTTCTCCTAGCGCTCACGCGGCCCCCCTTCCTCTCCCTACCCCACACCCTCCCCTCTCTCTCTCCCCCCTTGCCTCCTCCCCCATCTCATACCTGTATAACCTCTTGCCACGGCAGCTCTCCCGCCGACTTCAGCATTTTCTTGCTGTGGTTGTCCCACCTGAAAATATCACTTATGTTGCGATCGAAACGTCGTGATTTGTTTAATTTTATTTAATTTATACCTACGTGACTTTACCGAAAGAACCAAAGAGTATGGATTCCTGCAGTCACGAAAGCTTCAAATAAAGATTAAAATAGTTTAGTTTAATTTGTTTATTTTTGAACAGTTTGTCTTTCCTGTCATTTTTTGTATTTTTTTAGTTATGTTCTGACCTGCCCGATTGGACAGCTGTGAAAACAGATCTTTGTAGCTCATCGATTTCATCCAGTGTAAATAAATATTCAGATTTAAATTTTATTGACCTCTGTGCGAGTCTATGGATTTCTGAGTTTGTGGGCCTCTGTGAGTGTATGGGTCTCTGTCTGAGTCTATGGATCCCTGTGTCAGTATATAGGGTCGCCGTATGAGTCTGAGTGTCTGAAGGAATGTATGGGTCTCTGTTGGAGTCTATGGGTTTCTGGTTCTGGGTCTGAGTGGGAATCTATGGTTCTCTGAGTATGGTTGTTTGTGCGAGTCTTAAGTGCACAAACTGAACTTAAAAAGTGCATTGAGGGGTGCGGAATCCAAGTTGACTATTAAGCTCCCCGCAGTGCAAGCCAGCTCTCTAGTCGTGTCATCATACAGCCCCTGTAATTCTTTATAATAATAATTAGACTTACTCCAGGAAAGCCACGCTGAGTCATAGTAAGGTCCTGAATTTGGTGTTTATTGTAAGATCTTTTCAATCATTGAATAACGAATGCTTACACAAGTGGGGGGAAACCGGAGCACCCGGAGAAAACAAACGTATGTGAAGGGGCAGCAGGCAGCATTTTAAACCGTACAGGTGACGATGGCGATGATCCCACTTGCTATAATGCCTTCTCCTGGCCAGTCAGATGCTTTCTCCTGGCCAGCCAGGAGAAGGCACCTCAATGTCCACGGGAAGCGGGTTTCACAATATTTACTGTGTGATCCACCAACCCTTGCTGCCTTCTACAGTGCTGGATCGCAGGCTTGCGTCACCACCTTCTGGCGAGTATTTGTAGTTATTATTTAAAGCTATATAGCACTCACAAGAACGACTCAAGAGGCGCGAGGAGCCACAGACATGCAGGAAGCAAGCCACGTGGTGAGCCAGCACCAACGATTGTCCAGGCTCTACGGTACTCTATGTATGGAGGCATTATTGGCTAATTAATAACGAGTGTTTGTACAAGTGGGGGAAATCGGAGCACCCAGAGAAAAGCCACGTGTGTGAAGGGGCAGCATTTTAAACCGTACAGGTGACGATGGCGATGAGTCCACTTGCTGTACTGCCTTCTCCTGGCGAGGCAGGTTATGCACCTCGACTTCCACGGGAAGAGGATTTCACAACATCATTGTGCGGTGATTTACGAACCCTCGCTGCCTTCCCCAGTGCTGGATTTGAGACGTGCACCACTAACATCAGGCGAATGATAACAACAACAACAATAACTATACTTATTACTTGGTAGCAACAGGCGAAAGAAAACAACAGGCAAATTATAACAGGCCAATTAAAACAGGCGAATGATAACAGGCAAATGAAAACAGGCGAATGATAACAGGCGAATGATAACAACAGGCGTATGTTTAGAACAGGCGAGTAATAACAACAACAATTATTATTTACACTTAGAACTTGATAACAACAATATTTATACTTATAACGTGATCAAGCAGGCCTCAGAGGTGCGAGGAACCACAGACAATCAGGAAGGAAGCCACTTGGTAAGCTGGCACCAACGATTGCCCAACCTCTGTGACCCTATTGATACGTTTTGATCGACCAGATAGGGAGCGTTACGTGTGGGGGGGAAACCGCCCCCTTCGGTGCCTCCATGGTCCAATAGCTGGTCTTCTTGGCGCCACGGTCCCGAGCCCCCTAAAAGTTCCTCATGGAGCAAATCAACGGGTGGGCCATTGCCTTGTCAGGGCTCATTCATTGCTCCGGATCCCACCTGAAAATGCCAGGCGCAGATCCCCACATCATTAAAGCCACGGGTGCATTTATCCCAGATATAAACAATTGCAAACTATTTGACTATTTTTTTTTACTTTAACCAGGCAAGGCCCACTGAGCTATACAGCTCTCTTTCAGAAGCGGCCACACAATTACAGCTCAACAAATTGGCTTATTACGTGGACATTAGTAGCCAAATACTCTAAACATGTGCTAATAAATGTGGAGGGAAAACCCGGAGGATCCGGAGAAAAATACACGCGACCACGGGGAGATAACATACAAACTCCAAATACAAAGGTGTCAGGGTAAGGATTTAATACACGACCTCCTGTATACCCTACAAAATAGTTAACATCTCGCCACCGTGGCGCCCAATTCTGATCACATGACATAGCAAAACGAACGTCGCGGTGCATAGCAATAATTCAATTGGGCAATTACTGAGCGTTCATAAACGTGAGGGGATACAGGAGTACCCAGAGAAAACCCACTCGTGCAAGGGGGCAACCCTCTATCCCATGCAGACAGAGATGGTGCTTATCCCACTTGCTGTACTGCCTTCTCCTGGCCAGCCAGGATATGCCACCTCAACACCCACTACACCATGAACTTTGTGAACCGAGTTTAAATTTCTGGCCACGGTGAACATCAGTGGCTATCTCCCTCTTCCTCTCTCGTCCCTGCTATTATCTCCCTCTTCTTCCCGCGTCCCTCCCACTATCTACCTCTCCAATCCGTCCCACCATCTCCCTCTTCCTCCCTCGTCCCTCCCACCATCTCCCACTTCCTCCCCAGTACCTTCCACTATCTCCCTCTTCCTCCCACTTGGCTCTACTAGTAATCTCCCTCTTCTCCCGTCCCTCGCACTATCTCCCTTTTCTTCCCCCATCCTTCCCACTATCTCCCTCTGCATCTCCAATCCCTCGCACTCTCTCCCTCTTCCTTCCTCTTCCTTCCCACTATCACCTTCTTACTCTAACCGATCTGCCTAATCCTCCCAAATAACTCCCACTATCTCCCTCTACTTCCCCAGTCGCTCCAACTATCTCCCTCTTCATTCCCCTTTCCTGCCACTATCTCCCTCTTCCGCCCCCTTCCCTCCCACCATCTCCCTCTTCCTCTCCCGTCCCCCCCGCTATCTCCTTCTTTCTCTCACATCCCTCCCACCTCCTTCCTCCCCCGTCCCTCCCACTATCTTCTCATCCTCCCCCATCCATCCCACGATCTTCCTCATCCTCTCCCGTACCTTCCGCACCTTCCTTATTTAACACCATCAGGTTCACAGACTCGCCCTCGCTTCTCCCAGTCAAATAGCCTAGCTTAGACACAACCCCCACCATGTTACACTGACGGCATCGACCGAGACAGCCAACAACTATCCGGCCGCCCAATTATCTAGTGAAGACGGCAGCGACCAAGTCGGCAAAGACGACAGTGCCGACGAGACGACTCCACTTCCCAGAACGTGCAACCACGAGCTCTCGCTCTCCGCTGCTTTTATCCGACTCGGCCGCGCCTCCCTTCTCCAACCCACGAGCGGGTTCCAGTGTCTTCCAGGGAGGGTCTCTGTGATCCTTGCCCCAGTGCCTCCGCCCTGCTGACAAACCCGCATGAGGCTCACTGGCGTGTGTACTCCCCGTCCACCGCAGTTGCCGCTGCTGGACAACAACTATTACTCTACAGTTGTACTGCCCCTCTGTACCGTGCCCCCGAGCCATCAACACGGACTCACAGCATCAACACAGACTCACATGATCAACACAGACTCACAGCATCAACAGACTCACACGATCAACAGACTCACAGCATCAATACGGACTCACACCATCAACACGGAAACAGGGTCAGTGAGCAAGATGGCGGATGAGTGCATACATGATGTGAGTGGTGGTGAGTTCAAGTTAAGCACCCAGTTTTAAATCTCATTTACTCCCACCACCACCACCACCCTACATACAACAGTCGGAAGTAAATGCCTACACACCCTACATACAATCGTCAGTAGTAGTGGGGAGAAGAGGGCATCAGTGGGGGCGAGGCATGAAGCGTTGAGAAGCCCTCAGATACTTCATAAAACCCCGAGTTTCATGGAGTATAATTTTCAGCATTACAGTTCCATTTTTTTTACGTTAACAAATGTCTCGCCATATATTACACCGTATAGGTAACTAGATTGGGCGAGGGATGGTCTTTTTTGTTGAACAATCAATAAAGCTACGGTGTTGTACTGTGCCCGTATCCGTGTACGGTACTGTGCACTAAAGGAAGAAAAATGGAGCGGCTGAACCTCACTGCCTCCTTACCGGAGGCTGTAAACATCAAGTGACCTGAAAACTGCGATGGGACGTGAAAGACAACATGGAGAGACAAGAGGGCGCCACGTGTTCTTCCATGGCAGCAGCAGCATCATCGCAGGCAATGAGGTTCAAATGGGCACAGGAACTTTGAGGTGGACCCACGAGTGTTTGAGCCACAGCGGCGTGCAATCGGCGACCTCTATACGCTTGGCGCAATCCGCACCGTCATTTCACGGAGCCCTTGTCCACTCGACGAGTGCGACGACGCCGTCCCACCGTCATTCGTCGCCTCGTGGTGACATCACAACAGCAAAGCGACAGGTGTTGTTTATTCATTTCTTGAGGCAATTCGAGGGCCCGGTTACATCGCGTTGTGATACACGCACACACCGTCAACATATACTACACCGGTTATAAAAAAAAAGCAGGGGATAGAAAGGTGGGGGAGCGGACCCCACCACAGGTATTGTTTAAAAGACGTCAAGCGGACCGGGGGTTTTAAATGCAAGTCCATGCGGACACCAACATCCGAACGATTGTACCAATAAATCCTGAACCTTCTGGAAGATTTCAGCTCCCGCTGGTTTGGATCAGGGTGATGTTGGGGCAAATTCCATTAATTGGGAAAGGTGGCAATCTTGTGGGAATGTCCTCGCCAGAGAAGAAACTTGTCGCTTCCATGTTTTATTTTCATCCGACGTCCCATTAGCGAGATCCAGAGCGTGACGGACTCATATGGAGTCGGCCTCCTGTAATTTTTCTGGTCTCATTCTCACCACAGGTGAAGGCAGAGCCACACATCAACGTGCCAATGGGGCCACGGTTGAAGTGGTGGGGCCACGGTTGAAGTGGCGGTGGCCACGGGTCATGTGGCCTCTATGTATTTTCCATGTTGAAGGCCGATTGCCCCAAACATTGCCCGTCATATGCAGTGTCACTGAATAACATGTGAAACATACTGTAGCATATACAAAATTGTATTTTCTTCATACATTAAATACAATAAACACAATAAACATGAAATGCGTATAGGACATTTATAACTCTCTCAATGACCAAACTTGTATTTTATGAACACACTTATACGAGCAAAATATGACAAAAGTGTTCCAGATTTAAGTTTCAATTGAGACTGAAATCCGGAATCATTACCCCCTACTGACAGACTAATAATACCCGCTCGCAGGCCAAGTGCTGATTCACCTTGGGGCCTCGCCTGGTATAGAGGTCGTGGGTTAAATCCCGACGCCTGTATATCTGGAGTTTGCATGTTCTCCCTGTGACCGCGTGGATTTTTCTCTGGGTCCTTCGGTTTTTCCCTCCACATTTAGAAACATGCGTTTAAAAGTATTTGGCTGCTATATATTTCTGCGTGACAAGCCACTTTATAGCGCTTTCATTTGTGGCCCGGTCGTTCCTGAAAGAGAGCTATACAGCTGAGTGGGCCTTACCTGGTAAAATAAAAAGAGATTAGTTTTGTTAGTTTATTTTGTGCCACAGGGGGACAGCTACAGGGGGGGGGGGGGTGCCCATTAAAATGGTCGAGATGAGATGCAACTTAAGGCGCTTGTGACTTCCCAAAAATATTATTTATGGCAGGTTTTCACATCTAAACATCCCGGGTGGCATTGAAGCCAAGAGCTCCCACCCTAGGTGAGTAGCTACGAGAGCGGTGCTGTGCACGGCGACACGCCACTTTCTCCATCTGCCTAACTTGGTATTTTCTTTTTTGTTACTTAAATAAATGTTAATGTTTCGTTTTGTGTACGCGTGTATGTACACCGTTTGGGGAGCGGTGGTGCAGCAGTTAGCGCACTACGAACTCAGCCATCTGAGTACGTGGTGTGGGGTGTGTATAACATCGCAAAACTGGGGAGGACAAAGGCAGCCAGACGTGGGGCTGGCCACACAACCACTTCTGTGCCATGCCGGCCATCATAGGTGCTACCCGTTAACAGCACTTGCCCCAGCAATCTGTTAACGGCGATACGGAGTACCTTTGTCTTTTTGTGCAATTGTGTGCTTCTGTGTGCGACGCATGCGACGATGTGCATGTTTGTGTTTGATAAATGTACATCCGCAATGTGTGTGTGACGCGTATGATGCGCGTGTGTGACGACGGTTGGAACAGCGATTCACGCACTGCCCTATCCACGCGGCGACCTCTCCTCAACGTCTCGAGCCTCGGCGGAGAGCGCCGCGAGGTTCGACTCCAACTCCGGCTTTCCAGGGACAAACCCCCCCCCCCAATGCCCCTCCCCCCAGGCCCATGGGGGGGGGGGGGAAGTCGCTCCCCTCCCTCACTCCACGCTCAGGAACTTCCTCTTCTTCGCCGTGTTCATGTACGGTCGCCAAGGCCACTCCACCTCGGCGGTGGCCGCGTTGTCCAGCGTGCCCAGTTTAATCTCATAGACTGCGCGACACACAAAAGCAAAGATCCCCCCCATGCAGCCTTTAACAGACGGCGTGGGAAAAGCGCTGTTCGTGTGTTAGCATGTAGGAAAGCCAGCACGGCACACCAAGGGGTGGGTGTGGGTGGCCAGCATTACGTCCGATCATCTTTGAATTTACACATCGCATCCGGGGTGGGGGAATGCGAGTCGGGTCACGGTACAGCGAATGCGACCAGAGCAGCGACCCCACCGACTCAAGTTCCGATCCGCTCTACAAGTCACCCGCGGGCCACCTAGCCCGAGGCTAGACTCTTACATTCAGCCCATCATCCTCTCAGGGGTCGATAAAATTTACAACCACTTCGTAGGGAAGTCCACAAGGAATGTGGAATTTCCACCGCCTCTGCAGGGGTGTAAAGTGGAGACGAGTAACAATGTGTCAGGCAGACTTACGCTCCATCTCGAATCACGGTCCCACCTCCTTCAACTCGATGTCCTTGCCGTCGCGCTTGTAGACGTTGTGCCTGTTGGGAGGGGGGAAGGGGGGCACAGAAGTCACGGGAGGGGTCGCGGCAAGTCACACGGACGGCGCTGGACTCTCATTACGTGTCCTCGCAGACGTTTGCCAGTTAGAGGCCAGCGGCCACCCTGTTTAAAACTGCGGATGCATTAGCAAATGAACAACATTACGCGCCTTCAGCTTCAGAGATGGCGTTAAATAAAAACTCTGTGCTGTTGCTCGAAAACTAAAGTAAAACGAAACTATTTTTATTTTACCACTGAGCTATGTAGCTCTTTTTCACATAAAAATGTATAGCAGCAAAATACTCGAAATTCAAGTTTCTAAATGTGTAGGGAAAAACCCGGAGGACCCGGAGAAAAATCAAAGTGACCAGGAGGAGAACATGCAAACTCCGAATATACAGGCGGACACACAGCACCTGGCCCAAAAGTCTGCTCACTCTTTCCCATTCCGAGACATCTGCAAGTTGCCGGGTGGTAGGTGTCACGTTCACCGCTGAATCTCGGTACGCGCGAGCGGCTCGGCGTTAATTTTATTTATAGAGGCGTAGCGCTGCTGTTTTTAAAAGGCGTTGCCCTCACCGCAGAGAACCGTAGTGACACGACCGGCACTCTATGGAACAAAACTGTGCCACACGCCCTCCCGCATAGTCTTATGGGAGCAAAAGGTATGTCTTCAGGTCAGAAGACGTACTTGAGTTTTTCTTACGGTTCCGTTTCGACGACGTATATGTACATCATGGAAATGAGAAAGGGTTATAGCCTATATGAGGGATCTTTGTGCTTTGGGGATGGGGGAGGAAGATGTGGGTGAGACTGGCACGGTGCCCGCACGCACCCTCTTTCCGAGTCGCGACGTGAAGTTGTGCATCACGAGGTGTTGGAATGCCTCGGACATCATGTCCACGTCCGGATGTCGTGCCGCATCACCACGCTCGAGAGTGTCAAGTACACCGTGGCATCGTACCACGTGTCACATGAACAGCATGCCGGAAAGTTAGACACACCACAGGTGTCACACAGACTGTACTGGAGAGTTAAACAGACTGCCCTTCCATCTGCGGCATCATACCACATCACACCACATACACAGTTAAAACACCACAATTCCATGTCTGCAGCGTCATACTACACACCGCACATCGTACGCACAGCTAAATACACCTCCATCCCCGTCTGTTGCACCGCATCACACACGTCACACCATGCATCACACCGGGGAGCGGGAGCGGAGTGGCTATCTCATTACACTACAAATCCGGTGACCTGACTTCGATTTCCGGTGTGTCCAAGCATCGACAGTGGGGAGACAAAAGGGGCCAGATGCGGTAATGACCACACCACCCACCCCGCCGTGTGCCCTGCCGGCCTTCGTAGGTCGCTCGACAAACAGCACTTGCCCTGACAGCCTGTTAAAGGCTACACGGGGGAGCTTTGTCGACTGCGGTGCGTGCGCGTGCCTGGCATACCGCGGTGCTCATGCAGGACGATGAAGTCGTTGACGGCGTTGGCGCAGCACGCCCACACCAGCGCCTGCAGCTTGTGGCCTCCGTGGTTCATCGGCTGAGCGTTCGGCAGGATCAGCTTCATCTCCTGCGGTGGTGGTGGGAGGGTGGTGGTGGTGTGGTAACATGACAGCAAGCGGTCACACGCCGAGTCCGCTCTTCCCACCGGCGTCCGTCCCGGCCACGCTGCTTTCGCCCCCCCCACTTCCCCGCCCCCCCACTGTATCCGACTCGGGTTGTGTTGTTTGTTTTTTCCATTGCGGAAGCCGAGCCGAGCCGTGCCGGTATACGGGGTCGCCAAACCCCGTGTTGGCACAACTGGGATGCACCATTGGAAAAACTTTACTATTTTTATTTTACCAGGTAAGGCCCACTGAGCTATGCAGCTCTTTTCCAGAAGCGACCTGGCCACAAATCATAGCTCAACTAAGTGGCTTATCGCCATGTGGAAATTTATAGCAGCCAAATACTCTTAAACGGACGTTGATTCTAAATGCGGAGGGAAAAACCGGAGGACCTGGAGAGAAATCCACGCGACTCCTCGGAAAGAGGCACGCAACTCCAAATATACAGCAGGCATCAGGGTCAGGATTGAACCTGCGACCTCCTGTATACCAGGTGAGGGAGTTAACATCTCGCCACAGTGGCGCCCCCAATGGTACATCTTTCCGTGACCACCGACCGTGCGTAGTGCTACAGTAGATACATTTTCGATGAATGGAAGGGATCGGTCATCGCGAAAAGGCGGACTGAATCGCGAGGAATGAAGTTGACAAAAGCTGCATGCACCAAACCAAAGTGTCCAACGCTCCACCACTTACAACCCCCCCCCCCCACACAGCCTCCACCTTTCATCAACAACCAGATTTCTTCTGGTTAACTCAACGGATGCGAGTTGTCTCACACTGCACAAGCCCGATGATTGGTCGACACGACTCGTGTGAGGTGCAAGGAACTGATTCTAAAGCCGATAGAGAACACGTGTGTGTGTGCGGTAATTTAGCAGTTAGCATGCTGCCCCACAAACCTAGTGACCCGAGGTTTATTTCCGTTCATGGCCAACACCAGTGGCGATTATCTGAACTGGTCCTGGGCCTCCCCTAGATCAACTCAGCCTCAAACGAGTACCTAGTGCGGTGTTTAAACATCATTACCAGAGAGATAAAGGTGGCCAGTTGTGGTGCTAGCCACCTACACCCTCGCAAACAGCACCTGTCCCAAAAACCTGTTAAGGCTATATGGGGGACCTCTGTCTTTGCGCGCTTGTACACATGCAATACACGAGGACCCACATTCCTCGTGTGACCCCAAACCCTGTAGCCCCTGTGACCCCGTGCCCGCACCTTGATGAACTGCTTGAGGAGGGAGCTGGGGTCGCGTGAGGTCGTCGCCATGATGTGTGGGTCCTTCACGCCGGCTCAGCGGTACTCGTCATCCATGTGGCTGCTCACTCCTACTGACACGGGGGGGGGGGGGGTGGATAGAAAGAGGTGGTAGATGGGGCAGGGGGGACGGAGAGGGTAGGTTATCATTTGCCATACTTCACCGTGCAGGTGAGTGAAGGTGTGTGTGTGGGTGGATGGATGGAAGGAGCGACCAGGAATGGTTGAGAATATCACTCTGCAGTGATCGCGTTGATTTTGTGTAGCGAGCTGAGCAATAATGAGACCTGGATGAGTCCCAATTGCAAGAGTGGGTGGGTGATATGGCAGGTGAGTGGGTAAATTGAGTAAAATGAGTGAGTGAATGAGTGCGTCAGTGCATGTTAAACCTCTTTGTTACAGCACGTAGCCAACCGTGGTAATCGGAAGTGTGACAAACTAACCACAAAAAGTAGTTCTCAAGAAATGAGTTTGTCAATCTAGACGATGATTTAAAAGTGCAAAGCTCCAGTGGCTTCCTAATATTGTAAGGAAGACCGCTCCAGAAGGAAGACTGCTCCAGAAGCACACGTTATGTGGTGACCACGGCCTTCATTTGACATTCCACCAAAATTTACGCCAGCCATCACACACACACGGCCGACTCTTTTTCCACGTTCACGCCACGGGATTTTTCAAAGTCCACTTGGGAAGCAATCGCCGTGCAGTATTTACGGTCAACGCAACTGCGGCATTAAACCCATTAAACCGGTGGGGGGGGGGGGGGGGTTGAGGGCCCGCCGTTCTCGAACCGCGAACCTCCGCGGCAAAACACGGTGCCACCGCTTGGCAGGAAGGACCGACGGCGAGCCGGGGATGCGCGCCGACTCGGCGTGTCTAGCGGGCGGAGACGCGCGACGCTTATCCCTCTGCCTCGGGAGTCTCGCGGGAAGGAAGAGAGAGAGAGATGCGAGGAGACGTGATGGTGAGGGATGTGAGATCACCCTCCCCTCCCTGGTCGAACTCCACGGCCTTCTGGAGTTCAAGCGCCTCCCACCGCAGGTCCGTAGGCAGCACCAGGTTTTCTTCGGTGACGACGTCAGGGGGACAGGGGGCAGTGGGTGGGGGGCGGGCAGGGGAGAATTAACAAGGAAGAAAAATCATGCGCACGCATGGATTCATTCGGAAACGCTTTCCAACGCGCGGTTGTCTTCTCGCCTGTATTGTCAGACCGTCTTGTCCCATCTTAGTCCGTCTTGCGTGTCTCATTGTCTCTAGATCCGTCTCTAGTCTGTCTTGCGTGTCTCAACGTCTCTAGTCTGTCTCGCTGTCTCTCGTCTGTCTTGTCGTCGCGAGCCCATCTCTAGATCCGTCTCGCCGCCCGTTACCATCGAGCGCCCTCTTGAGCTGCGCCTTCTCCTCTACGAGGACCTTCTTGGCCTCCTGCGCCTTGCGGTAGAGGTACTCGCCGTGCAGTTGCGCCTCCTCAGCTGCACCACCAAACAAAGACAAAGATCCCCCATGTAGCCTTCGACAGGACTGTCGGGTGCAAGTGCTGTTAACGAGCAGCACCTTTGATACACGAAGGGGGGTAGGTGGCCAGCACCACATCCGGCCGCCTTAATTTCCCCAGTGGCGATGTTTACACAACGCACCAGGTACTCATTTGAGGCTGAGTTGACCAAGGGGAGGCCCAGGAACGGAATCGTCACCAGTGTTGGCCGTGAGCGGGAATTGAACTCGGGTCGCTGGGTTAGTAGTGCAGCGTAGTGCTAATCGCGAGACGACCATAAACAACAACCGCCATTCGCCACGAAGTGGTGGAGATGTCACCACGGCGCTCGTGCCAGGCTACGTGCAGGTTAAGGCCACATGAAGCGTCGAACGCCCGCTGGCAGCAGGAGGTCACAGACAGACAGACCCAGGTTGCCATTGGTTGCTTGACTGAGATGACTGGCCGATGCACCACCTGTGCCCCCTACTGTGCTACACTACCGCTCCAACCTACACAAACTCTCTTGGGCTATACTCTTTGGTTCTTTCGGTAAAGTCACATAGGCATAAAATATAAAATAAATTAAATCACGACGTTTCGGGCACAACACAAGCGTCCATCATCAGGTGGGACAAACCACAGCAAGAAACAATTGCCGACGTGGGCAAAAGAGCTGCTGTAAACAAGAGACTATATAGGTAAGAGAAGAGGGGAGGATCAGGGAGGAGAGATAGAGAGGGGGGGTATGAGGGGAGTGCTGAAGAGAGCGGGGCTGGGAGTGGGAAGCTTAAGAAATTAGAGATGCGGAAAGTTAAGGCAACACCATAAAGCAGTTAAGGTTTTACCTGGTTAATAACATTCTTCCAATGATTACTCAATTTGTATCCATCTTCTCGGTTGAAGTTATGTCTGTGTTTATATATCTGGATGGCTTGATGAACAAACCTTTGATAGTAGCCCGAAGGTTTGCAGAGCGGCACCACGATACTCCTAGCGACGTCGTTGATTAATGTCTGTAATTAATATCGATGGTGAATCTCTGTAATTAATATCGATGATTCGATTCCACGAGAACAGATTCCACAAGAATCGATTCCACAACTATTTTAGTAAAGCGAAGTACGCGATTCGATTCAAACGTGTTCGTTCCGGTCTCATCAGAATCGGTATTGATTCTGTGCTGGAGGAATCCAATGAGCTATAAAGCTCTTTGATCAAAGATGTGCCAGTAGGGGGCACGGGGTCATAACGTCACAACAAACAATACAAAAACGATAGGAGTGCAAAGGGAATGGTAGCAAACCACTAAAAATAGATGAAATAAACCATATAAGTTCATACTCTTTGGTTCTTTCGGTAAGAAGTCTCGCTCTCCGTTCCACCCACTACAACTGGCGTCAGAAGTAGCCAAATAGTAAGATGAATCGCTATAATGGAGACGCGAAGAAAAACTCGTACCAGGGCTCCAGTGGAAGAGGAGGACGACTCAACACCACTGGGGTTGGCAGCCCCGGAAGGGGGAGGAGAAGCGACGACGGCCGAGCTGCTCACTGCCCGGCCGCCCGGCGGCTCACCACCGTCGGAGAGGGCGCTTCAGGTGGCTCACTCCCGCCTCGCCCAACTCCTGCACGCGGCGGCATCCATCCTCGACGAAATACATCGCGGGTTATAACCACAACAAATATAATCACAATCACTGCGACCATAATCGCCGTAACCACAAATATAATCATAACCACCAGCTACATAACCACAAGTATAAACACTACTGCCACAAATATAACCATAACCACCACAACCATAACAACCAACATAACCACCACAACAACCACAATGATGCTGATACACTCTCACACCATGTGGGTCCCCTTGTCTCCTTGTGTCTCCCTGTGGGTGAGTGGATGGGTTGGCGAGAGAGTCGGTGGGTTGGCAAGAGAGTCGGTGGGTTGGTGAGAGAGTGGGTGGGTGGCAGAGTGAGTGACCGGTGGCAGAGTGAGTGACCGGTGGCAGTGGGTGACCGGTGACTAAGTGGGTGGGTGGCAGTGGGTGACCGGTGACCAAGTGGGTGGGTGGCAGTGGGTGACCGGTGACGAAGTGGGTGAGAGAGTGGGTGGCTGAGTGGGTGGCCGAGTGGGTGGCTGAGTGAATTGGTGAGTGGATGAGTGCCAGAGTGGGTGGGTGAATGGCTGAGTGGGTGGGTGAGAATCAGTATGTTTTTGCTGGAGGAATCCGATGAGCTATGAAGCTCTTTTTCATAGATGCCCAGAGAGTGGCTGAGTGGGTGGCTGAGTGAGTGTCGGTGGGTGTGAGTGGGAATGAAATCTAACCTGCACCTCTGCATTGCAAATCCAGCGAGCTAACGCCCTGCGTGTGGTGGGGTAAAGTGTGGGCATGGCCACTTTGCTCCAACACGTCCGGACCAGCGTGGAAGAGTAGACCAAATACCTCTATATAGCGGCCTCTAGTGGATGCCTTTTCCAGCAGCAGGCGATTCGCATCCACAACAAACCCGTCCCTCCAGGGATAAAAACACACGGCAGTCTGGGAGTGCCTCTCATCAGCTATGGCTCAACACGAGGGCCACTCTGGGGCCGGTTTCCACCGTCAGCGCCTCATCATCAGCAGCAGCAGGGCCGGGCTCTGCTTGAAGCAGCGCCGTGAACTCAGCAGGCGTCTAGGACGTGACGGCTGTGGGCCAGGCGCCTCCTCCTCTGTCTCCCCCCACCACCGCCGCCACTGCTGATGTGTGCACACCGCGCGAGGTTCTCACCTTCAGGCTGAGTCGACGTAGAGGAGGCCCAGCGAGCCGCCGCTTCAGAAGCTTTCGCGAGCCACTGACGGTGGCCGTGAGCGGGAAACCAAATCAGCCGCTCGCCACCCACAATCCACAGCGCGCGCCGCCTCCACTCGCCCCCTGCCTGACTGTAAGTAGCAGCGGGGGGAGGGGGGTGGGCAATGGGGGCGTGAGGGGGGGGGTTTGAGGGGGAGCATGGGCGGGGGTTGCCAGGGGGGGCAAGGGGGGTCGCGAGGGGGGGGATGCTTGGGGGGGGGGTTGTGAAGGGGGAGGGGCAGGGGGGGAAAGAGGGAGCATGGGGGAGGAGCTTAGGTGAGGGGGAGGAGCTAATGGCTATTACACCACGCCGCGTCTCGCGCCACGTGCTTCCCCTGGCAGTTTGGCCGTTAGGCGTGGAACCGAGCTGTGGGTGAGTGGTGGCGGTGGTGGTGTGAGTCTTTCTATGTGAGTCTGTGTGTGAGTCTCTCTAAGTGAGTCTCTGTGTGAGTCTGTGTGCGTGTGTGTGGGTCTGTGTGAGTCTGTGTGTAGCAGTGACCCGGTCTCAAATGAGTACCTGGTGCGATGCGTAAACATCGCCACTGGGGAGACAAAGGCGGTCGGGCGTGGTGCTAACCACCCACCCCTTCGTTTACCGTGCCGGCCTTCATACGTACTGCTTGCTAACAGCACTTGCCCCTACAGCCTGTTAAGGCTCTATGAGGATCGTTGTCTTTGGTGTCCTGTATTAGCAGGAGGAGGAGTGGTGGTGTTAATGTTGGTGGTATTAGTGGTGGTGGTGTTAGTGATGGTGGTGTTAGTGGTGGTGTTTGTGGTCTTAATAATGGTGGTGTTGGTGTTAGTGATGGTGGTGTTAGTGGTGGTGGTTCGAGGTATTGTTGCTGGTGTTAGTGATGGTGGTGTTGGTGGTATTAGTGGTGGTCGTGTTAGTGATGGTGGTATTATTGGTGGTATTATTGGTGGTAGTGTTAGTGGTGGTGGTGTTAGTGGTGTTGGTGGTGGTGGAGTTGATGTTGGTGGTGGTGTTTTTAGGGTTCGTAGTGTTAGTGGTGGTGTTAGGAGTGGTGTTAGTGCTGGTGTTAGTTGTGGTGTTAGTTGAGGGGAGCGGTAGTGTAGCGGTTAACGTGCTGCGCTACAAACCTGGCGACCCGGGTTCGATTTCCGCTCACGGCCAACACCAGCAACGATTATCTGAACCGGTCCTGGGCCTCCCCTAGGTAAACTCAGCCTCAAATGAATACCTGGTACGATGTGTAAACATCGCCGCTAGGGAGACAAAGGCGGCCAGGCGTGGTGTTAGCCACCCACCCCCTCGTGTGCCATGCCGACCTTTATAGGTGCTCGCTAGCAGAAATTGCCCCTACAGTATATTCAGGCTATACGGGGGATCTGTCTTTGTGAGTGATGGTGGTGTTAGTAGTGGTGTTAGTGGTGGTGCTAGTGGTGGTGTTTGTCGCGGTGTTGCTGGTGTCCGAACAAAGGAGCGACGCTCACAACAACGACCTTTGACCTGGGCGGCTGAAATGTAGCACGTTGGCAGTCATCTCAGTCAGTCAACTCTTGGCACCTGGGTCTGACCTGTGACCTGTCAGTGAGCCTTCAGCATTTCACGTGGTCTCAAAGTGCACCTGGCCTGGCATTTGCTGCTGCTTAGTGGCAAATGGCGGTCTTTGTTGTGTTTCGTGTTGTGGGTGAGTGGTGAGGTTGTGAGTCTGTGATGATGATGTGAGTCCGTGTTGATGATGAGAGTCCGCATTGTGACATGACGCGTGTTTAGACATGAGTATTGTCGCACACCATCGGTTTTGTGTGACCCTCACCTGCGTCTCCCGCTCTCCACGCAGAGACCCGGACCGTGCGAGAAACGCAGTGAGCTCTGAGCACCCTACTCTGCAAGTTGCTGCCATGGAGGTACGTGTGGCTCTTCAACTCGTGTGGTAAAATATGGGTGGACGTGTGTTTTCCCCTCGACTTGTGCCTACCTGTCACCTACCTGTATACCTGGATGTGCTTCTCCTTGTCCGCCTGAGTATGTGTATGTCTATCAGAGTGTGTCTCCGAGATCCTGTTGGTGTGCCTGCCTGTCTACGCGTGAGCATTTACAGCACTATTATCTATCCACTGATGAATGAGAATGCCTTCCTCCCTGAGACCTTGCTACCCCTCAAATGCTGTGATGGAATAATCCGCCAAGCGCCGATTTTGTCGCACCATCTCTCTGGTGGCTCTCCTCTCCGATGTGTTTCCTTCCTTGGCTGCCGCTCCGTTATTATTCTTCACTATCAGCCATTGTTGTCCCTCCTTGCCATGGCTCGTCATGCCCGATCCCCAATCACTCTTTAACAATTTGAACAATCCCTGCGTGTGACCTCAAAATCCACGCATCTTTCATTGTTAATCCAAGCATGGCATCTGATATTGGCCAAATATTCCAATGCTGAGAAACGACAACATCTCGGCAGGACCCTCCTGAATGTGGAGCCCAGGATCTCAGAGATGCTGGCTCAGTGCTCGCCTTCTGCACTTGCTCCAACATCTTAATCAAGCCTATGTGGTGGACCTTTGTCTTTGTGTGTGTGTAGATGAGCCGAGCTGGAGAGGCTCGGAGTAACGACACGTCTTGCACCACGTGGAGTGCGCTGTCCTCAGACGGCACCGGCTCCATCTGTAGCAAATCGCCGAAAGGTAAGAACAGTAATGAGGGACGTCACAGTGGCCACGGTAAATAGTGGGACATCATGATGGCCATGTTGCATGGGGGACGTCACAGTGCCTTTGGTGTATGAGAGATTTTATGGTGATTGTATGGGTGATATCAAGATAGCAATGCTACATGGGGGACTTAATGGTAATCATGTTTTGATTTAAAGCTTTCGTGGCTGCAGGGATTCATATTCTTGGTTCTTTCGGTAAAATCACGTAGAAGGGCAACAATAAAATTATAAAAATATAAAACAATAAAAATCTCACGACGTTTCGACTGCAACACAAGTAATCATCATCAGGTGTGAAAACCACAGCAAGAACCACAGCAAGAAAAATTGAAATTTTCTTGCTGTGGTTTTCACACCTGATGATGATTGCTTGTGTTGCAGTCGAAACGTCGTGAGAATTGTATTATTTTATTATTTTATTGTTTCCCTTCTACGTGACTTTACCGAAAGAACCAAGAATATGGTAATCATGTTGCATTAGAGACTGCATCATGGTTGCCATGTTACATGGGGGACTTCATGGTGGCCATGTTGCATGGGGATAATTATCTGTGCTCTGGCCTCAGTACTGAAACAACATCAAACGCTTTCAGAATTGCTTCTGCGGCCATCTTGAATGCTCTTCCAATATTAGGAAACCACTGAAGCTATCCGCGTTTAAATCATCAAGTTTGACAACTAATATCTATACTCATTCGCTCTTTCGGTAATGTCACCTAGGTAGAAATAAAATAAAACAAATCACGACGTTTCTATCGCAACACAATCAATCTTCATCAGGTGGAACAACCACAGCAATAATAAAATGCTGAAGTAGGTGAGAGAGCTGCTGTGGCAAGAGGTTATCGGTAAGAAAGGGGGGAGGAGCAAGCGGGGGAGAGAGAGGGGAGCTGCGTGAGCGCTAGGGGGAGAAGAAGTGAGGCTGGGGGGGGACGTAGGCGGAGGTAGAAGTGGTAAGCTGAGTATGGGACATGGTGGGAAAGTAAATCTGAAAAATCTACTAGTACCTGGCGCGTGTGATGGAAACAACCACAACCAGTTAAGGCTTTACCTAGTTAATAACATCCATCGAATGATTGCTCAATTTGTATCCATCTTCTCGGTTGAAGTTATGTCTATGTTTGTATATCTGGATGGCTTCATGAAAAAACCTTTGATAGTTACCTGAAGGTTTGCAGAGTACCTTGGTCTCGGAAAAAAACAATATCACGCGAGCCCACAGCGTTATAACAATGGTCAGACACGGCAGAGGTATTGGTTCTGCGATGTTTCAGATCTGCCTTGTGTTCGCTAACACGGTCCGCGACATGTCAATTCGTTTTCCCAATGTAACTGCTACCGCAGGTACAACTCAGTTTGTCGACTCCAGGATATTGCATGTCAGGATGGGATTAGATCACGGATTTTGTGTACTGTATTGAATCGGACTTGGATCTTGTGTTTGTTTAAGATTTTGGAAATATTTTTGGTAACACCTGCTATGTATGGTAAAGTGATGGTCTTGATAGGCGTCTCAGTGGATTGTTTCTACATGGTTGGAGAAACAGCTTTGCGAATAATGCTGTCCCAGTACCCATTCATCTTAAGAGTCTGGTGTACGTGTTCCAGTTCACTGGCTTGGTGGTGTTGGTTGCAAATGCAGTGGCCCTATGGTGTAGTGGTTTGATGAGGGAATTCTTCTGCGCCGGATGGTGGTGGGAATTAGGTTTTAGATAGGTCTCTTCTCAAACAAAACATCCAGGAATTAGTAGCTTACCATCATTCTCCACTTCCATGGTGAATTTGATGGATGGGTGTATGGAATTTATGTTGTTGAGAAATTGATTCAATGTTGGCAGGCCATGTGGCCAAATGACGAAAGTGTGATCTACGTATCTCTTCCACAAGGAAGGACGTTGGGTGCATGTCTGGATGACATCAGTTTCAAATTTCTCCATGAAAACATTCGCTATCACTGGTGATAAGGGGGGACCCATGTGGGTACCTTCATTTTGTTTGTAGAAAGTACCATTCCTGGTGAAGTAAGTGCTGGTTCAGCGTTTCTACTGCTGCATGCATTTTTTTTCCGCCTGAGGACGACCGCTTGTGTTGCGATCGAAACGTCGTCATTTATTTTATTTTATCCATATGTGACTTTACCGAAAAAAACAAAGAGGAAGTGTTAGTAAGGCAGTTCCTAACCAAAGTTGGTACATCAGCATTCAGTCCATGTTGGACCAAGTCTTCAATTATTGCTAAGGTGTCAGGTACAGGAACCTTGGTGAACAGAAAGACTACATCAAAGCTGACGAGCAAATCATCTGGGGACAGTGAAATGCCTTTGATTAGAGAGATAAAGTGAGCTGAGTTTCATACTGCTGAGGTAGTCTTGCCCGTGAATGGAAGCAAGGTCTCAGACAGAAATTGGGCCAGTTTGTAGGGAGGTGAGTTGATAGTGGAAACGATGGGTCGAAGTGGAGTATCTTCTTTATGGATTTTTGGAAGACCATATAATCTGGGTGGTCTATTAGCAGAAGGTTTTAGGGAGAACTGCTTGAATGGTTCGATTAGAGAAGTCGAATTGGTAATGATATTGTTTGTTTTTAAAGCCAGGCAGTTGGTCGGATCTTTGTTGATTTTGGTGTAATTGCTATCATTAAGAAGGTCCTGGATTATGTTGCTGAATGTGGTTTTATCCATGACGACAGTAGCATTGCCCTTGTTGGCTGAGAGGATGACTTTGTCCTCTCTATTTTTTAATTTGGTGAGTTCAGAGCGCTCGTCCTTGCTGATGTTATTAATAGGATTCTTAGCATTTTTAAAGATGGTGGCAATTTTAAATCTTGCCACGTCTGTCGGGATGTGTCCCAAGCCTTTGAGGGCTACATCTACCTGGGTTTTTATATCATCCACTGGGATGTGTTTGAGGGTGACAGCAAAATTCAGCCCTCTAGCTAGTACCGATTTTAGGCTATCGGAGATTGTGCTGTTACTCTGATTAATAGCAGTCTTTTTTATGTGTGGATCTGGTTTCTTTTTTGACAAGTTATTGAATTTAGCAATAAGGTTAACCTTGCATTTGGAAGACATTGTTGTGGCAGAAGAAGCAGTCATGTTATCTACAAGGTTCCAATCAGATGCGGACATTTTATCTGTTAATGTTAAGTGTTATTGTAGGAGACATTTGTCTAAATTATCAAGTTCAAGCCGGAGTAGTCTTATCCTCTCTGAGATTAGAGAAAGGCTAGCTCTGAATAAGATCCGTTTAGAGTTGGGTTAAGTGACAGAAGCAGATGTGAGTTTAAATGTGGTCGGTATTATCTTGTTGTCGCGGCATCTCTTCAGAAAGGTGAGTGACTCGATCATGTGAGCCTTCTTGTCTCGCAGTCTGTTAATGGTTCTAACAGATGTGTGGAACCTATTTGCGTGGTTAGTTTATTAACCTTCCCCCACACTGTTCATTAGCACCATTGGCTACATGCGGTGCAAAAGAATTTCAACATACATAGCTGGGATTGGCAAAAACATCCCAATCCTGAAATATTTACTCTATAAATTGCTCAAAAGTTTGGTTCACACACCTGTTGTTGTTATTCTCCTCGTGCCTACAGAAATCCTGGCTCACTTTGGCCCTCACTTGACCGACCGCGAAAAGCTGGAGCTCGCAGCCATGCAAGAAGTGTGGTACTTTGCACTCGACAACAAACCCAAGGGATGCAACAGGCATGGATATGATGACGACGAACGTAATTACATTCTGGTGAGGCTCACCACAAAACTACAGCCTTGGGGGCGGTCACAGGGCCCAGAGATAGCGGGGTTTGTGGCTTCTTATTATTGCACCTGAATTACCAACCAGGGCACACACCAACGCGCTTCAAAATCAGAATGTTTAATCCCGAGTAAAGCCCTTTTAGATAAGAAGCAATTTTTCAAGGGAATCTTTGCCAGCAGACAGTATCAAAGCATTCGACAATTACACCCACTCACACACTTACTCACCCACCCCCAGACGCACTCACTTGCTGACTCACTCACTCATTCACCCACTCAATCACTCACCGACCCACTCGCCCACTCACCAATGCACTCACCCGCACACATCTGAATCAGAAGTTTATTTCCCGAGTAAAGCCCATTGAGCTCAGAAGCTCTTTTTAAGGGTGACTCAGCCAGCAGACATCTGAGCATTCCAAATTATGGTTAAAATAACTTCATAATTCCAAGCAAATGTTTTTGTTAAAATTACATTCTCACTTCTTAAACGTTGTGATTTTAACAATAGTCAGTTTAAATGATTGTACCTTTTGTTCAGTTCCGACATGATCACCTCCACTACCGCTATGAGGTGCTCAAGATGATTGGGGAAGGAGGTCAAGGCCAGGTGATCCAGTGCCTTGACCACAAGAGGAACACCCTGGTAGCTGTAAAGATCCTGGTGTCACCGTCGAGGTAAGACTTCAGAGACGTGCCATCACGAGGCCGACGTTGTTAAGTCCATTGCCATGCAATGCGGTGGTGACACTCATGCTTCACAGCGAGAAGGGGGGCCTTGGTTCGGCTCCTGACTCGGGCACCATCGTGTGTGGAGTGTGTACCTTCTACCCCTGTTCTGCATCGGTTCCTTCTAGGTACTCTGGTTTTTCGTCTCTAAAGCTTAAAATACATACACACACAGTGTGAACTGGTATCGGCCAAAACATCCCATTGCTACAAGATTACCTCCACATTACAGTAAGTCATCATTTAATGCTGTAGATACATTCATGAAAAGTTCCGCGTTAAGCGAAAAAGCATTGAGCGAAAAGAATCTCTCCATAAATAATGTAACAATAAAGTTTGGCGAGATGCAATGTATGCATACACTGTGAGATGATGAGACCAATAACTGAGGCTATGCTATAGTAATAGGTTTTACCCTTTTAACTGGCACAAAAACTGACACCTTCTTTGGTTCTTTCGGTAATGTCACGTAGAATGAGAATAAAATAATAAAATAATACAATAAAATTCTCACGACGTTTCGGCCACAATGCAAGCGGCCGTCTTCAGGTGAAAGTTACAGACCTGTCGGGACGACAGAGCTCAACACACCCGAGACGGCTTTTCTTAGAGCTTAGTCTCCACTGGTGTTGGACCAGAAGAGTGGAGACTAGGCTCTAAGAAAAGCCGTCTCGGGTGTGGACCAATCAAATTCAAGGACAGTGCATATTATTATCAGAGTTGTCTCTTTTGTTTGCATTTTGACTGCTTGTGTTGTGGTTATTGCAAACATGATGCCTTGAATAAAGGTGTCAGTTTTTGTGCCAGTTAAAAGGGTAAAACCTATTACTATATCTTGTTACTGGCAAAGGAGGTCTCATAATGAGGCTATGCTGTCACGTTACTTTTATCATTCCGAGTACTGTATCATACCGCTCAACAGTGCAGCTCAAAAAAGTATTTTGTTGTCGACTACTCACAAACCACGTCATGATGGGCTTATTCCGTGTTATAATGGGTGCGTATCTTCTTAGAATGTGCGTGTTCCATGTTGTAATGGTCGCGTTTCTTGTTACAACGGACACATTCTGCATTGTGTAAAAAGTGTTGAAGAACCACGTTATAACGAAAACGCGTTGTTTTAACGGGCGTTTGCATTTAGTTTTCCCGAATGACCAATCCGATTTGAATGGCTCTTCACCTTCAAATCCTATTGGGTACCCTACGCCAGCTCCTGCGCCCCGTATGGTACCAATGAGAGTCGAGAACGCTACTCTAGCTCACAATGCCGTTAGACCTGGTGAAAGTATATTTAATTATTAATTCTGAATAGCATTTGCCTCTGGGTGTCCCTTAAGCAAGTGTAAGTTATTAATTTGTGGACTTCCTCTGCGCAGCTCCAAGGAAGAAACATTGCAGAGGATGGAGCTCCAGATAGCTCTGGAACTTCAGAGTGAGGACAGCAATGAAGATTACAACGTCATCAAAGTCCTAAACAGCTTTGATTTCAGGGGACACCACTGCCTTGTCCTGGAGCTGTTGAAGTATGTACCGCGTGTTCCATCTCCCCCTCCCTCCGCTAATAGCGTGGTTAACTGATTAACTAAACAAACTTTTTTTGTTTTCGTGGGAAAGTCCACTGACCTATTAGTTATTTTTTTGTTTAAGCGACCTGCCCACAAATGATAGCTTAACAAAGTAACTTATCACGTGGAAATGTATAGCAGCCAAATACTACGAATGCATGTCGATTCGAAATGTGGAGGGGAAAACCAGAGGACCTACAGAATAATCCACATGATCACAGGGAGAACATGCAAACTCCAAATGTACATGCGTCAGGTTCGGGATCAAACCCCACGACCTTACCAGGCGGAGTTGTTATCTTCTCCCCATGGATAACCCTCTACCACCTGGCAAAAATTCCAATGAAATCAAGTTGTCAAGTGGGCAAATGAGCCAACTAATTTGGTTTATCGACAAACCAACGACCTGAACCTACACTGAACTATGTCTCTGAATATTGGTCGTGAACATGCACGAACAATATTAAGATTGTTGTTAGCAGAATCAGCACAGCATTTAAGGAGATGACACTGACACTGTGTTGGTGTTGTTTCTGCTTTTGTCTCTCTCACAGGGAGAGCCTTTATGATGTGATGAGAGAATCGGGGTTCCGGTTGGACATGGAAATGGTGAAAAGTTATACCAGGGGAATCCTCATGTTCCTGTCCCACATCTCTTCCAGGAACATAGTTCACGCGGACATCAAGCCAGTGAGTGGACACAGCATTCAGTATGATTTTGTTGCAGAGGCGTATTGTTAGTAGGGAATCGTTCCACGGAGAAAACCGGCCACATTAGTCACAAGGTCTATGCGTTCGCTGTTTCCATCTAACTGGAAGGAGGCAGGGTCATTGTACCCCTGGTGAAGATAATGCAGTATGAATTAAACTGTAGTGTAGAGTCGTGTCGGTATTGGGGACTCACCATAGACAAAACCGGCAACGTTGATCACAGCGTTGCCCCAGTCCTTCGGAGACAGAAACTGGAGCAAATAAAGACTATTTCCTAAGTGTGCCAAACGTGTATTTTGACCTGACAGCTGCCCGTTGTCGGCTTCCACACTGCGAATGGAAAACTTCCGAAGACAAACGCGCGGTGGATAGCGTCATGGAATACGCGAGCTCTCATGTGTAGCTTTTGGTCCGTAACCCGTTAAAGGGCACTCTTGCAGCTGTGAGCTCAATGCACTCTCCTGTCAGAGGAACCATGATCAGTTGTCAATAGAGCTGCCCTCCTTTACTTCGATGGTCCCTTAGAGTGCTTTGAACATGAGCCTCAAATCAAATCTCTTTTCTAGATGCAATTGAAAGGGGCAACCCCCAGTAATAGCTGTCAACAAACATCAAATGTTGCACTTGACTGACGCTCGTTGACGGCACTACGCCTCGTCTAGTTCCCCTGTTTAGCGTAGGTGGTGGTACGGTGATCGTTCCACTGCTGGCTGAATGTTATCGGCATAACCTCTGCATTTGAATTCATTCTGCCCCTTCTCCTGCAGGAAAATGTTCTCATCAAGGACACCGTGACCGGCACTGTGAGGGTCACGGACTTTGGCACGAGCTTTTTTGTGGAAAGTCAACGTGAGTGACCTCTCCTGGGTGTGTGAGCGTCTGCGTGTGGGTGTTTGTCTGATTGTGGATATGTGTGAGTATCTGCATCTCTGTACATGTGACTGTTCATGTGTGTGATGAAGATGCTGTTTAAGAAACAGTGAGTACACAAACACATATATGTGTTGTTCTTGTGATTGGTGTGCAGCTATGAATGTTGGTGGGACTCTGGAATACTCGGCTCCGGAGCTGCACTTGGGCTACAGCTTGACCTGTGGCGTAGACATGTGGGCGCTGGGTTGCACGGTGGCGGAGTTGGCGACGGGCAGGCAATTATTTCAGTCCGACAGTGACAAAGATTACCTCCCGCGCTGCATTGAGGTATTTCCCACTGGGCGTCCATCCGCTCGTGATGCCCCTCTCTTTCCTTGGAGTCGTGGGTTTTGGGGGTGGCAGGAGGGGAGGTGGCCACTTAGTGATCTGGCGAATAGCGGCCGTCGTATGTTGTGTATGAGTGTACACGTGTCCATCTTGTACGTGTGAGGGGAGCAGTAGTGTAGCGGTTAGCATGCTGCGCTCATGGCCCACACTAGTGATGATTATCTGAACCGGTCCTGGGCCTCCCTTAGTTAGACTCAGCCTTAAATGAGTACCTAGTGCAGTGTGTAAAATACCTGGGTCAATGTGGCCCACCACCCCCTGTCTCTATGTGCCATAATGCTTGCCCTCAACAAGCGCTGCTGCTGTTGTTACGCTATACTAACGGCACTTGCCCCTACAGTCAGCTGAGGATACACGGGTGACCTTTGTCTTTGTCTCAACCATGTGCAGATTCTGGGAATGCCTCCACGATACATGGTGAATTCAGCTCCCGACAGAAGGCAGTTTTTTGGTGAGTTAAAGGGTGGTGCGAGTGACGGACCGGATTCAGTTTTAAGAAGAGGCCTGCGGCTGTTGTTATTTTTTTGGTGGGAGGGGGGGGGGAATGGCCTCTTTTTATTTTAAATTCCTTGGGTGAGTGGGTGGGTAAGTCGGTGTGTGGGCAAGTAGGTTGTAGGGTAAGTGGGCGAATTGGTCAGTGGGTAAGCGGGTGGGCGGGTGAGTGGGAGGTGGTTCGGTGATTGGGTAGGTGAGTGAGTGATTGTGTAGGTGGAAGAGTGGGTGGGTGGGTGAGTAGGTTGATGGATGGGTCGGTAAGTGGGTAAGTAGGTGACGTGGTGGTTGGTGACTGCATCTGTCCCGCTGTGCATGGCTCCCGCAGACCGTCAAGGGAAGATGTTGTGCCCAGGCAAGAAAAGGGTACCGGGGAGCTTCCCACTTGAAAGTGTGCTCAAAAGCCACGACCCGGCGTTTGTGGAATTCGTCAGCTTCTGTCTGCGGTAAGACACACCCACCACCCCCTCCCAATGAGGATCCCACCCCCTCCAATTGATCGGTGATCACTCTCCACCGATCGCCAGGAAAATGTGGAACTGAGTGGGACTGCCGATGTGCAGTACCACCGGTGTCAAGATCGCCCTCTGTGGAGGATGGGGAGGTCCGTGCAAGATGCTGCTGGCCAATGCGATGCTCGGGGCATTTTTAGTCTACTGGGCATCAGAGGATTGCCACTGTTCCTGCTGCTTCCGCTGCTGCCGTGCATTCCTGACCTTGTAGGAGAAGGGAAGCAACTTCAATGCTCTCACCACACTTCTCTCACTACGTGTGGCGCGTGTGTCTCCCACGCGTCTCTCAACAGATGGGTTCCGGATTCTCGTATGACGCCAGCGCAGGCGCTGGATCACAGCTGGCTCCGGACCGCGGCCACCAGCACCACCAGCAATGCCACCACCACTGCTACTCCTGGCCGTGTCCAGTGCTTTGGAGCTGCTGAACGACGGTAACCCACATTCTGCTGACCAATTTTCAAGGCAGTCCATAGAGAGGTGTGGGGCCCAGGGCAAGTCACAACTCCCACATGGAGAAAGTGGCCCAAGTATGGGCATCAAACCCAGGTCCCTCTTTGGCTGTGAGTTCCAGCCCTGCCGCCCACAAACTAACACACGGAGAGTTCAAATCTCACCTGTACATTCGGTTATATACGGATGTATTTTTATAATTGCTTTCTGGGTGAGGACAAATAATGAAGTGGCCATATCTTTGCCATGTAGGTAACCCTTCATCCACTGTGACATCGCCAGCTCCCCCCCTCCCCCCCGATGGTGGGGGAGGGGATGGCTGCGATCTCTGCTGCAGCAGTAAGTTGGAACAATGTCGTGCGCATATCTTCACAGAGCGGAGCCGGCGCTGCCCCCATTCTCTTTGCTCGCCTGGGCCTCTGATTGGAGGCTGAAGGTTGTGGAGGAAGAGGAAACCCAGGTGGAGGAGCTGGTGTTGCAGGAGGAAGAGACCCTGGTGGAGGAGCTGGTGGTGCAAGAGGAGGAGACTCTGGTGGAAGAGCTGGTGGTGCAGGAGGAGGAGACCTTGGTTGAGGAGCTGGTTTTGCAGGAGGAGGAGGCCTTGGTGGAGGAGCTGGTTTTGCAGGAGGAGGAGACCTTAGTGGAGGAGCTGGTTTTGCCAGAGGAGGAGACTCTGGTGGAGGAGCTGGTGGTGCAGGAGGAGGACACCCTGGTGGAGGAGATCGTTGTGGAAGAGATGGTGGTGGAGGAGAAGGAGAAAACAAGGAAAGAGGATCAAGTGATGGTGATGCAGGAGAAGAGGAAGCCAGGGGGCCTGGCCCGCATGGGGAGAGTCATCCGCTCACTCCTCCGACGCGTGCTGCTGTGTGGTGGCCGGTCCACCGCACAGTAGAGATGGAGGTGGTCGTTGATCGGTCTGATCCATGACCACTATCACCACACCTACCACACACACCCTGTACCCACCCACCCCGTGACACCCACCACACTCCACACACACCCTGCACCCACCCACCCCGTGACACCCACCATCCACCACACTCCACACACACCCTGCACCCACCCCATGACACCCGCCACACTCCACACACACCCTGCACCTACCCACACTGTGACACCCACCACCCACCACACTCCACACACACCCTGCACCCACCCACCCCGTGACACCCACCATCCACCACACTCCACACACACACCCTGCACCCACCCACCCCGTGACACCCGCCACCCACCACACTCCACACACACACCCTGCACCCACCCACCCCGTGGCACCAACCACCCATCACACACCACACACACCCTGCACCCATCCACCCCGTGACACCCACCATCCACCACATTCCACACACACCCTGCACCCACCCACACCGTGACACCCATCACCCACCACACACCCTGCACCCACCCACCCCGTGACACCCACCACACTCCACACACCCTGCACCAACCCACACCGTTACACCCACCACACACCACACTCCACACACCCTGCACCCACCCACCCCGTGACACCCACCACACTCCACACACCACACACCCTGCACCCACCCACCCCGTGACACCCGCCACCCACCACACTCCACACACACACCCTGCACCCACCCACCCCGTGGCACCAACCACCCATCACACACCACTCACACCCTGCACCCATCCACCCCGTGACACCCACCATCCACCACATTCCACACACACCCTGCACCCACCCACCCCGTGACACCCATCACCCACCACACACCCTGCACCCACCCACCCCGTGACACCCACCACACTCCACACACCCTGTACCCACCCACGCCGTGACACCCACCACACACCACACTCCAAACACCCTGCACCCACCCACCCCGTGACACCCACCACACTCCACACACCACACACCCTGCAACCACCCACCCCGTGACACCCACCACACACCACTCACCCTGCACCCACCCACCCCCTTGACACCCACCACCCACCACAATCCACTCACACCCTGCACCCACCCACCCTGTGACACCCAACACACTCCACACACCCTGCACTCACCCACCCCATGACACCCACCACTCACCACACACCATGCAACCACCCACCCCGTGGCACCCATCACCCACCACACACCCTGTACCCACCCACCCCATGACACCCACCACCCACCACACTCCACACACACCCTGCACCCACCCACCCCGTGACACCCATCACCCACCACATACCCTGCACCCACCCACCCCGTGACACGCACCACCCACCACACTCCACACACCCTGCACCCACTCACCCTGTGACACCAACCACACTCCACACACACCCTGCACCCACCCCGTGACACCCACCAGCCACCACACTCCACACACCCCCTGCACCCACCCACTCCGTGACACCCACCACCCACCACACTCCACACACACCCTGCACCCACCTACCCCGTGACAACCACCACACACCACACTCCACACAAAGGGTTAAGGGTTTTGAGGGTTACGTGTTTAAAGGATTAGGGGTGGAGAGATCTAGGGGTTTATAGAATTATGGTTTTAACAGTAAAGGGGTATAGAGTGTTAGGGGGTTTGGGATTTTTTGTTGTATTTGGGTTATGGTTTCAAAAGGTGAGGAGTTTAGATGGATAGGGTTTTATGGGTAAATCGGTTTAAAGGGTTAGGGATTTAGAGGATTATAAGTTAAGGGTTTAGAGGTTTACAGGGTGATGGGTTTAGGGGTTTAGAGGGTTAGGTATTTAGAGGGTGTGTGGTTTAGAGGTTTAGGGGTTTAGAGGCTGAGGGTTTTAAGGGTAAAATGTTTTAGAGGTTTAGCGGTTTAGAAGGTGATTAGCTTAGAGGGTTAGGGTTTTAGAGGGGTACAGTTTAGAAGGTTATGGGTTTATAGGGTTATAATTGTAAGGAGTTTGGTGTCCTGAGGTTTAGACGGTTTATGGGTTTCGATTGTTAAAGGGTTAGTGGTTTAGAGGGCTTGGAGTTTATAAGGTTACGTGTTAAGGGTTTAGAGGTTTTTTAGGGGATAAGCGTCTTCGATGTTAAGGGGGTTTCTAGGGTTATGGTGTTTAGGGGTTGAGCGTTTTAGGGGTTGAGGATTTTAAGGGTTAGGGGTTTAGAGGGTTGGTGTTTAGAGGGTTAGGGGTGCAGAGATCTAGGGCTTTTGAGAATTCGGATTTTAACGGTAAAGCGGTTTAGAGTGTTAGGGGGTTTGGGGTTTCAGGGTATTTGGGTTCTGGTTTCAAAGGGTGAGGAGTTTAGAAAGGATTTGATTTAATGGGTAAAGGCGTTTAGAGGGTTTGGAATTTAGAGGATTATAAGTTGAGCCGTTTAGAGGTTTACAGGGTTATGGGTTTAGGGGTTTAGAGGTTTAGGGGGTTAGAGGGTGAAGGTTTTAAGGATAAAGGGGTTTAGAGTGTTATGGGTTTCGAGAAGTAGCTGTTTAATGGGTTTATGGGTTTCGATTGTTATAGGTTAAGTGGTTTAGAGGGTTAGGAGCTTAGAAGTTTCGGGGTGTTTCGGTGATAAGGGGTTTCGTGGTTTATAGACTTCGAGGGTTTAGGGGTTGAGAGTGTTAGCGCTTGAGGGGATTCAAGGGTTAGGGGTTTAGAGGGTTAGGGTTTTAAGGTTAAAGGGCTTTATAGTGTTAGGTGTTTAGAGGATTGGGCTATTAGTGGTGTAGGAGTTTAGAGGGTGAGGGGTTTAGCAGGTTAGGTGCCGAGAGGGTTACGGTTTTAGGGGTTGCGGAGTTTAGAGGGTTTGGTGTTTAGACAGTTAGAGTTTTGGGGGTTTATGGGTGGGGTTTTCGAGGGAGAGGTTTTTAGACAGTTAGGGTTTTAAGGGTAAGGTCGTTTAGAGGATTAGGTGTTTAGAATGTTAGAGTTTAGAAGATTTTGGGGTAAAGAGGGTTGGGGGTTTAGAGAGTTAGGTGTTTAGAGATGTATGGGTTTCGATTGTTAGAGGTTGAATGGTTTAGATGGTTAGGAGTTTAGGAGGTTATAATTGTATGTGTTTAGGGGTTTAGAGGTATGGGGGTTTTGAGGGTTAGGGGTTTATAGGGTAATGGGGTTTAGCGGTTTAGAGGGTTATGGGTTTTGGGATTTGGGAGTTTAGAGGGTTTAACACCAAGACTTTGACAACTAATATTATCCATACTAAAGGTGTTTTGGATTTCTCTCCGACACTTAATGGCACTTTTTTATTGTCATGACAAACTTTACTAATTGGCTGTGTCGGGTGGTGTCTGGTTTAACGACACATTTATATTTACACGATCTAACCCGAAAATATATTTATTATGGGTTTAGAGGGTTAGGGGCTTAGAGTGTTATGTGTTTAGAGGGTTAGCGTTTTAGGGGTATAGGTGTTTTAAGGGTTAGGTGTCTTGAGGGTTAGTTCTTTAGAGGGTATGGGTGTTAAATGTAGATTTGAAGTTTTCGTGACTGCAGGGATCCATATTCTTTGGTTCTTTCGGTAAAGTGACATAGATAGAAATAAAATAAAACAAATCGCGACGTTTTGATCGCAACACAAGCGATCTTCATCAGGTGGGACAAAACACAAGCGATCTTCATCAGGTGGGACAACCACAGCAAGAAATGCTGAAGTCGGCGGGAGAGCTGCCATGGCAAGAGGTTATATAGTTAAGAGAGAGGGGAAGAGGCAAGGGGACAGAGAGAAAAGGGGGGGGGTGTGGGGTAGGAAAAGGGGGGGGGCACGTAAGCGCTAGGGGAAGAGGACGTTAGGCTGGTGGGGGGACATGGGCGGGGCAGCAGTAAAACCGGCAGGTAATGATGGAAACAACAACACAAGTTAAGGCATTACCTGATTGATAACATCCTTCCAGTGATTGTTTAATTTGTATCCATCTTCTCGGTTGAAGTTTTGTCTATACCCTGGAGTCTACAAACTGAGTTGTAACTTCGGCCGCAGTTACGTTGGAGAAATAAAACGACACGTCTCGGACCGTGTTCGCGAACACAAGGCGGATCTGAAACATGGCAGAACCAATACCTCTGCCGTAGTGGCCATTGTTATAACGCTGTAGGCTCGCATGATATTGTTATTTTCGGAGGCCAAGGACAAAACTTCAATCGAGAAGATGGATACAAATTAAACAATCACTGGAAGGATGTTATCAACCAGGTAATGCCTTAACTTGTGTTGTTGTTTCCATCGTTACCTGCCGATTACTGCTAGCCCCGCCCATGTCCCCCCACCCCAGCCTCACGTCCTCTTCTCCTAGCGCTCACGCGGCCCCCCTTCCTCTCCCTACCCCACACCCTCCCCTCTCTCTCTCCCCCCTTGCCTCCGCCCCCATCTCATACCTGTATAACCTCTTGCCACGGCAGCTCTCCCGCCGACTTCAGCATTTTCTTGCTGTGGTTGTCCCACCTGAAAATATCACTTATGTTGCGATCGAAACGTCGTGATTTGTTTAATTTTATTTAATTTATACCTACGTGACTTTACTGAAAGAACCAAAGAGTATGGATTCCTGCAGTCACGAAAGCTTCAAATAAAGATTAAAATAGTTTAGTTTAATTTGTTTATTTTTGAACAGTTTGTCTTTCCTGTCATTTTTTTATTTTTTTAGTTATGTTCTGACCTGCCCGATTGGACAGCTGTGAAAACAGATCTTTGTAGCTCATCGATTTCATCCAGTGTAAATAAATATTCAGATTTAAATTTTATTGACCTCTGTGCGAGTCTATGGATTTCTGAGTTTGTGGGCCTCTGTGAGTGTATGGGTCTCTGTCTGAGTCTATGGATCCCTGTGTCAGTATATAGGGTCGCCGTATGAGTCTGAGTGTCTGAAGGAATGTATGGGTCTCTGTTGGAGTCTATGGGTTTCTGGTTCTGGGTCTGAGTGGGAATCTATGGTTCTCTGAGTATGGTTGTTTGTGCGAGTCTTAAGTGCACAAACTGAACTTAAAAAGGGCATTGAGGGGTGCGGAATCCAAGTTGACTATTAAGCTCCCCGCAGTGCAAGCCAGCTCTCTAGTCGTGTCATCATACAGCCCCTGTAATTCTTTATAATAATAATTAGACTTACTCCAGGAAAGCCACGCTGAGTCATAGTAAGATCCTGAAATTGTTTTTTATTGTAAGATCTTTTCAATCAATGAATAACGAATTCTTACACAAGTGGGGGGAAACCGGAGCACCCGGAGAAAACAAACATATGTGAAGGGGCAGCAGGCAGCATTTTAAACCGTACAAGTGACGATGGCGATGATCCCACTTGCTATAATGCCTTCTCCTGGCCAGTCAGATGCTTTCTCCTGGCCAGCCAGGAGAAGGCACCTCAATGTCCACGGGAAGGGGGTTTCACAATATTTACTGTGTGATCCACCAACCCTTGCTGCCTTCTACAGTGCTGGATCGCAGGCTTGCGTCACCACCTTCTGGCGAGTATTTGTAGTTATTATTTAAAGCTATATAGCACTCACAAGAACGACTCAAGAGGCACGAGGAGCCACAGACATGCAGGAAGGAAGCCACGTGGTGAGCCAGCACCAACGATTGTCCAGGCTCTACGGTACTCTATGTATGGAGGCATTATTGGCTAATTAATAACGAGTGTTTGTACAAGTGGGGGAAATCGGAGCACCCAGAGAAAAGCCACGTGTGTGAAGGGCAGCATTTTAAACCGTACAGGTGACGATGGCGATGAGTCCACTTGCTGTACTGCCTTCTCCTGGCGAGGCAGGTTATGCACCTCGACGCCCACGGGAAGAGGATTTCACAACATCATTGTGCCGTGATTTACGAACCCTCGCTGCCTTCCCCAGTGCTGGATTTGAGACGTGCACCACTAACACCAGGCGAATGATAACAACAACAACAATAACTATACTTATTACTTGGTAGCAACAGGCGAAAGAAAACAACAGGCAAATTATAACAGTCCAATTAAAACAGGCGAATGATAACAGGCAAATGAAAACAGGCGAATGATAACTGGCGAATGATAACAACAGGCGTATGTTTAGAACAGGCGAGTAGTAACAACAACAATTATTATTTACACTTAGAACTTGATAACAACAATATTTATACTTATAACGTGATCAAGCATGCCTCAGAGGTGCGAGGAACCACAGACAATCAGGAAGGAAGCCACTTGGTAAGCTGGCACCAACGATTGCCCAAGCTCTGTGACCCTATTGATACGTTTTTATCGACCAGATACGGAGCATTACGTGTGGGGGGGAAACCGCCCCCTTCGGTGCCTCCATGGTCCAATAGCTGGTCTTCTTGGCGCCACGGTCCCGAGCCCCCTAAAAGTTCCTCATGGAGCAAATCAACGGGTGGGCCATTGCCTTGTCAGGGCTCATTCATTGCTCCGGATCCCACCTGAAAATGCCAGGCGCAGATCCCCACATCATTAAAGCCACGGGTGCATTTATCCCAGATATAAACAATCGCAAACTATTTGACTATTTTTTTTTACTTTAACCAGGCAAGGCCCACTGAGCTATACAGCTCTCTTTCAGAAGCGGCCACACAATTACAGCTCAACAAATTGGCTTATTACGTGGACATTAGTAGCCAAATACTCTAAACATGTGTTAATAAATGTGGAGGGAAAACCCGGAGGATCCGGAGAAAAATACACGCGACCACGGGGAGATAACATACAAACTCCAAATACAAAGGTGTCAGGGTAAGGATTTAATACACGACCTCCTGTATACCCTACAAAATAGTTAACATCTCGCCACCGTGGCGCCCAATTCTGATCACATGACATAGCAAAACGAACGTCGCGGTGCATAGCAATAATTCAATTGGGCAATTACTGAGCGTTCATAAACGTGAGGGGATACAGGAGTACCCAGAGAAAACCCACTCGTGCAAGGGGGCAACCCTCTATCCCATGCAGACAGAGATGGTGCTTATCCCACTTGCTGTACTGCCTTCTCCTGGCCAGCCAGGATATGCCACCTCAACACCCACTACACCATGAACTTTGTGAACCGAGTTCAATGATAGCGATGGTGTCACCATCGCTATCATTGAAGACCTGGTTCATCAAGGACTGCATACTGATGTACCCCCCCTGGTGAGACATTGCTTAACCAACACTTACTTCACCTGGAATGGAACTTTCTACAAACAAACTGAGGGCACCCCAATGGTCTCCCCCCTATCTCCGGTTGTAGCCAACGTATTCATGGAAAAATTTGAAACTGACGCCATCCAGACTGCCACTCTACGCCCGACCTTATGGAAGAGGTACGTTGATGACACCTTTGTCATCTGGCCACATGGCCAGCCTGCTCTAGACCAATTCCGCGACCACATCAATTCCATACACCCAGCCATCAGATTTACCATGGAGGTCGAAAAAGATGGCAAACTACCCTTTTTGGATGTCTTAATTAAAAGAAGACATGATGGTTCAATGAGCCACTCTGTCTACAGGAAAGCTACCCATACAGATGCTTACTTGAAACCGGATTCCCACCACCATCCATCCCAAAAAAACTCCCTCATCAAGACTCTATACCATAGAGCCCAATGCATTTCCGACCAGGAACACATTACCAGTGAACTCAAGCACGTACACCAGGCTCTCAGGGCTAATGGCTACTCCGACTACACAATCCGCAAAGCCATCACTCCAGTCATGAAGAAGGATCCTCTTTTGGAGCCACTCAAAACCATCACCTTACCCTACATTGCAGGGGTCACTAAAAAGATCTCCAAAATCCTGAACAAACACAAGATCCAGGTCCGATTCAACACAGTACATAAAATCCGTGATTTAGTTCCATCTGTAAAAGATGCTGTTCCAGACATACAGTACCCAGGCGTTTACAAACTAAAGTGCCTCTGTGGTAGTAGCTACATTGGAGAAACCAAAAGACATATCTCGGACCGCATCCGCGAACACAAAGCAGACTTGAAACACGGTAGGACGAACTCCTCTGCCGTGGCAGATCACTGTTATAATTCAGTGGGCTCACATGACATTGACTTCTCCAAGACGGAGGTTCTTTGCAAACCAACCGGCTACCATGAGAGATTCGTTCATGAGGCCATTCACATATACAAGCACAGAGACAATTTCAACCGAGAAGATGGATTCAGGCTTAGTAACCACTGGAAAGATGTTTTAAATCATTTCTGTTCTTAATTAATTGTATTTTTACGATGACCTTCAGACCGCAGCTCTTTCGCCAGCATTGCCTCTTAATACCTCTCACACCACGGTTAATGGTATAGTTTTACAATATGGAGCATACTAGGGCCTCGCAGCTGTCTCTCTCCCCCTCCTCTGTTCCGACCATGGACGAACTCGTCCGTCTGAACGGGACCCGTAGCTATCCGTGGGGCTGAAATTTGAGGGTAAGAATCCACCCATTTTTTCGCCATATAGCATTGTGATATATAACGACTTATTGTTGGTAGCTTAGCTGATTGGAGAATATAGAGTTTATTGATAACATGAAGGTAATTTATATTTTAGTTTTTATTGGTTCACTATATAGTACTGTGAATAGCTCAGATGTGTAGTCATTTCTGTGACCAGTCACTAGCTAATCACTCAGTTGTTTCAATGCTGGATTCGCCTAGTTATTTCAATGCTAAATTCTCCTGTTTGATTTGTACTAAGGGCCTCGGTGAATGTGTATGCTCTGACTTTAACGTAGCTATTTCTGCAGCAGGTACAAGCTAACCACTCAGCTATCTCAATGCTAAATTCTATGCTAATTCCATTGTCAAGATGTGTATGCCTTAACTTAGCTATTTCAATGCTAAATTCTATGCTAATCCCTTTAACAATGGGTGCCTCTGCGGGTGTGTATGCTTTAACTTTTAACATAGCTATTTCTGTGACCAGTCACAAGCTAATCATTCAGCCATTTCAATGCTAAAATCTATGCTAATTCCTTTGTCAAGGCGCTTTGTTCCTCTCACACAGCTTAAAGGCCGTATCTGAACGTGGCTCTTTCACTCCAGCGCTGTCCTACCAGACAGTCTCGCTCCCTTCACCTGATGAAAGCCGCTTGTGTTGTGGCCGAAACGTCGTGAGAATATTATTGTGTTATTTTATTTTATCAATTTATTATTTTATTATCATTCTACGTGACTTTACCGAAAGAACCAAAGAAGACGAATCATTGCAGTCACGAAAGCTTTAAATCGAAACTCTAAACATGTGTTAATAAATGTGGAGGGAAAACCCGGAGGATCCGGAGAAAAATACACGCGACCACGGGGAGATAACATACAAACTCCAAATACAAAGGTGTCAGGGTAAGGATTGAATACACGACCTCCTGTATACCCTACAAAATAGTTAACATCTCGCCACCGTGGCGCCCAATTCTGATCACATGACATAGCAAAACGAACGTCGCGGTGCATAGCAATAATTCAATTGGGCAATTACTGAGCGTTCATAAACGTGAGGGGATACAGGAGTACCCAGAGAAAACCCACTCGTGCAAGGGGGCAACCCTCTATCCCATGCAGAGAGAGATGGTGCTTATCCCACTTGCTGTACTGCCTTCTCCTGGCCAGCCAGGATATGCCACCTCAACACCCACTACACCATGAACTTTGTGAACCGAGTTTAAATTTCTGGCCACGGCGAACATCAGTGGCTATCTCCCTCTTCCTCTCTCGTCCCTGCTATTATCTCCCTCTTCTTCCCGCGTCCCTCCCACTATCTACCTCTCCAATCCGTCCCACCATCTTCCTCCCTCGTCCCTCCCACCATCTCCCACTTCCTCCCCAGTACCTTCCACTATCTCCCTCTTCCTCCCACTTGGCTCTACTATCTCCCTCTTCTCCCGTCCCTCGCACCATCTCCCTTTTCTTCCCCCATCCTTCCCACTATCTCCCTCTGCATCTCCAATCCCTCGCACTCTCTCCCTCTTCCTTCCCCTTCCTTCCCACTATCACCTTCTTACTCTAACCGATCTGCCTAATCCTCCCAAATCACTCCCACTATCTCACTCTACTTCCCCAGTCGCTCCAACTATCTCCCTCTTCATTCCCCTTTCCTGCCACTATCTCCCTCTTCCACTCCCTTCCCTCCCACTATCTCCCTCTTCCTCTGCCGTCCCCCCCGCTATCTCCTTCTTTCTCTCCCATCCCTCCCACTTTCTTCCTCCCCCGTCCCTCCCACTATCTTCTCATCCTCCCCCATCCATCCCACGATCTTCCTCATCCTCTCCCGTACCTTCCGCACCTTCCTTATTTAACACCATCAGGTTCACAGACTCGCCCTCGCGTCTCCCAAGTCAAATAGCCTAGCTTAGACACAACCCTCACCATGTTACACTGACGGCATTGACCGAGACAGCCAACAACTATCCGGCCGCCCAATTATCTAGTGAAGACGGCAGCGACCAAGTCGGCAAAGACAGTGCCAACGAGACGACTCCACTTCCCAGAACCTGCAACCACGAGCTCTCGCTCTCCGCTGCTTTTATCCGACTCGGCGCGGCCTGGCTCCGCCCTGGCCGCGCCTCCCTTCTCCAACCCACGAGCGGGTTCCAGGGTCTTCCAGACAGGGTCTCTGTGATCCTTGCCCCAGTGCCTCCGCCCTGCTGACAAACACGCGTGAGGCTCACTGGCGTGTGTACTCCCCGTCCACCGCAGTTGCCGCTGCTGGACAACAACTATTACTCTACAGTTGTACTGCCCTTCTGTACCGTGCCCCCGAGCCATCAACACGGACTCACAGCATCAACACAGACTCACATGATCAACAGACTCCCACGATCAACACTCACAGCATCAATACGGACTCACACCATCAACACGGAAACACAGGGTCAGTGAGCGAGATGGCGGATGAGTGCATACATGATGTGAGTCGTGGTGAGTTCAAGTTGAGCACCCAGTTTTAAATCTCATTTCCTCCCACCACCCTACACACCCTACATACAACAGTCGGAAGTAAATGCCTACACACCCTACATACAATCGTCAGTAGTAGGAGTGGGGAGAAGAGGGCATCAGTGGGGGCGAGGCATGAAGCGTTGAGAAGCCCTCAGATACTCCATAAAACCCCGAGTTTCATGGAGTATAATTTTCAGCATTACAGTTCCATTTTTTTTTACGTTAACAAATGTCTCGCGATATATTACACCGTATAGGTAACTAGATTGGGCGAGGGATGGTCTTTTTTGTTGAACAATCAATAAAGCTACGGTGTCGTACTGTGCCCGTATCCGTGTACGGTACTGTGCACTAAAGGAAGAAAAATCGAGCGGCTGAACCTCACTGCCTCCTTACCGGAGGCTGTAAACATCAAGTGACCTGAAAACTGCGATGGGACGTGAAAGACAATATGGAGAGACAAGAGGGCGCCACGTGTGTTCTTCCATGCCAGCAGCAGCATCATCGCAGGCAATGAGGTTCAAATGGGCACAGGAACTTTGAGGTGGACCCACGAGTGGTCGAGCCACAGGGGCGCGCAATCGGCGACCTCTATACGCTTGGCGCAATCCGCATCGTCATTTCACGGAGCCCTTGTCCGCTCGACGAGTGCGACGACGCCGTCCCACCGTCATTCGGCGCCTCGTGGTGACATCACAACAGCAAAGCGACAGATGTTGATTATTCATTTCTTGAGGCAATTCGAGGGCCCGGTTACATCACGTTGTGATACACGCACACACCGTCAACATATACTACACCGGTCATAAAAAAAAGCAGGGGATAGGAAGGTGGGGGAGCGGACCCGACCACAGGTATTGTTTAAAAGACGTCAAGCGGACCGGTGGTTTTAAATGCAAGTCCATGCAAACACCAACATCCGAACGATTGTACCAATAAATCCTGAACCTTCTGGAAGATTTCAGCTCCCGCTGGTTTGGATCAGGGTGATGTTGGGGCAAATTCCATTAATTGGGAAAGGTGGCAATCTTGTGGGAATGTCCTCGCCAGAGAAGAAACTTGTCGCTTCCATGTTTTATTTTCATCCAACGTCCCATTAGCGAGATCCAGAGCGTGACGGACTCATATGGAGTCGGCCTCCTGTAATTTTTCTGGTCTCATTCTCACCACAGGTGAAAGCAGAGCCACACATCAACGTGCCAATGGGGCCACGGTTGAAGTGGTGGGGCCACGGTTGAAGTGGCGGTGGCCACGGGTCATGTGGCCTCGATGTATTTTCCATGTTGAAGGCCGATTGCCCCAAACATTGCCCGTCATATGCAGTGTCACTGAATAACGTGTGAAACATACTGTAGCATATACAAAATTTTATTTTCTTCATACATTAAATACAATAAACACAATAAACATAAAATGCATATAGGACATTTATAACTCTCTCAATGACCAAACTTGTATTTTATGAACACACTTATACAAGCAAAATATGACAAAAGTGTTCCAGATTACAGTTTCAATTGAGACTGAAATCCGGAATCATTACCCCCTACTGACAGACTAATAATACCCGCTCGCAGGCCAAGTGCTGATTCACCTTGGGGCCTCGCCTGGTATAGAGGTCGTGGGTTAAATCCCGACGCCTGTATATCTGGAGTTTGCATGTTCTCCCCGTGACCACGTGGATTTTTCTCTGGGTCCTTCGGTTTTTCCCTCCACATTTAGAAACATGCGTTTAAAAGTATTTGGCTGCTATATATTTCTGCGTGACAAGCCACTTTATAGCACTTTCATTTGTGGCCCGGTCGTTCCTGAAAGAGAGCTATACAGCTGAGTGGGCCTTACCTGGTAAAATAAAAATAGATTAGTTTTGTTAGTTTATTTTGTGCCACAGGGGGACAGCTACAGGGGGGGGGGTGCCCATTAAAATGGTCGAGATGAGATGCAACTTAAGGCGCTTGTGACTTCCCAAAAATATTATTTATGGCAGGTTTTCACATCTAAACATCCCGGGTGGCATTGAAGCCAAGAGCTCCCACCCTAGGCGAGTAGCTACGAGAGCGGTGCTGTGCACGGCGACACGCCACTTTCTCCATCTGCCTGACTTGGTATTTTCTTTTTTGTTACTTAAATAAATGTTAATGTTTCGTTTTGTGTATGCATGTATGTACACCGTTTGGGGAGCGGTGGTGCAGCAGTTAGCGCACTACGAACTCAGACATCTGAGTACATCGTGTGGTGTGTATAACATCGCAAAACTGGGGAGGACAAAGGCAGCCAGACGTGGGGCTGGCCACACAACCACTTCTGTGCCATGCCGGCCATCATAGGTGCTACCCGTTAAAAGCACTTGCCCCAGCAATCTGTTAACGGCGATACGGAGTACCATTGTCTTTTTGTGCAATTGTGTGCTTCTGTGTGCCACGCATGCGACGATGTAAATGTTTGTGTTTGATAAATGTACATCCGCAATGTGTGTGTGACGCGTATAATGCACGTGTGTGACGACGGTTGGAACAGCGATTCACGCACTGCCCTATCCACGCGGCGACCTCTCCTCAACGTCTCGAGCCTCGGCGGAGAGCGCCGCGAGGTTCGACTCCAACTCCGGCTTTCCAGGGACAAACCCCCCCCCCCAATGCCCCACCCCCCAGGCCCATGGGGGGGGGGGGAAGTCGCTCCCCTCCCTCACTCCACGCACAGGAACTTCCTCTTCTTCGCCGTGTTCATGTACGGTCGCCAAGGCCACTCCACCTCGGCGGTGGCCGCGTTGTCCAGCGTGCCCAGTTTAATCTCACAGACTGCGCGACACACAAAAGCAAAGATCCCCCCCATGCAGCCTTTAACAGACGGCGTGGGAAAAGCACTGTTCGTGTGTTAGCATGTAGGAAAGCCAGCACGGCACACCAAGGGGTGGGTGTGGGTGGCCAGCATTACGTCCGATCATCTTTGAATTTACACATCGCATCTGGGGTGGGGGAATGCGAGTCGGGTCACGGTACAGCGAATGCGACCAGAGCAGCGACCCCACCGACTCAAGTTCCGATCCGCTCTACAAGTCACCCGCGGGCCACCTAGCCCGAGGTTAGACTCTTACATTCAGCCCATCATCCTCTCAGGGGTCGATAAAATTTACAACCACTTCGTAGGGAAGTCCACAAGGAATGTGGAATTTCCACCGCCTCTGCTGGGGTGTAAAGTGGAGACGAGTAACAATGTGTCAGGCAGACTTACGCTCCATCTCGAATCACGGTCCCACCTCCTTCAACTCGATGTCCTTGCCGTCGCGCTTGTAGACGTTGTGCCTGTTGGGAGGGGGGAAGGGGGGCACAGAAGTCACGGGAGGGGTCGCGGCAAGTCACACGGACGGCGCTGGACTCTCATTACGCGTCCTCGCAGACGTTTGCCAGTTAGAGGCCAGCGGCCACCCTGTTTAAAACTGCGGATGCATTAACAAATGAACAACATTACGCGCCTTCAGCTTCAGAGATGGCGTTAAATAAAAACTCTGTACTGTTGCTCAAAAACTAAAGTAAAACGAAACTATTTTTATTTTACCACTGAGCTATGTAGCTCTTTTTCACATAAAAATGTATAGCAGCAAAATACTCGAAATTCAAGTTTCTAAATGTGTAGGGAAAAACCCGGAGGACCCGGAGAAAAATCAAAGTGACCAGGAGGAGAACATGCAAACTCCGAATATACAGGCGGACACACAGCACCTGGCCCAAAAGTCTGCTCACTCTTTCCCATTCCGAGACATCTGCAAGTTGCCGGGTGGTAGGTGTCACGTTCACCGCTGAATCTCGCTACGCGCGAGCGGCTCGGCGTTAATTTTATTTATAGAGGCGTAGCGCTGCTGTTTTTAAAAGGCGTTGCCCTCACCGCAGAGAACCGTAGTGACACGACCGGCACTCTATGGAACAAAACTGTGCCACACGCCCTCCCGCATGGTCTTATGGGAGCCTCGGTATGTCTTCAGGTCAGAAGACGTACTTGAGTTTTTCTTAAGGTTCCGTTTCGACGACGTATATGTACATCATGAAAATGAGAAAGGGTTATAGCCTATACGAGGGATCTTTGTGCTTTGGGGATGGGGGAGGAAGATGTGGGTGAGACTGGCACGGTGCCCGCACGCACCCTCTTTCCGAGTCGCGACGTGAAGTTGTGCATCACGAGGTGTGGGAATGCATCGGACATCATGTCCACGTCCGGATGTCGTGCCGCATCACCACGCTCGAGAGTGTCAAGTACACCGTGGTATCGTACCACGTGTCACATGAACAGCATGCCGGAAAGTTAGACACACCACAGGTGTCACACAGACTGTACTGGAGAGTTAAACACACTGCCCTTCCATCAGCGGCATCATACCATATCACACCACATACACAGTTAAGACACCACAATTCCATGTCTGCAGCGTCATACTACACACCGCACATCGTACGCACAGCTAAATACACCTCCATCCCCCGTCTGTTGCACCGCATCACACACGTCACACCATGCATCACACCGGGGAGCGGAGTGGCTATCTCATTACACTACAAATCCGGTGACCTGACTTCGATTTCCGGTGTGTCCAAGCATCGACAGTGGGGAGACAAAAGGGGCCAGATGCGGTAATGACCACACCACCCACCCCGCCGTGTGCCCTGCCGGCCTTCGTAGGTCGCTTGACAAACAGCACTTGCCCTGACAGCCTGTTAAAGGCTACACGGGGGAGCTTTGTCGACTGTGGTGCATGCGCGTGCCTGGCATACCGCGGTGCTCATGCAGGACGATGAAGTCGTTGACGGCGTTGGCGCAGCACGCCCACACCAGCGCCTGCAGCTTGTGGCCTCCGTGGTTCATCGGCTGAGCGTTCGGCAGGATCAGCTTCATCTCCTGCGGTGGTGGTGGGATGGTGGTGGTGGTGTGGTAACATGACAGCAACCGGTCACACGCCAAGTCCGCTCTTCCCACCGGCGTCCGTCCCGGCCACGCTGCGTTCGCCCCCCCACCTCCCCGCCCTCCCACTGTATCCGACTCGGGTTGTGTTGTTTGTTTTTTCCATTGCGGAAGCCGAGCCGAGCCGTACCGGTATACGGGGTCGCCAAACCCCGTGTTGGCACAACTGGGATGCACCATTGGAAAAACTTTACTATTTTTATTTTACCAGGTAAGGCCCACTGAGCTATGCAGCTCTTTTCCAGAAGCAACCTGGCCACAAATCATAGCTCAACTAAGTGGCGTATCGTCATGTGGAAATTTATAGCAGCCAAATACTCTTAAACGGACGTCGATTCTAAATGCGGAGGGAAAAACCGGAGGACCTGGAGAGAAATCCACGCGACTCCTCGGAAAGAGGCACGCAACTCCAAATATACAGCAGGCATCAGGGTCAGGATTGAACCTGCGACCTCCTGGATACCAGGTGAGGGAGTTAACATCTCGCCACAGTGGCGCCCCCAATGGTACATCTTTCCGTGACCACCGACCGTGCGTAGTGCTACAGTAGATACATTTTCGATGAATGGAAGGGATCGGTCATCGGGAAAAGGCGGACTGAATCGCGAGGAATGAAGTTGGCAAAAGCTGCATGCACCAAACCAAAGTGTCCAACGCTCCACCACTTACGACCCCCCCCCCCCCACACAGCCTCCACGTTTCATCAACAACCAGATTTCTTCTGGTTAACTCAACGGATGCGAGTTGTCTCACACCGCACAAGCCCGATGATTGGTCGACACGGCTCGTGTGAGGTGAAAGGAACTGATTCTAAAGCCGATAAAGAACACGTGTGTGTGTGCGGTAATTTAGCAGTTAGCATGCTGCCCCACAAACCTAGTGACCCGAGGTTGATTTCCGTTCATGGCCAACACCAGTGGCGATTATCTGAACTGGTCCTGGGCCTCCCCTAGATCAACTCAGCCTCAAATGAGTACCTAGTGCGGTGTGTAAACATCATTACCAGAGAGATAAAGGTGGCCAGTTGTGGTGCTAGCCACCTACACCCTCGCAAACAGCACCTGTCCCAAAAGCCTGTTAAGGCTATATGGGGGACCTCTGTCTTTGCGCGCTTGTACACATGCAATACACGAGGACCCACATTCCTCGTGTGACCCCAAACCCTGTAGCCCCTGTGACCCCGTGCCCGCACCTTGATGAACTGCTTGAGGAGGGAGCTGGGGTCGCGTGAGGTCATCGCCATGATGTGTGGGTCCTTCACGCCGGCTCAGCGGTACTCGTCATCCATGTGGCTGCTCACTCCTACTGACACGGGGGGGGTGGTGGATAGAAAGAGGTGGTAGATGGGGCAGGGGGGACGGAGAGGGTAGGTTATCATTTGCCATACTTCCCCGTGCAGGTGAGTGAAGGTGTGTGTGTGGGTGGATGGAAGGAGCGACCAGGAATGGTTTAGAATATCACTCTGCAGTGGTCGCGTTGATTTTGTGTAGCGAGCGGAGCACTAATGAGACCTGGATGAGTCCCAATTGCAAGAGTGGGTGGGTGATATGGCAGGTGAGTGGGTAAATTGAGTAAAATGATGAGTGAGTGAATGAGTGGGTCAGTGCATGTTAAACCTCTTTGTTACAGCACGTAGCCAACCGTGGTAATCGGAAGTGTGACAAACTAACCACAAAAAGTAGTTCTCAAGAAATGAGTTTGTCAATCTAGACGATGATTTAAAAGTGCAAAGCTCCAGTGGCTTCCTAATATTGTAAGGAAGACCGCTGCAGAAGGAAGACTGCTCCAGAAGCACACGTTATGTGGTGACCACGGCCTTCATTCGACAATCCACCAAAATTTACGCCAGCCACCACACACACACACACACGGCCGACTCTTTTCCGCGTTCACGCCACGGGATTTTTCAAAGTCCACTTGGGAAGCAATCGCCGTGCAGTATTTACGGTCAACGCAACTGTGGCATTAAACCCATTAAACCGGTGGGGGGGGGGGGGGGGTTGAGGGCCCGCCGTTCTCGAACCGCGAACCTCCGCGGCAAAATACGGTGCCACCGCTTGGCAGGAAGGACCGACGGCGAGCCGGGGATGCGCGCCGACTCGGCGTGTCTAGCGGGCGGAGACGCGCGACGCTTATCCCTCTGCCTCGAGAGTCTCGCGGGAAGGAAGAGAGAGAGAGATGCGAGGAGACGTGATGGTGAGGGATGTGAGATCACCCTCCCCTCCCTGGTCGAACTCCACGGCCTTCTGGAGTTCAAGCGCCTCCCACCGCAGGTCCGTAGGCAGCACCAGGTTTTCTTCGGTGACGACGTCAGGGGGACAGGGGGCAGTGGGTGGGGGGCGGGCAGGGGAGAATTAACAAGGAAGAAAAATCATGCGCACGCATGGATTCATTCGGAAACGCTTTCCAACGCGCGGTTGTCTTCTCGCCTGTATTGTCAGACCGTCTTGTCCCATCTTAGTCCGTCTTGCGTGTCTCATTTTCTCTAGATCCGTCTCTAGTCTGTCTTGCGTGTCTCAACGTCTCTAGTCTGTCTCACTGTCTCTCGTCTGTCTTGTCGTCGCGAGCCCATCTCTAGATCCGTCTCGCCGCCCGTTACCATCGAGCGCCCTCTTGAGCTGCGCCTTCTCCTTTACGAGGACCTTCTTGGCCTCCTGCGCCTTGCGGTAGAGGTACTCGCCGTGCAGTTGCGCCTCCTCAGCTGCACCACCAAACAAAGACAAAGATCCCCCATGTAGCCTTCGACAGGACTGTCGGGTGCAAGTGCTGTTAACGAGCAGCACCTTTGATACACGAAGGGGGGTAGGTGGCCAGCACCACATCCGGCCGCCTTAATTTCCCCAGTGGCGATGTTTACACAACGCACCAGGTACTCATTTGAGGCTGAGTTGACCAAGGGGAGGCCCAGGAACGGAATCGTCACCAGTGTTGGCCGTGAGCGGGAATTGAACTCGGGTCGCTGGGTTAGTAGTGCAGCGTAGTGCTAATCGCGAGACGACCATAAACAACAACCGCCATTCGCCACGAAGTGGTGGAGATGTCACCACGGCGCTCGTGCCAGGCTACGTGCAGGTTAAGGCCACATGAAGCGTCGAACGCCCGCTGGCAGCAGGAGGTCACAGACAGACAGACCCAGGTTGCCATTGGTTGCTTGACTGAGATGACTGGCCGATGCACCACCTGTGCCCCCTACTGTGCTACACTACCGCTCCCACCTACACAAACTCTCTTGGGCTATACTCTTTGGTTCTTTCGGTAAAGTCACATAGGCATAAAATATAAAATAAATTAAATCACGACGTTTCGGGCACAACACAAGCGTCCATCATCAGGTGGGACAAACCACAGCAAGAAACAATTGCCGACGTGGGCAAAAGAGCTGCTGTAAACAAGAGACTATATAGGTAAGAGAAGGGGGGAGGATCAGGGAGGAGAGATAGAGAGAGGGGGTATGAGGGGAGTGCTGAAGAGAGCGGGGCTGGGAGTGGGAAGCTTAAGAAATTAGAGATGCGGAAAGTTAAGGCAACACCATAAAGCAGTTAAGGTTTTACCTGGTTAATAACATTCTTCCAATGATTACTCAATTTGTATCCATCTTCTCGGTTGAAGTTATGTCTGTGTTTATATATCTGGATGGCTTGATGAACAAACCTTTGATAGTAGCCCGAAGGTTTGCAGAGCGGCACCACGATACTCCTAGCGACGTCGTTGATTAATGTCTGTAATTAATATCGATGGTGAATCTCTGTAATTAATATCGATGATTCGATTCCACGAGAACAGATTCCACAAGAATCGATTCCACAACTATTTTAGTAAAGCGAAGTACGCGATTCGATTCAAACGTGTTCGTTCCGGTCTCATCAGAATCGGTATTGATTCTGTGCTGGAGGAATCCAATGAGCTATAAAGCTCTTTGATCAAAGATGTGCCAGTAGGGGGCACGGGGTCATAACGTCACAACAACAAACAATACAAAAACGATAGGAGTGCAAAGGGAATGGTAGCAAACCACTAAAAATAGGTTAAATAAACCATATAAGTTCATACTCTTTGGTTCTTTCGGTAAGAAGTCTCGCTCTCCATTCCACCCACTACAACTGGCGTCAGAAGTAGCCAAATAGTAAGATGAATCGCTATAATGGAGACGCGAAGAAAAACTCGTACCAGGGCTCCAGTGGAAGAGGAGGACGACTCAACACCACCGGGGTTGGCAGCCCAGGAAGGGGGAGGAGAAGCGACGACGGCCGAGCTACTCACTGCCCGGCCGCCCGGCGGCTCACCACCGTCGGAGAGGGCGCTTCAGGTGGCTCACTCCCGCCTCGCCCAACTCCTGCACGCGGCGGCATCCATCCTCGACGAAATACATCGCGGGTTATAACCACAACAAATATAATCACAATCACTGCGACCATAATCGCCGTAACCACAAATATAATCATAACCACCAGCTACATAACCACAAGTATAAACACTACTGCCACAAATATAACCATAACCACCACAACCATAACAACCAACATAACCACCACAACAACCACAATGATGCTGATACACTCTCACACCATGTGGGTCCCCTTGTCTCCTTGTGTCTCCCTGTGGGTGAGTGGATGGGTTGGCGAGAGAGTCGGTGGGTTGGCAAAAGAGTCGGTGGGTTGGTGAGAGAGTGGGTGGGTGGCAGAGTGAGTGACCGGTGGCAGAGTGAATGACCGGTGGCAGTGGGTGACCGGTGACTAAGTGGGTGGGTGGCAGTGGGTGACCGGTGACCAAGTGGGTGGGTGGCAGTGGGTGACCAGTGACGAAGTGGGTGAGAGAGTGGGTGGCTGAGTGGGTGGCCGAGTGGGTGGCTGAGTGAATTGGTGAGTGGATGAGTGCCAGAGTGGGTGGGTGAATGGCTGAGTGGGTGGGTGAGAATCAGTATGTTTTTGCTGGAGGAATCCGATGAGCTATGAAGCTCTTTTTCATAGATGCCCAAAGAGTGGCTGAGTGGGTGGCTGAGTGAGTGTCGGTGGGTGTGAGTGGGAATGAAATCTAACCTGCACCTCTGCATTGCAAATCCAGCGAGCTAACGCCCTGCGTGTGGTGGGGTAAAGTGTGGGCATGGCCACTTTGCTCCAACACGTCCGGACCAGCGTGGAAGAGTAGACCAAATACCTCTATATAGCGGCCTCTAGTGGATGCCTTTTCCAGCAGCAGGCGATTCGCATCCACAACAAACCCGTCCCTCCAGGGATAAAAACACACGGCAGTCTGGGAGTGCTTCTCATCAGCTATGGCTCAACACGAGGGCCACTCTGGGGCCGGTTTCCACCGTCAGCGCCTCATCATCAGCAGCAGCAGGGCCGGGCTCTGCTTGAAGCAGCGCCGTGAACTCAGCAGGCGTCTAGGACGTGACGGCTGTGGGCCAGGCGCCTCCTCCTCTGTCTCCCCCCACCACCGCCGCCACTGCTGATGTGTGCACACCGCGCGAGGTTCTCACCTTCAGGCTGAGTCGACGTAGAGGAGGCCCAGCGAGCCGCCGCTTCAGAAGCTTTCGCGAGCCACTGACGGTGGCCGTGAGCGGGAAACCAAATCAGCCGCTCGCCACCCACAATCCACAGCGCGCGCCGCCTCCACTCGCCCCCTGCCTGACTGTAAGTAGCAGCGGGGGGAGGGGGGTGGGCAATGGGGGCGTGAGGGGGGGGGGTTTGAGGGGGAGCATGGGCGGGGGTTGCCAGGGGGGGCAAGGGGGGTCGCGAGGGGGGGGATGCTTGGGGGGGGGGGTTGTGAAGGGGGAGGGGCAGGGGGGGAAAGAGGGAGCATGGGGGAGGAGCTTAGGTGAGGGGGAGGAGCTAATGGCTATTACACCACGCCGCGTCTCGCGCCACGTGCTTCCCCTGGCAGTTTGGCCGTTAGGCGTGGAACCGAGCTGTGGGTGAGTGGTGGCGGTGGTGGTGTGAGTCTTTCTATGTGAGTCTGTGTGTGAGTCTCTCTAAGTGAGTCTCTCTGTGTGAGTCTGTGTACGTGTGTGTGGGTCTGTGTGAGTCTGTGTGTAGCAGTGACCCGGTCTCAAATGAGTACCTGGTGCGATGCGTAAACATCGCCACTGGGGAGACAAAGGCGGTCGGGCGTGGTGCTAACCACCCACCCCTTCGTTTACCGTGCCGGCCTTCATACGTACTGCTTGCTAACAGCACTTGCCCCTACAGCCTGTTAAGGCTCTATGAGGATCGTTGTCTTTGGTGTCTTGTATTAGCAGGAGGAGGAGTGGTGGTGTTAATGTTGGTGGTATTAGTGGTGGTGGTGTTAGTGATGGTGGTGTTAGTGGTGGTGTTTGTGGTCTTAATAATGGTGGTGTTGGTGTTAGTGATGGTGGTGTTAGTGGTGGTGGTTGTTCGAGGTATTGTTGCTGGTGTTAGTGATGGTGGTGTTGGTGGTATTAGTGGTGGTCGTGTTAGTGATGGTGGTATTATTGGTGGTATTGGTGGTAGTGTTAGTGGTGGTGGTGTTAGTGGTAGTGGTGTTGGTGGTGGTGGAGTTGATGTTGGTGGTGGTGTTTTTAGGGTTCGTAGTGTTAGTGGTGGTGTTAGGAGTGGTGTTAGTGCTGGTGTTAGTTGTGGTGTTAGTTGAGGGGAGCGGTAGTGTAGCGGTTAACGTGCTGCGCTACAAACCTGGCGACCCGGGTTCGATTTCCGCTCACGGCCAACACCAGCAACGATTATCTGAACCGGTCCTGGGCCTCCCCTAGGTAGACTCAGCCTCAAATGAATACCTGGTACGATGTGTAAACATCGCCGCTAGGGAGACAAAGGCGGCCAGGCGTGGTGTTAGCCACCCACCCCCTCGTGTGCCATGCCGACCTTTATAGGTGCTCGCTAGCAGAAATTGCCCCTACAGTATATTCAGGCTATACGGGGGATCTGTCTTTGTTAGTGGTGGTGGTGTTAGTAGTGGTGTTAGTGGTGGTGCTAGTGGTGGTGTTTGTCGCGGTGTTGCTGGTGTCCGAACAAAGGAGCGACGCTCACAACAACGACCTTTGACCTGGGCGGCTGAAATGTAGCACGTTGGCACAGTCATCTCAGTCAGTCAACTCTTGGCACCTGGGTCTGACCTGTGACCTGTCAGTGAGCCTTCAGCATTTCACGTGGTCTCAAAGTGCACCTGGCCTGGCATTTGCTGCTGCTTAGTGGCAATGGCGGTCTTTGTTGTTTTTGTTGTGTTTCGTGTTGTGGGTGAGTGGTGAGGTTGTGAGTCTGTGATGATGATGTGAGTCCGTGTTGATGATGAGAGTCCGCATTGTGACATGACGCGTGTTTAGACATGAGTATTGTCGCACACCATCGGTTTTGTGTGACCCTCACCTGCGTCTCCCGCGCTCCACGCAGAGACCCGGACCGTGCGAGAAACGCAGTGAGCTCTGAGCACCCTACTCTGCAAGTTGCTGCCATGGAGGTACGTGTGGCTCTTCAACTCGTGTGGTAAAATATGGGTGGACGTGTGTTTTCCCCTCGACTTGTGCCTACCTGTCACCTACCTGTATACCTGGATGTGCTTCTCCTTGTCCGCCTGAGTATGTGTATGTCTATCAGAGTGTGTCTCCGAGATCCTGTTGGTGTGCCTGCCTGTCTACGCGTGAGCATTTACAGCACTATTATCTATCCACTGATGAATGAGAATGCCTTCCTCCCTGAGACCTTGCTACCCCTCAAATGCTGTGATGGAATAATCCGCCAAGCGCCGATTTTGTCGCACCATCTCTCTGGTGGCTCTCCTCTTCGATGTGTTTCCTTCCTTGGCTGCCACTCCGTTATTATTCTTCACTATCAGCCATTGTTGTCCCTCCTTGCCATGGCTCGTCATGCCCGATCCCCAATCACTCTTTAACAATTTGAACAATCCCTGCGTGTGACCTCAAAATCTACGCATCTTTCATTGTTAATCCAAGCATGGCATCTGATATTGGCCAAATATTCCAATGCTGAGAAACGACAACATCTCGGCAGGACCCTCCTGATTGTGGAGCCCAGGATCTCAGAGATGCTGGCTCAGTGCTCGCCTTCTGCACTTGCTCCAACATCTTAATCAAGCCTATGTGGTGGACCTTTGTCTTTGTGTGTGTGTAGATGAGCCGAGCTGGAGAGGCTCGGAGTAACGACACGTCTTGCACCACGTGGAGTGCGCTGTCCTCAGACGGCACCGGCTCCATCTGTAGCAAATCGCCGAAAGGTAAGAACAGTAATGAGGGACGTCACAGTGGCCACGGTAAATAGTGGGACATCATGATGGCCATGTTGCATGGGGGACGTCACAGTGCCTTTGGTGTATGAGAGATTTTATGGTGATTGTATGGGTGATATCAAGATAGCAATGCTACATGGGGGACTTAATGGTAATCATGTTTTGATTTAAAGCTTTCGTGGCTGCAGGGATTCATATTCTTGGTTCTTTCGGTAAAATCACGTAGAAGGGCAACAATAAAATTATAAAAATATAAAACAATAAAAATCTCACGACGTTTCGACTGCAACACAAGTAATCATCATCAGGTGTGAAAACCACAGCAAGAACCACAGCAAGAAAAATTGAAATTTTCTTGCTGTGGTTTTCACACCTGATGATGATTGCTTGTGTTGCAGTCGAAACGTCGTGAGAATTGTATTATTTTATTATTTTATTGTTTCCCTTCTACGTGACTTTACCGAAAGAACCAAGAATATGGTAATCATGTTGCATTAGAGACTGCATCATGGTTGCCATGTTACATGGGGGACTTCATGGTGGCCATGTTGCATGGGGATAATTATCTGTGCTCTGGCCTCAGTACTGAAACAACATCAAACGCTTTCAGAATTGCTTCTGCGGCCATCTTGAATGCTCTTCCAATATTAGGAAACCACTGAAGCTATCCGCGTTTAAATCATCAAGTTTGACAACTAATATCTATACTCATTCGCTCTTTTGGTAATGTCACCTAGGTAGAAATAAAATAAAACAAATCACGACGTTTCTATCGCAACACAATCAATCTTCATCAGGTGGAACAACCACAGCAATAATAAAATGCTGAAGTAGGTGAGAGAGCTGCTGTGGCAAGAGGTTATCGGTAAGAAAGGGGGGAGGAGCAAGCGGGGGAGAGAGAGGGGAGCTGCGTGAGCGCTAGGGGGAGAAGAAGTGAGGCTGGGGGGGGATGTAGGCGGAGGTAGAAGTGGTAAGCTGAGTATGGGACATGGTGGGAAAGTAAATCTGAAAAATCTACTAGTACCTGGCGCGTGTGATGGAAACAACCACAACCAGTTAAGGCTTTACCTAGTTAAAAACATCCATCGAATGATTGCTCAATTTGTATCCATCTTCTCGGTTGAAGTTATGTCTATGTTTGTATATCTGGATGGCTTCATGAAAAAACCTTTGATAGTTACCTGAAGGTTTGCAGAGTACCTTGGTCTCGGAAAAAAACAATATCACGCGAGCCCACAGCGTTATAACAATGGTCAGACACGGCAGAGGTATTGGTTCTGCGATGTTTCAGATCTGCCTTGTGTTCGCTAACACGGTCCGCGACATGTCAATTCGTTTTCCCAATGTAACTGCTACCGCAGGTACAACTCAGTTTGTCGACTCCAGGATATTGCATGTCAGGATGGGATTAGATCACGGATTTTGTGTACTGTATTGAATCGGACTTGGATCTTGTGTTTGTTTAAGATTTTGGAAATATTTTTGGTAACACCTGCTATGTATGGTAAAGTGATGGTCTTGATAGGCGTCTCAGTGGATTGTTTCTACATGGATGGAGAAACAGCTTTGCGAATAATGCTGTCCCAGTACCCATTCATCTTAAGAGTCTGGTGTACGTGTTCCAGTTCACTGGCTTGGTGGTGTTGGTTGCAAATGCAGTGGCCCTATGGTGTAGTGGTTTGATGAGGGAATTCTTCTGCGCCGGATGGTGGTGGGAATTAGGTTTTAGATAGGTCTCTTCTCAAACAAAACATCCAGGAATTAGTAGCTTACCATCATTCTCCACTTCCATGGTGAATTTGATGGATGGGTGTATGGAATTTATGTTGTTGAGAAATTGATTCAATGTTGGCAGGCCATGTGGCCAAATGACGAAAGTGTGATCTACGTATCTCTTCCACAAGGAAGGACGTTGGGTGCATGTCTGGATGACATCAGTTTCAAATTTCTCCATGAAAACATTCGCTATCACTGGTGATAAGGGGGGACCCATGTGGGTACCTTCATTTTGTTTGTAGAAAGTACCATTCCTGGTGAAGTAAGTGCTGGTTCAGCGTTTCTACTGCTGCATGCATTTTTTTTCCGCCTGAGGACGACCGCTTGTGTTGCGATCGAAACGTCGTCATTTATTTTATTTTATCCATATGTGACTTTACCGAAAAAAACAAAGAGGAAGTGTTAGTAAGGCAGTTCCTAACCAAAGTTGGTACATCAGCATTCAGTCCATGTTGGACCAAGTCTTCAATTATTGCTAAGGTGTCAGGTACAGGAACCTTGGTGAACAGAAAGACTACATCAAAGCTGACGAGCAAATCATCTGGGGACAGTGAAATGCCTTTGATTAGAGAGATAAAGTGAGCTGAGTTTCATACTGCTGAGGTAGTCTTGCCCGTGAATGGAAGCAAGGTCTCAGACAGAAATTGGGCCAGTTTGTAGGGAGGTGAGTTGATAGTGGAAATGATGGGTCGAAGTGGAGTATCTTCTTTATGGATTTTTGGAAGACCATATAATCTGGGTGGTCTATTAGCAGAAGGTTTTAGGGAGAACTGCTTGAATGGTTCGATTAGAGAAGTCGAATTGGTAATGATATTGTTTGTTTTTAAAGCCAGGCAGTTGGTCGGATCTTTGTTGATTTTGGTGTAATTGCTATCATTAAGAAGGTCCTGGATTATGTTGCTGAATGTGGTTTTATCCATGACGACAGTAGCATTGCCCTTGTTGGCTGAGAGGATGACTTTGTCCTCTCTATTTTTTAATTTGGTGAGTTCAGAGCGCTCGTCCTTGCTGATGTTATTAATAGGATTCTTAGCATTTTTAAAGATGGTGGCAATTTTAAATCTTGCCACGTCTGTCGGGATGTGTCCCAAGCCTTTGAGGGCTACATCTACCTGGGTTTTTATATCATCCACTGGGATGTGTTTGAGGGTGACAGCAAAATTCAGCCCTCTAGCTAGTACCGATTTTAGGCTATCGGAGATTGTGCTGTTACTCTGATTAATAGCAGTCTTTTTTATGTGTGGATCTGGTTTCTTTTTTGACAAGTTATTGAATTTAGCAATAAGGTTAACCTTGCATTTGGAAGACATTGTTGTGGCAGAAGAAGCAGTCATGTTATCTACAAGGTTCCAATCAGATGCGGACATTTCATCTGTTAATGTTAAGTGTGATTGTAGGAGACATTTGTCTAAATTATCAAGTTCAAGCCGGAGTAGTCTTATCCTCTCTGAGATTAGAGAAAGGCTAGCTCTGAATAAGATCCGTTTAGAGTTGGGTTAAGTGACAGAAGCAGATGTGAGTTTAAATGTGGTCGGTATTATCTTGTTGTCGCGGCATCTCTTCAGAAAGGTGAGTGACTCGATCATGTGAGCCTTCTTGTCTCGCAGTCTGTTAATGGTTCTAACAGATGTGTGGAACCTATTTGCGTGGTTAGTTTATTAACCTTCCCCCACACTGTTGATTAGCACCATTGGCTACATGCGGTGCAAAAGAATTTCAACATACATAGCTGGGATTGGCAAAAACATCCCAATCCTGAAATATTTACTCTATAAATTGCTCAAAATTTAGGTTCACACACCTGTTGTTGTTATTCTCCTCGTGCCTACAGAAATCCTGGCTCACTTTGGCCCTCACTTGACCGACCGCGAAAAGCTGGAGCTCGCAGCCATGCAAGAAGTGTGGTACTTTGCGCTCGACAACAAACCCAAGGGATGCAACAGGCATGGATATGATGACGACGAACGTAATTACATTCTGGTGAGGCTCACCACAAAACTACAGCCTTGGGGGCGGTCACAGGGCCCAGAGATAGCGGGGTTTGTGGCTTCTTATTATTGCACCTGAATTAACAACCAGGGCACACACCAACGCGCTTCAAAATCAGAATGTTTAATCCCGAGTAAAGCCCTTTTAGATAAGAAGCAATTTTTCAAGGGAATCTTCGCCAGCAGACAGTATCAAAGCATTCGACAATTACACCCACTCACACACTTACTCACCCACCCCCAGACGCACTCACTTGCTGACTCACTCACTCATTCACCCACTCAATCACTCACCGACCCACTCGCCCACTCACCAATGCACTCACCCGCACACATCTGAATCAGAAGTTTATTTCCCGAGTAAAGCCCATTGAGCTCAGAAGCTCTTTTTAAGGGTGACTCAGCCAGCAGACATCTGAGCATTCCAAATTATGGTTAAAATAACTTCATAATTCCAAGCAAATGTTTTTGTTAAAATTACATTCTCACTTCTTAAACGTTGTGATTTTAACAATAGTCAGTTTAAATGATTGTACCTTTTGTTCAGTTCCGACATGATCACCTCCACTACCGCTATGAGGTGCTCAAGATGATTGGGGAAGGAGGTCAAGGCCAGGTGATCCAGTGCCTTGACCACAAGAGGAACACCCTGGTAGCTGTAAAGATCCTGGTGTCACCGTCGAGGTAAGACTTCAGAGACGTGCCATCACGAGGCCGACGTTGTTAAGTCCATTGCCATGCAATGCGGTGGTGACACTCATGCTTCACAGCGAGAAGGGGGGCCTTGGTTCGGCTCCTGACTCGGGCACCATCGTGTGTGGAGTGTGTACCTTCTACCCCTGTTCTGCATCGGTTCCTTCTAGGTACTCTGGTTTTTCGTCTCTAAAGCTTAAAATACATACACACACAGTGTGAACTGGTATCGGCCAAAACATCCCATTGCTACAAGATTACCTCCACATTACAGTAAGTCATCATTTAATGCTGTAGATACATTCATGAAAAGTTCCGCGTTAAGCGAAAAAGCATTGAGCGAAAAGAATCTCTCCATAAATAATGTAACAATAAAGTTTGGCGAGATGCAATGTATGCATACACTGTGAGATGATGAGACCAATAACTGAGGCTATGCTATAGTAATAGGTTTTACCCTTTTAACTGGCACAAAAACTGACACCTTCTTTGGTTCTTTCGGTAATGTCACGTAGAATGAGAATAAAATAATAAAATAATACAATAAAATTCTCACGACGTTTCGGCCACAATGCAAGCGGCCGTCTTCAGGTGAAAGTTACAGACCTGTCGGGACGACAGAGCTCAACACACCCGAGACGGCTTTTCTTAGAGCTTAGTCTCCTCTGGTGTTGGACCAGAAGAGTGGAGACTAGGCTCTAAGAAAAGCCGTCTCGGGTGTGGACCAATCAAATTCAAGGACAGTGCATATTATTATCAGAGTTGTCTCTTTTGTTTGCATTTTGACTGCTTGTGTTGTGGTTATTGCAAACATGATGCCTTGAATAAAGGTGTCAGTTTTTGTGCCAGTTAAAAGGGTAAAACCTATTACTATATCTTGTTATTGGCAAAGGAGGTCTCATAATGAGGCTATGCTGTCACGTTACTTTTATCATTCCGAGTACTGTATCATACCGCTCAACAGTGCAGCTCAAAAAAGTATTTTGTTGTCGACTACTCACAAACCACGTCATGATGGGCTTATTCCGTGTTATAATGGGTGCGTATCTTGTTAGAATGTGCGTGTTCCATGTTGTAATGGTCGCGTTTCTTGTTACAACGGACACATTCTGCATTGTGTAAAAAGTGTTGAAGAACCACGTTATAACGAAAACGCGTTGTTTTAACGGGCGTTTGCATTTAGTTTTCCCGAATGACCAATCCGATTTGAATGGCTCTTCACCTTCAAATCCTATTGGGTACCCTACGCCAGCTCCTGCGCCCCGTATGGTACCAATGAGAGTCGAGAACGCTACTCTAGCTCACAATGCCGTTAGACCTGGTGAAAGTATATTTAATTATTAATTCTGAATAGCATTTGCCTCTGGGTGACCCTTAAGCAAGTGTAAGTTATTAATTTGTGGACTTCCTCTGCGCAGCTCCAAGGAAGAAACATTGCAGAGGATGGAGCTCCAGATAGCTCTGGAACTTCAGAGTGAGGACAGCAATGAAGATTACAACGTCATCAAAGTCCTAAACAGCTTTGATTTCAGGGGACACCACTGCCTTGTCCTGGAGCTGTTGAAGTATGTACCGCGTGTTCCATCTCCCCCTCCCTCCGCTAATAGCGTGGTTAACTGATTAACTAAACAAACTTTTTTGTTTTCGTGGGAAAGTCCACTGACCTATTAGTTATTTTTTTGTAAGCGACCTGCCCACAAATGATAGCTTAACAAAGTAACTTATCACGTGGAAATGTACGGCAGCCAAATACTATGAATGCATGTCGATTCGAAATGTGGAGTGGAAAACCAGAGGACCTACAGAATAATCCACATGATCACAGGAAGAACATGCAAACTCCAAATGTACATGCGTCAGGTTCGGGATCAAACCCCACGACCTTACCAGGCGGAGTTGTTATCTTCTCCCCATGGATAACCCTCTACCACCTGGCAAAAATGCCAATGAAATCAAGTTGTCAAGTGGGCAAATGAGCCAACTAATTTGGTTCATCGACAAACCAACGACCTGAACCTACACTGAACTATGACTCTGAATATTGGTCATGAACATGCACGAACAATATTAAGATTGTTGTTAGCAGAATCAGCACAGCATTTAAGGAGATAACACTGACACTGTGTTGGTGTTGTTTCTGCTTTTGTCTCTCTCACAGGGAGAGCCTTTATGATGTGATGAGAGAATCGGGGTTCCGGTTGGACATGGAAATGGTGAAAAGTTATACCAGGGGAATCCTCATGTTCCTGTCCCACATCTCTTCCAGGAACATAGTTCACGCGGACATCAAGCCAGTGAGTGGACACAGCATTCAGTATGATTTTGTTGCAGAGGCGTATTGTTAGTAGGGAATCGTTCCACGGAGAAAACCGGCCACATTAGTCACAAGGTCTATGCGTTCGCTGTTTCCATCTAACTGGAAGGAGGCAGGGTCATTGTACCCCTGGTGAAGATAATGCGGTATGAATTAAACTGTAGTGTAGAGTCGTGTCGGTATTGGGGACTCACCATAGACAAAACCGGCAACGTTGATTACAGCGTTGCCCCAGTCCTTCGGAGACAGAAACTGGAGCAAATAAAGACTATTTCCTAAGTGTGCCAAACGTGTATTTTGACCTGACAGCTGCCCGCTGTCGGCTTCCACACTGCGAATGGAAAACTTCCGAAGACAAACGCGCGGTGGATAGCGTCATGGAATACGCGAGCTCTCATGTGTAGCTTTTGGTCCGTAACCCGTTAAAGGGCACTATTGCAGCTGTGAGCTCAATGCACTCTCCTGTCAGAGGAACCATGATCAGTTGTCAATAGAGCTGCCCTCCTTTACTTCGATGGTCCCTTAGAGTGCTTTGAACATGAGCCTCAAATCAAATCTCTTTTCTAGATGCAATTGAAAGGGGCAACCCCCAGTAATAGCTGTCAACAAACATCAAATGTTGCACTTGACTGACGCTCGTTGACGGCACTACGCCTCGTCTAGTTCCCCTGTTTAGCGTAGGTGGTGGTACGTGATCGTTCCACTGCTGGCTGAATGTTATCGGCATAACCTCTGCATTTGAATTCATTCTGCCCCTTCTCCTGCAGGAAAATGTTCTCATCAAGGACACCGTGACCGGCACTGTGAGGGTCACGGACTTTGGCACGAGCTTTTTTGTGGAAAGTCAACGTGAGTGACCTCTCCTGGGTGTGTGAGCGTCTGCGTGTGGGTGTTTGTCTGATTGTGTATATGTGTGAGTATCTGCGTGTCTGTACATGTGACTGTTCATGTGTGTGATGAGGATGCTGTTTAAGAAACAGTGAGTACACAAACACATATATGTGTTGTTCTTGTGATTGGTGTGCAGCTATGAATGTTGGTGGGACTCTGGAATACTCGGCTCCGGAGCTGCACTTGGGCTACAGCTTGACCTGTGGCGTAGACATGTGGGCACTGGGTTGCACGGTGGCGGAGTTGGCGACGGGCAGGCAATTATTTCAGTCCGACAGTGACAAAGATTACCTCCCGCGCTGCATTGAGGTATTTCCCACTGGGCGTCCATCCGCTCGTGATGCCCCTCTCTTTCCTTGGAGTCGTGGGTTTTGGGGGTGGCAGGAGGGGAGGTGGCCACTTAGTGATCTGGCGAATAGCGGCCGTCGTATGTTGTGTATGAGTGTACACGTGTCCATCTTGTACGTGTGAGGGGAGCAGTAGTGTAGCGGTTAGCATGCGGCGCTCATGGCCCACACTAGTGATGATTATCTGAACCGGTCCTGGGCCTCCCTTAGTTAGACTCAGCCTTAAATGAGTACCTAGTGCAGTGTGTAAAATACCTGGGTCAATGTGGCCCACCACCCCCTGTCTCTGTGTGCCATAATGCTTGCCCTCAACAAGCGCTGCTGCTGTTGTTACGCTATACTAACATCACTTGCCCCTACAGTCAGCCGAGGATACACGGGTGACCTTTGTCTTTGTCTCAACCATGTGCAGATTCTGGGAATGCCTCCACGATACATGGTGAATTCAGCTCCCGACAGAAGGCAGTTTTTTGGTGAGTTAAAGGGTGGTGCGAGTGACGGACCGGATTCAGTTTTAAGAAGAGGCCTGCGGCTGTTGTTATTTTTTTGGTGGGAGGGGGGGGGAATGGCCTCTTTTTATTTTAAATTCCTTTGGTGAGTGGGTGGGTAAGTCGGTGTGTGGGCAAGTAGGTTGTAGGGTAAGTGGGCGAATTGGTCAGTGGGTAAGCGGGTGGGCGGGTGAGTGGGGGGGGTGGTTCGGTGATTGGGTAGGTGGGTAGGTGAGTGAGTGATTGTGTAGGTGGAAGAGTGGGTGGGTGGGTGAGTAGGTTGATGGATGGGTCGGTAAGTGGGTAAGTAGGTGACGTGGTGGTTGGTGACTGCATCTGTCCCGCTGTGCATGGCTCCCGCAGACCGTCAAGGGAAGATGTTGTGCCCAGGCAAGAAAAGGGTACCGGGGAGCTTCCCACTTGAAAGTGTGCTCAAAAGCCACGACCCGGCGTTTGTGGAATTCGTCAGCTTCTGTCTGCGGTAAGACACACCCACCACCCCCTCCCAATGAGGATCCCCCCCCCCCTCCAATTGATCGGCGATCACTCTCCACCGATCGCCAGGAAAATGTGGAGCTGAGTGGGACTGCCGATGTGCAGTACCACCGGTGTCAAGATCGCCCTCTGTGGAGGATGGGGAGGTCCGTGCAAGATGCTGCTGGCCAATGCGATGCTCAGGGCATTTTTAGTCTACTGGGCATCAGAGGATTGCCACTGTTCCTGCTGCTTCTGCTGCTGCCGTGCATTCCTGACCTTGTAGGAGAAGGGAAGCAACTTCAATGCTCTCACCACGCTTCTCTCACTACGTTTGGCGCGTGTGTCTCCCACGCGTCTCTCAACAGATGGGTTCCGGATTCTCGTATGACGCCAGCGCAGGCGCTGGATCACAGCTGGCTCCGGACCGCGGCCACCAGCACCACCAGCAATGCCACCACCACTGCTACTCCTGGCCGTGTCCAGTGCTTTGGAGCTGCTGAACGACGGTAACCCACATTCTGCTGACCAATTTTCAAGGCAGTCCATAGAGAGGTGTGGGGCCCAGGGCAAGTCACAACTCCCACATGGAGAAAGTGGCCCAAGTATGGGCATCAAACCCAGGTCCCTCTTTGGCTGTGAGTTCCAGCCCTGCCGCCCACAAACTAACACACGGAGAGTTCAAATCTCACCTGTACATTCGGTTATATACGGATGTATTTTTATAATTGCTTTCTGGGTGAGGACAAATAATGAAGTGGCCATATCTTTGCCATGTAGGTAACCCTTCATCCACTGTGACATCGCCAGCTCCCCCCCTCCCCCCCGATGGTGGGGGAGGGGATGGCTGCGATCTCTGCTGCAGCAGTAAGTTGGAACAATGTCGTGCGCATATCTTCACAGAGCGGAGCCGGCGCTGCCCCCATTCTCTTTGCTCGCCTGGGCCTCTGATTGGAGGCTGAAGGTTGTGGAGGAAGAGGAAACCCAGGTGGAGGAGCTGGTGTTGCAGGAGGAAGAGACCCTGGTGGAGGAGCTGGTGGTGCAAGAGGAGGAGACTCTGGTGGAAGAGCTGGTGGTGCAGGAGGAGGAGACCTTGGTTGAGGAGCTGGTTTTGCAGGAGGAGGAGGCCTTGGTGGAGGAGCTGGTTTTGCAGGAGGAGGAGACCTTAGTGGAGGAGCTGGTTTTGCCAGAGGAGGAGACTCTGGTGGAGGAGCTGGTGGTGCAGGAGGAGGACACCCTGGTGGAGGAGATCGTTGTGGAAGAGATGGTGGTGGAGGAGAAGGAGAAAACAAGGAAAGAGGATCAAGTGATGGTGATGCAGGAGAAGAGGAAGCCAGGGGGCCTGGCCCGCATGGGGAGAGTCATCCGCTCACTCCTCCGACGCGTGCTGCTGTGTGGTGGCCGGTCCACCGCACAGTAGAGATGGAGGTGGTCGTTGATCGGTCTGATCCATGACCACTATCACCACACCTACCACACACACCCTGTACCCACCCACCCCGTGACACCCACCACACTCCACACACACCCTGCACCCACCCACCCCGTGACACCCACCATCCACCACACTCCACACACACCCTGCACCCACCCCATGACACCCGCCACACTCCACACACACCCTGCACCTACCCACACTGTGACACCCACCACCCACCACACTCCACACACACCCTGCACCCACCCACCCCGTGACACCCACCATCCACCACACTCCACACACACACCCTGCACCCACCCACCCCGTGACACCCGCCACCCACCACACTCCACACACACACCCTGCACCCACCCACCCCGTGGCACCAACCACCCATCACACACCACACACACCCTGCACCCATCCACCCCGTGACACCCACCATCCACCACATTCCACACACACCCTGCACCCACCTACACCGTGACACCCATCACCCACCACACACCCTGCACCCACCCACGCCGTGACACCCACCACACTCCACACACCCTGCACCCACCCACACCGTTACACCCACCACACACCACACTCCACACACCCTGCACCCACCCACCCCGTGACACCCACCACACTCCACACACCACACACCCTGCACCCACCCACCCCGTGACACCCGCCACCCACCACACTCCACACACACACCCTGCACCCACCCACCCCGTGGCACCAACCACCCATCACACACCACTCACACCCTGCACCCATCCACCCCGTGACACCCACCATCCACCACATTCCACACACACCCTGCACCCACCCACCCCGTGACACCCATCACCCACCACACACCCTGCACCCACCCACCCCGTGACACCCACCACACTCCACACACCCTGTACCCACCCACGCCGTGACACCCACCACACACCACACTCCAAACACCCTGCACCCACCCACCCCGTGACACCCACCACACTCCACACACCACACACCCTGCAACCACCCACCCCATGACACCCACCACACACCACACACCCTGCACCCACCCACCCCCTTGACACCCACCACCCACCACAATCCACTCACACCCTGCACCCACCCACCCTGTGACACCCAACACACTCCACACACCCTGCACTCACCCACCCCATGACACCCACCACTCACCACACACCCTGCAACCACCCACCCCGTGGCACCCATCACCCACCACACACCCTGTACCCACCCACCCCATGACACCCACCACCCACCACACTCCACACACACCCTGCACCCACCCACCCCGTGACACCCATCACCCACCACATACCCTGCACCCACCCACCCCGTGACACGCACCACCCACCACACTCCACACACCCTGCACCCACTCACCCTGTGACACCAACCACACTCCACACACACCCTGCACCCACCCCGTGACACCCACCAGCCACCACACTCCACACACCCCCTGCACCCACCCACTCCGTGACACCCACCACCCACCACACTCCACACACACCCTGCACCCACCTACCCCGTGACAACCACCACACACCACACTCCACACAAAGGGTTAAGGGTTTTGAGGGTTACGTGTTTAAAGGATTAGGGGTGGAGAGATCTAGGGGTTTATAGAATTATGGTTTTAACAGTAAAGGGGTATAGAGTGTTAGGGGGTTTGGGATTTTTTGTTGTATTTGGGTTATGGTTTCAAAAGGTGAGGAGTTTAGATGGATAGGGTTTTATGGGTAAATCGGTTTAAAGGGTTAGGGATTTAGAGGATTATAAGTTAAGGGTTTAGAGGTTTACAGGGTGATGGGTTTAGGGGTTTAGAGGGTTAGGTATTTAGAGGGTGTGTGGTTTAGAGGTTTAGGGGTTTAGAGGCTGAGGGTTTTAAGGGTAAAATGTTTTAGAGGTTTAGCGGTTTAGAAGGTGATTAGCTTAGAGGGTTAGGGTTTTAGAGGGGTACAGTTTAGAAGGTTATGGGTTTATAGGGTTATAATTGTAAGGAGTTTGGTGTCCTGAGGTTTAGACGGTTTATGGGTTTCGATTGTTAAAGGGTTAGTGGTTTAGAGGGCTTGGAGTTTATAAGGTTACGTGTTAAGGGTTTAGAGGTTTTTTAGGGGATAAGCGTCTTCGATGTTTTGGGGGTTTCTAGGGTTATGGTGTTTAGGGGTTGAGCGTTTTAGGGGTTGAGGATTTTAAGGGTTAGGGGTTTAGAGGGTTGGTGTTTAGAGGGTTAGGGGTGCAGAGATCTAGTGCTTTTGAGAATTCGGATTTTAACGGTAAAGGGGTTTAGAGTGTTAGGGGGTTTGGGGTTTCAGGGTATTTGGGTTCTGGTTTCAAAGGGTGAGGAGTTTAGAAAGGATTTGATTTAATGGGTAAAGGCGTTTAGAGGGTTTGGGATTTAGAGGATTATAAGTTGAGCCGTTTAGAGGTTTACAGGGTTATGGGTTTAGGGGTTTAGAGGTTTAGGGGGTTAGAGGGTGAAGGTTTTAAGGATAAAGGGGTTTAGAGTGTTATGGGTTTCGAGAAGTAGCTGTTTAATGGGTTTATGGGTTTCGATTGTTATAGGTTAAGTGGTTTAGAGGGTTAGGAGCTTAGAAGTTTCGGGGTGTTTCGGGGATAAGGGGTTTCGTGGTTTATAGACTTCGAGGGTTTAGGGGTTGAGAGTGTTAGCGCTTGAGGGGATTCAAGGGTTAGGGGTTTAGAGGGTTAGGGTTTTAAGGTTAAAGGGCTTTATAGTGTTAGGTGTTTAGAGGATTGGGCTATTAGTGGTGTAGGAGTTTAGAGGGTGAGGGGTTTAGCAGGTTAGGTGCCGAGAGGGTTACGGTTTTAGGGGTTGCGGAGTTTAGAGGGTTTGGTGTTTAGACAGTTAGAGTTTTGGGGGTTTATGGGTGGGGTTTTCGAGGGAGAGGTTTTTAGACAGTTAGGGTTTTAAGGGTAAGGTCGTTTAGAGGATTAGGTGTTTAGAATGTTAGAGTTTAGAAGATTTTGGGGTAAAGAGGGTTGGGGGTTTAGAGAGTTAGGTGTTTAGAGATGTATGGGTTTCGATTGTTAGAGGTTGAATGGTTTAGATGGTTAGGAGTTTAGGAGGTTATAATTGTATGTGTTTAGGGGTTTAGAGGTATGGGGGTTTTGAGGGTTAGGGGTTTATAGGGTAATGGGGTTTAGCGGTTTAGAGGGTTATGGGTTTTGGGATTTGGGAGTTTAGAGGGTTTAACACCAAGACTTTGACAACTAATATTATCCATACTAAAGGTGTTTTGGATTTCTCTCCGACACTTAATGGCACTTTTTTATTGTCATGACAAACTTTACTAATTGGCTGTGTCGGGTGGTGTCTGGTTTAACGACACATTTATATTTACACGATCTAACCCGAAAATATATTTATTATGGGTTTAGAGGGTTAGGGGCTTAGAGTGTTATGTGTTTAGAGGGTTAGCGTTTTAGGGGTATAGGTGTTTTAAGGGTTAGGTGTCTTGAGGGTTAGTTCTTTAGAGGGTATGGGTGTTAAATGTAGATTTGAAGTTTTCGTGACTGCAGGGATCCATATTCTTTGGTTCTTTCGGTAAAGTGACATAGACAGAAATAAAATAAAACAAATCGCGACGTTTTGATCGCAACACAAGCGATCTTCATCAGGTGGGACAAAACACAAGCGATCTTCATCAGGTGGGACAACCACAGCAAGAAATGCTGAAGTCGGCGGGAGAGCTGCCATGGCAAGAGGTTATATAGTTAAGAGAGAGGGGAAGAGGCAAGGGGACAGAGAGAAAAGGGGGGGGTGTGGGGTAGGAAAAGGGGGGGGGCACGTAAGCGCTAGGGGAAGAGGACGTTAGGCTGGTGGGGGGACATGGGCGGGGCAGCAGTAAAACCGGCAGGTAATGATGGAAACAACAACACAAGTTAAGGCATTACCTGATTGATAACATCCTTCCAGTGATTGTTTAATTTGTATCCATCTTCTCGGTTGAAGTTTTGTCTATACCCTGGAGTCTACAAACTGAGTTGTAACTTCGGCCGCAGTTACGTTGGAGAAATAAAACGACACGTCTCGGACCGTGTTCGCGAACACAAGGCGGATCTGAAACATGGCAGAACCAATACCTCTGCCGTAGTGGCCATTGTTATAACGCTGTGGGCTCGCATGATATTGTTATTTTCGGAGGCCAAGGACAAAACTTCAATCGAGAAGATGGATACAAATTAAACAATCACTGGAAGGATGTTATCAACCAGGTAATGCCTTAACTTGTGTTGTTGTTTCCATCGTTACCTGCCGATTACTGCTAGCCCCGCCCACGTCCCCCCACCCCAGCCTCACGTCCTCTTCTCCTAGCGCTCACGCGGCCCCCCTTCCTCTCCCTACCCCACACTCTCCCCTCTCTCTCTCCCCCCTTGCCTCCGCCCCCATCTCATACCTGTATAACCTCTTGCCACGGCAGCTCTCCCGCCGACTTCAGCATTTTCTTGCTGTGGTTGTCCCACCTGAAAATATCACTTATGTTGCGATCGAAACGTCGTGATTTGTTTAATTTTATTTAATTTATACCTACGTGACTTTACTGAAAGAACCAAAGAGTATGGATTCCTGCAGTCACGAAAGCTTCAAATAAAGATTAAAATAGTTTAGTTTAATTTGTTTATTTTTGAACAGTTTGTCTTTCCTGTCATTTTTTGTATTTTTTTAGTTATGTTCTGACCTGCCCGATTGGACAGCTCTGAAAACAGATCTTTGTAGCTCATCGATTTCATCCAGTGTAAATAAATATTCAGATTTAAATTTTATTGACCTCTGTGCGAGTCTATGGATTTCTGAGTTTGTGGGCCTCTGTGAGTGTATGGGTCTCTGTCTGAGTCTATGGATCCCTGTGTCAGTATATAGGGTCGCCGTATGAGTCTGAGTGTCTGAAGGAATGTATGGGTCTCTGTTGGAGTCTATGGGTTTCTGGTTCTGGGTCTGAGTGGGAATCTATGGTTCTCTGAGTATGGTTGTTTGTGCGAGTCTTAAGTGCACAAACTGAACTTAAAAAGGGCATTGAGGGGTGCGGAATCCAAGTTGACTATTAAGCTCCCCGCAGTGCAAGCCAGCTCTCTAGTCGTGTCATCATACAGCCCCTGTAATTCTTTATAATAATAATTAGACTTACTCCAGGAAAGCCACGCTGAGTCATAGTAAGGTCCTGAATTTGTTTTTTATTGTAAGATCTTTTCAATCAATGAATAACGAATTCTTACACAAGTGGGGGGAAACCGGAGCACCCGGAGAAAACAAACGTATGTGAAGGGGCAGCAGGCAGCATTTTAAACCGTACAAGTGACGATGGCGATGATCCCACTTGCTATAATGCCTTCTCCTGGCCAGTCAGATGCTTTCTCCTGGCCAGCCAGGAGAAGGCACCTCAATGTCCACGGGAAGGGGGTTTCACAATATTTACTGTGTGATCCACCAACCCTTGCTGCCTTCTACAGTGCTGGATCGCAGGCTTGCGTCACCACCTTCTGGCGAGTATTTGTAGTTATTATTTAAAGCTATATAGCACTCACAAGAACGACTCAAGAGGCACGAGGAGCCACAGACATGCAGGAAGGAAGCCACGTGGTGAGCCAGCACCAACGATTGTCCAGGCTCTACGGTACTCTATGTATGGAGGCATTATTGGCTAATTAATAACGAGTGTTTGTACAAGTGGGGGAAATCGGAGCACCCAGAGAAAAGCCACGTGTGTGAAGGGCAGCATTTTAAACCGTACAGGTGACGATGGCGATGAGTCCACTTGCTGTACTGCCTTCTCCTGGCGAGGCAGGTTATGCACCTCGACGCCCACGGGAAGAGGATTTCACAACATCATTGTGCGGTGATTTACGAACCCTCGCTGCCTTCCCCAGTGCTGGATTTGAGACGTGCACCACTAACACCAGGCGAATGATAACAACAACAACAATAACTATACTTATTACTTGGTAGCAACAGGCGAAAGAAAACAACAGGCAAATTATAACAGTCCAATTAAAACAGGCGAATGATAACAGGCAAATGAAAACAGGCGAATGATAACAGGCGAATCATAACAACAGGCGTATGTTTAGAACAGGCGAGTAGTAACAACAACAATTATTATTTACACTTAGAACTTGATAACAACAATATTTATACTTATAACGTGATCAAGCATGCCTCAGAGGTGCGAGGAACCACAGACAATCAGGAAAGAAGCCACTTGGTAAGCTGGCACCAACGATTGCCCAAGCTCTGTGACCCTATTGATACGTTTTTATCGACCAGATAGGGAGCGTTACGTGTGGGGGGGAAACCGCCCCCTTCGGTGCCTCCATGGTCCAATAGCTGGTCTTCTTGGCGCCACGGTCCCGAGCCCCCTAAAAGTTCCTCATGGAGCAAATCAACGGGTGGGCCATTGCCTAGTCAGGGCTCATTCATTGCTCCGGATCCCACCTGAAAATGCCAGGCGCAGATCCCCACATCATTAAAGCCACGGGTGCATTTATCCCAGATATAAACAATCGCAAACTATTTGACTATTTTTTTTTACTTTAACCAGGCAAGGCCCACTGAGCTATACAGCTCTCTTTCAGAAGCGGCCACACAATTACAGCTCAACAAATTGGCTTATTACGTGGACATTAGTAGCCAAATACTCTAAACATGTGTTAATAAATGTGGAGGGAAAACCCGGAGGATCCGGAGAAAAATACACGCGACCACGGGGAGATAACATACAAACTCCAAATACAAAGGTGTCAGGGTAAGGATTGAATACACGACCTCCTGTATACCCTACAAAATAGTTAACATCTCGCCACCGTGGCGCCCAATTCTGATCACATGACATAGCAAAACGAACGTCGCGGTGCATAGCAATAATTCAATTGGGCAATTACTGAGCGTTCATAAACGTGAGGGGATACAGGAGTACCCAGAGAAAACCCACTCGTGCAAGGGGGCAACCCTCTATCCCATGCAGACAGAGATGGTGCTTATCCCACTTGCTGTACTGCCTTCTCCTGGCCAGCCAGGATATGCCACCTCAACACCCACTACACCATGAACTTTGTGAACCGAGTTCAATGATAGCGATGGTGTCACCATCGCTATCATTGAAGACCTGGTTCATCAAGGACTGCATACTGATGTACCCCCCCTGGTGAGACATTGCTTAACCAACACTTACTTCACCTGGAATGGAACTTTCTACAAACAAACTGAGGGCACCCCAATGGTCTCCCCCCTATCTCCGGTTGTAGCCAACGTATTCATGGAAAAATTTGAAACTGACGCCATCCAGACTGCCACTCTACGCCCGACCTTATGGAAGAGGTACGTTGATGACACCTTTGTCATCTGGCCACATGGCCAGCCTGCTCTAGACCAATTCCGCGACCACATCAATTCCATACACCCAGCCATCAGATTTACCATGGAGGTCGAAAAAGATGGCAAACTACCCTTTTTGGATGTCTTAATTAAAAGAAGACATGATGGTTCAATGAGCCACTCTGTCTACAGGAAAGCTACCCATACAGATGCTTACTTGAAACCGGATTCCCACCACCATCCATCCCAAAAAAACTCCCTCATCAAGACTCTATACCATAGAGCCCAATGCATTTCCGACCAGGAACACATTACCAGTGAACTCAAGCACGTACACCAGGCTCTCAGGGCTAATGGCTACTCCGACTACACAATCCGCAAAGCCATCACTCCAGTCATGAAGAAGGATCCTCTTTTGGAGCCACTCAAAACCATCACCTTACCCTACATTGCAGGGGTCACTAAAAAGATCTCCAAAATCCTGAACAAACACAAGATCCAGGTCCGATTCAACACAGTACATAAAATCCGTGATTTAGTTCCATCTGTAAAAGATGCTGTTCCAGACATACAGTACCCAGGCGTTTACAAACTAAAGTGCCTCTGTGGTAGTAGCTACATTGGAGAAACCAAAAGACATATCTCGGACCGCATCCGCGAACACAAAGCAGACTTGAAACACGGTAGGACGAACTCCTCTGCCGTGGCAGATCACTGTTATAATTCAGTGGGCTCACATGACATTGACTTCTCCAAGACGGAGGTTCTTTGCAAACCAACCGGCTACCATGAGAGATTCGTTCATGAGGCCATTCACATATACAAGCACAGAGACAATTTCAACCGAGAAGATGGATTCAGGCTTAGTAACCACTGGAAAGATGTTTTAAATCATTTCTGTTCTTAATTAATTGTATTTTTACAATGACCTTCAGACCGCAGCTCTTTCGCCAGCATTGCCTCTTAATACCTCTCACACCACGGTTAATGGTATAGTTTTACAATATGGAGCATACTAGGGCCTCGCAGCTGTCTCTCTCCCCCTCCTCTGTTCCGACCATGGACGAACTCGTCCGTCTGAACGGGACCCGTAGCTATCCGTGGGGCTGAAATTTGAGGGTAAGAATCCACCCATTTTTTCGCCATATAGCATTGTGATATATAACGACTTATTGTTGGTAGCTTAGCTGATTGGAGAATATAGAGTTTATTGATAACATGAAGGTAATTTATATTTTAGTTTTTATTGGTTCACTATATAGTACTGTGAATAGCTCAGATGTGTAGTCATTTCTGTGACCAGTCACTAGCTAATCACTCAGTTGTTTCAATGCTGGATTCGCCTAGTTATTTCAATGCTAAATTCTCCTGTTTGATTTGTACTAAGGGCCTCGGTGAATGTGTATGCTCTGACTTTAACGTAGCTATTTCTGCAGCAGGTACAAGCTAACCACTCAGCTATCTCAATGCTAAATTCTATGCTAATTCCATTGTCAAGATGTGTATGCCTTAACTTAGCTATTTCAATGCTAAATTCTATGCTAATCCCTTTAACAATGGGTGCCTCTGCGGGTGTGTATGCTTTAACTTTTAACATAGCTATTTCTGTGACCAGTCACAAGCTAATCATTCAGCCATTTCAATGCTAAAATCTATGCTAATTCCTTTGTCAAGGCGCTTTGTTCCTCTCACACAGCTTAAAGGCCGTATCTGAACGTGGCTCTTTCACTCCAGCGCTGTCATACCAGACAGTCTCGCTCCCTTCACCTGATGAAAGCCGCTTGTGTTGTGGCCGAAACGTCGTGAGAATATTATTGTGTTATTTTATTTTATCAATTTATTATTTTATTATCATTCTACGTGACTTTACCGAAAGAACCAAAGAAGATGAATCATTGCAGTCACGAAAGCTTTAAATCGAAACTCTAAACATGTGTTAATAAATGTGGAGGGAAAACCCGGAGGATCTGGAGAAAAATACACGCGACCACGGGGAGATAACATACAAACTCCAAATACAAAGGTGTCAGGGTAAGGATTGAATACACGACCTCCTGTATACCCTACAAAATAGTTAACATCTCGCCACCGTGGTGCCCAATTCTGATCACATGACATAGCAAAACGAACGTCGCGGTGCATAGCAATAATTCAATTGGGCAATTACTGAGCGTTCATAAACGTGAGGGGATACAGGAGTACCCAGAGAAAACCCACTCGTGCAAGGGGGCAACCCTCTATCCCATGCAGACAGAGATGGTGCTTATCCCACTTGCTGTACTGCCTTCTCCTGGCCAGCCAGGATATGCCACCTCAACACCCACTACACCATGAACTTTGTGAACCGAGTTTAAATTTCTGGCCACGGCGAACATCAGTGGCTATCTCCCTCTTCCTCTCTCGTCCCTGCTATTATCTCCCTCTTCTTCCCGCGTCCCTCCCACTATCTACCTCTCCAATCCGTCCCACCATCTTCCTCCCTCGTCCCTCCCACCATCTCCCACTTCCTCCCCAGTACCTTCCACTATCTCCCTCTTCCTCCCACTTGGCTCTACTATCTCCCTCTTCTCCCGTCCCTCGCACCATCTCCCTTTTCTTCCCCCATCCTTCCCACTATCTCCCTCTGCATCTCCAATCCCTCGCACTCTCTCCCTCTTCCTTCCCCTTCCTTCCCACTATCACTTTCTTACTCTAACCGATCTGCCTAATCCTCCCAAATCACTCCCACTATCTCCCTCTACTTCCCCAGTCGCTCCAACTATCTCCCTCTTCATTCCCCTTTCCTGCCACTATCTCCCTCTTCCACTCCCTTCCCTCCCACTATCTCCCTCTTCCTCTGCCGTCCCCCCCGCTATCTCCTTCTTTCTCTCCCATCCCTCCCACTTTCTTCCTCCCCCGTCCCTCCCACTATCTTCTCATCCTCCCCCATCCATCCCACGATCTTCCTCATCCTCTCCCGTACCTTCCGCACCTTCCTTATTTAACACCATCAGGTTCACAGACTCGCCCTCGCGTCTCCCAAGTCAAATAGCCTAGCTTAGACACAACCCTCACCATGTTACACTGACGGCATCGACCGAGACAGCCAACAACTATCCGGCCGCCCAATTATCTAGTGAAGACGGCAGCGACCAAGTCGGCAAAGACAGTGCCAACGAGACGACTCCACTTCCCAGAACCTGCAACCACGAGCTCTCGCTCTCCGCTGCTTTTATCCGACTCGGCGCGGCCTGGCTCCGCCCTGGCCGCGCCTCCCTTCTCCAACCCACGAGCGGGTTCCAGGGTCTTCCAGACAGGGTCTCTGTGATCCTTGCCCCAGTGCCTCCGCCCTGCTGACAAACACGCGTGAGGCTCACTGGCGTGTGTACTCCCCGTCCACCGCAGTTGCCGCTGCTGGACAACAACTATTACTCTACAGTTGTACTGCCCTTCTGTACCGTGCCCCCGAGCCATCAACACGGACTCACAGCATCAACACAGACTCACATGATCAACAGACTCCCACGATCAACACTCACAGCATCAATACGGACTCACACCATCAACACGGAAACACAGGGTCAGTGAGCGAGATGGCAGATGGTTTGGATCAGGGTGATGTTGGGGCAAATTCCATTAATTGGGAAAGGTGGCAATCTTGTGGGAATGTCCTCGCCAGAGAAGAAACTTGTCGCTTCCATGTTTTATTTTCATCCAACGTCCCATTAGCGAGATCCAGAGCGTGACGGACTCATATGGAGTCGGCCTCCTGTAATTTTTCTGGTCTCATTCTCACCACAGGTGAAAGCAGAGCCACACATCAACGTGCCAATGGGGCCACGGTTGAAGTGGTGGGGCCACGGTTGAAGTGGCGGTGGCCACGGGTCATGTGGCCTCGATGTATTTTCCATGTTGAAGGCCGATTGCCCCAAACATTGCCCGTCATATGCAGTGTCACTGAATAACGTGTGAAACATACTGTAGCATATACAAAATTTTATTTTCTTCATACATTAAATACAATAAACACAATAAACATGAAATGCATATAGGACATTTATAACTCTCTCAATGACCAAACTTGTATTTTATGAACACACTTATACAAGCAAAATATGACAAAAGTGTTCCAGATTACAGTTTCAATTGAGACTGAAATCCGGAATCATTACCCCCTACTGACAGACTAATAATACCCGCTCGCAGGCCAAGTGCTGATTCACCTTGGGGCCTCGCCTGGTATAGAGGTCGTGGGTTAAATCCCAACGCCTGTATATCTGGAGTTTGCATGTTCTCCCCGTGACCACGTGGATTTTTCTCTGGGTCCTTCGGTTTTTCCCTCCACATTTAGAAACATGCGTTTAAAAGTATTTGGCTGCTATATATTTCTGCGTGACAAGCCACTTTATAGCACTTTCATTTGTGGCCCGGTCGTTCCTGAAAGAGAGCTATACAGCTGAGTGGGCCTTACCTGGTAAAATAAAAATAGATTAGTTTTGTTAGTTTATTTTGTGCCACAGGGGGACAGCTACGGGGGGGGGGTGCCCATTAAAATGGTCGAGATGAGATGCAACTTAAGGCGCTTGTGACTTCCCAAAAATATTATTTATGGCAGGTTTTCACATCTAAACATCCCGGGTGGCATTGAAGCCAAGAGCTCCCACCCTAGGCGAGTAGCTACGAGAGCGGTGCTGTGCACGGCGACACGCCACTTTCTCCATCTGCCTGACTTGGTATTTTCTTTTTTGTTACTTAAATAAATGTTAATGTTTCGTTTTGTGTATGCATGTATGTACACCGTTTGGGGAGCGGTGGTGCAGCAGTTAGCGCACTACGAACTCAGACATCTGAGTACATCGTGTGGTGTGTATAACATCGCAAAACTGGGGAGGACAAAGGCAGCCAGACGTGGGGCTGGCCACACAACCACTTCTGTGCCATGCCGGCCATCATAGGTGCTACCCGTTAAAAGCACTTGCCCCAGCAATCTGTTAACGGCGATACGGAGTACCATTGTCTTTTTGTGCAATTGTGTGCTTCTGTGTGCCACGCATGCGACGATGTAAATGTTTGTGTTTGATAAATGTACATCCGCAATGTGTGTGTGACGCGTATAATGCACGTGTGTGACGACGGTTGGAACAGCGATTCACGCACTGCCCTATCCACGCGGCGACCTCTCCTCAACGTCTCGAGCCTCGGCGGAGAGCGCCGCGAGGTTCGACTCCAACTCCGGCTTTCCAGGGACAAACCCCCCCCCCAATGCCCCACCCCCCAGGCCCATGGGGGGGGGGGAAGTCGCTCCCCTCCCTCACTCCACGCTCAGGAACTTCCTCTTCTTCGCCGTGTTCATGTACGGTCGCCAAGGCCACTCCACCTCGGCGGTGGCCGCGTTGTCCAGCGTGCCCAGTTTAATCTCATAGACTGCGCGACACACAAAAGCAAAGATCCCCCCCATGCAGCCTTTAACAGACGGCGTGGGAAAAGCGCTGTTCGTGTGTTAGCATGTAGGAAAGCCAGCACGGCACACCAAGGGGTGGGTGTGGGTGGCCAGCATTACGTCCGATCATCTTTGAATTTACACATCGCATCTGGGGTGGGGGAATGCGAGTCGGGTCACGGTACAGCGAATGCGACCAGAGCAGCGACCCCACCGACTCAAGTTCCGATCCGCTCTACAAGTCACCCGCGGGCCACCTAGCCCGAGGTTAGACTCTTACATTCAGCCCATCATCCTCTCAGGGGTCGATAAAATTTACAACCACTTCGTAGGGAAGTCCACAAGGAATGTGGAATTTCCACCGCCTCTGCTGGGGTGTAAAGTGGAGACGAGTAACAATGTGTCAGGCAGACTTACGCTCCATCTCGAATCACGGTCCCACCTCCTTCAACTCGATGTCCTTGCCGTCGCGCTTGTAGACGTTGTGCCTGTTGGGAGGGGGGAAGGGGGGCACAGAAGTCACGGGAGGGGTCGCGGCAAGTCACACGGACGGCGCTGGACTCTCATTACGCGTCCTCGCAGACGTTTGCCAGTTAGAGGCCAGCGGCCACCCTGTTTAAAACTGCGGATGCATTAACAAATGAACAACATTACGCGCCTTCAGCTTCAGAGATGGCGTTAAATAAAAACTCTGTACTGTTGCTCAAAAACTAAAGTAAAACGAAACTATTTTTATTTTACCACTGAGCTATGTAGCTCTTTTTCACATAAAAATGTATAGCAGCAAAATACTCGAAATTCAAGATTCTAAATGTGTAGGGAAAAACCCGGAGGACCCGGAGAAAAATCAAAGTGACCAGGAGGAGAACATGCAAACTCCGAATATACAGGCGGACACACAGCACCTGGCCCAAAAGTCTGCTCACTCTTTCCCATTCCGAGACATCTGCAAGTTGCCGGGTGGTAGGTGTCACGTTCACCGCTGAATCTCGGTACGCGCGAGCGGCTCGGCGTTAATTTTATTTATAGAGGCGTAGCGCTGCTGTTTTTAAAAGGCGTTGCCCTCACCGCAGAGAACCGTAGTGACACGACCGGCACTCTATGGAACAAAACTGTGCCACACGCCCTCCCGCATGGTCTTATGGGAGCCTCGGTATGTCTTCAGGTCAGAAGACGTACTTGAGTTTTTCTTACGGTTCCGTTTCGACGACGTATATGTACATCATGAAAATGAGAAAGGGTTATAGCCTATACGAGGGATCTTTGTGCTTTGGGGATGGGGGAGGAAGATGTGGGTGAGACTGGCACGGTGCCCGCACGCACCCTCTTTCCGAGTCGCGACGTGAAGTTGTGCATCACGAGGTGTGGGAATGCCTCGGACATCATGTCCACGTCCGGATGTCGTGCCGCATCACCACGCTCGAGAGTGTCAAGTACACCGTGGCATCGTACCACGTGTCACATGAACAGCATGCCGGAAAGTTAGACACACCACAGGTGTCACACAGACTGTACTGGAGAGTTAAACACACTGCCCTTCCATCAGCGGCATCATACCATATCACACCACATACACAGTTAAGACACCACAATTCCATGTCTGCAGCGTCATACTACACACCGCACATCGTACGCACAGCTAAATACACCTCCATCCCCCGTCTGTTGCACCGCATCACACACGTCACACCATGCATCACACCGGGGAGCGGAGTGGCTATCTCATTACACTACAAATCCGGTGACCTGACTTCGACTTCCGGTGTGTCCAAGCATCGACAGTGGGGAGACAAAAGGGGCCAGATGCGGTAATGACCACACCACCCACCCCGCCGTGTGCCCTGCCGGCCTTCGTAGGTCGCTCGACAAACAGCACTTGCCCTGACAGCCTGTTAAAGGCTACACGGGGGAGCTTTGTCGACTGTGGTGCATGCGCGTGCCTGGCATACCGCGGTGCTCATGCAGGACGATGAAGTCGTTGACGGCGTTGGCGCAGCACGCCCACACCAGCGCCTGCAGCTTGTGGCCTCCGTGGTTCATCGGCTGAGCGTTCGGCAGGATCAGCTTCATCTCCTGCGGTGGTGGTGGGATGGTGGTGGTGGTGTGGTAACATGACAGCAACCGGTCACACGCCAAGTCCGCTCTTCCCACCGGCGTCCGTCCCGGCCACGCTGCGTTCGCCCCCCCCACCTCCCCGCCCTCCCACTGTATCCGACTCGGGTTGTGTTGTTTGTTTTTTCCATTGCGGAAGCGGAGCCGAGCCGTACCGGTATACGGGGTCGCCAAACCCCGTGTTGGCACAACTGGGATGCACCATTGGAAAAACTTTACTATTTTTATTTTACCAGGTAAGGCCCACTGAGCTATGCAGCTCTTTTCCAGAAGCAACCTGGCCACAAATCATAGCTCAACTAAGTGGCTTATCGTCATGTGGAAATTTATAGCAGCCAAATACTCTTAAACGGACGTCGATTCTAAATGCGGAGGGAAAAACCGGAGGACCTGGAGAGAAATCCACGCGACTCCTCGGAAAGAGGCACGCAACTCCAAATATACAGCAGGCATCAGGGTCAGGATTGAACCTGCGACCTCCTGGATACCAGGTGAGGGAGTTAACATCTCGCCACAGTGGCGCCCCCAATGGTACATCTTTCCGTGACCACCGACCGTGCGTAGTGCTACAGTAGATACATTTTCGATGAATGGAAGAGATCGGTCATCGGGAAAAGGCGGACTGAATCGCGAGGAATGAAGTTGGCAAAAGCTGCATGCACCAAACCAAAGTGTCCAACGCTCCACCACTTACGACCCCCCCCCCCCCCCACACAGCCTCCACGTTTCATCAACAACCAGATTTCTTCTGGTTAACTCAACGGATGCGAGTTGTCTCACACCGCACAAGCCCGATGATTGGTCGACACGGCTCGTGTGAGGTGAAAGGAACTGATTCTAAAGCCGATAGAGAACACGTGTGTGTGTGCGGTAATTTAGCAGTTAGCATGCTGCCCCACAAACCTAGTGACCCGAGGTTGATTTCCGTTCATGGCCAACACCAGTGGCGATTATCTGAACTGGTCCTGGGCCTCCCCTAGATCAACTCAGCCTCAAATGAGTACCTAGTGCGGTGTGTAAACATCATTACCAGAGAGATAAAGGTGGCCAGTTGTGGTGCTAGCCACCTACACCCTCGCAAACAGCACCTGTCCCAAAAGCCTGTTAAGGCTATATGGGGGACCTCTGTCTTTGCGCGCTTGTACACATGCAATACACGAGGACCCACATTCCTCGTGTGACCCCAAACCCTGTAGCCCCTGTGACCCCGTGCCCGCACCTTGATGAACTGCTTGAGGAGGGAGCTGGGGTCGCGTGAGGTCGTCGCCATGATGTGTGGGTCCTTCACGCCGGCTCAGCGGTACTCGTCATCCATGTGGCTGCTCACTCCTACTGACACGGGGGGGGGGGGGGTGGATAGAAAGAGGTGGTAGATGGGGCAGGGGGGACGGAGAGGGTAGGTTATCATTTGCCATACTTCCCCGTGCAGGTGAGTGAAGGTGTGTGTGTGGGTGGATGGAAGGAGCGACCAGGAATGGTTTAGAATATCACTCTGCAGTGGTCGCGTTGATTTTGTGTAGCGAGCGGAGCACTAATGAGACCTGGATGAGTCCCAATTGCAAGAGTGGGTGGGTGATATGGCAGGTGAGTGGGTAAATTGAGTAAAATGATGAGTGAGTGAATGAGTGGGTCAGTGCATGTTAAACCTCTTTGTTACAGCACGTAGCCAACCGTGGTAATCGGAAGTGTGACAAACTAACCACAAAAAGTAGTTCTCAAGAAATGAGTTTGTCAATCTAGACGATGATTTAAAAGTGCAAAGCTCCAGTGGCTTCCTAATATTGTAAGGAAGACCGCTGCAGAAGGAAGACTGCTCCAGAAGCACACGTTATGTGGTGACCACGGCCTTCATTCGACAATCCACCAAAATTTACGCCAGCCACCACACACACACACACACGGCCGACTCTTTTCCGCGTTCACGCCACGGGATTTTTCAAAGTCCACTTGGGAAGCAATCGCCGTGCAGTATTTACGGTCAACGCAACTGCGGCATTAAACCCATTAAACCGGTGGGGGGGGGGGGGGGGGTTGAGGGCCCGCCGTTCTCGAACCGCGAACCTCCGCGGCAAAATACGGTGCCACCGCTTGGCAGGAAGGACCGACGGCGAGCCGGGGATGCGCGCCGACTCGGCGTGTCTAGCGGGCGGAGACGCGCGACGCTTATCCCTCTGCCTCGGGAGTCTCGCGGGAAGGAAGAGAGAGAGAGATGCGAGGAGACGTGATGGTGAGGGATGTGAGATCACCCTCCCCTCCCTGGTCGAACTCCACGGCCTTCTGGAGTTCAAGCGCCTCCCACCGCAGGTCCGTAGGCAGCACCAGGTTTTCTTCGGTGACGACGTCAGGGGGACAGGGGGCAGTGGGTGGGGGGCGGGCAGGGGAGAATTAACAAGGAAGAAAAATCATGCGCACGCATGGATTCATTCGGAAACGCTTTCCAACGCGCGGTTGTCTTCTCGCCTGTATTGTCAGACCGTCTTGTCCCATCTTAGTCCGTCTTGCGTGTCTCATTTTCTCTAGATCCGTCTCTAGTCTGTCTTGCGTGTCTCAACGTCTCTAGTCTGTCTCACTGTCTCTCGTCTGTCTTGTCGTCGCGAGCCCATCTCTAGATCCGTCTCGCCGCCCGTTACCATCGAGCGCCCTCTTGAGCTGCGCCTTCTCCTCTACGAGGACCTTCTTGGCCTCCTGCGCCTTGCGGTAGAGGTACTCGCCGTGCAGTTGCGCCTCCTCAGCTGCACCACCAAACAAAGACAAAGATCCCCCATGTAGCCTTCGACAGGACTGTCGGGTGCAAGTGCTGTTAACGAGCAGCACCTTTGATACACGAATGGGGGTAGGTAGCCAGCACCACATCCGGCCGCCTTAATTTCCCCAGTGGCGATGTTTACACAACGCACCAGGTACTCATTTGAGGCTGAGTTGACCAAGGGGAGGCCCAGGAACGGAATCGTCACCAGTGTTGGCCGTGAGCGGGAATTGAACTCGGGTCGCTGGGTTAGTAGTGCAGCGTAGTGCTAATCGCGAGACGACCATAAACAACAACCGCCATTCGCCACGAAGTGGTGGAGATGTCACCACGGCGCTCGTGCCAGGCTACGTGCAGGTTAAGGCCACATGAAGCGTCGAACGCCCGCTGGCAGCAGGAGGTCACAGACAGACAGACCCAGGTTGCCATTGGTTGCTTGACTGAGATGACTGGCCGATGCACCACCTGTGCCCCCTACTGTGCTACACTACCGCTCCCACCTACACAAACTCTCTTGGGCTATACTCTTTGGTTCTTTCGGTAAAGTCACATAGGCATAAAATATAAAATAAATTAAATCACGACGTTTCGGGCACAACACAAGCGTCCATCATCAGGTGGGACAAACCACAGCAAGAAACAATTGCCGACGTGGGCAAAAGAGCTGCTGTAAACAAGAGACTATATAGGTAAGAGAAGGGGGGAGGATCAGGGAGGAGAGATAGAGAGAGGGGGTATGAGGGGAGTGCTGAAGAGAGCGGGGCTGGGAGTGGGAAGCTTAAGAAATTAGAGATGCGGAAAGTTAAGGCAACACCATAAAGCAGTTAAGGTTTTACCTGGTTAATAACATTCTTCCAATGATTACTCAATTTGTATCCATCTTCTCGGTTGAAGTTATGTCTGTGTTTATATATCTGGATGGCTTGATGAACAAACCTTTGATAGTAGCCCGAAGGTTTGCAGAGCGGCACCACGATACTCCTAGCGACGTCGTTGATTAATGTCTGTAATTAATATCGATGGTGAATCTCTGTAATTAATATCGATGATTCGATTCCACGAGAACAGATTCCACAAGAATCGATTCCACAACTATTTTAGTAAAGCGAAGTACGCGATTCGATTCAAACGTGTTCGTTCCGGTCTCATCAGAATCGGTATTGATTCTGTGCTGGAGGAATCCAATGAGCTATAAAGCTCTTTGATCAAAGATGTGCCAGTAGGGGGCACGGGGTCATAACGTCACAACAACAAACAATACAAAAACGATAGGAGTGCAAAGGGAATGGTAGCAAACCACTAAAAATAGGTTAAATAAACCATATAAGTTCATACTCTTTGGTTCTTTCGGTAAGAAGTCTCGCTCTCCGTTCCACCCACTACAACTGGCGTCAGAAGTAGCCAAATAGTAAGATGAATCGCTATAATGGAGACGCGAAGAAAAACTCGTACCAGGGCTCCAGTGGAAGAGGAGGACGACTCAACACCACCGGGGTTGGCAGCCCAGGAAGGGGGAGGAGAAGCGACGACGGCCGAGCTGCTCACTGCCCGGCCGCCCGGCGGCTCACCACCGTCGGAGAGGGCGCTTCAGGTGGCTCACTCCCGCCTCGCCCAACTCCTGCACGCGGCGGCATCCATCCTCGACGAAATACATCGCGGGTTATAACCACAACAAATATAATCACAATCACTGCGACCATAATCGCCGTAACCACAAATATAATCATAACCACCAGCTACATAACCACAAGTATAAACACTACTGCCACAAATATAACCATAACCACCACAACCATAACAACCAACATAACCACCACAACAACCACAATGATGCTGATACACTCTCACACCATGTGGGTCCCCTTGTCTCCTTGTGTCTCCCTGTGGGTGAGTGGATGGGTTGGCGAGAGAGTCGGTGGGTTGGCAAGAGAGTCGGTGGGTTGGTGAGAGAGTGGGTGGCAGAGTGAGTGACCGGTGGCAGAGTGAATGACCGGTGGCAGTGGGTGACCGGTGACTAAGTGGGTGGGTGGCAGTGGGTGACCGGTGACCAAGTGGGTGGGTGGCAGTGGGTGACCGGTGACGAAGTGGGTGAGAGAGTGGGTGGCTGAGTGGGTGGCCGAGTGGGTGGCTGAGTGAATTGGTGAGTGGATGAGTGCCAGAGTGGGTGGGTGAATGGCTGAGTGGGTGGGTGAGAATCAGTATGTTTTTGCTGGAGGAATCCGATGAGCTATGAAGCTCTTTTTCATAGATGCCCAGAGAGTGGCTGAGTGGGTGGCTGAGTGAGTGTCGGTGGGTGTGAGTGGGAATGAAATCTAACCTGCACCTCTGCATTGCAAATCCAGCGAGCTAACGCCCTGCGTGTGGTGGGGTAAAGTGTGGGCATGGCCACTTTGCTCCAACACGTCCGGACCAGCGTGGAAGAGTAGACCAAATACCTCTATATAGCGGCCTCTAGTGGATGCCTTTTCCAGCAGCAGGCGATTCGCATCCACAACAAACCCGTCCCTCCAGGGATAAAAACACACGGCAGTCTGGGAGTGCCTCTCATCAGCTATGGCTCAACACGAGGGCCACTCTGGGGCCGGTTTCCACCGTCAGCGCCTCATCATCAGCAGCAGCAGGGCCGGGCTCTGCTTGAAGCAGCGCCGTGAACTCAGCAGGCGTCTAGGACGTGACGGCTGTGGGCCAGGCGCCTCCTCCTCTGTCTCCCCCCACCACCGCCGCCACTGCTGATGTGTGCACACCGCGCGAGGTTCTCACCTTCAGGCTGAGTCGACGTAGAGGAGGCCCAGCGAGCCGCCGCTTCAGAAGCTTTCGCGAGCCACTGACGGTGGCCGTGAGCGGGAAACCAAATCAGCCGCTCGCCACCCACAATCCACAGCGCGCGCCGCCTCCACTCGCCCCCTGCCTGACTGTAAGTAGCAGCGGGGGGAGGGGGGTGGGCAATGGGGGCGTGAGGGGGGGGGGTTTGAGGGGGAGCATGGGCGGGGGTTGCCAGGGGGGGCAAGGGGGGTCGCGAGGGGGGGGATGCTTGGGGGGGGGGTTGTGAAGGGGGAGGGGCAGGGGGGGAAAGAGGGAGCATGGGGGAGGAGCTTAGGTGAGGGGGAGGAGCTAATGGCTATTACACCACGCCGCGTCTCGCGCCACGTGCTTCCCCTGGCAGTTTGGCCGTTAGGCGTGGAACCGAGCTGTGGGTGAGTGGTGGCGGTGGTGGTGTGAGTCTTTCTATGTGAGTCTGTGTGTGAGTCTCTCTAAGTGAGTCTCTCTGTGTGAGTCTGTGTACGTGTGTGTGGGTCTGTGTGAGTCTGTGTGTAGCAGTGACCCGGTCTCAAATGAGTACCTGGTGCGATGCGTAAACATCGCCACTGGGGAGACAAAGGCGGTCGGGCGTGGTGCTAACCACCCACCCCTTCGTTTACCGTGCCGGCCTTCATACGTACTGCTTGCTAACAGCACTTGCCCCTACAGCCTGTTAAGGCTCTATGAGGATCGTTGTCTTTGGTGTCTTGTATTAGCAGGAGGAGGAGTGGTGGTGTTAATGTTGGTGGTATTAGTGGTGGTGGTGTTAGTGATGGTGGTGTTAGTGGTGGTGTTTGTGGTCTTAATAATGGTGGTGTTGGTGTTAGTGATGGTGGTGTTAGTGGTGGTGGTTGTTCGAGGTATTGTTGCTGGTGTTAGTGATGGTGGTGTTGGTGGTATTAGTGGTGGTCGTGTTAGTGATGGTGGTATTATTGGTGGTATTATTGGTGGTAGTGTTAGTGGTGGTGGTGTTAGTGGTAGTGGTGTTGGTGGTGGTGGAGTTGATGTTGGTGGTGGTGTTTTTAGGGTTCGTAGTGTTAGTGGTGGTGTTAGGAGTGGTGTTAGTGCTGGTGTTAGTTGTGGTGTTAGTTGAGGGGAGCGGTAGTGTAGCGGTTAACGTGCTGCGCTACAAACCTGGCGACCCGGGTTCGATTTCCGCTCACGGCCAACACCAGCAACGATTATCTGAACCGGTCCTGGGCCTCCCCTAGGTAGACTCAGCCTCAAATGAATACCTGGTACGATGTGTAAACATCGCCGCTAGGGAGACAAAGGCGGCCAGGCGTGGTGTTAGCCACCCACCCCCTCGTGTGCCATGCCGACCTTTATAGGTGCTCGCTAGCAGAAATTGCCCCTACAGTATATTCAGGCTATACGGGGGATCTGTCTTTGTTAGTGGTGGTGGTGTTAGTAGTGGTGTTAGTGGTGGTGCTAGTGGTGGTGTTTGTCGCGGTGTTGCTGGTGTCCGAACAAAGGAGCGACGCTCACAACAACGACCTTTGACCTGGGCGGCTGAAATGTAGCACGTTGGCACAGTCATCTCAGTCAGTCAACTCTTGGCACCTGGGTCTGACCTGTGACCTGTCAGTGAGCCTTCAGCATTTCACGTGGTCTCAAAGTGCACCTGGCCTGGCATTTGCTGCTGCTTAGTGGCAAATGGCGGTCTTTGTTGTTTTTGTTGTGTTTCGTGTTGTGGGTGAGTGGTGAGGTTGTGAGTCTGTGATGATGATGATGTGAGTCCGTGTTGATGATGAGAGTCCGCATTGTGACATGACGCGTGTTTAGACATGAGTATTGTCGCACACCATCGGTTTTGTGTGACCCTCACCTGCGTCTCCCGCTCTCCACGCAGAGACCCGGACCGTGCGAGAAACGCAGTGAGCTCTGAGCACCCTACTCTGCAAGTTGCTGCCATGGAGGTACGTGTGGCTCTTCAACTCGTGTGGTAAAATATGGGTGGACGTGTGTTTTCCCCTCGACTTGTGCCTACCTGTCACCTACCTGTATACCTGGATGTGCTTCTCCTTGTCCGCCTGAGTATGTGTATGTCTATCAGAGTGTGTCTCCGAGATCCTGTTGGTGTGCCTGCCTGTCTACGCGTGAGCATTTACAGCACTATTATCTATCCACTGATGAATGAGAATGCCTTCCTCCCTGAGACCTTGCTACCCCTCAAATGCTGTGATGGAATAATCCGCCAAGCGCCGATTTTGTCGCACCATCTCTCTGGTGGCTCTTCTCTCCGATGTGTTTCCTTCCTTGGCTGCCGCTCCGTTATTATTCTTCACTATCAGCCATTGTTGTCCCTCCTTGCCATGGCTCGTCATGCCCGATCCCCAATCACTCTTTAACAATTTGAACAATCCCTGCGTGTGACCTCAAAATCCACGCATCTTTCATTGTTAATCCAAGCATGGCATCTGATATTGGCCAAATATTCCAATGCTGAGAAACGACAACATCTCGGCAGGACCCTCCTGATTGTGGAGCCCAGGATCTCAGAGATGCTGGCTCAGTGCTCGCCTTCTGCACTTGCTCCAACATCTTAATCAAGCCTATGTGGTGGACCTTTGTCTTTGTGTGTGTGTAGATGAGCCGAGCTGGAGAGGCTCGGAGTAACGACACGTCTTGCACCACGTGGAGTGCGCTGTCCTCAGACGGCACCGGCTCCATCTGTAGCAAATCGCCGAAAGGTAAGAACAGTAATGAGGGACGTCACAGTGGCCACGGTAAATAGTGGGACATCATGATGGCCATGTTGCATGGGGGACGTCACAGTGCCTTTGGTGTATGAGAGATTTTATGGTGATTGTATGGGTGATATCAAGATAGCAATGCTACATGGGGGACTTAATGGTAATCATGTTTTGATTTAAAGCTTTCGTGGCTGCAGGGATTCATATTCTTGGTTCTTTCGGTAAAATCACGTAGAAGGGCAACAATAAAATTATAAAAATATAAAACAATAAAAATCTCACGACGTTTCGACTGCAACACAAGTAATCATCATCAGGTGTGAAAACCACAGCAAGAACCACAGCAAGAAAAATTGAAATTTTCTTGCTGTGGTTTTCACACCTGATGATGATTGCTTGTGTTGCAGTCGAAACGTCGTGAGAATTGTATTATTTTATTATTTTATTGTTTCCCTTCTACGTGACTTTACCGAAAGAACCAAGAATATGGTAATCATGTTGCATTAGAGACTGCATCATGGTTGCCATGTTACATGGGGGACTTCATGGTGGCCATGTTGCATGGGGATAATTATCTGTGCTCTGGCCTCAGTACTGAAACAACATCAAACGCTTTCAGAATTGCTTCTGCGGCCATCTTGAATGCTCTTCCAATATTAGGAAACCACTGAAGCTATCCGCGTTTAAATCATCAAGTTTGACAACTAATATCTATACTCATTCGCTCTTTCGGTAATGTCACCTAGGTAGAAATAAAATAAAACAAATCACGACGTTTCTATCGCAACACAATCAATCTTCATCAGGTGGAACAACCACAGCAATAATAAAATGCTGAAGTAGGTGAGAGAGCTGCTGTGGCAAGAGGTTATCGGTAAGAAAGGGGGGAGGAGCAAGCGGGGGAGAGAGAGGGGAGCTGCGTGAGCGCTAGGGGGAGAAGAAGTGAGGCTGGGGGGGGATGTAGGCGGAGGTAGAAGTGGTAAGCTGAGTATGGGACATGGTGGGAAAGTAAATCTGAAAAATCTACTAGTACCTGGCGCGTGTGATGGAAACAACCACAACCAGTTAAGGCTTTACCTAGTTAAAAACATCCATCGAATGATTGCTCAATTTGTATCCATCTTCTCGGTTGAAGTTATGTCTATGTTTGTATATCTGGATGGCTTCATGAAAAAACCTTTGATAGTTACCTGAAGGTTTGCAGAGTACCTTGGTCTCGGAAAAAAACAATATCACGCGAGCCCACAGCGTTATAACAATGGTCAGACACGGCAGAGGTATTGGTTCTGCGATGTTTCAGATCTGCCTTGTGTTCGCTAACACGGTCCGCGACATGTCAATTCGTTTTCCCAATGTAACTGCTACCGCAGGTACAACTCAGTTTGTCGACTCCAGGATATTGCATGTCAGGATGGGATTAGATCACGGATTTTGTGTACTGTATTGAATCGGACTTGGATCTTGTGTTTGTTTAAGATTTTGGAAATATTTTTGGTAACACCTGCTATGTATGGTAAAGTGATGGTCTTGATAGGCGTCTCAGTGGATTGTTTCTACATGGTTGGAGAAACAGCTTTGCGAATAATGCTGTCCCAGTACCCATTCATCTTAAGAGTCTGGTGTACGTGTTCCAGTTCACTGGCTTGGTGGTGTTGGTTGCAAATGCAGTGGCCCTATGGTGTAGTGGTTTGATGAGGGAATTCTTCTGCGCCGGATGGTGGTGGGAATTAGGTTTTAGATAGGTCTCTTCTCAAACAAAACATCCAGGAATTAGTAGCTTACCATCATTCTCCACTTCCATGGTGAATTTGATGGATGGGTGTATGGAATTTATGTTGTTGAGAAATTGATTCAATGTTGGCAGGCCATGTGGCCAAATGACGAAAGTGTGATCTACGTATCTCTTCCACAAGGAAGGACGTTGGGTGCATGTCTGGATGACATCAGTTTCAAATTTCTCCATGAAAACATTCGCTATCACTGGTGATAAGGGGGGACCCATGTGGGTACCTTCATTTTGTTTGTAGAAAGTACCATTCCTGGTGAAGTAAGTGCTGGTTCAGCGTTTCTACTGCTGCATGCATTTTTTTTCCGCCTGAGGACGACCGCTTGTGTTGCGATCGAAACGTCGTCATTTATTTTATTTTATCCATATGTGACTTTACCGAAAAAAACAAAGAGGAAGTGTTAGTAAGGCAGTTCCTAACCAAAGTTGGTACATCAGCATTCAGTCCATGTTGGACCAAGTCTTCAATTATTGCTAAGGTGTCAGGTACAGGAACCTTGGTGAACAGAAAGACTACATCAAAGCTGACGAGCAAATCATCTGGGGACAGTGAAATGCCTTTGATTAGAGAGATAAAGTGAGCTGAGTTTCATACTGCTGAGGTAGTCTTGCCCGTGAATGGAAGCAAGGTCTCAGACAGAAATTGGGCCAGTTTGTAGGGAGGTGAGTTGATAGTGGAAACGATGGGTCGAAGTGGAGTATCTTCTTTATGGATTTTTGGAAGACCATATAATCTGGGTGGTCTATTAGCAGAAGGTTTTAGGGAGAACTGCTTGAATGGTTCGATTAGAGAAGTCGAATTGGTAATGATATTGTTTGTTTTTAAAGCCAGGCAGTTGGTCGGATCTTTGTTGATTTTGGTGTAATTGCTATCATTAAGAAGGTCCTGGATTATGTTGCTGAATGTGGTTTTATCCATGACGACAGTAGCATTGCCCTTGTTGGCTGAGAGGATGACTTTGTCCTCTCTATTTTTTAATTTGGTGAGTTCAGAGCGCTCGTCCTTGCTGATGTTATTAATAGGATTCTTAGCATTTTTAAAGATGGTGGCAATTTTAAATCTTGCCACGTCTGTCGGGATGTGTCCCAAGCCTTTGAGGGCTACATCTACCTGGGTTTTTATATCATCCACTGGGATGTGTTTGAGGGTGACAGCAAAATTCAGCCCTCTAGCTAGTACCGATTTTAGGCTATCGGAGATTGTGCTGTTACTCTGATTAATAGCAGTCTTTTTTATGTGTGGATCTGGTTTCTTTTTTGACAAGTTATTGAATTTAGCAATAAGGTTAACCTTGCATTTGGAAGACATTGTTGTGGCAGAAGAAGCAGTCATGTTATCTACAAGGTTCCAATCAGATGCGGACATTTCATCTGTTAATGTTAAGTGTGATTGTAGGAGACATTTGTCTAAATTATCAAGTTCAAGCCGGAGTAGTCTTATCCTCTCTGAGATTAGAGAAAGGCTAGCTCTGAATAAGATCCGTTTAGAGTTGGGTTAAGTGACAGAAGCAGATGTGAGTTTAAATGTGGTCGGTATTATCTTGTTGTCGCGGCATCTCTTCAGAAAGGTGAGTGACTCGATCATGTGAGCCTTCTTGTCTCGCAGTCTGTTAATGGTTCTAACAGATGTGTGGAACCTATTTGCGTGGTTAGTTTATTAACCTTCCCCCACACTGTTGATTAGCACCATTGGCTACATGCGGTGCAAAAGAATTTCAACATACATAGCTGGGATTGGCAAAAACATCCCAATCCTGAAATATTTACTCTATAAATTGCTCAAAATTTAGGTTCACACACCTGTTGTTGTTATTCTCCTCGTGCCTACAGAAATCCTGGCTCACTTTGGCCCTCACTTGACCGACCGCGAAAAGCTGGAGCTCGCAGCCATGCAAGAAGTGTGGTACTTTGCGCTCGACAACAAACCCAAGGGATGCAACAGGCATGGATATGATGACGACGAACGTAATTACATTCTGGTGAGGCTCACCACAAAACTACAGCCTTGGGGGCGGTCACAGGGCCCAGAGATAGCGGGGTTTGTGGCTTCTTATTATTGCACCTGAATTAACAACCAGGGCACACACCAACGCGCTTCAAAATCAGAATGTTTAATCCCGAGTAAAGCCCTTTTAGATAAGAAGCAATTTTTCAAGGGAATCTTCGCCAGCAGACAGTATCAAAGCATTCGACAATTACACCCACTCACACACTTACTCACCCACCCCCAGACGCACTCACTTGCTGACTCACTCACTCATTCACCCACTCAATCACTCACCGACCCACTCGCCCACTCACCAATGCACTCACCCGCACACATCTGAATCAGAAGTTTATTTCCCGAGTAAAGCCCATTGAGCTCAGAAGCTCTTTTTAAGGGTGACTCAGCCAGCAGACATCTGAGCATTCCAAATTATGGTTAAAATAACTTCATAATTCCAAGCAAATGTTTTTGTTAAAATTACATTCTCACTTCTTAAACGTTGTGATTTTAACAATAGTCAGTTTAAATGATTGTACCTTTTGTTCAGTTCCGACATGATCACCTCCACTACCGCTATGAGGTGCTCAAGATGATTGGGGAAGGAGGTCAAGGCCAGGTGATCCAGTGCCTTGACCACAAGAGGAACACCCTGGTAGCTGTAAAGATCCTGGTGTCACCGTCGAGGTAAGACTTCAGAGACGTGCCATCACGAGGCCGACGTTGTTAAGTCCATTGCCATGCAATGCGGTGGTGACACTCATGCTTCACAGCGAGAAGGGGGGCCTTGGTTCGGCTCCTGACTCGGGCACCATCGTGTGTGGAGTGTGTACCTTCTACCCCTGTTCTGCATCGGTTCCTTCTAGGTACTCTGGTTTTTCGTCTCTAAAGCTTAAAATACATACACACACAGTGTGAACTGGTATCGGCCAAAACATCCCATTGCTACAAGATTACCTCCACATTACAGTAAGTCATCATTTAATGCTGTAGATACATTCATGAAAAGTTCCGCGTTAAGCGAAAAAGCATTGAGCGAAAAGAATCTCTCCATAAATAATGTAACAATAAAGTTTGGCGAGATGCAATGTATGCATACACTGTGAGATGATGAGACCAATAACTGAGGCTATGCTATAGTAATAGGTTTTACCCTTTTAACTGGCACAAAAACTGACACCTTCTTTGGTTCTTTCGGTAATGTCACGTAGAATGAGAATAAAATAATAAAATAATACAATAAAATTCTCACGACGTTTCGGCCACAATGCAAGCGGCCGTCTTCAGGTGAAAGTTACAGACCTGTCGGGACGACAGAGCTCAACACACCCGAGACGGCTTTTCTTAGAGCTTAGTCTCCACTGGTGTTGGACCAGAAGAGTGGAGACTAGGCTCTAAGAAAAGCCGTCTCGGGTGTGGACCAATCAAATTCAAGGACAGTGCATATTATTATCAGAGTTGTCTCTTTTGTTTGCATTTTGACTGCTTGTGTTGTGGTTATTGCAAACATGATGCCTTGAATAAAGGTGTCAGTTTTTGTGCCAGTTAAAAGGGTAAAACCTATTACTATATCTTGTTACTGGCAAAGGAGGTCTCATAATGAGGCTATGCTGTCACGTTACTTTTATCATTCCGAGTACTGTATCATACCGCTCAACAGTGCAGCTCAAAAAAGTATTTTGTTGTCGACTACTCACAAACCACGTCATGATGGGCTTATTCCGTGTTATAATGGGTGCGTATCTTGTTAGAATGTGCGTGTTCCATGTTGTAATGGTCGCGTTTCTTGTTACAACGGACACATTCTGCATTGTGTAAAAAGTGTTGAAGAACCACGTTATAACGAAAACGCGTTGTTTTAACGGGCGTTTGCATTTAGTTTTCCCGAATGACCAATCCGATTTGAATGGCTCTTCACCTTCAAATCCTATTGGGTACCCTACGCCAGCTCCTGCGCCCCGTATGGTACCAATGAGAGTCGAGAACGCTACTCTAGCTCACAATGCCGTTAGACCTGGTGAAAGTATATTTAATTATTAATTCTGAATAGCATTTGCCTCTGGGTGTCCCTTAAGCAAGTGTAAGTTATTAATTTGTGGACTTCCTCTGCGCAGCTCCAAGGAAGAAACATTGCAGAGGATGGAGCTCCAGATAGCTCTGGAACTTCAGAGTGAGGACAGCAATGAAGATTACAACGTCATCAAAGTCCTAAACAGCTTTGATTTCAGGGGACACCACTGCCTTGTCCTGGAGCTGTTGAAGTATGTACCACGTGTTCCATCTCCCCCTCCCTCCGCTAATAGCGTGGTTAACTGATTAACTAAACAAACTTTTTTGTTTTTGTGGGAAAGTCCACTGACCTATTAGTTATTTTTTTGTAAGCGACCTGCCCACAAATGATAGCTTAACAAAGTAACTTATCACGTGGAAATGTATAGCAGCCAAATACTATGAATGCATGTCGATTCGAAATGTGGAGGGGAAAACCAGAGGACCTACAGAATAATCCACATGATCACAGGGAGAACATGCAAACTCCAAATGTACATGCGTCAGGTTCGGGATCAAACCCCACGACCTTACCAGGCGGAGTTGTTATCTTCTCCCCATGGATAACCCTCTACCACCTGGCAAAAATGCCAATGAAATCAAGTTGTCAAGTGGGCAAATGAGCCAACTAATTTGGTTCATCGACAAACCAACGACCTGAACCTACACTGAACTATGACTCTGAATATTGGTCGTGAACATGCACGAACAATATTAAGATTGTTGTTAGCAGAATCAGCACAGCATTTAAGGAGATGACACTGACACTGTGTTGGTGTTGTTTCTGCTTTTGTCTCTCTCACAGGGAGAGCCTTTATGATGTGATGAGAGAATCGGGGTTCCGGTTGGACATGGAAATGGTGAAAAGTTATACCAGGGGAATCCTCATGTTCCTGTCCCACATCTCTTCCAGGAACATAGTTCACGCGGACATCAAGCCAGTGAGTGGACACAGCATTCAGTATGATTTTGTTGCAGAGGCGTATTGTTAGTAGGGAATCGTTCCACGGAGAAAACCGGCCACATTAGTCACAAGGTCTATGCGTTCGCTGTTTCCATCTAACTGGAAGGAGGCAGGGTCATTGTACCCCTGGTGAAGATAATGCGGTATGAATTAAACTGTAGTGTAGAGTCGTGTCGGTATTGGGGACTCACCATAGACAAAACCGGCAACGTTGATCACAGCGTTGCCCCAGTCCTTCGGAGACAGAAACTGGAGCAAATAAAGACTATTTCCTAAGTGTGCCAAACGTGTATTTTGACCTGACAGCTGCCCGTTGTCGGCTTCCACACTGCGAATGGAAAACTTCCGAAGACAAACGCGCGGTGGATAGCGTCATGGAATACGCGAGCTCTCATGTGTAGCTTTTGGTCCGTAACCCGTTAAAGGGCACTCTTGCAGCTGTGAGCTCAATGCACTCTCCTGTCAGATGAACCATGATCAGTTGTCAATAGAGCTGCCCTCCTTTACTTCGATGGTCCCTTAGTGTGCTTTGAACATGAGCCTCAAATCAAATATCTTTTCTAGATGCAATTGAAAGGGGCAACCCCCAGTAATAGCTGTCAACAAACATCAAATGTTGCACTTGACTGACGCTCGTTGACGGCACTACGCCTCGTCTAGTTCCCCTGTTTAGCGTAGGTGGTGGTACGTGATCGTTCCACTGCTGGCTGAATGTTATCGGCATAACCTCTGCATTTGAATTCATTCTGCCCCTTCTCCTGCAGGAAAATGTTCTCATCAAGGACACCGTGACCGGCACTGTGAGGGTCACGGACTTTGGCACGAGCTTTTTTGTGGAAAGTCAACGTGAGTGACCTCTCCTGGGTGTGTGAGCGTCTGCGTGTGGGTGTTTGTCTGATTGTGTATATGTGTGAGTATCTGCATCTCTGTACATGTGACTGTTCATGTGTGTGATGAAGATGCTGTTTAAGAAACAGTGAGTACACAAACACATATATGTGTTGTTCTTGTGATTGGTGTGCAGCTATGAATGTTGGTGGGACTCTGGAATACTCGGCTCCGGAGCTGCACTTGGGCTACAGCTTGACCTGTGGCGTAGACATGTGGGCGCTGGGTTGCACGGTGGCGGAGTTGGCGACGGGCAGGCAATTATTTCAGTCCGACAGTGACAAAGATTACCTCCCGCGCTGCATTGAGGTATTTCCCACTGGGCGTCCATCCGCTCGTGATGCCCCTCTCTTTCCTTGGAGTCGTGGGTTTTGGGGGTGGCAGGAGGGGACGTGGCCACTTAGTGATCTGGCGAATAGCGGCCGTCGTATGTTGTGTATGAGTGTACACGTGTCCATCTTGTACGTGTGAGGGGAGCAGTAGTGTAGCGGTTAGCATGCTGCGCTCATGGCCCACACTAGTGATGATTATCTGAACCGGTCCTGGGCCTCCCTTAGTTAGACTCAGCCTTAAATGAGTACCTGGTGCAGTGTGTAAAATACCTGGGTCAATGTGGCCCACCACCCCCTGTCTCTGTGTGCCATAATGCTTGCCCTCAACAAGCGCTGCTGCTGTTGTTACGCTATACTAACATCACTTGCCCCTACAGTCAGCCGAGGATACACAGGTGACCTTTGTCTTTGTCTCAACCATGTGCAGATTCTGGGAATGCCTCCACGATACATGGTGAATTCAGCTCCCGACAGAAGGCAGTTTTTTGGTGAGTTAAAGGGTGGTGCGAGTGACGGACCGGATTCAGTTTTAAGAAGAGGCCTGCGGCTGTTGTTATTTTTTTGGTGGGAGGGGGGGGGGGGAATGGCCTCTTTTTATTTTAAATTCCTTTGGTGAGTGGGTGGGTAAGTCGGTGTGTGGGCAAGTAGGTTGTAGGGTAAGTGGGCGAATTGGTCAGTGGTTAAGCGGGTGGGCGGGTGAGTGGGGGGGGGGGTGGTTCGGTGATTGGGTAGGTGGGTAGGTGAGTGAGTGATTGTGTAGGTGGAAGAGTGGGTGGGTGGGTGAGTAGGTTGATGGATGGGTCGGTAAGTGGGTAAGTAGGTGACATGGTGGTTGGTGACTGCATCTGTCCCGCTGTGCATGGCTCCCGCAGACCGTCAAGGGAAGATGTTGTGCCCAGGCAAGAAAAGGGTACCGGGGAGCTTCCCACTTGAAAGTGTGCTCAAAAGCCACGACCCGGCGTTTGTGGAATTCGTCAGCTTCTGTCTGCGGTAAGACACACCCACCACCCCCTCCCAATGAGGATCCCCCCCCCTCCAATTGATCGGCGATCACTCTCCACCGATCACCAGGAAAATGTGGAGCTGAGTGGGACTGCCGATGTGCAGTACCACCGGTGTCAAGATCGACCTCTGTGGAGGATGGGGAGGTCCGTGCAAGATGCTGCTGGCCAATGCGATGCTCGGGGCATTTTTAGTCTACTGGGCATCAGAGGATTGCCACTGTTCCTGCTGCTTCCGCTGCTGCCGTGCATTCCTAACCTTGTAGGAGAAGGGAAGCAACTTCAATGCTCTCACCACGCTTCTCTCACTACGTGTGGCGCGTGTGTCTCCCACGCGTCTCTCAACAGATGGGTTCCGGATTCTCGTATGACGCCAGCGCAGGCGCTGGATCACAGCTGGCTCCGGACCGCGGCCACCAGCACCACCAGCAATGCCACCACCACTGCTACTCCTGGCCGTGTCCAGTGCTTTGGAGCTGCTGAACGACGGTAACCCACATTCTGCTGACCAATTTTCAAGGCAGTCCATAGAGAGGTGTGGGGCCCAGGGCAAGTCACAACTCCCACATGGAGAAAGTGGCCCAAGTATGGGCATCAAACCCAGGTCCCTCTTTGGCTGTGAGTTCCAGCCCTGCCGCCCACAAACTAACACACGGAGAGTTCAAATCTCACCTGTACATTCGGTTATATACGGATGTATTTTTATAATTGCTTTCTGGGTGAGGACAAATAATGAAGTGGCCATATCTTTGCCATGTAGGTAACCCTTCATCCACTGTGACATCGCCAGCTCCCCCCCTCCCCCCCGATGGTGGGGGAGGGGATGGCTGCGATCCCTGCTGTAGCAGTAAGTTGGAACAATGTCGTGCGCATCTCTTCACAGAGCGGAGCCGGCGCTGCCCCCATTCTCTTTGCTCGCCTGGGCCTCTGATTGGAGGCTGAAGGTTGTGGAGGAAGAGGAAACCCAGGTGGAGGAGCTGGTGTTGCAGGAGGAAGAGACCCTGGTGGAGGAGCTGGTGGTGCAAGAGGAGGAGACTCTGGTGGAAGAGCTGGTGGTGCAGGAGGAGGAGACCTTGGTTGAGGAGCTGGTTTTGCAGGAGGAGGAGGCCTTGGTGGAGGAGCTGGTGGTGCAGGAGGAGGAGACTCTGGTGGAGGAGCTGGTGGTGCAGGAGGAGGAGACCTTGGTGGAGGAGCTGGTTTTGCAGGAGGAGGAGACCTTGGTGGAGGAGCTGGTGGTGCAGGAGGAGGACACCCTGGTGGAGGAGATCGTTGTGGAAGAGATGGTGGTGGAGGAGAAGGAGAAAACAAGGAAAGAGGATCAAGTGATGGTGATGCAGGAGAAGAGGAAGCCAGGGGGCCTGGCCCGCATGGGGAGAGTCATCCGCTCACTCCTCCGACGCGTGCTGCTGTGTGGTGGCCGGTCCACCGCACAGTAGAGATGGTGGTGGTCGTTGATCGGTCTGATCCATGACCACTATCACCACACCTACCACACACACCCTGCACCCACCCACCCCGTGACACCCACCACACTCCACACACACCCTGCACCCACCCACCCCGTGACACCCACCATCCACCACACTCCACACACACACCCTGCACCCACCCACCCCATGACACCCGCCACACTCCACACACACCCTGCACCTACCCACACTGTGACACCCACCACCCACCACACTCCACACACACCCTGCACCCACCCACCCCGTGACACCCACCATCCACCACACTCCACACACACACCCTGCACCCACCCACCCCGTGACACCCGCCACCCACCACACTCCACACACACACCCTGCACCCACCCACCCCGTGGCACCAACCACCCATCACACACCACACACACCCTGCACCCATCCACCCCGTGACACCCACCATCCACCACATTCCACACACACCCTGCACCCACCCACCCCGTGACACCCATCACCCACCACACACCCTGCACCCACCCACCCCGTGACACCCACCACACTCCACACACCCTGCACCCACCCACGCCGTGACACCCACCACACACCACACTCCACACACCCTGCACCCACCCACCCCGTGACACCCACCACACTCCACACACCACACACCCTGCACCCACCCACCCCGTGGCACCAACCACCCATCACACACCACTCACACCCTGCACCCATCCACCCCGTGACACCCACCATCCACCACATTCCACACACACCCTGCACCCACCCACCCCGTGACACCCATCACCCACCACACACCCTGCACCCACCCACCCCGTGACACCCACCACACTCCACACACCACACACCCTGCAACCACCCACCCCGTGACACCCACCACACACCACACACCCTGCACCCACCCACCCCCTTGACACCCACCACCCACCACACTCCACACACACCCTGCACCCACCCACCCCGTGACACCCATCACCCACCACATACCCTGCGCCCACCCACCCCGTGACACGCACCACCCACCACACTCCACACACCCTGCACCCACTCACCCTGTGACACCAACCACACTCCACACACACCCTGCACCCACCCCGTGACACCCACCAGCCACCACACTCCACACACCCCCTGCACCCACCCACTCCGTGACACCCACCACCCACCACACTCCACACACACCCTGCACCCACCTACCCCGTGACAACCACCACACACCACACTCCACACAAAGGGTTAAGGGTTTTGAGGGTTACGTGTTTAAAGGATTATGGGTGGAGAGATCTAGGGGTTTATAGAATTATGGTTTTAACAGTAAAGGGGTATAGAGTGTTAGGGGGTTTGGGATTTTTTGTTGTATTTGGGTTATGGTTTCAAAAGGTGAGGAGTTTAGATGGATAGGGTTTTATGGGTAAATCGGTTTAAAGGGTTAGGGATTTAGAGGATTATAAGTTAAGGGTTTAGAGGTTTACAGGGTGATGGGTTTAGGGGTTTAGAGGGTTAGGTATTTAGAGGGTGTGTGGTTTAGAGGTTTAGGGGTTTAGAGGCTGAGGGTTTTAAGGGTAAAATGTTTTAGAGGTTTAGCGGTTTAGAGGGTGATTAGCTTAGAGGGTTAGGGTTTTAGAGGGGTACAGTTTAGAAGGTTATGGGTTTATAGGGTTATAATTGTAAGGAGTTTGGTGTCCTGAGGTTTAGACGGTTTATGGGTTTCGATTGTTAAAGGGTTAGTGGTTTAGAGGGCTTGGAGTTTATAAGGTTACGTGTTAAGGGTTTAGAGGTTTTGGGGTTTTTTAGGGGATAAGCGTCTTAGATGTTTTGGGGGTTTCTAGGCTTATGGTGTTTAGGGGTTGAGCGTTTTAGGGGTTGAGGATTTTAAGGGTTAGGGGTTTAGAGGGTTGGTGTTTAGAGGGTTAGGGGTGCAGAGATCTAGGGCTTTTGAGAATTCGGATTTTAACGGTAAAGGGGTTTAGAGTGTTAGGGGGTTTGGGGTTTCAGGGTATTTGGGTTCTGGTTTCAAAGGGTGAGGAGTTTAGAAAGGATTTGATTTAATGGGTAAAGGCGTTTAGAGGGTTAGGGATTTAGAGGATTATAAGTTGAGCCGTTTAGAGGTTTACAGGGTTAGGGGTTTAGAGGTTTAGGGGGTTAGAGGGTGAAGGTTTTAAGGATAAAGGGGTTTAGAGTGTTATGGGTTTTGAGAAGTAGCTGTTTAATGGGTTTATGGGTTTCGATTGTTATAGGTTAAGTGGTTTAGAGGGTTAGGAGCTTAGAAGTTTCGGGGTGTTTCGGGGATAAGGGGTTTCGTGGTTTATAGACTTCGAGGGTTTAGGGGTTGAGAGTGTTAGCGCTTGAGGGGATTCAAGGGTTAGGGGTTTAGATGCTTAGGGTTTTAAGGTTAAAGGGCTTTATAGTGTTAGATGTTTAGAGGATTGGGCTATTAGTGGTGTAGGAGTTTAGAGGGTGAGGGGTTTAGCAGGTTAGGTGCCGAGAGGGTTACGGTTTTAGGGGTTGCGGAGTTTAGAGGGTTTGGGGTTTAGACAGTTAGAGTTTTGGGGGTTTATGGGTGGGGTTTTCGAGGGAGAGGTTTTTAGACAGTTAGGGTTTTAAGGGTAAGGTCGTTTAGAGGATTAGGTGTTTAGGATGTTAGAGTTTAGAAGATTTTGGGGTTAGAGGGTTGGGGGTTTAGAGAGTTAGGTGTTTAGAGATGTATGGGTTTCGATTGTTAGAAGTTGAATGGTTTAGATGGTTAGGAGTTGAGGAGGTTATAATTGTATGTGTTTAGGGGTTTAGAGGTATGGGGGTTTTGAGGGTTAGGGGTTTATAGGGTAATGGGGTTTAGCGGTTTAGAGGGTTATGGGTTTTGGGATTTGGGAGTTTAGAGGGTTTAACACCAAGACTTTGACAACTAATATTATCCATACTAAACGTGTTTTGGATTTCTCTCCAACACTTAATGGCACTTTTTTATTGTCATGACAAACTTTACTAATTGGCTGTGTCGGGTGGTGTCTGGTTTAACGACACATTTATATTTACACGATCTAACCCGAAAATATATTTATTATGGGTTTAGAGGGTTAGGGGCTTAGAGTGTTATGTGTTTAGAGGGTTAGCGTTTTAGGGGTATAGGTGTTTTAAGGGTTAGGTGTCTTGAGGGTTAGTTCTTTAGAGGGTATGGGTGTTAAATGTAGATTTGAAGTTTTCGTGACTGCAGGGATCCATACTCTTTGGTTCTTTCGGTAAAGTCACATAGGTAGAAATAAAATAAAACAAATCGCGACGTTTTGATCGCAACACAAGCGATCTTCATCAGGTGGGACAACCACAGCAAGAAATGCTGAAGTCGGCGGGAGAGCTGCCATGGCAAGAGGTTATATAGTTTAGAGAGGGGGGAAGAGGCAAGGGGACAGAGAGAAAAGGGGGGGGGGTGTGGGGTAGGAAGAGGGGGGGGCACGTAAGCGCTAGAGGAAGAGGACGTTGGGCTGGTGGGGGGACATGGGCGGGGCAGCAGTAAAACCGGCAGGTAATGATGGAAACAACACAAGTTAAGGCATTACCTGGTTGATAACATCCTTCCAGTGATTGTTTAATTTGTATCCATCTTCTCGGTTGAAGTTTTGTCTATACCCTGGAGTCTACAAACTGAGTTGTAACTTCGGCCGCAGTTACGTTGGAGAAATAAAGCCGTGTTTGCGAACACAAGGCGGATCTGAAACATGGCAAACCAATACCTCTGCCGTAGTGGCCATTGTTATAACGCTGTGGGCTCGCATGATATTGTTATTTTCGGAGGCCAAGGACAAAACTTCAATCGAGAAGATGGATACAAATTAAACAATCACTGGAAGGATGTTATCAACCAGGTAATGCCTTAACTTGTGTTGTTGTTTCCATCATTACCTGCCGATTACTGCTAGCCCCGCCCACGTCCCCCCACCCCAGCCTCACGTCCTCTTCCCCTAGCGCTCACGCGGCCCCCCTTCCTCTCCCTACCCCACACCCTCCCCTCTCTCTCTCCCCCCTTGCCTCCTCCCCCATCTCATACCTGTATAACCTCTTGCCACGGCAGCTCTCCCGCCGACTTCAGCATTTTCTTGCTGTGGTTGTCCCACCTGAAAATATCACTTATGTTGCGATCGAAACGTCGTGATTTGTTTAATTTTATTTAATTTATACCTACGTGACATTACCGAAAGAACCAAAGAGTATGGATTCCTGCAGTCACGAAAGCTTCAAATAAAGATTAAAATAGTTTAGTTTAATTTGTTTATTTTTGAACAGTTTGTCTTTCCTGTCATTTTTTGTATTTTTTTTAGTTATGTTCTGACCTGCCCGATTGGACAGCTGTGAAAACAGATCTTTGTAGCTCATCGATTTCATCCAGTGTAAATAAATATTCAGATTTAAATTTTATTGACCTCTGTGCGAGTCTATGGATTTCTGAGTTTGTGGGCCTCTGTGAGTGTATGGGTCTCTGTCTGAGTCTATGGATCCCTGTGTCAGTATATAGGGTCGCCGTATGAGTCTGAGTGTCTGAAGGAATGTATGGGTCTCTGTTGGAGTCTATGGGTTTCTGGTTCTGGGTCTGAGTGGGAATCTATGGTTCTCTGAGTATGGTTGTTTGTGCGAGTCTTAAGTGCACAAACTGAACTTAAAAAGGGCATTGAGGGGTGCGGAATCCAAGTTGACTATTAAGCTCCCCGCAGTGCAAGCCAGCTCTCTAGTCGTGTCATCATACAGCCCCTGTAATTCTTTATAATAATAATTAGACTTACTCCAGGAAAGCCACGCTGAGTCATAGTAAGGTCCTGAATTTGGTTTTTATTGTAAGATCTTTTCAATCAATGAATAACGAATGCTTACACAAGTGGTGGGAAACCGGAGCACCCGGAGAAAACAAACGTATGTGAAGGGGCAGCAGGCAGCATTTTAAACCGTACAGGTCACGATGGCGATGATCCCACTTGCTATAATGCCTTCTCCTGGCCAGTCAGATGCTTTCTCCTGGCCAGCCAGGAGAAGGCACCTCAATGTCCACGGGAATGGGGTTTCACAATATTTACTGTGTGATCCACCAACCCTTGCTGCCTTCTACAGTGCTGGATCGCAGGCTTGCGTCACCACCTTCTGGCGAGTATTTGTAGTTATTATTTAAAGCTATATAGCACTCACAAGAACGACTCAAGAGGCACGAGGAGCCACTGACATGCAGGAAGGAAGCCACGTGGTGAGCCAGCACCAACGATTGTCCAGGCTCTACGGTACTCTATGTATGGAGGCATTATTGGCTAATTAATAACGAGTGTTTGTACAAGTGGGGGAAATCGGAGCACCCAGAGAAAAGCCACGTGTGTGAAGGGCAGCATTTTAAACCGTACAGGTGACGATGGCGATGAGTCCACTTGCTGTACTGCCTTCTCCTGGCGAGGCAGGTTATGCACCTCGACGCCCACGGGAAGAGGATTTCACAACATCATTGTGCGGTGATTTACGAACCCTCGCTGCCTTCCCCAGTGCTGGATTTGAGACGTGCACCACTAACACCAGGCGAATGATAACAACAACAACAATAACTATACTTATTACTTGGTAGCAACAGGCGAAAGAAAACAACAGGCAAATTATAACAGTCCAATTAAAACAGGCGAATGATAACAGGCAAATGAAAACAGGCGAATGATAACAGGCGAATCATAACAACAGGCGTATGTTGTGAACAGGCGAGTAATAACAACAATTATTATTTACACTTAGAACTTGATAACAACAATATTTATACTTATAACGTGATCAAGCAGGCCTCAGAGGTGCGAGGAACCACAGACAATCAGGAAGGAAGCCACTTGGTAAGCTGGCACCAACGATTGCCCAAGCTCTGTGACCCTATTGATACATTTTGATCGACCAGATAGGGAGCGTTACGTGTGGGGGGGAAACCGCCCCTTTCGGTGCCTCCATGGTCCAATAGCTGGTCTTCTTGGCGCCACGGTCCCGAGCCCCCTAAAAGTTCCTCATGGAGCAAATCAACGGGTGGCCCATTGCCTTGTCAGGGCTCATTCATTGCTCCGGATCCCACCTGAAAATGCCAGGCGCAGATCCCCACATCATTAAAGCCACGGGTGCATTTATCCCAGATATAAACAATTGCAAACTATTTGACTATTTTTTTTTACTTTAACCAGGCAAGGCCCACTGAGCTATACAGCTCTCTTTCAGAAGCGGCCACACAATTACAGCTCAACAAATTGGCTTATTACGTGGACATTAGTAGCCAAATACTCTAAACATGTGTTAATAAATGTGGAGGGAAAACCCGGAGGATCCGGAGAAAAATACACGCGACCACGGGGAGATAACATACAAACTCCAAATACAAAGGTGTCAGGGTAAGGATTTAATACACGACCTCCTGTATACCCTACAAAATAGTTAACATCTCGCCACCGTGGCGCCCAATTCTGATCACATGACATAGCAAAACGAACGTCGCGGTGCATAGCAATAATTCAATTGGGCAATTACTGAGCGTTCATAAACGTGAGGGGATACAGGAGTACCCAGAGAAAACCCACTCGTGCAAGGGGGCAACCCTCTATCCCATGCAGACAGAGATGGTGCTTATCCCACTTGCTGTACTGCCTTCTCCTGGCCAGCCAGGATATGCCACCTCAACACCCACTACACCATGAACTTTGTGAACCGAGTTTAAATTTCTGGCCACGGCGAACATCAGTGGCTATCTCCCTCTTCCTCTCTCGTCCCTGCTATTATCTCCCTCTTCTTCCCGCGTCCCTCCCACTATCTACCTCTCCAATCCGTCCCACCATCTCCCTCTTCCTTCCTCGTCCCTCCCACCATCTCCCACTTCCTCCCCAGTACCTTCCACTATCTCCCTCTTCCTCCCACTTGGCTCTACTATCTCCCTCTTCTCCCGTCCCTCGCACCATCTCCATTTTCTTCCCCCATCCTTCCCACTATCTCCCTCTGCATCTCCAATCCCTCGCACTCTCTCCCTCTTCCTTCCCCTTCCTTCCCACTATCACCTTCTTACTCTAACCGATCTGCCTAATCCTCCCAAATCACTCCCACTATCTCCCTCTACTTCCCCAGTCGCTCCAACTATCTCCCTCTTCATTCCCCTTTCCTGCCACTATCTCCCTCTTCCACCCCCTTCCCTCCCACTATCTCCCTCTTCCTCTCCCGTCCCCCCCGCTATCTCCTTCTTTCTCTCCCATCCCTCCCACTTTCTTCCTCCCCCGTCCCTCCCACTATCTTCTCATCCTCCCCCATCCATCCCACGATCTTCCTCATCCTCTCCCGTACCTTCCGCACCTTCCTTATTTAACACCATCAGGTTCACAGACTCGCCCTCGCTTCTCCCAAGTCAAATAGCCTAGCTTAGACACAACCCTCACCATGTTACACTGACGGCATCGACCGAGACAGCCAACAACTATCCGGCCGCCCAATTATCTAGTGAAGACGGCAGCGACCAAGTCGGCAAAGACAGTGCCAACGAGACGACTCCACTTCCCAGAACCTGCAACCACGAGCTCTCGCTCTCCGCTGCTTTTATCCGACTCGGCGCGGCCTGGCTCCGCCCTGGCCGCGCCTCCCTTCTCCAACCCACGAGCGGGTTCCAGGGTCTTCCAGACAGGGTCTCTGTGATCCTTGCCCCAGTGCCTCCGCCCTGCTGACATCCCAGAATCCTCTCGGTTTGGGGTCAAAATGTTGTCGCTCATTAAATCCCATAAGAAACGTCGCATCGAATGAATGTGATTGAATTCTCCCCGTATGGACGAGCGGAATTGAATGGTGCAACTGATTTTGCTGTGCTGTGAAAATTCAGATATTTGCATGACTGCTTTTGTTTTATTTTGTGAATAGCAAAAAGCATTCAACCCCATAATACATGTTGTTTTATTGGTCGCTCGTCCATTTCATATCCCATAGCTTAAACATTTATATATTTGGATTCTTCTCGACGAGGCGAGCAGTACGAGTACCACCTTGATGGGTCTGCGACGTTTCCTTCCAGTGTTATTACCAAAAAACCACAAACATCCCAGAATTCTCTCGGTTTGGGGTCAAAATGTTGTCGCTCATTAAATCCCACAAGAAACGTCGCATCGAATGAATGTGATTGAATTCTCCCCGTCTGGACGAGCGGAATTGAATTGTGCAACTGATTTTGCTGTGCTGTGAAAATTCAGATATTTGCATGACTGCTTTTGTTTTATTTGTGAATAGCAAAAAGCATTCCACCCAATAATACATGTTGTTTTATTGGTCGTTCGTCCATTTCATATCCCATAGCTTAACAACTCATATATTTGGATTCCTCTCGACGAGGCGAGCAGTACGCGTACCACCTTGATGGGTTTCCGACGTTTCCTTCCAGAGTTATTACCAAAAAACCACAAACATCCCAGAATCCTCTCGGTTTGCTGTCAAAATGTTGTCGCTCATTAAATCCCATAAGAAACGTCGCATCGAATTAATGTGATTGAATTCTCCCCGTCTGGACGAGCGGAATTGAATGGTGCAACTGATTTTGCTGTGCTGTGAAAATTCAGATATTTGCATGACTGCTTTTGTTTTATTTTGTGAATAGCAAAAAGCATTCAACCCCATAATACATGCTGTTTTATTGGTCGCTCGTCCATTTCATATCCCATAGCTTAACCATTCACATATTTGGATTCCTCTCGACGAGGCGAGCAGTACGAGTACCACCTTGATGGGTCTAAGACGTTTCCTTCCAGAGTTATTACCAAAAAACCACAAACATCCCAGAATCCTCTCGATTTGGGGTCAAAATGTTGTCGCTCATTAAATTCCATAAGAAACGTCGCATCGAATGAATGTGATTGAATTCTCCCCGTCTGGACGAGCGGAATTGAATGGTGCAACTGATTTTGCTGTGCTGTGAAAATTCAGATATTTGCATGACTGCTTTTGTTTTATTTTGTGAATAGCAAAAAGCATTCAACCCCATAATACATGCTGTTTTATTGGTCGCTCGTCCATTTCATATCCCATAGCTTAACCATTCACATATTTGGATTCCTCTCGACGAGGCGAGCAGTACGAGTACCACCTTGATGGGTCTGCGACGTTTCCTTCCAGAGTTATTACTAAAAAAACACAAACATCCCAGAATCCTCTCGGTTTGGGGTCAAAATGTTGTCGCTCATTAAATCCCACAAGAAACGTCGCATCAAATGAATGTGATTGAATTCTCCCCGTCTGGACGAGCGGAATTGAATGGTGCAACTGATTTTGCTGTGCTGTGAAAATTCAGATATTTGCATGACTGCTTTTGTTTTATTTTGTGAATAGCAAAAAGCATTCAACCCCATAATACATGCTGTTTTATTGGTCGCTCGTCCATTTCATATCCCATAGCTTAACCATACATATATTTGGATTTCTATCGACGAGGCGAGCAGTACGAGTTCCACCTTGATGGCTCTGCGACGTTTCCTTCCAGAGTTATTACCAAAAAAACACAAACATCCCAGAATCCTCTCGGTTTGGGGACAAAATGTTGTCGCTCATTAAATCCCATAAGAAACGTCGCATCGAATGAATGTGATTGAATTCTCCCCGTCTGGACGAGCGGAATTGAATGGTGCAACTGATTTTGCTGTGCTGTGAAAATTCAGATATTTGCATGACTGCTTTTGTTTTATTTTGTGAATAGCAAAAAGCATTCAACCCCATAATACATGCTGTTTTATTGGTCGCTCGTCCATTTCATATCCCATAGCTTAACCATTCACATATTTGGATTCCTCTCGACGAGGCGAGCAGTACGAGTACCACCTTGATGGGTCTGCGACGTTTCCTTCCAGAGTTATTACTAAAAAAACACAAACATCCCAGAATCCTCTCGGTTTGGGGTCAAAATGTTGTCGCTCATTAAATCCCACAAGAAACGTCGCATCAAATGAATGTGATTGAATTCTCCCCGTCTGGACGAGCGGAATTGAATGGTGCAACTGATTTTGCTGTGCTGTGAAAATTCAGATATTTGCATGACTGCTTTTGTTTTATTTTGTGAATAGCAAAAAGCATTCAACCCCATAATACATGTTGTTTTATTGGTCGCTCGTCAATTTCATATCCCATAGCTTAACAACTCATGTATTTGGATTCCTCTCGATGAGGCGAGCAGTACGAGTACCACCTTGATGGGTCTACGACGTTTCCTTCCAGAGTTATTACGAAAAAACCACAAACATCCCAGAATCCTCTCGATTTGGGGTCAAAATGTTGTCGCTCATTAAATTCCATAAGAAACGTCGCATCGAATGAATGTGATTGAATTCTCCCCGTCTGGACGAGCGGAATTGAATGGTGCAACTGATTTTGCTGTGCTGTGAAAATTCAGATATTTGCATGACTGCTTTTGTTTTATTTTGTGAATAGCAAAAAGCATTCAACCCCAAAATACATGCTGTTTTATTGGTCGCTCGTCCATTTCATATCCCATAGCTTAACCATTCATATATTTGGATTCTTCTCAACGAGGCGAGCAGTACGAGTACCACCTTGATGGGTCTGCGACGTTTCCTTCCAGAGTTATTACCAAAAATACACAAACATCCCAGAATCCTCTCGGTTTGGGGTCAAAATGTTGTCGCTCATTAAATCCAATAAGAAACGTCGCATCGAATGAATGTGATTGAATTCTCCCCGTCTGGACGAGCGGAATTGAATGGTGCAACTGATTTTGCTGTGCTGTGAAAATTCAGATATTTGCATGACTGCTTTTGTTTTATTTTATGAATAGCAAAAAGCATTCAACCCATAATACATGTTGTTTTATTGGTCGCTCGTCCATTTCATATCCCATAGCTTAACCATTCATATATTTGGATTCCTCTCGACGAGGCGAGCAGTACGAGTACCACCTTGATGGGTCTGCGACGTTTCCTTCCAGAGTTATTACCAAAAAACCACAAACATCCCAGAATTCTCTCGGTTTGGGGTCAAAATGTTGTCGCTCATTAAATCCCACAAGAAACGTCGCATCGAATGAATGTGATTGAATTCTCCCCGTCTGGAAGAGCGGAATTGAATGGTGCAACTGATTTTGCTGTGCTGTGAAAATTCAGATATTTGCATGACTGCTTTTGTTTTATTTTGTGAATAGCAAAAAGCATTCAACCCCATAATACATGTTGTTTTATTGGTCGCTCGTCCATTTCATATCCCATAGCTTAAACATTCATATATTTGGATTCTTCTCGACGAGGCGAGCAGTACGAGTACCAGCTTGATGGGTCTGCGACGTTTCCTTCCAGAGTTATTACCAAAAAACCACAAACATCCCAGAATTCTCTCGGTTTGGGGTCAAAATGTTGTCGCTCATTAAATCCCACAAGAAACGTCGCATCGAATGAATGTGATTGAATTCTCCCCGTCTGGACGAGCGGAATTGAATGGTGCAACTGATTTTGCTGTGCTGTGAAAATTCAGATATTTGCATGACTGCTTTTGTTTTATTTTGTGAATAGCAAAAAGCATTCAACCCCATAATACATGTTGTTTTATTGGTCGCTCGTCCATTTCATATCCCATAGCTTAACAACTCATATATTTGGATTCCTCTCGATGAGGCGAGCAGTACGAGTACCACCTTGATGGGTCTACGACGTTTCCTTCCAGAGTTATTACCAAAAAACCACAAACATCCCAGAATCCTCTCGATTTGGGGTCAAAATGTTGTCGCTCATTAAATTCCATAAGAAACGTCGCATCGAATGAATGTGATTGAATTCTCCCCGTCTGGACGAGCGGAATTGAATGGTGCAACTGATTTTGCTGTGCTGTGAAAATTAAGATATTTGCATGACTGCTTTTGTTTTATTTTGTGAATAGCAAAAAGCATTCAACCCCATAATACATGCTGTTTTATTGGTCGCTCGTCCATTTCATATCCCATAGCTTAACCATTCATATATTTGGATTTCTCTCGACGAGGCGAGCAGTACGAGTACCACCTTGATGGGTCTGCGACGTTTCCTTCCAGAGTTATTACCAAAAAACCACAAACATCCCAGAATCCTCTCGATTTGGGGTCAAAATGTTGTCGCTCATTAAATTCCATAAGAAACGTCGCATCGAATGAATGTGATTGAATTCTCCCCGTCTGGACGAGCGGAATTGAATGGTGCAACTGATTTTGCTGTGCTGTGAAAATTCAGATATTTGCATGACTGCTTTTGTTTTATTTTGTGAATAGCAAAAAGCATTCAACCCCATAATACATGTTGTTTTATTGGTCGTTCGTCCATTTCATATCCCATAGCTTAACAACTCATATATTTGGAATCCTCTCGATGAGGCGAGCAGTACGAGTACCACCTTGATGGTTCTGCGACGTTTCCTTCCAGAGTTATTACCAAAAAACCACAAACATCCCAGAACCCTCTCGGTTTGGGGTCAAAATTTTGTCGCTCATTAAATCCCATAAGAAACGTCGCATCGAATGAAAGTGATTGAATTCTCCCCGTCTGGACGAGCGGAATTGAATGGTGCAACTGATTTTGCTGTGCTGTGAAAATTCAGATATTTGCATGACTGCTTTTGTTTTATTTTGTGAATAGCAAAAAGCATTCAACCCCATAATACATGCTGTTTTATTGGTAGCTCGTCCATTTCATATCCCATAGCTTAACCATTCACATATTTGGATTCCTCTCGACGAGGCGAACAGTACGACTACCACCTTGATGGGTCTGCGACGTTTCCTTCCAGAGTTATTACTAAAAACACACAAACATCCCAGAATCCTCTCGGTTTGGGGTCAAAATGTTGTCGCTCATTAAATCCCACAAGAAACGTCGCATCAAATGAATGTGATTGAATTCTCCCGGTCTGGACGAGCGGAATTGAATGGTGCAACTGATTTTGCTGTGCTGTGAAAATTCAGATATTTGCATGACTGCTTTTGTTTTATTTTGTGAAAAGCAAAAAGAATTCAACCCCATAATACATGTTGTTTATTGGTCGCTCGTCCATTTCATATCCCATAGCTTAACAACTCATGTATTTGGATTGCTCTCGATGAGGCGAGCAGTACGAGTACCACCTTGATGGTTCTGCGACGTTTCCTTCCAGAGTTATTACCAAAAAAACACAAACATCCCAGAACCCTCTCGGTTTGGGGTCAAAATTTTGTCGCTCATTAAATCCCATAAGAAACGTCGCATCGAATGAAAGTGATTGAATTCTCCCCGTCTGGACGAGCGGAATTGAATGGTGCAACTGATTTTGCTGTGCTGTGAAAATTCAGATATTTGCATGACTGCTTTTGTTTTATTTTGTGAATAGCAAAAAGCATTCAACCCCATAATACATGTTGTTTTATTGGTCGCTCGTCAATTTCATATCCCATAGCTTAACAACTCATGTATTTGGATTCCTCTCGATGAGGCGAGCAGTACGAGTACCACCTTGATGGGTCTACGACGTTTCCTTCCAGAGTTATTACGAAAAAACCACAAACATCCCAGAATCCTCTCGATTTGGGGTCAAAATGTTGTCGCTCATTAAATTCCATAAGAAACGTCGCATCGAATGAATGTGATTGAATTCTCCCCGTCTGGACGAGCGGAATTGAATGGTGCAACTGATTTTGCTGTGCTGTGAAAATTCAGATATTTGCATGACTGCTTTTGTTTTATTTTGTGAATAGCAAAAAGCATTCAACCCCAAAATACATGCTGTTTTATTGGTCGCTCGTCCATTTCATATCCCATAGCTTAACCATTCATATATTTGGATTCTTCTCGACGAGGCGAGCAGTACGAGTACCACCTTGATGGGTCTGCGACGTTTCCTTCCAGAGTTATTACCAAAAATACACAAACATCCCAGAATCCTCTCGGTTTGGGGTCAAAATGTTGTCGCTCATTAAATCCAATAAGAAACGTCGCATCGAATGAATGTGATTGAATTCTCCCCGTCTGGACGAGCGGAATTGAATGGTGCAACTGATTTTGCTGTGCTGTGAAAATTCAGATATTTGCATGACTGCTTTTGTTTTATTTTATGAATAGCAAAAAGCATTCAACCCATAATACATGTTGTTTTATTGGTCGCTCGTCCATTTCATATCCCATAGCTTAACCATTCATATATTTGGATTCCTCTCGACGAGGCGAGCAGTACGAGTACCACCTTGATGGGTCTGCGACGTTTCCTTCCAGAGTTATTACCAAAAAACCACAAACATCCCAGAATTCTCTCGGTTTGGGGTCAAAATGTTGTCGCTCATTAAATCCCACAAGAAACGTCGCATCGAATGAATGTGATTGAATTCTCCCCGTCTGGAAGAGCGGAATTGAATGGTGCAACTGATTTTGCTGTGCTGTGAAAATTCAGATATTTGCATGACTGCTTTTGTTTTATTTTGTGAATAGCAAAAAGCATTCAACCCCATAATACATGTTGTTTTATTGGTCGCTCGTCCATTTCATATCCCATAGCTTAAACATTCATATATTTGGATTCTTCTCGACGAGGCGAGCAGTACGAGTACCAGCTTGATGGGTCTGCGACGTTTCCTTCCAGAGTTATTACCAAAAAACCACAAACATCCCAGAATTCTCTCGGTTTGGGGTCAAAATGTTGTCGCTCATTAAATCCCACAAGAAACGTCGCATCGAATGAATGTGATTGAATTCTCCCCGTCTGGACGAGCGGAATTGAATGGTGCAACTGATTTTGCTGTGCTGTGAAAATTCAGATATTTGCATGACTGCTTTTGTTTTATTTTGTGAATAGCAAAAAGCATTCAACCCCATAATACATGTTGTTTTATTGGTCGCTCGTCCATTTCATATCCCATAGCTTAACAACTCATATATTTGGATTCCTCTCGATGAGGCGAGCAGTACGAGTACCACCTTGATGGGTCTACGACGTTTCCTTCCAGAGTTATTACCAAAAAACCACAAACATCCCAGAATCCTCTCGATTTGGGGTCAAAATGTTGTCGCTCATTAAATTCCATAAGAAACGTCGCATCGAATGAATGTGATTGAATTCTCCCCGTCTGGACGAGCGGAATTGAATGGTGCAACTGATTTTGCTGTGCTGTGAAAATTAAGATATTTGCATGACTGCTTTTGTTTTATTTTGTGAATAGCAAAAAGCATTCAACCCCATAATACATGCTGTTTTATTGGTCGCTCGTCCATTTCATATCCCATAGCTTAACCATTCATATATTTGGATTTCTCTCGACGAGGCGAGCAGTACGAGTACCACCTTGATGGGTCTGCGACGTTTCCTTCCAGAGTTATTACCAAAAAACCACAAACATCCCAGAATCCTCTCGATTTGGGGTCAAAATGTTGTCGCTCATTAAATTCCATAAGAAACGTCGCATCGAATGAATGTGATTGAATTCTCCCCGTCTGGACGAGCGGAATTGAATGGTGCAACTGATTTTGCTGTGCTGTGAAAATTCAGATATTTGCATGACTGCTTTTGTTTTATTTTGTGAATAGCAAAAAGCATTCAACCCCATAATACATGTTGTTTTATTGGTCGTTCGTCCATTTCATATCCCATAGCTTAACAACTCATATATTTGGAATCCTCTCGATGAGGCGAGCAGTACGAGTACCACCTTGATGGTTCTGCGACGTTTCCTTCCAGAGTTATTACCAAAAAACCACAAACATCCCAGAACCCTCTCGGTTTGGGGTCAAAATTTTGTCGCTCATTAAATCCCATAAGAAACGTCGCATCGAATGAAAGTGATTGAATTCTCCCCGTCTGGACGAGCGGAATTGAATGGTGCAACTGATTTTGCTGTGCTGTGAAAATTCAGATATTTGCATGACTGCTTTTGTTTTATTTTGTGAATAGCAAAAAGCATTCAACCCCATAATACATGCTGTTTTATTGGTAGCTCGTCCATTTCATATCCCATAGCTTAACCATTCACATATTTGGATTCCTCTCGACGAGGCGAACAGTACGACTACCACCTTGATGGGTCTGCGACGTTTCCTTCCAGAGTTATTACCAAAAAACCACAAACATCCCAGAATCCTCTCGATTTGGGGTCAAAATGTTGTCGCTCATTAAATTCCATAAGAAACGTCGCATCGAATGAATGTGATTGAATTCTCCCCGTCTGGACGAGCGGAATTGAATGGTGCAACTGATTTTGCTGTGCTGTGAAAATTCAGATATTTGCATGACTGCTTTTGTTTTATTTTGTGAATAGCAAAAAGCATTCAACCCCATAATACATGTTGTTTTATTGGTCGTTCGTCCATTTCATATCCCATAGCTTAACAACTCATATATTTGGAATCCTCTCGATGAGGCGAGCAGTACGAGTACCACCTTGATGGTTCTGCGACGTTTCCTTCCAGAGTTATTACCAAAAAACCACAAACATCCCAGAACCCTCTCGGTTTGGGGTCAAAATTTTGTCGCTCATTAAATCCCATAAGAAACGTCGCATCGAATGAAAGTGATTGAATTCTCCCCGTCTGGACGAGCGGAATTGAATGGTGCAACTGATTTTGCTGTGCTGTGAAAATTCAGATATTTGCATGACTGCTTTTGTTTTATTTTGTGAATAGCAAAAAGCATTCAACCCCATAATACATGCTGTTTTATTGGTAGCTCGTCCATTTCATATCCCATAGCTTAACCATTCACATATTTGGATTCCTCTCGACGAGGCGAACAGTACGACTACCACCTTGATGGGTCTGCGACGTTTCCTTCCAGAGTTATTACTAAAAACACACAAACATCCCAGAATCCTCTCGGTTTGGGGTCAAAATGTTGTCGCTCATTAAATCCCACAAGAAACGTCGCATCAAATGAATGTGATTGAATTCTCCCGGTCTGGACGAGCGGAATTGAATGGTGCAACTGATTTTGCTGTGCTGTGAAAATTCAGATATTTGCATGACTGCTTTTGTTTTATTTTGTGAAAAGCAAAAAGAATTCAACCCCATAATACATGTTGTTTATTGGTCGCTCGTCCATTTCATATCCCATAGCTTAACAACTCATGTATTTGGATTGCTCTCGATGAGGCGAGCAGTACGAGTACCACCTTGATGGTTCTGCGACGTTTCCTTCCAGAGTTATTACCAAAAAAACACAAACATCCCAGAACCCTCTCGGTTTGGGGTCAAAATTTTGTCGCTCATTAAATCCCATAAGAAACGTCGCATCGAATGAAAGTGATTGAATTCTCCCCGTCTGGACGAGCGGAATTGAATGGTGCAACTGATTTTGCTGTGCTGTGAAAATTCAGATATTTGCATGACTGCTTTTGTTTTATTTTGTGAATAGCAAAAAGCATTCAACCCCATAATACATGTTGTTTTATTGGTCGCTCGTCAATTTCATATCCCATAGCTTAACAACTCATGTATTTGGATTCCTCTCGATGAGGCGAGCAGTACGAGTACCACCTTGATGGGTCTACGACGTTTCCTTCCAGAGTTATTACGAAAAAACCACAAACATCCCAGAATCCTCTCGATTTGGGGTCAAAATGTTGTCGCTCATTAAATTCCATAAGAAACGTCGCATCGAATGAATGTGATTGAATTCTCCCCGTCTGGACGAGCGGAATTGAATGGTGCAACTGATTTTGCTGTGCTGTGAAAATTCAGATATTTGCATGACTGCTTTTGTTTTATTTTGTGAATAGCAAAAAGCATTCAACCCCAAAATACATGCTGTTTTATTGGTCGCTCGTCCATTTCATATCCCATAGCTTAACCATTCATATATTTGGATTCTTCTCGACGAGGCGAGCAGTACGAGTACCACCTTGATGGGTCTGCGACGTTTCCTTCCAGAGTTATTACCAAAAATACACAAACATCCCAGAATCCTCTCGGTTTGGGGTCAAAATGTTGTCGCTCATTAAATCCAATAAGAAACGTCGCATCGAATGAATGTGATTGAATTCTCCCCGTCTGGACGAGCGGAATTGAATGGTGCAACTGATTTTGCTGTGCTGTGAAAATTCAGATATTTGCATGACTGCTTTTGTTTTATTTTATGAATAGCAAAAAGCATTCAACCCATAATACATGTTGTTTTATTGGTCGCTCGTCCATTTCATATCCCATAGCTTAACCATTCATATATTTGGATTCCTCTCGACGAGGCGAGCAGTACGAGTACCACCTTGATGGGTCTGCGACGTTTCCTTCCAGAGTTATTACCAAAAAACCACAAACATCCCAGAATTCTCTCGGTTTGGGGTCAAAATGTTGTCGCTCATTAAATCCCACAAGAAACGTCGCATCGAATGAATGTGATTGAATTCTCCCCGTCTGGAAGAGCGGAATTGAATGGTGCAACTGATTTTGCTGTGCTGTGAAAATTCAGATATTTGCATGACTGCTTTTGTTTTATTTTGTGAATAGCAAAAAGCATTCAACCCCATAATACATGTTGTTTTATTGGTCGCTCGTCCATTTCATATCCCATAGCTTAAACATTCATATATTTGGATTCTTCTCGACGAGGCGAGCAGTACGAGTACCAGCTTGATGGGTCTGCGACGTTTCCTTCCAGAGTTATTACCAAAAAACCACAAACATCCCAGAATTCTCTCGGTTTGGGGTCAAAATGTTGTCGCTCATTAAATCCCACAAGAAACGTCGCATCGAATGAATGTGATTGAATTCTCCCCGTCTGGACGAGCGGAATTGAATGGTGCAACTGATTTTGCTGTGCTGTGAAAATTCAGATATTTGCATGACTGCTTTTGTTTTATTTTGTGAATAGCAAAAAGCATTCAACCCCATAATACATGTTGTTTTATTGGTCGCTCGTCCATTTCATATCCCATAGCTTAACAACTCATATATTTGGATTCCTCTCGATGAGGCGAGCAGTACGAGTACCACCTTGATGGGTCTACGACGTTTCCTTCCAGAGTTATTACCAAAAAACCACAAACATCCCAGAATCCTCTCGATTTGGGGTCAAAATGTTGTCGCTCATTAAATTCCATAAGAAACGTCGCATCGAATGAATGTGATTGAATTCTCCCCGTCTGGACGAGCGGAATTGAATGGTGCAACTGATTTTGCTGTGCTGTGAAAATTAAGATATTTGCATGACTGCTTTTGTTTTATTTTGTGAATAGCAAAAAGCATTCAACCCCATAATACATGCTGTTTTATTGGTCGCTCGTCCATTTCATATCCCATAGCTTAACCATTCATATATTTGGATTTCTCTCGACGAGGCGAGCAGTACGAGTACCACCTTGATGGGTCTGCGACGTTTCCTTCCAGAGTTATTACCAAAAAACCACAAACATCCCAGAATCCTCTCGATTTGGGGTCAAAATGTTGTCGCTCATTAAATTCCATAAGAAACGTCGCATCGAATGAATGTGATTGAATTCTCCCCGTCTGGACGAGCGGAATTGAATGGTGCAACTGATTTTGCTGTGCTGTGAAAATTCAGATATTTGCATGACTGCTTTTGTTTTATTTTGTGAATAGCAAAAAGCATTCAACCCCATAATACATGTTGTTTTATTGGTCGTTCGTCCATTTCATATCCCATAGCTTAACAACTCATATATTTGGAATCCTCTCGATGAGGCGAGCAGTACGAGTACCACCTTGATGGTTCTGCGACGTTTCCTTCCAGAGTTATTACCAAAAAACCACAAACATCCCAGAACCCTCTCGGTTTGGGGTCAAAATTTTGTCGCTCATTAAATCCCATAAGAAACGTCGCATCGAATGAAAGTGATTGAATTCTCCCCGTCTGGACGAGCGGAATTGAATGGTGCAACTGATTTTGCTGTGCTGTGAAAATTCAGATATTTGCATGACTGCTTTTGTTTTATTTTGTGAATAGCAAAAAGCATTCAACCCCATAATACATGCTGTTTTATTGGTAGCTCGTCCATTTCATATCCCATAGCTTAACCATTCACATATTTGGATTCCTCTCGACGAGGCGAACAGTACGACTACCACCTTGATGGGTCTGCGACGTTTCCTTCCAGAGTTATTACTAAAAAAACACAAACATCCCAGAATCCTCTCGGTTTGGGGTCAAAATGTTGTCGCTCATTAAATCCCACAAGAAACGTCGCATCAAATGAATGTGATTGAATTCTCCCGGTCTGGACGAGCGGAATTGAATGGTGCAACTGATTTTGCTGTGCTGTGAAAATTCAGATATTTGCATGACTGCTTTTGTTTTATTTTGTGAAAAGCAAAAAGAATTCAACCCCATAATACATGTTGTTTTATTGGTCGCTCGTCCATTTCATATCCCATAGCTTAACAACTCATGTATTTGGATTGCTCTCGATGAGGCGAGCAGTACGAGTACCACCTTGATGGTTCTGCGACGTTTCCTTCCAGAGTTATTACCAAAAAAACACAAACATCCCAGAACCCTCTCGGTTTGGGGTCAAAATTTTGTCGCTCATTAAATCCCATAAGAAACGTCGCATCGAATGAAAGTGATTGAATTCTCCCCGTCTGGACGAGCGGAATTGAATGGTGCAACTGATTTTGCTGTGCTGTGAAAATTCAGATATTTGCATGACTGCTTTTGTTTTATTTTGTGAATAGCAAAAAGCATTCAACCCCATAATACATGCTGTTTTATTGGTAGCTCGTCCATTTCATATCCCATAGCTTAACCATTCACATATTTGGATTCCTCTCGACGAGGCGAACAGTACGAGTACCACCTTGATGGGTCTGCGACGTTTCCTTCCAGAGTTATTACTAAAAAAACACAAACATCCCAGAATCCTCTCGGTTTGGGGTCAAAATGTTGTCGCTCATTAAATCCCACAAGAAACGTCGCATCGAATGAATGTGATTGAATTCTCCCCGTCTGGAAGAGCGGAATTGAATGGTGCAACTGATTTTGCTGTGCTGTGAAAATTCAGATATTTGCATGACTGCTTTTGTTTTATTTTGTGAATAGCAAAAAGCATTCAACCCCATAATACATGTTGTTTTATTGGTCGCTCGTCCATTTCATATCCCATAGCTTAAACATTCATATATTTGGATTCTTCTCGACGAGGCGAGCAGTACGAGTACCAGCTTGATGGGTCTGCGACGTTTCCTTCCAGAGTTATTACCAAAAAACCACAAACATCCCAGAATTCTCTCGGTTTGGGGTCAAAATGTTGTCGCTCATTAAATCCCACAAGAAACGTCGCATCGAATGAATGTGATTGAATTCTCCCCGTCTGGACGAGCGGAATTGAATGGTGCAACTGATTTTGCTGTGCTGTGAAAATTCAGATATTTGCATGACTGCTTTTGTTTTATTTTGTGAATAGCAAAAAGCATTCAACCCCATAATACATGTTGTTTTATTGGTCGCTCGTCCATTTCATATCCCATAGCTTAACAACTCATATATTTGGATTCCTCTCGATGAGGCGAGCAGTACGAGTACCACCTTGATGGGTCTACGACGTTTCCTTCCAGAGTTATTACCAAAAAACCACAAACATCCCAGAATCCTCTCGATTTGGGGTCAAAATGTTGTCGCTCATTAAATTCCATAAGAAACGTCGCATCGAATGAATGTGATTGAATTCTCCCCGTCTGGACGAGCGGAATTGAATGGTGCAACTGATTTTGCTGTGCTGTGAAAATTAAGATATTTGCATGACTGCTTTTGTTTTATTTTGTGAATAGCAAAAAGCATTCAACCCCATAATACATGCTGTTTTATTGGTCGCTCGTCCATTTCATATCCCATAGCTTAACCATTCATATATTTGGATTTCTCTCGACGAGGCGAGCAGTACGAGTACCACCTTGATGGGTCTGCGACGTTTCCTTCCAGAGTTATTACCAAAAAACCACAAACATCCCAGAATCCTCTCGATTTGGGGTCAAAATGTTGTCGCTCATTAAATTCCATAAGAAACGTCGCATCGAATGAATGTGATTGAATTCTCCCCGTCTGGACGAGCGGAATTGAATGGTGCAACTGATTTTGCTGTGCTGTGAAAATTCAGATATTTGCATGACTGCTTTTGTTTTATTTTGTGAATAGCAAAAAGCATTCAACCCCATAATACATGTTGTTTTATTGGTCGTTCGTCCATTTCATATCCCATAGCTTAACAACTCATATATTTGGAATCCTCTCGATGAGGCGAGCAGTACGAGTACCACCTTGATGGTTCTGCGACGTTTCCTTCCAGAGTTATTACCAAAAAACCACAAACATCCCAGAACCCTCTCGGTTTGGGGTCAAAATTTTGTCGCTCATTAAATCCCATAAGAAACGTCGCATCGAATGAAAGTGATTGAATTCTCCCCGTCTGGACGAGCGGAATTGAATGGTGCAACTGATTTTGCTGTGCTGTGAAAATTCAGATATTTGCATGACTGCTTTTGTTTTATTTTGTGAATAGCAAAAAGCATTCAACCCCATAATACATGCTGTTTTATTGGTAGCTCGTCCATTTCATATCCCATAGCTTAACCATTCCCATATTTGGATTCCTCTCGACGAGGCGAACAGTACGACTACCACCTTGATGGGTCTGCGACGTTTCCTTCCAGAGTTATTACTAAAAAAACACAAACATCCCAGAATCCTCTCGGTTTGGGGTCAAAATGTTGTCGCTCATTAAATCCCACAAGAAACGTCGCATCAAATGAATGTGATTGAATTCTCCCGGTCTGGACGAGCGGAATTGAATGGTGCAACTGATTTTGCTGTGCTGTGAAAATTCAGATATTTGCATGACTGCTTTTGTTTTATTTTGTGAAGAGCAAAAAGAATTCAACCCCATAATACATGTTGTTTTATTGGTCGCTCGTCCATTTCATATCCCATAGCTTAACAACTCATGTATTTGGATTGCTCTCGATGAGGCGAGCAGTACGAGTACCACCTTGATGGTTCTGCGACGTTTCCTTCCAGAGTTATTACCAAAAAAACACAAACATCCCAGAACCCTCTCGGTTTGGGGTCAAAATTTTGTCGCTCATTAAATCCCATAAGAAACGTCGCATCGAATGAAAGTGATTGAATTCTCCCCGTCTGGACGAGCGGAATTGAATGGTGCAACTGATTTTGCTGTGCTGTGAAAATTCAGATATTTGCATGACTGCTTTTGTTTTATTTTGTGAATAGCAAAAAGCATTCAACCCCATAATACATGCTGTTTTATTGGTAGCTCGTCCATTTCATATCCCATAGCTTAACCATTCACATATTTGGATTCCTCTCGACGAGGCGAACAGTACGAGTACCACCTTGATGGGTCTGCGACGTTTCCTTCCAGAGTTATTACTAAAAAAACACAAACATCCCAGAATCCTCTCGGTTTGGGGTCAAAATGTTGTCGCTCATTAAATCCCACAAGAAACGTCGCATCAAATGAATGTGATTGAATTCTCCCGGTCTGGACCAGCGGAATTGAATGGTGCAACTGATTTTGCTGTGCTGTGAAAATTCAGATATTTGCATGACTGCTTTTGTTTTATTTTGTGAATAGCAAAAAGAATTCAACCCCATAATACATGTTGTTTTATTGGTCGCTCGTCCATTTCATATCCCATAGCTTAACAACTCATGTATTTGGATTGCTCTCGATGAGGCGAGCAGTACGAGTACCACCTTGATGGTTCTGCGACGTTTCCTTCCAGAGTTATTACGAAAAAACCACAAACATCCCAGAACCCTCTCGGTTTGGGGTCAAAATTTTGTCGCTCATTAAATCCCATAAGAAACGTCGCATCGAATGAAAGTGATTGAATTCTACCCGTCTGGACGAGCGGAATTGAATGGTGCAACTGATTTTGCTGTGCTGTGAAAATTCAGATATTTGCATGACTGCTTTTGTTTTATTTTGTGAATAGCAAAAAGCATTCAACCCCATAATACATGCTGTTTTATTGGTAGCTCGTCCATTTCATATCCCATAGCTTAACCATTCACATATTTGGATTCCTCTCGACGAGGCGAGCAGTACGAGTACCACCTTGATGGGTCTGCGACGTTTCCTTCCAGAGTTATTACCAAAAAACCACAAACATCCCAGAATCCTCTCGGTTTGGGGTCAAAATGTTGTCGCTTATTAAATCCCATAAGAAACGTCGCATCGAATGAATGTGATTGAATTCTCCCGGTCTGGACGAGCGGAATTGAATGGTGCAAATGATTTTGCTGTGCTGTGAAAATTCAGATATTTGCATGACTGCTTTTTTTTTATTTTGTGAATAGCAAAAAGCATTCAACCCCATAATACATGTTGTTTTATTGGTCGCTCGTCCATTTCATATCCCATAGCTTAAGCATTCATATATTTGGATTCCTCTCGACGAGGCGAGCAGTACGAGTACCACCTTGATGGGTCTGCGACGTTTCCTTCCAGAGTTATTACCAAAAAACCACAAACATCCCATAATCCTCTCGGTTTTGGGGTCAAAATGTTGTCGCTCATTAAATCCCATAAGAAACGTCGCATCGAATGAATGTGATTGAATTCTCCCCGTCTGGACGAGCGGAATTGAATGGTGCAACTGATATTGCTGTCCTGTGAAAATTCAGATATTTGCATGAATGCTTTTGTTTTATTTTGTGAATAGCAAAAAGCATTCAACCCCATAATACATGTTGTTTTATTGGTCGCTCGTCCATTTCATATTCCATAGCTTAAGCATTCATATATTTGGATTCCTCTCGACGAGGCGAGCAGTACGAGTACCACCTTGATGGGTCTGCGACGTTTCCTTCCAGAGTTATTACCAAAAAACCACAAACATCCCAGAATCCTCTCGGTTTAGGGGTCAAAATGTTGTCGCTCATTAAATTCCATAAGAAACGTCGCATCGAATGAATGTGATTGAATTCTCCCCGTCTGGACGAGCGGAATTGAATGGTGCAACTGATTTTGCTGTGCTGTAAAAATTCAGATATTTGCATGACTGCTTTTGTTTTATTTTGTGAATAGCAAAAAGCATTCAACCCCATAATACATGTTGTTTTATTGGTCGCTCGTCCATTTCATATCCCATAGCTTAAACATTCATATATTTGGATTCTTCTCGACGAGGCGAGCAGTAGGAGTACCAGCTTGATGGGGCTGCGACGTTTCCTTCCAGAGTTATTACCAAAAAACCACAAACATCCCAGAATTCTCTCGGTTTGGGGTCAAAATGTTGTCGCTCATTAAATCCCACAAGAAACGTCGCATCGAATGAATGTGATTGAATTCTCCCCGTCTGGACGAGCGGAATTGAATGGTGCAACTGATTTTGCTGTGCTGTGAAAATTCAGATATTTGCATGACTGCTTTTGTTTTATTTTGTGAATAGCAAAAAGCATTCAACCCCATAATACATGTTGTTTTATTGGTCGTTCGTCCATTTCATATCCCATAGCTTAACAACTCATATATTTGGATTCCTCTCGATGAGGCGAGCAGTACGAGTACCACCTTGATGGGTCTGCGACGTTTCCTTCCAGAGTTATTACCAAAAAAACACAAACATCCCAGAATCCTCTCGATTTGGGGTCAAAATGTTGTCGCTCATTAAATTCCATAAGAAACGTCGCATCGAATGAATGTGATTGAATTCTCCCCGTTTGGACGAGCGGAATTGAATGGTGCAACTGATTTTGCTGTGCTGTAAAAATTCAGATATTTGCATGACTGCTTTTGTTTTATTTTGTGAATAGCAAAAAGCATTCAACCCCATAATACATGTTGTTTTATTGGTCGCTCGTCCATTTCATATCCCATAGCTTAAACATTCATATATTTGGATTCTTCTCGACGAGGCGAGCAGTAGGAGTACCAGCTTGATGGGTCTGCGACGTTTCCTTCCAGAGTTATTACCAAAAAACCACAAACATCCCAGAATTCTCTCGGTTTGGGGTCAAAATGTTGTCGCTCATTAAATCCCACAAGAAACGTCGCATCGAATGAATGTGATTGAATTCTCCCCGTCTGGACGAGCGGAATTGAATGGTGCAACTGATTTTGCTGTGCTGTGAAAATTCAGATATTTGCATGACTGCTTTTGTTTTATTTTGTGAATAGCAAAAAGCATTCAACCCCATAATACATGTTGTTTTATTGGTCGTTCGTCCATTTCATATCCCATAGCTTAACAACTCATATATTTGGATTCCTCTCGATGAGGCGAGCAGTACGAGTACCACCTTGATGGTTCTGCGACGTTTCCTTCCAGAGTTATTACGAAAAAACCACAAACATCCCAGAACCCTCTCGGTTTGGGGTCAAAATTTTGTCGCTCATTAAATCCCATAAGAAACGTCGCATCGAATGAAAGTGATTGAATTCTACCCGTCTGGACGAGCGGAATTGAATGGTGCAACTGATTTTGCTGTGCTGTGAAAATTCAGATATTTGCATGACTGCTTTTGTTTTATTTTGTGAATAGCAAAAAGCATTCAACCCCATAATACATGCTGTTTTATTGGTAGCTCGTCCATTTCATATCCCATAGCTTAACCATTCACATATTTGGATTCCTCTCGACGAGGCGAGCAGTACGAGTACCACCTTGATGGGTCTGCGACGTTTCCTTCCAGAGTTATTACCAAAAAACCACAAACATCCCAGAATCCTCTCGGTTTGGGGTCAAAATGTTGTCGCTTATTAAATCCCATAAGAAACGTCGCATCGAATGAATGTGATTGAATTCTCCCGGTCTGGACGAGCGGAATTGAATGGTGCAAATGATTTTGCTGTGCTGTGAAAATTCAGATATTTGCATGACTGCTTTTTTTTTATTTTGTGAATAGCAAAAAGCATTCAACCCCATAATACATGTTGTTTTATTGGTCGCTCGTCCATTTCATATCCCATAGCTTAAGCATTCATATATTTGGATTCCTCTCGACGAGGCGAGCAGTACGAGTACCACCTTGATGGGTCTGCGACGTTTCCTTCCAGAGTTATTACCAAAAAACCACAAACATCCCATAATCCTCTCGGTTTTGGGGTCAAAATGTTGTCGCTCATTAAATCCCATAAGAAACGTCGCATCGAATGAATGTGATTGAATTCTCCCCGTCTGGACGAGCGGAATTGAATGGTGCAACTGATATTGCTGTCCTGTGAAAATTCAGATATTTGCATGAATGCTTTTGTTTTATTTTGTGAATAGCAAAAAGCATTCAACCCCATAATACATGTTGTTTTATTGGTCGCTCGTCCATTTCATATTCCATAGCTTAAGCATTCATATATTTGGATTCCTCTCGACGAGGCGAGCAGTACGAGTACCACCTTGATGGGTCTGCGACGTTTCCTTCCAGAGTTATTACCAAAAAACCACAAACATCCCAGAATCCTCTCGGTTTAGGGGTCAAAATGTTGTCGCTCATTAAATTCCATAAGAAACGTCGCATCGAATGAATGTGATTGAATTCTCCCCGTCTGGACGAGCGGAATTGAATGGTGCAACTGATTTTGCTGTGCTGTAAAAATTCAGATATTTGCATGACTGCTTTTGTTTTATTTTGTGAATAGCAAAAAGCATTCAACCCCATAATACATGTTGTTTTATTGGTCGCTCGTCCATTTCATATCCCATAGCTTAAACATTCATATATTTGGATTCTTCTCGACGAGGCGAGCAGTAGGAGTACCAGCTTGATGGGGCTGCGACGTTTCCTTCCAGAGTTATTACCAAAAAACCACAAACATCCCAGAATTCTCTCGGTTTGGGGTCAAAATGTTGTCGCTCATTAAATCCCACAAGAAACGTCGCATCGAATGAATGTGATTGAATTCTCCCCGTCTGGACGAGCGGAATTGAATGGTGCAACTGATTTTGCTGTGCTGTGAAAATTCAGATATTTGCATGACTGCTTTTGTTTTATTTTGTGAATAGCAAAAAGCATTCAACCCCATAATACATGTTGTTTTATTGGTCGTTCGTCCATTTCATATCCCATAGCTTAACAACTCATATATTTGGATTCCTCTCGATGAGGCGAGCAGTACGAGTACCACCTTGATGGGTCTGCGACGTTTCCTTCCAGAGTTATTACCAAAAAACCACAAACATCCCAGAATCCTCTCGATTTGGGGTCAAAATGTTGTCGCTCATTAAATTCCATAAGAAACGTCGCATCGAATGAATGTGATTGAATTCTCCCCGTCTGGACGAGCGGAATTGAATGGTGCAACTGATTTTGCTGTGCTGTAAAAATTCAGATATTTGCATGACTGCTTTTGTTTTATTTTGTGAATAGCAAAAAGCATTCAACCCCATAATACATGTTGTTTTATTGGTCGCTCGTCCATTTCATATCCCATAGCTTAAACATTCATATATTTGGATTCTTCTCGACGAGGCGAGCAGTAGGAGTACCAGCTTGATGGGTCTGCGACGTTTCCTTCCAGAGTTATTACCAAAAAACCACAAACATCCCAGAATTCTCTCGGTTTGGGGTCAAAATGTTGTCGCTCATTAAATCCCACAAGAAACGTCGCATCGAATGAATGTGATTGAATTCTCCCCGTCTGGACGAGCGGAATTGAATGGTGCAACTGATTTTGCTGTGCTGTGAAAATTCAGATATTTGCATGACTGCTTTTGTTTTATTTTGTGAATAGCAAAAAGCATTCAACCCCATAATACATGTTGTTTTATTGGTCGTTCGTCCATTTCATATCCCATAGCTTAACAACTCATATATTTGGATTCCTCTCGATGAGGCGAGCAGTACGAGTACCACCTTGATGGTTCTGCGACGTTTCCTTCCAGAGTTATTACCAAAAAACCACAAACATCCCAGAATCCTCTCGGTTTGGGGTCAAAATTTTGTCGCTCATTAAATCCCATAAGAAACGTCGCATCGAATGAAAGTGATTGAATTCTCCCCGTCTGGACGAGCGGAATTGAATGGTGCAACTGATTTTGCTGTGCTGTGAAAATTCAGATATTTGCATGACTGCTTTTGTTTTATTTTGTGAATAGCAAAAAGCATTCAACCCCATAATACATGCTGTTTTATTGGTAGCTCGTCCATTTCATATCCCATAGCTTAACCATTCACATATTTGGATTCCTCTCGACGAGGCGAGCAGTACGAGTACCACCTTGATGGGTCTGCGACGTTTCCTTCCAGAGTTATTACCAAAAAACCACAAACATCCCAGAATCCTCTCGGTTTGGGGTCAAAATGTTGTCGCTTATTAAATCCCATAAGAAACGTCGCATCGAATGAATGTGATTGAATTCTCCCGGTCTGGACGAGCGGAATTGAATGGTGCAAATGATTTTGCTGTGCTGTGAAAATTCAGATATTTGCATGACTGCTTTTTTTTTATTTTGTGAATAGCAAAAAGCATTCAACCCCATAATACTTGTTGTTTTATTGGTCGCTCGTCCATTTCATATCCCATAGCTTAAGCATTCATATATTTGGATTCCTCTCGACGAGGCGAGCAGTACGAGTACCACCTTGATGGGTCTGCGACGTTTCCTTCCAGAGTTATTACCAAAAAACCACAAACATCCCATAATCCTCTCGGTTTTGGGGTCAAAATGTTGTCGCTCATTAAATCCCATAAGAAACGTCGCATCGAATGAATGTGATTGAATTCTCCCCGTCTGGACGAGCGGAATTGAATGGTGCAACTGATATTGCTGTCCTGTGAAAATTCAGATATTTGCATGAATGCTTTTGTTTTATTTTGTGAATAGCAAAAAGCATTCAACCCCATAATACATGTTGTTTTATTGGTCGCTCGTCCATTTCATATTCCATAGCTTAAGCATTCATATATTTGGATTCCTCTCGACGAGGCGAGCAGTACGAGTACCACCTTGATGGGTCTGCGACGTTTCCTTCCAGAGTTATTACCAAAAAACCACAAACATCCCAGAATCCTCTCGGTTTAGGGGTCAAAATGTTGTCGCTCATTAAATTCCATAAGAAACGTCGCATCGAATGAATGTGATTGAATTCTCCCCGTCTGGACGAGCGGAATTGAATGGTGCAACTGATTTTGCTGTGCTGTAAAAATTCAGATATTTGCATGACTGCTTTTGTTTTATTTTGTGAATAGCAAAAAGCATTCAACCCCATAATACATGTTGTTTTATTGGTCGCTCGTCCATTTCATATCCCATAGCTTAAACATTCATATATTTGGATTCTTCTCGACGAGGCGAGCAGTAGGAGTACCAGCTTGATGGGGCTGCGACGTTTCCTTCCAGAGTTATTACCAAAAAACCACAAACATCCCAGAATTCTCTCGGTTTGGGGTCAAAATGTTGTCGCTCATTAAATCCCATAAGAAACGTCGCATCGAATGAAAGTGATTGAATTCTCCCCGTCTGGACGAGCGGAATTGAATGGTGCAACTGATTTTGCTGTGCTGTGAAAATTCAGATATTTGCATGACTGCTTTTGTTTTATTTTGTGAATAGCAAAAAGCATTCAACCCCATAATACATGCTGTTTTATTGGTAGCTCGTCCATTTCATATCCCATAGCTTAACCATTCACATATTTGGATTCCTCTCGACGAGGCGAGCAGTACGAGTACCACCTTGATGGGTCTGCGACGTTTCCTTCCAGAGTTATTACCAAAAAACCACAAACATCCCAGAATCCTCTCGGTTTGGGGTCAAAATGTTGTCGCTCATTAAATCCCATAAGAAACGTCGCATCGAATGAATGTGATTGAATTCTCCCCGTCTGGACGAGCGGAATTGAATGGTGCAACTGATTTTGCTGTGCTGTGAAAATTCAGATATTTGCATGACTGCTTTTTTTTATTTTGTGAATAGCAAAAAGCATTCAACCCCATAATACATGTTGTTTTATTGGTCGCTCGTCCATTTCATATCCCATAGCTTAAGCATTCATATATTTGGATTCCTCTCGACGAGGCGAGCAGTACGAGTACCACCTTGATGGGTCTGCGACGTTTCCTTCCAGAGTTATTACCAAAAAACCACAAACATCCCATAATCCTCTCGGTTTTGGGGTCAAAATGTTGTCGCTCATTAAATCCCATAAGAAACGTCGCATCGAATGAATGTGATTGAATTCTCCCCGTCTGGACGAGCGGAATTGAATGGTGCAACTGATATTGCTGTCCTGTGAAAATTCAGATATTTGCATGAATGCTTTTGTTTTATTTTGTGAATAGCAAAAAGCATTCAACCCCATAATACATGTTGTTTTATTGGTCGCTCGTCCATTTCATATTCCATAGCTTAAGCATTCATATATTTGGATTCCTCTCGACGAGGCGAGCAGTACGAGTACCACCTTGATGGGTCTGCGACGTTTCCTTCCAGAGTTATTACCAAAAAACCACAAACATCCCAGAATCCTCTCGGTTTAGGGGTCAAAATGTTGCCGCTCATTAAATCCCAAAAGACACGTCGCATCGAATGAATGTGATTGAATTATCCCCGTCTGGACGAGCGGAATTGAATGGTGCAACTGATTTTGCTGTGCTGTGAAAATTCAGATATTTGCATGACTTCTTTTGTTTTATTTTGTAAATAGCAAAAAGCATTCAACCCCATAATACATGTTGTTTTATTGGTCGCTCGTCCATTTTATATCCGATAGCTTAACCATTCATATATTTGGATTCCTCTCGACGAGGCGAGCAGTTCGAGTACCACCTTGATGGGTCTGCGACGTTTCCTTCCAGAGTTATTACCAAAAAACCACAAACATCCCAGAATCCTCTCGATTTGGGGTCAAAATGTTGTCGCTCATTAAATTCCATAAGAAACGTCGCATCGAATGAATGTGATTGAATTCTCTCCGTCGGGACGAGCGGAATTGAATGGTGCAACTGATTTTGCTGTGCTGTGAAAATTCAGATATTTGCATGACTGCTTTTGTTTTATTTTGTGAATAGCAAAAAGCATTCAACCGCATAATACATGCTGTTTTATTGGTCGCTCGTCCATTTCATATCCCATAGCCTAACCATTCATATATTTGGATTTCTCTCGACGAGGCGAGCAATACGAGTACCACCTTGATGGGTCTGCGACGTTTCCTTCCAGAGTTCTTACCAAAAAAACACAAACATCCCAGAATCCTCTCGGTTTGGGGTCAAAATGTTGTCGCTCATTAAATTCCATAAGAAACGTCACATCGAATGAATGTGATTGAATTCTCCCCGTCTGGACGAGCGGAATTGAATGGTGCAACTGATTTTGCTGTGCTGTGAAAATTCAGATATTTGCATTACTGCTTTTGTTTTATTTTGTGAATAGCAAAATGCATTCAACCCCATAATACATGCTGTTTTATTGGTCGCTCGTCCATTTCATATCCAATAGCTTAACGATTCACATATTTGGATTCCTCTCGACGAGGCGAGCAGTACGAGTACAAACTTGATGGGTCTGCGACGTTTCCTTCCAGAGTTATTACCAAAAAAACACAAACATCCCGGAATCCTCTCGGTTTGGGGTCAAAATGTTGTCGCTCATTAAATCCCATAAGACACGTCGCATCGAATGAATGTGATTGAATTATCCCCGTCTGGACGAGCGGAATTGAATGGTGCAACTGATTTTGCTGTGCTGTGAAAATTCAGATATTTGCATGACTGCTTTTGTTTTATTTTGTGAATAGCAAAAAGCATTCAACCCCATAATACATGTTGTTTTATTGGTCGCTCGTCCATTTCATATCCCATAGCTTAAGCATTCATATATTTGGATTCCTCTCGACGAGGCGAGCAGTACGAGTACCACCTTGATGGGGCTGCGACGTTTCCTTCCAGAGTTATTACCAAAAAACCACAAACATCCCAGAATTCTCTCGGTTTGGGGTCAAAATGTTGTCGCTCATTAAATCCCATAAGAAACGTCGCATCGAATGAATGTGATTGAATTCTCCCCGTCTGGACGAGCGGAATTGAATGGTGCAACTGATTTTGCTGTGCTGTGAAAATTCAGATATTTGCATGACTGCTTTTTTTTATTTTGTGAATAGCAAAAAGCATTCAACCCCATAATACATGTTGTTTTATTGGTCGCTCGTCCATTTCATATCCCATAGCTTAAGCATTCATATATTTGGATTCCTCTCGACGAGGCGAGCAGTACGAGTACCACCTTGATGGGTCTGCGACGTTTCCTTCCAGAGTTATTACCAAAAAACCACAAACATCCCATAATCCTCTCGGTTTTGGGGTCAAAATGTTGTCGCTCATTAAATCCCATAAGAAACGTCGCATCGAATGAATGTGATTGAATTCTCCCCGTCTGGACGAGCGGAATTGAATGGTGCAACTGATATTGCTGTCCTGTGAAAATTCAGATATTTGCATGAATGCTTTTGTTTTATTTTGTGAATAGCAAAAAGCATTCAACCCCATAATACATGTTGTTTTATTGGTCGCTCGTCCATTTCATATTCCATAGCTTAAGCATTCATATATTTGGATTCCTCTCGACGAGGCGAGCAGTACGAGTACCACCTTGATGGGTCTGCGACGTTTCCTTCCAGAGTTATTACCAAAAAACCACAAACATCCCAGAATCCTCTCGGTTTAGGGGTCAAAATGTTGCCGCTCATTAAATCCCAAAAGACACGTCGCATCGAATGAATGTGATTGAATTATCCCCGTCTGGACGAGCGGAATTGAATGGTGCAACTGATTTTGCTGTGCTGTGAAAATTCAGATATTTGCATGACTTCTTTTGTTTTATTTTGTAAATAGCAAAAAGCATTCAACCCCATAATACATGTTGTTTTATTGGTCGCTCGTCCATTTTATATCCGATAGCTTAACCATTCATATATTTGGATTCCTCTCGACGAGGCGAGCAGTTCGAGTACCACCTTGATGGGTCTGCGACGTTTCCTTCCAGAGTTATTACCAAAAAACCACAAACATCCCAGAATCCTCTCGATTTGGGGTCAAAATGTTGTCGCTCATTAAATTCCATAAGAAACGTCGCATCGAATGAATGTGATTGAATTCTCTCCGTCGGGACGAGCGGAATTGAATGGTGCAACTGATTTTGCTGTGCTGTGAAAATTCAGATATTTGCATGACTGCTTTTGTTTTATTTTGTGAATAGCAAAAAGCATTCAACCGCATAATACATGCTGTTTTATTGGTCGCTCGTCCATTTCATATCCCATAGCCTAACCATTCATATATTTGGATTTCTCTCGACGAGGCGAGCAATACGAGTACCACCTTGATGGGTCTGCGACGTTTCCTTCCAGAGTTCTTACCAAAAAAACACAAACATCCCAGAATCCTCTCGGTTTGGGGTCAAAATGTTGTCGCTCATTAAATTCCATAAGAAACGTCACATCGAATGAATGTGATTGAATTCTCCCCGTCTGGACGAGCGGAATTGAATGGTGCAACTGATTTTGCTGTGCTGTGAAAATTCAGATATTTGCATTACTGCTTTTGTTTTATTTTGTGAATAGCAAAATGCATTCAACCCCATAATACATGCTGTTTTATTGGTCGCTCGTCCATTTCATATCCAATAGCTTAACGATTCACATATTTGGATTCCTCTCGACGAGGCGAGCAGTACGAGTACAAACTTGATGGGTCTGCGACGTTTCCTTCCAGAGTTATTACCAAAAAAACACAAACATCCCGGAATCCTCTCGGTTTGGGGTCAAAATGTTGTCGCTCATTAAATCCCATAAGACACGTCGCATCGAATGAATGTGATTGAATTATCCCCGTCTGGACGAGCGGAATTGAATGGTGCAACTGATTTTGCTGTGCTGTGAAAATTCAGATATTTGCATGACTGCTTTTGTTTTATTTTGTGAATAGCAAAAAGCATTCAACCCCATAATACATGTTGTTTTATTGGTCGCTCGTCCATTTCATATCCCATAGCTTAAGCATTCATATATTTGGATTCCTCTCGACGAGGCGAGCAGTTCGAGTACCACCTTGATGGGTCTGCGACGTTTCCTTCCAGAGTTATTACCAAAAAACCACAAACATCCCAGAATCCTCTCGATTTGGGGTCAAAATGTTGTCGCTCATTAAATTCCATAAGAAACGTCGCATCGAATGAATGTGATTGAATTCTCTCCGTCGGGACGAGCGGAATTGAATGGTGCAACTGATTTTGCTGTGCTGTGAAAATTCAGATATTTGCATGACTGCTTTTGTTTTATTTTGTGAATAGCAAAAAGCATTCAACCGCATAATACATGCTGTTTTATTGGTCGCTCGTCCATTTCATATCCCATAGCCTAACCATTCATATATTTGGATTTCTCTCGACGAGGCGAGCAATACGAGTACCACCTTGATGGGTCTGCGACGTTTCCTTCCAGAGTTCTTACCAAAAAAACACAAACATCCCAGAATCCTCTCGGTTTGGGGTCAAAATGTTGTCGCTCATTAAATTCCATAAGAAACGTCACATCGAATGAATGTGATTGAATTCTCCCCGTCTGGACGAGCGGAATTGAATGGTGCAACTGATTTTGCTGTGCTGTGAAAATTCAGATATTTGCATTACTGCTTTTGTTTTATTTTGTGAATAGCAAAATGCATTCAACCCCATAATACATGCTGTTTTATTGGTCGCTCGTCCATTTCATATCCAATAGCTTAACGATTCACATATTTGGATTCCTCTCGACGAGGCGAGCAGTACGAGTACAAACTTGATGGGTCTGCGACGTTTCCTTCCAGAGTTATTACCAAAAAAACACAAACATCCCGGAATCCTCTCGGTTTGGGGTCAAAATGTTGTCGCTCATTAAATCCCATAAGACACGTCGCATCGAATGAATGTGATTGAATTATCCCCGTCTGGACGAGCGGAATTGAATGGTGCAACTGATTTTGCTGTGCTGTGAAAATTCAGATATTTGCATGACTGCTTTTGTTTTATTTTGTGAATAGCAAAAAGCATTCAACCCCATAATACATGTTGTTTTATTGGTCGCTCGTCCATTTCATATCCCATAGCTTAAGCATTCATATATTTGGATTCCTCTCGACGAGGCGAGCAGTACGAGTACCACCTTGATGGGTCTGCGACGTTTCCTTCCAGAGTTATTACCAAAAATACACAAACATCCCAGAATCCTCTCGGTTTGGGGTCAAAATGTTGTCGCTCATTAAATCCAATAAGAAACGTCGCATCGAATGAATGTGATTGAATTCTCCCCGTCTGGACGAGCGGAATTGAATGGTGCAACTGATTTTGCTGTGCTGTGAAAATTCAGATATTTGCATGACTGCTTTTGTTTTATTTTGTGAATAGCAAAAAGCATTCAACCCCATAATACATGTTGTTTTATTGGTCGCTCGTCCATTTCATATCCGATAGCTTAACCATTCATATATTTGGATTCCGCTCGACGAGGCGAGCAGTTCGAGTACCACCTTGATGGGTCTGCGACGTTTCCTTCCAGAGTTATTACCAAAAAAACACAAACATCCCAGAATCCTCTCGGTTTGGGGTCAAAATGTTGTCGCTCATTAAATTCCATAAGAAACGTCACATCGAATGAATGTGATTGAATTCTCCCCGTCTGGACGAGCGGAATTGAATGGTGCAACTGATTTTGCTGTGCTGTGAAAATTCAGATATTTGCATGACTTCTTTTGTTTTATTTTGTGAATAGCAAAAAGCATTCAACCCCATAATACATGTTGTTTTATTGGTCGCTCGTCCATTTCATATCCCATAGCTTAAGCATTCATATATTTGGATTCCTCTCGATGAGGCGAGCAGTACGAGTACCACCTTGATGGGTCTGCGACGTTTCCTTCCAGAGTTATTACCAAAAATACACAAACATCCCAGAATCCTCTCGATTTGGGGTCAAAATGTTGTCGCTCATTAAATTCCATAAGAAACGTCGCATCGAATGAATGTGATTGAATTCTCTCCGTCTGGACGAGCGGAATTGAATGGTGCAACTGATTTTGCTGTGCTGTGAAAATTCAGATATTTGCATGACTGCTTTTGTTTTATTTTGTGAATAGCAAAAAGCATTCAACCGCATAATACATGCTGTTTTATTGGTCGCTCGTCCATTTCATATCCCATAGCTTAACCATTCATATATTTGGATTTCTCTCGACGAGGCGAGCAGTACGAGTACCACCTTGATGGGTCTGCGACGTTTCCTTCCAGAGTTATTACCAAAAAAACACAAACATCCCAGAATCCTCTCGGTTTGGGGTCAAAATGTTGTCGCTCATTAAATTCCATAAGAAACGTCACATCGAATGAATGTGATTGAATTCTCCCCGTCTGGACGAGCGGAATTGAATGGTGCAACTGATTTTGCTGTGCTGTGAAAATTCAGATATTTGCATGACTGCTTTTGTTTTATTTTGTGAATAGCAAAAAGCATTCAACCGCATAATACATGCTGTTTTATTGGTCGCTCGTCCATTTCATATCCCATAGCTTAACCATTCATATATTTGGATTTCTCTCGACGAGGCGAGCAGTACGAGTACCACCTTGATGGGTCTGCGACGTTTCCTTCCAGAGTTATTACCAAAAAAACACAAACATCCCAGAATCCTCTCGGTTTGGGGTCAAAATGTTGTCGCTCATTAAATTCCATAAGAAACGTCACATCGAATGAATGTGATTGAATTCTCCCCGTCTGGACGAGCGGAATTGAATGGTGCAACTGATTTTGCTGTGCTGTGAAAATTCAGATATTTGCATGACTGCTTTTGTTTTATTTTGTGAATAGCAAAAAGCATTCAACCGCATAATACATGCTGTTTTATTGGTCGCTCGTCCATTTCATATCCCATAGCTTAACCATTCATATATTTGGATTTCTCTCGACGAGGCGAGCAGTACGAGTACCACCTTGATGGGTCTGCGACGTTTCCTTCCAGAGTTATTACCAAAAAAACACAAACATCCCAGAATCCTCTCGGTTTGGGGTCAAAATGTTGTCGCTCATTAAATTCCATAAGAAACGTCACATCGAATGAATGTGATTGAATTCTCCCCGTCTGGACGAGCGGAATTGAATGGTGCAACTGATTTTGCTGTGCTGTGAAAATTCAGATATTTGCATGACTTCTTTTGTTTTATTTTGTGAATAGCAAAAAGCATTCAACCCCATAATACATGTTGTTTTATTGGTCGCTCGTCCATTTCATATCCCATAGCTTAAGAATTCATATATTTGGATTCCTCTCGATGAGGCGAGCAGTACGAGTACCACCTTGATGGGTCTGCGACGTTTCCTTCCAGAGTTATTACCAAAAATACACAAACATCCCAGAATCCTCTCGGTTTGGGGTCAAAATGTTGTCGCTCATTAAATTCCATAAGAAACGTCACATCGAATGAATGTGATTGAATTCTCCCCGTCTGGACGAGCGGAATTGAATGGTGCAACTGATTTTGCTGTGCTGTGAAAATTCAGATATTTGCATGACTGCTTTTGTTTTATTTTGTGAATAGCAAAAAGCATTCAACCGCATAATACATGCTGTTTTATTGGTCGCTCGTCCATTTCATATCCCATAGCTTAACCATTCATATATTTGGATTTCTCCCGACGAGGCGAGCAGTTCGAGTACCACCTTGATGGGTCTGCGACGTTTCCTTCCAGAGTTATTACCAAAAAAACACAAACATCCCAGAATCCTCTCGGTTTGGGGTCAAAATGTTGTCGCTCATTAAATTCCATAAGAAACGTCACATCGAATGAATGTGATTGAATTCTCCCCGTCTGGACGAGCGGAATTGAATGGTGCAACTGATTTTGCTGTGCTGTGAAAATTCAGATATTTGCATGACTTCTTTTGTTTTATTTTGTGAATAGCAAAAAGCATTCAACCCCATAATACATGTTGTTTTATTGGTCGCTCGTCCATTTCATATCCCATAGCTTAAGCATTCATATATTTGGATTCCTCTCGATGAGGCGAGCAGTACGAGTACCACCTTGATGGGTCTGCGACGTTTCCTTCCAGAGTTATTACCAAAAATACACAAACATCCCAGAATCCTCTCGGTTTGGGGTCAAAATGTTGTCGCTCATTAAATCCAATAAGAAACGTCGCATCGAATGAATGTGATTGAATTCTCCCCGTCTGGACGAGCGGAATTGAATGGTGCAACTGATTTTGCTGTGCTGTGAAAATTCAGATATTTGCATGACTGCTTTTGTTTTATTTTGTGAATAGCAAAAAGCATTCAACCCCATAATACATGTTGTTTTATTGGTCGCTCGTCCATTTCATATCCGATAGCTTAACCATTCATATATTTGGATTCCTCTCGACGAGGCGAGCAGTTCGAGTCCCACCTTGATGGGTCTGCGACGTTTCCTTCCAGAGTTATTACCAAAAAACCACAAACATCCCAGAATCCTCTCGATTTGGGGTCAAAATGTTGTCGCTCATTAAATTCCATAAGAAACGTCGCATCGAATGAATGTGATTGAATTCTCTCCGTCTGGACGAGCGGAATTGAATGGTGCAACTGATTTTGCTGTGCTGTGAAAATTCAGATATTTGCATGACTGCTTTTGTTTTATTTTGTGAATAGCAAAAAGCATTCAACCGCATAATACATGCTGTTTTATTGGTCGCTCGTCCATTTCATATCCCATAGCTTAACCATTCATATATTTGGATTTCTCCCGACGAGGCGAGCAGTTCGAGTACCACCTTGATGGGTCTGCGACGTTTCCTTCCAGAGTTATTACCAAAAAAACACAAACATCCCAGAATCCTCTCGGTTTGGGGTCAAAATGTTGTCGCTCATTAAATTCCATAAGAAACGTCACATCGAATGAATGTGATTGAATTCTCCCCGTCTGGACGAGCGGAATTGAATGGTGCAACTGATTTTGCTGTGCTGTGAAAATTCAGATATTTGCATGACTTCTTTTGTTTTATTTTGTGAATAGCAAAAAGCATTCAACCCCATAATACATGTTGTTTTATTGGTCGCTCGTCCATTTCATATCCCATAGCTTAAGCATTCATATATTTGGATTCCTCTCGATGAGGCGAGCAGTACGAGTACCACCTTGATGGGTCTGCGACGTTTCCTTCCAGAGTTATTACCAAAAATACACAAACATCCCAGAATCCTCTCGGTTTGGGGTCAAAATGTTGTCGCTCATTAAATCCAATAAGAAACGTCGCATCGAATGAATGTGATTGAATTCTCCCCGTCTGGACGAGCGGAATTGAATGGTGCAACTGATTTTGCTGTGCTGTGAAAATTCAGATATTTGCATGACTGCTTTTGTTTTATTTTGTGAATAGCAAAAAGCATTCAACCCCATAATACATGTTGTTTTATTGGTCGCTCGTCCATTTCATATCCGATAGCTTAACCATTCATATATTTGGATTCCTCTCGACGAGGCGAGCAGTTCGAGTCCCACCTTGATGGGTCTGCGACGTTTCCTTCCAGAGTTATTACCAAAAAACCACAAACATCCCAGAATCCTCTCGATTTGGGGTCAAAATGTTGTCGCTCATTAAATTCCATAAGAAACGTCGCATCGAATGAATGTGATTGAATTCTCTCCGTCTGGACGAGCGGAATTGAATGGTGCAACTGATTTTGCTGTGCTGTGAAAATTCAGATATTTGCATGACTGCTTTTGTTTTATTTTGTGAATAGCAAAAAGCATTCAACCGCATAATACATGCTGTTTTATTGGTCGCTCGTCCATTTCATATCCCATAGCTTAACCATTCATATATTTGGATTTCTCTCGACGAGGCGAGCAGTACGAGTACCACCTTGATGGGTCTGCGACGTTTCCTTCCAGAGTTATTACCAAAAAAACACAAACATCCCAGAATCCTCTCGGTTTGGGGTCAAAATGTTGTCGCTCATTAAATTCCATAAGAAACGTCACATCGAATTAATGTGATTGAATTCTCCCCGTCTGGACGAGCGGAATTGAATGGTGCAACTGATTTTGCTGTGCTGTGAAAATTCAGATATTTGCATTACTGCTTTTGTTTTATTTTGTGAATAGCAAAATGCATTCAACCCCATAATACATGCTGTTTTATTGGTCGCTCGTCCATTTCATATCCAATAGCTTAACGATTCACATATTTGGATTCCTCTCGACGAGGCGAGCATTTCGAGTACAACCTTGATGGGTCTGCGACGTTTCCTTCCAGAGTTATTACCAAAAAAACACAAACATCCCAGAATCCTCTCGGTTTGGGGTCAAAATGTTGTCGCTCATTAAATCCCATAAGACACGTCGCATCGAATGAATGTGATTGAATTATCCCCGTCTGGACGAGCGGAATTGAATGGTGCAACTGATTTTGCTGTGCTGTGAAAATTCAGATATTTGCATGACTGCTTTTGTTTTATTTTGTGAATAGCAAAAAGCATTCAACCCCATAATACATGTTGTTTTATTGGTCGCTCGTCCATTTCATATCCCATAGCTTAAGCATTCATATATTTGGATTCCTCTCTACGAGGCGAGCAGTACGAGTACCACCTTGATGGGTCTGCGACGTTTCCTTCCAGAGTTATTACCAAAAAACACAAACATCCCAGAATCCTCTCGGTTTGGGGTCAAAATGTTGTCGCTCATTAAATCCCAAAAGACATGTCGCATCGAATGAATGTGATTGAATTATCCCCGTCTGGACGAGCGGAATTGAATGGTGCAACTGATTTTGCTGTGCTGTGAAAATTCAGATATTTGCATGACTTCTTTTGTTTTATTTTGTGAATAGCAAAAAGCATTCAACCCCATAATACATGTTGTTTTATTGGTCGCTCGTCCATTTCACATCCCATAGCTTAAGCATTCATATATTTGGATTCCTCTCGACGAGGCGAGCAGTACGAGTACCACCTTGATGGGTCTGCGACGTTTCCTTCCAGAGTTATTACCAAAAAACCACAAACATCCCAGAATCCTCTCGGTTTTGGGGTCAAAATGTTGTCGCTCATTAAATCCCATAAGAAACGTCGCATCGAATGAATGTGATTGAATTCTCCCCGTCTGGACGAGCGGAATTGAATGGTGCAACTGATATTGCTGTCCTGTGAAAATTCAGATATTTGCATGACTGCTTTTGTTTTATTTTGTGAATAGCAAAAAGCATTCAACCCCATAATACATGTTGTTTTATTGGTCGCTCGTCCATTTCATATCACATAGCTTAACCATTCATATATTTCGATTCCGCTCGACGAGCCGGGCAGTACGAGTACCACCATGATGGTTCTGCGACGTTTCCTTCCAGAGTTATTAAACCAAAAAACCACAAACATCCCAGAATCCTCTCGGTTTGGGGTCAAAATGTTGTCGCTCATTAAATTCCATAAGAAACGTCGCATCGAATGAATGTGATTGAATTCTCTCCGTCTGGACGAGCGGAATTGAATGGTGCAACTGATTTTGCTGTGCTGTGAAAATTCAGATATTTGCATGACTGCTTTTGTTTTATTTTGTGAATAGCAAAAAGCATTCAACCGCATAATACATGCTGTTTTATTGGTCGCTCGTCCATTTCATATCCCATAGCTTAACCATTCATATATTTGGATTTCTCTCGACGAGGCGAGCAGTACGAGTACCACCTTGATGGGTCTGCGACGTTTCCTTCCAGAGTTATTACCAAAAAAACACAAACATCCCAGAATCCTCTCGGTTTGGGGTCAAAATGTTGTCGCTCATTAAATTCCATAAGAAACGTCACATCGAATGAATGTGATTGAATTCTCCCCGTCTGGACGAGCGGAATTGAATGGTGCAACTGATTTTGCTGTGCTATGAAAATTCAGATATTTGCATTACTGCTTTTGTTTTATTTTGTGAATAGCAAAATGCATTCAACCCCATAATACATGCTGTTTTATTGGTCGCTCGTCCATTTCATATCCAATAGCTTAACGATTCACATATTTGGATTCCTCTCTACGAGGCGAGCAGTACGAGTACCACCTTGATGGGTCTGCGACGTTTCCTTCCAGAGTTATTACCAAAAAACACAAACATCCCAGAATCCTCTCGGTTTGGGGTCAAAATGTTGTCGCTCATTAAATCCCAAAAGACATGTCGCATCGAATGAATGTGATTGAATTATCCCCGTCTGGACGAGCGGAATTGAATGGTGCAACTGATTTTGCTGTGCTGTGAAAATTCAGATATTTGCATGACTGCTTTTGTTTTATTTTGTGAATAGCAAAAAGCATTCAACCGCATAATACATGCTGTTTTATTGGTCGCTCGTCCATTTCATATCCCATAGCTTAACCATTCATATATTTGGATTTCTCTCGACGAGGCGAGCAGTACGAGTACCACCTTGATGGGTCTGCGACGTTTCCTTCCAGAGTTATTACCAAAAAAACACAAACATCCCAGAATCCTCTCGGTTTGGGGTCAAAATGTTGTCGCTCATTAAATTCCATAAGAAACGTCACATCGAATGAATGTGATTGAATTCTCCCCGTCTGGACGAGCGGAATTGAATGGTGCAACTGATTTTGCTGTGCTGTGAAAATTCAGATATTTGCATGACTGCTTTTGTTTTATTTTGTGAATAGCAAAAAGCATTCAACCGCATAATACATGCTGTTTTATTGGTCGCTCGTCCATTTCATATCCCATAGCTTAACCATTCATATATTTGGATTTCTCTCGACGAGGCGAGCAGTACGAGTACCACCTTGATGGGTCTGCGACGTTTCCTTCCAGAGTTATTACCAAAAAAACACAAACATCCCAGAATCCTCTCGGTTTGGGGTCAAAATGTTGTCGCTCATTAAATTCCATAAGAAACGTCACATCGAATGAATGTGATTGAATTCTCCCCGTCTGGACGAGCGGAATTGAATGGTGCAACTGATTTTGCTGTGCTGTGAAAATTCAGATATTTGCATGACTTCTTTTGTTTTATTTTGTGAATAGCAAAAAGCATTCAACCCCATAATACATGTTGTTTTATTGGTCGCTCGTCCATTTCATATCCCATAGCTTAAGAATTCATATATTTGGATTCCTCTCGATGAGGCGAGCAGTACGAGTACCACCTTGATGGGTCTGCGACGTTTCCTTCCAGAGTTATTACCAAAAATACACAAACATCCCAGAATCCTCTCGGTTTGGGGTCAAAATGTTGTCGCTCATTAAATTCCATAAGAAACGTCACATCGAATGAATGTGATTGAATTCTCCCCGTCTGGACGAGCGGAATTGAATGGTGCAACTGATTTTGCTGTGCTGTGAAAATTCAGATATTTGCATGACTGCTTTTGTTTTATTTTGTGAATAGCAAAAAGCATTCAACCGCATAATACATGCTGTTTTATTGGTCGCTCGTCCATTTCATATCCCATAGCTTAACCATTCATATATTTGGATTTCTCCCGACGAGGCGAGCAGTTCGAGTACCACCTTGATGGGTCTGCGACGTTTCCTTCCAGAGTTATTACCAAAAAAACACAAACATCCCAGAATCCTCTCGGTTTGGGGTCAAAATGTTGTCGCTCATTAAATTCCATAAGAAACGTCACATCGAATGAATGTGATTGAATTCTCCCCGTCTGGACGAGCGGAATTGAATGGTGCAACTGATTTTGCTGTGCTGTGAAAATTCAGATATTTGCATGACTTCTTTTGTTTTATTTTGTGAATAGCAAAAAGCATTCAACCCCATAATACATGTTGTTTTATTGGTCGCTCGTCCATTTCATATCCCATAGCTTAAGCATTCATATATTTGGATTCCTCTCGATGAGGCGAGCAGTACGAGTACCACCTTGATGGGTCTGCGACGTTTCCTTCCAGAGTTATTACCAAAAATACACAAACATCCCAGAATCCTCTCGGTTTGGGGTCAAAATGTTGTCGCTCATTAAATCCAATAAGAAACGTCGCATCGAATGAATGTGATTGAATTCTCCCCGTCTGGACGAGCGGAATTGAATGGTGCAACTGATTTTGCTGTGCTGTGAAAATTCAGATATTTGCATGACTGCTTTTGTTTTATTTTGTGAATAGCAAAAAGCATTCAACCCCATAATACATGTTGTTTTATTGGTCGCTCGTCCATTTCATATCCGATAGCTTAACCATTCATATATTTGGATTCCTCTCGACGAGGCGAGCAGTTCGAGTCCCACCTTGATGGGTCTGCGACGTTTCCTTCCAGAGTTATTACCAAAAAACCACAAACATCCCAGAATCCTCTCGATTTGGGGTCAAAATGTTGTCGCTCATTAAATTCCATAAGAAACGTCGCATCGAATGAATGTGATTGAATTCTCTCCGTCTGGACGAGCGGAATTGAATGGTGCAACTGATTTTGCTGTGCTGTGAAAATTCAGATATTTGCATGACTTCTTTTGTTTTATTTTGTGAATAGCAAAAAGCATTCAACCCCATAATACATGTTGTTTTATTGGTCGCTCGTCCATTTCATATCCCATAGCTTAAGCATTCATATATTTGGATTCCTCTCGATGAGGCGAGCAGTACGAGTACCACCTTGATGGGTCTGCGACGTTTCCTTCCAGAGTTATTACCAAAAATACACAAACATCCCAGAATCCTCTCGGTTTGGGGTCAAAATGTTGTCGCTCATTAAATCCAATAAGAAACGTCGCATCGAATGAATGTGATTGAATTCTCCCCGTCTGGACGAGCGGAATTGAATGGTGCAACTGATTTTGCTGTGCTGTGAAAATTCAGATATTTGCATGACTGCTTTTGTTTTATTTTGTGAATAGCAAAAAGCATTCAACCCCATAATACATGTTGTTTTATTGGTCGCTCGTCCATTTCATATCCGATAGCTTAACCATTCATATATTTGGATTCCTCTCGACGAGGCGAGCAGTTCGAGTCCCACCTTGATGGGTCTGCGACGTTTCCTTCCAGAGTTATTACCAAAAAACCACAAACATCCCAGAATCCTCTCGATTTGGGGTCAAAATGTTGTCGCTCATTAAATTCCATAAGAAACGTCGCATCGAATGAATGTGATTGAATTCTCTCCGTCTGGACGAGCGGAATTGAATGGTGCAACTGATTTTGCTGTGCTGTGAAAATTCAGATATTTGCATGACTGCTTTTGTTTTATTTTGTGAATAGCAAAAAGCATTCAACCGCATAATACATGCTGTTTTATTGGTCGCTCGTCCATTTCATATCCCATAGCTTAACCATTCATATATTTGGATTTCTCTCGACGAGGCGAGCAGTACGAGTACCACCTTGATGGGTCTGCGACGTTTCCTTCCAGAGTTATTACCAAAAAAACACAAACATCCCAGAATCCTCTCGGTTTGGGGTCAAAATGTTGTCGCTCATTAAATTCCATAAGAAACGTCACATCGAATTAATGTGATTGAATTCTCCCCGTCTGGACGAGCGGAATTGAATGGTGCAACTGATTTTGCTGTGCTGTGAAAATTCAGATATTTGCATTACTGCTTTTGTTTTATTTTGTGAATAGCAAAATGCATTCAACCCCATAATACATGCTGTTTTATTGGTCGCTCGTCCATTTCATATCCAATAGCTTAACGATTCACATATTTGGATTCCTCTCGACGAGGCGAGCATTTCGAGTACAACCTTGATGGGTCTGCGACGTTTCCTTCCAGAGTTATTACCAAAAAAACACAAACATCCCAGAATCCTCTCGGTTTGGGGTCAAAATGTTGTCGCTCATTAAATCCCATAAGACACGTCGCATCGAATGAATGTGATTGAATTATCCCCGTCTGGACGAGCGGAATTGAATGGTGCAACTGATTTTGCTGTGCTGTGAAAATTCAGATATTTGCATGACTGCTTTTGTTTTATTTTGTGAATAGCAAAAAGCATTCAACCCCATAATACATGTTGTTTTATTGGTCGCTCGTCCATTTCATATCCCATAGCTTAAGCATTCATATATTTGGATTCCTCTCTACGAGGCGAGCAGTACGAGTACCACCTTGATGGGTCTGCGACGTTTCCTTCCAGAGTTATTACCAAAAAACACAAACATCCCAGAATCCTCTCGGTTTGGGGTCAAAATGTTGTCGCTCATTAAATCCCAAAAGACATGTCGCATCGAATGAATGTGATTGAATTATCCCCGTCTGGACGAGCGGAATTGAATGGTGCAACTGATTTTGCTGTGCTGTGAAAATTCAGATATTTGCATGACTTCTTTTGTTTTATTTTGTGAATAGCAAAAAGCATTCAACCCCATAATACATGTTGTTTTATTGGTCGCTCGTCCATTTCACATCCCATAGCTTAAGCATTCATATATTTGGATTCCTCTCGACGAGGCGAGCAGTACGAGTACCACCTTGATGGGTCTGCGACGTTTCCTTCCAGAGTTATTACCAAAAAACCACAAACATCCCAGAATCCTCTCGGTTTTGGGGTCAAAATGTTGTCGCTCATTAAATCCCATAAGAAACGTCGCATCGAATGAATGTGATTGAATTCTCCCCGTCTGGACGAGCGGAATTGAATGGTGCAACTGATATTGCTGTCCTGTGAAAATTCAGATATTTGCATGACTGCTTTTGTTTTATTTTGTGAATAGCAAAAAGCATTCAACCCCATAATACATGTTGTTTTATTGGTCGCTCGTCCATTTCATATCACATAGCTTAACCATTCATATATTTCGATTCCGCTCGACGAGCCGGGCAGTACGAGTACCACCATGATGGTTCTGCGACGTTTCCTTCCAGAGTTATTAAACCAAAAAACCACAAACATCCCAGAATCCTCTCGGTTTGGGGTCAAAATGTTGTCGCTCATTAAATTCCATAAGAAACGTCGCATCGAATGAATGTGATTGAATTCTCTCCGTCTGGACGAGCGGAATTGAATGGTGCAACTGATTTTGCTGTGCTGTGAAAATTCAGATATTTGCATGACTGCTTTTGTTTTATTTTGTGAATAGCAAAAAGCATTCAACCGCATAATACATGCTGTTTTATTGGTCGCTCGTCCATTTCATATCCCATAGCTTAACCATTCATATATTTGGATTTCTCTCGACGAGGCGAGCAGTACGAGTACCACCTTGATGGGTCTGCGACGTTTCCTTCCAGAGTTATTACCAAAAAAACACAAACATCCCAGAATCCTCTCGGTTTGGGGTCAAAATGTTGTCGCTCATTAAATTCCATAAGAAACGTCACATCGAATGAATGTGATTGAATTCTCCCCGTCTGGACGAGCGGAATTGAATGGTGCAACTGATTTTGCTGTGCTATGAAAATTCAGATATTTGCATTACTGCTTTTGTTTTATTTTGTGAATAGCAAAATGCATTCAACCCCATAATACATGCTGTTTTATTGGTCGCTCGTCCATTTCATATCCAATAGCTTAACGATTCACATATTTGGATTCCTCTCTACGAGGCGAGCAGTACGAGTACCACCTTGATGGGTCTGCGACGTTTCCTTCCAGAGTTATTACCAAAAAACACAAACATCCCAGAATCCTCTCGGTTTGGGGTCAAAATGTTGTCGCTCATTAAATCCCAAAAGACATGTCGCATCGAATGAATGTGATTGAATTATCCCCGTCTGGACGAGCGGAATTGAATGGTGCAACTGATTTTGCTGTGCTGTGAAAATTCAGATATTTGCATGACTTCTTTTGTTTTATTTTGTGAATAGCAAAAAGCATTCAACCCCATAATACATGTTGTTTTATTGGTCGCTCGTCCATTTCACATCCCATAGCTTAAGCATTCATATATTTGGATTCCTCTCGACGAGGCGAGCAGTACGAGTACCACCTTGATGGGTCTGCGACGTTTCCTTCCAGAGTTATTACCAAAAAACCACAAACATCCCAGAATCCTCTCGGTTTTGGGGTCAAAATGTTGTCGCTCATTAAATCCCATAAGAAACGTCGCATCGAATGAATGTGATTGAATTCTCCCCGTCTGGACGAGCGGAATTGAATGGTGCAACTGATATTGCTGTCCTGTGAAAATTCAGATATTTGCATGACTGCTTTTGTTTTATTTTGTGAATAGCAAAAAGCATTCAACCCCATAATACATGTTGTTTTATTGGTCGCTCGTCCATTTCATATCACATAGCTTAACCATTCATATATTTCGATTCCGCTCGACGAGCCGGGCAGTACGAGTACCACCATGATGGTTCTGCGACGTTTCCTTCCAGAGTTATTAAACCAAAAAACCACAAACATCCCAGAATCCTCTCGGTTTGGGGTCAAAATGTTGTCGCTCATTAAATTCCATAAGAAACGTCGCATCGAATGAATGTGATTGAATTCTCTCCGTCTGGACGAGCGGAATTGAATGGTGCAACTGATTTTGCTGTGCTGTGAAAATTCAGATATTTGCATGACTGCTTTTGTTTTATTTTGTGAATAGCAAAAAGCATTCAACCGCATAATACATGCTGTTTTATTGGTCGCTCGTCCATTTCATATCCCATAGCTTAACCATTCATATATTTGGATTTCTCTCGACGAGGCGAGCAGTACGAGTACCACCTTGATGGGTCTGCGACGTTTCCTTCCAGAGTTATTACCAAAAAAACACAAACATCCCAGAATCCTCTCGGTTTGGGGTCAAAATGTTGTCGCTCATTAAATTCCATAAGAAACGTCACATCGAATGAATGTGATTGAATTCTCCCCGTCTGGACGAGCGGAATTGAATGGTGCAACTGATTTTGCTGTGCTATGAAAATTCAGATATTTGCATTACTGCTTTTGTTTTATTTTGTGAATAGCAAAATGCATTCAACCCCATAATACATGCTGTTTTATTGGTCGCTCGTCCATTTCATATCCAATAGCTTAACGATTCACATATTTGGATTCCTCTCGACGAGGCGAGCATTTCGAGTACAACCTTGATGGGTCTGCGACGTTTCCTTCCAGAGTTATTACCAAAAAAACACAAACATCCCAGAATCCTCTCGGTTTGGGGTCAAAATGTTGTCGCTCATTAAATCCCATAAGACACGTCGCATCGAATGAATGTGATTGAATTATCCCCGTCTGGACGAGCGGAATTGAATGGTGCAACTGATTTTGCTGTGCTGTGAAAATTCAGATATTTGCATGACTGCTTTTGTTTTATTTTGTGAATAGCAAAAAGCATTCAACCCCATAATACATGTTGTTTTATTGGTCGCTCGTCCATTTCATATCCCATAGCTTAAGCATTCATATATTTGGATTCCTCTCTACGAGGCGAGCAGTACGAGTACCACCTTGATGGGTCTGCGACGTTTCCTTCCAGAGTTATTACCAAAAAACACAAACATCCCAGAATCCTCTCGGTTTGGGGTCAAAATGTTGTCGCTCATTAAATCCCAAAAGACATGTCGCATCGAATGAATGTGATTGAATTATCCCCGTCTGGACGAGCGGAATTGAATGGTGCAACTGATTTTGCTGTGCTGTGAAAATTCAGATATTTGCATGACTTCTTTTGTTTTATTTTGTGAATAGCAAAAAGCATTCAACCCCATAATACATGTTGTTTTATTGGTCGCTCGTCCATTTCACATCCCATAGCTTAAGCATTCATATATTTGGATTCCTCTCGACGAGGCGAGCAGTACGAGTACCACCTTGATGGGTCTGCGACGTTTCCTTCCAGAGTTATTACCAAAAAACCACAAACATCCCAGAATCCTCTCGGTTTTGGGGTCAAAATGTTGTCGCTCATTAAATCCCATAAGAAACGTCGCATCGAATGAATGTGATTGAATTCTCCCCGTCTGGACGAGCGGAATTGAATGGTGCAACTGATATTGCTGTCCTGTGAAAATTCAGATATTTGCATGACTGCTTTTGTTTTATTTTGTGAATAGCAAAAAGCATTCAACCCCATAATACATGTTGTTTTATTGGTCGCTCGTCCATTTCATATCACATAGCTTAACCATTCATATATTTCGATTCCGCTCGACGAGCCGGGCAGTACGAGTACCACCATGATGGTTCTGCGACGTTTCCTTCCAGAGTTATTAAACCAAAAAACCACAAACATCCCAGAATCCTCTCGGTTTGGGGTCAAAATGTTGTCGCTTATTAAATCCCATAAAAAACGTCGCATCGAATGAATGTGATTGAATTCTCCCCGTCTGGACGAGCGGAATTGAATGGTGCAACTGATTTTGCTGTGCTGTGAAAATTCAGATATTTGCATGACTGCTTTTGTTTTATTTTGTGAATAGCAAAACGCATTCCACCCCATAATACATGCTGTTTTATTGGTCGCTCGTCCATTTCATATCCCATAGCTTAACCATTCATATATTTGGATTCCTCTCGACGAGGCGAGCAGTACGAGTACCACATTGATGGGTCTGCGACGTTTCCTTCCAGAGTTATTACCAAAAAAACACAAACATCCCAGAATCCTCTCGGTTTGGGGTCAAAATGTTGTCGCTCATTAAATCCCATAAGACACGTCGCATCGAATGAATGTGATTGAATTATCCCCGTCTGGTCGAGCGGAATTGAATGGTGCAACTGATTTTGCTGTGCTATGAAAATTCAGATATTTGCATGACTGCTTTTGTTTTATTTTGTGAATAGCAAAAAGCATTCAACCCCATAATACATGTTGTTTTATTGGTCGCTCGTCCATTTCATATCCCATAGCTTAAGCATTCATATATTTGGATTCCTCTCGACGAGGCGAGCAGTACGAGTACCACCTTGATGGGTCTACGACGTTTCCTTCCAGAGTTATTACTAAAAAAACACAAACATCCCAGAATCCTCTCGGTTTGGGGTCAAAATGTTGTCGCTCATTAAATCCCACTAGAAACGTCGCATCGAATGAATGTGATTGAATTATCCCCGTCTGGACGAGCGGAATTGAATGGTGCAACTGATTTTGCTGTGCTGTGAAAATTCAGATATTTGCATGACTTCTTTTGTTTTATTTTGTGAATAGCAAAAAGCATTCAACCCCATAATACATGTTGTTTTATTGGTCGCTCGTCCATTTCATATCCAATAGCTTAACGATTCACATATTTGGATTCCTCTCGACGAGGCGAGCATTTCCAGTACAACCTTGATGGGTCTGCGACGTTTCCTTCCAGAGTTATTACCAAAAAAACACAAACATCCCAGAATCCTCTCGGTTTGGGGTCAAAATGTTGTCGCTCATTAAATCCCATAAGACACGTCGCATCGAATGAATGTGATTGAATTATCCCCGTCTGGACGAGCGGAATTGAATGGTGCAACTGATTTTGCTGTGCTGTGAAAATTCAGATATTTGCATGACTGCTTTTGTTTTATTTTGTGAATAGCAAAAAGCATTCAACCCCATAATACATGTTGTTTTATTGGTCGCTCGTCCATTTCATATCCCATAGCTTAAGCATTCATATATTTGGATTCCTCTCTACGAGGCGAGCAGTACGACTACCACCTTGATGGGTCTGCGACGTTTCCTTCCAGAGTTATTACAAAAAAAACACAAACATCCCAGAATCCTCTCGGTTTGGGGTCAAAATGTTGTCGCTCATTAAATCCCAAAAGACACGTCGCATCGAATGAATGTGATTGAATTATCCCCGTCTGGACGAGCGGAATTGAATGGTGCAACTGATTTTGCTGTGCTGTGAAAATTCAGATATTTGCATGACTTCTTTTGTTTTATTTTGTGAATAGCAAAAAGCATTCAACCCCATAATACATGTTGTTTTATTGGTCGCTCGTCCATTTCACATCCCATAGCTTAAGCATTCATATATTTGGATTCCTCTCGACGAGGCGAGCAGTACGAGTACCACCTTGATGGGTCTGCGACGTTTACTTCCAGAGTTATAACCAAAAAACCACAAACATCCCAGAATCCTCTCGGTTTTGGGGTCAAAATGTTGTCGCTCATTAAATCCCATAAGAAACGTCGCATCGAATGAATGTGATTGAATTCTCCCCGTCTGGACGAGTGGAATTGAATGGTGCAACTGATATTGCTGTCCTGTGAAAATTCAGATATTTGCATGACTGCTTTTGTTTTATTTTGTGAATAGCAAAAAGCATTCAACCCCATAATACATGTTGTTTTATTGGTCGCTCGTCCATTTCATATCACATAGCTTAACCATTCATATATTTCGATTCCGCTCGACGAGCCGGGCAGTACGAGTACCACCATGATGGTTCTGCGACGTTTCCTTCCAGAGTTATTAAACCAAAAAACCACAAACATCCCAGAATCCTCTCGGTTTGGGGTCAAAATGTTGTCGCTTATTAAATCCCATAAAAAACGTCGCATCGAATGAATGTGATTGAATTCTCCCCGTCTGGACGAGCGGAATTGAATGGTGCAACTGATTTTGCTGTGCTGTGAAAATTCAGATATTTGCATGACTGCTTTTGTTTTATTTTGTGAATAGCAAAACGCATTCCACCCCATAATACATGCTGTTTTATTGGTCGCTCGTCCATTTCATATCCCATAGCTTAACCATTCATATATTTGGATTCCTCTCGACGAGGCGAGCAGTACGAGTACCACATTGATGGGGCTGCGACGTTTCCTTCCAGAGTTATTACCAAAAAAACACAAACATCCCAGAATCCTCTCGGTTTGGGGTCAAAATGTTGTCGCTCATTAAATCCCATAAGACACGTCGCATCGAATGAATGTGATTGAATTATCCCCGTCTGGACGAGCGGAATTGAATGGTGCAACTGATTTTGCTGTGCTATGAAAATTCAGATATTTGCATGACTGCTTTTGTTTTATTTTGTGAATAGCAAAAAGCATTCAACCCCATAATACATGGTGTTTTATTGGTCGCTCGTCCATTTCATATCCCATAGCTTAAGCATTCATATATTTGGATTCCTCTCGACGAGGCGAGCAGTACGAGTACCACCTTGATGGGTCTACGACGTTTCCTTCCAGAGTTATTACTAAAAAAACACAAACATCCCAGAATCCTCTCGGTTTGGGGTCAAAATGTTGTCGCTCATTAAATCCCACTAGAAACGTCGCATCGAATGAATGTGATTGAATTCTCCCCGTCTGGACGAGCGGAATTGAATGGTGCAACTGATTTTGCTGTGCTGTGAAAATTCAGATATTTGCATGACTTCTTTTGTTTTATTTTGTGAATAGCAAAAAGCATTCAACCCCATAATACATGTTGTTTTATTGGTCGCTCGTCCATTTCATATCCCATAGCTTAAGCATTCATATATTTGGATTCCTCTCTACGAGGCGAGCAGTACGACTACCACCTTGATGGGTCTGCGACGTTTCCTTCCAGAGTTATTACCAAAAAAACACAAACATCCCAGAATCCTCTCGGTTTGGGGTCAAAATGTTGTCGCTCATTAAATCCCACTAGAAACGTCGCATCGAATGAATGTGATTGAATTATCCCCGTCTGGACGAGCGGAATTGAATGGTGCAACTGATTTTGCTGTGCTGTGAAAATTCAGATATTTGCATGACTTCTTTTGTTTTATTTTGTGAATAGCAAAAAGCATTCAACCCCATAATACATGTTGTTTTATTGGTCGCTCGTCCATTTCACATCCCATAGCTTAAGCATTCATATATTTGGATTCCTCTCGACGAGGCGAGCAGTACGAGTACCACCTTGATGGGTCTGCGACGTTTACATCCAGAGTTATTACCAAAAAACCACAAACATCCCAGAATCCTCTCGGTTTTGGGGTCAAAATGTTGTCGCTCATTAAATCCCATAAGAAACGTCGCATCGAATGAATGTGATTGAATTCTCCCCGTCTGGACGAGTGGAATTGAATGGTGCAACTGATATTGCTGTCCTGTGAAAATTCAGATATTTGCATGACTGCTTTTGTTTTATTTTGTGAATAGCAAAAAGCATTCAACCCCATAATACATGTTGTTTTATTGGTCGCTCGTCCATTTCATATCACATAGCTTAACCATTCATATATTTCGATTCCGCTCGACGAGCCGGGCAGTACGAGTACCACCATGATGGTACTGCGACGTTTCCTTCCAGAGTTATTAAACCAAAAAACCACAAACATTCCAGAATCCTCTCGGTTTGGGGTCAAAATGTTGTCGCTTATTAAATACCATAAGAAACGTCGCATCGAATGAATGTGATTGAATTCTCCCCGTCTGGACGAGCGGAATTTAATGGTGCAACTGATTTTGCTGTGCTGTGAAAATTCAGATATTTGCATGACTGCTTTTGTTTTATTTTGTGAATAGCAAAACGCATTCCACCCCATAATACATGCTGTTTTATTGGTCGCTCGTCCATTTCATATCCCATAGCTTAACCATTCATATATTTGGATTCCTCTCGACGAGGCGAGCAGTACGAGTACCACCTTGATGGGTCTACGACGTTTCCTTCCAGAGTTATTACTAAAAAAACACAAACATCCCAGAATCCTCTCGGTTTGGGGTCAAAATGTTGTCGCTCATTAAATCCCACTAGAAACGTCGCATCGAATGAATGTGATTGAATTCTCCCCGTCTGGACGAGCGGAATTGAATGGTGCAACTGATTTTGCTGTGCTGTGAAAATTCAGATATTTGCATGACTTCTTTTGTTTTATTTTGTGAATAGCAAAAAGCATTCAACCCCATAATACATGTTGTTTTATTGGTCGCTCGTCCATTTCATATCCAATAGCTTAACGATTCACATATTTGGATTCCTCTCGACGAGGCGAGCATTTCCAGTACAACCTTGATGGGTCTGCGACGTTTCCTTCCAGAGTTATTACCAAAAAAACACAAACATCCCAGAATCCTCTCGGTTTGGGGTCAAAATGTTGTCGCTCATTAAATCCCATAAGACACGTCGCATCGAATGAATGTGATTGAATTATCCCCGTCTGGACGAGCGGAATTGAATGGTGCAACTGATTTTGCTGTGCTGTGAAAATTCAGATATTTGCATGACTGCTTTTGTTTTATTTTGTGAATAGCAAAAAGCATTCAACCCCATAATACATGTTGTTTTATTGGTCGCTCGTCCATTTCATATCCCATAGCTTAAGCATTCATATATTTGGATTCCTCTCTACGAGGCGAGCAGTACAACTACCACCTTGATGGGTCTGCGACGTTTCCTTCCAGAGTTATTACCAAAAAAACACAAACATCCCAGAATCCTCTCGGTTTGGGGTCAAAATGTTGTCGCTCATTAAATCCCAAAAGACACGTCGCATCGAATGAATGTGATTGAATTATCCCCGTCTGGACGAGCGGAATTGAATGGTGCAACTGATTTTGCTGTGCTGTGAAAATTCAGATATTTGCATGACTTCTTTTGTTTTATTTTGTGAATAGCAAAAAGCATTCAACCCCATAATACATGTTGTTTTATTGGTCGCTCGTCCATTTCACATCCCATAGCTTAAGCATTCATATATTTGGATTCCTCTCGACGAGGCGAGCAGTACGAGTACCACCTTGATGGGTCTGCGACGTTTCCTTCCAGAGTTATTACCAAAAAAACACAAACATCCCAGAATCCTCTCGGTTTGGGGTCAAAATGTTGTCGCTTATTAAATACCATAAGAAACGTCGCATCGAATGAATGTGATTGAATTCTCCCCGTCTGGACGAGCGGAATTTAATGGTGCAACTGATTTTGCTGTGCTGTGAAAATTCAGATATTTGCATGACTGCTTTTGTTTTATTTTGTGAATAGCAAAACGCATTCCACCCCATAATACATGCTGCTTTATTGGTCGCTCGTCCATTTCATATCCCATAGCTTAACCATTCATATATTTGGATTCCTCTCGACGAGGCGAGCAGTACGAGTACCACATTGATGGGTCTGCGACGTTTCCTTCAAGAGTTATTACCAAAAAAACACAAACATCCCAGAATCCTCTCGGTTTGGGATCAAAATGTTGTCGCTCATTAAATCCCATAAGACACGTCGCATCGAATGAATGTGATTGAATTATCCCCGTCTGGACGAGCGGAATTGAATGGTGCAACTGATTTTGCTGTGCTATGAAAATTCAGATATTTGCATGACTGCTTTTGTTTTATTTTGTGAATAGCAAAAAGCATTCAACCCCATAATACATGTTGTTTTATTGGTCGCTCGTCCATTTCATATCCCATAGCTTAACCATTCATATATTTGGATTCCTCTCGACGAGGCGAGCAGTACGAGTACCACATTGATGGGTCTGCGACGTTTCCTTCAAGAGTTATTACCAAAAAAACACAAACATCCCAGAATCCTCTCGGTTTGGGATCAAAATGTTGTCGCTCATTAAATCCCATAAGACACGTCGCATCGAATGAATGTGATTGAATTATCCCCGTCTGGACGAGCGGAATTGAATGGTGCAACTGATTTTGCTGTGCTATGAAAATTCAGATATTTGCATGACTGCTTTTGTTTTATTTTGTGAATAGCAAAAAGCATTCAACCCCATAATACATGTTGTTTTATTGGTCGCTCGTCCATTTCATATCCCATAGCTTAAGCATTCATATATTTGGATTCCTCTCGACGAGGCGAGCAGTACGAGTACCACCTTGATGGGTCTACGACGTTTCCTTCCAGAGTTATTACTAAAAAAACACAAACATCCCAGAATCCTCTCGGTTTGGGGTCAAAATGTTGTCGCTCATTAAATCCCACTAGAAACGTCGCATCGAATGAATGTGATTGAATTCTCCCCGTCTGGACGAGCGGAATTGAATGGTGCAACTGATTTTGCTGTGCTGTGAAAATTCAGATATTTGCATGACTGCTTTTGTTTTATTTTGTGAATAGCAAAAAGCATTCAACCCCATAATACATGTTGTTTTATTGGTCGCTCGTCCATTTCATATCCCATAGCTTAAGCATTCATATATTTGGATTCCTCTCTACGAGGCGAGCAGTACGACTACCACCTTGATGGGTCTGCGACGTTTCCTTCCAGAGTTATTACCAAAAAAACACAAACATCCCAGAATCCTCTCGGTTTGGGGTCAAAATGTTGTCGCTCATTAAATCCCAAAAGACACGTCGCATCGAATGAATGTGATTGAATTATCCCCGTCTGGACGAGCGGAATTGAATGGTGCAACTGATTTTGCTGTGCTGTGAAAATTCAGATATTTGCATGACTTCTTTTGTTTTATTTTGTGAATAGCAAAAAGCATTCAACCCCATAATACATGTTGTTTTATTGGTCGCTCGTCCATTTCACATCCCATAGCTTAAGCATTCATATATTTGGATTCCTCTCGACGAGGCGAGCAGTACGAGTACCACCTTGATGGGTCTGCGACGTTTCCTTCCAGAGTTATTACCAAAAAACCACAAACATCCCAGAATCCTCTCGGTTTTGGGGTCAAAATGTTGTCGCTCATTAAATCCCATAAGAAACGTCGCATCGAATGAATGTGATTGAATTCTCCCCGTCTGGACGAGCGGAATTGAATGGTGCAACTGATATTGCTGTCCTGTGAAAATTCAGATATTTGCATGACTGCTTTTGTTTTATTTTGTGAATAGCAAAAAGCATTCAACCCCATAATACATGTTGTTTTATTGGTCGCTCGTCCATTTCATATCACATAGCTTAACCACTCATATATTTCGATTCCGCTCGACGAGCCGGGCAGTACGAGTACCACCATGATGGTTCTGCGACGTTTCCTTCCAGAGTTATTAAACCAAAAAACCACAAACATTCCAGAATCCTCTCGGTTTGGGGTCAAAATGTTGTCGCTTATTAAATACCATAAGAAACGTCGCATCGAATGAATGTGATTGAATTATCCCCGTCTGGACGAGCGGAATTGAATGGTGCAACTGATTTTGCTGTGCTATGAAAATTCAGATATTTGCATGACTGCTTTTGTTTTATTTTGTGAATAGCAAAAAGCATTCAACCCCATAATACATGTTGTTTTATTGGTCGCTCGTCCATTTCATATCCCATAGCTTAAACATTCATATATTTGGATTCCTCTCGACGAGGCGAGCAGTACGAGTACCACCTTGATGGGGCTACGACGTTTCCTTCCAGAGTTATTACTAAAAAAACACAAACATCCCAGAATCCTCTCGGTTTGGGGTCAAAATGTTGTCGCTCATTAAATCCCACTAGAAACGTCGCATCGAATGAATGTGATTGAATTCTCCCCGTCTGGACGAGCGGAATTGAGTGGTGCAACTGATTTTGCTGTGCTGTGAAAATTCAGATATTTGCATGACTTCTTTTGTTTTATTTTGTGAATAGCAAAAAGCATTCAACCCCATAATACATGTTGTTTTATTGGTCGCTCGTCCATTTCATACCCATAGCTTAACCATTCACATATTTGGATTCCTCTCGACGAGGCGAGCAGTACGAGTACAACGTTGATGGGTCTGCGACGTTTCCTTCCAGAGTTATTACCAAAAAAACACAAACATCCCAGAATCCTCTCGGTTTGGGGTCAAAATGTTGTCGCTCATTAAATCCCATAAGACACGTCGCATCGAATGAATGTGATTGAATTATCCCCGTCTGGACGAGCGGAATTGAATGGTGCAACTGATTTTGCTGTGCTGTGAAAATTCAGATATTTGCATGACTGCTTTTGATTTATTTTGTGAATAGCAAAAAGCATTCAACCCCATAATACATGTTGTTTTATTGGTCGCTCGTCCATTTCATATCCCATAGCTTAAGCATTCATATATTTGGATTCCTCTCTACGAGGCGAGCAGTACGAGTACCACCTTGATGGGTCTGCGACGTTTCCTTCCAGAGTTATTACCAAAAAAACACAAACATCCCAGAATCCTCTCGGTTTGGGGTCAAAATGTTGTCGCTCATGAAATCCCAAAAGACACGTCGCATCGAATGAATGTGATTGAATTATCCCCGTCTGGACGAGCGGAATTGAATGGTGCAACTGATTTTGCTGTGCTGTGAAAATTCAGATATTTGCATGACTGCTTTTGTTTTATTTTGTGAATAGCAAAAAGCATTCAACCCCATAATACATGTTGTTTTATTGGTCGCTCGTCCATTTCATATCCCATAGCTTAAACATTCATATATTTGGATTCCTCTCGACGAGGCGAGCAGTACGAGTACCACCTTGATGGGGCTACGACGTTTCCTTCCAGAGTTATTACTAAAAAAACACAAACATCCCAGAATCCTCTCGGTTTGGGGTCAAAATGTTGTCGCTCATTAAATCCCACTAGAAACGTCGCATCGAATGAATGTGATTGAATTATCCCCGTCTGGACGAGCGGAATTGAATGGTGCAACTGATTTTGCTGTGCTATGAAAATTCAGATATTTGCATGACTGCTTTTGTTTTATTTTGTGAATAGCAAAAAGCATTCAACCCCATAATACATGTTGTTTTATTGGTCGCTCGTCCATTTCATATCCCATAGCTTAAGCATTCATATATTTGGATTCCTCTCGACGAGGCGAGCAGTACGAGTACCACCTTGATGGGTCTACGACGTTTCCTTCCAGAGTTATTACTAAAAAAACACAAACATCCCAGAATCCTCTCGGTTTGGGGTCAAAATGTTGTCGCTCATTAAATCCCACTAGAAACGTCGCATCGAATGAATGTGATTGAATTCTCCCCGTCTGGACGAGCGGAATTGAATGGTGCAACTGATTTTGCTGTGCTGTGAAAATTCAGATATTTGCATGACTGCTTTTGTTTTATTTTGTGAATAGCAAAAAGCATTCAACCCCATAATACATGTTGTTTTATTGGTCGCTCGTCCATTTCATATCCCATAGCTTAAGCATTCATATATTTGGATTCCTCTCTACGAGGCGAGCAGTACGACTACCACCTTGATGGGTCTGCGACGTTTCCTTCCAGAGTTATTACCAAAAAAACACAAACATCCCAGAATCCTCTCGGTTTGGGGTCAAAATGTTGTCGCTCATTAAATCCCAAAAGACACGTCGCATCGAATGAATGTGATTGAATTATCCCCGTCTGGACGAGCGGAATTGAATGGTGCAACTGATTTTGCTGTGCTGTGAAAATTCAGATATTTGCATGACTTCTTTTGTTTTATTTTGTGAATAGCAAAAAGCATTCAACCCCATAATACATGTTGTTTTATTGGTCGCTCGTCCATTTCACATCCCATAGCTTAAGCATTCATATATTTGGATTCCTCTCGACGAGGCGAGCAGTACGAGTACCACCTTGATGGGTCTGCGACGTTTCCTTCCAGAGTTATTACCAAAAAACCACAAACATCCCAGAATCCTCTCGGTTTTGGGGTCAAAATGTTGTCGCTCATTAAATCCCATAAGAAACGTCGCATCGAATGAATGTGATTGAATTCTCCCCGTCTGGACGAGCGGAATTGAATGGTGCAACTGATATTGCTGTCCTGTGAAAATTCAGATATTTGCATGACTGCTTTTGTTTTATTTTGTGAATAGCAAAAAGCATTCAACCCCATAATACATGTTGTTTTATTGGTCGCTCGTCCATTTCATATCACATAGCTTAACCACTCATATATTTCGATTCCGCTCGACGAGCCGGGCAGTACGAGTACCACCATGATGGTTCTGCGACGTTTCCTTCCAGAGTTATTAAACCAAAAAACCACAAACATTCCAGAATCCTCTCGGTTTGGGGTCAAAATGTTGTCGCTTATTAAATACCATAAGAAACGTCGCATCGAATGAATGTGATTGAATTATCCCCGTCTGGACGAGCGGAATTGAATGGTGCAACTGATTTTGCTGTGCTATGAAAATTCAGATATTTGCATGACTGCTTTTGTTTTATTTTGTGAATAGCAAAAAGCATTCAACCCCATAATACATGTTGTTTTATTGGTCGCTCGTCCATTTCATATCCCATAGCTTAAACATTCATATATTTGGATTCCTCTCGACGAGGCGAGCAGTACGAGTACCACCTTGATGGGGCTACGACGTTTCCTTCCAGAGTTATTACTAAAAAAACACAAACATCCCAGAATCCTCTCGGTTTGGGGTCAAAATGTTGTCGCTCATTAAATCCCACTAGAAACGTCGCATCGAATGAATGTGATTGAATTCTCCCCGTCTGGACGAGCGGAATTGAGTGGTGCAACTGATTTTGCTGTGCTGTGAAAATTCAGATATTTGCATGACTTCTTTTGTTTTATTTTGTGAATAGCAAAAAGCATTCAACCCCATAATACATGTTGTTTTATTGGTCGCTCGTCCATTTCATACCCATAGCTTAACCATTCACATATTTGGATTCCTCTCGACGAGGCGAGCAGTACGAGTACAACGTTGATGGGTCTGCGACGTTTCCTTCCAGAGTTATTACCAAAAAAACACAAACATCCCAGAATCCTCTCGGTTTGGGGTCAAAATGTTGTCGCTCATTAAATCCCATAAGACACGTCGCATCGAATGAATGTGATTGAATTATCCCCGTCTGGACGAGCGGAATTGAATGGTGCAACTGATTTTGCTGTGCTGTGAAAATTCAGATATTTGCATGACTGCTTTTGATTTATTTTGTGAATAGCAAAAAGCATTCAACCCCATAATACATGTTGTTTTATTGGTCGCTCGTCCATTTCATATCCCATAGCTTAAGCATTCATATATTTGGATTCCTCTCTACGAGGCGAGCAGTACGAGTACCACCTTGATGGGTCTGCGACGTTTCCTTCCAGAGTTATTACCAAAAAAACACAAACATCCCAGAATCCTCTCGGTTTGGGGTCAAAATGTTGTCGCTCATGAAATCCCAAAAGACACGTCGCATCGAATGAATGTGATTGAATTATCCCCGTCTGGACGAGCGGAATTGAATGGTGCAACTGATTTTGCTGTGCTGTGAAAATTCAGATATTTGCATGACTTCTTTTGTTTTATTTTGTGAATAGCAAAAAGCATTCAACCCCATAATACATGTTGTTTTATTGGTCGCTCGTCCATTTCACATCCCATAGCTTAAGCATTCATATATTTGGATTCCTCTCGACGAGGCGAGCAGTACGAGTACCACCTTGATGGGTCTGCGACGTTTCCTTCCAGAGTTATTACCAAAAAACCACAAACATCCCAGAATCCTCTCGGTTTTGGGGTCAAAATGTTGTCGCTCATTAAATCCCATAAGAAACGTCGCATCGAATGAATGTGATTGAATTCTCCCCGTCTGGACGAGCGGAATTGAATGGTGCAACTGATATTGCTGTCCTGTGAAAATTCAGATATTTGCATGACTGCTTTTGTTTTATTTTGTGAATAGCAAAAAGCATTCAACCCCATAATACATGTTGTTTTATTGGTCGCTCGTCCATTTCATATCACATAGCTTAACAATTCATATATTTCGATTCCGCTCGACGAGCCGGGCAGTACGAGTACCACCATGATGGTTCTGCAACGTTTCCTTCAAGAGTTATTAAACCAAAAAACCACAAACATCCCAGAATCCTCTCGGTTTGGGGTCAAAATGTTGTCGCTCATTAAATCCCATAAGACACGTCGCATCGAATGAATGTGATTGAATTATCCCCGTCTGGACGAGCGGAATTGAATGGTGCAACTGATTTTGCTGTGCTGTGAAAATTCAGATATTTGCATGACTGCTTTTGATTTATTTTGTGAATAGCAAAAAGCATTCAACCCCATAATACATGTTGTTTTATTGGTCGCTCGTCCATTTCATATCCCATAGCTTAAGCATTCATATATTTGGATTCCTCTCTACGAGGCGAGCAGTACGAGTACCACCTTGATGGGTCTGCGACGTTTCCTTCCAGAGTTATTACCAAAAAAACACAAACATCCCAGAATCCTCTCGGTTTGGGGTCAAAATGTTGTCGCTCATTAAATCCCAAAAGACACGTCGCATCGAATGAATGTGATTGAATTATCCCCGTCTGGACGAGCGGAATTGAATGGTGCAACTGATTTTGCTGTGCTGTGAAAATTCAGATATTTGCATGACTTCTTTTGTTTTATTTTGTGAATAGCAAAAAGCATTCAACCCCATAATACATGTTGTTTTAATGGTCGCTCGTCCATTTCACATCCCATAGCTTAAGCATTCATATATTTGGATTCCTCTCGACGAGGCGAGCAGTACGAATACCACCTTGATGGGTCTGCGACGTTTCCTTCCAGAGTTATTACCAAAAAAACACAAACATCCCAGAATCCTCTCGGTTTTGGGGTCAAAATGTTGTCGCTCATTAAATCCCATAAGAAACGTCGCATCGAATGAATGTGATTGAATTCTCCCCGTCTGGACGAGCGGAATTGAATGGTGCAACTGATATTGCTGTCCTGTGAAAATTCAGATATTTGCATGACTGCTTTTGTTTTATTTTGTGAATAGCAAAAAGCATTCAACCCCATAATACATGTTGTTTTATTGGTCGCTCGTCCATTTCATATCACATAGCTTAACCATTCATATATTTCGATTCCGCTCGACGAGCCGGGCAGTACGAGTACCACCATGATGGTTCTGCGACGTTTCCTTCCAGAGTTATTAAACCAAAAAACCACAAACATCCCAGAATCCTCTCGGTTTGGGGTCAAAATGTTGTCGCTTATTAAATCCCATAAGAAACGTCGCATCGAATGAATGTGATTGAATTCTCCCCGTCTGGACGAGCGGAATTGAATGGTGCAACTGATTTTGCTGTGCTGTGAAAATTCAGATATTTGCATGACTGCTTTTGTTTTATTTTGTGAATAGCAAAACGCATTCCACCCCATAATACATGCTGTTTTTTTGGTCGCTCGTCCATTTCATATCCCATAGCTTAACCATTCATATATTTGGATTCCTCTCGACGAGGCGAGCAGTACGATTACCACATTGATGGGTCTGCGACGTTTCCTTCCAGAGTTATTACCAAAAAAACACAAACATCCCAGAATCCTCTCGGTTTGGGGTCAAAATGTTGTCGCTCATTAAATCCCATAAGACACGTCGCATCGAATGAATGTGATTGAATTATCCCCGTCTGGACGAGCGGAATTGAATGGTGCAACTGATTTTGCTGTGCTATGAAAATTCAGATATTTGCATGACTGCTTTTGTTTTATTTTGTGAATAGCAAAAAGCATTCAACCCCATAATACATGTTGTTTTATTGGTCGCTCGTCCATTTCATATCCCATAGCTTAAGCATTCATATATTTGGATTCCTCTCGACGAGGCGAGCAGTACGAGTACCTCCTTGATGGGTCTACGACGTTTCCTTCCAGAGTTATTACTAAAAAAACACAAACATCCCAGAATCCTCTCGGTTTGGGGTCAAAATGTTGTCGCTCATTAAATCCCACTAGAAACGTCGCATCGAATGAATGTGATTGAATTCTCCCCGTCTGGACGAGCGGAATTGAATGGTGCAACTGATTTTGCTGTGCTGTGAAAATTCAGATATTTGCATGACTTCTTTTGTTTTATTTTGTGAATAGCAAAAAGCATTCAACCCCATAATACATGTTGTTTTATTGGTCGCTCGTCCATTTCATATCCCATAGCTTAACCATTCACATATTTGGATTCCTCTCGACGAGGCGAGCAGTACGAGTACAACGTTGATGGGTCTGCGACGTTTCCTTCCAGAGTTATTACCAAAAAAACACAAACATCCCAGAATCCTCTCGGTTTGGGGTCAAAATGTTGTCGCTCATTAAATCCCATAAGACACGTCGCATCGAATGAATGTGATTGAATTATCCCCGTCAGAACGAGCGGAATTGAATGTTGCAACTGATTTTGCTGTGCTGTGAAAATTCAGATATTTGCATGACTGCTTTTGTTTTATTTTGTGAATAGCAAAAAGCATTCAACCCCATAATACATGCTGTTTTATTGGTCGCTCGTCCATTTTATATCCCATAGCTTAAGCATTCATATATTTGGATTCCTCTCGACGAGGCGAGCAGTACGAGTACCACCTTGATGGGTCTGCGACGTTTCCTTCCAGAGTTATTACCAAAAAACCACAAACATCACAGAATCCTCTCGGTTTGGGGTCAAACTGTTGTCGCTTATTAAATCCCATAAGAAACGTCGCATCGAATGAATGTGATTGAATTCTCCCCGTCTGGACGAGCGGAATTGAATGGTGCAACTGATTTTGCTGTGCTGTGAAAATTCAGATATTTGCATGACTGCTTTTGTTTTATTTTGTGAATAGCAAAAAGCATTCAACCCCATAATACATGTTGTTTTATTGGTCGCTCGTTCATTTCATATCACATAGCTTAACCATTCATATATTTCGATTCCGCTCGACGAGCCGGGCAGTACGAGTACCACCATGATGGTTCTGCGACGTTTCCTTCCAGAGTTATTAAACCAAAAAACCACAAACATCCCAGAATCCTCTCGGTTTGGGGTCAAAATGTTGTCGCTTATTAAATCCCATAAGAAACGTCGCATCGAATGAATGTGATTGAATTCTCCCCGTCTGGACGAGCGGAATTGAATAGTGCAACTGATTTTGCTGTGCTGTGAAAATTCAGATATTTGCATGACTGCTTTTGTTTTATTTTGTGAATAGCAAAAAGCATTCAACCCCATAATACATGCTGTTTTATTGGTCGCTCGTCCATTTCATATCCCATAGCTTAACCATTCATATATTTGGATTCCTCTCGACGAGGCGAGCAGTACGAGTACCACCTTGATGGGTCTGCGACGTTTCCTTCCAGAGTTATTACCAAAAAAACACAAACATCCCAGAATCCTCTCGGTTTGGGGTCAAAATGTTGTCGCTCATTAAATCCCATAAGACACGTCGCATCGAATGAATGTGATTGAATTATCCCCGTCGGGACGAGCGGAATTGAATGGTGCAACTGATTTTGCTGTGCTGTGAAAATTCAGATATTTGCATGACTGCTTTTGTTTTATTTTGTGAATAGCAAAAAGCATTCAACCCCATAATACATGCTGTTTTATTGGTCGCTCGTCCATTTCATATCCCATAGCTTAAGCATTCATATATTTGGATTCCTCTCGACGAGGCGAGCAGTACGAGTACCACCTTGATGGGTCTGCGACGTTTCCTTCCAGAGTTATTACCAAAAAACCACAAACATCACAGAATCCTCTCGGTTTGGGGTCAAACTGTTGTCGCTTATTAAATCCCATAAGAAACGTCGCATTGAATGAATGTGATTGAATTCTCCCCGTCTGGACGAGCGGAATTGAATGGTGCAACTGATTTTGCTGTGCTGTGAAAATTCAGATATTTGCATGACTGCTTTTGTTTTATTTTGTGAATAGCAAAAAGCATTCAACCCCATAATACATGTTGTTTTATTGGTCGCTCGTTCATTTCATATCACATAGCTTAACCATTCATATATTTCGATTCTGCTCGACGAGCCGGGCAGTACGAGTACCACCATGATGGTTCTGCGACGTTTCCTTCCAGAGTTATTAAACCAAAAAACCACAAACATCCCAGAATCCTCTCGGTTTGGGGTCAAAATGTTGTCGCTTATTAAATCCCATAAGAAACGTCGCATCGAATGAATGTGATTGAATTCTCCCCGTCTGGACGAGCGGAATTGAATGGTGCAACTGATTTTGCTGTGCTGTGAAAATTCAGATATTTGCATGACTGCTTTTGTTTTATTTTGTGAATAGCAAAACGCATTCAACCCCATAATACATGCTGTTTTATTGGTCGCTCGTCCATTTCATATCCCATAGCTTAACCATTCATATATTTGGATTCCTCTCGACGAGGCGAGCAGTACGAGTACCACCTTGATGGGTCTGCGACGTTTCCTTCCAGAGTTATTACCAAAAAAACACAAACATCCCAGAATCCTCTCGGTTTGGGGTCAAAATGTTGTCGCTCATTAAATCCCATAAGACACGTCGCATCGAATGAATGTGATTGAATTATCCCCGTCGGGACGAGCGGAATTGAATGGTGCAACTGATTTTGCTGTGCTGTGAAAATTCAGATATTTGCATGACTGCTTTTGTTTTATTTTGTGAATAGCATAAAGCATTCAACCCCATAATACATGTTGTTTTATTGGTCGCTCGTCCATTTCATATCCCATAGCTTAAGCATTCATATATTTGGATTCCTCTCGACGAGGCGAGCAGTACGAGTACCATCTTGATGGGTCTGCGACGTTTCCTTCCAGAGTTATTACCAAAAAAACACAAACATCCCAGAATCCTCTCGGTTTGGGGTCAAAATGTTGTCGCTCATTAAATCCCATAAGACACGTCGCATCGAATGAATGTGATTGAATTATCCCCGTCGGGACGAGCGGAATTGAATGGTGCAACTGATTTTGCTGTGCTGTGAAAATTCAGATATTTGCATGACTGCTTTTGTTTTATTTTGTGAATAGCAAAAAGCATTCAACCCCATAATACATGCTGTTTTATTGGTCGCTCGTCCATTTCATATCCCATAGCTTAAGCATTCATATATTTGGATTCCTCTCGACGAGGCGAGCAGTACGAGTACCACCTTGATGGGTCTGCGACGTTTCCTTCCAGAGTTATTACCAAAAAACCACAAACATCACAGAATCCTCTCGGTTTGGGGTCAAACTGTTGTCGCTTATTAAATCCCATAAGAAACGTCGCATCGAATGAATGTGATTGAATTCTCCCCGTCTGGACAAGCGGAATTGAATGGTGCAACTGATTTTGCTGTGCTGTGAAAATTCAGATATTTGCATGACTGCTTTTGTTTTATTTTGTGAATAGCAAAAAGCATTCAACCCCATAATACATGTTGTTTTATTGGTCGCTCGTCCATTTCATATCCCATAGCTTAACCATTCACATATTTGGATTCCTCTCGACGAGGCGAGCAGTACGAGTACAACGTTGATGGGTCTGCGACGTTTCCTTCCAGAGTTATTACCAAAAAAACACAAACATCCCAGAATCCTCTCGGTTTGGGGTCAAAATGTTGTCGCTCATTAAATCCCATAAGACACGTCGCATCGAATGAATGTGATTGAATTATCCCCGTCAGGACGAGCGGAATTGAATGGTGCAACTGATTTTGCTGTGCTGTGAAAATTCAGATATTTGCATGACTGCTTTTGTTTTATTTTGTGAATAGCAAAAAGCATTCAACCCCATAATACATGCTGTTTTATTGGTCGCTCGTCCATTTCATATCCCATAGCTTAAGCATTCATATATTTGGATTCCTCTCGACGAGGCGAGCAGTACGAGTACCACCTTGATGGGTCTGCGACGTTTCCTTCCAGAGTTATTACCAAAAAACCACAAACATCACAGAATCCTCTCGGTTTGGGGTCAAACTGTTGTCGCTTATTAAATCCCATAAGAAACGTCGCATCGAATGAATGTGATTGAATTCTCCCCGTCTGGACGAGCGGAATTGAATGGTGCAACTGATTTTGCTGTGCTGTGAAAATTCAGATATTTGCATGACTGCTTTTGTTTTATTTTGTGAATAGCAAAAAGCATTCAACCCCATAATACATGTTGTTTTATTGGTCGCTCGTTCATTTCATATCACATAGCTTAACCATTCATATATTTCGATTCCGCTCGACGAGCCGGGCAGTACGAGTACCACCATGATGGTTCTGCGACGTTTCCTTCCAGAGTTATTAAACCAAAAAACCACAAACATCCCAGAATCCTCTCGGTTTGGGGTCAAAATGTTGTCGCTTATTAAATCCCATAAGAAACGTCGCATCGAATGAATGTGATTGAATTCTCCCCGTCTGGACGAGCGGAATTGAATGGTGCAACTGATTTTGCTGTGCTGTGAAAATTCAGATATTTGCATGACTGCTTTTGTTTTATTTTGTGAATAGCAAAACGCATTCAACCCCATAATACATGCTGTTTTATTGGTCGCTCGTCCATTTCATATCCCATAGCTTAACCATTCATATATTTGGATTCCTCTCGACGAGGCGAGCAGTACGAGTACCACCTTGATGGGTCTGCGACGTTTCCTTCCAGAGTTATTACCAAAAAAACACAAACATCCCAGAATCCTCTCGGTTTGGGGTCAAAATGTTGTCGCTCATTAAATCCCATAAGACACGTCGCATCGAATGAATGTGATTGAATTATCCCCGTCGGGACGAGCGGAATTGAATGGTGCAACTGATTTTGCTGTGCTGTGAAAATTCAGATATTTGCATGACTGCTTTTGTTTTATTTTGTGAATAGCAAAAAGCATTCAACCCCATAATACATGCTGTTTTATTGGTCGCTCGTCCATTTCATATCCCATAGCTTAAGCATTCATATATTTGGATTCCTCTCGACGAGGCGAGCAGTACGAGTACCACCTTGATGGGTCTGCGACGTTTCCTTCCAGAGTTATTACCAAAAAACCACAAACATCACAGAATCCTCTCGGTTTGGGGTCAAACTGTTGTCGCTTATTAAATCCCATAAGAAACGTCGCATCGAATGAATGTGATTGAATTCTCCCCGTCTGGACGAGCGGAATTGAATGGTGCAACTGATTTTGCTGTGCTGTGAAAATTCAGATATTTGCATGACTGCTTTTGTTTTATTTTGTGAATAGCAAAAAGCATTCAACCCCATAATACATGTTGTTTTATTGGTCGCTCGTTCATTTCATATCACATAGCTTAACCATTCATATATTTCGATTCTGCTCGACGAGCCGGGCAGTACGAGTACCACCATGATGGTTCTGCGACGTTTCCTTCCAGAGTTATTAAACCAAAAAACCACAAACATCCCAGAATCCTCTCGGTTTGGGGTCAAAATGTTGTCGCTTATTAAATCCCATAAGAAACGTCGCATCGAATGAATGTGATTGAATTCTCCCCGTCTGGACGAGCGGAATTGAATGGTGCAACTGATTTTGCTGTGCTGTGAAAATTCAGATATTTGCATGACTGCTTTTGTTTTATTTTGTGAATAGCAAAACGCATTCAACCCCATAATACATGCTGTTTTATTGGTCGCTCGTCCATTTTTTATCCCATAGCTTAACCATTCATATATTTGGATTCCTCTCGACGAGGCGAGCAGTACGAGTACCACCTTGATGGGTCTGCGACGTTTCCTTCCAGAGTTATTACCAAAAAAACACAAACATCCCAGAATCCTCTCCGTTTGGGGTCAAAATGTTGTCGCTCATTAAATCCCATAAGACACGTCGCATCGAATGAATGTGATTGAATTATCCCCGTCGGGACGAGCGGAATTGAATGGTGCAACTGATTTTGCTGTGCTGTGAAAATTCAGATATTTGCATGACTGCTTTTGTTTTATTTTGTGAATAGCATAAAGCATTCAACCCCATAATACATGTTGTTTTATTGGTCGCTCGTCCATTTCATATCCCATAGCTTAAGCATTCATATATTTGGATTCCTCTCGACGAGGCGAGCAGTACGAGTACCACCTTGATGGGTCTACGACGTTTCCTTCCAGAGTTATTACTAAAAAACACACAAACATCCCAGAATCCTCTCGGTTTGGGGTCAAAATGTTGTCGCTCATTAAATCCCACTAGAAACGTCGCATCGAATGAATGTGATTGAATTCTCCCCGTCTGGACGAGCGGAATTGAATGGTGCAATTGATTTTGCTGTGCTGTGAAAATTCAGATATTTGCATGACTTCTTTTGTTTTATTTTGTGAATAGCAAAAAGCATTCAACCCCATAATACATGTTGTTTTATTGGTCGCTCGTCCATTTCATATCCCATAGCTTAAGCATTCATATATTTGGATTCCTCTCGACGAGGCGAGCAGTACGAGTACCATCTTGATGGGTCTGCGACGTTTCCTTCCAGAGTTATTACCAAAAAAACACAAACATCCCAGAATCCTCTCGGTTTGGGGTCAAAATGTTGTCGCTCATTAAATCCCATAAGACACGTCGCATCGAATGAATGTGATTGAATTATCCCCGTCGGGACGAGCGGAATTGAATGGTGCAACTGATTTTGCTGTGCTGTGAAAATTCAGATATTTGCATGACTGCTTTTGTTTTATTTTGTGAATAGCAAAAAGCATTCAACCCCATAATACATGCTGTTTTATTGGTCGCTCGTCCATTTCATATCACATAGCTTAACCATTCATATATTTCGATTCTGCTCGACGAGCCGGGCAGTACGAGTACCACCATGATGGTTCTGCGACGTTTCCTTCCAGAGTTATTAAACCAAAAAACCACAAACATCCCAGAATCCTCTCGGTTTGGGGTCAAAATGTTGTCGCTTATTAAATCCCATAAGAAACGTCGCATCGAATGAATGTGATTGAATTCTCCCCGTCTGGACGAGCGGAATTGAATGGTGCAACTGATTTTGCTGTGCTGTGAAAATTCAGATATTTGCATGACTGCTTTTGTTTTATTTTGTGAATAGCAAAACGCATTCAACCCCATAATACATGCTGTTTTATTGGTCGCTCGTCCATTTCATATCCCATAGCTTAACCATTCATATATTTGGATTCCTCTCGACGAGGCGAGCAGTACGAGTACCACCTTGATGGGTCTGCGACGTTTCCTTCCAGAGTTATTACCAAAAAAACACAAACATCCCAGAATCCTCTCGGTTTGGGGTCAAAATGTTGTCGCTCATTAAATCCCATAAGACACGTCGCATCGAATGAATGTGATTGAATTATCCCCGTCGGGACGAGCGGAATTGAATGGTGCAACTGATTTTGCTGTGCTGTGAAAATTCAGATATTTGCATGACTGCTTTTGTTTTATTTTGTGAATAGCATAAAGCATTCAACCCCATAATACATGTTGTTTTATTGGTCGCTCGTCCATTTCATATCCCATAGCTTAAGCATTCATATATTTGGATTCCTCTCGACGAGGCGAGCAGTACGAGTACCACCTTGATGGGTCTACGACGTTTCCTTCCAGAGTTATTACTAAAAAACACACAAACATCCCAGAATCCTCTCGGTTTGGGGTCAAAATGTTGTCGCTCATTAAATCCCACTAGAAACGTCGCATCGAATGAATGTGATTGAATTCTCCCCGTCTGGACGAGCGGAATTGAATGGTGCAATTGATTTTGCTGTGCTGTGAAAATTCAGATATTTGCATGACTTCTTTTGTTTTATTTTGTGAATAGCAAAAAGCATTCAACCCCATAATACATGTTGTTTTATTGGTCGCTCGTCCATTTCATATCCCATAGCTTAAGCATTCATATATTTGGATTCCTCTCGACGAGGCGAGCAGTACGAGTACCATCTTGATGGGTCTGCGACGTTTCCTTCCAGAGTTATTACCAAAAAAACACAAACATCCCAGAATCCTCTCGGTTTGGGGTCAAAATGTTGTCGCTCATTAAATCCCATAAGACACGTCGCATCGAATGAATGTGATTGAATTATCCCCGTCGGGACGAGCGGAATTGAATGGTGCAACTGATTTTGCTGTGCTGTGAAAATTCAGATATTTGCATGACTGCTTTTGTTTTATTTTGTGAATAGCAAAAAGCATTCAACCCCATAATACATGCTGTTTTATTGGTCGCTCGTCCATTTCATATCCCATAGCTTAAGCATTCATATATTTGGATTCCTCTCGACGAGGCGAGCAGTACGAGTACCACCTTGATGGGTCTGCGACGTTTCCTTCCAGAGTTATTACCAAAAAACCACAAACATCACAGAATCCTCTCGGTTTGGGGTCAAACTGTTGTCGCTTATTAAATCCCATAAGAAACGTCGCATCGAATGAATGTGATTGAATTCTCCCCGTCTGGACAAGCGGAATTGAATGGTGCAACTGATTTTGCTGTGCTGTGAAAATTCAGATATTTGCATGACTGCTTTTGTTTTATTTTGTGAATAGCAAAAAGCATTCAACCCCATAATACATGTTGTTTTATTGGTCGCTCGTTCATTTCATATCACATAGCTTAACCATTCATATATTTCGATTCTGCTCGACGAGCCGGGCAGTACGAGTACCACCATGATGGTTCTGCGACGTTTCCTTCCAGAGTTATTAAACCAAAAAACCACAAACATCCCAGAATCCTCTCGGTTTGGGGTCAAAATGTTGTCGCTTATTAAATCCCATAAGAAACGTCGCATCGAATGAATGTGATTGAATTCTCCCCGTCTGGACGAGCGGAATTGAATGGTGCAACTGATTTTGCTGTGCTGTGAAAATTCAGATATTTGCATGACTGCTTTTGTTTTATTTTGTGAATAGCAAAACGCATTCAACCCCATAATACATGCTGTTTTATTGGTCGCTCGTCCATTTCATATCCCATAGCTTAACCATTCATATATTTGGATTCCTCTCGACGAGGCGAGCAGTACGTGTACCACCTTGATGGGTCTGCGACGTTTCCTTCCAGAGTTATTACCAAAAAAACACAAACATCCCAGAATCCTCTCGGTTTGGGGTCAAAATGTTGTCGCTCATTAAATCCCATAAGACACGTCGCATCGAATGAATGTGATTGAATTATCCCCGTCGGGACGAGCGGAATTGAATGGTGCAACTGATTTTGCTGTGCTGTGAAAATTCAGATATTTGCATGACTGCTTTTGTTTTATTTTGTGAATAGCAAAAAGCATTCAACCCCATAATACATGTTGTTTTATTGGTCGCTCGTTCATTTCATATCACATAGCTTAACCATTCATATATTTCGATTCTGCTCGACGAGCCGGGCAGTACGAGTACCACCATGATGGTTCTGCGACGTTTCCTTCCAGAGTTATTAAACCAAAAAACCACAAACATCCCAGAATCCTCTCGGTTTGGGGTCAAAATGTTGTCGCTTATTAAATCCCATAAGAAACGTCGCATCGAATGAATGTGATTGAATTCTCCCCGTCTGGACGAGCGGAATTGAATGGTGCAACTGATTTTGCTGTGCTGTGAAAATTCAGATATTTGCATGACTGCTTTTGTTTTATTTTGTGAATAGCAAAACGCATTCAACCCCATAATACATGCTGTTTTATTGGTCGCTCGTCCATTTCATATCCCATAGCTTAACCATTCATATATTTGGATTCCTCTCGACGAGGCGAGCAGTACGAGTACCACCTTGATGGGTCTGCGACGTTTCCTTCCAGAGTTATTACCAAAAAAACACAAACATCCCAGAATCCTCTCGGTTTGGGGTCAAAATGTTGTCGCTCATTAAATCCCACTAGAAACGTCGCATCGAATGAATGTGATTGAATTCTCCCCGTCTGGACGAGCGGAATTGAATGGTGCAACTGATTTTGCTGTGCTGTGAAAATTCAGATATTTGCATGACTTCTTTTGTTTTATTTTGTGAATAGCAAAAAGCATTCAACCCCATAATACATGTTGTTTTATTGGTCGCTCGTCCATTTCATATCCCATAGCTTAAGCATTCATATATTTGGATTCCTCTCGACGAGGCGAGCAGTACGAGTACCATCTTGATGGGTCTGCGACGTTTCCTTCCAGAGTTATTACCAAAAAAACACAAACATCCCAGAATCCTCTCGGTTTGGGGTCAAAATGTTGTCGCTCATTAAATCCCATAAGACACGTCGCATCGAATGAATGTGATTGAATTATCCCCGTCGGGACGAGCGGAATTGAATGGTGCAACTGATTTTGCTGTGCTGTGAAAATTCAGATATTTGCATGACTGCTTTTGTTTTATTTTGTGAATAGCAAAAAGCATTCAACCCCATAATACATGCTGTTTTATTGGTCGCTCGTCCATTTCATATCCCATAGCTTAAGCATTCATATATTTGGATTCCTCTCGACGAGGCGAGCAGTACGAGTACCACCTTGATGGGTCTGCGACGTTTCCTTCCAGAGTTATTACCAAAAAACCACAAACATCACAGAATCCTCTCGGTTTGGGGTCAAACTGTTGTCGCTTATTAAATCCCATAAGAAACGTCGCATCGAATGAATGTGATTGAATTCTCCCCGTCTGGACGAGCGGAATTGAATGGTGCAACTGATTTTGCTGTGCTGTGAAAATTCAGATATTTGCATGACTGCTTTTGTTTTATTTTGTGAATAGCAAAAAGCATTCAACCCCATAATACATGTTGTTTTATTGGTCGCTCGTTCATTTCATATCACATAGCTTAACATTCATATATTTCGATTCTGCTCGACGAGCCGGGCAGTACGAGTACCACCATGATGGTTCTGCGACGTTTCCTTCCAGAGTTATTAAACCAAAAAACCACAAACATCCCAGAATCCTCTCGGTTTGGGGTCAAAATGTTGTCGCTTATTAAATCCCATAAGAAACGTCGCATCGAATGAATGTGATTGAATTCTCCCCGTCTGGACGAGCGGAATTGAATGGTGCAACTGATTTTGCTGTGCTGTGAAAATTCAGATATTTGCATGACTGCTTTTGTTTTATTTTGTGAATAGCAAAACGCATTCAACCCCATAATACATGCTGTTTTATTGGTCGCTCGTCCATTTCATATCCCATAGCTTAACCATTCATATATTTGGATTCCTCTCGACGAGGCGAGCAGTACGAGTACCACCTTGATGGGTCTGCGACGTTTCCTTCCAGAGTTATTACCAAAAAAACACAAACATCCCAGAATCCTCTCGGTTTGGGGTCAAAATGTTGTCGCTCATTAAATCCCATAAGACACGTCGCATCGAATGAATGTGATTGAATTATCCCCGTCGGGACGAGCGGAATTGAATGGTGCAACTGATTTTGCTGTGCTGTGAAAATTCAGATATTTGCATGACTGCTTTTGTTTTATTTTGTGAATAGCATAAAGCATTCAACCCCATAATACATGTTGTTTTATTGGTCGCTCGTCCATTTCATATCCGATAGCTTAAGCATTCATATATTTGGATTCCTCTCGACGAGGCGAGCAGTACGAGTACCACCTTGATGGGTCTACGACGTTTCCTTCCAGAGTTATTACTAAAAAACACACAAACATCCCAGAATCCTCTCGGTTTGGGGTCAAAATGTTGTCGCTCATTAAATCCCACTAGAAACGTCGCATCGAATGAATGTGATTGAATTCTCCCCGTCTGGACGAGCGGAATTGAATGGTGCAACTGATTTTGCTGTGCTGTGAAAATTCAGATATTTGCATGACTTCTTTTGTTTTATTTTGTGAATAGCAAAAAGCATTCAACCCCATAATACATGTTGTTTTATTGGTCGCTCGTCCATTTCATATCCCATAGCTTAAGCATTCATATATTTGGATTCCTCTCGACGAGGCGAGCAGTACGAGTACCATCTTGATGGGTCTGCGACGTTTCCTTCCAGAGTTATTACCAAAAATACACAAACATTCCAGAATCCTCTCGGTTTGGGGTCAAAATGTTGTCGCTCATTAAATCCCATAAGACACGTCGCATCGAATGAATGTGATTGAATTCTCCCCGTCTGGACGAGCGGAATTGAATGGTGCAACTGATTTTGCTGTGCTGTGAAAATTCAGATATTTGCATGACTGCTTTTGTTTTATTTTGTGAATAGCATAAAGCATTCAACCCCATAATACATGCTGTTTTATTGGTCGCTCGTCCATTTCATATCCCATAGCTTAACCATTCATATATTTGGATTTCTCTCGACGAGGCGAGCAGTACGAGTACCACCTTGTTGGGTCTGCGACGTTTCCTTCCAGAGTTATTACCAAAAAACCACAAAAATCCCAGAATCCTCTCGGTTTAGGGGTCAAAATGTTGTCGCTCATTTAATCCCATAAGAAACGTCGCATCGAATGAATGTGATTGAATTCTCCCCGTCTGGACGAGCGGAATTGAATGGTGCAACTGATATTGCTGTCCTGTGAAAATTCAGATATTTGCATTATATGCTTTTGTTTTATTTTGTGAATAGCAAGAAGCATTCACCCCATAATACATGTTGTTTTATTGGTCGCTCGTCCATTTCATATTCCATAGCTTAAGCATTCATATATTTGGATTCCTCTCGACGAGGCGAGCAGTACGAGTACCACCTTGATGGGTCTGCGACGTTTCCTTCCAGAGTTATTACCAAAAATACACAAACATCCCAGAATCCTCTCGGTTTGGGGTCAAAATGTTGTCGCTCATTAAATCCCATAAGAAACGTCGCATCGAATTAATGTGATTGAATTTTCCCCGTCTGGACGAGCGCAATTGAATGGTGCAACTGATTTTGCTGTGCTGTGAAAATTCAGATATTTGCATGACTGCTTTTGTTTTATTTTGTGAATAGCATAAAGCATTCAACCCCATAATACATGCTGTTTTATTGGTCGCTCGTCCATTTCATATCCCATAGCTTAACCATTCATATATTTGGATTTCTCTTGACGAGGCGAGCAGTACGAGTACCACCTTGTTGGGTCTGCGACGTTTCCTTCCAGAGTTATTACCAAAAAACCACAAAAATCCCAGAATCCTCTCGGTTTAGGGGTCAAAATGTTGTCGCTCATTTAATCCCATAAGAAACGTCGCATCGAATGAATGTGATTGAATTCTCCCCGTCTGGACGAGCGGAATTGAATGGTGCAACTGATATTGCTGTCCTGTGAAAATTCAGATATTTGCATGATATGCTTTTGTTTTATTTTGTGAATAGCAAAAAGCATTCACCCCATAATACATGTTGTTTTATTGGTCGCTCGTCCATTTCATATTCCATAGCTTAAGCATTCATATATTTGGATTCCTCTCGACGAGGCGAGCAGTACGAGTACCACCTTGATGGGTCTGCGACGTTTCCTTCCAGAGTTATTACCAAAAATACACAAACATCCCAGAATCCTCTCGGTTTGGGGTAAAAATGTTGTCGCTCATTAAATCCCATAAGAAACGTCGCATCGAATTAATGTGATTGAATTTTCCCCGTCTGGACGAGCGGAATTGAATGGTGCAACTGATTTTGCTGTGCTGTGAAAATTCAGATATTTGCATGACTGCTTTTGTTTTATTTTGTGAATAGCCAAAAGCATTCAACCCCATAATACATGCTGTTTTATTGGTCGCTCGTCCATTTCATATCCCATAGCTTAACCATTCATATATTTGGATTCCTCTCGACGAGGCGAGCAGTAGGAGTACCACCTTGATGGGTCTGCGACGTTTCCTTCCAGAGTTATTACCAAAAAACCACAAACATCCCAGAATCCTCTCGGTTTTGGGGTCAAACTGTTGTCGCTCATTAAATCCCATAAGAAACGTCGCATCGAATGAATGTGATTGAATTCTCCCCGTCTGGACGAGCGGAATTGAATGGTGCAACTGATTTTGCTGTGCTGTGAAAATTCAGATATTTGCATGACTGCTTTTGTTTTATTTTGTGAATAGCATAAAGCATTCAACCCCATAATACATGCTGTTTTATTTGTCGCTCGTCCATTTCATATCCCATAGCTTAACCATTCATATATTTGGATTTCTCTCGACGAGGCGAGCAGTACGAGTACCACCTTGATGGGTCTGCGACGTTTCCTTCCAGAGTTATTACCAAAAAACCACAACAATCCCAGAATCCTCTCGGTTTAGGGTCAAAATGTTGTCGCTCATTAAATCCCATAAGAAACGTCGCATCGAATGAATGTGATTGAATTCTCCCCGTCTGGACGAGCGGAATTGAATGGTGCAACTGATTTTGCTGTGCTGTGAAAATTCAGATATTTGCATGATATGCTTTTGTTTTATTTTGTGAATAGCAAAAAGCATTCACCCCATAATACATGTTGTTTTATTAGTCGCTCGTTCATTTCATATCCCATAGCTGAACCACTCATATATTTGGATTCCTCTCGACGAGGCGAGCAGTACAAGTACAACCTTGATGGGTCTGCGACGTTTCCTTCCAGAGTTATTACCAAAAAACCACAAACATCCCAGAATCCTCTCGGTTTGGGGTCAAAATGTTGTCGCTCATTAAATCCCATAAGAAACGTCGCATCGAATTAATGTGATTGAATTTACCCGTCTGGACGAGCGCAATTGAATGGTGCAACTGATTTTGCTGTGCTGTGAAAATTCAGATATTTGCATGACTGCTTTTGTTTTATTTTGGGAATAGCAAAAAGCATTCAACCCCATAATACATGTTGTTTTATTGGTCGCTCGTCCATTTCATATCCGATAGCTTAACCATTCATATATTTGGATTCCTCTCGACGAGGCGAGCAGTTCGAGTACCACCTTGATGGGTCTGCGACGTTTCCTTCCAGAGCTATTACCAAAAAACCACAAACATCCCAGAATCCTCTCGATTTGGGGTCAAAATGTTGTCGCTCATTAAATTCCATAAGAAACGTCGCATCGAATGAATGTGATTGAATTCTCCCCGTCTGGACGAGCGGAATTGAATGGTGCAACTGATTTTGCTGTGCTGTGAAAATTCAGATATTTGCATGACTGCTTTTGTTTTATTTTGTGAATAGCATAAAGCATTCAACCCCATAATACATGCTGTTTTATTTGTCGCTCGTCCATTTCATATCCCATAGCTTAACCATTCATATATTTGGATTTCTCTCGTCGAGGCGAGCAGTACGAGTACCACCTTGATGGGTCTGCGACGTTTCTTTCCAGAGTTATTACCAAAAAACCACAAAAATCCCAGAATCCTCTCGATTTAGGGTCAAAATGTTGTCGCTCATTAAATCCCATAAGAAACGTCGCATCGAATGAATGTGATTGAATTCTCCCCGTCTGGACGAGCGGAATTGAATGGTGCAACTGATTTTGCTGTGCTGTGAAAATTCAGATATTTGCATGATATGCTTTTGTTTTATTTTGTGAATAGCAAAAAGCATTCAACCCCATAATACATGTTGTTTTATTGGTCGCTCGTCCATTTCATATTCCATAGCTTAAGCATTCATATATTTGGATTCCTCTCGACGAGGCGAGCAGTACGAGTACCACCTTGATGGGTCTGCGACGTTTCCTTCCAGAGTTATTACCAAAAATACACAAACATCCCAGAATCCTCTCGGTTTGGGGTCAAAATGTTGTCGCTCATTAAATCCAATAAGAAACGTCGCATCGAATGAAAGTGATTGAATTCTCCCCGTCTGGACGAGCGGAATTGAATGGTGCAACTGATTTTGCTGTGCTGTGAAAATTCAGATATTTGCATGACTGCTTTTGTTTTATTTTGTGAATAGCCAAAAGCATTCAACCCCATAATACATGTTGTTTTATTGGTCGCTCGTCCATTTCATATCCCATAGCTTAAGCATTCATATATTTGGATTCCTCTCGACGAGGCGAGCAGTACGAGTACCACTTGATGGGACTGCGACGTTTCCTTCCAGAGTTATTACCAAAAAACCACAAACATCCCAGAATCCTCTCGGTTTTGGGGTCAAAATGTTGTCGCTCATTAAATCCCATAAGAAACGTCGCATCGAATGAATGTGATTGAATTCTCCCCGTCTGGACGAGCGGAATTGAATGGTGCAACTGATATTGCTGTCCTGTGAAAATTCAGATATTTGCATGACTGCTTTTGTTTTATTTTGTGAATAGCAAAAAGCATTCAACCCCATAATACATGTTGTTTTATTGGTCGCTCGTCCATTTCATATTCCATAGCTTAAGCATTCATATATTTGGATTCCTCTCGACGAGGCGAGCAGTACGAGTACCACCTTGATGGGTCTGCGACGTTTCCTTCCAGAGTTATTACCAAAAATACACAAACATCCCAGAATCCTCTCGGTTTGGGGTCAAAATGTTGTCGCTCATTAAATCCAATAAGAAACGTCGCATTGAATGAATGTGATTGAATTCTCCCCGTCTGGACGAGCGGAATTGAATGGTGCAACTGATTTTGCTGTGCTGTGAAAATTCAGATATTTGCATGACTGCTTTTGTTTTATTTTGTGAATAGCCAAAAGCATTCAACCCCATAATACATGCTGTTTTATTGGTCGCTCGTCCATTTCATATCCCATAGCTTAACCATTCATATATTTGGATTCCTCTCGACGAGGCGAGCAGTAGGAGTACCACCTTGATGGGTCTGCGACGTTTCCTTCCAGAGTTATTACCAAAAAACCACAAACATCCCAGAATCCTCTCGGTTTTGGGGTCAAACTGTTGTCGCTCATTAAATCCCATAAGAAACGTCGCATCGAATGAATGTGATTGAATTCTCCCCGTCTGGACGAGCGGAATTGAATGGTACAACTGATTTTGCTGTGCTGTGAAAATTCAGATATTTGCATGACTGCTTTTGTTTTATTTTGTGAATAGCATAAAGCATTCAACCCCATAATACATGCTGTTTTATTTGTCGCTCGTCCATTTCATATCCCATAGCTTAACCATTCATATATTTGGATTTCTCTCGACGAGGCGAGCAGTACGAGTACCACCTTGATGGGTCTGCGACGTTTCCTTCCAGAGTTATTACCAAAAAACCACAAAAATCCCAGAATCCTCTCGGTTTAGGGTCAAAATGTTGTCGCTCATTAAATCCCATAAGAAACGTCGCATCGAATGAATGTGATTGAATTCTCCCCGTCTGGACGAGCGGAATTGAATGGTGCAACTGATTTTGCTGTGCTGTGAAAATTCAGATATTTGCATGATATGCTTTTGTTTTATTTTGTGAATAGCAAAAAGCATTCACCCCATAATACATGTTGTTTTATTAGTCGCTCGTTCATTTCATATCCCATAGCTGAACCACTCATATATTTGGATTCCTCTCGACGAGGCGAGCAGTACAAGTACAACCTTGATGGGTCTGCGACGTTTCCTTCCAGAGTTATTACCAAAAAACCACAAACATCCCAGAATCCTCTCGGTTTGGGGTCAAAATGTTGTCGCTCATTAAATCCCATAAGAAACGTCGCATCGAATTAATGTGATTGAATTTTCCCCGTCTGGACGAGCGCAATTGAATGGTGCAACTGATTTTGCTGTGCTGTGAAAATTCAGATATTTGCATGACTGCTTTTGTTTTATTTTGTGAATAGCAAAAAGCATTCAACCCCATAATACATGCTGTTTTATTGGTCGCTCGTCCATTTCATATCCCATAGCTTAACCATTCATATATTTGGATTCCTCTCGACGAGGCGAGCAGTACGAGTACCACCTTGATGGGTCTGCGACGTTTCCTTCCAGAGTTATTACCAAAAAACCACAAACATCCCAGAATCCTCTCGGTTTGGGGTCAAACTGTTGTCGCTCATTAAATCCAATAAGAAACGTCGCATCGAATGAATGTGATTGAATTCTCCCCGTCTGGACGAGCGGAATTGAATGGTGCAACTGATTTTGCTGTGCTGTGAAAATTCAGATATTTGCATGACTGCTTTTGTTTTATTTTGTGAATAGCCAAAAGCATTCAACCCCATAATACATGTTGTTTTATTGGTCGCTCGTCCATTTCATATCCGATAGCTTAACCATTCATATATTTGGATTACTCTCGACGAGGCGAGCAGTTCGAGTACCACCTTGATGGGTCTGCGACGTTTCCTTCCAGAGCTATTACCAAAAAACCACAAACATCCCAGAATCCTCTCGATTTGGGGTCAAAATGTTGTCGCTCATTAAATTCCATAAGAAACGTCGCATCGAATGAATGTGATTGAATTCTCCCCGTCTGGACGAGCGGAATTGAATGGTGCAACTGATTTTGCTGTGCTGTGAAAATTCAGATATTTGCATGACTGCTTTTGTTTTATTTTGTGAATAGCATAAAGCATTCAACCCCATAATACATGCTGTTTTATTTGTCGCTCGTCCATTTCATATCCCATAGCTTAACCATTCATATATTTGGATTTCTCTCGACGAGGCGAGCAGTACGAGTACCACCTTGATGGGTCTGCGACGTTTCCTTCCAGAGTTATTACCAAAAAACCACAAACATCCCAGAATCCTCTCGGTTTTGGGGTCAAAATGTTGTCGCTCATTAAATCCCATAAGAAACGTCGCATCGAATGAATGTGATTGAATTCTCCCCGTCTGGACGAGCGGAATTGAATGGTGCAACTGATATTGCTGTCCTGTGAAAATTCAGATATTTGCATGACTGCTTTTGTTTTATTTTGTGAATAGCAAAAAGCATTCAACCCCATAATACATGTTGTTTTATTGGTCGCTCGTCCATTTCATATTCCATAGCTTAAGCATTCATATATTTGGATTCCTCTCGACGAGGCGAGCAGTACGAGTACCACCTTGATGGGTCTGCGACGTTTCCTTCCAGAGTTATTACCAAAAATACACAAACATCCCAGAATCCTCTCGGTTTGGGGTCAAAATGTTGTCGCTCATTAAATCCAATAAGAAACGTCGCATCGAATGAATGTGATTGAATTCTCCCCGTCTGGACGAGCGGAATTGAATGGTGCAACTGATTTTGCTGTGCTGTGAAAATTCAGATATTTGCATGACTGCTTTTGTTTTATTTTGTGAATAGCCAAAAGCATTCAACCCCATAATACATGTTGTTTTATTGGTCGCTCGTCCATTTCATATCCAATAGCTTAACCATTCATATATTTGGATTCCTCTCGACGAGGCGAGCAGTTCGAGTACCACCTTGATGGGTCTGCGACGTTTCCTTCCAGAGTTATTACCAAAAAACCACAAACATCCCAGAATCCTCTCGATTTGGGGTCAAAATGTTGTCGCTCATTAAATTCCATAAGAAACGTCGCATCGAATGAATGTGATTGAATTCTCCCCGTCTGGACGAGCGGAATTGAATGGTGCAACTGATTTTGCTGTGCTGTGAAAATTCAGATATTTGCATGACTGCTTTTGTTTTATTTTGTGAATAGCAAAAAGCATTCAACCCCATAATACATGCTGTTTTATTTGTCGCTCGTCCATTTCATATCCCATAGCTTAACCATTCATATATTTGGATTTCTCTCGACGAGGCGAGCAGTACGAGTACCACCTTGATGGGTCTGCGACGTTTCTTTCCAGAGTTATTACCAAAAAACCACAAAAATCCCAGAATCCTCTCGATTTAGGGTCAAAATGTTGTCGCTCATTAAATCCCATCTGAAACGTCGCATCGAATGAATGTGATTGAATTCTCCCCGTCTGGACGAGCGGAATTGAATGGTGCAACTGATTTTGCTGTGCTGTGAAAATTCAGATATTTGCATGATATGCTTTTGTTTTATTTTGTGAATAGCAAAAAGCATTCACCCCATAATACATGTTGTTTTATTAGTCGCTCGTTCATTTCATATCCCATAGCTGAACCACTCATATATTTGGATTCCGCTCGACGAGCCGGGCAGTACGAGTACCACCTTGATGGGTCTGCGACGTTTCCTTCCAGAGTTATTACCAAAAAACCACAAGCATCCCAGAATCTTCTCGGTTTGGGGTCAAAATGTTGTCGCTTATTAAATCCCATAAGAAACGTCGCATCGAATGAATGTGATTGAATTCTCCCCGTCTGGACGAGCAGAATTGAATGGTGCAACTGATTTTGCTGTGCTGTGAAAATTCAGATATTTGCATGACTGCTTTTGTTTTATTTTGTGAATAGCAAAACGCATTCAACCCCATAATACATGCTGTTTTATTGGTCGCTCGTCCATTTCATATCCCATAGCTTAACCATTCATATATTTGGATTTCTCTCGACGAGCCGAGCAGTACGAGTACCACCTTGATGGGTCTGCGACGTTTCCTTCCAGAGTTATTACCAAAAAAACACAAACATCCCAGAATCCTCTCGGTTTGGGGTCAAAATGTTGTCGCTCATTAAATCCCATAAGAAACGTCGCATCGAATGAATGTGATTGAATTCTCCCCGTCTGGACGAGCGGAATTGAATGGTGCAACTGATTTTGCTGTGCTGTGAAAATTCAGATATTTGCATGACTGCTTTTGTTTTATTTTGTGAATAGCCAAAAGCATTCAACCCCATAATACATGTTGTTTTATTGGTCGCTCGTCCATTTCATATCCAATAGCTTAACCATTCATATATTTGGATTCCTCTCGACGAGGCGAGCAGTTCGAGTACCACCTTGATGGGTCTGCGACGTTTCCTTCCAGAGTTATTACCAAAAAACCACAAACATCCCAGAATCCTCTCGGTTTGGGGTCAAAATGCTGTCGCTCATTAAATCCCATAAGACACGTCGCATCGAATGAATGTGATTGAATTCTCCCCGTCTGGACGAGCGGAATTGAATGGTGCAACTGATTTTGCTGTGCTGTGAAAATTCAGATATTTGCATGACTGCTTTTGTTTTATTTTGTGAATAGCCAAAAGCATTCAACCCCATAATACATGTTGTTTTATTGGTCGCTCGTCCATTTCATATCCCATAGCTTAAGCATTCATATATTTGGATTCCTCTCGACGAGGCGAGCAGTACGAGTACCACTTGATGGGACTGCGACGTTTCCTTCCAGAGTTATTACCAAAAAACCACAAACATCCCAGAATACTCTCGGTTTTGGGGTCAAAATGTTGTCGCTCATTAAATCCCATAAGAAACGTCGCATCGAATGAATGTGATTGAATTCTCCCCGTCTGGACGAGCGGAATTGAATGGTGCAACTGATATTGCTGTCCTGTGAAAATTCAGATATTTGCATGACTGCTTTTGTTTTATTTTGTGAATAGCAAAAAGCATTCAACCCCATAATACATGTTGTTTTATTGGTCGCTCGTCCATTTCATATTCCATAGCTTAAGCATTCATATATTTGGATTCCTCTCGACGAGGCGAGCAGTACGAGTACCACCTTGATGGGTCTGCGACGTTTCCTTCCAGAGTTATTACCAAAAATACACAAACATCCCAGAATCCTCTCGGTTTAGGGTCAAAATGTTGTCGCTCATTAAATCCAATAAGAAACGTCGCATCGAATGAATGTGATTGAATTCTCCCCGTCTGGACGAGCGGAATTGAATGGTGCAACTGATTTTGCTGTGCTGTGAAAATTCAGATATTTGCATGACTGCTTTTGTTTTATTTTGTGAATAGCCAAAAGCATTGAACCCCATAATACATGTTGTTTTATTGGTCGCTCGTCCATTTCATATCCAATAGCTTAACCATTCATATATTTGGATTCCTCTCGACGAGGCGAGCAGTTCGAGTACCACCTTGATGGGTCTGCGACGTTTCCTTCCAGAGTTATTACCAAAAAACCACAAACATCCCAGAATCCTCTCGATTTGGGGTCAAAATGTTGTCGCTCATTAAATTCCATAAGAAACGTCGCATCGAATGAATGTGATTGAATTCTCCCCGTCTGGACGAGCGGAATTGAATGGTGCAACTGATTTTGCTGTGCTGTGAAAATTCAGATATTTGCATGGCTGCTTTTGTTTTATTTTGTGAATAGCAAAATGCATTCAACCCCATAATACATGCTGTTTTATTTGTCGCTCGTCCATTTCATATCCCATAGCTTAACCATTCATATATTTGGATTTCTCTCGACGAGGCGAGCAGTACGAGTACCACCTTGATGGGTCTGCGACGTTTCTTTCCAGAGTTATTACCAAAAAACCACAAAAATCCCAGAATCCTCTCGATTTAGGGTCAAAATGTTGTCGCTCATTAAATCCCATCTGAAACGTCGCATCGAATGAATGTGATTGAATTCTCCCCGTCTGGACGAGCGGAATTGAATGGTGCAACTGATTTTGCTGTGCTGTGAAAATTCAGATATTTGCATGATATTCTTTTGTTTTATTTTGTGAATAGCAAAAAGCATTCACCCCATAATACATGTTGTTTTATTAGTCGCTCGTTCATTTCATATCTCATAGCTGAACCACTCATATATTTGGATTCCGCTCGACGAGCCGGGCAGTACGAGTACCACCTTGATGGGTCTGCGACGTTTCCTTCCAGAGTTATTACCAAAAAACCACAAGCATCCCAGAATCCTCTCGGTTTGGGGTCAAAATGTTGTCGCTTATTAAATCCCATAAGAAACGTCGCATCGAATGAATGTGATTGAATTCTCCCCGTTTGGACGAGCGGAATTGAATGGTGCAACTGATTTTGCTGTGCTGTGAAAATTCAGATATTTGCATGACTGCTTTTGTTTTATTTTGTGAATAGCAAAAAGCATTCAACCCCATAATACATGCTGTTTTATTGGTCGCTCGTCCATTTCATATCCAATAGCTTAACCATTCACATATTTGGATTCCTCTCGACGAGGCGAGCAGTACGAGTGCAACCTTGATGGGTCTGCGACGTTTCCTTCCAGAGTTATTACCAAAAAACCACAAACATCCCAGAATCCTCTCGGTTTGGGGTCAAACTGTTGTCGCTTATTAAATCCCATAAGAAACGTCGCATCGAATGAATGTGATTGAATTCTCCCCGTCTGGACGAGCGGAATTGAATGGTGCAACTGATTTTGCTGTGCTGTGAAAATTCAGATATTTGCATGACTGCTTTTGTTTTATTTTGTGAATAGCAAAAAGCATTCAACCCCATAATACATGTTGTTTTATTGGTCGCTCGTTCATTTCATATCACATAGCTTAACCAATCATATATTTGGATTCCTCTCGACGAGGCGAGCAGTACGATTACCACCTTGATGGGTCTGCGACGTGTCCTTGCAGAGTTATTACCAAAAAACCACAACAATCCCAGAATCCTCTCGGTTTAGGGTCAAAATGTTGTCGCTCATTAAATCCCATAAGAAACGTCGCATCGAATGAATGTGATTGAATTCTCCCCGTCTGGACGAGCGGAATTGAATGGTGCAACTGATTTTGCTGTGCTGTGAAAATTCAGATATTTGCATGACTGCTTTTGTTTTATTTTGTGAATAGCAAAACGCATTCAACCCCATAATACATGCTGTTTTAATGGTCGCTCCTCCATTTCATATCCCATAGCTTAACCATTCATATATTTGGATTCCTCTCGACGAGGCGAGCAGTACGAGTACCACCTTGATGGGTCTGCGACGTTTCCTTCCAGAGTTATTACCAAAAAAACACAAACATCCCAGAATCCTCTCGGTTTGGGGTCAAAATGTTGTCGCTCATTAAATCCCATAAGACACGTCGCATCGAATGAATGTGATTGAATTCTCCCCGTCTGGACGAGCGGAATTGAATGGTGCAACTGATTTTGCTGTGCTGTGAAAATTCAGATATTTGCATGACTGCTTTTGTTTTATTTTGTGAATAGCAAAAAGCATTCAACCCCATAATACATGCTGTTTTATTGGTCGCTCGTCCATTTCATATCCAATAGCTTAACCATTCACATATTTGGATTCCTCTCGACGAGGCGAGCAGTAAGAGTACAACCTTGATGGGTCTGCGACGTTTCCTTCCAGAGTTATTACCAAAAAACCACAAACATCCCAGAATCCTCTCGGTTTGGGGTCAAACTGTTGTCGCTTATTAAATCCCATAAGAAAAGTCGCATCGAATGAATGTGATTGAATTCTCCCCGTCTGGACGAGCGGAATTGAATGGTGCAACTGATTTTGCTGTGCTGTGAAAATTCAGATATTTGCATGACTGCTTTTGTTTTATTTTGTGAATAGCAAAAAGCATTCAACCCCATAATACATGTTGTTTTATTGGTCGCTCGTTCATTTCATATCACATAGCTTAACCAATCATATATTTGGATTCCTCTCGACGAGGCGAGCAGTACGATTACCACCTTGATGGGTCTGCGACGTGTCCTTGCAGAGTTATTACCAAAAAACCACAAAAATCCCAGAATCCTCTCGGTTTAGGGTCAAAATGTTGTCGCTCATTAAATCCCATAAGAAACGTCGCATCGAATGAATGTGATTGAATTCTCCCCGTCTGGACGAGCGGAATTGAATGGTGCAACTGATTTTGCTGTGCTGTGAAAATTCAGATATTTGCATGATATGCTTTTGTTTTATTTTGTGAATAGCAAAAAGCATTCACCCCATAATACATGTTGTTTTATTAGTCGCTCGTTCATTTCATATCCCATAGCTGAACCACTCATATATTTGGATTCCGCTCGACGAGCCGGGCAGTACGAGTACCACCATGATGGTTCTGCGACGTTTCCTTCCAGAGTTATTACCAAAAAACCACAAACATCCCAGAATCCTCTCGGTTTGGGGTCAAAATGTTGTCACATATTAAATCCCATAAGAAACGTCGCATCGAATGAATGTGATTGAATTCTCCCCGTCTGGACGAGCGGAATTGAATGGTGCAACTGATTTTGCTGTGCTGTGAAAATTCAGATATTTGCATGACTGCTTTTGTTTTATTTTGTGAATAGCAAAACGCATTCAACCCCATAATACATGCTGTTTTAATGGTCGCTCCTCCATTTCATATCCCATAGCTTAACCATTCATATATTTGGATTCCTCTCGACGAGGCGAGCAGTACGAGTACCACCTTGATGGGTCTGCGACGTTTCCTTCCAGAGTTATTACCAAAAAAACACAAACATCCCAGAATCCTCTCGGTTTGGGGTGAAAATGTTGTCGCTCATTAAATCCCATAAGACACGTCGCATCGAATGAATGTGATTGAATTCTCCCCGTCTGGACGAGCGGAATTGAATGGTGCAACTGATTTTGCTGTGCTGTGAAAATTCAGATATTTGCATGACTGCTTTTGTTTTATTTTGTGAATAGCAAAAAGCATTCAACCCCATAATACATGTTGTTTTATTGGTCGCTCGTCCATTTCATATCCCATAGCTTAAGCATTCATATATTTGGATTCCTCTCGACGAGGCGAGCAGTACGATTACCACCTTGATGGGTCTGCGACGTTTCCTTCCAGAGTTATTACCAAAAAACCACAAACATCCCAGAATCCTCTCGGTTTGGGGTCAAACTGTTGTCGCTTATTAAATCCCATAAGAAACGTCGCATCGAATGAATGTGATTGAATTCTCCCCGTCTGGACGAGCGGAATTGAATGGTGCAACTGATTTTGCTGTGCTGTGAAAATTCAGATATTTGCATGACTGCTTTTGTTTTATTTTGTGAATAGCAAAAAGCATTCAACCCCATAATACATGTTGTTTTATTGGTCGCTCGTTCATTTCATATCACATAGCTTAACCAATCATATATTTGGATTCCTCTCGACGAGGCGAGCAGTACGATTACCACCTTGATGGGTCTGCGACGTGTCCTTGCAGAGTTATTACCAAAAAAACACAAAAATCCCAGAATCCTCTAGGTTTAGGGTCAAAATGTTGTCGCTCATTAAATCCCATAAGACACGTCGCATCGAATGAATGTGATTGAATTCTCCCCGTCTGGACGAGCGGAATTGAATGGTGCAACTGATTTTGCTGTGCTGTGAAAATTCAGATATTTGCATGACTGCTTTTGTTTTATTTTGTGAATAGCAAAACGCATTCAACCCCATAATACATGCTGTTTTAATGGTCGCTCCTCCATTTCATATCCCATAGCTTAACCATTCATATATTTGGATTCCTCTCGACGAGGCGAGCAGTACGAGTACCACCTTGATGGGTCTGCGACGTTTCCTTCCAGAGTTATTACCAAAAAAACACAAACATCCCAGAATCCTCTCGGTTTGGGGTGAAAATGTTGTCGCTCATTAAATCCCATAAAACACGTCGCATCGAATGAATGTGATTGAATTCTCCCCGTCTGGACGAGCGGAATTGAATGGTGCAACTGATTTTGCTGTGCTGTGAAAATTCAGATATTTGCATGACTGCTTTTGTTTTATTTTGTGAATAGCAAAAAGCATTCAACCCCATAATACATGTTGTTTTATTGGTCGCTCGTCCATTTCATATCCCATAGCTTAAGCATTCATATATTTGGATTCCTCTCGACGAGGCGAGCAGTACGATTACCACCTTGATGGGTCTGCGACGTTTCCTTCCAGAGTTATTACCAAAAAACCACAAACATCCCAGAATCCTCTCGGTTTGGGGTCAAACTGTTGTCGCTTATTAAATCCCATAAGAAACGTCGCATCGAATGAATGTGATTGAATTCTCCCCGTCTGGACGAGCGGAATTGAATGGTGCAACTGATTTTGCTGTGCTGTGAAAATTCAGATATTTGCATGACTGCTTTTGTTTTATTTTGTGAATAGCAAAAAGCATTCAACCCCATAATACATGTTGTTTTATTGGTCGCTCGTTCATTTCATATCACATAGCTTAACCAATCATATATTTGGATTCCTCTCGACGAGGCGAGCAGTACGATTACCACCTTGATGGGTCTGCGACGTGTCCTTGCAGAGTTATTACCAAAAAAACACAAAAATCCCAGAATCCTCTAGGTTTAGGGTCAAAATGTTGTCGCTCATTAAATCCCATAAGACACGTCGCATCGAATGAATGTGATTGAATTCTCCCCGTCTGGACGAGCGGAATTGAATGGTGCAACTGATTTTGCTGTGCTGTGAAAATTCAGATATTTGCATGACTGCTTTTGTTTTATTTTGTGAATAGCAAAAAGCATTCAACCCCATAATACATGCTGTTTTATTGGTCGCTCGTCCATTTCATATCCAATAGCTTAACCATTCACATATTTGGATTCCTCTCGACGAGGCGAGCAGTACGATTACCACCTTGATGGGTCTGCGACGTTTCCTTCCAGAGTTATTACCAAAAAACCACAAACATCCCAGAATCCTCTCGGTTTGGGGTCAAACTGTTGTCGCTTATTAAATCCCATAAGAAAAGTCGCATCGAATGAATGTGATTGAATTCTCCCCGTCTGGACGAGCGGAATTGAATGGTGCAACTGATTTTGCTGTGCTGTGAAAATTCAGATATTTGCATGACTGCTTTTGTTTTATTTTGTGAATAGCAAAAAGCATTCAACCCCATAATACATGTTGTTTTATTGGTCGCTCGTTCATTTCATATCACATAGCTTAACCAATCATATATTTGGATTCCTCTCGACGAGGCGAGCAGTACGATTACCACCTTGATGGGTCTGCGACGTGTCCTTGCAGAGTTATTACCAAAAAACCACAAAAATCCCAGAATCCTCTCGGTTTAGGGTCAAAATGTTGTCGCTCATTAAATCCCATAAGAAACGTCGCATCGAATGAATGTGATTGAATTCTCCCCGTCTGGACGAGCGGAATTGAATGGTGCAACTGATTTTGCTGTGCTGTGAAAATTCAGATATTTGCATGATATGCTTTTGTTTTATTTTGTGAATAGCAAAAAGCATTCACCCCATAATACATGTTGTTTTATTAGTCGCTCGTTCATTTCATATCCCACAGCTGAACCACTCATATATTTGGATTCCGCTCGACGAGCCGGGCAGTACGAGTACCACCATGTTGGTTCTGCGACGTTTCCTTCCAGAGTTATTACCAAAAAACCACAAACATCCCAGAATCCTCTCGGTTTGGGGTCAAAATGTTGTCACTTATTAAATCCCATAAGAAACGTCGCATCGAATGAATGTGATTGAATTCTCCCCGTCTGGACGAGCGGAATTGAATGGTGCAACTGATTTTGCTGTGCTGTGAAAATTCAGATATTTGCATGACTGCTTTTGTTTTATTTTGTGAATAGCAAAACGCATTCAACCCCATAATACATGCTGTTTTATTGGTCGCTCCTCCATTTCATATCCCATAGCTTAACCATTCATATATTTGGATTCCTCTCGACGAGGCGAACAGTACGAGTACCACCTTGATGGGTCTGCGACGTTTCCTTCCAGAGTTATTACCAAAAAAACACAAACATCCCAGAATCCTCTCGGTTTGGGGTCAAAATGTTGTCGCTCATTAAATCCCACAAGAAACGTCGAATCGAATGAATGTGATTGAATTCTCCCCGTCTGGACGAGCGGAATTGAATGGTGCAACTGATTTTGCTGTGCTGTGAAAATTCAGATATTTGCATGACTGCTTTTTTTAATTTTGTGAATAGAAAAACGCATTCAACCCCATGATACATGCTGTTTTATTGGTCGCTCCTCCATTTCATATCCCATAGCTTAACCATTCATATATTTGGATTCCTCTCGACGAGGCGAGCAGTACGAGTACCAACTTGATGGGTCTGCGACGTTTCCTTCCAGAGTTATTACCAAAAAAACACAAACATCCCAGAATCCTCTCGGTTTGGGGTCAAAATGTTGTCGCTCATTAAATCCCATAAGAAACGTCGCATCGAATGAATGTGATTGAATTTTTCCCGTCTGGACGAGCGGAATTGAATGGTGCAACTGATTTTGCTGTGCTGTGAAAATTCAGATATTTGCATGACTGCTTTTGTTTTATTTTGTGAATAGCAAAAAGCATTCAACCCCATAATACATGCTGTTTTTTTGGTCGCTCGTCCATTTCATATCCAATAGCTTAACCATTCACATATTTGGATTCCTCTCGACGAGGCGAGCAGTACGAGTACAACCTTGATGGGTCTGCGACGTTTCCTTCCAGAGTTATTACCAAAAAACCACAAACATCCCAGAATCCTCTCGGTTTGGGGTCAAACTGTTGTCGCTTATTAAATCCCATAAGAAAAGTCGCATCGAATGAATGTGATTGAATTCTCCCCGTCTGGACGAGCGGAATTGAATGGTGCAACTGATTTTGCTGTGCTGTGAAAATTCAGATATTTGCATGACTGCTTTTGTTTTATTTTGTGAATAGCAAAAAGCATTCAACCCCATAATACATGTTGTTTTATTGGTCGCTCGTTCATTTCATATCACATAGCTTAACCAATCATATATTTGGATTCCTCTCGACGAGGCGAGCAGTACGATTACCACCTTGATGGGTCTGCGACGTGTCCTTGCAGAGTTATTACCAAAAAACCACAAAAATCCCAGAATCCTCTCGGTTTAGGGTCAAAATGTTGTCGCTCATTAAATCCCATAAGAAACGTCGCATCGAATGAATGTGATTGAATTCTCCCCGTCTGGACGAGCGGAATTGAATGGTGCAACTGATTTTGCTGTGCTGTGAAAATTCAGATATTTGCATGATATGCTTTTGTTTTATTTTGTGAATAGCAAAAAGCATTCACCCCATAATACATGTTGTTTTATTAGTCGCTCGTTCATTTCATATCCCATAGCTGAACCACTCATATATTTGGATTCCGCTCGACGAGCCGGGCAGTACGAGTACCACCATGATGGTTCTGCGACGTTTCCTTCCAGAGTTATTACCAAAAAACCACAAACATCCCAGAATCCTCTCGGTTTGGGGTCAAAATGTTGTCGCTCATTAAATCCCATAAGACACGTCGCATCGAATGAATGTGATTGAATTCTCCCCGTCTGGACGAGCGGAATTGAATGGTGCAACTGATTTTGCTGTGCTGTGAAAATTCAGATATTTGCATGACTGCTTTTGTTTTATTTTGTGAATAGCAAAAAGCATTCAACCCCATAATACATGCTGTTTTATTGGTCGCTCGTCCATTTCATATCCAATAGCTTAACCATTCACATATTTGGATTCCTCTCGACGAGGCGAGCAGTACGAGTACAACCTTGATGGGTCTGCGACGTTTCCTTCCAGAGTTATTACCAAAAAACCACAAACATCCCAGAATCCTCTCGGTTTGGGGTCAAACTGTTGTCGCTTATTAAATCCCATAAGAAAAGTCGCATCGAATGAATGTGATTGAATTCTCCCCGTCTGGACGAGCGGAATTGAATGGTGCAACTGATTTTGCTGTGCTGTGAAAATTCAGATATTTGCATGACTGCTTTTGTTTTATTTTGTGAATAGCAAAAAGCATTCAACCCCATAATACATGTTGTTTTATTGGTCGCTCGTTCATTTCATATCACATAGCTTAACCAATCATATATTTGGATTCCTCTCGACGAGGCGAGCAGTACGATTACCACCTTGATGGGTCTGCGACGTGTCCTTGCAGAGTTATTACCAAAAACCACAAAAATCCCAGAATCCTCTCGGTTTAGGGTCAAAATGTTGTCGCTCATTAAATCCCATAAGAAACGTCGCCTCGAATGAATGTGATTGAATTCTCCCCGTCTGGACGAGCGGAATTGAATGGTGCAACTGATTTTGCTGTGCTGTGAAAATTCAGATATTTGCATGATATGCTTTTGTTTTATTTTGTGAATAGCAAAAAGCATTCACCCCATAATACATGTTGTTTTATTAGTCGCTCGTTCATTTCATATCCCATAGCTGAACCACTCATATATTTGGATTCCGCTCGACGAGCCGGGCAGTACGAGTACCACCATGATGGTTCTGCGACGTTTCCTTCCAGAGTTATTACCAAAAAACCACAAACATCCCAGAATCCTCTCGGTTTGGGGTCAAAATGTTGTCACTTATTAAATCCCATAAGAAACGTCGCATCGAATGAATGTGATTGAATTCTCCCCGTCTGGACGAGCGGAATTGAATGGTGCAACTGATTTTGCTGTGCTGTGAAAATTCAGATATTTGCATGACTGCTTTTGTTTTATTTTGTGAATAGCAAAACGCATTCAACCCCATAATACATGCTGTTTTAATGGTCGCTCCTCCATTTCATATCCCATAGCTTAACCATTCATATATTTGGATTCCTCTCGACGAGGCGAGCAGTACGAGTACCACCTTGATGGGTCTGCGACGTTTCCTTCCAGAGTTATTACCAAAAAAACACAAACATCCCAGAATCCTCTCGGTTTGGGGTCAAAATGTTGTCGCTCATTAAATCCCATAAGACACGTCGCATCGAATGAATGTGATTGAATTCTCCCCGTCTGGACGAGCGGAATTGAATGGTGCAACTGATTTTGCTGTGCTGTGAAAATTCAGATATTTGCATGACTGCTTTTGTTTTATTTTGTGAATAGCAAAAAGCATTCAACCCCATAATACATGTTGTTTTATTGGTCGCTCGTCCATTTCATATCCCATAGCTTAAGCATTCATATATTTGGATTCCTCTCGACGAGGCGAGCAGTACGATTACCACCTTGATGGGTCTGCGACGTTTCCTTCCAGAGTTATTACCAAAAAACCACAAACATCCCAGAATCCTCTCGGTTTGGGGTCAAACTGTTGTCGCTTATTAAATCCCATAAGAAACGTCGCATCGAATGAATGTGATTGAATTCTCCCCGTCTGGACGAGCGGAATTGAATGGTGCAACTGATTTTGCTGTGCTGTGAAAATTCAGATATTTGCATGACTGCTTTTGTTTTATTTTGTGAATAGCAAAAAGCATTCAACCCCATAATACATGTTGTTTTATTGGTCGCTCGTTCATTTCATATCACATAGCTTAACCAATCATATATTTGGATTCCTCTCGACGAGGCGAGCAGTACGATTACCACCTTGATGGGTCTGCGACGTGTCCTTGCAGAGTTATTACCAAAAAAACACAAAAATCCCAGAATCCTCTAGGTTTAGGGTCAAAATGTTGTCGCTCATTAAATCCCATAAGAAACGTCGCATCGAATGAATGTGATTGAATTCTCCCCGTCTGGACGAGCAGAATTGAATGGTGCAACTGATTTTGCTGTGCTGTGAAAATTCAGATATTTGCATGATATGCTTTTGTTTTATTTTGTGAATAGCAAAAAGCATTCACCCCATAATACATGTTGTTTTATTAGTCGCTCGTTCATTTCATATCCCATAGCTGAACCACTCATATATTTGGATTCCGCTCGACGAGCCGGGCAGTACGAGTACCACCATGTTGGTTCTGCGACGTTTCCTTCCAGAGTTATTACCAAAAAACCACAAACATCCCAGAATCCTCTCGGTTTGGGGTCAAAATGTTGTCACTTATTAAATCCCATAAGAAACGTCGCATCGAATGAATGTGATTGAATTCTCCCCGTCTGGACGAGCGGAATTGAATGGTGCAACTGATTTTGCTGTGCTGTGAAAATTCAGATATTTGCATGACTGCTTTTGTTTTATTTTGTGAATAGCAAAACGCATTCAACCCCATAATACATGCTGTTTTATTGGTCGCTCCTCCATTTCATATCCCATAGCTTAACCATTCATATATTTGGATTCCTCTCGACGAGGCGAGCAGTACGAGTACCACCTTGATGGGTCTGCGACGTTTCCTTCCAGAGTTATTACCAAAAAAACACAAACATCCCAGAATCCTCTCGGTTTGGGGTCAAAATGTTGTCGCTCATTAAATCCCACAAGAAACGTCGAATCGAATGAATGTGATTGAATTCTCCCCGTCTGGACGAGCGGAATTGAATGGTGCAACTGATTTTGCTGTGCTGTGAAAATTCAGATATTTGCATGACTGCTTTTTTTTATTTTGTGAATAGAAAAACGCATTCAACCCCATAATACATGCTGTTTTATTGGTCGCTCCTCCATTTCATATCCCATAGCTTAACCATTCATATATTTGGATTCCTCTCGACGAGGCGAGCAGTACGAGTACCAACTTGATGGGTCTGCGACGTTTCCTTCCAGAGTTATTACCAAAAAAACACAAACATCCCAGAATCCTCTCGGTTTGGGGTCAAAATGTTGTCGCTCATTAAATCCCACAAGAAACGTCGAATCGAATGAATGTGATTAAATTCTCCCCGTCTGGACGAGCGGAATTGAATGGTGCAACTGATTTTGCTGTGCTGTGAAAATTCAGATATTTGCATGACTGCATTTTTTTAATTTTGTGAATAGCAAAAAGCATTCAACCCCATAATACATGCTGTTTTATTGGTCGCTCGTCCATTTCATATCCCAAAGCTTAACGATTCATATATTTGGATTTCTCTCGACGAGGCGAGCAGTACGAGTACCACCTTCATGGGTCTGCGACGTTTCCTTCCAGAGTTATTACCAAAAAAACACAAACATCCCAGAATCCTCTCGGTTTGGGGTCAAAATGTTGTCGCTCATTAAATCCCATAAGAAACGTCGCATCGAATGAATGTGATTGAATTCTCCCCGTCTGGACGAGCGGAATTGAATGGTGCAACTGATTTTGCTGTGCTGTGAAAATTCAGATATTTGCATGACTGCTTGTGTTTTATTTTGTGAATAGCAAAACGCATTCAACCCCATAATACATGCTGTTTTATTGGTCGCTCCTCCATTTCATATCCCATAGCTTACCCATTCATATATTTGGATTCCTCTCGACGAGGCGAGCAGTACGAGTTCCACCTTGATTGGTCTGCGACGTTTCCTTCCAGAGTTATTACCAAAAAAACACAAACATCCCAGAATCCTCTCGGTTTGGGGTGAAAATGTTGTCGCTCATTAAATCCCATAAGACACGTCGCATCGAATGAATGTGATTGAATTCTCCCCGTCTGGACGAGCGGAATTGAATGGTGCAACTGATTTTGCTGTGCTGTGAAAATTCAGATATTTGCATGACTGCTTTTGTTTTATTTTGTGAATAGCAAAAAGCATCCAACCCCATAATACATGTTGTTTTATTGGTCGCTAGTCCAATTAATATCCCATAGCTTAAGCATTCATATATTTGGATTCCTCTCGACGAGGTGAGCAGTACGATTACCACCTTGATGGGTCTGCGACGTGTCCTTCCAGAGTTATTACCAAAAAACCACAAAAATCCCAGAATCCTCTCGGTTTAGGGTCAAAATGTTGTCGCTCATTAAATCCCATAAGAAACGTCGCATCGAATGAATGTGATTGAATTCTCCCCGTCTGGACGAGCGGAATTGAATGGTGCAACTGATTTTGCTGTGCTGTGAAAATTCAGATATTTGCATGACTGCTTTTGTTTTATTTTGTGAATAGCAAAACGCATTCAACCCCATAATACATGCTGTTTTATTGGTCGCTCGTCCATTTCATATCCCATAGCTTAAACATTCATATATTTGGATTCCTCTCGACGAGGCGAGCAGTACGAGTACCACCTTGATGGGTCTGCGACGTTTCCTTCCAGAGTTATTACCAAAAAAACACAAACATCCCAGAATCCTCTCGGTTTGGGGTCAAAATGTCGTCGCTCATTAAATCCCATAAGACACGTCGCATCGAATGAATGTGATTGAATTCTCCCCAGCTGGACGAGCGGAATTGAATGGTGCAACTGATTTTGCTGTGCTGTGAAAATTCAGATATTTGCATGACTGCTTTTGTTTTATTTTGTGAATAGCAAAAAGCATTCAACCCCATAATACATGTTGTTTTATTGGTCGCTCGTCCATTTCATATCCCATAGCTTAAGCATTCATATATTTGGATTCCTCTCGACGACGCGAGCAGTACGAGTACCACCTTGATGGGTCTGCGACGTTTCCTTCCATAGTTATTACCAAAAAACCACAAACATCCCAGAATCCTCTCGGTTTGGGGTCAAAATGTTGTCGCTCATTAAATCCCATAAGAAACGTCGCATCGAATGAATGTGATTGAATTCTCCCCGTCTGGACGAGCGGAATTGAATGGTGCAACTGATATTGCTGTCCTGTGAAAATTCAGATATTTGCATGACTGCTTTTGTTTTATTTTGTGAATAGCAAAAAGCATTCAAACCCATAATACATGTTGTTTTATTGGTCGCTCGTCCATTTCATATTCCATAGCTTAAGCATTCATATATTTGGATTCCTCTCGACGAGGCGAGCAGTACGAGTTCCACCTTGATGGGTCTGCGACGTTTCCTTCCAGAGTTATTACCAAAAATATACAAACATCCCAGAATCCTCTCGGTTTGGGGTCAAAATGTTGTCGCTCATTAAATCCCATAAGAAACGTCGCATCGAATGAATGTGATTGAATTCTCCCCGTCTGGACGAGCGGAATTGAATGGTGCAACTGATTTTGCTGTGCTGTGAAAATTCAGATATTTGCATGACTGCTTTTGTTTTATTTTGTGAATAGCAAAAAGCATTCAACCCCATAATACATGTTGTTTTATTGGTCGCTCGTTCATTTCATATCACATAGCTTAACCAATCATATATTTGGATTCCTCTCGACGATGCGAGCAGTACGATTACCACCTTGATGGGTCTGGGACGTGTCCTTGCAGAGTTATTACCAAAAAAACAGAAAATCCCAGAATCCTCTCGGTTTAGGGTCAAAATGTTGTCGCTCATTAAATCCCATAAGAAACGTCGCATCGAATGAATGTGATTGAATTCTCGCCGTCTGGACGAGCGGAATTTAATGGTGCAACTGATTTTGCTGTGCTGTGAAAATTCAGATATTTGCATGATATGCTTTTGTTTTATTTTGTGAATAGCAAAAAGCATTCACCTCATAATACATGTTGTTTTATTAGTCGCTCGTTCATTTCATATCCCATAGCTGAACCACTCATATATTTGGATTCCGCTCGACGAGCCGGGCAGTACGAGTACCACCATGATGGTTCTGCGACGTTTCCTTCCAGAGTTATTACCAAAAAACCACAAACATCCCAGAATCCTCTCGGTTTGGGGTCAAAATGTTGTCACTTATTAAATCCCATAAGAAACGTCGCATCGAATGAATGTGATTGAATTCTCCCCGTCTGGACGAGCGGAATTGAATGGTGCAACTGATTTTGCTGTGCTGTGAAAATTCAGATATTTGCATGACTGCTTTTGTTTTATTTTGTGAATAGCAAAACGCATTCAACCCCATAATACATGTTGTTTTATTGGTCGCTCGTCCATTTCATATCCGATAGCTTAACGATTCATAGATTTGGATTCCTCTCGACGAGGCGAGCAGTACGAGTACCACCTTGATGGGTCTGCGACGTTTCCTTCCAGAGTTATTACCAAAAAAACACAAACATCCCAGAATCCTCTCGGTTTGGGGTCAAAATGTTGTCGCTCATTAAATCCAATAAGAAACGTCGCATCGAATGAATGTGATTGAATTCTCCCCGTCTGGACGAGCGGAATTGAATGGTGCAACTGATTTTGCTGTGCTGTGAAAATTCAGATATTTGCATGACTGCTTTTGTTTTATTTTATGAATAGCAAAAAGCATTCAACCCATAATACATGTTGTTTTATTGGTCGCTCGTCCATTTCATATCCCATAGCTTAACCATTCATATATTTGGATTCCTCTCGACGAGGCGAGCAGTTCGAGTACCACCTTGATGGGTCTGCGACGTTTCCTTCCATAGTTATTACCAAAAAACCACAAACATCCCAGAATCCTCTCGGTTTGGGGTCAAAATGTTGTCGCTCATTAAATCCCATAAGAAACGTCGCATCGAATGAATGTGATTGAATTCTCCCCGTCTGGACGAGCGGAATTGAATGGTGCAACTGATATTGCTGTCCTGTGAAAATTCAGATATTTGCATGACTGCTTTTGTTTTATTTTGTGAATAGCAAAAAACATTCAACCCCATAATACATGTTGTTTTATTAGTCGCTCGTCCATTTCATATCCCATAGCTTAAGCATTCATATATTTGGATTTCTCTCGACGAGGCGAGCAGTACGAGTACCACCTTGATGGGTCTGCGACGTTTCGTTCCAGAGTTATTACCAAAAATACACAAACATCCCAGAATCCTCTCGGTTTGGGGTCAAAATGTTGTCGCTCATTAAATCCAATAAGAAACGTCGCATCGAATGAATGTGATTGAATTCTCCCCGTCTGGACGAGCGGAATTGAATGGTGCAACTGATTTTGCTGTGCTGTGAAAATTCAGATATTTGCATGACTGGTTTTGTTTTATTTTGTGAATAGCAAAAAGCATTCAACCCCATAATACATGTTGTTTTATTAGTCGCTCGTCCATTTCATATCCCATAGCTTAAGCATTCATATATTTGGATTTCTCTCGACGAGGCGAGCAGTACGAGTACCACCTTGATGGGTCTGCGACGTTTCCTTCCAGAGTTATTACCAAAAATACACAAACATCCCAGAATCCTCTCGGTTTGGGGTCAAAATGTTGTCGCTCATTAAATCCAATAAGAAACGTCGCATCGAATGAATGTGATTGAATTCTCCCCGTCTGGACGAGCGGAATTGAATGGTGCAACTGATTTTACTGTGCTGTGAAAATTCAGATATTTGCATGACTGCTTTTGTTTTATTTTGTGAATAGCAAAAAGCATTCAACCCCATAATACATGTTGTTTTATTGGTCGCTCGTCCATTTCATATCCGATAGCTTAACCATTCATAGATTTGGATTCCTCTCGACGAGCCGAGCAGTACGAGTACCACCTTGATGGGTCTGCGACGTTTCCTTCCAGAGTTATTACAAAAAAACCACAAACATCCCAGAATCCTCTCGGTTTGGGGTCAAAATGTTGTCGCTCATTAAATCCCATAAGAAACGTCGCATCGAATGAATGTGATTGAATTCTCCCCGTCTGGACGAGCAGAATTGAATGATGCAACTGATATTGCTGTCCTGTGAAAATTCAGATATTTGCATGACTTCTTTTGTTTTATTTTGTGAATAGCAAAAAGCATTCAACCCCATAATACATGTTGTTTTATTGGTCGCTCGTCCATTTCATATTCCATAGCTTAAGCATTCATATATTTGGATTCCTCTCGACGAGGCGAGCAGTACTAGTACCACCTTGATGGGTCTGCGACGTTTCCTTCCAGAGTTATTACCAAAAAACCACAAACATCCCAGAATCCTCTCGGTTTGGGGTCAAAATGTTTTCGCTCATTAAATCCAATAAGAAACGTCGCATCGAATGAATGTGATTGAATTCTCCCCGTCTGGACGAGCGGAATTGAATGGTGCAACTGATTTTGCTGTGCTGTGAAAATTCAGATATTTGCATGACTGCTTTTGTTTTATTTTATGAATAGCGAAAAGCATTCAACCCATAATACATGTTGTTTTATTGGTCGCTCGTCCATTTCATATCCCATAGCTTAACCATTCATATATTTGGATTCCTCTCGACGAGGCGAGCAGTTCGAGTACCACCTTGATGGGTCTGCGACGTTTCCTTCCATAGTTATTATCAAAAAACCACAAACATCCCAGAATCCTCTCGGTTTGGGGTCAAAATGTTGTCGCTCATTAAATCCCATAAGAAACGTCGCATCGAATGAATGTGATTGAATTCTCCCCGTCTGGACGAGCGGAATTGAATGGTGCAACTGATATTGCTGTCCTGTGAAAATTCAGATATTTGCATGACTGCTTTTGTTTTATTTTGTGAATAGCAAAAAGCATTCAACCCCATAATACATGTTGTTTTATTAGTCGCTCGTCCATTTCATATCCCATAGCTTAAGCATTCATATATTTGGATTTCTCTCGACGAGGCGAGCAGTACGAGTACCACCTTGATGGGTCTGCGACGTTTCCTTCCAGAGTTATTACCAAAAATACACAAACATCCCAGAATCCTCTCGGTTTGGGGTCAAAATGTTGTCGCTCATTAAATCCAATAAGAAACGTCGCATCGAATGAATGTGATTGAATTCTCCCCGTCTGGACGAGCGGAATTGAATGGTGCAACTGATTTTGCTGTGCTTTGAAAATTCAGATATTTGCATGACTGCTTTTGTTTTATTTTGTGAATAGCAAAAAGCATTCAACCCCATAATACATGTTGTTTTATTGGTCGCTCGTCCATTTCATATCCGATAGCTTAACCATTCATATATTTGGATTTCTCTCGACGAGGCGAGCAGTACGAGTACCACCTTGATGGGTCTGCGACGTTTCCTTCCAGAGTTATTACCAAAAATACACAAACATCCCAGAATCCTCTCGGTTTGGGGTCAAAATGTTGTCGCTCATTAAATCCAATAAGAAACGTCGCATCGAATGAATGTGATTGAATTCTCCCCGTCTGGACGAGCGGAATTGAATGGTGCAACTGATTTTGCTGTGCTGTGAAAATTCAGATATTTGCATGACTGCTTTTGTTTTATTTTGTGAATAGCAAAAAGCATTCAACCCCATAATACATGTTGTTTTATTGGTCGCTCGTCCATTTCATATCCGATAGCTTAACCATTCATATATTTGGATTTCTCTCGACGAGGCGAGCAGTACGAGTACCACCTTGATGGGTCTGCGACGTTTCCTTCCAGAGTTATTACAAAAAAACCACAAACATCCCAGAATCCTCTCGGTTTGGGGTCAAAATGTTGTCGCTCATTAAATCCCACAAGAAACGTCGAATCGAATGAATGTGATTGAATTCTCCCCGTCTGGACGAGCGGAATTGAATGGTGCAACTGATTTTGCTGTGCTGTGAAAATTCAGATATTTGCATGACTTCTTTTGTTTTATTTTGTGAATAGCAAAAAGCATTCAACCCCATAATACATGTTGTTTTATTGGTCGCTAGTCCATTTCATATCCCATAGCTTAAGCATTCATATATTTGGATTTCTCTCGACGAGGCGAGCAGTACGAGTACCACCTTGATGGGTCTGCGACGTTTCGTTCCAGAGTTATTACCAAAAATACACAAACATCCCAGAATCCTCTCGGTTTGGGGTCAAAATGTTGTCGCTCATTAAATCCAATAAGAAACGTCGCATCGAATGAATGTGATTGAATTCTCCCCGTCTGGACGAGCGGAATTGAATGGTGCAACTGATTTTGCTGTGCTGTGAAAATTCAGATATTTGCATGACTGGTTTTGTTTTATTTTGTGAATAGCAAAAAGCATTCAACCCCATAATACATGTTGTTTTATTAGTCGCTCGTCCATTTCATATCCCATAGCTTAAGCATTCATATATTTGGATTTCTCTCGACGAGGCGAGCAGTACGAGTACCACCTTGATGGGTCTGCGACGTTTCCTTCCAGAGTTATTACCAAAAATACACAAACATCCCAGAATCCTCTCGGTTTGGGGTCAAAATGTTGTCGCTCATTAAATCCAATAAGAAACGTCGCATCGAATGAATGTGATTGAATTCTCCCCGTCTGGACGAGCGGAATTGAATGGTGCAACTGATTTTACTGTGCTGTGAAAATTCAGATATTTGCATGACTGCTTTTGTTTTATTTTGTGAATAGCAAAAAGCATTCAACCCCATAATACATGTTGTTTTATTGGTCGCTCGTCCATTTCATATCCGATAGCTTAACCATTCATAGATTTGGATTCCTCTCGACGAGCCGAGCAGTACGAGTACCACCTTGATGGGTCTGCGACGTTTCCTTCCAGAGTTATTACAAAAAAACCACAAACATCCCAGAATCCTCTCGGTTTGGGGTCAAAATGTTGTCGCTCATTAAATCCCATAAGAAACGTCGCATCGAATGAATGTGATTGAATTCTCCCCGTCTGGACGAGCAGAATTGAATGATGCAACTGATATTGCTGTCCTGTGAAAATTCAGATATTTGCATGACTTCTTTTGTTTTATTTTGTGAATAGCAAAAAGCATTCAACCCCATAATACATGTTGTTTTATTGGTCGCTCGTCCATTTCATATTCCATAGCTTAAGCATTCATATATTTGGATTCCTCTCGACGAGGCGAGCAGTACTAGTACCACCTTGATGGGTCTGCGACGTTTCCTTCCAGAGTTATTACCAAAAAACCACAAACATCCCAGAATCCTCTCGGTTTGGGGTCAAAATGTTTTCGCTCATTAAATCCAATAAGAAACGTCGCATCGAATGAATGTGATTGAATTCTCCCCGTCTGGACGAGCGGAATTGAATGGTGCAACTGATTTTGCTGTGCTGTGAAAATTCAGATATTTGCATGACTGCTTTTGTTTTATTTTATGAATAGCGAAAAGCATTCAACCCATAATACATGTTGTTTTATTGGTCGCTCGTCCATTTCATATCCCATAGCTTAACCATTCATATATTTGGATTCCTCTCGACGAGGCGAGCAGTTCGAGTACCACCTTGATGGGTCTGCGACGTTTCCTTCCATAGTTATTATCAAAAAACCACAAACATCCCAGAATCCTCTCGGTTTGGGGTCAAAATGTTGTCGCTCATTAAATCCCATAAGAAACGTCGCATCGAATGAATGTGATTGAATTCTCCCCGTCTGGACGAGCGGAATTGAATGGTGCAACTGATATTGCTGTCCTGTGAAAATTCAGATATTTGCATGACTGCTTTTGTTTTATTTTGTGAATAGCAAAAAGCATTCAACCCCATAATACATGTTGTTTTATTAGTCGCTCGTCCATTTCATATCCCATAGCTTAAGCATTCATATATTTGGATTTCTCTCGACGAGGCGAGCAGTACGAGTACCACCTTGATGGGTCTGCGACGTTTCCTTCCAGAGTTATTACCAAAAATACACAAACATCCCAGAATCCTCTCGGTTTGGGGTCAAAATGTTGTCGCTCATTAAATCCAATAAGAAACGTCGCATCGAATGAATGTGATTGAATTCTCCCCGTCTGGACGAGCGGAATTGAATGGTGCAACTGATTTTGCTGTGCTTTGAAAATTCAGATATTTGCATGACTGCTTTTGTTTTATTTTGTGAATAGCAAAAAGCATTCAACCCCATAATACATGTTGTTTTATTGGTCGCTCGTCCATTTCATATCCGATAGCTTAACCATTCATATATTTGGATTTCTCTCGACGAGGCGAGCAGTACGAGTACCACCTTGATGGGTCTGCGACGTTTCCTTCCAGAGTTATTACCAAAAATACACAAACATCCCAGAATCCTCTCGGTTTGGGGTCAAAATGTTGTCGCTCATTAAATCCAATAAGAAACGTCGCATCGAATGAATGTGATTGAATTCTCCCCGTCTGGACGAGCGGAATTGAATGGTGCAACTGATTTTGCTGTGCTGTGAAAATTCAGATATTTGCATGACTGCTTTTGTTTTATTTTGTGAATAGCAAAAAGCATTCAACCCCATAATACATGTTGTTTTATTGGTCGCTCGTCCATTTCATATCCGATAGCTTAACCATTCATAGATTTGGATTCCTCTCGACGAGCCGAGCAGTACGAGTACCACCTTGATGGGTCTGCGACGTTTCCTTCCAGAGTTATTACAAAAAAACCACAAACATCCCAGAATCCTCTCAGTTTGGGGTCAAAATGTTGTCGCTCATTAAATCCCATAAGAAACGTCGCATCGAATGAATGTGATTGAATTCTCCCCGTCTGGACGAGCAGAATTGAATGATGCAACTGATATTGCTGTCCTGTGAAAATTCAGATATTTGCATGACTTCTTTTGTTTTATTTTGTGAATAGCAAAAAGCATTCAACCCCATAATACATGTTGTTTTATTGGTCGCTCGTCCATTTCATATTCCATAGCTTAAGCATTCATATATTTGGATTCCTCTCGACGAGGCGAGCAGTACGAGTACCACCTTGATGGGTCTGCGACGTTTCCTTCCAGAGTTATTACCAAAAATACACAAACATCCCAGAATCCTCTCGGTTTGGGGTCAAAATGTTGTCGCTCATTAAATCCAATAAGAAACGTCGCATCGAATGAATGTGATTGAATTCTCCCCATCTTGACGAGCGGAATTGAATGGTGCAACTGATTTTGCTGTGCTGTGAAAATTCAGATATTTGCATGACTTCTTTTGTTTTATTTTGTGAATAGCAAAAAGCATTCAACCCCATAATACATGTTGTTTTATTGGTCGCTCGTCCATTTCATATCCGATAGCTTAACCATTCATAGATTTGGATTCCTCTCGACGAGCCGAGCAGTACGATTACCACCTTGATGGGTCTGCGACGTTTCCTTCCAGAGTTATTACCAAAAAACCACAAACATCCCAGAATCCTCTCGGTTTGGGGTCAAAATGTTGTCGCTCATTAAATCCCACAAGAAACGTCGAATCGAATGAATGTGATTGAATTCTCCCCGCCTGGACGAGCGGAATTGAATGGTGCAACTGATTTTGCTGTGCTGTGAAAATTCAGATATTTGCATGACTTCTTTTGTTTTATTTTGTGAATAGCAAAAAGCATTCAACCCCATAATACATGTTGTTTTATTGGTCGCTAGTCCATTTCATATCCCATAGCTTAAGCATTCATATATTTGGATTTCTCTCGACGAGGCGAGCAGTACGAGTACCACCTTGATGGGTCTGCGACGTTTCGTTCCAGAGTTATTACCAAAAATACACAAACATCCCAGAATCCTCTCGGTTTGGGGTCAAAATGTTGTCGCTCATTAAATCCAATAAGAAACGTCGCATCGAATGAATGTGATTGAATTCTCCCCGTCTGGACGAGCGGAATTGAATGGTGCAACTGATTTTGCTGTGCTGTGAAAATTCAGATATTTGCATGACTGGTTTTGTTTTATTTTGTGAATAGCAAAAAGCATTCAACCCCATAATACATGTTGTTTTATTAGTCGCTCGTCCATTTCATATCCCATAGCTTAAGCATTCATATATTTGGATTTCTCTCGACGAGGCGAGCAGTACGAGTACCACCTTGATGGGTCTGCGACGTTTCCTTCCAGAGTTATTACCAAAAATACACAAACATCCCAGAATCCTCTCGGTTTGGGGTCAAAATGTTGTCGCTCATTAAATCCAATAAGAAACGTCGCATCGAATGAATGTGATTGAATTCTCCCCGTCTGGACGAGCGGAATTGAATGGTGCAACTGATTTTACTGTGCTGTGAAAATTCAGATATTTGCATGACTGCTTTTGTTTTATTTTGTGAATAGCAAAAAGCATTCAACCCCATAATACATGTTGTTTTATTGGTCGCTCGTCCATTTCATATCCGATAGCTTAACCATTCATAGATTTGGATTCCTCTCGACGAGCCGAGCAGTACGAGTACCACCTTGATGGGTCTGCGACGTTTCCTTCCAGAGTTATTACAAAAAAAACACAAACATCCCAGAATCCTCTCGGTTTGGGGTCAAAATGTTGTCGCTCATTAAATCCCATAAGAAACGTCGCATCGAATGAATGTGATTGAATTCTCCCCGTCTGGACGAGCAGAATTGAATGATGCAACTGATATTGCTGTCCTGTGAAAATTCAGATATTTGCATGACTTCTTTTGTTTTATTTTGTGAATAGCAAAAAGCATTCAACCCCATAATACATGTTGTTTTATTGGTCGCTCGTCCATTTCATATTCCATAGCTTAAGCATTCATATATTTGGATTCCTCTCGACGAGGCGAGCAGTACTAGTACCACCTTGATGGGTCTGCGACGTTTCCTTCCAGAGTTATTACCAAAAATACACAAACATCCCAGAATCCTCTCGGTTTGGGGTCAAAATGTTGTCGCTCATTAAATCCAATAAGAAACGTCGCATCGAATGAATGTGATTGAATTCTCCCCGTCTGGACGAGCGGAATTGAATGGTGCAACTGATTTTGCTGTGCTGTGAAAATTCAGATATTTGCATGACTGCTTTTGTTTTATTTTGTGAATAGCAAAAAGCATTCAACCCCATAATACATGTTGTTTTATTGGTCGCTCGTCCATTTCATATCCGATAGCTTAACCATTCATAGATTTGGATTCCTCTCGACGAGCCGAGCAGTACGAGTACCACCTTGATGGGTCTGCGACGTTTCCTTCCAGAGTTATTACAAAAAAACCACAAACATCCCAGAATCCTCTCAGTTTGGGGTCAAAATGTTGTCGCTCATTAAATCCCATAAGAAACGTCGCATCGAATGAATGTGATTGAATTCTCCCCGTCTGGACGAGCAGAATTGAATGATGCAACTGATATTGCTGTCCTGTGAAAATTCAGATATTTGCATGACTTCTTTTGTTTTATTTTGTGAATAGCAAAAAGCATTCAACCCCATAATACATGTTGTTTTATTGGTCGCTCGTCCATTTCATATTCCATAGCTTAAGCATTCATATATTTGGATTCCTCTCGACGAGGCGAGCAGTACGAGTACCACCTTGATGGGTCTGCGACGTTTCCTTCCAGAGTTATTACCAAAAAACCACAAACATCCCAGAATCCTCTCGGTTTGGGGTCAAAATGTTGTCGCTCATTAAATCCCACAAGAAACGTCGAATCGAATGAATGTGATTGAATTCTCCCCGCCTGGACGAGCGGAATTGAATGGTGCAACTGATTTTGCTGTGCTGTGAAAATTCAGATATTTGCATGACTTCTTTTGTTTTATTTTGTGAATAGCAAAAAGCATTCAACCCCATAATACATGTTGTTTTATTGGTCGCTAGTCCATTTCATATCCCATAGCATAAGCATTCATATATTTGGATTTCTCTCGACGAGGCGAGCAGTACGAGTACCACCTTGATGGGTCTGCGACGTTTCCTTCCAGAGTTATTACCAAAAATACACAAACATCCCAGAATCCTCTCGGTTTGGGGTCAAAATGTTGTCGCTCATTAAATCCAATAAGAAACGTCGCATCGAATGAATGTGATTGAATTCTCCCCGTCTGGACGAGCGGAATTGAATGGTGCAACTGATTTTGCTGTGCTGTGAAAATTCAGATATTTGCATGACTGGTTTTGTTTTATTTTGTGAATAGCAAAAAGCATTCAACCCCATAATACATGTTGTTTTATTAGTCGCTCGTCCATTTCATATCCCATAGCTTAAGCATTCATATATTTGGATTTCTCTCGACGAGGCGAGCAGTACGAGTACCACCTTGATGGGTCTGCGACGTTTCCTTCCAGAGTTATTACCAAAAATACACAAACATCCCAGAATCCTCTCGGTTTGGGGTCAAAATGTTGTCGCTCATTAAATCCAATAAGAAACGTCGCATCGAATGAATGTGATTGAATTCTCCCCGTCTGGACGAGCGGAATTGAATGGTGCAACTGATTTTACTGTGCTGTGAAAATTCAGATATTTGCATGACTGCTTTTGTTTTATTTTGTGAATAGCAAAAAGCATTCAACCCCATAATACATGTTGTTTTATTGGTCGCTCGTCCATTTCATATCCGATAGCTTAACCATTCATAGATTTGGATTCCTCTCGACGAGCCGAGCAGTACGAGTACCACCTTGATGGGTCTGCGACGTTTCCTTCCAGAGTTATTACAAAAAAACCACAAACATCCCAGAATCCTCTCGGTTTGGGGTCTAAATGTTGTCGCTCATTAAATCCCATAAGAAACGTCGCATCGAATGAATGTGATTGAATTCTCCCCGTCTGGACGAGCAGAATTGAATGATGCAACTGATATTGCTGTCCTGTGAAAATTCAGATATTTGCATGACTTCTTTTGTTTTATTTTGTGAATAGCAAAAAGCATTCAACCCCATAATACATGTTGTTTTATTGGTCGCTCGTCCATTTCATATTCCATAGCTTAAGCATTCATATATTTGGATTCCTCTCGACGAGGCGAGCAGTACTAGTACCACCTTGATGGGTCTGCGACGTTTCCTTCCAGAGTTATTACCAAAAATACACAAACATCCCAGAATCCTCTCGGTTTGGGGTCAAAATGTTGTCGCTCATTAAATCCAATAAGAAACGTCGCATCGAATGAATGTGATTGAATTCTCCCCATCTTGACGAGCGGAATTGAATGGTGCAACTGATTTTGCTGTGCTGTGAAAATTCAGATATTTGCATGACTTCTTTTGTTTTATTTTGTGAATAGCAAAAAGCATTCAACCCCATAATACATGTTGTTTTATTGGTCGCTCGTCCATTTCATATCCGATAGCTTAACCATTCATAGATTTGGATTCCTCTCGACGAGCCGAGCAGTACGATTACCACCTTGATGGGTCTGCGACGTTTCCTTCCAGAGTTATTACCAAAAAACCACAAACATCCCAGAATCCTCTCGGTTTGGGGTCAAAATGTTGTCGCTCATTAAATCCCATAAGAAACGTCGAATCGAATGAATGTGATTGAATTCTCCCCGTCTGGACGAGCGGAATTGAATGGTGCAACTGATTTTGCTGTGCTGTGAAAATTCAGATATTTGCATGACTTCTTTTGTTTTATTTTGTGAATAGCAAAAAGCATTCAACCCCATAATACATGTTGTTTTATTGGTCGCTAGTCCATTTCATATCCCATAGCTTAAGCATTCATATATTTGGATTTCTCTCGACGAGGCGAGCAGTACGAGTACCACCTTGATGGGTCTGCGACGTTTCCTTCCAGAGTTATTACCAAAAATACACAAACATCCCAGAATCCTCTCGGTTTGGGGTCAAAATGTTGTCGCTCATTAAATCCAATAAGAAACGTCGCATCGAATGAATGTGATTGAATTCTCCCCGTCTGGACGAGCGGAATTGAATGGTGCAACTGATTTTGCTGTACTGTGAAAATTCAGATATTTGCATGACTGCTTTTGTTTTATTTTATGAATAGCAAAAAGCATTCAACCCATAATACATGTTGTTTTATTGGTCGCTCGTCCATTTCATATCCCATAGCTTAACCATTCATATATTTGGATTCCTCTCGACGAGGCGAGCAGTTCGAGTACCACCTTGATGGGTCTGCGACGTTTCCTTCCAGAGTTATTACAAAAAAACCACAAACATCCCAGAATCCTCTCGGTTTGGGGTCAAAATGTTGTCGCTCATTAAATCCCATAAGAAACGTCGCATCGAATGAATGTGATTGAATTCTCCCCGTCTGGACGAGCGGAATTGAATGGTGCAACTGATATTGCTGTCCTGTGAAAATTCAGATATTTGCATGACTGCTTTTGTTTTATTTTGTGAATAGCAAAAAGCATTCAACCCCATAATACATGTTGTTTTATTAGTCGCTCGTCCATTTCATATCCCATAGCTTAAGCATTCATATATTTGGATTTCTCTCGACGAGGCGAGCAGTACGAGTACCACCTTGATGGGTCTGCGACGTTTCCTTCCAGAGTTATTACCAAAAATACACAAACATCCCAGAATCCTCTCGGTTTGGGGTCAAAATGTTGTCGCTCATTAAATCCAATAAGAAACGTCGCATCGAATGAATGTGATTGAATTCTCCCCATCTTGAAGAGCGGAATTGAATGGTGCAACTGATTTTGCTGTGCTGTGAAAATTCAGATATTTGCATGACTTCTTTTGTTTTATTTTGTGAATAGCAAAAAGCATTCAACCCCATAATACATGTTGTTTTATTGGTCGCTCGTCCATTTCATATCCGATAGCTTAACCATTCATAGATTTGGATTCCTCTCGACGAGCCGAGCAGTACGATTACCACCTTGATGGGTCTGCGACGTTTCCTTCCAGAGTTATTACCAAAAAACCACAAACATCCCAGAATCCTCTCGGTTTGGGGTCAAAATGTTGTCGCTCATTAAATCCCACAAGAAACGTCGAATCGAATGAATGTGATTGAATTCTCCCCGTCTGGACGAGCGGAATTGAATGGTGCAACTGATATTGCTGTCCTGTGAAAATTCAGATATTTGCATGACTTCTTTTGTTTTATTTTGTGAATAGCAAAAAGCATTCAACCCCATAATACATGTTGTTTTATTGGTCGCTCGTCCATTTCATATTCCATAGCTTAAGCAATCATATATTTGGATTCCTCTCGACGAGGCGAGCAGTACGAGTACCACCTTGATGGGTCTGCGACGTTTCCTTCCAGAGTTATTACCAAAAATACACAAACATCCCAGAATCCTCTCGGTTTGGGGTCAAAATGTTGTCGCTCATTAAATCCAATAAGAAACGTCGCATCGAATGAATGTGATTGAATTCTCCCCATCTTGACGAGCGGAATTGAATGGTGCAACTGATTTTGCTGTGCTGTGAAAATTCAGATATTTGCATGACTTCTTTTGTTTTATTTTGTGAATAGCAAAAAGCATTCAACCCCATAATACATGTTGTTTTATTGGTCGCTCGTCCATTTCAAATCCGATAGCTTAACCATTCATAGATTTGGATTCCTCTCGACGAGCCGAGCAGTACGATTACCACCTTGATGGGTCTGCGACGTTTCCTTCCAGAGTTATTACCAAAAAACCACAAACATCCCAGAATCCTCTCGGTTTGGGGTCAAAATGTTGTCGCTCATTAAATCCCACAAGAAACGTCGAATCGAATGAATGTGATTGAATTCTCCCCGTCTGGACGAGCGGAATTGAATGGTGCAACTGATATTGCTGTCCTGTGAAAATTCAGATATTTGCATGACTGCTTTTGTTTTATTTTGTGAATAGCAAAAAGCATTCAACCCCATAATACATGTTGTTTTATTAGTCGCTCGTCCATTTCATATCCCATAGCTTAAGCATTCATATATTTGGATTTCTCTCGACGAGGCGAGCAGTACGAGTACCACCTTGATGGGTCTGCGACGTTTCCTTCCAGAGTTATTACCAAAAATACACAAACATCCCAGAATCCTCTCGGTTTGGGGTCAAAATGTTGTCGCTCATTAAATCCAATAAGAAACGTCGCATCGAATGAATGTGATTGAATTCTCCCCGTCTGGACGAGCGGAATTGAATGGTGCAACTGATTTTGCTGTGCTGTGAAAATTCAGATATTTGCATGACTGCTTTTGTTTTATTTTGTGAATAGCAAAAAGCATTCAACCCCATAATACATGTTGTTTTATTGGTCGCTCGTCCATTTCATATCCGATAGCTTAACCATTCATAGATTTGGATTCCTCTCGACGAGCCGAGCAGTACGAGTACCACCTTGATGGGTCTGCGACGTTTCCTTCCAGAGTTATTACAAAAAAACACAAACATCCCAGAATCCTCTCGGTTTGGGGTCAAAATGTTGTCGCTCATTAAATCCCATAAGAAACGTCGCATCGAATGAATGTGATTGAATTCTCCCCGTCTGGACGAGCAGAATTGAATGATGCAACTGATATTGCTGTCCTGTGAAAATTCAGATATTTGCATGACTTCTTTTGTTTTATTTTGTGAATAGCAAAAAGCATTCAACCCCATAATACATGTTGTTTTATTGGTCGCTCGTCCATTTCATATTCCATAGCTTAAGCATTCATATATTTGGATTCCTCTCGACGAGGCGAGCAGTACGAGTACCACCTTGATGGGTCTGCGACGTTTCCTTCCAGAGTTATTACCAAAAATACACAAACATCCCAGAATCCTCTCGGTTTGGGGTCAAAATGTTGTCGCTCATTAAATCCAATAAGAAACGTCGCATCGAATGAATGTGATTGAATTCTCCCCATCTTGACGAGCGGAATTGAATGGTGCAACTGATTTTGCTGTGCTGTGAAAATTCAGATATTTGCACGACTTCTTTTGTTTTATTTTGTGAATAGCAAAAAGCATTCAACCCCATAATACATGTTGTTTTATTGGTCGCTCGTGCATTTCATATCCGATAGCTTAACCATTCATAGATTTGGATTCCTCTCGACGAGCCGAGCAGTACGATTACCACCTTGATGGGTCTGCGACGTTTCCTTCCAGAGTTATTACCAAAAAACCACAAACATCCCAGAATCCTCTCGGTTTGGGGTCAAAATGTTGTCGCTCATTAAATCCCACAAGAAACGTCGAATCGAATGAATGTGATTGAATTCTCCCCGTCTGGACGAGCGGAATTGAATGGTGCAACTGATTTTGCTGTGCTGTGAAAATTCAGATATTTGCATGACTTCTTTTGTTTTATTTTGTGAATAGCAAAAAGCATTCAACCCCATAATACATGTTGTTTTATTGGTCGCTAGTCCATTTCATATCCCATAGCTTAAGCATTCATATATTTGGATTTCTCTCGACGAGGCGAGCAGTACGAGTACCACCTTGATGGGTCTGCGACGTTTCCTTCCAGAGTTATTACCAAAAAACCACAAACATCCCAGAATCCTCTCGGTTTGGGGTCAAAATGTTGTCGCTCATTAAATCCCATAAGAAACGTCGAATCGAATGAATGTGATTGAATTCTCCCCGTCTGGACGAGCGGAATTGAATGGTGCAACTGATTTTGCTGTGCTGTGAAAATTCAGATATTTGCATGACTGCTTTTGTTTTATTTTGTGAATAGCAAAAAGCATTCAACCCCATAATACATGTTGTTTTATTGGTCGCTAGTCCATTTCATATCCCATAGCTTAAGCATTCATATATTTGGATTTCTCTCGACGAGGCGAGCAGTACGAGTACCACCTTGATGGGTCTGCGACGTTTCCTTCCAGAGTTATTACCAAAAATACACAAACATCCCAGAATCCTCTCGGTTTGGGGTCAAAATGTTGTCGCTCATTAAATCCAATAAGAAACGTCGCATCGAATGAATGTGATTGAATTCTCCCCGTCTGGACGAGCGGAATTGAATGGTGCAACTGATTTTGCTGTGCTGTGAAAATTCAGATATTTGCATGACTGCTTTTGTTTTATTTTGTGAATAGCAAAAAGCATTCAACCCCATAATACATGTTGTTTTATTAGTCGCTCGTCCATTTCATATCCCATAGCTTAAGCATTCATATATTTGGATTTCTCTCGACGAGGCGAGCAGTACGAGTACCACCTTGATGGGTCTGCGACGTTTCCTTCCAGAGTTATTACCAAAAATACACAAACATCCCAGAATCCTCTCGGTTTGGGGTCAAAATGTTGTCGCTCATTAAATCCAATAAGAAACGTCGCATCGAATGAATGTGATTGAATTCTCCCCATCTTGACGAGCGGAATTGAATGGTGCAACTGATTTTGCTGTGCTGTGAAAATTCAGATATTTGCATGACTTCTTTTGTTTTATTTTGTGAATAGCAAAAAGCATTCAACCCCATAATACATGTTGTTTTATTGGTCGCTCGTCCATTTCATATCCGATAGCTTAACCATTCATAGATTTAGATTCCTCTCGACGAGCCGAGCAGTACGATTACCACCTTGATGGGTCTGCGACGTTTCCTTCCAGAGTTATTACCAAAAAACCACAAACATCCCAGAATCCTCTCGGTTTGGGGTCAAATTGTTGTCGCTCATTAAATCCAATAAGAAACGTCGCATCGAATGAATGTGATTGAATTCTCCCCATCTTGACGAGCGGAATTGAATGGTGCAACTGATTTTGCTGTGCTGTGAAAATTCAGATATTTGCATGACTTCTTTTGTTTTATTTTGTGAATAGCAAAAAGCATTCAACCCCATAATACATGTTGTTTTATTGGTCGCTCGTCCATTTCATATCCGATAGCTTAACCATTCATAGATTTGGATTCCTCTCGACGAGCCGAGCAGTATGATTACCACCTTGATGGGTCTGCGACGTTTCCTTCCAGAGTTATTACCAAAAATACACAAACATCCCAGAATCCTCTCGGTTTGGGGTCAAAATGTTGTCGCTCATTAAATCCAATAAGAAACGTCGCATCGAATTAATGTGATTGAATTCTCCCCGTCTGGACGAGCGGAATTGAATGGTGCAACTGATTTTGCTGTGCTGTGAAAATTCAGATATTTGCATGACTTCTTTTGTTTTATTTTGTGAATAGCAAAAAGCATTCAACCCCATAATACATGTTGTTTTATTGGTCGCTCGTCCATTTCATATCCGATAGCTTAACCATTCATAGATTTGGATTCCTCTCGACGAGCCGAGCAGTACGAGTACCACCTTGATGGGTCTGCGACGTTTCCTTCCAGAGTTATTACAAAAAAACCACAAACATCCCAGAATCCTCTCGGTTTGGGGTCAAAATGTTGTCGCTCATTAAATCCCATAAGAAACGTCGCATCGAATGAATGTGATTGAATTCTCCCCGTCTGGACGAGCGGAATTGAATGGTGCAACTGATATTGCTGTCCTGTGAAAATTCAGATATTTGCATGACTGCTTTTGTTTTATTTTGTGAATAGCAAAAAGCATTCAACCCCATAATACATGTTGTTTTATTAGTCGCTCGTCCATTTCATATCCCATAGCTTAAGAATTCATATATTTGGATTTCTCTCGACGAGGCGAGCAGTACGAGTACCACCTTGATGGGTCTGCGACGTTTCCTTCCAGAGTTATTACCAAAAATACACAAACATCCCAGAATCCTCTCGGTTTGGGGTCAAAATGTTGTCGCTCATTAAATCCAATAAGAAACGTCGCATCGAATGAATGTGATTGAATTCTCCCCGTCTGGACGAGCGGAATTGAATGGTGCAACTGATTTTGCTGTGCTGTGAAAATTCAGATATTTGCATGACTGCTTTTGTTTTATTTTGTGAATAGCAAAAAGCATTCAACCCCATAATACATGTTGTTTTATTGGTCGCTCGTCCATTTCATATCCGATAGCTTAACCATTCATAGATTTGGATTCCTCTCAACGAGCCGAGCAGTACGAGTACCACCTTGATGGGTCTGCGACGTTTCCTTCCAGAGTTATTACAAAAAAACCACAAACATCCCAGAATCCTCTCGGTTTGGGGTCAAAATGTTGTCGCTCATTAAATCCCATAAGAAACGTCGCATCGAATGAATGTGATTGAATTTTCCCCGTCTGGACGAGCAGAATTGAATGATGCAACTGATATTGCTGTCCTGTGAAAATTCAGATATTTGCATGACTTCTTTTGTTTTATTTTGTGAATAGCAAAAAGCATTCAACCCCATAATACATGTTGTTTTATTGGTCGCTCGTCCATTTCATATTCCATAGCTTAAGCATTCATATATTTGGATTCCTCTCGACGAGGCGAGCAGTACTAGTACCACCTTGATGGGTCTGCGACGTTTCCTTCCAGAGTTATTACCAAAAATACACAAACATCCCAGAATCCTCTCGGTTTGGGGTCAAATTGTTGTCGCTCATTAAATCCAATAAGAAACGTCGCATCGAATGAATGTGATTGAATTCTCCCCATCTTGACGAGCGGAATTGAATGGTGCAACTGATTTTGCTGTGCTGTGAAAATTCAGATATTTGCATGACTTCTTTTGTTTTATTTTGTGAATAGCAAAAAGCATTCAACCCCATAATACATGTTGTTTTATTGGTCGCTCGTCCATTTCATATCCGAGAGCTTAACCATTCATAGATTTGGATTCCTCTCGACGAGCCGAGCAGTATGATTACCACCTTGATGGGTCTGCGACGTTTCCTTCCAGAGTTATTACCAAAAATACACAAACATCCCAGAATCCTCTCGGTTTGGGGTCAAAATGTTGTCGCTCATTAAATCCAATAAGAAACGTCGCATCGAATTAATGTGATTGAATTCTCCCCGTCTGGACGAGCGGAATTGAATGGTGCAACTGATTTTGCTGTGCTGTGAAAATTCAGATATTTGCATGACTTCTTTTGTTTTATTTTGTGAATAGCAAAAAGCATTCAACCCCATAATACATGTTGTTTTATTGGTCGCTCGTCCATTTCATATCCGAGAGCTTAACCATTCATAGATTTGGATTCCTCTCGACGAGCCGAGCAGTATGATTACCACCTTGATGGGTCTGCGACGTTTCCTTCCAGAGTTATTACCAAAAATACACAAACATCCCAGAATCCTCTCGGTTTGGGGTCAAAATGTTGTCGCTCATTAAATCCAATAAGAAACGTCGCATCGAATTAATGTGATTGAATTCTCCCCGTCTGGACGAGCGGAATTGAATGGTGCAACTGATTTTGCTGTGCTGTGAAAATTCAGATATTTGCATGACTTCTTTTGTTTTATTTTGTGAATAGCAAAAAGCATTCAACCCCATAATACATGTTGTTTTATTGGTCGCTCGTCCATTTCATATCCGATAGCTTAACCATTCATAGATTTGGATTCCTCTCGACGAGCCGAGCAGTACGAGTACCACCTTGATGGGTCTGCGACGTTTCCTTCCAGAGTTATTACAAAAAAACCACAAACATCCCAGAATCCTCTCGGTTTGGGGTCAAAATGTTGTCGCTCATTAAATCCCATAAGAAACGTCGCATCGAATGAATGTGATTGAATTCTCCCCGTCTGGACGAGCAGAATTGAATGATGCAACTGATATTGCTGTCCTGTGAAAATTCAGATATTTGCATGACTTCTTTTGTTTTATTTTGTGAATAGCAAAAAGCATTCAACCCCATAATACATGTTGTTTTATTGGTCGCTCGTCCATTTCATATTCCATAGCTTAAGCATTCATATATTTGGACTCCTCTCGACGAGGCGAGCAGTACTAGTACCACCTTGATGGGTCTGCGACGTTTCCTTCCAGAGTTATTACCAAAAATACACAAACATCCCAGAATCCTCTCGGTTTGGGGTCAAATTGTTGTCGCTCATTAAATCCAATAAGAAACGTCGCATCGAATTAATGTGATTGAATTCTCCCCGTCTGGACGAGCGGAATTGAATGGTGCAACTGATTTTGCTGTGCTGTGAAAATTCAGATATTTGCATGACTTCTTTTGTTTTATTTTGTGAATAGCAAAAAGCATTCAACCCCATAATACATGTTGTTTTATTGGTCGCTCGTCCATTTCATATCCGATAGCTTAACCATTCATAGATTTGGATTCCTCTCGACGAGCCGAGCAGTACGAGTACCACCTTGATGGGTCTGCGACGTTTCCTTCCAGAGTTATTACAAAAAAACCACAAACATCCCAGAATCCTCTCGGTTTGGGGTCAAAATGTTGTCGCTCATTAAATCCCATAAGAAACGTCGCATCGAATTAATGTGATTGAATTCTCCCCGTCTGGACGAGCGGAATTGAATGGTGCAACTGATTTTGCTGTGCTGTGAAAATTCAGATATTTGCATGACTTCTTTTGTTTTATTTTGTGAATAGCAAAAAGCATTCAACCCCATAATACATGTTGTTTTATTGGTCGCTCGTCCATTTCATATCCGATAGCTTAACCATTCATAGATTTGGATTCCTCTCGACGAGCCGAGCAGTACGAGTACCACCTTGATGGGTCTGCGACGTTTCCTTCCAGAGTTATTACAAAAAAACCACAAACATCCCAGAATCCTCTCGGTTTGGGGTCAAAATGTTGTCGCTCATTAAATCCCATAAGAAACGTCGCATCGAATGAATGTGATTGAATTCTCCCCGTCTGGACGAGCAGAATTGAATGATGCAACTGATATTGCTGTCCTGTGAAAATTCAGATATTTGCATGACTTCTTTTGTTTTATTTTGTGAATAGCAAAAAGCATTCAACCCCATAATACATGTTGTTTTATTGGTCGCTCGTCCATTTCATATTCCATAGCTTACGCATTCATATATTTGGACTCCTCTCGACGAGGCGAGCAGTACTAGTACCACCTTGATGGGTCTGCGACGTTTCCTTCCAGAGTTATTACCAAAAATACACAAACATCCCAGAATCCTCTCGGTTTGGGGTCAAATTGTTGTCGCTCATTAAATCCAATAAGAAACGTCGCATCGAATGAATGTGATTGAATTCTCCCCATCTTGACGAGCGGAATTGAATGGTGCAACTGATTTTGCTGTGCTGTGAAAATTCAGATATTTGCATGACTTCTTTTGTTTTATTTTGTGAATAGCAAAAAGCATTCAACCCCATAATACATGTTGTTTTATTGGTCGCTCGTCCATTTCATATCCGAGAGCTTAACCATTCATAGATTTGGATTCCTCTCGACGAGCCGAGCAGTATGATTACCACCTTGATGGGTCTGCGACGTTTCCTTCCAGAGTTATTACCAAAAATACACAAACATCCCAGAATCCTCTCGGTTTGGGGTCAAAATGTTGTCGCTCATTAAATCCAATAAGAAACGTCGCATCGAATTAATGTGATTGAATTCTCCCCGTCTGGACGAGCGGAATTGAATGGTGCAACTGATTTTGCTGTGCTGTGAAAATTCAGATATTTGCATGACTTCTTTTGTTTTATTTTGTGAATAGCAAAAAGCATTCAACCCCATAATACATGTTGTTTTATTGGTCGCTCGTCCATTTCATATCCCATAGCTTAACCATTCATAGATTTGGATTCCTCTCGACGAGCCGAGCAGTACGAGTACCACCTTGATGGGTCTGCGACGTTTCCTTCCAGAGTTATTACAAAAAAACCACAAACATCCCAGAATCCTCTCGGTTTGGGGTCAAAATGTTGTCGCTCATTAAATCCCATAAGAAACGTCGCATCGAATGAATGTGATTGAATTCTCCCCGTCTGGACGAGCAGAATTGAATGATGCAACTGATATTGCTGTCCTGTGAAAATTCAGATATTTGCATGACTTCTTTTGTTTTATTTTGTGAATAGCAAAAAGCATTCAACCCCATAATACATGTTGTTTTATTGGTCGCTCGTCCATTTCATATTCCATAGCTTAAGCATTCATATATTTGGATTCCTCTCGACGAGGCGAGCAGTACGAGTACCACCTTGATGGGTCTGCGACGTTTCCTTCCAGAGTTATTACCAAAAATACACAAACATCCCAGAATCCTCTCGGTTTGGGGTCAAAATGTTGTCGCTCATTAAATCCAATAAGAAACGTCGCATCGAATGAATGTGATTGAATTCTCCCCATCTTGACGAGCGGAATTGAATGGTGCAACTGATTTTGCTGTGCTGTGAAAATTCAGATATTTGCATGACTTCTTTTGTTTTATTTTGTGAATAGCAAAAAGCATTCAACCCCATAATACATGTTGTTTTATTGGTCGCTCGTCCATTTCATATCCGATAGCTTAACCATTCATAGATTTGGATTCCTCTCGACGAGCCGAGCAGTATGATTACCACCTTGATGGGTCTGCGACGTTTCCTTCCAGAGTTATTACCAAAAAACCACAAACATCCCAGAATCCTCTCGGTTTGGGGTCAAAATGTTGTCGCTCATTAAATCCCACAAGAAACGTCGAATCGATTGAATGTGATTGAATTCTCCCCGTCTGGACGAGCGGAATTGAATGGTGCAACTGATTTTGCTGTGCTGTGAAAATTCAGATATTTGCATGACTTCTTTTGTTTTATTTTGTGAATAGCAAAAAGCATTCAACCCCATAATACATGTTGTTTTATTGGTCGCTAGTCCATTTCATATCCCATAGCTTAAGCATTCATATATTTGGATTTCTCTCGACGAGGCGAGTAGTACGAGTACCACCTTGATGGGTCTGCGACGTTTCCTTCCAGAGTTATTACCAAAAATACACAAACATCCCAGAATCCTCTCGGTTTGGGGTCAAAATGTTGTCGCTCATTAAATCCAATAAGAAACGTCGCATCGAATGAATGTGATTGAATTCTCCCCGTCTGGACGAGCGGAATTGAATGGTGCAACTGATTTTGCTGTGCTGTGAAAATTCAGATATTTGCATGACTGCTTTTGTTTTATTTTATGAATAGCAAAAAGCATTCAACCCATAATACATGTTGTTTTATTGGTCGCTCGTCCATTTCATATCCCATAGCTTAACCATTCATATATTTGGATTCCTCTCGACGAGGCGAGCAGTTCGAGTACCACCTTGATGGGTCTGCGACGTTTCCTTCCAGAGTTATTACAAAAAAACCACAAACATCCCAGAATCCTCTCGGTTTGGGGTCAAAATGTTGTCGCTCATTAAATCCCATAAGAAACGTCGCATCGAATGAATGTGATTGAATTCTCCCCGTCTGGACGAGCGGAATTGAATGGTGCAACTGATATTGCTGTCCTGTGAAAATTCAGATATTTGCATGACTGCTTTTGTTTTATTTTGTGAATAGCAAAAAGCATTCAACCCCATAATACATGTTGTTTTATTGGTCGCTCGTCCATTTCATATCCGATAGCTTAACCATTCATAGATTTGGATTCCTCTCGACGAGCCGAGCAGTACGAGTACCACCTTGATGGGTCTGCGACGTTTCCTTCCAGAGTTATTACAAAAAAACCACAAACATCCCAGAATCCTCTCGGTTTGGGGTCAAAATGTTGTCGCTCATTAAATCCCATAAGAAACGTCGCATCGAATGAATGTGATTGAATTCTCCCCGTCTGGACGAGCAGAATTGAATGATGCAACTGATATTGCTGTCCTGTGAAAATTCAGATATTTGCATGACTTCTTTTGTTTTATTTTGTGAATAGCAAAAAGCATTCAACCCCATAATACATGTTGTTTTATTGGTCGCTCGTCCATTTCATATTCCATAGCTTAAGCATTCATATATTTGGATTCCTCTCGACGAGGCGAGCAGTACGAGTACCACCTTGATGGGTCTGCGACGTTTCCTTCCAGAGTTATTACCAAAAATACACAAACATCCCAGAATCCTCTCGGTTTGGGGTCAAAATGTTGTCGCTCATTAAATCCAATAAGAAACGTCGCATCGAATGAATGTGATTGAATTCTCCCCATCTTGACGAGCGGAATTGAATGGTGCAACTGATTTTGCTGTGCTGTGAAAATTCAGATATTTGCATGACTTCTTTTGTTTTATTTTGTGAATAGCAAAAAGCATTCAACCCCATAATACATGTTGTTTTATTGGTCGCTCGTCCATTTCATATCCGATAGCTTAACCATTCATAGATTTGGATTCCTCTCGACGAGCCGAGCAGTATGATTACCACCTTGATGGGTCTGCGACGTTTCCTTCCAGAGTTATTACCAAAAATACACAAACATCCCAGAATCCTCTCGGTTTGGGGTCAAAATGTTGTCGCTCATTAAATCCAATAAGAAACGTCGCATCGAATGAATGTGATTGAATTCTCCCCGTCTGGACGAGCGGAATTGAATGGTGCAACTGATTTTGCTGTGCTGTGAAAATTCAGATATTTGCATGACTGCTTTTGTTTTATTTTGTGAATAGCAAAAAGCATTCAACCCCATAATACATGTTGTTTTATTGGTCGCTCGTCCATTTCATATCCGATAGCTTAACCATTCATAGTTTTGGATTCCTCTCGACGAGCCGAGCAGTACGAGTACCACCTTGATGGGTCTGCGACGTTTCCTTCCAGAGTTATTACAAAAAAACCACAAACATCCCAGAATCCTCTCGGTTTGGGGTCAAAATGTTGTCGCTCATTAAATCCCATAAGAAACGTCGCATCGAATGAATGTGATTGAATTCTCCCCGTCTGGACGAGCAGAATTGAATGATGCAACTGATATTGCTGTCCTGTGAAAATTCAGATATTTGCATGACTTCTTTTGTTTTATTTTGTGAATAGCAAAAAGCATTCAACCCCATAATACATGTTGTTTTATTGGTCGCTCGTCCATTTCATATTCCATAGCTTAAGCATTCATATATTTGGATTCCTCTCGACGAGGCGAGCAGTACGAGTACCACCTTGATGGGTCTGCGACGTTTCCTTCCAGAGTTATTACCAAAAATACACAAACATCCCAGAATCCTCTCGGTTTGGGGTCAAAATGTTGTCGCTCATTAAATCCAATAAGAAACGTCGCATCGAATGAATGTGATTGAATTCTCCCCATCTTGACGAGCGGAATTGAATGGTGCAACTGATTTTGCTGTGCTGTGAAAATTCAGATATTTGCATGACTTCTTTTGTTTTATTTTGTGAATAGCAAAAAGCATTCAACCCCATAATACATGTTGTTTTATTGGTCGCTCGTCCATTTCATATCCGATAGCTTAACCATTCATAGATTTGGATTCCTCTCGACGAGCCGAGCAGTATGATTACCACCTTGATGGGTCTGCGACGTTTCCTTCCAGAGTTATTACCAAAAAACCACAAACATCCCAGAATCCTCTCGGTTTGGGGTCAAAATGTTGTCGCTCATTAAATCCCACAAGAAACGTCGAATCGAATGAATGTGATTGAATTCTCCCCGTCTGGACGAGCGGAATTGAATGGTGCAACTGATTTTGCTGTGCTGTGAAAATTCAGATATTTGCATGACTTCTTTTGTTTTATTTTGTGAATAGCAAAAAGCATTCAACCCCATAATACATGTTGTTTTATTGGTCGCTAGTCCATTTCATATCCCATAGCTTAAGCATTCATATATTTGGATTTCTCTCGACGAGGCGAGTAGTACGAGTACCACCTTGATGGGTCTGCGACGTTTCCTTCCAGAGTTATTACCAAAAATACACAAACATCCCAGAATCCTCTCGGTTTGGGGTCAAAATGTTGTCGCTCATTAAATCCAATAAGAAACGTCGCATCGAATGAATGTGATTGAATTCTCCCCGTCTGGACGAGCGGAATTGAATGGTGCAACTGATTTTGCTGTGCTGTGAAAATTCAGATATTTGCATGACTGCTTTTGTTTTATTTTATGAATAGCAAAAAGCATTCAACCCATAATACATGTTGTTTTATTGGTCGCTCGTCCATTTCATATCCCATAGCTTAACCATTCATATATTTGGATTCCTCTCGACGAGGCGAGCAGTTCGAGTACCACCTTGATGGGTCTGCGACGTTTCCTTCCAGAGTTATTACAAAAAAACCACAAACATCCCAGAATCCTCTCGGTTTGGGGTCAAAATGTTGTCGCTCATTAAATCCCATAAGAAACGTCGCATCGAATGAATGTGATTGAATTCTCCCCGTCTGGACGAGCGGAATTGAATGGTGCAACTGATATTGCTGTCCTGTGAAAATTCAGATATTTGCATGACTGCTTTTGTTTTATTTTGTGAATAGCAAAAAGCATTCAACCCCATAATACATGTTGTTTTATTGGTCGCTCGTCCATTTCATATCCGATAGCTTAACCATTCATAGATTTGGATTCCTCTCGACGAGCCGAGCAGTACGAGTACCACCTTGATGGGTCTGCGACGTTTCCTTCCAGAGTTATTACAAAAAAACCACAAACATCCCAGAATCCTCTCGGTTTGGGGTCAAAATGTTGTCGCTCATTAAATCCCATAAGAAACGTCGCATCGAATGAATGTGATTGAATTCTCCCCGTCTGGACGAGCAGAATTGAATGATGCAACTGATATTGCTGTCCTGTGAAAATTCAGATATTTGCATGACTTCTTTTGTTTTATTTTGTGAATAGCAAAAAGCATTCAACCCCATAATACATGTTGTTTTATTGGTCGCTCGTCCATTTCATATTCCATAGCTTAAGCATTCATATACTTGGATTTCTCTCGACGAGGCGAGCAGTACGAGTACCACCTTGATGGGTCTGCGACGTTTCCTTCCAGAGTTATTACCAAAAATACACAAACATCCCAGAATCCTCTCGGTTTGGGGTCAAAATGTTGTCGCTCATTAAATCCAATAAGAAACGTCGCATCGAATGAATGTGATTGAATTCTCCCCACCTTGACGAGCGGAATTGAATGGTGCAACTGATTTTGCTGTGCTGTGAAAATTCAGATATTTGCATGACTTCTTTTGTTTTATTTTGTGAATAGCAAAAAGCATTCAACCCCATAATACATGTTGTTTTATTGGTCGCTCGTCCATTTCATATCCGATAGCTTAACCATTCATAGATTTGGATTCCTCTCGACGAGCCGAGCAGTACGATTACCACCTTGATGGGTCTGCGACGTTTCCTTCCAGAGTTATTACCAAAAAACCACAAACATCCCAGAATCCTCTCGGTTTGGGGTCAAAATGTTGTCGCTCATTAAATCCCACAAGAAACGTCGAATCGAATGAATGTGATTGAATTCTCCCCGTCTGGACGAGCGGAATTGAATGGTGCAACTGATTTTGCTGTGCTGTGAAAATTCAGATATTTGCATGACTGCTTTTGTTTTATTTTATGAATAGCAAAAAGCATTCAACCCATAATACATGTTGTTTTATTGGTCGCTCGTCCATTTCATATCCCATAGCTTAACCATTCATATATTTGGATTCCTCTCGACGAGGCGAGCAGTTCGAGTACCACCTTGATGGGTCTGCGACGTTTCCTTCCAGAGTTATTACAAAAAAACCACAAACATCCCAGAATCCTCTCGGTTTGGGGTCAAAATGTTGTCGCTCATTAAATCCCATAAGAAACGTCGCATCGAATGAATGTGATTGAATTCTCCCCGTCTGGACGAGCGGAATTGAATGGTGCAACTGATATTGCTGTCCTGTGAAAATTCAGATATTTGCATGACTGCTTTTGTTTTATTTTGTGAATAGCAAAAAGCATTCAACCCCATAATACATGTTGTTTTATTGGTCGCTCGTCCATTTCATATTCCATAGCTTAAGCATTCATATATTTGGATTCCTCTCGACGAGGCGAGCAGTTCGAGTACCACCTTGATGGGTCTGCGACGTTTCCTTCCAGAGTTATTACAAAAAAACCACAAACATCCCAGAATCCTCTCGGTTTGGGGTCAAAATGTTGTCGCTCATTAAATCCAATAAGAAACGTCGCATCGAATGAATGTGATTGAATTCTCCCCGTCTGGACGAGCGGAATTGAATGGTGCAACTGATATTGCTGTCCTGTGAAAATTCAGATATTTGCATGACTGCTTTTGTTTTATTTTGTGAATAGCAAAAAGCATTCAACCCCAAAATACATGTTGTTTTATTAGTCGCTCGTCCATTTCATATCCCATAGCTTAAGCATTCATATATTTGGATTTCTCTCGACGAGGCGAGCAGTACGAGTACCACCTTGATGGGTCTGCGACGTTTCCTTCCAGAGTTATTACCAAAAATACACAAACATCCCAGAATCCTCTCGGTTTGGGGTCAAAATGTTGTCGCTCATTAAATCCAATAAGAAACGTCGCATCGAATGAATGTGATTGAATTCTCCCCGTCTGGACGAGCGGAATTGAATGGTGCAACTGATTTTGCTGTGCTGTGAAAATTCAGATATTTGCATGACTGCTTTTGTTTTATTTTGTGAATAGCAAAAAGCATTCAACCCCATAATACATGTTGTTTTATTGGTCGCTCGTCCATTTCATATCCGATAGCTTAACCATTCATAGATTTGGATTCCTCTCGACGAGCCGAGCAGTACGAGTACCACCTTGATGGGTCTGCGACGTTTCCTTCCAGAGTTATTACAAAAAAACCACAAACATCCCAGAATCCTCTCGGTTTGGGGTCAAAATGTTGTCGCTCATTAAATCCCATAAGAAACGTCGCATCGAATGAATGTGATTGAATTCTCCCCGTCTGGACGAGCAGAATTGAATGATGCAACTGATATTGCTGTCCTGTGAAAATTCAGATATTTGCATGACTTCTTTTGTTTTATTTTGTGAATAGCAAAAAGCATTCAACCCCATAATACATGTTGTTTTATTGGTCGCTCGTCCATTTCATATTCCATAGCTTAAGCATTCATATATTTGGATTCCTCTCGACGAGGCGAGCAGTAAGAGTACCACCTTGATGGGTCTGCGACGTTTCCTTCCAGAGTTATTACCAAAAATACACAAACATCCCAGAATCCTCTCGGTTTGGGGTCAAAATGTTGTCGCTCATTAAATCCAATAAGAAACGTCGCATCGAATGAATGTGATTGAATTCTCCCCATCTTGACGAGCGGAATTGAATGGTGCAACTGATTTTGCTGTGCTGTGAAAATTCAGATATTTGCATGACTTCTTTTGTTTTATTTTGTGAATAGCAAAAAGCATTCAACCCCATAATACATGTTGTTTTATTGGTCGCTCGTCCATTTCATATCCGATAGCTTAACCATTCATAGATTTGGATTCCTCTCGACGAGCCGAGCAGTACGATTACCACCTTGATGGGTCTGCGACGTTTCCTTCCAGAGTTATTACCAAAAAACCACAAACATCCCAGAATCCTCTCGGTTTGGGGTCAAAATGTTGTCGCTCATTAAATCCCACAAGAAACGTCGAATCGAATGAATGTGATTGAATTCTCCCCGTCTGGACGAGCGGAATTGAATGGTGCAACTGATTTTGCTGTGCTGTGAAAATTCAGATATTTGCATGACTTCTTTTGTTTTATTTTGTGAATAGCAAAAAGCATTCAACCCCATAATACATGTTGTTTTATTGGTCGCTAGTCCATTTCATATCCCATAGCTTAAGCATTCATATATTTGGATTTCTCTCGACGAGGCGAGCAGTACGAGTACCACCTTGATGGGTCTGCGACGTTTCCTTCCAGAGTTATTACCAAAAATACACAAACATCCCAGAATCCTCTCGGTTTGGGGTCAAAATGTTGTCGCTCATTAAATCCAATAAGAAACGTCGCATCGAATGAATGTGATTGAATTCTCCCCGTCTGGACGAGCGGAATTGAATGGTGCAACTGATTTTGCTGTGCTGTGAAAATTCAGATATTTGCATGACTGCTTTTGTTTTATTTTATGAATAGCAAAAAGCATTCAACCCATAATACATGTTGTTTTATTGGTCGCTCGTCCATTTCATATCCCATAGCTTAACCATTCATATATTTGGATTCCTCTCGACGAGGCGAGCAGTTCGAGTACCACCTTGATGGGTCTGCGACGTTTCCTTCCAGAGTTATTACAAAAAAACCACAAACATCCCAGAATCCTCTCGGTTTGGGGTCAAAATGTTGTCGCTCATTAAATCCCATAAGAAACGTCGCATCGAATGAATGTGATTGAATTCTCCCCGTCTGGACGAGCGGAATTGAATGGTGCAACTGATTTTGCTGTCCTGTGAAAATTCAGATATTTGCATGACTGCTTTTGTTTTATTTTGTGAATAGCAAAAAGCATTCAACCCCATAATACATGTTGTTTTATTGGTCGCTCGTCCATTTCATATTCCATAGCTTAAGCATTCATATATTTGGATTCCTCTCGACGAGGCGAGCAGTACGAGTACCACCTTGATGGGTCTGCGACGTTTCCTTCCAGAGTTATTACCAAAAATACACAAACATCCCAGAATCCTCTCGGTTTGGGGTCAAAATGTTGTCGCTCATTAAATCCAATAAGAAACGTCGCATCGAATGAATGTGATTGAATTCTCCCCGTCTGGACGAGCGGAATTGAATGGTGCAACTGATATTGCTGTCCTGTGAAAATTCAGATATTTGCATGACTTCTTTTGTTTTATTTTGTGAATAGCAAAAAGCATTCAACCCCATAATACATGTTGTTTTATTAGTCGCTCGTCCATTTCATATCCCATAGCTTAAGCATTCATATATTTGGATTTCTCTCGACGAGCCGAGCAGTACGAGTACCACCTTGATGGGTCTGCGACGTTTCGTTCCAGAGTTATTACCAAAAAACCACAAACATCCCAGAATCCTCTCGGTTTGGGGTCAAAATGTTGTCGCTCATTAAATCCAATAAGAAACGTCGCATCGAATGAATGTGATTGAATTCTCCCCGTCTGGACGAGCGGAATTGAATGGTGCAACTGATTTTGCTGTGCTGTGAAAATTCAGATATTTGCATGACTGCTTTTGTTTTATTTTATGAATAGCAAAAAGCATTCAACCCATAATACATGTTGTTTTATTGGTCGCTCGTCCATTTCATATCCCATAGCTTAACCATTCATATATTTGGATTTCTCTCGACGAGCCGAGCAGTACGAGTACCACCTTGATGGGTCTGCGACGTTTCCTTCCAGAGTTATTACAAAAAAAACACAAACATCCCAGAATCCTCTCGGTTTGGGGTCAAAATGTTGTCGCTCATTAAATCCCATAAGAAACGTCGCATCGAATGAATGTGATTGAATTCTCCCCGTCTGGACGAGCGGAATTGAATGGTGCAACTGATATTGCTGTCCTGTGAAAATTCAGATATTTGCATGACTGCTTTTGTTTTATTTTGTGAATAGCAAAAAGCATTCAACCCCATAATACATGTTGTTTTATTGGTCGCTCGTCCATTTCATATTCCATAGCTTAAGCATTCATATATTTGGATTCCTCTCGACGAGGCGAGCAGTTCGAGTACCACCTTGATGGGTCTGCGACGTTTCCTTCCAGAGTTATTACAAAAAAACCACAAACATCCCAGAATCCTCTCGGTTTGGGGTCAAAATGTTGTCGCTCATTAAATCCAATAAGAAACGTCGCATCGAATGAATGTGATTGAATTCTCCCCGTCTGGACGAGCGGAATTGAATGGTGCAACTGATATTGCTGTCCTGTGAAAATTCAGATATTTGCATGACTGCTTTTGTTTTATTTTGTGAATAGCAAAAAGCATTCAACCCCATAATACATGTTGTTTTATTAGTCGCTCGTCCATTTCATATCCCATAGCTTAAGCATTCATATATTTGGATTTCTCTCGACGAGGCGAGCAGTACGAGTACCACCTTGATGGGTCTGCGACGTTTCCTTCCAGAGTTATTACCAAAAATACACAAACATCCCAGAATCCTCTCGGTTTGGGGTCAAAATGTTGTCGCTCATTAAATCCAATAAGAAACGTCGCATCGAATGAATGTGATTGAATTCTCCCCGTCTGGACGATCGGAATTGAATGGTGCAACTGATTTTGCTGTGCTGTGAAAATTCAGATATTTGCATGACTGCTTTTGTTTTATTTTGTGAATAGCAAAAAGCATTCAACCCCATAATACATGTTGTTTTATTGGTCGCTCGTCCATTTCATATCCGATAGCTTAACCATTCATAGATTTGGATTCCTCTCGACGAGCCGAGCAGTACGAGTACCACCTTGATGGGTCTGCGACGTTTCCTTCCAGAGTTATTACAAAAAAACCACAAACATCCCAGAATCCTCTCGGTTTGGGGTCAAAATGTTGTCGCTCATTAAATCCCATAAGAAACGTCGCATCGAATGAATGTGATTGAATTCTCCCCGTCTGGACGAGCAGAATTGAATGATGCAACTGATATTGCTGTCCTGTGAAAATTCAGATATTTGCATGACTTCTTTTGTTTTATTTTGTGAATAGCAAAAAGCATTCAACCCCATAATACATGTTGTTTTATTGGTCGCTCGTCCATTTCATATTCCATAGCTTAAGCATTCATATATTTGGATTCCTCTCGACGAGGCGAGCAGTACGAGTACCACCTTGATGGGTCTGCGACGTTTCCTTCCAGAGTTATTACCAAAAATACACAAACATCCCAGAATCCTCTCGGTTTGGGGTCAAAATGTTGTCGCTCATTAAATCCAATAAGAAACGTCGCATCGAATGAATGTGATTGAATTCTCCCCATCTTGACGAGCGGAATTGAATGGTGCAACTGATTTTGCTGTGCTGTGAAAATTCAGATATTTGCATGACTTCTTTTGTTTTATTTTGTGAATAGCAAAAAGCATTCAACCCCATAATACATGTTGTTTTATTGGTCGCTCGTCCATTTCATATCCGATAACTTAACCATTCATAGATTTTGATTCCTCTCGACGAGCCGAGCAGTACGATTACCACCTTGATGGGTCTGCGACGTTTCCTTCCAGAGTTATTACCAAAAAACCACAAACATCCCAGAATCCTCTCGGTTTGGGGTCAAAATGTTGTCGCTCATTAAATCCCACAAGAAACGTCGAATCGAATGAATGTGATTGAATTCTCCCCGTCTGGACGAGCGGAATTGAATGGTGCAACTGATATTGCTGTCCTGTGAAAATTCAGATATTTGCATGACTGCTTTTGTTTTATTTTGTGAATAGCAAAAAGCATTCAACCCCATAATACATGTTGTTTTATTAGTCGCTCGTCCATTTCATATCCCATAGCTTAAGCATTCATATATTTGGATTTCTCTCGACGAGGCGAGCAGTACGAGTACCACCTTGATGGGTCTGCGACGTTTCCTTCCAGAGTTATTACCAAAAATACACAAACATCCCAGAATCCTCTCGGTTTGGGGTCAAAATGTTGTCGCTCATTAAATCCAATAAGAAACGTCGCATCGAATGAATGTGATTGAATTCTCCCCGTCTGGACGAGCGGAATTGAATGGTGCAACTGATTTTGCTGTGCTGTGAAAATTCAGATATTTGCATGACTGCTTTTGTTTTATTTTGTGAATAGCAAAAAGCATTCAACCCCATAATACATGTTGTTTTATTGGTCGCTCGTCCATTTCATATCCGATAGCTTAACCATTCATAGATTTGGATTCCTCTCGACGAGCCGAGCAGTACGAGTACCACCTTGATGGGTCTGCGACGTTTCCTTCCAGAGTTATTACAAAAAAACCACAAACATCCCAGAATCCTCTCGGTTTGGGGTCAAAATGTTGTCGCTCATTAAATCCCATAAGAAACGTCGCATCGAATGAATGTGATTGAATTCTCCCCGTCTGGACGAGCAGAATTGAATGATGCAACTGATATTGCTGTCCTGTGAAAATTCAGATATTTGCATGACTTCTTTTGTTTTATTTTGTGAATAGCAAAAAGCATTCAACCCCATAATACATGTTGTTTCATTGGTCGCTCGTCCATTTCATATTCCATAGCTTAAGCATTCATATATTTGGATTCCTCTCGACGAGGCGAGCAGTACGAGTACCACCTTGATGGGTCTGCGACGTTTCCTTCCAGAGTTATTACCAAAAATACACAAACATCCCAGAATCCTCTCGGTTTGGGGTCAAAATGTTGTCGCTCATTAAATCCAATAAGAAACGTCGCATCGAATGAATGTGATTGAATTCTCCCCATCTTGACGAGCGGAATTGAATGGTGCAACTGATTTTGCTGTGCTGTGAAAATTCAGATATTTGCATGACTTCTTTTGTTTTATTTTGTGAATAGCAAAAAGCATTCAACCCCATAATACATGTTGTTTTATTGGTCGCTCGTCCATTTCATATCCGATAGCTTAACCATTCATAGATTTGGATTCCTCTCGACGAGCCGAGCAGTACGATTACCACCTTGATGGGTCTGCGACGTTTCCTTCCAGAGTTATTACCAAAAAACCACAAACATCCCAGAATCCTCTCGGTTTGGGGTCAAAATGTTGTCGCTCATTAAATCCCACAAGAAACGTCGAATCGAATGAATGTGATTGAATTCTCCCCGTCTGGACGAGCGGAATTGAATGGTGCAACTGATTTTGCTGTGCTGTGAAAATTCAGATATTTGCATGAATTCTTTTGTTTTATTTTGTGAATAGCAAAAAGCATTCAACCCCATAATACATGTTGTTTCATTGGTCGCTAGTCCATTTCATATCCCATAGCTTAAGCATTCATATATTTGGATTTCTCTCGACGAGGCGAGCAGTACGAGTACCACCTTGATGGGTCTGCGACGTTTCCTTCCAGAGTTATTACCAAAAATACACAAACATCCCAGAATCCTCTCGGTTTGGGGTCAAAATGTTGTCGCTCATTAAATCCAATAAGAAACGTCGCATCGAATGAATGTGATTGAATTCTCCCCGTCTGGACGAGCGGAATTGAATGGTGCAACTGATTTTGCTGTGCTGTGAAAATTCAGATATTTGCATGACTGCTTTTGTTTTATTTTATGAATAGCAAAAAGCATTCAACCCATAATACATGTTGTTTTATTGGTCGCTCGTCCATTTCATATCCCATAGCTTAACCATTCATATATTTGGATTCCTCTCGACGAGGCGAGCAGTTCGAGTACCACCTTGATGGGTCTGCGACGTTTCCTTCCAGAGTTATTACAAAAACACCACAAACATCCCAGAATCCTCTCGGTTTGGGGTCAAAATGTTGTCGCTCATTAAATCCCATAAGAAACGTCGCATCGAATGAATGTGATTGAATTCTCCCCGTCTGGACGAGCGGAATTGAATGGTGCAACTGATATTGCTGTCCTGTGAAAATTCAGATATTTGCATGACAGCTTTTGTTTTATTTTGTGAATAGCAAAAAGCATTCAACCCCATAATACATGTTGTTTTATTGGTCGCTCGTCCATTTCATATTCCATAGCTTAAGCATTCATATATTTGGATTCCTCTCGACGAGGCGAGCAGTACGAGTACCACCTTGATGGGTCTGCGACGTTTCCTTCCAGAGTTATTACCAAAAATACACAAACATCCCAGAATCCTCTCGGTTTGGGGTCAAAATGTTGTCGCTCATTAAATCCAATAAGAAACGTCGCATCGAATGAATGTGATTGAATTCTCCCCGTCTGGACGAGCGGAATTGAATGGTGCAACTGATATTGCTGTCCTGTGAAAATTCAGATATTTGCATGACTTCTTTTGTTTTATTTTGTGAATAGCAAAAAGCATTCAACCCCATAATACATGTTGTTTTATTAGTCGCTCGTCCATTTCATATCCCATAGCTTAAGCATTCATATATTTGGATTTCTCTCGACGAGCCGAGCAGTACGAGTACCACCTTGATGGGTCTGCGACGTTTCGTTCCAGAGTTATTACCAAAAAACCACAAACATCCCAGAATCCTCTCGGTTTGGGGTAAAAATGTTGTCGCTCATTAAATCCAATAAGAAACGTCGCATCGAATGAATGTGATTGAATTCTCCCCGTCTGGACGAGCGGAATTGAATGGTGCAACTGATTTTGCTGTGCTGTGAAAATTCAGATATTTGCATGACTGCTTTTGTTTTATTTTATGAATAGCAAAAAGCATTCAACCCATAATACATGTTGTTTTATTGGTCGCTCGTCCATTTCATATCCCATAGCTTAAGCATTCATATATTTGGATTTCTCTCGACGAGGCGAGCAGTTCGAGTACCACCTTGATGGGTCTGCGACGTTTCCTTCCAGAGTTATTACAAAAAAAACACAAACATCCCAGAATCCTCTCGGTTTGGGGTCAAAATGTTGTCGCTCATTAAATCCCATAAGAAACGTTGCATCGAATGAATGTGATTGAATTCTCCCCGTCTGGACGAGCAGAATTGAATGATGCAACTGATATTGCTGTCCTGTGAAAATTCAGATATTTGCATGACTTCTTTTGTTTTATTTTGTGAATAGCAAAAAGCATTCAACCCCATAATACATGTTGTTTTATTGGTCGCTCGTCCATTTCATATTCCATAGCTTAAGCATTCATATATTTGGATTCCTCTCGACGAGGCGAGCAGTACGAGTACCAACTTGATGGGTCTGCGACGTTTCCTTCCAGAGTTATTACCAAAAATACACAAACATCCCAGAATCCTCTCGGTTTGGGGTCAAAATGTTGTCGCTCATTAAATCCAATAAGAAACGTCGCATCGAATGAATGTGATTGAATTCTCCCCGTCTGGACGAGCGGAATTGAATGGAGCAAATGATTTTGCTGTGCTGTGAAAATTCAGATATTTGCATGACTGCTTTTGTTTTATTTTATGAATAGCAAAAAGCATTCAACCCATAATACATGTTGTTTTATTGGTCGCTCGTCCATTTCATATCCCATAGCTTAACCATTCATAAATTTGGATTCCTCTCGACGAGGCGAGCAGTTCGAGTACCACCTTGATGGGTCTGCGACGTTTCCTTCCAGAGTTATTACAAAAAAACCACAAACATCCCAGAATCCTCTCGGTTTGGGGTCAAAATGTTGTCGCTCATTAAATCCCATAAGAAACGTCGCATCGAATGAATGTGATTGAATTCTCCCCGTCTGGACGAGCGGAATTGAATGGTGCAACTGATATTGCTGTCCTGTGAAAATTCAGATATTTGCATGACTTCTTTTGTTTTATTTTGTGAATAGCAAAAAGCATTCAACCCCATAATACATGTTGTTTTATTAGTCGCTCGTCCATTTCATATCCCATAGCTTAAGCATTCATATATTTGGATTTCTCTCGACGAGCCGAGCAGTACGAGTACCACCTTGATGGGTCTGCGACGTTTCGTTCCAGAGTTATTACCAAAAAACCACAAACATCCCAGAATCCTCTCGGTTTGGGGTCAAAATGTTGTCGCTCATTAAATCCAATAAGAAACGTCGCATCGAATGAATGTGATTGAATTCTCCCCGTCTGGACGAGCGGAATTGAATGGTGCAACTGATTTTGCTGTGCTGTGAAAATTCAGATATTTGCATGACTGCTTTTGTTTTATTTTATGAATAGCAAAAAGCATTCAACCCATAATACATGTTGTTTTATTGGTCGCTCGTCCATTTCATATCCCATAGCTTAACCATTCATATATTTGGATTTCTCTCGACGAGGCGAGCAGTTCGAGTACCACCTTGATGGGTCTGCGACGTTTCCTTCCAGAGTTATTACAAAAAAACCACAAACATCCCAGAATCCTCTCGGTTTGGGGTCAAAATGTTGTCGCTCATTAAATCCCATAAGAAACGTCGCATCGAATGAATGTGATTGAATTCTCCCCGTCTGGACGAGCAGAATTGATTGATGCAACTGATATTGCTGTCCTGTGAAAATTCAGATATTTGCATGACTTCTTTTGTTTTATTTTGTGAATAGCAAAAAGCATTCAACCCCATAATACATGTTGTTTTATTGGTCGCTCGTCCATTTCATATTCCATAGCTTAAGCATTCATATATTTGGATTCCTCTCGACGAGGCGAGCAGTACGAGTACCACCTTGATGGGTCTGCGACGTTTCCTTCCAGAGTTATTACCAAAAATACACAAACATCCCAGAATCCTCTCGGTTTGGGGTCAAAATGTTGTCGCTCATTAAATCCAATAAGAAACGTCGCATCGAATGAATGTGACTGAATTCTCCCCATCTTGACGAGCGGAATTGAATGGTGCAACTGATTTTGCTGTGCTGTGAAAATTCAGATATTTGCATGACTTCTTTTGTTTTATTTTGTGAATAGCAAAAAGCATTCAACCCCATAATACATGTTGTTTTATTGGTCGCTCGTCCATTTCATATCCGATAGCTTAACCATTCATAGATTTGGATTCCTCTCGACGAGCCGAGCAGTACGAGTACCACCTTGATGGGTCTGCGACGTTTCCTTCCAGAGTTATTACCAAAAAACCACAAACATCCCAGAATCCTCTCGGTTTGGGGTCAAAATGTTGTCGCTCATTAAATCCAATAAGAAACGTCGCATCGAATGAATGTGATTGAATTCTCCCCGTCTGGACGAGCGGAATTGAATGGTGCAACTGATTTTGCTGTGCTGTGAAAATTCAGATATTTGCATGACTGCTTTTGTTTTATTTTATGAATAGCAAAAAGCATTCAACCCATAATACATGTTGTTTTATTGGTCGCTCGTCCATTTCATATCCCATAGCTTAACCATTCACATATTTGGATTCCTCTCGACGAGCCGAGCAGTACGAGTACCACCTTGATGGGTCTGCGACGTTTCGTTCCAGAGTTATTACCAAAAAACCACAAACATCCCAGAATCCTCTCGGTTTGGGGTAAAAATGTTGTCGCTCATTAAATCCAATAAGAAACGTCGCATCGAATGAATGTGATTGAATTCTCCCCGTCTGGACGAGCGGAATTGAATGGTGCAACTGATTTTGCTGTGCTGTGAAAATTCAGATATTTGCATGACTGCTTTTGTTTTATTTTATGAATAGCAAAAAGCATTCAACCCATAATACATGTTGTTTTATTGGTCGCTCGTCCATTTCATATCCCATAGCTTAAGCATTCATATATTTGGATTTCTCTCGACGAGGCGAGCAGTTCGAGTACCACCTTGATGGGTCTGCGACGTTTCCTTCCAGAGTTATTACAAAAAAAACACAAACATCCCAGAATCCTCTCGGTTTGGGGTCAAAATGTTGTCGCTCATTAAATCCCATAAGAAACGTTGCATCGAATGAATGTGATTGAATTCTCCCCGTCTGGACGAGCAGAATTGAATGATGCAACTGATATTGCTGTCCTGTGAAAATTCAGATATTTGCATGACTTCTTTTGTTTTATTTTGTGAATAGCAAAAAGCATTCAACCCCATAATACATGTTGTTTTATTGGTCGCTCGTCCATTTCATATTCCATAGCTTAAGCATTCATATATTTGGATTCCTCTCGACGAGGCGAGCAGTACGAGTACCAACTTGATGGGTCTGCGACGTTTCCTTCCAGAGTTATTACCAAAAATACACAAACATCCCAGAATCCTCTCGGTTTGGGGTCAAAATGTTGTCGCTCATTAAATCCAATAAGAAACGTCGCATCGAATGAATGTGATTGAATTCTCCCCGTCTGGACGAGCGGAATTGAATGGAGCAAATGATTTTGCTGTGCTGTGAAAATTCAGATATTTGCATGACTGCTTTTGTTTTATTTTATGAATAGCAAAAAGCATTCAACCCATAATACATGTTGTTTTATTGGTCGCTCGTCCATTTCATATCCCATAGCTTAACCATTCATAAATTTGGATTCCTCTCGACGAGGCGAGCAGTTCGAGTACCACCTTGATGGGTCTGCGACGTTTCCTTCCAGAGTTATTACAAAAAAACCACAAACATCCCAGAATCCTCTCGGTTTGGGGTCAAAATGTTGTCGCTCATTAAATCCCATAAGAAACGTCGCATCGAATGAATGTGATTGAATTCTCCCCGTCTGGACGAGCGGAATTGAATGGTGCAACTGATATTGCTGTCCTGTGAAAATTCAGATATTTGCATGACTTCTTTTGTTTTATTTTGTGAATAGCAAAAAGCATTCAACCCCATAATACATGTTGTTTTATTAGTCGCTCGTCCATTTCATATCCCATAGCTTAAGCATTCATATATTTGGATTTCTCTCGACGAGCCGAGCAGTACGAGTACCACCTTGATGGGTCTGCGACGTTTCGTTCCAGAGTTATTACCAAAAAACCACAAACATCCCAGAATCCTCTCGGTTTGGGGTCAAAATGTTGTCGCTCATTAAATCCAATAAGAAACGTCGCATCGAATGAATGTGATTGAATTCTCCCCGTCTGGACGAGCGGAATTGAATGGTGCAACTGATTTTGCTGTGCTGTGAAAATTCAGATATTTGCATGACTGCTTTTGTTTTATTTTATGAATAGCAAAAAGCATTCAACCCATAATACATGTTGTTTTATTGGTCGCTCGTCCATTTCATATCCCATAGCTTAACCATTCATATATTTGGATTTCTCTCGACGAGGCGAGCAGTTCGAGTACCACCTTGATGGGTCTGCGACGTTTCCTTCCAGAGTTATTACAAAAAAACCACAAACATCCCAGAATCCTCTCGGTTTGGGGTCAAAATGTTGTCGCTCATTAAATCCCATAAGAAACGTCGCATCGAATGAATGTGATTGAATTCTCCCCGTCTGGACGAGCAGAATTGATTGATGCAACTGATATTGCTGTCCTGTGAAAATTCAGATATTTGCATGACTTCTTTTGTTTTATTTTGTGAATAGCAAAAAGCATTCAACCCCATAATACATGTTGTTTTATTGGTCGCTCGTCCATTTCATATTCCATAGCTTAAGCATTCATATATTTGGATTCCTCTCGACGAGGCGAGCAGTACGAGTACCACCTTGATGGGTCTGCGACGTTTCCTTCCAGAGTTATTACCAAAAATACACAAACATCCCAGAATCCTCTCGGTTTGGGGTCAAAATGTTGTCGCTCATTAAATCCAATAAGAAACGTCGCATCGAATGAATGTGACTGAATTCTCCCCATCTTGACGAGCGGAATTGAATGGTGCAACTGATTTTGCTGTGCTGTGAAAATTCAGATATTTGCATGACTTCTTTTGTTTTATTTTGTGAATAGCAAAAAGCATTCAACCCCATAATACATGTTGTTTTATTGGTCGCTCGTCCATTTCATATCCGATAGCTTAACCATTCATAGATTTGGATTCCTCTCGACGAGCCGAGCAGTACGAGTACCACCTTGATGGGTCTGCGACGTTTCCTTCCAGAGTTATTACCAAAAAACCACAAACATCCCAGAATCCTCTCGGTTTGGGGTCAAAATGTTGTCGCTCATTAAATCCAATAAGAAACGTCGCATCGAATGAATGTGATTGAATTCTCCCCGTCTGGACGAGCGGAATTGAATGGTGCAACTGATTTTGCTGTGCTGTGAAAATTCAGATATTTGCATGACTGCTTTTGTTTTATTTTATGAATAGCAAAAAGCATTCAACCCATAATACATGTTGTTTTATTGGTCGCTCGTCCATTTCATATCCCATAGCTTAACCATTCATATATTTGGATTCCTCTCGACGAGGCGAGCAGTTCGAGTACCACCTGGATGGGTCTGCGACGTTTCCTTCCATAGTTATTACCAAAAAAGCACAAACATCCCAGATTCCTCTCGGTTTGGGGTCAAAATGTTGTCGCTCATTAAATCCCATAAGAAACGTCGCATCGAATGAATGTGATTGAATTCTCCCCGTCTGGACGAGCGGAATTGAATGGTGCAACTGATTTTGCTGTGCTGTGAAAATTCAGATATTTGCATGACTGCTTTTGTTTTATTTTATGAATAGCAAAAAGCATTCAACCCATAATACATGTTGTTTTATTGGTCGCTCGTCCATTTCATATCCCATAGCTTAACCATTCATATATTTGGATTCCTCTCGACGAGGCGAGCAGTTCGAGTACCACCTTGATGGGTCTGCGACGTTTCCTTCCAGAGTTATTACAAAAAAACCACAAACATCCCAGAATCCTCTCGGTTTGGGGTCAAAATGTTGTCGCTCATTAAATCCCATAAGAAAAGTCGCATCGAATGAATGTGATTGAATTCTCCCCATCTTGACGAGCGGAATTGAATGGTGCAACTGATTTTGCTGTGCTGTGAAAATTCAGATATTTGCATGACTTCTTTTGTTTTATTTTGTGAATAGCAAAAAGCATTCAACCCCATAATACATGTTGTTTTATTGGTCGCTCGTCCATTTCATATCCGATAGCTTAACCATTCATAGATTTGGATTCCTCTCGACGAGCCGAGCAGTACGAGTACCACCTTGATGGGTCTGCGACGTTTCCTTCCAGAGTTATTACCAAAAAACCACAAACATCCCAGAATCCTCTCGGTTTGGGGTCAAAATGTTGTCGCTCATTAAATCCAATAAGAAACGTCGCATCGAATGAATGTGATTGAATTCTCCCCGTCTGGACGAGCGGAATTGAATGGTGCAACTGATTTTGCTGTGCTGTGAAAATTCAGATATTTGCATGACTGCTTTTGTTGTATTTTATGAATAGCAAAAAGCATTCAACCCATAATACATGTTGTTTTATTGGTCGCTCGTCCATTTCATATCCCATAGCTTAACCATTCATATATTTGGATTCCTCTCGACGAGGCGAGCAGTTCGAGTACCACCTGGATGGGTCTGCGACGTTTCCTTCCATAGTTATTACCAAAAAAGCACAAACATCCCAGATTCCTCTCGGTTTGGGGTCAAAATGTTGTCGCTCATTAAATCCCATAAGAAACGTCGCATCGAATGAATGTGATTGAATTCTCCCCGTCTGGACGAGCGGAATTGAATGGTGCAACTGATTTTGCTGTGCTGTGAAAATTCAGATATTTGCATGACTGCTTTTGTTTTATTTTATGAATAGCAAAAAGCATTCAACCCATAATACATGTTGTTTTATTGGTCGCTCGTCCATTTCATATCCCATAGCTTAACCATTCATATATTTGGATTCCTCTCGACGAGGCGAGCAGTTCGAGTACCACCTTGATGGGTCTGCGACGTTTCCTTCCAGAGTTATTACAAAAAAACCACAAACATCCCAGAATCCTCTCGGTTTGGGGTCAAAATGTTGTCGCTCATTAAATCCCATAAGAAACGTCGCATCGAATGAATGTGATTGAATTCTCCCCGTCTGGACGAGCGGAATTGAATGGTGCAACTGGTATTGCTGTCCTGTGAAAATTCAGATATTTGCATGACTGCTTTTGTTTTATTTTGTGAATAGCAAAAAGCATTCAACCCCATAATACATGTTGTTTTATTGGTCGCTCGTCCATTTCATATTCCATAGCTTAAGCATTCATATATTTGGATTCCTCTCGACGAGGCGAGAAGTACGAGTACCACCTTGATGGGTCTGCGACGTTTCCTTCCAGAGTTATTACCAAAAATACACAAACATCCCAGAATCCTCTCGGTTTGGGGTCAAAATGTTGTCGCTCATTAAATCCCATAAGAAACGTCGCATCGAATGAATGTGATTGAATTCTCCCCGTCTGGACGAGCGGAATTGAATGGTGCAACTGATTTTGCTGTGCTGTGAAAATTCAGATATTTGCATGACTGCTTTTGTTTTATTTTATGAATAGCAAAAAGCATTCAACCCATAATACATGTTGTTTTATTGGTCGCTCGTCCATTTCATATCCCATAGCTTAACCATTCATATATTTGGATTCCTCTCGACGAGGCGAGCAGTTCGAGTACCACCTTGATGGGTCTGCGACGTTTCCTTCCAGAGTTATTACAAAAAAACCACAAACATCCCAGAATCCTCTCGGTTTGGGGTCAAAATGTTGTCGCTCATTAAATCCCATAAGAAACGTCGCATCGAATGAATGTGATTGAATTCTCCCCGTCTGGACGAGCGGAATTGAATGGTGCAACTGATATTGCTGTCCTGTGAAAATTCAGATATTTGCATGACTTCTTTTGTTTTATTTTGTGAATAGCAAAAAGCATTCAACCCCATAATACATGTTGTTTTATTAGTCGCTCGTCCATTTCATATCCCATAGCTTAAGCATTCATATATTTGGATTTCTCTCGACGAGCCGAGCAGTACGAGTACCACCTTGATGGGTCTGCGACGTTTCGTTCCAGAGTTATTACCAAAAAACCACAAACATCCCAGAATCCTCTCGGTTTGGGGTCAAAATGTTGTCGCTCATTAAATCCAATAAGAAACGTCGCATCGAATGAATGTGATTGAATTCTCCCCGTCTGGACGAGCGGAATTGAATGGTGCAACTGATTTTGCTGTGCTGTGAAAATTCAGATATTTGCATGACTGCTTTTGTTTTATTTTATGAATAGCAAAAAGCATTCAACCCATAATACATGTTGTTTTATTGGTCGCTCGTCCATTTCATATCCCATAGCTTAACCATTCATATATTTGGATTTCTCTCGACGAGGCGAGCAGTTCGAGTACCACCTTGATGGGTCTGCGACGTTTCCTTCCAGAGTTATTACAAAAAAACCACAAACATCCCAGAATCCTCTCGGTTTGGGGTCAAAATGTTGTCGCTCATTAAATCCCATAATAAACGTCGCATCGAATGAATGTGATTGAATTCTCCCCGTCTGGACGAGCAGAATTGAATGATGCAACTGATATTGCTGTCCTGTGAAAATTCAGATATTTGCATGACTTCTTTTGTTTTATTTTGTGAATAGCAAAAAGCATTCAACCCCATAATACATGTTGTTTTATTGGTCGCTCGTCCATTTCATATTCCATAGCTTAAGCATTCATATATTTGGATTCCTCTCGACGAGGCGAGCAGTACGAGTACCACCTTGATGGGTCTGCGACGTTTCCTTCCAGAGTTATTACCAAAAATACACAAACATCCCAGAATCCTCTCGGTTTGGGGTCAAAATGTTGTCGCTCATTAAATCCAATAAGAAACGTCGCATCGAATGAATGTGATTGAATTCTCCCCATCTTGACGAGCGGAATTGAATGGTGCAACTGATTTTGCTGTGCTGTGAAAATTCAGATATTTGCATGACTTCTTTTGTTTTATTTTGTGAATAGCAAAAAGCATTCAACCCCATAATACATGTTGTTTTATTGGTCGCTCGTCCATTTCATATCCGATAGCTTAACCATTCATAGATTTGGATTCCTCTCGACGAGCCGAGCAGTACGAGTACCACCTTGATGGGTCTGCGACGTTTCCTTCCAGAGTTATTACCAAAAAACCACAAACATCCCAGAATCCTCTCGGTTTGGGGTCAAAATGTTGTCGCTCATTAAATCCAATAAGAAACGTCGCATCGAATGAATGTGATTGAATTCTCCCCGTCTGGACGAGCGGAATTGAATGGTGCAACTGATTTTGCTGTGCTGTGAAAATTCAGATATTTGCATGACTTCTTTTGTTTTATTTTGTGAATAGCAAAAAGCATTCAACCCCATAATACATGTTGTTTTATTGGTCGCTCGTCCATTTCATATCCGATAGCTTAACCATTCATAGATTTGGATTCCTCTCGACGAGCCGAGCAGTACGAGTACCACCTTGATGGGTCTGCGACGTTTTCTTCCAGAGTTATTACCAAAAAACCACAAACATCCCAGAATCCTCTTGGTTTGGGGTCAAAATGTTGTCGCTCATTAAATCCAAAAAGAAACGTCGCATCGAATGAATGTGATTGAATTCTCCCCGTCTGGACGAGCGGAATTGAATGGTGCAACTGATTTTGCTGTGCTGTGAAAATTCAGATATTTGCATGACTGCTTTTGTTTTATTTTATGAATAGCAAAAAGCATTCAACCCATAATACATGTTGTTTTATTGGTCGCTCGTCCATTTCATATCCCATAGCTTAACCATTCATATATTTGGATTCCTCTCGACGAGGCGAGCAGTTCGAGTACCACCTGGATGGGTCTGCGACGTTTCCTTCCATAGTTATTACCAAAAAACCACAAACATCCCAGAATCCTCTCGGTTTGGGGTCAAAATGTTGTCGCTCATTAAATCCCATAAGAAACGTCGCATCGAATGAATGTGATTGAATTCTCCCCGTCTGGACGAGCGGAATTGAATGGTGCAACTGATTTTGCTGTGCTGTGAAAATTCAGATATTTGCATGACTGCTTTTGTTTTATTTTATGAATAGCAAAAAGCATTCAACCCATAATACATGTTGTTTTATTGGTCGCTCGTCCATTTCATATCCCATAGCTTAACCATTCATATATTTGGATTCCTCTCGACGAGGCGAGCAGTTCGAGTACCACCTTGATGGGTCTGCGACGTTTCCTTCCAGAGTTATTACAAAAAAACCACAAACATCCCAGAATCCTCTCGGTTTGGGGTCAAAATGTTGTCGCTCATTAAATCCCATAAGAAACGTCGCATCGAATGAATGTGATTGAATTCTCCCCGTCTGGACGAGCGGAATTGAATGGTGCAACTGGTATTGCTGTCCTGTGAAAATTCAGATATTTGCATGACTGCTTTTGTTTTATTTTGTGAATAGCAAAAAGCATTCAACCCCATAATACATGTTGTTTTATTGGTCGCTCGTCCATTTCATATTCCATAGCTTAAGCATTCATATATTTGGATTCCTCTCGACGAGGCGAGAAGTAGGAGTACCACCTTGATGGGTCTGCGACGTTTCCTTCCAGAGTTATTACCAAAAATACACAAACATCCCAGAATCCTCTCGGTTTGGGGTCAAAATGTTTTCGCTCATTAAATCCAATAAGAAACGTCGCATCGAATGAATGTGATTGAATTCTCCCCGTCTGGACGAGCGGAATTGAATGGTGCAACTGATATTGCTGTCCTGTGAAAATTCAGATATTTGCATGACTGCTTTTGTTTTATTTTGTGAATAGCAAAAAGCATTCAACCCCATAATACATGTTGTTTTATTGGTCGCTCGTCCATTTCATATTCCATAGCTTAAGCATTCATATATTTGGATTCCTCTCGAGGAGGCGAGCAGTACGAGTACCACCTTGATGGGTCTGCGACGTTTCCTTCCAGAGTTATTACCAAAAATACACAAACATCCCAGAATCCTCTCGGTTTGGGGTCAAAATGTTGTCGCTCATTAAATCCAATAAGAAACGTCGCATCGAATGAATGTGATTGAATTCTCCCCGTCTGGACGAATGGAATTGAATGGTGCAACTGATTTTGCTGTGCTGTGAAAATTCAGATATTTGCATGACTGCTTTTGTTTTATTTTATGAATAGCAAAAAGCATTCAACCCATAATACATGTTGTTTTATTGGTCGCTCGTCCATTTCATATCCCATAGCTTAACCATTCATATATTTGGATTCCTCTCGACGAGGCGAGCAGTTCGAGTACCACCTTGATGGGTCTGCGACGTTTCCTTCCAGAGTTATTACCAAAAAACCACAAACATCCCAGAATCCTCTCGGTTTGGGGTCAAAATGTTGTCGCTCATTAAATCCAATAAAAAACGTCGCATCGAATGAATGTGATTGAATTCTCCCCGTCAAGACGAGCGGAATTGAATGGTGCAACTGATTTTGCTGTGCTGTGAAAATTCAGATATTTGCATGACTGCTTTTGTTTTATTTTATGAATAGCAAAAAGCATTCAACCCATAATACATGTTGTTTTATTGGTCGCTCGTCCATTTCATATCCCATAGCTTAACCATTCATATATTTGGATTCCTCTCGACGAGGCGAGCAGTACGAGTACCACCTTGATGGGTCTGCGACGTTTCCTTCCAGAGTTATTACCAAAAAACCACAAACATCCCAGAATCCTCTCGGTTTGGGGTCAAAATGTTGTCGCTCATTAAATCCCATAAGAAACGTCGCATCGAATGAATGTGATTGAATTCTCCCCGTCTGGACGAGCGGAATTGAATGGTGCAACTGATATTGCTGTCCTGTGAAAATTCAGATATTTGCATGACTGCTTTTGTTTTATTTTGTGAATAGCAAAAAGCATTCAACCCCATAATACATGTTGTTTTATTGGTCGCTCGTCCATTTCATATTCCATAGCTTAAGCATTCATATATATATATTTGGATTCCTCTCGACGAGGCGAGCAGTACGAGTACCACCTTGATGGGTCTGCGACGTTTCCTTCCAGAGTTATTACCAAAAATACACAAACATCCCAGAATCCTCTCGGTTTGGGGTCAAAATGTTGTCGCTCATTAAATCCAATAAGAAACGTCGCATCGAATGAATGTGATTGAATTCTCCCCATCTTGACGAGCGGAATTGAATGGTGCAACTGATTTTGCTGTGCTGTGAAAATTCAGATATTTGCATGACTTCTTTTGCTTTATTTTGTGAATAGCAAAAAGCATTCAACCCCATAATACATGTTGTTTTATTGGTCGCTCGTCCATTTCATATCCGATAGCTTAACCATTCATAGATTTGGATTCCTCTCGACGAGCCGAGCAGTACGAGTACCACCTTGATGGGTCTGCGACGTTTCCTTTCAGAGTTATTACCAAAAAACCACAAACATCCCAGAATCCTCTCGGTTTGGGGTCAAAATGTTGTCGCTCATTAAATCCAATAAGAAACGTCGCATCGAATGAATGTGATTGAATTCTCCCCATCTTGACGAGCGGAATTGAATGGTGCAACTGATATTGCTGTCCTGTGAAAATTCAGATATTTGCATGACTGCTTTTGTTTTATTTTGTGAATAGCAAAAAGCATTCAACCCCATAATACATGTTGTTTTATTGGTCGCTCGTCCATTTCATATTCCATAGCTTAAGCATTCATATATATATATTTGGATTCCTCTCGACGAGGCGAGCAGTACGAGTACCACCTTGATGGGTCTGCGACGTTTCCTTCCAGAGTTATTACCAAAAATACACAAACATCCCAGAATCCTCTCGGTTTGGGGTCAAAATGTTGTCGCTCATTACATCCAATAAGAAACGTCGCATCGAATGAATGTGATTGAATTCTCCCCATCTTGACGAGCGGAATTGAATGGTGCAACTGATTTTGCTGTGCTGTGAAAATTCAGATATTTGCATGACTTCTTTTGTTTTATTTTGTGAATAGCAAAAAGCATTCAACCCCATAATACATGTTGTTTTATTGGTCGCTCGTCCATTTCATATCCGATAGCTTAACCATTCATAGATTTGGATTCCTCTCGACGAGCCGAGCAGTACGAGTACCACCTTGATGGGTCTGCGACGTTTCCTTCCAGAGTTATTACCAAAAAACCACAAACATCCCAGAATCCTCTCGGTTTGGGGTCAAAATGTTGTCGCTCATTAAATCCCATAAGAAACGTCGCATCGAATGAATGTGATTGAATTCTCCCCGTCTGGACGAGCGGAATTGAATGGTGCAACTGATATTGCTGTCCTGTGAAAATTCAGATATTTGCATGACTGCTTTTGTTTTATTTTGTGAATAGCAAAAAGCATTCAACCCCATAATACATGTTGTTTTATTGGTCGCTCGTCCATTTCATATTCCATAGCTTAAGCATTCATATATTTGGATTCCTCTCGACGAGGCGAGCAGTACGAGTACCACCTTGATGGGTCTGCGACGTTTCCTTCCAGAGTTATTACCAAAAATACACAAACATCCCAGAATCCTCTCGGTTTGGGGTCAAAATGTTGTCGCTCATTACATCCAATAAGAAACGTCGCATCGAATGAATGTGATTGAATTCTCCCCATCTTGACGAGCGGAATTGAATGGTGCAACTGATTTTGCTGTGCTGTGAAAATTCAGATATTTGCATGACTTCTTTTGTTTTATTTTGTGAATAGCAAAAAGCATTCAACCCCATAATACATGTTGTTTTATTGGTCGCTCGTCCATTTCATATCCGATAGCTTAACCATTCATAGATTTGGATTCCTCTCGACGAGCCGAGCAGTACGAGTACCACCTTGATGGGTCTGCGACGTTTCCTTCCAGAGTTATTACCAAAAAACCACAAACATCCCAGAATCCTCTCGGTTTGGGGTCAAAATGTTGTCGCTCATTAAATCCCATAAGAAACGTCGCATCGAATGAATGTGATTGAATTCTCCCCGTCTGGACGAGCGGAATTGAATGGTGCAACTGATATTGCTGTCCTGTGAAAATTCAGATATTTGCATGACTGCTTTTGTTTTATTTTGTGAATAGCAAAAAGCATTCAACCCCATAATACATGTTGTTTTATTGGTCGCTCGTCCATTTCATATTCCATAGCTTAAGCATTCATATATTTGGATTCCTCTCGACGAGGCGAGCAGTACGAGTACCACCTTGATGGGTCTGCGACGTTTCCTTCCAGAGTTATTACCAAAAATACACAAACATCCCAGAATCCTCTCGGTTTGGGGTCAAAATGTTGTCGCTCATTAAATCCAATAAGAAACGTCGCATCGAATGAATGTGATTGAATTCTCCCCATCTTGACGAGCGGAATTGAATGGTGCAACTGATTTTGCTGTGCTGTGAAAATTCAGATATTTGCATGACTTCTTTTGTTTTATTTTGTGAATAGCAAAAAGCATTCAACCCCATAATACATGTTGTTTTATTGGTCGCTCGTCCATTTCATATCCGATAGCTTAACCATTCATAGATTTGGATTCCTCTCGACGAGCCGAGCAGTACGAGTACCACCTTGATGGGTCTGCGACGTTTCCTTCCAGAGTTATTACCAAAAAACCACAAACATCCCAGAATCCTCTCGGTTTGGGGTCAAAATGTTGTCGCTCATTAAATCCCATAAGAAACGTCGCATCGAATGAATGTGATTGAATTCTCCCCGTCTGGACGAGCGGAATTGAATGGTGCAACTGATATTGCTGTCCTGTGAAAATTCAGATATTTGCATGACTGCTTTTGTTTTATTTTGTGAATAGCAAAAAGCATTCAACCCCATAATACATGTTGTTTTATTGGTCGCTCGTCCATTTCATATTCCATAGCTTAAGCATTCATATATTTGGATTCCTCTCGACGAGGCGAGCAGTACGAGTACCACCTTGATGGGTCTGCGACGTTTCCTTCCAGAGTTATTACCAAAAATACACAAACATCCCAGAATCCTCTCGGTTTGGGGTCAAAATGTTGTCGCTCATTAAATCCAATAAGAAACGTCGCATCGAATTAATGTGATTGAATTCTCCCCATCTTGACGAGCGGAATTGAATGGTGCAACTGATTTTGCTGTGCTGTGAAAATTCAGATATTTGCATGACTTCTTTTGTTTTATTTTGTGAATAGCAAAAAGCATTCAACCCCATAATACATGTTGTTTTATTGGTCGCTCGTCCATTTCATATTCCATAGCTTAAGCATTCATATATTTGGATTCCTCTCGACGAGGCGAGCAGTTCGAGTACCACCTTGATGGGTCTGCGACGTTTCCTTCCAGAGTTATTACAAAAAAACCACAAACATCCCAGAATCCTCTCGGTTTGGGGTCAAAATGTTGTCGCTCATTAAATCCCATAAGAAACGTCGCATCGAATGAATGTGATTGAATTCTCCCCGTCTGGACGAGCGGAATTGAATGGTGCAACTGGTATTGCTGTCCTGTGAAAATTCAGATATTTGCATGACTGCTTTTGTTTTATTTTGTGAATAGCAAAAAGCATTCAACCCCATAATACATGTTGTTTTATTGGTCGCTCGTCCATTTCATATTCCATAGCTTAAGCATTCATATATTTGGATTCCTCTCGACGAGGCGAGAAGTACGAGTACCACCTTGATGGGTCTGCGACGTTTCCTTCCAGAGTTATTACCAAAAATACACAAACATCCCAGAATCCTCTCGGTTTGGGGTCAAAATGTTGTCGCTCATTAAATCCAATAAGAAACGTCGCATCGAATTAATGTGATTGAATTCTCCCCATCTTGACGAGCGGAATTGAATGGTGCAACTGATTTTGCTGTGCTGTGAAAATTCAGATATTTGCATGACTGCTTTTGTTTTATTTTGTGAATAGCAAAAAGCATTCAACCCCATAATACATGTTGTTTTATTGGTCGCTCGTCCATTTCATATTCCATAGCTTAAGCATTCATATATTTGGATTCCTCTCGACGAGGCGAGCAGTTCGAGTACCACCTTGATGGGTCTGCGACGTTTCCTTCCAGAGTTATTACAAAAAAACCACAAACATCCCAGAATCCTCTCGGTTTGGGGTCAAAATGTTGTCGCTCATTAAATCCCATAAGAAACGTCGCATCGAATGAATGTGATTGAATTCTCCCCGTCTGGACGAGCGGAATTGAATGGTGAAACTGGTATTGCTGTCCTGTGAAAATTCAGATATTTGCATGACTGCTTTTGTTTTATTTTGTGAATAGCAAAAAGCATTCAACCCCATAATACATGTTGTTTTATTGGTCGCTCGTCCATTTCATATTCCATAGCTTAAGCATTCATATATTTGGATTCCTCTCGACGAGGCGAGAAGTACGAGTACCACCTTGATGGGTCTGCGACGTTTCCTTCCAGAGTTATTACCAAAAATACACAAACATCCCAGAATCCTCTCGGTTTGGGGTCAAAATGTTTTCGCTCATTAAATCCAATAAGAAACGTCGCATCGAATGAATGTGATTGAATTCTCCCCGTCTGGACGAGCGGAATTGAATGGTGCAACTGATTTTGCTGTGCTGTGAAAATTCAGATATTTGCATGACTGCTTTTGTTTTATTTTATGAATAGCAAAAAGCATTCAACCCATAATACATGTTGTTTCATTGGTCGCTCGTCCATTTCATATCCCATAGCTTAACCATTCATATATTTGGATTTCTCTCGACGAGGCGAGCAGTTCGATTACCACCTTGATGGGTCTGCGACGTTTCCTTCCAGAGTTATTACAAAAAAACCACAAACATCCCAGAATCCTCTCGGTTTGGGGTCAAAATGTTGTCGCTCATTAAATCCCATAATAAACGTCGCATCGAATGAATGTGATTGAATTCTCCCCGTCTGGACGAGCAGAATTGAATGATGCAACTGATATTGCTGTCCTGTGAAAATTCAGATATTTGCATGACTTCTTTTGTTTTATTTTGTGAATAGCAAAAAGCATTCAACCCCATAATACATGTTGTTTTATTGGTCGCTCGTCCATTTCATATTCCATAGCTTAAGCATTCATATATTTGGATTCCTCTCGACGACGCGAGCAGTACGAGTACCACCTTGATGGGTCTGCGACGTTTCCTTCCAGAGTTATTACCAAAAATACACAAACATCCCAGAATCCTCTCGGTTTGGGGTCAAAATGTTGTCGCTCATTAAATCCAATAAGAAACGTCGCATCGAATGAATGTGATTGAATTCTCCCCATCTTGACGAGCGGAATTGAATGGTGCAACTGATTTTGCTGTGCTGTGAAAATTCAGATATTTGCATGACTTCTTTTGTTTTATTTTGTGAATAGCAAAAAGCATTCAACCCCATAATACATGTTGTTTTATTGGTCGCTCGTCCATTTCATATCCGATAGCTTAACCATTCATAGATTTGGATTCCTCTCGACGAGCCGAGCAGTACGAGTACCACCTTGATGGGTCTGCGACGTTTCCTTCCAGAGTTATTACCAAAAAACCACAAACATCCCAGAATCCTCTCGGTTTGGGGTCAAAATGTTGTCGCTCATTAAATCCAATAAGAAACGTCGCATCGAATGAATGTGATTGAATTCTCCCCGTCTGGACGAGCGGAATTGAATGGTGCAACTGATTTTGCTGTGCTGTTAAAATTCAGATATTTGCATGACTTCTTTTGTTTTATTTTGTGAATAGCAAAAAGCATTCAACCCCATAATACATGTTGTTTTATTGGTCGCTCGTCCATTTCATATCCGATAGCTTAACCATTCATAGATTTGGATTCCTCTCGACGAGCCGAGCAGTACGAGTACCACCTTGATGGGTCTGCGACGTTTCCTTCCTGAGTTATTACCAAAAAACCACAAACATCCCAGAATCCTCTCGGTTTGGGGTCAAAATGTTGTCGCTCATTAAATCCAATAAGAAACGTCGCATCGAATGAATGTGATTGAATTCTCCCCGTCTGGACGAGCGGAATTGAATGGTGCAACTGATTTTGCTGTGCTGTGAAAATTCAGATATTTGCATGACTGCTTTTGTTTTATTTTATGAATAGCAAAAAGCATTCAACCCATAATACATGTTGTTTTATTGGTCGCTCGTCCATTTCATATCCCATAGCTTAACCATTCATATATTTGGATTCCTCTCGACGAGGCGAGCAGTTCGAGTACCACCTGGATGGGTCTGCGACGTTTCCTTCCATAGTTATTACCAAAAAACCACAAACATCCCAGAATCCTCTCGGTTTGGGGTCAAAATGTTGTCGCTCATTAAATCCCATAAGAAACGTCGCATCGAATGAGTGTGATTGAATTCTCCCCGTCTGGACGAGCGGAATTGAATGGTGCAACTGATTTTGCTGTGCTGTGAAAATTCAGATATTTGCATGACTGCTTTTGTTTTATTTTATGAATAGCAAAAAGCATTCAACCCCATAATACATGTTGTTTTATTGGTCGCTCGTCCATTTCATATTCCATAGCTTAAGCATTCATATATTTGGATTCCTCTCGACGAGGCGAGAAGTACGAGTACCACCTTGATGGGTCTGCGACGTTTCCTTCCAGAGTTATTACAAAAAAACCACAAACATCCCAGAATCCTCTCGGTTTGGGGTCAAAATGTTGTCGCTCATTAAATCCCATAAGAAACGTCGCATCGAATGAATGTGATTGAATTCTCCCCGTCTGGACGAGCGGAATTGAATGGTGAAACTGGTATTGCTGTCCTGTGAAAATTCAGATATTTGCATGACTGCTTTTGTTTTATTTTGTGAATAGCAAAAAGCATTCAACCCCATAATACATGTTGTTTTATTGGTCGCTCGTCCATTTCATATTCCATAGCTTAAGCATTCATATATTTGGATTCCTCTCGACGAGGCGAGAAGTACGAGTACCACCTTGATGGGTCTGCGACGTTTCCTTCCAGAGTTATTACCAAAAATACACAAACATCCCAGAATCCTCTCGGTTTGGGGTCAAAATGTTTTCGCTCATTAAATCCAATAAGAAACGTCGCATCGAATGAATGTGATTGAATTCTCCCCGTCTGGACGAGCGGAATTGAATGGTGCAACTGATTTTGCTGTGCTGTGAAAATTCAGATATTTGCATGACTGCTTTTGTTTTATTTTATGAATAGCAAAAAGCATTCAACCCATAATACATGTTGTTTCATTGGTCGCTCGTCCATTTCATATCCCATAGCTTAACCATTCATATATTTGGATTTCTCTCGACGAGGCGAGCAGTTCGATTACCACCTTGATGGGTCTGCGACGTTTCCTTCCAGAGTTATTACAAAAAAACCACAAACATCCCAGAATCCTCTCGGTTTGGGGTCAAAATGTTGTCGCTCATTAAATCCCATAATAAACGTCGCATCGAATGAATGTGATTGAATTCTCCCCGTCTGGACGAGCAGAATTGAATGATGCAACTGATATTGCTGTCCTGTGAAAATTCAGATATTTGCATGACTTCTTTTGTTTTATTTTGTGAATAGCAAAAAGCATTCAACCCCATAATACATGTTGTTTTATTGGTCGCTCGTCCATTTCATATTCCATAGCTTAAGCATTCATATATTTGGATTCCTCTCGACGACGCGAGCAGTACGAGTACCACCTTGATGGGTCTGCGACGTTTCCTTCCAGAGTTATTACCAAAAATACACAAACATCCCAGAATCCTCTCGGTTTGGGGTCAAAATGTTGTCGCTCATTAAATCCAATAAGAAACGTCGCATCGAATGAATGTGATTGAATTCTCCCCATCTTGACGAGCGGAATTGAATGGTGCAACTGATTTTGCTGTGCTGTGAAAATTCAGATATTTGCATGACTTCTTTTGTTTTATTTTGTGAATAGCAAAAAGCATTCAACCCCATAATACATGTTGTTTTATTGGTCGCTCGTCCATTTCATATCCGATAGCTTAACCATTCATAGATTTGGATTCCTCTCGACGAGCCGAGCAGTACGAGTACCACCTTGATGGGTCTGCGACGTTTCCTTCCAGAGTTATTACCAAAAAACCACAAACATCCCAGAATCCTCTCGGTTTGGGGTCAAAATGTTGTCGCTCATTAAATCCAATAAGAAACGTCGCATCGAATGAATGTGATTGAATTCTCCCCGTCTGGACGAGCGGAATTGAATGGTGCAACTGATTTTGCTGTGCTGTTAAAATTCAGATATTTGCATGACTTCTTTTGTTTTATTTTGTGAATAGCAAAAAGCATTCAACCCCATAATACATGTTGTTTTATTGGTCGCTCGTCCATTTCATATCCGATAGCTTAACCATTCATAGATTTGGATTCCTCTCGACGAGCCGAGCAGTACGAGTACCACCTTGATGGGTCTGCGACGTTTCCTTCCTGAGTTATTACCAAAAAACCACAAACATCCCAGAATCCTCTCGGTTTGGGGTCAAAATGTTGTCGCTCATTAAATCCAATAAGAAACGTCGCATCGAATGAATGTGATTGAATTCTCCCCGTCTGGACGAGCGGAATTGAATGGTGCAACTGATTTTGCTGTGCTGTGAAAATTCAGATATTTGCATGACTGCTTTTGTTTTATTTTATGAATAGCAAAAAGCATTCAACCCATAATACATGTTGTTTTATTGGTCGCTCGTCCATTTCATATCCCATAGCTTAACCATTCATATATTTGGATTCCTCTCGACGAGGCGAGCAGTTCGAGTACCACCTGGATGGGTCTGCGACGTTTCCTTCCATAGTTATTACCAAAAAACCACAAACATCCCAGAATCCTCTCGGTTTGGGGTCAAAATGTTGTCGCTCATTAAATCCCATAAGAAACGTCGCATCGAATGAGTGTGATTGAATTCTCCCCGTCTGGACGAGCGGAATTGAATGGTGCAACTGATTTTGCTGTGCTGTGAAAATTCAGATATTTGCATGACTGCTTTTGTTTTATTTTATGAATAGCAAAAAGCATTCAACCCCATAATACATGTTGTTTTATTGGTCGCTCGTCCATTTCATATTCCATAGCTTAAGCATTCATATATTTGGATTCCTCTCGACGAGGCGAGAAGTACGAGTACCACCTTGATGGGTCTGCGACGTTTCCTTCCAGAGTTATTACCAAAAATACACAAACATCCCAGAATCCTCTCGGTTTGGGGTCAAAATGTTTTCGCTCATTAAATCCAATAAGAAACGTCGCATCGAATGAATGTGATTGAATTCTCCCCGTCTGGACGAGCGGAATTGAATGGTGCAACTGATATTGCTGTCCTGTGAAAATTCAGATATTTGCATGACTGCTTTTGTTTTATTTTGTGAATAGCAAAAAGCATTCAACCCCATAATACATGTTGTTTTATTGGTCGCTCGTCCATTTCATATTCCATAGCTTAAGCATTCATATATTTGGATTCCTCTCGAGGAGGCGAGCAGTACGAGTACCACCTTGATGGGTCTGCGACGTTTCCTTCCAGAGTTATTACCAAAAAACCACAAACATCCCAGAATCCTCTCGGTTTGGGGTCAAAATGTTGTCGCTCATTAAATCCCATAAGAAACGTCGCATCGAATGAATGTGATTGAATTCTCCCCGTCTGGACGAGCGGAATTGAATGGTGCAACTGATATTGCTGTCCTGTGAAAATTCAGATATTTGCATGACTGCTTTTGTTTTATTTTGTGAATAGCAAAAAGCATTCAACCCCATAATATATGTTGTTTTATTGGTCGCTCGTCCATTTCATATTCCATAGCTTAAGCATTCATATATTTGGATTCCTCTCGACGAGGCGAGCAGTACGAGTACCACCTTGATGGGTCTGCGACGTTTCCTTCCAGAGTTATTACCAAAAATACACAAACATCCCAGAATCCTCTCGGTTTGGGGTCAAAATGTTGTCGCTCATTAAATCCAATAAGAAACGTCGCATCGAATGAATGTGATTGAATTCTCCCCATCTTGACGAGCAGAATTGAATGGTGCAACTGATTTTGCTGTGCTGTGAAAATTCAGATATTTGCATGACTTCTTTTGTTTTATTTTGTGAATAGCAAAAAGCATTCAACCCCATAATACATGTTGTTTTATTGGTCGCTCGTCTATTTCATATCCGATAGCTTAACCATTCATAGATTTGGATTCCTCTCGACGAGCCGAGCAGTACGAGTACCACCTTGATGGGTCTGCGACGTTTCCTTCCAGAGTTATTACCAAAAAACCACAAACATCCCAGAATCCTCTCGGTTTGGGGTCAAAATGTTGTCGCTCATTAAATCCCATAAGAAACGTCGCATCGAATGAATGTGATTGAATTCTCCCCGTCTGGACGAGCGGAATTGAATGGTGCAACTGATATTGCTGTCCTGTGAAAATTCAGATATTTGCATGACTGCTTTTGTTTTATTTTGTGAATAGCAAAAAGCATTCAACCCCATAATACATGTTGTTTTATTGGTCGCTCGTCCATTTCATATTCCATAGCTTAAGCATTCATATATTTGGATTCCTCTCGACGAGGCGAGCAGTACGAGTACCACCTTGATGGGTCTGCGACGTTTCCTTCCAGAGTTATTACCAAAAATACACAAACATCCCAGAATCCTCTCGGTTTGGGGTCAAAATGTTGTCGCTCATTAAATCCAATAAGAAACGTCGCATCGAATGAATGTGATTGAATTCTCCCCATCTTGACGAGCGGAATTGAATGGTGCAACTGATTTTGCTGTGCTGTGAAAATTCAGATATTTGCATGACTTCTTTTGTTTTATTTTGTGAATAGCAAAAAGCATTCAACCCCATAATACATGTTGTTTTATTGGTCGCTCGTCCATTTCATATCCGATAGCTTAACCATTCATAGATTTGGATTCCTCTCGACGAGCCGAGCAGTACGAGTACCACCTTGATGGGTCTGCGACGTTTCCTTCCAGAGTTATTACCAAAAAACCACAAACATCCCAGAATCCTCTCGGTTTGGGGTCAAAATGTTGTCGCTCATTAAATCCCATAAGAAACGTCGCATCGAATGAATGTGATTGAATTCTCCCCGTCTGGACGAGCGGAATTGAATGGTGCAACTGATATTGCTGTCCTGTGAAAATTCAGATATTTGCATGACTGCTTTTGTTTTATTTTGTGAATAGCAAAAAGCATTCAACCCCATAATACATGTTGTTTTATTGGTCGCTCGTCCATTTCATATTCCATAGCTTAAGCATTCATATATTTGGATTCCTCTCGACGAGGCGAGCAGTACGAGTACCACCTTGATGGGTCTGCGACGTTTCCTTCCAGAGTTATTACCAAAAATACACAAACATCCCAGAATCCTCTCGGTTTGGGGTCAAAATGTTGTCGCTCATTAAATCCAATAAGAAACGTCGCATCGAATGAATGTGATTGAATTCTCCCCATCTTGACGAGCGGAATTGAATGGTGCAACTGATTTTGCTGTGCTGTGAAAATTCAGATATTTGCATGACTTCTTTTGTTTTATTTTGTGAATAGCAAAAAGCATTCAACCCCATAATACATGTTGTTTTATTGGTCGCTCGTCCATTTCATATTCCATAGCTTAAGCATTCATATATTTGGATTCCTCTCGACGAGCCGAGCAGTACGAGTACCACCTTGATGGGTCTGCGACGTTTCCTTCCAGAGTTATTACCAAAAATACACAAACATCCCAGAATCCTCTCGGTTTGGGGTCAAAATGTTGTCGCTCATTAAATCCAATAAGAAACGTCGCATCGAATGAATGTGATTGAATTCTCCCCATCTTGACGAGCGGAATTGAATGGTGCAACTGATTTTGCTGTGCTGTGAAAATTCAGATATTTGCATGACTTCTTTTGTTTTATTTTGTGAATAGCAAAAAGCATTCAACCCCATAATACATGTTGTTTTATTGGTCGCTCGTCCATTTCATATCCGATAGCTTAACCATTCATAGATTTGGATTCCTCTCGACGAGCCGAGCAGTACGAGTACCACCTTGATGGGTCTGCGACGTTTCCTTCCAGAGTTATTACCAAAAAACCACAAACATCCCAGAATCCTCTCGGTTTGGGGTCAAAATGTTGTCGCTCATTAAATCCCATAAGAAACGTCGCATCGAATGAATGTGATTGAATTCTCCCCGTCTGGACGAGCGGAATTGAATGGTGCAACTGATATTGCTGTCCTGTGAAAATTCAGATATTTGCATGACTGCTTTTGTTTTATTTTGTGAATAGCAAAAAGCATTCAACCCCATAATACATGTTGTTTTATTGGTCGCTCGTCCATTTCATATTCCATAGCTTAAGCATTCATATATTTGGATTCCTCTCGACGAGGCGAGCAGTACGAGTACCACCTTGATGGGTCTGCGACGTTTCCTTCCAGAGTTATTACCAAAAATACACAAACATCCCAGAATCCTCTCGGTTTGGGGTCAAAATGTTGTCGCTCATTAAATCCAATAAGAAACGTCGCATCGAATGAATGTGATTGAATTCTCCCCATCTTGACGAGCGGAATTGAATGGTGCAACTGATTTTGCTGTGCTGTGAAAATTCAGATATTTGCATGACTTCTTTTGTTTTATTTTGTGAATAGCAAAAAGCATTCAACCCCATAATACATGTTGTTTTATTGGTCGCTCGTCCATTTCATATCCGATAGCTTAACCATTCATAGATTTGGATTCCTCTCGACGAGCCGAGCAGTACGAGTACCACCTTGATGGGTCTGCGACGTTTCCTTTCAGAGTTATTACCAAAAAACCACAAAAATCCCAGAATCCTCTCGGTTTGGGGTCAAAATGTTGTCGCTCATTAAATCCAATAAGAAACGTCGCATCGAATGAATGTGATTGAATTCTCCCCATCTTGACGAGCGGAATTGAATGGTGCAACTGATATTGCTGTCCTGTGAAAATTCAGATATTTGCATGACTGCTTTTGTTTTATTTTGTGAATAGCAAAAAGCATTCAACCCCATAATACATGTTGTTTTATTGGTCGCTCGTCCATTTCATATTCCATAGCTTAAGCATTCATATATTTGGATTCCTCTCGACGAGGCGAGCAGTACGAGTACCACCTTGATGGGTCTGCGACGTTTCCTTCCAGAGTTATTACCAAAAATACACAAACATCCCAGAATCCTCTCGGTTTGGGGTCAAAATGTTGTCGCTCATTAAATCCAATAAGAAACGTCGCATCGAATGAATGTGATTGAATTCTCCCCATCTTGACGAGCGGAATTGAATGGTGCAACTGATTTTGCTGTGCTGTGAAAATTCAGATATTTGCATGACTTATTTTGTTTTATTTTGTGAATAGCAAAAAGCATTCAACCCCATAATACATGTTGTTTTATTGGTCGCTCGTCCATTTCATATCCGATAGCTTAACCATTCATAGATTTGGATTCCTCTCGACGAGCCGAGCAGTACGAGTACCACCTTGATGGGTCTGCGACGTTTCCTTCCAGAGTTATTACCAAAAAACCACAAACATCCCAGAATCCTCTCGGTTTGGGGTCAAAATGTTGTCGCTCATTAAATCCCATAAGAAACGTCGCATCGAATGAATGTGATTGAATTCTCCCCGTCTGGACGAGCGGAATTGAATGGTGCAACTGATATTGCTGTCCTGTGAAAATTCAGATATTTGCATGACTGCTTTTGTTTTATTTTGTGAATAGCAAAAAGCATTCAACCCCATAATACATGTTGTTTTATTGGTCGCTCGTCCATTTCATATTCCATAGCTTAAGCATTCATATATTTGGATTCCTCTCGACGAGGCGAGCAGTACGAGTACCACCTTGATGGGTCTGCGACGTTTCCTTCCAGAGTTATTACCAAAAAACCACAAACATCCCAGAATCCTCTCGGTTTGGGGTCAAAATGTTGTCGCTCATTAAATCCAATAAGAAACGTCGCATCGAATGAATGTGATTGAATTCTCCCCATCTTGACGAGCGGAATTGAATGGTGCAACTGATTTTGCTGTGCTGTGAAAATTCAGATATTTGCATGACTTCTTTTGTTTTATTTTGTGAATAGCAAAAAGCATTCAACCCCATAATACATGTTGTTTTATTGGTCGCTCGTCCATTTCATATCCGATAGCTTAACCATTCATAGATTTGGATTCCTCTCGACGAGCCGAGCAGTACGAGTACCACCTTGATGGGTCTTCGACGTTTCCTTTCAGAGTTATTACCAAAAAACCACAAACATCCCAGAATCCTCTCGGTTTGGGGTCAAAATGTTGTCGCTCATTAAATCCCATAAGAAACGTCGCATCGAATGAATGTGATTGAATTCTCCCCGTCTGGACGAGCGGAATTGAATGGTGCAACTGATATTGCTGTCCTGTGAAAATTCAGATATTTGCATGACTGCTTTTGTTTTATTTTGTGAATAGCAAAAAGCATTCAACCCCATAATACATGTTGTTTTATTGGTCGCTCGTCCATTTCATATTCCATAGCTTAAGCATTCATATATTTGGATTCCTCTCGACGAGGCGAGCAGTACGAGTACCACCTTGATGGGTCTGCGACGTTTCCTTCCAGAGTTATTACCAAAAATACACAAACATCCCAGAATCCTCTCGGTTTGGGGTCAAAATGTTGTCGCTCATTAAATCCAATAAGAAACGTCGCATCGAATGAATGTGATTGAATTCTCCCCATCTTGACGAGCGGAATTGAATGGTGCAACTGATTTTGCTGTGCTGTGAAAATTCAGATATTTGCATGACTTATTTTGTTTTATTTTGTGAATAGCAAAAAGCATTCAACCCCATAATACATGTTGTTTTATTGGTCGCTCGTCCATTTCATATCCGATAGCTTAACCATTCATAGATTTGGATTCCTCTCGACGAGCCGAGCAGTACGAGTACCACCTTGATGGGTCTGCGACGTTTCCTTCCAGAGTTATTACCAAAAAACCACAAACATCCCAGAATCCTCTCGGTTTGGGGTCAAAATGTTGTCGCTCATTAAATCCCATAAGAAACGTCGCATCGAATGAATGTGATTGAATTCTCCCCGTCTGGACGAGCGGAATTGAATGGTGCAACTGATATTGCTGTCCTGTGAAAATTCAGATATTTGCATGACTGCTTTTGTTTTATTTTGTGAATAGCAAAAAGCATTCAACCCCATAATACATGTTGTTTTATTGGTCGCTCGTCCATTTCATATTCCATAGCTTAAGCATTCATATATTTGGATTCCTCTCGACGAGGCGAGCAGTACGAGTACCACCTTGATGGGTCTGCGACGTTTCCTTCCAGAGTTATTACCAAAAAACCACAAACATCCCAGAATCCTCTCGGTTTGGGGTCAAAATGTTGTCGCTCATTAAATCCAATAAGAAACGTCGCATCGAATGAATGTGATTGAATTCTCCCCATCTTGACGAGCGGAATTGAATGGTGCAACTGATTTTGCTGTGCTGTGAAAATTCAGATATTTGCATGACTTCTTTTGTTTTATTTTGTGAATAGCAAAAAGCATTCAACCCCATAATACATGTTGTTTTATTGGTCGCTCGTCCATTTCATATCCGATAGCTTAACCATTCATAGATTTGGATTCCTCTCGACGAGCCGAGCAGTACGAGTACCACCTTGATGGGTCTTCGACGTTTCCTTTCAGAGTTATTACCAAAAAACCACAAACATCCCAGAATCCTCTCGGTTTGGGGTCAAAATGTTGTCGCTCATTAAATCCAATAAGAAACGTCGCATCGAATGAATGTGATTGAATTCTCCCCATCTTGACGAGCGGAATTGAATGGTGCAACTGATATTGCTGTCCTGTGAAAATTCAGATATTTGCATGACTGATTTTGTTTTATTTTGTGAATAGCAAAAAGCATTCAACCCCATAATACATGTTGTTTTATTGGTCGCTCGTCCATTTCATATTCCATAGCTTAAGCATTCATATATTTGGATTCCTCTCGACGAGGCGAGCAGTACGAGTACCACCTTGATGGGTCTGCGACGTTTCCTTCCAGAGTTATTACCAAAAATACACAAACATCCCAGAATCCTCTCGGTTTGGGGTCAAAATGTTGTCGCTCATTAAATCCAATAAGAAACGTCGCATCGAATGAATGTGATTGAATTCTCCCCATCTTGACGAGCGGAATTGAATGGTGCAACTGATTTTGCTGTGCTGTGAAAATTCAGATATTTGCATGACTTCTTTTGTTTTATTTTGTGAATAGCAAAAAGCATTCAACCCCATAATACATGTTGTTTTATTGGTCGCTCGTCCATTTCATATCCGATAGCTTAACCATTCATAGATTTGGATTCCTCTCGACGAGCCGAGCAGTACGAGTACCACCTTGATGGGTCTGCGACGTTTCATTTCAGAGTTATTACCAAAAAACCACAAACATCCAAGAATCCTCTCGGTTTGGGGTCAAAATGTTGTCGCTCATTAAATCCAATAAGAAACGTCGCATCGAATGAATGTGATTGAATTCTCCCCATCTTGACGAGCGGAATTGAATGGTGCAACTTATTTTGCTGTGCTGTGAAAATTCAGATATTTGCATGACTTCTTTTGTTTTATTTTGTGAATAGCAAAAAGCATTCAACCCCATAATACATGTTGTTTTATTGGTCGCTCGTCCATTTCATATCCGATAGCTTAACCATTCATAGATTTGGATTCCTCTCGACGAGCCGAGCAGTACGAGCACCACCTTGATGGGTCTGCGACGTTTCCTTTCAGAGTTATTACCAAAAAACCACAAACATCCCAGAATCCTCTCGGTTTGGGGTCAAAATGTTGTCGCTCATTAAATCCAATAAGAAACGTCGCATCGAATGAATGTGATTGAATTCTCCCCATCTTGACGAGCGGAATTGAATGGTGCAACTGATATTGCTGTCCTGTGAAAATTCAGATATTTGCATGACTGCTTTTGTTTTATTTTGTGAATAGCAAAAAGCATTCAACCCCATAATACATGTTGTTTTATTGGTCGCTCGTCCATTTCATATTCCATAGCTTAAGCATTCATATATTTGGATTCCTCTCGACGAGGCGAGCAGTACGAGTACCACCTTGATGGGTCTGCGACGTTTCCTGCCAGAGTTATTACCAAAAATACACAAACATCCCAGAATCCTCTCGGTTTGGGGTCAAAATGTTGTCGCTCATTAAATCCAATAAGAAACGTCGCATCGAATGAATGTGATTGAATTCTCCCCATCTTGACGAGCGGAATTGAATGGTGCAACTGATTTTGCTGTGCTGTGAAAATTCAGATATTTGCATGACTTCTTTTGTTTTATTTTGTGAATAGCAAAAAGCATTCAACCCCATAATACATGTTGTTTTATTGGTCGCTCGTCCATTTCATATCCGATAGCTTAACCATTCATAGATTTGGATTCCTCTCGACGAGCCGAGCAGTACGAGTACCACCTTGATGGGTCTGCGACGTTTCATTTCAGAGTTATTACCAAAAAACCACAAACATCCCAGAATCCTCTCGGTTTGGGGTCAAAATGTTGTCGCTCATTAAATCCAATAAGAAACGTCGCATCGAATGAATGTGATTGAATTCTCCCCATCTTGACGAGCGGAATTGAATGGTGCAACTTATTTTGCTGTGCTGTGAAAATTCAGATATTTGCATGACTTCTTTTGTTTTATTTTGTGAATAGCAAAAAGCATTCAACCCCATAATACATGTTGTTTTATTGGTCGCTCGTCCATTTCATATCCGATAGCTTAACCATTCATAGATTTGGATTCCACTCGACGAGCCGAGCAGTACGAGTACCACCTTGATGGGTCTGCGACGTTTCCTTCCAGAGTTATTACCAAAAAACCACAAACATCCCAGAATCCTCTCGGTTTGGGGTCAAAATGTTGTCGCTCATTAAATCCCATAAGAAACGTCGCATCGAATGAATGTGATTGAATTCTCCCCGTCTGGACGAGCGGAATTGAATGGTGCAACTGATATTGCTGTCCTGTGAAAATTCAGATATTTGCATGACTGCTTTTGTTTTATTTTGTGAATAGCAAAAAGCATTCAACCCCATAATACATGTTGTTTTATTGGTCGCTCGTCCATTTCATATTCCATAGCTTAAGCATTCATATATTTGGATTCCTCTCGACGAGGCGAGCAGTACGAGTACCACCTTGATGGGTCTGCGACGTTTCCTTCCAGAGTTATTACCAAAAAACCACAAACATCCCAGAATCTTCTCGGTTTGGGGTCAAAATGTTGTCGCTCATTAAATCCAATAAGAAACGTCGCATCGAATGAATGTGATTGAATTCTCCCCATCTTGACGAGCGGAATTGAATGGTGCAACTGATTTTGCTGTGCTGTGAAAATTCAGATATTTGCATGACTTCTTTTGTTTTATTTTGTGAATAGCAAAAAGCATTCAACCCCATAATACATGTTGTTTTATTGGTCGCTCGTCCATTTCATATCCGATAGCTTAACCATTCATAGATTTGGATTCCTCTCGACGAGCCGAGCAGTACGAGCACCACCTTGATGGGTCTGCGACGTTTCCTTTCAGAGTTATTACCAAAAAACCACAAACATCCCAGAATCCTCTCGGTTTGGGGTCAAAATGTTGTCGCTCATTAAATCCAATAAGAAACGTCGCATCGAATGAATGTGATTGAATTCTCCCCATCTTGACGAGCGGAATTGAATGGTGCAACTGATATTGCTGTCCTGTGAAAATTCAGATATTTGCATGACTGCTTTTGTTTTATTTTGTGAATAGCAAAAAGCATTCAACCCCATAATACATGTTGTTTTATTGGTCGCTCGTCCATTTCATATTCCATAGCTTAAGCATTCATATATTTGGATTCCTCTCGACGAGGCGAGCAGTACGAGTACCACCTTGATGGGTCTGCGACGTTTCCTTCCAGAGTTATTACCAAAAATACACAAACATCCCAGAATCCTCTCGGTTTGGGGTCAAAATGTTGTCGCTCATTAAATCCAATAAGAAACGTCGCATCGAATGAATGTGATTGAATTCTCCCCATCTTGACGAGCGGAATTGAATGGTGCAACTGATTTTGCTGTGCTGTGAAAATTCAGATATTTGCATGACTTCTTTTGTTTTATTTTGTGAATAGCAAAAAGCATTCAACCCCATAATACATGTTGTTTTATTGGTCGCTCGTCCATTTCATATCCGATAGCTTAACCATTCATAGATTTGGATTCCTCTCGACGAGCCGAGCAGTACGAGTACCACCTTGATGGGTCTGCGACGTTTCCTTTCAGAGTTATTACCAAAAAACCACAAACATCCCAGAATCCTCTCGGTTTGGGGTCAAAATGTTGTCGCTCATTAAATCCAATAAGAAACGTCGCATCGAATGAATGTGATTGAATTCTCCCCGTCTGGACGAGCGGAATTGAATGGTGCAACTGATATTGCTGTCCTGTGAAAATTCAGATATTTGCATGACTGCTTTTGTTTTATTTTGTGAATAGCAAAAAGCATTCAACCCCATAATACATGTTGTTTTATTGGTCGCTCGTCCATTTCATATTCCATAGCTTAAGCATTCATATATTTGGATTCCTCTCGACGAGGCGAGCAGTACGAGTACCACCTTGATGGGTCTGCGACGTTTCCTTCCAGAGTTATTACCAAAAAACCACAAACATCCCAGAATCCTCTCGGTTTGGGGTCAAAATGTTGTCGCTCATTAAATCCAATAAGAAACGTCGCATCGAATGAATGTGATTGAATTCTCCCCATCTTGACGAGCGGAATTGAATGGTGCAACTGATTTTGCTGTGCTGTGAAAATTCAGATATTTGCATGACTTCTTTTGTTTTATTTTGTGAATAGCAAAAAGCATTCAACCCCATAATACATGTTGTTTTATTGGTCGCTCGTCCATTTCATATCCGATAGCTTAACCATTCATAGATTTGGATTCCTCTCGACGAGCCGAGCAGTACGAGTACCACCTTGATGGGTCTGCGACGTTTCCTTTCAGAGTTATTACCAAAAAACCACAAACATCCCAGAATCCTCTCGGTTTGGGGTCAAAATGTTGTCGCTCATTAAATCCAATAAGAAACGTCGCATCGAATGAATGTGATTGAATTCTCCCCATCTTGACGAGCGGAATTGAATGGTGCAACTGATATTGCTGTGCTGTGAAAATTCAGATATTTGCATGACTGCTTTTGTTTTATTTTGTGAATAGCAAAAAGCATTCAACCCCATAATACATGTTGTTTTATTGGTCGCTCGTCCATTTCATATTCCATAGCTTAACCATTCATATATTTGGATTCCTCTCGACGAGGCGAGCAGTACGAGTACCACCTTGATGGGTCTGCGACGTTTCCTTCCAGAGTTATTACCAAAAATACACAAACATCCCAGAATCCTCTCGGTTTGGGGTCAAAATGTTGTCGCTCATTAAATCCAATAAGAAACGTCGCATCGAATGAATGTGATTGAATTCTCCCCATCTTGACGAGCGGAATTGAATGGTGCAACTGATTTTGCTGTGCTGTGAAAATTCAGATATTTGCATGACTTCTTTTGTTTTATTTTGTGAATAGCAAAAAGCATTCAACCCCATAATACATGTTGTTTTATTGGTCGCTCGTCCATTTCATATCCGATAGCTTAACCATTCATAGATTTGGATTCCTCTCGACGAGCCGAGCAGTACGAGTACCACCTTGATGGGTCTGCGACGTTTCATTTCAGAGTTATTACCAAAAAACCACAAACATCCCAGAATCCTCTCGGTTTGGGGTCAAAATGTTGTCGCTCATTAAATCCAATAAGAAACGTCGCATCGAATGAATGTGATTGAATTCTCCCCATCTTGACGAGCGGAATTGAATGGTGCAACTTATTTTGCTGTGCTGTGAAAATTCAGATATTTGCATGACTTCTTTTGTTTTATTTTGTGAATAGCAAAAAGCATTCAACCCCATAATACATGTTGTTTTATTGGTCGCTCGTCCATTTCATATCCGATAGCATAACCATTCATAGATTTGGATTCCTCTCGACGAGCCGAGCAGTACGAGTACCACCTTGATGGGTCTGCGACGTTTCCTTTCAGAGTTATTACCAAAAAACCACAAACATCCCAGAATCCTCTCGGTTTGGGGTCAAAATGTTGTCGCTCATTAAATCCAATAAGAAACGTCGCATCGAATGAATGTGATTGAATTCTCCCCATCTTGACGAGCGGAATTGAATGGTGCAACTGATATTGCTGTCCTGTGAAAATTCAGATATTTGCATGACTGCTTTTGTTTTATTTTGTGAATAGCAAAAAGCATTCAACCCCATAATACATGTTGTTTTATTGGTCGCTCGTCCATTTCATATTCCATAGCTTAAGCATTCATATATTTGGATTCCTCTCGACGAGGCGAGCAGTACGAGTACCACCTTGATGGGTCTGCGACGTTTCCTTCCAGAGTTATTACCAAAAATACACAAACATCCCAGAATCCTCTCGGTTTGGGGTCAAAATGTTGTCGCTCATTAAATCCAATAAGAAACGTCGCATCGAATGAATGTGATTGAATTCTCCCCATCTTGACGAGCGGAATTGAATGGTGCAACTGATTTTGCTGTGCTGTGAAAATTCAGATATTTGCATGACTTCTTTTGTTTTATTTTGTGAATAGCAAAAAGCATTCAACCCCATAATACATGTTGTTTTATTGGTCGCTCGTCCATTTCATATCCGATAGCTTAACCATTCATAGATTTGGATTCCTCTCGACGAGCCGAGCAGTACGAGTACCACCTTGATGGGTCTGCGACGTTTCATTTCAGAGTTATTACCAAAAAACCACAAACATCCCAGAATCCTCTCGGTTTGGGGTCAAAATGTTGTCGCTCATTAAATCCAATAAGAAACGTCGCATCGAATGAATGTGATTGAATTCTCCCCATCTTGACGAGCGGAATTGAATGGTGCAACTTATTTTGCTGTGCTGTGAAAATTCAGATATTTGCATGACTTCTTTTGTTTTATTTTGTGAATAGCAAAAAGCATTCAACCCCATAATACATGTTGTTTTATTGGTCGCTCGTCCATTTCATATCCGATAGCTTAACCATTCATAGATTTGGATTCCTTTCGACGAGCCGAGCAGTACGAGTACCACCTTGATGGGTCTGCGACGTTTCCTTCCAGAGTTATTACCAAAAAACCACAAACATCCCAGAATCCTCTCGGTTTGGGGTCAAAATGTTGTCGCTCATTAAATCCAATAAGAAACGTCGCATCGAATGAATGTGATTGAATTCTCCCCGTCTGGACGAGCGGAATTGAATGGTGCAACTGATTTTGCTGTGCTGTGAAAATTCAGATATTTGCATGACTGCTTTTGTTTTATTTTATGAATAGCAAAAAGCATTCAACCCATAATACATGTTGTTTTATTGGTCGCTCGTCCATTTCATATCCCATAGCTTAACCATTCATATATTTGGATTCCTCTCGACGAGCCGAGCAGTACGAGTACCACCTTGATGGGTCTGCGACGTTTCCTTCCAGAGTTATTACCAAAAAACCACAAACATCCCAGAATCCTCTCGGTTTGGGGTCAAAATGTTGTCGCTCATTAAATCCCATAAGAAACGTCGCATCGAATGAATGTGATTGAATTCTCCCCGTCTGGACGAGCGGAATTGAATGGTGCAACTGATATTGCTGTCCTGTGAAAATTCAGATATTTGCATGACTGCTTTTGTTTTATTTTGTGAATAGCAAAAAGCATTCAACCCCATAATACATGTTGTTTTATTGGTCGCTCGTCCATTTCATATCCCATATCTTAACCATTCATATATTTGGATTCCTCTCGACGAGGCGAGCAGTTCGAGTACCACCTTGATGGGTCTGCGACGTTTCCTTCCAGAGTTATTACCAAAAAACCACAAACATCCCAGAATCCTCTCGGTTTGGGGTCAAAATGTTGTCGCTCATTAAATCCCATAAGAAACGTCGCATCGAATGAATGTGATTGAATTCTCCCCGTCTGGACGAGCGGAATTGAATGGTGCAACTGATATTGCTGTCCTGTGAAAATTCAGATATTTGCATGACTGCTTTTGTTTTATTTTGTGAATAGCAAAAAGCATTCAACCCCATAATACATGTTGTTTTATTGGTCGCTCGTCCATTTCATATTCCATAGCTTAAGCATTCATATATATATTTGGATTCCTCTCGACGAGGCGAGCAGTACGAGTACCACCTTGATGGGTCTGCGACGTTTCCTTCCAGAGTTATTACCAAAAATACACAAACATCCCAGAATCCTCTCGGTTTGGGGTCAAAATGTTGTCGCTCATTAAATCCAATAAGAAACGTCGCATCGAATGAATGTGATTGAATTCTCCCCATCTTGACGAGCGGAATTGAATGGTGCAACTGATTTTGCTGTGCTGTGAAAATTCAGATATTTGCATGACTTCTTTGTTTTATTTTGTGAATAGCAAAAAGCATTCAACCCCATAATACATGTTGTTTTATTGGTCGCTCGTCCATTTCATATCCCATAGCTTAACCATTCATAGATTTGGATTCCTCTCGACGAGCCGAGCAGTACGAGTACCACCTTGATGGGTCTGCGACGTTTCCTTCTAGAGTTATTACCAAAAAACCACAAACATCCCAGAATCCTCTCGGTTTGGGGTCAAAATGTTGTCGCTCATTAAATCCCATAAGAAACGTCGCATCGAATGAATGTGATTGAATTCTCCCCGTCTGGACGAGCGGAATTGAATGGTGCAACTGATATTGCTGTCCTGTGAAAATTCAATATTTGCATGACTGCTTTTGTTTTATTTTGTGAATAGTAAAAAGCATTCAACCCCATAATACATGTTGTTTTATTGGTCGCTCGTCCATTTCATATTCCATAGCTTAAGCATTCATATATTTGGATTCCTCTCGACGAGGCGAGCAGTACGAGTACCACCTTGATGGGTCTGCGACGTTTCCTTCCAGAGTTATTACCAAAAATACACAAACATCCCAGAATCCTCTCGGTTTGGGGTCAAAATGTTGTCGCTCATTAAATCCAATAAGAAACGTCGCATCGAATGAATGTGATTGAATTCTCCCCGTCTGGACGAGCGGAATTGAATGGTGCAACTGATATTGCTGTCCTGTGAAAATTCAGATATTTGCATGACTGCTTTTGTTTTATTTTGTGAATAGCAAAAAGCATTCAACCCCATAATACATGTTGTTTTATTGGTCGCTCATCCATTTCATATTCCATAGCTTAAGCATTCATATATTTGGATTCCTCTCGACGAGGCGAGCAGTACGAGTACCACCTTGATGGGTCTACGACGTTTCCTTCCAGAGTTATTACCAAAAATACACAAACATCCCAGAATCCTCTCGGTTTGGGGTCAAAATGTTGTCGCTCATTAAATCCAATAAGAAACGTCGCATCGAATGAATGTGATTGAATTCTCCCCATCTTGACGAGCGGAATTGAAAGGTGCAACTGATTTTGCTGTGCTGTGAAAATTCAGATATTTGCATGACTTCTTTTGTTTTATTTTGTGAATAGCAAAAAGCATTCAACCCCATAATACATGTTGTTTTATTGGTCGCTCGTCCATTTCATATCCGATAGCTTAACCATTCATAGATTTGGATTCCTCTCGACGAGCCGAGCAGTACGAGTACCACCTTGATGGGTCTGCGACGTTTCCTTCCAGAGTTATTACCAAAAAACCACAAACATCCCAGAATCCTCTCGGTTTGGGGTCAAAATGTTGTCGCTCATTAAATCCCATAAGAAACGTCGCATCGAATGAATGTGATTGAATTCTCCCCGTCTGGTCGAGCGGAATTGAATGGTGCAACTGATATTGCTGTCCTGTGAAAATTCAGATATTTGCATGACTGCTTTTGTTTTATTTTGTGAATAGCAAAAAGCATTCAACCCCATAATACATGTTGTTTTATTGGTCGCTCGTCCATTTCATATTCCATAGCTTAAGCATTCATATATTTGGATTCCTCTCGACGAGGCGAGCAGTACGAGTACCACCTTGATGGGTCTGCGACGTTTCCTTCCAGAGTTATTACCAAAAAACCACAAACATCCCAGAATCCTCTCGGTTTGGGGTCAAAATGTTGTCGCTCATTAAATCCCATAAGAAACGTCGCATCGAATGAATGTGATTGAATTCTCCCCGTCTGGACGAGCGGAATTGAATGGTGCAACTGATATTGCTGTCCTGTGAAAATTCAGATATTTGCATGACTGCTTTTGTTTTATTTTGTGAATAGCAAAAAGCATTCAACCCCATAATACATGTTGTTTTATTGGTCGCTCGTCCATTTCATATTCCATAGCTTAAGCATTCATATATTTGGATTCATCTCGACGAGGCGAGCAGTACGAGTACCACCTTTTTGGGTCTGCGACGTTTCCTTCCAGAGTTATTACCAAAAAACCACAAACATCCCAGAATCCTCTCGGTTTGGGGTCAAAATGTTGTCGCTCATTAAATCCCATAAGAAACGTCGCATCGAATGAATGTGATTGAATTCTCCCCGTCTGGACGAGCGGAATTGAATGGTGCAACTGATATTGCTGTCCTGTGAAAATTCAGATATTTGCATGACTGCTTTTGTTTTATTTTGTGAATAGCAAAAAGCATTCAACCACATAATACATGTTGTTTTATTGGTCGCTCGTCCATTTCATATTCCATAGCTTAAGCATTCATATATTTGGATTCCTCTCGACGAGGCGAGCAGTACGACTACCACCTTGATGGGTCTGCGACGTTTCCTTCCAGAGTTATTACCAAAAATACACAAACATCCCAGAATCCTCTCGGTTTGGGGTCAAAATGTTGTCGCTCATTAAATCCAATAAGAAACGTCGCATCGAATGAATGTGATTGAATTCTCCCCATCTTGACGAGCGGAATTGAATGGTGCAACTGATTTTGCTGTGCTGTGAAAATTCAGATATTTGCATGACTTCTTTTGTTTTATTTTGTGAATAGCAAAAAGCATTCAACCCCATAATACATGTTGTTTTATTGGTCGCTCGTCCATTTCATATCCGATAGCTTAACCATTCATAGATTTGGATTCCTCTCGACGAGCCGAGCAGTACGAGTACCACCTTGATGGGTCTGCGACGTTTCCTTTCAGAGTTATTACCAAAAAACCACAAACATCCCAGAATCCTCTCGGTTTGGGGTCAAAATGTTGTCGCTCATTAAATCCAATAAGAAACGTCGCATCGAATGAATGTGATTGAATTCTCCCCATCTTGACGAGCGGAATTGAATGGTGCAACTGATATTGCTGTCCTGTGAAAATTCAGATATTTGCATGACTGCTTTTGTTTTATTTTGTGAATAGCAAAAAGCATTCAACCCCATAATACATGTTGTTTTATTGGTCGCTCGTCCATTTCATATTCCATAGCTTAAGCATTCATATATTTGGATTCCTCTCGACGAGGCGAGCAGTACGAGTACCACCTTGATGGGTCTGCGACGTTTCCTTCCAGAGTTATTACCAAAAATACACAAACATCCCAGAATCCTCTCGGTTTGGGGTCAAAATGTTGTCGCTCATTAAATCCAATAAGAAACGTCGCATCGAATGAATGTGATTGAATTCTCCCCGTCTGGACGAGCGGAATTGAATGGTGCAACTGATATTGCTGTCCTGTGAAAATTCAGATATTTGCATGACTGCTTTTGTTTTATTTTGTGAATAGCAAAAAGCATTCAACCCCATAATACATGTTGTTTTATTGGTCGCTCATCCATTTCATATTCCATAGCTTAAGCATTCATATATTTGGATTCCTCTCGACGAGGCGAGCAGTACGAGTACCACCTTGATGGGTCTACGACGTTTCCTTCCAGAGTTATTACCAAAAATACACAAACATCCCAGAATCCTCTCGGTTTGGGGTCAAAATGTTGTCGCTCATTAAATCCAATAAGAAACGTCGCATCGAATGAATGTGATTGAATTCTCCCCATCTTGACGAGCGGAATTGAAAGGTGCAACTGATTTTGCTGTGCTGTGAAAATTCAGATATTTGCATGACTTCTTTTGTTTTATTTTGTGAATAGCAAAAAGCATTCAACCCCATAATACATGTTGTTTTATTGGTCGCTCGTCCATTTCATATCCGATAGCTTAACCATTCATAGATTTGGATTCCTCTCGACGAGCCGAGCAGTACGAGTACCACCTTGATGGGTCTGCGACGTTTCCTTCCAGAGTTATTACCAAAAAACCACAAACATCCCAGAATCCTCTCGGTTTGGGGTCAAAATGTTGTCGCTCATTAAATCCCATAAGAAACGTCGCATCGAATGAATGTGATTGAATTCTCCCCGTCTGGTCGAGCGGAATTGAATGGTGCAACTGATATTGCTGTCCTGTGAAAATTCAGATATTTGCATGACTGCTTTTGTTTTATTTTGTGAATAGCAAAAAGCATTCAACCCCATAATACATGTTGTTTTATTGGTCGCTCGTCCATTTCATATTCCATAGCTTAAGCATTCATATATTTGGATTCCTCTCGACGAGGCGAGCAGTACGAGTACCACCTTGATGGGTCTGCGACGTTTCCTTCCAGAGTTATTACCAAAAAACCACAAACATCCCAGAATCCTCTCGGTTTGGGGTCAAAATGTTGTCGCTCATTAAATCCCATAAGAAACGTCGCATCGAATGAATGTGATTGAATTCTCCCCGTCTGGACGAGCGGAATTGAATGGTGCAACTGATATTGCTGTCCTGTGAAAATTCAGATATTTGCATGACTGCTTTTGTTTTATTTTGTGAATAGCAAAAAGCATTCAACCCCATAATACATGTTGTTTTATTGGTCGCTCGTCCATTTCATATTCCATAGCTTAAGCATTCATATATTTGGATTCATCTCGACGAGGCGAGCAGTACGAGTACCACCTTTTTGGGTCTGCGACGTTTCCTTCCAGAGTTATTACCAAAAAACCACAAACATCCCAGAATCCTCTCGGTTTGGGGTCAAAATGTTGTCGCTCATTAAATCCCATAAGAAACGTCGCATCGAATGAATGTGATTGAATTCTCCCCGTCTGGACGAGCGGAATTGAATGGTGCAACTGATATTGCTGTCCTGTGAAAATTCAGATATTTGCATGACTGCTTTTGTTTTATTTTGTGAATAGCAAAAAGCATTCAACCACATAATACATGTTGTTTTATTGGTCGCTCGTCCATTTCATATTCCATAGCTTAAGCATTCATATATTTGGATTCCTCTCGACGAGGCGAGCAGTACGACTACCACCTTGATGGGTCTGCGACGTTTCCTTCCAGAGTTATTACCAAAAATACACAAACATCCCAGAATCCTCTCGGTTTGGGGTCAAAATGTTGTCGCTCATTAAATCCAATAAGAAACGTCGCATCGAATGAATGTGATTGAATTCTCCCCATCTTGACGAGCGGAATTGAATGGTGCAACTGATTTTGCTGTGCTGTGAAAATTCAGATATTTGCATGACTTCTTTTGTTTTATTTTGTGAATAGCAAAAAGCATTCAACCCCATAATACATGTTGTTTTATTGGTCGCTCGTCCATTTCATATCCGATAGCTTAACCATTCATAGATTTGGATTCCTCTCGACGAGCCGAGCAGTACGAGTACCACCTTGATGGGTCTCCGACGTTTCCTTTCAGAGTTATTACCAAAAAACCACAAACATCCCAGAATCCTCTCGGTTTGGGGTCAAAATGTTGTCGCTCATTAAATCCAATAAGAAACGTCGCATCGAATGAATGTGATTGAATTCTCCCCATCTTGACGAGCGGAATTGAATGGTGCAACTGATATTGCTGTCCTGTGAAAATTCAGATATTTGCATGACTGCTTTTGTTTTATTTTGTGAATAGCAAAAAGCATTCAACCCCATAATACATGTTGTTTTATTGGTCGCTCGTCCATTTCATATTCCATAGCTTAAGCATTCATATATTTGGATTCCTCTCGACGAGGCGAGCAGTACGAGTACCACCTTGATGGGTCTGCGACGTTTCCTTTCAGAGTTATTACCAAAAAACCACAAACATCCCAGAATCCTCTCGGTTTGGGGTCAAAATGTTGTCGCTCATTAAATCCAATAAGAAACGTCGCATCGAATGAATGTGATTGAATTCTCCCCATCTTGACGAGCGGAATTGAATGGTGCAACTGATATTGCTGTCCTGTGAAAATTCAGATATTTGCATGACTGCTTTTGTTTTATTTTGTGAATAGCAAAAAGCATTCAACCCCATAATACATGTTGTTTTATTGGTCGGTCGTCCATTTCATATTCCATAGCTTAAGCATTCATATATTTGGATTCCTCTCGACGAGGCGAGCAGTTCGAGTACCACCTTGATGGGTCTGCGACGTTTCCTTCCAGAGTTATTACCAAAAATACACAAACATCCCAGAATCCTCTCGGTTTGGGGTCAAAATGTTGTCGCTCATTAAATCCAATAAGAAACGTCGCATCGAATGAATGTGATTGAATTCTCCCCATCTTGACGAGCGGAATTGAATGGTGCAACTGATTTTGCTGTGCTGTGAAAATTCAGATATTTGCATGACTTCTTTTGTTTTATTTTGTGAATAGCAAAAAGCATTCAACCCCATAATACATGTTGTTTTATTGGTCGCTCGTCCATTTCATATCCGATAGCTTAACCATTCATAGATTTGGATTCCTCTCGACGAGCCGAGCAGTACGAGTACCACCTTGATGGGTCTGCGACGTTTCCTTTCAGAGTTATTACCAAAAAACCACAAACATCCCAGAATCCTCTCGGTTTGGGGTCAAAATGTTGTCGCTCATTAAATCCAATAAGAAACGTCGCATCGAATGAATGTGATTGAATTCTCCCCATCTTGACGAGCGGAATTGAATGGTGCAACTTATTTTGCTGTGCTGTGAAAATTCAGATATTTGCATGACTTCTTTTGTTTTATTTTGTGAATAGCAAAAAGCATTCAACCCCATAATACATGTTGTTTTATTGGTCGCTCGTCCATTTCATATCCGATAGCTTAACCATTCATAGATTTGGATTCCTTTCGACGAGCCGAGCAGTACGAGTACCACCTTGATGGGTCTGCGACGTTTCCTTCCAGAGTTATTACCAAAAAACCACAAACATCCCAGAATCCTCTCGGTTTGGGGTCAAAATGTTGTCGCTCATTAAATCCAATAAGAAACGTCGCATCGAATGAATGTGATTGAATTCTCCCCGTCTGGACGAGCGGAATTGAATGGTGCAACTGATTTTGCTGTGCTGTGAAAATTCAGATATTTGCATGACTGCTTTTGTTTTATTTTATGAATAGCAAAAAGCATTCAACCCATAATACATGTTGTTTTATTGGTCGCTCGTCCATTTCATATCCCATAGCTTAACCATTCATATATTTGGATTCCTCTCGACGAGCCGAGCAGTACGAGTACCACCTTGATGGGTCTGCGACGTTTCCTTCCAGAGTTATTACCAAAAAACCACAAACATCCCAGAATCCTCTCGGTTTGGGGTCAAAATGTTGTCGCTCATTAAATCCCATAAGAAACGTCGCATCGAATGAATGTGATTGAATTCTCCCCGTCTGGACGAGCGGAATTGAATGGTGCAACTGATATTGCTGTCCTGTGAAAATTCAGATATTTGCATGACTGCTTTTGTTTTATTTTGTGAATAGCAAAAAGCATTCAACCCCATAATACATGTTGTTTTATTGGTCGCTCGTCCATTTCATATTCCATAGCTTAAGCATTCATATATTTGGATTCCTCTCGACGAGGCGAGAAGTACGAGTACCACCTTGATGGGTCTGCGACGTTTCCTTCCAGAGTTATTACCAAAAAACCACAAACATCCCAGAATCCTCTCGGTTTGGGGTCAAAATATTGTCGCTCATTAAATCCAATAAGAAACGTCGCATAGAATGAATGTGATTGAATTCTCCCCGTCTGGACGAGCGGAATTGAATGGTGCAACTGATTTTGCTGTGCTGTGAAAATTCAGATATTTGCATGACTGCTTTTGTTTTATTTTGTGAATAGCAAAAAGCATTCAACCCCATAATACATGTTGTTTTATTGGTCGCTCGTCCATTTCATATCCGATAGCTTAACCATTCATAGATTTGGATTCCTCTCGACGAGCCGAGCAGTACGAGTACCACCTTGATGGGTCTGCGACGTTTCCTTCCAGAGTTATTACCAAAAAACCACAAACATCCCAGAATCCTCTCGGTTTGGGGTCAAAATGTTGTCGCTCATTAAATCCCATAAGAAACGTCGCATCGAATGAATGTGATTGAATTCTCCCCGTCTGGTCGAGCGGAATTGAATGGTGCAACTGATATTGCTGTCCTGTGAAAATTCAGATATTTGCATGACTGCTTTTGTTTTATTTTGTGAATAGCAAAAAGCATTCAACCCCATAATACATGTTGTTTTATTGGTCGCTCGTCCATTTCATATTCCATAGCTTAAGCATTCATATATTTGGATTCCTCTCGACGAGGCGAGCAGTACGAGTACCACCTTGATGGGTCTGCGACGTTTCCTTCCAGAGTTATTACCAAAAAACCACAAACATCCCAGAATCCTCTCGGTTTGGGGTCAAAATGTTGTCGCTCATTAAATCCCATAAGAAACGTCGCATCGAATGAATGTGATTGAATTCTCCCCGTCTGGACGAGCGGAATTGAATGGTGCAACTGATATTGCTGTCCTGTGAAAATTCAGATATTTGCATGACTGCTTTTGTTTTATTTTGTGAATAGCAAAAAGCATTCAACCCCATAATACATGTTGTTTTATTGGTCGCTCGTCCATTTCATATTCCATAGCTTAAGCATTCATATATTTGGATTCATCTCGACGAGGCGAGCAGTACGAGTACCACCTTTTTGGGTCTGCGACGTTTCCTTCCAGAGTTATTACCAAAAAACCACAAACATCCCAGAATCCTCTCGGTTTGGGGTCAAAATGTTGTCGCTCATTAAATCCCATAAGAAACGTCGCATCGAATGAATGTGATTGAATTCTCCCCGTCTGGACGAGCGGAATTGAATGGTGCAACTGATATTGCTGTCCTGTGAAAATTCAGATATTTGCATGACTGCTTTTGTTTTATTTTGTGAATAGCAAAAAGCATTCAACCCCATAATACATGTTGTTTTATTGGTCGCTCGTCCATTTCATATTCCATAGCTTAAGCATTCATATATTTGGATTCCTCTCGACGAGGCGAGCAGTACGACTACCACCTTGATGTGTCTGCGACGTTTCCTTCCAGAGTTATTACCAAAAATACACAAACATCCCAGAATCCTCTCGGTTTGGGGTCAAAATGTTGTCGCTCATTAAATCCAATAAGAAACGTCGCATCGAATGAATGTGATTGAATTCTCCCCATCTTGACGAGCGGAATTGAATGGTGCAACTGATTTTGCTGTGCTGTGAAAATTCAGATATTTGCATGACTTCTTTTGTTTTATTTTGTGAATAGCAAAAAGCATTCAACCCCATAATACATGTTGTTTTATTGGTCGCTCGTCCATTTCATATCCGATAGCTTAACCATTCATAGATTTGGATTCCTCTCGACGAGCCGAGCAGTACGAGTACCACCTTGATGGGTCTGCGACGTTTCCTTTCAGAGTTATTACCAAAAAACCACAAACATCCCAGAATCCTCTCGGTTTGGGGTCAAAATGTTGTCGCTCATTAAATCCAATAAGAAACGTCGCATCGAATGAATGTGATTGAATTCTCCCCATCTTGACGAGCGGAATTGAATGGTGCAACTGATATTGCTGTCCTGTGAAAATTCAGATATTTGCATGACTGCTTTTGTTTTATTTTGTGAATAGCAAAAAGCATTCAACCCCATAATACATGTTGTTTTATTGGTCGCTCGTCCATTTCATATTCCATAGCTTAAGCATTCATATATTTGGATTCCTCTCGACGAGGCGAGCAGTACGAGTACCACCTTGATGGGTCTGCGACGTTTCCTTTCAGAGTTATTACCAAAAAACCACAAACATCCCAGAATCCTCTCGGTTTGGGGTCAAAATGTTGTCGCTCATTAAATCCAATAAGAAACGTCGCATCGAATGAATGTGATTGAATTCTCCCCATCTTGACGAGCGGAATTGAATGGTGCAACTGATATTGCTGTCCTGTGAAAATTCAGATATTTGCATGACTGCTTTTGTTTTATTTTGTGAATAGCAAAAAGCATTCAACCCCATAATACATGTTGTTTTATTGGTCGGTCGTCCATTTCATATTCCATAGCTTAAGCATTCATATATTTGGATTCCTCTCGACGAGGCGAGCAGTTCGAGTACCACCTTGATGGGTCTGCGACGTTTCCTTCCAGAGTTATTACCAAAAATACACAAACATCCCAGAATCCTCTCGGTTTGGGGTCAAAATGTTGTCGCTCATTAAATCCAATAAGAAACGTCGCATCGAATGAATGTGATTGAATTCTCCCCATCTTGACGAGCGGAATTGAATGGTGCAACTGATTTTGCTGTGCTGTGAAAATTCAGATATTTGCATGACTTCTTTTGTTTTATTTTGTGAATAGCAAAAAGCATTCAACCCCATAATACATGTTGTTTTATTGGTCGCTCGTCCATTTCATATCCGATAGCTTAACCATTCATAGATTTGGATTCCTCTCGACGAGCCGAGCAGTACGAGTACCACCTTGATGGGTCTGCGACGTTTCCTTTCAGAGTTATTACCAAAAAACCACAAACATCCCAGAATCCTCTCGGTTTGGGGTCAAAATGTTGTCGCTCATTAAATCCAATAAGAAACGTCGCATCGAATGAATGTGATTGAATTCTCCCCATCTTAACGAGCGGAATTGAATGGTGCAACTTATTTTGCTGTGCTGTGAAAATTCAGATATTTGCATGACTTCTTTTGTTTTATTTTGTGAATAGCAAAAAGCATTCAACCCCATAATACATGTTGTTTTATTGGTCGCTCGTCCATTTCATATCCGATAGCTTAACCATTCATAGATTTGGATTCCTTTCGACGAGCCGAGCAGTACGAGTACCACCTTGATGGGTCTGCGACGTTTCCTTCCAGAGTTATTACCAAAAAACCACAAACATCCCAGAATCCTCTCGGTTTGGGGTCAAAATGTTGTCGCTCATTAAATCCAATAAGAAACGTCGCATCGAATGAATGTGATTGAATTCTCCCCGTCTGGACGAGCGGAATTGAATGGTGCAACTGATTTTGCTGTGCTGTGAAAATTCAGATATTTGCATGACTGCTTTTGTTTTATTTTATGAATAGCAAAAAGCATTCAACCCATAATACATGTTGTTTTATTGGTCGCTCGTCCATTTCATATCCCATAGCTTAACCATTCATATATTTGGATTCCTCTCGACGAGCCGAGCAGTACGAGTACCACCTTGATGGGTCTGCGACGTTTCCTTCCAGAGTTATTACCAAAAAACCACAAACATCCCAGAATCCTCTCGGTTTGGGGTCAAAATGTTGTCGCTCATTAAATCCCATAAGAAACGTCGCATCGAATGAATGTGATTGAATTCTCCCCGTCTGGACGAGCGGAATTGAATGGTGCAACTGATATTGCTGTCCTGTGAAAATTCAGATATTTGCATGACTGCTTTTGTTTTATTTTGTGAATAGCAAAAAGCATTCAACCCCATAATACATGTTGTTTTATTGGTCGCTCGTCCATTTCATATTCCATAGCTTAAGCATTCATATATTTGGATTCCTCTCGACGAGGCGAGAAGTACGAGTACCACCTTGATGGGTCTGCGACGTTTCCTTCCAGAGTTATTACCAAAAATACACAAACATCCCAGAATCCTCTCGGTTTGGGGTCAAAATGTTTTCGCTCATTAAATCCCATAAGAAACGTCGCATCGAATGAATGTGATTGAATTCTCCCCGTCTGGACGAGCGGAATTGAATGGTGCAACTGATTTTGCTGTGCTGTGAAAATTCAGATATTTGCATGACTGCTTTTGTTTTATTTTGTGAATAGCAAAAAGCATTCAACCCCATAATACATGTTGTTTTATTGGTCGCTCGTCCATTTCATATCCGATAGCTTAACCATTCATAGATTTGGATTCCGCTCGATGAGCCGAGCAGTACGAGTACCACCTTGATGGGTCTGCGACGTTTCCTTCCAGAGTTATTACCAAAAAACCACAAACATCCCAGAATCCTCTCGGTTTGGGGTCAAAATATTGTCGCTCATTAAATCCAATAAGAAACGTCGCATAGAATGAATGTGATTGAATTCTCCCCGTCTGGACGAGCGGAATTGAATGGTGCAACTGATTTTGCTGTGCTGTGAAAATTCAGATATTTGCATGACTGCTTTTGTTTTATTTTGTGAATAGCAAAAAGCATTCAACCCCATAAAACATGTTGTTTTATTGGTCGCTCGTCCATTTCATATCCGATAGCTTAACCATTCATAGATTTGGATTCCGCTCGACGAGCCGAGCAGTACGAGTACCACCTTGATGGGTCTGCGACGTTTCCTTCCAGAGTTATTACCAAAAAACCACAAACATCCCAGAATCCTCTCGGTTTGGGGTCAAAATGTTGTCGCTCATTAAATCCAATAAGAAACGTCGCATCGAATGAATGTGATTGAATTCTCCCCGTCTGGACGAGCGGAATTGAATGGTGCAACTGATTTTGCTGTGCTGTGAAAATTCAGATATTTGCATGACTGCTTTTGTTTTATTTTATGAATAGCAAAAAGCATTCAACCCATAATACATGTTGTTTTATTGGTCGCTCGTCCATTTCATATCCCATAGCTTAACCATTCATATACTTGGATTCCTCTCGACGAGGCGAGCAGTTCGAGTACCACCTTGATGGGTCTGCGACGTTTCCTTCCAGAGTTATTACCAAAAAACCACAAACATCCCAGAATCCTCTCGGTTTGGGGTCAAAATGTTGTCGCTCATTAAATCCAATAAGAAACGTCGCATCGAATGAATGTGATTGAATTCTCCCCGTCTGGACGAGCGGAATTGAATGGTGCAACTGATTTTGCTGTGCTGTGAAAATTCAGATATTTGCATGACTTCTTTTGTTTTATTTTGTGAATAGCAAAAAGCATTCAACCCCATAATACATGTTGTTTTATTGGTCGCTCGTCCATTTCATATTCCATAGCTTAAGCATTCATATATTTGGATTCCTCTTGACGAGGCGAGAAGTACGAGTACCACCTTGATGGGTCTGCGACGTTTCCTTCCAGAGTTATTACCAAAAATACACAAACATCCCAGAATCCTCTCGGTTTGGGGTCAAAATGTTGTCGCTCATTAAATCCCATAAGAAACGTCGCACCGAATGAATGTGATTGAATTTTCCCCGTCTCGACGAGCGGAATTGAATGGTGCAACTGATTTTGCTGTGCTGTGAAAATTCAGATATTTGCATGACTGCTTTTGTTTTATTTTGTGAATAGCAAAAAGCATTCAACCCCATAATACATGCTGTTTTATTGGTCGCTCGTCCATTTCATATCACATAGCTTAACCATTCATATATTTGGATTCGTCTCGACGAGCCGAGCAGTACGAGTATCACCTTGATGGGTCTGCGACGTTTCCTTCCAGAGTTATTACCAAAAAAACACAAACATCCCAGAATCCTCTCGGTTTGGGGTCAAAATGTTGTCGCTCATTAAATCCCATAAGAAACGTCGCATCGAATGAATGTGATTGAATTCTCCCCGTCTCGAAGAGCGAAATTGAATGGTGCAACTGATTTTGCTGTGCTGTGAAAATTCAGATATTTGCATGACTGCTTTTGTTTTATTTTGTGAATAGCAAAAAGCATTCAACCCCATAATACATGTTGTTTTATTGGTCGCTCGTCCATTTCATATCCCATAGCTTAAGCATTCATATATTTGGATTCCTCTCGACGAGGCGAGCAGTACGAGTACCACCTTGATGGGTCTGCGACGTTTCTTTCCAGAGTTATTACCAAAAAACCACAAACATCCCAGAATCCTCTCGGTTTGGGGTCAAAATGTTGTCGCTCATTAAATCCCATAAGAAACGTCGCATCGAATGAATGTGATTGAATTCTCCCCGTCTGGACGAGCGGAATTGAATGGTGCAACTGATTTTGCTGTGCTGTGAAAATTCAGATATTTGCATGACTGCTTTTGTTTTATTTTGTGAATAGCAAAAGCATTCAACCCCATAATACATGTTGTTTTATTGGTCGCTCGTCCATTTCATATTCCATAGCTTAAGCATTCATATATTTGGATTCCTCTCGACGAGGCGAGAAGTACGAGTACCACCTTGATGGGTCTGCGACGTTTCCTTCCAGAGTTATTACCAAAAATACACAAACATCCCAGAATCCTCTCGGTTTGGGGTCAAAATGTTGTCGCTCATTAAATCCCATAAGAAACGTCGCATCGAATGAATGTGATTGAATTCTCCCCGTCTGGACGAGCGGAATTGAATGGTGCAACTGATATTGCTGTCCTGTGAAAATTCAGATATTTGCATGACTGCTTTTGTTTTATTTTGTGAATAGCAAAAAGCATTCAACCCCATAATACATGTTGTTTTATTGGTCGCTCGTCCATTTCATATTCCATAGCTTAAGCATTCATATATTTGGATTCCTCTCGACGAGGCGAGAAGTACGAGTACCACCTTGATGGGTCTGCGACGTTTCCTTCCAGAGTTATTACCAAAAATACACAAACATTCCAGAATCCTCTCGGTTTGGGGTCAAAATGTTTTCGCTCATTAAATCCAATAAGAAACGTCGCATCGAATGAATGTGATTGAATTCTCCCCGTCTGGACGAGCGGAATTGAATGGTGCAACTGATTTTGCTTTGCTGTGAAAATTCAGATATTTGCATGACTGCTTTTGTTTTATTTTGTGAATAGCAAAAAGCATTCAACCCCATAATACATGTTGTTTTATTGGTCGCTCGTCCATTTCATATTCCATAGCTTAAGCATTCATATATTTGGATTCCTCTCGACGAGGCGAGAAGTACGAGTACCACCTTGATGGGTCTGCGACGTTTCCTTCCAGAGTTATTACCAAAAATACACAAACATCCCAGAATCCTCTCGGTTTGGGGTCAAAATGTTGTCGCTCATTAAATCCCATAAGAAACGTCGCATCGAATGAATGTGATTGAATTCTCCCCGTCTGGACGAGCGGAATTGAATGGTGCAACTGATATTGCTGTCCTGTGAAAATTCAGATATTTGCATGACTGCTTTTGTTTTATTTTGTGAATAGCAAAAAGCATTCAACCCCATAATACATGTTGTTTTATTGGTCGCTCGTCCATTTCATATTCCATAGCTTAAGCATTCATATATTTGGATTCCTCTCGACGAGGCGAGAAGTACGAGTACCACCTTGATGGGTCTGCGACGTTTCCTTCCAGAGTTATTACCAAAAATACACAAACATTCCAGAATCCTCTCGGTTTGGGGTCAAAATGTTTTCGCTCATTAAATCCAATAAGAAACGTCGCAGCGAATGAATGTGATTGAATTCTCCCCGTCTGGACGAGCGGAATTGAATGGTGCAACTGATTTTGCTGTGCTGTGAAAATTCAGATATTTGCATGACTGCTTTTGTTTTATTTTGTGAATAGCAAAAAGCATTCAACCCCATAATACATGTTGTTTTATTGGTCGCTCGTCCATTTCATATCCGATAGCTTAACCATTCATAGATTTGGATTCCGCTCGACGAGCCGAGCAGTACGAGTACCACCTTGATGGGTCTGCGACGTTTCCTTCCAGAGTTATTACAAAAAAACCACAAACATCCCAGAATCCTCTCGGTTTGGGGTCAAAATGTTGTCGCTCATTAAATCCAATAAGAAACGTCGCATCGAATGAATGTGATTGAATTCTCCCCGTCTGGACGAGCGGAATTGAATGGTGCAACTGATTTTGCTGTGCTGTGAAAATTCAGATATTTGCATGACTGCTTTTGTTTTATTTTGTGAATAGCAAAAAGCATTCAACCCCATAATACATGTTGTTTTATTGGTCGCTCGTCCATTTCATATTCCATAGCTTAAGCATTCATATATTTGGATTCCTCTCGACGAGGCGAGAAGTACGAGTACCACCTTGATGGGTCTGCGACGTTTCCTTCCAGAGTTATTACCAAAAATACACAAACATCCCAGAATCCTCTCGGTTTGGGGTCAAAATGTTGTCGCTCATTAAATCCAATAAGAAACGTCGCATCGAATGAATGTGATTGAATTCTCCCCGTCTGGACGAGAGGAATTGAATGGTGCAACTGATTTTGCTGTGCTGTGAAAATTCAGATATTTGCATGACTGCTTTTGTTTTATTTTGTGAATAGCAAAAAGCATTCAACCCCATAATACATGTTGTTTTATTGGTCGCTCGTCCATTTCATATCCGATAGCTTAACGATTCATAGATGTGGATTCCTCTCGACGAGCCGAGCAGTACGAGTACCACCTTGATGGGTCTGCGACGTTTCCTTCCAGAGTTATTACCAAAAAACCACAAACATCCCAGAATCCTCTCGGTTTGGGGTCAAAATGTTGTCGCTCATTAAATCCAATAAGAAACGTCGCATCGAATGAATGTGATTGAATTCTCCCCGTCTGGACGAGCGGAATTGAATGGTGCAACTGATTTTGCTGTGCTGTGAAAATTCAGATATTTGCATGACTGCTTTTGTTTTATTTTATGAATAGCAAAAAGCATTCAACCCATAATACATGTTGTTTTATTGGTCGCTCGTCCATTTCATATCCCATAGCTTACCCATTCATATATTTGGATTCCTCTCGACGAGGCGAGCAGTTCGAGTACCACCTTGATGGGTCTGCGACGTTTCCTTCCAGAGTTATTACCAAAAAACCACAAACATCCCAGAATCCTCTCGGTTTGGGGTCAAAATGTTGTCGCTCATTAAATCCAATAAGAAACGTCGCATCGAATGAATGTGATTGAATTCTGCCCATCTTGACGAGCGGAATTGAATGGTGCAACTGATTTTGCTGTGCTGTGAAAATTCAGATATTTGCATGACTTCTTTTGTTTTATTTTGTGAATAGCAAAAAGCATTCAACCCCATAATACATGTTGTTTTATTGGTCGCTCGTCCATTTCATATCCGATAGCTTAACCATTCATAGATTTGGATTCCTCTCGACGAGCCGAGCAGTACGAGTACCACCTTGATGGGTCTCCGACGTTTCCTTCCAGAGTTATTACCAAAAAACCACAAACATCCCAGAATCCTCTCGGTTTGGGGTCAAAATGTTGTCGCTCATTAAATCCAATAAGAAACGTCGCATCGAATGAATGTGATTGAATTCTCCCCGTCTGGACGAGCGGAATTGAATGGTGCAACTGATTTTGCTGTGCTGTGAAAATTCAGATATTTGCATGACTGCTTTTGTTTTATTTTATGAATAGCAAAAAGCATTCAACCCATAATACATGTTGTTTTATTGGTCGCTCGTCCATTTCATATCCCATAGCTTAACCATTCATATATTTGGATTCCTCTCGACGAGGCGAGCAGTTCGAGTACCACCTTGATGGGTCTGCGACGTTTCCTCCAGAGTTATCACCAAAAAACCACAAACATCCCAGAATCCTCTCGGTTTGGGGTCAAAATGTTGTCGCTCATTAAATCCCATAAGAAACGTCGCACCGAATGAATGTGATTGAATTTTCCCCGTCTCGACGAGCGGAATTGAATGGTGCAACTGATTTTGCTGTGCTGTGAAAATTCAGATATTTGCATGACTTCTTTTGTTTTATTTTGTGAATAGCAAAAAGCATTCAACCCCATAATACATGTTGTTTTATTGGTCGCTCGTCCATTTCATATCCGATAGCTTAACCATTCATATATTTGGATTCCTCTCGACGAGCCGAGCAGTACGAGTACCACCTTGATGGGTCTGCGACGTTTCCTTCCAGAGTTATTACCAAAAAACCACAAACATCCCAGAATCCTCTCGGTTTGGGGTCAAAATGTTGTCGCTCATTAAATCCAATAAGAAACGTCGCATCGAATGAATGTGATTGAATTCTCCCCGTCTGGACGAGCGGAATTGAATGGTGCAACTTATTTTGCTGTGCTGTGAAAATTCAGATATTTGCATGACTGCTTTTGTTTTATTTTATGAATAGCAAAAAGCATTCAACCCATAATACATGTTGTTTTATTGGTCGCTCGTCCATTTCATATCCCATAGCTTAACCATTCATATATTTGGATTCCTCTCGACGAGGCGAGCAGTTCGAGTACCACCTTGATGGGTCTGCGACGTTTCCTTCCAGAGTTATTACCAAAAAACCACAAACATCCCAGAATCCTCTCGGTTTGGGGTCAAAATGTTGTCGCTCATTAAATCCCATAAGAAACGTCGCATCGAATGAATGTGATTGAATTCTCCCCGTCTGGACGAGCGGAATTGAATGGTGCAACTGATATTGCTGTCCTGTGAAAATTCAGATATTTGCATGACTGCTTTTGTTTTATTTTGTGAATAGCAAAAAGCATTCAACCCCATAATACATGTTGTTTTATTGGTCGCTCGTCCATTTCATATTCCATAGCTTAAGCATTCATATATTTGGATTCCTCTCGACGAGGCGAGAAGTTCGAGTACCACCTTGATGGGTCTGCGACGTTTCCTTCCAGAGTTATTACCAAAAATACACAAACATCCCAGAATCCTCTCGGTTTGGGGTCAAAATGTTTTCGCTCATTAAATCCAATAAGAAACGTCGCATCGAATGAATGTGATTGAATTCTCCCCGTCTGGACGAGCGGAATTGAATGGTGCAACTGATATTGCTGTCCTGTGAAAATTCAGATAATTGCATGACTGCTTTTGTTTTATTTTGTGAATAGCAAAAAGCATTCAACCCCATAATACATGTTGTTTTATTGGTCGCTCGTCCATTTCATATTCCATAGCTTAAGCATTCATATATTTGGATTCCTCTCGACGAGGCGAGCAGTACGAGTACCACCTTGATGGGTCTGCGACGTTTCCTTCCAGAGTTATTACCAAAAATACACAAACATCCAGGAATCCTCTCGGTTTGGGGTCAAAATGTTGTCGCTCATTAAATCCAATTAGAAACGTCGCATCGAATGAATGTGATTGAATTCTCCCCGTCTGGACGAGCGGAATTGAATGGTGCAACTTATTTTGCTGTGCTGTGAAAATTCAGATATTTGCATGACTGCTTTTGTTTTATTTTATGAATAGCAAAAAGCATTCAACCCATAATACATGTTGTTTTATTGGTCGCTCGTCCATTTCATATCCGATAGCTTAACCATTCATATATTTGGATTCCTCTCGACGAGCCGAGCAGTACGAGTACCACCTTGATGGGTCTGCGACGTTTCCTTCCAGAGTTATTACCAAAAAACCACAAACATCCCAGAATCCTCTCGGTTTGGGGTCAAAATGTTGTCGCTCATTAAATCCAATAAGAAACGTCGCATCGAATGAATGTGATTGAATTCTCCCCGTCTGGACGAGCGGAATTGAATGGTGCAACTTATTTTGCTGTGCTGTGAAAATTCAGATATTTGCATGACTGCTTTTGTTTTATTTTATGAATAGCAAAAAGCATTCAACCCATAATACATGTTGTTTTATTGGTCGCTCGTCCATTTCATATCCCATAGCTTAACCATTCATATATTTGGATTCCTCTCGACGAGGCGAGCAGTTCGAGTACCACCTTGATGGGTCTGCGACGTTTCCTTCCAGAGTTATTACCAAAAAACCACAAACATCCCAGAATCCTCTCGGTTTGGGGTCAAAATGTTGTCGCTCATTAAATCCCATAAGAAACGTCGCATCGAATGAATGTGATTGAATTCTCCCCGTCTGGACGAGCGGAATTGAATGGTGCAACTGATATTGCTGTCCTGTGAAAATTCAGATATTTGCATGACTGCTTTTGTTTTATTTTGTGAATAGCAAAAAGCATTCAACCCCATAATACATGTTGTTTTATTGGTCGCTCGTCCATTTCATATTCCATAGCTTAAGCATTCATATATTTGGATTCCTCTCGACGAGGCGAGAAGTACGAGTACCACCTTGATGGGTCTGCGACGTTTCCTTCCAGAGTTATTACCAAAAATACACAAACATCCCAGAATCCTCTCGGTTTGGGGTCAAAATGTTTTCGCTCATTAAATCCAATAAGAAACGTCGCATCGAATGAATGTGATTGAATTCTCCCCGTCTGGACGAGCGGAATTGAATGGTGCAACTGATATTGCTGTCCTGTGAAAATTCAGATAATTGCATGACTGCTTTTGTTTTATTTTGTGAATAGCAAAAAGCATTCAACCCCATAATACATGTTGTTTTATTGGTCGCTCGTCCATTTCATATTCCATAGCTTAAGCATTCATATATTTGGATTCCTCTCGACGAGGCGAGCAGTACGAGTACCACCTTGATGGGTCTGCGACGTTTCCTTCCAGAGTTATTACCAAAAATACACAAACATCCAGGAATCCTCTCGGTTTGGGGTCAAAATGTTGTCGCTCATTAAATCCAATTAGAAACGTCGCATGGAATGAATGTGATTGAATTCTCCCCGTCTGGACGAGCGGAATTGAATGGTGCAACTTATTTTGCTGTGCTGTGAAAATTCAGATATTTGCATGACTGCTTTTGTTTTATTTTATGAATAGCAAAAAGCATTCAACCCATAATACATGTTGTTTTATTGGTCGCTCGTCCATTTCATATCCCATAGCTTAACCATTCATATATTTGGATTCCTCTCGACGAGGCGAGCAGTTCGAGTACCACCTTGATGGGTCTGCGACGTTTCCTTCCAGAGTTATTACCAAAAAACCACAAACATCCCAGAATCCTCTCGGTTTGGGGTCAAAATGTTGTCGCTCATTAAATCCCATAAGAAACGTCGCACCGAATGAATGTGATTGAATTTTCCCCGTCTCGACGAGCGGAATTGAATGGTGCAACTGATTTTGCTGTGCTGTGAAAATTCAGATATTTGCATGACTGCTTTTGTTTTATTTTGTGAATAGCAAAAAGCATTCAACCCCATAATACATGCTGTTTTATTGGTCGCTCGTCAATTTCATATCCCATAGCTTAAACATTCATATATTTGGATTCGTCTCGACGAGCCGAGCAGTACGAGTACCACCTTGATGGGTCTGCGACGTTTCCTTCCAGAGTTATTACCAAAAAAACACAAACATCCCAGAATCCTCTCGGTTTGGGGTCAAAATGTTGTCGCTCATTAAATCCCATAAGAAACGTCGCATCGAATGAATGTGATTGAATTCTCCCCGTCTGGAAGAGCGGAATTGAATGGTGCAACTGATTTTGCTGTGCTGTGAAAATTCAGATATTTGCATGACTGCTTTTGTTTTATTTTGTGAAAAGCAAAAAGCATTAAACCCCATAATACATGTTGTTTTATTGGTCGCTCGTCCATTTCATATCCCATAGCTTAAGCATTCATATATTTGGATTCCTCTCGACGAGGCGAGCAGTACGAGTACCACCTTGATGGGTCTGCGACGTTTCCTTCCAGAGTTATTACCAAAAAACCACAAACATCCCAGAATCCTCTCGGTTTGGGGTCAAAATGTTGTCGCTCATTAAATCCAATTAGAAACGTCGCATCGAATGAATGTGATTGAATTCTCCCCGTCTGGACGAGCGGAATTGAATGGTGCAACTTATTTTGCTGTGCTGTGAAAATTCAGATATTTGCATGACTGCTTTTGTTTTATTTTGTGAATAGCAAAAAGCATTAAACCCCATAATACATGTTGTTTTATTGGTCGCTCGTCCATTTCATATTCCATAGCTTAAGCATTCATATATTTGGATTCCTCTCGACGAGGCGAGAAGTACGAGTACCACCTTGATGGGTCTGCGACGTTTCCTTCCAGAGTTATTACCAAAAATACACAAACATCCCAGAATCCTCTCGGTTTGGGGTCAAAATGTTTTCGCTCATTAAATCCAATAAGAAACGTCGCATCGAATGAATGTGATTGAATTCTCCCCGTCTGGACGAGCGGAATTGAATGGTGCAACTGATATTGCTGTCCTGTGAAAATTCAGATAATTGCATGACTGCTTTTGTTTTATTTTGTGAATAGCAAAAAGCATTCAACCCCATAATACATGTTGTTTTATTGGTCGCTCGTCCATTTCATATTCCATAGCTTAAGCATTCATATATTTGGATTCCTCTCGACGAGGCGAGCAGTACGAGTACCACCTTGATGGGTCTGCGACGTTTCCTTCCAGAGTTATTACCAAAAATACACAAACATCCAGGAATCCTCTCGGTTTGGGGTCAAAATGTTGTCGCTCATTAAATCCAATTAGAAACGTCGCATGGAATGAATGTGATTGAATTCTCCCCGTCTGGACGAGCGGAATTGAATGGTGCAACTTATTTTGCTGTGCTGTGAAAATTCAGATATTTGCATGACTGCTTTTGTTTTATTTTATGAATAGCAAAAAGCATTCAACCCATAATACATGTTGTTTTATTGGTCGCTCGTCCATTTCATATCCCATAGCTTAACCATTCATATATTTGGATTCCTCTCGACGAGGCGAGCAGTTCGAGTACCACCTTGATGGGTCTGCGACGTTTCCTTCCAGAGTTATTACCAAAAAACCACAAACATCCCAGAATCCTCTCGGTTTGGGGTCAAAATGTTGTCGCTCATTAAATCCCATAAGAAACGTCGCACCGAATGAATGTGATTGAATTTTCCCCGTCTCGACGAGCGGAATTGAATGGTGCAACTGATTTTGCTGTGCTGTGAAAATTCAGATATTTGCATGACTGCTTTTGTTTTATTTTGTGAATAGCAAAAAGCATTCAACCCCATAATACATGCTGTTTTATTGGTCGCTCGTCAATTTCATATCCCATAGCTTAAACATTCATATATTTGGATTCGTCTCGACGAGCCGAGCAGTACGAGTACCACCTTGATGGGTCTGCGACGTTTCCTTCCAGAGTTATTACCAAAAAAACACAAACATCCCAGAATCCTCTCGGTTTGGGGTCAAAATGTTGTCGCTCATTAAATCCCATAAGAAACGTCGCATCGAATGAATGTGATTGAATTCTCCCCGTCTGGAAGAGCGGAATTGAATGGTGCAACTGATTTTGCTGTGCTGTGAAAATTCAGATATTTGCATGACTGCTTTTGTTTTATTTTGTGAAAAGCAAAAAGCATTAAACCCCATAATACATGTTGTTTTATTGGTCGCTCGTCCATTTCATATCCCATAGCTTAAGCATTCATATATTTGGATTCCTCTCGACGAGGCGAGCAGTACGAGTACCACCTTGATGGGTCTGCGACGTTTCCTTCCAGAGTTATTACCAAAAAACCACAAACATCCCAGAATCCTCTCGGTTTGGGGTCAAAATGTTGTCGCTCATTAAATCCAATTAGAAACGTCGCATCGAATGAATGTGATTGAATTCTCCCCGTCTGGACGAGCGGAATTGAATGGTGCAACTTATTTTGCTGTGCTGTGAAAATTCAGATATTTGCATGACTGCTTTTGTTTTATTTTGTGAATAGCAAAAAGCATTAAACCCCATAATACATGTTGTTTTATTGGTCGCTCGTCCATTTCATATCCCATAGCTTAACCATTCATATATTTGGATTCCTCTCGACGAGGCGAGCAGTACGAGTACCACCTTGATGGGTCTGCGACGTTTCCTTCCAGAGTTATTACCAAAAAACCACAAACATCCCAGAATCCTCTCGGTTTGGGGTCAAAATGTTGTCGCTCATTAAATCCCATAAGAAACGTCGCATCGAATGAATGTGATTGAATTCTCCCCGTCTGGACGAGCGGAATTGAATGGTGCAACTGATTTTGCTGTGCTGTGAAAATTCAGATATTTGCATGACTGCTTTTGTTTTATTTTGTGAATAGCAAAAGCATTCAACCCCATAATACATGTTGTTTTATTGGTCGCTCGTCCATTTCATATCCCATAGCTTAAGCATTCATATATTTGGATTCCTCTCGACGAGGCGAGCAGTTCGAGTACCACCTTGATGGGTCTGCGACGTTTCCTTCCAGAGTTATTACCAAAAAACCACAAACATCCCAGAATCCTCTCGGTTTGGGGTCAAAATGTTGTCGCTCATTAAATCCCATAAGAAACGTTGCATCGAATGAATGTGTTTGAATTCTCCCCGTCTGGACGAGCGGAATTGAATGGTGCAACTGATATTGCTGTCCTGTGAAAATTCAGATATTTGCATGACTGCTTTTGTTTTATTTTGTGAATAGCAAAAAGCATTCAACCCCATAATACATGTTGTTTTATTGGTCGCTCGTCCATTTCATATTCCATAGCTTAAGCATTCATATATTTGGATTCCTCTCGACGAGGCGAGAAGTACGAGTACCACCTTGATGGGTCTGCGACGTTTCCTTCCAGAGTTATTACCAAAAATACACAAACATCCCAGAATCCTCTCGGTTTGGGGTCAAAATGTTTTCGCTCATTAAATCCAATAAGAAACGTCGCATCGAATGAATGTGATTGAATTCTCCCCGTCTGGACGAGCGGAATTGAATGGTGCAACTGATTTTGCTGTGCTGTGAAAATTCAGATATTTGCATGACTGCTTTTGTTTTATTTTGTGAATAGCAAAAAGCATTCAACCCCATAATACATGTTGTTTTATTGGTCGCTCGTCCATTTCATATCCGATAGCTTAACCATTCATAGATGTGGATTCCGCTCGACGAGCCGAGCAGTACGAGTACCACCTTGATGGGTCTGCGACGTTTCCTTCCAGAGTTATTACAAAAAAAACCACAAACATCCCAGAATCCTCTCGGTTTGGGGTCAAAATGTTGTCGCTCATTAAATCCAATAAGAAACTTCGCATCGAATGAATGTGATTGAATTCTCCCCGTCTGGACGAGCGGAATTGAATGGTGCAACTGATTTTGCTGTGCTGTGAAAATTCAGATATTTGCATGACTGCTTTTGTTTTATTTTGTGAATAGCAAAAAGCATTCAACCCCATAATACATGTTGTTTTATTGGTCGCTCGTCCATTTCATATTCCATAGCTTAAGCATTCATATATTTGGATTCCTCTCGACGAGGCGAGAAGTATGAGTACCACCTTGATGGGTCTGCGACGTTTCCTTCCAGAGTTATTACCAAAAATACACAAACATCCCAGAATCCTCTCGGTTTGGGGTCAAAATGTTGTCGCTCATTAAATCCAATTAGAAACGTCGCATCGAAAGAATGTGATTGAATTCTCCCCGTCTGGACGAGCGGAATTGAATGGTGCAACTTATTTTGCTGTGCTGTGAAAATTCAGATATTTGCATGACTGCTTTTGTTTTATTTTATGAATAGCAAAAAGCATTCAACCCATAATACATGTTGTTTTATTGGTCGCTCGTCCATTTCATATCCCATAGCTTAACCATTCATATATTTGGATTCCTCTCGACGAGGCGAGCAGTTCGAGTACCACCTTGATGGGTCTGCGACGTTTCCTTCCAGAGTTATTACCAAAAAACCACAAACATCCCAGAATCCTCTCGGTTTGGGGTCAAAATGTTGTCGCTCATTAAATCCCATAAGAAACGTCGCACCGAATGAATGTGATTGAATTTTCCCCGTCTCGACGAGCGGAATTGAATGGTGCAACTGATTTTGCTGTGCTGTGAAAATTCAGATATTTGCATGACTGCTTTTGTTTTATTTTGTGAATAGCAAAAAGCATTCAACCCCATAATACATGCTGTTTTATTGGTCGCTCGTCCATTTCACATCCCATAGCTTAACCATTCATATATTTGGATTCGTCTCGACGAGCCGAGCAGTACGAGTACCACCTTGATGGGTCTGCGACGTTTCCTTCCAGAGTTATTACCAAAAAAACACAAACATCCCAGAATCCTCTCGGTTTGGGGTCAAAATGTTGTCGCTCATTAAATCCCATAAGAAACGTCGCATCGAATGAATGTGATTGAATTCTCCCCGTCTGGAAGAGCGGAATTGAATGGTGCAACTGATTTTGCTGTGCTGTGAAAATTCAGATATTTGCATGACTGCTTTTGTTTTATTTTGTGAAAAGCAAAAAGCATTAAACCCCATAATACATGTTGTTTTATTGGTCGCTCGTCCATTTCATATCCCATAGCTTAAGCATTCATATATTTGGATTCCTCTCGACGAGGCGAGCAGTACGAGTACCACCTTGATGGGTCTGCGACGTTTCCTTCCAGAGTTATTACCAAAAAACCACAAACATCCCAGAATCCTCTCGGTTTGGGGTCAAAATGTTGTCGCTCATTAAATCCAATTAGAAACGTCGCATCGAATGAATGTGATTGAATTCTCCCCGTCTGGACGAGCGGAATTGAATGGTGCAACTTATTTTGCTGTGCTGTGAAAATTCAGATATTTGCATGACTGCTTTTGTTTTATTTTATGAATAGCAAAAAGCATTCAACCCATAATACATGTTGTTTTATTGGTCGCTCGTCCATTTCATATCCCATAGCTTAACCATTCATATATTTGGATTCCTCTCGACGAGGCGAGCAGTTCGAGTACCACCTTGATGGGTCTGCGACGTTTCCTTCCAGAGTTATTACCAAAAAACCACAAACATCCCAGAATCCTCTCGGTTTGGGGTCAAAATGTTGTCGCTCATTAAATCCCATAAGAAACGTCGCATCGAATGAATGTGATTGAATTCTCCCCGTCTGGACGAGCGGAATTGAATGGTGCAACTGATTTTGCTGTGCTGTGAAAATTCAGATATTTGCATGACTGCTTTTGTTTTATTTTGTGAATAGCAAAAGCATTCAACCCCATAATACATGTTGTTTTATTGGTCGCTCGTCCATTTCATATCCCATAGCTTAAGCATTCATATATTTGGATTCCTCTCGACGAGGCGAGCAGTTCGAGTACCACCTTGATGGGTCTGCGACGTTTCCTTCCAGAGTTATTACCAAAAAACCACAAACATCCCAGAATCCTCTCGGTTTGGGGTCAAAATGTTGTCGCTCATTAAATCCCATAAGAAACGTTGCATCGAATGAATGTGTTTGAATTCTCCCCGTCTGGACGAGCGGAATTGAATGGTGCAACTGATATTGCTGTCCTGTGAAAATTCAGATATTTGCATGACTGCTTTTGTTTTATTTTGTGAATAGCAAAAAGCATTCAACCCCATAATACATGTTGTTTTATTGGTCGCTCGTCCATTTCATATTCCATAGCTTAAGCATTCATATATTTGGATTCCTCTCGACGAGGCGAGAAGTACGAGTACCACCTTGATGGGTCTGCGACGTTTCCTTCCAGAGTTATTACCAAAAATACACAAACATCCCAGAATCCTCTCGGTTTGGGGTCAAAATGTTTTCGCTCATTAAATCCAATAAGAAACGTCGCATCGAATGAATGTGATTGAATTCTCCCCGTCTGGACGAGCGGAATTGAATGGTGCAACTGATTTTGCTGTGCTGTGAAAATTCAGATATTTGCATGACTGCTTTTGTTTTATTTTGTGAATAGCAAAAAGCATTCAACCCCATAATACATGTTGTTTTATTGGTCGCTCGTCCATTTCATATCCGATAGCTTAACCATTCATAGATGTGGATTCCGCTCGACGAGCCGAGCAGTACGAGTACCACCTTGATGGGTCTGCGACGTTTCCTTCCAGAGTTATTACAAAAAAAACCACAAACATCCCAGAATCCTCTCGGTTTGGGGTCAAAATGTTGTCGCTCATTAAATCCAATAAGAAACTTCGCATCGAATGAATGTGATTGAATTCTCCCCGTCTGGACGAGCGGAATTGAATGGTGCAACTGATTTTGCTGTGCTGTGAAAATTCAGATATTTGCATGACTGCTTTTGTTTTATTTTATGAATAGCAAAAAGCATTCAACCCATAATACATGTTGTTTTATTGGTCGCTCGTCCATTTCATATCCCATAGCTTAACCATTCATATATTTGGATTCCTCTCGACGAGGCGAGCAGTTCGAGTACCACCTTGATGGGTCTGCGACGTTTCCTTCCAGAGTTATTACCAAAAAACCACAAACATCCCAGAATCCTCTCGGTTTGGGGTCAAAATGTTGTCGCTCATTAAATCCCATAAGAAACGTCGCACCGAATGAATGTGATTGAATTTTCCCCGTCTCGACGAGCGGAATTGAATGGTGCAACTGATTTTGCTGTGCTGTGAAAATTCAGATATTTGCATGACTGCTTTTGTTTTATTTTGTGAATAGCAAAAAGCATTCAACCCCATAATACATGCTGTTTTATTGGTCGCTCGTCCATTTCACATCCCATAGCTTAACCATTCATATATTTGGATTCGTCTCGACGAGCCGAGCAGTACGAGTACCACCTTGATGGGTCTGCGACGTTTCCTTCCAGAGTTATTACCAAAAAAACACAAACATCCCAGAATCCTCTCGGTTTGGGGTCAAAATGTTGTCGCTCATTAAATCCCATAAGAAACGTCGCATCGAATGAATGTAATTGAATTCTCCCCGTCTGGAAGAGCGGAATTGAATGGTGCAACTGATTTTGCTGTGCTGTGAAAATTCAGATATTTGCATGACTGCTTTTGTTTTATTTTGTGAATAGCAAAAAGCATTAAACCCCATAATACATGTTGTTTTATTGGTCGCTCGTCCATTTCATATCCCATAGCTTAAGCATTCATATATTTGGATTCCTCTCGACGAGGCGAGCAGTTCGAGTACCACCTTGATGGGTCTGCGACGTTTCCTTCCAGAGTTATTACCAAAAAACCACAAACATCCCAGAATCCTCTCGGTTTGGGGTCAAAATGTTGTCGCTCATTAAATCCCATAAGAAACGTTGCATCGAATGAATGTGATTGAATTCTCCCCGTCTGGACGAGCGGAATTGAATGGTGCAACTGATATTGCTGTCCTGTGAAAATTCAGATATTTGCATGACTGCTTTTGTTTTATTTTGTAAATAGCAAAAAGCATTCAACCCCATAATACATGTTGTTTTATTGGTCGCTCGTCCATTTCATATTCCACAGCTTAAGCATTCATATATTTGGATTCCTCTCGACGAGGCGAGAAGGACGAGTACCACCTTGATGGGTCTGCGACGTTTCCTTCCGGAGTTATTACCAAAAATACACAAACATCCCAGAATCCTCTCGGTTTGGGGTCAAAATGTTTTCGCTCATTAAATCCAATAAGAAACGTCGCATCGAATGAATGTGATTGAATTCTCCCCGTCTGGACGAGCGGAATTGAATGGTGCAACTGATTTTGCTGTGCTGTGAAAATTCAGATATTTGCATGACTGCTTTTGTTTTATTTTGTGAATAGCAAAAAGCATTCAACCCCATAATACATGTTGTTTTATTGGTCGCTCGTCCATTTCATATTCCATAGCTTAAGCATTCATATATTTGGATTCCTCTCGACGAGGCGAGAAGTACGAGTACCACCTTGATGGGTCTGCGACGTTTCCTTCCAGAGTTATTACCAAAAAACCACAAACATCCCAGAATCCTCTCGGTTTGGGGTCAAAATGTTGTCGCTCATTAAATCCAATAAGAAACGTCGCATCGAATGAATGTGATTGAATTATCCCCGTCTGGACGAGCGGAATTGAATGGTGCAACTGATTTTGCTGTGCTGTGAAAATTCAGATATTTGCATGACTGCTTTTGTTTTATTTTATGAATAGCAAAAAGCATTCAACCCATAATACATGTTGTTTTATTGGTCGCTCGTCCATTTCATATCCCATAGCTTAAACATTCATATATTTGGATTCCTCTCGACGAGGCGAGCAGTTCGAGTACCACCTTGATGGGTCTGCGACGTTTCCTTCCAGAGTTATCACCAAAAAACCACAAACATCCCAGAATCCTCTCGGTTTGGGGTCAAAATGTTGTCGCTCATTAAATCCCATAAGAAACGTCGCACCGAATGACTGTGATTGAATTTTCCCCGTCTCGACGAGCGGAATTGAATGGTGCAACTGATTTTGCTGTGCTGTGAAAATTCAGATATTTGCATGACTGCTTTTGTTTTATTTTGTGAATAGCAAAAAGCATTAAACCCCATAATACATGTTGTTTTATTGGTCGCTCGTCCATTTCATATCCCATAGCTTAAGCATTCATATATTTGGATTCCTCTCGACGAGGCGAGCAGTTCGAGTACCACCTTGATGGGTCTGCGACGTTTCCTTCCAGAGTTATTACCAAAAAACCACAAACATCCCAGAATCCTCTCGGTTTGGGGTCAAAATGTTGTCGCTCATTAAATCCCATAAGAAACGTTGCATCGAATGAATGTGATTGAATTCTCCCCGTCTGGACGAGCGGAATTGAATGGTGCAACTGATATTGCTGTCCTGTGAAAATTCAGATATTTGCATGACTGCTTTTGTTTTATTTTGTAAATAGCAAAAAGCATTCAACCCCATAATACATGTTGTTTTATTGGTCGCTCGTCCATTTCATATTCCATAGCTTAAGCATTCATATATTTGGATTCCTCTCGACGAGGCGAGAAGGACGAGTACCACCTTGATGGGTCTGCGACGTTTCCTTCCGGAGTTATTACCAAAAATCCACAAACATCCCAGAATCCTCTCGGTTTGGGGTCAAAATGTTTTCGCTCATTAAATCCAATAAGAAACGTCGCATCGAATGAATGTGATTGAATTCTCCCCGTCTGGACGAGCGGAATTGAATGGTGCAACTGATTTTGCTGTGCTGTGAAAATTCAGATATTTGCATGACTGCTTTTGTTTTATTTTGTGAATAGCAAAAAGCATTCAACCCCATAATACATGTTGTTTTATTGGTCGCTCGTCCATTTCATATTCCATAGCTTAAGCATTCATATATTTGGATTCCTCTCGACGAGGCGAGAAGTACGAGTACCACCTTGATGGGTCTGCGACGTTTCCTTCCAGAGTTATTACCAAAAAACCACAAACATCCCAGAATCCTCTCGGTTTGGGGTCAAAATGTTGTCGCTCATTAAATCCAATAAGAAACGTCGCATTGAATGAATGTGATTGAATTCTCCCCGTCTGGACGAGCGGAATTGAATGGTGCAACTGATTTTGCTGTGCTGTGAAAATTCAGATATTTGCATGACTGCTTTTGTTTTATTTTATGAATAGCAAAAAGCATTCAACCCATAATACATGTTGTTTTATTGGTCGCTCGTCCATTTCATATCCCATAGCTTAAACATTCATATATTTGGATTCCTCTCGACGAGGCGAGCAGTTCGAGTACCACCTTGATGGGTCTGCGACGTTTCCTTCCAGAGTTATCACCAAAAAACCACAAACATCCCAGAATCCTCTCGGTTTGGGGTCAAAATGTTGTCGCTCATTAAATCCCATAAGAAACGTCGCACCGAATGAATGTGATTGAATTTTCCCCGTCTCGACGAGCGGAATTGAATGGTGCAACTGATTTTGCTGTGCTGTGAAAATTCAGATATTTGCATGACTGCTTTTGTTTTATTTTGTGAATAGCAAAAAGCATTCAACCCCATAATACATGCTGTTTTATTGGTCGCTCGTCCATTTCATATCCCATAGCTTAACCATTCATATATTTGGATTCGTCTCGACGAGCCGAGCAGTACGAGTACCACCTTGATGGGTCTGCGACGTTTCCTTCCAGAGTTATTACCAAAAAAACACAAACATCCCAGAATCCTCTCGGTTTGGGGTCAAAATGTTGTCGCTCATTAAATCCCATAAGAAACGTCGCATCGAATGAATGTGATTGAATTCTCCCCGTCTGGAAGAGCGGAATTGAATGGTGCAACTGATTTTGCTGTGCTGTGAAAATTCAGATATTTGCATGACTGCTTTTGTTTTATTTTGTGAATAGCAAAAAGCATTAAACCCCATAATACATGTTGTTTTATTGGTCGCTAGTCCATTTCATATCCCATAGCTTAATCATTCATATATTTGGATTCCTCTCGACGAGGCGAGCAGTACGAGTACCACCTTGATGGGTCTGCGACGTTTCCTTCCAGAGTTATTACCAAAAAACCACAAACATCCCAGAATCCTCTCGGTTTGGGGTCAAAATGTTGTCGCTCATTAAATCCCATAAGAAACGTCGCATCGAATGAATGTGATTGAATTCTCCCCGTCTGGACGAGCGGAATTGAATGGTGCAACTGATTTTGCTGTGCTGTGAAAATTCAGATATTTGCATGACTGCTTTTGTTTTATTTTGTGAATAGCAAAAGCATTCAAACCCATAATACATGTTGTTTTATTGGTCGCTCGTCCATTTCATATCCCATAGCTTAACAACTCACATATTTGGATTCCTCTCGATAAGGCGAGCAGTACGAGTACCACCTTGATGGGTCTGCGACGTTTTCTTCCAGAGTTATTACCAAAAAACCACAAACATCCCAGAATCCTCTCGGTTTGGGGTCAAAATGTTGTCGCTCATTAAATCCCATAAGAAACGTCGCATCGAATGAATGTGATTGAATTCTCCCCGTCTGGACGAGCGTAATTGAATGGTGCAACTGTTTTTGCTGTGTTGTGAAAATTCAGATATTTGCATGACTGCTTTTGTTTTATTTTGTGAATAGCAAAAAGCATTCAACCCCATAATACATGCTGTTTTATTGGTCGATCGTCCATTTCATATCACATAGCTTAACCATTCATATATTTGGATTCCTCTCGACGAGGCGAGCAGTACGAGTACAACCTTGATGGGTCTGCGACGTTTCCTTCCAGAGTTATTACCAAAAAAACACAAACATCCCAGAATCCTCTCGGTTTGGGGTCAAAATGTTGTCGCTCATTAAATCTCATAAGAAACGTCGCATCGAATGAATGTGATTGAATTCTCCCCGTCTGGAAGAGCGGAATTGAATGGTGCAACTGATTTTGCTGTGCTGTGAAAATTCAGATATTTGCATGACTGCTTTTGTTTTATTTTGTGAATAGCAAAAAGCATTCAACCCCATAATACATGTTGTTTTATTGGTCGCTCGTCCATTTCATATCCCATAGCTTAAGCATTCATATATTTCTATTCCTCTCGACGAGGCGAGCAGTACGAGTACCACCTTGATGGGTCTGCGACGTTTCCTTCCAGAATTATTACCAAAAAACCACAAACATCCCAGAATCCTCTCGGTTTGGGGTCAAAATGTTGTCGCTCATTAAATCCCATAAGAAACGTCGCATCGAATGAATGTGATTGAATTCTCCCCGTCTGGACGAGCGGAATTGAATGGTGCAACTGATTTTGCTGTGCTGTGAAAATTCAGATATTTGCATGACTGCTTTTGTTTTATTTTGTGAATAGCAAAAAGCATTCAACCCCATAATACATGCTGTTTTATTGGTCGCTCGTCCATTTCATATCCCATAGCTTAACCATTCATATATTTGGATTCGTCTCGACGAGCCGAGCAGTACGAGTACCACCTTGATGGGTCTGCGACGTTTCCTTCCAGAGTTATTACCAAAAAAACACAAACATCCCAGAATCCTCTCGGTTTGGGGTCAAAATGTTGTCGCTCATTAAATCCCATAAGAAACGTCGCATCGAATGAATGTGATTGAATTCTCCCCGTCTGGACGAGCGGAATTGAATGGTGCAACTGATTTTGCTGTGCTGTGAAAATTCAGATATTTGCATGACTGCTTTTGTTTTATTTTGTGAATAGCAAAAAGCATTCAACCCCATAATACATGCTGTTTTATTGGTCGCTCGTCCATTTCATATCCCATAGCTTAACCATTCATATATTTGGATTCGTCTCGACGAGCCGAGCTGTACGAGTACCACCTTGATGGGTCTGCGACGTTTCCTTCCAGAGTTATTACCAAAAAAACACAAACATCCCAGAATCCTCTCGGTTTGGGGTCAAAATGTTGTCGCTCATTAAATCCCATAAGAAACGTCGCATCGAATGAATGTGATTGAATTCTCCCCGTCTGGAAGAGCGGAATTGAATGGTGCAACTGATTTTGCTGTGCTGTGAAAATTCAGATATTTGCATGACTGCTTTTGTTTTATTTTGTGAATAGCAAAAAGCATTCAACCCCATAATACATGTTGTTTTATTGGTCGCTCGTCCATTTCATATCCCATATCTTAAGCATTCATATATTTGGATTCCTCTCGACGAGGCGAGCAGTACGAGTACCACCTTGATGGGTCTGCGACGTTTCCTTCCAGAGTTATTACCAAAAAACCACAAACATCCCAGAATCCTCTCGGTTTGGGGTCAAAATGTTGTCGCTCATTAAATCCCATAAGAAACGTCGCATCGAATGAATGTGATTGAATTCTCCCCGTCTGGACGAGCGGAATTGAATGGTGCAACTGATTTTGCTGTGCCGTGAAAATTCAGATATTTGCATGACTGCTTTTGTTTTATTTTGTGAATAGCAAAAAGCATTCAACCCCATAATACATGCTGTTTTATTGGTCGCTCGTCCATTTCATATCCCATAGCTTAACCATTCATATATTTGGATTCGTCTCGACGAGCCGAGCAGTACGAGTACCACCTTGATGGGTCTGCGACGTTTCCTTCCAGAGTTATTACCAAAAAAACACAAACATCCCAGAATCCTCTCGGTTTGGGGTCAAAATGTTGTCGCTCATTAAATCCCATAAGAAACGTCGCATCGAATGAATGTGATTGAATTCTCCCCGTCTGGAAGAGCGGAATTGAATGGTGCAACTGATTTTGCTGTGCTGTGAAAATTCAGATATTTGCATGACTGCTTTTGTTTTATTTTGTGAATAGCAAAAAGCATTAAACCCCATAATACATGTTGTTTTATTGGTCGCTAGTCCATTTCATATCCCATAGCTTAAACATTTATATATTTGGATTCCTCTCGACGAGGCGAGCAGTACGAGTACCACCTTGATGGGTCTGCGACGTTTCCTTCCAGAGTTATTACCAAAAAACCACAAACATCCCAGAATCCTCTCGGTTTGGGGTCAAAATGTTGTCGCTCATTAAATCCCATAAGAAACGTCGCATCGAATGAATGTGATTGAATTCTCCCCGTCTGGACGAGCGGAATTGAATGGTGCAACTGATTTTGCTGTGCTGTGAAAATTCAGATATTTGCATGACTGCTTTTGTTTTATTTTGTTTTAGCAAAAGCATTCAAACCCATAATACATGTTGTTTTATTGGTCGCTCGTCCATTTCATATCCCATAGCTTAACAACTCATATATTTGGATTCCTCTCGATAAGGCGAGCAGTACGAGTACCACCTTGATGGGTCTGCGACGTTTTCTTCCAGAGTTATTACCAAAAAACCACAAACATCCCAGAATCCTCTCGGTTTGGGGTCAAAATGTTGTCGCTCATTAAATCCCATAAGAAACGTCGCATCGAATGAATGTGATTGAATTCTCCCCGTCTGGGCGAGCGTAATTGAATGGTGCAACTGTTTTTGCTGTGTTGTGAAAATTCAGATATTTGCATGACTGCTTTTGTTTTATTTTGTGAATAGCAAAAAGCATTCAACCCCATAATACATGCTGTTTTATTGGTCGATCGTCCATTTCATATCACATAGCTTAACCATTCATATATTTGGATTCCTCTCGACGAGGCGAGCAGTACGAGTACAACCTTGATGGGTCTGCGACGTTTCCTTCCAGAGTTATTACCAAAAAAACACAAACATCCCAGAATCCTCTCGGTTTGGGGTCAAAATGTTGTCGCTCATTAAATCCCATAAGAAACGTCGCATCGAATGAATGTGATTGAATTCTCCCCGTCTGGAAGAGCGAAATTGAATGGTGCAACTGATTTTGCTGTGCTGTGAAAATTCAGATATTTGCATGACTGCTTTTGTTTTATTTTGTGAATAGCAAAAAGCATTCAACCCCATAATACATGTTGTTTTATTGGTCGCTCGTCCATTTCATATCCCATAGCTTAAGCATTCATATATTTGGATTCCTCTCGACGAGGCGAGCAGTACGAGTACCACCTTGATGGGTCTGCGACGTTTCCTTCCAGAGTTATTACCAAAAAACCACAAACATCCCAGAATCCTCTCGGTTTGGGGTCAAAATGTTGTCGCTCATTAAATCCCATAAGAAACGTCGCATCGAATGAATGTGATTGAATTCTCCCCGTCTGGACGAGCGGAATTGAATGGTGCAACTGATTTTGCTGTGCTGTGAAAATTCAGATATTTGCATGACTGCTTTTGTTTTATTTTGTGAATAGCAAAAAGCATTCAACCCCATAATACATGCTGTTTTATTGGTCGCTCGTCCATTTCATATCCCATAGCTTAACCATTCATATATTTGGATTCGTCTCGACGAGCCGAGCAGTACGAGTACCACCTTGATGGGTCTGCGACGTTTCCTTCCAGAGTTATTACCAAAAAAAACACAAACATCCCAGAATCCTCTCGGTTTGGGGTCAAAATGTTGTCGCTCATTAAATCCCATAAGAAACGTCGCATCGAATGAATGTGATTGAATTCTCCCCGTCTGGAAGAGCGGAATTGAATGGTGCAACTGATTTTGCTGTGCTGTGAAAATTCAGATATTTGCATGACTGCTTTTGTTTTATTTTGTGAATAGCAAAAAGCATTCAACCCCATAATACATGTTGTTTTATTGGTCGCTCGTCCATTTCATATCCCATAGCTTAAGCATTCATATATTTGGATTCCTCTCGACGAGGCGAGCAGTACGAGTACCACCTTGATGGGTCTGCGACGTTTCCTTCCAGAGTTATTACCAAAAAACCACAAACATCCCAGAATCCTCTCGGTTTGGGGTCAAAATGTTGTCGCTCATTAAATCCCATAAGAAACGTCGCATCGAATGAATGTGATTGAATTCTCCCCGTCTGGACGAGCGGAATTGAATGGTGCAACTGATTTTGCTGTGCCGTGAAAATTCAGATATTTGCATGACTGCTTTTGTTTTATTTTGTGAATAGCAAAAAGCATTCAACCCCATAATACATGTTGTTTTATTGGTCGCTCGTCCATTTCATATCCCATAGCTTAACAACTCATATATTTGGATTCCTCTCGATAAGGCGAGCAGTACGAGTACCACCTTGATGGGTCTGCGACGTTTTCTTCCAGAGTTATTACCAAAAAACCACAAACATCCCAGAATCCCCTCGGTTTGGGGTCAAAATGATGTCGCTCATTAAATCCCATAAGAAACGTCGCATCGAATGAATGTGATTGAATTCTCCCCGTCTGGACGAGCGGAATTGAATGGTGCAACTGATTTTGCTGTGCTGTGAAAATTCAGATATTTGCATGACTGCTTTTGTTTTATTTTGTGAATAGCAAAAAGCATTCAACCCCATAATACATGTTGTTTTATTGGTCGCTCGTCCATTTCATATCCCATAGCTTAAGCATTCATATATTTGGATTCCTCTCGACGAGGCGAGCAGTACGAGTACAACCTTGATGGGTCTGCGACGTTTCCTTCCAGAGTTATTACCAAAAAAACACAAACATCCCAGAATCCTCTCGGTTTGGGGTCAAAATGTTGTCGCTCATTAAATCCCATAAGAAACGTCGCATCGAATTAATGTGATTGAATTCTCCCCGTCTGGACGAGCGGAATTGAATGGTGCAACTGATTTTGCTGTGCTGTGAAAATTCAGATATTTGCATGACTGCTTTTGTTTTATTTTGTTAATAGCAAAAAGCATTCAACCCCATAATACATGCTGTTTTATTGGTCGCTCGTCCATTTCATATCCCATAGCTTAACCATTCATATATTTGGATTCCTTTCGACGAGGCGAGCAGTACGAGTACCACCTTGATGGGTATGCGACGTTTCCTTCCAGAGTTATTTCCAAAAAAACACAAACATCCCAGAATCCTCTCGGTTTGGGCTCAAAATGTTGTCGCTCATTAAATCCCATAAGAAACGTCGCATCGAATGAATGTGATTGAATTATCCCCGTCTGGAAGAGCGGAATTGAATGGTGCAACTGATTTTGCTGTGCTGTAAAAATTCAGATATTTGCATGACTGCTTTTGTTTTATTTTGTGAATAGCAAAAATCATTCAACCCCATAATACATGCTGTTTTATTGGTCGCTCGTCCATTTCATATCCCATAGCTTAAGCATTCATATATTTGGATTCCTCTCGACGAGGCGAGCAGTACGAGTACAACCTTGATGGGTCTGCGACGTTTCCTTCCAGAGTTATTACCAAAAAAACACAAACATCCCAGAATCCTCTCGGTTTGGGGTCAAAATGTTGTCGCTCATTAAATCCCATAAGAAACGTCGCATCGAATTAATGTGATTGAATTCTCCCCGTCTGGACGAGCGGAATTGAATGGTGCAACTGATTTTGCTGTGCTGTGAAAATTCAGATATTTGCATGACTGCTTTTGTTTTATTTTGTTAATAGCAAAAAGCATTCAACCCCATAATACATGCTGTTTTATTGGTCGCTCGTCCATTTCATATCCCATAGCTTAACCATTCATATATTTGGATTCCTTTCGACGAGGCGAGCAGTACGAGTACCACCTTGATGGGTATGCGACGTTTCCTTCCAGAGTTATTTCCAAAAAAACACAAACATCCCAGAATCCTCTCGGTTTGGGCTCAAAATGTTGTCGCTCATTAAATCCCATAAGAAACGTCGCATCGAATGAATGTGATTGAATTATCCCCGTCTGGAAGAGCGGAATTGAATGGTGCAACTGATTTTGCTGTGCTGTAAAAATTCAGATATTTGCATGACTGCTTTTGTTTTATTTTGTGAATAGCAAAAATCATTCAACCCCATAATACATGCTGTTTTATTGGTCGCTCGTCCATTTCATATCCCATAGCTTAACCATTCATATATTTGGATTCGTCTCGACGAGCCGAGCAGTACGAGTACCACCTTGATGGGTCTGCGACGTTTCCTTCCAGAGTTATTACCAAAAAAACACAAACATCCCAGAATCCTCTCGGTTTGGGGTCAAAATGTTGTCGCTCATTAAATCCCATAAGAAACGTCGCATCGAATGAATGTGATTGAATTCTCCCCGTCTGGAAGAGCGGAATTGAATGGTGCAACTGATTTTGCTGTGCTGTGAAAATTCAGATATTTGCATGACTGCTTTTGTTTTATTTTGTGAATAGCAAAAAGCATTAAACCCCATAATACATGTTGTTTTATTGGTCGCTAGTCCATTTCATATCCCATAGCTTAAACATTCATATATTTGGATTCCTCTCGACGAGGCGAGCAGTACGACTACCACCTTGATGGGTCTGCGACGTTTCCTTCCAGAGTTATTACCAAAAAACCACAAACATCCCAGAATCCTCTCGGTTTGGGGTCAAAATGTTGTCGCTCATTAAATCCCATAAGAAACGTCGCATCGAATGAATGTGATTGAATTCTCCCCGTCTGGACGAGCGGAATTGAATGGTGCAACTGATTTTGCTGTGCTGTGAAAATTCAGATATTTGCATGACTGCTTTTGTTTTATTTTGTTTTAGCAAAAGCATTCAAACCCATAATACATGTTGTTTTATTGGTCGCTCGTCCATTTCATATCCCATAGCTTAACAACTCATATATTTGGATTCCTCTCGATAAGGCGAGCAGTACGAGTACCACCTTGATGGGTCTGCGACGTTTTCTTCCAGAGTTATTACCAAAAAACCACAAACATCCCAGAATCCTCTCGGTTTGGGGTCAAAATGTTGTCGCTCATTAAATCCCATAAGAAACGTCGCATCGAATGAATGTGATTGAATTCTCCCCGTCTGGGCGAGCGTAATTGAATGGTGCAACTGTTTTTGCTGTGTTGTGAAAATTCAGATATTTGCATGACTGCTTTTGTTTTATTTTGTGAATAGCAAAAAGCATTCAACCCCATAATACATGCTGTTTTATTGGTCGATCGTCCATTTCATATCACATAGCTTAACCATTCATATATTTGGATTCCTCTCGACGAGGCGAGCAGTACGAGTACAACCTTGATGGGTCTGCGACGTTTCCTTCCAGAGTTATTACCAAAAAAACACAAACATCCCAGAATCCTCTCGGTTTGGGGTCAAAATGTTGTCGCTCATTAAATCCCATAAGAAACGTCGCATCGAATGAATGTGATTGAATTCTCCCCGTCTGGAAGAGCGAAATTGAATGGTGCAACTGATTTTGCTGTGCTGTGAAAATTCAGATATTTGCATGACTGCTTTTGTTTTATTTTGTGAATAGCAAAAAGCATTCAACCCCATAATACATGTTGTTTTATTGGTCGCTCGTCCATTTCATATCCCATAGCTTAAGCATTCATATATTTGGATTCCTCTCGACGAGGCGAGCAGTACGAGTACCACCTTGATGGGTCTGCGACGTTTCCTTCCAGAGTTATTACCAAAAAACCACAAACATCCCAGAATCCTCTCGGTTTGGGGTCAAAATGTTGTCGCTCATTAAATCCCATAAGAAACGTCGCATCGAATGAATGTGATTGAATTCTCCCCGTCTGGACGAGCGGAATTGAATGGTGCAACTGATTTTGCTGTGCTGTGAAAATTCAGATATTTGCATGACTGCTTTTGTTTTATTTTGTGAATAGCAAAAAGCATTCAACCCCATAATACATGCTGTTTTATTGGTCGCTCGTCCATTTCATATCCCATAGCTTAACCATTCATATATTTGGATTCGTCTCGACGAGCCGAGCAGTACGAGTACCACCTTGATGGGTCTGCGACGTTTCCTTCCAGAGTTATTACCAAAAAAAACACAAACATCCCAGAATCCTCTCGGTTTGGGGTCAAAATGTTGTCGCTCATTAAATCCCATAAGAAACGTCGCATCGAATGAATGTGATTGAATTCTCCCCGTCTGGAAGAGCGGAATTGAATGGTGCAACTGATTTTGCTGTGCTGTGAAAATTCAGATATTTGCATGACTGCTTTTGTTTTATTTTGTGAATAGCAAAAAGCATTCAACCCCATAATACATGTTGTTTTATTGGTCGCTCGTCCATTTCATATCCCATAGCTTAAGCATTCATATATTTGGATTCCTCTCGACGAGGCGAGCAGTACGAGTACCACCTTGATGGGTCTGCGACGTTTCCTTCCAGAGTTATTACCAAAAAACCACAAACATCCCAGAATCCTCTCGGTTTGGGGTCAAAATGTTGTCGCTCATTAAATCCCATAAGAAACGTCGCATCGAATGAATGTGATTGAATTCTCCCCGTCTGGACGAGCGGAATTGAATGGTGCAACTGATTTTGCTGTGCTGTGAAAATTCAGATATTTGCATGACTGCTTTTGTTTTATTTTGTGAATAGCAAAAAGCATTCAACCCCATAATACATGCTGTTTTATTGGTCGCTCGTCCATTTCATATCCCATAGCTTAACCATTCATATATTTGGATTCGTCTCGACGAGCCGAGCAGTACGAGTACCACCTTGATGGGTCTGCGACGTTTCCTTCCAGAGTTATTACCAAAAAAAACACAAACATCCCAGAATCCTCTCGGTTTGGGGTCAAAATGTTGTCGCTCATTAAATCCCATAAGAAACGTCGCATCGAATGAATGTGATTGAATTCTCCCCGTCTGGAAGAGCGGAATTGAATGGTGCAACTGATTTTGCTGTGCTGTGAAAATTCAGATATTTGCATGACTGCTTTTGTTTTATTTTGTGAATAGCAAAAAGCATTCAACCCCATAATACATGTTGTTTTATTGGTCGCTCGTCCATTTCATATCCCATAGCTTAAGCATTCATATATTTGGATTCCTCTCGACGAGGCGAGCAGTACGAGTACCACCTTGATGGGTCTGCGACGTTTCCTTCCAGAGTTATTACCAAAAAACCACAAACATCCCAGAATCCTCTCGGTTTGGGGTCAAAATGTTGTCGCTCATTAAATCCCATAAGAAACGTCGCATCGAATGAATGTGATTGAATTCTCCCCGTCTGGACGAGCGGAATTGAATGGTGCAACTGATTTTGCTGTGCCGTGAAAATTCAGATATTTGCATGACTGCTTTTGTTTTATTTTGTGAATAGCAAAAAGCATTCAACCCCATAATACATGTTGTTTTATTGGTCGCTCGTCCATTTCATATCCCATAGCTTAACAACTCATATATTTGGATTCCTCTCGATAAGGCGAGCAGTACGAGTACCACCTTGATGGGTCTGCGACGTTTTCTTCCAGAGTTATTACCAAAAAACCACAAACATCCCAGAATCCCCTCGGTTTGGGGTCAAAATGATGTCGCTCATTAAATCCCATAAGAAACGTCGCATCGAATGAATGTGATTGAATTCTCCCCGTCTGGACGAGCGGAATTGAATGGTGCAACTGATTTTGCTGTGCTGTGAAAATTCAGATATTTGCATGACTGCTTTTGTTTTATTTTGTGAATAGCAAAAAGCATTCAACCCCATAATACATGTTGTTTTATTGGTCGCTCGTCCATTTCATATCCCATAGCTTAAGCATTCATATATTTGGATTCCTCTCGACGAGGCGAGCAGTACGAGTACAACCTTGATGGGTCTGCGACGTTTCCTTCCAGAGTTATTACCAAAAAAACACAAACATCCCAGAATCCTCTCGGTTTGGGGTCAAAATGTTGTCGCTCATTAAATCCCATAAGAAACGTCGCATCGAATTAATGTGATTGAATTCTCCCCGTCTGGACGAGCGGAATTGAATGGTGCAACTGATTTTGCTGTGCTGTGAAAATTCAGATATTTGCATGACTGCTTTTGTTTTATTTTGTTAATAGCAAAAAGCATTCAACCCCATAATACATGCTGTTTTATTGGTCGCTCGTCCATTTCATATCCCATAGCTTAACCATTCATATATTTGGATTCCTTTCGACGAGGCGAGCAGTACGAGTACCACCTTGATGGGTATGCGACGTTTCCTTCCAGAGTTATTTCCAAAAAAACACAAACATCCCAGAATCCTCTCGGTTTGGGCTCAAAATGTTGTCGCTCATTAAATCCCATAAGAAACGTCGCATCGAATGAATGTGATTGAATTATCCCCGTCTGGAAGAGCGGAATTGAATGGTGCAACTGATTTTGCTGTGCTGTAAAAATTCAGATATTTGCATGACTGCTTTTGTTTTATTTTGTGAATAGCAAAAATCATTCAACCCCATAATACATGCTGTTTTATTGGTCGCTCGTCCATTTCATATCCCATAGCTTAAGCATTCATATATTTGGATTCCTCTCGACGAGGCGAGCAGTACGAGTACAACCTTGATGGGTCTGCGACGTTTCCTTCCAGAGTTATTACCAAAAAAACACAAACATCCCAGAATCCTCTCGGTTTGGGGTCAAAATGTTGTCGCTCATTAAATCCCATAAGAAACGTCGCATCGAATTAATGTGATTGAATTCTCCCCGTCTGGACGAGCGGAATTGAATGGTGCAACTGATTTTGCTGTGCTGTGAAAATTCAGATATTTGCATGACTGCTTTTGTTTTATTTTGTTAATAGCAAAAAGCATTCAACCCCATAATACATGCTGTTTTATTGGTCGCTCGTCCATTTCATATCCCATAGCTTAACCATTCATATATTTGGATTCCTTTCGACGAGGCGAGCAGTACGAGTACCACCTTGATGGGTATGCGACGTTTCCTTCCAGAGTTATTTCCAAAAAAACACAAACATCCCAGAATCCTTTCGGTTTGGGCTCAAAATGTTGTCGCTCATTAAATCCCATAAGAAACGTCGCATCGAATGAATGTGATTGAATTATCCCCGTCTGGAAGAGCGGAATTGAATGGTGCAACTGATTTTGCTGTGCTGTAAAAATTCAGATATTTGCATGACTGCTTTTGTTTTATTTTGTGAATAGCAAAAATCATTCAACCCCATAATACATGCTGTTTTATTGGTCGCTCGTCCATTTCATATCCCATAGCTTAACCATTCATATATTTGGATTCGTCTCGACGAGCCGAGCAGTACGAGTACCACCTTGATGGGTCTGCGACGTTTCCTTCCAGAGTTATTACCAAAAAAACACAAACATCCCAGAATCCTCTCGGTTTGGGGTCAAAATGTTGTCGCTCATTAAATCCCATAAGAAACGTCGCATCGAATGAATGTGATTGAATTCTCCCCGTCTGGAAGAGCGGAATTGAATGGTGCAACTGATTTTGCTGTGCTGTGAAAATTCAGATATTTGCATGACTGATTTTGTTTTATTTTGTGAATAGCAAAAAGCATTAAACCCCATAATACATGTTGTTTTATTGGTCGCTAGTCCATTTCATATCCCATAGCTTAAACATTCATATATTTGGATTCCTCTCGACGAGGCGAGCAGTACGACTACCACCTTGATGGGTCTGCGACGTTTCCTTCCAGAGTTATTACCAAAAAACCACAAACATCCCAGAATCCTCTCGGTTTGGGGTCAAAATGTTGTCGCTCATTAAATCCCATAAGAAACGTCGCATCGAATGAATGTGATTGAATTCTCCCCGTCTGGACGAGCGGAATTGAATGGTGCAACTGATTTTGCTGTGCTGTGAAAATTCAGATATTTGCATGACTGCTTTTGTTTTATTTTGTTTTAGCAAAAGCATTCAAACCCATAATACATGTTGTTTTATTGGTCGCTCGTCCATTTCATATCCCATAGCTTAACAACTCATATATTTGGATTCCTCTCGATAAGGCGAGCAGTACGAGTACCACCTTGATGGGTCTGCGACGTTTTCTTCCAGAGTTATTACCAAAAAACCACAAACATCCCAGAATCCTCTCGGTTTGGGGTCAAAATGTTGTCGCTCATTAAATCCCATAAGAAACGTCGCATCGAATGAATGTGATTGAATTCTCCCCGTCTGGGCGAGCGTAATTGAATGGTGCAACTGTTTTTGCTGTGTTGTGAAAATTCAGATATTTGCATGACTGCTTTTGTTTTATTTTGTGAATAGCAAAAAGCATTCAACCCCATAATACATGCTGTTTTATTGGTCGATCGTCCATTTCATATCACATAGCTTAACCATTCATATATTTGGATTCCTCTCGACGAGGCGAGCAGTACGAGTACAACCTTGATGGGTCTGCGACGTTTCCTTCCAGAGTTATTACCAAAAAAACACAAACATCCCAGAATCCTCTCGGTTTGGGGTCAAAATGTTGTCGCTCATTAAATCCCATAAGAAACGTCGCATCGAATGAATGTGATTGAATTCTCCCCGTCTGGAAGAGCGAAATTGAATGGTGCAACTGATTTTGCTGTGCTGTGAAAATTCAGATATTTGCATGACTGCTTTTGTTTTATTTTGTGAATAGCAAAAAGCATTCAACCCCATAATACATGTTGTTTTATTGGTCGCTCGTCCATTTCATATCCCATAGCTTAAGCATTCATATATTTGGATTCCTCTCGACGAGGCGAGCAGTACGAGTACCACCTTGATGGGTCTGCGACGTTTCCTTCCAGAGTTATTACCAAAAAACCACAAACATCCCAGAATCCTCTCGGTTTGGGGTCAAAATGTTGTCGCTCATTAAATCCCATAAGAAACGTCGCATCGAATGAATGTGATTGAATTCTCCCCGTCTGGACGAGCGGAATTGAATGGTGCAACTGATTTTGCTGTGCTGTGAAAATTCAGATATTTGCATGACTGCTTTTGTTTTATTTTGTGAATAGCAAAAAGCATTCAACCCCATAATACATGCTGTTTTATTGGTCGCTCGTCCATTTCATATCCCATAGCTTAACCATTCATATATTTGGATTCGTCTCGACGAGCCGAGCAGTACGAGTACCACCTTGATGGGTCTGCGACGTTTCCTTCCAGAGTTATTACCAAAAAAAACACAAACATCCCAGAATCCTCTCGGTTTGGGGTCAAAATGTTGTCGCTCATTAAATCCCATAAGAAACGTCGCATCGAATGAATGTGATTGAATTCTCCCCGTCTGGAAGAGCGGAATTGAATGGTGCAACTGATTTTGCTGTGCTGTGAAAATTCAGATATTTGCATGACTGCTTTTGTTTTATTTTGTGAATAGCAAAAAGCATTCAACCCCATAATACATGTTGTTTTATTGGTCGCTCGTCCATTTCATATCCCATAGCTTAAGCATTCATATATTTGGATTCCTCTCGACGAGGCGAGCAGTACGAGTACCACCTTGATGGGTCTGCGACGTTTCCTTCCAGAGTTATTACCAAAAAACCACAAACATCCCAGAATCCTCTCGGTTTGGGGTCAAAATGTTGTCGCTCATTAAATCCCATAAGAAACGTCGCATCGAATGAATGTGATTGAATTCTCCCCGTCTGGACGAGCGGAATTGAATGGTGCAACTGATTTTGCTGTGCCGTGAAAATTCAGATATTTGCATGACTGCTTTTGTTTTATTTTGTGAATAGCAAAAAGCATTCAACCCCATAATACATGTTGTTTTATTGGTCGCTCGTCCATTTCATATCCCATAGCTTAACAACTCATATATTTGGATTCCTCTCGATAAGGCGAGCAGTACGAGTACCACCTTGATGGGTCTGCGACGTTTTCTTCCAGAGTTATTACCAAAAAACCACAAACATCCCAGAATCCCCTCGGTTTGGGGTCAAAATGATGTCGCTCATTAAATCCCATAAGAAACGTCGCATCGAATGAATGTGATTGAATTCTCCCCGTCTGGACGAGCGGAATTGAATGGTGCAACTGATTTTGCTGTGCTGTGAAAATTCAGATATTTGCATGACTGCTTTTGTTTTATTTTGTGAATAGCAAAAAGCATTCAACCCCATAATACATGTTGTTTTATTGGTCGCTCGTCCATTTCATATCCCATAGCTTAAGCATTCATATATTTGGATTCCTCTCGACGAGGCGAGCAGTACGAGTACAACCTTGATGGGTCTGCGACGTTTCCTTCCAGAGTTATTACCAAAAAAACACAAACATCCCAGAATCCTCTCGGTTTGGGGTCAAAATGTTGTCGCTCATTAAATCCCATAAGAAACGTCGCATCGAATTAATGTGATTGAATTCTCCCCGTCTGGACGAGCGGAATTGAATGGTGCAACTGATTTTGCTGTGCTGTGAAAATTCAGATATTTGCATGACTGCTTTTGTTTTATTTTGTTAATAGCAAAAAGCATTCAACCCCATAATACATGCTGTTTTATTGGTCGCTCGTCCATTTCATATCCCATAGCTTAACCATTCATATATTTGGATTCCTTTCGACGAGGCGAGCAGTACGAGTACCACCTTGATGGGTATGCGACGTTTCCTTCCAGAGTTATTTCCAAAAAAACACAAACATCCCAGAATCCTCTCGGTTTGGGCTCAAAATGTTGTCGCTCATTAAATCCCATAAGAAACGTCGCATCGAATGAATGTGATTGAATTCTCCCCGTCTGGACGAGCGGAATTGAATGGTGCAACTGATTTTGCTGTGCTGTGAAAATTCAGATATTTGCATGACTGCTTTTGTTTTATTTTGTGAATAGCAAAAAGCATTCAACCCCATAATACATGCTGTTTTATTGGTCGCTCGTCCATTTCATATCACATAGCTTAACCATTCATATATTTGGATTCCTCTCGACGAGCCGAGCAGTACGAGTACCACCTTGATGGGTCTGCGACGTTTCCTTCCAGAGTTATTACCAAAAAACCACAAAAATCCCAGAATCCTCTCAGTTTGGGGTCAAAATGTTGTCGCTCATTAAATCCCATAAGAAACGTCGCATCGAATGAATGTGATTGAATTATCCCCGTCTGGAAGAGCGGAATTGAATGGTGCAACTGATTTTGCTGTGCTGTAAAAATTCAGATATTTGCATGACTGCTTTTGTTTTATTTTGTGAATAGCAAAAATCATTCAACCCCATAATACATGTTGTTTTATTGGTCGCTCGTCCATTTCATATCCCATAGCTTAAGCATTCATATATTTGGATTCCTCTCGACGAGGCGAGCAGTACGAGTACCACCTTGATGGGTCTGCGACGTTTCCTTCCAGAGTTATTACCAAAAAACCACAAACATCCCAGAATCCTCTCGGTTTGGGCTCAAAATGTTGTCGCTCATTAAATCCCATAAGAAACGTCGCATCGAATGAATGTGATTGAATTATCCCCGTCTGGACGAGCGGAATTGAATGGTGCAACTGATTTTGCTGTGCTGTGAAAATTCAGATATTTGCATGACTGCTTTTGTTTTATTTTGTGAATAGCAAAAAGCATTCAACCCCATAATACATGCTGTTTTATTGGTCGCTCGTCCATTTCATATCACATAGCTTAACCATTCATATATTTGGATTCCTCTCGACGAGGCGAGCAGTACGAGTACCACCTTGATGGGTCTGCGACGTTTCCTTCCAGAGTTATTACCAAAAAACCACAAAAATCCCAGAATCCTCTCGGTTTGGGGTCAAAATGTTGTCGCTCATTAAATCCCATAAGAAACGTCGCATCGAATGAATGTGATTGAATTCTCCCCGTCTGGACGAGCGGAATTGAATGGTGCAACTGATTTTGCTGTGCTGTGAAAATTCAGATATTTGCATGACTGCTTTTGTTTTATTTTGTGAATAGCAAAAAGCATTCAACCCCATAATACATGCTGTTTTATTGGTCGCTCGTCCATTTCATATCCCATAGCTTAACCATTCATATATTTGGATTCGTCTCGACGAGCCGAGCAGTACGAGTACCACCTTGATGGGTCTGCGACGTTTCCTTCCAGAGTTATTACCAAAAAAAACACAAACATCCCAGAATCCTCTCGGTTTGGGGTCAAAATGTTGTCGCTCATTAAATCCCATAAGAAACGTCGCATCGAATGAATGTGATTGAATTCTCCCCGTCTGGAAGAGCGGAATTGAATGGTGCAACTGATTTTGCTGTGCTGTGAAAATTCAGATATTTGCATGACTGCTTTTGTTTTATTTTGTGAATAGCAAAAAGCATTCAACCCCATAATACATGTTGTTTTATTGGTCGCTCGTCCATTTCATATCCCATAGCTTAAGCATTCATATATTTGGATTCCTCTCGACGAGGCGAGCAGTACGAGTACCACCTTGATGGGTCTGCGACGTTTCCTTCCAGAGTTATTACCAAAAAACCACAAACATCCCAGAATCCTCTCGGTTTGGGCTCAAAATGTTGTCGCTCATTAAATCCCATAAGAAACGTCGCATCGAATGAATGTGATTGAATTATCCCCGTCTGGACGAGCGGAATTGAATGGTGCAACTGATTTTGCTGTGCTGTGAAAATTCAGATATTTGCATGACTGCTTTTGTTTTATTTTGTGAATAGCAAAAAGCATTCAACCCCATAATACATGCTGTTTTATTGGTCGCTCGTCCATTTCATATCACATAGCTTAACCATTCATATATTTGGATTCCTCTCGACGAGGCGAGCAGTACGAGTACCACCTTGATGGGTCTGCGACGTTTCCTTCCAGAGTTATTACCAAAAAACCACAAAAATCCCAGAATCCTCTCGGTTTGGGGTCAAAATGTTGTCGCTCATTAAATCCCATAAGAAACGTCGCATCGAATGAATGTGATTGAATTCTCCCCGTCTGGACGAGCGGAATTGAATGGTGCAACTGATTTTGCTGTGCTGTGAAAATTCAGATATTTGCATGACTGCTTTTGTTTTATTTTGTGAATAGCAAAAAGCATTCAACCCCATAATACATGCTGTTTTATTGGTCGCTCGTCCATTTCATATCCCATAGCTTAACCATTCATATATTTGGATTCGTCTCGACGAGCCGAGCAGTACGAGTACCACCTTGATGGGTCTGCGACGTTTCCTTCCAGAGTTATTACCAAAAAAAACACAAACATCCCAGAATCCTCTCGGTTTGGGGTCAAAATGTTGTCGCTCATTAAATCCCATAAGAAACGTCGCATCGAATGAATGTGATTGAATTCTCCCCGTCTGGAAGAGCGGAATTGAATGGTGCAACTGATTTTGCTGTGCTGTGAAAATTCAGATATTTGCATGACTGCTTTTGTTTTATTTTGTGAATAGCAAAAAGCATTCAACCCCATAATACATGTTGTTTTATTGGTCGCTCGTCCATTTCATATCCCATAGCTTAAGCATTCATATATTTGGATTCCTCTCGACGAGGCGAGCAGTACGAGTACCACCTTGATGGGTCTGCGACGTTTCCTTCCAGAGTTATTACCAAAAAACCACAAACATCCCAGAATCCTCTCGGTTTGGGGTCAAAATGTTGTCGCTCATTAAATCCCATAAGAAACGTCGCATCGAATGAGTGTGATTGAATTCTCCCCGTCTGGACGAGCGGAATTGAATGGTGCAACTGATTTTGCTGTGCCGTGAAAATTCAGATATTTGCATGACTGCTTTTGTTTTATTTTGTGAATAGCAAAAAGCATTCAACCCCATAATACATGTTGTTTTATTGGTCGCTCGTCCATTTCATATCCCATAGCTTAACAACTCATATATTTGGATTCCTCTCGATAAGGCGAGCAGTACGAGTACCACCTTGATGGGTCTGCGACGTTTTCTTCCAGAGTTATTACCAAAAAACCACAAACATCCCAGAATCCTCTCGGTTTGGGGTCAAAATGATGTCGCTCATTAAATCCCATAAGAAACGTCGCATCGAATGAATGTGATTGAATTCTCCCCGTCTGGACGAGCGGAATTGAATGGTGCAACTGATTTTGCTGTGCTGTGAAAATTCAGATATTTGCATGACTGCTTTTGTTTTATTTTGTGAATAGCAAAAAGCATTCAACCCCATAATACATGCTGTTTTATTGGTCGCTCGTCCATTTCATATCCCATAGCTTAACCATTCATATATTTGGATTCCTTTCGACGAGGCGAGCAGTACGAGTACCACCTTGATGGGTATGCGACGTTTCCTTCCAGAGTTATTACCAAAAAAACACAAACATCCCAGAATCCTCTCGGTTTGGGCTCAAAATGTTGTCGCTCATTAAATCCCATAAGAAACGTCGCATCGAATGAATGTGATTGAATTCTCCCCGTCTGGACGAGCGGAATTGAATGGTGCAACTGATTTTGCTGTGCTGTGAAAATTCAGATATTTGCATGACTGCTTTTGTTTTATTTTGTGAATAGCAAAAAGCATTCAACCCCATAATACATGCTGTTTTATTGGTCGCTCGTCCATTTCATATCACATAGCTTAACCATTCATATATTTGGATTCCTCTCGACGAGGCGAGCAGTACGAGTACCACCTTGATGGGTCTGCGACGTTTCCTTCCAGAGTTATTACCAAAAAACCACAAAAATCCCAGAATCCTCTCGGTTTGGGGTCAAAATGTTGTCGCTCATTAAATCCCATAAGAAACGTCGCATCGAATGAATGTGATTGAATTCTCCCCGTCTGGAAGAGCGGAATTGAATGGTGCAACTGATTTTGCTGTGCTGTGAAAATTCAGATATTTGCATGACTGCTTTTGTTTTATTTTGTGAATAGCAAAAAGCATTCAACCCCATAATACATGTTGTTTTATTGGTCGCTCGTCCATTTCATATCCCATAGCTTAAGCATTCATATATTTGGATTCCTCTCGACGAGGCGAGCAGTACGAGTACAACCTTGATGGGTCTGCGACGTTTCCTTCCAGAGTTATTACCAAAAAAACACAAACATCCCAGAATCCTCTCGGTTTGGGGTCAAAATGTTGTCGCTCATTAAATCCCATAAGAAACGTCGCATCGAATTAATGTGATTGAATTCTCCCCGTCTGGACGAGCGGAATTGAATGGTGCAACTGATTTTGCTGTGCTGTGAAAATTCAGATATTTGCATGACTGCTTTTGTTTTATTTTGTGAATAGCAAAAAGCATTCAACCCCATAATACATGCTGTTTTATTGGTCGCTCGTCCATTTCATATCCCATAGCTTAACCATTCATATATTTGGATTCCTTTCGACGAGGCGAGCAGTACGAGTACCACCTTGATGGGTATGCGACGTTTCCTTCCAGAGTTATTTCCAAAAAAACACAAACATCCCAGAATCCTCTCGGTTTGGGCTCAAAATGTTGTCGCTCATTAAATCCCATAAGAAACGTCGCATCGAATGAATGTGATTGAATTCTCCCCGTCTGGACGAGCGGAATTGAATGGTGCAACTGATTTTGCTGTGCTGTGAAAATTCAGATATTTGCATGACTGCTTTTGTTTTATTTTGTGAATAGCAAAAAGCATTCAACCCCATAATACATGCTGTTTTATTGGTCGCTCGTCCATTTCATATCACATAGCTTAACCATTCATATATTTGGATTCCTCTCGACGAGGCGAGCAGTACGAGTACCACCTTGATGGGTCTGCGACGTTTCCTTCCAGAGTTATTACCAAAAAACCACAAAAATCCCAGAATCCTCTCGGTTTGGGGTCAAAATGTTGTCGCTCATTAAATCCCATAAGAAACGTCGCATCGAATGAATGTGATTGAATTCTCCCCGTCTGGAAGAGCGGAATTGAATGGTGCAACTGATTTTGCTGTGCTGTGAAAATTCAGATATTTGCATGACTGCTTTTGTTTTATTTTGTGAATAGCAAAAAGCATTCAACCCCATAATACATGTTGTTTTATTGGTCGCTCGTCCATTTCATATCCCATAGCTTAAGCATTCATATATTTGGATTCCTCTCGACGAGGCGAGCAGTACGAGTACAACCTTGATGGGTCTGCGACGTTTCCTTCCAGAGTTATTACCAAAAAAACACAAACATCCCAGAATCCTCTCGGTTTGGGGTCAAAATGTTGTCGCTCATTAAATCCCATAAGAAACGTCGCATCGAATTAATGTGATTGAATTCTCCCCGTCTGGACGAGCGGAATTGAATGGTGCAACTGATTTTGCTGTGCTGTGAAAATTCAGATATTTGCATGACTGCTTTTGTTTTATTTTGTGAATAGCAAAAAGCATTCAACCCCATAATACATGCTGTTTTATTGGTCGCTCGTCCATTTCATATCCCATAGCTTAACCATTCATATATTTGGATTCCTTTCGACGAGGCGAGCAGTACGAGTACCACCTTGATGGGTATGCGACGTTTCCTTCCAGAGTTATTTCCAAAAAAACACAAACATCCCAGAATCCTCTCGGTTTGGGCTCAAAATGTTGTCGCTCATTAAATCCCATAAGAAACGTCGCATCGAATGAATGTGATTGAATTCTCCCCGTCTGGACGAGCGGAATTGAATGGTGCAACTGATTTTGCTGTGCTGTGAAAATTCAGATATTTGCATGACTGCTTTTGTTTTATTTTGTGAATAGCAAAAAGCATTCAACCCCATAATACATGCTGTTTTATTGGTCGCTCGTCCATTTCATATCACATAGCTTAACCATTCATATATTTGGATTCCTCTCGACGAGCCGAGCAGTACGAGTACCACCTTGATGGGTCTGCGACGTTTCCTTCCAGAGTTATTACCAAAAAACCACAAAAATCCCAGAATCCTCTCGGTTTGGGGTCAAAATGTTGTCGCTCATTAAATCCCATAAGAAACGTCGCATCGAATGAATGTGATTGAATTATCCCCGTCTGGAAGAGCGGAATTGAATGGTGCAACTGATTTTGCTGTGCTGTAAAAATTCAGATATTTGCATGACTGCTTTTGTTTTATTTTGTGAATAGCAAAAATCATTCAACCCCATAATACATGTTGTTTTATTGGTCGCTCGTCCATTTCATATCCCATAGCTTAAGCATTCATATATTTGGATTCCTCTCGACGAGGCGAGCAGTACGAGTACCACCTTGATGGGTCTGCGACGTTTCCTTCCAGAGTTATTACCAAAAAACCACAAACATCCCAGAATCCTCTCGGTTTGGGCTCAAAATGTTGTCGCTCATTAAATCCCATAAGAAACGTCGCATCGAATGAATGTGATTGAATTCTCCCCGTCTGAACGAGCGGAATTGAATGGTGCAACTGATTTTGCTGTGCTGTGAAAATTCAGATATTTGCATGACTGCTTTTGTTTTATTTTGTGAATAGCAAAAAGCATTCAACCCCATAATACATGCTGTTTTATTGGTCGCTCGTCCATTTCATATCACATAGCTTAACCATTCATATATTTGGATTCCTCTCGACGAGGCGAGCAGTACGAGTACCACCTTGATGGGTCTGCGACGTTTCCTTCCAGAGTCATTACCAAAAAACCACAAAAATCCCAGAATCCTCTCGGTTTGGGGTCAAAATGTTGTCGCTCATTAAATCCCATAAGAAACGTCGCATCGAATGAATGTGATTGAATTATCCCCGTCTGGAAGAGCGGAATTGAATGGTGCAACTGATTTTGCTGTGCTGTAAAAATTCAGATATTTGCATGACTGCTTTTGTTTTATTTTGTGAATAGCAAAAATCATTCAACCCCATAATACATGTTGTTTTATTGGTCGCTCGTCCATTTCATATCCCATAGCTTAAGCATTCATATATTTGGATTCCTCTCGACGAGGCGAGCAGTACGAGTACCACCTTGATGGGTCTGCGACGTTTCCTTCCAGAGTTATTACCAAAAATACACAAACATCCCAGAATCCTCTCGGTTTGGGGTCAAAATGTTGTCGCTCATTAAATCCCATAAGAAACGTCGCATCGAATGAATGTGATTGAATTCTCCCCGTCTGGACGAGCGGAATTGAATGGTGCAACTGATTTTGCTGTGCTGTGAAAATTCAGATATTTGCATGACTGCTTTTGTTTTATTTTGTGAATAGCAAAAAGCATTCAACCCCATAATACATGTTGTTTTATTGGTCGCTCGTCCATTTCATATCCCATAGCTTAACCATTCATATATTTGGATTCCTCTCGACTAGGCAAGCAGTACGAGTACCACCTTGATGGGTCTGCGACGTTTCCTTCCAGAGTTATTACCAAAAAAACACAAAAATCCCAGAATCCTCTCGGTTTGGGGTCAAAATGTTGTCGCTCATTAAATCCCATAAGAAACGTCGCATCGAATGAATGTGATTGAATTCTCCCCGTCTGGAAGAGCGGAATTGAATGGTGCAACTGATTTTGCTGTGCTGTGAAAATTCAGATATTTGCATGACTGCTTTTGTTTTATTTTGTGAATAGCAAAAAGCATTCAACCCCATAATACATGTTGTTTTATTGGTCGCTCGTCCATTTCATATCCCATAGCTTAAGCATTCATATATTTGGATTCCTCTCGACGAGGCGAGCAGTACGAGTACAACCTTGATGGGTCTGCGACGTTTCCTTCCAGAGTTATTACCAAAAAAACACAAAAATCCCAGAATCCTCTCGGTTTGGGGTCAAAATGTTGTCGCTCATTAAATCCCATAAGAAACGTCGCATCGAATGAATGTGATTGAATTATCCCCGTCTGGAAGAGCGGAATTGAATGGTGCAACTGATTTTGCTGTGCTGTAAAAATTCAGATATTTGCATGACTGCTTTTGTTTTATTTTGTGAATAGCAAAAATCATTCAACCCCATAATACATGTTGTTTTATTGGTCGCTCGTCCATTTCATATCCCATAGCTTAAGCATTCATATATTTGGATTCCTCTCGACGAGGCGAGCAGTACGAGTACCACCTTGATGGGTCTGCGACGTTTCCTTCCAGAGTTATTACCAAAAAACCACAAACATCCCAGAATCCTCTCGGTTTGGGCTCAAAATGTTGTCGCTCATTAAATCCCATAAGAAACGTCGCATCGAATGAATGTGATTGAATTCTCCCCGTCTGGACGAGCGGAATTGAATGGTGCAACTGATTTTGCTGTGCTGTGAAAATTCAGATATTTGCATGACTGCTTTTGTTTTATTTTGTGAATAGCAAAAAGCATTCAACCCCATAATACATGCTGTTTTATTGGTCGCTCGTCCATTTCATATCACATAGCTTAACCATTCATATATTTGGATTCCTCTCGACGAGGCGAGCAGTACGAGTACCACCTTGATGGGTCTGCGACGTTTCCTTCCAGAGTTATTACCAAAAAACCACAAAAATCCCAGAATCCTCTCGGTTTGGGGTCAAAATGTTGTCGCTCATTAAATCCCATAAGAAACGTCGCATCGAATGAATGTGATTGAATTCTCCCCGTCTGGAAGAGCGGAATTGAATGGTCCAACTGATTTTGCTGTGCTGTAAAAATTCAGATATTTGCATGACTGCTTTTGTTTTATTTTGTGAATAGCAAAAAGCATTCAACCCCATAATACATGCTGTTTTATTGGTCGCTCGTCCATTTCATATCACATAGCTTAACCATTCATATATTTGGATTCCTCTCGACGAGGCGAGCAGTACGAGTACCACCTTGATGGGTCTGCGACGTTTTCTTCCAGAGTTATTACCAAAAAAACACAAACATCCCAGAATCCTCTCGGTTTGGGGTCAAAATGTTGTCGCTCATTAAATCCCATAAGAAACGTTGCATCGAATGAATGTGATTGAATTCTCCCCGTCTGGAAGAGCGGAATTGAATGGTACAACTGATTTTGCTGTGCTGTGAAAATTCAGATATTTGCATGACTGCTTTTGTTTTATTTTGTGAATAGCAAAAAGCATTCAACCCCATAATACATGCTGTTTTATTGGTCGCTCGTCCATTTCATATCCCATAGCTTAACCATTCATATATTTGGATTCCTTTCGACGAGACGAGCAGTACGAGTACCACCTTGATGGGTATGCGACGTTTCCTTCCAGAGTTATTACCAAAAAAACACAAACATCCCAGAATCCTCTCGGTTTGGGCTCAAAATGTTGTCGCTCATTAAATCCCATAAGAAACGTCGCATCAAATGAATGTGATTGAATTCTCCCCGTCTGGACGAGCGGAATTGAATGGTGCAACTGATTTTGCTGTGCTGTGAAAATTCAGATATTTGCATGACTGCTTTTGTTTTATTTTGTGAATAGCAAAAAGCAGTCAACCCCATAATACATGCTGTTTTATTGGTCGCTCGTCCATTTCATATCACATAGCTTAACCATTCATATATTTGGATTCCTCTCGACCAGGCGAGCAGTACGAGTACCACCTTGATGGGTCTGCGACGTTTCCTTCCAGAGTTATTACCAAAAAACCACAAAAATCCCAGAATCCTCTCGGTTTGGGGTCAAAATGTTGTCGCTCATTAAATCCCATAAGAAACGTCGCATCGAATGAATGTGATTGAATTCTCCCCGTCTGGAAGAGCGGAATTGAATGGTGCAACTGATTTTGCTGTGCTGTGAAAATTCAGATATTTGCATGACTGCTTTTGTTTTATTTTGTGAATAGCAAAAAGCATTCAACCCCATAATACATGTTGTTTTATTGGTCGCTCGTCCATTTCATATCCCATAGCTTAAGCATTCATATATTTGGATTCCTCTCGACGAGGCGAGCAGTACGAGTACCACCTTGATGGGTCTGCGACGTTTCCTTCCAGAGTTATTACCAAAAATACACAAACATCCCAGAATCCTCTCGGTTTGGGGTCAAAATGTTGTCGCTCATTAAATCCCATAAGAAACGTCGCATCGAATGAATGTGATTGAATTCTCCCCGTCTGGACGAGCGGAATTGAATGGTGCAACTGATTTTGCTGTGCTGTGAAAATTCAGATATTTGCATGACTGCTTTTGTTTTATTTTGTGAATAGCAAAAAGCATTCAACCCCATAATACATGCTGTTTTATTGGTCGCTCGTCCATTTCATATCCCATAGCTTAACCATTCATATATTTGGATTCCTTTCGACGAGACGAGCAGTACGAGTACCACCTTGATGGGTATGCGACGTTTCCTTCCAGAGTTATTACCAAAAAAACACAAACATCCCAGAATCCTCTCGGTTTGGGCTCAAAATGTTGTCGCTCATTAAATCCCATAAGAAACGTCGCATCGAATGAATGTGATTGAATTCTCCCCGTCTGGACGAGCGGAATTGAATGGTGCAACTGATTTTGCTGTGCTATGAAAATTCAGATATTTGCATGACTGCTTTTGTTTTATTTTGTGAATAGCAAAAAGCAGTCAACCCCATAATACATGCTGTTTTATTGGTCGCTCGTCCATTTCATATCACATAGCTTAACCATTCATATATTTGGATTCCTCTCGACGAGGCGAGCAGTACGAGTACCACCTTGATGGGTCTGCGACGTTTCCTTCCAGAGTTATTACCAAAAAACCACAAAAATCCCAGAATCCTCTCGGTTTGGGCTCAAAATGTTGTCGCTCATTAAATCCCATAATAAACGTCGCATCGAATGAATGTGATTGAATTCTCCCCGTCTGGACGAGCGGAATTGAATGGTGCAACTGATTTTGCTGTGCTGTGAAAATTCAGATATTTGCATGACTGCTTTTGTTTTATTTTGTGAATAGCAAAAAGCATTCAACCCCATAATACATGCTGTTTTATTGGTCGCTCGTCCATTTCATATCACATAGCTTAACCATTCATATATTTGGATTCCTCTCGACGAGGCGAGTAGTACGAATACCACCTTGATGTGTCTGCGACGTTTCCTTCCAGAGTTATTACCAAAAAAACACAAACATCCCAGAATCCTCTCGGTTTGGGGTCAAAATGTTGTCGCTCATTAAATCCCATAAGAAACGTCGCATCGAATGAATGTGATTGAATTCTCCCCGTCTGGAAGAGCGGAATTGAATGGTGCAACTGATTTTGCTGTGCTGTGAAAATTCAGATATTTGCATGACTGCTTTTGTTTTATTTTGTGAATAGCAAAAAGCATTCAACCCCATAATACATGTTGTTTTATTGGTCGCTCGTCCATTTCATATCCCATAGCTTAAGCATTCATATATATGGATTCCTCTCGACGAGGCGAGCAGTATGACTACCACCTTGATGGGTCTGCGACGTTTCCTTCCAGAGTTATTACCAAAAAACCACAAACATCCCAGAATCCTCTCGGTTTGGGGTCAAAATGTTGTCGCTCATTAAATCCCATAAGAAACGTCGCATCGAATGAATGTGATTGAATTCTCCCCGTCTGGAAGAGCGGAATTGAATGGTGCAACTGATTTTGCTGTGCTGTGAAAATTCAGATATTTGCATGACTGCTTTTGTTTTATTTTGTGAATAGCAAAAAGCATTAAAACCCATAATACTTGTTGTTTTATTGGTCGCTCGTCCATTTCATATCCCATAGCTTAACAACTCATATATTTGGATTCCGATCGATAAGGCGAGCAGTACGAGTACCACCTTGATGGGTCTGCGACGTTTTCTTCCAGAGTTATTACCAAAAAACCACAAACATCCCAGAATCCTCTCGGTTTGGGGTCAAAATGTTGTCGCTCATTAAATTCCATAAGAAACGTCGCATCGAATGAATGTGATTGAATCCTCCCCGTCTGGACGAGCGGAATTGAATGGTGCAACTGATTTTGCTGTGCTGTGAAAATTCAGATATTTGCATGACTGCTTTTGATTTATTTTGTGAATAGCAAAAAGCATTCAACCCCATAATACATGTTGTTTTATTGGTCGCTCGTCCATTTCATATCCCATAGCTTAACAACTCATATATTTGGATTCCTCTCGATAAGGCGAGCAGTACGAGTACCACCTTGATGGGTCTGCGACGTTTTCTTCCAGAGTTATTACCAAAAAACCACAAACATCCCAGAATCCTCTCGGTTTGGGGTCAAAATGATGTCGCTCATTAAATCCCATAAGAAACGTCGCATCGAATGAATGTGATTGAATTCTCCCCGTCTGGACGAGCGGAATTGAATGGTGCAACTGATTTTGCTGTGCTGTGAAAATTCAGATATTTGCATGACTGCTTTTGTTTTATTTTGTGAATAGCAAAAAGCATTCAACCCCATAATACATGCTGTTTTATTGGTCGCTCGTCCATTTCATATCCCATAGCTTAACCATTCATATATTTGGATTCCTTTCGACGAGGCGAGCAGTACGAGTACCACCTTGATGGGTATGCGACGTTTCCTTCCAGAGTTATTACCAAAAAAACACAAACATCCCAGAATCCTCTCGGTTTGGGCTCAAAATGTTGTCGCTCATTAAATCCCATAATAAACGTCGCATCGAATGAATGTGATTGAATTCTCCCCGTCTGGACGAGCGGAATTGAATGGTGCAACTGATTTTGCTGTGCTGTGAAAATTCAGATATTTGCATGACTGCTTTTGTTTTATTTTGTGAATAGCAAAAAGCATTCAACCCCATAATACATGCTGTTTTATTGGTCGCTCGTCCATTTCATATCACATAGCTTAACCATTCATATATTTGGATTCCTCTTGACGAGGCGAGTAGTACGAATACCACCTTGATGTGTCTGCGACGTTTCCTTCCAGAGTTATTACCAAAAAAACACAAACATCCCAGAATCCTCTCGGTTTGGGGTCAAAATGTTGTCGCTCATTAAATCCCATAAGAAACGTCGCATCGAATGAATGTGATTGAATTCTCCCCGTCTGGAAGAGCGGAATTGAATGGTGCAACTGATTTTGCTGTGCTGTGAAAATTCAGATATTTGCATGACTGCTTTTGTTTTATTTTGTGAATAGCAAAAAGCATTCAACCCCATAATACATGTTGTTTTATTGGTCGCTCGTCCATTTCATATCCCATAGCTTAAGCATTCATATATATGGATTCCTCTCGACGAGGCGAGCAGTATGAGTACCACCTTGATGGGTCTGCGACGTTTCCTTCCAGAGTTATTACCAAAAAACCACAAACATCCCAGAATCCTCTCGGTTTGGGGTCAAAATGTTGTCGCTCATTAAATCCCATAAGAAACGTCGCATCGAATGAATGTGATTGAATTCTCCCCGTCTGGAAGAGCGGAATTGAATGGTGCAACTGATTTTGCTGTGCTGTGAAAATTCAGATATTTGCATGACTGCTTTTGTTTTATTTTGTGAATAGCAAAAAGCATTAAAACCCATAATACATGTTGTTTTATTGGTCGCTCGTCCATTTCATATCCCATAGCTTAACAACTCATATATTTGGATTCCTATCGATAAGGCGAGCAGTACGAGTACCACCTTGATGGGTCTGCGACGTTTTCTTCCAGAGTTATTACCAAAAAACCACAAACATCCCAGAATCCTCTCGGTTTGGGGTCAAAATGTTGTCGCTCATTAAATTCCATAAGAAACGTCGCATCGAATGAATGTGATTGAATCCTCCCCGTCTGGACGAGCGGAATTGAATGGTGCAACTGATTTTGCTGTGCTGTGAAAATTCAGATATTTGCATGACTGCTTTTGATTTATTTTGTGAATAGCAAAAAGCATTCAACCCCATAATACATGTTGTTTTATTGGTCGCTCGTCCATTTCATATCCCATAGCTTAACAACTCATATATTTGGATTCCTCTCGACGAGGCGAGTAGTACGAATACCACCTTGATGTGTCTGCGACGTTTCCTTCCAGAGTTATTACCAAAAAAACACAAACATCCCAGAATCCTCTCGGTTTGGGGTCAAAATGTTGTCGCTCATTAAATCCCATAAGAAACGTCGCATCGAATGAATGTGATTGAATTCTCCCCGTCTGGAAGAGCGGAATTGAATGGTGCAACTGATTTTGCTGTGCTGTGAAAATTCAGATATTTGCATGACTGCTTTTGTTTTATTTTGTGAATAGCAAAAAGCATTCAACCCCATAATACATGTTGTTTTATTGGTCGCTCGTCCATTTCATATCCCATAGCTTAAGCATTCATATATATGGATTCCTCTCGACGAGGCGAGCAGTATGAGTACCACCTTGATGGGTCTGCGACGTTTCCTTCCAGAGTTATTACCAAAAAACCACAAACATCCCAGAATCCTCTCGGTTTGGGGTCAAAATGTTGTCGCTCATTAAATCCCATAAGAAACGTCGCATCGAATGAATGTGATTGAATTCTCCCCGTCTGGAAGAGCGGAATTGAATGGTGCAACTGATTTTGCTGTGCTGTGAAAATTCAGATATTTGCATGACTGCTTTTGTTTTATTTTGTGAATAGCAAAAAGCATTAAAACCCATAATACATGTTGTTTTATTGGTCGCTCGTCCATTTCATATCCCATAGCTTAACAACTCATATATTTGGATTCCTATCGATAAGGCGAGCAGTACGAGTACCACCTTGATGGGTCTGCGACGTTTTCTTCCAGAGTTATTACCAAAAAACCACAAACATCCCAGAATCCTCTCGGTTTGGGGTCAAAATGTTGTCGCTCATTAAATTCCATAAGAAACGTCGCATCGAATGAATGTGATTGAATCCTCCCCGTCTGGACGAGCGGAATTGAATGGTGCAACTGATTTTGCTGTGCTGTGAAAATTCAGATATTTGCATGACTGCTTTTGATTTATTTTGTGAATAGCAAAAAGCATTCAACCCCATAATACATGTTGTTTTATTGGTCGCTCGTCCATTTCATATCCCATAGCTTAACAACTCATATATTTGGATTCCTCTCGATAAGGCGAGCAGTACGAGTACCACCTTGATGGGTCTGCGACGTTTTCTTCCAGAGTTATTACCAAAAAACCACAAACATCCCAGAATCCTCTCGGTTTGGGGTCAAAATGATGTCGCTCATTAAATCCCATAAGAAACGTCGCATCGAATGAATGTGATTGAATTCTCCCCGTCTGGACGAGCGGAATTGAATGGTGCAACTGATTTTGCTGTGCTGTGAAAATTCAGATATTTGCATGACTGCTTTTGTTTTATTTTGTGAATAGCAAAAAGCATTCAACCCCATAATACATGCTGTTTTATTGGTCGCTCGTCCATTTCATATCCCATAGCTTAACCATTCATATATTTGGATTCCTTTCGACGAGGCGAGCAGTACGAGTACCACCTTGATGGGTATGCGACGTTTCCTTCCAGAGTTATTACCAAAAAAACACAAACATCCCAGAATCCTCTCGGTTTGGGCTCAAAATGTTGTCGCTCATTAAATCCCATAATAAACGTCGCATCGAATGAATGTGATTGAATTCTCCCCGTCTGGACGAGCGGAATTGAATGGTGCAACTGATTTTGCTGTGCTGTGAAAATTCAGATATTTGCATGACTGCTTTTGTTTTATTTTGTGAATAGCAAAAAGCATTCAACCCCATAATACATGCTGTTTTATTGGTCGCTCGTCCATTTCATATCACATAGCTTAACCATTCATATATTTGGATTCCTCTCGACGAGGCGAGTAGTACGAATACCACCTTGATGTGTCTGCGACGTTTCCTTCCAGAGTTATTACCAAAAAAACACAAACATCCCAGAATCCTCTCGGTTTGGGGTCAAAATGTTGTCGCTCATTAAATCCCATAAGAAACGTCGCATCGAATGAATGTGATTGAATTCTCCCCGTCTGGAAGAGCGGAATTGAATGGTGCAACTGATTTTGCTGTGCTGTGAAAATTCAGATATTTGCATGACTGCTTTTGTTTTATTTTGTGAATAGCAAAAAGCATTCAACCCCATAATACATGTTGTTTTATTGGTCGCTCGTCCATTTCATATCCCATAGCTTAAGCATTCATATATATGGATTCCTCTCGACGAGGCGAGCAGTATGAGTACCACCTTCATGGGTCTGCGACGTTTCCTTCCAGAGTTATTACCAAAAAACCACAAACATCCCAGAATCCTCTCGGTTTGGGGTCAAAATGTTGTCGCTCATTAAATCCCATAAGAAACGTCGCATCGAATGAATGTGATTGAATTCTCCCCGTCTGGAAGAGCGGAATTGAATGGTGCAACTGATTTTGCTGTGCTGTGAAAATTCAGATATTTGCATGACTGCTTTTGTTTTATTTTGTGAATAGCAAAAAGCATTAAACCCCATAATACATGTTGTTTTATTGGTCGCTCGTCCATTTCATATCCCATAGCTTAACAACTCATATATTTGGATTCCTATCGATAAGGCGAGCAGTACGAGTACCACCTTGATGGGTCTGCGACGTTTTCTTCCAGAGTTATTACCAAAAAACCACAAACATCCCAGAATCCTCTCGGTTTGGGGTCAAAATGTTGTCGCTCATTAAATTCCATAAGAAACGTCGCATCGAATGAATGTGATTGAATCCTCCCCGTCTGGACGAGCGGAATTGAATGGTGCAACTGATTTTGCTGTGCTGTGAAAATTCAGATATTTGCATGACTGCTTTTGATTTATTTTGTGAATAGCAAAAAGCATTCAACCCCATAATACATGTTGTTTTATTGGTCGCTCGTCCATTTCATATCCCATAGCTTAACAACTCATATATTTGGATTCCTCTCGATAAGGCGAGCAGTACGAGTACCACCTTGATGGGTCTGCGACGTTTTCTTCCAGAGTTATTACCAAAAAACCACAAACATCCCAGAATCCTCTCGGTTTGGGGTCAAAATGATGTCGCTCATTAAATCCCATAAGAAACGTCGCATCGAATGAATGTGATTGAATTCTCCCCGTCTGGACGAGCGGAATTGAATGGTGCAACTGATTTTGCTGTGCTGTGAAAATTCAGATATTTGCATGACTGCTTTTGTTTTATTTTGTGAATAGCAAAAAGCATTCAACCCCATAATACATGCTGTTTTATTGGTCGCTCGTCCATTTCATATCCCATAGCTTAACCATTCATATATTTGGATTCCTTTCGACGAGGCGAGCAGTACGAGTACCACCTTGATGGGTATGCGACGTTTCCTTCCAGAGTTATTACCAAAAAAACACAAACATCCCAGAATCCTCTCGGTTTGGGCTCAAAATGTTGTCGCTCATTAAATCCCATAAGAAACGTCGCATCGAATGAATGTGATTGAATTCTCCCCGTCTGGACGAGCGGAATTGAATGGTGCAACTGATTTTGCTGTGCTGTGAAAATTCAGATATTTGCATGACTGCTTTTGTTTTATTTTGTGAATAGCAAAAAGCATTCAACCCCATAATACATGCTGTTTTATTGGTCGCTCGTCCATTTCATATCACATAGCTTAACCATTCATATATATGGATTCCTCTCGACGAGGCGAGCAGTATGAGTACCACCTTGATGGGTCTGCGACGTTTCCTTCCAGAGTTATTACCAAAAAACCACAAACATCCCAGAATCCTCTCGGTTTGGGGTCAAAATGTTGTCGCTCATTAAATCCCATAAGAAACGTCGCATCGAATGAATGTGATTGAATTCTCCCCGTCTGGAAGAGCGGAATTGAATGGTGCAACTGATTTTGCTGTGCTGTGAAAATTCAGATATTTGCATGACTGCTTTTGTTTTATTTTGTGAATAGCAAAAAGCATTAAACCCCATAATACATGTTGTTTTATTGGTCGCTCGTCCATTTCATATCCCATAGCTTAACAACTCATATATTTGGATTCCTATCGATAAGGCGAGCAGTACGAGTACCACCTTGATGGGTCTGCGACGTTTTCTTCCAGAGTTATTTCCAAAAAACCACAAACATCCCAGAATCCTCTCGGTTTGGGGTCAAAATGTTGTCGCTCATTAAATTCCATAAGAAACGTCGCATCGAATGAATGTGATTGAATCCTCCCCGTCTGGACGAGCGGAATTGAATGGTGCAACTGATTTTGCTGTGCTGTGAAAATTCAGATATTTGCATGACTGCTTTTGATTTATTTTGTGAATAGCAAAAAGCATTCAACCCCATAATACATGTTGTTTTATTGGTCGCTCGTCCATTTCATATCCCATAGCTTAACAACTCATATATTTGGATTCCTCTCGATAAGGCGAGCAGTATGAGTACCACCTTGATGGGTCTGCGACGTTTTCTTCCAGAGTTATTACCAAAAAACCACAAACATCCCAGAATCCTCTCGGTTTGGGGTCAAAATGATGTCGCTCATTAAATCCCATAAGAAACGTCGCATCGAATGAATGTGATTGAATTCTCCCCGTCTGGACGAGCGGAATTGAATGGTGCAACTGATTTTGCTGTGCTGTGAAAATTCAGATATTTGCATGACTGCTTTTGTTTTATTTTGTGAATAGCAAAAAGCATTCAACCCCATAATACATGCTGTTTTATTGGTCGCTCGTCCATTTCATATCCCATAGCTTAACCATTCATATATTTGGATTCCTTTCGACGAGGCGAGCAGTACGAGTACCACCTTGATGGGTATGCGACGTTTCCTTCCAGAGTTATTACCAAAAAAACACAAACATCCCAGAATCCTCTCGGTTTGGGCTCAAAATGTTGTCGCTCATTAAATCCCATAAGAAACGTCGCATCGAATGAATGTGATTGAATTCTCCCCGTCTGGACGAGCGGAATTGAATGGTGCAACTGATTTTGCTGTGCTGTGAAAATTCAGATATTTGCATGACTGCTTTTGTTTTATTTTGTGAATAGCAAAAAGCATTCAACCCCATAATACATGCTGTTTTATTGGTCGCTCGTCCATTTCATATCACTTAGCTTAACCATTCATATATTTGGATTCCTCTCGACGAGGCGAGCAGTACGAGTACCACCTTGATGGGTCTGCGACGTTTCCTTCCAGAGTTATTACCAAAAAACCACAAAAATCCCAGAATCCTCTCGGTTTGGGGTCAAAATGTTGTCGCTCATTAAATCCCATAAGAAACGTCGCTAAGAATGAATGTGATTGAATTATCCCCGTCTGGACGAGCGGAATTGAATGGTGCAACTGATTTTGCTGTGCTGTGAAAATTCAGATATTTGCATGACTGCTTTTGTTTTATTTTGTGAATAGCAAAAAGCATTCAACCCCATAATACATGCTGTTTTATTGGTCGCTCGTCCATTTCATATCCCATAGCTTAACCATTCATATATTTGGATTCCTTTCGACGAGGCGAGCAGTACGAGTACCACCTTGATGGGTATGCGACGTTTCCTTCCAGAGTTATTACCAAAAAAACACAAACATCCCAGAATCCTCTCGGTTTGGGCTCAAAATGTTGTCGCTCATTAAATCCCATAAGAAACGTCGCATCGAATGAATGTGATTGAATTCTCCCCGTCTGGACGAGCGGAATTGAATGGTGCAACTGATTTTGCTGTGCTGTGAAAATTCAGATATTTGCATGACTGCTTTTGTTTTATTTTGTGAATAGCAAAAAGCATTCAACCCCATAATACATGCTGTTTTATTGGTCGCTCGTCCATTTCATATCCCATAGCTTAACCATTCATATATTTGGATTCCTTTCGACGAGGCGAGCAGTACGAGTACCACCTTGATGGGTATGCGACGTTTCCTTCCAGAGTTATTACCAAAAAAACACAAACATCCCAGAATCCTCTCGGTTTGGGCTCAAAATGTTGTCGCTCATTAAATCCCATAAGAAACGTCGCATCGAATGAATGTGATTGAATTCTCCCCGTCTGGACGAGCGGAATTGAATGGTGCAACTGATTTTGCTGTGCTGTGAAAATTCAGATATTTGCATGACTGCTTTTGTTTTATTTTGTGAATAGCAAAAAGCATTCAACCCCATAATACATGCTGTTTTATTGGTCGCTCGTCCATTTCATATCACATAGCTTAACCATTCATATATATGGATTCCTCTCGACGAGGCGAGCAGTATGAGTACCACCTTGATGGGTCTGCGACGTTTCCTTCCAGAGTTATTACCAAAAAACCACAAACATCCCAGAATCCTCTCGGTTTGGGGTCAAAATGTTGTCGCTCATTAAATCCCATAAGAAACGTCGCATCGAATGAATGTGATTGAATTCTCCCCGTCTGGAAGAGCGGAATTGAATGGTGCAACTGATTTTGCTGTGCTGTGAAAATTCAGATATTTGCATGACTGCTTTTGTTTTATTTTGTGAATAGCAAAAAGCATTAAACCCCATAATACATGTTGTTTTATTGGTCGCTCGTCCATTTCATATCCCATAGCTTAACAACTCATATATTTGGATTCCTATCGATAAGGCGAGCAGTACGAGTACCACCTTGATGGGTCTGCGACGTTTTCTTCCAGAGTTATTTCCAAAAAACCACAAACATCCCAGAATCCTCTCGGTTTGGGGTCAAAATGTTGTCGCTCATTAAATTCCATAAGAAACGTCGCATCGAATGAATGTGATTGAATCCTCCCCGTCTGGACGAGCGGAATTGAATGGTGCAACTGATTTTGCTGTGCTGTGAAAATTCAGATATTTGCATGACTGCTTTTGATTTATTTTGTGAATAGCAAAAAGCATTCAACCCCATAATACATGTTGTTTTATTGGTCGCTCGTCCATTTCATATCCCATAGCTTAACAACTCATATATTTGGATTCCTCTCGATAAGGCGAGCAGTACGAGTACCACCTTGATGGGTCTGCGACGTTTTCTTCCAGAGTTATTACCAAAAAACCACAAACATCCCAGAATCCTCTCGGTTTGGGGTCAAAATGATGTCGCTCATTAAATCCCATAAGAAACGTCGCATCGAATGAATGTGATTGAATTCTCCCCGTCTGGACGAGCGGAATTGAATGGTGCAACTGATTTTGCTGTGCTGTGAAAATTCAGATATTTGCATGACTGCTTTTGTTTTATTTTGTGAATAGCAAAAAGCATTCAACCCCATAATACATGCTGTTTTATTGGTCGCTCGTCCATTTCATATCCCATAGCTTAACCATTCATATATTTGGATTCCTTTCGACGAGGCGAGCAGTACGAGTACCACCTTGATGGGTATGCGACGTTTCCTTCCAGAGTTATTACCAAAAAAACACAAACATCCCAGAATCCTCTCGGTTTGGGCTCAAAATGTTGTCGCTCATTAAATCCCATAAGAAACGTCGCATCGAATGAATGTGATTGAATTCTCCCCGTCTGGACGAGCGGAATTGAATGGTGCAACTGATTTTGCTGTGCTGTGAAAATTCAGATATTTGCATGACTGCTTTTGTTTTATTTTGTGAATAGCAAAAAGCATTCAACCCCATAATACATGCTGTTTTATTGGTCGCTCGTCCATTTCATATCACTTAGCTTAACCATTCATATATTTGGATTCCTCTCGACGAGGCGAGCAGTACGAGTACCACCTTGATGGGTCTGCGACGTTTCCTTCCAGAGTTATTACCAAAAAACCACAAAAATCCCAGAATCCTCTCGGTTTGGGGTCAAAATGTTGTCGCTCATTAAATCCCATAAGAAACGTCGCTAAGAATGAATGTGATTGAATTATCCCCGTCTGGACGAGCGGAATTGAATGGTGCAACTGATTTTGCTGTGCTGTGAAAATTCAGATATTTGCATGACTGCTTTTGTTTTATTTTGTGAATAGCAAAAAGCATTCAACCCCATAATACATGCTGTTTTATTGGTCGCTCGTCCATTTCATATCCCATAGCTTAACCATTCATATATTTGGATTCCTTTCGACGAGGCGAGCAGTACGAGTACCACCTTGATGGGTATGCGACGTTTCCTTCCAGAGTTATTACCAAAAAAACACAAACATCCCAGAATCCTCTCGGTTTGGGCTCAAAATGTTGTCGCTCATTAAATCCCATAAGAAACGTCGCATCGAATGAATGTGATTGAATTCTCCCCGTCTGGACGAGCGGAATTGAATGGTGCAACTGATTTTGCTGTGCTGTGAAAATTCAGATATTTGCATGACTGCTTTTGTTTTATTTTGTGAATAGCAAAAAGCATTCAACCCCATAATACATGCTGTTTTATTGGTCGCTCGTCCATTTCATATCCCATAGCTTAACCATTCATATATTTGGATTCCTTTCGACGAGGCGAGCAGTACGAGTACCACCTTGATGGGTATGCGACGTTTCCTTCCAGAGTTATTACCAAAAAAACACAAACATCCCAGAATCCTCTCGGTTTGGGCTCAAAATGTTGTCGCTCATTAAATCCCATAAGAAACGTCGCATCGAATGAATGTGATTGAATTCTCCCCGTCTGGACGAGCGGAATTGAATGGTGCAACTGATTTTGCTGTGCTGTGAAAATTCAGATATTTGCATGACTGCTTTTGTTTTATTTTGTGAATAGCAAAAAGCATTCAACCCCATAATACATGCTGTTTTATTGGTCGCTCGTCCATTTCATATCACATAGCTTAACCATTCATATATATGGATTCCTCTCGACGAGGCGAGCAGTATGAGTACCACCTTGATGGGTCTGCGACGTTTCCTTCCAGAGTTATTACCAAAAAACCACAAACATCCCAGAATCCTCTCGGTTTGGGGTCAAAATGTTGTCGCTCATTAAATCCCATAAGAAACGTCGCATCGAATGAATGTGATTGAATTCTCCCCGTCTGGAAGAGCGGAATTGAATGGTGCAACTGATTTTGCTGTGCTGTGAAAATTCAGATATTTGCATGACTGCTTTTGTTTTATTTTGTGAATAGCAAAAAGCATTAAACCCCATAATACATGTTGTTTTATTGGTCGCTCGTCCATTTCATATCCCATAGCTTAACAACTCATATATTTGGATTCCTATCGATAAGGCGAGCAGTACGAGTACCACCTTGATGGGTCTGCGACGTTTTCTTCCAGAGTTATTTCCAAAAAACCACAAACATCCCAGAATCCTCTCGGTTTGGGGTCAAAATGTTGTCGCTCATTAAATTCCATAAGAAACGTCGCATCGAATGAATGTGATTGAATCCTCCCCGTCTGGACGAGCGGAATTGAATGGTGCAACTGATTTTGCTGTGCTGTGAAAATTCAGATATTTGCATGACTGCTTTTGATTTATTTTGTGAATAGCAAAAAGCATTCAACCCCATAATACATGTTGTTTTATTGGTCGCTCGTCCATTTCATATCCCATAGCTTAACAACTCATATATTTGGATTCCTCTCGATAAGGCGAGCAGTACGAGTACCACCTTGATGGGTCTGCGACGTTTTCTTCCAGAGTTATTACCAAAAAACCACAAACATCCCAGAATCCTCTCGGTTTGGGGTCAAAATGATGTCGCTCATTAAATCCCATAAGAAACGTCGCATCGAATGAATGTGATTGAATTCTCCCCGTCTGGACGAGCGGAATTGAATGGTGCAACTGATTTTGCTGTGCTGTGAAAATTCAGATATTTGCATGACTGCTTTTGTTTTATTTTGTGAATAGCAAAAAGCATTCAACCCCATAATACATGCTGTTTTATTGGTCGCTCGTCCATTTCATATCCCATAGCTTAACCATTCATATATTTGGATTCCTTTCGACGAGGCGAGCAGTACGAGTACCACCTTGATGGGTATGCGACGTTTCCTTCCAGAGTTATTACCAAAAAAACACAAACATCCCAGAATCCTCTCGGTTTGGGCTCAAAATGTTGTCGCTCATTAAATCCCATAAGAAACGTCGCATCGAATGAATGTGATTGAATTCTCCCCGTCTGGACGAGCGGAATTGAATGGTGCAACTGATTTTGCTGTGCTGTGAAAATTCAGATATTTGCATGACTGCTTTTGTTTTATTTTGTGAATAGCAAAAAGCATTCAACCCCATAATACATGCTGTTTTATTGGTCGCTCGTCCATTTCATATCACTTAGCTTAACCATTCATATATTTGGATTCCTCTCGACGAGGCGAGCAGTACGAGTACCACCTTGATGGGTCTGCGACGTTTCCTTCCAGAGTTATTACCAAAAAACCACAAAAATCCCAGAATCCTCTCGGTTTGGGGTCAAAATGTTGTCGCTCATTAAATCCCATAAGAAACGTCGCTAAGAATGAATGTGATTGAATTATCCCCGTCTGGACGAGCGGAATTGAATGGTGCAACTGATTTTGCTGTGCTGTGAAAATTCAGATATTTGCATGACTGCTTTTGTTTTATTTTGTGAATAGCAAAAAGCATTCAACCCCATAATACATGCTGTTTTATTGGTCGCTCGTCCATTTCATATCCCATAGCTTAACCATTCATATATTTGGATTCCTTTCGACGAGGCGAGCAGTACGAGTACCACCTTGATGGGTATGCGACGTTTCCTTCCAGAGTTATTACCAAAAAAACACAAACATCCCAGAATCCTCTCGGTTTGGGCTCAAAATGTTGTCGCTCATTAAATCCCATAAGAAACGTCGCATCGAATGAATGTGATTGAATTCTCCCCGTCTGGACGAGCGGAATTGAATGGTGCAACTGATTTTGCTGTGCTGTGAAAATTCAGATATTTGCATGACTGCTTTTGTTTTATTTTGTGAATAGCAAAAAGCATTCAACCCCATAATACATGCTGTTTTATTGGTCGCTCGTCCATTTCATATCCCATAGCTTAACCATTCATATATTTGGATTCCTTTCGACGAGGCGAGCAGTACGAGTACCACCTTGATGGGTATGCGACGTTTCCTTCCAGAGTTATTACCAAAAAAACACAAACATCCCAGAATCCTCTCGGTTTGGGCTCAAAATGTTGTCGCTCATTAAATCCCATAAGAAACGTCGCATCGAATGAATGTGATTGAATTCTCCCCGTCTGGACGAGCGGAATTGAATGGTGCAACTGATTTTGCTGTGCTGTGAAAATTCAGATATTTGCATGACTGCTTTTGTTTTATTTTGTGAATAGCAAAAAGCATTCAACCCCATAATACATGCTGTTTTATTGGTCGCTCGTCCATTTCATATCACATAGCTTAACCATTCATATATTTGGATTCCTCTCGACGAGGCGAGCAGTACGAGTACCACCTTGATGGGTCTGCGACGTTTCCTTCCAGAGTTATTACCAAAAAACCACAAAAATCCCAGAATCCTCTCGGTTTGGGGTCAAAATGTTGTCGCTCATTAAATCCCATAAGAAACGTCGCATCGAATGAATGTGATTGAATTCTCCCCGTCTGGAAGAGCGGAATTGAATGGTGCAACTGATTTTGCTGTGCTGTGAAAATTCAGATATTTGCATGACTGCTTTTGTTTTATTTTGTGAATAGCAAAAAGCATTCAACCCCATAATACATGTTGTTTTATTGGTCGCTCGTCCATTTCATATCCCATAGCTTAAGCATTCATATATTTGGATTCCTCTCGACGAGGCGAGCAGTACGAGTACCACCTTGATGGGTCTGCGACGTTTCCTTCCAGAGTTATTACCAAAAATACACAAACATCCCAGAATCCTCTCGGTTTGGGGTCAAAATGTTGTCGCTCATTAAATCCCATAAGAAACGTCGCATCGAATGAATGTGATTATATTCTCCCCGTCTGGACGAGCGGAATTGAATGGTGCAACTGATTTTGCTGTGCTGTGAAAATTCAGATATTTGCATGACTGCTTTTGTTTTATTTTGTGAATAGCAAAAAGCATTCAACCCCATAATACATGTTGTTTTATTGGTCGCTCATCCATTTCATATCCCATAGCTTAACAACTCATATATTTGCATTCCTCTCGATAAGGCGAGCAGTACGAGTACCACCTTGATGGGTCTGCGACGTTTTCTTCCAGAGATATTACCAAAAAACCACAAACATCCCAGAATCCTCTCGGTTTGGGGTCAAAATGTTGTCGCTCATTAAATCCCATAAGAAACGTCGCATCGAATGAATGTGATTGAATTCTCCCCGTCTGGACGAGCGGAATTGAATGGTGCAACTGATTTTGCTGTGCTGTGAAAATTCAGATATTTGCATGACTGCTTTTGTTTTATTTTGTTAATAGCAAAAAGCATTCAACCCCATAATACATGCTGTTTTATTGGTCGCTCGTCCATTTCATATCCCATAGCTTAACCATTCATATATTTGGATTCCTCTCGACGAGCCGAGCAGTACGCGTACCACCTTGATGGGTCTGCGACGTTTCCTTCCAGAGTTATTACCAAAAAACCACAAAAATCCCAGAATCCTCTCGGTTTGGGGTCAAAATGTTGTCGCTCATTAAATCCCATAAGAAACGTCGCATCGAATGAATGTGATTGAATTCTCCCCGTCTGGACGAGCGGAATTGAATGGTGCAACTGATTTTGCTGTGCTGTGAAAATTCAGATATTTGCATGACTGCTTTTGTTTTATTTTGTGAATAGCAAAAAGCATTCAACCCCATAATACATGCTGTTTTATTGGTCGCTCGTCCATTTCATATCCCATAGCTTAAGCATTCATATATTTGGATTCCTCTCGACGAGGCGAGCAGTACGAGTACCACCTTGATGGGTCTGCGACGTTTCCTTCCAGAGTTATTACCAAAAATACACAAACATCCCAGAATCCTCTCGGTTTGGGGTCAAAATGTTGTCGCTCATTAAATCCCATAAGAAACGTCGCATCGAATGAATGTGATTATATTCTCCCCGTCTGGACGAGCGGAATTGAATGGTGCAACTGATTTTGCTGTGCTGTGAAAATTCAGATATTTGCATGACTGCTTTTGTTTTATTTTGTGAATAGCAAAAAGCATTCAACCCCATAATACATGTTGTTTTATTGGTCGCTCATCCATTTCATATCCCATAGCTTAACAACTCATATATTTGCATTCCTCTCGATAAGGCGAGCAGTACGAGTACCACCTTGATGGGTCTGCGACGTTTTCTTCCAGAGATATTACCAAAAAACCACAAACATCCCAGAATCCTCTCGGTTTGGGGTCAAAATGTTGTCGCTCATTAAATCCCATAAGAAACGTCGCATCGAATGAATGTGATTGAATTCTCCCCGTCTGGACGAGCGGAATTGAATGGTGCAACTGATTTTGCTGTGCTGTGAAAATTCAGATATTTGCATGACTGCTTTTGTTTTATTTTGTTAATAGCAAAAAGCATTCAACCCCATAATACATGCTGTTTTATTGGTCGCTCGTCCATTTCATATCCCATAGCTTAACCATTCATATATATGGATTCCTCTCGACGAGCCGAGCAGTACGCGTACCACCTTGATGGGTCTGCGACGTTTCCTTCCAGAGTTATTACCAAAAAACCACAAACATCCCAGAATCCTCTCGGTTTGGGGTCAAAATGATGTCGCTCATTAAATCCCATAAGAAACGTCGCATCGAATGAATGTGATTGAATTCTCCCCGTCTGGACGAGCGGAATTGAATGGTGCAACTGATTTTGCTGTGCTGTGAAAATTCAGATATTTGCATGACTGCTTTTGTTTTATTTTGTGAATAGCAAAAAGCATTCAACCCCATAATACATGCTGTTTTATTGGTCGCTCGTCCATTTCATATCCCATAGCTTAACCATTCATATATTTGGATTCCTTTCGACGAGGCGAGCAGTACGAGTACCACCTTGATGGGTATGCGACGTTTCCTTCCAGAGTTATTACCAAAAAAACACAAACATCCCAGAATCCTCTCGGTTTGGGCTCAAAATGTTGTCGCTCATTAAATCCCATAAGAAACGTCGCATCGAATGAATGTGATTGAATTCTCCCCGTCTGGACGAGCGGAATTGAATGGTGCAACTGATTTTGCTGTGCTGTGAAAATTCAGATATTTGCATGACTGCTTTTGTTTTATTTTGTGAATAGCAAAAAGCATTCAACCCCATAATACATGCTGTTTTATTGGTCGCTCGTCCATTTCATATCACTTAGCTTAACCATTCATATATTTGGATTCCTCTCGACGAGGCGAGCAGTACGAGTACCACCTTGATGGGTCTGCGACGTTTCCTTCCAGAGTTATTACCAAAAAACCACAAAAATCCCAGAATCCTCTCGGTTTGGGGTCAAAATGTTGTCGCTCATTAAATCCCATAAGAAACGTCGCTAAGAATGAATGTGATTGAATTATCCCCGTCTGGACGAGCGGAATTGAATGGTGCAACTGATTTTGCTGTGCTGTGAAAATTCAGATATTTGCATGACTGCTTTTGTTTTATTTTGTGAATAGCAAAAAGCATTCAACCCCATAATACATGCTGTTTTATTGGTCGCTCGTCCATTTCATATCCCATAGCTTAACCATTCATATATTTGGATTCCTTTCGACGAGGCGAGCAGTACGAGTACCACCTTGATGGGTATGCGACGTTTCCTTCCAGAGTTATTACCAAAAAAACACAAACATCCCAGAATCCTCTCGGTTTGGGCTCAAAATGTTGTCGCTCATTAAATCCCATAAGAAACGTCGCATCGAATGAATGTGATTGAATTCTCCCCGTCTGGACGAGCGGAATTGAATGGTGCAACTGATTTTGCTGTGCTGTGAAAATTCAGATATTTGCATGACTGCTTTTGTTTTATTTTGTGAATAGCAAAAAGCATTCAACCCCATAATACATGCTGTTTTATTGGTCGCTCGTCCATTTCATATCCCATAGCTTAACCATTCATATATTTGGATTCCTTTCGACGAGGCGAGCAGTACGAGTACCACCTTGATGGGTATGCGACGTTTCCTTCCAGAGTTATTACCAAAAAAACACAAACATCCCAGAATCCTCTCGGTTTGGGCTCAAAATGTTGTCGCTCATTAAATCCCATAAGAAACGTCGCATCGAATGAATGTGATTGAATTCTCCCCGTCTGGACGAGCGGAATTGAATGGTGCAACTGATTTTGCTGTGCTGTGAAAATTCAGATATTTGCATGACTGCTTTTGTTTTATTTTGTGAATAGCAAAAAGCATTCAACCCCATAATACATGCTGTTTTATTGGTCGCTCGTCCATTTCATATCACATAGCTTAACCATTCATATATTTGGATTCCTCTCGACGAGGCGAGCAGTACGAGTACCACCTTGATGGGTCTGCGACGTTTCCTTCCAGAGTTATTACCAAAAAACCACAAAAATCCCAGAATCCTCTCGGTTTGGGGTCAAAATGTTGTCGCTCATTAAATCCCATAAGAAACGTCGCATCGAATGAATGTGATTGAATTCTCCCCGTCTGGAAGAGCGGAATTGAATGGTGCAACTGATTTTGCTGTGCTGTGAAAATTCAGATATTTGCATGACTGCTTTTGTTTTATTTTGTGAATAGCAAAAAGCATTCAACCCCATAATACATGTTGTTTTATTGGTCGCTCGTCCATTTCATATCCCATAGCTTAAGCATTCATATATTTGGATTCCTCTCGACGAGGCGAGCAGTACGAGTACCACCTTGATGGGTCTGCGACGTTTCCTTCCAGAGTTATTACCAAAAATACACAAACATCCCAGAATCCTCTCGGTTTGGGGTCAAAATGTTGTCGCTCATTAAATCCCATAAGAAACGTCGCATCGAATGAATGTGATTATATTCTCCCCGTCTGGACGAGCGGAATTGAATGGTGCAACTGATTTTGCTGTGCTGTGAAAATTCAGATATTTGCATGACTGCTTTTGTTTTATTTTGTGAATAGCAAAAAGCATTCAACCCCATAATACATGTTGTTTTATTGGTCGCTCATCCATTTCATATCCCATAGCTTAACAACTCATATATTTGCATTCCTCTCGATAAGGCGAGCAGTACGAGTACCACCTTGATGGGTCTGCGACGTTTTCTTCCAGAGATATTACCAAAAAACCACAAACATCCCAGAATCCTCTCGGTTTGGGGTCAAAATGTTGTCGCTCATTAAATCCCATAAGAAACGTCGCATCGAATGAATGTGATTGAATTCTCCCCGTCTGGACGAGCGGAATTGAATGGTGCAACTGATTTTGCTGTGCTGTGAAAATTCAGATATTTGCATGACTGCTTTTGTTTTATTTTGTTAATAGCAAAAAGCATTCAACCCCATAATACATGCTGTTTTATTGGTCGCTCGTCCATTTCATATCCCATAGCTTAACCATTCATATATTTGGATTCCTCTCGACGAGCCGAGCAGTACGCGTACCACCTTGATGGGTCTGCGACGTTTCCTTCCAGAGTTATTACCAAAAAACCACAAAAATCCCAGAATCCTCTCGGTTTGGGGTCAAAATGTTGTCGCTCATTAAATCCCATAAGAAACGTCGCATCGAATGAATGTGATTGAATTCTCCCCGTCTGGACGAGCGGAATTGAATGGTGCAACTGATTTTGCTGTGCTGTGAAAATTCAGATATTTGCATGACTGCTTTTGTTTTATTTTGTGAATAGCAAAAAGCATTCAACCCCATAATACATGCTGTTTTATTGGTCGCTCGTCCATTTCATATCCCATAGCTTAAGCATTCATATATTTGGATTCCTCTCGACGAGGCGAGCAGTACGAGTACCACCTTGATGGGTCTGCGACGTTTCCTTCCAGAGTTATTACCAAAAATACACAAACATCCCAGAATCCTCTCGGTTTGGGGTCAAAATGTTGTCGCTCATTAAATCCCATAAGAAACGTCGCATCGAATGAATGTGATTATATTCTCCCCGTCTGGACGAGCGGAATTGAATGGTGCAACTGATTTTGCTGTGCTGTGAAAATTCAGATATTTGCATGACTGCTTTTGTTTTATTTTGTGAATAGCAAAAAGCATTCAACCCCATAATACATGTTGTTTTATTGGTCGCTCATCCATTTCATATCCCATAGCTTAACAACTCATATATTTGCATTCCTCTCGATAAGGCGAGCAGTACGAGTACCACCTTGATGGGTCTGCGACGTTTTCTTCCAGAGATATTACCAAAAAACCACAAACATCCCAGAATCCTCTCGGTTTGGGGTCAAAATGTTGTCGCTCATTAAATCCCATAAGAAACGTCGCATCGAATGAATGTGATTGAATTCTCCCCGTCTGGACGAGCGGAATTGAATGGTGCAACTGATTTTGCTGTGCTGTGAAAATTCAGATATTTGCATGACTGCTTTTGTTTTATTTTGTTAATAGCAAAAAGCATTCAACCCCATAATACATGCTGTTTTATTGGTCGCTCGTCCATTTCATATCCCATAGCTTAACCATTCATATATTTGGATTCCTCTCGACGAGCCGAGCAGTACGCGTACCACCTTGATGGGTCTGCGACGTTTCCTTCCAGAGTTATTACCAAAAAACCACAAAAATCCCAGAATCGTCTCGGTTTGGGGTCAAAATGTTGTCGCTCATTAAATCCCATAAGAAACGTCGCATCGAATGAATGTGATTGAATTCTCCCCGTCTGGACGAGCGGAATTGAATGGTGCAACTGATTTTGCTGTGCTGTGAAAATTCAGATATTTGCATGACTGCTTTTGTTTTATTTTGTGAATAGCAAAAAGCATTCAACCCCATAATACATGTTGTTTTATTGGTCGCTCATCCATTTCATATCCCATAGCTTAACAACTCATATATTTGCATTCCTCTCGATAAGGCGAGCAGTACGAGTACCACCTTGATGGGTCTGCGACGTTTTCTTCCAGAGATATTACCAAAAAACCACAAACATCCCAGAATCCTCTCGGTTTGGGGTCAAAATGTTGTCGCTCATTAAATCCCATAAGAAACGTCGCATCGAATGAATGTGATTGAATTCTCCCCGTCTGGACGAGCGGAATTGAATGGTGCAACTGATTTTGCTGTGCTGTGAAAATTCAGATATTTGCATGACTGCTTTTGTTTTATTTTGTTAATAGCAAAAAGCATTCAACCCCATAATACATGCTGTTTTATTGGTCGCTCGTCCATTTCATATCCCATAGCTTAACCATTCATATATTTGGATTCCTCTCGACGAGCCGAGCAGTACGCGTACCACCTTGATGGGTCTGCGACGTTTCCTTCCAGAGTTATTACCAAAAAACCACAAAAATCCCAGAATCCTCTCGGTTTGGGGTCAAAATGTTGTCGCTCATTAAATCCCATAAGAAACGTCGCATCGAATGAATGTGATTGAATTCTCCCCGTCTGGACGAGCGGAATTGAATGGTGCAACTGATTTTGCTGTGCTGTGAAAATTCAGATATTTGCATGACTGCTTTTGTTTTATTTTGTGAATAGCAAAAAGCATTCAACCCCATAATACATGCTGTTTTATTGGTCGCTCGTCCATTTCATATCACTTAGCTTAACCATTCATATATTTGGATTCCTCTCGACGAGGCGAGCAGTACGAGTACCACCTTGATGGGTCTGCGACGTTTCCTTCCAGAGTTATTACCAAAAAACCACAAAAATCCCAGAATCCTCTCGGTTTGGGGTCAAAATGTTGTCGCTCATTAAATCCCATAAGAAACGTCGCTAAGAATGAATGTGATTGAATTATCCCCGTCTGGACGAGCGGAATTGAATGGTGCAACTGATTTTGCTGTGCTGTGAAAATTCAGATATTTGCATGACTGCTTTTGTTTTATTTTGTGAATAGCAAAAAGCATTCAACCCCATAATACATGCTGTTTTATTGGTCGCTCGTCCATTTCATATCCCATAGCTTAACCATTCATATATTTGGATTCCTTTCGACGAGGCGAGCAGTACGAGTACCACCTTGATGGGTATGCGACGTTTCCTTCCAGAGTTATTACCAAAAAAACACAAACATCCCAGAATCCTCTCGGTTTGGGCTCAAAATGTTGTCGCTCATTAAATCCCATAAGAAACGTCGCATCGAATGAATGTGATTGAATTCTCCCCGTCTGGACGAGCGGAATTGAATGGTGCAACTGATTTTGCTGTGCTGTGAAAATTCAGATATTTGCATGACTGCTTTTGTTTTATTTTGTGAATAGCAAAAAGCATTCAACCCCATAATACATGCTGTTTTATTGGTCGCTCGTCCATTTCATATCCCATAGCTTAACCATTCATATATTTGGATTCCTTTTGACGAGGCGAGCAGTACGAGTACCACCTTGATGGGTATGCGACGTTTCCTTCCAGAGTTATTACCAAAAAAACACAAACATCCCAAAATCCTCTCGGTTTGGGCTCAAAATGTTGTCGCTCATTAAATCCCATAAGAAACGTCGCATCGAATGAATGTGATTGAATTCTCCCCGTCTGGACGAGCGGAATTGAATGGTGCAACTGATTTTGCTGTGCTGTGAAAATTCAGATATTTGCATGACTGCTTTTGTTTTATTTTGTGAATAGCAAAAAGCATTCAACCCCATAATACATGCTGTTTTATTGGTCGCTCGTCCATTTCATATCACATAGCTTAACCATTCATATATTTGGATTCCTCTCGACGAGGCGAGCAGTACGAGTACCACCTTGATGGGTCTGCGACGTTTCCTTCCAGAGTTATTACCAAAAAACCACAAAAATCCCAGAATCCTCTCGGTTTGGGGTCAAAATGTTGTCGCTCATTAAATCCCATAAGAAACGTCGCATCGAATGAATGTGATTGAATTCTCCCCGTCTGGAAGAGCGGAATTGAATGGTGCAACTGATTTTGCTGTGCTGTGAAAATTCAGATATTTGCATGACTGCTTTTGTTTTATTTTGTGAATAGCAAAAAGCATTCAACCCCATAATACATGTTGTTTTATTGGTCGCTCGTCCATTTCATATCCCATAGCTTAAGCATTCATATATTTGGATTCCTCTCGACGAGGCGAGCAGTACGAGTACCACCTTGATGGGTCTGCGACGTTTCCTTCCAGAGTTATTACCAAAAATACACAAACATCCCAGAATCCTCTCGGTTTGGGGTCAAAATGTTGTCGCTCATTAAATCCCATAAGAAACGTCGCATCGAATGAATGTGATTATATTCTCCCCGTCTGGACGAGCGGAATTGAATGGTGCAACTGATTTTGCTGTGCTGTGAAAATTCAGATATTTGCATGACTGCTTTTGTTTTATTTTGTGAATAGCAAAAAGCATTCAACCCCATAATACATGTTGTTTTATTGGTCGCTCGTCCATTTCATATCCCATAGCTTAACAACTCATATATTTGCATTCCTCTCGATAAGGCGAGCAGTACGAGTACCACCTTGATGGGTCTGCGACGTTTTCTTCCAGAGATATTACCAAAAAACCACAAACATCCCAGAATCCTCTCGGTTTGGGGTCAAAATGTTGTCGCTCATTAAATCCCATAAGAAACGTCGCATCGAATGAATGTGATTGAATTCTCCCCGTCTGGACGAGCGGAATTGAATGGTGCAACTGATTTTGCTGTGCTGTGAAAATTCAGATATTTGCATGACTGCTTTTGTTTTATTTTGTTAATAGCAAAAAGCATTCAACCCCATAATACATGCTGTTTTATTGGTCGCTCGTCCATTTCATATCCCATAGCTTAACCATTCATATATTTGGATTCCTCTCGACGAGCCGAGCAGTACGAGTACCACCTTGATGGGTCTGCGACGTTTCCTTCCAGAGTTATTACCAAAAAACCACAAAAATCCCAGAATCCTCTCGGTTTGGGGTCAAAATGTTGTCGCTCATTAAATCCCATAAGAAACGTCGCATCGAATGAATGTGATTGAATTCTCCCCGTCTGGACGAGCGGAATTGAATGGTGCAACTGATTTTGCTGTGCTGTGAAAATTCAGATATTTGCATGACTGCTTTTGTTTTATTTTGTGAATAGCAAAAAGCATTCAACCCCATAATACATGCTGTTTTATTGGTCGCTCGTCCATTTCATATCACTTAGCTTAACCATTCATATATTTGGATTCCTCTCGACGAGGCGAGCAGTACGAGTACCACCTTGATGGGTCTGCGACGTTTCCTTCCAGAGTTATTACCAAAAAACCACAAAAATCCCAGAATCCTCTCGGTTTGGGGTCAAAATGTTGTCGCTCATTAAATCCCATAAGAAACGTCGCATCGAATGAATGTGATTGAATTATCCCCGTCTGGACGAGCGGAATTGAATGGTGCAACTGATTTTGCTGTGCTGTGAAAATTCAGATATTTGCATGACTGCTTTTGTTTTATTTTGTGAATAGCAAAAAGCATTCAACCCCATAATACATGCTGTTTTATTGGTCGCTCGTCCATTTCATATCCCATAGCTTAACCATTCATATATTTGGATTCCTTTCGACGAGGCGAGCAGTACGAGTACCACCTTGATGGGTATGCGACGTTTCCTTCCAGAGTTATTACCAAAAAAACACAAACATCCCAGAATCCTCTCGGTTTGGGCTCAAAATGTTGTCGCTCATTAAATCCCATAAGAAACGTCGCATCGAATGAATGTGATTGAATTCTCCCCGTCTGGACGAGCGGAATTGAATGGTGCAACTGATTTTGCTGTGCTGTGAAAATTCAGATATTTGCATGACTGCTTTTGTTTTATTTTGTGAATAGCAAAAAGCATTCAACCCCATAATACATGCTGTTTTATTGGTCGCTCGTCCATTTCATATCACATAGCTTAACCATTCATATATTTGGATTCCTCTCGACGAGGCGAGCAGTACGAGTACCACCTTGATGGGTCTGCGACGTTTCCTTCCAGAGTTATTACCAAAAAACCACAAAAATCCCAGAATCCTCTCGGTTTGGGGTCAAAATGTTGTCGCTCATTAAATCCCATAAGAAACGTCGCATCGAATGAATGTGATTGAATTCTCCCCGTCTGGAAGAGCGGAATTGAATGGTGCAACTGATTTTGCTGTGCTGTGAAAATTCAGATATTTGCATGACTGCTTTTGTTTTATTTTGTGAATAGCAAAAAGCATTCAACCCCATAATACATGCTGTTTTATTGGTCGCTCGTCCATTTCATATCCCATAGCTTAACCATTCATATATTTGGATTCCTTTTGACGAGGCGAGCAGTACGAGTACCACCTTGATGGGTATGCGACGTTTCCTTCCAGAGTTATTACCAAAAAAACACAAACATCCCAGAATCCTCTCGGTTTGGGCTCAAAATGTTGTCGCTCATTAAATCCCATAAGAAACGTCGCATCGAATGAATGTGATTGAATTCTCCCCGTCTGGACGAGCGGAATTGAATGGTGCAACTGATTTTGCTGTGCTGTGAAAATTCAGATATTTGCATGACTGCTTTTGTTTTATTTTGTGAATAGCAAAAAGCATTCAACCCCATAATACATGCTGTTTTATTGGTCGCTCGTCCATTTCATATCACATAGCTTAACCATTCATATATTTGGATTCCTCTCGACGAGGCGAGCAGTACGAGTACCACCTTGATGGGTCTGCGACGTTTCCTTCCAGAGTTATTACCAAAAAACCACAAAAATCCCAGAATCCTCTCGGTTTGGGGTCAAAATGTTGTCGCTCATTAAATCCCACAAGAAACGTCGCATCGAATGAATGTGATTGAATTCTCCCCGTCTGGAAGAGCGGAATTGAATGGTGCAACTGATTTTGCTGTGCTGTGAAAATTCAGATATTTGCATGACTGCTTTTGTTTTATTTTGTGAATAGCAAAAAGCATTCAACCCCATAATACATGTTGTTTTATTGGTCGCTCGTCCATTTCATATCCCATAGCTTAATCGTTCATATATTTGGATTCCTCTCGACGAGGCGAGCAGTACGAGTACCACCTTGATGGGTCTGCGACGTTTCCTTCCAGAGTTATTACCAAAAATACACAAACATCCCAGAATCCTCTCGGTTTGGGGTCAAAATGTTGTCGCTCATTAAATCCCATAAGAAACGTCGCATCGAATGAATGTGATTATATTCTCCCCGTCTGGACGAGCGGAATTGAATGGTGCAACTGATTTTGCTGTGCTGTGAAAATTCAGATATTTGCATGACTGCTTTTGTTTTATTTTGTGAATAGCAAAAAGCATTCAACCCCATAATACATGTTGTTTTATTGGTCGCTCGTCCATTTCATATCCCATAGCTTAACAACTCATATATTTGCATTCCTCTCGATAAGGCGAGCAGTACGAGTACCACCTTGATGGGTCTGCGACGTTTTCTTCCAGAGATATTACCAAAAAACCACAAACATCCCAGAATCCTCTCGGTTTGGGGTCAAAATGTTGTCGCTCATTAAATCCCATAAGAAACGTCGCATCGAATGAATGTGATTGAATTCTCCCCGTCTGGACGAGCGGAATTGAATGGTGCAACTGATTTTGCTGTGCTGTGAAAATTCAGATATTTGCATGACTGCTTTTGTTTTATTTTGTGAATAGCAAAAAGCATTAAACCCCATAATACATGTTGTTTTATTGGTCGCTCGTCCATTTCATATCCCATAGCTTAACCATTCATATATTTGGATTCCTCTCGACGAGGCGAGCAGTACGAGTACCACCTTGATGGGTCTGCGACGTTTCCTTCCAGAGTTATTACCAAAAAACCACAAAAATCCCAGAATCCTCTCGGTTTGGGGTCAAAATGTTGTCGCTCATTAAATCCCATAAGAAACGTCGCATCGAATGAATGTGATTGAATTCTCCCCGTCTGGACGAGCGGAATTGAATGGTGCAACTGATTTTGCTGTGCTGTGAAAATTCAGATATTTGCATGACTGCTTTTGTTTTATTTTGTGAATAGCAAAAAGCATTCAACCCCATAATACATGCTGTTTTATTGGTCGCTCGTCCATTTCATATCACTTAGCTTAACCATTCATATATTTGGATTCCTCTCGACGAGGCGAGCAGTACGAGTACCACCTTGATGGGTCTGCGACGTTTCCTTCCAGAGTTATTACCAAAAAACCACAAAAATCCCAGAATCCTCTCGGTTTGGGGTCAAAATGTTGTCGCTCATTAAATCCCATAAGAAACGTCGCATCGAATGAATGTGATTGAATTATCCCCGTCTGGACGAGCGGAATTGAATGGTGCAACTGATTTTGCTGTGCTGTGAAAATTCAGATATTTGCATGACTGCTTTTGTTTTATTTTGTGAATAGCAAAAAGCATTCAACCCCATAATACATGCTGTTTTATTGGTCGCTCGTCCATTTCATATCCCATAGCTTAACCATTCATATATTTGGATTCCTTTCGACGAGGCGAGCAGTACGAGTACCACCTTGATGGGTATGCGACGTTTCCTTCCAGAGTTATTACCAAAAAAACACAAACATCCCAGAATCCTCTCGGTTTGGGCTCAAAATGTTGTCGCTCATTAAATCCCATAAGAAACGTCGCATCGAATGAATGTGATTGAATTCTCCCCGTCTGGACGAGCGGAATTGAATGGTGCAACTGATTTTGCTGTGCTGTGAAAATTCAGATATTTGCATGACTGCTTTTGTTTTATTTTGTGAATAGCAAAAAGCATTCAACCCCATAATACATGCTGTTTTATTGGTCGCTCGTCCATTTCATATCCCATAGCTTAACCATTCATATATTTGGATTCCTCTCGACGAGGCGAGCAGTACGAGTACCACCTTGATGGGTATGCGACGTTTCCTTCCAGAGTTATTACCAAAAAAACACAAACATCCCAGAATCCTCTCGGTTTGGGCTCAAAATGTTGTCGCTCATTAAATCCCATAAGAAACGTCGCATCGAATGAATGTGATTGAATTCTCCCCGTCTGGACGAGCGGAATTGAATGGTGCAACTGATTTTGCTGTGCTGTGAAAATTCAGATATTTGCATGACTGCTTTTGTTTTATTTTGTGAATAGCAAAAAGCATTCAACCCCATAATACATGCTGTTTTATTGGTCGCTCGTCCATTTCATATCACATAGCTTAACCATTCATATATTTGGATTCCTCTCGACGAGGCGAGCAGTACGAGTACCACCTTGATGGGTCTGCGACGTTTCCTTCCAGAGTTATTACCAAAAAACCACAAAAATCCCAGAATCCTCTCGGTTTGGGGTCAAAATGTTGTCGCTCATTAAATCCCATAAGAAACGTCGCATCGAATGAATGTGATTGAATTCTCCCCGTCTGGAAGAGCGGAATTGAATGGTGCAACTGATTTTGCTGTGCTGTGAAAATTCAGATATTTGCATGACTGCTTTTGTTTTATTTTGTGAATAGCAAAAAGCATTCAACCCCATAATACATGTTGTTTTATTGGTCGCTCGTCCATTTCATATCCCATAGCTTAAGCATTCATATATTTGGATTCCTCTCGACGAGGCGAGCAGTACGAGTACCACCTTGATGGGTCTGCGACGTTTCCTTCCAGAGTTATTACCAAAAATACACAAACATCCCAGAATCCTCTCGGTTTGGGGTCAAAATGTTGTCGCTCATTAAATCCCATAAGAAACGTCGCATCGAATGAATGTGATTATATTCTCCCCGTCTGGACGAGCGGAATTAAATGGTGCAACTGATTTTGCTGTGCTGTGAAAATTCAGATATTTGCATGACTGCTTTTGTTTTATTTTGTGAATAGCAAAAAGCATTCAACCCCATAATACATGTTGTTTTATTGGTCGCTCGTCCATTTCATATCCCATAGCTTAACAACTCATATATTTGCATTCCTCTCGATAAGGCGAGCAGTACGAGTACCACCTTGATGGGTCTGCGACGTTTTCTTCCAGAGATATTACCAAAAAACCACAAACATCCCAGAATCCTCTCGGTTTGGGGTCAAAATGTTGTCGCTCATTAAATCCCATAAGAAACGTCGCATCGAATGAATGTGATTGAATTCTCCCCGTCTGGACGAGCGGAATTGAATGGTGCAACTGATTTTGCTGTGCTGTGAAAATTCAGATATTTGCATGACTGCTTTTGTTTTATTTTGTTAATAGCAAAAAGCATTCAACCCCATAATACATGCTGTTTTATTGGTCGCTCGTCCATTTCATATCCCATAGCTTAACCATTCATATATTTGGATTCCTCTCGACGAGCCGAGCAGTACGAGTACCACCTTGATGGGTCTGCGACGTTTCCTTCCAGAGTTATTACCAAAAAACCACAAAAATCCCAGAATCCTCTCGGTTTGGGGTCAAAATGTTGTCGCTCATTAAATCCCATAAGAAACGTCGCATCGAATGAATGTGATTGAATTATCCCCGTCTGGAAGAGCGGAATTGAATGGTGCAACTGATTTTGCTGTGCTGTAAAAATTCAGATATTTGCATGACTGCTTTTGTTTTATTTTGTGAATAGCAAAAATCATTCAACCCCATAATACATGTTGTTTTATTGGTCGCTCGTCCATTTCATATCCCATAGCTTAAGCATTCATATATTTGGATTCCTCTCGACGAGGCGAGCAGTACGAGTACCACCTTGATGGGTCTGCGACGTTTCCTTCCAGAGTTATTACCAAAAATACACAAACATCCCAGAATCCTCTCGGTTTGGGCTCAAAATGTTGTCGCTCATTAAATCCCATAAGAAACGTCGCATCGAATGAATGTGATTGAATTCTCCCCGTCTGGACGAGCGGAATTGAATGGTGCAACTGATTTTGCTGTGCTGTGAAAATTCAGATATTTGCATGACTGCTTTTGTTTTATTTTGTGAATAGCAAAAAGCATTCAACCCCATAATACATGCTGTTTTATTGGTCGCTCGTCCATTTCATATCCCATAGCTTAACCATTCATATATTTGGATTCCTTTCGACGAGGCGAGCAGTACGAGTACCACCTTGATGGGTATGCGACGTTTCCTTCCAGAGTTATTACCAAAAAAACACAAACATCCCAGAATCCTCTCGGTTTGGGCTCAAAATGTTGTCGCTCATTAAATCCCATAAGAAACGTCGCATCGAATGAATGTGATTGAATTCTCCCCGTCTGGACGAGCGGAATTGAATGGTGCAACTGATTTTGCTGTGCTGTGAAAATTCAGATATTTGCATGACTGCTTTTGTTTTATTTTGTGAATAGCAAAAAGCATTCAACCCCATAATACATGCTGTTTTATTGGTCGCTCGTCCATTTCATATCACATAGCTTAACCATTCATATATTTGGATTCCTCTCGACGAGGCGAGCAGTACGAGTACCACCTTGATGGGTCTGCGACGTTTCCTTCCAGAGTTATTACCAAAAAACCACAAAAATCCCAGAATCCTCTCGGTTTGGGGTCAAAATGTTGTCGCTCATTAAATCCCATAAGAAACGTCGCATCGAATGAATGTGATTGAATTCTCCCCGTCTGGAAGAGCGGAATTGAATGGTGCAACTGATTTTGCTGTGCTGTGAAAATTCAGATATTTGCATGACTGCTTTTGTTTTATTTTGTGAATAGCAAAAAGCATTCAACCCCATAATACATGTTGTTTTATTGGTCGCTCGTCCATTTCATATCCCATAGCTTAAGCATTCATATATTTGGATTCCTCTCGACGAGGCGAGCAGTACGAGTACCACCTTGATGGGTCTGCGACGTTTCCTTCCAGAGTTATTACCAAAAATACACAAACATCCCAGAATCCTCTCGGTTTGGGGTCAAAATGTTGTCGCTCATTAAATCCCATAAGAAACGTCGCATCGAATGAATGTGATTATATTCTCCCCGTCTGGACGAGCGGAATTGAATGGTGCAACTGATTTTGCTGTGCTGTGAAAATTCAGATATTTGCATGACTGCTTTTGTTTTATTTTGTGAATAGCAAAAAGCATTCAACCCCATAATACATGTTGTTTTATTGGTCGCTCGTCCATTTCATATCCCATAGCTTAACAACTCATATATTTGCATTCCTCTCGATAAGGCGAGCAGTACGAGTACCACCTTGATGGGTCTGCGACGTTTTCTTCCAGAGATATTACCAAAAAACCACAAACATCCCAGAATCCTCTCGGTTTGGGGTCAAAATGTTGTCGCTCATTAAATCCCATAAGAAACGTCGCATCGAATGAATGTGATTGAATTCTCCCCGTCTGGACGAGCGGAATTGAATGGTGCAACTGATTTTGCTGTGCTGTGAAAATTCAGATATTTGCATGACTGCTTTTGTTTTATTTTGTTAATAGCAAAAAGCATTCAACCCCATAATACATGCTGTTTTATTGGTCGCTCGTCCATTTCATATCCCATAGCTTAACCATTCATATATTTGGATTCCTCTCGACGAGCCGAGCAGTACGAGTACCACCTTGATGGGTCTGCGACGTTTCCTTCCAGAGTTATTACCAAAAAACCACAAAAATCCCAGAATCCTCTCGGTTTGGGGTCAAAATGTTGTCGCTCATTAAATCCCATAAGAAACGTCGCATCGAATGAATGTGATTGAATTATCCCCGTCTGGAAGAGCGGAATTGAATGGTGCAACTGATTTTGCTGTGCTGTAAAAATTCAGATATTTGCATGACTGCTTTTGTTTTATTTTGTGAATAGCAAAAATCATTCAACCCCATAATACATGTTGTTTTATTGGTCGCTCGTCCATTTCATATCCCATAGCTTAAGCATTCATATATTTGGATTCCTCTCGACGAGGCGAGCAGTACGAGTACCACCTTGATGGGTCTGCGACGTTTCCTTCCAGAGTTATTACCAAAAATACACAAACATCCCAGAATCCTCTCGGTTTGGGGTCAAAATGTTGTCGCTCATTAAATCCCATAAGAAACGTCGCATCGAATGAATGTGATTGAATTCTCCCCGTCTGGACGAGCAGAATTGAATGGTGCAACTGATTTTGCTGTGCTGTGAAAATTCAGATATTTGCATGACTGCTTTTGTTTTATTTTGTGAATAGCAAAAAGCATTCAACCCCATAATACATGCTGTTTTATTGGTCGCTCGTCCATTTCATATCCCATAGCTTAACCATTCATATATTTGGATTCCTTTCGACGAGGCGAGCAGTACGAGTACCACCTTGATGGGTATGCGACGTTTCCTTCCAGAGTTATTACCAAAAAACACAAACATCCCAGAATCCTCTCGGTTTGGGCTCAAAATGTTGTCGCTCATTAAATCCCATAAGAAACGTCGCATCGAATGAATGTGATTGAATTCTCCCCGTCTGGACGAGCGGAATTGAATGGTGCAACTGATTTTGCTGTGCTGTGAAAATTCAGATATTTGCATGACTGCTTTTGTTTTATTTTGTGAATAGCAAAAAGCATTCAACCCCATAATACATGCTGTTTTATTGGTCGCTCGTCCATTTCATATCACATAGCTTAACCATTCATATATTTGGATTCCTCTCGACGAGGCGAGCAGTACGAGTACCACCTTGATGGGTCTGCGACGTTTCCTTCCAGAGTTATTACCAAAAATACACAAACATCCCAGAATCCTCTCGGTTTGGGGTCAAAATGTTGTCGCTCATCAAATCCCATAAGAAACGTCGCATCGAATGAATGTGATTGAATTCTCCCCGTCTGGACGAGCAGAATTGAATGGTGCAACTGATTTTGCTGTGCTGTGAAAATTCAGATATTTGCATGACTGCTTTTGTTTTATTTTGTGAATAGCAAAAAGCATTCAACCCCATAATACATGTTGTTTTATTGGTCGCTCGTCCATTTCATATCCCATAGCTTAACCATTCATATATTTGGATTCCTTTCGACGAGGCGAGCAGTACGAGTACCACCTTGATGGGTATGCGACGTTTCCTTCCAGAGTTATTACCAAAAAACACAAACATCCCAGAATCCTCTCGGTTTGGGCTCAAAATGTTGTCGCTCATTAAATCCCATAAGAAACGTCGCATCGAATGAATGTGATTGAATTCTCCCCGTCTGGACGAGCGGAATTGAATGGTGCAACTGATTTTGCTGTGCTGTGAAAATTCAGATATTTGCATGACTGCTTTTGTTTTATTTTGTGAATAGCAAAAAGCATTCAACCCCATAATACATGCTGTTTTATTGGTCGCTCGTCCATTTCATATCACATAGCTTAACCATTCATATATTTGGATTCCTCTCGACGAGGCGAGCAGTACGAGTACCACCTTGATGGGTCTGCGACGTTTCCTTCCAGAGTTATTACCAAAAAACCACAAAAATCCCAGAATCCTCTCGGTTTGGGGTCAAAATGTTGTCGCTCATTAAATCCCATAAGAAACGTCGCATCGAATGAATGTGATTGAATTCTCCCCGTCTGGACGAGCGGAATTGAATGGTGCAACTGATTTTGCTGTGCTGTAAAAATTCAGATATTTGCATGACTGCTTTTGTTTTATTTTGTGAATAGCAAAAAGCATTCAACCCCATAATACATGTTGTTTTATTGGTCGCTCGTCCATTTCATATCCCATAGCTTAAGCATTCATATATTTGGATTCCTCTCGACAAGGCGAGCAGTACGAGTACCACCTTGATGGGTCTGCGACGTTTCCTTCCAGAGTTATTACCAAAAATACACAAACATCCCAGAATCCTCTCGGTTTGGGGTCAAAATGTTGTCGCTCATTAAATCCCATAAGAAACGTCGCATCGAATGAATGTGATTGAATTCTCCCCGTCTGGACGAGCGGAATTGAATGGTGCAACTGATTTTGCTGTGCTGTGAAAATTCAGATATTTGCATGACTGCTTTTGTTTTATTTTGTGAATAGCAAAAAGCATTCAACCCCATAATACATGTTGTTTTATTGGTCGCTCGTCCATTTCATATCCCATAGCTTAAGCATTCATATATTTGGATTCCTCTCGACTAGGCGAGCAGTACGAGTACCACCTTGATGGGTCTGCGACGTTTCCTTCCAGAGTTATTACCAAAAAACCACAAAAATCCCAGAATCCTCTCGGTTTGGGGTCAAAATGTTGTCGCTCATTAAATCCCATAAGAAACGTCGCATCGAATGAATGTGATTGAATTCTCCCCGTCTGGAAGAGCGGAATTGAATGGTGCAACTGATTTTGCTGTGCTGTGAAAATTCAGATATTTGCATGACTGCTTTTGTTTTATTTTGTGAATAGCAAAAAGCATTCAACCCCATAATACATGTTGTTTTATTGGTCGCTCGTCCATTTCATATCCCATAGCTTAAGCATTCATATATTTGGATTCCTCTCGACGAGGCGAGCAGTACGACTACCACCTTGATGGGTCTGCGACGTTTCCTTCCAGAGTTATTACCAAAAAAACACAAACATCCCAGAATCCTCTCGGTTTGGGGTCAAAATGTTGTCGCTCATTAAATCCCATAAGAAACGTCGCATCGAATGAATGTGATTGAATTCTCCCCGTCTGGACGAGCGGAATTGAATGGTGCAACTGATTTTGCTGTTCTGTGAAAATTCAGATATTTGCATGACTGCTTTTGTTTTATTTTGTGAATAGCAAAAAGCATTCAACCCCATAATACATGTTGTTTTATTGGTCGCTCGTCCATTTCATATCCCATAGCTTAAGCATTCATATATTTGGATTCCTCTCGACGAGGCGAGCAGTACGAGTACCACCTTGATGGGTCTGCGACGTTTCCTTCCAGAGTTATTACCAAAAATACACAAACATCCCAGAATCCTCTCGGTTTGGGGTCAAAATGTTGTCGCTCATTAAATCCCATAAGAAACGTCGCATCGAATGAATGTGATTGAATTCTCCCCGTCTGGACGAGCGGAATTGAATGGTGCAACTGATTTTGCTGTGCTGTGAAAATTCAGATATTTGCATGACTGCTTTTGTTTTATTTTGTGAATAGCAAAAAGCATTCAACCCCATAATACATGTTGTTTTATTGGTCGCTCGTCCATTTCATATCCCATAGCTTAACCATTCATATATTTGGATTCCTCTCGACTAGGCAAGCAGTACGAGTACCACCTTGATGGGTCTGCGACGTTTCCTTCCAGAGTTATTACCAAAAAACCACAAAAATCCCAGAATCCTCTCGGTTTGGGGTCAAAATGTTGTCGCTCATTAAATCCCATAAGAAACGTCGCATCGAATGAATGTGATTGAATTCTCCCCGTCTGGAAGAGCGGAATTGAATGGTGCAACTGATTTTGCTGTGCTGTGAAAATTCAGATATTTGCATGACTGCTTTTGTTTTATTTTGTGAATAGCAAAAAGCATTCAACCCCATAATACATGTTGTTTTATTGGTCGCTCGTCCATTTCATATCCCATAGCTTAAGCATTCATATATTTGGATTCCTCTCGACGAGGCGAGCAGTACGACTACCACCTTGATGGGTCTGCGACGTTTCCTTCCAGAGTTATTACCAAAAAAACACAAACATCCCAGAATCCTCTCGGTTTGGGCTCAAAATGTTGTCGCTCATTAAATCCCATAAGAAACGTCGCATCGAATGAATGTGATTGAATTCTCCCCGTCTGGACGAGCGGAATTGAATGGTGCAACTGATTTTGCTGTGCTGTGAAAATTCAGATATTTGCATGACTGCTTTTGTTTTATTTTGTGAATATCAAAAACATTCAACCCCATAATACATGTTGTTTTATTGGTCGCTCGTCCATTTCATATCCCATAGCTTAAGCATTCATATATTTGGATTCCTCTCGACGAGGCGAGCAGTACGAGTACCACCTTGATGGGTCTGCGACGTTTCCTTCCAGAGTTATTACCAAAAAACCACAAACATCCCAGAATCCTCTCGGTTTGGGGTCAAAATGTTGTCGCTCATTAAATCCCATAAGAAACGTCGCATCGAATGAATGTGATTGAATTCTCCCCGTCTGGACGAGCGGAATTGAATGGTGCAACTGATTTTGCTGTGCTGTGAAAATTCAGATATTTGCATGACTGCTTTTGTTTTATTTTGTGAATAGCAAAAAGCATTCAACCCCATAATACATGTTGTTTTATTGGTCGCTCGTCCATTTCATATCCCATAGTTTAACAACTCATATATTTGGATTCCTCTCGATAAGGCGAGCAGTACGAGTACCACCTTGATGGGTCTGCGACGTTTTCTTCCAGAGTTATTACCAAAAAAACACAAACATCCCAGAATCCTCTCGGTTTGGGGTCAAAATGTTGTCGCTCATTAAATCCCATAAGAAACGTCGCATCGAATGAATGTGATTGAATTCTCCCCATCTGGAAGAGCGGAATTGAATGGTGCAACTGATTTTGCTGTGCTGTGAAAATTCAGATATTTGCATGACTGCTTTTGTTTTATTTTGTGAATAGCAAAAAGCATTCAACCCCATAATACATGCTGTTTTATTGGTCGCTCGTCCATTTCATATCACATAGCTTAACCATTCATATATTTGGATTCCTCTCGACGAGGCGAGCAGTACGAGTACCACCTTGATGGGTCTGCGACGTTTCCTTCCAGAGTTATTACCAAAAAAACACAAACATCCCAGAATCCTCTCGGTTTGGGGTCAAAATGTTGTCGCTCATTAAATCCCATAAGAAACGTCGCATCGAATGAATGTGATTGAATTCTCCCCGTCTGGAAGAGCGGAATTGAATGGTGCAACTGATTTTGCTGTGCTGTGAAAATTCAGATATTTGCATGACTGTTTTTGTTTTATTTTGTGAATAGCAAAAAGCATTCAACCCCATAATACATGCTGTTTTATTGGTCGCTCGTCCATTTCATATCCCATAGCTTAACCATTCATATATTTGGATTCCTTTCGACGAGACGAGCAGTACGAGTACCACCTTGATGGGTATTCGACTTTCCTTCCAGAGTTATTACCAAAAAAACACAAACATCCCAGAATCCTCTCGGTTTGGGCTCAAAATGTTGTCGCTCATTAAATCCCATAAGAAACGTCGCATCGAATGAATGTGATTGAATTCTCCCCGTCTGGACGAGCGGAATTGAATGGTGCAACTGATTTTGCTGTGCTGTGAAAATTCAGATATTTGCATGACTGCTTTTGTTTTATTTTGTGAATAGCAAAAAGCATTCAACCCCATAATACATGTTGTTTTATTGGTCGCTCGTCCATTTCATATCCCATAGTTTAACAACTCATATATTTGGATTCCTCTCGATAAGGCGAGCAGTACGAGTACCACCTTGATGGGTCTGCGACGTTTTCTTCCAGAGTTATTACCAAAAAAACACAAACATCCCAGAATCCTCTCGGTTTGGGGTCAAAATGTTGTCGCTCATTAAATCCCATAAGAAACGTCGCATCGAATGAATGTGATTGAATTCTCCCCATCTGGAAGAGCGGAATTGAATGGTGCAACTGATTTTGCTGTGCTGTGAAAATTCAGATATTTGCATGACTGCTTTTGTTTTATTTTGTGAATAGCAAAAAGCATTCAACCCCATAATACATGCTGTTTTATTGGTCGCTCGTCCATTTCATATCACATAGCTTAACCATTCATATATTTGGATTCCTCTCGACGAGGCGAGCAGTACGAGTACCACCTTGATGGGTCTGCGACGTTTCCTTCCAGAGTTATTACCAAAAAAACACAAACATCCCAGAATCCTCTCGGTTTGGGGTCAAAATGTTGTCGCTCATTAAATCCCATAAGAAACGTCGCATCGAATGAATGTGATTGAATTCTCCCCGTCTGGAAGAGCGGAATTGAATGGTGCAACTGATTTTGCTGTGCTGTGAAAATTCAGATATTTGCATGACTGTTTTTGTTTTATTTTGTGAATAGCAAAAAGCATTCAACCCCATAATACATGCTGTTTTATTGGTCGCTCGTCCATTTCATATCCCATAGCTTAACCATTCATATATTTGGATTCCTTTCGACGAGACGAGCAGTACGAGTACCACCTTGATGGGTATTCGACTTTCCTTCCAGAGTTATTACCAAAAAAACACAAACATCCCAGAATCCTCTCGGTTTGGGCTCAAAATGTTGTCGCTCATTAAATCCCATAAGAAACGTCGCATCGAATGAATGTGATTGAATTCTCCCCGTCTGGACGAGCGGAATTGAATGGTGCAACTGATTTTGCTGTGCTGTGAAAATTCAGATATTTGCATGACTGCTTTTGTTTTATTTTGTGAATAGCAAAAAGCAGTCAACCCCATAATACATGCTGTTTTATTGGTCGCTCGTCCATTTCATATCACATAGCTTAACCATTCATAGATTTGGATTCCTCTCGACGAGGCGAGCAGTACGAGTACCACCTTGATGGGTCTGCGACGTTTCCTTCCAGAGTTATTACCAAAAAACCACAAAAATCCCAGAATCCTCTCGGTTTGGGGTCAAAATGTTGTCGCTCATTAAATCCCATAAGAAACGTCGCATCGAATGAATGTGATTGAATTCTCCCCGTCTGGAAGAGCGGAATTGAATGGTGCAACTGATTTTGCTGTGCTGTGAAAATTCAGATATTTGCATGACTGTTTTTGTTTTATTTTGTGAATAGCAAAAAGCATTCAACCCCATAATACATGCTGTTTTATTGGTCGCTCGTCCATTTCATATCCCATAGCTTAACCATTCATATATTTGGATTCCTTTCGACGAGACGAGCAGTACGAGTACCACCTTGATGGGTATTCGACGTTTCCTTCCAGAGTTATTACCAAAAAAACACAAACATCCCAGAATCCTCTCGGTTTGGGCTCAAAATGTTGTCGCTCATTAAATCCCATAAGAAACGTCGCATCGAATGAATGTGATTGAATTCTCCCCGTCTGGACGAGCGGAATTGAATGGTGCAACTGATTTTGCTGTGCTGTGAAAATTCAGATATTTGCATGACTGCTTTTGTTTTATTTTGTGAATAGCAAAAAGCAGTCAACCCCATAATACATGCTGTTTTATTGGTCGCTCGTCCATTTCATATCACATAGCTTAACCATTCATAGATTTGGATTCCTCTCGACGAGGCGAGCAGTACGAGTACCACCTTGATGGGTCTGCGACGTTTCCTTCCAGAGTTATTACCAAAAAACCACAAAAATCCCAGAATCCTCTCGGTTTGGGGTCAAAATGTTGTCGCTCATTAAATCCCATAAGAAACGTCGCATCGAATGAATGTGATTGAATTCTCCCCGTCTGGAAGAGCGGAATTGAATGGTGCAACTGATTTTGCTGTGCTGTGAAAATTCAGATATTTGCATGACTGCTTTTGTTTTATTTTGTGAATAGCAAAAAGCATTCAACCCCATAATACATGTTGTTTTATTGGTCGCTCGTCCATTTCATATCCCATAGCTTAAGCATTCATATATTTGGATTCCTCTCGACGAGACGAGCAGTACGAGTACCACCTTGATGGGTCTGCGACGTTTCCTTCCAGAGTTATTACCAAAAATACACAAACATCCCAGAATCCTCTCGGTTTGGGGTCAAAATGTTGTCGCTCATTAAATCCCATAAGAAACGTCGCATCGAATGAATGTGATTGAATTCTCCCCGTCTGGACGAGCGGAATTGAATGGTGCAACTGATTTTGCTGTGCTGTGAAAATTCAGATATTTGCATGACTGCTTTTGTTTTATTTTGTGAATATCAAAAACATTCAACCCCATAATACATGTTGTTTTATTGGTCGCTCGTCCATTTCATATCCCATAGCTTAAGCATTCATATATTTGGATTCCTCTCGACGAGGCGAGCAGTACGAGTACCACCTTGATGGGTCTGCGACGTTTCCTTCCAGAGTTATTACCAAAAAACCACAAACATCCCAGAATCCTCTCGGTTTGGGGTCAAAATGTTGTCGCTCATTAAATCCCATAAGAAACGTCGCATCGAATGAATGTGATTGAATTCTCCCCGTCTGGACGAGCGGAATTGAATGGTGCAACTGATTTTGCTGTGCTGTGAAAATTCAGATATTTGCATGACTGCTTTTGTTTTATTTTGTGAATAGCAAAAAGCATTCAACCCCATAATACATGTTGTTTTATTGGTCGCTCGTCCATTTCATATCCCATAGTTTAACAACTCATATATTTGGATTCCTCTCGATAAGGCGAGCAGTACGAGTACCACCTTGATGGGTCTGCGACGTTTTCTTCCAGAGTTATTACCAAAAAAACACAAACATCCCAGAATCCTCTCGGTTTGGGGTCAAAATGTTGTCGCTCATTAAATCCCATAAGAAACGTCGCATCGAATGAATGTGATTGAATTCTCCCCATCTGGAAGAGCGGAATTGAATGGTGCAACTGATTTTGCTGTGCTGTGAAAATTCAGATATTTGCATGACTGCTTTTGTTTTATTTTGTGAATAGCAAAAAGCATTCAACCCCATAATACATGTTGTTTTATTGGTCGCTCGTCCATTTCATATCCCATAGCTTAAGCATTCATATATTTGGATTCCTCTCGACGAGGCGAGCAGTACGAGTACCACCTTGATGGGTCTGCGACGTTTCCTTCCAGAGTTATTACCAAAAAACCACAAACATCCCAGAATCCTCTCGGTTTGGGGTCAAAATGTTGTCGCTCATTAAATCCCATAAGAAACGTCGCATCGAATGAATGTGATTGAATTCTCCCCGTCTGGAAGAGCGGAATTGAATGGTGCAACTGATTTTGCTGTGCTGTGAAAATTCAGATATTTGCATGACTGCTTTTGTTTTATTTTGTGAATAGCAAAAAGCATTAAACCCCATAATACATGTTGTTTTATTGGTCGCTCGTCCATTTCATATCCCATAGCTTAACAACTCATATATTTGGATTCTTCTCGAAAAGGCGAGCAGTACGAGTACCACCTTGATGGGTCTGCGACGTTTTCTTCCAGAGTTATTACCAAAAAACCACAAACATCCCAGAATCCTCTCGGTTTGGGCTCAAAATGTTGTCGCTCATTAAATCCCATAAGAAACGTCGCATCGAATGAATGTGATTGAATTCTCCCCGTCTGGACGAGCGGAATTGAATGGTGCAACTGATTTTGCTGTGCTGTGAAAATTCAGATATTTGCATGACTGCTTTTGTTTTATTTTGTGAATAGCAAAAAGCAGTCAACCCCATAATACATGCTGTTTTATTGGTCGCTCGTCCATTTCATATCACATAGCTTAACCATTCATAGATTTGGATTCCTCTCGACGAGGCGAGCAGTACGAGTACCACCTTGATGGGTCTGCGACGTTTCCTTCCAGAGTTATTACCAAAAAACCACAAAAATCCCAGAATCCTCTCGGTTTGGGGTCAAAATGTTGTCGCTCATTAAATCCCATAAGAAACGTCGCATCGAATGAATGTGATTGAATTCTCCCCGTCTGGAAGAGCGGAATTGAATGGTGCAACTGATTTTGCTGTGCTGTGAAAATTCAGATATTTGCATGACTGCTTTTGTTTTATTTTGTGAATAGCAAAAAGCATTCAACCCCATAATACATGTTGTTTTATTGGTCGCTCGTCCATTTCATATCCCATAGCTTAAGCATTCATATATTTGGATTCCTCTCGACGAGGCGAGCAGTACGAGTACCACCTTGATGGGTCTGCGACGTTTCCTTCCAGAGTTATTACCAAAAATACACAAACATCCCAGAATCCTCTCGGTTTGGGGTCAAAATGTTGTCGCTCATTAAATCCCATAAGAAACGTCGCATCGAATGAATGTGATTGAATTCTCCCCGTCTGGACGAGCGGAATTGAATGGTGCAACTGATTTTGCTGTGCTGTGAAAATTCAGATATTTGCATGACTGCTTTTGTTTTATTTTGTGAATAGCAAAAAGCATTCAACCCCATAATACATGCTGTTTTATTGGTCGCTCGTCCATTTCATTTCCCATAGCTTAACCATTCATATATTTGGATTCCTTTCGACGATGCGAGCAGTACGAGTACCACCTTGATGGGTATGCGACGTTTCCTTCCAGAGTTATTACCAAAAAAACACAAAGATCCCAGAATCCTCTCGGTTTGGGCTCAAAATGTTGTCGCTCATTAAATCCCATAAGAAACGTCGCATCGAATGAATGTGATTGAATTCTCCCCGTCTGGAAGAGCGGAATTGAATGGTGCAACTGATTTTGCTGTGCTGTGAAAATTCAGATATTTGCATGACTGCTTTTGTTTTATTTTGTGAATAGCAAAAAGCATTCAACCCCATAATACATGCTGTTTTATTGGTCGCTCGTCCATTTCATATCCCATAGCTTAACCATTCATATATTTGGATTCCTTTCGACGAGGCGAGCAGTACGAGTACCACCTTGATGGGTATGCGACGTTTCCTTCCAGAGTTATTACCAAAAAAACACAAACATCCCAGAATCCTCTCGGTTTGGGCTCAAAATGTTGTCGCTCATTAAATCCCATAAGAAACGTCGCATCGAATGAATGTGATTGAATTCTCCCCGTCTGGACGAGCGGAATTGAATGGTGCAACTGATTTTGCTGTGCTGTGAAAATTCAGATATTTGCATGACTGCTATTGTTTTATTTTGTGAATAGCAAAAAGCATTCAACCCCATAATACATGCTGTTTTATTGGTCGCTCGTCCATTTCATATCACATAGCTTAACCATTCATATATTTGGATTCCTCTCGACGAGGCGAGCAGTACGAATACCACCTTGATGTGTCTGCGACGTTTCCTTCCAGAGTTATTACCAAAAAAACACAAACATCCCAGAATCCTCTCGGTTTGGGGTCAAAATGTTGTCGCTCATTAAATCCCATAAGAAACGTCGCATCGAATGAATGTGATTGAATTCTCCCCGTCTGGAAGAGCGGAATTGAATGGTGCAACTGATTTTGCTGTGCTGTGAAAATTCAGATATTTGCATGACTGCTATTGTTTTATTTTGTGAATAGCAAAAAGCATTCAACCCCATAATACATGCTGTTTTATTGGTCGCTCGTCCATTTCATATCACATAGCTTAACCATTCATATATTTGGATTCCTCTCGACGAGGCGAGCAGTACGAATACCACCTTGATGTGTCTGCGACGTTTCCTTCCAGAGTTATTACCAAAAAAACACAAACATCCCAGAATCCTCTCGGTTTGGGGTCAAAATGTTGTCGCTCATTAAATCCCACAAGAAACGTCGCATCGAATGAATGTGATTGAATTCTCCCCGTCTGGAAGAGCGGAATTGAATGGTGCAACTGATTTTGCTGTGCTGTGAAAATTCAGATATTTGCATGACTGCTTTTGTTTTATTTTGTGAATAGCAAAAAGCATTCAACCCCATAATACATGCTGTTTTATTGGTCGCTCGTCCATTTCATTTCCCATAGCTTAACCATTCATATATTTGGATTCCTTTCGACGATGCGAGCAGTACGAGTACCACCTTGATGGGTATGCGACGTTTCCTTCCAGAGTTATTACCAAAAAAACACAAAGATCCCAGAATCCTCTCGGTTTGGGCTCAAAATGTTGTCGCTCATTAAATCCCATAAGAAACGTCGCATCGAATGAATGTGATTGAATTCTCCCCGTCTGGAAGAGCGGAATTGAATGGTGCAACTGATTTTGCTGTGCTGTGAAAATTCAGATATTTGCATGACTGCTTTTGTTTTATTTTGTGAATAGCAAAAAGCATTCAACCCCATAATACATGCTGTTTTATTGGTCGCTCGTCCATTTCATATCCCATAGCTTAACCATTCATATATTTGGATTCCTTTCGACGAGGCGAGCAGTACGAGTACCACCTTGATGGGTATGCGACGTTTCCTTCCAGAGTTATTACCAAAAAAACACAAACATCCCAGAATCCTCTCGGTTTGGGGTCAAAATGTTGTCGCTCATTAAATCCCATAAGAAACGTCGCATCGAATGAATGTGATTGAATTCTCCCCGTCTGGAAGAGCGGAATTGAATGGTGCAACTGATTTTGCTGTGCTGTGAAAATTCAGATATTTGCATGACTGCTATTGTTTTATTTTGTGAATAGCAAAAAGCATTCAACCCCATAATACATGCTGTTTTATTGGTCGCTCGTCCATTTCATATCACATAGCTTAACCATTCATATATTTGGATTCCTCTCGACGAGGCGAGCAGTACGAATACCACCTTGATGTGTCTGCGACGTTTCCTTCCAGAGTTATTACCAAAAAAACACAAACATCCCAGAATCCTCTCGGTTTGGGGTCAAAATGTTGTCGCTCATTAAATCCCACAAGAAACGTCGCATCGAATGAATGTGATTGAATTCTCCCCGTCTGGAAGAGCGGAATTGAATGGTGCAACTGATTTTGCTGTGCTGTGAAAATTCAGATATTTGCATGACTGCTTTTGTTTTATTTTGTGAATAGCAAAAAGCATTAAACCCCATAATACATGTTGTTTTATTGGTCGCTCGTCCATTTCATATCCCATAGCTTAACAACTCATATATTTGGATTCCTCTCGAAAAGGCGAGCAGTACGAGTACCACCTTGATGGGTCTGCGACGTTTTCTTCCAGAGTTATTACCAAAAAACCACAAACATCCCAGAATCCTCTCGGTTTGGGGTCAAAATGTTGTCGCTCATTAAATCCCATAAGAAACGTCGCATCGAATGAATGTGATTGAATTCTCCCCGTCTGGACGAGCGGAATTGAATGGTGCAACTGATTTTGCTGTGCTGTGAAAATTCAGATATTTGCATGACTGCTTTTGTTTTATTTTGTGAATAGCAAAAAGCATTCAACCCCATAATACATGCTGTTTTATTGGTCGCTCGTCCATTTCATATCACATAGCGTAACCATTCATATATTTGGATTCCTCTCAACGAGGCGAGCAGTACGAGTACCACCTTGATGGGTCTGCGACGTTTCCTTCCAGAGTTATTACCAAAAAACCACAAAAATCCCAGAATCCTCTCGGTTTGGGGTCAAAATGTTGTCGCTCATTAAATCCCATAAGAAACGTCGCATCGAATGAATGTGATTGAATTCTCCCCGTCTGGAAGAGCGGAATTGAATGGTGCAACTGATTTTGCTGTGCTGTGAAAATTCAGATATTTGCATGACTGCTTTTGTTTTATTTTGTGAATAGCAAAAAGCATTCAACCCCATAATACATGCTGTTTTATTGGTCGCTCGTCCATTTCATATCCCATAGCTTAACCATTCATATATTTGGATTCCTTTCGACGAGGCGAGCAGTACGAGTACCACCTTGATGGGTATGCGACGTTTCCTTCCAGAGTTATTACCAAAAAAACACAAACATCCCAGAATCCTCTCGGTTTGGGCTCAAAATGTTGTCGCTCATTAAATACCATAAGAAACGTCGCATCGAATGAATGTGATTGAATTCTCCCCGTCTGGACGAGCGGAATTGAATGGTGCAACTGATTTTGCTGTGCTGTGAAAATTCAGATATTTGCATGACTGCTATTGTTTTATTTTGTGAATAGCAAAAAGCATTCAACCCCATAATACATGCTGTTTTATTGGTCGCTCGTCCATTTCATATCACATAGCTTAACCATTCATATATTTGGATTCCTCTCGACGAGGCGAGCAGTACGAATACCACCTTGATGTGTCTGCGACGTTTCCTTCCAGAGTTATTACCAAAAAAACACAAACATCCCAGAATCCTCTCGGTTTGGGGTCAAAATGTTGTCGCTCATTAAATCCCATAAGAAACGTCGCATCGAATGAATGTGATTGAATTCTCCCCGTCTGGAAGAGCGGAATTGAATGGTGCAACTGATTTTGCTGTGCTGTGAAAATTCAGATATTTGCATGACTGCTATTGTTTTATTTTGTGAATAGCAAAAAGCATTCAACCCCATAATACATGCTGTTTTATTGGTCGCTCGTCCATTTCATATCACATAGCTTAACCATTCATATATTTGGATTCCTCTCGACGAGGCCAGCAGTACGAATACCACCTTGATGTGTCTGCGACGTTTTCTTCCAGAGTTATTACCAAAAAAACACAAACATCCCAGAATCCTCTCGGTTTGGGGTCAAAATGTTGTCGCTCATTAAATCCCATAAGAAACGTCGCATCGAATGAATGTGATTGAATTCTCCCCGTCTGGAAGAGCGGAATTGAATGGTGCAACTGATTTTGCTGTGCTGTGAAAATTCAGATATTTGCATGACTGCTTTTGTTTTATTTTGTGAATAGCAAAAAGCATTCAACCCCATAATACATGTTGTTTTATTGGTCGCTCGTCCATTTCATATCCCATAGCTTAAGCATTCATATATTTGGATTCCTCTCGACGAGGCGAGCAGTACGAGTACCACCTTGATGGGTCTGCGACGTTTTCTTCCAGAGTTATTACCAAAAAACCACAAACATCCCAGAATCCTCTCGGTTTGGGGTCAAAATGTTGTCGCTCATTAAATCCCATAAGAAACGTCGCATCGAATGAATGTGATTGAATTCTCCCCGTCTGGACGAGCGGAATTGAATGGTGCAACTGATTTTGCTGTGCTGTGAAAATTCAGATATTTGCATGACTGCTTTTGTTTTATTTTGTGAATAGCAAAAAGCATTCAACCCCATAATACATGCTGTTTTATTGGTCGCTCGTCCATTTCATATCACATAGCTTAACCATTCATATATTTGGATTCCTCTCGACGAGGCGAGCAGTACGAGTACCACCTTGATGCGTCTGCGACGTTTCCTTCCAGAGTTATTACCAAAAAAACACAAACATCCCAGAATCCTCTCGGTTTGGGGTCAAAATGTTGTCGCTCATTAAATCCCATAAGAAACGTCGCATCGAATGAATGTGATTGAATTCTCCCCGTCTGGAAGAGCGGAATTGAATGGTGCAACTGATTTTGCTGTGCTGTGAAAATTCAGATATTTGCATGACTGCTTTTTTTATTTTGTGAATAGCAAAAAGCATTCAACCCCATAATACATGCTGTTTTATTGGTCGCTCGTCCATTTCATATCACATAGCGTAACCATTCATATATTTGGATTCCTCTCAACGAGGCGAGCAGTACGAGTACCACCTTGATGGGTCTGCGACGTTTCCTTCCAGAGTTATTACCAAAAAACCACAAAAATCCCAGAATCCTCTCGGTTTGGGGTCAAAATGTTGTCGCTCATTAAATCCCATAAGAAACGTCGCATCGAATGAATGTGATTGAATTCTCCCCGTCTGGACGAGCGGAATTGAATGGTGCAACTGATTTTGCTGTGCTGTGAAAATTCAGATATTTGCATGACTGCTTTTGTTTTATTTTGTGAATAGCAAAAAGCATTCAACCCCATAATACATGCTGTTTTATTGGTCGCTCGTCCATTTCATATCCCATAGCTTAACCATTCATATATTTGGATTCCTTTCGACGATGCGAGCAGTACGAGTACCACCTTGATGGGTATGCGACGTTTCCTTCCAGAGTTATTACCAAAAAAACACAAACATCCCAGAATCCTCTCGGTTTGGGCTCAAAATGTTGTCGCTCATTAAATCCCATAAGAAACGTCGCATCGAATGAATGTGATTGAATTCTCCCCGTCTGGAAGAGCGGAATTGAATGGTGCAACTGATTTTGCTGTGCTGTGAAAATTCAGATATTTGCATGACTGCTTTTGTTTTATTTTGTGAATAGCAAAAAGCATTCAACCCCATAATACATGCTGTTTTATTGGTCGCTCGTCCATTTCATATCCCATAGCTTAACCATTCATATATTTGGATTCCTTTCGACGAGGCGAGCAGTACGAGTACCACCTTGATGGGTATGCGACGTTTCCTTCCAGAGTTATTACCAAAAAAACACAAACATCCCAGAATCCTCTCGGTTTGGGCTCAAAATGTTGTCGCTCATTAAATCCCATAAGAAACGTCGCATCGAATGAATGTGATTGAATTCTCCCCGTCTGGACGAGCGGAATTGAATGGTGCAACTGATTTTGCTGTGCTGTGAAAATTCAGATATTTGCATGACTGCTTTTGTTTTATTTTGTGAATAGCAAAAAGCATTCAACCCCATAATACATGCTGTTTTATTGGTCGCTCGTCCATTTCATATCACATAGCTTAACCATTCATATATTTGGATTCCTCTCGACGAGGCGAGCAGTACGAATACCACCTTGATGTGTCTGCGACGTTTCCTTCCAGAGTTATTACCAAAAAAACACAAACATCCCAGAATCCTCTCGGTTTGGGGTCAAAATGTTGTCGCTCATTAAATCCCATAAGAAACGTCGCATCGAATGAATGTGATTGAATTCTCCCCGTCTGGAAGAGCGGAATTGAATGGTGCAACTGATTTTGCTGTGCTGTAAAAATTCAGATATTTGCATGACTGCTTTTGTTTTATTTTGTGAATAGCAAAAAGCATTCAACCCCATAATACATGTTGTTTTATTGGTCGCTCGTCCATTTCATATCCCATAGCTTAAGCATTCATATATTTGGATTCCTCTCGACGAGGCGAGCAGTACGAGTACCACCTTGATGGGTCTGCGACGTTTCCTTCCAGAGTTATTACCAAAAAACCACAAACATCCCAGAATCCTCTCGGTTTGGGGTCAAAATGTTGTCGCTCATTAAATCCCATAAGAAACATCGCATCGAATGAATGTGATTGAATTCTCCCCGTCTGGAAGAGCGGAATTGAATGGTGCAACTGATTTTGCTGTGCTGTGAAAATTCAGATATTTGCATGACTGCTTTTGTTTTATTTTGTGAATAGCAAAAAGCATTAAACCCCATAATACATGTTGTTTTATTGGTCGCTCGTCCATTTCATATCCCATAGCTTAACAACTCATATATTTGGATTCCTCTCGAAAAGGCGAGCAGTACGAGTACCACCTTGATGGGTCTGCGACGTTTTCTTCCAGAGTTATTACCAAAAAACCACAAACATCCCAGAATCCTCTCGGTTTGGGGTCAAAATGTTGTCGCTCATTAAATCCCATAAGAAACGTCGCATCGAATGAATGTGATTGAATTCTCCCCGTCTGGACGAGCGGAATTGAATGGTGCAACTGATTTTGCTGTGCTGTGAAAATTCAGATATTTGCATGACTGCTTTTGTTTTATTTTGTGAATAGCAAAAAGCATTCAACCCCATAATACATGCTGTTTTATTGGTCGCTCGTCCATTTCATATCACATAGCTTAACCATTCATATATTTGGATTCCTCTCGACGAGGCGAGCAGTACGAGTACCACCTTGATGCGTCTGCGACGTTTCCTTCCAGAGTTATTACCAAAAAAACACAAACATCCCAGAATCCTCTCGGTTTGGGGTCAAAATGTTGTCGCTCATTAAATCCCATAAGAAACGTCGCATCGAATGAATGTGATTGAATTCTCCCCGTCTGGAAGAGCGGAATTGAATGGTGCAACTGATTTTGCTGTGCTGTGAAAATTCAGATATTTGCATGACTGCTTTTTTTATTTTGTGAATAGCAAAAAGCATTCAACCCCATAATACATGCTGTTTTATTGGTCGCTCGTCCATTTCATATCACATAGCGTAACCATTCATATATTTGGATTCCTCTCAACGAGGCGAGCAGTACGAGTACCACCTTGATGGGTCTGCGACGTTTCCTTCCAGAGTTATTACCAAAAAACCACAAAAATCCCAGAATCCTCTCGGTTTGGGGTCAAAATGTTGTCGCTCATTAAATCCCATAAGAAACGTCGCATCGAATGAATGTGATTGAATTCTCCCCGTCTGGACGAGCGGAATTGAATGGTGCAACTGATTTTGCTGTGCTGTGAAAATTCAGATATTTGCATGACTGCTTTTGTTTTATTTTGTGAATAGCAAAAAGCATTCAACCCCATAATACATGCTGTTTTATTGGTCGCTCGTCCATTTCATATCCCATAGCTTAACCATTCATATATTTGGATTCCTTTCGACGATGCGAGCAGTACGAGTACCACCTTGATGGGTATGCGACGTTTCCTTCCAGAGTTATTACCAAAAAAACACAAACATCCCAGAATCCTCTCGGTTTGGGCTCAAAATGTTGTCGCTCATTAAATCCCATAAGAAACGTCGCATCGAATGAATGTGATTGAATTCTCCCCGTCTGGAAGAGCGGAATTGAATGGTGCAACTGATTTTGCTGTGCTATGAAAATTCAGATATTTGCATGACTGCTTTTGTTTTATTTTGTGAATAGCAAAAAGCATTCAACCCCATAATACATGCTGTTTTATTGGTCGCTCGTCCATTTCATATCCCATAGCTTAACCATTCATATATTTGGATTCCTTTCGACGAGGCGAGCAGTACGAGTACCACCTTGATGGGTATGCGACGTTTCCTTCCAGAGTTATTACCAAAAAACCACAAACATCCCAGAATCCTCTCGGTTTGGGGTCAAAATGTTGTCGCTCATTAAATCCCATAAGAAACGTCGCATCGAATGAATGTGATTGAATTCTCCCCGTCTGGACGAGCGGAATTGAATGGTGCAACTGATTTTGCTGTGCTGTGAAAATTCAGATATTTGCATGACTGCTTTTGTTTTATTTTGTGAATAGCAAAAAGCATTCAACCCCATAATACATGCTGTTTTATTGGTCGCTCGTCCATTTCATATCACATAGCTTAACCATTCATATATTTGGATTCCTCTCGACGAGGCGAGCAGTACGAGTACCACCTTGATGCGTCTGCGACGTTTCCTTCCAGAGTTATTACCAAAAAAACACAAACATCCCAGAATCCTCTCGGTTTGGGGTCAAAATGTTGTCGCTCATTAAATCCCATAAGAAACGTCGCATCGAATGAATGTGATTGAATTCTCCCCGTCTGGAAGAGCGGAATTGAATGGTGCAACTGATTTTGCTGTGCTGTGAAAATTCAGATATTTGCATGACTGCTTTTTTTATTTTGTGAATAGCAAAAAGCATTCAACCCCATAATACATGCTGTTTTATTGGTCGCTCGTCCATTTCATATCACATAGCGTAACCATTCATATATTTGGATTCCTCTCAACGAGGCGAGCAGTACGAGTACCACCTTGATGGGTCTGCGACGTTTCCTTCCAGAGTTATTACCAAAAAACCACAAACATCCCAGAATCCTCTCGGTTTGGGGTCAAAATGTTGTCGCTCATTAAATCCCATAAGAAACGTCGCATCGAATGAATGTGATTGAATTCTCCCCGTCTGGACGAGCGGAATTGAATGGTGCAACTGATTTTGCTGTGCTGTGAAAATTCAGATATTTGCATGACTGCTTTTGTTTTATTTTGTGAATAGCAAAAAGCATTCAACCCCATAATACATGCTGTTTTATTGGTCGCTCGTCCATTTCATATCCCATAGCTTAACCATTCATATATTTGGATTCCTTTCGACGATGCGAGCAGTACGAGTACCACCTTGATGGGTATGCGACGTTTCCTTCCAGAGTTATTACCAAAAAAACACAAACATCCCAGAATCCTCTCGGTTTGGGCTCAAAATGTTGTCGCTCATTAAATCCCATAAGAAACGTCGCATCGAATGAATGTGATTGAATTCTCCCCGTCTGGAAGAGCGGAATTGAATGGTGCAACTGATTTTGCTGTGCTATGAAAATTCAGATATTTGCATGACTGCTTTTGTTTTATTTTGTGAATAGCAAAAAGCATTCAACCCCATAATACATGCTGTTTTATTGGTCGCTCGTCCATTTCATATCCCATAGCTTAACCATTCATATATTTGGATTCCTCTCGACGAGGCGAGCAGTACGAGTACCACCTTGATGGGTCTGCGACGTTTCCTTCCAGAGTTATTACCAAAAAACCACAAACATCCCAGAATCCTCTCGGTTTGGGGTCAAAATGTTGTCGCTCATTAAATCCCATAAGAAACGTCGCATCGAATGAATGTGATTGAATTCTCCCCGTCTGGAAGAGCGGAATTGAATGGTGCAACTGATTTTGCTGTGCTGTGAAAATTCAGATATTTGCATGACTGCTTTTGTTTTATTTTGTGAATAGCAAAAAGCATTAAACCCCATAATACATGTTGTTTTATTGGTCGCTCGTCCATTTCATATCACATAGCTTAAGCATTCATATATTTGGATTCCTCTCGACGAGGCGAGCAGTACGAGTACCACCTTGATGGGTCTGCGACGTTTCCTTCCAGAGTTATTACCAAAAAACCACAAACTTCCCAGAATCCTCTCGGTTTGGGGTCAAAATGTTGTCGCTCATTAAATCCCATAAGAAACGTCGCATCGAATGAATGTGATTGAATTCTCCCCGTCTGGACGAGCGGAATTGAATGGTGCAACTGATTTTGCTTTGCTGTGAAAATTCAGATATTTGCATGACTGCTTTTGTTTTATTTTGTGAATAGCAAAAAGCATTCAACCCCATAATACATGCTGTTTTATTGGTCGCTCGTCCATTTCATATCACATAGCTTAACCATTCATATATTTGGATTCCTCTCGACAAGGCGAGCAGTACGAGTACCACCTTGATGGGTCTGCGACGTTTCCTTCCAGAGTTATTACCAAAAAAACACAAACATCCCAGAATCCTCTCGGTTTGGGGTCAAAATGTTGTCGCTCATTAAATCCCATAAGAAACGTCGCATCGAATGAATGTGATTGAATTCTCCCCGTCTGGAAGAGCGGAATTGAATGGTGCAACTGATTTTGCTGTGCTGTGAAAATTCAGATATTTGCATGACTGCTTTTGTTTTATTTTGTGAATAGCAAAAAGCATTAAACCCCATAATACATGTTGTTTTATTGGTCGCTCGTCCATTTCATATCACATAGCTTAAGCATTCATATATTTGGATTCCTCTCGACGAGGCGAGCAGTACGAGTACCACCTTGATGGGTCTGCGACGTTTCCTTCCAGAGTTATTACCAAAAAACCACAAACTTCCCAGAATCCTCTCGGTTTGGGGTCAAAATGTTGTCGCTCATTAAATCCCATAAGAAACGTCGCATCGAATTAATGTGATTGAATTCTCCCCGTCTGGACGAGCGGAATTGAATGGTGCAACTGATTTTGCTTTGCTGTGAAAATTCAGATATTTGCATGACTGCTTTTGTTTTATTTTGTGAATAGCAAAAAGCATTCAACCCCATAATACATGCTGTTTTATTGGTCGCTCGTCCATTTCATATCACATAGCTTAACCATTCATATATTTGGATTCCTCTCGACAAGGCGAGCAGTACGAGTACCACCTTGATGGGTCTGCGACGTTTCCTTCCAGAGTTATTACCAAAAAAACACAAACATCCCAGAATCCTCTCGGTTTGGGGTCAAAATGTTGTCGCTCATTAAATCCCATAAGAAACGTCGCATCGAATGAATGTGATTGAATTCTCCCCGTCTGGAAGAGCGGAATTGAATGGTGCAACTGATTTTGCTGTGCTGTGAAAATTCAGATATTTGCATGACTGCTTTTGTTTTATTTTGTGAATAGCAAAAAGCATTCAACCCCATAATACATGCTGTTTTATTGGTCGCTCGTCCATTTCATATCACATAGCGTAACCATTCATATATTTGGATTCCTCTCAACGAGGCGAGCAGTACGAGTACCACCTTGATGGGTAAGCGACGTTTCCTTCCAGAGTTATTACCAAAAAAACACAAACATCCCAGAATCCTCTCGGTTGGGCTCAAAATGTTGTCGCTCATTAAATCCCATAAGAAACGTCGCATCGAATGAATGTGATTGAATTCTCCCCGTCTGGACGAGCGGAATTGAATGGTGCAACTGATTTTGCTGTGCTGTGAAAATTCAGATATTTGCATGACTGCTTTTGTTTTATTTTGTGAATAGCAAAAAGCATTCAACCCCATAATACATGCTGTTTTATTGGTCGCTCGTCCATTTCATATCACATAGTTTAACCATTCATATATTTGGATTCCTCTCGACGAGGCGAGCAGTACGAATACCACCTTGATGTGTCTGCGACGTTTCCTTCCAGAGTTATTACCAAAAAAACACAAACATCCCAGAATCCTCTCGGTTTGGGGTCAAAATGTTGTCGCTCATTAAATCCCATAAGAAACGTCGCATCGAATGAATGTGATTGAATTCTCCCCGTCTGGAAGAGCGGAATTGAATGGTGCAACTGATTTTGCTGTGCTGTGAAAATTCAGATATTTGCATGACTGCTTTTGTTTTATTTTGTGAATAGCAAAAAGCATTCAACCCCATAATACATGTTGTTTTATTGGTCGCTCGTCCATTTCATATCCCATAGCTTAACAACTCATATATTTGGATTCCTCTCGATAAGGCGAGCAGTACGAGTACCACCTTGATGGGTCTGCGACGTTTTATTCCAGAGTTATTACCAAAAAACCACAAACATCCCAGAATCCTCTCGGTTTGGGGTCAAAATGATGTCGCTCATTAAATCCCATAAGAAACGTCGCATCGAATGAATGTGATTGAATTCTCCCCGTCTGGACGAGCGGAATTGAATGGTGCAACTGATTTTGCTGTGCTGTGAAAATTCAGATATTTGCATGACTGCTTTTGTTTTATTTTGTGAATAGCAAAAAGCATTCAACCCCATAATACATGCTGTTTTATTGGTCGCTCGTCCATTTCATATCACATAGCTTAACCATTCATATATTTGGATTCCTCTCGACGAGGCGAGCAGTACGAGTACCACCTTGATGGGTCTGCGACGTTTCTTTCCAGAGTTATTACCAAAAAAACACAAACATCCCAGAATCCTCTCGGTTTGGGGTCAAAATGTTGTCGCTCATTAAATCCCATAAGAAACGTCGCATAGAATGAATGTGATTGAATTCTCCCCGTCTGGAAGAGCGGAATTGAATGGTGCAACTGATTTTGCTGTGCTGTGAAAATTCAGATATTTGCATGACTGCTTTTGTTTTATTTTGTGAATAGCAAAAAGCATTCAACCCCATAATACATGTTGTTTTATTGGTCGCTCGTCCATTTCATATCCCATAGCTTAAGCATTCATATATTTGGATTCCTCTCGACGAGGCGAGCAGTACGACTACCACCTTGATGCGTCTGCGACGTTTCCTTCCAGAGTTATTACCAAAAAAACACAAACATCCCAGAATCCTCTCGGTTTGGGGTCAAAATGTTGTCGCTCATTAAATCCCATAAGAAACGTCGCATCGAATGAATGTGATTGAATTCTCCCCGTCTGGAAGAGCGGAATTGAATGGTGCAACTGATTTTGCTGTGCTGTGAAAATTCAGATATTTGCATGACTGCTTTTTTTATTTTGTGAATAGCAAAAAGCATTCAACCCCATAATACATGCTGTTTTATTGGTCGCTCGTCCATTTCATATCACATAGCGTAACCATTCATATATTTGGATTCCTCTCAACGAGGCGAGCAGTACGAGTACCACCTTGATGGGTCTGCGACGTTTCCTTCCAGAGTTATTACCAAAAAACCACAAACATCCCAGAATCCTCTCGGTTTGGGGTCAAAATGTTGTCGCTCATTAAATCCCATAAGAAACGTCGCATCGAATGAATGTGATTGAATTCTCCCCGTCTGGACGAGCGGAATTGAATGGTGCAACTGATTTTGCTGTGCTGTGAAAATTCAGATATTTGCATGACTGCTTTTGTTTTATTTTGTGAATAGCAAAAAGCATTCAACCCCATAATACATGCTGTTTTATTGGTCGCTCGTCCATTTCATATCCCATAGCTTAACCATTCATATATTTGGATTCCTTTCGACGATGCGAGCAGTACGAGTACCACCTTGATGGGTATGCGACGTTTCCTTCCAGAGTTATTACCAAAAAAACACAAACATCCCAGAATCCTCTCGGTTTGGGCTCAAAATGTTGTCGCTCATTAAATCCCATAAGAAACGTCGCATCGAATGAATGTGATTGAATTCTCCCCGTCTGGAAGAGCGGAATTGAATGGTGCAACTGATTTTGCTGTGCTATGAAAATTCAGATATTTGCATGACTGCTTTTGTTTTATTTTGTGAATAGCAAAAAGCATTCAACCCCATAATACATGCTGTTTTATTGGTCGCTCGTCCATTTCATATCCCATAGCTTAACCATTCATATATTTGGATTCCTTTCGACGAGGCGAGCAGTACGAGTACCACCTTGATGGGTCTGCGACGTTTCCTTCCAGAGTTATTACCAAAAAAACACAAACATCCCAGAATCCTCTCGGTTTGGGGTCAAAATGTTGTCGCTCATTAAATCCCATAAGAAACGTCGCATCGAATGAATGTGATTGAATTCTCCCCGTCTGGAAGAGCGGAATTGAATGGTGCAACTGATTTTGCTGTGCTGTGAAAATTCAGATATTTGCATGACTGCTTTTGTTTTATTTTGTGAATAGCAAAAAGCATTAAACCCCATAATACATGTTGTTTTATTGGTCGCTCGTCTATTTCATATCCCATAGCTTAAGCATTCATATATTTGGATTCCTCTCGACGAGGCGAGCAGTACGAGTACCACCTTGATGGGTCTGCGACGTTTCCTTCCAGAGTTATTACCAAAAAACCACAAACATCCCAGAATCCTCTCGGTTTGGGGTCAAAATGTTGTCGCTCATTAAATCCCATAAGAAACGTCGCATCGAATGAATGTGATTGAATTCTCCCCGTCTGGAAGAGCGGAATTGAATGGTGCAACTGATTTTGCTGTGCTGTGAAAATTCAGATATTTGCATGACTGCTTTTGTTTTATTTTGTGAATAGCAAAAAGCATTAAACCCCATAATACATGTTGTTTTATTGGTCGCTCGTCCATTTCATATCACATAGCTTAAGCATTCATATATTTGGATTCCTCTCGACGAGGCGAGCAGTACGAGTACCACCTTGATGGGTCTGCGACGTTTCCTTCCAGAGTTATTACCAAAAAACCACAAACTTCCCAGAATCCTCTCGGTTTGGGGTCAAAATGTTGTCGCTCATTAAATCCCATAAGAAACGTCGCATCGAATGAATGTGATTGAATTCTCCCCGTCTGGACGAGCGGAATTGAATGGTGCAACTGATTTTGCTTTGCTGTGAAAATTCAGATATTTGCATGACTGCTTTTGTTTTATTTTGTGAATAGCAAAAAGCATTCAACCCCATAATACATGCTGTTTTATTGGTCGCTCGTCCATTTCATATCACATAGCTTAACCATTCATATATTTGGATTCCTCTCGACAAGGCGAGCAGTACGAGTACCACCTTGATGGGTCTGCGACGTTTCCTTCCAGAGTTATTACCAAAAAAACACAAACATCCCAGAATCCTCTCGGTTTGGGGTCAAAATGTTGTCGCTCATTAAATCCCATAAGAAACGTCGCATCGAATGAATGTGATTGAATTCTCCCCGTCTGGAAGAGCGGAATTGAATGGTGCAACTGATTTTGCTGTGCTGTGAAAATTCAGATATTTGCATGACTGCTTTTGTTTTATTTTGTGAATAGCAAAAAGCATTAAACCCCATAATACATGTTGTTTTATTGGTCGCTCGTCCATTTCATATCACATAGCTTAAGCATTCATATATTTGGATTCCTCTCGACGAGGCGAGCAGTACGAGTACCACCTTGATGGGTCTGCGACGTTTCCTTCCAGAGTTATTACCAAAAAACCACAAACTTCCCAGAATCCTCTCGGTTTGGGGTCAAAATGTTGTCGCTCATTAAATCCCATAAGAAACGTCGCATCGAATTAATGTGATTGAATTCTCCCCGTCTGGACGAGCGGAATTGAATGGTGCAACTGATTTTGCTTTGCTGTGAAAATTCAGATATTTGCATGACTGCTTTTGTTTTATTTTGTGAATAGCAAAAAGCATTCAACCCCATAATACATGCTGTTTTATTGGTCGCTCGTCCATTTCATATCACATAGCTTAACCATTCATATATTTGGATTCCTCTCGACAAGGCGAGCAGTACGAGTACCACCTTGATGGGTCTGCGACGTTTCCTTCCAGAGTTATTACCAAAAAAACACAAACATCCCAGAATCCTCTCGGTTTGGGGTCAAAATGTTGTCGCTCATTAAATCCCATAAGAAACGTCGCATCGAATGAATGTGATTGAATTCTCCCCGTCTGGAAGAGCGGAATTGAATGGTGCAACTGATTTTGCTGTGCTGTGAAAATTCAGATATTTGCATGACTGCTTTTGTTTTATTTTGTGAATAGCAAAAAGCATTCAACCCCATAATACATGCTGTTTTATTGGTCGCTCGTCCATTTCATATCACATAGCGTAACCATTCATATATTTGGATTCCTCTCAACGAGGCGAGCAGTACGAGTACCACCTTGATGGGTAAGCGACGTTTCCTTCCAGAGTTATTACCAAAAAAACACAAACATCCCAGAATCCTCTCGGTTGGGCTCAAAATGTTGTCGCTCATTAAATCCCATAAGAAACGTCGCATCGAATGAATGTGATTGAATTCTCCCCGTCTGGACGAGCGGAATTGAATGGTGCAACTGATTTTGCTGTGCTGTGAAAATTCAGATATTTGGTTGACTGCTTTTGTTTTATTTTGTGAATAGCAAAAAGCATTCAACCCCATAATACATGCTGTTTTATTGGTCGCTCGTCCATTTCATATCACATAGTTTAACCATTCATATATTTGGATTCCTCTCGACGAGGCGAGCAGTACGAATACCACCTTGATGTGTCTGCGACGTTTCCTTCCAGAGTTATTACCAAAAAAACACAAACATCCCAGAATCCTCTCGGTTTGGGGTCAAAATGTTGTCGCTCATTAAATCCCATAAGAAACGTCGCATCGAATGAATGTGATTGAATTCTCCCCGTCTGGAAGAGCGGAATTGAATGGTGCAACTGATTTTGCTGTGCTGTGAAAATTCAGATATTTGCATGACTGCTTTTGTTTTATTTTGTGAATAGCAAAAAGCATTCAACCCCATAATACATGTTGTTTTATTGGTCGCTCGTCCATTTCATATCCCATAGCTTAACAACTCATATATTTGGATTCCTCTCGATAAGGCGAGCAGTACGAGTACCACCTTGATGGGTCTGCGACGTTTTATTCCAGAGTTATTACCAAAAAACCACAAACATCCCAGAATCCTCTCGGTTTGGGGTCAAAATGATGTCGCTCATTAAATCCCATAAGAAACGTCGCATCGAATGAATGTGATTGAATTCTCCCCGTCTGGACGAGCGGAATTGAATGGTGCAACTGATTTTGCTGTGCTGTGAAAATTCAGATATTTGCATGACTGCTTTTGTTTTATTTTGTGAATAGCAAAAAGCATTCAACCCCATAATACATGCTGTTTTATTGGTCGCTCGTCCATTTCATATCACATAGCTTAACCATTCATATATTTGGATTCCTCTCGACGAGGCGAGCAGTACGAGTACCACCTTGATGGGTCTGCGACGTTTCTTTCCAGAGTTATTACCAAAAAAACACAAACATCCCAGAATCCTCTCGGTTTGGGGTCAAAATGTTGTCGCTCATTAAATCCCATAAGAAACGTCGCATAGAATGAATGTGATTGAATTCTCCCCGTCTGGAAGAGCGGAATTGAATGGTGCAACTGATTTTGCTGTGCTGTGAAAATTCAGATATTTGCATGACTGCTTTTGTTTTATTTTGTGAATAGCAAAAAGCATTCAACCCCATAATACATGTTGTTTTATTGGTCGCTCGTCCATTTCATATCCCATAGCTTAAGCATTCATATATTTGGATTCCTCTCGACGAGGCGAGCAGTACGACTACCACCTTGATGGGTCTGCGACGTTTCCTTCCAGAGTTATTACCAAAAAAACACAAACATCCCAGAATCCTCTCGGTTTGGGCTCAAAATGTTGTCGCTCATTAAATCCCATAAGAAACGTCGCATCGAATGAATGTGATTGAATTCTCCCCGTCTGGACGAGCGGAATTGAATGGTGCAACTGATTTTGCTGTGCTGTGAAAATTCAGATATTTGCATGACTGCTTTTGTTTTATTTTGTGAATAGCAAAAAGCATTCAACCCCATAATACATGTTGTTTTATTGGTCGCTCGTCCATTTCATATCCCATAGCTTAACCATTCATATATTTGGATTCCTCTCGACTAGGCGAGCAGTACGTGTACCACCTTAATGGGTCTGCGACGTTTCCTTCCAGAGTTATTACCCAAAAACCACAAAAATCCCAGAATCCTCTCGGTTTGGGGTCAAAATGTTGTCGCTCATTAAATCCCATAAGAAACGTCGCATCGAATGAATGTGATTGAATTCTCCCCGTCTGGAAGAGCGGAATTGAATGGTGCAACTGATTTTGCTGTGCTGTGAAAATTCAGATATTTGCATGACTGCTTTTGTTTTATTTTGTGAATAGCAAAAAGCATTCAACCCCATAATACATGTTGTTTTATTGGTCGCTCGTCCATTTCATATCCCATAGCTTAAGCATTCATATATTTGGATTCCTCTCGACGAGGCGAGCAGTACGAGTACCACCTTGATGGGTCTGCGACGTTTCCTTCCAGAGTTATTACCAAAAATACACAAACATCCCAGAATCCTCTCGGTTTGGGGTCAAAATGTTGTCGCTCATTAAATCCCATAAGAAACGTCGCATCGAATGAATGTGATTGAATTCTCCCCGTCTGGACGAGCGGAATTGAATGGTGCAACTGATTTTGCTGTGCTGTGAAAATTCAGATATTTGCATGACTGCTTTTGTTTTATTTTGTGAATAGCAAAAAGCATTCAACCCCATAATACATGCTGTTTTCTTGGTCGCTCGTCCATTTCATATCACATAGCTTAACCATTCATATATTTGGATTCCTCTCGACGAGGCGAGCAGTACGAGTACCACCTTGATGGGTCTGCGACGTTTCCTTCCAGAGTTATTACCAAAAATACACAAACATCCCAGAATCCTCTCGGTTTGGGGTCAAAATGTTGTCGCTCATTAAATCCCATAAGAAACGTCGCATAGAATGAATGTGATTGAATTCTCCCCGTCTGGAAGAGCGGAATTGAATGGTGCAACTGATTTTGCTGTGCTGTGAAAATTCAGATATTTGCATGACTGCTTTTGTTTTATTTTGTGAATAGCAAAAAGCATTCAACCCCATAATACATGTTGTTTTATTGGTCGCTCGTCCATTTCATATCCCATAGCTTAAGCATTCATATATTTGGATTCCTCTCGACGAGGCGAGCAGTACGAGTACCACCTTGATGGGTCTGCGACGTTTCCTTCCAGAGTTATTACCAAAAAACCACAAACATCCCAGAATCCTCTCGGTTTGGGGTCAAAATGTTGTCGCTCATTAAATCCCATAAGAAACGTCGCATCGAATGAATGTGATTGAATTCTCCCCGTCTGGACGAGCGGAATTGAATGGTGCAACTGATTTTGCTGTGCTGTGAAAATTCAGATATTTGCATGACTGCTTTTGTTTTATTTTGTGAATAGCAAAAAGCATTCAACCCCATAATACATGTTGTTTTATTGGTCGCTCGTCCATTTCATATCCCATAGCTTAACAACTCATATATTTGGATTCCTCTCGATAAGGCGAGCAGTAGGAGTACCACCTTGATGGGTCTGCGACGTTTTCTTCCAGAGTTATTACCAAAAAACCACAAACATCCCAGAATCCTCTCGGTTTGGGGTCAAAATGTTGTCGCTCATTAAATCCCATAAGAAACGTCGCATCGAATGAATGTGATTGAATTCTCCCCGTCTGGACGAGCGGAATTGAATGGTGCAACTGATTTTGCTGTGCTGTGAAAATTCAGATATTTGCATGACTGCTTTTGTTTTATTTTGTGAATAGCAAAAAGCATTCAACCCCATAATACATGTTGTTTTATTGGTCGCTCGTCCATTTCATATCCCATAGCTTAACCATTCATATATTTGGATTCCTCTCGACTAGGCGAGCAGTACGAGTACCACCTTGATGGGTCTGCGACGTTTCCTTCCAGAGTTATTACCCAAAAACCACAAAAATCCCAGAATCCTCTCGGTTTGGGGTCAAAATGTTGTCGCTCATTAAATCCCATAAGAAACGTCGCATCGAATGAATGTGATTGAATTCTCCCCGTCTGGAAGAGCGGAATTGAATGGTGCAACTGATTTTGCTGTGCTGTGAAAATTCAGATATTTGCATGACTGCTTTTGTTTTATTTTGTGAATAGCAAAAAGCATTCAACCCCATAATACATGTTGTTTTATTGGTCGCTCGTCCATTTCATATCCCATAGCTTAAGCATTCATATATTTGGATTCCTCTCGACGAGGCGAGCAGTACGAGTACCACCTTGATGGGTCTGCGACGTTTCCTTCCAGAGTTATTACCAAAAATACACAAACATCCCAGAATCCTCTCGGTTTGGGGTCAAAATGTTGTCGCTCATTAAATCCCATAAGAAACGTCGCATCGATTGAATTTGATTGAATTCTCCCCGTCTGGACGAGCGGAATTGAATGGTGCAACTGATTTTGCTGTGCTGTGAAAATTCAGATATTTGCATGACTGCTTTTGTTTTATTTTGTGAATAGCAAAAAGCATTCAACCCCATAATACATGCTGTTTTATTAGTCGCTCGTCCATTTCATATCCCATAGCTTAAACATTCATATATTTGGATTCCTTTCGACGAGGCGAGCAGTACGAGTACCACCTTGATGGGTATGCGACGTTTCCTTCCAGAGTTATTACCAAAAAAACACAAACATCCCAGAATCCTCTCGGTTTGGGGTCAAAATGTTGTCGCTCATTAAATCCCATAAGAAACGTCGCATCGAATGAATGTGATTGAATTCTCCCCGTCTGGAAGAGCGGAATTGAATGGTGCAACTGATTTTGCTGTGCTGTGAAAATTCAGATATTTGCATGACTGCTTTTGTTTTATTTTGTGAATAGCAAAAAGCATTCAACCCCATAATACATGCTGTTTTATTAGTCGCTCGTCCATTTCATATCCCATAGCTTAGGCATTCACATATTTGGATTCCTCTCGACGAGTCGAGCAGTACGAGTACCACCTTGATGGGTAAGCGACGTTTCCTTCCAGAGTTATTACCAAAAAAACACAAACATCCCAGAATCCTCTCGGTTGGGCTCAAAATGTTGTCGCTCATTAAATCCCATAAGAAACGTCGCATCGAATGAATGTGATTGAATTCTCCCCGTCTGGACGAGCGGAATTGAATGGTGCAACTGATTTTGCTGTGCTGTGAAAATTCAGATATTTGCATGACTGCTTTTGTTTTATTTTGTGAATAGCAAAAAGCATTCAACCCCATAATACATGCTGTTTTATTGGTCGCTCGTCCATTTCATATCACATAGTTTAACCATTCATATATTTGGATTCCTCTCGACGAGGCGAGCAGTACGAATACCACCTTGATGTGTCTGCGACGTTTCCTTCCAGAGTTATTACCAAAAAAACACAAACATCCCAGAATCCTCTCGGTTTGGGGTCAAAATGTTGTCGCTCATTAAATCCCATAAGAAACGTCGCATCGAATGAATGTGATTGAATTCTCCCCGTCTGGAAGAGCGGAATTGAATGGTGCAACTGATTTTGCTGTGCTGTGAAAATTCAGATATTTGCATGACTGCTTTTGTTTTATTTTGTGAATAGCAAAAAGCATTCAACCCCATAATACATGTTGTTTTATTGGTCGCTCGTCCATTTCATATCCCATAGCTTAACAACTCATATATTTGGATTCCTCTCGATAAGGCGAGCAGTACGAGTACCACCTTGATGGGTCTGCGACGTTTTATTCCAGAGTTATTACCAAAAAACCACAAACATCCCAGAATCCTCTCGGTTTGGGGTCAAAATGATGTCGCTCATTAAATCCCATAAGAAACGTCGCATCGAATGAATGTGATTGAATTCTCCCCGTCTGGACGAGCGGAATTGAATGGTGCAACTGATTTTGCTGTGCTGTGAAAATTCAGATATTTGCATGACTGCTTTTGTTTTATTTTGTGAATAGCAAAAAGCATTCAACCCCATAATACATGCTGTTTTATTGGTCGCTCGTCCATTTCATATCACATAGCTTAACCATTCATATATTTGGATTCCTCTCGACGAGGCGAGCAGTACGAGTACCACCTTGATGGGTCTGCGACGTTTCTTTCCAGAGTTATTACCAAAAAAACACAAACATCCCAGAATCCTCTCGGTTTGGGGTCAAAATGTTGTCGCTCATTAAATCCCATAAGAAACGTCGCATAGAATGAATGTGATTGAATTCTCCCCGTCTGGAAGAGCGGAATTGAATGGTGCAACTGATTTTGCTGTGCTGTGAAAATTCAGATATTTGCATGACTGCTTTTGTTTTATTTTGTGAATAGCAAAAAGCATTCAACCCCATAATACATGTTGTTTTATTGGTCGCTCGTCCATTTCATATCCCATAGCTTAAGCATTCATATATTTGGATTCCTCTCGACGAGGCGAGCAGTACGACTACCACCTTGATGGGTCTGCGACGTTTCCTTCCAGAGTTATTACCAAAAAAACACAAACATCCCAGAATCCTCTCGGTTTGGGCTCAAAATGTTGTCGCTCATTAAATCCCATAAGAAACGTCGCATCGAATGAATGTGATTGAATTCTCCCCGTCTGGACGAGCGGAATTGAATGGTGCAACTGATTTTGCTGTGCTGTGAAAATTCAGATATTTGCATGACTGCTTTTGTTTTATTTTGTGAATAGCAAAAAGCATTCAACCCCATAATACATGTTGTTTTATTGGTCGCTCGTCCATTTCATATCCCATAGCTTAACCATTCATATATTTGGATTCCTCTCGACTAGGCGAGCAGTACGTGTACCACCTTAATGGGTCTGCGACGTTTCCTTCCAGAGTTATTACCCAAAAACCACAAAAATCCCAGAATCCTCTCGGTTTGGGGTCAAAATGTTGTCGCTCATTAAATCCCATAAGAAACGTCGCATCGAATGAATGTGATTGAATTCTCCCCGTCTGGAAGAGCGGAATTGAATGGTGCAACTGATTTTGCTGTGCTGTGAAAATTCAGATATTTGCATGACTGCTTTTGTTTTATTTTGTGAATAGCAAAAAGCATTCAACCCCATAATACATGTTGTTTTATTGGTCGCTCGTCCATTTCATATCCCATAGCTTAAGCATTCATATATTTGGATTCCTCTCGACGAGGCGAGCAGTACGAGTACCACCTTGATGGGTCTGCGACGTTTCCTTCCAGAGTTATTACCAAAAATACACAAACATCCCAGAATCCTCTCGGTTTGGGGTCAAAATGTTGTCGCTCATTAAATCCCATAAGAAACGTCGCATCGAATGAATGTGATTGAATTCTCCCCGTCTGGACGAGCGGAATTGAATGGTGCAACTGATTTTGCTGTGCTGTGAAAATTCAGATATTTGCATGACTGCTTTTGTTTTATTTTGTGAATAGCAAAAAGCATTCAACCCCATAATACATGCTGTTTTCTTGGTCGCTCGTCCATTTCATATCACATAGCTTAACCATTCATATATTTGGATTCCTCTCGACGAGGCGAGCAGTACGAGTACCACCTTGATGGGTCTGCGACGTTTCCTTCCAGAGTTATTACCAAAAATACACAAACATCCCAGAATCCTCTCGGTTTGGGGTCAAAATGTTGTCGCTCATTAAATCCCATAAGAAACGTCGCATAGAATGAATGTGATTGAATTCTCCCCGTCTGGAAGAGCGGAATTGAATGGTGCAACTGATTTTGCTGTGCTGTGAAAATTCAGATATTTGCATGACTGCTTTTGTTTTATTTTGTGAATAGCAAAAAGCATTCAACCCCATAATACATGTTGTTTTATTGGTCGCTCGTCCATTTCATATCCCATAGCTTAAGCATTCATATATTTGGATTCCTCTCGACGAGGCGAGCAGTACGAGTACCACCTTGATGGGTCTGCGACGTTTCCTTCCAGAGTTATTACCAAAAAACCACAAACATCCCAGAATCCTCTCGGTTTGGGGTCAAAATGTTGTCGCTCATTAAATCCCATAAGAAACGTCGCATCGAATGAATGTGATTGAATTCTCCCCGTCTGGACGAGCGGAATTGAATGGTGCAACTGATTTTGCTGTGCTGTGAAAATTCAGATATTTGCATGACTGCTTTTGTTTTATTTTGTGAATAGCAAAAAGCATTCAACCCCATAATACATGTTGTTTTATTGGTCGCTCGTCCATTTCATATCCCATAGCTTAACAACTCATATATTTGGATTCCTCTCGATAAGGCGAGCAGTAGGAGTACCACCTTGATGGGTCTGCGACGTTTTCTTCCAGAGTTATTACCAAAAAACCACAAACATCCCAGAATCCTCTCGGTTTGGGGTCAAAATGTTGTCGCTCATTAAATCCCATAAGAAACGTCGCATCGAATGAATGTGATTGAATTCTCCCCGTCTGGACGAGCGGAATTGAATGGTGCAACTGATTTTGCTGTGCTGTGAAAATTCAGATATTTGCATGACTGCTTTTGTTTTATTTTGTGAATAGCAAAAAGCATTCAACCCCATAATACATGTTGTTTTATTGGTCGCTCGTCCATTTCATATCCCATAGCTTAACCATTCATATATTTGGATTCCTCTCGACTAGGCGAGCAGTACGAGTACCACCTTGATGGGTCTGCGACGTTTCCTTCCAGAGTTATTACCCAAAAACCACAAAAATCCCAGAATCCTCTCGGTTTGGGGTCAAAATGTTGTCGCTCATTAAATCCCATAAGAAACGTCGCATCGAATGAATGTGATTGAATTCTCCCCGTCTGGAAGAGCGGAATTGAATGGTGCAACTGATTTTGCTGTGCTGTGAAAATTCAGATATTTGCATGACTGCTTTTGTTTTATTTTGTGAATAGCAAAAAGCATTCAACCCCATAATACATGTTGTTTTATTGGTCGCTCGTCCATTTCATATCCCATAGCTTAAGCATTCATATATTTGGATTCCTCTCGACGAGGCGAGCAGTACGAGTACCACCTTGATGGGTCTGCGACGTTTCCTTCCAGAGTTATTACCAAAAATACACAAACATCCCAGAATCCTCTCGGTTTGGGGTCAAAATGTTGTCGCTCATTAAATCCCATAAGAAACGTCGCATCGATTGAATTTGATTGAATTCTCCCCGTCTGGACGAGCGGAATTGAATGGTGCAACTGATTTTGCTGTGCTGTGAAAATTCAGATATTTGCATGACTGCTTTTGTTTTATTTTGTGAATAGCAAAAAGCATTCAACCCCATAATACATGCTGTTTTATTAGTCGCTCGTCCATTTCATATCCCATAGCTTAAACATTCATATATTTGGATTCCTTTCGACGAGGCGAGCAGTACGAGTACCACCTTGATGGGTATGCGACGTTTCCTTCCAGAGTTATTACCAAAAAAACACAAACATCCCAGAATCCTCTCGGTTTGGGGTCAAAATGTTGTCGCTCATTAAATCCCATAAGAAACGTCGCATCGAATGAATGTGATTGAATTCTCCCCGTCTGGAAGAGCGGAATTGAATGGTGCAACTGATTTTGCTGTGCTGTGAAAATTCAGATATTTGCATGACTGCTTTTGTTTTATTTTGTGAATAGCAAAAAGCATTCAACCCCATAATACATGTTGTTTTATTGGTCGCTCGTCCATTTCATATCCCATAGCTTAAGCATTCATATATTTGGATTCCTCTCGACGAGGCGAGCAGTACGAGTACCACCTTGATGGGTCTGCGACGTTTCCTTCCAGAGTTATTACCAAAAAACCACAAACATCCCAGAATCCTCTCGGTTTGGGGTCAAAATGTTGTCGCTCATTAAATCCCATAAGAAACGTCGCATCGAATGAATGTGATTGAATTCTCCCCGTCTGGACGAGCGGAATTGAATGGTGCAACTGATTTTGCTGTGCTGTGAAAATTCAGATATTTGCATGACTGCTTTTGTTTTATTTTGTGAATAGCAAAAAGCATTCAACCCCATAATACATGTTGTTTTATTGGTCGCTCGTCCATTTCATATCCCATAGCTTAACCATTCATATATTTGGATTCCTCTCGACGAGGCGAGCAGTACGAGTACCACCTTGATGGGTCTGCGACGTTTCCTTCCAGAGTTATTACCAAAAAAACACAAACATCCCAGAATCCTCTCGGTTTGGGGTCAAAATGTTGTCGCTCATTAAATCCCATAAGAAACGTCGCATCGAATGAATGTGATTGAATTCTCCCCGTCTGGAAGAGCGGAATTGAATGGTGCAACTGATTTTGCTGTGCTGTGAAAATTCAGATATTTGCATGACTGCTTTTGTTTTATTTTGTGAATAGCAAAAAGCATTCAACCCCATAATACATGTTGTTTTATTGGTCGCTCGTCCATTTCATATCCCATAGCTTAAGAATTCATATATTTGGATTCCTCTCGACGAGGCGAGCAGTACGAGTACCACCTTGATGGGTCTGCGACGTTTCCTTCCAGAGTTATTACCAAAAAACCACAAACATCCCAGAATCCTCTCGGTTTGGGGTCAAAATGTTGTCGCTCATTAAATCCCATAAGAAACGTCGCATCGAATGAATGTGATTGAATTCTCCCCGTCTGGACGAGCGGAATTGAATGGTGCAACTGATTTTGCTGTGCTGTGAAAATTCAGATATTTGCATGACTGCTTTTGTTTTATTTTGTGAATAGCAAAAAGCATTCAACCCCATAATACATGTTGTTTTATTGGTCGCTCGTCCATTTCATATCCCATAGCTTAACAACTCATATATTTGGATTCCTCTCGATAAGGCGAGCAGTACGAGTACCACCTTGATGGGTCTGCGACGTTTTCTTCCAGAGATATTACCAAAAAACCACAAACATCCCAGAATCCTCTCGGTTTGGGGTCAAAATGTTGTCGCTCATTAAATCCCATAAGAAACGTCGCATCGAATGAATGTGATTGAATTCTCCCCGTCTGGAAGAGCGGAATTGAATGGTGCAACTGATTTTGCTGTGCTGTGAAAATTCAGATATTTGCATGACTGCTTTTGTTTTATTTTGTGAATAGCAAAAAGCATTCAACCCCATAATACATGTTGTTTTATTGGTCGCTCGTCCATTTCATATCCCATAGCTTAAGCATTCATATATTTGGATTCCTCTCGACGAGGCGAGCAGTACGAGTACCACCTTGATGGGTCTGCGACGTTTCCTTCCAGAGTTATTACCAAAAAACCACAAACATCCCAGAATCCTCTCGGTTTGGGGTCAAAATGTTGTCGCTCATTAAATCCCATAAGAAACGTCGCATCGAATGAATGTGATTGAATTCTCCCCGTCTGGACGCGCGGAATTGAATGGTGCAACTGATTTTGCTGTGCTGTGAAAATTCAGATATTTGCATGACTGCTTTTGTTTTATGTTGTGAATAGCAAAAAGCATTCAACCCCATAATACATGTTGTTTTATTGGTCGCTCGTCCATTTCAAATCCCATAGCTTAACAACTCATATATTTGGATTCCTCTCGATAAGGCGAGCAGTACGAGTTCCACCTTGATGGGTCTGCGACGTTTTCTTCCAGAGATATTACCAAAAAACCACAAACATCCCAGAATCCTCTCGGTTTGGGGTCAAAATGTTGTCGCTCATTAAATCCCATAAGAAACGTCGCATCGAATGAATGTGATTGAATTCTCCCCGTCTGGAAGAGCGGAATTGAATGGTGCAACTGATTTTGCTGTGCTGTGAAAATTCAGATATTTGCATGACTGCTTTTGTTTTATTTTGTGAATAGCAAAAAGCATTCAACCCCATAATACATGTTGTTTTATTGGTCGCTCGTCCATTTCATATCCCATAGCTTAAGCATTCATATATTTGGATTCCTCTCGACGAGGCGAGCAGTACGAGTACCACCTTGATGGGTCTGCGACGTTTCCTTCCAGAGTTATTACCAAAAAACCACAAACATCCCAGAATCCTCTCGGTTTGGGGTCAAAATGTTGTCGCTCATTAAATCCCATAAGAAACGTCGCATCGAATGAATGTGATTGAATTCTCCCCGTCTGGACGAGCGGAATTGAATGGTGCAACTGATTTTGCTGTGCTGTGAAAATTCAGATATTTGCATGACTGCTTTTGTTTTATTTTGTGAATAGCAAAAAGCATTCAACCCCATAATACATGTTGTTTTATTGGTCGCTCGTCCATTTCATATCCCATAGCTTAACAACTCATATATTTGGATTCCTCTCGATAAGGCGAGCAGTACGATTACCAACTTGATGGGTCTGCGACGTTTTCTTCCAGAGTTATTACCAAAAAACCACAAACATCCCAGAATCCTCTCGGTTTGGGGTCAAAATGTTGTCGCTCATTAAATCCCATAAGAAACGTCGCATCGAATGAATGTGATTGAATTCTCCCCGTCTGGACGAGCGGAATTGAATGGTGCAACTGATTTTGCTGTGCTGTGAAAATTCAGATATTTGCATGACTGCTTTTGTTTTATTTTGTGAATAGCAAAAAGCATTCAACCCCATAATACATGCTGTTTTATTGGTCGCTCGTCCATTTCATATCACATAGCTTAACCATTCATATATTTGGATTCCTCTCGACGAGGCGAGCAGTACGAGTACCACCTTGATGGGTCTGCGACGTTTCCTTCCAGAGTTATTACCAAAAAAACACAAACATCCCAGAATCCTCTCGGTTTGGGGTCAAAATGTTGTCGCTCATTAAATCCCATAAGAAACGTCGCATCGAATGAATGTGATTGAATTCTCCCCGTCTGGAAGAGCGGAATTGAATGGTGCAACTGATTTTGCTGTGCTGTGAAAATTCAGATATTTGCATGACTGCTTTTGTTTTATTTTGTGAATAGCAAAAAGCATTCAACCCCATAATACATGTTGTTTTATTGGTCGCTCGTCCATTTCATATCCCATAGCTTAAGAATTCATATATTTGGATTCCTCTCGACGAGGCGAGCAGTACGAGTACCACCTTGATGGGTCTGCGACGTTTCCTTCCAGAGTTATTACCAAAAAACCACAAACATCCCAGAATCCTCTCGGTTTGGGGTCAAAATGTTGTCGCTCATTAAATCCCATAAGAAACGTCGCATCGAATGAATGTGATTGAATTCTCCCCGTCTGGACGAGCGGAATTGAATGGTGCAACTGATTTTGCTGTGCTGTGAAAATTCAGATATTTGCATGACTGCTTTTGTTTTATTTTGTGAATAGCAAAAAGCATTCAACCCCATAATACATGTTGTTTTATTGGTCGCTCGTCCATTTCATATCCCATAGCTTAACAACTCATATATTTGGATTCCTCTCGATAAGGCGAGCAGTACGAGTACCACCTTGATGGGTCTGCGACGTTTTCTTCCAGAGATATTACCAAAAAACCACAAACATCCCAGAATCCTCTCGGTTTGGGGTCAAAATGTTGTCGCTCATTAAATCCCATAAGAAACGTCGCATCGAATGAATGTGATTGAATTCTCCCCGTCTGGAAGAGCGGAATTGAATGGTGCAACTGATTTTGCTGTGCTGTGAAAATTCAGATATTTGCATGACTGCTTTTGTTTTATTTTGTGAATAGCAAAAAGCATTCAACCCCATAATACATGTTGTTTTATTGGTCGCTCGTCCATTTCATATCCCATAGCTTAACAACTCATATATTTGGATTCCTCTCGATAAGGCGAGCAGTACGAGTACCACCTTGATGGGTCTGCGACGTTTTCTTCCAGAGATATTACCAAAAAACCACAAACATCCCAGAATCCTCTCGGTTTGGGGTCAAAATGTTGTCGCTCATGAAATCCCATAAGAAACGTCGCATCGAATGAATGTGATTGAATTCTCCCCGTCTGGAAGAGCGGAATTGAATGGTGCAACTGATTTTGCTGTGCTGTGAAAATTCAGATATTTGCATGACTGCTTTTGTTTTATTTTGTGAATAGCAAAAAGCATTCAACCCCATAATACATGTTGTTTTATTGGTCGCTCGTCCATTTCATATCCCATAGCTTAAGCATTCATATATTTGGATTCCTCTCGACGAGGCGAGCAGTACGAGTACCACCTTGATGGGTCTGCGACGTTTCCTTCCAGAGTTATTACCAAAAAACCACAAACATCCCAGAATCCTCTCGGTTTGGGGTCAAAATGTTGTCGCTCATTAAATCCCATAAGAAACGTCGCATCGAATGAATGTGATTGAATTCTCCCCGTCTGGACGAGCGGAATTGAATGGTGCAACTGATTTTGCTGTGCTGTGAAAATTCAGATATTTGCATGACTGCTTTTGTTTTATTTTGTGAATAGCAAAAAGCATTCAACCCCATAATACATGTTGTTTTATTGGTCGCTCGTCCATTTCATATCCCATAGCTTAACAACTCATATATTTGGATTCCTCTCGATAAGGCGAGCAGTACGAGTACCACCTTGATGGGTCTGCGACGTTTTCTTCCAGAGTTATTACCAAAAAACCACAAACATCCCAGAATCCTCTCGGTTTGGGGTCAAAATGTTGTCGCTCATTAAATCCCATAAGAAACGTCGCATCGAATGAATGTGATTGAATTCTCCCCGTCTGGACGAGCGGAATTGAATGGTGCAACTGATTTTGCTGTGCTGTGAAAATTCAGATATTTGCATGACTGCTTTTGTTTTATTTTGTGAATAGCAAAAAGCATTCAACCCCATAATACATGCTGTTTTATTGGTCGCTCGTCCATTTCATATCACATAGCTTAACCATTCATATATTTGGATTCCTCTCGACGAGGCGAGCAGTACGAGTACCACCTTGATGGGTCTGCGACGTTTCCTTCCAGAGTTATTACCAAAAAAACACAAACATCCCAGAATCCTCTCGGTTTGGGGTCAAAATGTTGTCGCTCATTAAATCCCATAAGAAACGTCGCATCGAATGAATGTGATTGAATTCTCCCCGTCTGGAAGAGCGGAATTGAATGGTGCAACTGATTTTGCTGTGCTGTGAAAATTCAGATATTTGCATGACTGCTTTTGTTTTATTTTGTGAATAGCAAAAAGCATTCAACCCCATAATACATGTTGTTTTATTGGTCGCTCGTCCATTTCATATCCCATAGCTTAAGAATTCATATATTTGGATTCCTCTCGACGAGGCGAGCAGTACGAGTACCACCTTGATGGGTCTGCGACGTTTCCTTCCAGAGTTATTACCAAAAAACCACAAACATCCCAGAATCCTCTCGGTTTGGGGTCAAAATGTTGTCGCTCATTAAATCCCATAAGAAACGTCGCATCGAATGAATGTGATTGAATTCTCCCCGTCTGGACGAGCGGAATTGAATGGTGCAACTGATTTTGCTGTGCTGTGAAAATTCAGATATTTGCATGACTGCTTTTGTTTTATTTTGTGAATAGCAAAAAACATTCAACCCCATAATACATGTTGTTTTATTGGTCGCTCGTCCATTTCATATCCCATAGCTTAACAACTCATATATTTGGATTCCTCTCGATAAGGCGAGCAGTACGAGTACCACCTTGATGGGTCTGCGACGTTTTCTTCCAGAGTTATTACCAAAAAACCACAAACATCCCAGAATCCTCTCGGTTTGGGGTCAAAATGTTGTCGCTCATTAAATCCCATAAGAAACGTCGCATCGAATGAATGTGATTGAATTCTCCCCGTCTGGACGAGCGGAATTGAATGGTGCAACTGATTTTGCTGTGCTGTGAAAATTCAGATATTTGCATGACTGCTTTTGTTTTATTTTGTGAATAGCAAAAAGCATTCAACCCCATAATACATGCTGTTTTATTGGTCGCTCGTCCATTTCATATCACATAGCTTAACCATTCATATATTTGGATTCCTCTCGACGAGGCGAGCAGTACGAGTACCACCTTGATGGGTCTGCGACGTTTCCTTCCAGAGTTATTACCAAAAAACCACAAACATCCCAGAATCCTCTCGGTTTGGGGTCAAAATGTTGTCGCTCATTAAATCCCATAAGAAACGTCGCATCGAATGAATGTGATTGAATTCTCCCCGTCTGGACGAGCGGAATTGAATGGTGCAACTGATTTTGCTGTGCTGTGAAAATTCAGATATTTGCATGACTGCTTTTGTTTTATTTTGTGAATAGCAAAAAGCATTCAACCCCATAATACATGCTGTTTTATTGGTCGCTCGTCCATTTCATATCCCATAGCTTAACCATTCATATATTTGGATTCCTTTCGACGAGGCGAGCAGTACGAGTACCACCTTGATGGGTATGCGACGTTTCCTTCCAGAGTTATTACCAAAAAAACACAAACATCCCAGAATCCTCTCGGTTTGGGCTCAAAATGTTGTCGCTCATTAAATCCCATAAGAAACGTCGCATCGAATGAATGTGATTGAATTCTCCCCGTCTGTACGAGCGGAATTGAATGGTGCAACTGATTTTGCTGTGCTGTGAAAATTCAGATATTTGCATGACTGCTTTTGTTTTATTTTGTGAATAGCAAAAAGCATTCAACCCCATAATACATGCTGTTTTATTGGTCGCTCGTCCATTTCATATCACATAGCTTAACCATTCATATATTTGGATTCCTCTCGACGAGGCGAGCAGTACGAGTACCACCTTGATGGGTCTGCGACGTTTCCTTCCAGAGTTATTACCAAAAAAACACAAAAATCCCAGAATCCTCTCGGTTTGGGGTCAAAATGTTGTCGCTCATTAAATCCCATAAGAAACGTCGCATCGAATGAATGTGATTGAATTCTCCCCGTCTGGACGAGCGGAATTGAATGGTGCAACTGATTTTGCTGTGCTGTGAAAATTCAGATATTTGCATGACTGCTTTTATTTTATTTTGTGAATAGCAAAAAGCATTCAACCCCATAATACATGTTGTTTTATTGGTCGCTCGTCCATTTCATATCCCATAGCTTAACAACTCATATATTTGGATTCCTCTCGATAAGGCGAGCAGTACGAGTACCACCTTGATGGGTCTGCGACGTTTCCTTCCAGAGTTATTACCAAAAAACCACAAACATCCCAGAATCCTCTCGGTTTGGGGTCAAAATGTTGTCGCTCATTAAATCCCATAAGAAACGTCGCATCGAATGAATGTGATTGAATTCTCCCCGTCTGGACGAGCGGAATTGAATGGTGCAACTGATTTTGCTGTGCTGTGAAAATTCAGATATTTGCATGACTGCTTTTGTTTTATTTTGTGAATAGCAAAAAGCATTCAACCCCATAATACATGTTGTTTTATTGGTCGCTCGTCCATTTCATATCCCATAGCTTAACAACTCATATATTTGGATTCCTCTCGATAAGGCGAGCAGTACGAGTACCACCTTGATGGGTCTGCGACGTTTTCTTCCAGAGTTATTACCAAAAAACCACAAACATCCCAGAATCCTCTCGGTTTGGGGTCAAAATGTTGTCGCTCATTAAATCCCATAAGAAACGTCGCATCGAATGAATGTGATTGAATTCTCCCCGTCTGGACGAGCGGAATTGAATGGTGCAACTGATTTTGCTGTGCTGTGAAAATTCAGATATTTGCATGACTGCTTTTGTTTTATTTTGTGAATAGCAAAAAGCATTCAACCCCATAATACATGCTGTTTTATTGGTCGCTCGTCCATTTCATATACCATAGCTTAACCATTCATATATTTGGATTCCTTTCGACGAGGCGAGCAGTACGAGTACCACCTTGATGGGTCTGCGACGTTTCCTTCCAGAGTTATTACCAAAAAACCACAAACATCCCAGCATCCTCTCGGTTTGGGGTCAAAATGTTGTCGCTCATTAAATCCCATAAGAAACGTCGCATCGAATGAATGTGATTGAATTCTCCCCGTCTGGACGAGCGGAATTGAATGGTGCAACTGATTTTGCTGTGCTGTGAAAATTCAGATATTTGCATGACTGCTTTTGTTTTATTTTGTGAATAGCAAAAAGCATTCAACCCCATAATACATGTTGTTTTATTGGTCGCTCGTCCATTTCATATCCCATAGCTTAACAACTCATATATTTGGATTCCTCTCGATAAGGCGAGCAGTACGAGTACCACCTTGATGGGTCTGCGACGTTTTCTTCCAGAGTTATTACCAAAAAACCACAAACATCCCAGAATCCTCTCGGTTTGGGGTCAAAATGTTGTCGCTCATTAAATCCCATAAGAAACGTCGCATCGAATGAATGTGATTGAATTCTCCCCGTCTGGACGAGCGGAATTGAATGGTGCAACTGATTTTGCTGTGCTGTGAAAATTCAGATATTTGCATGACTGCTTTTGTTTTATTTTGTGAATAGCAAAAAGCATTCAACCCCATAATACATGCTGTTTTATTGGTCGCTCGTCCATTTCATATCCCATAGCTTAACCATTCATATATTTGGATTCCTTTCGACGAGACGAGCAGTACGAGTACCACCTTGATGGGTATGCGACGTTTCCTTCCAGAGTTATTACCAAAAAAACACAAAAATCCCAGAATCCTCTCGGTTTGGGGTCAAAATGTTGTCGCTCATTAAATCCCCTAAGAAACGTCGCATCGAATGAATGTGATTGAATTCTCCCCGTCTGGAAGAGCGGAATTGAATGGTGCAACTGATTTTGCTGTGCTGTGAAAATTCAGATATTTGCATGACTGCTTTTGTTTTATTTTGTGAATAGCAAAAAGCATTCAACCCCATAATACATGTTGTTTTATTGGTCGCTCGTCCATTTCATATCCCATAGCTTAAGCATTCATATATTTGGATTCCTCTCGACGAGGCGAGCAGTACGAGTACCACCTTGATGGGTCTGCGACGTTTCCTTCCAGAGTTATTACCAAAAATACACAAACATCCCAGAATCCTCTCGGTTTGGGGTCAAAATGTTGTCGCTCATTAAATCCCATAAGAAACGTCGCATCGAATGAATGTGATTGAATTCTCCCTGTCTGGACGAGCGGAATTGAATGGTGCAACTGATTTTGCTGTGCTGTGAAAATTCAGATATTTGCATGACTGCTTTTGTTTTATTTTGTGAATAGCAAAAAGCATTCAACCCCATAATACATGCTGTTTTATTGGTCGCTCGTCCATTTCATATCCCATAGCTTAACCATTCATATATTTGGATTCCTTTCGACGAGGCGAGCAGTACGAGTACCACCTTGATGGGTATGCGACGTTTCCTTCCAGAGTTATTACCAAAAAAACACAAACATCCCAGAATCCTCTCGGTTTGGGCTCAAAATGTTGTCGCTCATTAAATCCCATAAGAAACGTCGTATCGAATGAATGTGATTGAATTCTCCCCGTCTGGACGAGCGGAATTGAATGGTGCAACTGATTTTGCTGTGCTGTGAAAATTCAGATATTTGCATGACTGCTTTTGTTTTATTTTGTGAATAGCAAAAAGCATTCAACCCCATAATACATGCTGTTTTATTGGTCGCTCGTCCATTTCATATACCATAGCTTAACCATTCATATATTTGGATTCCTTTCGACGAGGCGAGCAGTACGAGTACCACCTTGATGGGTCTGCGACGTTTCCTTCCAGAGTTATTACCAAAAAACCACAAACATCCCAGCATCCTCTCGGTTTGGGGTCAAAATGTTGTCGCTCATTAAATCCCATAAGAAACGTCGCATCGAATGAATGTGATTGAATTCTCCCCGTCTGGACGAGCGGAATTGAATGGTGCAACTGATTTTGCTGTGCTGTGAAAATTCAGATATTTGCATGACTGCTTTTGTTTTATTTTGTGAATAGCAAAAAGCATTCAACCCCATAATACATGTTGTTTTATTGGTCGCTCGTCCATTTCATATCCCATAGCTTAACAACTCATATATTTGGATTCCTCTCGATAAGGCGAGCAGTACGAGTACCACCTTGATGGGTCTGCGACGTTTTCTTCCAGAGTTATTACCAAAAAACCACAAACATCCCAGAATCCTCTCGGTTTGGGGTCAAAATGTTGTCGCTCATTAAATCCCATAAGAAACGTCGCATCGAATGAATGTGATTGAATTCTCCCCGTCTGGACGAGCGGAATTGAATGGTGCAACTGATTTTGCTGTGCTGTGAAAATTCAGATATTTGCATGACTGCTTTTGTTTTATTTTGTGAATAGCAAAAAGCATTCAACCCCATAATACATGCTGTTTTATTGGTCGCTCGTCCATTTCATATCCCATAGCTTAACCATTCATATATTTGGATTCCTTTCGACGAGACGAGCAGTACGAGTACCACCTTGATGGGTATGCGACGTTTCCTTCCAGAGTTATTACCAAAAAAACACAAAAATCCCAGAATCCTCTCGGTTTGGGGTCAAAATGTTGTCGCTCATTAAATCCCCTAAGAAACGTCGCATCGAATGAATGTGATTGAATTCTCCCCGTCTGGAAGAGCGGAATTGAATGGTGCAACTGATTTTGCTGTGCTGTGAAAATTCAGATATTTGCATGACTGCTTTTGTTTTATTTTGTGAATAGCAAAAAGCATTCAACCCCATAATACATGTTGTTTTATTGGTCGCTCGTCCATTTCATATCCCATAGCTTAAGCATTCATATATTTGGATTCCTCTCGACGAGGCGAGCAGTACGAGTACCACCTTGATGGGTCTGCGACGTTTCCTTCCAGAGTTATTACCAAAAATACACAAACATCCCAGAATCCTCTCGGTTTGGGGTCAAAATGTTGTCGCTCATTAAATCCCATAAGAAACGTCGCATCGAATGAATGTGATTGAATTCTCCCTGTCTGGACGAGCGGAATTGAATGGTGCAACTGATTTTGCTGTGCTGTGAAAATTCAGATATTTGCATGACTGCTTTTGTTTTATTTTGTGAATAGCAAAAAGCATTCAACCCCATAATACATGCTGTTTTATTGGTCGCTCGTCCATTTCATATCCCATAGCTTAACCATTCATATATTTGGATTCCTTTCGACGAGGCGAGCAGTACGAGTACCACCTTGATGGGTATGCGACGTTTCCTTCCAGAGTTATTACCAAAAAAACACAAACATCCCAGAATCCTCTCGGTTTGGGCTCAAAATGTTGTCGCTCATTAAATCCCATAAGAAACGTCGCATCGAATGAATGTGATTGAATTCTCCCCGTCTGGACGAGCGGAATTGAATGGTGCAACTGATTTTGCTGTGCTGTGAAAATTCAGATATTTGCATGACTGCTTTTGTTTTATTTTGTGAATAGCAAAAAGCATTCAACCCCATAATACATGCTGTTTTATTGGTCGCTCGTCCATTTCATGTCACATAGCTTAACCATTCATATATTTGGATTCCTTTCGACGAGGCGAGCAGTACGAGTACCACCTTGATGGGTATGCGACGTTTCCTTCCAGAGTTATTACCAAAAAAACACAAACATCCCAGAATCCTCTCGGTTTGGGCTCAAAATGTTGTCGCTCATTAAATCCCATAAGAAACGTCGCATCGAATGAATGTGATTGAATTCTCCCCGTCTGGACGAGCGGAATTGAATGGTGCAACTGATTTTGCTGTGCTGTGAAAATTCAGATATTTGCATGACTGCTTTTGTTTTATTTTGTGAATAGCAAAAAGCATTCAACCCCATAATACATGCTGTTTTATTGGTCGCTCGTCCATTTCATGTCACATAGCTTAACCATTCATATATTTGGATTCCTCTCGACGAGGCGAGCAGTACGAGTACAACCTTGATGGGTCTGCGACGTTTCCTTCCAGAGTTATTACCAAAAAAACACAAAAATCCCAGAATCCTCTCGGTTTGGGGTCAAAATGTTGTCGCTCATTAAATCCCATAAGAAACGTCGCATCGAATGAATGTGATTGAATTCTCCCCGTCTGGACGAGCGGAATTGAATGGTGCAACTGATTTTGCTGTGCTGTGAAAATTCAGATATTTGCATGACTGCTTTTATTTTATTTTGTGAATAGCAAAAAGCATTCAACCCCATAATACATGTTGTTTTATTGGTCGCTCGTCCATTTCATATCCCATAGCTTAACAACTCATATATTTGGATTCCTTTCGACGAGGCGAGCAGTACGAGTACCACCTTGATGGGTATGCGACGTTTCCTTCCAGAGTTATTACCAAAAAAACACAAACATCCCAGAATCCTCTCGGTTTGGGCTCAAAATGTTGTCGCTCATTAAATCCCATAAGAAACGTCGCATCGAATGAATGTGATTGAATTCTCCCCGTCTGGACGAGCGGAATTGAATGGTGCAACTGATTTTGCTGTGCTGTGAAAATTCAGATATTTGCATGACTGCTTTTGTTTTATTTTGTGAATAGCAAAAAGCATTCAACCCCATAATACATGCTGTTTTATTGGTCGCTCGTCCATTTCATATCACATAGCTTAACCATTCATATATTTGGATTCCTCTCGACGAGGCGAGCAGTACGAGTACCACCTTGATGGGTCTGCGACGTTTCCTTCCAGAGTTATTACCAAAAAAACACAAAAATCCCAGAATCCTCTCGGTTTGGGGTCAAAATGTTGTCGCTCATTAAATCCCATAAGAAACGTCGCATCGAATGAATGTGATTGAATTCTCCCCGTCTGGACGAGCGGAATTGAATGGTGCAACTGATTTTGCTGTGCTGTGAAAATTCAGATATTTGCATGACTGCTTTTATTTTATTTTGTGAATAGCAAAAAGCATTCAACCCCATAATACATGTTGTTTTATTGGTCGCTCGTCCATTTCATATCCCATAGCTTAACAACTCATATATTTGGATTCCTCTCGATAAGGCGAGCAGTACGAGTACCACCTTGATGGGTCTGCGACGTTTTCTTCCAGAGTTATTACCAAAAAACCACAAACATCCCAAAATCCTCTCGGTTTGGGGTCAAAATGTTTTCGCTCATTAAATCCCATAAGAAACGTCGCATCGAATGAATGTGATTGAATTCTCCCCGTCTGGACGAGCGGAATTGAATGGTGCAACTGATTTTGCTGTGCTGTGAAAATTCAGATATTTGCATGACTGCTTTTGTTTTATTTTGTGAATAGCAAAAAGCATTCAACCCCATAATACATGCTGTTTTATTGGTCGCTCGTCCATTTCATATCCCATAGCTTAACCATTCATATATTTGGATTCCTTTCGACGAGGCGAGCAGTACGAGTACCACCTTGATGGGTATGCGACGTTTCCTTCCAGAGTTATTACCAAAAAAACACAAACATCCCAGAATCCTCTCGGTTTGGTCTCAAAATGTTGTCGCTCATTAAATCCCATAAGAAACGTCGCATCGAATGAATGTGGTTGAATTCTCCCCGTCTGGACGAGCGGAATTGAATGGTGCAACTGATTTTGCTGTGCTGTGAAAATTCAGATATTTGCATGACTGCTTTTGTTTTATTTTGTGAATAGCAAAAAGCATTCAACCCCATAATACATGCTGATTTATTGGTCGCTCGTCCATTTCATATCACATAGCTTAACCATTCATATATTTGGATTCCTCTCGACGAGGCGAGCAGTACGAGTACCACCTTGATGGGTCTGCGACGTTTCCTTCCAGAGTTATTACCAAAAAAACACAAACATCCCAGAATCCTCTCGGTTTGGGGTCAAAATGTTTTCGCTCATTAAATCCCATAAGAAACGTCGCATCGAATGAATGTGATTGAATTCTCCCCGTCTGGACGAGCGGAATTGAATGGTGCAACTGATTTTGCTGTGCTGTGAAAATTCAGATATTTGCATGACTGCTTTTATTTTATTTTGTGAATAGCAAAAAGCATTCAACCCCATAATACATGTTGTTTTATTGGTCGCTCGTCCATTTCATATCCCATAGCTTAACAACTCATATATTTGGATTCCTCTCGATAAGGCGAGCAGTACGAGTACCACCTTGATGGGTCTGCGACGTTTTCTTCCAGAGTTATTACCAAAAAACCACAAACATCCCAAAATCCTCTCGGTTTGGGGTCAAAATATTTTCGCTCATTAAATCCCATAAGAAACGTCGCATCGAATGAATGTGATTGAATTCTCCCCGTCTGGACGAGCGGAATTGAATGGTGCAACTGATTTTGCTGTGCTGTGAAAATTCAGATATTTGCATGACTGCTTTTGTTTTATTTTGTGAATAGCAAAAAGCATTCAACCCCATAATACATGCTGTTTTATTGGTCGCTCGTCCATTTCATATCCCATAGCTTAACCATTCATATATTTGGATTCCTTTCGACGAGGCGAGCAGTACGAGTACCACCTTGATGGGTATGCGACGTTTCCTTCCAGAGTTATTACCAAAAAAACACAAACATCCCAGAATCCTCTCGGTTTGGTCTCAAAATGTTGTCGCTCATTAAATCCCATAAGAAACGTCGCATCGAATGAATGTGATTGAATTCTCCCCGTCTGGACGAGCGGAATTGAATGGTGCAACTGATTTTGCTGTGCTGCGAAAATTCAGATATTTGCATGACTGCTTTTGTTTTATTTTGTGAATAGCAAAAAGCATTCAACCCCATAATACATGCTGTTTTATTGGTCGCTCGTCCATTTCATATCACATAGCTTAACCATTCATATATTTGGATTCCTCTCGACGAGGCGAGCAGTACGAATACCACCTTGATGTGTCTGCGACTTTTCCTTCCAGAGTTATTACCAAAAAAACACAAACATCCCAGAATCCTCTCGGTTTGGGGTCAAAATGTTGTCGCTCATTAAATCCCATAAGAAACGTCGCATCGAATGAATGTGATTGAATTCTCCCCGTCTGGAAGAGCGGAATTGAATGGTGCAACTGATTTTGCTGTGCTGTGAAAATTCAAATGTTTGCATGACTGCTTTTGTTTTATTTTGTGAATAGCAAAAAGCATTCAACCCCATAATACATGTTGTTTTATTGGTCGCTCGTCCATTTCATATCCCATAGCTTAGGCATTCACATATTTGGATTCCTCTCGACGAGGCGAGCAGTACGAGTACCACCTTGATGGGTCTGCGACGTTTCCTTCCAGAGTTATTACCAAAAAACCACAAACATCCCAGAATCCTCTCGGTTTGGGGTCAAAATGTTGTCGCTCATTAAATCCCATAAGAAACGTCGCATCGAATGAATGTGATTGAATTCTCCCCGTCTGGACGAGCGGAATTGAATGGTGCAACTGATTTTGCTGTGCTGTGAAAATTCGGATATTTGCATGACTGCTTTTGTTTTATTTTGTGAATAGCAAAAAGCATTCAACCCCATAATACATGTTGTTTTATTGGTCGCTCGTCCATTTCATATCCCATAGCTTAGGCATTCACATATTTGGATTCCTCTCGACGAGGCGAGCAGTACGAGTACCACCTTGATGGGTCTGCGACGTTTCCTTCCAGAGTTATTACCAAAAAACCACAAACATCCCAGAATCCTCTCGGTTTGGGGTCAAAATGTTGTCGCTCATTAAATCCCATAAGAAACGTCGCATCGAATGAATGTGATTGAATTCTCCCCGTCTGGAAGAGCGGAATTGAATGGTGCAACTGATTTTGCTGTGCTGTGAAAATTCAAATGTTTGCATGACTGCTTTTGTTTTATTTTGTGAATAGCAAAAAGCATTCAACCCCATAATACATGTTGTTTTATTGGTCGCTCGTCCATTTCATATCCCATAGCTTAGGCATTCACATATTTGGATTCCTCTCGACGAGTCGAGCAGTACGAGTACCACCTTGATGGGTCTGCGACGTTTCCTTCCAGAGTTATTACCAAAAAACCACAAACATCCCAGAATCCTCTCGGTTTGGGGTCAAAATGTTGTCGCTCATTAAATCCCATAAGAAACGTCGCATCGAATGAATGTGATTGAATTCTCCCCGTCTGGACGAGCGGAATTGAATGGTGCAACTGATTTTGCTGTGCTGTGAAAATTCGGATATTTGCATGACTGCTTTTGTTTTATTTTGTGAATAGCAAAAAGCATTCAACCCCATAATACATGTTGTTTTATTGGTCGCTCGTCCATTTCATATCCCATAGCTTAACAACTCATATATTTGGATTCCTCTCGATAAGGCGAGCAGTACGAGTACCACCTTGATGGGTCTGCGACGTTTTCTTCCAGAGTTATTACCAAAAAACCACAAACATCCCAGAATCCTCTCGGTTTGGGCTCAAAATGTTGTCGCTCATTAAATCCCATAAGAAACGTCGCATCGAATGAATGTGATTGAATTCTCCCCGTCTGGACGAGCGGAATTGAATGGTGCAACTGATTTTGCTGTGCTGTGAAAATTCAGATATTTGCATGACTGCTTTTGCTTTATTTTGTGAATAGCAAAAAGCATTCAACCCCATAATACATGCTGTTTTATTGGTCGCTCGTCCATTTCATATCACATAGCTTAACCATTCATATATTTGGATTCCTCTCGACGAGGCGAGCAGTACGAGTACCACCCTGATGGGTCTGTGACGTTTCCTTCCAGAGTTATTACCAAAAAACCACAAAAATCCCAGAATCCTCTCGGTTTGGGGTCAAAATGTTGTCGCTCATTAAATCCCATAAGAAACGTCGCATCGAATGAATGTGATTGAATTCTCCCCGTCTGGAAGAGCGGAATTGAATGGTGCAACTGATTTTGCTGTGCTGTGAAAATTCAGATATTTGCATGACTGCTTTTGTTTTATTTTGTGAATAGCAAAAAGCATTCAACCCCATAATACATGTTGTTTTATTAGTCGCTCGTCCATTTCATATCCCATAGCTGAACCACTCATATATTTGGATTCTGCTCGACGAGCCGAGCAGTACGAGTACCATCTTGATGGGTCTGCGACGTTTCCTTTCAGAGTTATTACCAAAAAAACACAAACATCCCAGAATCCTCTCGGTTTGGGGTCAAAATGTTGTCGCTTATTAAATCCCATAAGTAACGTCGCATCGAATGAATGTGATTGAATTCTCCCCGTCTGGACGAGCGGATAGGGGGGTTCACGAGGGGGGCATAGGTGGGGGTTGCCAGGGGGGGCAAGGGGGGTGGTCGTGGAGGGGTCGTGTGGGGGGAATGGGGGGTTGTGAAGGGGGAGGGGCTGGGGGGGAAAGGGGGAGCATGGGGGAGGAGCTTAGGTGAGGGGGAGGAGCTAATGGCTATTACACCACGCCGCGTCTCGCGCCACGTGCTTCCCCTGGCAGTTTGGCCGTTAGGCGTGGAACCGAGCTGTGGGTGAGTGGTGGCGGTGGTGGTGTGAGTCTTTCTATGTGAGTCTGTGTGTGAGTCCCTCTAAGTGAGTCTCTGTGTGAGTCTCTCTGTGTGAGTCTGTGTACGTGTGTCTGGGTCAGTGTGAGTCTGTGTGTAGCAGTGACCCGATCTCAAATGAGTACCTGGTGCGATGCGTAAACATCGCCACTGGGGAGACAAAGGCGGTCGGGCATGGTGCTAACCACCCACCCCTTCGTGTACCGTGCCGGCCTTCATACGTACTGCTGGCTAACAGCACTTGCCCCTACAGCCTGTTAAGGCTCTATGAGGATCGTTGTCTTTGGTGTCCTGTATTAGCAGGAGGAGTGGTGGTGTTAATGTTGGTGGTATTAGTGGTGGTGGTGTTAGTGATGGTGGTGTTAGTGGTGGTGTTTGTGGTGTTAATAATGGTGGTGTTGGTGTTAGTGATGGTGGTGTTAGTGGTGGTGGTGGTTGTTCGAGGTATTGTTGCTGGTGTTAGTGATGGTGGTGTTGGTGGTATTAGTGGTGGTCGTGTTAGTGATGGTGGTATTATTGGTGGTATTATTGGTGGTAGTGTTAGTGGTGGTGGTGTTTTTGGTGGTGGTGTTGGTGGTGGTGGAGTTGATGTTGGTGGTGGTGTTTTTAGGGTTCGTAGTGTTA